>NC_090932.1:39528378-42028378 GCF_040938575.1 Ambystoma mexicanum | reverse complement strand
TGGAAAGGAGAAAAGGATAAAGCTGACGAGGTAACGCTTGTACAGAAAGAATGGATGGGAGGACAGATATTACTCGAGCTAGATGGCAAAAGTATCGAGGAAGTAAGGCAAAGAGAAGATCAGGATGAACAGGAATGGAAAGACAGGGAACGACAAAAGAGATTAAAGGAAGATGAGCATAAAAGAAAGAGCATACAGAGGCGAGAACAGATGTATCAGGAGGAGCAACAAAAGAAAGAAGAAAGGGCAGAGGAGCAAAGAAAGTATGACAACAGGCAGAGAGCAATGGAAGAACGGGATAGGCAAAAGAGGAAAAGAGAAGAGGAGGCAGCACAGAAATTAAGGGACAAATGAATACAGGGAAGAAGAGAAGAGGAAGAAAGGAGAGGAGGGGTAAGGAGATAAGAGATAAGACAAGAAGAGGAGAGAGTTAGATGGGAAGTGAAAAAGCAAAGAGAATTGGATGAAGAATTAGAACGAAACAGAAGAGAACGAGAGTTTGATATTAATCGTATTCAAAGGGTGCGAATGGAGCCAAGTCCTACAATACGATGAGACAAAGTGGAAGAGTTCCCCCCGGTAAAGGGAGCGATGCAAGGTCCATCTAGAGTGGCAATAGAAGAGAACTTTGATATAGGAAGTATCAGATACAGGATTGATAAAGCCTATCAAGAGTTAAGGGAAGGTAGCAAATCGGGAAACCGAGGCAAGGAAGATCAACATCTAGCCTTCCAAGCACGAAACGAAGATGAAAATCCATTCAGTCTCGAGCATAGGGCCTCACCCTTAACCAGACTGACCTTATACAAGGGTGAAGAGGACGAGAGTCACACTAGTTGGGGACTACACATGTCAAATGAAGAGAGGGAATCCTTCTGTGGGGAAGAGGGTGGAGGTGCATGTGCCCCCGAGGGATGCCTGCAGACGGACAAGGAAGGACATAAGATGGTTTGATTTAGAGCAACCTAAGGATAGGACACCAGATCCCATAACATGGGCTCAAATACAGTTGACCATAGTGCATCAATGTCGCCTGTTGCAGGAGAAAATTAAGAAGAGAGATGAGGCTAGGAAACTTGAGAAAGCTAAATTAGTTCCGAAAAAATTGTCAAAATATGCCATAGAAGAGGCTGTAATGACAAGCGAAGAAGGGCTGGGAGTACAGCAAGCAGTGGGTGCATCGCAGGCAAATAATCAGCATCCGATGGACCAAGGAGGGAATGGGTTTGTGCCACGAGGTAGAGGCATGGGATATAGAGGAAGGGGTGGATTCCAAAACAATCAAGGTGGGTTTCAGGACGTGCAGAATGAGAATCAGAATGCGCAAGGAGGATTTAACCAAGGGGGACTAATTAGAAGGGCTCTTCCTGTATGTTGGACTTGTGGGATGACAAGGCACATTGCGCACGTATGCGGGAGCCAAGGGTATGTACAGAATGGCCAATTCTCAAGAGGAGGGAGAGTTTCTCCTCCAGCATATATCTCACAAGCTAGGGAAGGGTTCGCCCAAGATCAGACAGTGTATCAGACACAGGCGCTGCAAACGCAACAGGCACAGCAACTACAGCAAGCGCAAATGAATCCACCACAAGGGCAGTCACAGCACATGCCCATGCAGACACAGCAGTATGCAAACACAGGACAATTATTGACATCTAGAATAGGGGGTGTCACTGTGGTGGGAGGAAATGCTTTCACGGGTACAGGGTGTTAGGGAGAATTCTCATAAATGGCTGATTTCCCTTACCTAATGAGTCCCTAAGCAGCTTTGCTGGATTTCAAGAATTGTTTTTCACCTGGTAAGAGTGTGAGCCTTTTTCCCACTCTTACATATGTTTTGCTGTGTGTGTTTTTACCATTTGTGTGTTCTTGGGCTCTGGAGCCTCACCTACTCCATGAGCACCACTTTTTGTGTGTTACACGGCACCCTCAGTCAAGGGTTGTCTGTTAGACTTCCCACTGACACCATTTTTCTGGGGCTGACTCCTGTCCCCCAGAAACATGTAAAGTTGCCATTAACTTTATGTAGTCTCTTTAAACCACAGACCCAGTACACCCCATCTTACATGGAGTATTGGAAAGGGTTAATTCTTATCCCTTTTTGTCTGTGTCTCTTGGAGCACTGTTTTGCTCCCTTTTCATCAAGACTTGGCTGGTGGCAGTGGTAACTACCCTATTTTTTCTACCACGGTTATCTTATATAACCATGGTATTGTTTTAGGCTATCATAGTAGACTCTAACATAAACCCGCTTGACCATATTGATTTTAATATGACTCCTGCTGGGTTTATTCGCCATTTCTTTTTGTAAAAGCCTTTCTCGTGTTTTACCAGGTTTGGTTTCTTTGTATGCCGTCTTTTTGCGGGCTTCTGCACAGAAGCCCTCCTTAAGGCTCCTGAAAGTCTGGGTAGGCAGGATGTGTTGGAGGGGTCTTAGGACCCCTGCCATGGGTTCCCTTGGTAACCCAAGTCGCACTCCTAATTGATTGGCTGGGTGACTGTCCTTGCCAGGACAGCCGCTCTGCTCTGTGATTGACAGCCAGGCTGGGTGAATGGGGGAAAACCGCATAAAAAGCAGGTGTCTGGGACTGGAAAGGCAGAGTCGCCACTGGAATGAAAGAACCAACGAGGAGCTGATGGAAGAGGACCCCTACAATGACTGAACCGCCCGGTGAAGCCCTGCTGCAGGTCCGAATCTTCAGAATCCGACCACAGAGAAGATCCTCCAGGAAACATCTTCCCTTGAGCTGGTGGGACCAACCAGTTTGCCCAAACTCCAAGCCAGGACCCCTCTTCTGGTCAAATTCGCTGTACAGAGCTACAGTGGGCCGTATAGCCAGGAAGGTTGGACCCTGCTTGGGTTTTAAGGAGCGCACCTTTTATTTGTTGCTTTGCTCTGCTGCTGGTTTCTTCCCTGGGTAGTGCAGGACCCTCCAGTCTTCGTACTTCTTGTCAGTCTGACAGTCGCTTCAGGAACCATGAGCCTGCAGGAACTACCAGGAACATCCGCCTCAGCTGGAGCTCCCTCTCCATTTTAAGGTACTGTGCAAACCCGGTTGTTCGTTTCGTTCAGCCGCGGTGAAAGTGTGTGAAACCTTTCGCCAAACCGAGGGCTTGTCCTTCTCTTCTTTTAACATTAACTTTTCTGCCGACCAACTTCGTCCAGAACCTGTGGCACGAACTACCCTGAACTGTGTGATCTTGAGCAAAAGTCTTTTGGCCCATTGACTTTGGGCCTCAGCCTTTTCTACCTGATTCTATCATTGTAGTTCTTACTGATCTACTGCCCTGAGTACTTACTTGTTGGTGTGGTTCTATTTTTATCTAACTTGGTCTTTCCCTGCCTTTTAAATTGCTAGAGTGCCATTTTGCTTCCACTTCATTTTGCAAGCTTAACTTGTCTTGGACTTATTGGGAGTGGTGTGGTGCATTTATGATTGTGATTTTTAGATTGCTTATAATAGTGAAATGTTATACAACTGTTAAGTAAATTAATTTATATTCTTTTACTTAGAAACCTTGAGTCAGTGTTTGCCTGAATCATAGTAATTGCTGTCCTTTGTGTAACTATTTGATACTGCTCACTTACTCTTGAGATAAGTCTGGCTGCTCAGCTACTGCTACCAATTGTTCTGGATAGTACAGACTTTACCAAAGGTGGATTTGTACTGTCACTTGTAGTCTTAATTGTGTGTGGTGTTCCCAAAGGGTACTGCATGTAATTCTGCCTAACACAGGGGTGTGATGTATCCACAATAGGACAGCTCACAGGATGACTTGATGTGTTCAGTAATATCTCTGACACCAGACCCCCAAGAGGAACCAAGAAAGCACAGGTAGATAATGGGCCTCATTACGACCCCTGCGCTAATGGTTTAACGGCGCCGTAAAGAGCGTCGGCGCCGTTAAACCATTAGCGCCTGATTACAAGTCCCTTAGCGGGTTGGAGGCTTTAATGCCTGCTTTTTGCAGGCGTTAAAATCCAACCCGCTAAGGGACCTTGGAGCTAATTACGGCAACCGTAATTTACGATGCCGTAATTAGCGCCTTCCCCATCCCCATTATGCCCTATGGAGCAAAATGGGAATGGGGAAGGGCAAATGGTGAATGGGGAATTACCGCCTCCGCCAACCTTGTGATGGGGCGGTAATTCCACCATCCACCATGCCGGAGACCGGCATGGACCATGGTGCTAATAGCACCATGGTCCAGCGCCTGGGTCGTAATGATGCCCAATGTCACAATAGAATGGACTGAGGAAATGGAGGAAGGGTTTGAAGAATTGAAAAAAGCAATTTGTACAGCTCCTTTTTTAGGGCTTCCCAGTTATGCTGAGGAGTTTTTCTTACTCTCGCAAACAAATGGGACAGTCATGACAGCAGTGCTTACACAGAGGACTACATTAAGGCACAGGCCTCTAGCGTATTACAGTGGGACTCTAGACCCAGTTATGAAGGGACACTTTCCTTGCAAACTGTCACTGGCAGCCGCCGCATTCGCAATTGAGAAGTCTACAAGCCTTGTAATGGGTTGTTCCATGACTCTTTTTGTGGAGCATGCTTTGTTTGCCATTTTAGAGAAACTTAAAGGTACATTGACATCCCAGAGAGCTTCTGTTTGTGACGTGATAATTTCAAACCCAGTGATTAAAATTGTCAGATGTAAAATAGTGAATCCGGCCACATTTATAACTGAGCCAGTCACAGAAAGTGACCATGTACATGATTTTGCAAATTATATAGAAGTCTATGATGTTATACTTCATGTAAAAGAAAATGCGTTGTCAGGAGGGGAAATCCTCTTTATTGATGGTTCTTTGAAAAATGTATCAAATAAGTGGAGAAAGGCATTCTGGCGCAGCTGTAGTGAGGCATAGAGCAAATGGCGAGTTTTAAGTTGTAGCAAGTGCAAGACTACCATCTCACTTTTCGGCACAAAAAGCAGCACTAGTAGCGCTCATTGTCACGCTTGAAAATCATGAAGGGCAGGAAGTGACGTGTACAGTGACTCTGCCTATGTGACATCAACCATGCATGCCATGCAGGACTAGTACGTTGGAAAAGGAGGGGCTACCTCCAAGTGGATAGCACTCCAGTGCGGCACGCATCATTATTGGACAGGCTTATTAAGGCACTACAGCTCCCAGTAGCCGTAGCTGTCGTTAAAAGCCCCTGGTCACACTAAGCGAACAGACTTTATTTCTTGCGGGAACTAAGCCGCAGGCGCAGGAGCCAAAAGGCTTGCATAATCACCAGATATTTCAGGTTTTGATACTCCAGATGTTAGGGAGAAGGTAATCACGATTATAGTAGTGCAAGAAGGATTTAATCATTTGCAGAGAACTCAATTAATCGAGATTCAAGGAAGTGCACCACAGGAAGAGCAGGAATTATGGAAGCGAATGGGGTGTTCTTTATCTCCCACTGAAGCATTATGGCGACAGGATAGCACTGAAAAGCCGGTGATGCCAGTAGCACTGTTAAAGGTAGCACTTGAACAGCTGCACTACTCTCCGCATGTAACAAGGGAAAGTCTTGCCGCAACTATTGCGGAAGATTGGTTCACTCAAAATTAGTTACAACACGTTGCATTTTATGCAGTAAACTGCATCGTATGTCAAAGGTTTACCGCTGGGCATACATTCAGACCGATTAGAGGAGTAATTCCTTGACCGAATGGTCCTTTTCAGCATTTTCAGCATTTACATATTGACTATGTTGATATGCTGCAAGTATATAGTGGATACAGGTATTTGATAGTGGTGGTGTGTCCCTTCTCTAGGTGGATCGAAGCAGGTCTGTGTACACACCCTGACGCCACTTGCGCAGTAAAGTTTTTAGTGTGTGAAGTCTTTCAAAGATGGGGAGTGTGTGAAGTGCTGAGATCCAATAATGGGCCACATTTTGTTAATGAAGTGTTTGAACAGATAGGTCCAATGTGGAGTATTAAGCACAAGGTTTCTTCTGCTTATCACCAGCCTCCTTAAAGAAAGGATTGCCAAGCTCAAGTTTACATTGAAAAAGGGATGGCTATATTGCCTGTCCTTAGCTTTATATGCCCTAAGGAATCAGCCTGGTTCGGACCACCACCTCACACCCCATCATCTAGTGACAGGACAGAGAATGAGAATGCCTTTAACTCCTCCATCAAGGAGTAGAAGTGATGCCCAGAGTAGAGCAAAAATGTTAGGAAATAAGTTACGTGATTATTTGACATGTATGACCGCTAGTATCTCTCCCATTTCAGATCAACTCAAGCACCAGGGGAGTCAGTCTCAGAACACAGATGAAAACCATTCAACAGCCGGATGAAGTGAACTTTTATCAGCATCTAGACTCTTTGTTGGCAACACCGTGCTAATTAAAAACTTCACTTGGAAGTGGCACGAGCCAAGATTTGACAGCCCTTTCATTGTTGAAAATGTTACTCCCTCAGCAGTAAAAGTCCAAGGCAGACGAGCGTGGATGCACCTGAACGAAGTTAAGCTATACATCGGTGAGACAGCAGTACCAAAGCCATCGATTCAGAAGCAAGACAAGAAGAAGAATTTCAGCATGTGCAGGCTCGATTGATGACAAAGAAGAAGGATGATATGGATACAAACTAATAAATGCAGATTTGCATTTGGACTGTGACTCCCCGTGGACACTACTTATAGATATTATAGCAGGCGTGCAATTCTTTGCTTGAATCACAGGACAGGAATTTTTGAAAATAGACTTTAGAGAAATGCTGATGTATCACGATTATGCCTTAATGCTGTTTGGTTAAGAATTGGAAACGTGAGCAATACCCTGACTCGTTTCTCACTGAGCATTTATTTGGCTAGCTCTATGGTCTTGGCAGACGGAGATGTACATCAACTCTTACTTGCTGTTTTTGTGTTTATCCTTCAAGCTTCTCCTTCTCTTGTCAAAAGAGATGTGGACATCCACACTTTTATACAGGATCCTAAAGATGGCCCTGTAATCAGAAGGCTGCCTGGAGCAATAGTAGAAGAATTACTGCAGCTACCAAATTTATTACAGTTGCCTGAGTAAAGTGTTTTTCCTTCCTTAAATTGCAGTAAAAATGAGGAATATTGAAGCTGGTATGATTTCAGAGAATGAGCAATCTCAAGAAACTCCGAAGTGGCACAAGTGGTGGGGATTAATATGTTGGTTCATTATATATATATGCACTATTATGCTTTCTGTTTCTCTGGTTCTTCTGATTCGCCTTTTCTGTCTCATTGATCCAAACAAGGCAGAAGTCCCTTTAATCCTCCCCACTCCAGGACCTCTTGTAGATTTGCCCATTACAGATGAACCAAGGTCCCTTGTGTTGTCTTCTCATCATAAGGCTGCTTTAGAATTGTTTCCATGGGCTGATAACATTTTGAGAGTGACATACAGGAGAAGTGCAGAAGAAGACAATGATGGGATAAACACATATCTAGATAAATCAGTATACGTGGGTAATAACATGTGGTATCAGCACATGAGAAGGGTAGGAGAGAGAACATCTAAGGAGAGGTGCTATGTGTGTTCCCTGATACCATATGCTATGGGAACCTCCAAGATATTCATAGATACAGAAGTACCAGTGCAAAGAGCTCAAGCATCTCACACTCCGCCAGACAAGAGGACAGTTCCAAGGCAAAACAGCATCCCCGGTATGGATAACTAAAGAGACATATCAAAGAGAAGATAACTATGTGCAAGACTTAAAAACAAGAGAGAAGCCAGAAACAAGGCATCGGATAATCAGATACAAACAGCCTGGAACTAATGGAGCAGGAATCAGGATGGAAGAAAACAGGATGCTAAATTGTCATGGCAAGAATAAAGAAGAAATACGGAGATGCTGGGAAAGAGGTCAATTGCAAATCAAAGGAACAGTGTTGACTCAAGAAGGATGGGCTGATGGACTGATTGTGTGTAAAGTATCAGCATTAACTGGATATTTCGAGCCAGTCATTGACACTGCAGAAAATGAATGCAAGGATCACTGGTCGAAGATTACGAAATTGTTGACATGGGTCGACGACAAAGGAGGACAATTACAGATACTACCTTTAAAGAGTGCATCCTTGTGTTTCAGAAGTAATGGTACATGTAAAGTTGGAGGAAATCACCAGTGTGGCCACATTTTTGATGTACCACCCCTGAAGGAAGTGACAGTCATCCTGATGGATCATTATTGGGCTTGTGGGTCCAGAGCCTACATGAAGCTGGCCAAAGATTGGGGAGGAATGTGTTCCTTGGTATTTATCCATGTTCCAGCGTTAGTGATTCCTCAGAGTGACCTGAACATTGGTGAATTTCCAAAAGCAGATGCCCATTTGAGGACGAGAAGATCAATTGAATTCCTCAATCGAACAAAGGGGAGAACTATTTCTCAGCTAAATCAATAGAAGCCTTTAATGCTATTCCATACGAGCAAAGACTGTTCAGCAAGACTACTTCAATCTTCACAACTATCTTTATGTCTGGGATCCAGACAATGGCCAATGCGAAGTGGTTGCAAATCACTCGCTGGGAGCTCCTGCGGACAATCAACACTACCATAAAGGGATTTAATGCTATCTAGGAAGAATTGAAGGCCATACAACTAATGACCCGCCAGAACAGATATCTCATTGATATGATCACAGCAATGGATGGAGGAGTTTGCGCCAAGATTGGGTCCTCATGTTGCACGTTCATACCTTCTCATGATGACGAGAATGGGACCTTGACAGAGGCCCTAACATTGTTGATGAAACTGCACAATCAGATGGAAGATGAGACAGAAGACATTGCAGATGACAGTTGGATCGTGTCTACCTTCTCATGGGTTGCACAATGGATGGCGAACATTTTCAATCTTCTTGGAGCAGTATTAGTAATGGTGATGTTTGGATACTGTGTAATCAGGATAATAAGCACACAGGGTAAGAAGACAGCAAAGAAGGCACTTGGAATGAAGATCATGATCGTTGTAGAATCAGGGTTTGGGCCCAAGGAGTTGACAGATGAAGAAATCAGAAAATATTTAGAGGTCAGCATCTTAGCACCTGAGGGAACAAAGTTTCTGCATCCAAGAAACCACAAGAAGTATGTGGGACGATGGGTCTATTGCAGTCCGAATGGACAGTGCAGCTACATGACCTGGAGTATTGATGAACATGTAAAATCAGCCAGTTCCCTGAAGGGAGTGATGGAGATCTGGACTCCAAAGAAGCACTTCTTCAGGAAAGAATACCAAGATTTGAAGACTGATGAAGGAGGGGTCGATGAATAAACCAGAGGGTGGGGGTGTAGAGGAGCAGCTGAATGCCTCTGCAGGAAGTCCCGCCCCCATCCTTCCTATATGCTGGAAGCCAGAGATCGCAACATGTGTTGATGGTGCCTATTCCACGGAGAGCTTTCGAGAAAAGGTATCCATTGAGAAGACGCTATATGATGTATCCCCGTAGAGAAACAATCTCTTGGAGGAGATCCCCGAAGGAATATGAAGATGAGAGAAAGAGAAGTGGTGACATCACAAGAAGCGAGTGTGGTGCACTGAGAAAAGTGGCTGAAGGAAAGGATATGTAGGCTTTATGGAATCTGATGACGAAATAAAGGATCAAGTAAACTTTCATATGCGGAATGAAGATTGCACGTGTGAAGAGCACTGCAGAAAATACAAGCCGTTTTATAACTGTACAGATGCAGCAATGCAAGTAGATTAAGTGATCTTAAAGGCTAGGTATATGTAGTGAATAGACTGCAGCCGGTGCCGCCATTATATAGAATTCTAGACATCAGTGTCACATTTTTAGTAAGCTCAGGCCCACGGAGAAGGAAGGAAAGAGCATGGAAAGGCCTAGTGTCAAAGGATGAAGTAGCCAAGAACTGGTTATCTATCTGTAAAGTACAGGAACTGTGAGACGCTGAATCATCTTGTGTCAAGGTGCAAAGAAAGAACACCATGAGTGCCAAGTTTATTAAATGAAGACAATTAAATGCTGCAAAACAGTCGCAAAACGGTCTCCAGTCACGTGAGCCAAGGATGCAAATGGGCGTGCAGACCAGAACTGCGATAAGAGTATGCCTATACTCCCTTATATTCCCAGGAGCAAGGATACTTTACAAGGTCAAGTTCAAAGACAATCTGAATGGCAGAAGGCATGAGCGATGAGAAATGTTGGGCTAATTGGTTAGAGAGACATGGTCAAAGTCCACCCACTGGCACCTGGGGTACCAGTATATGTGCTGCTAGTGAGCCGAATGTACCAGACTGGCACAAGCATGCCAACCAATCGCAGAGGGCCATGTAACGAAGGGCCTTATAATTTGAGAGCCAATAAAATACTGTGTATCTAATAACTGTTGAAGATGACTTGCACTAGAGGTGAGAATAAGTTGTCCACCTGACTGTAGAGACCAATCACAACCCATTCCTACATAGAAAGTATACTTAGATGTTTCCTTTAAGCGTATCACAATCCCTGTATGTTTCTCTTGTTTGCCACGTAGTATGATGTCACATATGACACATTTTTGCTATATAGATGTAATTTTTTATGAAATACTTTGAGAGAACTTAAGCGAACGTCCATTGATGTCCATTGTAACTCCCTGTTTTAGAAAATTGATAATAAAATAGTTGGTGGGGAGTTTTTGCCAACTTCCTGCGTCTTATTTTGTGGTGTAGAGTTATTCTGCATCCCATCCATGCATGACATGTTACTGATTTAAGGACCCCAGATGTTCAACTGATTGGCCCTTTCTCCCTAGTTTCCTTAATTAGGTCTTATTATCTTGGGTCTCCTGGCATTAGGTAGGAGTTTTATTGGTCTCATTAGTCTCAATTACCTGATCCGCTGCTTTAATATTATCTATGACCTCTGCACCATCTTGGTACTCACACGGTGTGTGGTAACAGTTCTGCTGTGTTCTGTGGCTGTCCTTGTCTGCTCCATGAGTGAACAGGGCCCCCCACCTGTCCGTGCATTTACAGTTCAGCATTAGCTCCACTCTGCGATCCTGTCAATTATGATATAGCTTTTGCTGGGACTAATAGCACATTTTGGAGGAGTAGACAGGCCCAGGGAATTGCACTCCTTCACCCTCTGGGAGGCCTTCCATGTAGGCCCTGGACAAATCCAGTCCCCTCTGACTTGGCCCCCTTGTAATAGAGGATGGGGAGTGCCTCTAACTCACCATAATTTCCTCACATGCATGGCAGTGTGCACCAGTCCAAACAGGAGAATCCTGTGAGATCAGTACATTCCAGGCATACCCCTGGTGCGGCGAACACGTTTCTCCAACTGTCTCTCCTTTCTGCGCTTCACCCCATAGAATACAGCTGAGTCTCACAGCTGTGCCACCTTTTCCTTCTCATGCCTTCCTGAACATCCTAACTATCTACCTGACTTTGCTCCTCCCACCCACTACTGAATGTTCTATCACACTCCTCTCTCTCTATCTATCTATCTATCTATCTATCTATCTATCTATCTATCTATCTATCTATCTATCTATATTTCTATATAGCGCTGTTCGCCCACAGGCCTCAGAGCGCTCACAAGGACAGAGACGAAAGTACATAAAACACCAATACAGCAGGGTTTTGATATTCTGAAGGCAGATGAAGATAACAAATAACTAAACTGCCCCTTAATTGAACAGCCAGGTCTTAAGTTGTTTCTTAAATATGAGAGACACGCTGCTCTTAAGATTGGTCGGGAGGGAATTCCAGACCATAGGTGCCTAGTAATTGAAGTTGGTTCCACCAACTCTTTTTAGAGATTGTCGTGGTTGATACAAAGCTTGATTTCTGTTAGTACGGAGGTTTCTTCTGATTGGTGCTTTTGTTATCTTACCAACAAGATAATTCGGTGCGTTACCTACTAAGCATTTATATACCATAACTTCACCTTTAAATGTAATCCTCTGTTCAACCGGGAGCCAGTGTAGCTTCCTCCTTGCTGATGAGATCTCTGAGTGTCGGCTTAGACCAAAAAACAGCCGAACAGCTCCATTCTCTATTAATGAGAGTCTTAGAGGTATCCATCAGTAAACTATTACAATAGTCTAGTTTAGAATTTATTATGGCACTAACAATCATAGCAAGATTTTTCTCTGTCAAATATGGGCGAATTTACCACAATAGATTGGAGTAAAAAGCACATGTTGATTTTAAATATGAGGGATGCCTCTTAATAGATAGATGTGAGTCCATAAAGACCCCTAGAGTGTTTACATGATCTGATACCAAGACGCTGTTATTATTAATTTTAAACCTTGTGTATTGATCATCTAATTTCTTTAGTTTTGGGGGGGTTCCAACTATTAGTAGTTTGTCGTCATTCAAAACACCTCTGTGACTTTTTGAGCATCCTTTTCATATATTCCTGACAGCTCAAAGGGCAATTGGGTGTCATTGGCGTAGTTGGTAAACCGGACACTGAGTATTAGCAGCATGTCACACAATAGCTTAGATAAAATATTCAAAATCAGGGGGGGACAAACATGACCCCTGGGGAACACCACATATCAGCAAGGTTTAGAATGAGGAGAAATGTCCTTTTACCACTGCAGCCATTCTGGGTCCCAAAAAGGATTTAAACCAATTGGCTGCAAATGGTGAGCATTTATTTTTTTTATTTATTTATTAGTTGTTTTTCGATACGAGTATCTTTACAACATTTTCTTAATAATAATTCATTAGTTACAAAATTTAGAATAGTGCATTTATATTATACATTAAAATGCAGAGTAGCTAAAAGTTACAAAATAAAAACTCTAAAACATTGTCGTAACTTTAGTTTTTAAAACCGACATGGCAAAGCAGCACCTATTCATAATCGAAATACGTAACTATAACATTAACATTATGATAACTCAATACCACCAGATATTAATTTGAAATACCTTAAGAGCCTGAGTTAAGCACAATTATTTATATCATTACACACTTCTCCTTTTAAAAAGATAGCCAACTATTGTATGCCCTTATCATAATTTGGCTGGAAAATCACAAAACTCAATCCCCACTCCAAATTCACATGAATTTTTGAGTACTAAACTCTTCTCAATTATAGGCAACAACTGTGTTAAGTCAATAATCATTGACATACGATAGCCCCACATACATTGCGACCACAACAGTTCACTTGGCTGGAAAATCACGAAACTCAATCCCCACTCCAAATTCACATGAGTTTTTGAGTACTAAACTCTTCTCAATTATAAACAACAACTGTGTTAAGTCAATAATCATTGACATACGATAGCCCCACATACATTGCGACCACAACAATTCACTTTGGTATACAGATATTAAACTTTGGTTTTTTAGCAAGCTATTTTGTCGTGTTTTTTCAAAATACACGCACTGCAAGACAAGATGCTTCAGCGTTTCTCTTTGCGAATGAACGCAAAATCTGCAACCCCTATTTATCAAGGCAGCACAAATTAGCCACTTCTTAATGCGCTCTAATGTCGGAATTAGATTAAATTTAAATCTCATGTACATAGAGCGCATCTTATGGCTAGGACACAATTTCAGATATATAGGTAAACATGACTGTTTGTGCCGATATTTTGCATACTCCCTATATAAAAGATATTCCCCAATTTTATCTGAATTGACTGCCCAATCAAATTGTATGAGCTTGGACTTTACAGTCTGAGGACCATTTATAAGGTCGTCCCTTACCATTTCTATTTTTTCAAGCTCTTTGTCACACCTTATACCTTCAGTCGCCACTGACACAGGTTTGCCCTTTTTTAGCATATTTAGAAGATCTTCATATAGTGAATTCGGTAAGGGCTCCAAGATTTTAGCATAGGACGTAAGCTTTCTCCATAGGTGCTTAGTAGCCAAGGAAGATAGACCTAGTTCATGAATAATGATAGAATTTGGAAATGACATAGGCAACTGTAGGACCTTCTTCCAAATTTTTCCTTGTATTTTATTTAATATTGGACCAATTTCCGCAAAGCACAAGTCTAACCATATAAAATAATTGCTTCAACTTTGAGCTTATAGAAATCTAATGATGGAATTATGGAGAAATTACAGGTTCTTAGATAGATTCGTTTCATTTGTGCGATCAAGGGCATTACTTTAATAGAAATTTCTCTATTCCATTTGTCACATGAGTCGGAATTATTCAAATTATAGCCCAAATAAATCATACCTAGGGCACGCGGAATCAAAGAGCCATTTATTTTCCACTGGTATCTTACCAGTTTTCTTTTATTTGAAAATACCAGGATGTGAGACTTGTTCGGGTTTAATTGTAGATTACGCTTCTCACAGAAATCGACAAGACACTCTAATTTATGTTGAAGCCCAAAGGGAGTAGAATCAAACATTACCAAGTCGTCAGCGAACGCTAACCAATCTAAGCAAAGGTCCCCTATTTTAAGCGCAAAAGAATTACACGTCGACCATATTGAAGCTATTTCAGACAAATATAGGTTAAACAGGGTTGCTGCAAGGTTACAACCCTGCTTCACCCCTATATATGTACTGATTGGTGGCGTCATAGAACCTTCTTTGTCCAGCTTGATCCTATAGCTTGTGTTAGTATGAAGCAAGATGATCAGTGCTATCAGGTGCAACGGAATTTGCATATCCTGCATCCTTTGCCACAACACTTGTCTAATCACAGAGTCAAAAGCTCCTGATATATCTACTAATGCCATATACACTGGGCCATGATCCTTCACCTTAGAGATTTTCAATATGTGGGCTAACAAGGTTGCATTTAGCTGTGTACCCATACCTTTTCGAAAACCAGTCTGGTACCTCGACAAAATTTTCTGTTTCGAGATAAACTCAATTAGGTCCTTCAAGATTAGGGCTGAGAAGATTTTTGCAAAGGTGTCAATGAGGGCTATGGGTCTAAAGTTAGCAGGGTCATTTAAAGAACCTTTTTTATGTAATGGAATAACGATCGCAGATATCCATGACTCTGGAATTTTCTTTATTTTAAATACACAATCCAACCTCTTTAGAATGATTTTTGCCCATAAATTGGGGTCATCCTTGATGACACATGAAGGAATACCATCAGGACCAACAGCTTTAGAAGGTTTTAGTTTTGCAATTAGAGCAATAATATCGCTCAAACCCCATGGACATGTAGAGGGAATATTGCTAGCCAGATCAGGGGATCTTAAGCTACAGAATTTTGCAGGCATGGCATATTTTGCTTCATAAATCTTACACCAGACTTCTCCACTTACTGCGGAACACAGATCCGGTTTGCCTTGCAGTAAGGGATCCTTCAAAGTAGCCCAAATTTCCCTCGAGTTCTTGCCAACCAGATTTTGAATCATCCTTTGATTAGTTTCAATAGAGGCATGCATTTTAATATATTTAACATCATTTCTATAATTAACCAAAATTCTCTTTTTCTCAATCGTATAATCCACTGTATTAACACATTCTTTCAGCAATTTGCGAAGTTCGCTATTCTTTCGTGTTTTCCTTAATGCAATTTCAACAATACATCTTTTCATATGGTCATATTTGCTAGCTGCTGTACGATTTTTTGCTAAGGTATTAAGGTGGCCACATATCATTCTGACATTTTTTCTTTCCCAAATTAGTAGATCGTTATTAGACAAAGATTCAACATTAACCTTTATCAAATCTCTGTTAACTAAATAATTTAGCTTCCTGTATAAATTACCATTCCACCTGATAGAAAGTGCCTTACGATCAATCTCCAATACTCCCAATGCTGGCATAGTTTCATATATTGGGGTACTTCTCACTAACATACACTCCAAAATACAATGATCACTTAGATGTGTTTCAATGATCTTACAACTTGAAGTCGATTCAGCCAAAGAATTTGAGATTACTAAGTAGTCTATTGCAGAACATTTTGTGCCACGTGCCCAAGTATGTACTTCAGTTTTTTGTTCAAAAGGAACAACCTGCAGATCCCATTCTGATATATATTTGCGCCAAAGTATCCCTCTTTCGAATGCCAGTATTTCATATGATGAGACTATGTCGAATTTGAACATCGTTTCATTAAGATTTGAGTTAAAGTCCCCACCCAGAATGATCTGTGCATGTGGAGCGTCTGTTATCACTAATAACAGAACATGATTAACTTTTACAATAATTTCCTCTAATGATGATGACGCAGGGTTCCAATATAACGACACTATTATCAACTGAATTGGCACACAAAAAGGTAATGTCACTTCAACCACTAAAATCTCCGGGGAGGCATAGATTTGAAGCAATTTCAATTGATACCTATGACTCACTAAGATTGCAAGCCCACCGGATGGATGGCCTTGGTTCCCCTTTAACGCGTGAGAACAAAAGGCTACATATCCCTCCAAATAGATATCTTTAATTGCCATAGTTTCCTGCAAGATAATAATTGCTGGCAGTTCAACTCCCAATTTTTTTGAGAACCAATTCACAAAGTTGTTGAAGCCACAGCAATTCCATGAGTTAATGACCACAGTATCATGCTATTGTTTTTCTAAACCTGGCATACTGCTTATTATGTTTTGCATCAATGGTTCAAGCCGTGATAGACTAGACGCAATCTTAGCAACAGATTCCGATTGCATTCTGATTTTTTTCGTGTAGTGTAGCAAGCTGCTTGTCATGTCCCTCCATATGAGTATTGGTCTCGGGGATAGATGGTTGGTATTCTACAAATAATGTGGCATTTTCCATTGATTTAAACATAGATAAGTCATAGCCTAACAATTGAAAGTCCTGTAAATGTTTCCAGATTAGTGCAGAAATGATTGTATTCTGAAATTTACATAACATTCTGCCATTAGAAATGTATGGTAAACGAACCCAATCTATATCATTCGACACTAAGTTCCGCAATGCAGGGATTTGATGAAATACTTTCATGAGAGAGGTACGGTTTAAATTTGGTTTATCAACCTTTGCGGGATCCAGAGTCCATCCCATTACCAATTTCATTTCAGACCCTAAGGAATGATAGAGCAACCATTTATCCCCACATTCTCCCTCAGGCATAGAAAGGGAAGTTATGGGCTGATGGTTTATCCGAGTATCAGAGGTTTCATTCATAAACTGTGGCCTCAAAATATCGGGCTCTTGAATGTCGCCAGCCTCGATCACAACATGGGCATTTGCATTGTGTTTACTACTGTCAGGAATAGAACCCACAACATGACATTCTGAACTGCTCTCAACAATGTTTTGAGGCTTTTGTGCCAAGTCGGAAATTTTTTTGTCAATTCTTTCAAAAAAACGTTGTAACTGAGTCTGTATCAGAATAGGTGATAAAGGCATATTTTCGTCACTTTTGATATCATTGCTAGATTTAGGGATCAATTTAATCACGGCTGGAGTAATCACAGTAGTAGCTACCTCAGTGCTCATGGATTCTGTTTTAAGTGTCCCATACTCAGATGAACCCAGAATGGCCTGACTTTCACTATTTAGTTGTGTAATATTGATGTTATTTTCACCCATACTAACGCAATTATTATGTCTTTGTTGCAAATTGAGCTTTTTCTGCTCTTCCAATAATACGGAATTTTTATTTTTAGTTTTTGCTTTATTATTTTGCTTCAACTTCAAGACGCCTTGAGGTATTAGATCTTGAGAATTTGCATTTTTTGTTTTTTTAAGGCTTTATTGTATAATTTTTTTGCTTTTCTAGACATGAAGAATGTACTATGATTACCATTTGCATCTTCATCTAATTCACCAATGCATTCATGGCCACACTGCGTAGTCTCCAAATTCAAGTCGATCAAGTCTGTCAACACAGAGGGACTATCAGGATGATCTATAGCTACGGATGATGAAAGTTCATCCTTTTCATTCAATACAGCTAACACCCTTTCTGGCGATAATAAGTTTGCCTCAAGGACAATCTTTTCTAATGCCAGTATCCTTTCATGCTGTGCTTTTGCGATTTCCACATATGGCGGAATCAAATTTTCTGGCACAGTTTTTATTATGGATACCGAATTTGCATTCAATGCGTTGTTCCAATCTACAAACTCGGTTTGGGTAGCTATAGAAATTCTATTGAGTGTTTTACCAGCCTTAAACTCATCTACTATGGGTTCCATCTTTTGAGCTTGCAAACATTTTTCACTCATATGTCGCTCGGCCCAGAACACATGACATTTTTCTTGAGCAAATAGGTAGCCCTCTATTTTACTCATTCTTGAGTTGATTTCCGCAGTCGTTAGACTCAGGGCACCAATAGCACCATGCGTATACTCGTGTCCCTTGTCCAGCAAATTTAGTATTCTAGTCAAGACTGGAAAATTCTGTAATTCTTGAGAATTTAGGTCTACCAAAGTCTCCTCTAATGGAAAAAGTGGAAGAGAGGAGTTCGGCAAACGCGATTTCCCCAAGTTATTTTCCAAAGACTTAGGCTCACAACTCAATACTGGAGAATGAAGATCTTTAGTATCAGAAGGCATATATAGGTCTTCATGGGAGGGTGAGCTGGCAGAGTGTAACAAATCACGAGCCCCCCAACCTTCTTTATATTTATGTGTTTCTTTCAATTGATTTAAATTTTTTGCTATAGCCGCGTGAAAATGGACTTGTTCCCTAAGGCCCATTGATTCGGCAGCAGGAGTAGATGGCCCATTCGATAGTCGTGTTCTACTATGCAGTTCTGCTAGCACCGCCGGCGCAACCAACGAAACATCAAGGGCAAGCAAGCTCTCCTCATCGTTTACAGCCCCCAATATTGAGCTATCAGTGATAGGGACATTCTGGATTAACTCTTTAGTTTGATTATTATTACCATGTACTTCACTATGCAATTGGGCCACTACATTTGTCTCCTTTATAGTCATCACATTAGGGTCTTGTGCGGAATCTGACATTGATTGGTTCACCATATTAGAGTTTGGAGATATCATCACATGCTGAATGTGGCCCAATTTTTCGTTTAGGCCCTTGCCCTCTTTCTTGAATTGATTAACTAAGTCCTGTTTTGGCTCTTCGTCTGACCTATTACCGTCAGATACTGATGCAGGAGAGCCGTTTAGGCATCTCTTTCCGTTACGTAGTTTCTTGACCATCTTTAAGAAAGAAAACCACTAGATTCCACCTAATCACTCAAAAACCTACCTCGGATTTTACCGCCACAACACCCAAAACCCAGAAGCAGAGCAGCAACGCGACCCGCGCCGCGCACCGCGAACAGCAAACAGTACTTGTCCGGTACTTGGCGGTGCGCGGCGCAGGTGCGCGGGACCAGCAGTACTTCAAGTCTCCGGGCGTGTGTCTCGTCAGAGGGAGGCGTGGCCACCTAAGCAGGAAGAGCCTAAACAGGAAAAGTAGGTAAGTATGCAGCCTTCATAAGGTTAAGTTCCCTACTTCCAAGCGCTTATGCTTAAGCGCATAAGCAAAGAGCAACACACACGAGCCGAAAGGCGGCAGTGTGTGCAACACACAAAATGTGTAACACCAATGCCGCAACACACAAATAACACAATTTAACCCCTTACAAGACGTGAAGCACACACACCAAACGCCACAAAAGGTGGAAAGTCCAGTCACCTCAAGGTCAGGCACAAGGGTGCACCCGAAAAGTACGTCCTCTGGCTGGAATTGAAAAAAGTCCCGGCAGGACGACAGGTCCGAGGCAATACAGAAGTAAATCCAAATTTGGACAAAAGCACCACTTAGCAAGGCAGCACGACGTTCCAGCAACAGCAAACAGTACTTGTCCGGTATCAACTATTAGTCTCTCTTCTAAGAGATCATGATCTATCAAATCAAAAACGCAGAGGATAGATCCTATAATAGAAGTAAAGATACACTCCCTTTTTCAATAATAGTGGCAATATTCAACTGAAGATCTAGGAAGGCCGTCTCCGTGCCATGCTTTGCCGAAAGCCAGATTGTTCAGCAGCAAGTAGATTATTTTTCCATGAATTTCTGATATTGTAAATATGCAATGCTATCAATTATTTTCAGTAGGAATGGCACATTTGTGATTGGCCTAAAATGTCCTAGGACTGAGCGGGTCTAAATTGTTCTTTTTAATAAGCGGAGTAATCCAGGATTCTTTTATGTTTCCTGGAACATATGCTTCATCAAAGGACTGATTCGCGAACTGGGTGACCCATGGAGCCAGTGTGTCTGCAAAGTCCTTTAGAGCCTGGCATTGAAGATGTCCCCCTTACATGAGGAGGGTTTTAGGCTATGAATAACCTCTAGGACTTCCATCTCCGATACATTTTCGAAAACAAAAGTCTCTAGATGGTTTTGCTCCAGAGGAACCACAGGCTTGGATGTTGTTTCAATATCAGGAAGTAGGCTTATCTGTTTCTGATGGCCTGCTGATGTTTTTCAGTTTTTTTAATAAATCCATCATGTATCGCCTGGCTCTCTTGTTCCCGAAAGCTAACTGGTGCATTTTCTAACTCCTGTAAGATCGAAAATATCTGCTTTCACTGAGATTGTGCTTGTTATATTTTCTCGTTAAACTTTTTTGCTTTAGCTTTCAAGATTATTTGTTTATAGGCTTTTACAGCCTGTTTATAGTTCGAAATGTACTCCGCTGAGGGAGCCTTTCTCCAACAGCGCTCTGCTTTTACGCCTAATTCTTCTAACTTCTAAAATTTCCCCAGAAACCATTTATTTTGGTCAATAGATTTGTTGATTTTAGCAGGTTTAAGTGGGCCAACATGTCAAAAGCTTGATTGGTGGCCTTTCTGACAGAAAGAGTAAACTTATCAAGGGAGGTATAGTCCTGTAGTAATGGCAGGAGTGGTGTTACTTGCTCCTTAAAAGCCTCACTAGTCAGATTTTTATAATTCTGCCAGGTCATAAGTGGCTTATTCCTGATTGGAGTGAGGCCTGGAGTGATGGTATAGTACAATCAAAGTTTACATGCCAATGATCGGACCAGGCACATTCAGTGATTGCAGTAATTATTGTTTCCACATTTTTCACCACTCTCCAATCTAGGATATTACCACCGCTGTAAGTTGCAACTGAGACGAGCTGCTTGAAACCAATGGATTCAAGTGACAATTTCAAGTCCTTGGACTCCTCATCCAATGGGTTATTTCCCCATAGATTGAAGTCACCAATGATAATAGATGCCGCAGAATCTTTAGAGGCATTACCTATGAGGGCCAGTAACTGTTCCTCAAACAGAGGTGTTGATCTTGGGGGTCGCATGTTTTATTAAAGATTGGGTATTTATTAATAAAAAACATTTAAGTTTGCCATTAGGAGATTGAATGTTATTTACCTCGTCATCCCTGATTGTACAATCAGCCTTATCTTGCACCAAGGGTTTTCCAGTCCCGTGGGCCTTAAAAGCTACCTCACGGCACAGGGAATCACCAGTGTTCTTAGATGTTATAGGAGCCGTGATAATAGGGGGAGGTATATTATGTACAGAAACAGAAGAGTGTTTCTTTCTATCGTCTCCACCTGTTCCTTCAGAACGGATTTCCACTGCTTTGTCCGTTGATTGATCTGTCCCATGGGCCTTGATAACAGCCTCAGGGACGGGACAACAACTGAGCAGGCAGATGTGGTCGGTAGGGCAAAGACATAATGGCCATTGTTACGGATAGGTACTTCCGACTTTGGCATATAAGTCATAGGGGTATTGATTACATTAGCCCATATGCTATTGCTTCTTACCTCTGATTTTTGGTGAGCAATCTTTATTTCCTCTAAGACTTCTGACAGTCCCATATTTGAGGCGGGAGGCAGAGCTTGCAACCCTGCATCTTCCCGTACCTTTTACAGACTGTCCCCAACGCGCCGGCCCTGACACGTCTGTCGGGTAAATTTAGCTAAGCAAGAACTACAAAATCTAGAAGGGATGGTGGGGGAGTCCATGAACATACTGTAGACCCTTACTTCCGGCGCAGGCCCAGGTAAAGTTGTACACTTCCCCACCCCAGAGAAGGGACAGTTCCCATGCTAACCAACACCCCCATGCCTCAGGCCTGCTGTGTATGGAGGGGCGTTGCAACAGCCAAATACAATCACTGTTAAAAGGAGATGGGGTACACGCTGAGTTCTTAGATTACCAATGGACACAGACATGAGAGTACACTTTATAAGGATCCCAACAGTGACCCATCTTTATTTATAAAAAAACCCTTATCCTTATGCTACCTTTCCCTTTTCTATTCCCAAGGACTCCCATGGCGTGAGCATCAACTACATGGCGACATGCTACATCAGGTCACCCTTCTTTGGATGGGGTCTTGGAGACCCGTAGTGTGAGTCTGACACACCAGGCCCCTTACCTAAACTCAGGTACCACCCACATGAAGTGTGAGACCAGAGGATGGCCTCTATGGGTGGTCCCATCTCCCTAGACAGCCTCAGCCAGACCGGGACACTATCCCACTACCTCATGTCAGGGTACACCCCCTCAGCCCCCTTGTTCCAATTAAATGGCCTTACATATAATTAAGGTCCTAGCCCTACTGAACCTTTAAACCTGCATAGCATTCTCCACAATACGTTCCACAAACTCTACATCTCCCCCTACTTAACATTCTCCTTAACATTTATTAATTACAATTACACATACATATATACATTTATATACAACATATAACACTGTGTCACAATGGGGTGACTGCTGCAGTTAGTCACCTGCTCCACAGTACCTTAATGTCTGTCTTTGATGGCTCTGGCACTCTGAAAGGCTGGTTGCAGTGCTGGTAGCAGGGCTGTCGTCAGGGCTGGATGCAGGGCTGGCTGGGGACCTGTGCCCTGGTGCTAGATGAGGGCCTGGCACCTCTTCTTTCTTCAGGGTGGCCCAATCCACCACATAGGGCCACCCGCTCTCACCACACAACCTGCGCTCTATTGGTCTTCTGGGCACCCCCCTGCATGAGTAGGGGCCTGCTCACAATCACTACTGCACCCCACGCCCTCTTTAGATTCTCCAGGGTCACCTCCTCACTTGCAGCCCTTTTGAAATCTTCTGGGTGGGCCCCGCTGGCTGGAGGCCCAGTCGCACTCACCACCGCACATGTGGATTGATTTGAAATCTTTGAGGCTACCCCGTGAGCATGGGGGCCACTGTTCATCACCACTGCTGCCCAGGCCACCATTTTGGTTTCAGTCCTGGGCCGTGGGGACGCCTCCACGCTCACCCTCTTGCAGCCATCTTGAAATCAGGCTGCATCCCCACAGCAATGGGGACACCGCCAAAGTTCACCGCTGTGTGCTTGCGGCCTGCTGGGGCTTCTTACCCCGCCCCCCTCAGCAATGCATCATTTGATGCAGGGCGGACCACTGGCCTTCACCCTTGTATGCCGCCTCGTGCCCTTTACATTTGCACCACGCAGTGCAAATGATGAACCTTTGGCAGAACGGAGCCGCTTATGTTACAGTGTAAACGTAACCGGTCCCCACCGCCAAATTACGAATGAATGGAACACGAGCTCTGACAAATTCAATACAGTACTTTTATTTCCATGGTGTCTGCGTCTTTATTTCCAGGGTCCCTTAAGAGAGAAGCATGGAGCCCCTTCTGTGGTGTCACGTGCCCCGCAAGACAGAGGTCACGTGACACGGAAGAGGAATAAAGAAATAACCGGAACTGGCGTCACAGCGCCAGTCCGGAGTTGTAAACTGATCACGGTGGTCGTGTCTCCTTTTTGTGTGCTGGCGACTTTGCTGCGTTGCGCGCGGCGGCTGGGGCCCCGAAGAGGCCCGAACGTTACGAGCGGCGGAGGCGGCCTGCCTCCAGATCAACCTGCCCCCCGCTCGTAACACCACACTGGCGACAAAGCGGGATCGACCCGCGTTTCAAAACACACGCGGTGCCGCGTATCATCAATCCGCTCACCGGCGCAGAGGAACGGATGTTTTTCTTCTCTCAATCCATACCGGTGAGACCATACGGCGACCCCACCACATGCAGGAGCATCACACATGCCGATGAATGAGCTGTGCATCACACAGACCATTACTCCTGCGCGCCACAAGTCTACATAACCACTCCCATGACTCATTTTATCTCCATGGGAAGCAGTGGAAGAAACTCAATAAGCTAACGCACTGTGAGCATCTCCTCCTCCAACACCCCCAGGCACGAGGAAAAGAAACAAGTGACAACAGCACAGGCATCCCACATGCGGAGAACCAAGGGCACAAAACCCACCTCACCACAAGAGTTACGACGCCCTAAAACCAAGTAAGGAGTATATTGGCAAGGAGGAAGTGAACGTACAAGACAGCAAAGTGCGCTTTAGAGCATGTCCAGCCCAAGCACCAGCCCCACGAGAGCCAGCATAGGTTTGTCATCCAGGAGGAGCCTCACCCTGGATCCTCCAGACCCAACACAAACAACGTTTATGCCACCGTTCGACCCTTTTACCACTGGTGCAGCCATTAGGTGGGAGATCTGGCTACAACAATTTGAGATGCATCTAGATGCGAGAGACATTACCATAGCGAAAAAGAAGCGCATTTTCCTCCTACTCAACATTGGAGCAGCCACCCTACGCCTATTCAATGCTACCCCAAACCGTGGCAACGGCAACTATGACACGGCCAAAGCCGCACTTACGAATATGTTCAAACCTGACCTCAACCCAGACTACGAACGCTTTCATTTCTGCATGGCGAGGCAGCGCGAGAAAGAGACCGTGGACAAATTCCACGCTCGCCTTCGAGAAATGGCAGTAGGTTGTGAGTTCCCGGATGAGGAGTTCGCCATCCGTCTCCAGATCATCAACGGGATATCCTCAGAAAAACTAAGACGAGCCTTCCTGTCCGAGAAAAATACCCGATTCTCGCGCATCCTAGAAATGGCACGCCTCCGTGAACAAACAGATGATCAAGTAGCGATCATGGAGGCTGCGATCCAAAGACTGCCGCTAGACAACCCCAAACCCACGGAGGACGTTGCAGCCATTTCCAAACACCAGAGCAATCGCATGAAACAAGGCCAAAGGCCCACCACAACACAAGGGCGAGACAGAAACTGCAAATGGTGTGGAGGCCCATGGCACAAAGATGATTCTTGCCCGGCATGGGGATGCACGTGTAGAAAATGCAATCGCCTTAACCACTACGCTGCAGTTTGTTTGAACCCACCGAACAAAAATGACACAACACAACAGCCCTCGCAAGATCGCAGGAAAAAGTTCGCGCCTAGAGAATTCTCCCGCCAACAAGAACGGAAAGGTAAAGCTAGAGCCGTCGACGACTTCCAAAGATCCGCGGACACGAGCAGCAGCGACGACAGCGATGACGGCTCGTCCCCAGATAGGAGAGACAAAAGTAGACGGAAAAAAGGAAGTAAACGGATACACAGAGTACACCTGATCTCAGCCATCAAACCACATCGGGCACGACAGAGGAAAAGACCATCGTGCACAGTTCTTTCCAACGGAGCACCCCTGAAAGTAGTCATCGACACCGGCGCAACCGTGAACGTCATGCCAGTGACGGCATTCAACAAACTCTGCCCGAAACCCACGCTCCAGAGGAAAAAAGTTCAGCTATATGCCTACGGAAGCAAGAAACCATTGCCCGTACAAGGATCGTTTAAGTCGGACTTTGCCCACAAAAACACTAACTACAGAGCGCGCATCTATGTGGTAGACGCCGGCTGCGAAACGCTGATGAGCTGCAGGACAGCAGAGAAGCTAGAGCTGTTCCACTTCGCCTTCGAGCTCCAACAGGACAATCTTAACAACCTGCTAGAAAAACACAAGAAATTGTTCCAAGGCATCGGGTGTCTGAAAGGGCGAACCATCAAGCTCCACATAGACCCCACCATTGAACCTAAGGCAGTAAGGCATCGTCGAATCCCGTTCCACTTGAGAGGAGCCGTGGAAAAAGAACTAACTAAGCTAGAAGAAGAAGGAATCATTGAAAGAACGTCAGGACCCACCCCGTGGGTCTCGCCCATGGTGGTGGCCCAAAAACCCAAACAACCAGACGCGGTAAGAATTTGTATTGACATGAGTCTTCCCAATGCAGCCATTGGGAGAGAACGTCATGTAACACCCACGATAGACGAGCTCATCGTAGACCTCACAGGAGCTACAATCTTCAGTAAACTCGACCTCAGATCAGGCTACCACCAACTGAGACTGTCCAGAGAGTCGAGATATATCACCACATTCTCCTCTCACCTCGGCCTGATGAGGTACAAACGACTCAACTTCGGAATATCATCTGCTGCAGAAGTGTTCCAGCACGAAATCCGCAAAGTTATCACAAGGTTAGAAGGCACTACCAATATCAGTGACGATATTCTTGTATACGCATCGAACAAAAGAGATCACCACAAACGACTGGAAGCGGTCCTAACAAGGTTGGAAGAAGCGGGCCTGACACTTAACGCAGAAAAATGTGAGTTCAACAAAGAAGAGATATGCTTCTTCGGATACATCTTCAGCGCCAAGGGCGTGTCCCCGGACCCATCCAAAGTACAAGACATAAAAGACACCAAAGCACCCCAATCAGCCTCCGAAGTTAGAAGCTTCATGGGAATGGCGACGTATTGCGCACGTTTCATCCCCGACCTCGCCAGCACAGCAAGCCCACTCAGAGAACTAACGAAGAAAGACCAAAAGTGGGAATGGACCGAAACTCACCAACAGGCGTTCCAACAAATTAAAGACACCCTCTCCACGTCCACCACCATGGCGTTCTTCAACACCGACAGGCAGACCGAACTTCTGGTCGATGCCAGCCCTGTCGGCCTCGGAGCAGTCTTAACCCAAACCGACAACGAAGGAAACGTGTTTCCCGTTGCGTTTGCCAGCAGGGCTCTTACAAAACCTGAACAGAACTATGCACACATAGAAAAAGAAGCCCTGGCCATTCTATGGGGATGCCGACACTTCAAAGTGTACCTGCTAGGCAAACGAGCAAAAGTCCTCACAGATCACAAACCGCTGATCCCAATATTCCAGGGGTCTGCTCCTCACCCACCAGCGCGCATTGAGAAATGGATGCTGCAGTTGCAACCATATAATATCGAGGTTGAATATCGCCCAGGAACAGACAACCCCGGCCGACTACTTATCCCGCCACCCGCGGCCTGCCACCAACAGGGAGCGGCGTCAAGCAAAAGAAACCGACGAACACGTCTACCACATAGTCGCCTGCGCAAGGCCACGGGCCCTGACCCTGCACGAAATGGCCAGCGAAACGGAAGCAGACACCATCCTACAACATACCACTACTACCATCCGATCCGGAAACTGGAAGACCTATCTCACGTCAATGACCCAGCGCACTGCGTCAGCCCAAGTCAAACTCAGAGCCCTGTTTGGGATTCGACATGAACTCTCGGTAGCCCCAGAAGGTGTCCTACTCAAAGGACACAGAATCGTACTGCCTGAGTCGCTAGAAGAAAGAGCTCTCCTCCTAGCACACAGCGGACACCAAGGCATTGTTAAAACCAACGCCTATCTTAAGTCCAGAATGTGGATGCCGAACCTGCAACAAAGGGTGGTAGAGTTAGTAGAGGCCTGCGCAGCCTGCCAAGCATCCAGGAGACCAGAAAACCCCGAACCCATCAGCAGTGCCCCAAGAAGCTGCAAACGCTGGGACACTGTCAGCATGGACCACTGCACAATTGCCGGTGAAGGATATCTCCTCGTAGTGATCGACGAGTTTAGCCGATACCCGGAAGTGGAACACGTAACATCCACTAATGCAGAGACCACCATCCTCACACTTGAAAAGATATTTGCCACACACGGGATACCGAGAAAAGTGAAAAGTGACAACGGACCATCATTCACCAGTCAAGAATTACGCGAGTATTTCAAAGAGGTAAATGTCAAACACCAGCGAATCACCCCAAGGTGGCCCCAAGCAAACGGAGACGCCGAAAGGTTCATGGGGTCACTCAACAAAGTTATCAGGATCGCCAAAGAACAAGGACGCCCGTGGCTGAAAACAGTTTACCGGTTCCTGAGAACACACAGACAAACCCCACACTCCTCTACAGGAATCAGCCCGGCGGCCCTCATGCTCGGCGTACCCATACAGGCAGAACTACCCATACACCCCCAATGGATAGCACCGGAACCAGACATCCCTGTGATGGACGCCATGCGGCGGAAGCGAAATGAGCAAGAAAGCATCACCAGGCGAGCCTGTCACAGAGAGCTGACACCAGGAGACACCGTCATTGTCAAGAACCGAGCCCCACCCAAAAAGATGTCCCTCAACTTCGAACTCCAACCATGGACAGTTAGCACCACAAACCACAGCATGGTCACAGCCACCCGAGGAGGGGAGACGGTGACGAGGAACGTGTCTCACTTCAGGAAAGTACCCCCAGAACTGTGGGAAGAACAACCGATGTCTCCTAGAGAAGAAGTAGAAGCACCGCCCTCGCCCCCCGACCAAATGGCGCCAAGAAACACCACCACTCTAGGAACATCAGACAGTTCACACCAGCGAACAGGGGGAGACGAGGCGGAGACTCCCAAGGCAGACGCGCCAGAGAAGAGGAGCACACGGTATCATCTGAGGGAGAAGCCTAAACCGTCGTCCCGCCTCAAAGGATACGTGGTGGACAGAATAAGCCAGCCGAAATCACACCGAGATGAACCCTGAACGCAACCGCAAGTTTGACCGTAATGTTAAGTACCAGTTAAGATGTATGTTTGTTGACAGCCGTGCAAACACCTCCAATTTGGGGAGGAATGTGGTGTCACGTGCCCCGCAAGACGGAGGTCACGTGACACGGAAGAGGAATAAAGAAATAACCGGAACTGGCGTCACGGCGCCAGTCCGGAGTTGTAAACTAATCACGGTGGTCGTGTCTCCTTTTTGTGTGCTGGCGACTTTGCTGCGTTGCGCGCGGCGGCTGGGGCCCCGAAGAGGCCCGAACGTTACGAGCGGCGGAGGCGGCCTGCCTCCAGATCAACCTGCCCCCCGCTCGTAACACCACACCTTCTAGCCGTGCCCCCTGGAGCCACAGGCTACAAAAAGCACAAATGCGTTTGCCGTATGTCGAAACATGCTCCCCGACCAATGAGGATCATTGTAGTATGGGACTGTGCTTGCCTTGAGGGAGACTCAGGATCCCCACAAAAGCCAGCGAGGCCCTGGACAGTGGGGTACTGATTCCAACCTGCAGGCGTTCACACTGTCTGTGAGGGCGTGAGCATCAGAGTTCACATGTTCTGTTAGAATGTGCAGGCTCCTGGGCACTCATGGACCTTTATTAATGCAGTGACAGTCCCAGGATTACTGCAAAGAGGCTATGCTTCCGTGCAATATACAAAAAGGGCCTGATTTACAAACGCGTTTTACAATGGCGCAACCCCATTGAAAGCCACTTTGTAAATCAGGTCCAAAGACTTTTGTTCCAGGGCATAGAGTAAGTGATTTTTAATGATGCAAGGAATTACGCAACCGGATGTTGACAGTATGTTCGCTACTTACGGAGTGACTCATTTTGGCAGCAACTTCGGCCCTTCTTTCACGTGTGGAAAGTGGAACGATATTGATTTCTCGATTTCGTATTGCGTAAACTGGGGAAAAAAAATCTTACACACCTGCGTGCTCCATTGTGTCGCCCTGATGCACACACACTTGTATGCGATTATGATCCAGGTAAAAGTTACAGTAAACCCTGTTTGTTTGATTTTTCTTCAGCCAAGGAGCAAACATGTCACTGGATGGATTATGGTTTGCTGCAACAGATGCGTTAGCCCAATGGGCTAACCTACAGCCTGATCATATGGGTATTACCGGCCTGTGACAGCCACACACCACTTGCTTCCAGAAATCTGCTGAGACCCAAAAGAACAAGGTGACAGTGACAAGATTACTCCGGGATTAAGAACACCCAGTTGGAAAGATGGAGAGCAGCCCAGGGCCGCCAATAACCTCTAAACCACTGGAAGAAAGGCGGAATGAATACGTGCAACATGTGTGTGAATCTTGCCCAGAAAAAGAGTTGACGTTTTGCTTTTTGAAGAAATGGTTTGACGCAAAATAATACTTCCGACAAAACAATTTCCAAGAGCTCTTACGCCGCACCCTTCCAGAGCTAGTTACAAGACTCACAATTCAATAAACACGGGGTTTTATGTTACTTGCCATTTGTATAGCACCATGCTGCCAGTGGCATGGCTTCGAGGTGCTTTGGAAGGCTGGTCTAAACAGTCATGATGATCAGAGTAAAGACGTTGAATGCCACTATAGTAATACTATCTACGGCCGCTCACAGTGATAAGAGGAATTATCTAAAGGGAACGCGTCCTGGTTATTCAGCTCCTCGCAGTCCAATTGGCCACATCTAGTGAGAGGATTGAGGGCGCCCCATGCAAAGCAACATTTTGCCACCACACTGTCCATATAGTAGGGCTGACTTGATGTTTTGGGGCACAACATCGTGCCCCCTGATTGTCCTCTGCAACTGGCCGGCTAGGCACCCTCCTAGTGGGGGCGCTGTTGTGTTGTTCTGCACATTGCATTTCAAAGGGGGTAAGAAGGTGGATATCGGCGGTTCCTACAGAATACCACATGAGGTAACACCAATGGGCCGTATTCCAAATACTGCCTGTTTTTACCATTACAGCTTCCCTCATAATGGCGAATGTAGCTGCCTCACTGGCTTAAATATGTCACTTGTTGGGCTGGCCCATCTACGACGGTGGCGCGCAAGGAGCATTGTAGGATGACTTCTCATTGTGATGGGCAACACTTGGCATCGCCCTTTGCCCACAAATTGCCTTTCTTTCTACTTGTCCACTTTCCTGTGTACGTGTGCACTGAAGGGACTTTGTCGCTCTTGTTGTGTACAACCTGTGATGTCTGCTGGGCCGGGCTCACACTACATAAAACCACACAAATAAGTGCACACAGAGAACATCATGTGCCACTTACCCCACTCCCTGTCACAACCTACATTCTGTGAACTGGCCTCAATGTGACCGCACACCCCGCACTGTTCAGTGTAGAGCACTCAAGGTTCGAGAAGCTTCTGCTACAAGGGAGGGTCTCTGCAAAGTGCCGCCTGCTCCTTGGAGCTGGGTCAGCACATTGTCATATACCTACAAAGACGTGCATTTTTTATGTATTTGCTTATTTTGGCTGTCCCACGTCTGCTGGTAGGCTGTTCCAGGTATTCAGGGGCCTTTTGCGAATGAACACATTTTCGTAAAGTTGCTCCGTAGCCCAGGGCTTTAAGTGGGACGAGGCTACCTGGGGTTCAACCCCCTTGTGGTACATACATTTCCCTCAAGGCGGGGCTTTGCTGGAGCTCCCCAGACTGATTCACTGGTGCTAAAACGTAAGTAAAATGTTGTGTGACAATACTGCACTTTACCAGTAGATGTCACTGGCACCCGTGCTTAGAATCACATCATTCCTTTCAGGGGCTTAGAGTTCATTTGTTTTGGGATGCTACATGACAATATGCAGAATGTATTGCTTAATGTTTGCAACATATTGTATTGAAGTCTTGTCATTAGAATGATTTAATAAAAATGAATGAATACCATATACAAACAAATCCTACAACATGTAGAAAACAATCAGATACTAGTCCAGGCACAAGTCAGTTTAAGACCCCTGAGAGGAATGGAAACAGCAGTACTATCCATCTGGGATGACCTAAAAACTAACGTGGACTACAACATCACCTCAGCATTAATACTCCTAGGCCTATCAGCAGCCGTCAACAAGACCAGCATGAAACTCTCATCAAAAGACTTGAAGAGATAGGAGTCAGAAACACGGCCGTACTATGGTTAAAATCCTTCTAGACAGAAAGAACGGAAACAATGTGGCTATAACCCCCTTCAATTTAACACCACGCACATCAGCCTGTGGAGTTGCCCAAGGCTCATCGCTCTCGCCACGGCTCTTCAACATCTACATGACCCCACTCATCAATCTCATCAAAAGACATGGACTCACCGGCTACAGCTACGCAGATGACGTACAAATCATCTGCAAAATCAACACTAGTGGAGAACAAAACCCAACCCTTATCAACCGCCTCACAGAAATAAACTATTGGATGAGTACCAACAGCCTAAAATGCAACCCGGACAAAACAGAATCATGATAAGACTATACAGACCGTCGAACCAACACCACATTACATGGTCCACCAAAATAGAAAATTGACCGGAGCCTTCCAAAGTAGTTAAAAGCCTCAAAATATTAATGGAGAATGACTTACCACTCGAACCACAAGTCAACGCAGTCGTAAATAAGGGCTACTTCCACCTACCAACAATCGAGCGAATACTGCTGGTCCTCGCCGTCCCTCACTGAACACTTGCCGGCACCTCGAACCAAAGCATATTCAAAGTGGACATTGGTGGATCAGCCTTCTCCTGCATCTTGGCAAAACGTTTGACCTCACTCCCCAAGGAAACACGAACAGCAAAAGAACCTGGCATTTTCACGCACTGAGCTAAACAGGAAATACCATCGAAGAGAAACAGCCAACCACAACACAGTGCAATACCCAAAACCAAAATGAACCAACAGCCAATGAACCAAAACCAGGATACCCCAATGAAATAAAGCATTTGAATGCAAACCACCATAGAAGAACATGAACCCAGCCAAACCAACATAAACATCGCAAAGAAGCGCAAAAGACCAATCTCATCACTAACTCTCGTCAAAACTTTCCACTATCCTACATACTCTCCCTCAACCACCCAACAAAACACACACATATCTCTACCACAGCAGAAACCTGAAACCACCACAAACTACACACACACCCTTCAACAGCCAATTCAACCCCACACCCTACAGAAAAGTAAAGCAGAGACACACAAACCACCCCATATACAGTCATGCACCAAAAACATCGCCAAACCCTTACCAACTAAAATAAACACAGCCCACAGTGACTGTTTTTTCTGAACAGAAGCTATCAACAGCACAACCAACTTTTTTTGCGCTCTCCCTCCCACCAACTAGCCTTCTTGCGCCTAGAAACACATGTGTACAGGCACGTTATAAATGACTTATCATATCATATCAAGCGCCCCTTCCTTTTCAGATCCGACAGAGCGCCTGGAAAGCATGTCAATGGCAGCAGTGCACAGTATGTGTTGCAATGACACAGCATAACATCAGAGGAAGGATATGTTGTCTTATGGGCTGTCTCCCACCCCACCCACACAGTGGTAATAACACACCCCTGCACTCCCCACTCCCCACTGCTGCTGCTCGTAGATCTCACTCCAGCACGCCTGACATTATCCCCCAGCAGACAGACGCGAGAGTGTCAGCTCCCCCAAGGGCTTGCATGAGTCTGAATGGATGAGACAGGCTGAGATCTAATCTGGAGGCAGGCAGGAGTGTTCTGTGGAGGTGAAAGTCCTACAAATGCCCCCCAACAGCCGCAGGGCGCTGACCTCTTGCCCTCCAGGGAAAGGGCTGAGCAGAATAAGGGCACGGGCATTCATGTAATTAAACAGCTTTCCATCTGCTTAATTGTATATGTTATTTTGTTTTAATTTGCCCCCCAACGAATCGTGTATTGGGGCTAGAAAGGGAGTTTCAAGAATATCGAACTTGCCGCTTCTGTAAAGGTCGGGTAACTGGTGACACCTTGAAACATGTACACACTAAATGGTCGCATTTGAATTCATTGAAGGAGGTTGCTATTTAAGAAATGTGCAGATAGGGAAGCTGGGATGGACAATGAAATGCTCAGAACCAGGCTGATGTTCAGAAATCAAACATCATTGGTTATGGCAATGTATTATTTTGTAAAAGATTTGCTAGGGAACTTGGAAGGACATATAATTGGATGGTATGTGGAATGTTTTTACTTCTGTCATGCATTGTAAGCAGGTGTGCAAGGTGTGATGCAGGGGGATTCAGTAATCACGCTCGGTCCTTGTGCCTGAGACTCCGCTTGGGAACGGGACCCCAGCAGTATCTGACACTAGTAGCAATGTGCACAAAGAAAGCCCTGAACACGTGCTCTTTCTTTGCCCAGGTGCCATTACTTGGGAGCATTAGACCCAACAGCACTTTTGCATTAGGCTCATAACTGCTGTAAATCAAGCAGGGACGTTTCTATTTGCGATGCACCCTCTAAGTTCAGACTCAGAGCCTGGCTAATCAGAAAGAAGTCATCAAGCGCTGGACACCCAATTGGACCAGACCCAAGGCCTGCAAAGCCAACTGGTGTGGGTCCAGTGTAGCTCCGACAGTCCCTTCAAGCATCTCACATGCCATGCACTGAAGTTATCTTAGCAACACAATTTCATATTTTTGATTGGAGGAAATGCCTATGTGTGGGGACATCACGTGATCGCGGGAGCGTGTTCTCGCGAGATCTCGATACACGGGATCTCGCGAGCCCACGCTCCGCGGGAAAACGTTCCCGCTTCAGAGTTGGCGCCCTGCCAGCTAGAGCGGTCGCACAGGAGCGCTGCTCCTGATTATAGAAAAAGGAGGCTCAACTCCAGAACCATCACTACAGCTCATAGGGCATAACACCACAGCCACTGGAGGCTTCATGGGGGCCCTATGAGCTTACGGCGTGCCACCGGTGAGCACAACCCTTCCACAGTGAAGTAACTGGGGAAGCACAGGACTTGGTCAGCGAACAGTGAGTAAGCGCCCTATGCCACCAGTCCGCCCTAAGACATTCTCCCATGTTCTCAGTCAATAAGGACTGTAAGAAACCCTACTGCGTCCTGTCTTACATTCAGGCCACAACATATCTGGCGACGAGGATACCTGAAGTCCCACGGACCCACCATGCAAGGCGCCACGCCACCCCCTGCGTTTCTCCCCCTGCCAGGGACACCGGCGATTCCGTGGATGCAATGGGAACCCCTTTTTTCCACCTACTTGGAAGCGGTGGGCGGCACGCGATATGCCCCCATCAGGAAGAGGGCGATGCTGTTGAATGCGCTAGGAGTTGAAGGTCAGCGTATCTTTGCAGGCCTTAAAGAAATACCGGCGGCCGACGAAGACGCCGATGACGACGACGTGTACAAAGAAGCCACGCGTCGCATCATGAAGAGGTTCACTAATAAGGAGAATATTGTACTGCATAGGCTGAGATTCTATACTCGCAAACAGGAAGGGAGCGAAACCGTGGATGACTACATCACCAGGATGAGGGAACTCGCTTCTCTGTGCGCCTTCGGAGAAAATGCAGAACAGGTCATCTGCGACATGCTCGTCGTCCACACCAACTCTAGGAAAGTGCAGGACAAATTCATCCAGGAGAAGGAGGTCACCCTCGATAAAGCCATCCAGATCGCCAGGGCGGAGGAAGAAACCTCCAGCAGACGCAAGGAGGCGGGAAGTCACCTGCCTGTGCCCGAAATGGCGGCGCTACAATGGAGAGGTCGCAGAGGCAAACAATCCCGCGACGGCCCCAAGGACAAAAGTCCCAGGAAAAAGGAGGCACCGAAATGCTACAGATGCGCCAGTCTCAAGCACATGGCGAACGACCGCGACTGTCCCGCCAGGAATAAAGAATGCTCCAAGTGCGGACGCATTGGCCACGTGGCTCCAGCATGCACGTGGCGGGAGAAAACCGTGTCCCGTGTCGACGGTGACTGCACCTCCACCGATGAGGATGAACTGCTGGACAGACCCATGGTTGTCATGGTCAATGCCCCCCATGCCAGGAGAGAAAAGCCCCACTGCACCATCCAAGTGGACGGTATGGAAACGCGTGTCATGGCTGATTCGAGATCCGACCTTACCATTCTGCCCATCGACACGTACAAGGAGATGATGGGACAAGAAAGAGTGGAGATTAGATCCACCAGGCAAAAACCCACCGTGTTTGGAGGGGCAACGGTCGACCTGCTGGGCTACATCAAAGCCCGCATCGATTTCAAGGGGAGGTCTACCACCACCAAGGTGTATTTTTCCCCCAAAGGTCCAGCCGTGCTGGGATGGGATGACCAACACAAACTCAGCATGAAACTAGATCCCAGCACTCCGGAACAGGTGCTCATGATCTCGTCAGGAGCAGCGCAAAACTATAAGGAGATCTTTCCAAACCTGTTCTCCGAGAGACCGGGAAAAGTGAGAAACTTCGTACACAAAATTCGACTGAAACCCAATGCCACCCCAGTCAAGCACAAAGTAAGGGCGGTACCTGCCACCGCAAGACCAGCTTTGGACGCTCACCTGAGGAAGATGGTCGAGGAAGGAACCATTGAAACCGTGGAATCCTCGCAATGGCTGAGTCCGGTGGTGCTAGTTAAGAAGAAGTCCAGCAACGACCTCAGGATCTGCATCGACCTGAGAAGCCTGAACTTGGAGGTGATCACGGATAGCTTCCCGCTCCCCAGCATCAATGAGATCGTCCTCATGATGAAAGAGGCGGCCATTTTCTCGAAGCTGGACATGCGTGATGCCTATCACCAGATTCCCCTACACAAGTCCTCCCGCCCCCTGACTGCGTTCATCACTCCTTTCGGCACCTTCCAATACACCCGCATGCCTTTCGGGTTATCGTCCGCAGCATCCGCATTCCAGAGGATGATGAACTCCCTATTGAAAGGCCTCACCAATGTCTCGTTCTTCCAAGACGACATTCTGGTATACGCCAAGGACAGCGAGACCCATGACAAGGCGCTCAAGTCAGTCCTAAGCAGACTTCAGGAGGAAGGCATTCATCTACGCCATGAAAAGTGTGTCTTCGGGGTGAACAAAGTAGAGTATCTTGGGTACTGCATCTCGAGTGATGGGGTGAGCCCCAAAAGGAACCTCATGGAGGCCATTACTGAGGCGCCGGCGCTGATGTCTAAAGAGGAACTGCGCTCATTCTTAGGCCTAGCTGAGTACTATGCCAAATTCGTCCCCAGGTTCTCTGAGACCACGTCTCCCATGAGGGAGCTTCTGAAGAAAGGGGCAGCGTACTCGTGGGGCCCAGAACAAGATGAGGCCTTCGGCGAAATCAAGAATAGGATTCTACACGCGCCGTGCCTCAAACCATACAACCCTGAATGGGACACCTACATCACCACTGACGCCAGCGCATACGGCCTAGGGGCCACCTTGACCCAGAAAAAGGGCGATACAGAGAACATTGTGGCGTTTGCATCCAAGGCATTATCCTCATCCGAGAAGAATTACTCTACGGTAGAGAAAGAGATGTTGGCATGCGCTTGGGCCGTCGACTACTTCAGATCATACGTATGGGGGACAAGATTCAAGTTGATCACCGATCACAAGCCGCTAATCCACATGCTGAGCCCGGGCGGCACCAAGACGGCCACCCCCAGACTGGCCAGGATCGCCGCGAAGCTCCAAGAGTATACTTACGAGATACAACACATTGCGGGCTGGAAAAACGCACAAGCGGACTGCATGTCCAGGCTCCTCAACCAAAGCGCCCCCGGCACCACATTCCTGGAAGACGAATGTGTCGTTGCGTCCATCGGCGACCTGAGGAACGTCGAGTACATGGAAATGAGCGAGCGCCACTGGCAAGAAGAGTTCGAGCAGGACGTCGCTCTAAGGCACGTAAGCACCTGGGTGCGAAATGGATGGCCCAACGAGAGAGCGATCCCTGAAGGCCTTCGCCCCTACTGGAAGGTGAATGAGGAAATTACCGCCATGAACGGACTCATTCTCAGAGGTGATCAAATCATCCCACCCAGCGGAATCCGCAAAGTCATACTGTGCAGAGCACACTCGGGCCACTTAGGGTGCAACATGACCAGAAGAAGGATACGCGACGCATACTGGTGGCCAGGTATGGACCAGGACGTTCGGCAGATGGTCGATAGGTGCCACGAATGCTCCAACAGCGACAAGCGCCTAGCCGTGAGGCAAGCCCCCATGCTGCCCACCGAAGTCCCCAAAGGGGTGTGGCGAAAACTGGGGCTGGATTTCATAGGACCGCTGGACAACATGCCCCCTGAGCACAGATACGGGATAGTCTTGGTCGACTACTTTTCCAAATGGGTGGAAGCAGACTTCACCCCGGACATCACTACGGGAACAGTCATTGAAACTCTCACCGCCATATTTCAGCGGGAGGGCCTGCCCGAAGAACTCGTCACGGACAACGGAGTCCAACTAGTATCCAGGGAAATGGAAAAATTTCTCAGGCTTAACAACATCAAACAGCGGAAAGCAAGTCTATACCACCCACAGGCAAATGGCCTAGTCGAGCGGGCCAACCGCTTCATCAAAGGGGCGCTGCAACTGGCCCACGCCTCGGGCCTAGACCCATACAAGACGGCCAAAGAAGCCGTAGCGGCTCACCGTCTCACCCCCAACGCCGTCACAAGTGTTTCTCCGTTCCATCTGCTGAGGGGGAGAAGGGCGGCATCCTCACTGGTACCACCATGGCTTCAGCAAGTGAGGGCCGACGAAGACGTCGACATGGCTGACGTAACGTGCCGCATGCAGCGCAACAAAGAAGCAATGAAAGCACAGGGGGACTTGCGCCGAGCCGCTCGACACACACAAGTCAACAAAGGGGATCTGGTGAAGATACGACTTCCCCACAAGGACACCATCACAGGTTCCAGATACAGCAGTCCCATAGAAGTCATGGAGAGAGGGACAAACCACATCCGCACCAGCGATGGCAGGAGATGGAATCTAGAGAGGGTAGCCATGTACCGCAGGAAAGATGATACTGTACACTCCCCTGGAGACACTGGAGGAGATCAGGTCTGCCAAGAGCCATACGAGAACCATCATCTCCCGAGTGGAGACATCATAGAGCCGCAACATCGCAACGACTTCGCAAGCTCCCTTTTCCCAACCACACCCAGGGGACACTTCATCGATCCCGCTACATACCCGGATCCTGGCAGGCCCCAGAGAGAGAGAAGGAAGCCCGGGAAATATGCGGACTTCATCATGGAGTGACCTCCCAGTCCTTTTTCCCAGCAGAGGAGGTGTGTGGGGACATCACGTGATCGCGGGAGCGTGTTCTCGCGAGATCTCGATACACGGGATCTCGCGAGCCCACGCTCCGCGGGAAAACGTTCCCGCTTCAGAGTTGGCGCCCTGCCAGCTAGAGCGGTCGCACAGGAGCGCTGCTCCTGATTATAGAAAAAGGAGGCTCAACTCCAGAACCATCACTACAGCTCATAGGGCATAACACCACAGCCACTGGAGGCTTCATGGGGGCCCTATGAGCTTACGGCGTGCCACCGGTGAGCACAACCCTTCCACAGTGAAGTAACTGGGGAAGCACAGGACTTGGTCAGCGAACAGTGAGTAAGCGCCCTATGCCACCAGTCCGCCCTAAGACATTCTCCCATGTTCTCAGTCAATAAGGACTGTAAGAAACCCTACTGCGTCCTGTCTTACATTCAGGCCACAACACTATGTGTAGGATAGCTTTAGAATGCGAAATGTATTATGTGTGATTTTAACTGGATCGCATTGATGCATTGTCATGTTGCACTTTGATGGCGGTTCTGCCGATATATACTATGCAAGTGAGTGCAAATCATGTCACGTTAAGTAACTAAAATAAAAACACGTGTCAGAGGTGGCCGCCATTAAGGTGAGCAGTGGCGCAGTCGCAGGAAGTGGAAGCATTGTCAAGATTAGGGTGTTCTGGCCCGAATCTTGACAATATCTGTGGAGTCACCAGTTCAACAGTAGAATCCACTGCTTTTCATACAGGACAGGACTCCACGAGGCCCCCAAAATCCGAAGGGAATAACCCACAGAGACAATTCTGCCGTTTGGAAGAAAACACGAAGCTACGACTTTGACGAATTCACTCCGACTAAACGAATTACCCATCAATCAATAGAAAACAGGACGAAATATACAAAAACATAAGTGCAGAAGGAAAGGGAACGAGCGGATGGGAGGTTTAAATTAGACTAGGGAAAGGGTGAAAGTAGGGGGGGGGGGCGCTTTTAAGAAAAAGGAGCAGAGGTTTAGGGCATTCATCACAACCACAAATGGAGGGGCTGGAGAAGAGTCCTTCTCGACATGTCAATGAATGACAGCAGTTCAGCATTTCAGGGACACGGGGCAGATTGCACTCTCCCCTTCGACCCGTACACACACCATTGACAATACGAGGTTCGCACTTATGGAGGCCAGCGGATGAACAGGAAAAGACACAGAGGGCCTGATTTACAAAAGCGCTTTACAATGGCGCGTTCCTGTTGACAAACGCGTTGTACATCTAGCTCAGAGAGCGAAATAGAAGACAGACTTTGGAGAAAGTAAAACACAAAGGAATTTTATATTTCAATTGATGAAAATCTTTCATGTGCTGAGCATAAGAAAGTGCTGTACTTGGGGCTGCGTGCATGTGTGGCAGCGAGTGTTTTTGTGAGACATGGGAAGCAGCGCTTATTGCCAGGAACAGCAGAGAGGCGAAGGTGGGCTGAGCAGTTGGAAGATAGATACATGCATTGAAAAGGTCTTCACCTGAATGCTTCTCCCTCCTGAGCAGGTTGAAAGCAAACTGAAGGCAGGTGTGAGATGCGCCCAGCACTTCCCCATGGAACTGCAGCATTTTAATGGGACAGTCCATGCCAATTTCCAGACAACTGGGGATTTTGCTCAGTATAAACACTCAGTAACATGTAAAAACACCTGGACAGGGCTGCTGTATTTTAAAAAGGGATTAGCACTTCTCGGCAGAACTGTTGTATTTTAATGGACCAATGCTGTATTTTAATGGTACAGTACAGCACTTCTCAGCTAAGGGGCTGTTTCTTAATGGGACACCACCATCAATTCTCAGGAGGATTAATATTAATAATAATTATTTGCATTTATATAGCGCTACGAACCCTCAGGCATCTGAGCGCTGGATGAAAAGCTGAGTTTGGCCCTGCAGAGATTCGAACCTGCAGGCTCTGCAGGATGTCAAAGCGATGGCGCTGGACTCGCTGTGCTATCGGACCAGCTTGATGTAATGTAGTTATACAGGCCAGCACTTATCAACTATGGGGCTGTTTCTTAATGGGATACCACCATCAAATCTATGTATACTTGCAGTATTTTAATGGTACAGTGGCAGCACTTCTCAGCTGAGGGGCTGTTTCTTAATGGTACTGTCATATCCAGATTCCGCCAACAATACGTGTGGGACAGATGGCGAAGGATTAGTCCAATTCTTCAGACCCCCTCCCTCAAGATGGCATCCAATTCTCCAAGCACCAGTCTAGTTTTTTTTACCAAGATGGCACCTAGAATGCGGTGCAGTTGTCTAGTATTCACGAAACCTCCGGCATCCGGTTTGCTCCAGCCCACACCTACAATCAACAATGGATTTATGCAACGGCGAACAGAAATTCCGCGCGTCGCTACTCCCCAACGTTGTTTCCCTTTGTGCGTATACACGCTCCCCTGTGTTTCTCCTTATTCAAGTACTTTTTCGAATCCACACTGACTCTCTTTTCGCTCTTTAGCAACTACAGGAAGCCGCTTCCGTCATCTCGCTCCTGCACTTTACATCTCCGCTACAAGCCACCACTCACCCTGGTATGTTATAACTCCTAATCCCAACATTGTCATACGCCACACATCCCGCTACCCAGTCACATACTTCCTTTTCAGCAGTACGCTTCCGACCCTTGCTCCCTCAAACAATTACAGAAACTTACCTGAACCTGTAGGACCCTGCAAGAGATTCCTGGCATGTTTCTTTTCTTCAGAGTTCAATTACACTGTTGACTATCTTCAGAACTCATACTTACTTCTATTTCTCGCAATCCTTCAGCCAAGCAGCAGTATCCAATCGTCCTTCTGCTTCTTGTGACGCGACCAAGGACAGCAACAAAAGAACAAGTTACTTACCAACTGTAACGTCCTTTCGACTGGATGTTCCTCCCACGTATTCATCAGCTTGGTGCTTCTTTCGGAATTTTTTTCACCAGAGGCCGCTGTGCTAGAGGCCGCGTAGCTTGGTCCCTCGAAGGCTGCTGTCGAGCGTCAACGTCATCCATCGTATAAATGGCTCGAGCCGCGCCCGTTGGTTCAGTTCTGTTTTTTTCAATGTTAAAGGACGCATCAGTTGTATTTTGTGTCGGCAGATGTCAGGCTCTTAAGGAAGTACAAGTGCAACAAGCATAAAAACTGTACGGAGGGGTAGGTTGGGAGGGTCGATGAGGAATACGTGGGAGGAACATCCAGTCGAAAGAACATTACAGTTGGTAAGTAACTTGTTCTTTGAATGGATTGTGTCCTCCCATGTATTCCTCATTTTAGATAGACTCCCATAGCAGTTGTAATTTAGAGGAGGAGGGAGTACCATAGTTCTTCAATTATGCACAGAATGAAGGACGGCTTTTGCAAAAAGGCCTCCTTGGTAAGAAGTGGTGTCTAAACAATAATGTTTTGTAAAAGTGTGCATTGATGACCAAGTGGCCGCAGCACAAATGTCTTGCACTGGGACACCCCTCTGAAGAGCTGTAAAAGTTGCTATGCCCCTGGTTGAATGAGCCCTTAAACCATCTGGAGGCTCCTTCCCAGCCAATTTGTAACATTCAGATATTGCTAGGATAAGCCATCTGGATATAGTTAGTTTGGAAATACCAAGACCCAATTTGTGTCCAGTATAACCAACAAACAACTGATCTGTTGGTCTAAATCTTTCCAGTCTAGATATTTAGAAACCGAGAGCCCTTTTAGGGTCTAGTCTGTGGAATCTTTCCTCCTCTTTACTATCACGCGGAGGAGGATAAAAAAGATGGTAAAGTAACTTTTTGTGACAAATGGAAATCCGAAAATATTTTAGGTAGGAAAAAAAGCTTGACCTTTAAAACAACTTTATCTTTATGGAAAACTGTGTGAGGAGGCTTGCAAGGGAGCGCCTGCAACTCACTCACCCTGCGGGCTGACGTTAGAGCCACTAGTAGAACCGTTTTGAAAGTTAGGAGCCTTAAAGGGCAACAATGTAAAGGCTCAAAAGGGGCACATATAAGAAACTTTAAAATTAAATTGAAATCCCAAATGGGAACTTGGAAAGGTGTAGGAGGGAACACATTTGTTAACCCTTTAAGAAATTGGATAACTAAAGGCATTTTGAAATATGAAACTTCCTCTGAGGAGCACTTGAAGATTGATAGCGCTGCCAAATATCCTTTAATAGTTCCAACTTGGAGCCCGGAGTTGGCTAAATGTAATAGAAAGGAAAGCACCATGAGAGTGGTACATTGAAAAGGATCCCCATTCTTATCCCTGCACCAGTTACTGAATTTCTTGCAATGACACTGGTATAGGGATTTTGTTGCTGGCCTTCTGGCCGAAAGCAAAATCTCCATAACGTCATCCGGGAGGTCCCAATCCGTATATCTCAACCTCTCAGAAGCCAAGCGTGAAGGTTGAGTGTCTTGACCTCTGGATGGAGAACCCGACCTTCCTCTTACGAGAGAAGATCCTCTCTTTGTGGAAGATGTATTGGAGGGCAGATGGACATGTCCAGAACGTCTGGATACCACGTTTTCCTGGCCCAATCAGGGGCAATGAGGATCATGGCTTTCCTGAACTTTCTCAACCTCCTGATTACTTGAGGAATCACAGGGACTGGAGGAAATGCGTAAAGGAGTGGAAATATACAGTCCACTATGAACGTGTCCCCTAGAGCTCCTCTTGAGGGAAATTCCCTTGAGCAATACAGTTCGCACTTCGGGTTGGCACCGGCCGCGAACAGATATACTTGAGGGGTTCCCCAAAGGGCAAAGATCTCTTGAAGGACTTCCTGAGCTATCTCCCACTCGTGGGAGACTGTGCCTTGCCTGCTCAGAGCGTCCGCCGCCATGTTCGGCTCTCTGGCTAGGTGAACTGCAGACAGAGAGATTCCTTCTTGCATTGCCAAGAACCAGAGCTGCATTGCCTCTCTGAACAGTGGGAGTGATCCTACGCCTCCTCGTTTGTTGAGGTAGTACATGGCCATTGTGTTGTCCGTCATTATCAGGACATTCTTTCCCTGTACAGAGGGCAGAAAGGCCTTCGGCGCTAGTCTGATTGCCCTCAGCTCCAAAAGGTTGATGAGTAGTTTGGACTCCGATGGAGACCAACGACCGCTGATTGTCAGATCATTGGTGTGGGCTCCCCACCCTGTGAGTGAGACGCCCCTCACTACAGTTATCTCTGACCATGGTGGCCAAAAATGTTCCCCTCTGATCCCACCAAAGGAGATCTTGAGTCACCTTGGACGGGACTAGTAGAAGATCTGACATCTCCCCTGAAAACTGAGACCATTGAATCCTGAGGGCCCATTGAAGGGATCTCATCCTCAATCGAGCCTCTAGCACAAGAAAAATGCAGGATGCCATGAGGCATAGCAACCTTAGGAAGTCGAACGCTGGTAGATGTTGGGCATTCTGACATTTTGTTACCATCTGCAGAATGTGGGGAGCTCTTTCCTCGGGAGACGAGGCTTTCCCTGAGGTGGTGTCCAGGACTGCTCCGATGAATTGGAGTCTTTGGCTTGGAATCATTTGTGACTTCTTGTAATTGAGGGAGAAGCCCAATTTGTATAGGAAGTGACAGGTCATGGCCAGATGTCCCTGGGCCAGTTCGGGTGAACTTGCCCTGATTAGCCAATCGTCCAGATAAGGGTAGATGTGAATCCCCTCCCTCCTGAGACTCGCTGCCACCACCGCCATTAGTTTGGTGAAGACCCTCGGGTGTAGGTCATCCCAAATGGCAGAACTGGAAACTGATAGTGAGATCCGCCAATTGCGAACCTCAGGTACTTTGTGCTTGAGATGGATTGGTACATTAAAGTAAGCATCCTGAAGGTCCAATGAAACTAGCCAGTCCTGAAGCTGAAGAGCCTGAAGGATCTGAGAAATTGTCACCATCTTGAACTTGTCCTTCCTGAGGAATTTGTTCAAATTTCTCAAGTCCAAGATGGGTCTCAATCCTCCGTCCTTTTTGGGAATGAGAAAATAAGGAGAGTACCAACCCCTGTTCCTCTCCGCTACAGGTACATGTTCTATTGCACCTTTCTCTAGCAGGGTTAAAATCTCCTGCACAAGGAGCGGGTCTGGGATTTTTACAGAGTTAGCCTCCGGTGGATGATCTTGAGGCCTTTGATTAAAAGGAAGACAGTAGCCACGGGTCACTATCTCTAGTCCCCAAGCATCCGACGTGATGTCCCGCCATTCGTACAGATACTGAGTGATTCTGCCTCCCACCGGGGTCTTGTGGGTTAAGGCCTCAAAGTGGCTTTGCAGTGGCTGAGGAGGTAGTAGCCGCTGCTGTGGCTGATCTAGCACCTCTCACTTTTCGACCATGAAAGGGTTTTCTTTGTTGTCCCCTCTGACTGGCATGCCCTCTCCCTTTTCCAAAAGAGGAATAGAAGCGAAAAGGGCAACTCTTCCAGGAAGATGACCCTGCATAATAGTGCTGCTGAGGTTGCCTTATTGCGGCACTGAATGATTTTGCTGCCACTTTCGAGGTCTGCAGCTTCTCCAAGCTCTCGTCCGCCTTGCTGCCAAACAACCTCAAGCCATCAAAGGGCATATTAAGTAACCTGGATTGTACATCAGATGCGAAACCAGATTTTCTTAGCCATGCGAAACTACGCAAGACTGCGCTAGATGCCATGGATCTGCTTATACTCTCTGCAGTATCCAGTCCTGACTTGAGGCACTCCTCCATAGCCTCCTTCCCATCCTTTACTATCACCAGGAAACCATCCCGCTCCTCACCCTCCGGGATGTGATCAGCCGCTGCATCTAAACAGCTCCACAGGGTATAAGTGAACCTAGCTAATGTACAAGTGACATTAGTAGACTTCAGAGGAATACTACCAGAAGTAAAAGCCTTCCTCGCTCAGGCATCAATCTTTTTATCGTCCCTGTCAGGGGGCATAGAGGGATAAATCGACTGTCTATTCGCAGTCGCAGCTTGGATTACTAAACTTTCAGGTGAAGGATGCATAGACAAATATTCTGAATCCGAGGGAGCAGGTCTATACTTTCCTACAAATTTCTTATTTACAGCTGGTAGAGATTCAGGTGTCTCCCAATTTGTTATAATTCTCGTTTGAAGAGCTTTGTGGAAGGGAAGGACTGGGTCTTTCTGAGGTCCTTCATCAAAATGTCTGTTAAGTCGTCCTGGTCATATCTAGGGGACAATGACTTCCACCCCATAAAATCTATCACTCTTCCCATGAGGTTCGTATAGCCCGGTTAAGCATGGACTGTGGGGTCAGGCCTTTCAAAATCTACCTCAGGTGAGGTATCTAGGCCACTGGCCGATCGCAGGCAGTCATAAAGGTCTTAGAAAAAAAGGGATTAGGTCACACAGATGATCACTACACTTTTAATCAACTTCAGTTGATTCAACTGGTGGAAGAGGACACAAAGCTCAGTCAAAAGACATCATCATTATAAACATCATATTTTAATATATATATCACAATAATAGCATAAAATTGTACATTATATTCACACCATAATATCATAAAAATACATTTTAATATATATTCTTATAAACAAATTGAATAGATTGTCTAAGCAAGGAAGAGCTAATATTCGAAATGGCCAAACATTTACTAACAGCAATATAAAAAAGTCATCTGTAGTTAAATAAGTGATGTTTGGAATGGCCAATTCTAAAATTGCTGACAAAAACATGTCTAAATGCCAAAAATAATGGCAAAAAAGTGCTGGGTGCCAAAAAAGTGCTAAGTGCCTAAATGCATATTACCTGTAAACAATACCTCTAAATGCTAAAGTAGTTTCAGCGACAGTATTTATCTAGTTCCCACAAGGACTGATGGTCGCCTTCATCAGGGCGCACTAGTAAATTGCATCTAAAAAAAGAATGTGACATTCACAAATACACTTAATAATCAAAAATAGCTGAGATTGTTACACCTCGCCCTCGGCCGCGCCGCGTTTCCCGGGTTCTGTCTCGTTGCTCTCGTATGAGCAAGAACAATTGGGGAATTCCGGTTAAAACCAAAATAAGGGACAGGAAAGTGATCGCCCTTCATAAAGGGTTATGGCGCCGGCATGCGCCCTTCTTATCGCGCTGGCAGCTGCCATGGCAAATATCTGCACGAACTACAGTATCCAGAAAACCTGTTACGTTGTAGTTCTCGGCGTTGAGAGGGGAGCCTGATTTTCAAACGATACGCCTCTTGTTGTTATTTATTCCACAGCGGCATACAGAACGCTGCTTCTGTTTAAAGTTACAACCGGCATACTTTCCGAAGTGCTCTCCCGGTATCTTGAATTGTGAAGTCCTTGTTTTCCCGTGTACCGACCCTGCCTGCACACGGACTCCTTATTCTGAATCCCCGATTGAACTGTTTTCTGACCACCCGTGTACCAGACCCCTTGCCTGCTTTCGGAACTCTTGGACACTGATTCTGCTGTGTTTCGTGACTGCCCGTGTACCAGACCCCTTGCCTGCTTTCGGAACTCTTGGACACTGACTCTGCTGTGTTTCGTGACCGCCTGTGTACCAGACCCCTGCCTGCTTCCTGGACTCTGAGACAGTAACTACTCCGGTAAGAAAAACTCTAATTGGAACACCATTTTCTGTGGAATTCGACTTCATTTCCTAAGTGCATCTTTTGAACGCTTTGCTGTGGTGCACCATCCCGGAACCAGTGCGACCCTCGTTCCGTTCGGGGATAGCTACCTTACTAACCTCCCTATTTTTTATTTTATACTTTCGTTGTTTCCCAGGACTCTTACTTCAATCCTATTTCCATCAGGGGTAAAGTATAGTTTTTCTTGGTTTTTTCGTACTGCAGAATTATACGTTAGCCGTATACTAAGACCTCTCTACTTTATAGGTTACTCCGGTTCCTTTGGCTTAAGGGGAGATTAAACCAGGTACTACTAAAGGGGAAAAGTCTTGGGAATAAACCGGTTTCACTATTGGCAGATTATTAACTTGTTATCCTTTCCTTTACAGCCTGGGTTTGAGACGGTCTGTTCTCCCCGCTTTTTTGATCGATCGGTCCCCTTGTCTGTACAGTTCAGCAAGTGGTCATATCGGTTTAAAGAGCTCATTCCCTCACAGAGAGGAGGCTTGGGTAGGAGGCTCCAACCCTTGCTCCTTCAAGCAACTCCCCAGCAATAGAGGTCCGGCCTGTTTACGTACTCTCCATTCCGGTGAGTAACAGAGATCCATGTTTGCTTTGTGTCCTCTTCCACCAGTTGAATCAACTGAAGTTGATTAAAAGTATAGTGATCATCTGTGTGACGTAATCCCTTTTTTTTCTAATATATTGCTCCCGTGGTCCACAGAGTTGGGGATACCCATCATTGTTGATCCTTAGTCATAAAGGTCTGACATTTTTGAATTAAGATCTACCAGTTCCTAAGGGACTTCTCTTGTCTCAAATCGAACAGCAGCTGATGTAATTTCCTCATCAGAGGTTTGTTCCTCAAAAATGGCAAACATAGATGAAAAAAATTCTTGCCTGGGCTGAGGGTGGACATTTTTTTCTGGTAATGGTGAAAAAGACCTAGCCTTAGCCATAGTTGTCATCTTGGGAACCGGTATGAAAAATTTCCCAGAAAAAGACGTTGACGGTGTTGACGGAATTGACACCAGCTTCGACATACTCAAAGGAATCCCCGAGGTCATCGAGGATGGCTTCGGTGTCGAGTAAGGCTTCGACGCCGAGGCCAAAGGTACCAAGGCCATTTTTGGCTTCGACGGCGTCGTCGAAGGACGCATCAAGTCGATAGCTGACTTCGACGATGAGGACGCCATTTTGTCCTCAGGCAACCTCGATTTATGCACCAAAGGTTTCTGTACAGTCTCATGAGGCGCTGGAGAATCATCGTCCGAGGACGCCCACGACTTTTTGTCAGATTTAGAGTGAGATGTTTTGGATTTCCCTCTGTCACCTTTAGGGTGGACAGGGGCATGCTCTTCACGCAGCTTTTTTGAGGGGGTCGGGCCGCCTTCTCAACATTCTTTAGCATTGAAACCCTAAAGGCCTCCCATTTCTTTGGGGAATCATGCTTCAAAGGACAAAAAATTAACCTTCTGTCGGGCAAGGAAGAAGAGGACAAAGATCTATGACGTCACTTTTTTGATTTTTTCAATGACGAGGAAGAGGACTTCCTCGAGCGACTTTTCGACCTTGATCGCCTCGACTCATGACGAGATTTAGATCTCGATTCTCTCGAGTCTTTAGCCTTTTAGCAGACTTGGAAGACTCTTTCCTCACCGCTAGCTTACCTTGGCGTTACTTAAGAGCCTTGTTCGACATCGCCTGACACGACCCGCACTCGTCGATCAGGACTAAGGCACCAAAGAGTGTTACGGTGAGGATCCATAATGGACATCTTTCTGCCGCATTTGAGACACTTTTTAAAACCCTTCTTGGGTGTTGTCGGGGTTGAGGAAGAAGACATTTCTCGATGAGAAAAACGGATGCGTCGTTTTTTGATACATGAAGCAGAAGCTCAGAAAAACGGAACTGAACCAACGGGTACTGCTCTAGCCATTTATATGACAGATGATGTCGAAGCTCGACGGCGGCCTTCGAGGGACCAAGCTACGCAGCCTCAAGCACACTGCCCTCTGGCGAAAAAAATTCCAAAAGAAGCAGCAGGCTGACGAATATATCTAAAATGAGGAATACGGGGGAGGACACAATCCATTCGAAGCCTGCTCTGAAACCAACACGCCAGGGTTTTCCCCCCGTAGGGTTTCCCTGGAGCCCTTGTCTTCCCCCATCAGGATCCTTCTTGGACTGCAGGGGAATCAATGGGTCTTGTCCCTTGCCGCACGCTGTTGCATCACGTAAGGTCAGTGATTTCTTGTGGCTATAAGAAAGTTGTAATTTTGATCCCTGGTAGATGACAGGTACACACCAATTCTCAGTAGACTTGCTGTACTTTCATGGTACAGGGCCAGCACTTCGCAGCTGACGTGTTGTTTCTTAATGCGACAACACCATCACTTCTCAGGAGACTTTCTGTATTTTAATGGTACAGGGCTAGTACTTCTCAGGTTAGGGCAGTGGTCTTCAAACCTTTTTTGCCTCCCCCGAGTGAAATGTGGGCAGGCTGGGGCCCCCCAAAAATGCCAAATGGACCGTAAGTCCAAATGGCTATGAACCTTTGCGTGCCGTCACTGCACCTTACTCCCAGTAAAGTCCCTGTGCTCTCCCCCTGCTCCCATCACAGTCTCTGGGCTTCCTCATCCCACTCGTAGCCCAGTCTGTGAGCTCTCCCCATCCCATCACACACCCTGGACTCTCCCCACCCTGCTCTCACCAACGTCCCTGGGCTCCCCCCACCCTGCTCCCAGCACAGTCCCAGGGACAATGGAGGCTGGTGAATTTTTTAAGTAGGTGGGGCATAAATATTTCCCCCAGATATGCAATAGCGTCCGAGCGCAGCGAGGGTGCGTGAACCAATAAACAGGGGTTCGGTGGGGATTGAGGGGAGCTCCTCTGGGATTATTCTTAAATAATGGGTTAAAATGCTGCATTTTAGAGCACACTTTAAAAAATAATTGGTTAAAAAGCAGTTTGAGTCATGTTATTTTTAACAAGGTTACATAAAAGTTTATTTTGAGGGAATAATCCTGAAAGGATTCAGTCCTCAAGGTTATGCCTAAATTCCTCATTACCTGCATTGCCTCATACCACCGACATAGCCCTCAGTTCCTCTGGATGCAGCCCTCCCAGTGTACACCTACCACCCACTGTTTCTACTGCTTGCATATGGTGTATTCTCACTGGTTCACTATGCCTTAATATGTACCCCACAGCTGGGCATGTCATGTATCTCACCTTATCATTCTGTATCTATGCAACCTGCAACTACCTTATTTCTGTGGATTCTGTATCTTTTTTTCTTTTTTTAAATCATTTTTATTCGTTTGACATTTCTCATTGCATCATTGTTACATGTTATTATAGTCAAACATTTTCCAATTTATCGTTTCATCCCCTCCCCCCACCCTCGGTATGCCCACAGGTTCCCACTTTCTTCTAATATTCCATCTAAGCTGTTTGTCTACCCCCTCTAACACTACTAGTGGTATCTGCGGGGAGTATGGGGCTGGATCTCCCACGAGTTTACACGCCCTCTTCCACATCTCACTTCCTAAATTAAGCAGCATGCCTTCACCTACCTCTTGTTGTCTCGGCAACCACATCCTTTCATTCAAAAAGTATGGGGGTGCACTCAGCACCCATTAGTTCGGATTCTGATGTTCTTTCATCCGATAACCACCTTGCCACGTATTGTTGTTGGCTGGCCAGGTAGTATACCTCGAAATTTGGTACTCTGATGCCTCCATGCTCATATGCATTTTGCAGCTTCCGCAGCAGCACTCTGTTCCTAGAATTATGCCAAAGGAACCCCCTACATATGCTGTGTAATTTCAAAAAGGAAAGTTTAGGTATTGCATATGGAATGTTCGCAAAGAACTGCAATAGCCTGGGCAGCACCACCATCTTCAGTAACGCTGCTCTCCCAAACATGGACAGTGATAATTTAACCCAGAACCCCATGCTCTGTTCTATATGTTTCACTGCCTTTTCAGTGTTATGTTTGTGTTTGTCAGCAGGGTTGTGGTACATCTCTATACCCAGGTACCTGAATCTGACAGTTTCCCAAGCAATCTGTAGCACTGGCGGCTCCTGTACAGGCTTGTCTTTATATCTCCTTAGGGGGAACATGCTGGACTTCTTGGGGTTGACCGTTATGCCACGTGAATCATTCCATCACCTCTAAGATGTACCGTAGGTTTTCTTCCGGGTACCGCAGGTACAGCAGCATATAATTGGCATATAGTGATATTAAATGCTGGCTGCCTCCCTCCTGGGTGGGATAGTACTCTGGGATAAACAGGCTTATAATAATGAGGTCAACACACAGTTGAATAATCTTAGATTCTATCAAAAATTACAAGCAGATCCCACTCCCAGACTAAAAGAAGAGATCCCCAGCCTAATGGCCCATACGCTTCAAGAAGGCTGGATCGACCTCGAAGAAATAAGCTTTCTTACAAAAACGAACCCCACCACACCGGCAGTCTACATTCAGCTGAAAATTCATAAAAATAGCACCCAACCTCCGGGCAGACCCATTGTGTCTGCCATAGATTCCATCTTAGAACCTTTGTCCATCTATGTAGACTGGTTCTTAAGACCATTCGTATCTCGTATGAAGTCATACATAAAAGATACAACAAACATGATTAAGATTCTAGACACCATCCAACTGCTCCCAGAAGACATCTTGGTGACACTTGATGTTGTATCGCTTTATACAAGCCACCCGCAACTGTACTGCTTGAATATACTAGAACAGTATCTAAACTCAAAAACGATGACATCAAAAACAGTCCCCACAGCATTCATCATGGAATGCGCCAGACTTGCACTAATGGAATACTTTTTTCTGTTCAAGGGCATATATTACAATCAAAAACAAGGGACAAACATGGGTGCTACTTTTGCACCGGATATTGCGAACCTTTTTATGTATCACCTAGAAAGAAACTCAATATATCAAATCAATAATCCTTTTGAAGCAAATATCAGAGCAAATATAGTATCGATATATCGATGACTGTTTCCTGATTTGGAGAGGACCAACCAGCAAACTATTATAATTCCTAACTTGGTTAAATCAACAGAATGAAAATATCAGTTTCACCATGAATTACGATTACAAAAAATGCCTTTTCTAGACTTGGAGGTTGTAAATTCAGGCCAAGGGAATCTCAAAACCACTCTTTTTTAGAAAACCCACGGACAAAAATAACTTACTAGAATACCATAGCTACCACCCATCAAACCTAAAAGAAAATCTCCCAATAGGCCAATTTTTAAGAGTCCGTAGAAATTGCACCATTGGTCTCAGACTTTGAAAACACATGAAAAAGCCCTTAAACAACATCTGCAACAAAGAGGCTACCCCACGAAACAAATTTACAGAGCCTACAAAAGAGCAAAGCATACCAATAGGGATACGTGCCTAAATCCAATAAAGCGGACAAATATAGAAAGGAGAACATGTGTGAGCACGTTCAGTCCAATCAGCCATCACTTGCGTAAGACCATTCTAAAAAACTGGTACTTGATAAAAACCACAGACTTCAAAACTTGAAAGATAACTTAGTGCATACCTATCCGAACTCTAAAAAGGTTATTGATCAAAAACGAACGCTATGGGACCTTCCACCTGTAATGGGACATTTTAAATGCGGGAATTGTTTGGTGTGCCCCTTAAAAATAAATTTAAAAAGCATAAATCTAAAGGGCAAGGAGTGGAATTTGCGAACCTTCACAAATTGCTTATCCCAATGGGTGGTATATGGGATCCAATGCCCCTGCAACCTCCTGTATATTGGAAAAACGAAATGTCCTGTGAGAAAGCAAATAGGTGAACATAGATCAAGTATTAGGAACAAAATCAAAAACAAACCCCTGGTAGCCCATTATTCTCGCCTCCAAAATAAACCAACAGAAATGTCTTGGTTTATAATCCAAACAGTACAAGCCTCAAAACGGGGTGGAGACAGAGATCTTGCACTAAGAAAGTTCGAACAAAAATGGACATATAACCTAGATACTGTAAAAAATGGCCTAAACTCAGTGGTCGAATGGGGAATTTTCTTATAAAAATCTTCTAAAAATGTTCTTCTAAAAATGGACTTTAGACATCACACATATGCTGTGATGAAGGTGGACCACCCTAAATATTGTTGGTAATGTTTTTCAGCTACCCAACTAAGAACCAGAAACACCAGTTCAAAAAATAGTAGAAGGAGACAGTGTAAATAACATCTCCTGCATTCCGAACACCAAGAGGGCAACACAATACACAGGTGAAAAAATGGAAGATCTGCAATAATGAAATGAAGCCGATTCCGCCTTTTTCATCAATTTGACACAAATGTTTAAAAACCATCTAGTGAAAGGAACAATGTGGATCAATATGTAATGTACTCTACACAGGTCACAGACCTGCACACTACAACCAATAAGACAGGCACGGCTGCCGCCGGTGTCATTTATTTTCCGGCACCCGTGAATGGGCAATTATCGGGTCATTACGGCCCTGTCGGACCCGGTAATTGCCCATTTGGGGGCGCCAGAAAAAAGATGCTCCCCATTGCCATTCGGCCCCATAGGGCTGAATGGGAATGGGGAGGTTGGATGCACCGGCACCGTTTATAATGGTGCGGGTACATCCAACATGCTGTGCTCACGGGTGCTACTCTGCCCGCCAGGTTCGACCTGGTGGGCAGAAAGGCCCCAGCAAGCACAACTCGTAGTTTGCCGGTCTGGGAACTATGGTATCGGCAAGCTTACTGGTACGTAGTTCCAGGACTGGCAAACTTATAATGAGGCCCAATGGGTACAATTTGTAAAACGTTGAAATTGTTGGGGTTGGAGAAACTCCTATTCTGCCCTATAACTAAAATGGGAGTAGTCTCGACCATCAAATAATGAATAATGCAGTCCGAGTGTATCAAATCAAAATGGCCTATAGTAACAAAACCAAATGCCTGCCCTATCTCTTGGACGAAAAAGTGTAAAACAGAAATGTATGCAAATGGAAAAATCAGTGTTCAAATGAAAATGTGGTGGAACCAGCTCTACTGCCCATGTTAAACCTCACAGAGTAAGGCTGTCCCGTTAGGCAGGATGACACACTCTGGCTGGGCTTCCAATACAATAAACAGTTCCAGAACGTGGATCGAGACCGGTCTGGCCTTCCACATTTCAGTTTCTTTTTTTGACTTCAAAATAATGTTTCAACCCAAAAGTTCACAAAAGGTCCCCCTCTGTCAGGCTCAGACCTTTCACCACAGAGTTCTCATGGGCCCCCTTCAGCCGGGCTCAGACCTCTTACGATAAAGTTCAACACAAGCTTGCCAGGGGGCTCCCTTCCCCAAGCTTATTTCACTCCGGATCTCTCTCTGTCGGGCTCTGACCACTTTTGGATGTCAAAGACTTTTGAATGTGCATGGTTTACCTTTCAGACCACTGCAGGACCACTTCGACTCACAATTTACAGTTCAGCTTTCGTTCTCCCCTTCTCTAGGAGTTAAAGCTTGTTATTTCACTTTTGCTGTTCTTTCACTCCGAACAATTTACTTTTCACTGAGACTTTCGAGTGGGCTACTTCCTTTTGCCAGGTCACTCCGTTACTTAGTAACACTGATTTTGTAGCTGTCTTTCACTTCAAAGTTCATTCACAGGTCTGCCTTTCCTCACGTCTCACTCACACGCGTGCAGCCTTCACTTGTGATAAAATGTTTCTATTTCAAACTTTAACACACACCCATCTTTCAGGTTGCTGACCAACTCACCGGCTGTGTGTGTCTTTTTCTTGGTTTTGCGATATCCAATTCACAAGTCAAGATTAGTACCACAGTCTTTGCATCACCTCCTCAGCTCTGCTGTTCACCCCGCAGGGTCGCTTGCATCCTTGTAAACAATGCAGTCTTCACTGGTGGGGTCTGGCCTTCTCCGCATGTTTTCTGAGGCCTGTCAGAGGCAACAACCTCTGGTAGGGAACTTGTGAGATTTCATCCCGCTGCTCACCCCCCTTGGTCTGTCGTGCTGCTCCAGTAGGTTTGCCTTCGTCCCGGAAATTCTGCGCATACTCGTGTTCCGCCTTGCTCAGAGTATGTCTTTGGGTTTTGCCTTTCAATCGTGCGACGAGAGCTAATTGGTATTGTAATTGTAATTGTTTATTTGTACAGCGCTTATACACAAGTGAAGTGCTTCAAAGTGTTTCAAGGCAGGACGGGAGCAAGGGAATACAGAAGTCATTCTTAGGCCTTGAGTTTTGTGAATGATCTAACTCCTAACTGCACTATACCAGTGAACGTCTGTCCTGTTACTCTTCTTCCTTTCTTGATGAAGCTTCTAGAATCCTACATTTCACCTTAGTTTATTTTTGGAAGATTCTCATTTTTTTTACCCTTTTCAGTCAGGTTTCCGTCCGGGTCACGGCACAGTGAGTGTCTTGGTCTATGTGGTGGATGATGTGGCCCGGCTGTCCAATCAGGGCAGAGTGGGTGCGTTAATCCTATTATATTGAGGTGAGGGGCGATAGCTCACGGACAATGCGTTTGCTGTCTTGGAAGCAAGACATCGCAGCGCAACATAGGTTTGAATCCTGATCCTGTGCTTAGAAACCAATCTCTGATATTATTAACGTTATAAAAATACAATTATAATAATTATAATGATATCTTTCAGCAGCATTTGATACCGTTGACCACTCCCTCCTGCTGGACAGCATGGCAAGGGCATAACTCTCTGGTTCGGTTCTGACGTGGTTTACATCTCTCCTGACTGACAGAGGTCAATCTCTTATTCTTTCTCCATTTCATTCCCAGTCTACCATTCTATCCGCTGGGCCCACCCAGGTCTCTGCCTTGACCCCATTGTATTTAATGTCTACATTCAGCCTTTAGTTGAGCTCATCCACTCGCATGGTCCCTAGTGCTGTTCTTAGGCTGATGACACCCAGGTTATAGTTCAGCTTCTCCTTACTCAGCCTGACACGGCCTAGGGGCTTCCTGGAGGCTGTGGGTTGTTGGGTGAGCGACAAATGGCTTAAATTGAATGGGTACAAGACAGAGGTGCTGGTGGTTGGCCCCCTTCTTCCACAGCTTTGTGGGCTCCTATGTGTGGCCCCCAGTACTTGGCCCCTTTCCCAAACCTGTTTCTGTTGTTAAGGACTTAGGTTTTAAAATCTCTTCTTCAGCCCTACAGATAAGGAGAGTATCGGCCATGTTTACTCCCTAGAAATAGGCAAATACTCCCAAAAAATAAAAATAGAGAGTAAAAATACTCCAAACAAAAAATAGGAAATAGACACGGTGGACCTTGAGCCCCTGCTTTCACCCACACAGCTCCATGGATATGTTTGGAGCAGTAGTGCACATAGTACCACAGGAAGAAACTACAAATCTTACTGCCGGATCGTAAATAATATACATGTATCTTTTAATGTGTATGAGTAACAAGGTGCAAAGGAATACGTATTACCAAAACATTTCTGGTTTTCAGTAAAACACATTTTTACTCACTTATAAAATACTCCCATTGGGAATTGGACTTACGTTCTTACTACCTAAAAATCGTTTTACTCCCAACTGTATAAAATAGGGAGTAAAACACTCCCACTTCAAAATCTTATCTAGAGCACTGTTCTTCCTCCCTCAGAATAGAAGCTCAGGTTAGTTCAATCTGCCAGACTGGTACTTCGTAAGGGTTCTGCCTTTTCTTGCTCCACAGTTTCATGACCCAGTTCTTGCCTCACTTGTTCTCAGTAGCATTGACTACTGTAATGCCCTTTTTTAGTTCAGCCTTTGTATCTCACTCACCGTTTGCAACTTCTTCAAAGCCTTGCGGCTAGTTACCACTGGCCCTCCTTGTGGCTCTCATATTTCCCCTGTTCTTTGCTCTTTGCACTGGCTCCCTGTTCCCAAACGTATTGAATTTAAATCCTTGTGTATGGTCCATCGAGCTTTCTGTGGCCATGGCGATGAATATTTGCAATGCAAGTTCCAGCCATACATCCCTTACCGCATTTGTCGGTCTCAGGAAGCTTTTCTCATTCCAGTTCCATGCTTTAGACTATCAAGGATTGGAGGCCATGCATTCTCAGTGGCTGCCGCCAAGCTTTGGAACTTACTGCCTCTGTCACTGAGAACCACTTGCCATTTAGGCGTCCCTCAAAAACGTACCTATTCTAATCGGTCCGTACTCTTTGGCTGGCCGGCACTGTTGTGCACTTAGCGCCAAGATGACTTCTGGTGGAGGTGCATTTTACAAACACTGATAACATAACATAACATTTCTCTCCATATTAGGAGCTGTGGGCATGACAGAATAATGGCCTGTGCCGGCAGGGACAGAGGCCCTGCATGCCCTCATTTGGGGTGCTGTCCCAGTTGGAGGACTGTCCCTGAAGGCAGTAAGGGGAGCAAGGCATGAACGCCTATGTGAAGCCATGTGGGCATCTATTTGGATGCTTACTTAATGTTTTCCTATAGGCAGTGCAGAGAAGAAACTATCACTTAGTTCCCCTCCCATTCCTGCTGCTGCACATGTCCCTGTAGAAGGTGTGTAGAGATGAAAGGCCAGGGTTGTGGCCATTTGTCAACAAAAGATAAGTTAAAATAAAAAACTGTGTTTGTGTGAGTATGTGTGTTTGTGCACAGGTGTGCATGTGTTTGTGTGTGGGGGCATGGGTGTCCATTGGTTGCGTGCATGTGTGCACAGAGGTGTATAGTGGGAGCCAATGTGCATGGGGAAGGGAGAGGAAATGTGGAAGTCCAGCAATGTTCATTTTAAAGGCAATCATTGGATACTTTGGGCACTGTCTGCAAAACAATATGCTACAGGGTAGTAATGAGATGAATTGGCATAGTCAGCATGGCATTCTTTTTATAGAGTGTCACTATTGCCATTTCTGGACACAACCAGCATGAGCTTGCTTGTCCTTACAGTGGCAATATTGGACTATATTGGCATGGCCAGCACAAAAAATATGTTTACAGTGTCAGTGCTAGCATTATTGAGTAAAGCCATAATTAATGTTTTCTTACAGTGGCAATATTGGCCTATATTGGCACAGCCAGACTCCTCATACCTTCTTATAGTGTCCATAATGCTATTATTGGGCACAGCCAACAAGAATGTGTCCTTATCATGCCAACAATGGCACGTACATCATGACAGTGGGCCTCATTCCGAGGTCTGCGGTAACCTGCCAGTGCCACTGGTGGGTTGCTGCCGACCCGGTAACATTGAATCCGCTGCCTGCCTTCCCGATGTCACTGGGACATTACAAGTCCCGACAGCGCAGGAAGTCAATCGGGGGATTCAGTAACTCCCCCATTCCTGTGGAGTCCCATAGAACTACATGGGAGTGGGGAGACAGAAGCACGGGCATCGTTGCGAACGGTGCCGGTGCTTCCATGAAAAGTCTGCCTGCAGGAGCCACTGCGCCGGGCAACTCTCACCCTGCCAGGCACTAAGGCTCCTGCAGGCAGACTCATAGTGTGGCGGTCTGGAAACAAGGGTGGATTATTGTAATGCTCTCCTAGGGTGAGCTAGGAAGGCAGACTTTCAAAAAATTACAAACGATTCAGAACGCTGCTGTGCATATTATATTTCAGATGATTCGCCCGGAGCCTACAACTGCAGCCAGTAGGACTCTCCATTGGCTGCCAGTCCCTGCCAGAGCACAGTTGAAGCTATTTGACCATCTGCCACAAGTGTGTCTTTGGCGACGCCCCTGTATATGTTAAGAACAGGTTGAGACCCTACAAACCCAGTAGAAACCTGCAATCTGCTAAGGCCTGGCTTTTACAAGTAGACCGGTTCAAGAGAGCACGCGGAAATGGCCGTGTTTTTCACGTACAGGCTGCATGGGCTTGGATTGCCCTACTTGAATACCTACGAAATACAGACAACCATCTGGCTTTCAGGAAACAGTTAAAGACCTTTCGGTTCACAGAATTTGACATGGTAACCATTCAAATTAGATAGGGTAGCTGTTCCTCTTACTCTTCTTGAGGCGCCTGGATGCTCTCTGGCTTTGGCACCTTACAAATAAATTAACATAACATAACAAGGGTGCCGGTAAGCTTACCAGCACCCTTGTTTCCAGACCAACACACTAGGAATGAGGCCCAATGTCTTCTTACAGTGTCAATACTGCCATTAACGGTGACAGCCAGCATGACTGGGTTCTTACAATGGCAATACTGGCATATATAGGCAGAGCCGGCATGACAAGGTCTTCTTATAATAGCAGTACTGGTATTGTTGGGCACAGTCACAAAGATTTTGTTCTTATGTCAATACTGGTGTAACTGGGCACAGCCAACATGAGTGTTTGCTTGCAGTGGCACTACTAGCATACATTGAGAGAAAAGGTATGACAACGTCTTCTTACAAAGGAAATACTGGCATTATTTGTCATAGGCAGCATAAGTACATTCTTATGGTGGCAATACTGGAAGGTATCGAAACAGCCATCCTGGCAATGTCTTCTTACAGTGGTAATACTGAAATAATTGTGCAAAGCCAAAATAAGTAATATTCTTAGAGTGGCAATATTGGCATGTATTAGCACAGTCAGTATGACAGTCTTCTTGCAGTGGAAATACTGGCACTATTGAGCATAGCCAATAAACGTGTGTTCTGATAGTAGCAATACAGGGATGTAGAGGAGGAGCCAAGTACCCCCACTCCAACTACCCCGCCTACATTACCTGAAACGTATGAAGCAAAGTATGTTACGTATACTGAACAGTTAAACCAGCAAAGAGAAGAGCGTGAACTCTGTGCAGTACCCATAAGAATACCTATACCTAAGAGAATATGGGAGGTAAAGTACCCATTGAGGAAACCATACCTGCATCCAAGACAATGGGCTTCATTATAAGTGTTGCAGTAAGGCAACAACGGCGTCGGTAGTACTACCGGTGCCGTTCTTACCTCGCCGCAACATTACAAGTTTGCTCACGGGTGCTGCTCTGGACATTTGGTCAGACCAGACGTGCAGAGCGGCACTCGCTAGTAGAAAAGGATGGTAGTAACGGTCCCATTATTAACGGGACCGTTGTTACCATCCTCCCCATTCCCATTGAGCTCGAATGGGAATGGGGATGTACTGGGTCCGGGTCCCGCGAATGGAAATTACCGGGCCTGCAAAGGTCAGAATGGCCCAGTAATTCCCATTTTTCCGGATCCGAGTTTGGGGGTAGCCATGCCGGTAAAAACGGCATGGCTACCTCCAAACTCGTAATGAGGCCAGATATGATGGCCATTTGAACGAGATTCCTGAAGAAGCAGAGAAGGTAAATGGCAAAGGTGAATGGTGACGTCATATAAAGTTGAATCAACACCCATATAGAAAGATGACCAGTCCAGAGAGGCAGACGACTTATAAAGTACAAAAAGGTACCAAGGAAAAGTGACATCTTGGGATCAAGATGAAAAGACTTATGCCACAGACCTGATGAAGATACTTAGTTTAAACGTGTACAGATGCAATGAAATGCAAGCAGCAAAGCAATCATGAAGCTAGCTACATGCTTTTAACTAGTTAGACTGCGGCAAGCGCCAACATATACATATATACCTCTATAGACATATGGACTAAGAAAAGATGGATGTTTCCGCTACATATATAAGCAGTACTGAACAAAGCAAGAAGGCCTCATTTCAGTGTTGCAGTTAAGAAAGGCAATTGAATTAAACAGAATAAAAGTTCAGCTAAGGTGTTCACTGAACCAAGAAAGCCAAGGTTTTATCAAACTGGAATTGGCTGACATTGGATACGATTAACGTGAAAGAACAGAAGCTCCTGTTCAGAGAGGTCGAGCAAAAACTAAAGATGTCAGAGGACTATTGAAAATAAAATAAAATACACAAAAAGGCTCAATTTCACGGTGTCCAGTCACGTGATAGAAGGAAGTTGGACGAAAGAGATGATCACACCTACGAATGGAAGCCGGCTAGTGCCCATACTCCTTAAAAATTCTCAGAGAACAGTACAAGCTCAAGGCCAACTTCAAGGCACTAATTGACACTGGACCATTGAGGTGATGATGGATGATAATTTAATTGGTGAGAAGCTGGTGCTAAAACGAGCTCACTCACACCTGGTTGTTCAGTCTGCATGCTGCTAACGTAGATGGGAAAGTACTGACGGGGGTTAGAAGCCAACCAATTTTAAGAGACCACGTAGTTGGGGGTCCTATAGTGTGTGTAGCCAATGGGACGTTGTACATTTAGTGATGCTCATAGTGGCCATTTTTAGGGGAGGGCTTAGTTGCCCCACCTGATTTTAACTATCCAATTACCTCTTTCTGTTAATCTATACAGATATGGAACCTATGCTTAGTCATTCACTTAGAACCAACCCCACCTCCCGTTAGGTTTTTGTAGTTTGCCACGTAGGATGACGTTGGTAATGATGCAGGTCAAAACGTTGATGATGACCAGTTATGGGTATAAGAACCCAATTCTTTTATGAACTAAGCAGAGTCAGAGTATCGAGCATTTGCTGATGTTCGTTGTACTCCCTGTTTTAGATACTTGACATTAATACAGACAAACTTTGCCAAACAATCTGTGTCATCTTGATTATTGATATATAAATAAAATCTTCATCCCCATCTATCTCCAGGGTATTGCTACTCATCTTAAAGGGCTGTTTGGGAACACCGAGCTCACTGATACACACTCACAACCAGCATGACAATGTCTTCTTACACAGGCATTTTTTGGCAAGCCGACATGAGTGTGGTCATACAAAGGGAAAACTGGAATACATTAGCCCAGCCAGCATTATCACATCTTCTTACATTGACACAATATCAGCATATATTATGGGTACAGGCAACATGAACGTGATTTACAGTGGCAATGATAGCATATATTGGGGGCACAAGCATCATGAACATGTGCTTAGCAGTGCTGGCATACACTGTGGGCAGAAGTTTGATGAAGTGTGTTTTAAAGTGCCAGAACTGGCATATAGGAGGTAATTATGACCTTGGCGGTAAGGGGTTAACGGCGCCGGTAGCGGTGCTAGAGCCATCAACCTCTTACCGCCGCATTACGAGTCTGCTCGCGGGAACCCGCTAAGGATGCCTGGTAAAACCAGGCGTCCTTAGAAGGGTCCCGTGAGCAGACCAGGATGCTAACAACGGGCCCGTTATTAACAGGCCCGTTGTTAGCATCCTCCCCATTCCCATTGAGCCCTATGAGAGCTCAAATGGGAATGGGGATGGGTTCCGTGAATGAGGAATTACCAGGCCCTCCAAGGTCGGAATGGCCCGGTAATTCCTCATTCAAGGAACCCGGACCCGGTACCCGGTATGGGGGTAGCCGTTAGCTCCATACTCCGAATAACCCTCATAGTGTGGACACAAGCATCATGAAAATGGCATTGAAAAATTCTCCTTTGCACTGTTGGCGGCCTTGCATCTTTTGGATTTTTTGCCTGAAATGTTACTATGGAAATGAAAAGATGTGGAGAGGTGACTACCGTTTCAATTCAAGCATGAGTAAATTGCCCCTGGAGTGGGCCTCATTGCGAACCTTGCGGTGACGGTATGAACGGTGCTGGTAAGGCACCAGCACCGTTCATACCGTCCCGCTGCATTACGAGTTCTGCTTGCGGGTTACGGGCTGTGCGGCACCCGTGAACAGAACTCGTGATTGCACTGACACTGTTATCAACGGTGCCGGTGCAACCATGCTCCCCACCCCCATTCTGCCCTATGGGGCAGAATGGGGACCGGGAGCCCGGCAATACCACCACCCGCGAATGGGCAATTACCGGCCCATTCCACACGTAAGGGCCGGTTATTGTAATGAGGCCCAATGTCTTTGCAGCAGAGATGTGTGCGTGTGTGTGTGTAACCTGCAGGCCAGAATCCCATCACTGAAACATTGGCGGTCAGTGGCTTGAAAAGCAATGCGTTGGGTTATACAGACACCAGTGCCACCACAGACATCTGAAAGAAATGCCCTATACCAACAAATAGGGTTTTATTACTGTGATGTACACAAAATGAAACATCTGGACTGTTCTGTAGGCTTTGAAGGATGTAAGCTTCCTGGGCATGTACATTGAAAGCGGTTGTCTTGGACTTGCATTTCATTTCAGTTATACAGACTGTAGCTTAACTGACATCTAGGGCCTCATTACGAGTTTGGAGGTAGCCATGCCCTTAATAAGGGCATGGCTACCTCCAAACTCGGGTCCGGGTTCCCTGAATGGGGAAATACCGGGCCATTCCGATCTTGGAGGGCCCAGTATTTCCCCATTCAGGGAACCCGGACCCAGTCCATCCCCATTTGAGCCCCCATAGGGCTCAATGGGAATGGGGAGCATGCTAACAACGGGCCTTTTAGCCTGCTGGGCCGCTCGCGGGACCCGCTAAGGACGCCTGGTCTGACCAGACGTCCAGAGCGGGTCCTGCGAGGGGACCTCGTAATGAGGCGGTACGGGGTTAACGGCTCCGGCACCTTTACCGGCGTCGTTAACCCCTTACCGCTCTCGTCGTAATGAGGCCCAGAGTTATGTTAACAGCACTTGTAAAGCGCAACTATCACCACTGGGGGTCCCCTGATGATCAAGAGCTGCACCCCCAACACACCAATAATGCATACAAGTGTTCATTTAGAGGCATATAATGCAGTTTGTATCCTCTTTCCAAATCGGGGGTGATTTCTCCTGACCCCTGTACTAAACTATCCTACCAACTGCGGGGTCACTCAGCAGGGAGGGAACACATAACCATGACCCTCCTTGTCCCACAGGTGGCTGTCATCCTCCCTGTCCTTGGCTTCCAGGCCAAATTCCCAGCAGGAATGCCAAGCGTCCCTGGCCCCTGCCTGACCCCGCCTGGGAATGCGGCTGTGATTCAGGGAGGGGCTGGGGGCTCAGCCTTCTCCGATATTATTGTCTAGCCGGCCCCCAAGGCGGCCCTCCCGTTGCTGTGTACACTCTCTCTGCTTTGCTACACACACGTGTTTATAGTGACAAGCTGTGAGCAGATGGGCTGCAGAAGAGATCGATTGGGCCCAAGGAGATGTCATTTCAGGAGCAGCTGGGGCTTCTGTTTCATCAGATACTGCAGCCACTATTAGCCTACTCAACACGCCACCAAAACCCATCCAAACATTATAAATGACTCGCATATATTTAGTTAAAGGCGTAGCAGGGGAGATGCGGAGCACTGATTATGTTTCCTCCGACTTTCCATCTTGAATAGATCGGTGTTCATACGCTTCGGGCGATTTAAGCCCAGGGTGGGGCCACGGTGACGGCCTGTCCGTGAGCAATTTGGACTTGCACCCTCTACTCTATACCTCGCCCACAAAGCCTAAAAAAACGGGAGCAAATCTTCAGATGACTGGAAGAGTGAGTGAGCTGAATTCCATCAGAAAGACACTCCAGACAGCTTCAGGTGTGCTTCAGTGTTCGGCCTCGTGAGTATGATGCAAGGGAGCGGTCCTCACAGGCACCCCCCCTCATTAACTCCAGAACATATCCTTGTGAATCAGAGCCAATAGATTTCATAAGACTGGGGCTGCAGTCTCTGGATACCGTGGAACAGTGTAAGTCAGCCAATACACGGAATATTTAACAGGGTAATCATATATTCCTATTTTATATCAATATTAAGGGTTTGTGCGTGTTGTGAGGGCAGCCACTGCCGGTTTTAGCAGATGAGGACTATGAGGAACTGTCAGATGTGGTGGGTTGCGCAGGACCACACATTGTGCTCAATTGGGGCAGCGAGGAATAGGACATTGGATTTTTGGGCCCGCCGTCGAAAACATCAGACATTCCATTTAAATAAAGTGTTTCCACTGATAAACGAGAAGAGAGAATTTTTTTCCAATTAAATATAAGGGACTGGATGCTGGTGGTGACACCCTTTGGACTGACGAGACTGCCACTAGGAAGGCCACCTTCCAGGACACGTGCTTTATGTTGGTCGTGGCCATTGGCTCAAATGGCTTTTTCATCAGTTCTGTGAGGACTGTATTGAGGCTCCAGTCTAGCGGAGTGTCCTTCCTTGGTAGGAAGACTCTAAAGAGCCCTTTTCGGAAAGGATTCACTGCCTGTAGCTGAACAAGGGCGTGCAACTGCTTTTCCTTGTATACCTGGAGATGGTTGGCAAGTGTACATTGATGGATGAGTGACTGAGACCTTGTTTTGCCAACAAGAGCAGTTAAGGGAAGAGTTGCTCCGTGGTCACATTGAGTGGTTCTAGCATTTGCTGTCCTTGACGCCAGTCACAGAACCTTTTCAACTTAAAGCCATACGATCAGTTTGTGGCGGGTGCCCTAGCTGCATCTAGGACGTGCTTACAGCCCTGTGGGATTGCTAGCTGGCCAAATTCTACAAAATCAGGAGCCACGCTGTTAACTAGGGATTACAGGTTGTGATGCAGGACCCTTCCGTGGTGCTGCAAAATGGTGTCTGGTTGCCTGAGTAGGCTTATCGGACGATCCACTGACAGCTGGAGTAGGTCCAAGTACCAAGTTTGTCGTGGGCAGTTTGGCGCAGTGAGGATGACTTTGCAAGGGTGTTCATGATCATTTGAATCATCCGATTTATAGCCAGCGTGGGGGGAAAGGCAGAGGCAAACAGGTTCATCCATGGGAATGAGAACGCATCCCCTTTGGACCCCCACTTCAAACTTCTGCTTGCAAAGCTACGACACTTTTTGTTGATAGACGGTTCACCTCACTGCCTGAACACTTTCTCTAAATGCTGTTGGTTGATTTCTCACTCATGCAGTTGTGCGGACTGCCTGCTGAGGCTCTCCGCTATGTTGTTTTGGACTCCTAGCAAGTGGAACGCCTATAGGAGCATCTGGTTGGAAAGGGCCCATTTCCAAATTTGTTGAGGTTCCTGAGAGAACTTTGGTGACTTTGTTCCACGTTGATTCCTGATATAAAACATTGTTGGTGTGTTGTCTGTGAGTATTTTTACAGTATGTCCCTGCATCACTGGCAAGAAGGATCTGAGGGCCCATTGCACTGCTTTCAGATCTAGCACGTTGATGTGCAGCCTGGCCTTTTGTGTGATCCACCCTCCCCTACGTACAAGTGATGGACGTACACCCCCCACCCCGCCTGTCATTGAGGCGTCTGTGACTAGCATTTTGTGGTGACTTGGTTCTTGGAACGAGTTTCCTTTTGTAAGGTTGTTCCTGTTCTTCCACCATTGTAGTTTGCGTACAGTGTCTGGGGTGATGAGGATTTTGTCCTCCCAAGTTCCCGCCAGCTGTGGTGACCAGTTTGCGGCAATGAACTTTTGCAGGGGCCGCATGTAAAGCCTACAATTGGGTATGAGTGTAATGAACAACAACATAGTGCCTAGTAGGCGCATGCACGGGCGCACTGAGGCGTAGTGTTTTGGTTTGAATGTTGGAATTACTGAGGGTGGATTGGGAGGTGGAAGGACGCATCTTGTAGGTCTAGGGACCCTAGGAAGTCGTGTTGTTGAATGGCCTTGATTACTTGCTCCAATGTTACCATTTGGAACTGTTGCCTTTTGATGAATTTATTGAGACTGCGCATGTCCAGTATCGGACGCCACTTGCCGTCCAGTTTTCTTACTACAAAGTACCGTGAGTACGCTGCCCGAACTTTGTGTCTTTTTGGCACCTTTCCGATTGCCTTTTTCTGTGGCATTTGTCTGACTTCTTGGAGTAGGACCTTTAGGTGTCCTTGTGTGTGTGGAATGAGTGGCATGTTGGGGGCTTGCTTTGTGAATTCTAGCAGGTGCCCGTAGGTGATTGCTTGCAGGACCCATCTGTCTGTAGTTATGCAATGCCATTGACAAACATAAATGGACACATTTTTAGGGCATAGTCATGGCAACTTTTTCCCGTATCCCCCTTTGAGGGTTTGTTGTTTGTTTGCGCCTCTGTGCTTGGCGAAAATCCTATGATTTGTTGTAGCCTTGGAATGACTTTTTGTATCCTCGGGAGTAGTATGTCCCCCTATAGTAAGATCGACTACACCTATATGAGGAGGTGGAGTTGTTTCTTCCTGAGGCCCCTTTAAAAGGACACAAACTGTTCCTACTTTGCAGGCTGCTGAGGGATCGGACATAGCTATATTAATGTTGTGGTTGTCCGCTTCTTCCCCCTCTCATAATATCGAAATTGCCTCTTTCTTTTCATCTTCTGGTAGGTGTTCCAGCACGAGGGCAATTCTGCCACATTTCACAGTTGTACCGTAACATTATTGCCAACGAGTTTGCTGATTTCACTGTTGTCACCCCAATTGTTATGACTTTCTTCCTGAAGGCACCCAATTTGCGGCCTTCGTTCTCTGGCTGCTTGGTGCATTTTTGCGATTGCGAATCAGCTTTTCCACTTGCTGCCGCTGACACCACAGATTCCGGCGTGGGTTGGAAAGTAAGGCATATAGGTGTGGAGTCTGGTTCCTTAAACATCTTTTCCCATCTGCCTTTAACGACAGGTTCGGTAAACAGATGCTTCAGGGCGCGTAACCCTATTTCTAACAGGTTGTCCAATATTGGGATGTACACCACCGACTTTCTCTTCTTACCCCAATGGTCAAATAAGAAGCATTCTTTTTTCTCCTCTGCTGGGATCAGGCTAAATTCCTGGCAGGCTTTAGAGATGGTGGGGTAAAACACTTCTATGTTGTCCGGCGGCAAAGAGTTGGGAGTTTCTTCCTAAGGATCGTCTGCCGGGGTGTTCGTATCACAATCGGTGTTCGTGGGGGAGGCCATCGTGGTAGAGTCACTGGCCCTCATTACGAGGGTGGAGGTAACCATGCTGCATTTAGCGGCATGGTTGCCTCCTTACCGCATACCGGGCCCGGGTTACTCAAATGAGGACTTACCGGGCCATCCTAACCTTGGCGGACCCGGTAATTCCTCGTCCGAGGAACACGGACCCGGTCCATCCCCATTCCCATTCGAGCCCCCATAGGGCTCAATGGGAATGGGGATGGAGCTAACAAAGGGCCCGTTAATAACACAACTAGTCGTCGGTGCCTATCTTTGAGGGTTTTGGTGCTAAATCCTCTGCAGATTTCACAATCCTCAGCCAAGTGGTTGGGATAAAGGCAATAAATGCACTCAACGTGCCTGTCGCCTTCTAAGAAATGTTTGAGTCCACAGGAGCTGCAGGCCTTGAACAATTACTTTTTTGCCTTGTCCTTATCCATTCCATTCCAATCCTGAGATGTCTCCTAATACTGGGGCAAAAACAGTGTTGAAAGTTGATTTCTTGAAAGGAAAGTGGGTTTATTCTTGAACAAAACTTATTTCTCTTGAGGCTAAAGAACTGAAGGACTCCTTCCAGCGTGCCACACTGTTAGAATCCGAGGAAGGGTTGGGGAGGAGGAGCTTGCTACTCAATGACCCATCCCCCATAACGAGGGTGAAAGCATGCAAAATGCACCTAACTTCTCTTATAAAAAGTAATATCGAACAGGTAACCAAGGATTCCCAGCTTGACACCAGGGAATATTCACAGCAGGTGAATCTATGAAGGATCCAATGCTGGCGAAGAGAGCAATACAGAACGGTAAGAGCTTCTTCAAGCTCAATGAGCATGCTAGTTGTTTTCACAAGTCACCTGTATGCAGGACATTTAAAGATCGAAAACCAATTGCAAGAGGCTGCTGCTGTTTGGAAGAAGTCGTCGTACCTCTCTGCAAGGCTTGTGGTCACTAGGAGCACAGACCAGTGTGGCAGAGCCAAGGGACTTGCCAGCAAGGAGGAAGAGAAACATTGCACAGGGAGGCTGTGCTACAGGCACGTCGGGAACTGATGAAAGATTCCTAGGTGTTCGGCAGATGGAGTAAGCAGCGCTTCGCTTCATGGGACCTAAAGGTAGACGTGCTGACGGGAAGAGAGGAACTGGAATGACATGGAAGCAGTCCAGAGTGGAAAGCAGTGTGGCAAAGCTTTTTTGTGCAAGCACTAACGGGACCGAAGACGCCACACAGAGCCGGTGAGTCAACCAGAGCAAAGTGGGGAGCCCGGGGCATTTCGGCATACGCGTCAAACACACTTTGTAAACTTTAAAGCCACAGAAACAGAGACATTGAGGAAGTTGTTTGCAAACCAAGAAGTGATATTGCAAGTACTAGCCCCAGCCATATATGAGAATATGGAATGCAGATTTGGGGAAATCCAAAGGCGAATGTTGTTGCAATCAGATACACAGAACTATAGAAGATATATGGAATTAAACGAGGAGCTGTTTACCTATGAATGTGAGAAGTCCTAGCAGGGGAGTAAACCAGGCAGTCACATGTGCATAAAAAGTCCTGGCAGGGGAGTTTACCAGGAAGATGCAAATCTACAGGAAGGCCCAAGAAAGGACTGTGTTTGTTGAATCAGAGAAGGAACTTTTGAAAGAAGGAAATACAAAGCAGCTTTGTACCAAAAAGGATTGTTATATGCCAAGAAAGACACAAAGAATTGTTAAACTAAGAATCATTGGCATAGTGTTGAGGAATCCATACAGTATTATTGTAAACCAAGAAAGACATCAATAACTGTTACAACATTGGCGTTAAGGAAGAATACAGTGGAAGGGAATAAACCTCTGGAACCAAGGTTTGCTGCTCTTGATGAATTCTTGTGTTGAAAAGATTAATTCATCTGAGATAAAATCCAGGAGAACTAAAATCTTATTTTGGCTTTGGCATACCTTGGTACTTGAATTGGGAAAAGAAACCAGAGGAAAGGGAATCACCCTCTGGAAACAAGGTCCTTTTTCCTTGGAGAACATTTATTTTGGAGCTGCTCTGTTTTTCCTTTATGAACTCTTTTTGCAATCTTCAGGTTAAATACATTTCCCTTTTCAACTTATGATTTGGTTTGTAGTGTGAGGATCTGGATAGAACGTTTGGACACAATGGGCCTCATTACACGGTAGGCGGTGAGCCATGGCGCTATTAGCGCCATGGCTCATGCCGGTAAAATACCGGCACCGCCTTGGCGGAAAGGGGATTTACCGCCCCATTCCAAGCTTGGAGGGGCGGTAAATCCCCTTTCCGCCATTGCCCTTCCCCATTCCCATTTCTGCCCCATAGGGCTCTATGGGACTGGGGAAGGCACTAATTACGGCACCGCAATTTTGCCGTGCCGTAATTAGCTCCGAGGTCCCTTAGCGGGTTGGATTTTAATGCCTGCAAGAAGCAGGCGTTAAATCCTCCAACCCGCAAAGGGACCTCGTAGTACGGCGGTAAGGGTTAACGGTCACCGTTGCCATTAACGGTGACCGTTAACCCTTACCGCCGTCCGTGTAATGAGGCCCAATGACAGTTTTGATTTTGACCTTCTGACACTGACAGATCCTTAGTTTTGTTTTAGGTAGGGAAATTCCTGTTAGAGCCGGGTCAGAGAGGCCTTTTCCCAACCCACTTTAAGTTAAACAATACACGCTCACCCCATAACATGCACATCCCATTATCAGGACCAGACACAACATACACTCTCACCCCATTATCATGACCACACACAACATACTCACTCACCCCATTATCAAGACCACACAACATACACACTCATCCCATTATCATAACCACACACAACATACACACTCATCCTCGCTGCCTAGACATTACAAAAATACACTCAAGCAAGGAAATACACAATTCAAGCAGCAGCAAACACAACATATGCACTCACCCCACTTTATGCACATTACATAATTCAGCCAACAATATGCAGCCAACATTATCATGACCACGTACAACATACACACTTACCCCCACTGCACACACATTACAGACATAAACTCAAGCAAAGAAACACAATTGAAGCAACAATATGCAGCTAACATTTTCATGACCACACACACTGACCCCCATTGCATATACATGACAACATACACTAAAACAAGGAACTATATAATTCAGGCAACAATATGTAGCCAACTTCATCATGACCACACACAGCATACGCACTGATCCCCGTTGCATACAGATTACAAACATACACTCAAGCAAGAAAATACCTAATACAAGTAGCAGAAACCACATACAACACACACACAGCATACGCACTGATCCCCATTGCATACAGATTACAAACATACACTCAAGCAAGAAAATACCTAATACAAGTAGCAGAAACCACATACAACACACACACAGCATACGCACTGATCCCCATTGCATACAGATTACAAACATACACTCAAGCAAGAAAATACCTAATACAAGTAGCAGAAACCACATACAACACACACACAGCATACGCACTGATCCCCATTGCATACAGATTACAAACATACACTCAAGCAAGAAAATACCTAATACAAGTAGCAGAAACCACATACAACACACACACAGCATACACACTGATCCCCATTGCATACAGATTACAAACATACACTCAAGCAAGAAAATACCTAATACAAGTAGCAGAAACCACATACAACACACACACACAGCATACGCACTGATCCCCATTGCATACAGATTACAAACATACACTCAAGCAAGAAAATACCTAATACAAGTAGCAGAAACCACATACAACACACACACAGCATACGCACTGATCCCCATTGCATACAGATTACAAACATACACTCAAGCAAGAAAATACCTAATACAAGTAGCAGAAACCACATACAACACACACACAGCATACGCACTGATCCCCATTGCATACAGATTACAAACATACACTCAAGCAAGAAAATACCTAATACAAGTAGCAGAAACCACATACAACACACACACAGCATACGCACTGATCCCCATTGCATACAGATTACAAACATACACTCAAGCAAGAAAATACCTAATACAAGTAGCAGAAACCACATACAACACACACACAGCATACACACTGATCCCCATTGCATACAGATTACAAACATACACTCAAGCAAGAAAATACCTAATACAAGTAGCAGAAACCACATACAACACACACACAGCATACGCACTGATCCCCATTGCATACAGATTACAAACATACACTCAAGCAAGAAAATACCTAATACAAGTAGCAGAAACCACATACAACACACACACAGCATACGCACTGATCCCCATTGCATACAGATTACAAACATACACTCAAGCAAGAAAATACCTAATACAAGTAGCAGAAACCACATACAACACACACACAGCATACGCACTGATCCCCATTGCATACAGATTACAAACATACACTCAAGCAAGAAAATACCTAATACAAGTAGCAGAAACCACATACAACACACACACAGCATACGCACTGATCCCCATTGCATACAGATTACAAAAATACACTCAAGCAAGAAAATACCTAATACAAGTAGCAGAAACCACATACAACACACACACAGCATACGCACTGATCCCCATTGCATACAGATTACAAACATACACTCAAGCAAGAAAATACCTAATACAAGTAGCAGAAACCACATACAACACACACACAGCATGCGCACTGATCCCCATTGCATACAGATTACAAACATACACTCAAGCAAGAAAATACCTAATACAAGTAGCAGAAACCACATACAACACACACACAGCATACGCACTGATCCCCATTGCATACAGATTACAAACATACACTCAAGCAAGAAAATACCTAATACAAGTAGCAGAAACCACATACAACACACACACAGCATACGCACTGATCCCCATTGCATACAGATTACAAACATACACTCAAGCAAGAAAATACCTAATACAAGTAGCAGAAACCACATACAACACACACACAGCATACGCACTGATCCCCATTGCATACAGATTACAAACATACACTCAAGCAAGAAAATACCTAATACAAGTAGCAGAAACCACATACAACACACACACAGCATACGCACTGATCCCCATTGCATACAGATTACAAACATACACTCAAGCAAGAAAATACCTAATACAAGTAGCAGAAACCACATACAACACACACACAGCATACACACTGATCCCCATTGCATACAGATTACAAACATACACTCAAGCAAGAAAATACCTAATACAAGTAGCAGAAACCACATACAACACACACACAGAATACACACTGATCCCCATTGCATACAGATTACAAACATACACTCAAGCAAGAAAATACCTAATACAAGTAGCAGAAACCACATACAACACACACACAGCATACGCACTGATCCCCATTGCATACAGATTACAAACATACACTCAAGCAAGAAAATACCTAATACAAGTAGCAGAAACCACATACAACACACACACAGCATACGCACTGATCCCCATTGCATACAGATTAAACATACACTCAAGCAAGAAAATACCTAATACAAGTAGCAGAAACCACATACAACACACACACAGCATACGCACTGATCCCCATTGCATACAGATTACAAACATACACTCAAGCAAGAAAATACCTAATACAAGTAGCAGAAACCACATACAACACACACACAGCATACGCACTGATCCCCATTGCATACAGATTACAAACATACACTCAAGCAAGAAAATACCTAATACAAGTAGCAGAAACCACATACAACACACACACAGCATACGCACTGATCCCCATTGCATACAGATTACAAACATACACTCAAGCAAGAAAATACCTAATACAAGTAGCAGAAACCACATACAACAAACACACAACATACACACTCAGTGCCACTCCGTGCATATTAAAAACATAATTGAAGCAACAATATGAAGCCAACATTATCATGACCACACACAATATACACACTCACCCACACTGCATACACATTACAAAAATGCATTCAAGCAGGGAAGTACCAGATGCAAGCAACAATATGCAGCCAATATTATCATGCCCACACAACCAAATACAACACACACAACATACGCACTCACCCCTACTGTATACTGAGGCAAGTCAGAAGACGGGCACGGACTCTCTGAGGACATTAGGCACAATATTTTATTAAAGTAACACTATGAGGCCTAACTTTCCTTATCACTATGGGCGGTCCCTACCTATGTTACTAAGGTGCTTGTTAGTCAGTCTTCAAAGTCCCAAAAAATAAGTCTGCTGTGCAAAAACTACCCTAACAGACCCTACCACTATGAAAACTAACTTCGGTCCAGAGAATGACATGATCTGCAAATAGTCTCTCGTGACTTCTTGAATCAGTCTCTTTAGTTCTTCAAATTGGTTATGGAGTTTTCCCTCTTCTTTGGGAGCCCCTTTTGGGGATCTCTTATAAGATCTATATTCCTGGCTGTTGGTCTCAACGTATCCTTGTAAGGTATTATTTCTTTGGTAGACTTTCTCTCCTGGGCAATTCTAGTTCAGCTTGTTTTGGTCTACTTCACTTTATATGTGGTTCAATTGTCTATTTCCTCTAAACTCAGGCTCATACCTTTCTTTCACTTTGGTATTATATTCTTCTTGTACAGAATATCGAGTTACTTGCCCCTTTCCTGGGGTGTTATTATCCACTATTCTTCTCTCTCTTTATTAAGCTTTTCAATAATTCTTTCTCTTCTATCACAACATTTTTATTTAATTTGTTTCCAGGTTAACTCTGTTTCAAAGCCTCTACTGAGATGAGTTGCTTGTGTGGCATAATGATTCCCTCAGGGCCTCCTGTACTTCCTGTTCTTCCCGTTACCGTCGTTCTTGAAGGAGAACGCCTTTGGGGGCCTTGAACCTTGGGGACCTTTTCTCGGGCCACAGACCGCCGTCGCCTTCTTTTCGCTGGCGTTTCTCTGCTCGCATTCTCTCCTTTCCTCGCAGTGTCTCTGTGCTTCTATGCGTGACCGGACACACTGTGACTCCTTATTGGCAGTGGTATCATTGATGTTTTGTGGACCAGCTGTCCACCACGGATTCTCCTTCGTGTGCTTGCCACCACTTTCTCCCGGGCTCCTGCCCTGTCAGCTTCTCACACTTCGGGTTTACCGTAGCTCTGGTGTCCCGCTCTGCGATATGAAGCCAGTTTGAAACTAGCAGGGTTCCTGTTTTCTGTCTTCTCCAGGTGTTAAGCAGCTTGGGAGTGTCCAAGGACAATGTATGCATTCCTCTCTGTCTTCTCTTTCTGAGTTCAAGTTAATCAACGTACTCGTCCCAATGCATTGGACATATTGATGTAAAGGGACATGTTCTTTTTCCATATGGTAATATCATCTGTTGAGGTTTGTTCGTCCCAGTCTTGGTATTTCATAGTTTCTGTTATTTTTTAGCATCCCGTGTAGGCCATAGTAGGCACAGCTTTAGGGATTTCCTCACAGGATTGGCGTCCATGTCCCCCGAGGGGGAGTCTCTCCTGGTGAGGTCCAACTTGCCTCTACCCCAGGGGAGGGTATTGCAGAGCTGGCTCACATCCCTAGCCCTGACGGGGCGGGCTCTTGGGCAGAAGGGACGACTTCACCCGATTCATCACAATACACTCTACATACATGCCTCAAGCAAGGAAATATATAACTGAAGTAATAATATGCAGCCAACATTATTATGTCCACACACAACATTCACACTCACCCTCACCCCGTTCCCATTTCAAAAACACACTTAAGCAAGGAAATACATAAAGCAGGCAACAATATGCAGCCAACATTATCATCCTCAGACAACCACGTACAATACACACACAACATATGCACTCCCCCACTGCGAACACATTACAAACATCCACGCAAGCAAGAAAATAAATTATTCACGCAAGAATATAAAGCCAACATTATCATGCAAACATACAGAAAATTCACTCACCCCACTGCGTACACATCACAATCATGTTATGTTAATTTATACCGTGCCCGCTGCCATTTGCATGGTCTCCAGGCACTCGCGTGGCTATGTAAGAAAGGTGGGTCGAGTTGGTTCGTGATGGAGAGAGGAATAAGACAGAGGTTGTGCTTATCTGTTGATGCATGCAGAACCAGGAGAAACTGGTGTGTGTGAGCTTTCGCTGCATACTTTCTTATGTGCACCGGGCTTGCTGTGTCCAGATGGGTGGCGTCCAATGTCTGAGTTGTTTGTTGTCTGCAGGTTTTGGGTTTGTGACATGATTAAAGAGGGGTGTGTGGTTTGTGTGTTTGGTGGGTTGTTTCACTAGCCCATGGTGTGTGTACTACGTGAGAGATTTTGAGGGTGTGGAAAAGAGAAGGGGGTTGGTTAGTTGGCTTCTGGTGATCTCTGGGTGTTGAATAGTTTTATTATCGGTTCTTCATTCTGTATTGTCCCATGTTTGCTTTGGCCCAGGAGTATGGTTTGTAGGGGTGTGCATCCATGTTAATTTCGATGAGTAGAATTGCCAGTTTTAGGCGTTTCCTGGATGTAAGGTGGTCTTCCGTAGTTCTTATTTCCTTCGGTATCGAGTTCCATAGTTTGGCTATCAGATAGGAAAAGGTGGATCTTCTGAATTTCATTTTCTCATAGTGTGTTGTTTCTATTTTGAGGTCGTTGCTGGATATTAAGTCTCTTGCTGGTTGTAACGGGTGATTTTAGTCCGTGCAGTGATTTGTGGGCAATACAGAGGGCTTTGAAGTGAATGCGTTTCTTACTGGCAGCCAGTGTAGATTTCTCAGGGCCGGGGTGATGTAGTCTCTTCTATTTATTCTCAGGAGTAGTCTTGCTGCTGTATTTTGGATACTTTGCAGTTTTTATGTGACGTGTTCTGGCATTCCAAGATAGAGACTGTTTGTGTAGTCTATTCCTGATGTATTTATTTATTTATTTATGCATTTGTATCAGCGCACTGAACCCTCAGGTATGTAGGTGCTAGTTACATCATGGAAAGGGGAAGGGAATATACAGGTAAAGGTAAACAGGGAAGCAGTAGGTGTACGTTCAAGGCATTTATTGAGGGTGTTGTCAGGGCCTCGGTCAGAAGTTATCTTGAAACTGAGTTGGGTGTCGTCAGCATAGTTGTAGGCTGTCAGTCCATGGGACTGAATGAGTTTTATTAGTGGGGGTCATGCAGATGTTGAAGAGAAGTGGGGCAAGCTGGGAGAGGCTTGATCCTTGTAGTACGCCACAGGTGATATTTTTACTGTTTGATGTAAATGGCGGTAGGTGTGTTCTTTCAGTTCTGTTGGTGAGTAAAGATTTCAGCAACTGTGGTGCAGAGGTTGTTTTTTTGAAAAATAAAGTTTTATCATCATTTTTCAAAAAACATCTACAGTACCACCGACATGTACTACATTTAATTTCTGTGATTCTCCCCTCCCCTTCCCACTCCCCCTCCCACTTACATGCAGTTCATCAAGTCTCTCTTCTTTCTTTGTTACAACCGTTACTTTCCCGCCTCATGCCATTTCATCCCAAGGTTGAGTTATCGTCCATACTTGTTAAAGAAAGGAAGCCAGGTCCCCTCTATGTCCATTCGTGTCTCGTCCAAAAGATGGGTTAGATATTCCATATCATATATAGATTTCGCTTTCTGAACCCATTCCTTTTCTGTCGGCATGCTCCCTCTTTTTCAATGTTGTGCTACACAGCTCCTTGCCGCTACTAGTAGAGTGTTGCTCATGTGGCCCGCCTCGCCCCCGTTTTCCTCCTTCTCATGCACCCCAAACAAAAGTAAGCTAGGTTCCTTTGGTCTATGTATCCCATCAAGGTCTTTTAGCTAGCAGAAGACCTATTTCCAGTATATCTGAATGAGTGGACAGGTACACCACATGTGGTAGTAGTCACCATTAGCTTCTTTACAGCACTAGCTAGTGCTGTGGGTGGGTAATGCCACCTATGTAGCAGTTCGAATGCCTGCATCCTATATTGCAAGGACAAAATGGACTGTTTTAACACCCCTGAACATTTTACCCCACTTCTGGTCAGTCAATTCAGCTCCCAGATCTTCGGCCCATTTCCTATGTGTGGGTAATATAACAATGGGTTTGCCCTTCTTATTTCCCCATATAACCTGGACATTCGCCCCTTCGTATTAGTTTCCTGCAGCAATATCTTTTTGAAGGGAGTGAGCTCTAAGGATAGGTTTACTCACCAGCTTTGCTTTGTCAGGACCCCCTGGTATCTAAAGATCAAGAGTCCCTTCATTCCCAAGCATTCCTCTAGTCGGGCCAATGGCATATATTCCCCTCCCTCCCACACCTGTCCCACCCTTGAGAGCCCTGTTTCATACCACGTCTGAAACCGTAGAAGGTCTATGATGAGGTTCCATATGAGTGGTGGCCAGATACAACTGAGGGGGGAGGGCCATGTTGAGAATCATCTGCTAGCACTCCCCTCCCTCCAGATCGACCCAAACACTTCTAGGATGGGGTGCTCCAGCAATCGTCTACAGATCTATTTCTGCGGAACCCACATCCACTCACCCAGAGTCACCGGCTGTAAGAGCACATTGTGCATGTGGACCCATTGCGTCTTTGTTTCTGGGTCTAAATGGTCTAAAATGGTCCACAGTTGGGCCACCCTGTAATATGCACCCAGATCGTGGAATCCAACTCTCCCTTCCTCCTTTGACAGTACTAGCACCCTATATGCGAGCCAAGGTTTTGCTCCTGCCCATACAAATCCCAAGAGAGATTTCTGTATTGTAGCTAGGAAGTTGGTAGGGTCCATCATGGGGAGCATCTGGAAGAGAAACAGATGCTTGGGGAAGATTGTCATTTTAATACAGTTTAGCCGTGCCATCCATGAGAGACCAATCCCTCCCCAACGCCGCATGTACTCCTTTATTTTATTGAACAGTAGGAGGTAGTTCTTCCCAAATAGATTCTTGGTCTCTCTCTTGATTTTGATCCCAAGGTATCGAAAAAAGCCCTTCTGTCTCGTCTTAAATCCCCATCTCCCAATCCAGTTACTATCCTCCTGACTCCAGGTTCCTGCTAGGAATGCCACTGACTTGGTAAGATTTACCCAGAACCCCTATAGTTTCCTGTATTCTTCCAGGACCTGTAGAGGGGTCAGTACCGAGGACCGTGGGTTCGTAAGATATAACAATGTGTTGTCTGCAAAAAGACTTGCTTTATATTCGTGTCCGCCTATGTGTGCCCCAGTTATGTGCCTGCAACCTCTCAGACCTATTACCCATGACTCCATGACTAATGCATATAGTAAAGGTGACAACGGGCATCCCTGTCTAGTTCCTCTGTGCAGCCGCATAGTCCTAGATATGTCTCCATTCACCACCAATCTTGCTCTAGGGATATGGTATAGGGCCCTGATCCACCCCATCCACCGATCTCCCATGCCTATCTCCCCAAGAACCCCTTTCATAAAGGACCAGTTGACCCGGTCAAATGCCCTTTTGGCATTTAGAGAGAGGACCAAGGCCCTTTCCCTTTGTGTCTTTGGGTCGTTCAGGATGTGTAGGGTTTTCCTTATGTTGTTGGAGCCCTGCCTATTTTGAAGTAATCCCGTCTGGTATGGGTATACCAGGTGGGGTAAGTGCATCTACAGGTGGGAAGCCAAGATTCTAGCGAAGACCTGTGCATCTACGTTGAGCAGGGATATGGGCCTATACGAGGCAAAGTCTGTCTTGTCTTTACCCTGCTTGGGGAGCACTGTTATGAGTGCTTCCCAAAAAGTGGGGGGCGTGTCCTCTGCTTGTCTTATGGAGTTAAAGACTTTTGCCATGGGCCCTGCAAGGATTTCTTGGAACAGTTTGTAGAAGCCTGCTGTATATACCTCTTCCCCAGGTGCCTTCCCTGCCTTCAGCTGGCCTATTGCCCTCATCATCACCTCCCTTGTTATATCCATTTCCAGCATAGTTGTCCCTTCTTTTGTCAGCTGTGGAATGGGGAGTTTACCCAGGTACTCCTTGAACTCCCTCTCCCCTAATTTTCTTAGTTGGGAGTACAATCTTTCATAATATTCTGAAAAATGGCCGGGGATATTTCCCCTGCGTCCGACCATCTCCCCGTCCTCACCCCTCAGCTGTTGGGCCCTTCTATCACCCTGATGCTATTTGCCAGCAGAGTCCCTACTCAGTCTCCCTAATCGTAATATCTTTGTTTAGTGTAGCACATCTTCTTTACTACTTCCCCCATCAAAGTGAGTGTAGTTCTTGTCTCTTATCCCGCACGGTTTCCACTAATACCTCTTTGTCGACACAAGGTCTTGTCAACCTAGTACTCATAACCCTGAGTTCCTCCCGCAGCCTCCTCTCTATCAGAGCTCTTTCCCTCTTTTTACAGGCCCCCTCTACAATAAGAAGGCCTCCCACTGTTGACTTAGCCGCGTCCCATACAATTTTTGGCTGCATCTCCCCTGTGTGGTTTATTTCAAAATATTGTGTGATCTCTGTCTGCAGGAAGTCCCGGAATACTGGGTCTCGAAGGAGACCATCATTACATCTCCAACGCAGCTGTCCCTTCCTTCCCTCTTCTATCCACCAATCCGTCGTGACCATCTTGTGGTCTGACCACGTCACTACCTCTACCCTTGGTGATAATACCATGGCCTCTTTCTCCTTTGGGACCAGTAGGAGATGAATTCTGGAGTGTGTGTTGTGTGGGGGCGAAAATAAGGTATCTGGACCTCCATACATCAACCGAGAAGTGGTCCTGTAGCAGTTGCGAAAATGTTTCATGCTCCCTTCCTTTCACTTTCACCTTCTCGCCCTTCGCCAACCACCAGTCCACCGCCGGGTCAGCTATCAAGTTAAAGTCCCCTTCTACCATCAGCCTACCTTCCCCCATTCTTCGAGCATTGAGAGTGCCTTCCGGAGGAAGGGCATCTGGTGCACATTCGGTGTGCAGACGGACGCTAGAGTGATAAACCGACCCTCCACTCGCCCCTTCACTGCCACAAACCTACTTCCCAACCCTCTCTTCACCTGCACCTCACGTAATTGTATGGCTTACGACAGGACGATCCCCACTCCTTCCTTTTTGCTTGTCTTGTGCGATGCCCAACATGTCTGCCCTACCTCTAACTCTTTTAGAGCTCGTTCCATCCCTTGTCTATAGTGTGTTTCTTGTAGGAACAATACTCTCATTCTGACTTTGGGGATCATATTTTCTGTGAGTGATCTCTTGTTTGGTGAGTTTAGTCCCTTCACATTTAGCATTGCCACCCTCTAATTAACCATCTTCCCTGCTTTGTAACCTCCTTCCACCCCTGTCCTTGGTCAATCCCTTCCCTCCATTCAGTTGTGATATGGCCCTGCATGTGGCCCCCTTGCTGCATCCCCCTCTCACTCTACCCCTCCCCCATGTCAGTGGGCTTTCTTGCCTGTGTCCAACTTCTCTGCCTCCCCCTCCAATAACCCCTGCCCCTTCCCACTAGAGGCGTTTGGCAACCTGTTTCCAAAATTTGGGGCTCACCGACTGAACCACCAAGGTAACTGCCCCTGTCCCATCCACGTTGACATTTCCTACTATTCTCTATGTGTGTAGAGTTGTAGCATAGTTTGATCCTTCTTTTCAGATTAGTCTCTTACTGCCTTATCCCGCCTCCCTTGTCATTCTCTCTTCTCCCCGGGGTATCCATCCAAGACACCCCTGTGTCCTCCTCCTCCTAAAACCTGAACCGTAACACAGCAATTGCTATTCAACTTTCCCCTCCTTCCCTTTCAAAATGTCGTAACTTCAACTCCCATTCACCCCCCCCCCCCCTAACCCCCGCCAACTTCCCTTGGAAACTCAAACAAAGCCAAAACAACTGGGTTCTGAGCCTGGGGCTTCCAGATCCCAATTAGATGAATAACTGCCCTCTCATGGCCTGGACCCCCTCAGGTTACTTATTTTCTGAGAGATGGGGTGCTGAGCTTCTGGAATTTCCTGGCCCCTTGTGTTTTACACCTTCAATATTCCAGCTTTGGGCCTATGAGTTCTCGTCTCTTAAACAGATGCCTGCCCCTTCCTTCTCCCCTAATGGTCCTGTGGGGGGCCTGTTAACTCCTCTGTAGCCCTTTTGATGTCTTCTTCCAGGACCAGGTTGTATCTTTCCCCTTCCAGTTCAAATATGAGTGCAAAAGGGTACCCCCATCTGTATCTTACCCCGTTCTCGTGAAGCCACCTCATGAGTGGGCCACACCTTTTGCATCTCATATGGGACTCTGCAAAGAGGTCCTGAAATATCGCTACTTTTGAGTCTTCGTAGTCGATGGTCCCCATTCGCCTCACTTTTTCCAGGATGTTGGCCTTGTCATGATAATAGTGTAACTTTTGCCAGCACTGAGCGGGGTCCCTTGGTGCCACCTCCCGCTCGGTGTAACCGGTCTAGGGCCACTTGCTCGCCCTCCTTGGTTCCTAGGACCATTTCTATAATTTCTTGGATTTTTCTTTCAAGGCCGGCCATCGATTCCCCTTCCTTTTCTTTCAGCCCAAAGAAGCAAAGGTTATTGCGCCTCTTTCTATTTTCAATACCGTCCACTTTGAGGCCTAGGTCCACCTCTCTCCTCTCAATATTTCGGAGTCAGACTTCTATCTGTGACTTCAGCACTCCCGAGGAGGCCAGGTTCACCTCCACTCCCTCTATTCGCTCTTCAAGTGTGACCACCTTCTCAGACAGGTCTGCCACTTTGGTCCCAATGTTGTGTGCATTCTGCGGATTTCTTCCAGAATCATCTGAATGTCACATTTTATAGTGCCAATTTCCGTGGAACATGGGTGGGATCTGCCCTCTGCCTTTGTCGTCGCCATGTCTCGCTGCCGGTCGCCTCTCTATCCCCAGGCCCTATCTCCAAACCTCCAAGGAGAGGGCTATCCCTCACTGGCTTCTTGCGGCCCGCTCACTGTGTGTTTCGGCGTGTGCGGTCGGGCTCCTCCTCGCAGCGGCTCCACTTCTCCTGAAACGGCTGCTGCAGTCCCGTGCATGCTGTGCCTGCTACTCCTCTTGGGGGTTCGTCGTGGGTGTGTGCCGCTTGGGGGTTTAAAGCTCTGCCTCCTCCTCCGATGAGGCTACCAATTCGGACTGCAGAGCTGGCGTAGGCCGTGCCGGTCACTTTCTGCTTGTGGTGGGGAGGGGGACTCAACTTTCGGTGCTCTGTCTCCTTCTCCACGGGCCGTGGTCACCTTGCTTTTGCATCAACTATGCCTCTATCCTTCCTGTGCCCGGTTAACCCTGTGCCGTGGTTCCCAGGTCTTGCACTACGCCTTCACTCTGCGCTTATCCGGGACAGGGGCCAGAGCGTTGCGTTCAGGCGTCCATCTTGCCTGTGGCCCCTGGTGACCTCCTCAGTGCAGAGCTTTCAATTCCGGATTCCTCCAGTCTCTTTGTTAGTGTTGTGTGTTTGATTGTGTCAAAGGCAGCAGATATGTCCAGTAGTATGAGGGCCGATTAGGTGCTGTTATCCGTATTTATTTCTAGGTAATCCCATATGGAAAGGAGTGCTGATTCAGTTCCTCTCATGGGTCTGAAGTCGACTTGGGATTGGTCAAGTATTCCATTGATTTCTACATGACTGAGTAGTTCTTTGTAGACGTGGTTCTCGAGGATTTTTGCTGGGTATGGTAAATTTCATATTTGTCTGTAGTTAGTAGGGTCTTCTGTATTTCATGTCTCATCTTTTAAGAGGGGTTTGATGTACGATGATTTCAATGATGGTGGTACTATTCCGGTGTTATAGGATGATTCATTTGTAGTCGGATATAGAGGGCTGGTGTTTTGTGGCTGAGAAGTTTTTTGTAGAAACCGATGGGCATGGGTCACTGGGAGATCTGGCGATGTTGGTGTCTTTTATTAGTTTGTCGAAACATTCCTCGCTTCAAATTGATTGAGAGTATTTCAGCCTGCATTGATGGGCCATTGTAATGCTTTTGTTATGCTCTTAAATGGGTCGTGATATTGTCACATAGGGATTGCAATGGTACGATGCAGTTATTGCAAGAAGTTGTGTTTTTTATTTCCTTGATGATTTTGAACATTTCTTTTTGTTGGTTTGTTGCCAGTTGGATTTGTTTGATGAAGTATATTTTTTTGGCTTTCAGGAATGCTGAGTTTTATATACGTATTTGTCATTGGTAGTTGGTTTTGTCCAATTGGTTATAGTGTTTTTTCCATTGTTTTTCCAGTTTACGCTTTGTTTTTTTTAATTCCCTCAGTTCTACTGTGAACCATCTTGCTGTTATTTTCTTTGGAGTGGGTTTGAAGAGTTTTAGGGGAGCTAATTGATCTAGCATGTCTTTGATTCAGGCGGGAAGCTTCTCTTCATACACATAATTCAAGCAGCAATATGCAGCAAACATTATCAGGCCCATTGTGACGAATCCCGGATGTCATCACTTCTCCCCAAGGGGGAGCCCCTTCCCATGAGGCCAGGGAGGTGAGGCTGCTGGGGAATGAAACGACAATAGAAATTTGAGAATACAATCAACCTTTGTATTTCCTTTACAGTTGTTGGAACAGGCCATTCGAGTATAGCATCAATCTTCCTGGGGTCCATTTCAATCTTGGTGGGTGATAGTATGTAACCCAAATGTGCTACTCTCTCTTCATGAAAGAGGCATTTGGATATCTTGGCATATAGCTGGGTCTTTCGTAAGCGACATAGTGCTTCCTGTACATGGATGACATGTTCTTGTAAGGTCGATCAGAACACCAGACTATCGTCCAAATACATCACAACATAGACATCCAGTATGACCCGGACATATCCTTCAGGAAGAATTGAAAAGCTGCAGGGGCATTACATAAGCCAAAGGGCATTACGAGGTACTCTTAATTTCCAAAACGGGTACGAAATGTTGTCTTCCATTCATCACCAGAGGCGATTCTCACTAAATTATACTTTTAAGTCGAGTTTACTATAGATGGTACTATGATGAGCTCGGTCTATGAGGACTTGTAAGAGCGGCAACAGGTATCTTCTTTATTGTAATGTCATTGGGCCTCATTAGGAGTTTGGCGGTAGCCGTGCCTGTAAGAAAGGCACGGCTACCGCTAAACTCGCATCCGACACTGGCACCCGCGAATGGGCAATTATCGGTCCATTCCAATTTTGGCAGGCCGGTAATTGCCCATTTGCGGGTGCCGGTGTGGACGCACTCCCCATTCGGCCCCATAGGGCTGAATGGGAATAGGGAGTGCAGATGCACCAGCACCATTTATAACAGTGCCGCTGCATCCACGAGTTGTGCTCGCGGGTGCCTGACTGCCCGCCAGGTGAGACCTGACGGGCTGTCAGGCACCCGCGCGCACAACTCGGAGTATGGCGGTGCGGTAGCAACGTTGCTGGTGCCTTACCGGCATTGTTGTTACCGTACCGCCATACTCCTAATGAGGACCATTGATCTGCTGTCAGTCAATGCAAGGCCTCAATTCAGTTTTTTCTTTTTTTAGGGAAAAAAAGATTGGGGCCCCAGCAGGTGAGGACGAATGTCTTTTGAATTCTTTAACCAAGTTTTCTTCTATGTAAAGCCTCAAGATGACTTTTTCTTTTTCTGTTAGGGCATAAGTCCTTCCATAGGGGTCTACGGTCCTGGAATCAATTTGATCTGGCAATCATAGGGTCTATGTGGTGGGAGTTTATTGGCTTCAATAAGACCAAATACGTTGGAGGAATCACCATACTCCGGAGGGAGGCTCGGTAGATCTGTTAATGCTATACATGGATCCAACGTGGTTGGCCTAGATGGAATTGTGGTTAGCACTCGACAAGTTAGAGGACAGTTATCCACAGAAAACAAGTTTCCCTTGTTTCCAGTCTATAAGAGGAGTGTGGTGTGCAAGCCACAGGATTCCTAGTATCACCTGAAAATGGGCGGGGCCACTACAACGTCCAAGCAAATGTTCTCTTGTTGTCTCAGGGAACAGGCCATAGTTAGATAGTTAGTGGAATGGTTTGTTTCGTGATTGGTCCCGAAATTAACTCAGAGCCTGCAACGCGTATGATATTCTCGCTCTGTTCCTTGGTCTTATATGAAGACGTATCTTTTCCACAAACGATTCATCAATAAAGTTGCCTGTGGCTCCATTGTCAAGCATGGCTAGTAAATCATCCCAGAAACTGGAACAATTCCTTAGGGTTACCAAGATGACTAAATATTCGTTTTCTCATTTCATGATGGGTCTAGGATGATATGGGAGTGATCAAGCCCACTCGACAAGTTCTCCCTTCTATTTGACGAGTGTTACAGTTTTCCGCCATGGACAAGAGCCTCTTGCGACATGATCTTATTGGGTGACCTGGATTCCCATAATAGAAACACAGCTTTCCCTTTCTTCTTCATTCTTGTTCCTCCATGGCCACTGGTCCTCTGGTGCAATCCAATTGCATGGCTTTGCCATTGGAGGGAATGGATCCTGTTTCCCTTTCCTGAACATATGGTGTTTTCCTCCACTCTGTTCATCTTCTCTCCCCTCTTCTCTCCTACCATCGTTGATCCAATCCCACCCCTAATGTTACACAGTTCTGGAAGGTTGTTAGGGGAGTTGCCACTTGGCTTAATACATCTTTGAGCTTGTCTCATGACCTTCTTTGAAAGAGAGTTAATTGCACATCCTCAGGCCTGGTTGTTAGCAAAGCCAGATTCCAGAATTGGGATATATATATGCCAGCAGATCTCTTCCTCCTTGATGAAGATCTATGAACTCATTTTGAAATGACTGGGCAGCATATTTGCTTACTGAACGTAGCTTGAAAGGCCTTGTAGAATAAGTCAAAGGTCTTCAAACTGTTTGAATAGAATAAGTCAGAGGTCTCACAGACTGTTTGAATAGTACCCAAGGGGTTGTTTTTTGTTCAAATGTAAACAAATTGTGATAATTAAAGAATATTTATTCAGCAACAATGGTCAAAACTACTAGCTGCATAGTGAAGTAACTCCTCAAACTGACCCACATTAGCCAAAAAAGTGGCCCATTTTGACTGGCCTACACTATCATTTTGCATTTTTGGTACAGTCATCGCCCTATTGCACTATAGGCCAGTCCAACCCTGCCGGCTCATCCATAATGGGTGAGGGGGCGTCCACCCACTGACCACCTCAACCATTATGGAGGAGCCGAGGAGCCAGCCCAGTGAAACACTGAGCACTCCCTCAGCTGCTTTTTCCAGCTGAGGGAGTGCTCCTGGGCTGGCTGAACTGTCAAAGGGAAACACTGTCTACCTGTGACAGTTCATTTCCCCAGCCGCACATGATCACTGAGCCATGCAAAGCTGGGGGTGTTTTGCTTCGCCGGCCTTGCATAGCTCATTGGAAATGCTGGCTGGGGCACTGTATGTATGTATGTGCGAGGGGGTGCTCCTGCGCCTCCTCGCACATACGGGCAGAGCAACCTGGAGCGGGGCATTTTAGCAACCACGCGCAGGCCCCTGCAGGCGGTACGTTTATGGTGATTTACTTTTTATTTAAATGTGTATGGATGTGTGTATGCTCGTGTTATGGGACTGTGGTGCGAGCAGGATGGGCGGCAGCACTGGGATAGCGGTGGGAGTAGGGTGGGGAGAGCCCAGGGTCTGTACTGGGAGTAGGGTGCAGTGATGGCACGCAAAAGTTCATAGCGATTTCTACATACTGTCCATTTGGCACTTTTGGGGGGGCACGGCCTGCCCAAACTTTGCTCAGGGGGGGGCCAGACCAAAAAAGTTTGAAGACCACTGGAATAAGTAATGTTTGCAATGAGGCTGCCATATTTTTAATCATGGCCTCCAGGGTTCGGGAGAGTGTAAGGTCTCACAATCTGTCACAAATGGGGACTCACCTAGCTCTCAGGAGCATGAAGCAAGCACACTCAAGCGAGGTAGAACGGAAGGAGGTTCTGTTAAGGAATACACACCAGAACCATTCTTCCCCAAAACCTTGCCCGAGTATAAATACAGGATATCCTGCGCACTGTAACAAAGATAATTGCAAGCTGGTCTGCATATGGCAAAGATCTGTACAAGAGGAATGAGAAACGGAAAAGTATTCATATATGAAATACACCTTGCCCTAGCTAGCAGTGCCCCATGTGAAAGGATTCACCTGAATAGGGTGGTCGGTCCGCTGTGCTCAAGGACGCTGCGAGGGTTGTTGAAGCCACAACACCTTGGGCAACAAAACCTTTGCAAAGCGCAATGCGAACAGTTACCATAATCAAAATTTGAACGTAGAGTACATGATAATGTGCTCAAAATTAGAACAAGTCTTTACAACGAAACACTACCTAGATGACTTGAATCTTCCAATGGGTGTTCTTCCTGGCAGGCTGGGACACACGCAACGTTTCGCTTGGTTTTCCAGCTTGTAAAATGCACATCCTTGCAACGCGTATTTAAATAGATTCATTTCGGAGAACACACAATTGCACGCAAGGCCATCTAGGTAGGGAAGGAAGGTCAAAAGCATCTTGCAATGGCCATCAGGAGAAGGGCACTGTTTGTGCTTTTGTAACACCATCTTGGAATGGTGTGTATACGGAAACACTCAAATGAACCTAGACCACATTTCCTGGTCCAGCGTGGTTGCCACAAATGCCCTGGCAACAGTCTACTGGTGCGACTAGTCTGGTATCAGGAACCATGTTTCAGACAATACTGCAGTGTGGCACGGGTCGGGGACCTGAATCCAATAAGAAGTGGACTCCAGAGCTATCTTCTTCATGGCAGTCCATGGCAGCTTGGTAGATCAAGGCTTGCATAGATCACGAGAGAGAAACCAAAGGACCCGGGGACCCAAGAGAAGGAAATCAAAGGGGTCTGGGAACTGAGAGAAATAAACCAAAGGGTGCTCGGCCCCTAGAGAAAGGAACTAAAGGGGTCTGGGACCTGAGAGAAAGAATACTTGGAAGGATAGTGAACCAGGTACAACTAATCAGAATGAAGAAGGGATTGGGATTCAAACCCAATAACAAACTGCCTTAAAACAAAAACTGTTAGAATCACAGTGCCTGGCAGGATAGTGAACCAGGTAGGTTGTAAACATGATGAACATTGTGAGAAAGACCAGGGGAAAGGAGGCATATCCCCTGGTGTTTATGAACATTGTGGAAAGAGTCAAGGGAAGACAGTCAATCTTTTGGAATGGTAAAACCTGGAGAAACACCAAGGGAAGAGAGACAAACTCCCTGGTGTTTGAGGACACAATAAAAGGAGCAAAGAGGAGGGGTCCTTCCTGTAACATTGACCAGAAGCTGATAATGACCAGGGGAAGAACGACACTTGTCCTGACATTGGTACAACAGCTGAGAAACATGAGAAAGATCAGGGAGAGAGAGCCATTGCCCTAACAATCTGAATATACAAGACATGTGTTATGTATGCCTTATTGGAAACTGTCCAGTGAACCTTTTTGAGACTTTTGATTTGCATCCCTTAAGAAGAACATTTCATTTCTATCACCCAGAAGTAAACCTTCGGCTTCCATTCAGGAGAAAGAAACCATTCTTCTGAATTAAGAAGACCACCCCTTTTCCTTAGTTGAGTATATATGTAAGGGCTGGAAATAGGTTTTTGGACACAGGACCGAGGACATTTTGCTTTAAACTGACATCCTGACAATTACCTTAGTATTGGTTGAGGCAGGGAAACTCCTCTTAGAACTAGGGGCAGACAGGGATTTCTCTTTTATTTTCTCATCAATAAAATGTTATAGCCAGAAACATGCCTTGTGTGTGCCATGCCTCCTCCTTCCACACACTTACACCATGCAACCAGACACACACTCACCCTCAATGCGCTCACCTCCACTGCGTACTGTGAGAAACTAAAAGGTACTCTCACATCTACTCCTCAGGGATCTTCTGTTCAGGTGCCCAGGGAAGGGCCTTTGTTTGTGGATCCCTACTCTGGGGGTGGACCGGTGAGGGAGGATCACTTGGACAGAGGGTCCTTGGGGATTGGGAGAGAGTGCCAGAGGGTGAGACATGGTAGCCCCCTTTCACGACAGTGATATCATTCACCCTGCCTCAGCTTTCATAGGATATTGTCTCTCTTATCCTATTGATTCCCCTCAAGTGAAGTCCAGTACCAGAGGGAAGAACAGCATCCTAAGAGTACTGCAGGTTACCCATAGAAAGTACCATTATAGTACTGAGACGAAGAAGAGGGAGCCTAATAGTTGCAGATGTAAAAGTCAGGCACGTCCCGATAATTGGCCTGGTTGAAGTCAGGCAAATAAGGAAAGTGGTGCACACGAGAACGCCCTTGTAGCAGCACAGGTATCTATAAAGGGAGACCAAGGAGGAGAGAAGGAGAAGCAAGCTCTACAAGGAGTCATTGCCAGGTGGAGTGTCAATGCGTTGCAAGGGAGCCTTGTCTCCAAGGAGCCAGAGTGCGAGAGGGAAGGTAGTCGTGGAGAGTGGTGTCCTCCTTCGCTGTGCTTAACGAGTGCTCATTCCCCTGGGAGGAAACATCCTCCAGGGGTGTCTGAGAGGCAGACAGTAAGACCCTTACCTCAAGTATCAAGAAGCTGTTGAACAAAGAAGAGAACGTGGCAGCTGGTGAGTTTCATAGAACTATACTGAAACCCGCCGCACATAAAAGCAAAGACAATTAAAGGCATTACATTGTAACGGAGTGGTCGTGTTCAGCTGGCACATTGTTGAAAGCCTCAGATGAAACACAATTGAAAAGGCTTGAAGTTCCAAATGATATTATACTGAAAGAAACAATATTGCTAGGAAACAGAACACTAGTAGAGTAAACGCGCAGTAGAGGGGAGCTAGCGAAGTGGGAGCAAAATGCTAAAGAAGCTCCTTTAACAGTCTTTAACTAAACCAGCAGAGTGAAGGCCTTTGCAGACAGCCAAGGAAGAATATTAGAGGAACAGAAAAACCAAAAGGTTACTAAACAACCAATAGCCTTCCATTCTTTGAATTACTGTGAATGTGTGAGCCTGAATGAAAGAATTTCTGATGTGGCAGAACGTAGGGCGACCTACAATGGTTGCGTGACCTGCAATGGGTGGGATGTGTGGTCTGTTAACTGCGCCTATACCAGGGGAAGAAGTTCCAGCTCATCTAGACGTAGACTGGCAGCTTCGGCAAGGGAACCCCAAAGCTCCTTTGAAACATTTGTTTTGTGTGAATTAAGGCTGCAATCCAATCTAAATGATCCAGCCCATCCAGACGAAGGCTGGAAGCTTAGGGAAGGGAAACCTTAAGCTCTTTTGAACTTTTGTGTTTGTGAACTATGGCTTGAAGCTTGGGGAAGATCCCTGAGTCCCCTTTTGAAATTTGTGGATTTGAGCATCAGACCTTACAGCTTGGGCAAGGATCCCTGGGATCCTTAAAGACATTGTTCGTTGGAACTTTTGGTGTTATGAACCTAGACTCGAGGCTTGGAGGAAGGAAGTCCAAGTCTTTAATGGACATTATTCTTTGGAACGGTATCTTGAACTTGGGAGAGGGAGATATAGACGGCTCCAAACATTTACTTTGAACACTATATTAAGTTGGCATATCCCTACACTACATTGAAGTATTATTATACTTTTGTTTTGGACTTTTAAACATAGATGTTCCTTAGTTTCTTTAGGTAGAACAATTTCCACCATAGTAATTGTCATGATGCCTACCCACGGAGCACCAGGCCAGGCCCAGCACCCCCGGGAGCAGGCATCATGCCCCCCGGTAAAAGCCCAGCGGCCCCTTATAGGGGCTCTTTGGACTCTGTCCTGGCGCCGTTGGCGCCAGGCTCATGTTGGACATCAGTCCTGGCGCCATAGGCGCCAGGCTCATAAAGGAAGGTATTTTGTGCACTTACCTGATGCAGATCATGCTGCAAGATTCAGGCCTCCCTGAGACCTGAAAGGGACTATTTTGTCATTGGGACTATTTTGCCACTTGGGCGTGGCCAGGGAAGGATACTTACCTGGAACTACTTTGGGGGCTATTTAAGCCACGCCCAGACAGTAGCTCACGCTTCGCGTTGTTCTGCATCCAAGCAGCTGAACACTCACTGTGTGTGCTCCTGCATCTGGTCTCCAGCCACGCCCGCCTCGATCCTGGAACACCTGTAAGGAAAGAAGAGAAGAGAAAGGTGAAAACCAAGAATTTTATCAAACTTCTTACCTGCATCCGGAACCTTCACGCCAGCGTTCCTGAGAAAAGACTTTCATTTAAAAGCACTGCGTTGCTCGCTGCAGCGCCGCGCTTCACTCACCTGTCCTCGGGAGTTCTTCTGGCTCCACCGCGACTGTCTGCACCGGTCGCCACATCTCTGCGCCTAGGGGAGAGAAGAAGAGACAAAAGGTGAGCAGAAGGAACATATGAGGAAAGCCTCATTTTCCGACATAACACTTACCGGTCTTCTGTTGGTGGACCATTTCTCATTTCGGGTCGGCGCCGCTTCTTTGGCAGGTACCGCACCCGGCCCCTATGGGGAAAGGACAAAAGACATTACTGGAGGAATATAAAGACATTAAGAGGGATCACCCCCATCGCTAACTCACCTGAGTTTACCATCGGCAATTCAATCCCTCAACGCATCGCCTTCATTCTGCACCTGAAATAAAGGACAGATCACAGGTTAGGAAGGCAACAGAAAAGGAGGCTCTACATTTGAACTTTTGTAATCTTCATACTTACGGCGTTCCGCTCGGAAAAGTCAAGTGGATTTTGCCAGCGCCATTCTGAAAACCAGTGAAGTAACTGGACAAACACGCGCCCCTGCACCAGAAGCAGGATGGAGAGTTCATTCTTTCAAACCATAAGGTGAGATTCAACCGGGGATTTCGGAGGAAGTTAGAGAAGAACGAACCCGGGTATAAAATCGCTCAAGGTATTCTTGAGAAGGCAGTGTTTCATAACTTGAAGGAAGAGAGGGGAAAGAGGAGACTGAGAGGGATACTTTGGGGTTCAGGGAAGCTGATGAAGGACCTAGTGTTCCGAGATCCCCAAAGTCTAATGATGTGGAACCTGACACCATTCCTGACCTTGCATTCACTCAAAGGAATGATCCTTTGTTGGCCAAAGCTTTCCTGCAGGTTGTACCCAAACATGAGAGTCGAGAGAAGGGTGGGCCATTTCTTTCTTGAAATATGGGCTCCTATATAGGGGAGACACCACAGCAGAGGCGGTAATAAAAATCTGATTGGTTGTTCCAAGAAGCCACAAGCTGGTAGTTCTTGAAATAGCCCATTCGCATCTAACGGGAGGACCTTTTGGTCAGGTGAAAACCAAGGCACATATATGTTCCAAATTCTATTGGCCGGGAATGCATGCAGATATTAAGAACTTTGTCCGAAAAGACATAATTATAAGAGAGGTGGAACAGATGCTTAAGGCTAATATAATGGAACCTTCAACCAACTCCTATCGTGTTAGTGACAAAACCTGATGGGAGCTGGAGATTTTGCATAGACATTTGAAAAGTCAATTCCATCTCAGCCTTTGACGCTTACCCGATGCCTCGTATCAACAATTTGATCGATAGATTGGGTAATGCAGTGCAGTCTATTTGTCAACACTGGACCTTACGAAAGGGTATTGGCAGGTTCCACTTTTCAGACCTGACAAAGAACAAACTGCATTTGCCACTCCTGTAGGATTGTTCCATTTTAAAGTTCTACCATTTGGTCTTCATGGTGCTCTACAACCCTACTCAGAATTTTGCAGAGCATACATTGATGACATCGTGATCCATAGCAGGACATGCGAACACCATCTACTCCACTTGCATGCTGTCATGAGGGCCTTAAGGAAAGCTGGACTCACTGCCAACCCTAAAAAGTGAAAGCTGGCTCAATCGACTGTTAAATACTTAAGGTTTTTGTGGGTAATGTTCAACCCCAACAAGAAAAGGTCAGAGCAGTCCTTGAAACCCCTACACAACTAAAGAAGGACCTAATCTTTGTTATCACACTTTCAGACACCAGGCGTGAAGATTGACGGTCCTGATCTCTGGGTGAAGAATGCAACCACCCTCTTGGAGAGTAGGTCCTCTCTTTGGGGAAGACGAATTGCAGGGCAGATGGCCATTTCCAGAAGGTCCGGTACCACGTTCTCCTGGCCCAATCCTGAGCAATGAGGATCATTGTTTTCCCAAACTTCCTCAAACTTCTGATGACATCAGGAATGACAGGGACTGGCAGAACTGCGTACAGCAGTGGAAACTCCCAGTCCACCACAAACGCGTCTCCTAGAGCTCCTCTTAGGGGAAATTCCCTGAAGCAGAAGAGCTTGCACTTCCAGTTGACACTGGTCATAAACAGATCAACTTGAGGGGTTCCCCAAAGGGCAACGATCTCCAGAAGGACTTCCTGAGCTAGTTCCCACTCGTAGGAGATAGTGCTCTGCCTGCTCAAAGCGTCCGCTGCCGTGTTCTTTTCTCAGGCTAGATGAACTGCTGAAGAGTAATTCCTTCTCTCAGTGCCCAGAACCAGAGTTGCATTGCCTCTCTGCAAAGGGGCAGTGACCCTACACCCCCTCTCCTGTTGAGGTAGAGCATGGACACTGTGTTTTCTGTCATTATCAGGACACTCTTCCCCCATTTTGAGAGCAGGAAGGCCATCAGCGCTAGTCTTATTGCCCTCAGCTCCAAAGGGTTGATATGGAGTCTGGACTCCAATTGAGACCGTTGTCCGCTTATTGAATGGTCTCTCATGTGTGCTCCGCATCCTGTGAGGGAGGCATCTGTCACAACTGGCGTCTCCGGCCATTGTTGCCAAAAAGGTTCTCCTCTAATCACATTCTCTTGGCTGGCCCATCACAGGAGATCCTGGGTGACCTTTGTCGGGACCTGGAGAAGGTCCGTAATTCTGCCAGAGAATTGTGACCACTGAGATCTGAGAGCCCACTGAAGGAATGTTATTCTCAGATGGGCTTCTGGCACCAGATAAATGCAGGATGCCATGAGGCTGAGCAACCTTAGGAAGTTGAATGCAGAGAGATGTTGGGCATTCATTGGACCATCTGCGAGAGATGTTGAGCACTTACCTCGGGTGGCGAAGCTTTTCCCAAGGCTGAATCCAGGACTGCTCCAATGAATTGAAGCTTTTGTGAAGGTGTCAAGTGGGACTTTTTGAAGTTCTGGGAGAAGCCCAGCTCGTGGAGGAAGAGGTAGGTGCGACTGAGATGATTCAGAGACTGTTGTGGAGAAACAGCCCTGATTAACCAATCATCTAGGTAGGGGCAGATATTTATCCCTTCCCTCTTTAGACTTGCTGTCACCACTGCCCTAAGTTTGGTGAAGACCCTCTGGGCTTAGGTGAGCCCGAATGGCAGAACCCGAAACTGATAATGAGAACTGCCAACTGCGAACCTAAGGTAATTCTTTGCTTCTGATGTATTGGCACATGAAAGTAAGCATCCCGAAGGTCCAATGAAACCTACCAATCCTGGAGTCAAAGGGCCTGAAGGATGTGCAAAAGAGGAACTTGTTCAAGCATCTCAAGTTCAAGATGGGTCGCACTCCTCCGTTCTTCTTCGGTATCAGAAAGTAGGGAGAGTACCAACCCTGGTTTCTCTCTACTGCAGGTACCAATTCTATTACACCTTTCTCCAACTGGATAAGAATCTCCTGTTGGAGGAGCGGATATAGAATCAAGGTTGATCTAGATTTTGGGGGGCAATCAAGAAGACAGTAACCATCTGCTATGGTTTGTAGCACCCATACGTCCGAAGTTATGCTTCGCCAACTTCGGAGATGACATGACAGTCTGCCTCCTACCACAGACTTGTGGGTGAGGGAGTCATTTTGCTGTACCACCTGCAGCTGAGGGTAACTCTGTGGGTGTTCAACAGGGATTTCTTCCTCCTCTACCTCTACCTCCACAAGGGGCTCTTCTTTGGCCCCTTTGTGAAAAATGACCTTTTCCTCTAGAGACAAAGGAATAAAAATAAAAAGGACGTCCTCTCCATCCTTGATTTGAAGGTTGAGATTGTCGGATTGCCGCCCCCAATGATTTAGCTGCAGCTCGAGATGCTTGCTGCTTATCCAGGCTACTATCAGCCTTCTCACCAAACAGGGAAGTCCTGTCAAATGTCATGTCAAGCAAACGTGCTGTCATGATGCGCTGCCCCCGGGGATCCAGATCAAGTCCAGCAACCCCGGAAGCAGGCATCAAGTTATTCCAAGCAAGCCCAACAACCCCTGCTAGGGGCTATTTGGGTGCAGTCCTGGTGTCTATGGCGCCAGGCTCATGGATTAAAACTTACCTGATGCAGACCATGCTGCAAACTTACCTGATGCAGACCATGCTGTAAGAGCCCCAAGCCAAAAGAGGCTTGGAAGGGACTACTTTACCTAGGGACTATTTTTTACTCGGGTGGGGTTGAGGAGGAATACTTACCTGGGACTACTTTGGAGGCTATTTAAACCACGCCCGAAGAGCAGCACACGCTGCGCGTTATTCTGCATCCAGCAGCGTAACTCTCACCGTGCCTGCAAGTCTGCATCAAGTCTTCTCACGCCCGCCTCGAGTCTGGAGCTCCTAGAAAGAGGGAGAAAGAAGGAGAAAAGGTTAGAACAAGAGCAATACCTTGAATCCTTACCTGAATTCCCGATCCACCGCGCCTTCGAGCTGAAAGAAAGAAGTTATTTTATGCGCGTCGTCTCGCCTGCTGCAGCGCTGCGCTGAACTCACCGGCCTTCGTATCATCTTCACTATCCACCGCATCCTTCTGCATGTTCCCGCCGCACTCCGGCACCTAAGGGGAACACAAGAACAGCAAGGTGAGCCAAGGGAATAAACAGAGGCAATATTAGTTACCCCCCACATACTTACCTGATTTTACCACCGGGGGTACTATTCCTCTTCACGGCTCGGCGCAGCCTCCACTGCATCTTCTCCGCACCCCGGCCCCTAAGGGGAACAAAAGGACAGCAAGGTGAAACAAAGGGACAAACAAGGGGAATCCTTCTCACCACAATAGACTTACCTAATTTTACCACCAGATGCATTATTCCCCGAGACTTCATAATTTCTCTCAGCACCTGAATAAGGGAGAAAGCAACAGGTTACATACTGACATTATTTTATCGAACTGTGTTGGATAATACAAATCCTTACCTGAATGTTACCGGTTGCCATGAGGAACTCTTCGCTAGGGTCAAGCTGCAACCTGCAAGGAATCGGACAAGAGTGAAAGTCAGACATTTGAACTCTTACAAACTATATACTTACGGCATATCGCCGGAAATCTAAGAGTCAATATTGGTCTGGAACTCACCAATTCCTTCGAACCAGTGAAGCAACTGGTTATCTGCGCTCCCCTGCGCTCAATGCAGGATGGAGAGCTCATCTTTCCAAACCATCAGGTGAGACTATAAGAGGGGACATTAAAGGTGATCAGTGGGGAGAACAGCGGGGGGTGGGGGTTAACACTCAACTCCATGGGTGGTTAATTCCCTTTCTCCATTTGCAGAAGAATACTCCTACGGGCCAAGCAAACGAAGCTAGGTGGGCCAGTCCAGTCTGTCATCTCGGCACTACGTGTCACATTTGTGGAGACCGCAGCTGTCCAGTTCAGATCAACGTCCCTGTGGGAGCCAGGTGAGCGTAACACGTGCCTGGACATCTGCAGAAAATCCTGATTTTCTCAGCCAAGACATGTGCCTAAGCACTGTACTGGCAGCCATGAACCTGCTTACTGAATCCACCGTATCCAGGCTGTACTGCAACTACTGCCTCATGGCGTCTTTTCCATCCTGCATTAGGCTTAAGAAACCTTCTCTTTCTTCTCCCCCCAGAATGTGTTCTGTTGCAAGAGCAGCTACACCCCAAAGGGTTCGAGTGTACTTCGCTAAGGCACTGGTAGAATTAGCTGATTTTAAAGCCATGCTCCCTGCAGTAAATACTCTTTTTGCTAAAGAGTCAATTCTTCTACCCTCCTTAACTGCCGGAGTAGAAGGTAAGCTGCAGCTTTTGATGAAACTATTGCTCAACCACCAGGCTCTCAGGTGTAGGATGCCTGTCCAAAAAGGAGGGGCCACAGAAGCAGTTCTGTATTTCTTTGTTAACAATTTTTTAACTGGTGCAACAGAATCTGGTTTTGGCCAGTTTTCCAAACCCCTTATTCTTAAGGCTGCATGGAATGGTAACACAGCCTCCCTAACCAGACCACTGTCTAAAATATCAGTGAGGTCATCAGTATCCATAGCAGCTGCGGGTTTGGACCACCCCAGATACTTATCCACTTTACAAATTACAGCTTTGTATGAGGGGCAGCCTGACTAGCCATCTCTGGGTTACCAAACTCTGTCTCTGGTGATGTTTCCCAGCTACTGGTCTCGTTTAGAGTATACACCAGATTTTGCATCTTGGATTCTTCAGAGATCAACACCTCTGGGACATTTGGTGTCACATATTCGTACCCAAAAAGGGGCTGAGCTTCCTCTTAATCTTCCTCAACAATTGATCCCATTTGCTTGAAGAAATCAGGTTGAGAAATGGGTCTAAAACACTTATATATATCATCCATAGGTTTGGCAGTCTCTGAGAGCACTTAATGCTCCGATGAAGTTGAAGGTCTTGAAGGCCTTGAAGGCTTCGATGACTTCCTCAAAGCTGTCAGGGATTGGGCTGACAATTTAGTATGCTTCAATGGCTGTAGATGGATTACATGCTTCAAAGGTTTAGACGATAAACTTAACGGCTTCGATACCTTCGAAGAAGGCTTTGATATCGAAGATGAATGCTTCGAAGGGCCAGACACAGGCTCTTTCTTTTGCGTCGAGGAAGATGCTTCGACTTGTGTTAAGGAGTCTTTCTTCCTGGGAATTGAGGCGTGCTAGAAGGAGACACACGAGACTCCCTACTGGTCTTAATAGATACTGAAAGGTGGCTTTTTTTTCTCAGACTTCTTCAGACGGGTACTCGGAAGAGCTTGCCTCTGGAAAACTTCGAGCATTTTGAAATGGAAGTTTTCTAATTCTGCCAGAGTAGAGCTCTTCTTTGGAAAAGAAACTTTTTCGAAGAGGATGACGAGGATCTATGATGTTGATTTCTATTCTTCTTATGAGAAGAGGACGACAAGTGCCATGAACTAGACCATGAAAGTCTTTGGTAATTTTGAATGCTTTCTAACGGGAGAAACATCTCTCGATTTAGATGGGGTAACAGCCAGGTATTTGGGAGAGGGCTTTCCTGCATCAAGTTTTCCCTTTCTTTCCTGCAATGCATTGACAGTAATGTATTGACATGAGCCACAGTCGTTCACTTTGTGGCCCGATCCCAGGCACCACGGACAGACGCAGTGAGGGTCTGTGATAGACATTTTCGCTCCACAGTCTAAACACCGCTTGAAGCTTGTCTTCAGTGTCGAGGACATTATTCAAAGAATATGCAGACAAATGTATCGATATTTCGCTGAAGTGAGTAGCTCCAAATCTCGCAGCAATGCGGAAAAAATGGAACTGAGGTAATGGTCAGCATGTGTGCTTCATATACCAGCGTCAACGTCAAGAGGGACGCTGGATCCTATGAAAAATAAATTCCAAAGCAAGCTGCAAGCCGACGTGAATGTCAAAGATGAGGAATACGTGGGAGGATACAATCAATTTGAAATGCAGGTTACCTATAGAAAGTGCCATTACATTACTGGGACAAAGAAGAAGGAGCTTAAGAGTTGCCGATCTAAATGTCAGGTATGTCCCAATAATTGGCCTGATTGGAGTCAGGCAAATAAGGAAAGAGGCGCACACCTGAGAGCCCTTGAAGGGGCACAGGTATATATATATAAAGACAGACCAAGGAAGGGAGAAGGAGAAGCGAGCACTACAGTCCGGAGGAGCATGTGAAGCTAAGACGCTGGAAGGAGACATTGCCAAGTGGAGTGTCAATGCGTGGCTAGGGAGCCCTGTCTCCAAGAAGCCAGAGTGCGAGAGGGAAGGGAGCCATGGAGAGTGGTGGCCCCCTTTGTCAGTGCTTAACAAGTGCTCGTTCCCCTGGGAGGAAACGTCCTCTGGGGTGTCTGGGGCAGTCAATAAGACCCTGACCTGAAGTATCAAGAAGCTGTTGAACGAAGAAGAGACCGCAGCAACCAGTGAGTTTCATAGAATTGTATTGAAACCCGCCGCGTATATAAAAGCAAATATAATTAAAAGCATGTATCCGAGTGGCCACGTGCAGCCGGCGCGTTGTCGAAAGCCTCTGATGAAATTCAGTTGAAAAGGCTTGAAATTCTGAATGCTATTATACTGAAAAAAACTATGTTGCTGGGAAACAGGAGGCAAGTAGAGTAAAAGCGCTGTCGATGTACGCTAGCAAAGTCGGAGCAAAATGCAGAAGCTCCTTTAACGTTCTTACACTAAACCAGCAGAGTGAAGTTTTTGCAGACAGCCAGGGAAGAATATGAAAGGAACAGAAAAGTCAAAAAGTTACTAAACAACCAATGGCATTCCATTCTTTGAATTACTGTAAATTTGTGAACCTGAAAGAATCGCTCAAGTGGCTGAAGATAGGGCGAACCACACTGGTTGTGTGACGTGTAATGGGTGGGCTGTGCTGCTTGTTAACTGCACCTAGATTAGGGGAAGAAATTGCAGCTCATCTACTCGGAGGATGGCAGCTTGGGGAAGGGAACCCCATGAGACATTTGTTTTGTGTGCATTAAGACTGAAATCCAACCTATCTAAATGATCCAGCCCATCCAGACGAAGGCTGGAAGCTTGGGGAGGGGAAACCCTAAGCTCCATTAAACATTTGTTTTTGGGAATTATGGCTTGAAGCCTGGGGAAAATCCCTGAGTCCCCTTTGAACTTTGTGAATTGTGCAACAGAACTTACAGCTTGAGGAAGGATCCTTGGGCTCCTTAAAGACATTGGACCTCATTACGAGGTTGGAGGTAGCCATGCCCTTAGTAAGCCATGCCCTTTTTAAGGGCATGGCTACCCCCAAACTCGGAACCGGCACCGGGTCCCGCGAAAGGGGAATTACCGGGCCATTTTGACCTTTGCAGGCCCGGTAATTCCCCTTGCGCGGGTCTCGGTGTCGGTACGTTCCCATTTGAGCCCCCATAGGGCTCAATGGGAATGGGGAGAATGGTAGCAGCGGTACCGTTCATAACGGTACCGTTGCTACCATCCTGTTCTGCTCGTGGGTACTGCTCTGCACGCCTGGTCTGATGAGGCGTCTGAGTGGCACCTGCAAGCAGAACTCGTAATGTGGCGGCATGGTAACAACAGTGCCGGTAGCACTACCAGCGCCGTTGTTGCCTTACCGCCACTGTTCTAATGACGCCCATTATTCGTTAACACTTTTGTGTTTTGTGAATATAGACTCGAAGTTTGGAGGAAGGGAGTCCAAGGCCCTCATTACGAGTCTGCCGGTAATTCATTGGTACTACCGGCAGTTTACCAGCAGATTCGATTACCGGTGCCCGATATCCCAATGTTACCGGGATATTACAGCTGCCGGCAACAGCAGTAAGTTCCCATTCCATGAAGTACCATAGGACTCCATGTAATGGTTTTGCCCCTATCAGTGGCACTGGTAGTAACAGTGCCGGTGATAGGGGCAATTCTTTGCCAGTAGGTGCATGAACTCCTGGCAGGTCAGGCCTGCCGGTTGTTCACTGCCCCTACCGGCAAAAAGTCGGTGTATGCCGGTCTGGGAAAAATGACAGATCCGGTATTACTGGACGTTTTACCAGCAATTTTCCCAGACCAGCTTACTCGTAATGAGGGCCCAAGTATTTAATGAACATTATCCTTTGGAATTCTATCTTGAACTTGGGAGAGGGAGCTAGACTGCTCCAAACTTTTACTTGAACACTATATTGATTTGGCATATCCCTACACTACATTTAAGTATTAAATGTGAGGGCAAGCATAGGTTTTGACACAGACAGACTTCAGTTTTGCACTTTTCGACATCGACATTCCTTAGTTCCTTTAGGTAGGACAATTCCCACCATAGTAATACGGCAAGTTAGGCGTTACACCCATCCTGGTATTTTGAAACGGTTACATTTGTTGTCTGTGTCATCTCTTGATACCATGCCTGTCTCGCAGTACATATAACAAACATACACTAAAGCAAGCAAATGCATAATTCTTGCAACAATATGCAAACTTCACTAAAGCAAGCAAATACATAATTCAAGTAACAATGTGCATCCAACATTATCATAACCTCACAAAGTATGCGTACTCACCCCCACTGCGTACACATTACAAACATACACTAAAGCAAAGAAATACATAATTAAAGCAACAATGTGCAGCCAACACAATATGTGGACGTAGGACATGTGCTCTCACATGCACCTAGGACACATGCACCTACGACACATGCACCTATAATACCTGCTCCTACGACGCATGCTCCTACGACACACTCTTACCACACACATGTACCACACACGACACACACTTTAATGACACACACTCCTACGACAAGTGATACTATGACACGCGCTGCAATTACATGCGCTCCTACAACACACACTCCTATGTTCCTATGAAAAGTTCACCTACTATACACACGCCTACTGCACATAACATGTTGGTACTGGACGAGGAGATTTTGAGCTTGCTGGGCTCCATCCGTGCATCCGAATAAATCCTGAAATATGTCCTTCATCACACTGCGCCGATGACCGGCTTGCAACAATCTACTCCCCAGTATGATATGGATGTGAGCTTGATGAGAAAGCGTGCCATCGCATCCGCTGTGGGTTGCGAAGATTGGGATGCCCGTGTGGCGTGGCCAACATTTTGTGGCTTCACCCTGAGAGGCACCGAGCGGGACTAGTGTGTCAGCCAATTTCTGTATTTCACTAGACAGCACCACCAAGGACTGTCGTCAATGCCAGCAGTTTGTGGCGCACTGACAAGTCACAGCCGCTGCGTTTTGCACCTTACCCTGCTAAACATATAGTGCTACTGTTAGCTCTGTACTGTTATGTTTTGCTATGTTATGTTAACAATACTTATAGAGCGCACGGTCGCCCAGAGGCATCTTGGCACCCAGAAGAGGGAGACAAAATAAGCTGCGATGAACAAGCCTAGAAAAGATAGGTTTTCACGGCCTTCCTGAAAGCTAAATAGTTAGTGATTTTCCTGATAAAGAGGGAGAGATCATTCCATAGGATGGCAGCAGCCGTGGAAAAGACACGGCCTCCCACTCCAACCCGTTTATATATAGGAACAACCAAACGGTTGGCCGAGGCAGAGCATAAGCTGCCCTTAGGAGAATAACGGGTAAACGTAGCATGGAGATATTCGGTGTCTTGATCATGGAGGGCACGATGGACTATGCAGAGAGCCTTAAAGTCGACCCATTGGGCCACTGGGAGCCAGTGAAGGGCTCGAAGCACAGGGGAGATATGAGCACCATAGGGGGTGCCAGTGGCGACACATGCAGCTAGATTTAGACGGATCAGGATCTGGGTGTGACAGTGTACAAGTAGCATCTGATGCCGAAGGAGCAGATCAAACAAACAAGGGATCAGATGTAGATGTTAAACAGAATGGGAGACAAAGACGAGCCTTTAGGGACTCCACAACTGAAAGTGACAAGGAACTGAGAGAAAAGGGGGCATAGAGAGAGTCTGTGTCCGATCCGCCAGGAATGAAGTGAACCAGGCCAGCACTTGGCCCGATATGCCCAACTGGGCAAGGCGGGTTAACAGGATGGAGTGGTCGACCGTGTTGAATGCTGCTGACAGATCTAACAGAATCAGGGCCCCCACTCCTCCTGCATCAACCAGCCTGGCCATATCATCCTGGATGGCGACCAGAACACTCTCAGTGCCCCTGCCAGGCTGAAAACCAGACTGGCCAGGATCCAACAGAAGGGACGATTCAAGAAATGTGGAGAGCAGAGGGGACACCAGTGACTCAAGAAGTTTGGATAAAAGAGGGAGAAGAGAAATAGGGCGGAAATTAAAGGGGACATTGGGATCAAGGGAGTGCTTCTTTAGAAGAGGGATCACCCTCGCAGCTTTCAGTTCCTGTGGGATCAGCCCAGATTGGCAGAAGTCATTAATAGCTGCAGTAATCTCAGGGAGGAGGTCAGGAAAGATCTATTTCATGACCTGGCATGGGATGGTGTCAGAAGGGGAGCTGGATTTCATTTTTTGAATAGCCGCCGAGATAGCCTCTTCAATAAACCTAGGAAATATGAGGCAACCATTAGTGGTAAGGTGGGAGGGAGTCGCCGACAAGGTGTAGTTTATAGCCACTGGGGAGGCTGCAGTGATAGTTATTGCAATATTTTGCCGAATGGTGTCAATCTTTTTAATAAAGTATTGCGACAAAGTATCACATAACTCCTGGGTAGGACTGACCTTAGGAGTAAGTTTCTCTGAAGAAGATAGAGCCTTAAATGCTGAGAATAGAGCCCGAGGTTGACGTAGTGCTGATTCAATTTTAGAGGTATGAAAAGATGTTTTAGCCACTTTAATGGCAGCCGAGTAGGCTGCAGAGCAGGTTTCACAGTGGGCTTTTTGACTAGGATCATATACTGTCTGCCATTTTCATTCAGCCTGCCTCAATTTAAGCCAGGCGTCCTTTAGATGCACAGTGAACCACGGCTCTGAGGGCAGTGTCCGGGATTGAATCAGGCGTAAAGGGGCAGCTACATTGGCAGCCCCTAGAAAAGCTAAAGAAAGAAGGGACAGTGAAGGCACTGTAGCAGTATTGCACTTGGCACGGATAACTGTCACAATGTTTTGAGTATCGGTAGTGCGCCATGAGTGCTGCCAGGTTTTTCTCATGGAGATCATGTGAGGTCTGGCCAAACCTTCCAAGGTGCAGGAGACCAAGAAGTGATCATACCATAGTATGGGTTCCACTGACTGCACGGTCAGAAATGATTCTTTTGCAAAGATCAGTTCTAATATGTTACCTAATTTATGGGTAGAGCTTTTCACATGTTGGTGTAAATCAAGGTCTAACAAGCTCCCAGCGAATAAATTGAGAGCTGGGGGTCTGGGAAGTTACATTCCACATTGAAATCCCCCAGTCCAACCAGGTGGGAATATTGCACTTGCAGAATAGCTAGTAAGTCAGGGAAGCGGTCAAGAAAAGTCGTTTGTGAGCCAGGAGGAAGGTAGATGAGCAAAATGTGGCAGGTAGTAGTAGATGAGATAACACATCTGAAAAGATCCACCTCCTGTTCGGCCTTCATTTGGTGAGCAATTGTATGTGGGCTGACTATAGGAGGAGAGGGGGCTGACAACCCACTAACTTGCTGGGGTGATCAGGATGGTGAAGACACAGCAGAAATGGGACCAGTTTGTGGGCAACAAGGGGAGATCCCCCAGGCCGACGCAGCAGCCACAGCAGCTGAATGAGGAGCCTGTTGCAGCGGCCCCTCTAGTGGGCACATGTGGGTTGACTATAGGAGGAGAGGGGGCTGACAACCCACTAACTTGCTGGGGTGATCAGGATGGTGAAGGGACAGTAGAAATTGGACCAGTTTGTGGGCAACAAGGAGAGATCCTCCAGGCCGACAGAGCAGCCACAGCAGCTGAATGAGGAGCCTGTTGCAGCGGCCCCTCTAGTGGGCACAAATACGCTGCACGGCTTCATGGCAACCATCCAGGACTCCAGGACCTCACTGGAAAATAAGGTGCAGACAGTGGGCATTAAAGTATCCCCGGTTCGGACGGGTCTTAAAAAGATAAACAAGAGCATCACCGAGGTCCAACAGAGGGTGAGCGACACTGAGAATCTGGTGTATGTTTTGAAGGCTTTGGTTGATGCTCTCACGGCCGCAACAAGATGGTTGTAAGTCAGAGTGGGAGACGCTGAAGGCAGCTCATCACGCTGCAATGTAAGGATACTTAAAGTGGTGGAAGGTGAGGAAGGACACAGCACAGAATTGTATCTTGAAAGACTTCTGACTGACAAATTGGCTATATGCGGACTACTGAAATGGTTCACCAATGAAAGGGCTCATGGGTGTCTGGAAGGGGGCCGCCTGTTGGGTCTTACCCACGTGTGCTGATTGCAAAGTTTCTGAACCTTCGAGACAGGGACGCTGTGCTGCAGGATGCCAGGCGGTGCTTCTCTTATCATGTAGGTGGATCAGGATTCTGATATTTCACGCAGGAGGTACAGAGGCAGCGGAGACTGTGAAGAGGAAACTTTGGGAATGTGATTATAAATACATGTTGTTCTACCCGGCTCAGCTGAAGGTGCTGATGCAGGATAGGTCCTTCTTTTTCCGCACTCCGTAGGAGGCATGTGGCTGGTTGGAGAACCGGGTTAAGAGTGATGTTCTACAGAGGAAGACAGGTGTGGACACCATTTGGACTGTGCCTGAACATTCTCCTGCTGCTTCTGTGCCCTCAAGGGTGCCCTCGGGGAGGGTGGTTGTGAATGTTGATGGGACTCTCAACAGGACTGAGAGGGGCCTGGGGGCTGTGGAATGATAGGCTGAAGGATTGCATGGTTACAGCTTGCTGATTCTTCTTGTGTGAGGATGATATTGTTTGGGGCTCTGTGGGGTGTGGTAGGAGGTGGTTAATGGTTCTTGCGGGTGGGAGGCTGGGCTTGTCCGCAGCAGAGTCACCTCCCCAAGTCTAGGTTGCAAGTCCCTTGGGCAGGGGACTGGTGTTGGAGAGGCGACTACTGGCTGGACGGGGTGTGTTGGATCTGCTGCCTGGGATGTGTGCAAAGGGGATTTGCATATGTGTGTTGGGGGTGCAGACTCTGGGAGGGGGGTGCGCCAAGGGTTGGTAGTTAGATTTGTACTGTACTTGTTGGGTGTTTTGTTTTTTGGTCCTGGAGCTTTGCTGAGATGCTGATGGGGCACTGTACTCATTTGTATTGGAATCCTTGCTGTGGGGGTGGCAAATGCATTGGCTACAGGCACATGGCCACACTAAGGGAATGATTCACAGAACATTTTCCTATGGGATTGTGACATTATATAACGCTTCTGTGAATCAGGCCCTAAGAATTATTAGCTGGAATGTGCGTGGGATTAATAATGCTGTGAAGCGAAGGAAGAGCAAGTTACTTACCCATGGTAACGTTCGTTGGATTGGATGTTCCTCCCACATATTCCTCATCTTTTGATACTTCCATTCCAGCTTCAGTTGCTTCGGGGAAAACAATTCTCGATAGAGGGCGCTGTGGACTGGTCATCACCAATATATGTTGCACGCAGCGCCCATTGAATTCAGTTCTGTTTTCCCTTACCTTACAGGAATTACTAGCTACAGCAAAGACCATAGTAGACTCTAAAAGAGTAAAACACTCAAAATTGGTACATATCTCTAGTGCAATGCCTGTGAGCACTTCGTTGTAATCTGCCGGTCAATCGGTCTTCCAGTTATGGTGATCAAAATGTATCCTGGGCCACCTGCAGCACCTGAATTACCACATAACAGACACCATAATCCCAGCCTTGATAAAGACCTTCTGTTGGTTGAATCCCGTATTGTCACCTATGGTGATCAAATCAACAACTAAAAATAAAAATCGACGATGGTATCAGAAATAAACGTGTGGATTACTCACAGTATTATGTTGAACAGTGAATGACAAAAAATGCTTATAATCATGTTTGCAAGCTCCATTTAGGTAGGAACACAGCAATAACCTACCTATTACAGACTTGGGGCACTAGAGCACATGCCCTTTGGTTCCTACAACCGGCTGCTTAAGCAATCAGATCTGGTATCTCCCAAAATTCAACAAGTATTAACAGGATTGAATCCCTTCTGCTGCAGTTCCGTTGCTCTGTTGTTTTTCTCCTCCTAGCGCTTTCTTGTCACAAAAAATCATCGGGGAGACTGTATTTCTTTACAAGTGTTACTAATTAGTTGCTCTTTCATTCTCAAAGGATTCTGGTAGCTGTAGTGATCATATCTTTACAATTCAGGTGACCAGGAACCAACACCCCTCCAAGAGCACAAATCTTTCCCAAAATTGGGGGGAGAAAACCATCAACATGGCTCTCTAAAGTAGGGCACAGTAACCCCAGTGCTGCTGCCTCTGGAGCCCGGGACTCCTATAACATTATGTGAAAAAAGAGGAAGGCGAGGCGCGCTCTCCAGTTCCCACTCAAATATATCAAATGCAAGTAGTAACTGGGTTAAATCCCAGAATTCAACAAGTATTAACAGGGGTGAATCCCTTCTGCTGCAGTTCAGTTGCTCTGTTGTTCTTCCAAAGAGTGCTTGAAAATTGAAAGTGCTGCCAGACAACCCTTTATTGTTCCAATCTGTAGCCCCAGATTTGCAAATTTAGCAAAAAAGATAACAGTCCTTAAGGGTGCTTAAAGGTGCTTAAAAGATTCAAGCGTATGGGTTCAAAACTTGACTAGTGCGCTAATGACCACTATTGCTCTTTTATATCGTGCCAGGCTGCGTCCACCACTCTACAGAGCCCACCCAAAAAGGGCTTTGAGAGTGATTCCACCCCAGGATCGCGCTCAATGCATCTAAGGCAAAGAAACTGCCATTCTAATTGTGCCAGAGACTTTACCCTAAAGCTTCCCAATTCCACTTAATACCGATGCACAGATATGTGTCTACTTAAGTCACACCCTAACAGGGTTCTACCAAATACTTTGTGCATATCCAACAAAACTATCAAGTCCAGATTCAGCGACTACAGACATCTTATGAATTACTCATGACCTAGGAGAAGATAGGCCTTGAGGACGACTAAGGTCGAAACATGTGTCGGCTGACCATACTAAGAATAAATCAATTATTGAAAGACCTATCTGGAGAACTTTGAAATATTTGTTCATCCTTACTTAACATATTTACATTGGGAAGGCAGAGCGCGATTCTTCCGAATTCAGCTTAATGTATGCTAAGACCATAGGTGTATCGCATTATTATCCTGCACTAGCTGCTAAATATGTTCCAGCTTGCAGTGGTACAAATATTTTGTTGCTGGCCTTCTGGCCGAAAGCAAGATTTACATTAGTCATCCGGGAGGTCCCAATCCTTAAAGCTCAACCTCTCAGAAACCATGCGTGAAGGTTGAGTGTCTTGACCTCTGGAGGGAGAACCCGACAATCTTCTTGCAAGAGAAGGTCCTCTCTTTGTGGAAGATGCATTGGGGGACAGATGGACCAGAAGGTACCACGTCCTCCTGGCCCAATCCGGAGAAGTTAGGATAATGGATTTCCTGAACTTTCTCAACCTCCTGATCACGTGAGGAATGACGTGGACTGGAGGAAACACATATAGGAGTGGAAACTCCCAGTCCACTACGAATACGTCCCTAGAGCTCCACTTGGGGGGACATTCCCTGGAGCAGAACAGTTTGCACTTCCAGTTGACAATGGTCATAAACAGACCCATTTGAGGGGTTCACCAAAGGGTGAAAATCTCTTGAAGTACTTCTTGAGCTAGCTCCCACTCGTGGGAGACTGTGCTCTGCCTGCTCAGAGCGCCATTCGCCATGCTCTCTTCTCTGGCTAGATGAACATCCGATAGAGACTCCTTCTTGAATTTCCCAAAACCAAAGCTACATTGCCTCTCTGTACAGTGGTGTTGACCCTACCCCTCCTCTCTTGTTGAGGTAGTACATGGCCACTGTGTTGTCTATTATTATCAGGACAGTCTTTCCCCGTACAGTGGGCAGAAAAGCCTTCAGGCTAGTCTGATTGCCCTTAGCTTCAATAGGTTGATGTGTAGATTTGACTCCTGTGGACACCAATGACCGCTGATTGTCAGATCATTGGTGTGGGCTCCCTACCCCATGAGGGAAGCGTCCCCAATTACGGTTATCTCCGGCCATGGCTGCCAAAAATGTTCTCCCATCAGAATATTATCCTTGCAGGCCCACCACAGGAGATCTTGTGTGACTCTTCTTGGAACCTGCATTAGGTCTGACATCCTGCCTCAGAATTGGGATCACTGTGCCCTGGGAGCCCATTGAAGGGATCTCATTCTCAGGCGAGAATCTGGCAACAGGAAAATGCAGTATGCCACAAGGCCAAGCAACCTCACAAAGTCGAAGGCCGGGAGACGTTGGGCATTCTGGAATTGTGTGACACTGTGCATAATGTATTGAGCCCTCATCTCTGGTGGTGAGGCTTCCCCTAGGTTGCATCCAGGACTGCTCCGATAAACTGGAGTCTTTGTGATGGTATCATGTGGGACTTCTTGAAATTGAGGGAGAAGCTCAGTCTGTGGAGAGAGTGGCAGGTGATGCTGAGATGTTCCAGGGTATGTTTGGGAGAACAGGTCCTGATCAGCCAATTATCCAGGAAGGGGTAGACATGAATGCCCCCTCTCCTGAGACTCGCTGCCACAACCACCATTAACTTGGTGAAAACCCTCGGGAGGAGGTCAGCCCGAATGGTAGAACTTCAAATTAATAATAAATGCCGCCAACTGCAAACCTCAGGTACCTTCTGTGCTTGTGATGGATAAATACATGAAAGTAAGCATCCTGAAGGTCCATTGATACCATCTAGTCTTGGAGTTGTAGGGCCTGAAGGATCTGAGAAAGAGTAACCATCTTGAACTTGTCCTTCCTGAGGAATTTGTTCAAGTTTCTTAAGTTTAAGATGGGTATCAAACCTCCATCCTTTTTGGGGATTACAAAGTACAGGAAGTACCAATACTTGTTCCTTTCTGCTACAGGTACCAGTTCTATAGCACCTTTCTCTAGCAGGATGAACATTTCCTGCACAAGTAGTGGATCTGGAATTTTGAAAAAGCTGTTGCCCGGTGGATGATCATGAGGTCCTTTTAAAAAGGAAGGCTTTAACCTTGGGCTACCGTTTCCAGTGTCCAAGCATCTGAAGTAATGCCCCACCATTCTTGCAGATGCTGTGAGAGTCTGCCTCCCACTGGTGTCTTGTGGGTTAAGGCCTCAGAAAGGTTTTGAGGCAGCTGAAGCAGTGGCTGAGGGCAAAGTAGCTGTTGCTTGGGTGGACTTAGTACCTCTCCCTTCGTCCACCACGAGGGAATCTTGTCTGGCTTCTATGACTATCCGATCCTCTCGCTCTTCTAACGGAGGAGTAGAAACAAAAGGACTTGCCCCTCCAAGATGATGTACTGGGGTAAGAATGTTGAGGCTGTCTTATTGCGACACTGAAAGATTTTGCCGCTGCTTTGGTGGTCTGCAGCTTTTCCAGACTTTCATCAGCCTTGATGCCAAACAGCCTAGAGCCGTCAAAAGGCATATTGAAAGCACATACTGTGCAAATCCAGACTTTCTCAACCACGCAAACCTGCGTAGCACAGTACTAGTTGCAGTGGATCTGCTAATGCTATCTACTGGATCCAGACCAGACTGAAGGCCCTCACACATTGCCTCCTTACCATCTTGATGATAGCCAGGAAGCTGTCTCTTTCTTCCACTTTGGGAATGTGGTCAGCCGCCATTGCTACACAATCCCACAGGGTGAACGTAAACTTGACAAGGCACAGGTAGTATTTGCCGATTTCAAAGCCATACTTCCAGCAGTAAAGATCTTGCGTGCCTAAGCAGCCACCTGTTTGTCATCCCTGTCTGGAGGAATAGTAGGGTATGCAAATTGTTTGGTGGATGTTGCCGCCTGGATCACTAAGCATTCTGGTGTTGGATGTTTAGTTAAATATTCTTGGTCAAGGCTGGATGGCCTATACTTTCTGGAGACCTTTTTGTTAACGGTAGGCACAGTTTCTGGAGATTCCCAGTTTGTTGTGACTCTTCTTTGGAGAGCAACATGAAAAGGTAAAATTGGATCTCTCTGAGGACCCCGGTCCAGTATATCAGTCAAATCATCCTGCTCAAATGTAGGAGCAGGTCTACTCCACCCTAAAAATTCCACTACTTTGCTCATCAATTGCCTATATGAGGCATCAGCCTGGTCAGAGGGGTCTGGCTTCCCATATTCTAACTCAGGTGATATATCCACACCGCTGGCTGTCTGTAGATTCTCATAAAAATCTTTTATTCTAGACACCTCTGCAATTAATGCATTTGGTACATTTGGAGTGCCTAATTCTAAGCCAAAACGTGGAGAATTGTCATCAGATGTCTCATGGTACTCATATATTGATGTTAAGGACTTTAAAAAAAAAAAAACAAAGGTTTATAACTCTTTTCCTGTATTGGTGGAGGGTTCGACAGCTTCGACAAAGTCGTCGAAAACAATTACGAAGTTAACAACGTTGTTGCTTTCATTGTCGAAGTCTTCGACACAGGTTTTGACGGCTCCGACGCTGATGGTGTCGATGGAATAGAACAAGTTTTCGTTGAGTTGTCGACTTCTCCTTCTTCGAAGGGATCTTCGAAGGACTGGATTCTCGGCTTGAGGTAGCCCTCAATGATTTCTCATGAGATCGAGGCCTTGATGGCTCTAGATGAGAATCAGGCTTGCGTCCCAGACTCAAATATTCCCAGGGTTTAGCTTTTGACTTCCCTTTGTCGTCTTTATGCAGAGCGACAGGAGCATGGTCTACCTCCTTCTCTTCCGAGGGGGTCGTGCCCACCTTTTGGAAACTTTCATAATTTCTCTCTGAAACGCATCCCATTTAGCCGGGGAGTTGGATTTGGTCAGGCATATGATTCTCTCAGGGGAGGAATCGCTTGAGGTCGAAGGATATCTGTGACGTCTTTTCTTTACCTTCTTAGATGAATATGAAGAGTGATGTAATCCTCAATCGAGATCTTTTCTTTGATCTCTTCTGCCGAGGAGATTCTCTCAACTTGTTGGCCTTCCTTTTCTTTGAAAGGGGATTCTGAGGGGGTCCTACCCACCGCCAATTTCCCTTTTTGCTCCGTTAGAGCTTTGTCGGTTATCGCCTGACAGGAATTACACTCCGACATGTGATGCTCTGTGCCGGGACACAATAGACATACGCAGTGGGGGTCATTGATCGACATTTTAACCTGTCTTAGGTATCGATGGAGCCGACGATGAAGACATTTTGAATTTAAATCCGGTTGAATTGAAGTTTCGATGAAGAACATAAGCGTGCCGTAATTCTTCGAAGTGAAAGCTGCGTCGGAAAAATTGAACTTAAGCCAACAGGCGCAGCATGCGCTACTTATACTGGTGATGAATTTGAATGGAGGTCATCAAAGGACAGCGAGTCGACATAACCAGTGCACAGCGCCCTCTGGCGAGAATCTTTTTTTCTGAAGGAGCTGGAGCTGCAATGGAAGTAACAAAAGATGAGGAATATGTGAGAGGACACAATCCATTCAAAAATATATTTGTATTTGATAAGGCACAAGGCTGATTTGGTTATATTGCCGGAGACTCACCTGATGAGCGCAGAGCTGGCTAAACTCTCTGCAAGGTAGAGGGGGTGGCTAGTGGGTTCATCATTCTCTTCCTATGCATGGGAAGTTCTTATATGTGTTAGGGATTTGGTGCCATTATCAATACATGACACACTGATTGATCCGGATAGGAGATATGTGGAGATATTGGGCAGATTCATGGGCCGATCAGGGCTGTTGTTGGATACTTATGCTCCTAACATGGAACAAGCATACTTCTTTGAAAGTATGAGCGCATTGATTATACAACATTATGTGGCTGGGGTGTGGTGGTTTGAGGAGCTTTAACTGTGTCTTTTGTAAGGAATTAGACATGCTGAGTAAATGTACTAGACTGCCGAACCGGGTGACTCTCCAGGCTTATATACGATCTGCTACTTATTGATGTATGCTGACTAAAGCATGGGTTGGGGCACTGTTAATACTATTACACTAGAGTCCATGGCTCCTTCTCAAGTATTGATTATGCATTATGTGGGGAAGAAGAGGCTAGGTTGGTTGTGGGTGCAGAATTTTTGGACAGGACGTTTTCTGATCGCGCACCACTTTGTTTGGAGATATCGAAGTGGCTTTGGGTGGCCCCTATTCCGATGTAGAGGTTCAATAATAGAATGCTGCAGGACGCAAAGTTTAGATGCTGTCATGATCCATCGATCACGCCCTTTCTGGTCTTCCTGGACCCTGGCACGTCTGGGGTTACTCGCGGTAGTACACCCCACATGGGCGTATACACGGAACGCGGTCTATCGACCTTTACGTCCTAGGCAGCATGCTCTATAAATTAGCCCTCCCCTGCGGCTCCGCGTGTCTCAACGCTACCGTTAGTTGTGGTTTGACGTGTGTCATAGTTCATGCTCCTGGAACTGTGTTGCTTCCCAAATTCCCGGAACCCATTCTTTACTCCTTTTCCTTCCCCTCTCCTTGTACCTTACCCTTCCGTGTTCCACGTGGTCCGCCCCCGAAGGGTGCCTTCCTTTCTGGTCTTCCTGGAGTTCCTTGATCCCAGACGAAGAAGGTGAACGAATCCTGGAATCCGAAGACGGCCGAGCGGGCTTATACAAGACCTGAACAGCACGGAAGAAAACCCCAGCGAAGGATTCCACCAAGCAGCGAAAACAGGTGATAAAAAGTGAACCCTGTGACAGATTGAGACGCCACCTGATTGATTTTGATACGGACATGGAAGCAGCCATCCAGGACCTTATGCGTGGTATGCAAGAGTTGACGACCGAAGTGCAGAATTTAAAGGCAGAGAACGCCGCCCTAAGGCAATTGGTGTTATCCCGTGAATCTGCCACGAAAGAGAGTGTAATACTGGGCGGCGTTGTTGATAAATATGATGGTTCCGCAAAGAGCTTTCATGGATTCCTTGATGCATGTTTGGTCCACTTTACCTTTAAGCCCTATTATTTTTCTACGCCCAGGGCTAAGGTGAGGTTTATTATCTTGCATCTTTCCGGTAATGCCTTGCCCTGGGCCACCCCACTAGTTAACTCTGGGGATGCTCTCCTGGATGACTACGATGGCTTCATACAGGCCCTTAAGACCATGATTGACTGCCCAGAACAGGTCTACAGTGCCCAGGAACGTCTACTCGACTTTCAACAAGGTACCAAGGATATGCTCACGTATGTCACTTGCTTCAAACAGCTGGCTAAAGAAGCGGATTGGTCCTCTGAAGCTTGTTTTACTCTATTCCGAAGAGGGCTAAACGAAGACATCAAGGATGAACTAGCCAGAGTGGCACGCCCGAGTTCCTATCAAGCCTTGATGGACCTATATCCTCCCAGGAAAGGATGCGTAGGATCCATACCGGATTGTGCATGTATTGTGCATCAGATAAACATTTAATGATAGAGTGCCCAATTGCCCCCCCCACGGCGTTCGGGAAACGCCAGCTCCCGATCCTAAATGGAGCACAGGTTCGGGAGAGAGATGCCTGCTCCACATCTATTCCATCCTTGAACTCTCCTGGACAAAATTCTTTGGTAATCTTACAGGCCTTCTTATCGCCATCCAAGAAGGAAACATATCCCATCCTGGCACTGGTGGACTGTGGAGCTATGGGGGTGTTCATAGACCAAGAATGGGTCCTTAAACATCATATTCCTTACGAATCCCGGACTATAATGCAACCTGTAGAAGCAATTGATGGAAGACCTCTTTCTTCAGGACCCATCACCCTTCAGACCAAGGAAATCGAGCTTGCTATCAACCACCATCGAGAAAAGATAAGATTTGACATCATCAAATCGGCTCATTACCCAATAGTTCTGGGAATGCCCTGGCTTCAAAAACACAACCCGTTCATCAATTGGGCAGTGGGTTCCCTGTTCCTGGGTTCTGCGTTTTGTATGTCCCATTGCATAATTTCAGACCTTGTTCCGACACCATCAGAGGGACTTCCTACGAACCATCAAGGTACAATTTCAGTCTCAAACATTATCTGGGTTCCGGAGATATACCAGGAATATTCTGATGTTTTCTCCTCTGCGATTGTCCAGGCGCTACCTCCCCATAGACCAGAAGACTGTGTTATAGAAACGGAACCTTCCGCTGTGATTCCCTCTGGTAGGATGTTCATCCTTTCCGAAACGGAAAAGAAAGCCCTTCGAGAATACCTGGATATAAATCTTGCAAATGGCACCATACGACCCTCTAAATCCCCAGCAGGGGCCTCACTGTTTTTCGTTCCTAAGAAAGACACCCTGGAATTCAGACCGTGTCTGGACTATTGAGGTCTAAATCAATGCACCCTTAAGGATCGCTATCCGTTACCCCTGATCTCGGACATCCTGGAGGCAGTAAGGGGCGCAGTTGTTTTTACCAAGTTGGACCTCAGGGATGCCTACAATTTGATCCGTATTAGGGCAGGAGACGAGTGTAAAACAGCCTTTCGAACACCCTTTGGTCACTTTGAATACTTAGTCATGCCCTTTGGACTTGCTAATGCTCCAGCGGTCTTCCAACGCTTCATGGATCGGGTGTTCTCAGACATGTTATTTCTTTTCGTTATTGTCTATCTGGACGATATCCTAATATTTTCGAAGGACCATTCCAAGTGCGAAGAACATGTTAAGGCTGTGTAACAGCAGCTATGCGAAAACAAGCTCCTGACAAAGCCCGAGAAGTGTATCTTCCATGCTTCTACTATACACTATCCAGGATTTGTCCTTAGTCCAGAAGGCATCGGTATGGATCAATCCAAGGTTAAGGCTATATTATCCTGGCCGAGCCCCACCTCTGTGAAACAAATCCAATCCTTCCTGGGCTTGGCAAATTTTTTCAGGAAATTCATATCTTCCTTTTCCGAGATAGTCCAACCAATCGTTGCCCTGTTAAAGAAAGATGCTCCCTTCCGTTGGACCACAGCTCAAGAGGAAGCCTTCCAATGGTTGAAGACTGAGTTTACCCAGGCCCCCATCCTGGCTCAGCCTGATGTCAACCGATCATTCATAGTGGAGACAGACGCCTCCAGCTACGCTATTGGAGCCGTGCTAAAACAGCTATTCGGGGTCAGGATGGAACATCCCATCGCCTACCTTTCACGGACATTAACTCCTAGTGAAACCCATTACTCAGTCTTGGAAAAGGAAATGTTAGCCATCCGCCAAGCCTTCACAGAGTGGCGTCATCTACTCCTCGGAGCGAAACATCCCGTCCAGGTCCGCACGGACCATCGAAACCTACAAGTACTGCAGGCCTTAGAATGTAGGAATAGCCGTCAAGCTCGGGGGGCCTTATTCTTTGCCCAATACCAGTTCCAGAGTTGCCACGTTCCCGGAACACAAAATCTAATAGCTGACGCCCGTCTCGATGTCCATACTATGAGCCTCTGGGAGATCAGGCATATCCCAAGATGTTTCCTCATACAATATTTGTAGCTCAAGCAAACAATCTCCTGAGAGACATTTGTATGCAAACTCAGACTTCGGAACTCTGGAAGAGTCTTTCAGAAAAGAATCAGTTGGATCTGAGAATAAAGGCCGGATACTTGTTTAAAAATACTAAATTGGTCATCCCCACACATAAACTACAACAAAAAATAATAAACCTCTGCCATGATACTCTTCACTCCGGTCATCGTGGCATTTCCAGCACGCTCCGCCTAATACAAAGACAATTCTGGTGGCCCAGGATGAAGGCTGATGTTCAACTATACATTCGATCTTGTTCCGTCTGTAATCAAAACAAACATGACAATCAGAAACCAGAAGAATTCTTATTACAGCCTACTCCACCAACAAGACCTTGGGAAATCATCGCTACAGACTTTATTGTGGAATTACCGCCATCCAGAGGATACACCACTATCATTGTCACCATTGACTTGTTCACTCATATGGCTCATTTTACTCCTCTGTATAAATTACCATCCTCGTCAGAACTTGCTGGAATCTTCCTGGAACACATCTTCCGACTGCATGGACTTCCTTCCAAGATCATATCGGACAGAGGACCACAGTATATCTCTCAGTTTTGGAAACATCTTTGCAGGATACTAGGAATCCAACGAGCCCTATCCTCGGGATATCACCCCCAAACCAATGGAGCCACAGAACGAGTGAATCAAACCCTTGAACAATACCTTTGTTGTTTCTCTACTAAGGTCCAGGACGATTGGTCGCTTTTAATACCAGTGGCTGAATTTGCCTAATATAATTCGGACCATTCGGCTGTTGGGACTAGCCCTTTTTTTTGTAGCAAAGGATTCCATCCTTCGGTCTTACCTTCAGTCCTTCCGCACCCTACACCAGTTCCATCAGTCGATTCCTGAATTGAAACACTCATCAATGCACAGAGAGAAGCCAAAGAACATCTAGAAAGGGCACAAATCCAAACCAAGCACTATGCAGATTCAAGAAGAAGACCAGGGCCTTCTTATACTATTGGGGATAAGGTATGGCTATCCTCAAAACTACTGCCCCGACGTCTCAGACCGAATAAGTTGGCTCCCCGTTATTATGGACCTTTCCCTATAAAAGAAATCATTAACCCTGTGGCCTTTCGACTCAAACTACCAAATTCCTGGAAGAAAATACATCCAGTTTTTCACAAATCACTATTGAAGCCTTACATCCAACCCACCCGGACTAATCTTAGACCCAGTCCTGTGATTGTCAATGACCAGCTGGAATACGAAGTATCTCGAATATGTGACTTCAGATATAGACGAGGACAACTTCAATACCTGGTGGAATGGAAGGGCTATCCACCCAGTGAACGTACCTGGGAACCACTTCCAAACCTAAATTCCCCCAGATTGCTCAGAAGGTTCCATCTAATACATCCAGGTAAACCCGGTGGAACGGGGTTTAGAAGGGGGCATGCTGTCATGATCCATCGATCACGACCTTTCTGGTCTTCCTGGTGCGTCGGGGGTTACTCGCGGTAGTACACCCAACATGGCCGTATACACGGAATGCGGTCTATCGACCTTTACGTCCTAGGCAGCACGCTCCATAAATTAGCCACTCCCCTGCGGCTCCACGCGTCTCAATGCTACCGTTAGTTGTGGCTTGAAGTGTGTCGTAGTTCGTGCTCCTGGAACTGTGTTGCTTCCCAAATTCCCGGAACCCATTCTTTACTCCTTTTCCTTCTCCTCTCCTTGTACCTTACCCTTCCGCGTTCCACGCAGTCCGCCCCCAAAGGTTGCCTTCCTTCCTGGTCTTCTTGGAGTTCCTTGATCCCGGACGAAGAAGGTGAACGAATCCTGGAATCCGAAGACGGCCGAGCGGGCTTATACAAGACCCGAACAGCACGGAAGAAAACCCCCAGCGAAGGATTCCGCCAACCAGCGAAAACAGGTGAGAAAAAGAGAACCCTGTGACAGATCCTCTCTTAAAGATGAGATTACTTTGTTTCTTGTGCGTAACTGGGGGTCCACTGACCATCGATGTATTGAATGGGAGATGCTGAAGGTGTTTATCAGATGCCTCTGTCTTTCTGTTAGTGTATGGGTATGGAGAGCGCTCACTGATACTGTCCATAGGCTGGAAGGGGACATGGTTGGGTTGGAGAAATGAGAAGGTATGGGGGAGGATGTGCAGACTTTCAAAGATCAGATGGAGAGAGATTTGGCCGAGGCAGGGGTAACTTGAATGCTTTTGAATATGCAGGATATGTGGAGCGGCAAAACTCTGAAGGTGGGCCGGCCTCTTGCATGGTTGGTGAAGAGGGAGGGGGCAAGTGGTATTGTGATGGGATAAGGGGTGTGAATGGCAACATGGTGTTTGATCAGGAGGATATTTTCAGGGATTGTGGGGACTTTTATGAGAGGTTGTAGTCTAGAAGGGATGGGTTTGCTTTGGATTGGGCTGTCAGATGGTTGGATGAGGCTGGATTAAACTGATTGACGGTTGAACACGGGAATGAGCTTGCTGCCCCTATAGGGCTGCAGGATGTGGCAGGTGCAATTGATAGATTAAATTTGGGTAGCACTCCAGGAATTGATGGTCTAGCAGGGGATGTTTACAGGGTGTATACAGATTTTCCTGCTCTAAAGCTTCTGGAGGTGCATTTGGAAGCGTTTGCCATGCATATGTTTATTTTTATTTTTTTTACTGTTTTTATGGGAATTATTCAACATACAGGAATCAAAAATCAGAGGCCCAACCGGGGCCCAGTACATCTCATTCCCACCCCCAACCCCTCAGCATCTTCCATTTTACCGACACGGCGGCCTGCGAAGTCTTGAGACCGTAGTACCACAAGAGTTCTGGTACACAACACCACAGTTCAATACTACTATAACTTCCAAACTCACATTTGGGAGCACACCTGCATGGTCGCTGAACTACACAGTCAAAACGAACGGGGCCCGAAGTCCATGCACCCTGTGGGGACCGGGCACCCAAGTGTGTCCTTCATACTTCCTTGTTTACGTGGAGGGTGTCCTCCTGAGAGGACTCCTTGGAGTTTCTAAGTGCACTAATACCTTCTTGAGAGGGAGAGATCGAGGGCCGTACTTCCCCCATGGGATTCCTGAAGGCTGCCCAGTAGTCCTTAGGTCTGCAGTGTGGTGGAATAATTGAATTAAACTGTGTTTCCCTCTGTTCACATGACGACATAACATTGAGCCAGTGCTGGAATGAGGGGGGTCTGCTGGCTCCCCATGCTTGTGCAATAAGCGACCTAGCCACCACGGACGCCATGCCCACCAGTTGTTTCCCACCCCCCAGTACCCTCCCCCAAATGGGCAAACAGTCAGGTCTCAGGGGAGAACTGTGTCAACCATTCTAGACACAGTTTCAGCTATCTTTGTCCATAGGGGCTGAATCAGGGGGCATCGCCAGGATACATGAAGGAAATCAGCATCTACCTGATTGCATCTCTTACAATTTGAGAGTCTATGTGGGTAGATCCTATTCAACCGAAGGGAGGAGTAGTATACCTGATGTATGTATTTAAAGTGTATCAAGCGGAACTTGTTATTAACAGATATAGATTTAGACTGCGCGCATATAGAATTCCACTGCGCGTCAGTCAGGGAATATCCCAGAGTGCTCTCCCAGTTTTCTCTATAGCGGGCCGCCAGGGAGGTGCCTGAGGGACCTAGCCATACTATACAGGGTCGACACCAGTCTCCCTTTGGCCGTTGGTGTGGTGATATATGTCATAATTGGAGGGGGAGGATGTAGCGTTCGGGAACTCCGGCCACCTGGCTCGGAGCACCTCGCGCAGGCGGTAATATAGAAAAAGTATTATCGGGTTCCATTCGCCTCTTACTTTAAGGTCTTCCCAGGAGACAAATCTGCCTTGCAGTGCAATATCCCCCAAGGACTTAATCTGTAAAAGTGAAAAGTGTTGAATCAATATCGACTTATGTGTGAGTCGTATGCCCCGTACATGATAAATGGCCATGGCGGGAGAATACCATTGTTCCTGTCTAGTCAGGGCGGCCAGTCGGTCCCAGGCCCTAAGAGTGACCGCCACAGTCTGTACCTGAGTCCTGTCACATCGTTCCTGTGTGCCTCCCAAAAGGCCCTTTAGGTCGTCAGGGCGGGCGAGAACTTTCTCCAGGCTCGTGTGGGGTAAGTCGGGAGAGGGCGTCCACCACCAGACTGCATGATGAGCCTGGGCGGTCAGAAAGTATAAGAACAGATCGGGAACCTGAGAGGTCAGATGGCACATTGTTTCCATCGATATACGGGGACGTCTGCCGGCACAAATTAGATTCACCAGACTCTTCACCCTGGCCCAGTAGTTCACTGGGGGCCAGATCTGGACATTGTTAAAAACATACAACAATTTAGGTAGGACTGCCATTTTTATGAGTGAGATCCTGGTGGCTTGGGAGATGGGAAGCCGAGACCAGGTGTCCGCCTTATGTTCCAAAATTTGCAGAGCGTTATGTAATTCTCCTCATATAGCTAGGTTGGTGACGTGGACACCCTGATACCCAGGTAGCGGATCCCTTGAGGGCACCATGCAAAATCATCCCCAATATCTTGAGAGGCCACACATGCAGTAAGAGGAAGGACTTCAGACTAGGACCAATTTATCCGTAGTACGGATGGGGCGCCAAATCTGGTGATCTCTTCCACAATTGGACTCAAATTTTCTCAGGGGTGTTTAATATATACTAACATGTCGTCAGTGTACAGGGAGACAATAGAAGTGTAAGAGTGAAGGGTTATTCCCCTATGCGCATGATATTCTCTCAGCGCGCAATCCACCGGTTCAAGAGACAGGGCGAATAGGATGGGTGAAAAGGGGGAACCCTGACTAGTTCTGCGTGATGGTGTAGTGGGTTCGGACTGTTTTCCGTTAGTGTACACCTGGGCTCTGGGGGCCGTATAAAGCAGGTGCACCCATTGTAGGAATGTACTACCTAGCCCCAAGTGACGAAGAACCTCAAAAAGAAATGGCCATTCAGCTGAGTTGAACGCTTTTTCTGCATCCAAAGCGGGGACTGCCAAAGGGGCTGATTGGTTTACATTATGCATCAGGGAGAATAGCCTTCACAAATTGTTCGGGGTAGAGCGGCCTAGTATGAAGCCTGCTTGGTCAGGGAGGACCAACCCAGGCATATGGGGTAGCAGTCTGTTCGCCAGTAGTTTCGCAATGATCTTGCTGTCACTATTTACCAGGGACAGAGGTCTGTAGGAGGAACACTTACAGGGGTCTTTGTCAGGTTTAAGGAGGACCGTGACCAGAGCAGTTCGGGTAGATTCATGGGGGACGCACACCGCACTGGCTGCCTCGAACATGGACTGTAGATGGGGGACAAGGAGATCAGAGGAAGTTTTATACAATTCTGCTGTCTTGCCGCCCATCCCAGGGGCTTTGCGTTTCGGAACGGAGCGGATCACTTTGAAGAATTCTTCAACTGAAGGGGGATTATTTAGTAAGGCTCCGAGTTCTGGGGCAATCCACCCCAAAGCCACCCTATCCAGGTAGTGTACAATGTCATCATGCCCAGCCATAAATTGTGTGGAGTAGAGTCTCCCATAATAGTCTCGGAATATATCATTTATCTTTGCCGACTCCCTGGTGCGTTCTCCATCTGGCGTCTCGATTTCTAATATGGGGTTGGAGTGGCGCTTCTGCTTAATGGCCCACGCAAGGGTCCTACTAGGGCGGTCATCCTCCCCGTACCTGGCAGTGACAATTGGATCGCCCAGGAACCGTTCCTCGCTGGACATTAATGTACGAATCTCTTCCCTCTTGAGTTCTAACTCAGTTCGAAACACTGCAGAGTCCTGATGCGCCTGGCGGGTTTCAAGGTCCTTGAGTTCCCGCTCTTTGGAGGAGATGGATCTACGAATGCACTTCAGGACCCCGTCCTCCTGTGAGATGCACCAGCCCCGAACGTAAACTTTAAATGCCTCACAGACTACTCTAGGGTCTGGTACTGAATCTGAGTTTATTTGAAAGAACTCGATGATGGATTTGCGAACGTCCTTGCGAAATGCTATATCCTCCAGTGCATGGGCCCTGAATCTCCAACAGAGTTGTTTCAGTGGGGACACTGGGCCAGACTGGACAAGGACTGGGGCGGGATCGGCCAAAGTCTGGGGTAGTATATGAGCTTTACGAGTCACATGGGCCAGCTCAGGGGTCAAGTGAATTTAATCTATCCTAGAAGAACACCCATGAACACCAGAGAAAAAGGTAAATTCACGACTATTAGGGTGAGGGAGTCGCCAAACATCGACTAGGGCATAATCATCCGCTGTAGCTTTCCATTTATGAGCCGCTTTTGAAAGGGAGGCCTGCGTGGAGGAGGACCTGTCTAGATGTAGTGTGAGCGCTATATTACAATCCCCCGCCCATACCACGTTGTAGCCCAGGAAGAAGCGTAAGTGTTCAGAACACATTTGAAAAAAGTCAGGCTGGTCATAATTAGGTCCATATATATTGATAAAAAGAACCAACCACCCCGCAATCTCCCCGGCCACCAGGATAAACCTGCCCTCCGTATCCACCCTCTGAGTGTGTAATTTGAATTCTAATAAGTGGTGTATGTATATCGCTACCCCGCGGGAGTGGGAAGTGAAAGGAGAACTATATCTGTGGACACCCCAGCCAGTCAACTTGGGGAGCCTTTAATCCTTACTCAAGTGGGTCTCCTGTAGGCATAGGACATTCACATGGTGGTTTTGGTGTAATTCGAAATCATTCTGATTTTCTTGCCATTCGTGAAGCCCTGAATATTCCAAGACATCACGGTTATGTCTAAGTTGGTGTGTGAATCAGGACCATCCGGGGATGTCATGGCGGGACCGGGCTGAGTTGCGCAGTGGAATGGTAACAAGGAGCCCTTCCACCAACTGTGTAGTGAGTTTGTGCTTCAGTGTCTACCCGGTATAGCCGGAGTTGTAGGTGCTTGGAAGGTGTTCTCCCCCTCGCCCCGATTAGGCGCTGTGCAGCAACATTACAATAACCTAAAACTTCCCCTCTACCCATGCCCTCCCCCCGCCCACGCCAGAAACTCCAACCTGCCGGCCAATAAGTCCCCCCCCCCATCCGCTTAACTGTAACCATCAAACTTTAACTCAATTAGGTGCTGCTGGGCATGAGGGGTGCCGGCGGCTACTGTGCCTCCCAGTAGCAAGAGGCTTGTTCAACACATTTTACTTCCACTTTGGTGTTATCATGCTTAGGTATTTTTCAAGAAATTGCCAAGTAGGGCCCCGGGGCGAACCAGAGGGGTCCGCCAAAAACAAGTCGCTACGTTGGAAAGGACCCATAGCCACCCCAGTCGGCCTATGGTGGTCGGCAGGGTGAGGCCCCCAGGTCTGGGACTTCTGAAGCAAATCTCTCTGCGGATTCTGGTGAAGTGAAGAATAAAGTTTTCCCCTCGTAGACAACTCTGAGTTTGGCTGGGTACATCATAGAATAGTGAATATCTTTCTTTCTCAGGATGCTTTTTGCTGATTGGAAGGGTTTCCTCTGATCCTGAACGTGTTGGCTAAAGTCTAGGGAGAGTCTTATTGTTGCTGAGCCACATCGTAGGGTCTGTTTTTCTCTTGCAGCTCGAAGCAGGATGTCCCGGTCCCGATAATTGAATATACGGGCGATTATGGCTCTCTCTGGGGCACCCGGGGGAGGTCTCACTGCAAGCGAACGATGGGCTCGTTCCACCATGAACATTTCTGTAACAAGGGGGTCATCTAAGCAGTTTTTCCACAAAGACTTCCATATTGTCAAAGGGGGTCATCTCGGCGACCCCCGTGATCCTTAAGTTGTTTCTCCTTGACCTTCCGTCAATGTCATCATTCTTCGCGACCAACTTCTTAACCGTTTGGTGAAGGGACGCCATCTCCCGTTGGAGCTCTGCGATTATTTCTTCTCCATCTCCGATCCGATGCTCCGCCTCCGACATCCTACCACAAAGTTTTTCAATTTGAACTGCAGATACAGCCACTTTACATGTTAGTGCGTTGATTTTGGTTCCCAAATTGTCCGTGCTGTTTTTCAGCGCTAACAGAGTTTGGTTGAGGGCTGAAATATCAAATTGGGAGGGGCTGGGTTCGTCCTTGTGTTGTGGTGGGTCTGTTCTGGCATATTGCTCCATCTTCGCTTGTTTCTTTTGGTTGCCCATTCCGGGGGTCCACCTCGGGCGAGATAGTTGTGACATTGCAGAGCAGAGAGTGAGGTGGTATATTGTGGGGATCCCCGGAGGGGCATCCGGGGGGTCTAGGTGGACGGAGGGCCCCAAGTGTTGCAGCCGATTGGCAGAGCCGTGGAGAAGAAGAGCGTGGTGGGCGATATCTGATCAGGCCCAGGGAGGGAGAGTGAACACACGTGGAGGATGGGGCAGCCAATGCAGATCCAATTGGGGTGCAGTTCGCACTGGGGGGAGCAGCGCGGTGTGGAGCAGAAAGAGCTGAGGTCTTGTAGAAGACAGGTGTTGCAGCCTTACTGAGCGGTTCCGAGTCAGACCCCGAGTTGTGTTAATTCCTGGTCCGGGCCTAGGGCTGGTAGTGGAGAGCCTGTACAGGAGGGCGGCTCAACCTCTGACGGGCCCATGGGATCAGAGCTCTCCCTCGAGTACTTTAAGAGGAGATAGCTGCACCTTCAGGTGGATGGGGTGTGGGATTCTCTTACTCCAACACCAATCAATAAGGACAACTCAATGGTTTGGCAAAGGGATGTCCGTTTAATGAAAAGTACAAAAAACGTGTCAACAATAGGAAATCATCAGTGATGCGATCGCCCATCTCGCTTCAACTCCCGAATTCTTCATTCAGGCAGCAATAGTTATAGCAAATTCTCATCATCATTGACGTGTAAAACTCAAACGTTTGTCATGCAATTCTATTGGTTAAAAAGATAACTTATCTGTATATGGTAACGGAGTGTGAGGATTGGATAACTCTTATCGGTTGGGCATCTAAGCCCATCGCTCTACATCACTCGCGCTAGACGTCACTAAAACTACGATGTCTCATTGGTTCTACTAGCTATAGGACCTGTGATTATTTGGTCCATTGTGATTGGGTCGGTTACACCCCTAGGCATAAATCTCCACTTTAATTAGCAGCATGCAGAATGGTCATCCAGATGTGGTATGCCCCAAGATTCACCCTGCCTCCCTTCCATCAATCAGTACTTTAGGGCTATGTGTCAATTAGTTGGCAGAGGATGGCCTCGAAACTGTAGCTTCTTATCAGGAAAAGTTATGGCATCCTCTGGTGTTGGGTGTTATCAGACGTTGGTACCGCTCCGCCCCTGGCTGGTCACGTGTTAGTACACCGTGAAGAGGCTTCATTTTCCTTCTATTTGCGTATTTGATTCTCCCTTCAGCCTTGCCACCTGCCTGAGCCTCCTTATCTCGACCTTTACGTGGCAGGCTGCTATGCTCTTAATTTTCGATTCTTTCGAAGTTGCCGCTCTCCTCCCTTCCTTGGGTGACCTCGAATTCCCAGGCATGAACTGCTTCTTGCTAAGTTTCGATTACGCTCTTTCGTCTAGCTTTGTGCTGGTATATGACTCCTGGCCTGTTTGACCCCTACGATCTTGGGCTTAATTCTGCTTTTGTAAAATGTGCTTCTTTGAGGTAGATATATAGTTGGCGCTTGCCGCTCTATTCGTCTACTAAGCATGGCAAGCAGTAGTGTTTTCTTAGCTTATTGCATTCCAAGCCTATTTACAGGGGTTAGCTAGTTGCGCATCTTCATCCTGTTTTATGGTTATGTATCTTTACAGTTCAGCATTGTTTCTCCTTTTAAGTCCATTACATCATTGTTCCTTACATTTCGTCTTTGCGTGTCATCTTTTGATTGTCGTTTAGTTCATCTGAACGTCTCTCCGGGCCCTTGTGTCATCACCATTCGCCTTCAATTAAAGCCCTTTGGGTCTCTTCGGGGACAGTTTGTAAGTAGTCTTTATTTCGTGTCAGCTGCTGGTACGGTTGTCTCAATGGGTACCATGCTGCCCATGGTTGTCTGGTTATTGGCACTTCAACAGGTATTGCTCTTCTGATGTGAACTGGGCAGAGCCCTAGTACTGCTCTCTGTTGGTCTAGCTGCTCCTCATACGTCACATATCTCGGTGAGTATGTTGCTGGTATTTCAAAATGGGTGGCTGGAGTGCAGGCCATGTCTGGGACCTCCTCTACACTCCCCCCTCTGGTCGGTTCATCGACCACTTCTGCTTCCTCTTTTGGATTCATCTTACTTGGTTCTTCTGTATCCATTTCTTCGTATTCTGGGTTTGTACATGATGGTGTGAATGTGTGTCTTTGGAGTCCATATTTTTATCACTCCTTTCAAACTTCCTGCTGTTTTCACATGTTCGTCCTTATTCCATGTCATTAGTTGAGATTGTCCATTTGGGCTACAATAGATCCATTTTCCTTCATAATTTCTATGTTTCCTGGGGTACCGGAACTTTGTTCCTTCTGGAGCATATTCGCTGGCCTTCACGAAGTCTCTTATTTCTTCATCAGTCAGGTCTCTGGGCTTCAATCCTGGTTTGACATCGATTATGATCTTCATCCCTATGGCTTTCTTCGCAGTTTTCTGGCATTGTGAGATTATTATCTTAATCACACAAAATCCTATTAGTATCATCAATAGCAGGGCTCCCAGAAACTTGAATATGTTTGCCATCCATTGTGGGACCCATGAGAACAGTGTTCCAAACCAGCTGTCATCATCAACTTCGTCAGTTTCACCGATCATCTGGTTCTGTAGATTTTCTTCGTCATGTGAAGGTATAAACGTGCAACATGATTCTCCGATTTTTGCACAAACACCTCCATCCATTGCTGTGATCATGTCAAGTACATATCTGTTCTGTAGAGTCATCTATCGGATTGCTCTTAGTTCTTCCTTAATCGCATTGGTTATCTGCAACCATTTGGTATTTACTCCAACTTGGATTCTTGACATGAGGATCGTTGTGAACACTGATGAGGTGAGGCTGAAAAGCCTGTGTTCATACAGGATTGCATGGAATGCCTCTTCTGATTTGGCAGAAAAGTAATGTTCTCGCTTCATTCAGGATACCAGCTACACAGATCTCTTTTCCCCAGGTGGGCATCGGCTCTCGGAAAACTGTCTATATTCAGGTCACTTTTCGGGATCACTAGTGCAGGAACATGGACGTTCACTATTGTGCATATGCCTCCCCAGTTTTTCGGCAGTCTTATGTTTGCTTTGGATCCACACGCCCAGTAATGATCCATAATTACTGCGGTTCCGTGAGTCATTCCTGAAGCTTCAAAAATTCATCCGCAGTTCTGATTCTCTCCCATTTTCCTTGTGGCATTGTTCCTCAAGCACAATTTTGGGCTTTCCAGTGGCACTATCTGCAAGGGTCCTCCTCTGTCTTCGACCCATGTTAGTAATTTTGTGACTTTCGGCCATAAAGGTTTGCACAATCTCTGTGAGTTTTCTATTGCTTCCTTGCAGGCTCCAAGGACCATCCATGCTCGGCAGATCACCACTCCTTCTTCCCATCCATTTGGTGAAAGCACTGTTCCCCAAACCTGCATTTGGCCTCGTTTTTTTCAAATTTGAGCTTCTTATGGAGTTTTTCCCTGTACGTTCAGTCTCGGGTTTATTTCCCATCTTATTCCTGCTCCTTTGACTTCAGGATTTTCATACCTGATCACGTGATTCCTAGTATGAGCTCTATTTCTCGTCTTAATGTCCTGGGCAAAGCCATCTTCATCAGAGTAATCCGTTTCAGTTGCCCATATCAATGAGGCCTCCCTTCCCATTAACTGTCCTCTGGTGTTGCACACTGCTAAGTGTGACAGTGTGCTGTCGGGGCATCAATTTCTACAGCCACGAAGATCTTGGATTTCCCCATGCAGTACGGTAGAAGTGCACAAACAAAGCATTCTCCTTCTGATCTCTTTATTCCAACTTCTTTCATGTGTTGGTACCAGTTGTTGTTTCCTAGATGTGCTGTGCTATCCAGGTAGTCGTTCAGTTCATTGTTATCTTCATGTGGGCTTCTCTTGATTCTTAGTGTCTTCCTGTAGTTAGCTATAACTACATCTCTAAACGCGTCTGTGTAAATTTTCCTTGCTGGAGGACTCTAAGGCATTCTGGTCCATGCAGCGGGTTTCTTTATCTTGCATTCTTTTTCTGCCCTCTATAAGTGCCTTTATCAACCACCAGCCTGTCACCGGCCCAGTGTATGGCTGAATCGTGGGCCTGGTACCTGTTCCTTGTGTTGGAATTTGTGTGCTTGTCAATACAGTCTCTGCGGTTTTATTTTTCAGTTCCTCCTGACGTTTCTTTGCTCTAGCTATAAACGGGAATAAATGATCTATCAACATGTGTGTCCTTGCAGTGAATTCTCCCGTATCCACTTCTGTCTTCTTAAGGGCTTTTCTTAAGTCTACTTTCGTTGGCCTTTCTCTCGATTCTTTTCGGTCTCTCTCATTATTTTCTGGAACTGATTGTTTGGTAGGCAGTCTCATGCTCTCTGTTGCCTTCGCTTGAGGTTCTGCGGCCATTGACACATGCCCTGGTTCGTGTGCATTCAGTGTGTGTGTGCGTGTAGTTGTCAGTGCTATGTTTTCATTCATTCCGTGCTGACCCTGTCTCCAGCTTTTCTCTTCATTCGTTACCTTATGTGAGTATGTGTCACTGCTAACTATATTCATTCTCAGGTCATTTACCTTACCATCAGATTTTATCGGGACTGGAATTACTATATAGGGTCTGGGTGCTTTTGTAGGACTCATTCGTATACCATCAGGTGGGTGCACTGAAATTGGACCGCTTCGTGCACCAAGAAAAAATGCAGTTCTGATCGTCAGTGACAGCAAAATAAGGATAAACACAATGCATAAATACATGATGGTACGGTAAGTGAGGCGGCAGCATTTTCTCCCAGAGAAGCGAGCGTGCCCCTCTGCTTGTGGGAGGACCAGGTTACTGTTCTGGGCCCCCATCTTGATCATTTATTCAATGGCAATGTTATTGAATTCCCCCAATTCAATATTGTTCTTGAACAGTTTGTATCATGAAGTGTCTGGTGCTTCACAAGGGTCCCCCCTCTTGCGGGTGACAATTGTCTTTTGATACAGGATGCAGTATCCTTGCTAGACTATGGAAAAATAGATTAGACTAACACTTTGATAAGTCACTTTTACTGTGCATGTTCAAAGTAGGTGAGTTGCCAGTCCACCCCCAGAATCTGCTTCAGTCCTGAGGACATGCTGGACACTGGTCACTGTACGAAATGGGAAAATGGCACTCAAACAACAAAAGGTGAAATTCTTGTCTCTGCTCCCTCGATCTGTCCCTCGGTGGAATGATGACGTGCTTGACTCTGCTTCCTCGATCTGTCCCTCGGCAGAAAGATTCAGTGGAATCTCCTCAGATAATCTCTCTGTAAGTTCAACAGCTCCAACTGCAACGTTATGCCATGGAGGAGCGTTCCCATCTTCGCGACATTAGCTGGATCACTGATGAAGGTGAAGACGTCAACCTCGATAGGTCTCCCCACCATCTCTGGAAAGTCAGTGACTAGGCGAAAGAGAACGTTATGTGCCAGTCGGCTGTCTTAGGGTGACAGGGATAATTGTCCTGCCTTGCTGGGTTCAGGATTACAGGCCCTTCCCTTGACATGAACAATCCTTGCACTTTCCTGAAGCGTGGATCGCAACCAAATAGCTTAGTTTGTTCCACAGCTGGCTTAAATTTTCGGAGTTTGCTGGATCTCGAATAAAGGTCAGAGTGTCAGTTGTTCTCCCGACAATAGATGGGCACTCTTCGCTTATGCGAAAGAAAAATGTATTGATAGGTTCATCTAGAATCGCCTGTGGTGGAAGCATTTGTGTCTTTGTCACTGTATTCAGGTAGTACAATGAAGGCTACTGCGATGACAGTAAGTAGTTGCCAGATTACCTTCTTGTTGGCAGGTTCTAGGATAAAGTCTGAGACACTGGTGACCCTCCCTACTAGTGACGGATATGATACCAATACTAACTGGAAGTAGGTAAGCACATCCATTGTGATGTTTCTGCTGGGGGACACCATAAGTGCTGCCAAACAAGGTCTTGGTATTGGATGGATCAGGATACTGTGTTTTGCTCTTAAAGTAAAAGTCCTTGATCACTGTCTGTTAGGGTCTTGTTTCTCAACAATGCTTACGTGTGGCTTGGTTTACAAGTTCATGTCTGCAAACGTGTTGTGGCTTACATGTGCAATTTTCTTCTTCACCCCGCAACTAGGATGCACAGAGTGTCAGTTTTATGTCCTTATCCCCTTTTTTGCTCAGAGGAAATTTCCAATTTAAGCCACAACTTGCAAATGGGTTCCTTTATCTTGGCTTTGCTGCTCATGCGTCCTGCTTCTTGGTCATGGATCTCGTCTGCACGTGCTGTGGTTCTTCCCCATTGACTGTAGTTTCTTCGCGGTGGGGTGCAGCTAGAGGGCTTTTTCCGATATAGGGCTTAATGTCATTGAGAAAAATCCATGCTCTCCTGCCCCTCAGTTTTACAGCTGAAGGAGTGCAGTCCTCCACTATGAAAGGAAAATTGAATCTCGGCTTATCCCACTTTTTTTCTGGTATGGTTTTTTACCAACACGGCATCTCCGGGGAGGATGAGTGGAACACGTAGACCTGGAACTGCGTCTGTTTCAGTGTCTCCTGCTGTGTTTTGTGCTGTGCTGCACCCTTTTCATCGCCGCTGCAGTTGGTCTGAAATTACAGTAATGTTGGATGTCCTGCAGTTCAGATATTTTTGCATTTCGGTTCCCAGGACCTCTTGGGTAGTCTGGGCATCACATCTAGCTTTGTCTCGAGGAGTTAGGGGAGTATTCATTCTCCTTCCTGTGACTATCTCGTGCAGCGTAAGATGATGGTCAGAGTCTGGTTGGTTCCGAAGAGCATACAATGCCAGTGGAAGGCAGTGCAACCATCCCCTCTTCAGAGTAAGCTTCAATTTGGCTATCCTTTCCTTTAACAAGCCGTTGAGCCTCTCACAAATACGATTACCTTCTGGATGATACGCCGACGAGAACTAGTGCTTCATACCAAGCAACAAGCTAATCTGTTCAAAGACTGCATTTACAAAATGAGCCCCGTTATCTGATCTCATCACTTCACACACACCCCATCTAGGGAACACTTCCCTCACTAGGAATTTGGCAGCACAGGCAGAGTCTGGGTGTGTACATGGACCTGCTTCTATCCATCTAGAGCAGAGGTCGCCAAACAGTCGATCACGGGCGACTAGTAGCTCGCCTGAGCCTCTTCAGTCGCCCGCACTGGAAATACTGAAAAATAAACACTTTAAGTTAATTTATTCAATGCTGTGTTTTGTGTCTGTTTTCCTTGATAAGGATCCGAACCCTGGTCGTCCCAATTGCAGGCAGGGAGCTTGGCTGCTGCGCCACATGGAACTGCTAGTAAATTCTCTGACAGATGTCAATATCACGTTCTGCTCCTGCAAGCTGCTTGTAGTACCAGAGTTGGCCTTGTGCGCCCCCGACACTATCTTGCTTAAGCAAGATGCTCTTGTTTGCCAGAGATGTCAGAGGGGCTGGGGCAGGATCATTGTGACCACGCAATGAAAATATCACAGTAGCACTGCTGCTCCCCTGGAAATGTTCAAAATAATATTTTTAAAATGGTGCAATTTCTTTCATGTGGCTTGTTTCAAAAAAACACTTTTAGTACATTAAGCGATCCATAGACAGGCTGTTCAGTAGAAGCCTACCAGGGTAGCTCAGCAGGTTGCCAGACCAGTGATGAGAGGTTATATATTCAAAACGAAATGCCGTATCATATCATAAGTGTTAAGGGGTGACGAGGCAAGGGAAGCGGAACCGAGAGAAGCCAGACAATGATCCTACTAGGCCAGGTGTCATTCAGATCGCGCAAGTGCATGGGAAGAGGGAAGGAGGAAAGTGCGGGTGCGAGGGGAACGGGACAGTGCAGGCCATGGGATAATAAATAAATAATAAGTAGCGTCCGGCCAGCTGGTGGCAAGTTCAACGGTAGTGCAGACATCAGGTGTCAAGTGCTAGTGGTGGAACTGTAGGGGTAAAGGACAGTCCCTAACTGCGGGGGGTTGCCAGGAAGGCAGTGCAGGTGTGCGACTGGGGTGGGGGGCATGGACTTGAGAGCAGGGGACGTTAGCAGGTGACCAGTGCAGGTGACCAGTGCAGTTTCAATATCAGGCAGATTTATAAAGAGGCTGTTGCAATAGTCCAGCCTAGAGAGAACCAGAGCTCTGGCGACCGTGAGCTTCTGGGGGAAGGAGAGGAAAGGAAGAATACCTGAGGAGGTGCAGCTGGTAGTGTGCCTTCTTAGAGATGTCAGAGATGTGAGGGGAGAAGGAGAGTGTGGAGTCAAAGATGACCACAAGGTTTTTAGCCTCACAGATGGGAGCAGAAGGAGGGCCAAGGGAGGCCGGCCAGAGAGCTACAGGAAAGCAGGGAGCAGGTTTTCCAATGAGGAGAATCTCCTCATTGGAAAACCTGGCATTAAGGCAGAGATCATTGGCGGCACACCACTCCTGGGTGGCGGACAGGCAGTCAGAGATGAGGGAGGGAGAAGAGGTGGCTGAGGGTAGCCTGAACATGAGCTGAGTGTCATCCGCATAGCACTGAAAGCATAGAAAAGTGCTATAAAATGTGTTTGGCCAAGGTATGGGTTGGGCTGGGCTGGTTGCTTGCTTACATTCAGGACGGAGGTGGGGATATTTCTGCCCCTGTAGTGAAAATCAAATGTTGGCACCCATGAACCCACAGTTTAATTTCCTAAAAACTGCTGTCAGCACAACAGAAGCATTTATTTGTGATTAACCAGTTTGACAAGCATATAACATCTTTATGAATATAACCTGTGCTAAAACACAGAGGGGCACACAAATAACAGAGTACGTGTGGTGTCTGACAAAAAAACATTTAAACGAAAACTAGTGAACGCAAGCAGCATTTTTCAATTTGGAAAGAACTTTTTTATTTATGGATGTGTGAAATGCACATTTGGAAAACAATAGTGTGGCTAGCATGTAGAAAGCCTGCATAAAGCGCAAAGGAAGGGCACAAAAATTACAGGATATTTGTGTGGTAGTCCAACAAAATCTGTCTTTTTGAGACAGCTACTAATAAATAAGAATGCAACAAAGAGGTTTTTGAAGTTCTTAATATAATCGTGAAGGCATATGTTATTCAATCTGTTTATAGAGAGGAAATAATGGGCCAAAAAAATATTGGTAAAAATTCAGAGGTTTATAAATATCCCCACCCCGATATCGCCCGCTAGTAGCTCTCCACTGTTGACCTCCACTACAAGTAGCTCTAGCTAACGTAAAGGTTGGAGACCCCTGATCTAGAGAATGGACACACCACTACAATTAAGTATCTGTACCCGTTACACACTTGAATCATGTCGACATAGTCGATATGTAAGTGCTGAAAAGGCCCATTTGGCTGGGGGATGACTTCTCTCACTACAATTGCGCCAATGCTATTTTTAGTAGGGCTACAGGCATTACTGGTTTACCAGTGCTGATTTCCCGCCACAATCTGTCAGAGGGGTTTAAAGAACACCCTCGATGTTTCCACAGGTTCTTCTCGTTCTGCGGTGCCTCCCCTTGAAGCTCCATTAGTTGCGTCTGCCCCATATTACTATAGGCTTCGGGTGTGGTACGTGCCACCATCATTCTCTCATAGGTGCACGCCACTTCCACTTCCACTTCCAGGATCGTCTCACTTTTGGAGGCCATACGCTTGGCTTCCGTGTCTGCTGCGTGGTTTCCACCTGACACGAAATCTGTCCCTTTGGTGTGGGCGGCGCATTTCACGACCGCTATGCCCACTGGGAGCTGTAGTGCTTTAATCAGCCTGTCCAATAAGGCTGCATGCTGCACTGGCGTGCCATCTGCTCGGAGGTAACCCCTCCTTTTCTAGCGTGCAAGTCCTGTGTGCACTGTGGATGTCACATAGGCGGAGTCACTGTACACCGTAACTTCCTGGTCTGCGTGATTCTCAATGGCAAGTATCAACGCCAATAATTCTGCAGCCTGCGCTGAATAATGAGATGGTATTCGTGCACTGACGAGTACTTGAAATTCTCTGTTTGCTATGTGTTTCATCACAGCGACGCCTGTGTATCTTTGTCCATCTTCTTGGTCGATTCTGAAAGACCTGTTGATAAAAATGATCTCTCCTCCCGACAGGTCATTTTCTTTCACCCTGGGGATTTCATCAGAGAATTCTTCATAGTTTGCACAGTCATGTATCGACTCTCCTTTAGTGATTGGCTCAGCTATGAATGTAGCTGGGTTCACTGTTTTACATCGAAATATTTTGATCGATGGATTAGGTATAATCACTTCATAGGCAGAAGCTCTTTGAGATGTCAATGTGCCCTTTGGTTTGTCTAAAATGGCGAGTAATGAGTGCTCGACGTATAACGTCATAGAACATCCCATTACAATGGTTGTCGCTTTCTCTATGGCGAACGCTGCGGCAGCTAAGCTTTCTTCACATGGGAAGTGGCCTCTCATTACTGGGTCCAGGTTCCCACTGTAATATGCTAGGGGCTTGTACCCCAACAAGGTTTTTTTAACGAGCACTGCCGTCATAACGCTGCCATCTGTGTGCGAGAACAAGTAAAATTCCTCTGCATAATTAGGAATCTCGAGAACTGGAGCTGTGCAAATCGCTCTCTTGAGTTCTGCAAACCCCTTTTCCATTGCCTCGGTCCATTCAATCTTTTCCTTTGTCACCTGGGCCTTCTTCAGGGCCTGAAGCAAGGGCTTGGTATACGAGCTATAATCGAAGACCCATGCTATAACATAATTGCACAGGCCTAAAAAGCTCTGCATTTGATTTATCGTGAGTGGCTGAGCCGTGTTCATGATGGCTTCAGCCCTTTCTGGGGTCACCTTTTTACCTTCATGTGAAATTAGCTGGCCTATGTACAGCACCTCCTGTTGACAGTATTGTAGCTTTTCCTTGTCAACCTTATATCCTTTCTCAGCTAGTATAGTCAGCAGCTGAACAGAATCGTGCTTGCATTGTTCTTCTGTGGAGCTGCAGATCAAGCTGTCGTCCACATACTGCAAGACGACACTTTTCAATGCAATATTGCTTAGGTCCATCTGTAGGACTCTGTTGAAAATGGACGGGGACTCACAGTACCCCTGTGGCAAACTCGTGCTTTGCAGACGGATTTGTCTGAATGTGAATGACGTCAGATCTTGAGAGTCACGGTGCAACAGGATTGAGTAAAAGGCATTTTTCAAGTCAATCACCGTGAAATATTTTGCCTCGATGGGTATGTTACATAGGATTGTAGATGTATTAGGGACTAGAGGGAACTCGGCTTCAACAATATCGTTTAATGCTCTTAAATCTTGGATTAAACGCCAAGACCCTCCCTTTGATTTCTTGACGGGATAAATCACTGTATTACAGGGTGACTCTGACGTCACCAAGATGCCCTGGTCCATCATGGCGGAAATTGTTTTTGCGATCCCTTCATCCGCCTCTCTGGACATGGGATATTGTTGCGCTCTCAGTAAAAGTGCTCCTGGTTTCAATTTAATTTTCACTTCTCCCACCCCCTTCAGGAGGCCTATGTCATATGGTCCTGTAGTCCATACTGAGACAGGCACCTGGGCCATGTCGTCATCAAAGTATTCCGGATGTATCAGCGCCAACATCATTTTCTGAGGCACTGCTCTTTTGATCATTTTTACCCAAAATATGAGACTCACTTCCACCCTTGTCTCTTCTGAGTCTGGTTGTTCTTCAAACAGATCGTCATCGTGACGTCAGTCACTCGATACCCTTCTTCAATGGCGATAATTGCGCACCATGGTCTGCCTTCATCATCGTATCCGTCGACCAACACTACTTTCCCTCGCACTGCTTCTGCCTGTATCATCAAGGGAAATACTTGTCGCTCCTCTTCATGCATAGGTATTCTTGGTCTGAATAGAAACTCATCAGGGGTTCTCATAGTTCTATCTGTGAGGCCTGGTAATCCTGCCATAAGCACACGCATGCCTTATGCGAAAACTTCTGGCTCTAATGGTATAGCTCTCATGGCTATGTGTCCTGAGTCTGCCTTGATCATTTCGCACACGTTTGAATAATGCATTCCTGGAGTGGAGCATACTATGCCCTCCTCCGTGAACGAGATTGTCATGTTCAATTTTGTCATTAAGTCGCGAACCAAAATGTTTACTGGGGTCTGATGTGACTATAATAAAGATATATTAATCTCACACTCTCCTACGGAGACTGGGAGTGTGTTTGTAAAGGGAACTCGACTGTGAGCTCCTGTAAAACTCTGAGTATCTAGGTGTATTGCTCTCCCAGAGTGCACGGACAATCATAAATCACCAATGCAATTATGGAGCCAATACTTTGAATGCAGGAAGACACAATAACTTGCAACCACACACTCTTAGAAAATAATGAGCACTTATACGGCTATTTATTCAAAGCTTAGAAGCAACCAGTGATAACATAGAAATAAATCACAGAAGAAACAAAGAATTCAAAAGAAAATACATCACCCTGAGCGTAACTGGATTCCTCATTTCGCCAGAAGCGGCTGGGAGACCCCGATAACAGCCAGGCCGAGACCACAACAGCCCACAGGTATGCCGGATGAAAGCGTCCCCCTCCGGCTGAAGTCAGACCTGACCGCTCAGGGGTTCCGCATATATGCACCCTTCAAAAGGGGTGGCGATTTCTCGAACCTTCTGGCAACGCACTTGCGCATTGATGAGCCGCCATTGGTTGCCAGCTGGGTCAACCGACAGTAACCTCAAGGAGCAAAGTGCCTCCCTCCTCTAAAAACAAGCACCACGGAAAATAGTCCCATAGCTCATAACAAGACATAACAAAGTTAGCTTTCCCGGCAGAAATGTCCTTGACTGCATACCAGGTTTGGAAAGCATGTTTTCTTCAGCATCGTGAATCTAGCTCTTAGCAAAGTGAGTGCAGCTTTTCACTACGGCATGAAGTAAATATCCATCATGGCTCCGAGCGCTCCCAGAATGCACTGCGCATCAGCGCCATGTTTTAGCTCAAGCATAACACTAGGGCCTCGCCAGACAAGGAAAACTTGCCTTCTCGTATGCACGAGAGTGTTGCACCCGTGTCAACTAAGAAGGAATATTCTTTACCCCCTATAACAACATTCACCCTCGGTTCCCTATTAGGGTCTGGTGTGACTGATAGGATAGAGCACATCAGGGTTCCCAGTGAGCTGTCCTAGTTCATATATGAGTTCGGTTCACTGTACACTTGTGGATTCTCTCCATTCCCTGGGTTTCCTCCCCCTCGGAAGTTTGTGCCCTGAGACGTTTGCGGTGGTGCCTGTTGAAATTGCCCTTGTGGCAAATTCCCCATGTTCGGGGGTTGAACCCCATGTTGTGCACCTTGCTGCACGCCTGGTGCTTACTGCTGCACTGTGTGATTCTGTGCACCGCCCTGTTGTGAGATTTCAGGTGGATTCCCCGTGCCTGCTCCCATTCCTTGGCTATTCTGCCATGCGCCTTGACTTCTACATGTGTGCGCTAAATGCCCCGTCATTCCACACAGCCAACATATTGGCGGTGGTCGGATTATTTGTCCGTTTGACATATCGAGGATGCCCGTTTGCACGTTTTGAAAGCCTCCTTGATTGCTTTAGAACCCTCCTTGATTACTCTGCCATCCTCTTCCTCTAAATCCTCTTCCCCTTGGGTACTGTCCTACATTACCCTGGTTATTCTTCTGTGGGTTAGCCACCTGTTGTATGTTCTGTTCAGCTGGGTTAGTAAGCATGGCTCCTTCAAGACAATACTTTGATCATTTCTTTTGCACCAGCTTCGCTTCATCACCCTTTTGAGTTGCCTCCTTTTTCCGATTCTTTTCGTGCAACAATCTACAGTAATGTGCGATAGTTAACTGTATTTCAGCCCAAGGTTTAGCCTCAACCCCTACCAATTTCTTGAGCTGTTTCAGCACTGGTTCTGGCAACCCTTGGCACAATATGTGGTAAAACACCGGTGTAGGTTTTGTCAAAGATTCATGCGTTTCGAGCACCCACGCGTCTTGGAAATTCTGGATATAAATCAACGCATCTTCTGACTCCTTCATTTTTCGAGTCATTATAGCTCCCATTTCGGAAGTGTCCGGGTAAAGCACTTGTAGCGCTTTCCATACCACTGCTCTGCAATTATTAAATGGCGCTCTGTCGTGTGCAGTGTTAATTATGGTTACACCAGGGTACCCTGCCCGTGTCCACACATTGTCTGCTCTCTCACCAAGTATGGCGATCTGGAGACCTTTAATGTCCGCTATAGCTAACGTGACACCCCCTGTCATTTTTTCTAACTTGTGTATCCACTTCCCGGCTCCCGATGTCAGCATTGGAAGCTTGTTTTTCAGGTTTTCTCGATCCATGTGTGGCCATGGAATTTATTGCGGTCTTGCTCCCCCTTTTCTAAAAGCGGAAATTGGAATGTGCAGCCTTCTTTCTCTTCCCCCATAGCTCTCCTGTCTATCGCTGGGGTAACATTCCCACATCGCTGTCTGCCTGTCAATGTCCTCAACCTGTCTACATAGGCGGGTGCTGACACCCCCCTCTGACCATGGGGTGTTCCTTCATGCTGGTCAGACTGTGTGGCAGACTCTGATGTCCTCGGTGCAGACTCGCTAGCGTCTGACCATCTTACCCCTTTGTCCCTTGGGAGCTGCTTTTCGTGCCGTCTCCCTTCTTTATTTGTCTCTCACTCCGTCTCCTCTCCGGAGTCGGACATTGATTGTTCGCAATTCACGCAACTCCTTGTTTCATCATCGGTTTTACTGATTTCTAGTCTGTCCAGGGACAGTCTCCTGTTCCCACTACTTCGGGTGACACCTCAGTGTCATACAGCTGAGTGATTTCCAAGCATTCGTCTTCCCTTTCCCCATGGGATATTTGTTCTAACCCCATTTCATCATATATTTATCAATCGTCTCCCTGATGCTTCTGGTGTCGAAGTCATCTTCAATACTTGCCCCAGTCGTGCCTGATACTGAGTCGTACGCAGGAAAGAATTCTTCAGTGTCTTCCCATTCTACAACAGGATCAGGTTTTTTAACTTCCTGCTCCAGATATTCCAGATCGCGTGCCCTCTGTCTACACTTACGTTCAATATCATCATCAAATTCTTTGCGCTTCCTCGCCTCTTCTCTGACCTTATCTGACCTTATCTTCTTCCCTTCTCCTTTCATTTCTACATTCATCTGCCCTTTAAACTTCCTCATTTTTTTCGTCTCCTTATCCTTTTTTCATGTACCCTTTGCTCTTCTTCCAACCTTAGCTGTTTCTGTCTGTACTGGTCATAGGCTGCTTTCTGATTGCGTTTGAGCTGCTTTTCTTGCTACTCGCGATATAGCTGCTCTTGCCTCAGCCTATCTTTCCTTCTTATCCTTTTGTCCCTTAACTCCTTTTCCTTCTCCTTCTCCCTTCTCTGTGCCTCATCTGACTTCTCTTTAGGTCTCACATCATCACTTCCTTTTCCATCGAGTTTCAACAATATCTGTCCTCCCATCCATTTGTATTTTGCGAATGCTATCTCATCAGTTATGCTTTCACCTCCTTTCCATTTTTTTCCCTCTCTCTCTTTATCGACAGATGCCCTTGGCCTGAGGTGTGATGAATACAGGTTCTCCACTTGCGCATAGACAGCAGAAGCACAGCACTTTGTTTCCATGCAAATAAATGCTATTTCTTTTTTAACTAGATAATGGATAAACAGTTCAACGTCAGAAGATCCAAGTCTTCTTCATCAAAGGAAGGACAAAGGAGTGCTGCAGCAGCTGCTGCACCACCTAAGAAGAAATGTTGCGCTGCTTTCAAACATTGGTTAAAGGAAATAGTCGAAACAGAGTCCCAGAAATCACAAGATAAGGTAGGTGTGCGTCTTGGAGAGATTTTTGAGTACAATGCTGATGTGCGCCTGATTTGCATAGTATGTGTGGAAGCTAAAGTTACTGGAGAATTGTCTACAGGAAGAAATGGGCCGATGGGTGGAAATTGGACTAAATGAAATGCCATTTAGTTGGAAAAGTTCATGTCTCTACTGTACAGGCTCTCAGGCACAAGAATTCAGCAGAGAAACTGGGGTTTGGATTGGTAGTATGCTGGCACAAACATCAACTGAGAGAGGCAATAGATTGGCCATGGTTGAGTGACAGCGGTCCAAGCCTGAAGAGGTGAAAGTTCTACTGCACAATGTTTTGCTAGCTGTAAAATTAAACACTTCTATGCTATTGGTGCAAGAAATCCACAATCACATTGAACAGTACACCAAAATTCCAGATAGCTGGAGAAGTAAAAATTCCTGGAGTCCATTAGCAGTGTAATAAGATCAGAAATCTTGGCAGAGGTTCGCACTGCTCCATTTCACACTCTAATTTTTGATGAAAGCACTGACATTTCAGTCAGCACAATGCTAGTTATTTACTTTAAAATTAGATCTCTTGCACCAACAACACCACATTGAATGTACAAAACTGTGTTAGGTGGAATTGTCAAGTTAACATCTTGCAATGCGGAAGCTGTCACTTCAGCAATTACTGAATTTTACTCTGCCTATGGTCTGAATCTGCAGAACATGGTGATGTTCACATCAGATGGTGCATCCGTTATGCTTGGCAAAAACAATGGTGTTGCTACAAGGCTTAAATAATCTGTTCTACATTTAATTGAGCAACACTGTGAGGCTCACCGTGAAGAATTGGGCATCGGGGATGCTTGGTTGAAGGTGCCAATGATTAGGGAAGTAGAAACCTTGCTAAGAACTGTTTATTCTGTGTTTTGCAGATTTCCATTGAGAAAATCTAAATTTGAAGAAATGGCATCCGTCATTGAATGTAATGCTTTGTCATTTCGACCCCTCAATGAAGTGAGGTGGTTATCAAGGCATTTTGCAGTGAATGCAGTAATGCGCAATTATGAGGTGTTGCTAAAATACTTTGATCAGGAAATGAAGGAGGAAAATGATCCTATAGCGAAATACTGTTTCAAGAAACTGCCTGACCCCACTTATCACATTTCTTTGGCAGTGTTAAATGATATTCTTCGAGATCTAGCAGACTTGTCCAAGTTGCTCCAAAAAAGCAGTCTTACCCCAATTGAAGCCATGCAGTTTGCACGCAGCAAGATCAACCAGATCATGAGACAGTACCTCGATCAGGAAGTGTTCTGGAGCAGCATAGTTAGAGATCTGATCTCAACATACTCTGACAATGAGAAGGACTTCAGTACTGCATCTATTCTGAGTTTTATTGGCTGGGTGTGTGAGCATATGGAGAAAAGGTTTCCAGAAAACAAACTGAAAGACTAGGCCAGTTTTGATTTTGATTCACTAGCCACTCAACAATGCAGCTTTGGCTTTGGAATAGAAAATGTTAAGCATCTTGTTGAAAAATACAAAGACATTTTAGATTGTAAGGAGGTGGACTGTTTAGAATCAGACCCTACCATGCTTGCAGTGGATTCCATTGTTACGCAGTAAAATGCCTTAAAGCACGTGGTAGCAGAGAGGAACAAGCGTGGTTCTTTAAAATGTTTTCAAGACATAGTGAATTTCACACTTCAACATGCCATGGAGTACAATGTAGTGGCACAGCTCATGGACATATGCGCCACACTTCAAGCCTCAAGCGCAGAGTGTTAGCAAGGGTTCAGTCTCATGAACAGCATTAAGACCAAATCAAGGAATCGACTGGAAAAAGTCACCTTGAATTGCTCATGCGAACGAAGGTGCATCTATTACACAATGAAGTCAATCTTGATGATGTGTATCAACACTGGAAGAGCGTCAAAGACGGGCGAGAGAAGCATGTGAATCAGGGGGAGTCTGAGAGGAGCTCAAAAGACTCAAGTTTCAGTAGTGCTGCTACGGCGGGCAGTGCACTGCCATCGGCGAGTGGTAGCACCACTGAAGTGTAGATAACCACAGACAGACACCGTCACCTTCTCATCAATGCCATTGCTGACACTTTATTTGGCCTGACTTCTCACTTTGTGGCTCATTGATGCTTTGCTCACCAGAGAGAACTTTGACTTTTAAAAACAAAAGCATATTAGAAAGAAGCTTCCAATGGAAACCTGTTTATGCTGTTGAAATGTTCCAACTTTAACTAACAGCAATTGGTATGTATGCCATTCACATAACCCTTCATTTAAATGAAAATGTTTAGATTTGCATTTTTTCTTGTATTAACATGTCATCAGCTTACAATATATGGCAAAACTGGTGGTGCTCTCTGTCCTGTTGTTTTCCTACCTGATGAGAAATGTTTGTTTTCTGTATTATTTACATAATAGTTTAATTTATTTTCTTAATTGATTGTAAAGCAATTTATTTTGTTATGTGCTACCTGACTGCTAGTGCACTGTACCAGTCCCAGAGTCCCCCATGAATCCAATCCCCCAGTTCCTTCATCTTTATATGTATTGTTCATGTTGAATAAAATAGTAAACATAATATGCTAAACCCTTCCTTGTTAGGATGTTGCCTCTTGTTGGACCTCTGATTTGGTTGCAGAGTCCAATGTCCATCCATACCCCCCTTCTATTAAGTCGTCTTTGTCATTAATCATGCTCATGTACTGTTTATTTAATCAAACCAATAGAAAGCATTTCCTTGATATTCCATACATTTAGTGAACTGAGAATCGAGTAGCTAATGCTGCGCTAGTATTAATTTGTGAGGCAGAATCTATGTTACACTACAAGAAACCCTCTGTTCTTGTACCAACCCATCATAAAACAAAAGAACTTGCTAATGTTTAGAGATATAAAAGGACACATTTTGAGATGAGCTAAAGTCTTGGGAGGAGAATAGAGCACCCAAATGTTCCTTGAAGTAGAGCTTGTTGTGCCGCAAATTCGCATTCCTCGCTTGCACACTGTGGAATCTGATAACTTAGCCTTGCTCACTGGTGGGGCGCCGCGCCAGCGCTGCCGCGCCACCACCGACCACCCCCGGTCTGGCAGCGCATCACTCAGTTGCGCACATGACTGAAAAACAGCCCGCACACAACTTTTCTTTGGCACACACAGCCCAAAATAATTTGAGGGCACATTGGATGGGGTAATTCTCTGGATTACTCTTTAATAAAGGAATATTCTGTGAAGCAGACTTTCCTTGAGGACGTCCTCAACTAAACCAGTCTCTTGTTGTGGTTCTTCCATCTGTATTGCAAATCTATTTTCTGCCCTTTTTAATAGGTCAGCATATAACACCTAGTCCTCTGCAGGAAAGGACGAGGTTCTGTTATTTCTGGAGATGGCATGATGCAGTCTAGTCATCTGGGTCAATCTCTGATCTCCTTCTCTGAGTTTATTTCCTCCTTCTCCATCAACTCCCCCTCATATTTTTCCTCTTGGTAAGGTTGTGGTGTTAGTCTAGCCTTCTTGCTAGTTCTATCAGCCACGGGGTCCCCTTCCTCTTTGTGAGAAGTCTAAAGCAGAAATCCACAAAGGATTCAGTTTTCCCCATGGAGGGTCAAAAATCTGTCAGCATTCCATAAGGATTCCTGTAGGGGTTGTTCTTGCGTTACTACCCACATCTTCCAAGTCTATTGCACCTGTGGTGTCCTTCTGCACAGTCGGGGATAGGGTCCTCTTCCCTTCTATAGTTGTGTTTCTCACCTATAAGCTGTATGGTGTCTGAGTTTTCTTCATTTTGTTTGTTTGTTTGTTTATTAATGTGTAGGGCGCACCAAACCCTTAGGTAGCTGGGCGCAACAGAATATAAAGGATACTTACAGCTTAGTTATATATTAGAGAAAGGCAAGGTAGGGTACATACATACATACATTGTAAAGGCAGATGGACACATGAGGTTAATGAATACATAATTACAAGAGTCAGGATAAAGTACAGTAAGGGGCCAGGTACAGGCGTACCATCAAGTGCAGGAGAAGGTTCAGAGGCTAGTGCCAATGGGTTAGTCGTAGTGGTCGTTGGATCGTAGCCAGTTGAGGGTTTTGCGCCTGAAACTATAGTAGGATTGGTCTATTCTGAGATCAAGTGCGAGTGCATTCCAGTGCTGGCCAGCTTTTACCGGAAAGCTGTTTCCTCCAGTTTTTTTCAACTTGAACCTAGGTATTTGTAGGCAGTGGGAGTTAGCCGCTCTGGAGGGGCGGGTCAATGTTCTTCTGACTATTCTTTCCTTAAGGTAAGGTGGGGCTGCGTTATTAAGGCATTCGAAGGTTAGTGAGACTGTTTTGAGAAGGATCCTGCCGCTGATTTTTAACCAGTGGTGATCTCTTCTCGTATTGGATACATGTTATCTGGAAGATAAGTTCAGGGCCGTTCTAAGGGCATTGTTCTGCAGTGTCTGGATTGTGTTAGTAATGTATTTATTGGCTTCTAGATGTAGGGCATTGCAATAATCAAGTTTAGATAGTATTACAGCATTGGGACTCAAATGGGAATGGTGATTTACATTTTTCCGGCACCTAACTTCCTGGAATGCCGGGATCGTAATCCCCTGGTTATTCCGGGAAGCCAGGTGCCGGCAAAAATGACAACTCCGACAGCAGCCTGCCGGTTTTACCGGCACGGCTACCGTCGAGTTGTAATGAGGCAGTGTTTTCAAATAGATAATCTTGAGTGGAAATAGATCATCTTGAGTGGAACCCTTGCCCAAAAAATGTGAATGGCCTCTAGTGTTCCAGAAGGCCAAAGAGAATTTTCAATTTGAGCCACCCAATGCCCCAGTTAGCATGCCTCTCAGCCACCTCCACCCCTTTTAATTGTAAAAATTATCTGCTGCCTTTGCGGAGCTAACTGTGGCCGAACCCCTTTTTGGGTTATTTGTCCCAGAACAGCAAAGATCACGAGGCCCCTCTCCACTGATGGGGATACTTGATCCAATTCGAATCCCTTAAAAAACGAGGGGGTCAAGCTGTGATCTAATGAGGAAAGTCGGCATAGATATGATCTGATATGATATGGCATTTATAACGCGCCTATACACAAGTGTTTCAAGGCGCGACAAGACAAGGGAGGGGAAAAGAGGGAAGACAGGGACAACGATCTTACTACGCCAGGGGACATTGAGATCGCGCAAGTGCTGGGGAGGGGGAAAAGGGAGAAAGCCTGGGGGGCAAGGGGGAGGGGAAGTGTAGTACACAGGATAGACAGTAATAAATAGAGACAATAAATAGGAACAATAAATGAGAAGTGCGGCCAGCTGGTAGCGGGTGCAAGGGTAAGTGCAGACATCAGGTGTCAAGTGCAGATAGGGGGCTGTAGGGACACAGAACAGCCCCACAGTGCAAGAGTTGCCAGGGGGGCAGTGCAGGCGTGCAACTGGCGGGGAGGGGTCCTGGGCCTGAGAACAGAGGGTAGCCAGGTGACCAGTGCTGTTTCAATTTAGCCAGGAGCTCAGAAGGGGGAGGAGGTGAGACAGTAGAAGCAAAGAGGAAAGTCTTGAGGTGGTTCCCGAACCGGAGATGATTCTCCTCAAGTTTCAGAGAGGCAGGGAGGCTGTTCCAGAGGGAGGCCTCATCTGATGAAAGAGATCTACCACCAACTTGTTGCTTGGAGAAGCGACTGACCCTGAGGGAGTTGGAGGCGGATGAGCAAAGAGCTTGAGAAGGAAGATATTTAGGAAGAGAGAGTTGAAGGTATTGGGGCCCAGAAGGCCTTGTGAACAATGCAGAGGGTTTTGAACTTAATTCTTGCAGCCACTGGGAGCCAGTGCAGAGATTTCAGTCCTGGAGAGATACGATCCCTGGGCTTGAGGCCAAGGATAAGTCTTGCAGTCCTGTTCTGGATGAGTTGCAGAGGGCGGAGAGTAGAGGCAGGCAGATTTAGAGAGAGTCTGTTGCAGTAGTCCAGCCTAGAAAGAATAAGAGCTCTGGAGACAGTGAGCTTCTGGGGGAAGGAGAGGAAAGGAAGAATACCTCTGAGGAGGTGCAGCTGTTTGTGAGACTTCTTAGAGACGTCAGAGATGTGTGGAGAAAAGGAGAGTGTGGAGTCGAAGATGACCCCGAGGTTTTTTGCCTCACAGGTGGGAGCAGAAAGAGGGCAAAGAGAGGCCGCCCAAAGAGAGACAGGAAAAGAGGGAGCAGGTGTGCCGATAAGGAGAATCTCAGTTTTACTGGCATTAAGGCAGAGATCATTGGCGGCACACCACTCCTGGATAGCAGAAAGACAGTTGGAGATGAGAGAAGGAGAAGAGGTGTCTGAAGGGAGCCTGAAAATGAGCTGTCTGTCACCCGCATAACACTGAAAGTTGGGGAAGAGAGCGGCAATGCGATGGGGAAGAAGTGCCAGGTATTGGTTGAATAGCCAGGGAGAGGTTAGACCCTAGGGAACACCGCAGGTAGAGATAGAGATAGAGATAGAGGAGAGGAAGGACCCAAGTTGGACCTGGGAGGATCGATCGGAGAGGAAAGAAGTCAGCCAAGCCAGGGCCTGATCGGTGACACCCAAGTTATCACAGAGACAGTTCAGCAGGATGGCATGGTTGACCGTGTCAAAGGCAGAAGAGAGATCGAGTAAGATGAGGACACAGGGGGTGTTGGAATCAAGGTTGGAGAGCAGGTCTTCACGGATGTTCCAGAGAGCAGTTTCCGTGCTTCTGGCAGCTCTGAAGCCAGACCGATGGTCATGGAAACAACCAACAGATTCAGTGTGAAGATTAAGCTCGGAGATGGCCAGCTTTTCCAGGAGCTTGCCCAAGAAAGGAGTGATGGAATTTGGGCGATAGTTAGCCAGGCAGGATGGGTCGGCAGACAGTTTAAGGAAAGGGTGCACAAGGGAGTGCCTCAGGAGGGAAGGGAAGACTCCAGTGGCAAAGGAATGGTTGCAGAAGTCAGCCAGAGCAGGAGCCAGGGTGTCAATGTGGCCCATGATGGTTTTGGAGGAACAGGGGTGAACCTGTTTTGACGAGACTTTCATAGATCGGACTTGTCTAGAAAGCTCCTCAGTGGAGAACAGGGGAAAGGGAGAGAAGGAGGGAGGAAAGGAGGCCAAAGAAGGGCCAGAAGAAGAGCAGGGAGTAGGGGGAGGAGGGTGAGAGGAAGAGAGAGAGGACAGCATGTCCTGAGTTTTAGAGATTAAATGAGAAGCCAGAGCTGTGCAGAGGGGCTGCGAGGGGACAGGAGAGGTAGAGACTGCAACAGGATTGGCCAGTTCCTTGCAGAGTTTGGCCGAGTTGTTAAATGACACAGAGACGCGGGTTTGGATGTGAGCTCTCTTCTTGGTGCGGACAGAGAGCCGGTATTGCCTTTGGAGCAGGTGGCAGGACAGTTTGTTGGAGGATGTACCAGAAGCACGCCATTTCCTCTCAGCCCCCCCGCACTTACGTTTCAGTGTGACGAAGTCTGAGTCATACCAGGAGTTGCACTTGGCTTTAGGCTTGTATTTGTATTTATTTATTTATATTGCGCAGCCTGCCCAAAGGCATCAGGGCGCATGTTTAGAAGGGTTACATAAGTTTACAGAAAGTCAGATTACAAATTGCATAGTAAATAAGCATACATAGAAAGTCGTCACAATAAATACAACAGTGGGTGGGGTTGTAGAGCATGCAATGGATGATTACCACATGGTGGTCAACTCTTCGTCTTGCTCATAGAGCCATTGTTTTGTTCTATGTTTGAAGGATTGGAGGGAGGGGACGTTCCTGAGGTCATTGGGTAGTGAGTTCCAGAGCTTAGCTGCCAATACCGGGAAGCTTGAGCCTCTGGCAGTCTGTAGTTTAAAGCTGGGAATAATGAGTGTATGTGCTTGCGCAGCTCTTAGTGGTCTGAGGGCTGTGTGTTGTGTAAAGCGCTCTGACAAGTAGGCTGGTGCTGCGTTGTTCTGTGCTTTGTAACTTAAGATAAGAGTTTTGAAGGCAATACGCTGTGGGATAGAGAGCCATCGCAAGTTCCGTCTCGTGGATGAGATGTGGGTGCGCCTAGGAATGTTGAGAGCAGCCCTAATGGCGTTATTCTGGGTTACCTGAAGTTTGTCGATGTTTCTTTGATTAGTTCCGAGGTACAGGGCATTACAGTAATCAGTTTTGGATAAAATAAGGGTTCTGGCAAGGATCAGGCAGTTGTCCAGAGTTAGGAAAGGACGGCAGGCAGTGATTAGTTTGCACGTGTAAGCCGATGCTGAAGCTACTGAGTTAGTTTGTCTGGTGAGCGAGAGGGTGGAGTCTAAGTGGATTCCAAGTGTTTTAGTAACGTTGGAGACCTTAATAATGTTGCCATCAATGTTGAATGCGTCATATTTGCTGTCAAGTTTTGCAAGTTTAGATTGGGAGCCTAAGATGAGTAGCTCAGTCTTCTTGTCGTTGAGGCAGAGACCGTGGTGGGCCATTCACGCCTGGATGACGGTGTAAACTGCATTGAGAGCTTTGACGTCAGTTGCGTAGTCACCCGTGATAGGGATGAGTATCTGGGTGTCATCCGCATAATTTGTATAGGTGACACCCAGATGGTCAAGAATATCAAAGAGTGGTTTCGTAAAGACGTTATAGAGCGTGGGTGATACGCATGAGCCTTGTGGGAAACCGCAAGGAACATGTGCTGGGTCAGCTGCGGCATGAGATGAGAAGACTCTCATGGATCTGTTTGCAAGGAATGAACTGATCCAGGAGGTAGCTGCATCAGAGAAATGGGCAGCCATTTTAAGATGCTGGCAAAGGATTTGATGATCTACCAGATCAAAAGCGGCTGATAAATCTAGGAGGAGTAGGAGCGCTTGTTTGCCCTTGTCTTTCAGGTCCTCAATTTGTGTTTTTAGGTCTATTAGAGCGGTCTCTGTGCCGTGTCTCGGCCGGAAACCGGATTGCCTAAGTCCTAGTAGGTTGTTCTTGTCAAGATAGCCTTGAATTTGGATGTATGCCGCCCGGTCCAAGATTTTTAGAAGGTATGGTACCGTGGTGATGGGCCTATAGTTGGTAGGGATGTTAGGGTCTAGGTTAGGTTTTTTGATTAGGGGGATTACCCAAGCATCCTTGAGGTTATCTGGTACTATGCCAGATTTAAAGGAGGAATTGATAAGGGTGGTGATAAAGGGGGCGAGCTCAAGCGCTGCTTCCTGTACGATAGGTGCTGGGCAGGCATCGCCTTGACAATTAGATGGCTTTAACTTCTTGATGATAATTTCCACTTCCTTAATGGTTAGGGGAGAGAAACTGAAAGGTTTGAGGTGGTGATTGTGGGAGGAGAGATTGGCGGGTTGGGAGTTACCTACTGAGTCAAGGAGATAGTTTTTTTTGTGTTGATTTTGGTTTGGAGAGTGGTGATTTTGTTGAGTAAAGCTTTTTGAATGTTGGCGCACCATTCGGTGTCCGGGGTGCAAGTGTCAAGGGGAGCAACTGGGGACTCTAATTCCTTGAGAATTTTAAAGAGTTCCTTGGTATTGGAATGAGCTTGCATGATTCTGTTATTGTAAACTTCTTTTTTTGCTGCTAGTATGGCTTCTTTATACGAGAGGGTGATGGTTAGAAGGTTGATTTTATTTGCTGGTGTGGGTGAATTTCTCCAGAGGGTCTCGGCTTTACGCTTGTCTTTCCTAAGTTCACGTAGGTGTGGGGTGAACCAGGAGTTGAGGTGGTTGCGTGGTTTTTCTTTGCGCTGTTTAAGAGGTACAATGGTGTCCAGTGCTTTTAACATAGCACGATTGTAGGTGTCCACAAGGACGGTAGGGTCCGCACAGGTTGTGGAGACAGAGTTTAATAGTGGGAGGATGAGTGGGAGTAGTTTCTCAGATGTAATATCCTTCTTGTTGCGAGTAAGTGTGGGTGGCACAGTACAAGGTTTGTGCACAGGTGGGCAAGAATTGAGGGAGAATGTTATTTTGTGATGGTCAGACCATGCACATGGTAGCACTGAGGTTATGTTTAGTGCGCAATTCATGTCTGAGACCCAATCTAATGTGCGGCCTTTGATATGGGTGAGTACATTGACATGCTGGGTTAGGCCAAAGTCGGATAGAACGTTGGCAAGGTCACAAGCTTTAGTGTCGTTTGTGTCCAGATATCCTAGGTTAAGGTCTCCAAGTAGGATAATTTGGGATTTAGGCTTGGTGCTAGAGGCTAGGATGGAAGAGATGTCTTCTATGAGTGTGGACGTGGGACCAGGTGGCGGATAGATGAGGTACACAAGGGCGGTATGATTGGGTGAGATTGGGAGTTTAATTGAGAGTAGTTCAGCAGATGGCAACTGGTGATTGTTAGCAACTCTTAGATTGAGAGAGGTCTTAAATATAAATGCTAAACCACCTCCTTTGGTTTGATTGTTGTCCCTATCGCATCTAATGATAGAGTAGTTATCTGGTATGGCAAGGGATAGGGCGGGGCCAGACGCTGCATGTAACCAGGTTTCCGTGATAGCCAGAAAGTCCAGGTTTTCAGTCACAATTAAGTCAGCGATGTCTAGCGCATGAGCAGGGACCGAACGGACGTTAATGAGCGCCCCTTTGAGATTAGCTAGGGGCTTGGGAATGTTGGCTGGTGGGGCCTCTGCCTCTGATGGGACATCTATGGTCTGGGTAGAGTTGATAGGGTTGAACCTAATGACTGTGTTCCGGTGGTAGGACCAATGGTGACATCTGGTTGCAAGTCTTAGATTCCTGACTGTGGTGGGACAAGGTTTGCTCTGTTGGCTTGGGGATAGGACACTAGGTGAGCATAGTGGCGAGGGATCGTTGGTGTTGATGTTGTCTGCGTGATCATCGGTGGTACGGTTAGGTGGAGTGTAGCCTGAGGTGGCACTAGCTTTAGTGCTATGGTCCGATGATGCACTGAGTGAGAAAGGAGGTAGGGATGGTAGGAAGGAAGTGGGGCAGGGAATGGGGTGGTGTCTAGGGCAGGTAAGCTTTGCTAAACCATTATTGAATGGGACAAAGCCATTTCTGCTGCAGGGTGTGCAGTCGGGCATGATACAGAAAGGGAACATGATGAGAGCTAGCCAGGGTGGCATAGTTCAGATGGTGGTTCGGGAAGTAGCTGGCAAGTAGCTATGAGCCACAGCACAATCAATGTGGACTGTTGGTGACCAGCTCAGATCAGTGAGGTTTATAGTGACCAGGGGTGCAGGCTCAAATCAGCATAAACAATGTGGACTATAGCGAGCATAAGGCACCACGCAGTTAAAAGTGGTCTATTAGTGACCTTAGGTACAAGACAATTAAAGTGGTCAGATATCGACCATAAGGCACAACACAATTATAGTGGTCCGAAGGCGACCATAAGGCACAATACAGTTAAGGTGGTCTGATGGCGACCATGGGCACAGCACAATAGAGTGGCGATCATAAGGCACAACAAAGTTAAAGTGGTCAGATAGCGTCCAAAGGGCCCAGCGCACTTAGGTGGTCTATTAATGATCCTAGGCACACACAATTAAAGAGGTCCGATATCGACCAAAAGGCACAACACAGTTAAAGCAGACTATGTCTGATTGTCTGATGTATTGAGGGCAGTGTCTCAGCGGCCTAGCAGTGCCCAGTATGGACTATTGGATCTGGTTAGTTAATGGGGGTAAAAAGCCTAAGTGGTTGGACAGTGGTGGGTATGGTAGGAGCCACTTGGTGTCAAATGATGCTAATTTTCTGAAGTTGCTGATATCAACATCCGGAAGCAGCGAATGCAGGGATATTCTAGCAGTGTCAACAACAAATGATGCGTCTGGTAGTGAGGGGGCACATGCTTTGCTCATGCAACAACAGCCGTTCTTACCAGTTGAAGAAGGGTGCGCAGGACCTCGGCTGCTCTTGAGGGCACCGATGCGATTTGGCCGCACTTCAGAACCGCATGCAAAGTGGAAAAATCATGCAGATGACAAGGGTCGGTACACGGCAAAGGAGTGAAAGCTATGAGTGTTGTCGGGCAGAGTTTGTGGGCGAGGGCGACTGGAAGAGCTGGACAGGCTGGGACAGGCGAAGTGCCTTCCTTCTCGTGCCTTAGTTGCTCGAGCCGGCTTCGCCTTCCGGCGATTCACGATAGGCTATTCAAGCCTCGGTGGCCCAATCAGCTGATGGGGCGGGCTGCAAGCCTGCAAGAGGCAGGATTCCTGGGTGGATGATGGCGACGGCCATCTTTGACGAGATAGACTCCTCGTGGATTCCAATGGCGGCGGTGCCAAATGAAGTGCTTTTCCTTCTTGTGGCAGCTTGCTCCATAAGGAGCGTGGATGGCGATATTTCAGTCCAATAATTTGCAGGAAAAGGCTGAATTTATATTCATGTGCACTCGATGCACGGGATGGGCACAGAATAATAGTGCAGCTGCAGGGTGGTGCTCCACCAGCCTAGCCTGCAGTGAGAGCAAGGTGGAGGTGGTGCTGCTCCTGCAGCACGGTGTGAGCTCCAGCTCACTAGATGGTATTATCCTCATGATAGGGGCAAGAACATCAAGAGTATTAGATATAGCAGAGTGGAGCATGGAAAGGGCTGTGTCAGGGTGTGAGTCAGGAAAAAGGTGAGGTGGGGGTGAGAAAGTGGGGGCAAAAGCCTCAACTGACACACCCTTCATGGGTTGGATAACCGAGAAGGTGGGTGGCAGTGCTGGAGGTGGCTTGGCCTGTGGAATAGGGAGGGTGAGATGGGAGGAAAGGAGAAAGTTATCACTCCAGGAGAGAGGAGTGCCCTAAAACACTATACTAGAAGTCGGAGCAAGCCAAGGTCAACGATGTGAAATCTTTTTTATGAATTTACATTTTAATCAGGTTTTACAACTTCCAACACAACCAAAAATAAAGTATAAATTGGCGACTATAACCCGCCTCAGTTAGGAAGGCAGCAGTGGATCTGAGCCATCCCACCCCTTGCAAGCTTCACAGGTTCAATTAATTCAGAATCACACGAATTTAACAATCACAATGATGGAATTTTTGCAAAGGTCCTCAAAAGTTCTGATCTGTTCACATGCCCCTTTTTCCCCGACTGGCCCTTTTTGCCAATAGATGAAACACAAATGTCCAAGGCTGGAAGTTCGACTAAGGGCTGTGAGACCGTAGTTGATACAGAAACTAGATATTCAGCAGCCTCAGTTTTAAGTAGACTTGGTTAGATGAAGTTTGCCGATTTGGCTAGTAGAGCATTTTGGTCTTCCTCCAACACCTCTTTATCTGTCCCACTCACATAATTGCCCCTTAGGAGCCAGCTGGTGAATGATGCTTCCTGCTCGGATTGCCTCTTATTTTTACGTAATGCTCTTTTCCTGCTTTTCCTATTCTTAGGCTTATGTTTGGGGACAGTGAGAGTTGTAAAATTGAGGGGATGTATTAGGTCATCGCGGGCTACATCACCCATCTCAGGTTTCCTGCTCTGCATCCTCTTAAGTCTTGCAATTTTCCATATTTATGGGTTTTATACATGAGAGGGGATTGCCACGAACCTCCCGGGGGTGTGTGGAACATCTCCAGGTCCTGGGAAGGTACAACAATTGGTGTATTGGGAGCAGGCATTTGCACCAACTCGTTAGAAGGGTTGTATACGAATTGATCGTTTTACAACTGCTCGAATGACAATTGACCTTTTCACAATTGACCGAATTGTGAAGGTCAATTGTACCATATATGTGGGGGGGAAACCCCCCACAGCCCCCCACCCAACGCCAAACCCCCCAAAACCCATACATGGAGGACTGTAGCTCACCTAGGACCTCACTTTGCCTTTTCACATCTTCGTGAATACAGTCACATAATTTTAGGAGAATTTGGCTGCATAATTTAGGACGTCCCGGGAGAGGCCGCTGCCTGTGTGAGTCAACTCGTCTTGTGCTGGTACGCAGCTGTTATTTACCACTGCCACAGACTCACCCCTCCACGCATCTTGATGGATAGGATCCTGTTTTGTCTCACAGTCATTGCCCGAGGGGAAACATCCCATCTAGAAAAACTGCGGGGTGGACAACAAATGATGTGAAGCCTCCGCAGCCGGGGGGCGGCCAAAGCGGATATACTCGGCCCATTGTCTACAAGTACTTGGGCAGTTACTGTACGGGCGGCTTCACAGTTTGAACGTGCTGAATTTTGTAAAGAGTAACATAATGTTAACTAACAGTTGCCATCAATGTCACCAAAGGACCCAATAGATGCTATACTGGCTTCGTCCAATTGGTTTTGCCCCTCAGTGAGAAATTGTTCATTAACGTCCTGGCGTCTAGCTGCCCTGGCCACACACCCAGGTTTAGAGGGCTTCACAGGAAAGCCACCTCGCTTTCCTGTGAAGGAGGAGGGTCGGGCACGTTTGGGGGAGTCTGCACCTGAGGAACTATCTTTTCCTCAGTACCTGGAGTTGGTAGCTCTCGATTACCAGCTCTCTTATAGCCATAACATATACACATATAAAATGCAAAAATGTCACACGTGCTACCTTAAATGTAGTAAATAATGCAAACTGTAAATGCTAAGAAAAGAAAAGAAGCACAAATGTAATAAATATGAAAAACAAAAATAAAGTTTAAACTTTTTATTAAAAACACAAACACACAGAACACATTACATCGCTTTCGCTATAAAGCGTTTGAAAGCAAAAACAAAATATTGTTAAACAAACAAAAATATGATATTTGATTTCGATATAATATATTTTTGAATGTATTAATAACGTTTATTATGCTGTTACCTTAACTTTATTATGGCCTATGTTTGTAGACATCAAGTTAATGTTGGTTTAACCTTAATTCATTTGTCAAAACATAAATACATACAAAATATATAGGGCCTCATTACACGGATGGCGGTATTAGCACATGGACCAAGGCGCTATTAGCACCTTGGTCCATGCCGGTAAAATACCGGCACTGCCTTGGTGGAAGGGGGAATTACCGCCCCATTCCAAAGTTGGCGGGGCGGTAATTCCCCCTTCCACCACTGCCCTTACCCATTCCCATTTTTGCCCCATAGGGCATAATGGGAATGGGGAAGGTGCTAATTACGGCACCGCAATTTTGCGGTGCCGTAATTAGCACCAAGGTCCCTTAGCGGGTTGGTTTTTAACGCCTGCAAAAAGCAGGCGTTAAAGCACCAACCCGCTAAGGGACCTCTTAGTAAGGCGGTAATGGTTAACAGTGACCGTTACCATTAACGGTGACCGTTAACCATTACCGCCATCCGTGTAAAGACATCTGTTTGTCTAATAATTCAGCCTGTAATTAACTGCATCTCCTGAAGAGCTCCCTCTGATGCCCTACGGGGCCCATTGGCAGGGATGACTTCATTTTGAGTCTGTTGCTAAGGTCAGCGAAGTGTGAGATAGCAGCACGCACGCTCATGCTGATGTTTATGTTCCAGTGACGGATGCAGGGGGCTCCAGGGGACTTTCCACAAAGATTAGCACAATCCCTCCAAGGTAACTCAACCATCCCTCCCTCCTGTGGCCAGCACGGGCCCAGGTCTAGGCAAAGACTTCTGCAAAGCCCGCCTTTGAAACATTCTGAAAGGAAACAGATTTATCTTTAGAAGAAAAATGTCTTTGGACTCAAACATGCCCATATGCTAGACATATTCAAGGGCATTCTCTACGGACATGCGGGCCCATTCAGAATAAAGCACCATTGAATTATAAAAGAGAGGAGGGTGTCCTATAGGTTCTTTCTCCTCTGAACGTGTCCTATAGGCTCTTTCTCCTCTGAACGTGTCCTATAGGCTCTGCCTCCTCTGAACGTGTCCTATAGGTTCTGGCTCCTCTGAACGCGCTGTCCTATAGGTTCTGGCTCCTCTGAACGTGCCCTATAGGTTCTGGCTCCTTTGACCGTGTCCTATAGGTTCTGGCTCCTCTGAACGTGTCCTATAGGTTCTGGCTCCTCTGAACGTGCTGTCCTATAGGTTCTGGCTCCTCTGAACGTGCCCTATAGGTTCTGGCTCCTTTGACTGTGTCCTATAGGTTCTGGCTCCTCTGAACGTGTCCTATAGGGTCTGGCTCCTCTGAACGTGTCCTATAGGTTCTGGCTCCTCTGAACGTGTCCTATAGGTGCTGGCTCCTCTGAACATCATTCTGGGAAAAGCTCCAGTAAGACGAGTGGCTTTGGCTTGTTTGAGCAATTTAAATGCACATGGAACAACAGCAGTAGTTCACACTGTTTTGGCCCCATGGAGAAAAAATGCACGGAAGGGTCACTAGTGACCCTTCTTTGTACTATGCATCTCTCTCTATACAGAAAGGGGTGGGAGAGTGATACTTACACTGTCACCCTTTTTGCTGTCCTGTGTATCTTTAGGGCTAAAAGCAGGAGTGCTATTCTCAATAAGGGAAAAAAAGTTTGGCATACGGGGGTGCAAAAATAAAACACTGGCCCTCATTACGACCCTGGCGGAAATCGAAAAACGATGGCGGAAATGCAATACCGCCATCGAATACCGCCCGTTGCGATTATGACCCGTCACCGTAAAGTACGATGCCATTAGCGACACCGTAGTGAACGCCAACGCTAACTGCACCAAGTACGCGCACGCGCGCACTGCGAAACCGTAATTACCACCATGGCGCAACGGTACGGGAATTCTGACCCTAGCGGACATGTACCTAACGCCATCAAGCATGGCGGAAAGTACCATTCCGCCATGGCGAGAAGTACGGCATCGCAAACCAACCGTAAAAGGCCTTACTGAGTGCCTGTACACCACTCCCTGGCCACATTGCACAACTCCTCGTAGGTGCAATGAAGTCAAACAATGCAACCAGTGAAATGTACAAGTCACCCATGCATGCCAACGAACAAATGAATGTAGGGGCTCCAAGTGCCTTGTGAGTGGCCATCCATATTAGCCATGGCACCATTGCCGTACTGATGCAGCACAGGCATGTGAAGCTCCAAGTACAGCAACATGAACTGAAAACTGAGACAAACAAAAACAGGCCCCCCATCGCTTGACACCAGTGCAAGGCAACATACAAAGCAGTATCCTGAGTGAGACTGCACCAGCCCTGTACTCCTGCCAGTAAACAAACCAACCAGCAGCATAAGCATGTACCACACAAGTTGGCAGAGTGACTGAGCAGCCGGGCACATCTCAAGAGGGGCCAATGGGAGCAGCAGGGCACAGATGGCACAAATACAGAAGCCATTCCAATGGACATGACCTCAGTCTCCCTCAAAGAAACGCACGCAAACACAGGCACCTGTGACCAGCCATATTCTGAAAATCACATCATTCCACCAATCCACCTGGCTGACCGGCATCTGTTACACAAAAGCCAATCCCCCTCCCATGAGCATGACATCATTAAAACAGTCATAATGGCAGCCCCTATCCCTGACCTTACTGGCCTTCGTAGGCAAACGCGCCCAGTACAGTACCACGCAACTATGCTCAGAAGGCCGAACCCAAAGCAGATCTCCTCACAATACATCGCTCCACAAATAGGAATATGCTACATAACTTGCAAAGAATAACGCTACAAGGTCAATATCATAATCAAAATTTAATGCACAACAAAATCACCCGGGCCATACAGCTATTAGGTCATGAACTCCAAATCATATCTCATAATTGTGGGCTGCATCCGCAATAAATGACCAGCTTCTTCTTGTGTGACGCCCTGTTCCTCAATGGTACACAGGGGCTACATCCACGTTCAAAAAGGCAACATGGAAGCGCCTAGAACCGCAGGGCCGTCCCATTAGGTAGGCACTAGTCCAGCTGAAAGCTCGAAATGTTGCTCCTAGCCACTAGTACTGCGTAAGGGCATGTGGGCCATTGGCGATCGTCCCATAAGATCGTAATGGTGCTCCACTGATTAACACGAAGCAGCAGGTGTCGGGAGTAAAAGCCATCTGCAGGAGTGGCATACAGATGGCAGCGGCAAAAGGGGAGGAGATACCTGTCACCCAAATGAAACGAAAAAGAATAGTATGGGCATCTGAACTCCATTTGAATTACTCACTTCAAAGATCACACTAAATCCACAGCCATATGCATGCTAGCCCACTCAAAAGGATTATTCGCACCCAATAATCACTTGCGAATCATAACCATATAAATCGAGGTGAAAACACTATTACAAACGAGTGTTTGTGTGCATGCGTCTGTTAAAACAGAATCCATTAGATGGGATTAGTAACGTGCATAGACACAAGTGTTTGAAGGCGCGTAGAGACAGGGAGGGTTCAACAAGGGCAGATAGACGATGGTCCCACTATGGCAGCCCTGCATCACATAGCGCAGAGGAAGTTGATAGATTCCAAAAAGCCATGTACATGGCAGACTCTCTATTAAATCATCTGTCCATGCATCCATACATCATTCCCTCATCCCGGTATAAAAACGCCTGATTATTTACTCACATCACATTAGAAATTTCCATTGAATCTGTGCTAAATGCAGTCTGCAAAATCCACTGTGCTCCAGGCTGGAATTCTAGTGTTGTGAAGTAACATGTATTTGGGAACGTCCTGCCTTATCCTCCACTACGCTATTGCGCATCCCATACTATTCATATCAATCATTGCATTCTCGGCATGGCCCCTCTCCCAAGGACATTAAACAATAGAACTTTCTATCTGCAGTCAGACCTGTGGGCGTCTCCTCGCCGCTAGCTGGATACCGAAAGCGCTGTCCTTCGAATTCCTCATTTGCAACATCACGTCGGAAAGGCATCTGTGACCGCTTGAAATCACAAATCCATCCATTTAGTGCGGCAGTGTGTGAAAATGGCAACTGGCTACACTCACAAATGGGACGCCCCGCCCGTCGGTGAACCGCGGTACAGCGCTGCATGAGGGTCCACCGTTAATCGAGTACTACATTCCAGGGACCCTTCACAAGTATGTTCCCGACTGCAAAGATAGTATGTGAAACAATGGGAGCATAGCAGATTTAACATATGAAGCAAGATCTCACTGCCATCGGGATGAAATACATGATATTAATAGCAAGATGCCATGCGTCGATTTGCAGCGTTGTGTGCGGGACGTGCTCGCCCAAAGGGGATTGCAGCTTGCACAGGTGGAATGAATCACCACAGGTGGAGGCTATACAGCTTGGAAACACATAAATTGCACACCCAACCCCCTCCCACAACCACACCCACTCCAAAATGCTACCGGCAGGACTTGCGATGTTGGCCCTGGGGGACCTGATAGCACTGCAAGTACTCCAACTTCAAGAAGAAGACGAACACCAACTACTACAACAACTGGCCGCACAGAGGAGACGCAGGAGGAGGAGGAGGGCAAGGCAGGGCCAGCAAGGCCCACCAGCACAGCCACTACCACCACGCAGGCAGCCCGCAATCCCACGCCTCCGAGCACATCCGTTCAACCTCACTGATGAGCAGATCCACACCCTCTACCGTTTGGACCGGGACACCATAACCGCCATTGTGGACATGACACACGCTGACCTTGTCAGCATGATAGATAGCCCAACCGCCATCCCACCCCTACTGAAGGTGGTGTCTGTACTCCACTTCCTGGCCACAGGCACCTACCAGCACACAGTCGGACAGTTGCATGGCATTTCACAGCCACTGTTGTCACGGACACTATTGCAAGTGCTCGATGCCCTCCTGAAGCACGCAGACGACTACATCTCTCTACCACGCTCGGAGCAGGAAATTACGAACACAAAAGTGGGATTCCATGCACTTGCCGGCATACCGGGTTGCATTGGTGCCATCGACTGCACCCATGTGGAATTGGTTGTCCCACATGCCATGGAGGCCCAGTACCGCAACCGAAAACAATATCATTCTCTTAATGTACAAATGGTGTGTGACTCAAACCGGATCATCACACATTGTTGTGCCCGATTTCCTGGATCAACCCATGATTCCATGGTCTTACGGAACTCTACAATACCACGCTACATGGAGCGACATGCAGGGAACAGATCCTGGCTACTTGGTGAGTCTCATTTCATGCATGATAATGTGGGGTATGTGATGCGGCAATGACCTGCCAGGAAGGGGGGGGGTGCTTACGTAGCAATGTCATTCCTCAAACATCCTTTATTGTCCACATACAGGTGATGCCGGGTATCCACTGAAGAGATGGCTCCTTACACCACTCCGGAACCCACAGGACCAGCATGAGGAGGACTACAACCATGCCCACTCACGTACCCGTGTAGTCATAGAACAGGCATTCGGCCTACTGAAGGGTCGTTTCCGCTGCCTCAGCAGGTCTGGCGGGGCACTCCTGTACCGCCATGAGAAGGTTGCTAAGATGGTCATGGCATGTGTCATGCTACACAACATGTGCATACGTAGAAATGTGCCCATGCCCCCTGACGCAGAACTGCAAGCACCAGAATATGGTCATGATGTGGGTGGGGATGTGGCAGAACCTGAAGGAGTCCGCGAGGCACAGGAGGGCCATGAAATTCGTCAGATTATCATAGATTCATGCTTCTAGCACTCACGCCTGGTGGTTGATACATGGACACGGGAGTTGTGGCACTGTGTGTGTCTGGAACATGCACAATATGAACTGTACGCCTATGATGGCCTCGTACACAAAGATCAATGTCCACACATCTCATTGGATGATTGTGAAATGTTTATAGCAAATGTGAAATTGTGTTACACACCCCATCGACCCGCCACCCAAGTAAGCCCAACACACCCCCTCCACCCTCCTACCTCCCCCCCGAACACCAGTGTCCAAGGATGCTCATTGTCAGTGGGCAGACGCTATTGCAAGCCCCCTCTCCGGGTATCAGGGGCACCCCTGCCTGTGGAGCGCAGGTTCCTCCCAGATCTACGTTGGGGGCTGCCCTGGACGGAACTTGCAACGGATGATGTCTCTGCCTGCTCACGTCCATGCATGTCCCTAAGGGTTTGTGAGAGCTCAGTGAGCACACGGCGCACAGCGGCAAGTTCAGCACATACATCTTTGGACGTCGCATGCAGTTCCCCCCTCAGGCTCTCGGTGCTTCTCTCCATTTGTACTCTCAGGCTCTCGGTGCTTCTCTCCATTTGTTCTCTCAGGCTCTCGGTGCTTCTCTCCATTTCTGCCCTTAGTGTCTCTGTACATGTTTCTATGGCTGCCTTGGTACCCCCACATTCATCAGCATGGTCCTTGAGGAGCGTGGCCAGTTGCTGCTGTTGCACGATCACCTGGTCGAGGGACTGTTGCCTCTGCTGGGCCATGGACATTTGCGGTGGTGTCACAGAGGGGCTGATCACCTCATGTTGCCTTGACACAGGGCTTGTGGGGGATGGCCAGTCGTCGTCTTGTGAGTGCCCCTGCGTGGTATCCTCATGTTGTACGGGATGAAACAAACAGGGGGATTGAGACAGGTCATGGATGGATCGTACATCGACATCACCGTTTTCTGTGTCGGAGCATGCTGCCATTAATGCAGTGTCACCTATGGTGCTGCTGCCACCAGAAGCAGTGCCTTCTGTGGCATCCATTGGGGGGGCCAGTGGTGGTGGTGGTGTTGTGGCCATGCTGGCTGCTGGGGTGCCTGTTGAAGTCCCCTCCTGTGTGCTGCCACTTGATTTGTGCTGCTGCCGTGTCTTGATGCGTGCAGCTGAGGTGGAGGGTCTTTGGCCGTTGGTCTTGGCCCTCTTTGCAGGTGTGCTGGTAGAGGTGTCCTGGAGCTCGTCGTTTGAATCGGACCCTGTGGTGGAGTAAAGGAGGGCGAGCGTTATTAATGGGTCTGTGGAAATTGGAATGGCAATGTATCACATGCATTGAGGTGGTACCTGAGGGTGATTTGGGTCAGGGCCTTGGAGGTGGTTTCATTTTTGTGTGGATTGAGGGTGCAGTTGTATTGCAGCCTGCAGTTAGGGGGTGCCTCCTGCACGTGTAGAGGGTGTTTTTAGGAATTTTAATTATTTATTTATTTAATTTGACTTTTAATGTCCGCTATCAGGCCAATGTGAGTGGACGTTCTCCTGGACATGTGTTTCTGTTGCACTATGTGGACACATGGTACTTCACATGATTGGACATTGGGCCTCATTACACGGACGGCGGTAAGGGTTAACGGTCACCGTTAATGGCAACGGTGACCGTTAACCCTTACCGCCGTACTACGAGGTCCCTTTGCGGGTTGGAGGATTTAACGCCTGCTTCTTTCAGGCGTTAATATCCAACCCGCTAAGGGACCTCGGAGCTAATTACGGCACCGCAAAATTGCGGTGCCGTAATTAGCGCCTTCCCCATTTCCATAGAGCCCTATGGGGCAGAAATGGGAATGGGGAAGGGCAATGGCGGAAAGGGGATTTACCGCCCCTCCAACCTTGGAATGGGGCGGTAAATCCCCTTTCCGCCAAGGCGGTGCCGGTATTTTACCGGCATGGACCAAGGTGCTAATAGCACCTTGGTCCACCGCCTACCGTGTAATGAGGCCCATTGTGGTTTTAGCATAGTTTTATTTGGGCCACCTACCTGATTCTTCGGATGTCTGCACTCCTTTCTCCATCCCTCCGACTCCCTCTATGGTCTCCATTCCAATGGTGGAGGCACAGATTTCTTCCCAGGGGGTCAGCTTGATGGGTGATTCCGATCCTCCCCCGGTAGCTGTGGCAATGTTACGGTTGGCGGATAGTATGCTCCGTACGCGTATCCGCAAGTCGTCCCATCGCTTTCTGCATTGCTGTGGGTTGCGGGGTGCGGTCCCCACCTCACTTACCCACTGTGCCACCAGGGCCCATATGGCCTTCTTGTTCGCAAGTGCCGTCCTGGTCATTTGCGTCGAGAAGACGACGGCAGCATTCTCCTGGAGGGTCTCTGTGAGCACCGTGAGTTCCTCACGTGAGAAGTGGACCTGCCGCTTGCGGTCGCACGCTTTTTTCGCTACTTTTCCCATTGTTTTGGTTTCACTAGGGTGGATGACGGGTTGGGATGTCTCTCAGGGTAGTGTTTTTAATGGTTGTGTGAATGTTCTGATTTTATAGGTGTACGGCGTGCTGTTTCCCGTTCCGGGACCATGTTTTTGCTTCCGTTTCCGTATATTTACGGTCACCGTATTTTCCGATTGCCGCTCTCTACGGTGACCGCTATGTCCGGTGGCGGAATTGCACCTAGGTCGCCGTACGACGGCGGTGAGGGGCGTTTTGGGGACATTTCCGCCATCGCGGACTTTGCACTTCCGCCAAGGCGTAGTGCTCGTGCCCGATGGGTCAGAATTAGCCGCACTTTACTCTGTCGTGCCATGGCGGAAACGCTATTTACGCTATGGCGGTCAGGTCAGTTGCTTTCCGCCAGGGTCGTAATGAGGGCCACTGCCTTTTGGGCGGAAGTAAAATGATGTGTCCCTTCCTCTTCTTTTCAGGCAGTATTTAGTCTATAGGGGAGGACAATTACCAAACTGAGAAGTTCTCAAATCATCATGCCTAGCAGTGGAAGAGCTCCACATTCAGAACATGGGTTTCTTGGGAATCTCCCCAGCTCCCCATCTTGGCCCTGTCCCTGTACTCAGTTTATTAGAGTCTTTCCAAAAACCGGGAATTTGCTGTCTTTGTTTGACCGTTCCTGTCGAGAAGAAGAGACTATACTCCAATGTTTGAGGGGAGTAAGTATCCCTCAAATCCAGGTCTCTCAGTAAAGTGCTTCCTCTGCCAGGGCCATTCTGAAAGTAGCCTCAACCCCTCCACTTCTGGACTTTGCCACACGAGGAACGGCAAGGCCTCCATGCATCCATTCCAGCCGGTACTGTCCACTTTTGCCAAATTTGTTTTGCTGCATTTTTTGCCGTTTTTTTTTAAAGGAAAATATAGATGCTACGTTTGGGTAAGGTATAAAGGCGCGTGTGTGTGGGTGGAGCTCCTCTGCTATTTGTGGTTAAAAAAAAGCAGTGAAATCTGCCAAAATAAATTTGGTGAAATTGCCATTTGGTGAAGAAGGTTCCTAGATCCTTTCCAGACAACTGGTAACTCAGCAGCAGTGAGGGTACTGTGGTGGCACTGTAAAAGCTGGGGAGTCATATTGGGTTAGGTATTAGCGAGACAGCAACCACTGCAAGGGGGGGGGGCAGGACACAAGGGTGAGGTGATCTGTAGAGAAGCCTGGGGTGGGATCAAGGGCAGGAAAGGCACTGCAAGGGTGTAAGCCTCCCTGAACCCGAAAACCAGCACCCAGTGAACAATGAGCATTTTTACAGAGGCCGCTAACATCCGCAACAGTGCTGACACCCCAGAGGGATAGTGGACAGTGTAATGGTTGTGGGGGGGAACCCCTGATTGGGAACAAGTCATTAGAGGACATTTACTAAGGCGTGGCTCTTGGGATTATCTCCGGGGAGCGCTTAAAGGTACCCATCAGTAGAACTGGGCGGTGCGGTGAGAAGAGAAAATGTTGAGGCGCTGCATGCCACTAGAAGAGGATCAATCGGGCAAAATAGGAGGGGCTAGCACCACAATATGCATCACTGGTAGGCCCTCGCCTCTGGTGCCACATATCTTCAGAAAAGTTAAGGTTTCCAGTCCTGGGCACACTTCACCACCAGCTGGGTTCTGAGAGGTGTAGCCTGCATTCACTTCAGTTGACTGCATGGGACTAAAGCAAAACAGACGTAACAACACAGCCCACCACTGGAATGAACTCACTCACTGACTGAGTTATTCACTCACTCCTACTCACTCACTCTCTCATTCACGCACTTGCTTGCCCACTCAGTCTATCACTCATTTACTCACTCACTCCTATACTCACTCACTCTTACTCGTGTATTCACTTCCACGCTCATATCATTTGCTCCCTCGCGGTTCCCTGCACTGGGCAGCTTCCAGTTTCCCATCTATGCACAGAAGGTGTCGGTGGTGTGAAAACGCAGGACGGGGGCTTGTGAGATGGCATCCCACCTGGCTGCCCGCCCCGCCGTAACCCCCCCCCCCCCACGCCATGATCTCATCCTCCGGCTCTGATGAAGGTCTGAGCCAAGCACCCTTCTCGGTCGCTGGGTGGCCCACCTTCCAGATGGCAGGCATTCTTTGATGCTAGGCAACATCTAACAACATCTTCCCTGTGCGTGTCCACACGTTTGATTGAAGCTGCCCACGCTGACCTCACGCGTTATATTAATAGACCCAGGTGTCATTCGTCTACCTCTGCCTATATCCTGCCCTGGGCACGCGTTCAGCTGACGTCACCGGTGGGCACTGGACGCTCGGCCATCTCTTCTTCGCCAGCTTCACTCCTGCAGCACATTCAATGTGGAGGGAATGGCTCACGACAGACATGAATTCGCCCTGTCATTATTATTTACCAATGTCTTGGAACATTCCGTTCGTATAAAAGCACCAAGGTTTCCCACAAGCCTTTGCAAGTCCCTGGCATTCCCGTTGCGTGTCAGCACGGGCACTTGTCTATTGTCTGTTTTACCGTGACCCTGGAGTCATCGGTTCTGTGCCCGGGTGTCACCAGATGTCATGTGACCTAGTGTACCCACCACAAACAGATACAAGGCAGATCAAAGTATTCTCTAATGAAAAGAGAGTTCAAAGTTCCTCCCTGCCAAAGGCAACATGTGACTGGTCAAGCCATGCCACACCTTTGCCAGATGCTATTCTGAAGACACGTGCCCATGTGTTGGCAGGAAGATAGCAATCGTCTGGCTGAGAGGCCATGGACAACGTACAATCTTCTTCTATATGGCGACGAATTGCGTCCAGCAGGGGCGCGGGAAAGCGCCAATGTTACTGCACTTGCAGACCCTAGCAATTATGTATAGATCTGATTTATAATGAAAGCATCACCGTGTTGTACTGATGTTCACCCTACATCTGACCAGATGACCAGGCCCCAACAAATCGCTTTCATAGGGCATGCCACAGCTTTGCCACCCAATCACAGGAACAACGCCTACCTTGTAGACTCTAAGCACCCACCCCATGCCTGCTGGCGATGCTGCCAGCAGGAAGATTAAAGAAGTGCCCATCGAACACCCCATGGGCCCCACACACAACAAAGGTAACTTCCGGCATCTGAGCATGGACAGGCGCAAGTTGTCTCAATACGACACACCTCTGCCTTTAGACTGGACAGACCACTTCCCATTCACCACGCCGCATCGCCGCATGGACCCACGCTCAGGCTACCCCAAGCCCATCAAGCCCTAATCAGGATCCTTTAGCACCTTCCTTCTAGAAAAATCTACCAAGACCTCCAAGCCCTGGCAGCTGGTGTACCTGATTTACCAGAGGAGGGCACCCCTCTTGTTGCCCTCAAGCACATGTTGAAGATTAAATTAGACAAATAGTTACCATGGACACAAAACTCTCCACACCATGGCACCCACAAGAAATGAAAGATAGCCGAAGGATCCTCAGAAACATGACCTGACATTTTTCATTAGCCTGCACTCCATCAGAAGATAATTAACTACCAAAGCAACTCCTAGTAGGGCCCTTGGACAAAGCAAACAATAAGAGCAGATTCTCATTCAAAGTTGTCAAACCAAGTGTTACTCAACACACAGAGCCATACATCCCATGATCTAACTCTTCACTGACTAGAATCCAATACACCAGCATTCCACCCATACTCCCACAAAGCACTGCCCAAAGGGAACTCCTCTAATTCACACATACTGACAGATCCCACTCGCTTCCTGACTGCACTGAAAGCCACTTCTCTCCGCCATGCAGTAGCGGAATTCCCTTAGATGGGCTAGGTCCTCTCACTTCTGAAGAAGCTTGCTCTCCAATTAGAGGCAGGCCCACCTTCAGAGTGCATATTGACCACATTTGTCTTGCCTAAATGGCTAGCTTTCAAGCTCCCGCTGCATCATGGGAAAACCTACCATTTAAGCGGTGGTTTACAATGGACAATGGTGGCCCAGCCTCCTGGTACTGCAGAATTTATCAAGTATTTTCCACAGCATGGACCATAAGGCCCTCATCGCCATTGGGCATAGGAGCCAAAGTCTTGCACTGTTTTGTTGTGGCCCATATGCAACAAACAGCCCCTAGCAACGGCTACCACTAATGTGGAGTGTTCCACAAAACGTGTCCACTCCTTTGTGATCTTCATACACAAAATAGAACCTTTAGGGTCCCTTTGAGAAGATCTTGTAATCGATCGAAACTTGCGTGCTGATGGATATGCTTGCGTGCTGATGGACACGCAACTGAATGCCCTCGGTTACTGACAATCCAGAAGCAGAATGTTTACTCCAGCAGCCAGTCATGGCAATCATGCATAACCTAGGAAGGTTTAGCACCCAAGTCACTGCCTGTGCCATACTGGGTATGTATCGTGCTTCCAGCCTGCTGAAATGCTGTAAGGTGAGCATGTGTGCCAGAGGATCCCTGAAGGCCAAGGTGAAGTGGAGAAACATGGCCTCCTCTAACGCCACGCCTAGTGTGGGTAAGGGAGGCCGGAAGGACGTAGAGGATTCCTCCAGTGGGACGCAGGGGATGGGCAGGGGCTGGAGACAGCAATACTCACAGTAGCACCCAAGCCTGGTTCCCGCTGAGCTCATAGGAATGCCGAAGCAATGCAGATATGTTCTCACTCTGCACAGTGCTGTCCCATTGCCCGCAGTGCTGTCCCATTGCCCGCAGTGCCGAAGCAATGCAGATATGTTCTCACTCTGCACAGTGCTGTCCCATTGTCCGCAGTGCCGAAGCAATGCAGATATGTTCTCACACTGCACAGTGCTGTCCCATTGCCCGCAGTGCCGAAGCAATGCAGATATGTTCTCACTCTGCACAGTGCTGTCTCATTGTCCGCAGTGCCGAAGCAATGCAGATATGTTCTCACTCTGCACAGTGCTGTCCCATTGCCCGCAGTGCTGTCCCATTGCCCGCAGTGCCGAAGCAATGCAGCTATGTTCTCACTCTGCACAGTGCTGTCCCATTGCCCGCAGTGCCGAAGCAATGCAGCTATGTTCTCACTCTGCACAGTGCTGTCCCATTGCCCGCAGTGCCACAGCAATGCACACATCGCCATTGTCCTCAGCGCTGCAGTGATGCGCTTATTTGCCTAGTTTCTACAATGCTGTAGCAAAGCGCATATTAGACCAGTTTTTGCTCAGCTGCAGTAATACACGCATTGGGCAGAGTCCACAGATACATTGTTAGTTTCATGCACACCCAGGGAAGGAAGCAGGCATACATGGGTAGACAGGCACCAATTATGTAAAGATGAAGGCAGGCGGATACAAATACAAACACACACGCACACACACAGATGGACAAGCAGATCGGCAGGAACATAGAGGCAGTGGAAGTCACAAAGTCAAGCCCACAGACACACACACACACACACACACACTCACTGACAAGGAGGCAAACATTCAACGCACATACAGTAACTAAGGCTGGCACATAGAAAAAAACATTCACAGAGGCACCGTAAAGTATAGAGGCACTCAGGCAGTCATGAAGGCAGGCAAACACAGGTACACACACAAAAGCACCGTCAGGCTCAGAAGTAGGAGCACAAACACAGAGGCGGAAATACAAAGCGGCATGCACACTCTCACACCTACCTCGCCGAAACCTGCCAGTAGGTCGGCTGTGGCATTCTGCTAGTGCTGCAGGCTGGGTACTGGGGAGGCGGCCCCATGGCCTTTGCGGCAGCTGGCCAGCCCTATGGCATTGAGTGAGGTACAGTGAAGGTGGTAGTCGTATTAATCCAATACCACAGCAGTGCTACAATTATATGGCACCACTTGCCTGGCCCAGTCCCATTAGGTCATTAGCCATCATGGTACCTCTGCAATGCTAGTGAACAAGCTGAACAGACCATAAGGCACCGATGGCGAGCTCGCAACACATGACAAATGATGCTGACACACAGAACAGTATCCAATGTTGTGTGCCAGGCGGTGTGGGTGATGCGTAGCAACAATTATGACCAGACTGGACCAGTCTTGCGGTGTGTTTGTGTGAACGTGCACTGCCACTCTCCTGCCTGCAAGCTATCCTTGCAATGCAATATGTGATTGGCACGACTCAGCAAACACACAGATATTGCTGAGTTCTCAAAGACACTTGTCCACAACGCCCACATGATCTCCCACACTGGCTTATCAGGGTGGCCCTTCCGGCATTGTCCGATTACGCAACAGGCCATCAAAAGCCCGAATTCCCATTTGTGATGTATAGGTAACGAGGGGTGCTTGGAAGGTGTGGTTAAGTCTTAACTATGTTAGAAGGCTGTCATATATGTCCGTGTGCTGTTGAAGTGCAGTAACTTGGACCATGCATGAATTGCTATCGCTTAACTGCTAACGTCATGTCCTGCTCCCGGACAACATGGTGGCTACATGGATGTAGGACCTGATACAGAGGCATATCAAGACACCTCGGGAACCTAAGACTTTGGGGTCCTTCCTCACAGGATGTAAGGTTTAAAAACACTATGGGCCTCATTACGAGGCTGGCGGTAAGGGGTTAACGGCACGGGTAAGGATGCCGGTGCTGTTAACCCCTTACTGCCGCATTACGAGGTCCCTTACCGGGTCCCACTAAGGCCGGCTGGTAAAACCAGTTTTTAACGGGCCCGTTATTAGTTCCCTCCCCATTCCCATTGAGCCCTATGGGGGCTCGAATGGAAATGGGGATGGGTATTTTGAATGGGGACTTACCGGGTCCTGTAAGGTTGGAATGACCCGGTAAGTCCCCATTCAAGGAACCCGGACCCAGACTTGACTTTGGAAGCAGCCATGGCGCTAATAGCACCATGGCTACCTCCAAACTCGTAATGACCCCCTATATGTTGGTGGCACATCAGTGGCACCTGGATAACTTTCAAAAAGGTGTGGCAGAAATACCAACCCCAAATACAAGCAAGCAGCAAAACAAGAGAGGGCAACAACACTGGGGGGCTTGCAGAGAGGGGGGGTCTCCCCAAGAGCAGATTCAAAATTATGAGTTGAAATGGGGAATTTTTCAGAAGAAATCAGATAAAAACCAACACAAACTGTTCTGAAAGATGGCACACCAGATGTTACAAGACTTCAGATGCTGTTTCTGCCTCCGTGCATAGCAGCAGCACCTGCACGGCCATCAGAAAATGGATTGCCCGATAGAAGCTTGTCTGAGTAAGTGAGTAATGGGGCTCACGCCAAGGATGTGGTACAAAGGAAAGGGGTGTGGCAAAGGCGACAGTGAGCGGGGAATGCCAGGTAAGTGAGAAAGGTGAGAGGCTCCATCTTGAATAAGCTGAGTGATGTATCCTTAAACAGAACTTGCAGCCGTGTGTATGTTTACGTCACGGGCTCCAGATGTGCTCAAGCTTTCCCATGGAGTATGGTTGCCAGTCAAAGGTCCTGGAGTTGACAAGGCTAATGCCATCTAGAACTGCTACACAGTCCCGTGCCCCCCAAACGTCTGCCTTGTAATCACCTACTGGGAGGAGACAGTACCCATGCTGGCACCTCGCCTCGCAACTGGGAGTAGTACATCGACAATGAAGGACAAGGCAACCCAACTGCATGGGCGGTGACTGTTAGGAAAGATTTCCCTTAGGTGCAATTTTCCCTCCACTTGTTGACCCGGCCAAACGTTATGCTTTTATTTGGCTTACCTAATCTGACTTTTTCCAGTGGAGCACAGGCTTCAATTGTGCTCCTCTGGGCTTTCTTTCATTTGTTATGGGGAAACTGACACGTCCTTCAGGCTGTCAGTACTGGGAAAATAAGTTTCCTTAGTCTTCCACTATGTTGCCATTTCTTGGTAACTTTTTATCTACTATTTATGTTATAGTACCGTGCATAGGCGTCCTTTTGTTTAATGACGCTACCCACCCTCAAAGGATTTTTTGGTGTTTGTACAAGTGTGCCTAGGACAAACTGGTGGCAGCAGTTTACCTTTAAAGTATTTTTACTTCTTTTTTATGGACCATACCGCGTTTGTCCCAAGACTGTGGCCAGTGCTGAAAATGGCCATGCCACAAACTCTTTTGTTCCGTCCTTTGGCCATTTTGTCTCTTTGCCTTCCACCAGGTCGAGAGACCCGGTATTCCTTATTTGGGCATGCAGCCTCCCATGCAAACTGCATGTCACGTGTGCTAGTGCCCAGGGAGAGGGTTTGGACTGCTTGGTCCCAATCCACACTACTGGTGCCAGTATGTCTGGTAGGCCTCAATGAATGGAACCACTGTGAACCATGATTGGCCCACACCTGGCGTGCATGCAAAAGAGCAGATTTTCCACTGGATATCCTAGATTTGGGCACGAAACAAAGCTTGGATAAGAGAAGGGGCTCTGCATCCATTCCAGGTCAATCACATGGCATTCGCACTGAACTACAGAAGGAGCCAAGAATCCTGAACGAAAGAGCAGACTCGTGGAACCGCCGGAGACGTGCTGAAAGGTTAGACACCCTGAGGCTCTCCTGTCAGACTCCTGCTTTTGTATCGTACCAAGAAGGACTGCAAGGGCGCTTCAACACTTTGGAGTAGTGGGGCCAACTACCCTCAGCACCTCCTGGTTACCCTTGCAAAGAGCCTTTTTGGAAGTGTTAATGGGCCATCCAGTGACCTGACCAGCTCAAACTCAGGGTATCGTGTAGGAGTGCCGCTGTCCCAAGTTGAGACTCGAGACTTTGGGAATCGCTTACTTGTGATCCTGGGTCCTCTCCTGCCAAAACATGTTGTCCTAGCTCTCCTGGGTCGCGATTTATAAGAGTGTGCCAAGCCACAAGCATTTGCGGTCCCTGTGTCGCCCGCTGTGATGACTGTCGCTGTAAGTGCCTGCAGACCTGCCCCACCGTGTCCTGAGATGTGCTGCACTGGAACTATCCTTCTCCTTCCTTCAAGAGCTGAGCAAGGGCTACTGTCCCACCATGGACGATCGTTTCGTCCCGCCGCCGCTGAGAGCCGGAGCGTCTTGTAACTGCAGGGGTGAAACCTACAAGCAAATTAGACTAGACTGGCAAAGTTTGGCCCAGACTGTGTTGAGGGTCGGTGAGTACTTGCATCAGTTACCGCTTGCCCCCTGGCATATCAATCTTTTTTTAGGCACGAGAATCCCTCAAAAGATACTCACCTTAGCTGGACTTGCCTGTGCTCCCCAGCTATTCCCGAACTCCGAAAGTCACTCTATCTGCAAGGGTTGACCCTTCTCATGTCCGGATTAGGGCTTTATTCTTCATCGCCTCAACCCCCTTCCTGTACAGCTACAGCTCCCTGAAGAGAACCCGCTTTTTGCTTTACGCACGACTGCGCATTGTTTACAAACTGTTGTACATTTGAGCATAAGGCTCCTCACTTCTTAGGGCTGGACTGCATAAGATAGGGATTGACTTCGAAGAATTGCTGAATGCGATATCTGTGTTGGACTTCCTCTTCTGTTGCAGGTTGTGGTTATTTTCTCCCCTTTCATCAGCATTCGGCTAAACGCATTTTGTATATATGTTACATAGTTAAAAGCGTGTGTGGTAACTGTTTTATTATCACTGTGGTTTATTCGTGTTTTGTTATAAAGGCCTATAATAAATGTATTTTTGATATACATCTGTCTAAGAGTAATCTGTGGAGTTTTACTGGGTGTGCTCACTGCGGGCTTCCTTAGCCTTGACCGCCTGCCTTGCTACTGTAGATTGGTCTGGTTTGTCCAGAAGGTTCCCCTGTTGCACTAAACTAGGGTGGCCTCCTAAATATCTGACTTCCCGGTCAGAGTTTAGAAATCCATCTTAACAGCCACCAATCGTATAGGAGTGCCACCGTCCCAAGTTGAGACTCGAGACCTTGGGAATCACTTACTTGTGATCCTATGCCCTCTCACGCCAAAACCCGCTGTCCTAGCTCTCCTGGGTCGCGATCTATGAGAGTGTGCCACGCCACGAGCATTTATGGTCCCTGTGTCACCCGCTGTGGTGACTGTCGCTGTAAGTGCCTGCAGACCTGCTCCACCGTGTCCTGAGATGTGCTGCACTGGAACTATCCTTCTCCTTTCTTCAAGAGCTGAGCAAGGGCTGCCGTCCAGCCACGGACGATCGTTTCGTCCCGCCGCCGCTGAGAGCAGGAGCGTCTTGTAACCACAGGGGTGAAACCTACTAGCGAATTAGACTAGACTGGCAAAGTTTGGCCCAGACTGTGTTGAGGGTCGGTGAGTACTTGCATCAGTTACCACTTGCATCAGTTGCATCAGATATACTACATCTGTCTAAGAGTAATCTGTGGAGTTTTACTGTGTGTGCTCACTGCGGGCTTCCTTAGCCTTGACCGCCTGCCTTGCTACTGTAGATTGGTCTGGTTTGTCCAGAAGGTTTCCCTGTTGCACTAAACTAGGGTGGCCTCCTAAATATCTGACTTCCAGGTTAGAGTTTAGAAATCCATCTTAACAGCCACCAGTCATGGCAAAGCACGTTAATGTGGGCGTCGCCATTTTAACAGCATCTCATACACACCGAACGGCAGCTGCACCGTTCCAGGCTTGCGTGCTGGGCCGTGCACTCACGGCAGCAACAGAATCAGCGCATTGCCTCAGGTCCATTCTAAGGACAACGTAGTGAGGCCTTGCAAGATGAGCACTGCGTCTCTACTTCTCCTGTTATAATAAGAGGGGCGCTACCTCAATTGAGCCCTGTTCTTCTAGCTCTGTTTCCTGTCTTCAATCTTCTCCCTGCTGCTTTCTGTTCTGTTCCTTGTTCCTCAGGCCTGTTCAGTCCCAACCTGCTCCTGTCTCTTTCTGGGTCTGAGCATTGGGCCCATTAATTCCACCTCTGCTTGGCCTTCCTACACATTGCCATTGTGCTTCTCTATCTGCAGACCAATATTCTTGGAACCAGCGCATATACCTGCTGCACAAGACCCACTGTACTGTCTTTACCACGGAGAGCCGTCCACCCCAGTGCTCACACTGACCATGCTGCACGTTATGGTGGACAGCAGTCTTTAAGTGTAGCCAGGAGTGGCCCCCCTTTGATTCCCAAGCATTCTGACTTCTAAGCCTATTTAAGGTGTGTTTCCTACTCTTACCTGCTTCGCTCCGAACGACTTGGCACCACTGACTACATGCCGCATCCAGAGAACTCCAGGTATGTGGCGTGTGAGAAACCAGAAGGTGTCTCACCCACTAGTGCCCGGAAATCTTTCATCCAGATGGCCAGGACACGGCCATCGCTTTTGGATTCAGTTCCTGCAGGTGGATCAGTGCGGGAGGATCACCTGGGTAAGGGGTCTTCGGGAGTGGGACACCGGATGGTGAGAAATGGTATCCCCGTCCATATAACACCATTACCCCATCCTTCCAGGGAGGATATTTAGGAACTCTAACCCCCCCAGCCCTCTTTTGCAACATGAACACTTTCTCACGGACAGGCCGCTATGAGATAAAAATGACTAACATCCGAGCCGTATACCTGACGTGTCCCAATACAATGGGTCAGGTGAGGTCAAACAATTACTGACCATCACACACACCTGACTTCCATTAAGCTTCCCCACAAGGATAAAAGGCGGAGCACGAGAGCACACTCTGAGCGAGGCAAAGCACACAAGGAAATAGCAGTTTCGGGACGCAAGCTGAACCCGAGGAGAAAGACGGCAAAGCAGAAGGGGATCGCAAGGAGGGAAATTCCCTTGACCTTTTCGACAAGAGTAAGACCAGGAAAGCAGGCTGAACAATGTTGCATTGTGCGTCAGAGGCCCTCCCGTGTCAATAATCAAGGCGGGGAGAAGCACGAGCCGCCGTGGTACCGACCTTTGCACCAAGAGCAAAGCAGCATCAGTGAAATCAACACAGCCAGTGAGTTGGGGAGGCTAATTCAAGACCGGTCTGTGTTGAAGTCAAGGTTGCAAGCAGCAACATTGTATGGTGAGCACTGGAATGAACATTGTTTGAAGCATGTGTGATAACAGACACAAGTAAAGTTGAACTGCTGGTGAGTGATTGAACTACAATACAACTACAGTACAAAGATACAATACCTTTGACAGAGGGGTCCAGCACCGCGTGTATGCTCAATCGAAGGTCTCTGTAAGGTATCCAGCTGAGAAGTGGCATACGTGAAAGATTTGTAAAGAATTGGGAATTGAAGTGGTCCTGCGACGGGTCAAGCAAAATCCTGCGCACAGTCAAAAGTCTTCGATGTTGATACAGTAAAGAAGGTTTATGTTAAAGTAGATAAATTGGTCCGAGCCCGGCCGAAGGAGACTAATTGAAGATTATGTGTTAAAGTTCGTCTGAGTCCGGCAGAGGGGGACCCAGGGTGAACAGTGAACCACACGAGAAATTGGATATGTGAAAGTCCTGAGGACATTATGATATGATGGGTTATTTATAGCGCGCTTAATGCACAGAGGTCTCTAAGCGCGGACCCGTGGATCGAACCTGTGTTGCTCTGTGTCGTCTTGCTTCAAAGGTGAGCACCTTGCCGCTGAGCTATCCTCCGCAAGACTATTTTGTGTTAAAGTTGGTCTGAGCCCAGCGCAAGGGGACCCGGACTGGACAGAAAATCACCAGAGAATTTGTACATGTGAAATCTTAAGAAGCAAGGAACTTAGATGTTTGTCGTGTTGTATCAGGCCTTCTGAAATAAGAGACTTTCAATGGCAAAAAGACTTTGGCACAGAAGGCCATGATGTTGAAGTTTTGAACTGCACCCTCGTGCTAGAGAAGCCAGAGACTGTGCTAAGCTCGAATGTGCCACCTTGTCCCGTGCTGAAAACGTGAGGAAGGGAAGCCCACCCTTGAACTGTGATCACTTGTGTCTGTCTCACTGTTTGATACCAGGCCTTCCTTACAGGCGCCAGTGAGACGCAATCGTTTGCATACACCACAGATAGACTCTGTAGGAAGGAGAATAGGAGGGGGAGCAATGCGTAGGCAAACACTGTAGGATGGTTGCTTGGGAAGCTGAAAGCAAGTAATCCCACAGATTCTCAGGCTTGTGCTCAGCTTCCCTGTAGGCGTTCGCAGTCCTAACGAAGAGTATGTTACCTTTATTGGTGCCACATTTATAAGGTGCCTCAGCATCACAGATTAAGTATAATTGTAATCATAATACTTCAGAAAATTCTCCTAGCGGGGACAGTCTTAGGTTTTAATACATCTAGTTCATAGAAATACATTTTCCATTCGTTGTTATAGATCTTATCAATACGAGTACATTTTCAGATTGCATTTAGAGGAAGTTAAATACGTATACAGTTTACAATATGATGTCAGGTAATCTTGGACAGCATGACTTCAATGCAAGCAGGGGAGATTGCATGTTAATAAGGGTTGCCTGTCCCTGCAATGCCTATTTTGGGGCAACCCTGGTGTCAAGGTAAGCTAGGGAGTCAAGCACGATGGATAGGGAAACGAATAAGCAGAGTGGGAGACGTGATAACGGATAATGAACTGATGCCGTTTCAGGCCCTGAGAGATAAATACGGACTGGCACAGGAAGACACTTATGGTTGGCACATGCCATGAAGGCCCATTTCGGAGGGGAACTTGACCTTCTGGAACATACTCCCCTGGAGCTCAACCTCTTCTCCGAGAGGCTAACAGAAAAGGGATATCCAAAATACCAGGCCATGAACAATGTCACATCTCCCCTTTGACACGTTTGAAAGATAAGTGGGAAAGGGATGTAGGGACATTAGAGAGTGAGGAATGGGTGGAGGCACTGGTGGCAGCACGAGAGGTGAACATATCCCAGAGGATGAGGTTGATACAATACAACATACTACATAGAGTACACTATAGTAGAGACAAGCTACACACCATGGATGAAGCCGAAAGCGAGCAGTGCCTCAAGTGCAGAAGGGGGACAGGTACTTTCTTTCAGCTGATCTGGGTGTGTCCGAAAGTCGCAGACCTATGGGATAAGGCCCTGCGCAAACTCACGAGGTTACTGTGTCATGCAATTGCCAAAGACCCAAAATTGTTAATACTGCACATTAGCGGGGAGTACAAAGGGAATCGGGGATCCCAGGAGACGCCCACATATGGGATCTGGAAGATAGGCAAGGGGCATTGCCGAAGTATGGAAGAGACAGCCTATAGGAACAGATGGCCGACTAAGAAGTACTAGAAGATTTGGGGAAAATGGGAAGGGGCAGAATGATAGGCGGATGTCTGACCACCACTCAAATGGGAAGAGACCGATCCGTGAGCAGGAGAAGAGGGCCTGGGAAGAGGAGCGTAAGATCTGCTTTGGAAAGGAAGTGCATTGTGGTCCTCGATTTTGTACTTGAGTTATGTTATGTTATGCTGTTATATTATGCAAAACTCAATAAAAAAGGTTATTTAAAAAGCCATAGGTCCCATCACAAGCCTGCCAGTCATGCTTGGCCCGGTCTTCAGCTGTAGAGTCCTGCAATGCTACAGCGGCTGTTATGCCATCTATCCTTGGCATCAGTCAGTCAATGAGCAGAGGCTGGAGGTCCCGTGCAGCCCACGGTAGCCAAGTGTTGGGCGTGACAAGGAAGGGAATGTGTCACACCACTGTTCACAGTCTAGTGAATCGCATCCACTACCCTCTTTACTCTGGACTCTCCCTTCCTAGTCCACTCCCTTCTACGCTCTTCTAGGCCCCCTCTCACCTTTCTGTCTTGATTTGGGTGTACTTGGATAACTTTTTGGAATGTCTAATCTGGAACACCAAAACAATTCTAGCAGCAGAATGATGGTGGTGTGCCTTTGACTTTCAAGCTGTTTTGCCTTTCCCGTGTAGGCTGTGGTTTCTGGCATGCCCCACCGCATGTGATTACAGCAATGACCTACTGAGTGCTGTAGCGATGGCATCATGCAATGGATTACCCAAGGAAGGCACCGTCCTGGATCTCGGGCTTGCAAATAAATAACAAGGAAAGACACAATCAGGAAGCTGGACCTTCTCCAGCGTGTACCGCGCCTCCAAAGAGTAGACTGGCTGGCGTGCATCAATCTCCCAGAAGCTTATGTTCACATGCCTGTCAAGAAAAGCCACAAGTGTTTTTCTTGGGCTTGGCACGAAAATACGTGGCCATCAATACAAGGTGCTCCCTTTTGCCCTTAAACCAACTCCTTAAATCGTTTTAAATGCATGGGTACAGTGCGGGCATTTTTGAGAAAGAAGATACTTGTACAATTGGTTAATCAAAGCAACAGGAGAACTCTCTCTTGCACAATCAGTAAAAGTAACTGTACCTGCAGGACCAGCTAGGCTTCTGAATAAACCAAGACAAGTCCACACTCAGTCCAGAGGATGCAATACCTTCGAATAACTGTCGGGGCCTCGGCAGGATGCGTGCATCCTTCAAAAGAGAGATTCTTATCCGTCCACCAGAAAACTCTCAAGTTAGCTCCTCTCTTGTGGCGTCAATGGCATCATACATCTTCCCTGTGCCCTTTCCATGAGTGTCGGGAGGGTCAGTGGAAACAAATGATGGGTTCCATGAGTGTCGGGAGGGTCAGTGGAAACAAATGATGGGTTCCATGAGTGTCGGGAGGGTCAGTGGAAACAAATGATGGGTTCCATGAGTGTCGGGAGGGTCAGTGGAAACAAATGATGGGTTCCATGAGTGTCGGGAGGGTCAGTGGAAACAAATGATGGGTTAGTGGGGAGACAACTCTCCCTCCCAATAGAAAAGCATTGCAATCGCTTTCATTCTGAACAAAAGCATCAGTCTGAATGAGGCCAGTGGGAATGAGCATTCTAACAGATCTGCACATCAGAGCAGCGGGAGGCCACATGGGATACTTAACCAGGTCTGCGGCTAAAGAAGGAGTCATCCAATGACAACAGTCTGTTGGCGCTGTCAGCGGTCCACTGTGAATTAACCCACCCTGAGGCCCTTATGTGTCCTCCCGGGTCCTGGACTCCCCCACCCAATCGCCTACAGCCTCCGCCCCTCCCAGCACTTTGCCTTGGCACCCACTGGCCTATGTCATCACAGACCTGCACTTACTTATTTATTCATGGCTGATCACTCCAACTAGGCACTTAAAACTGCTCACTCCCTAGCACTTCCTTTGTGGTACATCTAGCAGTCACCCCCACTCCCTCTCCCCCCCCTCTCTGCACTTGCACGTTCTGAATGCTCACAAGGCCTAATAGGCCAACTCTATCTTTCATTGTTATATTTGTTTAATTCCCATGTTCCCTCCCTGTTGCCCTGTGGGCGCTTTGAAACACAATTTACTTGATGTATAAGCGCCTTACAAATGCACAATAAAATTAAAATAAATGTTTAAAAATAATTTTAGTTCATTTGATACTGAAGATGTCAATTCTAATGGAGACCGACAACACGACAACAATGCGCTACCACACAAAACTGGGAGAATTGAGGCGAGTGGCATCAGACTCATAGCTGTAGATCTTCGAGGGTCTGAAAATGCCACGACCAACAATTTAAGCAGAGTGCTCTCTGGCTAACCAAGAACAATGCAACATCTTTGCAGACTGAGGGCTCCAAGTCTAGATATTTTTGCCACATTAAGCAACCGAAATGCCCAACCCACGAGCCATGTTCCCAAAGACAATGGTGAATGCTGTTCTGAGGCCCATGTCCGTTTTCTGAATGCATTTCCTCTGATTGCACTAATACCTGCAGTCATCCTGAAGCTAAGAGAATCCTGAACCTGTATGATATTCATACCCCAGAATGACCAGGACAGTGGTAGTCCAGAGACAGGCTCTCCTGCTGAAGATTGAGGGGGACCTGCTCCCGATGAACCTTCCATTGCTGAACTTAACAGGTTGACTGTATGCACTGCATCAAAGAGGTGCAACCTCCGTCATCAAGACGGTCCTGTACTTTTAAGTAAAAGAAGTTCTGCATTTGATGTGTGGGAAGGAGAGTGCATCTATGAAACGCTCATTGACAGAAAGTATTATAAAAAATGAACTGTTCGGGATTTCAACACCTAAGCATCAGTTCCTTCAAAAAGGTCACAATTGGTTCAAAGTAACTTCCCACCAGCAACAACTGGGCGTGAAGAACTAAAAGCTAACTGTCACACACAAACTTTGAAGGTGCTTCCCTGCACTCTCCTACGAGGAATACGCCCCTACATTGTAATTCCTTCTATTGCATAAAGAACATCACAATTACAGAAAAGAGACAACACTTCCCTTCATCAAGATAAAGTAAAATAATATTTTATATATACCTTTCTTTTTTTATTTTTTTTTATTGTAAAACTTTAACAATGATATATCATATCATGTTTTTGTTACATTTCATCCAATCAATCACTTCCCTAAACTTGTCGAAATTAAAAGAGAAAAGAAGAGACTTTAAATACCTTTCTACATACAGATGTCCCTTGTATTACAGGAAATGCATACATTGCCATTTTGCAAACATATACAAAAAGCTACACCAGACATCGCAAATCACGTAATACACACACGTGTTCAGATTTATCCACTTTAAGAAAACATCTCTTGATTGAACTCAAGTTGGAATAGAAAACTTCTGTGATTTCAAGTCTTCTAGGGACTTTTTTAAAGGGAGTTTAGGTTCCCTATAAATCTAAAGTCTGCAAACTCTGGTAAAGCACCATTAAGGTTCGACCAGTTCAAGTGAACTCTCTTTCAGGCATAAAGAAAGTGAATCCAACTGTAAATCACGCCGCACCACACACCGCACCTACCCAACACTCACATACATATGAATATGCTCAAACCAAGTTTGTAGGTAACAGGGCTCTTGGGAAGTTGTATTATGTTGTGAGTTCAATTCGTTGAGATACCCTTCTTGTACAAAAAATGTTTTTTCCAGCTCATGTGTTTCTCACGTGTATCTGACTATGTGTGTATTGTGTGTTTACACAGTATGTCTTAATCTGTATTTACATCTGAACATGTCTGTACCTATGTACTTGTCCATGTATGTATGTACATATCTGTGCTATGTGTGTATCTTTGGGTTCACGTCTCAGTTCATCTTTGCACTGATGTCTGTCTGCCTGTCCATGGCATTTACCTTGTCTGACCCCTGAAGGGCTAAAGGCCCCTATAGCACAAAGGAGAATAGCGGGAATGGGAGGGAAAGTACGGCAAATGGCGAGGGACAAGACAGCTGCAGAAAGGTTGCATGGCTAGGGAAGGACAAGCAGAGGCAATAATAGGAAGGTCAGCAGAGCGTGTAAGAAGAAAGACTCGGACCGGGTTTACTGAACCTAAAGAAAACGCCTTACTGACCCTATTGGTAGTAAGGAAGTGACCATCTAAAACTAAAATCCTCCAAATAATACATCAAATCCTTTGTCCAAATCCTAACTTCCAAACTGGCCCAACCAGGTAGAAAGTGGGCATTGCAGGCTACCCTCAGTGTTCTGAGTATTTCCAGGAATCTCCCCTAGTTTCAGTTCCCAGTTCTATACAATAGGGCACAGGTGTCCCGCAGTAAAGCTGCCATGAGCTCATCGAAGGTCACGAAATGACTTTACAGGAAATGGCAGAAAGGCACATTCACACTTCATATAAGACGCTGGAAGCATTAGGAGTGCGTTATGAGTGCATTCGGGGAGGACTGTATCAGGGAGGACGTGTACAAAACGTTATACATTTCTGCTGGCTCAGCACTCTACCCAAAACCCACACTTACTCCATAATACCATTTCTTAAAAGAGCGGGTCTCCGCCAAAGTTGCACCCGACCCCTTTCCAGGGACTGGCTGATTTCTGCATTGGGGGATTCGCTCATTTGTGTACATTTTGTTGTGGTGAGGAGGAGTGCGCACTGGTAAGTCCCTTCTCTGCGGGGTATTGGATACACCCCTGGATAGCGCAGACTCAGCGCATGTGGGTGGGTCTGGGCTCAGTGACTGAGCTCAGCAGATATGAGCAAGTGTGAGAATACAGGCCCATGACACCCTGCCCTGGGAATGCAGGCAAAGCAAAACAAATGGGCAGCCACGCTGCCCACACTTCACACTTGGAGCAGGCAGCTGTCGCCTTGACTGGCAGCTGACATCACCGTCCCCTGGCTTCCTCTCGGATTTCTGGCACTGCTATCAGGGCACAGCCCATGGAACGAGCCTAATTGAAAAAGCTCATTAGACACCGGCAGTCACTGGGGAGTGTTAAAAGGACGTCTTGGCCCAATTAAACCCGCAGGCCTCGGAATCTCCCGTGTATTGATTGAATTTTAACAAGCCTGTTAAAAAACGCTTCAATTGAGCAGCTGCAGGAGTAGCCACCTCGCTGTCACGAATCAGTGTGAGCGGGTGTTGCACTGATGTGACCATTGCCTGCCAATATGCCCAATAACATGCACATTCCTCTCCAAATCCAGACCCATGGGTGCCTTTAGTTACTGGTAACCACAGATCGGCACATGAGGAGATTCACATTAAAAGGTCATTCCAAATGCAAACGAGCATCTTCAGGAGAAATTCACCTATATCAAAAAAACAATCAATCATGCCAGGGTAAGAGAGCTGGGCCGTGCTACTGCTGACTCTTTCTACCTTTTGCCAGGATGCCTTTGGGGCAAAGCACCTTCCTGCAATTACTCTTGAAGTCATTCCCAGATTGAACTGAGTGTGCAGCGGGATCCCGGATCAGAAAATGTACTCGTGGCCCGCTCCCCCAATAAGGTGGTCCTTCCTAGACTGTCCATTAGGGTTACCGGGAGATTTTCCAACAGGCCAATGACTCTCAAGGGTCAGGAGGGCTGGGGCAGGTACACTGCAGTGTCAAGCTTGATGCGTCCAGCAAGCCGTTCATGCCTGTGTGCATGCTTGCGCCATTATAATGAGTACATTCCTTGCAATGTTCAGCACGTGCCACCCAATTACACTCCTCAAAATGAAGTCTGTAAGTACTGCTACCGGCCCATGTAACACCTCTTTACAGACAGCTCATTCACATCACGGACAATAGACATAGGAGGGACTGAGAAGATGTGGGCAGGGTGGGGTAACAGCAGCAGCACATTCATGTACTAATACTCACCTCACCTGCAGCTAAAGCCTGCCTGTGTGAAGCCATCAGTGGTCTTGCTCCCCAGTACCGGTCTGATTGCATCTCAGTTGCCTGCAGCTAAAGCCTGCCTGTCTGAAGCCATCAGTGGCCTTGCTCCCCAGTACCGGTCTGATTGCATCTCAGTCCCCTGCAGCTAAAGCCTGCCTGTCTGAAGCCATCAGTGGTCTTGCTCCCCAGTACCGGTCTGATTGCATCTCAGTTTACTCGCCATCTTGTTCCCTCCCCTGCAGCTAAAGCCTGCCTGTCTGAAGCCATCAGTGGTCTTGCTCCCCAGTACCGGTCTGATTGTATCTCAGTTTACTCGCCATCTTGTTCCCTCCCCTGCAGCTAAAGCCTGCCTGTCTGAAGCCATCAGTGGTCTTGCTCCCCAGTACCGGTCTGATTGTATCTCAGTTTACTCGCCATCTTGTTCCCTCCCCTGCAGCTAAAGCCTGCCTGTCTGAAGCCATCAGTGGTCTTGCTCCCCAGTACCGGTCTGATTGCATCTCAGTTTACTCGCCATCTTGTTCCCTCCCCTGCAGCTAAAGCCTGCCTGTCTGAAGCCATCAGTGGTCTTGCTCCCCAGTACCGGTCTGATTGTATCTCAGTTCCCTGCAGCTAAAGCCTGCCTGTCTGAAGCCATCAGTGGTCTTGCTCCCCAGTACCGGTCTGATTGCATCTCAGTTTACTCGCCATCTTGTTCCCTCCCCTGCAGCTAAAGCCTGCCTGTCTGAAGCCAACAGTGGTCTTGCTCGCCTGTACCGGTCTGATTGCATCTCAGTTTACTCGCCATCTTGTTCCCTCCCCTGCAGCTAAAGCCTGCCTGTCTGAAGCCATCAGTGGTCTTGCTCCCCAGTACCGGTCTGATTGCATCTCAGTTTACTCGCCATCTTGTTCCCTCCCCTGCAGCTAAAGCCTGCCTGTCTGAAGCCATCAGTGGTCTTGCTCCCCAGTACCGGTCTGATTGCATCTCAGTTTACTCGCCATCTTGTTCCCTCCCCTGCAGCTAAAGCCTGCCTGTCTGAAGCCATCAGTGGTCTTGCTCCCCAGTACGTACCGGTCTGATTGCATCTCAGTTTACTCGCCATCTTGTTCCCTCCCCTGCAGCTAAAGCCTGCCTGTCTAAAGCCATCAGTGGTCTTGCTCCCCAGTACCGGTCTGATTGCATCTCAGTTTACTCGCCATCTTGTTCCCTCCCCTGCAGCTAAAGCCTGCCTGTCTAAAGCCATCAGTGGTCTTGCTCCCCAGTACCGGTCTGATTGCATCTCAGTTTACTCGCTATCTTGTTCCCTTCAATCCTCCTCTGCACTCAGCCTCACTGTCCCATACCGTTCCTGTGCCTTCTCTCGCTACTGCTTTCTCCCCAATCGGCCCGGTCCACTAGAACTCAGATCTCATAACACTGAAAACCAGCCCAGGTGTGCATCTCATAATCATACCATGGGATACCCTTGGAGCCAGAGCTTGCTCAATAGAGTTGTCAAGTTACTTGTATTCTTTCACATGTACACAATGTGCTGAAAGCTCTCACTCTATGTCTGTGTGCGTTTGGGTGGACGGAGGTCAGCGGTAGGCAAAAAATAAAAGATAATTGTGCATTAGCCTGAATACAAACAGACATACTGATGTTGTTGCTCATTGCCTAGTTGTGACACAACATCCATTCATGGTTAGTAGCAGTGTGCAGTCACCTGCAGAAACCAGAACTACCTCCAGGAAGAAGTGGAGCTCTTTACAGAGAGCAATTATTGTTGTGGGTTCATGCTGTACATTTTACAAACTGGACCCCCGTTACGCTTCTATCAACATAGACGGTAACCTACTCACAGTGGCCAAAGAAATCAAAACCTTAGGAGTTTATTTGGATTCCAGACTTTCGCTCAAAAAACAAGTAAAGGCCACTGCTTCCTCCAAGGCTTACACGAATAAGCTCATCAATGCCTGCAAAGCCTTCCTCTCACCGTCCAGCTGCATTACCCTAGCCAGAGCGCTAGTGCTCTCACAAATCGACTACTGCAATACTCTCTTCCTCGGCACCTCAGAGCGCAATTTGAACAAATTGCAGGTGCTGCAGAATAATGCCCCCAGAGCGGCTCAGAGTATTCCACGGCACTCTCACATCTCAGAGGAAAAACTAAGTCCTGGCTCGCCAACAAGAACTCTCCCACTGTCTGACATACTTACCATTATCTCACCACTGTATTTTTTCCGGTGTCTGCCCCTCGACCACCATGCGACCCAGTCCTTTGCACTTACTGTTATTATCTTGTATGTCTATAATCTGTTGTAACCTCCTCTAAGTTACTGGCGCCCAGTTACCTCAGGGCATAAATAAAGAAACTAAACTAAACATAAAACAGTGAGGCGTGTGGGGTTTGACCCAGTGCTTTAAATGGGACGGCACTATCTGGTCCTCAGTACCGATACTTCTCAAAATATGCAATTTAGAGGGGCAACACTTATCTTTGACAACAACAACAAAAAACAGTACCAGTACTGTGGCCTATTAGTGACCCGGTTCACTGTGTTCGACAGTGCAGGGCAAGCAGAGGCAAGCTAAGGCACAGAGCTGCCTGTTCCCAAAACTGACTGTCCACTCACTTGTTTGTTTACTAAAAGTGGAAAGTGACCAATCAGCTTGCAGTTTCAGGCAGGCAATCATTTTGCAGTAGGTTGCCCAGCCCCTCCAATGGACACCACAGAAGTTCCGGTATTCCAGCAAATGCCTGCAAATGTTGAAAGTAAATACAGCCACTCCAGCCATTTCTGTGGTTTTGCTGTGCTTGGAAAGCTACTGCTGATGACGTGCCTGGTTTTTGCAACCCTGCCCACCAGATCTCACGACCTGCCCTGCAGATCTCCCAGTCCCCGCCACCTGCCCTCCACCTGCCATCACAATACCCACCAAAGAAAAGATAAACTTTGGTGGTCCTCATGTGAGTGGTAAGACAGTACACTTCAATGTTCAATGCTTCAGCCCAATCCAGGCCAAGACTCTGTTTAGAAAGAGTGTTTGGTTTGACAGCTCTCCCTGAACCACATCAACCCTTTTCCTGTGCCATTTCCACTGCTTTAAAATATAGCAGCAGCTATCAACCGGCTAACCCAGGATCACAAACTGGAAGATATGCCAGTGAACTTGATGCACACTTTCTTTGGATGTTTTTCAAGTGCTTCAAGTATACTGGTGTAAAACAGGAGATTAGTCAGTCTTGCATTGTGAGACTAGGAGTCTACCATGCAGGATATGGAAAGTCAAGGTGCAATGATACTCTTTTGGCGTAACATTTTATTATAGCGATGTATATATTGTCTGACTGCATTAGTATGTTTGTGTATTTTAGAGTTAACTCTATAAAACAGTATTATTGTCGATCATATATGCCAAGTCCTACATATGTGTACCAAGTAGTGCTCAGAGGGTAAATGGTGAAGTGCCAAACTTGCACAATGGTTTGAGATCCCTGCTTAAGCAAAGTGTGCAATACACGGCAAACATGCAATCACTCTGTGCCTTAGCTGCAAAACATTGTGAATTTCCCAAGCCTGCCAATTTATCAACATCACACTATTGGTGCCAAAACAGGGCAATATCAGTCTTTGATGGATGAGCACCTTTGAGAGATGGTTTTATTAGGGTGAAAGAAGACATTTTAAAGTTAGTGACTTAAAAGTAAACCATTATATTGCGATTTAGGTTCATATCACCGACTGAGATTTTCATCTCACCATTCCCTCAAGGCCCAGGCTTAGAAAAAAGCAGGACTTAGACAGATAGTGAAGGGGGGGGTGAGAATATGACTGGGATGGGTGGGTGGTGGTGATTGTGGAAGGAGACCCATCGAAAGGGACACACATAGAGAGTGAGACACGAAGAGCCAGCCACACATAGAAAGTGAGACATACAGACAATGCAAATGGAGAGGGACACAGCGTGAGATGAATACTATGGGATGCGGATCCCTGCAGGACCCTGGCGCGAGAGCAGTTTTTGAAGCCTCCTGGGGCTGAACGCCAGCCCCTTAAAAACGTAAAACAATTGGCGATTGCCTACACTTCTTGGTTCCCATTTGAAGCACTATGTTGGCCGTGGAGGGCATTAGAAAGGGGGATGTGAAGAGAGAGTTGAAATCTACTGGACTGTTATGCACACGTGTGCCCAATGCAAACGTGTGCCCAATGCAAACGAGGCAGATGGTATCACTGTGCTGGGCATACATGTGTGTACAGGATGAGCATGCAAATAGGACAGATTCAGCAGTTTACCTGAGCTGCAAAGCACCATGCATGCACAGTGCCATGCAAAGGAGGAGCTAATCTGTCCCTCATGCATGCTCGCGCACATACACTTTCTGCGGCATGTGCTATGTGATCATATGCATCTTGCTTGTATTTTGCCAACAGCAAAACGTTGCATTATACCACCCAGGATTGGCACAGTAACAGTGGGCACACCAAACATTTAATTATTATACATTAACCATATGCATATAAGTCCCACGCAGTAAAGTAATTTCCCCCAGACAAAGTACTTCGTTTTAGCCAAGGTCCTATGTCTTCCGTCTTCCTCGGAGCAGCAGTCCCCCACCCCACTCCTCCTTCCCTGTATGGAAGCCATACATGCGCCCCTTGGCCCCGGCTACCCCGTTTTATTCTGGAGCCTCATCTCGTTCAAAAGGCATGAAGTCCTCCTGGCCTGGCTCACAGCAGGCGTTTCAGCTACTGGAAGTCCACTTAACTTCACGTGCCTCGGTGAAGGGGTCGATGACTGCCGCCCTAAGTAGTGCATAAGAGTTACTCAACATGCCATTAAAGAGCCCATCGAACTGTCAAGGAGCCCAACAGGAGGCACGAGGAAGCAGCGCTTCTGTCAGCGCCAAAAGCTGCCAAAAGGTGCCTGTTCAAGCTTCGCCATATGCCACTTACCCAACCATTGCACACGCCGGCTTGATGCTTGCAAAAGTACTTTAACAGTTCTGCAAAAGTACTTCACTCTGCACCGTATGAGGCTGGACAAGTCTGAATTGTGTGTATGTCATACAACATACTATGAATTGTTACTTTATAGCAACTCCTGAAGTGTGAGAGGTGACTATTTTTAAACAATTCTGTTGTCTTAAGCCTACTACTCACACACCCAGACAATGACCACGTTCGCCAGCCCTTCAGAAAAGCCAAATATTGTCTGGAAAAGACAGGTTGGTTGTGTGTGTGTGTGCAGGGTTGTGCCATTGTTTGAGTCCTTATGCAGCAAGAGAGAAGGAAGCATCTCCGAAGAGGATCTGGCACGTTTCTAAGGAGAATATCAGGGCACTGCCTCCTGGATGTAATCCCAGGATGTACTGAGCAGCGCTTTATTTAACAGAGTCCACGTCTAAAGGCTCTTCTTTCGTTCATGTGCAACCCAATGATTTTACATCTCCAAAACGAGAGCAATAGTCACCTTCTAGTTATGCCCTGATGCAGGTTCAATTATCCACAAATGTACTAAGAACAAGGCACCCCTTCCCCAGCTCCTTTGGAAAATGCTCTATGAGGACACAGGCACTGAGGCAAAACAGCTTCATTTTGGAAATACACTCAACCCACATCTTTTCGCAACTTCATTCATGCTTGGTTCCGAAGCATTAACCTGAAACAATGAGCCAGTTCTAGAGGAGGAACCAAGTACCCCCCACCTCAACCACTTCACCCATATTACCTGAATGTTGGAAATCAGAGTATGTGACATATGTAGAACAGTTAAAACAACGAACACCAAAAGGAATCCTAGAGGCAAGGTTCCTATTGAGAAAACCGTATCTGCATATAAGAAAATATGATGGCTGTTTGAATGAAATCCCAGAAGAAGAAGAGCAAGTGAATGGTCAAGGCGAATAGTGATGTCATACAGACCTGAGCTGACGTGCCTAGAATTGATGCAGAGATTAGAGAATGTCGATATTCTATAAAGCATCAAGAAAGTATCAAGGATGTCTTAGTTACTTACCTGTAACTGTATTTCTCCAGCATTGGTATCTTTCATAGATTCAGGTGCTTGAATATTCCCAGTCGTCAGACCAGGAATCCTCTGTGATTTAAATAATTATTAACATTTTTAAATATATACCTTATTTCCATAGAAATATGAATGTAGAGTGCCCATTATGGTCTATGAGCCATTCACTTGTGTAGTCCCTCCACCTCACTTTAGTCCTTTATGGCCCCAACCAATGAGGTGGCAGGGCTTAAGCTTCGTCCGAGTCAGCCATCTTAGGAGTAGCCTCTTAGGGAGGCGGGTGGGCGCATGTGAATCTATGAAAGATACCAATGCTGGAGAAATACAGTTACAGGCAAGTAACTAAGACTTCTCCAGCATTGGATCTTTCATAGATTCAGATGCTTGAATAGAATACCAAGCAGTTAAAACACGCCCACATCATATATACATAGATATGCAGAAAATGTCTGCGAGCCTTTGCCATACAGCAACACCAAGGTTACATACCCAGGGAAAGGTGGGAGGAAGGCTGATCCTACCTTATGTAAAGAGGTGGCTGAGCACTGCCTGGCCAACTGCAGATTCCTTATTGGTATCTTCTGTCAGGCAGTAATGCTTGGCAAACGTGTGCAGAGTGCTCCAGGTAGCGGTTCTGCAAATGTCCTTCAATGCTACCCCTGCGTGAAAAGCCACTGAAGCTGCCCTCCCTCTGGTGGAGTGCGCCGAATGAGGCCTGTTGAGGGGGTCGCCTTTAGACTGATGACAGTGGGTGATACATTGAGACACCGAACGTGCCAAACTTTGTTTTGAAATATGTTGATCTTTAGTGCGGTCAGAGAAAGCAATGAACTATCTGTTAGAGGAACGGAACTCCTTAGTTCTCTGTAAGTATAACTTTAGAACCCTTGCCACACCTAGTGAATGCAAAGATCTTTCTCCATCAGATGTGTGATTCTGGAAGAAAGTTGGGAGGACGATGCGCTCCTTGAGAGTCATCTCCGACAAAACCTTGGGAAGGAATTTTGGATGAGTTCTCAGAATGACTCGGTCTTTGTGGAACAAGGTAAAAGGAGGTTCTGATGATAAAGCTTGTAACTCACTGATCCTCCTAGCAGATGTGATGGCTATCAAGAAAGCTGTTTTCCAAGATAAGAATTCCATGTCACATCTATGAATAGGCTCGTAAGGTGGTTCCATTAGAGCTGTCAGTACCGTGTTTTGGCTCCAGGATAGTACCGATGTTGGCGTAGGTGGGTAAGTCCGCATCAGCCTTTCAGAAAGATATTAACAGCTGGTAGAGTGAGCAATGACCGTTTATCTGGATTTGTTGTATATGACGCTATGGCCGATAGATGAACCTTAATAGAGGATATAGATAACCCTGCTTCGTCCAAGTACAGTAAGTAAGGAAGTACTTATTCGACCATTGCTGTGAGTGGGTTCACTGATGATGTTTCGCACCACTTGGAGAAACAAGTCCATTTCCGGATATAGGTGATCCGAGTAGAAGGAGCCCTAGATGCCTTGATAATATCCCAGAAATCTGCAAGAAGATCCAGAATCATTGGCTTTTGCTGCTCAGGAACCAGGCCTTGAGAGATAGGCTTGCTGGGTCGTGGTGGAGGACCTTGCGGTTCTGTTGTGTCAAGAGCTCCTGATTAGCTTTGTGGTGAATCGGGGTCCAATGGGAGAGGTGTTGTAGTGTTGGGTACCATATCTAATGGGCCCAATCCGGCGCTATCAGGATCATTGAACAATTCTGTTCCTTCAGTCAGCGTAGCACTCTCACTATGAGCGGGATGGGAGGAAAAGCATAAAGGAATTTCCCTGTCCAATCCACCGAGAACGCATCTCTCATTGACCGATGCTCTTGGTATCTGGAGGCAAATTCGCTGCATTTCTTGTTGGCTTTGTGGCGAAAAGGTCAATCTGCGGATGACACAATTCGGAAAATATTCTTTGGACTTCTTTCTCATCTAGTTTCCACTCGTGAGATGTCGTGAATTCTCTGCTTAGTTTATCCGCTAGGACATTGTCCACTCCCAGAAGATGTTCCGCTTTGATTTGGACTCTGTGGTGTAATGCCCATGTCCATAGCAGTTGAGCTTCTTGTGACAAGATCTCTGACTTGGTGCCTCCTTCTTTGTTCGTGTGATGCATGGAGGTCGTATTGTCTGTCTGGATGGTCACCACCTGCCTGGCTAATACCGGGAGGAAGGCTTTTAGCGCCCACCGTATTGCCCTGAGCTCTAGGACATTGATGTGAAGTTGAGATTCCTGAGCGGACCATGTGCCTTTGGTATGGAGGTCCTCTAGGTGCGCCCCCCAGCCCGATAGAGATGCATCTGTCCTGAGGAGAAGGGTAGATGTTGGTGCCTGAAAAGGCATTCCCTGTAAAAGGGTTTGAGGTGTATTCCACCTTCGAAGTGCCTTGTGTAATGTCTGCGGTAGTTGGACGGCATCCTCCCATGAACCGAGTGCTTGTTTCCATTGGCGGTGCAGGGCCTCCTGGATTGGTCTCATGCAAAGTCTGCAATTTGGTATGAAAAATATACATGAGGACATTATGCCCAGGAGAGATTTGAAAGAGTGTACGGTGGTTGCCAATCTGTCTAGGAACCATGAGGTCAAGTGGAGAATAGCTGCTACTCTGTCCGTCGAGGGTCTTACCCTGGGGATGCTGGCGTCCAAGCCCGTACCCAGGAAGAGAACTGTCTTGCTGGGTACTGGGCAGGATTACGTTTAGTTTATTGAAAAACCTAACCCTTTTAAGAGGTTTATTGTTCTCGAAACTCAAAGTGTTTTAGTTTGTAAAAGTTTGCCCTTATAAACCAGTCGTCCAACTACAGGAAGACTTCTGTTCCCGTCCTTCTGAGTTTTGCCGCTACCGGTGCAAGACACTTGGTAAAAACTCTTGGTGCTGATTTTAGGCCGAAAGGGAGAACACGGAATTGGAATTGTAACTCCCCTATTGCGAACCTGAGGAACTATCTGTGGGCAGGGTGAATGGGAATATGGAAGTAGGTGTCTTCCAAATCTAGAGTGGCCAGGAAGTCGTGCCAGTTTAGCCAAGGTAAGAGGCTTTGCAGGGATATCATCTTGAATTTGATGCGTTTGATGAACTTGTTGAGCGTTCTTAGATCCAGCTGCAACACCGGAGAGGGCAGGAGCCCATACTCCCCAGCTGCAACAGTAGCCACGTGATGCTGCCTAACCCCCTCGGCGTCCCCATTGACCCCAAGCGACACCCAGGTAATCCAGAGGCTGTGCAGGCCCCCAGGCCCCACAGATGCCTGCAGCGTGATCTGCTGCTTGCCAAGGCCCCTCGACACCAGCCCAGCTGATCTCCTTTTGTTCGCTCACCGGCGACTGACTACAAAATGGCCGGCGCGATGCGGCCTGGAAACGAGGCTGCTCCCAGTTGCTGAACAACCGGGTGCCTATTTAGCCTATCCTGGCCACCGACAGGCGGAAGCAGACCTGCGGACAAAGGCGGAGGATTAAGGCTTCCTGTTTTCCTATGTTCGCCGATGTGAGGCGGCACAGGCCGCCCTGCCCTCTCACTCAGCGGAACGCTTATCAATTACCACCAACTGTAAGTACATTGTCCCCTTGAAGCACGTATGACTTTGCCCTTACAGTTTGCCTGTATTCCATTGCTGATTTGAGCCTATGTGCTCCCCAACCGCCTTAGACTCCCTCACCCTCTGAAGTCACCCAGTATCACTGGTGCATCACCTATAGTGTCTCGAACACCGTTCCTCATCCTGCCTATAGACTGAGACCTACACACCAAGACTCCCAATGCGCATGACCCATGAAGTCTGGCCACAGTACCTTTATATTGCTGGCCAACCCACTCTCTGCTACTCTTCACGCATGTAATGCTACCCAGATTCTACCTACATTTAATACCCAGAAGCAGCTTACCCCAGCTTCCAGGTACTTTGTGACTGTATCAAGCGAAATGTGCGACGCTAAACGGTATTCACCCACCCTATTGTCTGCACAGCATAGTATCCAACGAGTGTGAATCTGCGCTATCCATTACATGAGTATGCCAAATTGCCTGTGCATGAATATGGCTATTTGATATGTTTGTTACTATCCTCAACGCCTATTAGCTACATAGACATAGATCACATAGCTCCCCATGCCCTCTCAGGGACTGCAAATCCCATTAGCCTATACTTTGCATGTGATATTGCTTACCTATTGTGTCACCACTTCCTATTTATTGCAGCCACTAGTCATCAATGCCAGGAGTACTGACTCTATTGTTTATTACGCTACCGCATATGACATATGTCTCATTGCTATCTCGCCCAATTGCCTTTCATGCAGTACCGCATCAGTGTTGTTTATTCTGCTAACTGCTAACTGCAATTCTGCCCAGTTGGTTGCCTCACTAGCATTGCCCTATTCCTGCCGCTTGGTGGTTTCCCTAGGTACCTAACACGTATTGCCTTATTATGTCTACTACTGCCTAGGCGCCTAGTTGCCCTACATGCACTATCATATTGTTGCTTAATGGTTAATTGCTAATTGCACTATCACCTAGATGCCTCTTTGCCATTGCCCTACCCCTGCTGCTTAACTTTGTTCTGGCCCAGGGGCCTAGCTGTCTTACAGGTACTGCCATATTTGTGTTGCTTAATTGTTAGCTGTTTAATTGCTACCCTGCCTAGATGCTCTAAGCGCATCGCTATACTCCTGCTGCTCAAGTGGGAAAGATGTTAATTCTAACAATTCTGCTCTGCACAATGGCTGCCACATTACATGCTGGTACCAGAAGCCAAGTATGCCTCGCTAAGCTTCCTCTAGCACCTATCTTAGATCCCAGCCCACCTAAATGGACAAATACAGATACGAACATTGCCACTCCCCTCCAACTTATACACAACAGTGCCTCAGGGTCAGTAACCTATGCTTCTCTACCTTGCACCACTTCTAATAGAAACCTCAGATTCCGTGCCAGGTTAACTAAATTACATGAACCACTCAGAAGATCCCTACCTCCTACCAACCTGAAAACTATCAGCATTTGAAACCTAGTCACACCAATTTGTCACCTCTACATTCTATTTCCAATATAAATGTCCGCCAAACTAATAATCATAAGCGTAAGCTGATTGATAACATTACAGCCAAACCTATCCAAGTCAAAGCTGTAATTGAGACCCCCCCTCTTAACGGAGCACTTCTCAATGCGAGGTCGCTCCTCGCCCACGCCATCGGCATTGCGGACCTAATCACAGAAGGCAATCTAGATTTCCTTGCGATCACTGAGACATGGCTATATAACGTGGCCGGACCGTTGCTTATGCTAGCCATCCCAGATGGCTACACAATAGCCAGACAAGACTGAGATGGCGCCCGAGGAGGCGGTATGGCCATCATCTCTAAAATGTGTCTCGTCCTCAGACTAGCCCCCACCCAACTGTTACAATCGTGTGAAATTCTATCTGCTAAATTTCAGATAAATAACTCACAATCACTCACCATTCATCTAATATACAGACCGCCTGGTCCTCTTGGTACCTTCGAGGAGGATCTGCACAACATACTTATTAACAACCTTAAACCATCCTCTCAATTACTCCTATTAGGGGACTTTAACATAGGTTTTAACGACCTAATGGATAAAAACGCTACAGATATAGCTAACACAATCAATGCACTAGGTTTGTCCCAAAAAGTTAATAAACCTACGGGGAGAACATTGGATTGGATAGCGGATTATAACTGCACAGTTACTATCTCATCCATCATGCCTCTATCCTGGACAGTTGGTAACAGAAGGGATAGCCCTATTAATGTGGAAGGAAGTAGAGCTAGAGCGCAATAGGAAACAAAATGGGGGGCTCCGACCACATATCTAATGTTGTATGCTTTCTATTAGAGTCAAGTATTTCCTGTGTTGTATCATTTGCAAATAAATGCTTCAAAAGTAAGCTAAGTATCCAGTAGAAGGGTTACTCTGCTCCGGAAGTACATTCCATATTCACATCCTGGGGCACCACTTTTGTGCTCAGTACAAACTGCTTTAATTTAGCACGTCCAGTTCTCTGACTGGATTGTCACTTATTATAGTCATCTTTCAACAAATGAACAAAAAGTTTTTTAGCATAGTACTCAACCACATCACAGTGTATAAATCAAAGGTGTGTTAGTACTTTTTGTGAAGTATTACATCATGTTCACAGTTTTGTAAAGAAAACAAGCCAAAAGACAACATCACAGTGTTCACACATTTCGGTAGTGTAACCTACACAGTTTCTACAGTTCTTGTGTTGATCCAAAGTGAGAGTCTATCCATCAACCTTGTCTTTTGGAAAAAATGAAATGGAGTAAAAAGAGTGGGCTAATCTAGAGTACCTAGATTGGCTGGAGGGTTAAATCTAGTTTGAATAGCCAATTCTAAGATGGTTAAAGAATTCCCACAGAGTACCAAACCGCTGGTCTACGCCAGGGGGAGACGCCCCATAAGATGTTGAGTGGATGGTAATAGCAGGGTCTTATGCTTGAACCACAGGCGTGTCGGCTCCTTGGTGCAAAGCTTTCATCTGGGCCTCTGGGTTTGTTTCTCTGTTAGTCCTAGGGCAGTAGCTGAGGTTATGGTTGCCCTTTTAGTAGTGGTGCTCTTATGCAGGAAGCTGTTAGTTTCATATATAGGGTTTAAGTTAGTCATCCTCCAATGTTGGAACCTCCAGCTCCTGTGTATATGGAAGACTTGGGGTCCTGGGTAGGGGTGGGAGCAAAGTAGAGTAGCTTCCTCAAAGGGCTTGCAATATAGCAGGGCCAAAGCAAAATGCAGAATGCAGGTTTTCTTGGCTCTGAGTAGGTTGATAAATATACTGGCGTTGGCCTCCAAACGAAGGGACAGACCACTCACTGGTGTCCTTTCACTTATCCACCACCAGACCTACTCCCACGACCCCTCCACTAGCACCACCATGTCTAACCAGAAACAAAAAAAGCATTACAGTAGATAAAGTAATCCCTGCGATCCTTCCCACTCTAAATGCATTACCAGAAAATCTTGATCCTAGTACCCTAGTCCATGAATTCAACAATATTTTGCGCACTACACTGGATAAAATTGCCCCTCTTAAACTAAGACCCAGCAAACCAAAAGTCCATTTAAATAAATGGTTTACGCCTCTTGAAAAGAAAAAGTGAAACCAATTGGAGACTTTGGGCCTCATTACGACCCAGGCGGTAAGGGGTTAACGGCGCCGTAAAAGGGTGCGGCGCCGTTAATCCCTTACCACCTACGGCACCGTAATTACCGCCTTCCCCATTCCCATTGAGCCCTATGGGGGCAAAAATGGGAATGGGGAAGGGCCAATGGTGAATGGGGAATTACCGCCCCGCCAACCTTGGAATGGGGCAGTAATTCCGCCATCCACCATGGCACAATCATTAAAATACCGGCATCAACCATGGCGCCAATAGCGCCATGGTTAATGCCTGGGTCGTAATGACCCCCTTTGCCCTTCTAATGATAAAAAAGCCAAATTAACCTCGCTCTCCTCGCATTATAAGAATGAAGTCTGTCGGGCAAAACGGAACTCTTATGACGAGCGCATTGCCAAATCCAATTCCAGTATGAAGGAATTCTTCTCCATACTAAAAGAATTAGAGTCACCAACAGCTATACCCGATATCTGTACTAAGGATAAGTCTTGGTGCGCAGACATCCAACATGCACTAGGCAATAAAATCAATATGCTCCAAAATAAAATACAGAAAAAAAGAAGAGCCAAATCTACAGCATTTGCCTAAAAAAACCCCGCCCAGTGATCCACCAATGGCACACAATAATATATTCCACTTCACCAAAATGTCTACACTGTAAGTAGAAAAAATCATCCTTTCAATGAAGCCTTCGAATTGCAAAGGTGGCATCTGCCCAGCACAACTAATAAAAGATGCTGCCAGAGAACTATCTCGGTTCATCGCCAAATTGATTAATGCCTCCTTTGCTTCAGGTACCACCCCTGCTAACTTAAAACAGTCTTGGGGGCTCCCTCTCCTCAAGAAACAGACATTAGATCCTCTCATCCCTACTAACTACCGTCCCATCACCACAGTACCATTTTTACAAAAAATATTGGACAAAGCTGCGTATAACCAAATTCAAAAACACCTAGAGCTGCACAAACTCTTAGGAGACAGACAATCCGGTTTCCGCCCACTACACAGAACGGAAACAGCCTTAATTGATTTAAAATCCCAAATTGACGAGCTGAGAGACAAAGGGAAGACAGTACTTCTGCTCCTACTTGATCTCTCAGCCGCATTTGATCTAGTGGACCATAAGGTCCTCTGTAGACACCTTGACTTTGCTGCTCACTTTTCCTCTGAGGCTATCAAATGGATTGAATCTTTCCTGAGCGAGAGAACCATGAGAGTATTCTCTCCATCGGCTGCCGCAGACCCTACTCCCATCTTGTGAACTGTTTCACAAGGTTCTTGTGTCTCTCCAACTCTATACAACATCTTCACCAAAACCCTGTTTGATGATTTGGACCATCTGGGTATCATCTACACTAACTATGCAGATGATACACAGATTCTTCTCCCGCTTTCTGGGGATCACAGTAAGGACACGGAGTTGGTGAACAGGGTATATCTTATCATCCAGGCATGGATGGCCACTCATGGCCTCTGCTTGAACGATGATAAGACGGAGTTGATAATCATGGGCACACAGGCTAACATCAAAAATCTAGTCCAGGAATTTTCTTCATTCAACATCGACGGGAATACCATCAAAGTCTCCAAGGATGTAAAAACCCTTGGTTTCTACCTGGATTCCACACTGTCCTTTGATAAACAGATAAAATCCCTTGCCTCCACCACAGCCTACACTTGCAAGCTGATAAGAGCTGGCAAGCCATTCCTTTCTAACGACAGCTGCTTGATCTTGGCTAGAACCTTAATACTCTCTAGAATTGATTATTGTAATGCCCTATATAGTGGTGCCAACAAAATCACCATCCAAAGGCTTCAAACAGTACAAAATAACGCTTTGAGAGCAGCACTTTGCATAAACAAAGGAACTACCTCCATAAATGGCTGTCCACTGGCAACAAAATACAACTAAAACGCTATCACTGACCCACAAAGCGCTAAACAACGCTGCCCCTGGCTATCTTATAGAGAAACTTTATAGAAGAATCTCTCTAAGACCAACTAGATCTGGCAATGCGAATTGCCTGGCTATACCCAGATACAGGCTCACCACAATTGGTGGTAATAGCTTCCCAGTGAAGGCTGCTAAACTATGGAACCTACTGCCACAAGACTTGAGAGCTGACCAACCTTACCTACACTTCAGAAAAAATGATATCAAACATATTATCCCTACTGACCCCTAGTCTCCCACCCTTTAGTATGCTTCCGCAGTTGGATCTACCTACTCCTACTCACCCGTTATTGTCACTTAATTCTGCGTCACTGCTTTTAAGTTCATGTGTAATCTAATCTATTTTTGAGATTCAGTGCTATACCTAGTGTAACACTTTGTAACTTGTATATTTGTACATTATATATTGTTGTAACCACATAAGCCTTTATATTGTATATTTTGAATATTGTGTAACCATGTAAGCCTTGCATTTTCTTATTGCTGCGCCCTGTTACCCTCGGGTCTGGTGCGCATAAAAAGTGAATAAACAAACAAACAAACAAACAAACATCCAGTATAGGTCTCCACTGACCGCTTTTCTTTTTGATCAGGAAGAAACAGGAGTAGAAGCCTCTTCCCTTCTGTTGGTCTTGGACTGGTTTGATAGCTGCTTTTTGAAGCAGTTTTTGAATTTCAGACATGGCATGTCTTAAAGGATGTACCTTGCGATTGGTGGGAGCAAGGGATGGAGGTTGGCTTAGAAATTCTATGGTGTGACCCTTGCGGATCACCTGCAACACCCACTTGTCTGATGTTATTAACTGCGAACGTTGGAGAAATCGGCTTACTCTTCTCCCCACCGGGGTGTGATGTTGAGGGGAAAGACATGGGCCCTCATTACCACCCCGCCGCTAAACCATGACGCTATTAGCACTATGGTTGGTGCCGGTGTTGTAACGAGTCCGCCATGGTGAAATGGGGAAATACCGCCCCATTCCAAGGCTGGCGAGGCGGTATTTCCCCATTTCACCATGGCCCTTCCCCATTCCCATTTTCGCCCCATAGGGCTCAATGGGACTGGGGAAGGCGCTAAGAACGGTACCGCAAGTTGCGGTACCGTAATTAGCACCGAGGTCCCTTTGCGGCACCCTACTTTAACGGCTGGTAAAACCAGCCATTAAGGTCGGGTCCCGCAAAGGGACCTTGTAATCAGGCGTTAAGGGTTTAACGGTGCCGACACCCTTTACGCGCCGTTAACCCCTTAACGCCAGGGTCGTAATGACCCCCATGATCTGGCAATTTTGCTTGCTCTGGGTATAGCCCGCCTTCCCTTCTGGGAGTACCTGCTAGAGGGTTGGTGGTTTCTGTTGTCCTGGAAGGTGCTTCCCTGCATTTTCTGACCATAGGAGGGACGATTAAAACCTCTGAATTTAGAGGATGAGCCTCGAAAAGGACGAAAAGATCTATGGACTTTGTCCTTGTCTTTAAGGGAACTGATGGCTCGAGCTGTGTCCGTGTCTGTCTTTATCCCTTTGAGGTGGTCATCGATCTTTTTACCAAATAGGTCTTGCCCATCGAGGGGCATGTCCAATATTTGAGCTTGGATCTCCGGTCTGATTCTGCCACGTCCACTGCTGCATCAATCATATGATCTGAGGTAGCTTCCCCGTCTGCTATGATCGTTCTGGCTTCTTCCTGGAGATCCGCTGGTAAATGCTTGGTTAGTTTAGACATACGTAACCATAGCTCACGGTCAAAATGAGCTGTCATGGCTAGTGCATTGCCCGCTCTGATGGTGAGAGAGGGTGACGAGGATACCTTCCTGCCCATGGCCTCTAATTTATGGCCTTCTTTGTCAGGAGGTGCTGATAAGGGCGATGAAGGATTGGACACATTTTTTCTGGCTGCCACCGTGATGACCGAATCTGGCTTAGTATGTCCCCTTAGACAAAGTGGCGCAGGCTTTGTATTTCTTTTCCGGTCTTGAAACCAGAGCAGGAGTAGATAAGGGTGTAGCCAATATCTTTGATCCAGATTCCCATATGGTATCAAGAAGAGGAATGGTCGTGACTGTCCTTCTATGTTTGTCCCTGTGCTCATAAAGCACTGACTTTTGCTCTTCAGGTGAGACTTGTAACTTGAATACGTCTGCAGCTTTGACGATAATGGTATGAAAAGATACCAAATCGTCTGGTGGTGAAGAATCTCCTAGAGAGTCTTTCTTTCTAAGTTTTTTAACAATGTAATCGTCCCATTCGCTATGAGTGTCAGGCTCATGCGTAATCTCCCCTTCCTCGGGGTCTGAGAAATCCCTGAAAGGATCCTCTTGCCAATCTGAGACCGATGCAGTCAATGGCACAATCGTCGGATCTCGAACAGGTGATCTTGGCCTAGGCGATGATCTTGGGCACAGGACCCTTGTCGGTGAAGCACTGAGCGTCCTGCTCCTGGATCTGGAAGGAGGCTCAGGTGAATGTGTTCTTTTATGTGGTCTGCTCCTGGAAGGAGACTCTCTAGGAGTGCTATGCCGAGGCGAGATGCTCCTCTGTGGCAGTGTAACCTATTTCGGTATAGATGACGTGTTCTTTTCCATTTGACGTCTGTTGAATTCTTCAATGATCCTTTGCATCGACTCTATAAGAGCTGGATTGTAAGGATCGGCAGGTTCCTCCGCAGTTAGTTGCCAGGGACGACTGTGTTCCTTGGGAGTGAGAAAAGGTTGCTTGTCAACAACTTCTGTGTCTGAAAACTCCTCCTGAAGAATGATGGCTGGGAGTTCTGCCATCTCTCTTAACGGAGAAAGTTGTGCTCCTATTGGTTCACGAGTCTTCATGGATGAGAGATTCGTGGACGAGTGATGGGATTCCTTTGTCGACAAATGTTTCGTGGAGGCTGATTTCGACGACGAAGATTTGGTCGTGGATGATACAGGTTTCGTCAAACAGCTTGGTCGTCGATGGGCCTCTATCGCTCGTAGACGGCTTATCCGTTGACGATTGCCCACCCAGGTTTTTTGTTTAAAGCCTCCTTACCTTTGGAGGTGGTTATTTCCTCAGGATGCCGTTTCTTGTGATCACCAGAGCCCAAAGGGGGTATTTCCACCTTCCTCTTACTTTTATGAGAGGGAGAGACACTCCTTTCCACTGAAGAGGCCCTTCGCTTAGAAGTTTGCCTCTCAGATGGTTTAGTAGAATGTACAGGAGCTGTCTTGGCAGATTCTTCGTCAGAAGATAGACCTTTGGCTTCTAAATGGAGAAGAAGCCTTCTGTGCCTGTCCTGCAGGATTTTGTTGGAGAAAGTTCTGCAAATGTCACATTTATTTATATCATGAGGATGCAGGCAGTAGATGCATTGCTCATGAGGATCCTTCATGTAGACTAGTTTCTTGTTTGTTTGTTTGCTTTATTATTTATAATGCGCAGATGTACCCAGGGGTATCAAGGCGCAGCATTTACAAGAATATGCGAAGCTTAGTTACAAATATAGAATATACATGTAGGCAATGGAAGTATTTACAGAACATAGTGAGGAGAACAAGCAATATAAACAGTATTGGTGCAAGTACGGGTGGACGCACGAGGTTACACAGTGTGCGGGTAGCAGGAAATTGATAGCCTTTGCACCTAGCTGTCTTGGTGGTTCCTCGTTTTCAGCCATGAAACTACCATGGATCGGAATTTCAAGTAGGGCATATCTGCTCTCAAGTTGGGAGGCAAAGAGTTCCACAATTTGGCTGCTTTTACCGGAAAACTATTACCTCTTATAGTGGCAAGTTTGAAGTTTGGGACAGCGAGGCAGTTTTTGTATGTAGTTCTAAGGGGTCTAGCGGAAGCTTGTCTGAGGAACCTGTTGATCAAATAGATCGGTGCGGCATTGTTGAGAGATTTATGAGTTAGAGATGCCGTTTTTAGGAGGATTTTGTCTTGAGTGGGGAGCCAGTTATTCTGTTGGCTGAAATGTGCTCTCTTCTAGGGATGCCTAGGGCTGCTCTCAGGGCGTTGTTCTGGAGGGTTTGTAACTTGTTGGCGGTAGCCTTGGAGGTTCCCAGGTAAAGGGCGTTACAATAGTCAAGGCGGGAAAGTATAAGGGCTCTAGCGAGTGTAAGGCAGCTAGTGTCTGACAGAAATGGTTTCGCTGAGCGGATTAATTTACACGTGTATGCAGTTGATGATGCCAGGGAGCTCAGTTGTCTTTTGAAGGAAAGGTTGGAGTCCAAGTAGAGACCCAGTGTTTTGACCTCCTGACCGACTTTGATATTATTCCCATCTATCATAAAGGAGTTGTAGGCAGGGCTAAGTTTCTTTAAACAGGGCGTAGTACCCAGGATGATAAACTCCGTTTTCTCAACATTCAGGCATAGTCCGTGAGTGGCCATCCATGCCTGAATGATGATGTACACCCTATTTAGCAAGGCCAAATCCTTTTCATAATCTCCAGAAAGCGGAAGGAGGATCTGGCTACCATCTGCATAGTTAGTGTAGGTCATATTGAGATGATCCAAATCATCGAAAAGGGGCCTGGTAGATATGTTGTACAGTGTGGGGGAGACGCAGGAGCCCTGTGGGACACCACAAGTGATAGGAATGGGGTCTGCTGCAGCAGTAGGGGAGATGACCCTCATAGTTCTTGCGTTGAGGAATGAGGTGATCCATTTGATGGCCTCTGGAGAGAAGTCTGCTGCTGTATGGAGGTGTGAGCATAGGACAGAATGGTCGACCAAATCGAAAGCTGCAGATAAGTCGAGGAGGAGGAGCAAGGCGGCTTGCCCTTTGTCCCTAAGAGTATCAATCTGAGCTTTTAGGTCGATAAGTGCAGTTTCAGTCCCGTGTTGAGGACGGAACCCTGATTGTCTAGATCCTAAGAGGTGGTGTTCCTCCAGGTGCTTCTGTATTTGTACATAGGCGACCTTGTCAAGGATTTTTAGTAAGAAAGGAATGGTAGTTATAGGTCGGTAATTTGTGGGTGTGGCTAGGTCCAGAGTAGGTTTTTTAAATAATGGAAGTACCCAGGATTGTTTAAGGTTGGAAAGGATGGAACCAGTGTTGAAGGAAGCGTTGATCAGTTTAGTGATGAAGGGTGAGAGGTCACGGGCGGCATCTTTGATGAGCTGAGCTGGGCACAGATCTCCCTGGCAGTTAGATGGTTTCAAAGACAGGATACTTTTTTCTACTTCAAGAGTATTGACTTTGGAGAACTTGAAGTGGATAGGATCTGTGGGCTTGAGCTTATCCGGAGTTTTGGAGGGGAGAGGGTCTTTTAGGGCAGCTTTTTTACTAGAGATTTTACTTTGAAGGGTCACGATCTTATTTGCCAAGGCATTTTGAATTTCAGAGCACCAGTTTTTATCTTTGGTGCAAGTGTCAGGGGGGAGTATGGAGGTTTCTACTTCTTTAAGTATAGAGAAAAGTTCTTTCATATTGGATTTAGCTTGGGAAATGCGAGAGTCAAAGGAGGTTCGTTTGGCCAGGTAAATCTTTTTTTTATAGAGTGTCGATAGTTTGGAGAGTTTGAGTTTGTTTGCAGCCGAGGGCTTTTTTTTCCAGGTGGCCTCGCATTTTCTCTTTTGCTGCCTTAGGTTTTTGAGGAAAGGGGTGTACCATTTGTTGAGGTGCGTTTTCAATTTACCTGGTCTGAGTTTGAGTGGGGCGATGAGGTCCAACGAGGAAGCCATAACCTTGTTATATTCTTCAACCAGGATCTCTGGATCCAGGTTATCGGGGAATGTGTTAAGTGTAGGGAGTAGATTCGGGATGAGTCTTTCTGGAGTAATATTCTTTTTATTTCTGGTGAGAGTTGGAGGAGCCGTGGTGTTAGGCGGAGGTGGGAGTCTGTCCGTGGACAGCAGGAACGATACCAGGTAGTGATCGGTCCAGACTAGTGGAGTGGTATTTGTGATTTTTGCTAAGCAGTTGTGGTCGGCCACCCAGTCAAGTATTCTACCTTTCGAGTGAGTGGGTGCCATACTTCTTTGCACAAAGCCTAGTTCAGCAAGAGTGTTAGCTATGGTACTGGCTGTTTGGTCTGCCGGGTCGTTATAGCCCATGTTAAAGTCCCCTAGGGTGAGAACTTGAGAGGAGCTTTTAAGATTGCTAGAAAGAATGACATTAAGGTCTTCATCAAAGGTGCCAATGGGGCCTGGTGGGCGGTAGATCAAGTGGATATTAAGGGTTTGGGAATTAGTAAGTGGGACTTTGACTGATAGTGTTTCGCAGGAGAGGACATTGGAGGAGGTTGCTAGTCTCATTTGTGTATGATGGCGACGCCCCCTCCTCTGGAGTTAGGGCGATATTGCCTCAAGATGGAATAGTTGTCTGGGACTGCTAGCATGAGCATAGGGCCTGCTGCAGGGTGTAGCCAAGTCTCGGTAATAGCGAGGAAATCAAGATCTTCTTTCAGGATCAGGTCTGAGATTTCTGTGGCATGAGCTACTAATGATCGGGCGTTGATCAAAGCTCCTTTGATTTTAGGGCTGACTGTATTGTTAGGGCTGACTGTATTTTTAGTAGCAGTTGTATGATGTTTGTCTTGTGTTGATTCGAGAGTGCCCAGACTGGGGAGGTTATGAGTGGGTCTCGTGGTGGGGTTGTAAGGTGGATTGGAAGTTTTAGTAGAGGAACTGGAGCGAGGAGGCTGTTCTTTGGACTTCTGTATAGTGGGCGTGAACGGACGAGAGGCTCATAGATTTTGGCTAGTCTAGCTCCAAGTCCTAGGTTCCTATCTATGATAGTACGAGGGAGACTAGTGGGTGGTAGCTGAAGGTTATTTATGTCTAGGTGTGGTGCCTGGTTGATGAGAGTAGTAGGAAGAGGCATGTTGGGTAAGTACGGGGCCATCTTAAGTTGAGTTACACTGTTTAGGATGAGGATGAAGACGCAGGCGAGCAGGCTGGTAGACGCAAATGGACGCATACTAAGTAGTGGTGAGGAAATTGGTAGGCTAAGGATAGGCTTGGGAACGCTAGATGGGCCAGTATGCATTTGTGGTAAGGACCTGGCCCATAGAACACCATCTAGATTCAGAATATGGCAATGAGGCTAAAATGCAGAGAACACTATCTAGGTTCAGAATATGGCAATGAGGCTAAAATGCATAGAACACCATCTAAATTCAGAATATGGCAATGAGGCTAAAATGCACAGAACACCATCTAGATTCAGAATATGGCAATGAGGCTAAAATGCACAGAACACCATATAGATTCAGAATATGGCAATGAGGCTAAAATGCATAGAACACCATCTAGATTCAGAATATGGCAATGAGGCTAAAATGCATAGAACACCATCTAGATTCAGAATATGGCAATGAGGCTAAAATGCATAGAACACCATCTAGATTCAGAATATGGCAATGAGGCTAAAATGCATAGACCACCATCTAGATTCAGAATATGGCAATGAGGCTAAAATGCATAGAACACCATCTAGATTCAGAATATGGCAATGAGGCTAAAATGCATAGAACACCGTCTAGATTCAGAATATGGCAATGAGGCTAAAATGCATAGAACACCGTCTAGATTCAGAATATGGCAATGAGGCTAAAATGCATAGAACACCATCTAGATTCAGAATATGGCAATGAGGCTAAAATGCATAGAACACCATCTAGATTCAGAATATGGCAATGAGGCTAAAATGCATAGAACACCATCTAGATTCAAAATATGGCAATGAGGCTAAAATGCATAGAACACCGTCTAGATTGAGAATATGGCAATGAGGCTTAAAGCGTGGAGCAATGTCTGAAATCCAAGTGGCAGTGAGGTTAGGAAACATGGAACAATAACTAGGTTCAGATGTGGCAGAATGGCTAGAGTACGTAAAGCACTCTCTGAGTTCAGGATTTTAGCAACTGAAGTAAGTTGCAATCCAGCAGGGCAGGCCTAGTCTGGGTGCACAGGTGTGATAGGTTAGGTTGAATGATAAGCAGGAGGCTTACATGCAGTGTTTAAGGTTACACAAAGGTCGGTTAAAGGGAAAACAGGTGTGCACACTGGCAATGTCTTTGTGTTCATATGAGCTTGTTTGGAATCGGTGATAGTCGTCGGGTGTCGGACTGGCGGATAGACATAAAGTTACCTTAGCAGAGGTCGAAGTGAGCCGGAAGCTCTGGTAGACGGTATGGCAGTGGCGGCAAGAGCAGACAAAAAGCGGGTGAGTGGAGCTCCTGCTCAGGTGCCTGCTCAGGCTATGAAAATTGGGTAGAGCAATCCTTGCTGCTCCAGGATGCGAACAGGGGCAAACAGGGCTTTTGTACGGCCTTCGTGCAGGCCGGCGCATCCGCCTGCCGGCGGAAGCAGGAAGCTAATATTGCCCGGATCGAGGCTCAGCCTCGCTATGGAGCCGCATCGCGCCTGGCATAGGAGAGTCAGGCAAACAGAAGGGACACGGTCAGGCAGGGCACCGTGTGATGTGCAGAGGGTCTGCACTTACTTGATATGCTGCCTGGTGGTCGTAGCTGCTGGAGAGGAGGGGGGCTCCTGCCCTCTTCCCTCGTTGGAGGTCGTCAAGGAAAGGGGTCCTGGGGGCAAACAGGGCCTTTGTACGGCCTGCATGCAGGCCGCCGCATCCGCCGGCCGGCGGAAGCAGGAAGCTAATATTGCCCGGATCGAGGCTCAGCCTCGCTATGGTGCCGCGTCCGGCATAGGAGAGTATTCTTCATGCACCTCCTGCAGTCCCTGAACAGGGAAGGCTTTTTGGCAGTTGGAAGTTCAGCCATGTTCTGAAGAGGATTTCACTCGACGAATGTTAGGTGAAAGAAAGTGTTTTCTGAACCCAGAAACAAAGAGAAGAAGTAACTTGATCAGGAGATTGCAAAAAGATATATTTTGGGAAAAACAAATATATCTAACAGGAGAAAGATTTCGAAAAGCTCAGAGAGCTGGAGGATTCCCTCTGTCTGTTAGACTTTGGTGAAAAATCTGAAGATGGCTGACTGGGGCGCAGCTTAAGCCCTACCATCTCATTAGTTGGGGCCATAAAGGACCAAAGTGAGGTGGAGGGACTACACAAGTGAATGGCTTATAGACCATAATGGGCAATCTACATTCATATTTCTATGGAAATAAGTTATATATTTAAAATCTTTAATAATTATTTAAATCACTGAGGATTCAATGTCTGACGACGGGGAATATTCAGGCATCTGAATCTATGAAAGATCCAATGCTGGAGAAAAGTGACATCTTGGGATCAAGGTGAAGAAGCTTATGCCATAAAATGGAGGAAGATATCAAGTCAGTTTACATGTGTACAGATGCAAAAGAAACGCAAGCAGACAAAGTATTCTTGAGGCTAGCTTTATAAGTGAATAGATTGCAGCATGCGCCAATGTATACATAAATGCATAAGGAGTAAAGGATGGATGTTTCCACTACGTATTATAGCAGAGTTGGACTAAAATAGTAAGGCCTCATTTACAGTGTGGCGCAGTAAGAAAAACACATGAATTAAAAGTGAATCTCGAACAAACGAGGCTGGATGAGCCATGAAGTCAAGCCAAGAAGCAAAAGTCTTATGAGGTTGGAATGAGATGACATTGGATACATAATTGTGTGAAAGAACAGCTCCTGTTCAGAAGGCATGAACAAAACACGGAAGACGTCAGAGGTCTATTAAAAAATAGTATTTTTAAGAGTGTAAAAGCTTGAAATCATGCTCTTTAGTCAGGGAAAGGATGAAGTTGGACGAGCAAGATGCTCACACATACGCATGAGGGCAGAGCGTGACTTCACTCCCCTGATTCTCCACAGTACAGAACAAACTCAAGTCCGAGCTTCAAAGCCTAATTGAGTACACTGACCATTGAGGTGATGATAGATTGATAACATAATTGGTGGGAAGCTGGGGCTAAAACAAGCTCACCAGCACCTGGAGGTCCAATCTGCGTGCTGCTTGACGTAGGTGGAAAAGTACTGACGAAGGTTAGAGTGCCAACCAATTGTAGGGGACCACGTAATTAAGAGTTTTATAGTTTGTGTAGCCAATAGGACATTGTGTATTTAGTGATTTTCGTAGGGGCCATTTTGAAAGGAGGGCTTAGTTGCCCCACCTGATGTTAAAAAACCTATCACTTCCACTTACTATCCCATACTAGTATGGATCATATACTTAGATAGTCACTTACAGCCTATGATAGTTGGTAGTAGCTTTTGTAATTTGCCAAGTAGGATGACATTGGTAGTGACGTTGGTAGTGACTTAGGTCAACGTCAATGATGACGAGTTTTTGTTTATTTGTTTGTTTGCTATATAATAGTTATGATATATAAACTATGTTTTTTATTAACTGCTTTGAGTAAGACGATCGAGCAAATTCATTGATGTTCGTTGTACTCCCTGTTTTAGAAAATTGAAAATAAAACAGTTATCCTTTTTACCAACTAACTTGTTTTGATTATTGATGTTTGAGTAACTTCTGCATCCCCATCCATGTCCAGGGTCATTGCTACTCATCTTAAAGGGCTGAGGTTATTCAGTTCACTGTGATGCCCAGAGCTCTGGTAATAGGTTGGAAAATCCCACCAAAATTGCTGGAAGAGCATCCATGTTCACACTACAGGAACAGCAGGCAAAGTGGAAAAGTACACAGCAATTTCATAGATCACACATCTGCAGCAATGAAGACAGAAGCTTCTTCCCCAACTGCCAGTATAACTATTCCCTTCCTAAATAGAACATCCATTGCTCATCAAATGACAGAGACATATCGTTGTAAGTCAAAGAACTTCACGATGAGGAATAGTCAGCTGAAAACCACAAAATAATACTCTTGTCTACTCACTGCTTGGGGGAGTGGGCAGCGACCAACGCCATTGATCCGACACATTACTTGAAGATGAAATATGTCTGATAATAAAAAAAGCCAACATTTAATAGTCATATGACTAGCTTGTAAGCAACTGGCAGTCTCGATCACTTCCTCGACGAAGGGGTCTACATGTTTTCGGTGATCCAGAAAGATTAGCATCCAAATAAGGAGCAGCATCACTGTATCCTTATGAAGAATTTTAAGCTAAGCAGGAAGTAGCATTTGTTATTTGAAGCCCCCATCTGAAAGTCTCTGCTTGACCTCTTGGAAACCTTTCCTGGTAGCCTGCATTTTGGGCCAGAAGTCCGGGAAAATGGAGATGGAGGCAGTCTCACGTTTCAGCTCCCCCTTATCATGGGCCGCCCTGAGAATTAGGTCCCTATCTCTGTAGTTAAGAATTCGAGCTAGTGTAGGCCTGGGGGGGGGGAAGACCAGCAACGGGATGCAAGCCAGGCAATCAATGTGTTCTTTCAATGAGAAAATGGTTGGAGAGCGCGGGGTGACCTAGTATTATGGGGTCATTCTGATTCCAAAAATAGCTCAACAGATCCATGTATGTCTGTCTCTGGCACCGCGAGAATCCTGATGTTGTTACGTCTTAACCTGGTTTTAAGTCTTCAAGTTTTGCTGTGAACTCACTCAGGTCTTTTTTGGTGACAGCAATCTCGCACTCAAGATTATGCACCCTTTCCTCTGTGTCCTGTATACGCATCCCCGCTTCTGTCATTCTCAGACAGAGAGCAGTGCAATTTTGTGTTGGGAGCATCCACTTTATTTGTGAGAGAATCTATTTTCTGTTCAGGGGACTGTAGAATAGGTTTCATCTCGACCATAAGAGATCCACTTCCTCCATCTCTGTAGCCATGTTTTGACTGGTAGGGAGCTTCTCTGCGCTCTTTATTGTCTGGCTGGGGTTTTCTCATTGCAAACGTATCCAGTTTACCTTGCCGTAGTGGCTTTGGCGTGACTTTGTGGCATAACCCTTCCAAAAAGTGAAAAGGGAGGTAATCTCTGACTGTCTGTCTGCTATCCAGGAGTGGTGTGCTGCCAATGATCTCTGCCTTAATGCCAGTAAGACCGAGATTCTCCTCATCGGCACACCTGCTCCCTCCTTTCATGTCACTCTCTGGCCGGCCTCTCTTGCCCCTCTTCCTGCTCCAACCTGTGAGACTAAAACCCTTGGGGTCATCTTCAACTCACCACTCTCCTTACATCTCTGACGTCTCTAAGAAGTAAAACTACTAGCTGAACCTCCTCAGAGGTATTCTTCCTTTCCTCTCCTTCCCCCAGAAGCTCACTGTCTCCAGAGCTCTGGTTCTCTCTAGGCTGGACTACTGCAACAGCCTGTTTCTAAATCTGCCTGCCTCAACTCTCCGCCTTCTGCAACTCATCCAAAACAGGATTGCGAGACTTGTCCTTGGCGTCAAGCCCAGGGATCGTATCACTCCAGGACTGAAATCTCTGCACTGGCTCCAAGTGGCGGCGACGATTTATTTAATTTATTTATTTATTTATTTATTTATTTATTTATTTATTTATGTATTTGTAAAGCATGCAAAGCCCAAAGGCAACTAGGCGCTGAAACTTAAGAGGATGGTTACAGTTTTTTGGGTTTTTTTCAAAGGCTTCCTTGGAAAATGCATATACATAGTAAAAACGCATATCCGTTACACATCGAGGGTTACAGGATTTTTTTAAGGCTTCCGTACAAATGCATATACATAGTAAGAACACATATCCGTTATACTAGAGAGTTACATAGAGAGAGCAGTTACCGTTACGTTGGCTAGGTATACTAAGTAATTGTCCTGGTGGCAGTGGGGTCATCAATATGTGCGCTTGGAATTGAGGGGCATGGTGTCTGTGAGGGGAGGTTAGACCTAAATAGTAAGGTTTTGAAGTTTTTCCTGAATTATCAAAACAATGTGTTGTTTCTAAGTTGCGTGGGGAGTGAGTTCCTCAAATTGGGTGCAATCACTGGAAAGCTTGAGCCTCCCGCTTTCTGTCTTCTATATATCAGGGCGATAAGAAGGTTAGCGTTACAAGACCGAGTAGGTCTATTGGATTGAATTTTACTGATCAGGTTGCTACGGTAGGCAGGCACCTTGTTCGAAATACATTTGTGTGAGCATGAGAATTTTGAATTTGATCCTGTCTTGGACAGGGAGCCAGTGGATATTTCTCCTAGTGGACGAGATCTGTTCATAGATAGGGATATTCAGAGCTGCTCTGATGGCGTTGTTTTGTACAGTTTGTAGTTTTTTTTCATATTTCTAATGCTGGTTCCAGAAAATAGAGAGTTACAATAATCAATCCTGGAGAGTATCAATGCTCTGACCAGGGTGATTGAATTATTCGGGGATAGGAATGGTATGCTGGCTCTTATCAGTTTAGCTGTGTAGGCAGCAGAGGATACTATGACGTTGACCATTCTATTTAAGGTGAGGGATGAGTCAATGTAGACCCCAAGAGTTTTTTTTTCATTGGCGACCGTGATGGCATTGCTATCGATGTTGAATGATTTATACTCTTGTGGGAGATTGCTAAGTTTAGGTTTGTGTCTGATTAGAATCAACTCATTAAGACACAATTCATTAAGAGCCATCCAGGCCTGGATTGCAAGGTACATTTTGTTTAGATTTTTTGAATCCGTGTCATAACATCCAGTAATTGGAATTAGTATTTGAGTATCATCTGCATAATTTGTATACGTGATACCCATTTTGTCAAGCTTGTCGAAGAGAAGCTTAGTGAATGCATTGTATAGTGTCGGGACACACAAGATCTTTGTGGTACACCACAGGTCACAGAAACAGGGTGGGTTTCTGCGGTGTCAGAGAAAACCCTCATGGTCCGATCGGAAAGAAAGGATTTGATCCATTTAATGGCTTGAGGAGAGAAGTGGGCTGCTGTTTCAAGGTGTTGGCATAGGATATCGTGATTGACCAAATCAAAAGCTGCAGCGAGGTCTAGCCGAAGGAGGATACACAGGTCGCCTTTGTCTTTATATTGATCCATCTGTGGTTTCACATCTAACAGGGCTGTTTCCGTTCCGTGACCTGATCTAAACCTGATTGTCTTAAACCTAATAGATTGTTACATTCCAGGAATTTTTGGATCTGCAGACAGGTTGCACGGTCCTGAATTTTTTATAAAAACGGTACTGTGGTGATAGGGTGGAAATTAGTAGGGATGTTGGGGTCTAATGTGGATTTTCTAAGTAATGGTAGAACCCAAGGCGTTTTTAAATCTTTCGGGATTGTGTTGGTGGCAAATGAGCTATTGAAAAGGCTGATAATGAAGGGTGCAAGTTCAGGAACACATTCATTTACCAAGGTTGCAGGGTGGGTGTCACTCTTGCATCTAGAAGGTTTTAAGCCTTTGATAATATTAATGGTGTCTGAGATAGAAAGTGGTGTGAAGGCACATGTATTATCCTTGAGGAGTTCCAATGAGGGAGGTGTCATTGGGAGAGGGGGATTGAGGTTGAGTTAAAGTTTTTCTTTAGCTATTTTTTGTTGTAGTAAAGAAACTTTGTCTGCTAAGGCGTTTTGGATGTTGGAACACCATTGTTCATTTGTGATGGTATGGTCTGGGGTAGGTGCTGGTGATTCTAATTCTCAGAGAATAGTAAAGGGTTCTCTGGTATTGGACTGGGCGTTCGAGATTCTTTGGTTGTAGACTTCGCTCTTTACTTTAATGATCTCCTTTTTGTAGTTATTAGTTAGTGCCTGGAAGAGGGCTTTGTTTGCCAGTGTTGGGAACTTTAGCCAGTTGTTTTCTGCAGATCTTTTGGTTACACGCGTAGTATGGAGTTCAGGGGTAAACCAGGAATTAATATGTGCTGAAGGTTTGGCTTTTTTATTTTTTAATGGGGCTACTTTTTCAATAGCTGCCAGCATGACTTTATTATAATTACTGACCAATATCGAAGGGTCGTTGTCAAAATACGGCGGGTCCAAGAAAGGTGTTAGGAGTGGTAAAATGTTATCTTGGTTAATATTTTTCATGCTTCTAAATGGTGCCATGGGTACTAGTATGGGAGGTTTGGCAGTTTTAGTGCTGATAGTAGTGGTGAAGATGGGTATAGTTTCTTACCTGCATTTCTCCAGCGTTGGTATCTTTGTGAATCCATGAAAGATCCAATGCTGGAGAAGGGAGTAGTTTCTTACCTGTAACTCCATTTCTCCAGCGTTGGTATCTTTCATGGATTCACATGCTGTGAATATTCCCCGTCGTCAGGCTGGGAACCTCAACTGAGATTCCCAGCCTGACGACGGGGAATATTCACAGCATGTGAATCCATGAAAGATCCAATGCCTGAGAGTATGGCGTTATGATCAGACCAGGGCGTAGGGGTGTTGGAGAGGATGTCCGTGATGCAATTGGTGTCTGCTATCCAGTCTAAAGTACGTCCTTCTTCATGGGTGGATGAGCAGATTCTTTGTGTAAAGCCTTGGGCTTTCATGGAATTGGCCAGTAGGCCAGCATGGGTATCCAATGGGCCATTCAAGCCTAAGTTGAAATCACCCATAATGATGACTTTAGAGTGGGGTTTCATATTATGTACCAGGAGAGATGTGATGTCGTCTTTGAATGTGGAGATAGTGCCTGGAGGCCTATAGATGATGTGTAGTGTAAGAGTGCAGTTATGTGTGAGGGAGATTTTTTTGTGTGATGATTTCTCCTGCAGTGAAGGGGAGTTTGGTGGAGATTCTCATGTTCAGGGCTTCCTTAGCTAATAAGGCTACTCTGCCTCCTTTTGATGTAATGTTATCCTTCCTGAAGATGGAGTACCCCTCCAGAATGGCTAGGGAAAGATGAGGGCCTGAGGCAGTGTGGAGCCACGTTTCGGTGACTGCTATGAAATCTCGGTCGTTAGTTTTGATGACGTCTGCAATGTCCAGTGCATGTGCGGTGATAAATCTGGCGTTGATGAGCGCACCTTTTAGTGAGATCTCATAAGCCTTGACTGGGACCTTGGCAAGTGGGTGAGCATCTGTGAAGTGTTTTGAGTCGTCTGATATGTGTGGCATTGATTGGATTAGGGTATGGGTAGAAGGGTCTCTATGGATAGCTGGATTGTTGTTGAAATGCAGGGTTAGCGCTGCAATAGGATGACAGTGTGTCTTGGGCTTTTGATAGTTGTGGATGATTAGCATATGTGGCTTGTTGATCCGCTGATAGGAGCGTGAAGATAGTCTTAGTCTTCTATTGAGTCACACAGAAGGACGAGAAGGTGGTGGTGGGCTGGAAGTTTCTGAGTGACTGAGTGATATGGTACAGTTTTCTGTGTAGGACGGGCAAGAGGTGAATGGACTATGGAGGTGTGGGAGTATCTCTGGGCTGTCCGCAGAGATATACAGTATGATCTTGTTAGTCTGTCAGGTGGAAGAGTAGTTAGGGCATATGCACTGGTGTAGGGGTATGGCCTTGCTGTGTCATTTGTGGAGTGGGGGTTGTAGGGGTGTCCGGGAAAGGCGATGTTGTGTTAAGGAAAGGAGTGGGACAAGGGATAGGATGGTGATGGTCACACCGTAGGCGAGATAAGCCTTTTCCTAACTGTCTATAGCCGCATGCTGTGCAAGGCATATCCTTACTAGAGTAGGTGTCCATAACGGGTCTGATGTGTGGACGTTTCTCTTGAAGGCAGTTGGATTGGGCTAGCAGTAGCAGTGTTGGCAACATCAGGGTGAGACCTGTGAGACCTGTCATAGCAAAGGCTCTGTAGATTACAACATTCAGGGACTATTGACATATAACATGAAAGGCTACGAATAGTATATCATGAGCAATTATATTCAGAAACAGTATGTGGATCAGCATACAAGGAGCAACTTGGAGCAAAGTCAATATATTCAGCAATTATGTTCAGACGCACTACGTGCATCAACATTACAGGAGCAACTAAGAGCAGAGTGCATCAACATTGAAGGAGCAGCTAGGAGCAAAGTCAATATATTCAGCAATTATGTTCAGACGCAGTACGTGCATCAACATTACAGGTGCAAATAAGAGCACAGTCAATACGTGCATCAGCCTTCATGGATGGCTATAGTATATCATGACTAGCTAGGTACTGATTCAATGGGTACCGCCTTGGATATGCTTCAACTAGTTACATACGTATGATGTGATTTGATAGGTTATTTATAACGCGCCTAATACCCAGAGGTTTCTAAGCGTGGACCCGGTGATCGAAATTGTGTTGCTCTGTGTCGTTCTGCTTCCAAGGCAAGCACGTTGCCCCTGAGCTATCCTCCCGAGACGTCGTTTAGTTATGAGTTAGACTAGAGACAGGAAGCTAGTGTCTGCACAGATAATAGGTGCATACTGATGCAAGGGAGGAGACCAGTATTACAATCGCCTGGGTGCTATACTAAAGAATATGTACTGGATGGGGTGTAGCTAGAGTCAAGATTCAGCAAAGTGCCTAGTTAGTAGAGGATACCGCCTTATAAGTAGAGGGTAACAAACGCCAAACCAAACGTACAGCAGGAAATGCAATACAGTACAGGACATTGCAGTGAACAGATCACCATTTCACTCACAGATTGGTGTACATTAGGTTAATCAGTAAAGCCAGTAATGCATGCAGGTAGGACAGAGAACACAACGCATATGCAAACACGGGTAAACGGATAGTTGACTGCATCCGGTACAGGCGCTCTAGATGGAGTCATGAAGGTAGAGTGAGGGTTCTGGGTCCGATGACGCGTGTCATGGATTATAGGAGTACGTCTAGCTATGACTTCAGTGATCGACATGTAATGGGGAACGTGTCATATGATAGGGGTGCCGTGCTGCAAAAGGGAGTGAAGGAGTACTTACAGCGCTGGTTGAGAAGCGATGTCCGGTGCTGGAAGTGAGCTCACAGTATACAATGTAATCGGGCAGCCTCTGTGGGCCCACGGCCCTTAGGCACAGACAGGCTTGTGCTTTATGTAGCTGCCTTCTGAGGAGGGTCGGCTTGGTCCTTCTGGCAGAGCTTGGCCCAGTAAATATCATAGTCGGACCAATGAGCTACAATGCGGTTGCTAGGCAACCTGTAAACAAGGAGTGGCGACTGCCATTTTGGGGGTGTCCAGACATTTCGTCGAAAAAAAAAGGTCGACAGGACAAATGGTCGACACCATTTGGTCAAAAACCAAATGGTCGAATTTTTTTATTTATTTATATATATATTTTTTAGGTTTTCGTTTAGGGAAAAAAGGGTTTTTTTTTAAAAAAAAGGGGGTTGGGGGGACCCTCCCCAAAAAAAAAAAAAAGTGAAAATACTAAAAAATACAAATTCGACCATTTGGTTTTCGACCAAATGGTGTCCACCATTTGTCCTGTCAACCTTTTTTTTCGACCTGTCTGGTAACCCATTTTGGGCAGCTCCTCGTATTTATACACAGAAAATATGGCAGAATAAAGGCCACAAATGCTTTTTGGCAAATCTGAGGCAGCAAGGGGTCTTTCCTGACTGTGGGTGCAGGGTAGTAGATCTATTACAGGCTCAGACCTGCTTACCCAAGCAACAGCGTTCTTGATGCCGGATGATCGTGCTTTTCGATCGTGCTGCTCCTGCAACTGGCGGCGATGGTGCGAGCTGTGCTCCTGCCCACCCGAGGAAAGAAGATCAGATGCGGATTACGTTCAAAACCCTCTGCATTGGCCATAAGGCCTTCTGGGGCCTCAATATCTTACACTCTCTTCCTAAATATCTTTCTTCTCGAGCTCTTTGCTCATCCGCCTCCAACTCCCTCAGGGTCAGTCACTTCTCCAAGCAACAAGTTGGCAGTAGATCTCTTTCTTCGGCTGAGGCCTCCCTCTGGAACAGCCTCCCTGCCTCTCTGAAACCTGAGGAGAACCATCTCCGGTTCCGGAAGCACCTCAAAACCTTCCTTTTTGCTTCTGCTTTCTCTCCTCCTCTCCCCTGCTGATCGTCTGGCTGAAACGGAAACTGCCCTGGTTACCTGGCTATCCTCTGATCTCGGGCCCAGGTCCCCTCCCCGCCAGTTGCACACGTGCACTGCCCCCCTGGCAAACCTTGCACTCGGGGGCTGTTTCTGTATCCCTACAGCCCCCTACCTGCACTTGACACCAGATGTCTGCACTTACCCTTGCACTTGCCACCAGCTGGCCGCACTTTTTAAATTTTTTTTATTTATCTTTACTGTTATCCTATGTACTGCACTGCCCCCTCCCCTTTCCCCGCACACTTTTCCCCCTCCAGCCTCCCCTGCTCTTGCGCAATCTCAATGGCACCTGGCCTAGTAAGATCATTGTCTCTGTCTTCCCTCTGTTCCCCCTCCCATGCCTCGTCGCCCCTTGAAACACTTGTGTATAGGCGCGTTATAAATGCCATATCATATCATATCATATAACATTAGTCAGATAGGTACACATTGGTGGCTTTGACGCAAATAAAAGAAAGTGCTTGGCACACAAAATTAAATAAGCACACTTGCTAAAGTCTGTTAATGGACCCGTCATAGGACGAATAGGTCCATACAATAGGATGACAGGGGTCCTCTCCATGTCGGCAAGCACACTTACAGGGCACCAGAATCTTGACACAGTTGAATTAAAAGGAAGGAACAAGTCACTTACCTGTAACTGTTGTTCTCCAGCATGGGTCTGGCATGGATTCACATGCTCATGAATATTCCCCGTCGTCAGGCTGGGAATCCTCGGTAAAGAAAAATCAGTATCAGTTTCGTTTCTGATCTGTCTTTCGTAGTAGTAACCAATCACTGATCTCTGCGTCATACTGACCACAGCCAATGACTGCCCTCTCCCTAAGCCCCGCCTCTGGCAGCCATCTTCAGATTTGGTAGCACGTGAAGTGGCAGTATGACCAAGTGAAGAGCCGCAGAGGGGTAGGCGGGAGGGTTCGCATGTGAATCCATGCCAGACCCATGCTGGAGAACAACAGTTACAGGTAAGTAACTTGTTCCTTCTCCAGCATGGGGTCTGGCATGGATTCACATGCTCATGAACATAAGAATACATAGCAGTACACACATGCACAACCACGGGAGGTGGCAAAAGGCTCAACATTGAGCAATACAAAAAACTCAACATTAAGCATCTCTTACCTCCTCACCGGGCTCACCTTAAGCGAACAGGTTGCGCAGCACTGCTTGGCTGACCCTGGACTCCTCCCTGGAATCCCGATCGACGCAGTAGAATCTCGTGAAGGTGTGCGTCGACCTCCACGTAGCAGCCCTGCAGATGTCCAGCAGGGCACACCAGATAAGAACGCCGTAGTAGCAGCGATCGCTCTGGTCGAATGGGCTCTCGGACGGCCTAGCTGCGGTCGGTTAGCCAACAGGTGGCAGTGCATGATGCAGCCGGAGAGCCATCTGGAAATAGAAGACTTCGAGAGAGCCTTCCCTTGATTCACAGGTCCAAAGTTCACGAATAGCTGAGATGTCCTCCGAAAACTCTTCGTGCGGTCCACATAGAACTTCAGCGCTCTAGCCACATCCAGCGAGTGCAAAGTCCTCTTGGCCGGCGACGAAGGAGACGGGAAGAAAACAGGTAACACCAGGGGCTCGTTAAGATGGAAGTCCGACGGCACCTTGGGCATAAAGGAGGGGTGCGTCCTAAGCACCACCCTCGAGGCATGGAAAGCCAAGTACGGTGCTTTGCAGGATAGGGCCTGGATCTCTCCCACTCGTCGTCCGGAGGTAATGGCCACCAGGAATGCAGTCTTCCACGACACAAACTTCATCGGTGCGGAGTGCATCGGATCGAATGGGGGCCCCATGAGCCTGGTCAGCACCACGTTAAGTTCCCACGCCGGGGCCGGGGTCTTCACCGGCGGGAACGACCGGAACAGTCCTTTCATAAACTCTTTTACCAGTCGATGGGACCACAGGGACGTCCGTCCTGTGGTTCTGGTATATCTGGAGATTGCCGCCAGATGAATCTTAATGGAGGCATGGGCTAGCCCAGCTTTTGCCAGCGATAGCAGGTACGGCAGCAAGGGGCCGTAATCTGTAGGGGGTTGATCTTCTGTGCTCGGCACCAGATAGAGAACCTCTTCCACTTATGACCGTAGCATTTGAGAGTCGAGGACGCCCTGGCCTTTGCAAGAACCTCTCTGCAATCGGCCGGTATATCGTAGCCTCCAAACTCTAGCGCTGCAGGAGCCAAGCCTGCAGGTTCAGCGACGCCGGGTCGTGGTGGAAGATGGCGCCTTCTTCTCTGGAGAGAAGGTCCGCGTCCGCCGACAGCTTGATGGGAGGGGACGTTGACAAGTCCAGAAGGTCCGGGAACCAGATCTGCCTCGGCCACGCGGTGCGACGAGGATCATCCTGCACCGGGACCTCTTGAGCTGGTTGATGAGTCAAAGCAGCAACGGCAATGGCGGGAATGCATACAGGTATAGGCCATCCCAGGGGAACGAGAACGCATCGCCCATGCTTCTCGGCTGGGGAAACCTGCTGGCGAACCTCTTGCACTTAGAGTTCGTTGCTGTTGCGAACAGGTCGATTTGAGGTTTGCCCCATCGTCGGAAGAGTTGATCCACCTGATCCTGGAGCAGTTCCCACTTGTGACACGTGCGCAGCTCCCTGCTGAGCGAGTCGGCGATGGTGTTTCTTTCTCCTGCCAGGTGGAAGGGAACCAGGAACATCCCCTGGGCGACCGCCCAGTGCCACAGATCCTGTGCCTCCTTGGATAGGGCTGGGGATCTGGTGCCTCCCTGCTTCCGTATGTAAAACATTGTCGTGGTGTTGTCCGTGAAGATCCGCACCACCTTGCCCTTGAGCGACGGGAGGAACGATTTGTGAGCCCAGAACACGGCTCGGAGTTCCAGGATGTTGATGTGCAGGAGCCTCTCCTCCAGGAGCCAGAGGCCTCTTGCATGGAGATCTTCGGTGTGGGCGCCCCAGCCTTCCAGGGAGGCGTCCGTCGTACCCGTCTCCTGGTATGCCGGCGTCTGAAAGTCCTTGCCCGCCGTGAGGTGCGCTCGAACTCCCCACCACAGAATCGCCCGCCGGAACACCTCGTTGAGGGGGACCCTGTCATCGAAGGTGCCCGTCGCCTGCATCCAATGGGCGTCGAGAAATTCTTGAAGAGGGCGCATCCGTAGTCTGCAGAGGGGCACCAGGTAGATGCAAGAGGACATCATCCCCAGGAGGGACTTGATGGACCTCACCCTAGCCACGTCCATGACTAGCAGACGCTGCACTTTGCCTAGAATGGTCTTCGTCCGTTCTTCCGACGGTGCCGCCAGTCGCCTCACTGTATCGAGCTTTGCTCCCAGAAACAGGGCCACCTGCGACGGCACCAGGTGGGACTTTGGGTAATTTATGGCGAATCCCAGGTCTGTGAGGTGCTGGACGGTCCTCGCAGTGTGTTCGACGGCGAGTTCCCTCGTCCTTGAGCGGATGAGCCAGTCGTCCAGGTAGGGGTAGACGTGAATCCCTTGCAGGCGCAGCCGCGCCGCCACAGGTGCTAGGCACTTGGTAAAGACCCTGGGGGCCGACTTCAATCCGAACGGCAGTGCTCTGAATTGGTAGTGGCGTCCCTGGACGACGAACCTGAGGAACTTTCGGTGACTTTTGAGGATGGGAACGTGGAAGTAAACATCCTCCAGGTCCAACGACGATAGAAAGTCGCCTTCCTCCAGCTGTCCCAGCACGTGCTGGAGGGTGACCATCCTGAACTTTTGTGACCTGATGTATTTGTTCAAACGACGAAGGTCCTGGATGGGGCGCCTGCCGCCCGTCTTCTTCCTGACGAGGAAGTACCTTGAGTACACCCCGGAGCCCCGGAGCCTCTTCGGGACACGCTCGATGGCGCCTTTCCTGAGCATCGCCCGTACTTCCAACAGCAGTTGCGGGACGTGATTTTCCTTCCTGGCTACAGGTGGAACGTGAGGGCACTTCTTCAGGAATTCGATAGAGTGTCCTCTTGCCAGGGTATCCAGGACCCAACGGTCGGTGGAGATGGACTTCCACACGCCGACGAACTTCGTCAGCCGGCCTCCCACCGGGGTGCTTCGGTGTGGGCCCGAGGCCACGGCCGGTTCAGTCCTGCTTGGAGGTGGTGGCCTTGACGCCCTGGCCACCTTGCCGACGGCGGCGCGGCGCTCCCTGCTTGCCGCGACCCCTGTAGGCCTCCTGAGACGAGGAGCGTGCCGCCTGGCGGTAGGACGACGAGCCACCGCTGGATCCCTTGGAGGCACCCTGTCTGCCTCCGGAGCTCCGAAAGGGCCGTCGTTGCTGAAGGGCTCCTAGGGCGCGGGCCGTCTCCGTGTCCGTCTTTATGGATTCGTCCACCGCCTTCCCGAAAAAGTTGCTGCCGTCGAACGGCATGTCCAACACCCTGGTCTGGACGTCCTGACGGAAGTCGGTCGCCCGGAGCCAACCCCGTCGTTGTAGGCAAACACCATTGCCCAGCTGGCGGGTCCCGGTATCGGCAATATCGGTTGCCACCGTTATGGCGTGGTCCGACGCCACCTCGCCTTCTTGAAGTATTTCCAGGGCCTCGGACCTCTTGTCGTCCGGCAGGAAGTCCAATATGGGGGCCAGCTTAAACCAAAGCTCCCTGTCGTAACGGGCCACGATCGCCAGGGCGTTGGCCGCTTTGATCGTTGTTGCTACCGACGAAATGACCCGCCGCCCCATGGCGTCCAACTTCTTTCCCTCGCCGTCCGGCGGGGAATTCGACGTCGAGGCTCCTGACCCCGCCGCTTTCTTCTTCGCCGCTGCCGCCGAGACGACCGAGTCTGGCGTTGGCTGGGCCCTGAGGCACAGGGGAGCGGTTTCAGGGACCCGGTACTTCTTCTTGTACCGGTCCCGTTTGGCTGGTGCCGTGGAGGGGTTCTTGAGAACCGACAGGCCCTCCTCCCAGATGTCATCGATTAGAGGCACCGCGATGACAGTCTTCCTCTTGGCCTCCCGGCGCTGATAGAGGAAACCTTCCTTTTTCTGCTCCTCCGGGCAAAGCTGGAACAATTCGGACGCCCTGGCGATCATGGCGTGGAATGAGCCAATCTCGTCGGGCGGCGAGGCCCGTGCGACGGGAGACGGTAGACCCGTTCCGTCGTCGTCGCCGTCGCCCTCAGAACCCGTCGTCGAGCCCATCGCACCGTTATCTCCCGACTCGTGGGAGGATGAGGAGGGAACTGTAGGCCTTACGGGGGTGAGTGGAGGGTTGGGTCCTCCATCGTTTGTTCTGAGGACTTCCCGACGGGCCAGGTTGCGGGTCCTCTGGCCTGGGCCGTGGTAATCTCGTCCTTATCTCAGAGCATAAGGACTGGATCGCAGACAAAATGGCCGCTGAGCTATCCTGAGGCCTAGGTTCCGGCTGCGCCGGAAGGGAAGGCTGCTCTTCCTCGCCATCGTCGTCTTCCTCGGTTATCTCCCGAGGACCTTCCTTACGGGATCGAACCTTCTCAAATTGGACTTCAAGATTCCTCACGGCCTCAGTCAGTTCCTCCTCCGAGGCTGACTCTGAGCTCGAGGAGGCTACTGTGCCCCGCCTCGCTTCTTCCATCATGGTGGCCATGACAATGGGCTGAAAAGAGGATTCCCTCCTTGGCGGCAGGGAAACTCTAGTCCCGGAGGCAGTCTCCGCTGGCGGGGTCTCTGCCGGCTTGGCCAGAGTCGCCGCAATCGCCTCGATAGAGGCCTTTGCCTGCTGGGTAGGGGCCTTCACCACCTTAGGTGCGTCCTGGGCCTTCTCCTTAGGTGGAGGGGCGACGCCTCGCTCCCCCTCTTCCGAAATCGGACGGTGCTTCTCCCGAAGCTTACCCGGGGTCTCGGACTTCCTCTTCCCCGAACCGGAGCGCTGGCTCGTGGTTGACGGTGCCGGGGAAGGCGCGCCCTGCCTGGCCACCGAAGAGCCCGACCTTTCGGCGCTCCCGGAGCCAGTGGACTCGCGGCGCTTGGCCTGGTGATGGGCCCCTGTCGCCGGGGCGTCCGCACAGGACTTGGAAGCCTGCTCGGACCCTTTCTTCTTCTTCTCACCCGTTGAGCCCTTCTCCAACCAGCTGGCGAGACGGGATCGACGGTCCCTCATGGTCCGCTCCGGCAAGTTCTTGCAGAACTGGCAGTCCTTCTCTACATGAGTTTTGTCCCCATGAAGACAGTAGAGGCATCGCGAATGTTCGTCCTCCTTAAACACATTCTGCAGCCCGCATCCAGGGCAGCTGCGAAACAGCTTGGGTCCGGGTGACGAACTCGCGTCCTGGGCCATCTCGAAGTAGGCCGCGAATCTTCTGGAATCCTCCAAGAAGTTGATTCGACGAAATCTTCACCCTTGAGGGGCGTAGGAAAATCCTGCAACGGGTAGCCGTTAACAGGAGTAGAAACGGTGGAGCTTGAGGCTCGATTAACCGAAAAAATGTGAAAATTCACCCGAAAAAGCGCGAAATACGCAGTAAAAGCTCGAGAGCTAAGCACGAGGACTCCCAACACTTGAATGTGCGGTAAAAATCTGAAGATGGCTGCCAGAGGCGGGGCTTAGGGAGAGGGCAGTCATTGGCTGTGGTCAGTATGACGCAGAGATCAGTGATTGGTTACTACTACGAAAGACAGATCAGAAACGAAACTGATACTGATTTTTCTTTACCGAGGATTCCCAGCCTGACGACGGGGAATATTCATGAGCATGTGAATCCATGCCAGACCCCATGCTGGAGAAGCACAGTTATACACACAATTTGCCAACTCAAGCAGCACAGTATTCTTTCTTCCTCCCTGAACCAGGTTAGTGGCAGCCACGCTCCACAGTGCATGCAAGGTCGAATCCTTCAAACTGTTTTTTGTACTGGGGGAGTGTTTGAGTAGCAGTCAGTAAAACGCACCTTCACCAAGCTCCCTCTTCAAAAGCACATCAGCGCAGTTTTGGGGACCTTGGAAGGGTCCCCAGTAATGGCTACTCGCTGCCGGGCAGTCATGCGGCTCGGCTCTAAGCAACACTTGGTTCAGCCCTTTATCAGGAAGCAACCGAGCACGGCCACCTCTCAACAGCTTCTGAAGCTGTCATGCTTATATTTTATGATCTAGCATGAACCTAACATAGCTTCAGGCAAAAGATGGGCCTGCAATATCGGTGTATCAGAGGGGAGCTCTGCTTTAAGTGATCCTCATGGTCGCTGGCCTCTAGCTCCCCTTCGGCCATTCTTATCAGCATTGGTTACTTTCTCCAGAGAATGAATGCATAGCAGCAAATGGCCGGTTTACTGTTGTTTACCTCTCACCGTTATTTTCTTCCAGCCTGGTGAGGTTGTGACTTCTAATGGTAAGTTGGCCTCCAGAGATGGTGAGTTTCTCAGCCAAGTAGAGTGGTGTTTTGATTGTGACAGCTTTGAAGGTCCCCCTTTCATGTTCCCATTTCCTCCTCACTGTATGATTTATTTGCACTCAGGTCACAATAGCACACAACATCTGGCACCTGCTAACAGGATTACTTGGCTCTCTGCTATGCTGCTATGTAGTCTGCTCAGTGTTCCTGTTCAAAACATTATACTCCCTTTTACAAATACAGATACATTCAAGTGTCCTCGTGACTAATCTGCGCAGCTGTAATAGCCATCCTTTCCCTTAGCCTGAATTGGGAGTGTCCCTGGAGCTCTGCCCCTGCCTTCTTTTACAGTGTGATTGGGAGTCCTGGATTTTAAAAAAAAAAGGAAAATCGTGTTATGGTGAAAATATTCAACCTTACATAAGAGTTCAGTGTTTTAAAAGGAAAAACAAGAATGACAAGAATATTAAAAAAATGTCAAACATTTTTTCACAAATTATCAGAAAATTTTACATACAACATTTACAAATCTAGCATAATATTAAAATAGAATACAAATCATTCTGAAAATTCCATAAGTATTTGCCATATTTTATCCATCAAAAATTGGAAAATGTATAATTATAATTTAACCAGAAGTAACTTGCAACGGTTCTTAATTTTAAAAGGCAATCATCCACAGAAATCTACCGGAGTCAAAATAGATACGAGTTCTATGAATGAATGTCATCGCAATAAAAATCAATCCCATTTCATTCATGAATTTCAAAGCTGCTATAGTTAACAGTGTTTCCTGGCCCCTCATTGCTCTTAACCAAACGTTCTCTTGCAAGAGAGTTCTCTGACCATGTACAAATCTGACAATGTCACTATAAAAACATGCAAAGCAGAGCAATGCACAAAAAAACACTCTCTAGTTTGAACCACCCCTTCAGCATTACAGAAATTACATATCTTAGACTCTTTCTTACGAATTTGGGAATCTTTGCAAATAAAATGGAAGAAATGAGCTGGGGGTAGATCTCTGTCTTCGGCTGGGGCCTCCCTCTGGAACAGCATCCCTGCCACTCTAAAACTTGAGGAGAACCATCTCCGGTTCCGGAAGCACCTCAAGACCTTCCTCTTTTCTTCTGCCTTTGCTCCCCTTCTCCCCTGCTGATCTGTTCTCTCTTGGCACTGTGCACCTGGCCAACCTCTGTCTTTTGGGCCCAGGTACCTGCTCATCCCATCACCCTCCCGCACTGCCTCCGGGCCACCCCTTGCACTGGGGTCTGTATCTGTTCCGATACAGCCCCCCTTTTTCTTCCTGCACTTATCGGACCTACCCTGTCTGCTGCCTTAAAGCTAGCACTTGCAAATTGCTGCCTGCATTACCACTGTTTGTTGCCTTTATTATTTATTTATTGTTATTTATCTGTTTCTCCTCTGCTTGGCACTTTCCACCTCTCCCCCCTTCCATGCACTTTTCCCCTCCCCCCTCTCCCATGCACTTGCGCGTTCTCAATGTCACTGGGACTAGTAAGATCGCCGTTTTGTTCTCCCCTGTTCCCCTCCTTTGCCTTGTCGCGCTCGGAAACACTTGTGTACAGTGCAATAGAAATAAAATATCAATCAATCAATCAAGTGCTCCTAGTTGTTTTCGCACCTATTGAGACTATTGTACAGCTTAGAAGTCCTTAATATTTATAATGGTAATGGTTGAGATCCAAGCCTCACGGAATAGAATCTTCTTCACCAGCCGTGGATAGTCTCTCAATATTTCTTTCAACACATAGATGTTTGCTAAGATTTTGAATGCCTGAGTTCTTAAAACTTGGAGTGCCCATTCTTCTTTGCTTTCATAGGCAGGTTTAATTCTAATAATAATGGCTGGATTTACGTGATGATTTTTATTTTAGCTTTCTGTGAGTGCATACGGGTATGCATTTCTCTGGGAGGCAATGCCAGAATTGCTAGACTCCCTATAACATCTCACGCGGGTCTTCCTGCTGTGGCACACTTCATGCACAGGGGTCTTCTTTGCTCTCATACTGTTCTATTTTTCTCGACTTCTATCAGTGTAATTTGGACTTCCTGTGGTTCCTGGGGGGAGGAGAGGCTCCTTGGCGGGAAGAGGGTGGGTTCTCATTGAAGAATGAAGCATTTCCTTTGAAGCCCGCCTTTCCTTGATCTCTGGATGAACAATTTCTTGAGTACACCCTCTTTTCATTATTTCCTTGATAGAGTCCTCTCCTTGTTTGGGCCTATTTCCTTTTTCACTTTGGTCACTTCTTCCATTCTCCTTTGCGGCCTCGACCTGAGTTTTTTTGTGGCATCTGGCATGGGAGCAGGTGCTGGGGACATTGCATAGGGAGGGAATCTTCCTGCTTAGTGCATCAGCTTTTGGCTCTGAATCTGGAGGTGCAGTCTCTGACGGCGGGTGGGTTTCTGCATGTGTATTTGCCTTTTACCGCCTTGTGGGCATTTTAACTGTGGCATGATTAGCACTCTGCGAGAGCTCAAAGATCATGGATGGGAGGACAGCATGAGAAACACCCGCAGAGCCAGCAAACACTGCAATTAACAGCCAAACAACGAGGGGGGCTGAAGGAAAATCTTCAGAAATATTGACAGGAAGGTATTGCTACAAAGAGTCAGCACAAGTTACGCCCTAGATTCCGTGTGGAAAGCTGGGACATGTGTCATATGGTGAGTGCGATGCACAAACAGGCCAGTCCCAAGGCATGTCTTACAAAAACGTTATTTACACCTACTATGAAGAAATCCGCATGGGAGCAATCAAAGGCAGCAAAACAAGTGTCTTTGTCATCTCAAAGTCTGAAACTAGTGTGTTTCCAAATCTTGTCAGTGGAATCATCTCAGTCAATTTATTTGCAATAGACAAATTAACTGACTCTTAGTAGCGGGTTTGTGGGTTTCCTGCATCCTTCTCTGATCTCTTGTTGCAAGATTTGAGGGGTTACCGAACCTTGTTGGCTGATTTTCCTCAGCATCAGATCTCCTGGACATGTCTCGGGGTTTCCTTCACTGTTTGGGAATATATAACAAATTCCAACCAGGAGGACGCTTTCACCAGGAGCCTTCCCCACCAACCTCTTCCTACAGGTCTGATTTTGGGATACTGTCTTCCCTTCCACAGTCTCCCTATATGTCCACTGACTCCCCTGTCCCCAACTTGTTTCTCCAACTGCCCCTACAGCTTGCCATGGGCCAACCCGGCTTTCTTGACCCTTTTTGCTCTGTCTCTCAACCAAAGTCAAAGTTTCAACTTCCATGCGGTCTTCCCGACCAACCTCGTGATATTTACCATTAACTGCTACATTGTCTTCTCGAACTTCGCATAATGGCTCACAAGCCTCCTCATCTTCCCCACCGAACTCTGGAATTATTCCATGAACCTCCAGAGCTTTACCACAACCTCCAACACGCCTACCATCTACTTTTCCCACTATGGTTTCCTACCTCTCCAACATTCTCCTGCCACCTCCTTCTCCTACAGTCTCCAGGCCTTTTGAACTTTCTGCACTATGCCTCAAAGCCTGCTCCAAATTGCTCTAACAAAATGCTCAAACTGCCTTCTCAAAACTCCCAGCCCAATCGACTGGGAGACTAAGTTTATATAGTGTGGCGACCAATCTCCCTGGGGTGGACCCTGGGTCTGCACCTGTATCTCCAAACTAGTTATGCCATGTGATTGTCTTATCCTGTCGAATGCAACTGGGCCTACATAGCTGACAGGGGCCATGACTAAGCCTTTATCAGGCCTGTCCGCCATCTTGGAACTCTTTTCCGCCTATCTCAATACTCCAGAGTGTAATGTGGTCAGGACTTTGCTATCTGGTCTCCCCTTCATGTGTGCCTGGAATTTCGATGGTCCTAAACAGGCTGGAAGGTACATATTTCATCGGAGATGCTTGTCTGCAGCAGAACTGCAATATTACGGTGGCAGTCCCTTAGTTGGTGAGTATACTTTGTGGACAGGGGGATTGTCGGCCTCATGGAGACAAGTTGCTGGTGGTTTGTGAACTGGGATCATTGTATTTGGTTTGGGAGCATGGGTTCGCAGACTGCATAAGAGATCCCTGGAGACGGTTAACAAATCTGCACGGTGACTCAACGTTTGCAGGCCTCATCCCTGAACCTTGAACACATGGCAATGTCAGGGTATAGACCTCCAGTCACAGTGACAGTAGTATCTCCACTGACCTATGAATCATAGAACGGGTGGATGTTTTTTTTTCTTTCTGGGGGTGTCATTGATAGCTCTAGGCTCTTGTACTTAGGGGGCGCCTGGGTGGTGGATGAATGTAACCGTCCTCTGCCATACAACAGTGACCAGAGGACATCCAGGGCTTTCTCCTCCTACCGTGCCTGGGGGCATTTTCCTCTGTTTTGGGGGCTGGCTCTTTGATTGACCGTCTTTAGTGTCTCCAGTATTAGGCATGGCACTCCATCGCATATGGCTCCACTGACGTTATGAAGCTGGCTGACAAGTGATTGGCTAGACTCAGCCCAGTTCAAGGGCATAAGGGAACATTTCTGTAAAATGTCACTCTAGGTAAAGTTGAAAAAGAACCAAGAGGACGCAGCCACTACTGGAAAGCACCAAACAGAAGTGGTGCTCACACAGTCACCAAAAGTACCCGGGGTTTGGGAGATACTGGTGGTGCTACAAGCTTTGTGGCACCTGATTGGAAACACTGTCATGTTTGCATGTTGTTGTAGTAGCTTCTGTCTGGGCGCTACCGGCAGTAACTATTGATTCTCAGAACTTGGAAAGGGGACACAGTTGTCTTCTTCTTATGAAGAGAGAGCCCAGCTACCAACTTGCTTTCTTAAGTGGAGAGGATACCTTTCTCTTTTAAGGAGCGAGATGTATCTGGAACCTATAAATGAAGAAGAGGATAGTGCGGTCTGTCTACACTTATCAATTTATCCTCAGAAAATCTGATAAAAGAGGCACCAATTAGCTGATCTAATTTTCAAAGCAAGTTCTCTTGTCTCTCATTCTGTGTAAGAGTCCTAAGCCGTGCAGGAGAAATTCCGAAGCTGCATACCCAAGGATGGTGCAGTACTCTCATAAAAAGGGTATTTCAGAATCCAATGCCAAAATAAAATAATCATAATGTTTTAAACATTCATACTGAGTTTATTAATTCAGTTCCTGGACATAAGTAGTAAAACATGATTTGTGTACAAAAATTCAGATTTAGTTAGGATATCTAATATCCCATTCATGACTATGATTCAATTGATTGTGCTCATCTGTTGTAACTAGGGGAATGTTGGAAGCTCAGACACCTCAAAAAAGCTTAACCATCTTCTTTAGTGGATGCTATAGATGGGTAGAAGTGCAAGCAACTCCTCCAGCCCTGATAAAATGTAAACCTTCCCCTTTTAAGGACCCACCGTCAGATATTTTACCATACGGTATTTGAAAAATGTGATGAATTCACTACGTTGACTTTGATGTTAACACTTGCAAAAATCATGCTTATTCCCTCTAATAAAGCTGAGACACATCATCCACATCTCTGCCTTCCTTACCAAATCACACCAGATAAGGCTGTTAGAACTTGATGCCAGACCTTTCTCCTGTGAAGACTTAGAAGAGACGAGTGAACCAGCCTACTGGAGGAGCGTACCTGGAACAGCCAATCACGGAGGAGGCTGAGCACGCCCCTTGGAGCTTTACCGTGCCAAAGAGGCCAAAGGAGGTGTGGTCAGAGAGAGAAAGTTGCAAGTGTGAGCGGGCAGCACCACGACATGCACTAGGAAGGTGCAGTGCCACTAACGGCTGGTCAGAGCAGCCCTGAGAAGCTGCGAGAACGAGGAAGAGGAACCCCAGAAGGCCGACACAGGGCCCAGCTGAAAAGTTGCATAAGTGAACCTCTGGTGAGAGGAGAGTCAATCACACTTAACGCCACTCCCAAGGAGCACTGTTCGAGGAAGTCAGGTACGCTGTTGCTCAACTGAAGAAGAAGGCGAGCAAAGGAGGGAGAAAGAACCCAGAACAGAGAAGGAGGAAGCATACCCAAGATTAGGGGAGTGAGAAGGGGAAAACCCCCAGAGCACAGAGCAACTGAGAACATCCCAGATTGGGGAGAAAGAAAGAGAAGAGCCCCAGAGTGGGGAGAGCGTGAGTACAGCCTAGAGTTGGTAGTGAGAGTAAGAAGAGACCCAGAGTGCAGAGAGCATGAGAACACCCCAGAGTGGGTAGTGAGAGTAAGAAGAGGCCCAGTGTGGGGAGAGCCTGCGAACACCTTAGAAGGGGGGGGTGAATGTAAGAAGAACCCTAGAGTGGGGAGAACTCAGAAGACCCCAGAGTGGGAAGTGATAAGGAAAAGAGCCCCAGATTGGACAGAGTGTGAGACCATCCCAGAGTGGATAGTCGCAAATAAGTCTTCAGTCTGAGTCCCCCACTCTGAAAAAATATGGGAGATACCCTCTTGTTCAATTCCCACTCATGGTTTTCTACAGATCTGCGGCTGAGAGAGTCTGCTGCAATATTTTCTTGACCCGGGATGTGCACAGCCTGCAGCCAGATACCGTTCCACACTACCCATCCCCAAATCTGAATGGCTAAGTCCACAAGCAGAGAAGCACTGGTCCCTCCTTGCTTGTTCACATAGAAAATTGCCAGAGTTGCCTGTCCGAATCCGAACTACTCTGTTGGGGATGGATGGAAGAAAGCCATCAAGGCCAGGAAAATTGACAAAAGCTTGAGATAATTGATATGGCGATCCCAGTCCGAGGAAGACCATAGGTTGAAAACCTGCAGGTGGTTTAACGTTGCCCCTCACCCAAGTAGGAAAGAATCTGTTCTTACTGTGATCTGCGGTGACGGCTCACAAAAAGGGGTCCACACCGACAGCCGACAGATTGGTGAAGTGGGACCACCATCAGAGTTCAGGTATCATGTCTGAGGGCACTGGAATTAGGCGAGAATCTTGATCCGGTTCCTGGGACCAGTTTGCCTGAGCACAAATTGATTGCGCCTCATATTCAGCCCTGCCAGAGGGAGGCCTAAGACACATGAATCCATAAACACTAGAAGTCTCTGAAACCACCACGCTGACCTGTGGGTGGAGTTGAGGAAAAGGGAGCATGTCTGCAATAAGTCCCTCATCCTGTCCTCGGTCAGAAAGTCCTGGGCACTGACTGTGTTCCAACGAAAACCAAAGAAAATCAGGTCCTGCAAGACCACCATTGAATATTTTCACCAGTTCACTAATAAGCCCAGGCAGAACAGCAGCTGGAGAAGCAGCTGTAAATGATCTGCTGCTATCCGGGGACAATGACTCTGAAGCAACCAGCCATCCAAATATGGATAGACATGGACTCTCTGCAGCCTGAGGAACATTGCAATTACAACCATCATTTTTGTAAAACATTGTGGTGCCAAGCTTAACTAGAAGGTCAGGAAGCGGTATTGAAAATGCTCGGCCCCTATGGAAAATCAAAGGAACTTGCGGTGTATGGGCCTAATTGGTATATGCAGATCTTTAAGATCCACGATGCAAAGCCAATCGTCCCTTTGGAGGGAGGAACGGATCTGCATGAGCATGATCATCATGAATCTTTCTTGAAGAATTTGAAGATTGAAATCGGACAGTTCTAAGATAGTGCGCAGGCCGGCCACCCCCTCTTCCGCTGGAAGAACACGTTCCACCGCCTTCAAGTCCAAAAGCTTCTGAACTTAAGCACAGAGAGAGGGGGACCCTGTCTGGTGTAAAGTAGTATGGAATGGAGGAGTCACCAGCGGGAGTAGGCTTTGTGAGGACCGACAAGGATTTGGCCGTTAAGGTGCCAGCCTTAGTTTTTGCAAGCTCCTCGTCGGTGGAAATGTGGAACAGCTCCTTGCCCTCAAAGGGGAGGTCCAGGGCCTTCTCCTTAACATCCTTTGAAAACTTGGTCACGTAAAGCCATGCCTTGCAGGTGATATCAACACCAATCATGAGGCTGCGCACAGAAGTATCTACATGATGCACTGCTGCCTCCAGTAAATTCTGGCAAAGACTCTGTTGTCAGACACAGCAGTCTTGAAACCCTCAAGTCGATCCGGAGGAATTAATTGTTCGAACTGGGACAACTCTTTCCATAATTTGAGATTAGCCACTGCCAGGAACACCTCTGTATTTGCCTGACGGAGCTGAAGAACTGCATTTGCAAAGACTTTCTTCTCTACCCCTTCTAGAACCTTGTCCTCCTTAGACGACACTTGTGATGCGGAGTTGGAATAAGAGGAGGATTTGCACTGGAGAGTCGCTACTGTGACAACAGCGTAAAATGGAAGCGGACACTTAGCCAAAGGAGTCTCTTCAGAAGTCTGAAACCTGTACCAGTTATACAGGTTATTTGATGGCCCGTATGGGGGTTTTCACACACTTTGCGTGCCTCTGCCAGAATGTCGTTTTGCTGGAAAAGGCAGACTAACACTCCCTCCTGCAGTGCTGAGGGATCAGGAGTTGGGATGCCCAGAAAAGCCATCAGGTCCAGCACCCTATTATGAAACACCCTGCTAGAAGAGGGTGATTCCTCACTGTTCTCATAAGCGTCTGCTCCGTCCCCCTTGGCGGGAAAATCAGCAGGCACTGAGGAACGTGCCGCCTCAGGATCTTTCGACTGTGGAGGCCGCTCAACTGGAGGATGCGGTGGAGGAGGAGGCACTTCCACTGGCTTCCAAGGAGGCAGTGGGGGAGGCATCTGCCTAGGGGCCGGAGGGTCCGGGGGCTTAGGGATGATTTCTGTGAAGAGGTCCCTAAAAATACGCCTTCATGGGATCAGATTGCCTTAGGTTTTGCAAGCGACTGAAGAACGCCTCTTCTGAAGACGGCCCAGGCTGTGCGTAGGAATTGGGAGGTCCAGTGGACTGTACATCCATGATTCCGTCGAAACTGGCTGCCACGATAGGCACCTCCATCCACGGATCCACATAGTACAGTGGGGCTGATTTCGGTGGAAACAATATAGTTGGTGGAAGAGTGATTCTCGTATTCCAGTCCAACTGTGGATTGAAAGGGTTTTTCCCCACAGGCAAAGATGGCAAAAACATGGGCCTGGCCTCTAGACCTGAACCCCTTGAAGGCCCAGAGAAAATGGTGGAGCCAAAAGGCCCCAACAAAATGTCCGACACACGCTGAGGGGCCATTTTGTGACCCTCTGAAGTGAACTGTGTCTCAGGTCTGCCGGATGGCATTGTCATTTTGACTGGACTTTTAGGAGCCTTGGAATGAAGATTAGGCCCCTTTGAGGGATCCTCGGCAGAACCGGTACTCAAAGACTTTGGATATGTGTTTCTGACTTTTTTGCTTCTTTAGGTAGGCCAGTACCATGTTTCGCCGAGGGGAACCTCAGGGAAAGATCGGGTCCCTTTAGCCCTGTGCTTGGGAACCTCGGCCTTGCTGGTGCCCCTTTTTAGGGAACCTCGGGAGTGACCCCAGTGCATTTAGCCCCTAGCTGGGGAACCTCGGGAGTAACCCTGGTATGTTTAGCCCCTAACGGGAACCTCGGGAGCGACCCCAGTACGTTTAGCCCCTGACTGGGAAACTCGGTAGACCCCGCTTGGGGTACCTCAGGGCGAACCCCCGTAAGGCTAGACCCGGTGCGACTCCTCCCAACACCGGATTACTCCGGGAAGACGTTACCCGGGCGAGGTGCCCTAAAAAGAAGAGTGATTACCAGGCAATTTCTCTTTGATGAAACTTCAAAGATGTACCAGAGGCAAGCAGTGGAAGACTTCCTCCCACCTGACAAGCCTTCTCTGAAGTGCACAGACCGAGAGGGTGTTGCAATAGAAGCAGGCATTTCACCGATGGTCTGGGGCCAGGCACTCGAGACAAAGAATGTGAGGATCTGCTGCCTCATAATGTTGCATGAAGGAGGAACACGATGGTGAATCCCTTACGCTCTGGCATAGATGGAGAAAAAGCTGCTGACCACAGAACCGGAGCACGAAGACAAATTGAAGGACAATTGGGGAAAAAACTAAATCCCACCGATGCAAGTGCATCTGACACATGACCACGCGGAAAAAAGGACTGAAGGGGGATGCACTGGGCGCTGGCGAGGAAGGCGGGGCTAAAGCCACACACGCTCGCCCAATGTAAAAATAAAAGGACCGTAACATTTTTGATGCTTCAGAAAGTGCTCCAGAGAGAGGAACAAGATGGCACAACCATGCAGGAGACAAGAAGGACAACCAAGGGAAATCCAGGCAGGAGGGGAGACCAGGTGAAACATCGAGGAGAGGGTGGAGCAAAAGCTGAGATTCGGGCACTGACACCCCACCAGGGTGCAGCAAATCCACCCAACAGTGCAAACAGTAGGCAGAGCCGAGCAAGAAGTACTGCTATGAGGCTGGAGTGCATAATGCACACTGGGGTTGGTGCTCATTTAATCTTTCAAAACACTTACCCTAAAATTTACATTTATACAGCATTGGAGCTTATATAAGGATTTGGACCACCTGAGCGTTCGATGTGAGGATAAAATGGCTGCAACATCAGCCACTCCTTTGGGGTCCAAAGGCCATCCAGAGTTCCCTGTGCAAAATGTTGGCTTGGTCTCAGGGTGTGCAAATGTTTGGTTTCCAATGCACAGACACCCTAAGGGAATTATATATATAGGATTATGTTAATTGTTAAGATCAGTTTTTTTTCAAGAGTTTACATTTTTTCAACAATTATCTGATACCTGTCGGACAGTTTTCACCTCACATGACTACCAACAAAATATAAGTACTAGGTGGTGATTCTGCAAGACAGAGGTTTGATTACTAAGGCAAATAACGTAGGAATGCTGACTCACACCCCTAGTAATGATTGTGTGGTCAGAGTGGAGCTAGGTAATTCACACAGGTTCAGAGGACTCCACATCATAAATCTCATGGCACAAGGCACACCTCTATCTGAAACCCATCAGCCCCAATATCTATATTAGGATTTGCCATATCAAAGAATCAAGCATTTTTCAGCATCCAAGGGGGCTACTGTGGCTGGTGGTTGAATTTGCTGTTTGAGAGCGTTTGATTGCATAGAGTCTGTGCAGAGGGACGAAGAGGTTCACTGTTGTGAGACAGGGGATATCTTGCTTTCAGTGATCAGGGATGGAAGCACACGGTTTTGTCTTCCGACCTGTATCTTGGCTGACATCTTCTCGTTGTTAATTATGAATATTGGAAAAAATGTGGGGTGTAGGAATGTTGTTGGGTGTGTGTTTGTGTGTGTGTGTGTGCTGCTGCAGACAGTATTGGTTTCTCCATTGTTATCAGTGTTCTTCTGAAACAAGAGATGTTTGCTTCTCACGTGGGGTGGGAAGTGTAGTGTTTTATATGCTGGGCCATGCTCCGAGAGTTTGCTTACATTCTGCGTTATTGTATGGCAAACCTACACTTTGTATTTGGTTGCAGACCCTCTGAGGTTTTGTGATGTGATATAGGGTTTGGTTGGTTTATGTAGAATTTAATGCATAGTGAAAGCCCCTTTGAACTTGATCTTTTACTCAACTCTGAGCCATTGTAGATTTATGGAGATTAGGGTGGCACTGGAGAATCAGGCTCTGTCTGTGACTGTTAGGACTACAGATTGTATTTCTGTTGCAGTCAATAAATTACGTTTAATTGGTGTACCCATCGCCACATTCTCAGCTCTGATTGTCCCCCCTATCATAGTTATTTACTGTTTATTTACAAGATTTTGTAGTTTCTTGTGAAATGTTATGTAAAGCAGTTACTTTGGGTGACTTGTATAATTTTCTGCCCCACGCTAGGCTTGGAGTTGACTTGAAATCCTGGGAGTTTGACCTCAGTCATCAGTACGATGGCCGCACCATCTAGCAATGTTGGCAATTATTCCACTGTGAGCACTGAGGAGTTTGTTTTGCAACTGTATTTATCTGTACTTATTTAAAGAACTGGGATTTCAATTTTGACCATAAATAACTTACAAAACACATATACTGATGGAGGAGGCATTCCCTGGACAAAAGCAGAAAGATGAGAACAGGTGGTGAGCCAGTTTATGAGGGTGTGAGCAAAGTGGATCATAGGCCAGGGACAGAACAAAACAAAACATAAAATAGAAAACAGGTGACTTAGAAATGTAAAATAAGCTTAGGAGTGCAATTGTTTCAAACAAAAGAGTATTGTACAAATATACAACATTACATTATTAAACGGCACTGGAGGTCGGGGTGGGCTCAGTTAGGGAGGATGGAGTGGGGGAGCTCCATCTTTGGCAGGTAAGTGAAGGTTAAGAGGAGCTCTGTTGGAATCCAGTCAGGCTGGCTGTGATTGTGACGGGCTGCATATTCCAGTGGAGTGGGGCGAGTAGGGAGGAAGAGCGGAAGCCCGAGGAGGCACGATGGGGGCATGGAACATTGAGGTTGAATGCAAAGGAGGAACAGTGGGAACGAGATGCTAAGTAGGATAGATACAGCCACCCAGGTTTATGACTACTAATAGCTTTGCGGAATAGGAGCAGGAACTGGAAAGAGGAACAATTGTGCATAGAAAGCCAACCAGCATGGAGTTAATAGGTAGAAGTGGAACATGATTTGATGGAATTGTAGAGAATGCAGGTACCAAAGTTGAGGGCTTGGACTAGAGGGGAGAATGAATAGAGAGGAAGGTCAGTGAGTAGGCACAAGCAGTAATCGAGTTTGTTGAGCACAAGCATGGGCGTAAGTTTAGGGGGGGGTGTTTGCCCGCCCCAACTTTCATGGCACACCATTTTGTCCCCACTAATTTGGCTGGGGCACCTTTTTTCAGATGTCATGTCCCCCCAAACATTTTCATAAAAGTTATTCCACTGAGCACAAGGGTGAAGATTAGAGTTTTCATACAGTGGCGGGTAAGGAATTGGCACATTTTCCTAATGTTGAGAAGGTTAATACAAGCAGCAAAGGTAGTGCCAGTGTTGAATTGTTTCAGTTGGAGGTTGTTGTCATAGAAGAACCCAAGGTTGTGAACCTTGTGCAAGGGAGCAAGAAAGTCAAGCGGGAAGGTGCAAGGAGAAGGTGAGGGAGGCATGGCGTTGGAAACCTGGAGAAAGAAGACTCACGTTTTTGAAGAGTTCAGCATGAGGCAACAAGGAACCATCAAGTGACAGATTGCAGGGAGACAGTTGGTAATCCGCTCTGAGATGGCTGGGGTGAAGGAGCGAAAGGGGAAAAAGATTTGAGTGTAGTCAAAAAGAGAACACATCTCTGCAGCTAGAGGTACATCTCACTGCCCGTCAAAGAACAAATCTTATTCAAGACCCTCTCCAGCACTCATAATTGCATTATTCACACAGCCAGGGGTGTTGCTAGGTTTGGAAAAGATCTGGGGCTACACTAACGTCGAGATTGTCGAGACTCGGGGCTAGCTAGTCTTTTGGTTGTAGCTCCTGAGCTTGTATCCGTGGCTACAACCAAAAGACCCAGGGCTATAGCCCCTTAACCCACACCTAGCAATGCCTCTGCACGCGGCCCTCATACATCTCCTCGGAAGTAGTCAGAGCACGCTCCTCCAGACCTATCAGAACACCATACTCCCACCAACTCACTATCCCCATAGTCAAACGCGCCAAAGCAGGCAGTGCCAGCTTCCCCTTCATTGCTGCCAAGCAATGGAACGCATTGTCACTCACCCGCAGAAATGAACCCTCACACCTTGCTTTGTTCAAAGCCCTGTTTGACTACCCTCACACGCCTGCCTCACTCTTTTCCCGTGTGTATGCTCGCTCTCTAACTGAAAGACACCTATACATCCTTATGTGGTATCCCTACAAAATATCCCCACCAAAAATATCGCCCTACATATGTCCGTTTCTCTCGCCATGGGCGATATTTTTTGGGGGGATAATTTGTGGGAGCGGGGGTTTCAGGGGTGTCCCCCGCACATTTTAAAATAATGCAAGGATTGCGGGGGTGTCCTCCGCAGGGTCCATGGGACAATATTGCAGCAAAAAAATGGCGATATTTTTGTATCGCAATATTTTTGCGGGGATATTAACACATGGATCCCCTTATGTTATGTTGCACTACTGCTTTTCCCTACTCTGATGTACTCATGTTCACTGTAACCCAACGAACTAGGTACATCTGCAATGTTATGTCTTTAGTATGCAACTAAGTAACCTACCTACCTATGTAACAGCGCCGCGATGCCCACGGGCTGTTGTGCGCTATACAAATACATTTTTTTAAATAAAATAATAAAGAGGCAATAGTTAAAGCCAACTGATGAGATAAGTCTTCCCAGGGCAGTCGTACAGGGGGTGAAGAGCAGAGGTCCAAAGAATGATCATGGAGGGACACGACAGAGGGGTAGGGGTCAAAGGTTTGTAAATTCCAGGAGATTATAAAGGAGCAACATTCCAGGTAGGAGGCAATCCAGGCGAGAGCATATTTGCGGGAAAAAAAAAACAAAGTCCTGGAGAGTGAGGAGGAGAGTGGAAGGGCCAAAAGTTTTGAAACTGGCTGAGGCGCAAAAGGATGACTACAGAAGAGAGTTTGGAGTGGCAAGCACCAGAGAGAAAGTTGCAGACGTGCATGAGTACAGTCGTAGCTGAGTATTTGCTATATAAGCCAGATTGAAGTGGTTCTCCAAGGCCATTCACCTCAAGGAACATAGTGATCTGGTTGTAGATCCCCCACCTAAGGACCTTTGAATAATAAATGAGGCAAACAGGGTGATAGTTCGCTGGGACATTTGGGTCAGCACATGGCTTCTTCAAAAGAGACAGTTGAAGATTTTAAGGAAGCACGGAAGAGTCCAGCAGAGAGAGAGAGAGATTAAAGAGCTCAGAGAGATGAGGGCAGGTGATTAGGGCTAAGTGTTAGACCTTTTGAGTAGCAAAAAAGTCAATAGGAGCACAAGATGGCTGGCGCTTGGAAGGAGAGGCAGGTCTAGGTTAGTCTTTGATCCTACAAGGGCAGTATACTACAACCAGGAAAAATGAGCACAGTAACACAGAGAAACCTATACTGCCCTTTATGCAACACCACGTATACTCCACTGATGGAGCACACCGCCTGGCTCCATCTGCCATTTCAGGGGCATTAGCATGTGTGTCTCAGGGGACTGTAACAGAGACAATAGCAGCCGAAGAGGGGCTACTTTGTGACCATTTCCACTAACCTGGCAGGGTGGGATTGTTTCGTAACAAAGCCCTTTCTGCTTTAGCGCTATTGGCACTCAACAGTACTGAGGCCATGTACTATTTGATGATGTTAGGAAGGGGGTCAGTATGAACAGTGGAACAGGCATCCATTTTACGTACCCTCAATCCTCCTTTAAGACTTTATTTTGCCCTTCCAGTCTCACCTCCCCTTTCTTTCCTTCTCAAAACTTGTATTTGTCTCTTCGTGTCTTCGTGTTCTCCTTGCTGCTCTCCCCATCCACCCTTTATTTTGTCTCGATGAATGAAAAGGACAGTAGAGCAGTGGAATACTCTAAAAGGCAGAGAGACACACCATTGTTGTTGCAGTACACAGCAGCCCGAATCCCTCCCTTAGGAAGTGCAGTCATGGGACACCCAAAGCTCCTGGGAGGGTGAAAGAAGAGGGTGTTTTGCTTCTGAGTTCACGCTGCAGAGCGTGGGTTACCGTTGACTAAAGCGAATGTATCTGGGCTGCCTCTTTTGTCGCAGCCACTCCCTCTGCGTGATTTTACTGTGTTTACAGTACTTAACACAAAGATTGTTGACAGGGGGTTTTCTTCTCTTTGGTTTTAAGAATTCTAGAACCTGTGCGATTCTTTTATCTTTCAGAAAACTCCGCCAACCCTATCGCCTTGGCACTTGGGAGGTCCTGCTAAAACCAGATTTTCAAGATCAAGAAAAAAACACTCACGGTTTACCACCGTTTACTGTATATCACCCATGTCTGCCAAGTATTTTTCAGCATTTTTTTTCTCCAATTCTTAAACAAACATTAAAGCGAAGTTTCTTCTCTTGTTCTCTTGCTGGCGATCATAATAGTACCTGTTAGGGTCGCTCTGTCCCACATATAATTTTAAACACGCGATACATTGCTCTGGTGTCAGGGTCAGGTCCAAAGGGAGACTTTACAACGTTACAATGCTACAGGCCAGCCAACCCAAAGGATGGGCTTCCGAGAAACAACGGCCAACCCACATGAGGAATTGGGTTAGGATTGAATGGGAAGTTTAGGAAAAACGGAAAATGTCAAGAACAAGAGAAGTTGGGGGAGGGGTAGGGAAAGTGCGTGAAGAAAAGGAGGGTAAGGGAGGAACCCACCATTCAAAAGTGATAATGAACAAAAAGTTCCCAACACAACTTGGCAAAAAGACGGTATTTAGGAGTCGACTAGTAAGTAGGTCAGTATAATACATGGGAGACTGTAAAATCGGTATGAAAGACGGCACGTAGTAAAGTTTGAGAGCAGTGCACTAAGCATGACATCAGTACTCATCGTTCAGTTGAGTTGTGGCATCACAGCACATTGTAGGACAGGCAGACCCCAGCAGAATTACAGCTAAATGAAGCCATGACAAGCTTTGCAGATCCCTTTCTTTTCATTCATTTTTGTCAAGTCACAGCCCTTATTTGATACATAAGGGGACATTTATGTTTATTGAGTTTATATAGCGCTTTACACCAAAGCGCTTTACAGAATAACAACAGGTACAGTAATGAATGAAGCATAATTTACAAACATGAAACATTTGACCATTTGACCAAACATGACACAAATTGACATTTATGGTGGATACGATATGATGTGGCATTTATAACGTGCTTGTACACAAGTGTTTCTAGGCGTGACAAGACAAGGAGGGGGAAACAAAAGGATGACAAAATAACGATCTTACTAGGCCTTGTGTCATTCAGATAGCACAAGTGTGGGGAAGAGGAAAGGAAGGGTAGAAGTGCAAGGGGGAAGTGCAGCCAGCGTGTGGCTCATAAGTGCAGAGAAGGCACTGTAGGGTTGCAGATACAGACCCTTAAGTGCTCAGGAGCCCGAAGGCAGTGCGAGGGCAACTGGACATGCACAAAAGTCTGGGGCCGAGTTCAGAGGGTGACCAGGTGACCAGTGCAAGGAGCAGACAGGTGCATCAGCAGGGGAAAGAAACAGAGAAATCGAAAAGGAAGGTCTTGAGTTGCTTCCGGAACCGGTGGTGGTTCTGCTCAAGTTTGAGAGAGGCAGGGAGGCTGTTCCGGAGGGACGCCCCAGCCGAGGAGATAGATCTGCCCCCAACTCTCTGCTTGGAGAAGCGTTTGACCCTCAGAGAGTTGGAGGTGGATGAGCGGAGAGCTCGAGATGGAAGATGTTTTGGAAGAGAAAGTTGGAGGTAGAGCGGTCCCAGGCCCCAGAAAACCTTGTGGATGATGCAGAGGGTCTTGAGCCAGTGAATAGATTATCTGCATGATACCACTTCTAAACCACAGCTGCCTTTCAAATGGATTTGTGCGTGTTTTCCAACTCATCCCATTGTACATGTTCTGAACACAGCAACCGAAATATGCCATACAAGAGACCAATTATGAAACAAACTTCTCCAAAGCTGACAATCATATCCATGAACCAACATTGTACCAGCGCCAATATTAAAGGAGATGATGGTGTCACCATGGCTTATAAGGAATAACGTACGTCCTGCTGTACATTAGAAGGATGTTTCAGGTCCCCTCGGAGTGCTCTGGCCTTATAAAGGAATCCAGCCTGTGGCCACGGTCTGTTTAGTCACAAACAAACACTATTTGGTGAACTGCAATATCCTTATAATGGGCAGTGGGATACTTTATCCCACATAAAATACACGAAAGCCTGTGACATCTGTATAAAAGCCTGAAAACAATGTATTTCTTAGTACAGTAGTGATATCACTACTCCCCTGCAATAAGAACTTGGTCTCTCTACTGCACTGTAATAACCTATTACAGATGATATAGATGTCACAATGCTTCTGAGCCACACTGGGAAGAATTCTTTTCAGTCCTTTCCCAAAGAGGTGTGAAGATTCTCAGTCCCAGACTAGGCGTGTCCTTCTTCATAGGAATGTTCATGATGCTTTATTTTACACTATGAACAGTTCCAGTAGATCAAGCACGAAAGTTGACCAGAGCTTACAATCATATCCACGAACCACATTCCACCGGTACTCATGGATGGCAACTGCATCAAGCAGACATGAAACCCAAGACACAACATCACCTTTCCTTCCATACTCACAACTAACAGGCATCTGCAAACCACCAGACACACAACTCAGAAGCATCCATACCCATTCTCACACACAGATCCAAAACACCAACCACCCACTGTCCCACTGCCTGGCAACCGCCAGAGAATAACATGTCAGAAATATAGACGACACACAGTGGAGAATGGTGGCATGACACTGACACTCACACAAAGGAAGCTGACCCGCCAACCTACGAACACATGGCCCAAATACAACAAGCACAATGCCACAAAGTAATGTTGCACCCGCACCACGATTGGCATCTAAGTCATGTTGAACTAGACAGCCTTCCACTCTCGCATCCATTGCATGTACAACCAACATGCTGGAGTGGAGAAACAGTGCATACCAAAGCATAAGTATCAACAGAAAAACCATGTTGTCAGACACACCATGACACCAAAATCAACTGGGAGTCATTGTCTTTCTATGTTGTCAGATGTTCCCTGGAACTCAAGGTACACCAAACACACAATGACACTAGATGCACCAACTCTCCAGACACCCATGCAATGAAACCATCATCAACTACCAAACACATATTAAGAAACTCAAATGTGCCACCAAACATACTGTGAGGAACCAGGAATGAGACGCTGACAAAGAAGACCTATGTTTGCAGATACAACATTTTACTGAAATAATAATGTGGCGTTAACACCCGGCGAGCCGGTCCGGGTGTTAATGCCATTAACAACCCGGATTACCAAAGCGGCAACCCGGGGTGCTAAAAAAAACGATTTTCCTTCGTTCAACAGGACGCTGCACGCGTCCCATTGAACGAGGGTAGATCCTTTCCCAAGATAGCCACCATGGAAAGGGAATGCGGGGCTCTGTCCGGAGCCCCTCTCCCCTTTCCATGGCAGCCAAACCGGAGCACTCAGAACTGTGGGGCGGAGCAGCTGCAGGTGGCAGCCAGTGCCGCTGCCACCAAAAGGTAAATTGAGGGAGGGGGGGTTGGGGTATATTTTGAAAAAGAAAATGGTGGCCCGCGGTGGGAGGCAGCCTGCGGGTTTCCGTAGAACATGTGCTCGGATCAGAAATTTCAGCCCGCGTTCCGCAGAATCTGATTGGCTGCGCCTCCCGTCTCGGGTGCTAATAGGGTTTGTGAAAGGCCTAACTGTCCCTAGTATATGAAGTATTTCCATACCTCAACCAAAAACAAAGGGTCTGTCTGTTGTCAAGATGTCCAAAGCAAAAATGTCCAGTGTCCGAAATCCTATCTTAGCCATCTCTCACTAAACATAACTATAAGGTGGTAAGGATAATGGACCTCATTACAAATTTGCCGGTCCGGTAACTACAGTACCGGTAAGCGGCAAACTACGAGTTCTGCTCATGGGTGCCTTTTCTCCCGCCAGGTCTGACCTGGCGGGAGGAACGACACCCGCAAGCAGAGCATGTCGGATGCACCGGCACCATTCTGAATGGCGCCAGTACATCCAACCTCCCCATTCCCATTGATGGTAATGGCAGCATTAAATTCCGGTGCCCGCGAATGGGCAATTACCGGGTCCGGTTGGGCCGTAATGACCCTGTAATTGGCCATTTGTGTGTGCCGGTAAACATTGCAAGTTTGGCGGCAGCCTGCTGGTTTTACCGGCAAGGCTACCCCCAAACGTGGAATGAGGCCCAATGTCTTTGGCTTAGAAAAAGTGTAAAAATGCTCAAGTTCAACAAAAGATGTGAATCCAACACAAATCGCAATGGATAGTGTTCACAATACCAGGGGATGGCTCCCTTCCCCAGGTTTCTCTTCACCAATTCAAAAAGTTCAAAATGAATAACCAAGTTCTGGTAGCCCAAGAGGATAATGCCCTCCTCTTGGTGTTGTAATTAGCTCCTGTAGAAATGTCTCCTTCCCTAGATTCTCTCCTCATGCAATGTAGTTTAAAAACCTAAGGGTATGTGTCATGTTTCGTCCCTGGAAACATTGGCATCAGTGGAGGCTGGGGGGTATTGTGCGAGCAAACCAGCTGCAGCAGTCTAGTTTACCCCTAAGATGGCCGCCGCGTGTTTATAGGCGGTTACTTCCGGATACGCTTTGCGTTGTATCCGTCTAAGGACCCTCGCTGCTTGTGCGTCTTATTCGTGCTAGAGCTTTTTCTCCCAATTGCTTGCTTTATATTACTCTGTTCTCTCTGTTCGCTTCATTAGCTTTTTCTACGTGTGTTCCTTTGATCTGTTTTGTTTCTTTCTATTCCTTTGTATTCCTTCTGTGCTTATTTACTTTTGTTTCCTGTTAGTGCCGACGCTGCGGTACTTCCGGGTTCTTTCTATCTGTTACTGTCCTCTCTCTGGGTTATATCTTCTGTCCGGTTACTGACCTATCTATATATTTCTACATACATCACGGTGCTTTCGCCATCTCTATCTATCCCTATTTCTATTCGTACCTGATTTATCCTTTACTCCGGTTCCTTCAGTTTCTGTCATCTTCTTACAGTGATTACACATCACGTTGTGTAACCATCTCGCCTTCTTCCTGCTGGTTCCGTACATTCGTTCTTCTTTCTTCTCGGTATTTTGTCTTCATACGCACCTCCATTTCCTCTGTCTATTCTTGTACCTCCTGCTATCCACTTCCTGTGTTTCATATCTGGTTGATAACACGCCTGCTACAAGAATCGTTTGGAAGATTTGGACACAACAGTATTCTATTCTGTCAAAGGACCGGAGACTATTTCCTTGCCACTGTGTTTCAGGGGTGAACTTTGGAGGATCTCTACAGCGGGAAGAGGGCAGCTACCCTTCTCTCCTGATTCTTAAGAATTCCAACATAAAAGGCATCACATATGTTGTCCACCCAGAACTGTTGTCACATCAGGGTTTTTTCTGCCACATCAGATTTTTCTCTGGATGTTTTTGGGGGCTTGCTCCTTGGGGTTCCCCCTGATCCTTTTTTCTTACAGGTCAAGGTGGCCTCCGAAGGGAGCTCGCCCTTACTTGCATTAGAAAAAAGGAAAGAAAGATGAAGGAAACAAAAGGGAACCGAAGGAGAAAGGTATTGGGAGTCTTAAAAGAAGAATCAGGTGAGGAGAGGGAATGGGAAGGTACCACAGACTTTGACAGTATGAATCTTCCTTTGGATTCACTTTTTAAAATGCCACAACTTGTATGCAGGTCCCAGACTCACACAACACCCGCTATACTCCCCTACAAGGTCTTTTGCATGGTCCCTTCAAGAAGGGATATTGCTATTCTTTTCTGTTTTGCTTCAATTCTCTAGCTTGCCTGGTACACCCTCCTGCCAGGTCTTTTGTACAGCTCCTTTCAAGAAGGGGTATTGCTCTTCCTCTGTGTTTTGCTTCAATTCTCTAACTTGCCTGGTATACTCTTTTGCCAGGACTTTCAATTTCAACTTTATGGGTGCGAGTCCCAGACTCGCCATTTGCCTATTGTACTCTAGCGCCAGAACCTCAACGCAACAGTCAACAGCTTAGGGACCAACAGAGTATTTAGCTTCCCCAAGTTCCCCTTTTCATTTGGGTACTTGTATTTTCCTTCTTCCCCAAGTACTGGGAGTATGAAGATTAGCCACGTTGCATGCCATAGGGATTTGCCTCCCACTTGTACTTAGGAGTGTGTTCTCCCACTTCCAACCAGGGTCCCAGCCTTGTACTGTGGGCTCATCAGTGCTTGAACGGCTTCCGTAGTTTTCTGACCCCCGTTCGGGTCCTGCTTTGTGCCTGCTCTCTCTCTTCAGTACGGACGGCTCAGCCCTCCGACAGATGGTGTTCTGCGTGTTGTCCTGGTTTCCTTTACTGGTTTGAAACTTCCTCTCTGCTTCGCATCATTCGTTGGCTTCTCCAGTGCCTGTGGAAGTACACCGCCAACACAGACGCCACATTTCCTGCTCTCTGTTCCCCTCTTCAGCTTCACTCGCTTCCTCCTTATTTCCAAGGTTCACTTGCGTCTCTGTGCTCCTCTGTCTACCTGACAGCTTTGCTTACCCGGGGTAGGCTAGCCGGGCTGATCTCCCTGTGTTGCTCAGCTGTTCCATCTTTGAACTCCCACGCTCGGAAAGTGAGTTGCTCAGAGCCACTCCCCTGAGGGGGATTATTACAATATGCCATTAAACGATGTGGAATGGAGGGCATATCCCTAAAAGGGAAAGGGGAATACCATGCTTCATCCGACAATGCCTCACTCCCCACTTTGAGGGTCACCTACGGGAAAGGAGTGATGACATAATTGGATTAATCACAATACAGTAAGAATGAACCAACATGCCATCCTAGCAAGAATAGAGTTCCAAACACACTCATGTAACCAGACACACGCACCCTCATACTACAGGTGGGCACGAAAGGGACCTTTTCTACCTACTGCAGCGGTTGATGAATAAATATAATTTCCAACAATTTTCACTTTTGAAACCCTCGATATCCAAATAATGTATCTACAGCTGTACCTATTCTTATACCTATAGCTGTACCTAGCGGTATCAAAGAATCTTAAGATCACACAATAAAACATTGCTGAGCCTATCCAAGAAGTGAGGGGCCTCAACAGAGAACAAATTGTTATGATATGATATGATAGTTTATTTATATAGCACCTATACACAATGTGTTTCAAAGCGCTTCAAGCACCCCATAAGACAACAGTCTCAAACCTAAACAAAGCATGTGGGTGAGGGGGTGTGGCCAGAACCCCACAAAATGGCCTCCATAGTCTGGGGCTCCTCTTGTCAGAACCCTGCACAATATAACAGCAACCGAGGAACACATTCTAAAGAGAAAGGTGATAAAAAAAAAAGCTTGGTTTACTCAGCGGCAGAACACCACAACAGTAATAATCCATTGTGCAGAGTGTGGACGTAAAGAAACTGAGTAGCAGTGCACAATATGGTGGAAAGAGCAGCTGGAAGACTTCAACGCAATGGAATGCTCTACCAATGTAAGTGCAGGACGTAGGAGCTGGTGGCAATGCCACATCATGAATGATATGATAGGTTATTTATAACACGCTTAATACCCAGAGGTTTCTAAACGCAGACCCGGGGATCGAACCTGTGGTGCTCCGTGTTGTCTTGCTTCAAGGCGAGCACGTTGCCCCCGAGCTATCCTCCCGAGACGAATAGGAGGCCTGCCTTTACTTACCACTCAAAGAAAAATCCAGAGTGGAGGGCATACAACCAGAGACAGTGAAGGAAGCGAGGCAGAGAGATGAGGCATGAAGGCAAGTCCAAGGCATGAGCAGGAAGACTGTTTGGACATGGTGACAGATGCTGTACAGAAAAGAATTGGTGCAGATGCACAGATGGGAATACAATTCTCTGACGCCCCGAATAGGGGACACAGTGCAGGAAACAAAAGCAATATGGGAGAGCCAATAAGCAGGAGGCTTGAAGGACTATCCACCAACCAGTCTGGTACAATATTGGTGGCACATTTGAGGGCATAACAGAGACCATCTTGGGTAGGCGCAACAACAAATGGAAGAAAGTAATAGTGGTACATGGGCCAGGCAGCATTGCTGGACACTGCTCAACAGCTCATGCAAGCAGATACAAAAACCCACGCTTTGATCACTGTGACAAATCGAGGGAAAACGTCTCTTCGCCCCAAAGGGGAGCCCCCACTGTGAGGCTAGGGAGATGAGCCTGTTCCGCAATACCCTCCCTAGGGGTAGAAGCAAGTGGGACCTCACCAGGAGGGACTCCCTCTTAGGGGACAAGGACTCCCGTTCCAGTGAGGAACACTCTAAACAATTTGACAGATTGGCCTACATTGTATGGGCGATCTAATAGGCAAAATAGTTTAAAGTACAGAGACTAAACTGAAGAGAAAATTAACTTACACCATTATAAAGAAGAAACGGAAATTGCTCCTTTAAATGAGAACCTCCAATTAACTGGGATGAGTGCGCTGAAGACAAAGTACACGTTGAACGAAGGGGAGAAAGAGGAAAGCATACGCAGCCCGGGGAGGCCCCCTGGATCCGTAACACCTGATGGAAGTGGAGCAAAAGAGAGATGCTGAGCCCACTATGAGGAGGCCAGCTCCAATTGGCAGAAAGAGACGCTGGAAGCCCAACGTATGCGAGAAAGGAGAATCAGGGGCGATGGGAGCCCAAGTCTCAGTGGTAGTGTGACCACAAGGAGTTTGTGGTGGGTAGACTAAACATGAAAATGTGCTGGCACCGCCAAGCACAAACAGCAGCAAACAGTCCAGTTACCAGTGGAAGTACTGAGACGCTGCAAAGGAGAAAGAGAACTGCAAGAGGAGTACGGCAGCAAAACCAAACCGACCGTGCAGAGTGTGATGAATCACAGGGTATTGTCACTGCTCCCATGGGGTAGCCCATTCAAATGAGGCCAAGGGGTTGGCCGCTACACGATAGTCCCCCTGGGAGTGGTACTCAGCGGGTGGATCTCATTGGGAGGGAAACTTTCCATGGGACCACTGACAATTATCAGAGGAGAATATGGTATGTACCTCCATCTCCATCTCCTATTTCCTCTCACCCCACTCAGTGTTCTATGCTCCCCAACATGTCTATGTATTTATGTAGGCCACTTGCTGGTGGATCTCAACTATCTGACTATTCGTTTAGTCCCAATCAGAAGTTAAACCTGGCTGTAAAACTCAGTAAGAACCTACTGCCAATAGAGAGCTTATTTATAAAACCAAGTTAAAAAAAACACAGTTAACTTCTAGGGAACCCCTACAGATCCTTACCTTGTCTGAGAACTTGTGGCAATGCCCTGAAGACAATTCCTTAAGAGCTATAGAGACTTCTCAAACAGATTTCTGTACACCCTAGAGACAGAAGAGTTTATCTGTAAGTCTGAAGAGGACGTACGTTTGAAGAGGACATTTTTCTCTTTGGAACATTCATAGAGACTCCAGTCAGATGAGGTGCAACCAATGACCAAGATCTCTCCCAGAGACCAGTGCTGACCAAAACCACAAGTACCTCAAAGGCTCTGCTGGAACGTCTCATCACCCACCAAGTGGAAGCAGAGGCAAGGTCCGAGAGGCTATCACCAGGGTAGTGGCAGCACAATAAAGACCCATCTTACAACCTTATAGGGAAGGGCAAGATTTAGGGAGCTTCTTCCTATATTTTCAATTGGTTGGCCCAGCAGTTTCATTTGGGGACGAATCAAAAAACCTGTTATCTAGTACCCCTATTAAAAGGAGACCTACAGTTGCCCTACCAGACCCTCAGCCCATTGGCACTTTATACAATGAAACAAAACAAGGTTTGTTACTTAGAGTAGGACACACTGACCATTTGTATAGGAATATCTTTTGAGAAATAAAATTGAAATCAAATTGAAACCAAGTGACACCCCAGAGTTAGGGGGCAGAATTGAAAACACCTTGTCGCTATGCATAGAGGAGAAAAACCTTAGCCCTGGAGCAACTTACAAATAGCCTACCTTAATCTCTCCAGAGATCCATTTTGAAACGAACAAGCCAGCGCTGGTTCTTGAAGTATGAACTGCCCGAAATCATGCAGAGGCTAATAAACACCTCAGGCTTTTACATAAGGTGGATGGGAGGAAGGACATAAAATCAGGGCCCAAAGTTATTTTCATCCCGAAACCAAGACCCAAGACAGAGAAAAGGTTAATGAGGGTTTATCAAAAAACAATACAATCGGAACCCGAGAATCTGAGAGGGAAGAAAGAAGACAACCTGTAATGAAAGAAAGGGGAAGTTTAAAAGCTGAGGAAACCAGAGTCCCTAGAAGCCCCCTACTCTCCTTCTTTTCTCCCATAACACCTGATGAGATTTCTAGACAAATCCGCTCTATGAAAGCTCCCCTGCTTCTCCAGGACAAGATTGTCTACCTTGCTACAGGCTTGGCCAATTTCTGCAATCACTCCTTTGCCACTGGATCCTTCCCCTCACTCCTCAAGCACTTCCCTGTGCACCCTCTCCTCAAAAAGCCTTCCGCCGACCCTTCCAACATCAGAAAACTACTGCCCTATCTACATTACCCACATCCTGGGAAAACTCTTGGAGAAGCTGCCATCTCCCAGGTTATCCACCACACTGAATCAGTTTATTGTCTCCACTACCACCATTCTGACTTCAGAGCTGCCAGAGGCACAGAAACTGCTCTTCTGAACACCAGTGAAGACTTGCTGTCTAATCTCGATTCCAGCTGTCCTTCCATTCTCATCCTTCTTGGCCTTTCCTCTGCCTTTGATAGGGTCAATTATGTCACCCTGATAAATCAGCTCTGTGATACCTTTGGCATCACGGACCAGGCTCTGGACTGGTTGACCTCCTTCCTCTCGGACCGACCTTCCCAGGTTCAACTGGGCCCTTTTCTCTCCACCATCTCATCCTCCACCTGCAGTCTCCCTCATGGCTCTATACTCTCGGATTGGCTCTTCATCATCTACCTGGCCCCTCTAGCCCATTCAATCTGGTGGATCGCCTAACTTCCAGTGTTATGCAGATGACATGTAGCTCTCCTTCAAGCTTTCCTCCTTTGCCTCCTTCTCTTCCTCTCTGATTCCTGAATGACTCTCTGCTATTCAGACATGGTGCACTGCTAACAATCTCTGCCTTAATGCCAGTAAGACAAAGAGCCTTCTCATTGGGATCCCTGCTCCCTCTTTCCCTCCCACACTTTGGCTGCCCTCCATGGGCACCCTCCACTCACCCTCCCATGAGGCAAAAAACCATGGTGTCATCTTTGACTCCTCTCTCTCCTTCTCTCCTCACATCACAGACCTTGACAGGAAGGTCCACATTCCACTGCACCTCCTCAGAGGCATTCTCCCTTTTCTCACCTTCCCCCAGAAACTCAATGTCTCCAGAGCTCTGGCCCTCTCCAGGCTGGACTACTGCAACAGCCTCTTCCTCAATCTGCCTAACTCCTCCCTTCGTCCCCTTAAATTAATTCAGAACAGGACTGTAAGAATTATCCTTGGCCACAAGCCCAGGCCCATCATCTCTTCAGCCCTAATATTTCCCAACTGGCTCCCGGCTGCTGTGAGAATCAAGTTCAAGACCCTCTGCATCATCCACAAGGCTTTCTGGGGCCTTGGACCAATGTCCCTCCAATAGGAAAGAAGAACCTAAATTGTTTGACATGGGAAGGGTGGGATGGCCCAGAGTATTAAGTTGACGCTGACCTTGAGACCACAAGCAATTATTTTGTCAATTTACCCCTTTCAAAACCCACAAACCCATCCGGGTATCAGCTTTGATAGATTAGGATGCATGTCATTTAATCGCGGGATGTTTTTTTGCGGGCTTTTTTACCACAGATTTTTTTACAAAAAACTCATCGAATGTTCTTTTATTTTTTGGGGGGTTCCACCCGCAAACCCCCATCCCCTTAAATTTTTTAGATATCGGCGAACACCCACACCCAATATGTATATTTTTCCAATCCCCCCCCCAAAATTCTATGAGTTTTTTCAGTAAAAGAATTGTGGTAAAAAAAAAAAACACGAAAAAAAATCCTGCGATGAAAGAACGTTGTACCGATAGATTCAGGGGGTTAGCAGACAGCCGTGAGAGCTGATCTAGTTGGCGTAAGCACTTTGGGAAGTAGCAAACCAATCAAGATCACCTGTGCACTTGAGGACCAGGAAGTAGATCATTGAACTCCCTTATTAAGATAAGGGGTCAGGAAACCTTAATAGACTCTGCAGTCATTACCGGGCTACCAGAAGAAACTGTTACTGGAACAGACTTTCCACGGTTTGGGGATATTGTATAGGGAATAAATAGGCCAGTAAAAGTCTATTTTCCTCTGGAACCACGGGAGGAGGAAGTGTTCTCACCTACCAATCTGGAATTGCGATACCAACCTAAAAACCCCACGTACGAATCTAGAGGGAGAGGCCAGCTGCATAAGGGGAATGGTCTGTGATGAACCCCACGGTATTGTTACTGATCTCATGGGGGGAGCCCCTTCCCTTGAGGCCAGGGAGGTGAGGCTGCTACCCGACAGTCCCCCTGTGGTGGTACGCAACTGGTGGATCTCATGGGAAGGGAAACCCTCCATGGGACCAGTGGCAACTATCTTGGGAGAACACAGTATGCACCTCATCCATCTCTATGCCCTCTTTCCTCTCACCCGACTCAGTCTTCTGTGCTCCCCCACATGTCCATGTGTTTATGTAGGGTAGAGACCCCACCCTCACAGATCATACTGGGACGAGGAAGAGCGAGATCTACCCAGAAGGAGTCCCTTTTCCTACTGACACGAAGAAGATCAGGTAAGAAGGAAAAAGCACACAGCAGAGCCAACGTACACGGAACAGTCAACTAGAGACAACTACAAACATAAAAAGTGAAGAAGGACTGTGTACTTTGTCGGATGCTGCTTGGTGGAACCGAGAGCCGGCTGGAGGCTTGCCTCGGAGAACAGGAAAGGCTAACAGAGCCTCATCAAACACATTCTGGGTTCCAAGCTGTCCAGGCTGGAGAATCAGAGGTCTGGGAACAACAGGGAGTCAGACAGCATGCTCTGAGCGCATAGTGCACACAGAGAGGGACCAGACCTGGGAACGCTGCGAGGAGACGCAGAGACCACTTGAAGGCATGTGGAAGCCCGTAGTAGAAAGAAGCAGTTCTGTGAAGCCGTACAAGCAAGCCATAAAAGGTACCTGGGTTACTGTAGAGGGTGGTAGAGATGACAGAGAATTAAGGAGTTGGTTGAGGAAGGCTGAAGAACCTTATCTACTTCGTACCAGTACTTGGGGAAAAGGAAGGGTCGGACATATGAGAAACAGTGCCTGGCAGGTTAGTGAACGAGGCCTGGGTACAACATGCGATAAACCTGGAAAAGGGTCTGGGATCCACAGAGAGTCGGGGGAGGCCGCAAGAGCAGCACACCTGGGTCTGGAACCCATACAGAGTCAGAGAAGCCCAACAAGAGTAGTACACCAGAGTCTGGGACCCACACAGAGTTGGGGAAACCCTGCAAGAGGAGTACACCAGGGTCTGGGACCCACAGGAAGTTGGTGAAGCCCTGCAGTAACAGTTCAGAGGGGTCAAGGGCCCATATCAATTTGACAAACCATGCAACCAAGAGACAATCTAGAGGGGTATGGGACCTTCACAAAAGAGAGAGAAGCTGCACAACAAATCGGGGAGATCCCAAGACATCCCAGAAGGGTCTGAGACCCGCACAAGGAGAGAGAGAGAGAGGTGTGAGAAGTGAAATTAAAGGGTCGAGGACCCACTGTCAAAAGAAGGATTTTCTGGACCACTAAGAGCTACAGTCAGGTCTGGCAGGATAGTGAACCAGACTTGATGTGACATTAGTGAACTGGAGAAATAAGACTTGGGAACTGTGTTCTTGTGAAAATGCAATTTTTGTGAAATAAGAAGAGCCACAGTCAAGTCTAGCAGGATAGTGAACCAGACTTGATGTCCAATGTGTGAAGTGGAGAAAGAACAGGGGAAAAGACTCCCCCCTGATACTTGAGAACTGTACTTATGTGAACCAAGACAGACTGTGGGGGAAAAGAGGAGAGGAGGCAATTCCCAGCTAATCCAGGCTGTGTTTTTGGATACAGTTGAAAGAGCATCTTACATGAAGACCATTTAAGTTAAAGAACCACTCTTTGTGTTTTTTGTCAGGAATGGAACATTTGAGTTGGCATCCAGAATGAGAGAAGCCTCCTTCTGGATCAAGAATACATCCAGTGTGAGGAATTCGACCATCCGCCTGGTGGGCGTGTGCTCGCCTCGCTTTTTTAAAAATGTTTAAATAAACAAAATGATGGTAATCCGACCTCAGGAAAATGTGTGGGGGCAAATCCACACACATCTTCCTATGCTCACACCACAACAAAAGCATAGACCTGTGTACTCCGTCATGGACACAGCCTACAGGCGCAGTCAGCCCTGCCATATTTAGTTGGAATGGGACAACAGAGGAGAGCACACTGTCATCCCAAAGAGGGTGAGGACAAAACCTCGCCCTGCCATGCGCAGCCTGATTAAATGACAAAGACTCCATGGAACCCCCTGCTCTTTTGTGAGACCCTGCAGCTGGTGGCATCAATTAACATCCACACATATGGGACTTAAAACAGGCCCACACGGGGCCTCACTGCAGAGGATAACAAAGGAGGCAGGAAACCCAAAAAACTTTCATATGTAACTTTGTCAAGCTGAAGCCAGCTCCCGCCCTCAGTATCAATGACAGTGAACTGACATGTCTGGGTCTTTTGTTGCAGCAGGCCACCCCCGCTAGGGGGACCCCATTTATAAGATACCAGAATGCAGCTTGCGGAAGTCAGAAAGCCTGGTCTCTCAGCATCTTCAAGGGAGACATGCCACTTTAATCAGGAACCAAAGGGAGATCCATTGAGCAAGGAGACTCTTTGAAGACAGCAGAGAGGAAGATGGGTGGGAAAACACAGGAGTGAGCCCAGAGCTCTTTCTGTTGAGAGGAGGCTTCCCCCATATTGGTTCTGGGACACCCCTTGTTCCTATTTAACCTGTAGAGGTGGTGCCAGGCACGATTCGCACTCCAACCGCCCATTTTGAAGTACCAGGAACGTTCAAGCCGAAATATGTGATGTATGATGAGCAAATGAACCAGCAGAGAGCCACAGTTGGGCTCTGTCCAGTAGCTATCAGAATAACAGCATCTGGTGAAGTACCGACACCTAAGAAAACCTGGACAGTAAGGTACCCATTGAGAAAACCATATCGACAAAGGAGACAGAATGGCGATTGTCAGAATGCAATACCTGAGGAAGCTAAAAAGATACTGAAGGAAGACCGAATGGTGAAATCATAAGAACCCAGACTGACTCACATATAGAAGATATGACGACTTGAGAATGATGACAAACAAGATGAAATACCATGGATAAGTGACATCCTAAGCCTAAAGTGAAATCATTGATGTCAAGATGTCAGAAAATGATGCCATATGCATGATGAAGATTTTCAGTTAGTTTAAATGTGTACATATGCAAAGTAACCGCAAGAAGCACAGAAATCGTGAGGCTTGCTTATGCTTAGTAGTATGATAGATTGCGGCAAGCACCACCTCTACATATATCTACCTCAAAGAAGCACTTATATAAGTATACTTCCACTACGCACAAGAGCAGAATCAACCAAAGGTTACTAAAGGTCTCAAGAGGAGAGTTTTGCAGCAAACAAATCAAGAATTAAAGACAGAGGGAAACTCAGACGAAGGTAACTATGCCAAGAAGCCATGGTCGTATCAGCTGGAATATGCCAACAGTGGATACAATTAAGAGAAAGAAGAACAGAGTATCCTGTTCAGAAAGGTCAAGATAAGCCACAGATGGCAGACGACTGGCAGAATTGAATCAAATACACGAAATTGCATGAAGAAAAAGACGATTTCACGGTGTCGGAATCACGGGACCAGGCTAGCAAGAAGGGATGAAACTTTCACACCTACGCATGGACCTTCGCCATACACAGACGCCTTAACTTTCCCAGACCAAGAAGCAGACTCTAGGCCAACCACAAAGAAATAATTGACACATGACCACTGAAGTATGATTGACTGTAACAATAATTGGAGGGATGTTGGGGGTGCAGACGAACTCCCTACACCTGGCCGGCTATTCTGCACGCTGCTAAGCGCAAGTGGAAAAGTATGAGTGGGATTGATGCCAACCCAATCATAGTGGACTGTGTAATCTAGGGTCCTATAGTTAGTAGAACCAATGAGACGTTGTACTTTTAGTGACATTTACAGTAGCCATTTTAAAGGAAGGGCTTAGATGCCCCACCTGACATTGTTTATCCAATCCCCTTTCCCCGTTACCATATACAGATATTGTACCTATATTAAAGTTACCTTCCTAGAACCAATCGAGTTGCATGCAAAATTTTAAGAGTTACACGTCAGTGATGACGAGTTTTTGGTATAAATGTTCTGTTTTTTCTGAAATTAATTAGAGTTGAAGCCAGAAGGAAGATCGTGCGATTGCTGATATTCATTAAACTCCCTGTTTTTTGTACTTGTCATTAAACGGACTCCCTTTGTCAAACTATTGAGTTGTCATTATTGATTTGGTGCAAGAGTATGAATCTGCATCCCCATACATCTCAAAGGTGCTGCTGCTCATCTTAAAGTGCTGTTTGGAAACCTCCAGTCTTATGGGCCGGCTTGGGTCCATCAAGCACACACTCCTTAACCTTTTCCTGTTGCAAAGCACTCTGGTTATTACCTCACACAGACAGAAACGTTTTGGTAGGGACCCCAGGATTAGGTCACTAAGGTAGGCTCAGCCTACATCAATCACTGTGGCCCACATGGCTTTAAAAGAGGGCTGGAGTCCCTCTTTACACAATCATCTGAAGACTTCACAAGAAGTAGCAGGAACAACTCATCCTTACAGCTTCCACCAGTGAAGGAAGGCCAGGAATGTACAAAGAGGGAAGCAAGATCCCTCCCCTTAATTTCTCGCAGGGAATAGAGGAAGAAAGGAACTCAGAAGAACCTACAGTCTGCCCATCTAGGCTCTGCAGCAAGCTCCCTGGACAGGGAGTGCCTGAAGGTTTATGAACCCGACATCAAGGACACGACAGTTGCCTGCAATACACTAGCTGTGGACTGTCCGCTTCAAAGGATGACACAAGCCACTGAAGAAGTTGGGAGAAGTGCAACGACACAGACCTAACACTGTCTGTTTTAAAGGGCATTCTTGAACCACTCAAGTTCCTCCATACGCAACCGACTGCAATACTGATCGCTGTCAAGCCGCAGTCGCTGAAAGAAACCAGAGACGTCTTGACCAGTGCTTCAGAACTGCCGATCAACATTGAAACGATTCATGACCCCGAGTTGCCATGAAGGCCAGCCTGCAGCTATTAGTCAAGCTTCACTCGCGCAAACAGTCTTGCCGCCTGATACCTGTCGCTGACTCCCATCTCGAACTCTGTTGCAGAAGCCTTCAAAGCACCCTGAAGGCTGCAGCGAGAAAAGCACTTGCAATCAGGTTTGCTTGGTAAACCTGAGACTTACCAGGAACTACAGTTCCCACGTGCCCCATTACTCTATTTCCCGAAACATCAGGCGCTTCAGCGCCAGCGCTTCTGGAGACAAGCCGGTCTTCGCTGGTCACGCCGCGAGTATATAAACCATTGGAACACTCAGATCCTTTGACTGAGGGATAGGTCTGGTCCGTGAGCATCTAGCGCTACAGAGCGCTTTTTGGAACATGTTAGTAATTGAAAAAGTATTAGATAGCTCTACCAGTTTATTCGTGGTGGGCTGCAAGTAATTAGGCAGCCTCATTTTCGAAATATCATCACGATTTGGAAACAGCATTTGCTTATTGTGATACTTAGCATTTGTCATTTTGAAACACAAGCACGATCTGGAAACAAGCGCTTCGGGAGACAAGCCGGTCCTTGCCGTCCGCTGCGTTTGAGGTGGACAGGACTGGGATTTCTCCTTAAATCCACTTTCAATCGCTCTACGAGATAAGATGAGACCTTTAGGGGATAAGATAGAGCCCCACAGACTACATCGTGTATGCGGCACGACTTCCATCGGAACCTACATCAACCAGCTGAGGTGACATGCATGGAAACGTGAAATACCACTATTAAAACAACTAGAAATAAGGTGAGGAATATAGCTCCTAGGGTTAGATTGGAAACCAAGGGGGAGGAAGTTAAGCATTTGAAAGCATGCTTGCTTAACACCAGATCTTTGCGCAAACATGCGCAAAGGGTGCATGATCTCATTGTTAATGACAACTTAGACATTTTATGCCTCACAGAGACCTGGCTACAAGATCTGATTGGCCCTACTTGCGCAATTGTGGTACCAGAGGGGTACACTATACATCATAAGAACAGAGAGTCTAGGATGGGGGGGTGGCAGTCATAATACGTGACTCCATAGTGGACCGTGTAATCTAGGGTCCTATAGTTAGTAGAACCAATGAGACATTGTACTTTTAGTGACGTTTACAGTAGACATTTTAAAGGAAGTGCTTAGATGCCCCACCTGATGTTGCCATCCAGCTGAGTAGAACGAGAGGCTCCCCATAGATAGTGTTTAGTCTAAGTAAAAACCCTGCAGGTTAGGTCTGAAGGGGCCCTTCCTTCCCCCAAAAACCCCTTCTCACTTCTACGAGCAGCTAATGGCACGAACGGCACATAGAGGCAGTAACGAAGGCGGTGATCCCGAGCATCCGGAGAGGGAAAAAAATGCGAACTGTAAGTGAAAAACGACTGAATACTTTAGAAACAAGTTGCATGCCTTAGAACAAGTAAGGGAAGGTAATGGAGGGAGGTGGGACAAAAATAGCGACAGAGTAAGAGTATCATATATATAAGGGGAAGATATTGACTCAAGGGTGGCCGAAAAATAGAGAGAGATTTCGGGAGGATACCCGAGAATAGAGAGAGATACTGAGAGGATACCAGAGAGAATAGAGAGAGATACTGGTAGGATACCCAAGAGATAGATAGAGATACCGGGAGGATACCCGAGAGAGGAGTATATGCCCAGATACCTAGTTTTTAATATAGCGCTAGAAGAAGCCTGCATTTAAAGTCCTGAATTAATAGGACGATGTAGACTACCAAAATCGATTAAAAAGGCGATCTGAAAGAAATGGGCTTACATTCCATGTCGGAATAATAATAGGGGCAGAAATGCATCTGAGGAAGTAGATGGCATAAGATTTATGTAGCCGGCCGGAGTCTGTCTAGTCTGTCGTGTCTGTCTTGTGTTTTTCTTTTTTCTAACGTCAAGAGGTAAGAACATTTTTGGGGGAAATAGCATGAAAATTGTGTGATGGAATAGACAAAATGTTGTATGACATGAATTGATGGTTGTTGTTTGAAAAAGTAAAAGTAAACTTTTTTTGTGAAAAAACGGGATTGGAGCTTGCAACGATTGGTGCTCGCTCATATTGTTGATCTTGTTTGTGAAAGGTAAAACATAACAAAGTGTTATATATACAGAGAGGATAAACAGATTTAAGTATGGAAGACGTTACCCCATTAGTACACTTGTGCAAACAGTTGCCAAAACATGCACCTAAGCTGAAGAAGTACAGTGCAGAATGGGTGAAAGGAACCGCAAAACAAAATGTTTATGCTATGGCCCCAAGGCGGGTTGCTATCTAAAACGGTCCTGCAGCACATGACAACATATTTGCATGCTACGTATACTGGTAAAAAGTTAGATAAACGCCTAGCTAGTTTAGAGCTTTGGAAGATTTAACAAGAGGAAAAGGAGGAGGAGCCACTGTTAGATTGAATACTTAACTTATGCACAGAGGGGGGTGAAACGCCTTCTGCGCCACCTGCCCGTCCGAAACAAAAAGCAAAGCCAGTAAAGACGAAGGATTATACCCGTTGTGGGAGCTTAAAGCAGCCATGGGATAAAGCAACCCGTCATGAGTCACCTATGCAAAGTAGTGACGAAAGCCCAGACAAGCACAGAGACAGAGATTTCACCTCCAAAGTCCCGAGGGACAAGGAGAGACGCGAAAAGGAAAAAGGAGGCCACATAACCAAGTACATCTCTAGATACAGGTAGAGTGGGAAAGAGATGGAAAGGAGATGAGGATAGGACTGCTGAGATGGCATTCACGCAGAACAAATGGATGGGAGGTCAGATTTTATTGAAACTCGATGGTAAAGGCATTGAGGACATGAGACAAAAAGGAGAGTCAGACGATTCAAAAAGGAAAGAGAAGGAAAAGGAAAAAGGATTGAGAGACGAAGGAATCAGAAAAAAGGACAGACAGAAACAAGAGCAGTTATATCGTGAGGAGTAAGAAAGGAAACGTGATCATAAGCAGAGAACAGCTAATGATCAGGACAGGCAGGAACAACGGAGAATAGAAGAACAACAAAAAATACGGGAGAAGAGAAAAAAAAGACGAAGGGATGAGGAAATACAAAGGGCAAATGAACGTAGAGATGCGAGGAAACAAGAAGAAGTCAGAGAGGAAGCAAGGAAGCGGAGAGAGTTCGATGACGACATAGAGCATAAGCGAAGACAGAGAGCACAGGATCTTGAATATCTGGAAAGAGAGGTTAAAAAACCAATCCAGTAGTAGACTGGGAAGACATAGAAGAATTCTTTCCTGAGTGCAATTTAGTATCAGGCGCGTCTAGGGCAAATATGGAAGATGACTTCGACACCAGAAGCATCAGAGAGACGATCGATAGAATATATGATGAATGGGGCTAGAACAGGTACTCAAAGGGAGGGGAGAGGACGAGCGTCTGGAGAGCACTCAGTTGTACGACACTGAGGACGCCTCCTTGTGATGCTGGGAATGCATTGGAGGGACAGAGCCTCCTGTAGTCCTGTAGTCCTTTTTCATTTGTGTTCTGTATTGTTTTCTGCCCAGGAGTCTATATGGGACTCCTGGCAGTGCAGCTCTTCCTGTTTTTGGTTTGGTGTACATACCCATGGGATACCCTTATGGCACCCATGGGTGGGGGTGCAATCGTGTGCCCCTAGTGTATGTTTTTGGGCACGCACCTGTTTGTGGCCCACAGAGCAGGGTATGGGCTGGTGGCAGCTCCATGCTGAATTTGACAGGTGCCCTGAGTATCCTCCATTTTGGGATACCCGGGCCCTGCCATTGGAATCAGTTGATTCCTGATAGGAAACAAGATGGCTCCTGTAGCCTCTTGCTTCCTATTGCCTGTTACCTTGTTTTCCCAAAGTCCTGGGAAGTACTGACTCTGTCCCTTCCCCCTGAGTGGCAGTTTGGTGGAAGTGAAGTCCAAGCCAGACTGGCTGGAGCCTCCCCAGTGATTGTATGCTGTGGGTACACCCTGTGGGTGGGACCTGGGTGAATAGTGTGTGACCAATATTCACTTCTTGTTGTGGATGTCTAGTATCTGGTGTTTGACACACTGACTGAGACAGCCCTGCCTGAAACTGGTATGAATGCATTGTGTAGTGTTGAATGGCTGGGTACTGTCCCAATAGGCATTCCTTGCTGTGAGTGTCTGAGAAGGAGGAGAATTGCCTGAATGCACTGTATGCCCGATTGGCTGACTGACTGCTGAATGTCCTTCAGAGTAATTGGTTGCCTGAGTGTGACCCAGCAGAATGAATGAGAGATCAACTAGTATATCTGATGACCTCTCACTGCTAAAACGTGTTCAGAAGCTGAAGTTGAAACTAACGCTTGATCTCGGCAAGCGACTCTGAAGAAGAAGGTTGACTGCTGTCTCCCTTCGCCGAAATCCGAAAGCCGCCGTGACGCCGAGACTGATCCAAGAGAGGACCTGGTTAGGCGCCCTCTTCCCGTGCTCCGAGGGACCATCGAGCACAGTTAACCTTCGCCGAAACTCCCTGGAAGTCAGACCCTCGACAGGCTGCCGACTGGAGACGGGGACCGCCGAGGAGAATGAACATAAGCACCGGACATTCTGTAAACCGCCGTCGACCAGGGTTCGCAGGTTTGCATAACCGCTGGTGGCCCGTCGAAGCCATGTTGCCCGGAAGAGGGGACCGGTTGATGCTGTGCCATTGACGACCAGAGCCGCACGCTTCACTGATTAAGACTTTTGATTCACGGACGCGCTCGTCCGCACCGCCACCCGCCTTATCCTGCCAGAGAAGGCCAGGCCGTCGATGCACCGAGGAGCATCCACCAATGGGTTTCCCGCCACCCAAAGATCGTAGAGACGCCGGTCGACTCGACGCCCTTGCTGGGCCACAGTTCTTCACAAACTCTTTGGGCTCCTGAACTATCGACATCAAGGTGCCCCGCACGCCTCTTCCTTGCAGGACGTCTCCGCTCCGTCGTTGACAAGCAGCAATGGGACCGAAGCTGCCGCCTCGACACCGAGTTCACTTTCTTCGAGGGACCTCGATGATCCGTGGCTCCTGCTTTAAAGGGAGTCGCTCAAGAAGGATCCGTCGATGACTCGTCATCGAACTCTGCTATTCCAGGTACATTGGGGTGGTAGAAACATTATAGAAGGAAATAAGGCTTATAGAACAATATATGGACTGGGCTTGCAGCATATCTTCATTTTACAGGTTGCCCAGGTGGGGGAGATTTGAGTACAGTTTATGCACTTTCATGAAATCTGATAATAATTGTGGTACCACTTAGAACTGTGTATATTTGCCATTGTAGATTTACTGAACACAAAGTGAGTTATTGTGATTGTGTATATAACCTTGAACCTTAATTATATAAAGACTGTGTTTAAACTCATACAGTGTGTGGACATTCCTTTGTAGGTGCTTGGGGACTACACTGTACTTAAGAACCAGCCTGCATCACCTTCTGAGAAGCTAGGCCTTGATTGCTCGTCCATTGCTACCAACAATGGAGAATCTTGGGTGGGGTCCTCTGTGCCTCTCCACTACCATATATAGAGCAGGAGTACAGACCCCCCCTCCAGTCTTTACACTCCAGAAGTAGCAGAAATAGAGAGCTGCCCCTAGATAGGTTGACGCTAAACAGGAATGAGGAGGATGAGAGATGCTGAACGAGTTGGGCACAGACAATATCAGACACAGAAAGAGAGGAATGTGAGGAAAGAGAAGATGAGAGAAGACACGAAAAACACTTCTCTAGAGGAAAAGGAATAAGATGGTCAGATTCTAGTGGATCTGCACCAAAGACATGAGAGTCAGCCACACAATCAGACCGACACGAAGGGGTATCTTACGGTCGGAGGGGGGTGTCTCCACCACCCTATATGAGCAGACTAAGGACATTGACAGGTAGACGGCGATGCGGGAATATTAGCCCTGAAGTAGACAGAAAAATGATGAGGGAGGAAAAAGAGTGCTATGTGTTACAGTTCCTGTTACTCGAAAAGGGAGGAAAAAGGCCACAGTACATACCCTGGCCACACATGGATCGAGAAAATCTGAAAAATAAGCTTCCAATGTTGACATCGGGAGCCGGAAAATAGATACATGAGTTAGAAAAGATGACAGGAAGAAACACGTTAGCTATTGGGTATATTAAGGGTCTTTTAATCGAAATACTTGGTGATAGAGTTCACAATGTGTGGACATGGGCAGGTTACCCTGGCATGACTACAGTTAATACTGCACATGATGAAGCGCTGTTTAACAATTGCAGAGCCGCGGTATGGAAAGCATTAAGATTGCTATACCCGGACTCTTCAGACATAGGAGCTATAATGACACGTAAAATGAAGTAGTCAGAGGATCCTTTGCTTTACATCCAGAATTTCCAAGATGCCTGGGTGCTCGAAACTCGTGAATCTTGGGGGAAATCCATACGCGTGTTTTACCATATATTGTGCCAAGGGCTGCCAGATCAAGTACAGAAGCAGCTCAAGAAATTTGTATGAATAGAAGCCAAACCGTGGTCTGAAATACAGTTGACCCTAGCACACTATTGCAGGCTGCTGCATGAGAAAAATCGCAAAAAAGAGGCTGCACGAAAAGCTGAAGAGGCAAAATTAGTGCAGAAGAAATTGTCAAAATATGCCATTGAAGGGGCAATGATAACTAACACAGACGGAACAAACATGCAGAAGGTCAATAATCGAGGGCAAGGTGATCAAGGCAATAAGAGGTTCTACCCAAGGGGGAGAGGCTTTCGAGGAAGAGGATGGCAGTGTAATCAGGGAGGTTTTCAAGGTAATCAGGGAGGTTTCCAAAACATGCAAAATGGCAATCAGGATATGTCAAATGGGCAAGTAATCAGACCACAGCCAATATGTTGGACGTGTGGTATGACAGGGCATCTAGCACGAACATGCATAAGTCAAGGCATTGTGCAAAACAACCAAAGAACAAGAGCAGGGATGGTGAATCCACCTGTGTTTTTACAGCAGGGTGGAAATGGAGTTGCACACAATCACACGGTGCAGCAGCAAGAGCCGGGAGCACAGCAAAGCTTGCAACCTCAAAATATGACAAATTTTCCGCAGGGACAGCCTCAACAGTCGCCGATGCAACTGTTACAAAGTACAGGACAAGTACTGAATTCTGGAATAAGAAACAACCCTGGTGATGGAGGAAGTCCATTCACTCAACATGGGACAAAGTTATATATGGATTAGGACAGCACACTGGGAAACCTGATGTGTTCTATCCTATCAGTGACACCAAACCCTCACGAGGAACCAAGGGTAGATGGCTCTATAGGGGATAAAGAATATTCTTTCTTAGTTCACACAGGTGCAACACGCTCGTGTACACATGAAGGAAAGATTTCTTTGTCCGGCGATGCTATAAATACTCAGGGCTTCACAGGACCAACAAGTTGTGTTCCTTTTACAAAGGAACTTCCAGTTTCTATAGGAGAATGTGACATGAGTGTGCCACTGCTGTATTCAAGGCAAACCCCAGTAAATATATTGGGACGAGACCTAATGACGAAGTTAAACATGACAATCCCGTTCACCGAGAAGGGAATAGTATGTTCCACTCCAGGAATGCATTATTTGAACGTATGCAAAATGATTAGAGCATACGCAGGACAAACGGCTATGAGAGCTGTTCCATTGGAACCAGAAATATTTGCATACGGCGCGCGCATATTAATGTCATGGCTTCCAGGCCTTACAGACAAACCAATGAGAACCCCAGATGAGTTACTATTTAGGCCAAGAATACCTATGCATGAGGAAAAGGGACAAGTGTTTCTCTTGACAATACACACAGCCATAGTGTGAGGAAAAATGGTGTTGATCGATGGTTTGATGAAGGCAAACAATGGTGCACAGTAATCGCCATTGAGAAAGGACACAGATTGACTGATGTCACTGATGAAAATCTCTTTGAAGAGCAAACAGGTGTGGATGAAACGACAGTTGAGGTTAATCTCACTTATTGGGTGAAAATGATCAAAAGAGAAGTGCCACAGAGAATGATGCTGGCACAAAAACATCCTCAATATTTTGATGACGACATGGCAAATGTGCCTGTCTAAGTGTGGACTACAGGCCCTTATGACGTAGGCTTGTTGAAAGGAGTCGGAGAAGTAAAGATTAAATTGAAACCAGGAGCAATTTTACCAAAAGCACAACAGTATTCCATGTCTAGGGAAGCAGATGAAGGGATTTTCAAGACAATTTCTGCTATGATGGAGCAGGGTATTTTGGTGACGTCAGAGTCGTCATGCAACACCGCAGTTTACCCTATCAAAGAATCAAAAGGAGGGTCTTGGCATTTAATCCAAGATCGAAGGCCAATAAACGATATTGTAGAGGCTGAGTTCCCTCTAGTCCCTAACCCGTCCACAAGGCTATGTAATATACCTGTTGAGGCAAAGTATTTCATGGTGACTGGCTTGAAAAACACATTTTTCTCAATCCCATTGCACAAGGACTCGCAAGATTTGACGTCATTCACGTTCAGACAAATGCGTCTGAAAAGTACTAGGTTACCTCAGGAGTACTGCGAGTCTCCTTCGATTTTCAACAGAGTCCTGCAGATGGACTTAAGCAATATTGCATTAGAGAGTGTTGTCTTGCAATATGTGGATGACATCTTAATTTGCAGCACAACAGAGGCAACTTGCAGACACAATTCTATTCAGCTATTGACTGTATTGGCTGAGAAAGGATATAAAGTTGACAAAGAGAAGTTACAGTATTGTCAACGGGAAGTGCTGTACATAGGCCAGCTAATCTCACATGAGGGGAAAAGGGTTACCCCTGAAAGGGCTGAAGCCATATTGAACACAGCCAAGCCGCACACGATAAAACAAATGCAGAGTTTTCTAGGATTATGCAATTATGTCAGGACATGGGTCTTTGACTACAGCTCTTATACCAAGCCCTTGTTACAAGCCCTAAAGAAAGCACAGGTGACGAAAGAAAAAATTGTGTGGACCAAGACTATGGAAGAAGGGTTTGTTCAACTAAAAATTGCCATTTGCACGGCACCTGTTTTAGGGATTCCCAACTATGCAAAGGAATTCTACCTGTTTTCACACACAAATGGCAGTGTTATGACAGCATTACTCACAAAGAGAACCATGTTGGGGTCCAAGCCCCTGGCATACTACAGTGGGAATCTAGACCCAGTGATGAGGCGTTCGCCAGAGAGAAGGCTACAACCATTGTGATGGGATGCTCAATGACGTTGTTCATCGAGCACGCACTATTTGCCATTCTAGAGAAACCAAAAGGCACACTGACATCTCAGAGAGCTTCGGCTTATGACGTGATCATATCAAATCCATCGATTAAAATTATTCGATGTAAGATAGTGAACCCAGCTATGTTTATAGCAGAGCCAGTCACTAATGGAGAGCCAATCCATCACTACGCAAACTATGAAGAATTGTATGATGAGATTCCCAGAGTGAAAGAAAATGCATTAGCAGAAGGAGAAATCATCTTCGTTGATGGTTCTTCAAGAATCAATCAAAATGATGGGCTAAGATATACAGGCACCGCTGTGATGAAGCACAGGCAAATGGAGAATTTCGAGTACTCATTAGTGCATGTTACGCTCACCTGGTATCCACGGAGACGCCACCCAGCCCTGTTTGGATGATTTGCACTCTCGAACCCTCTCCCGGTCCCTTGGTAAGGCCTCTGGTTAAAGATGAGTCTGCAATATAGGAGAGTTGGATTCAATACCAGATTGTCTTTATGTTTTCCCACCTCCCTTGGCCTCAACTCCTTCCTCCCCCTTGGGCCTTCTCCTCACCTTAATATTGTAAAAGGTGGATTCTACTGCGACTCCGTAGGTTTGCTGCTTTACAGTTTTTATATGCAGTTCTTATGTTCTTCTTAGTTCGAATAATAATGTCTTGCTTCTTTCCTTTTAGGTATGGAAAGGTATTTTGGTGTTGTCATGCAGTTTGAAGATGAGCATGGGCCGGTAGGCGAAAGCGCGGTGTACGCGATGCTGTCCGGTGAGTAATGCGCGATGCTGTCCGGTGAGTAATGCGCGATGCCCTCCGGTGAGTAATGCGCGATCCGCGGCGCTGTTTCGCCTTACATATTACTAACCTGTTTGTTTTCTCTCCTTGCAGGTTGTGACGTTCCTCGCCGAGCGTCGTAATGTTCCAGCAATGATACTGACCAGGAGATGACTACCCAGGTAAGAATTGTGTGGCTTTCTTCATTTGGGAGGAAACGTGAGTAAACGCTTACTAATGCTGTCTTTCTTTCTCCTCTTTCCAGGGTATGGTATTCCAGGATGCATGCAGTGCCCGATGATGGAGTTCGTACCTTCAGGTGAGTGGAACTGAAGTAGGCGATGGATTGAAGGCAGGATACTGTTCTGGGTAAGTTTCGTAGTGTTCTTTCTCTCTCTGCAGATCCTTGGTAAGCTGGCATCAAAGAACTGGACACGGTGAGCATTACGCTGCCCACAGCAGAATAACGCAAAGCATGCTCTGCTGTTTGGGTGTGGTTTAAATAGTCACAGGTAAAGTAGTCCAGGTAAAGTAGTCCCAGGCCTGCCGCACCCAAAAGACTAGACCGCATAGCTCAGTTCCTTGAAACTGAGCTATGTGTGTGCCTCCATGTTGGCTGAACCCCCCCCCCCCGAAGTTAAATAGTCCAAAGTAAATAGTCCCATTCTAATGTTGGTCTTCATGATGGTTATGAGCCTGGCGCCAAAGAGAGTCTTGGATGAGGTTTTAAGGCCTTTGACCTGGCTCTAACTGGAAGGCTGACTTGCCAGTGTGGGCCAGGGGCAAGTGTCATGACAGCGCACAATTACCATCACATTATTCAGCACAAGCTGGAGAATGATTGGCTTTGATACTCGCACTCGAAAATCATGCAGACCAGGAAGTAACGGTGTACAGCAACTGCGCCTATGTGACGTCGACAGTGCACGCAGGCCTAGCACGCTGGAAAAGGAGGGGCTACCTCCGAGCGGGCCATATGCCAGTGCAGCACGCAGCCTTATTGGACAGGTTCATCAAGGCACTACAACTCCCAGTGGGCATAGCGGTCGTGAAATGCGCCGCCCACACGAAAGGGACAGATATTATCACATGAGGAAATCAAGCAGCAGACACGGCAGCCAAATGTGTGGCAACCAAACACGAGATAATAATGAATGTGGAAATAACTGATGTGCATGAGAGAATGATTGTTGCACGAAGTGAACCTGAAGGTTATAGTGATATGGAGAAAACCCAGTTAATGGAGCACCACAGGAAGAGAAAACCCTCTGGAAGTGGCAAGGGTGTTCTTTAAACTCCTCCGAGAGCTTGTGGTGACAGGACAGCACTGGTAAACCAGTGATGCCTATTGCCTTATTTTAAATAGCACTGGAACAGTTACACATGACAAAGAATCTAGCAGCGACAATTGCCGAAGACTGGTTTATACCGAACTTGGCATTTTTTTTATGGTGAACTGCTAAATCTGCCAACAGTTCACGGCTGGGCATCCACTACGTGTAATTAGAGGAGTCCTCCCAAGACCCAATTGACCTTTTCAGCACTTGCATGTCGATTATGTCGATATGATTCAAACATGTAACGGGTACATGTACCTAATTGTTGTGGTGTGTCCATTCTCGAGATGGATAGAAGCAGGTCCATGTACACACCCAGACTCTACCTGTGCAGCCACATTTCTGGTGAGGGAGGTATTTCCCAGATGGGGGGTATGTGAGGTCATGAGGTCAGACAATGGACTTCACTTTGTTAATGCAGTATTTGAACAGATCAACTTGTTGCTTGGTATAAAGCACAAGTTTTCTTCGGCGTATCATCCTCAAGGAAATGGGGTATGCAAGAAGCTCAATGGCTTTTTAAAGGAAAGGATAGCCAAGTTGAAGCTTACTCTAAAGAAGGGATGGCTACACTGGCACTGTATGCACTCAGAAACCATCTGGATTCTGACCACCATCTCACGCCTCATGAAATTGTGACAGGCAGAAGGATGCACACGCCACTAACACCCTGAGATAGAGCTAGATGTGTTTCTCAGCCGACAGGGGAAGTGTTAGGATCAGAAATGCAAAATTACTTAAATTGCATGACATCTTGTCTTACTGTAATTTCTGGACAGCTGCAGCGAAGACAAGAAGGGTGCAGGGCAGCAAAGAACACAGAAGGAGATACTACAACAGACCAAGTTCAGGTTTTATGTGTACCACAATTGTTCCCCGGGGACACGGTCCTAGTGAGAAACCACACGAGAAAAAAGTGGGACGAGCCAAGGTTCAATGGTCCCTTCAGAGTGAAGGACGTCACTCCCTCTGCAGTCAAGTTACAGGGAAGAAGAGCTTGGATCTTCTTGGGTGACATCGAGCCATACAACGGAGAAGACCCTCTGCCCTCACCCCAACGTGTAGAGACTACAGACAACGGGGAAGAACCACAGCACGTGCAGACGAGATCCATGACGAGGAAGAAGGGCGCATGACCAGCAAAGCAAAGGCAAAGAACTTTTGAGCAAGGTTGTGGCTTAATTGTGGACATTTCCTCTGAGCAGAATAAGGGGATAAGGACATAAATACGGACACTCTGTGAATCCTAGATGCAGGGTGAAGAAGAAAATTACACGTATAAGCCACAACATAGAGAAACTATCCTCACTGACCCCGCTCACTTTCCTGAGTGATAGACCAAAATTGTCATATGAGCACCAGGGATGCTGGGTTTATTTGTCAAAGGACAACAGAATTTCAACAAAAAGCATAAGAAAAAATATATCATCCACAAAAGTAATATATTGCATATAATGTGTATTCACATATGAAGAAAGAACTAATTCACAAAAGTAAATTATTGCATATAATGTGCGTTCAGATAGATGCAAGTAAATTATTGTATATAATGTGCATTCACATAGATAGCTTATATTTAATGAATGCCACGCCACGCCAATGTGCGCTCACATAGATGCAGTTTCGATTTAATGAACACCATGCCACACCAACACGTGTTTCGACCCTTTGGGTTCGTCTTCAGGGTGTATTATAATAGTTATGTGATTGCAAGTCCAATCTATTCATACATCAGTTTGTCAAAAAATTCCAATCAACAGTTAGACAACCTATACAGTCCATCAAATAGCACAGGGAAGAGGGAGGAAAACAAAAAAGAGAGGACATTTGAGTTAGTTAATGTAGGCTGATGCCACAACCATTAAATAAACCTGTTTAAAAATTCCAATTAAGAGCTAATTTTGCTTAGGCTTTAAGTTCCATATCCGGCTATTTAGCACATCTTCATTTTAAAAAACTGTATTCAAACCACTATGGCAGGGATGTTCATCATTTCTGTGTCAACCTTTCCAGTAAATAAATGAACTAAAACAATATGACCTTTAAAGGAGGCAGATTCGTACTTTCCTCCAGACCTCAGTATTTAGTTTGGTATCCTAAATAGGACATATATACATGCAGTTGGCAAATTACGTGGAAGGAGAGAAGTTGTTTGTTGCCTGGTTGCAGGCTGAGCTAGTTTCATGTGCAGAAGACTAAATCCACTAAAAAAAAATGAAAGATAAATGAGGTGACGTGAGTTATTTGGCCACCTTGCGCTATTTAAAATTGTGGATAGTAAATGTAAATTTGGCAAATAGATTTTTTTATAAATCAGCTGAGGCATCAAGGTAATAAAGGCTTAAATGCCATTTTGGAACAATGTAGCGTAAACTAGCGTGACTGGATTAGTTTCAGGGCAGTATTTTGTCAATGCAAGAAAGGTGATCAGCGAGCTGGTCCTGATATGTATGAAAAAAGCATTTGGAATTTTGGGTAATCTATAAATTCTTAGTGCAATGTTGAGTTATAAAATTGCAATTTTACAACGGGCCGGTGAGGACATTTCTCCGCACTTACTTCGTTTATTGCATGGTTGCGCGTGAATAGGTTGCTGCTTGAATGCAGGGGAAAGAGACACCGTAGTGAAGCAGGGAGTGTTAGCACTCGCTTCAGGTTGCTAAGTGAGTGTGTCTCTCACTTCTGGTCACGTGAATAGGTCACGTGACCAGAATGTTACATAGCAACACTGCCGCGTCCGGAAATACAATAACTGAGTCATTCTAATTTGCCGGGATCAGCGAAAAAAGAAATGTTAAAGCATTGTATTAAGCAATTATACATATTGTAGACTGGGCATTAGTATCCTTTAAGACAAAATATATACATATATAAATATATATATTTTAGGACGGCTGTAATATTTCACCATAGTCAAATACTCAGATGTAAGACAGCTTTAATAGTCCTTCACAGTTAAACTCACTGGCATGCAAGATGCACCCCATGTGACAGGTGTGAATAAACCCATTCGACAAAGTATATACTGGGTCTGGGTGAAAATACGGAGCTGACTGACCTCCGTAGATAATGTTAAGGTGCCAAAACATGGAAATCAAGTATATACATACCTGTATAAGTACAGTAAATATCCCAAAGTATTAGGGTGACCAGATTTAGAAAGGTATGTTATAGGTTTAAACGATATTATGACATATTTAGACATTCAAAAGACTTGTCTACAGGTTCATAGGAAGACATTGAGCTTGTGTTCCTGGTTGAGGCCAAGTTGGAGACAGTGTAATTTACATATCATAGGAGCTTCTTGTCGTCGTAGCATCAGTTTTCTATCGCCACCTATCATATGTGGTTTGATGTGTTGTAAGCCCACGAATCGGATGTCCTTTCGGTGATCTGATTGATGAAAGGTTTGCTAATGTAAGGCAAACGGTAATTTGGGATCCTGACTGTTGAGGTTGGCTCATATGACAATTTTGGTCTATCACTCAGGAAAGGGAGCGCGGTCAGTGAGAATACTTTCTCTAAGTTTGCATTTTGAAATAGGTGAGTGTGAGAAGTCACCTATTCTCCTCATCCACACTAAAATACATGGTTTTTGCATACTAACCACAGATAGGTCTGCGCACTCCCAGTATAGGGCTTTTTCTCACAAACATTAAGTTAAGCCACAACATAGTCTGTTGACTTTGAACTTTGGACTGAGGCACACTGAAGCCTTGATAAGAAAAGAATATGCCAAATTTTGATCGAGGACACATACATTGGAAGAAAATACAGTATCCAGACTCTTTTAACACAGAGACTTTATTTAGACTCACTTATGGTGTCACTCAGTAGTGACATCACCAAGGACGTCTTAATCTATTTTGAGTTAGTATTGAGATCGTACCCGTCATTAGTGGGAAGGCTAACTAACATCACAGAATTTCTTCAAAAACCTGAAAACGAAAAGACAATAAGGAGGCTGCTCATTGTGATTGCCTAGCAGTTCTTTTTTCTTCCGGAATACAGGGAAGATAAGACAAATGTCCATGTCACCAGAAGATAGCAGGCTAGCAAGAAATGTGTTTTTTCGCCTGATTGAGGACTTTCCAGAGCTTGTGGGTATATCTGCCAGTGTTGACATCCTCACTTTCATCAGAGACCCAGCGAACTCTACACAGATGAGCATGCTCCTACATGGAATTGTAATGCAGGTCGAACTTTCTAATCCTCATCAGAATTACCGGAGAAGATTGTAAACTTTCCGTCGAGGGACAGATCGTGAAAGTGTTGCCAGAGACTTCACTCCTGCTTATGCTGACAAAGAAACAACATGTCTTCTGGAGTGAAACAGATAAGAGGCATTGACTGGGAGCTTGTTTATTGTGAACACGCAGATTAAAGACTTGCTGAACTTATTACCTTATTTGACATTTTTGTATATGGAAAAGAGAACTGTTTCCAGAGACAAGAGACAATCTATTATCAGGAAAAGAAGGAAAATCGTTCCAGTATCTGCAACCTGCAAGCAAAGGCAGTAGAACCCAGATATAACATTACCTAGAATGTATTAAAGAGTTTGTTTTTTCCTTAAATGATCGAGATGGGCAACCAAAGTAGTAATCTCATCCTCCCTCAGGAGGAGAGGCGATCATATTGGCCCAGAAATAAATTCTGTAAATTGACCTATAGAGGAATCATTTACCTATGCATAGTATTCATTATTGTGTTGCTGTCACTGACGATTCGAACTGCATTTTTTATTGGTGCACGAAGCGTTTCGATTCCAGTGCACCACCTAATGATTTACGCATGAAACCCACGAAGGTGCCCAGGCCTTACATAGTTATTCCAGTCCCTAGAAGTTCTGATAGAGGAATGAGTGAACTTGAGATGGATGTGATGAGCAATAACACACACACACCTGTGGTAACAAATAAATTGAACCACCGGAGACAGGGTCGGCAGAGCAAGCATGAGAGGGGGTTAATGAAAAACACACACATGCAAATGATGAGTGCACATACACCTGGTCCAGTGTCAATAACTGCAGAACCACATTCCAAAGAATGGGAGAAGTTTGGACAACCAACGATGAGAATCTCCACACCAAGAGAAGTCGAAGGACAAATGGAGAAAGCGGAACTTTTAAAGAAACAAAAGGAGTTGGAGAATTACCAGGTTACTCACGGTAGTGACCACCTTACTCCTAGTCCATAGTCCCCTTTCCTCCATACTTGTGGGACATCTCTCCGTCCTGTGGGAGGGGACCGGAGCACTTTGTAAAAGGCATCCAAATTTTTCCAAAAATGTGTCCTTCCTCTCTTTCCTGCTCGGGGCCCGGCACACGGCCGTACCCCGCCCACCTTGGCTCCGCCCCGCGCATCGCCCCTCAGTCCTTTTCTTTGCCAGGTCAGAGACCCATTACCAATACAGAGGAACCTTATTAGAGGGGACGGTGGGCGTATGGAGGAAAGGGGACTATGGACTAGGAGTAAGGTGGTCACTACGGTGAGTAACCTGATAATACTCCTACGTCCCGTTCCCTTTCCTCCATACTTGTGGGAGATTCCCAAGCACTCCTTACAGGAACTACGGGTGGATGGAAATATCCCTTACTGAAAAAGGTTCTTCAGCACAGCCTGAACAAACTGAGCATCAGCTCTAGAACTCATATAGAGGCAGTAATGCTTACAGAAAGCAGATGGAGAGGCCCAAGTAGCTGCCCTAGCGATGGACTTCCAGGGAACATACTTCTGAAAAGCAACCGCAGCTGCCTTGCCCCGCACCAGGTGTGCATGAATACCTTTAGGAGGTTTCAGCTTTTGGACAGTGAAAGACTCCATGATGCAGGCGGCAATCCACCTAGAAATAGTTGCCTTAGACGCCTGTTTCCCTTGAGGGTTGCCAAAAGTCACAAAAAGTTGAGAAGAACTTCTAAGCTCGGAAGTCCTATCCAGGTAGAACTTAAGAGCTCTTCGGACATCAAGACAGTGTAGAACCCGCTCCGCCTCAGAGGCGGGGTTCAAAAAAAAGACTGGTAGGGAGATCTATTGATTCAAATGGAATTCGGTCACTATCTTCGGCAGAAAAGCCGGATTAGTTCGAAGGACTACCTTGTCCTTGTGAAAGACCAAGAAAGGATGCTCCACCGACAATGCCTGGAGCTCACTCACTCTCCTTGCCGATGTGACGGCGACCAAAAAGGACACTTTCCAAGACAAGTACTTGAGGTTCACAGTTGCCATCGGTTCAAAGGGTTTATGGCACAGCGCCGTCAGGACAACATTCAGGTCCCATGGCGGGTGCGGATTACGAACTGGAGGGTAAAGGCGTGTTAAACCAGCGAAATGCCTCTTTACCACTGGGTTAGTCAGAGAGTACGAACACTGATCCGTAGAAAGATAAGCGGAGACCGCTGAAAGGTAAGTCCTGCATGACAGAACATGAACCCCTGACTCTGCTAGGGAGGACACGAAGGACAACACCGTGTCAACCGTGGCCCCCCTTGGATCCAATTTCTTCTCTAGACACCAATGGCAGAACCTGAGCCATTTACTCTTGTACTGAGATCTGGTCGAGGGTTTTCTGGCTGCCTGGATAATACGCATGTTATCCACAGACACATTCAGATGCTCTAAAGACCTGAACTCAGGCACCATGCCGCCAAGCTGAGCGATTGTGGGGAGGGGTGCCACAGCTGCTGCTCCCCCTGGTGGAGAAGATCGGGAGTTACCGGTAACCTGATCGGCGCATAAACCGACAGGTGTTGGAGTTCTGAGAACCAAAGCCTGGCCGGCCACCACGGGGTTATCAGTAGAAGAGAACAGTTCACCGAGTTCTTCAACTTCCAAATTGCCCGGTGAACTAGAGGCAGACGCGGGAAGGCGTAAGCTCTCATGTTGTGCCATGGAATCTCTAGAGCATCCCCAAAGAGGAGGCTCCCAGCCCCCCTCTGGAGGCAAACAGAGGAAGCTTCTTGTTCGCCGCCGTCGCAAAGAGGTCCACCTGCGGTGTGCCCCAGCGCGAGAAAATCCCTGAGAGGACCTCCGCCTTCAACTCCCACTCGTAGCTGACCACTGTCCGCCGTCTGAGGGCATCTGCTGTGACATTCAGCTGGCCCGGGATGTGCACTGCAAGCAGCCAGACACCATGAAGCACAGCCCACTCCCAAATCTGGATGGACAGGTCCACGAGGGGGGGAGACTTCGTTCCCCCATGCTTGTTGATGTAATACATTGACACCACATTGTCCGTTCTTATGCGGACCACTTTGTTGACAATGACCGGTCTGAACGCCTTGAGCGCCAAGAAAATCGCCAGAAGCTCCAAATGGTTTATGTGCAGGAGCTTGTCCTGAGGCGACCAGAGGTCCGAGACCTAAAGGAGATCTAACGTCGCACCCCACCCTAGGAGGGAGGAGTCCGTCATGATCGTCACCATAGGGACCGGGTCCTGAAACCCCGCGCCCCCAGACAGATTGCTGAGAGATGACCACCAGTCCAGGCCCACTCTCATGGAAGCCGGAATCATTATCCGCATGGAGTCTGGGTCCACTGCCTGACGCCATGAATTCCGAAGGGCCATCTGGGTCCGTCTCATTTTGAGACAAGCAAGAGGAAGAGCCAGCACACACGAGGCCATGAGGCCCAGAAGCCTCTGGAACCACCAGGCCGACATACTCTCCGACTGTGCGAACATCTGACACGTGGCAAACAGATCCACCATTCTGTCCCCGGTCCGGTACACTCTGCAGTCGTTCGTGTTCCAACGAAAACCCAGAAAAATCAGGTCCTGAGAGACCGTCATGGAGGATTTCCGCCAGTTCACCAACAGCCCAAGATGGAACAGGAGCTGAAGGAGAGACTGGAGGTTGCCCGCTGCCGCCAGCGGACAAGGGCTGCGTAAAAGCCAATTGTCCAAATAAGGATACACATGGATACCCTGAAGACGAAGATAGGCCGCAATCACGGACATCATCTTCGTAAAGACACGCGGCGCCGAGCTGAGGCCAAAAGGAAGCACCCGAAACTGGAACTGCTCCTCTCCCAAAGAGAAACGGAGATACCTCCTGTGTGGAGCCCAAATCAGGATATGCATGTACGCATCCTGAAGGTCCACCACGCGGAGCCAATCGCCCGCCTGCAACGAGGAGCAAATCTGGCCGGGCGTGATCATCTTGAATTTCTCTTGGGGTAAGGAAAGATTGAACTGGGAAAGGTCTAGGATGGTGCGCAGGCCAGCCTGGTTGGGTTTGGGCACCGTAAACAGCTGGGAGTAGAAGCCCTCCCCTCGCTCCCCAAGGGGAACGGGTTCCACAGCTCTGGCCTTGAGGGAGGGTGAGCCTGACAGCTGAAAAGGAGGGTTGAGGGGTGGGGTAGGGGGTAAAGGTAAGCGGAAGCCCGCCCGAGCGACTGACAAGACCCATCTGTCTTCTGTGATGGTCTGCCACGCCTCCCAATGAGACGCAATGTGTCCTCCCACCGGGGTCTCGTGCGAGCACGGAAAAACCTCATTTGGCAGGTTTATCGGTGGCGGTGCCACCTGAACCTGATGAGGAGGCTGAGGAGCGGGAGAAATACCGCGTACGCTGTTGTCTACGGCAGTTATTCCCCACAGGAGTATCCACTCTGCGCGATTTGCGGTCGAAGAAGCCCCTGAAACCAGAAGAAGGTCGACTCTGCGATAACGGTCTCTGAGGTTCGAAAGGAGCTTTAACCAGAACAGACAATGATTTAGCCGTCTGAGTGCTATCCTTGGTTTTGGTGAGCTCTACATCAGTAGAAGAATGAAAAAGCTCCTTACCATCGAATGGAAGGTCCAATACTTTGTCTTGCACTTCCTTCGAAAACTTAGTGGCATGCAACCACGTTTGCCTCGAGGTATCAACCCCGAGCATCATGCCCCGAGCCGAGGTGTCTACGTGATGAGCCGCAGCCTCCAGGAGATCCTGGGCCAAGACCCTGGCATCGGAAAGGCCACCTCTGAAATCTTCCAACTTCTCGACCGGAATGTGTTCCTCAAACTCCGACAGACCTTTCCACATCCGCATGTTAGCTCCCGCCAAAATCAATTCGCCATTGGCCTGCCTGAGCTGCAAGGCCGAATTGGCAAAGATTTTCCTCCCTTGGGAGTCCAGTAGCTTGTCCTCCTTTCCCAAGACCTGAGTAGCCGTCGCGGAAGAGGATGCTGCAGGTCTGGACTGCAACGTGGCCGCAGCCACTACTGTGGAGGAGGGAGGCGGACAAGGCCACTTCCTCCAAAGAGTGCAGCTTGTACCTCACGTCAATCTTTTTATTGCCAAAAAGTCCTGAGTGTGGCTTCTCCCAGACTCTTCGGACCTCAGCCAAAACATCCTTCTGCAGGAAAAGGCTGGTACGCTCCAAAGGAGACAGGGTGAACGCCCCAGAAAGCACGCCCTCCTGTGGAGCAAGTGCCTCGGGAACCGGGACATCTAAGAAATTCATCATGTCCAGTACCCGGTCATGAAAAGCTCTAACAGAGCGGGGAAAGCCCTTGTTGTCCTTCTCGCCTTGAGGGTCATCTGACAGGTCAGGATCCTGCTGAACCATGTCAGGCACTGCCTTGTCCACTGGGGGCAACGGGGGCAAAGGCGGAAGAGCAGGGGCAGGCACCACGGGCAAAGGAGGCGTCGGCGGAACCACCAGAGGAACGGGTGGAGCCAGAGGCGCTGGTGGACACATTTCCTTAAAAAGCCCTTTGAAATACTCCCTCATGGGGTCGGTGCACATAAGCGCTTGAAATTTACTGAAAAAAGCGCCCTCAGGAGATTGCTTCAGAACCTGAGGAGGCCTCTCATGAGGTGGACAAATCCAGGGACGTAACGGAGAAGGGTGCCACACCGGGCCCTCCGCCGACGTATCCACATAAATCAAAGGGGCTACCGCTGCAGGCAACGAAACATTGTGCGGAAGGGGCATCTGGGCGTTCCAATCATAAACGGGCCGGTAAGGATACGCACAAGTGACCTTAGGTTCACCCAAAGGACCAAACCCTACACCAGGGGCCGATGGCATAGTTGTAGAGGTAGTACCTAAAATGGCCGCCGTGGTCGTGGCGGGAACGGCCACCATTTTGTCTTCATCTGAGGGGAACTGCGGCACGTGAGGAGGTGAGGCAGGGGTCCCCGTCGATGGATCAGGGGTCTTAATTTTAGCCTTAACATAAGGAACCTCGGCAGAGCCGGTACTATGAGGCCTGGAATGTTTCTGCGACATACCAACCGCCAACTGAGCCTTCGAAGGAAGGACCTCGGCACTGCCGGTAAAAGAAGAACCTTGCTTCTTTGCCCCCTCAACAGATCTGGTATCACCACAACGGTGAGAAACCACTTTCAATGACAGGGCCCTGCCCGGCCCCTCAGAACTGCTGGTAGCCTTAGCCTCTGTACGAGGGACCTCGAGCCTAGGCCCGGTAATAGCCTTATCGGCACGGGCCTCGAACATCCGTTCGGTAAATACAAGCCCAGCCAAGGCCTCGGGGCGCACCCTGGTCTTGTTTTTAAGGGAAGCCGAAAGAGAGGCCTCAGAGCAAGCTCCGGTACCCTGTGACTCAGCAGAACTGGGTCTACACACAGCCCCCACAGGAGGGGCCTCGGAAGTTACTCCGGTGTACACAGGCCCCTTACGGAGACCCTCGGAGAAAACTCTGGTAGAATTATTAGGCCCGATAGGCACCTCAGGGCGAACCCCGGTGACAGAGCGATCAACGCCCCTCCCGGTTTGAGAGGAACCTGGAAAGGTATCCCCCGGCCGGGGTGCTCTGAAAACTAAAGAACTTACCGGGCGTTTCTTCTTCTCGTCGATGAACGCCTGAAAATGAGATGGAGGAGTGCGTCGGAACACCTCCTCCCACCGTTCCAACCGACGTTGAAGAGCCCGGACCGAAAGGGAATCACAGTAAAAACAGGAGTCCCAACGGTGTTCCGGACCCAAACACTCTAAACACTCTAAACTCCACTCCAAACACTCTAAACACTCTAAACACTCTAAACACTCTAAACACTCTAAACAAAGAGGATAGGGATCCGCCCTCGCGAAGCAACGATGACACGAAGAACAGTCTGGAAAGTCTAATTTAAAAGACATAGACAGACTAGAAGATGAACGCTAGCGAGAGCCAGAGAGGAAAACAGGGAAGAAAATCTTCCGAGGATGCAAGTGCGTCCGGCCCCGATCGAGTGGAGAAAAGGACTGAGAGGCAATGCGCGGGGCAGAGCCAAGGTGGGCAGGTTACGGCCGCATGCCGGGCCCCGCGCAGGAAAGAGAAGAAGGACACATTTTTGGAAAAATTTGGATGCTTTTTACAAAGTGCTCCTAACACTGTCTGTTTTAAAGGACATTCTCGAGCCAGTCAAGTTCCTCGATACGCAACTCACTGCAGTGCTGATCGCTGTAAAGAAGCAGTCGCTGTAAGAAACCAGAGACGTCTTGACCAGTGCTTTAGAACCGCTGATCAACACTGAGATGATTCGTGAGCCCGAGTTGCCATGAAGGCCAGCCTGCAGCCATTCGTCAAGCTTCACTCGCGCAAACAGTCTTGCCGCCTGATACCTGTCGCTGACTCCCATCTCGAACTCTGTTGCAGAAGCCTGCAAAGAACCCTGAAGGCCGCAGCGAGAAAAGAACTTGCAATCAGGTGTGCTTGGTAAACCTGAGACTTACCAGGAACTACAGTTCCCAGGTGCCCATTACTATATTTCCCGAAACATCAGCCGCTTCAGCGCCAGCGCTTCGGGAGACAAGCCGGTCTTCGCCGGTCCCGCCGTGAGTATATAAACCATTGGAACACTCAGATCCTTTGATTGAGGGATAGGTTTGGTCCGTGAGCATCTAGCGTTACAGAGCGCTTTTTGGAACCTGTTAGTAACTTAAAAAGTATTAGATAGCTCTGCTAGTTTCTTCGTGCTGTACTGCAAGTAATCAGGCAGTCTCATTTCGAAACACGATCACGATCTGGAAACAGCATTTGCTTATTGTGATACTTAGCATTTGTCATTTTGAAACACGAGCACGATCTGGAAACAAGCGCTTCGGGAGACAAGCCGGTACTTGCCGTCCGCTGCGTTTGAGGTGGACAGGACTGGGATTTCTCCTTAAATCCATTTTCAATCGCGCTACGAGTTAAGATGAGACCTTTAGGGGATAAGATAGGGCCCCACAGGATACATCGTGTATGCGGCACGGCTTCCATCGGAACCTACATCAACCAGCTGAGGTGACATGCATGGAAACGTGAAATACCACTATTAATACAACTAGAAATGAGGTGAGGAATATAGCTCCTAGGGTTAGATTGGAAACTTAGGGGGAGGAAGTTAAGAATTTGAAAGCATGCTTGCTTAACACCAGATCTTTGCGCAAACATTCGCAAAGGGTGAATGATCTCATTGTTAATGATGACTTAGACATTTTATGCCTCACAGAGACCTGGCTACAAGATCTGATTGGCCCAACTTGCGCAATTGTGGTACCAGAGGGGTACACCGTACATCATAAGAACAGAGAATCTAGGATGGGGGTTGGCAGTCATAATACATGACCCCACTAGAGGGCCCAAAAATCATGTCCAGATTTTTTGTATATACACTCCCTATGACTACCTTGCACACTGGCACGCTGTTACCTTGTCACGTGTACTAGATCACCTAACCTACATTGTATATATCTGTATATATTGCTACACTTTTGATCTCCCTGTATTATCACTGCATACCATGTACCTTCTACCCTGTAACTAAACTGAACATATTCTTATCTCCTGCGCCCTGATGCCCCAGGGTCTGGTGCGCATTACAAATAATAAACTAAACTAAAAATAATAAACTAAACCTGTTCCCCGCCACAATGTCATGCTTTGGGGTGTGAGGTTTTGCACCTCAAACACACACCCACAAACAACAACTGTATTAACATCATTGTTGCTTATAGACGACCCTCCCTCACATCGGATTCACTGAGGAAATCACCCAACAGCTTAACAATCTGAAAAGTCCAAACTCGGCTACATTGCTGTTGGGGGATTTCAATAGGCGGAGAGGGATCCCCAATGACAAAGAGGCCCTCCAATTGGAGAAAGTGCTGAATAATATGAACTTCAGAGTTATCAACACGGAATCCACTAGAGCTAAAGGGAACCAGCTGGATTGGGTCATTGCGCAACGCATTGATGTACAGACGGTGAGGACCTCCCGCTGCATTGGTCAGACCACTTCAAAGTTAGTTTTGCGGTGCAAATCATTAATAATTCCCTCCAAAAAAGTGTCAACAGGCAAGAGAAATTCGCTAACAGGAACTATAAGAAAATAGGGCTGATACAACTGGAACAGTTCATGAATAAGATCCTACAGGGTCATCAGGAGAGTGACTCATGTGAAGATATTTTAAAGAAATACCTGCACTTTACACATGAGCTGGTGGAGCAGATGGCACCCATTAAATCCAAAGTGGTCAAAGGGAACCATAACCATCAGAAATGGTTCCACCCCGAGTTATCCAAGCTTAAGAAAGAAAAAAGAAGAAAGGACAGTAGGTGGCTCAAACACCCCACACAAACCAACAAAGACATGTGGAAATTCACTGAAAAACTATATAAGAAAGAGATCAATGAGGCCAAGAAAAAAAGTCTACAATGATCAGATCACATCTGCTTCAAACTCCACCAGTAAGCTTATTGAAATCTTAAAGTCTTTAGATAAACCTAAAACCCTGTCCCCACCAGTCTCCCCTTCTCAAGAGGACTGCGAAAATGGGCAAGAGGCTTTCGCCAATAAAATTGAGAAGCACAGGGAGTCAATTAGAACATCATGAAATGTATCCAAGGCACAATCATCTACAACTAAAATGGAACATTCCCGACGCAGTTAGATAGCTTTCAGTTTCTCCCCATTACGACAGAGGAGCTGATCAAAGTTCTGTCAGTCATGAAGCCCACATCATGTGCCGAAAATATCCTACCTCCAGAAATCATACTGGATAACAAGGAGATTTTTCTCCAGTACTAACTAAAATAGTTAACGCCTCTTTTAGAGACGGTGCTAGTCCAAAGAGAATAAAATCAGTCACCATCACGCTGTTGCTGAAAATACCATGGTTAGATCATAAAGACCCGAGACTAATCACGAATTGCAACTTAATACTTACAGGATTGGACAAAGTTGCTACTGCTCAATTGCAAAAGCATGTAGAAATTAATAACATACTCCATGGTCAACAATCAGGTTTCCGTACTGCTCACAGCACGGAGACAAGAATGATAGACCTGCAAACTCACGTGCTTATTCTTTTGGAAAAGGGCAAGACAGGGCTATTAGTGCTCTTGGATTTGATTGCAGTGCTAGACCTAGTTGACCATCAGCTACTTCAAAAAGCATTGGAGCAAGTGGCACATTGCTTTAAGGAAGCCACTGCGTGGCTGCATCCTTTTTGAATGACAGAGAAGCCAAAATACACTGGGGGAGAAAAATGTCTAATGCAGCGCCCAAGGGCCTAGTCTATCACCTCTCCTTTTTAATTTATACATGAGATGTCTCTGTGAGGTGCTAGAGGGTATCAGAGCAGTTTTCACCAACTACCCTGATGATACCCAGCTGATGATGGAACTGTGCAGCAATTACAGCGAGGACACTACCAAAATCGTGACAATTCATAACATCATAGAGAAATGGATGGAGGCTAACTGATGTGCCTTAATGGCAAAAAAATGGACATCATGGTTTTTGGCACCCAACAGGCCCGGGCCAAATGAGGACAAGAATGGGAAGCCTTTTACATTAAAGATACTTACATTCAGGTCTCGGGGCAGGTGAAAACCCAGGGACTTGTCCTGAAAGCCTCAATGGGGGCCTATGCGCAGGTGCAACACTATAAGAGTAGTATATACCACCTACGCCTGCTCAAAGCAATACAACCACTCCTGAACGAAGCTAACTGCGCTACCATAGCTTGCAAGTGGAACTGTCTGTCTGGATGCAGACTGACTTGCCGTTGACAATGGGGAGGAACGCTTTGAGGGCCAGCCAGATGGCCATCATCTCAAGCCATTTGTGGTCCAGCTGTTCCTGTCGTGACCATACTCCATGAACACTGTGGTTGTCCAGTGTAGCTCCCCATCCCTCTAGGGACAGAGTCTGTGGTAATGGTGATCCCAGAGAAGGCTGCCTGAACGGTCTGCCCACTAACAGGTTGGTCTCTGCACTCCACCACTCCAGGTCCGGGTGTAGGTGCTGTGGTATGCTGACTAGAGCCACCTGGGAGCCTGTTTCCTGATTCCAAGAGGCTGGGAAATGCAGCTGCAGCCTCCTCATTTTGGGTTTTGTGTGTGGCTCAGCCAGTAGACAAGCTGCCATTATTCCAAGCAAGTGCTGGTACCACCATGCTGAGGTCACTGGTCTGCTGAGAAAATGCCTGGTGGCCTTCCTGAATGCCATGATCTTGTCTGCAGAGGAGAAGATCCTCTACACCCTTGTATCCCAAATTAACACCAGGAATGTTAAGAACTGAGTGGGCAGTAACTGCGACTTCTTCAAGTTGATAGAGAACCCCAGATCGAATAGCATATGCATAAGTGCTGAAGCTGTGCACTGAACAGCCTCGGGTGACTCTGTTCGGACTAGCCAGTCGTCGAGGTATGGATCAAGGTGGTGCCCCCCCCCCCATGAGCAGGGCTGCAACCGAGTTCATTAACTCTGTATAGACCCTCGGGCCGAATTGAGGCCAAAAGGGAGGACCTTGTATTAAAAATGAAAGCCCATGATCCTGAACCTCACAAAGAAACAATGGGGATGCCAAATCGGGACGTGCAGGTAAACATCCTTCAGATCCAGGGAGCACATCCAGTCTTCCCCATACAGTGTCTCCACAATGAGTGCTGGAGTACCCATCTTTAACTTTTGAAGGGGTAGGGAAAGGTTCAAGGAAGAGAGGTCGAGACCAGCTTTCAGGCCAGCCTGGCTCTTTTTCTGAATGGCGAATATCCTTTTGTAGACTAATGCCTGAGAAGGGCGGATGGTCAACACCTCAGCCAAGACCCCTGCCTCAGACTGTTCAATTTGGGGCTCTGTGATCCCCAGGTGCTCGGCCACACCCGCCAGCCTCTCGTGAAAAGCCTTAGCTGAGGAGGGAGTATCCTGATCCTCCTCCTCGTCCGTGTCTCCCGCTGTGTCCTGCAGGTCGGGTGCTACTGGTGGTGTGCTGGGTGAGGGCAGCTGTGATGTTCTGATTGCCAATGCCAGGGGTTGCTGAGGGGGTTGCGCTGGTGGCAGAGCCACCGTGACTGGTGTGAGCACGGGGACTAGGGCTTGAACTGGAACTGAGGTGTGTGCCGCGGTCAGAACTTGAGGTGGTACAAGGGGCAGCATGTCCGTGATGACCCCCCTGAGGATGGTGCCCATCAGAGGTAATTTCATGAGGGTAAGGAACTTTTCGAAGAACCTACCCTCGCATGCTGGTGAAGGGCTAGGCTGCGTAGACACCAGGCCCACCGCGGCTGCTGTGCTCTTACTAGTCCTTGTCGCACTGGGCCAGGGTCTGCGTACCGCCCCAGGGCTGATGTGGTCAGGTATGATGGCATTGTCCATTCCCACCTTGTCATGCGTTCCCATGCCTGCTTTCTCGATTGAGGAGGCTCTGGGTGCGCTGCCATATTGTCTTGCCTGGTGGCCATTTTGTTATGCCCCACGCCACGTACCTGTTGCGTGGTGCCTGATGAGCTGGGTCCAGTCTCGACCTGCATGCTTTGAAGCAAAGGCTCAGACATTCCCTGCACCTCAGGTAGAGACTTCGGAGGCAGAGTGCCCTTGGCCATTACGCTGGTAGTGCTACTGTTGCTTATAGGCACCCCCTCAGGAGCGAGCCTGGTGGTAGAGCAGAGCCCCTCAGGGTGAACCCCAGCATTAAAGCCTTGCAGCCCCTCAGCGGTGGGACCGGGAGGATATTGGGCCCCTCGACGTGTTCATTGGTAGCTCTCGCAGCCTCAGTTCCCTTTGTGGTTGTAGGATCTAGAAAGCCCCTCCCGCTTGGAGGCTTCGCAGCAAAGGAGTCGCCCTTGCGGGGTGCGGAGGAGAACGGGGCACCTACCTTGGACCTGGTCTTCCTTTTCACGTATGTCTTGATGTCTTCGAATGGTGATCTTTCAAACAGCTCCCTCCACCTGGCTAACCGATTCTTCAATACGCGCGGGGTCAATGCGTCGCAAGCAGAACAGCCATCCCAGCCTTGACCGGGGCTAAGGCACCGAAGGCAGAGTGCGTGGGGCTCCGACGTGGGGAAGGATCCCTCGGAAGCCAGACACCTGCTGTAACCTGCCGTCATGGACATGCGCTAGGGAGGAGCGTGGCACCAGAGGACAGAGTATTGTCTCTGATAATTGCTACGACAAAGAAGGGAAAAGAAAATATGCTGGGGAAGAGCACTTGGCATTACAAGGCCGCAGGGCTAACCCAGAAGCGCTGGTGAAAGCGGTCTGTTCCCGTCGACGTGGAAAAGAGGACTGGGGAGTGGCAGAGTCAGGGGAAACCGCATGTTTCCAGGGCCGCGCCACAGCGCAAACTTGTAATGAGCAAATAAACCAGCAGAGAGCCGCACTAGGGCTTTGTCCAGTGCCCATCGGAAGAGCAATACCTGTTGAAGTGCCAATTACCAGACAACCATGGGCAGCACGGTACCCATTGAGACAACCATACCAACAGCTGACACGACATGAAGACTACTTTCAAAATGTCCCAAAAGAGACCCAAAGGGCCTTAATCGAAGGTGAATGGTGACGTCACGAGGGCCCGGACAGACTTACAGATGAACGAACAACAACCGAAAGATGACACACTAAGACGAAACACCATGGATAAAGATATCACAGACATAGAAGACGAGACGATGTTGAAATATAAAGAAACGTAACCATAAAACAGGATGAAACTATGCAACCAGCTAACGCCTGTACATAGGCTTGTAACGCAAGAAGCTAAGAAAACAGTGCAGTTTGCTAAGCTTAGTAGAAGAATAGAGCGGCAAGCGCCAACTATATATATGTACCTCAATGAAGCACATTATATAAGTGCAGTCCACTCTACATGAAAGCAGAATTAAGCCCAGGATGGTAGGGGCTAAACAGGCCAGGATTCATATACCAGCAGAAAGCCAGACGATAGAGCGGAATCGAAACTTAGCAAGAAGCAGCTCAGGCCTAGGAATTCGAGGTCAACCCAAGGAAGGGAGGAGAGCGGCAACTCTGAAGAATCAAAACTTAAGAGCATAGCAGCCTGCCCGTGAAGGTCGAGATAAGGAGGCCCAGGCAGGTGGTGAGGCCGAAGAGAGAATCAAATACGCAAACAGATGGAAAATGAAGCAGCTTCACGATGTACAGACACGTGACCAGCCAAGCGCAAAGAGGTACTAACGTCTGATGTCACCCAAAACCAGAGGATGCCATAACTTTCCCTGATAAGAAGCTACAGTTTCGAGGCCATCCTCAGCCAACTAATTGACACATAGCCCTAAAGTACTGATTGATGGAAGAGAGGCAGGGTGAATCTTGGGGCATGCCACATCTGGGTGAACATTCTGCATGCTGCTAATTAAAGTGGAGATTTATGCTTGTGGGTGTAACTGACCCAATCACAATGGACCAAGTAATCTAGGGTCCTATAGTTAGTAGAACCAATGAGACGTTATACTTGTAGTGACGTCCAGCACGAGTGATGTAGAGGGATGGGCGTAGACGCCCACCCGATAAGAGTTATCCAATCCCCACACCCTGTTACCATATACAGATATAGTACCTATACTTAAGTTACCTTTTCCAACCAATAGACTTGCATGACAAACTTTCGGGTGTTACATGTCAATGATGACGACTTTTGCCTATAAGAATTGCTGTTTGAATAAAGATTGTGGAAGTTGAAGCGAGACAGGCGATCGCATCACTGATGATTTACTAATGTTTCCCTGTTTTTTGTACTTGTCATTAAACGGACTTCCCTTTGCCAAACCATTTCATTTGTCCTTATTGATTGGTGTTGGAGTAAGAGAATCCTGCACCCCATCCACCTCAAGGTGCAGCTATCTCGTCTTAAAGTACTCTAGGGTGAGCTCTGATCCCATGGGCCCATCAGAGGTCACTCCACCCTCTTGTGCACTTGGTAGCAAGGGATGGCTTTGACCATCAATTATTGATTATTGATTAAAATAAAACACCTATTGACCGTCAACACAAAGTAACTCTAGGTCTTCGGCAATATCACAAGTCCCTCGCCCATTTGGCCGAGTAGACTGTGAAGCTTCCCGTGGACAATGATAGTTTAAATCTGTCCAAAAAACTGCAGTGGGTCTGAAGGGACAGGTTTTATAAACATAAACCCTTCCATTCCTACGGGCAGCGGAAAAGACTAAAGACTAATGGAGGCGGTAACGGAGGCGGTGATCCCGAGGATCCAGAGAGGAACCATGGGAGCGGTGAGTGAAACAAAAAATTGAATGCTTTGACAAATGTCTTAGGCATTAGAACAAGTAAGGAAAAAGGTAATGGAGGGAGGTGGGAAAAACAAAATAGTCAGAAGTAGAGAAGACTGTATATATATATATAAGGGGATAATGACTTGAGAATAATTGAGATATTAAAGAATACCAGGGTGGACACCTGAGATAGTAAAGAATACCAGGGTGGACACCTGAGATATTAAAAAATACCGGGGTAGACACCTGAGATATTAAAAAATACCGGGGTAGACACCCGAGAAGAGAGAGGATTCCAGGGCGGACACCTGAGGAGAGAGAGGATACACCTTATTCCTGCGCTTTAATATAGCGGTCAGAAGAAACGTGAACTCAGAGCCCCACATAATAGGGGATGGCTAGGCTACTATCACATTTAAAGACGTCGTAAAAGGGGTTCGTTTAAACTCCATGTCGGGGTACAAATTAGAGGCAGAGATATTTTTGTCCAGCTGGTGTCTGTCTAGTCTGTCAAGTGTCTGTCATATGTGTTATGTTGTATGTCACATGTAAGAAATGTTGTCTTGTGTTGTTGAAATCAAATAGGGTTTTTACGCGATTCTATATTTGAGAGGGAATCGCACATGGATTGATATTCTTGAGTAAATTGGTGATAAAAAGTTTTGGTGGGAAAAAATTGGATTGGAACTTGCAGTGTTTGGTGCTCGCTCATATTGTTGATAGTGTTAAATTGCATGGAAGCATTGAAAAGTGGTTTTTGAGAGGAAAGTAGAACAGATTTAAGCAAGGAAGAAATTACACCATTGGCACACTTATGTAAGCAACTGCCGAAACATGCAACCAAGCTTAAGAAATATAGCATTGAGTGAGTTAAGGGTACCAGATGTTTATGCCGTGGACACAAAATGGGTCCTTATCCAAAGCTATCTAACAGCATATGATGACTTACTTGCATGCCACATATACAGGAAAAAAACTAGAGAAACTCCTTGCTGTTCTAGAACTTTGGAAAATGTTCAGTCGAATGAAGAAGAGCCACCTGCTGACTGGATATTAAACTGATGCACAGAGGGGGGTGAGACGCCTACCGCGCCACCTGTCCCGCCTGAAACAGAAACCGAGGGAAGTAAGCCTGAGGGACTCTACCCATTAAGAGAGCTTAAAGCAGCCACAGGGTACAGCAACCCCGCATATGAGTCACCTACTTACAGTAGTGACGAAAACCGAGGGAAGGATCAGGACAAGATTCTTACCTCTGCAGTCCCAAGGGACAAGGAGAGACGAGATGATGAGAGGAACGATCAGGCACAGATTAGTGCAACTCTCGATAAGGAGAGAGAGGGAAAGAAATGGAAAGAAGGTGAAAGCAGAACTGATGAGATAGCATTCGCAAAGGACGAATGGATGGGGGGACAGATATTGTTGAAACTCGATGGGAAAGGAAGTGATGATGTGAGACCTAAAGAGAGGTTAGACGAGGTGCAGAGAAAAGAGAAAGACAATGGGTTAAGGGATGAAAGGATAATACGGAAGGATAGACTGAGGCATGAACAGCTATATCGCGAAGAGCAAGAGAAACAGCTTGATCGCAAACAGAGAGCAGTCTATGCCTTGGACAGACAGAAACAGCAAGGTTTAGAAGAAGAGCAAAGAGTATGTGACAAGATAAGGAGACGAAGGGATGAGGACGTTCGAAGGGAAAATTAAAGTAGAAATGAAAGGAGAGGAGAAGAAGATAAGGTCAGAGAAGAGGCGAGGAAGCGCAAAGAATGTGATGATGTCATAGAACGTAAGCGTAGACAGAGGGCATGCAATCTCGAATATTTGGAGCGGGAAGTTAAAAAACCCAATCCTGTTGTAGAATGGGAAGACATTGAAGAATTCTTTCCTGCGCACAACTCAATACCAGGCACAATTGGGGCAAATATTGAAGATGACTTCGACACCAGAAGCATCAGGGAAACGATCGATAAAATATATGATGAAATGGGACTAGAACAAATATCCCAAAGGGAAAGGGAAGACGAGCGTTTGGAAAGCACTTAACTGTATGACACTGAGGATGTCACCCGAAGTAGTGGGAGCAGGAGACGGTCCCTGGACAGACTAGAAATCAGTAAAAACGATGATGACACAAGGAGTTGCGTGAATTGGGAACAATCAATGTCCGACTCCGGAGAGGAAACGGAGTGCGAGACAAATGAAGAAGGGAGACGGCGCACAAAGCGGCTTCCAAGGGACAAAGGGGTACGATGGTCGGGTGCTAGTGAGTCCGCACCGAGGACATCAGAGTCTGCCACACAATCGGACCGGCATGATGGAACACCCCATGTCAGAGGGGGGTGTCGGCACCCGCCTATGTTGACAGGTTGAGGACATTTCCAGGCAGACGACGATGCGGGAATATAACACCTGCAATAGACAGGAGAACTATGAGAGAAGAGAAGGGAGGCTGCGCATTCCAATTTCCGCTATTAGAAAAGGGGGAGCAAGACCGCAATATATTCCTTGGCTACACATGGATCGAGAAAACCCGAAAAACAAGCTTCCAATGCTGACATCGGGAGCCGGAAAGTGGATACATGAGTTAGAAAAAATGACAGGGGGTTTCACGTTAGCTTTAGGGGACATTAAAGGTCTCCTGATCGCCATACTTGGTGAGAGAGCAGACGATGTGTGGACACAGGCAGGGTACCCTGGTGTAACCATAATTAACACTGCTCACGACGGAGCGCCATTTAATAATTGCAGAGCAGCAGTATGGAAAGCGCTACGAGTGCTTTACCTGGACACTTCCGATATGGGAGCTATAATGACTCGAAAAATGAAGGAGTCAGAAGATCAGCTGATTTATATCCAGAATTTCCAAGATGTGTGGGTTCTCGAAATGCATGAACCCTGGACAAAATCTATACCGGTGATTTACCACATATTGTGCTAGGGGTTGCTAGAACCGGTGCAGAAACAGCTCAAGAAATTGGTAGGGGTTGAGGCTAAACCTTGGGCTGAAATACAGTTAACTATCGCACATTACTGTAGACTGTTGCAAGAAAAGAATCGGAAAAAGGAGGCAACACGAAAGGGTGAGGAAGCGAAGCTGGTGCAAAAGAAATTATGAAAGTATGCTCTCGAAGGAGCCATGCTAACTAGCCCAGCTGAACAGAACTTACAACAGGTGGCTAACCCACAGCAGAACAACCAGGGTAATATAGGACTGTACCCGAGGGGAAGGGGATTTAGAGGAAGAGGATGGCAAAGTAATCAAGGAGGTTTCCAGAGTAATCAAGGAGGTTTTCAAAACGTGCAAATGGGCAACCCAGATATGTCAAACGGACAAATAATCCGACCACCGCCAGTATGTTGGCTGTGTGGAATTACGGGGCATTTGGCGCACACGTGCACAAGTCAAGACGTCTGTCAGAATAGCCAAGGAATGGGAGCAGGCACGGTGAATCCACCTGCGATCTCCCAACAGGGCAATGCACAGAATCACACAGTGCAGCAGCAAGCACAAGGCGGGCAGCAAGGTGCGCAACAAGGGGTTCAACCCGCGAACATGGGGAATTTGCCCCATGGGCAATTTCAACAGGCACCACCGCAATTGTCTCTGGGCACAAGCTGCGGAAAGGGAGGCAACCCAGGGAATGGAGAGAATCCACAAATGTACAGGGGACCGAACCTATATATGAACTAGGACAGCTCACTGGGAACCCTGATGTGCTCTATCCCATCAGTGACACCAGACCCTAATAGGGAACCAAGGGTGAATGTCATCATAGGGGTAAAGAATATTCCTTCTTAGTTGACACGGGTGCAACACGCTCGTGCATACGTGAAGGCAAGTTTTCCTTGTCCGGCGAGGCCATAGATACTCAGAGTTTTACAGGAGCTCACAGTCGAGTTCCCTTTACAAACGTACTCCCAGTCTCCGTAGGAGAGTGCGAAATGAATGTACCTTTATTGTATTCACGTAAGACCCCAGTAAACATTTTGGGTCAAGACTTAATGACAAAGTTGAACATGACAATTTCGGTCACGGAGGAGTGCATAGTATGCTCCACTCCAGGAATGCATTATTCAAACGTGTGCAAAATGATCAGGGCATACTCAGGGCACATAGCCATGAGAGCTATACCATTATACGAGGTATAATGGTTTGCCAGGCCTCGCAGATAGGACCATGAGAACCCCTGATGAATTTTTATTCAGACCAAGAATACCAATGCATGAAGAGGAGGGACAAGTATTTCCCTTGATAATACATACCGCAGCAGTGCGAGGGAAAGTAACATTGGTTGAAGGCTACGATGATGAAGGCAGACAATGGTGCGCAATTATCGCCATTGAAGAAGGGTGTCGGGTGACTGACGTCAATGATGACGATCTGTTTGAAGGACAACCAGACTCAGAAGGGACAAGAGTGGAAGTGAGTCTCATATTTTGGGCAAAAATGATCAAAAGAGAAGTGCCTTAGAGAATGATGTTAGCACTGACACGTCCGGAATACTTTGATGACGACACGGCCAAGGTGGACTACAGGACCATATGATATAGGCCTCCTGAAGGGAGTGGGAGAAGTGAAAATTAAGCTGAAACCAGGAGCAATTTTACAGAGAGCGCGACAATAACCCATGTCCAGAGAGGCAGATGAAGGGATCGCAAAGACAATTTCAGCCATGATGGACCAGGGCATCTTGGTGACGTCAGAGTCACCATGTAATACAGTGATTTATCCTGTCAAGAAATCAAAGGGAGGGTCTTGGCGTTTAATTCAAGATTTAAGAGCATTAAACGATATTGTTGAAGTCGAGTTCCCTCTGGTCCCGAATCCATCTACAATCTTATGTAATATACCCACTGAGGCAATATATTTTACGGTGATTGACTTGAAAATGCCCTTTTCTCAATCCTGTTGCACTGTGACTCTCAAGATCTGACGTCATTCACTTTCCGACAAATGCATCTGAAAAGCATGAGGTTGCTACATGGGTACTGTGAGTCCCCGTCCATTTTCAACAGAGTCCTACAGATGGACCTAAGCAATATTGGATTAGAAAGTGTTGTCTTGCAATATGTGGACAACATCTTGATCTGCAGCTCCACGGAAGAGCTATGCAAACGCAATTCTATTTGGCTATTGACGATACTGGCTGAGAAAGGTTATAAGGTTGACAAGGAAAAGTTACAATATTGTCAACAGGAAGTGCTGTACATAGGCCAGCTGATCTCACATGAAGGCAAGAAGGTGAACCCAGAAAGGGCTGAAGCCATATTGAACACGGCTAAGCCACACACGATAAAGCAAATGCAAAGCTTTCTAGGCCTATGTAACTATGTTAGAGCATGGGTCTTCGATTACAGCACATACACCAAGCCTTTGCTTCAGGCTCCAAAGAAAGCCCAGGCGACAAAGGAAAAGATTGAATGGACTGAAGCAATGGAAAAGGGGTTTGCAGAACTCAAGAGAGTGATTTGTACGGCTCCAGTCCTCGGGATTCCTAATTATGCAGAGGAATTCTATCTGTTTTCGAACACAGATGGCAATGTTATGACGGCAGTGCTCATTCAAAGAACTTTGTTGGGATACAAGCCCCTGGCATATTACGGCGGGATCCTGGACCCAGTAATGAGAGGCCATTTCCCATGCAAACAAAGTTTAGTTGCTGCAGCGTTCGCCATAGAGAAGGCAACCACTATTGTGATGGGATGTTCCATGACGTTATACGTCGAACATTCACTATTCGCTATTTTAGAGAAACATAAAGGCATGTTGACGTCTCAGAGAGCTTCTGCATATGAAGTGATCATATCTAATCCATCGATCAAAGTAGTTCGATGTAAAACAGTGAACCCAGCTACATTCATAGCAGAGCCAGACACTGAAGGAGAGCTGATACATGACTGTGCAAACTATAAAGAATTCTATGATGAAATCACCAGGGTGAAAGAAAATGCCCTGGCGGGAGGAGAGATCGTTTTTATTGACGGATCTTCGAGAATCGACCGAGAAGACGGACAAAGATATACAGGTGTTGATGGAATAAAACACATAGCAAACGGAAAAAGAAAATGCCCTGGCGGGAGGAGAGATCGTTTTTATTGACGGATCTTAGAGAATCGACCGAGAAGACGGACAAAGATATACAGGTGTTGATGGAATAAAACACGTAGCAAATGGAAAATTTAGAGTACTCGTCAGTGCACGAATACCATCTCATTATTCAGCGCAGGCTGCAGAATTATTGGCATTGATACTCGCAACAGAGAATCAAGCAGACCAGGAAGTAACAGTGTACAGTGACTCAGCCGATGTGACGTCCACAGTGCACGCAGGACTAGCGTGCTGGAAAAGGAGGGGCTACCTCCGAGCAGACGGCACGCCAGTGCAGCATGCAGCCTTATTGGACAAGCTGATTCAGGCCCAGTGGGCATAGCGGTCGTAAAATGCGCCGCCTACATCTAAGGGACAGATTTTGTGTCACACGGGAACCACGCAGCAGACACGGAAGCCAAGCGCATAGCCTCCAAAAGTGAAACGGTCATGGAAGTGGAAGTGGCGGGCACCCATGAGAGAATGATGGTGGCACGTAACACACCTGAAGCCTATAGTAATCTGGGGCAGACGCAACTAATGGAGCTTCATGGGGAGGCACCACAGGACGAGAAGAACCTATGGAAACGTTGAGGGTGTTCTTTAAACCCCTCTGATGGATTGTGGCGGCAAGACAGCACTGGTAAACCAGTAATACCTGTAGCCCTACTAAAAGAGCATTGGAGCAATTGCATTACCCACTGCACATGTCAAAAGAGAATCTAGCAGCAATGCTCGCAGAAGACTGGTTTATAACAAATTTAGCTGAGCATGTTGCATTCTTTATGGTGAACTGCATAATCTGCCAGGAATTCACTGCTGGGCACACATTAAAAGTAGTGAGAGGAGTCATCCCCCGGCCAAATGGGCCTTTTCAGCACTTACATATCGACTATGTCGACATGATTCAAGTGTGCAATGGGTACAGATACTTAATTGTAGTGGTGTGTCCATTCTCTAGATGGATAGAAGAAGGTCCATGTACACACCCAGACTCTACCTGTGATGCCAAATTCCTAGTGAGGGAAGTGTTCCCTAGATGCAGGGTGTGTGAAGTGATGAGATCAGATAATGGGGCTCATTTTGTAAATGCAGTCTTTGAACAGATTAGTTTATTGCTTGGTATAAAGCACATGTTCTCGTCGGCATATCATCCGGAAGGTAATGGTGTTTGTGAGAGGCTCAACGGCTTGTTAAAGGAAAGGATAGCCAAGTTGAAGCTTACTCCAAAGAGGGGATGGTTGCACTGCCTTCCACTGGCATTGTATGCTCTTCGGAACCAACCAGGCTCCGACCATCATCTTATGCTGAACAAGATAGTCACAGGAAGGAGAATGAATACTCCCCTAACCCCTCGAGACAGAGCTAGATGTGATGCTCAGCCAACCCGAGAGGTCCTGGGATCCGAAATGCAAAATTATCTGGACTGCATGACATCCAGTCTTACTGTAATTTCAGACCAACTGCAGCGATGACAAAAAGGGTGCAGCACCGCACAAAACAAAGCAGGAGACACTGAAACAGACGCAGTTCAAGATCTACGTATTCCACTTGTCTTTCCTGGAGATGCGGTATTAGTAAAAACCCACACGAGGAAGAGGTGGGACGAGCCAAGATTCAATGGCCCTTTCATCGTAGAAGAATGCACTCCTTCAGCTGTAAAACTGCAGGGCAGGAGAGCATGGATTTTTCTCAATGACATTAAGCCCTTTATCGGAGAAACCCCTCTAGCTGCACCCCACCGCGAAGAACCCACAGACAATTGGGAAGAACCTCAGCACATGCAGACGAAATCCATGACGAGGAAGAAGGACGCATGAGCAGCAAAGCCGAGACAAAGAACCCCTTGGCAAGTTGTGGCTTAAACCGGACATTTCCTCTAAGCAAAAAGGGGGATAAGGACATAAAACGGACACTCTTTGCATCCTAGTTGCAGGGTGAAGAAGAAAATTGCGCAGTTAAGCCAGATGTTTTGTTGACACAAACTTGTAAACCAAACCACACTTAAGCATTGTTGAGAAACAAGACTCTAACAGACATTGATCAAGGACTCTTACCTTAAGAGCTAAACACAGTATCCTGAATCATCAAATATCAAGACTTTGTTTGGCAGCATTTATGGTGTCCCCTAGCAGAAACATCACAAAGGACGTACTCACCTACTTCCAGTTAGTGTAGGTGTCATATCCGTCGCTGTTAGGGAGGGTCACCAGTGTCACAGACTTTATCCAGGATCCTGGCAACAAGAAAGTAATCTGGCAACTACTTACCGTCATCGCGGAAGCCTTCATTGGACTGCCTGAATACAGTGACAAGGACACAAATGCTTCCACCACAGACAATTATAGATGAACTCGTCAATATGCTTTTCTTTCGCATCATAGAGGAGTGCCCAGCTATTGTCGGGAGAACCACAGACACTCTCACGTTTATTCGAGATCCAGCAAACTCTGAACTCTTAAGCCAGCTGTGGACCAAGCTAAGTTATTTGGTCGCAATCCACGCATCAGGAAAGTGCAAGAATTGTTCACGTGAAGGGAAGAGCCTATAATCGTGAACCCAGCAAAGCAGGACACATGTCCCTGTCACCTGAGGACAGCCGACTGGCGCACAACGTCCTCTTTCGCCTAGTAACTGACTTTCTGGAAATGGTGTGGAGACCTGTCGTGGTTGACGTCCTCACCTTCATCAGAGATCCAGCTAACATCGCACAGATGGGAACGCTCCTCCAGGGCATCATGCTGCAAGTGGAGCTGTCCAACTTTCAGAGAGATTAAATGAGATTCCAGTGAAACCTTCCGCCGAGGGACAGATCGAGGGAACAGAGACAAGAATGTCACCGTTATTTGTTTTAATTTCCATTTTTCCCATTTCTTCACATTGAACAGCGTCCAGCATGTCCTCAGGACTGAAGCAGATTCGGGGGTGGATTGGGAACTCACCTACTTTTAATATACACAGTAAAAGTGACTTATTGAAGTGTTAGTCTAATCTATTGTTCCATACTCTAGCAAGGACACTGCATCCTGTATCAAGAGACAATCGTCACCCGCAAGAGGGGGGACACTTGTGAAGCACCAGACACTTTATGATACAAACTGTTCGAGAACAATAGTGAATTGGGGGAAAAGAATAAACATTGACATTTTGTTATGATCGAGATGGGGGGCCAGAACAGTAACCTGGTCCTCCCACAAGTAGAGGGGCGCCCCCGCTTCTCTGGAAGGAAGTGCTGCTGTTTAGCCTACCGCAATATCATGTATCTAAAGCATTGTGTTTATCATTATTTTGCTGTCATTAACAATCAGAACTGCATTTTTGTCTTGGTGCACGAAGCGTTCCAATTTCAGTGCACCCACCTGATGATGTACGCACGAGTCCCAAAAAAGCACCCAGACCCTATATAGTTATTCCAGTCCCGAGAAAATCTGATGGTAAAGTGAATGAACTGAAAATGAATGTAATCAACAGTGACACTTACACACTTGAGGTAACGAAAGAAGAGAAGAGCTGGAGACAGGGTCAGCACGGAATGAATGAAAACATAGCACTGACAACTACACGCACCCACACACTGAATGCACACGAACCAGGGCATGGGTCAATGGCCACAGGACCTCAAGCGAAGGCAATCGAGAGCATGAGATTGCCTACCGAACAATCAGTCCCAGAAAATAATAAAAGAGACCGAAGGGGATCGAGAGAAAGGCCAACGAAAGAAGACTTAAAAAGACAGAAGCGGCTGTAGGAGAATTCACTGCAAAGACACAAATGTTAATAGATCATTTTTTCCCGTTTATAGCTAGAACGAAGAAACGGTATGAGAAACTAAAAAGTAAAACCCCAGACACTGTACTGACAATCACACAAGTTCCAACACAAGAAACAAGTACCAGGCCCACGATGCAGCCATACACTGGGCCGGTGTCAGGCTGGTGGCAAATAAAGGCACATAGAGAGCAGGAAAAGAATGCAAGAAGAGAAGGAGAGAATTGCAAAACCTCCACCTACCACATCGATGCAGTTAAAGAAACCTGCTCCATCAGCCAGCATGCCCGAGAGTCCTCCAGCAAGGAAAAGCCACACAGACGCGTTTAGAGATGTAGTTATAACAAACTACAGGAAGACACTAAGGATCAAGAGGAGCCTGCATGAAGATAACAGTGAACTGAACGACTACCTGGACAGCACAGCACATCTCGGAAACAACATTTGGTACCAGCACATGAAAGAAGTTGGAAGAAGGTAATCAGAAGGAGAATGCTTTGTTTGTGCACTCCTACCGTACAGCATGGGGAAATCCAAGATCTTCGTGGCTGTAGAAATTGATGTCCCGACGGCACAATATCTTTCACACGTAGCAATATGCAACACTAGAGTGCAGTTTATGGGGAGGGATGCCTCATTGATATGGGCAACCGAGACAAATTACCCTGAAGAAGATAATCATATGCAGGACATTAAGACAAGAAACAGAGCCCATACAAGGAATCATGTGAACAGGTACGAGAAGCCTGGAATTAAAGGAGCAGCATTCAGATGGGAAGTTAACCCAAAGCTAAATGTCCAAGGAAAAACTCCAGAAGAGGCAAAAAATTGGAAGAACAGAGGCCAAATGCAGATTTGGGGAACAGTGCTTTCACCAGACGGATGGGAAGAAGGAGTGGTGATCTGCCGAGCATGCATGGTCTTTGGAGCCTATAAGGACGCAATAGAGAACTCTCAGAGGTTGTGCAAACCTTTATGGCCGAAACTCACAAAATTACTAACATGTGGCGAAGACAGAGGAGGACCCCTGCAGATAGTGCCACTGGAAAACCCGAAATTGTGCTTCAGGAACAATGGCACGAGGAAGATGGGAGAGAATCAGAACGGCGGACGAATCTTTGAAGCTCCAGGTATGACTCACGGAACCGCAGTAATTATGGATCATTACTGGGCGTGTGGATCCAAAGCATACATAAGACTGCCGAAAAACTGGGGAGGCATATGCACAATAGTGAACGGCCACGTTCCTGCACTAGTGATCCCGAAAAGCGACCTGAATATTGACAGTTTCCCGAAAGCAGATGCTCACCTGAGGAAAAGGAGATCTGTTGAGCTGGTATCCCGAAAATAGAGAGAAAATTGCTTTTCTGACAAATCAGAAGAAGCATTCCATGCAATCCCGTATGAGCACAGGCTCTTCAGCCTCACCTCATCTGTGTTCACAACGATCATCATGCCAAGATTCCAGGTTGGAGCAAATACTAAGTGGTTACTGCAAACCATCAACTCGACAATAAAAGGATTCAACGCAATCCAGGAAGAGTTAAGAGCAATCCGACTGATGACTCTACAGAAAAGATATGTGCTGACATGATCACAGTGATCGATGGAGGAGTTTGTGCAAAAATCGGAGAATCATGTTGCACATTTATACCTTCTCATGACGAAGAAAATGGAAATTTAACAGAAGCCATAAGTATGCTGACAAACCTACAGAACCAGATGATTGATGAAACTGACGAAGTTGATGATGACAGCCGGTTTGAAACACTATTCTTATGGGTCCCACAATGGATGGCAGACATATTCAAGTTCCTGGGAGCCGTGCTACTGATGATACTATTAGGATTTTGTGTTATTGATTGATTGATTTATTTATAGAGCGCTTTACACCAAGGCGCTGTACAATGGAACAACATAATACAAAGTAACAACAACAAATAACATAGGGAGCAAAAATTACATCTTGAATCATTCAACAACACAGTGCAAAGGGCAATTAACTGAGGGGGGAAGGAAGTGGGAATAGGTATGGGGAGGGGGGGTAGGAGATGGATTGGACAAGGGAAAATGGAAGGGAGAGAGAGTGTAGTAGGAGAGGGGAGAGAGGAATTAGAAGAGGGGAAAAAAGGGTGGAGTAGAGAGGGCAGAGGGGGGAGTGTTCAAGGTAGAGAATGGAGGAGGAGGGATTTAAGGGAAGTGCGAAATGAGGTGAAGGTCGTGGTAGAGCGGATTGAGAGAGGGAGCGAGTTCCAGTGCAGAGGAGCAAGGAGTTGGAAGGAGCGGAACTGGGAGGAAGCGCAGGGGGAAGGAGGTACAGTGAGAAGGAAATGGTCAGCGGAACGAAGGGAACGAGAGGGGGAGTAGAAGTAGAGAAGGGAGGAGAGATAAGGAGGAGCAAGACCATGGAGGGATTTGAAGACAAGGCAGAGAAAGTAAAATTATCAAGATAATTATCTCTCAATGCCAGAAAACTGTGATGAAAGCCATAGGGATGAATATCATGATCGATGTCAAAGCAGGATGGAAGCCCAGAGACCTGACTGATGAAGAAATAAGAGAATTTGTGAAGGCCAGCGAATATGCGCCAGAAGGAACAAAATTTGTGTATCCAAGGAAACGAAGGAAAATGGATTTATTGTAGCCCAAATGGACAATGCCGGCTAATGACCTGGAACAAAGACGAACATGTAAAAACAGCAAGAAGTTTGAAAGGAGTGATAAAAATGTGGACTTCAAAGAGACACTCCTTCACACCATCATGTACAAACCCAGAAGATGAAGAAATGAATACAGAAGAACCAAGTAAGGTGAACCCAAAGGAGGAAGCAGAAGTGGTCGATGAACTGACCAGAGGGAGGAGTGTAGAGGAGGTCCCAGATATGGCCTGCATTCCAGCCACCCCGGAAACACGTAAGGCTGTAAGGACACAGTTGGACCCGCGCCGCACTTACGCGGCTTTTGGTACTTGACTCTGGATAGACGCGGACGAATTAAAGACGCGACCGGAGGAAAGCCTGACGAACGTGGATTTCGCACGTAAGAAATTTGAACTGGGAATACGGGATAGAGTCTCAGGAGTAAGACTGGACAGAATAATGAACTCATGAAGTGGCAACGATGGAACAAAAACACAGAGCGATCACTGTGTAACCATTAACGGCACCCTCTCTAGTCTGTTGAAATCCGTATTGACCCCGAACAAGCAGAGGATCCTTCCGATGCATCAGCAGTACACTAATTAGTGAACAGACTTTGGTTATCCTTAAGGGTGGTGGACCTTGTTTTCCCTTATCAAACGAACGACGAAGGGACTTCAAACTCTGAATGAGAAGAGACAAGTTGAATTGCAATTTGAAATGTGTTTATAGAGTATTGTTTTTATGTATTGATTTTATTGCGAGCAACTACAATGAAGCTAGATTGAATTTTGCAGGCTACATCTATCCTTCAAGTAAGCCTCTGATGAATTTCCCTAATATTTTTGACAACTACACATCATATGGAAAGAAACATGTTGGGCAACAGCTGTGTGTGTTTTGAATGAAATTGATGTTGGATTCTGAGAGTGAGTGAACAGGAGAACAAGTGAGTTGTGTGAAACAAGTTATGACCGTGTGGAGAAACTACACAACACAGTACACTTTCACAAGCTTTTTTGAACCAAAATCATGTAGTGTTTTAAACGAAGGATTGAGGTTGTCGCTTACAATCTGGTGATCTACTTTTTAGAGATCTATTGCTAATGCTTATGAACTAGGCAGTGAGCACACACCTTTGGTGTTCTCAAAGCATTTTTTTTTGTATTTTTTGTATATTTGAATAATAAAATATGTATACGTTTACAATTGAACTTGCATTGAAGTAATTCTTACTCTTGTGCCGAACAGTGGACAATAGTTAGGAATAGGGACCACCGATATATAAGGAAGGGAGGAGAGCAGCAACTCCGAAGAATCAAAACTTAAGAGCATAGCAGCCTGCCCTTGAAGGTCGAGATAAGGAGGCCCATGCAGGTGGTGAGGCCAAAGAGAGAATCAAATACGCAAATAGATGGAAAATGAAGCAGCTTCACGGTGTACAGACACGTGACCAGCCAAGCACGAAGAGGTACCAACGTCTGATGTCACCCAACACCAGAGGATGCCATAACTTTCCCTGATAAGAAGCTACAGTTTCGAGGCCATCCTCAGCCAACTAATTGACACATAGCCCTAAAGTGCTGATTGATGGAAGGGAGGCAGGGTGAATCGTGGGGCATGCCGCATCTGGGTGAACATTCTGCATGCTGCTAATTAAAGTGGAGATTTATGCTTGTGGGTGTAACTGACCCAACCACAATGGACCAGGTAATCTAGGGTCCTATAGTTAGTAGACCCAATGAGACGTCGTACTTGTAATGACGTCTAGCACAAGTGATGTAGAGGGATTGGCGTAGACACCCACCCGATAAGAGTTATCCAATCCCCACACCCCGTTACCATATACAGATATATTACCTATACTTAAGTTACCTTTTCCAACCAATAGACTTGCATGACAAACTTTCGAGTGTTACACGTCAATGATGACGACTTTTGCCTATAAGAATTGCTGTTTGAATGAAGATTGTGGAAGTTGAAGCGAGGCGGGCGATCGCATCACTGGTGATTTCCTAATGTTTCCCCATTTTTTGTACCTGTCATTAAACGGACTTCCCTTGGCCAAACCATTTGAGTTGTCCTTATTGATTGGTGTTGGAGTAAGAGAATCCTGCACCCCATCCACCTCAAGGTGCAGCTTTCTCGTCTTAAAGTACTGGAGGGTGAGCTCTGATCCCATGGGCCCGTCAGAGGTCGATAAGGCCCTCTTGTACAGGCTATCAAATAGGAGAATGCAGTTCCTCCGAATTCCTTATCATAGTTTTTCATTTCTATTTGGACATTGTTGCTTGATCTTAGCTTTCTTCCTGTTTGGTAACGATCGATTTTAGATTGGACAAATGTGGCTCCTTGCCCGTGTAGTGATTTGTGGGCGATGCAGAGGGGTTTAAAGTTAATGCGTTTTTTCACTGGTAGCCAGTGCAGACTTCTCAGGGCTGGTGTATTGTGTTCGCTTCTATTTAGCCTTGAAGAAGAGTTTTGTATGCGTTGTAGTTTTTCTGTGAGGCGCTCTGGCATTCCAAGGTAGAAGCTGTTTGAGTAGTCTAGTCTTGATAGTACCAAGGAGATGATTGTGAGGGTCCTGTGTGGGAAATTGAGAGAAGAGAGAAGCCCTCTTATTATTTGCAGGAGTTGGAAACATGTTTTGCTATTGTGTTGACTTGTGGTTCTAGAGAGAGTCTGTTGTCCATGAGGATTCCCAGTTTTTTTTTTATCACTGACAATGTCTCCCTTCGGGGTCCCATGCATTGTGGCCAGCTCAGATGTGCCTATGTTGCATTGTCTTCTGGTGAGGATATCATTCTTTCTGTTTTGGTTGGATTTAGCTTGAGATTGTTGTTTGTCATCCAGGTCTATATGTTTGTGAGTCATTTCTTGGGGTTGTGTTTCGGGTCTTGGGCAGAGGTTATCTTGAAGAGGAGTTGGGTGTCATTGGCATAGTTGTAGGCTGTTAGTCCATGGGTTCGAATGAGTTTCATTAGGGGGACATGTAGATGTTGAAGAGAAGCGGGGAGAGGCTTGATCCTTGTGCTCTTAGTGTTAGATGTAAATGGCAGTAGGTGTGTTATGTCTGTTCAGTTGGTGAGGAAGGATTGCAGCCATTGTAATGCAGAGTTTTTTATGCCACACTCTTCCAGTCTCTTTATTAGTGTTGAATGTATGATTGTGTTGAAGGCGGCTGATAAGTCTAGTAGTATGAGGGTTGATTGGGTGCTGTTGTCTGCATTTAATTTTAGGTCGCCCCATATGGCGAGGTGTGCGTATTCCGTTACTCTCATGGGTCTAATGCCAACTCTGGAATGGTCTAGTAATCTGATGCTTTGTGCATGGAGGAGTTTTTTGAAGTGATGGGGTTCTTCTGTAAGACACCACACCTGAGCCAGCAGGTAAATTCTGTAAGACACCACGCCTGAGCCAGCAGGTAAGTTTAAGGTATGTTTATTCAGTGACTAGTATAAGTCAGGAGAAAACACTGGCACATCCCATCCAGCCAGTATTAAGTATCAACTCCACCCATAGAAAACTCATAGCTACACTCCACAGAACATTCCACAGTGACACCCACACATTCCACCAGTCCATGACATCACACCCGTAACGCTCATTATAACATAGTTCTTTGTAGATGTGATTCTCAAGGATTTTTGCTAGGTAAGGTAGATTTGATATAGGTCTGTAGTTGGTAGGCTCGTCCGTGTTTCCTATATATACTGATTTGGACAGCCTCTGGATTCAGATGCGAGGAAAGAGTGGCTGCAACATGATGCCCTCGATTGGGTGTCAAGGGCCACCTCTAGATAAGTTTACCTTTCGACAAGCAGAATTTTAGGAGGCTCTCAGAAGGTGGCTGTGTACATGCTCTGTTCCCAATGCACAGACATTCTAGGGAATTAGGTATATAGGGTATTGCCTCCTCTGCCTCTTGCTCGTCACAACCATTGACATCATAGAGTAAGGACTGTGAAAAAGATGACCTAGACTTTGAGTAATAAAGATCACTGTTAATTAATCGGGACATCACTGCGGATGAGGTACGTAGTCTATCTTCATGTATCCTCTGGGAAGTCATAATTAGAATATCACATGAGGCATAGGTTCACAGGCTTCATGCTTAAGTGACCTAGTGAGGGATCCATAGATCATAGATCATGTACCAAAACTGCAGTGAATCATTTATTTAAAAAAAAAACTCTTTGGTTATCAACAATGAAAATGTTGTGCTTGTGCCTTTGTATTTTAAATGTATTGTGTTTTGGGAAAAATTAAAAGCAGTGTTGCATTGAATGATTTGTAATAGGTGATGAAAGGGTAAAAGCAGGAGCATAAACCATGGCCAGAAGCTGGAGCATATAACAACATTAGTAACATTAAGAGCGTGAGGAGAGTACATACATATTTACAAGTTACACAGAGGAGTCCTGGGGGAAGGTGTTTCCATTGCTAGCAAATGATGTTTGATGTTTGTTTTGAAGAGTTACTTCCAATGAAGAGATGGCTTTGATGTCCATGGTAGAGTATTCCAGTAGAGCAAGGCAAGTAAATAAAAGCAGCATGGGGCAGGACTGATAGGCTTTGGTGAGACAATGAGCGGAGAGAATGATAAGTAGAGTACGTTCAGCAAGGTAGTGGGGCTGAAGCAGGGGAAGACCATGGATGGATTACAGCCAAGTGGTAGAAATGTAAAGAAAGAGCAATTTTACATGGAGAGCCAGGCACTTGTGTGCTGGTAGGAAGTGGTGGGAAGGATCTGCTAGGTTGGAAAAGGTGCCTCGTGCAAAGTTGAGGACTTTGTTGTGGGGAACAAAACAGTAAAGGGGTAGAGCAAAAAGTAAGCTCGTGCAGTAGTCCTGTTTGCTCAGCACAAGAGTAGATATGTGGGCTTTAGTGGGGAGGTGTATTGCACAATGCTATAATGCTTAGGTTGAGCCTGGCTTAGGTTGAGGTTGGATTGTGAGCTTTGGGTGAAGGCAGGAGGAGGTCAAGGGAGAAATAGCTGGTAGAAGGGAGAGTGGGGTTAACGTTGAAGACAGGGAGAAAGATGACTTTTGTCTTTAAAGAGTTCAGCATGAGGTAAAACAGAACCATCCTAGTGGTGGATTGTGGTGAGGCAATTGGTTCAGCATTCAAAGTTTGCAGGGGTTAAAGGGAAGAGAAAGAGAAGAAAATCTGAGCATCATCAGTGGAGAGATTTTAGTTAAATCCAAAGGAGGAAATCAGTATCATATCGACGAGGTGTATAGAGCAAAGAAGAATGGGCCTGATCCTTGAGGAATGCCCATGGGGTGTCTGGGAGGAGGTGCTTGAGTCCCATGAGATGGAGCAAGAATGGTCATAAAGATAGGAGGATGCTCAGTCGAGTACTGTGTTCTTGAAGCCATCTGGGTAAGTTTGGAGTAGGAACATAAGATCCACTGCGTCAAAGGCAGCAGAAAGGTCAGGAGGGCTAAGAATGGAAGATATGTGAGAGTAGTAAGCAGTGGCAATAGAATTGGTGACCTTGGTGAGAGCCCATTGGCTGGAGTGTTTGGACTGGAATCCAGATTTCAAAGGGTCAGCAAGTGAGTGTGCCTCGAGATGGTTAACTTTGTTGTTGAAGACAACCTCTCAGGAATTTTATAATGGTACGTATGCAAAGGGACAGGTCTGTAAAATGAAGGCTTGTCATGGTGAGCACTTGGTTTCTTTGAGAGGGGTATGACCGTGACTGTTTTGTAACAATCTGGGAAGGTGCCAGCTGACGAGACAGTTCTAATAGGCCCAAAAGCTGAGTGAAAGTTCCCAAACAATTCATGGTGCAAAGGGGTCAACTGGAGTGCAGGATGGGTTAGCACAGTGAAGGATTGGTAGAGGTTCGGTGTGGGAGAAGTGAGATAGAGAAGAGAGCAATGTGAAAATGGGCAGAGGGAAGAATGAGAGTGCGACAAGAGCGATAGACGGGTGGACAGGGTTTTGAGAATTTAGGCGATTCTTTTGGTTAAGTCAGAGGCAAAATCATTGGTGGAGAGAGAGGAGAAAATGGAATGGTTCCAGGGGAGGGGCAAGCAAAGCACAGAGGGTCATGCATAGTTTATATGTGTGCGAGCAAGGAGAGGAAATATGATTACTGCGGTAGGAGGATTTGGCTGCATCAAGAGCTGTGTGATATAAGATACAATGCAGTGGAATTCAAGAAAGGTGTTGCTCATCTGTCTTCTAAGGCAGGCTACTAACAATTCTTCATGATTATCATAGTCCTCTTTCTATGAGTGGTAGCAAAAGATAAAACTGAGAACAAACAAGAAAGCTTATCATGGCATGCGACTACGCTTGGATTAAGGGCAGACAGAGAATATTTCCAGTGCTTTCATGAATATTAACTACAGACCAGGCCTCTGCACACCCCTAACCATAACTTGCAAAATGCATTTGCATAGCCGTAAATCTTGGAAATGACTTTGTTTCTGGCCTTCTGGTACACATTTGGTCATGTGAGTATTTATCTGCAGGGGTACTCTATCCCACAAACATGGCTAGAATGCAGTGGAGAGTAACAAAAGGCGTCAAGAATGACCCAAGTTCCAGAGGGTGGTTGCAGCAAAGCCGAAGGTCTTCCAACCGTCCATATTTATCTTCCTATCTATACCAGTATATATACCAATGGGATACCAATATAAACTAATTTAAAAAAGAGTGCTTTGATGATTCGCCTTCTGATCACCCCAAGCCCCCGCTGTTTGGAAAGAAATTGAACATCCTTCTGCAAGGGCGTTTGAACCCATGCATATGTTTGCCGCTACGAACCACGTGCATGTCATGTGAGCCACGGCTGCATTCGCTCATCTTTCCATTTTGCATTATGGTCTATGCAGATGGAAATTCCGACCTGAAAAGACAGAGTCAGAAAACGCTGGAAGGTCTCGATGTGAGGGCTTGTGTTAGCCCATGAAAAGAAAAGAAAAATCACAGACTGTGTGGGCCTACAGGCGAAAGGCATTATTAGGTTGCTGACCTAATCCATTTTTTATGGAAGGATAATCTTTGTAGATTATCCAGTAACTATATCACTTACACCAGAAACCCCCTTGCCGGGGAGAGCGATCATGCCACCCAGTGGCATGCACCAGTTCACACTACCCAAGAAAGGCATGAGAGGAAGCAGGAAAGGCAGTCTGACCACAAAGAGATTGATTTCTTGTTTGGTTGGGGGCATAATCTGCAAAACCACATCAAATCTGACCGAGATACTGTAACACCAAAATGCATGGAAATAACAAAGCAATGGGAAAACCAAAGAAGGCATGCACCTGAACCACTCAGCAACAATAACAGCAACATTCTTGACATATTGCATAGAACGCTGTGTCTGTATTATTCCCATTATACTGCTCATTGTGACTCTAGTCACCAATTGGACCGCAATCTACTATGTATAAAATCTCATGTAAAGAACACAATCACCAGACTTCTTGGACCTCTGCTGTGAATAGGATTTAAAACCGAAAGACAGAAGTGCAGGTACTCGCTATCCCAGAGGACCTGCTTCTGGTTGAGAAGTGCCGGTATTCCTCCATTGAATGTATTGGTTTCCTGTTGAGAAGTGCCAATACAATGGGGCAGATTTTCAAAAAAGAGCACAAATGAAAGGAGCCCAGAGAATGAGCTTGTGTCATTTGCTCTATTTTTAGAAATGTGCAGGTCGGCTTATTCTCAAAGGTGACCTGTGCATTTCAGGAGGGGCTGGACAGTGGCCCAAAGAGCTGAATAAAACTATTCACGGTTCAGAACTTCCATCAATTATTTAATGCTTAGTCACAGTGGTGGAGGGATGCCAGTTACTGGCACTGATCTCGCATTGCCCATCTAGATGTGAGCCTGCCTGTAGACAGAATATTGAAAATTAGCTAGCGCCACACTCCGATGTAATAGTGAATGATAGCAGGCATCACACCTAGACATAATTGTAAGGACAGCAATGCCAACTAACCAATCCACTAACAATTTCATAGCATACACCTCTCAAACTCTAACCAAACACAACAACAAGCATAAACCACAGCAAACCGCAGAAACTTCACTACACTGCAACAACAAAACAAATCGCACATAGACTTGCACAACAGTACACAACGACTATCGACCGTATAGCACCCCAAGCCCAGCCAACGGACCCACCGGGCTGAGGCTGCCAACAGCACATCGCTGCTATCTTGCACTTTTCCAGCTCATTCCACTAACTCGCCCCCCCTCCCTCTTTCAGAGCTGCCAGAGCGCCAGGGGACCACTCCGGTGGTGATAGTGCACGGTACAAATATCCTTTAACATTAACATTAGTGTGACCTAACAGTGGTGTAGCCCCAGTATTCAAGCCCTAATCTGGGCCAGGGCGTGCTCTGTCCTTGCCCAGGTCAGGGACAACTGCCATGGGAACTACCGCCCTCACTCCCCAAGCCAGCTCTATAGAGAGTGGCAGTGCAGCAGGAAATGTAATTACTGTTAACAGGAGATGGCTACACCCTTAGTGCTTACTCTAATAACTGGTCACAGACACCAGAGTGGATTGTATACGAATCCCAACAGGGACCCACTTTATTTTATAAAAACACTTAAACTTGAATCCCCTTCTTAGGATTCCCGTGCGTTCCCTCTGCACAAGGTTCTGCTCCACTAGTCCACCTTTTTCTGGAGAGTCTCAGGAACCCTGACAGAGAGTCTGATGCAAAAGTCCCCTTCCCTGACTCCAGGAGTGTGGTGCCATATGATGGACTCTGTGTGTAGTCCCTCCTACCTAGGCTGCCTCGGGCAGGCTGCTGCCTCCTCCCATTCCTTACACCAGGCTACCTCCCCTCTACCCCTCTTTCATATAACCTTAACATACTACACCTACTTATCATTGCCTACATAACATTTCCCCTAATAATGTGCCCACTCTACCTATTCACTACTAAAAATGTCTACTATTTATAAATATATACTACACTATATAACATTAAACATACAATTAACTATATATACTTAAATATACCTAAACACTAAGAATGACATATTATATGCAATTTATATGTTATTTCACAATGTGGGCGACTGCTGTAGTCAGTCACCCCCTTCACAGTAACTTGCATGGGTCTTTGCTTGCGGCTGAATGGCGGCCTGTCCCCTGCTGGTATATGGGGCCTGGCCCCACTTCTTCTTTCTGCGCTCTACTGGAGTCCTTGGGTGGCCCCTTGTTGCGTGTGTGGGGCTCACCCTGCTATCTCACTGCCGCTTTCTGCTGCCCTCCAAATCTTCAGGGTGAGTGGCCCCCATAGGCTGGAGGCTCACCCCGACTGCTTTGAACTCTGTGGGCAGCCCCATTGGCGTGGAGGCACCAGCAGCGCCATCTTTACTTTAGACGGTCGCCCTGTTGGGGTGGGGAGAGGGGACACTGCTGCTTTCACCACTGCGCCTGGGGTGCCTGCCAGCTTGGGTTCAGGCAGCATCCTTCTGGTTGGCATGGGCATGCCGCTGTGCATACCCGCTCCTTTTCCTCTCCGTGGCAGCTCGGGGCTTCTCTTCACCCGGGCGGCCACAATGAGGCAACACGGGACCTACAGCGTGCCTTCCCTCTCTTCGCCCCAGCGCCGCCGGACATGCGCGGCCCGGGAGCACGTTCACAAAGGGCGGGCCGCACGGGGCATAGCCGGCGGCCTGCTTTGGGCAGCTCCCCTCCCATGGCCTGAATTGGGCGGCCCTAGCTACGCACGCTGCCCAGGACCTGTGAGACTCCTAGGCCTGTCCGATGTGGGCCCCCGGATGGGCAGCAGAAATGCCCCTGCGGTGCAGCTCGGCTCTGGGGAGCTCTCTGCGCATGCAGCCCAGCGCCACCATTTTTGTGAGTCCTTGGGGGGGGGGAGCGGGGGTCCATTTCTTTTTTCTCCTTTTTCTGTTTATCTCTCTCTCTCACCTGTCCAAGTGTTCCTTAAGGGGACAAGCATGTAACAATCCCTTCTAACTGGGCACCTTTTTGAGCCACAGGTTACACTGAACTGGAAATGTGCAGCCTCCTGCCTTCGTCCTTGTTTTTACTAACCAGCCCCTGGAAAACAATGTTACATCCTGCCAGTGCCCAAAGAAAACATGAGGCCTGTCGCAAAGAAATATGACTATGCTGACTGCGCCTAAAGCTAATGATATGATCTACACCCCCAGTTCTTCCTCATACCGCTCTAAACAGACATTGCATTTGTTCCTCCACACATGCACACAAGACACCACTCTTCAGAGAGGCCTTGGTGCCGAGAGAGGGAGAGAAAATATCACACACACATTCTCACATACACTTTTTTTTTTAAATGTAGCTTTTTTATTTTCTGTCCCTCTGCTCCTGGCCTGTGCTGTAACCAGAAGTCCTGCTACTGAATGCCTTAGAGATGGCTATGAGGTCTCAGGTTTAGAGCTCCGGCACGATCTATTGTGCATATGCTGGGACGCCAGCCCAGATGCCCCCATGATATGATATGATATGGCATTTATAACGCGCCTATACACAAGTGTTTCAAGGCACGACGAGGCAGGGGGGGGGAACAAGGGGAGACAGACAAACGATCCTACTAGGCCAGGTGTCATTCAGATCGCGCAAGTGCAGGGTGGAGGGGGAGGGAAAAGTGCAAGGGGGAAAGGGAGAGAAGTGCAGTACAGGTTTAGTAGAACAAGATAAATAATAAGGGCCAGCTGTGGCAAGTGCAAGATAAGTACAGACAAGTGCTGGGAGGAGGGGCTGTTGGGATACAGAGACAGTCCCACAGTGCAGGGGTTGCCAGGTAGGCAGTGCAGGGGAGAGTGGCAGGGCCACGGACCGGGGTAGATGAGTGGCCCCGTTGCAGATTCAGTGCAGTTTCAGTAATATTAACGGGAGAGGGGGAGAGAATGCAGAGGCAAAGAGGAAGGTCTTGAGGTGCTTGCGGAACCGGAGATGGTTCTCATTAAGTTTCAGGGAGGCAGGAAGGCTGTTCCAGAGGGAGGCCCCTGCAGCGGAGAGAGATCTACCCCCAACTCGTTGCTTGGAGAAGCGGCTGACCCTGAGGGAGTTGGAGGTGGATGAGCGAAGAGCTCGAGAAGGAAGATATTTAGGAAGAGAGAGTTGAAGGTATTTTGGCCCGAGGCCCCAGAAGGCCTTGTGGACAATGCAGAGGGTTTTGAACTTAATCCTCGCAGCCACTGGAAGCCAGTGTAGCGATTTCAGTCCTGGAGAGATACGGTCCCTGGGCTTGAGGCCAAGGACAAGTCTCGCAGTCCTGTTCTGGATGAGTTGCAGAGGGCGGAGAGTAGAGGCAGGCAGATTTAGATAGAGGCTGTTACAGTAGTCCAGCTTCGAGAGAACCAGGGCTCTGGAGACAGTGAGCTTCTGGGGGAAGGAGAGGAAGGGAATGATACCTCTGAGGAGGTGTAGCTGGTAGTGTGACTTCTTAGAGACGTCAGATATGTGATGAGAGAAAGAGAGTGTGGAGTCAAAGATGACCCCAAGGTTTTTAGCCTTGCAGGTAGGAGCAGGAAGAGGGCCAAGAGAGGCCGGCCATAGAGCTGCAGGGAAGGAGGGAGTGGGTGTGCCGATTAGTAGAATCTCAGTCTTACTGGCATTAAGGCAGAGGTCATTGGCGGCACACCATTCCTGGATAGCAGAAAGACAGTCAGAGATGAGGGAAGGCGAAGAGGAGGCCGAGGGTAGCCTGAAAATGAGCTGGGTATCATCCGCATAGCACTGAAAATTGGAGCAACGATGCAGTGGGCAAGAAGTGCCAAGTACTGGTTGAACAGCCAGGGAGAGAGGTTAGATCCCTGGGGGACACCACAGGTAGAGAAAAAGATGTCAGAAAGGAAGGGCCCCAGTTGGACCTGGGAGGGTCAATTGGAGAGGAAAGTGGACAGCCACCCCAGAGCCTGACCAGTGATACCCAGGTTATCACGGAGATGGTGGAGCAGGATGGTATGGTTGACAGTATCAAAGGGAGAGGAGAGATCAAGCAAATGAGAACAAAAGGAGTGTTTGAGTCAAGGTTCGAGAGCAGGTCCTCAAAGATGTTCAGGAGAGCAGTTTCCGTGCTTCTGGCAGCTCTGAAGCCAGAATGATAGTCATGAAAACTACCAACAGATTCAGCATGGAGATTAAGCTGGGAGATGGCCAGTTTCTCCAGGAGCTTGCCCAGGAAGGGAGTGATAGAGATTGGGCGATAGTTAGCCGGGCAGGAGGGGTCGGAGGAGGGTTTCTTAAGAAGGGGGTGCACAAGGGAGTGCTTGAGGGGGGATGGGAAGACTCCAGAGGCGAAGGAGTGATTGCAGAAGTCAGCCAGGGCAGGAGCCAAGGAGGCGATGTGGTCCTTGATAGTTTTGGAGGAGCATGGGTGGACCTGTTTTGACGAGACTTTCATAGATCGGACTTGTCGCGAAACCTTGTCAGCAGAAAAAAGGGGAAAGGCAGAGAAGGAGGGAGGAGGGGTTGCTGCAGAGTTTTGAAATGAAGTGAGAGGCTAGTGCCGTGCAGAGAGCCTGGGAGGGGACATGAGCAGTAGAGACTGCAGCAGGGTTGGACAGCTCCTTGCAGATTTTAAAGAGTTCGGCCGAATTATTTGATGCCGCAGAGATGCGGGCTTGGATAAGGGCTCTCTTCTTGGTGAGAGCGGAGAGCCGGTATTGCCTTTGGAGTAGGCGGCAGGCCAGTTTGTCAGAGGATGCACATGAAGCACGCTATTTCCTCTCTGCCACCCTGCACTTGCGTTTAAGGGTGACGAGATCCGAGTCATACCAGGAGTTACATTTGGTTTTAGGCTTCAGGCGGATTCACTATCAGACGGGGCTCCCAAGCTCTACAGAACTGCTGAGCACCAAGCAGTGCTTGCAGGGACACATCCTCCAGTAGGCCCGTATTTGGAACTCCCCCCATCTCAAACAGTGGCCTGGAGGAGCATCAGTCTTATCGGGCGCAAGGTGGCATGTTATTCAGAGCCCTCTGCTGTCAGCTTTAATATGCCATTTAAAAAAAAATATTATTATGTGAATTGGTTATACAAAAGTCTCACACATTTGTTACAAAAGGACATTCATTCAAACGGCATAAAAAGGTTAAGTAATACATTCCCGGTAAAACAAATACATTAATAAATTCATATATTCTTAATATTTATCATAATTATCTTATTTCAATTTCAAATACCCTAAAAACCTTAAAACAGACGTCGTCAATATAGTTTATTCCCATTCCAGACCTAAGCCAGAAGTCTTGGGTTGAAAGCCAAGACTCATTGGGCCTCTTCACGGGAAGGGGGCGGAGCATCAAAAATGTGGCAGTAGCAGTATTAATGCATTACCGCTCCACCCAATCCCAAATTGGGGCGGAAAGACGCACATTTTTGGTGCAATTACATCTGGAGTTGTTACCGCCGGCGGTAATAGTGCGGAAAAGCCTCATAGAGTCCTGTGGACTTTAAAAGAAATTGGGAATTACAGCGCCACCACAACTCGGTATCCGGCGCAAATTGTGTCAGACCTAGTTGCATAACGCTAATAGAGTTGGCGGCATCCCGGGGCAATTAGCGCGTTGAAACCGCCAAGGCCCTGATGAGGCCCATTGTGTAAAGACTAGCACTTGTAAACTATCTAGTGCTGTACATTCAATTAAAATATGTCTTACGGTTTGAATACAATTTCCATCATTGCATAACGTGCACATTTTTGGTACACTATTAGTCGTGCACAAATATATTGGATTTGGCCAGTTGGAATGAAATGTAACCTAAAACGAAGGAATTGCCTTCTGCGATATGTATTGGGGGATTTCTGCAGGTATCGCAGTCTATCACCCAGTAGTTTGTCTACAATTCACATAGTGTTGTGGATTTTCAACTTACGCATTCAGGTAATTGTATCTACCCAATCTTTTTGGAATAAGGCCTTTTTGGTTCTCATGGGATTCTCACACAATGGATCTTTAGACTGCTGAATACTTTCCAGAATGTTTTCTGCTCGAGTCAAATTTTTATAGCCTTTTTTATACCTGTATACAGAGTATTGGCACTTGAGGATATCATTTATTTATAATAAAAGGGCAGATAGATGTATGTTTCTCTGATGCCGTCATGCGCAGTAGAGGCTGCCTCAATACACAGAATGCTCTGCTAGAAGGAGCTGTTGCCTTAGGATATACAGAGGTCCAATGCGCATAGTTACGCCTGTTATAGTGGTCCAATTTGCATAGCTTTGCCTTTTGTCACCACTAGAGGGAGCTGTAGGTTTAGGATATATAGTGGTCCTACTGTGCCAATGAAAACCTGCACTTTGGCCCATGTACACGGGCCTGTACACTAGTATTCCAATAAAAGGTTACCAACTCCCAGTCAAGCCACCCTTTCATAGAAGTTGAGCCTAACTTATATCGCAAAGCTGAAATAGGGTAGATTTAACACTTTCTTCCAAACTGTCGATTCTATTATATCCCAATGAATACAATTGCACATATAAAGGACCTCCTCCCCATATAACAAAGAAGGAACCACTTTGATTTTATAGTAATCAATAAAAGGGGTTCATGAAAATCTACAGTATTTCGAATGTACTCTCTTCATTTGGGAAGCTAGCTGATAGGCTTCATCTTTTAGTCTACTGATACAGCAGGAAATGGGCACTTATGTGTCCAGGCTAAGCCCCAAGTAGCATATCTGTTTAGATGGTACAATGGATACATCATCTACTCTCAAACTATACCCATTTGATTTGCTCAGGTTGGCTACAAATCGCAAAAGGGTGGTTTTACTAGGATTGATCTTCAATTCATTCGATAAGGCATATATCTCTATAGAATCCATTAGATATTGCAGAGCTTTCTGGGTATAGTCCAGAAGGACCACATTGTCCATATAAGTCATCCAGTATACAGGTAACTTCTAGATTTCTGTTGTCACAAATGCTGCTGTGGATAGTGTGTCTCCCAGATCTGGAAGACATAGATTAAACAGTCAGGGTGAGAGGACACAGCCTTGCATAGGGCGTCTATACACTTCAAATGTGTGTGTCAAGCTACGCTGCCAGTACAATCTCACACATAGATAGGTGTCCCCATGCAGACAGATTGAAATGTCTAATAAATAATCTGGAATATTCCACATTTTTAATGCTCGATTCACTATATCAAACACTTGAGAATAATCTATGGCCACAACGTATACGGGCAACCCTTCCTTAGCCAAGTCATTTCCTGCAGACATTTCATAATGAAGCCAGTTAATAGGGCTCCAATCCCTTTTTTAAATCCCACTTGATATCTACTTAGTCTTCCCGTATTATTGGCCCACACGTCCAAATCCTGCAGGACAAAGGATGCAAAGATTTAGCTATCTGTGTCAATGGGAGCTATGGACCGATAGTGTGATGAATTTAAGCCATCACCCGTTTTATGAATTGGTACAATTATGGAGCTTTTCCATGATCTTGGTTTGGATTTAGTTTCCAAAACATTCTCAAACAACAGTGCCAACACACTAGCCTAAAAAGTCGGACTCCCCTTAAAAACGTAATTACTAAAACTAATGGACCCAGGAGCTCTGGAATTAGATAGTTTACCAATCCGACTTTCTCTGCCCACAATATCCATTTTTAGAGACCAGCCTGTTGTTATCACTGGGACTGTCCCCCTCTTTTTGATTGACAATAAAGAGTCAGAAACTAGGATTTCCAGGCATCCTATGATACAGGATTGCATTGAGATTCAGTAATGCTCGTAAGTAAATTCTTAATTTTATTCCAAACATTACAAAACATTTTTATGATTATAGCTTATTACATATGCGCGCTATCTTTCTGGATTAGAAGATAGCGGTATTCTTAGTGCCAATTTTTATACCATTGGCACAATTGTCAAGCTTTCTCTTTCTTCATGTCTTCCGTGACGGGTGTCTTTTGCAATTGTCGTAAACTCCTTAGGAGTTTTTTTCCCTGTACTTTAGCATCAAAACAGTGTATAGTTTGCTTTTGATTATAAAGAGTTAATTTCCCTCCATAATTCTGAGAGAATATACATTTTAGAAATCCCTCTGTCGCAATCGAGGACTGTTTTGATTCAAAAGTAATTTTCTCGAATGTATGTTGCAATCGATTATTAAAGGCTTGACGACGGGGAATATTCATGCGCATGTGAATCCATGCCAGACCCATGATGGAGAACAATAGTTACAGGTAAATAACTTAAACCTTCTCCACATGGGGTCTGGCATAGATTGACATGCTCATGAATAACAAATACATAGCAGTACAACATTACACAACCACAGGAGGCGGCAAGGCTCAACGGAACCAATAACCCTTACCTCTGGAACTGACTCACCTCAAGCGAACAGGTTGTGAAGCACTGCTTGGCCGACTCTGGATTCTTCCCTGGAATCCCTGTCGATGCAGAAGAACTTCGTGATGGAGGGCCGCAGCGATCGCTCTGGTGGAGTTGAAATGAAAGTCTTGGACAAGGCCTTCCAATGGTTCACAGGACCAAAGTTCACAAACAGTTGTGAAGTCTTCTGAAAACCCTTTGTCTGTGTCACGTCAAACTTCCCTGCACGAGCACGGCATCATCTTGCATTGACACTGTCTGAGTGTGTTGATGACTCATAACAGGAGGGGGAGCGGAGGTAACGCATACAGAAACAGCCCTTCCCACAGGAAGGCGAACGCGTCCCCAGGATCCTTGGCTGGTGGAATCTGCTGGCAAACTTATTGCATTTGGAGTTTGCTGCTGCCGCAAACAGATCGATCTGGGCTCTGCCCCATTTTTTTACAAACAGGTGGTTTACCTGATCCTGACGAAGCTCCCACTCGAGGCAGGAGAGCAGTTCCCTGCTGTGGGAGTCTGCAATGGTGTTCTTGATGCTCGCCAAGTGGAGAGGAATGAGGAACATCCCCTGTCCGATGGCCGAGTGCCACAAGTCCTGTGCTTCCTTGGAGAGCGCCGGTGATTGAGTACCCCCCCTGCTTCCTGATGTAGAACATGGTGGTTGTGTTGCCAGTGAAGATTCTCACCACCCTGCCTCTTAGAGATGGTAGGAACGACTTGAGGGCCCAGAACACTGCCCGTAGTTCCAGGATGTTGATATGCAGATCCTTCTCCTCCGGCAGCCATAGGTCCCTGATGTGCAGACGTCTGCTGAGCCCGGTCCACCTTTTGAGGGAGGCGTCCGTGGTGATGTCTCCTGGTATGGGGGGTTTTGAAATCCTGTGCCATTGGCGATTTTGGAGCAGACGCCCCACCACTCTATTGCCCGTCAGAACTCTTCTTTGAGAGGGATCTTGTCTGTGAAGCTTCCGGACACCTGTATCCATCGGGCATCCAGGAATTCCTGTAGAGATCGCATCTGCAACCTGTAGAGATGGACGAGGTAGATTCAGGATGACATCATGCTCAGTAATGACTTGATGTCCGTCTTTGTCGATGACAGCCATTGCACCTTTCCTTGAATGGCTGCCAGCCCCTCCTCTGAGGACAAAGCCAGGCAACACACCGCATTGAGTCTGGCGCCCAGGAACATCGCGTTAAGGCCGGGTCCAGATGTTGGAGCTGATGTAGGGAACCTACAATGAGGAGCTCTGTTTCGTCATCATTCAAGCAGAGATGGTGGACTGCCATCCAGGTTTGAATGATGCTATAGACGCGGCTAATGTTGGGGGGAGTCTGTGGTGTGGCGGCCAGTGAGTTTCAGTAGGACTTCAGTCATCAGACAACCTGGAAATCCCCTATACCAACTTCAGTGTCATCGGCGAAGTTGGTATAGGGGATTTCCAGGTTGTCAAGGTGGTTAAACAGGGGATTAGTGTACATGTTGTAGAGTGTAGGTGACAGGCACAAGCCTTGTGGTATCCCATAGGAGACAGGGATAGGGTCAGCTGCGACAGAGCCAGCAAAAACTTTAAAGGTACGCCCGCTGAGAAAGGAATTGACCCATCTTGTAGCTTCTCTGGAGAGGTTGAATTTAGAGGTACAGTGCTGTCAGAGGATGTCATGGTCAACAAGATGAAAGGCTGCAGAGAGGTCAAGTAGGAGAAGGAGGGCGAGTTCTCTAGCATTGCGTATACTATACAGCTGGATCATGAGGTTCAGGAGGGCAGCCTCAGTGCTTTGCCTGGGTCTAAAACCATATTTGTGTGAAAAAAGGAGGTTGTGGGTCTCCAGGTGGGTTTGGAGTTAGGTGTGTGTGGTATGATTGAGGATTTTAAGGAGGAAAGGTCCAGTAGTGCTGGGTCGGTAGTTGGTGGAGAGGGAGGGGTCAAGGGAGGGTTTTTGAGAAGCTGTGGAACCAGGCTTCTTTAATAGCTTTTGGGGCCCAACATGAGGCGAAGGAGGCATGGATGAATCTGGTGATAATGGGTGCAAAGGGGTCCGCGCACATCTTGATAATGTGGGGTGGGGCAGATATCTCCTTTACAATTGTAGGGTTTAAGGCACTGGAAAACGGTTTGGGCATCCGCAGGTGAGATGTGTGAAAAGTGGAAGGGGGTGGGGTAGTCGTGGTGGGACCAACTTGATGATGAAGAGGCGTAACAAGTCAGCACCCAACTTTGTCTTAAGGGAAGCTGTCGATGGGAGGTGCTGGGCATTCAAGTTCCTTGAATATTTTGAAGAGTGCCCTCATGTTGGAGCTGGCTTTGCTAATTCTGGTGTTGTAGATGCCAGATTTAGTGGTAATGATAGCTGCTTTGTCGGTCTTGGCTGTGGAGAGAAAGGCCTCTTTGTCTGTGTGGATTGGTTTTCCTCCAAAGTTGTTCAGGGCCAGTTTGTATCTGCGAAGGATGAGTGGTTCCTTAGTGAACCAGTTGTTCAGTGGTCGATCCACAGTAGGGGGTCGAATGTAGTGACCATGATAGGTATGTTGAGGTTGAGGACCCAATCAAGGGTTTGGCCTTGGGTGAGGGTTGGTGTGGTGATGATTTGGGTGGAGCTCATCTCTTGTAGTTTAGCTTAGCAGTAAGTGCTGTGGCCTTGGAGTGTGTAGTATCATTAAAACCATGACTGAAATCCTAGAGTAGTGTAGGTTTAGTGTTTGGTTTGATAAGTGGAGTGAGGAGACGAGGGATGTCAGTGTCTGGGAAAATTACGTTGTTTGCCTGGCGGTAGAGCAATAGAATGTTGATGGTTGATTGGGGGAATGGCTCAATTTTGGTGAGCAGGAGTTCGTAACCTAGCAAAGAGGGTAGGGGAGAAGTTCTAATAGGCAGGGAAGATTTGGAGATAATTGCGACTCTGCCTGATTTGGTGGGCCTGTCTGACCTGAGAATGGAGTATCCTGGGGGGATAGCGAGTGATAGAGCTGTGCCCCCTGCTTTCTGCAGCCAGTTTTCAGTGATGGCTAGTAAGTTGAGGCCTTTTTCCAAAATTAGGTTGTGAACAGCCCTCCAGATAAGGGGCGTATTGGGCCCTTTTACGCATTGAATTCTTGCCAGTACGCCACATTTCACTTTTAAATGCGTACCGTTTACGCAGGATTGTCACGGTAATTCTTTATTATAAAAAGTCCTTTTTCTGCCGGTAGATGGCACTGCAGTATGAAATTAATTTCTACTTCAGTGGGTTACAGCAGTTGTACAAATCTCGGCCTTAATAAAGTGGACAGTTGTAGATTTTTTGCGTCCTTGGAATTCAATGCCCTGCAGTTACTTATTACATTTTCGGTATTATACAACTGCGCTGTTTCCTTAACTCCTTCTACTTCAGGTACCCTTGTAACCCATTGCTCATCATAAGTGGGTAACATGCGAAAGTTTGCACTCACCCTGTCACCTAGTAAACTGCCTCTGCTCTGACAACGAATGGGTTAGGAGTGGGTCACTGGGCCTTGCAGCTTGGCATAGGACACCACACATGGCTATTGCTGTCTTAATTATGTCATCAATGCCTGGGAACCAAACTTTCTCCATGAGACAGGACTTTACTTTTACTGCACCATGGTCGCTTTGTTAGCTAGCAAAATCTTCCTTCCTGCAGACCTATTGTAGTGCCTCTCAGGAGTATCATTACCTCTGATTGGACAGCTGCCTGTTTGTTTTCTTGATAACTGACAGTCTTGCTGTGGTTCGATTGGTGAATCAGTCGCACATATGAACACTTGTAATCTCTTTTTGTTTTCCTAAACTATTTCTGCTACTGGTATGGCATTTTATGTGACGTGCCCAACTACCAAACTCCCGTTCTTCAGTGGAATGAGCTTCTTACATCTCATTGATATTGGCTTTCAGTCGGTGTATGGATACAAAGTATGTTGGGTAGTGTACTCTTCATGTAATTTAAGGATCCTCCTCTGCATGTTGGAGGCACCCATGGGAAGTTGGGTAGGGGAGCTACTTCGAGTTTGGGAAGCACTGGTTTGTCAAAATGTTGAAAGCACGCCCATATGTCTAGAAATTGAAGTGTTTGACCTCACTGGACATCTATGGCCTCTCTATTTGAGTGTGGCGTTGCTCTCTGTGAGTCGGTGCATTTCAAGAATATGCCACTGTGTGAAGTGCTTTTTTATGGATTTCACAAGGACGAAACGAATTTTGCAGATTGGTGTCTACTAGGATCCTATGTGTTTTGTGTGGAATGAAATAAGCGATAGTTGTCATTCAGAAACGTGTCTTTGGTGTCGTGCACTTATTGGTGTTTGGCACACTCCAATGTTGTGTTCGTCCTTGGTTTGGTAATGTGGATAGTCGTGGGGTGAAAAAGCAACACGCGTTTGTAATGCAAAGAAAGCCCATTATATTCCAACACATTTGGAGGGCAGGTGCACAATTCCTCTCCTTTGCATTGCGTTATTTTGGAAAGCAAAGTAAAAGTGCATCTGAAAGAGGAGACTTGGCCTCTGTTGTTTTAATAGGCCTTAAATTAGAGCCCCTGGCATATCAAAATACATAAGAACTATACAAGTGTGAATGTTAACCCTGTTGGTACAAACATGGATAAGAGGAAAGGGTTGAGAAAATCTAGTGGAGAGGATATGGTCAAGCGGGATGGTGTTTGCCTATCAAAGATGAGAGTGCGGTCTCCCTTGATGTATACAACCCCCCTGGGCTTGGATGACATTAGCAAGTACGGTTCCCTTTGTTAAAAAATGGGAGCACACCAATACCTAACTTGACTCGCTTTAACTATAGCAATGGCGTGGATTTCAGTTACCTAATATTCAACTAATATTCAATCAAGTGATTTGAAGGAGAGGTTAAGCTTACATTTGCTTTGCAATGCACTTTGTATGGATTAGGGCAGGGGTACATATTTCAACCAGCAGACGCGAGGCATAACAACATTTCCTGTCCCTTCAATTCTCCAAAGGCACAAAGCACACAATTTATTGCATGCCAAAATCCTGCCAATGGTTAGTGGCGAGTGTCAATTTTAGAGCCCATTATTTTTTTTCCAGATGTACAGATTTGTACATCTGGACTGAGTGTTTTAAATGTTAATGTTGATGTCAAAAACGTTTGCAACTACCATTTTCACAGGTTTTAATCGTGACTCTTTAAAAGTGTCCTTTTTTGTTGCCACTATTCAAACCGCTCGTATGGTAGGCCATTTGTGTATTCTGTTCCTTTTCAATATTTAGTGTATGTCCATGCGCTAATCACAGGGTGGTTCTTGTTGTGTAATATACAGGCAAGTAACAGAGGGGCTCAAAACTACAGCATTTTAGAAAAGTCAGCCAATGGAGAAGTCCACCTATACTGCTGGCTTAATCCAAGCACGCGAAAGGCGTTTTACAGGTCAGCTACAAGGGGATCGTGGGAAGATATAAAACTCCTGGCAGGTGGCTCTCATTTGAACACATGCCTGCTCGGTGAGTAACGTCAGAGAGACATTCAAACCATGACAACTCCACTCTATGCGCGGCGGAGAGGAATAGCCAAACAGGACAATGTGAATGCATCTAGAAGTTTTCATGTTGAACAGAAAAGGCCAATGTATTGCGCTGCAGTCTGTTTTAAGCACTCTCTATTGGGTGTTAAAGGAAGGAATGGTCCAGGATCACACATTCGTAGGTCAAATAAGGAAGCAGGTGGTAGAATCCAAACATGTGTGTTTCAAAGTCACCAAGTAGCTATTAGATGCCATCTCCGCCTTGGAGCAAAACTAATGCAGAGACAGCAAAACCTCCCTCCACCTCCCCTCCCCCCACCCCCCTTCACCCCGCACACACACACACGATAGCACTGGTTGCACACGAAAAAGGTTGCATCACATTTGTGACACACTGGAAGAGATGTGGTAGGTTCAGCCGCAGGAGTTTTGCCAATAGAATACATTTTCAATCGAGTGCCTTTACAAATTGCATAACATCCCACACAGTTAGTTGGCATTATTACCCACAAAAACATTGTTGGTTAAAACAAACACGAAGGGCCAGCAAAATAGAGCAGTACACAGAGGTGTGTTATCAAATATTTTCAAATGGATAAGAATACACTACATAGAATTATAGTGCAGGAACTAAAAGGTGTCTTGTCGAAGCTGGGACCCTTTAGTTCCTGCACTATAATTCTTGTTCTTAGTTGGCACACAAAACCTTTTTGAACACCTGTTGTGAAAAGACTTGAACACACATCTATATGAAATCCCTGCAGTGTGTAGGACCCCAAGAGCTGATGGTATTTTATTCTTCTGTGTAAAGCTTGGAACCCTGTGCCTTTTAAATACAATCTCGTCTTTCCGTCGTATTTACTAGCAAAATCGCAATGTTGTTCCCAAGTCCCAGCATTCAGGGGTTCTCTCAATGCTTGCCATCGCCTTTTTGGAGAGCTCACCCGACTCCCCTGCTCTTGAGCTTCTCTGCAGCCATTACCATATTGCCCAACATGTTTCACATGCACGTTGCTAATGCATGCAACATACACGTGGCTATCCTGTTGCCCATAAATCCTGCATTGGCTTGTTAATTTCGTGACAAAAAGACAGCAGTGCTGAGGCCTGAGTGTGGAGTGGGCTTGCTACGGCGGGGACGTGCCTTCTTCCTTCCCCGAGGAGATCCTATGCTGCACCCCGTTGGGAGGCTGCCGGCAGGGAGCACCAGTTATTTATCAGTGCTCGAGGAGCCTGGTACGCTGCAGCCTGCTCCGGGCTCAGGTGATGGGATCTGAAGTCCGTGGGAGCGAGAGGCCATGCAGGTGTGATCTTGGCCAGTGATTTGCCACATGATTGGAGGTGCCCTGGGGTGAGGCTGGAGGTACATCGTTTTGGCTAAATTACTTATTTTGAGCCCAGGCCTGCAGTGATTATAATTGAAAGGTTTTGATCTCTGCCCATATATGTAGCTGAATTGCTCCTGGCATGCCACTTGAGGGACAGGAATTGCTGTTTGTGGGCCAGCTACCCTCTTGCAGAGCTGAACATTACCCTTGTGGATGAAGTGCGAAAGACGGTAACCTGTATATTATGGGTTTGATATACTGCTCCTGGCGGTGCAGCACTTGGCTGTAGGTCGGTCCAGGTAGTGGATTGTGAACTGGATCCGACAGGGATAGAGGGTGCCTGGCTGGATTTGCGTGGTGCGGTGCAGATTCTGGCCTACTGGGTGCGCCTCGACATCCTAGCTGCTGGAATACTTGGTGGGGTGCTGTCATTACCTGAGTACATTGTGTGTTGGAGAATGACAAAGGGGGCTGCCAAGAAACGTGGGCTGATGGATTCCTTTGCTAGCACTGTTTGCAGGGAGGTGCCTACTGCATCTGCTGCAGAGATTGCCCGGCATGCGCAATGGCGGTGCCTGCGGGGATGGAACCCCTTATGGCAGCCATGCAGTCTGGAGTTGGTTCTGTTAACACTAAGCTGGAAAATATTGTTGCCAATATAAGCTCCTTGAAGGCTAGAATGGGTAAGGAGAGTGGGCGCATTACAGAGACTGAGACGAGGATGGGGCACCTTGATGATACAGTCCTTTCTCATGATCAGCTACTGAAAGGGGTCACAAAGGAGCTTACCTCTGTTAGATCGAACTACAAGGATTTGGAGTTGCGTTCTCGCTGGAATAATATTCATATTGTGGGAGTTCCGGGGGCGCCAGTGAATGGGCCCATGTTGCAATTTGGTGAGGGTCTGTTTAAGACCTTGTTTGAGGAAGCTGACTTCTCAGCTCACTTCCTTGTGGAACGAGCGCATCAGGCGCTGGTGCCTGTCCCCAAGCCCTCCACCGTCTCTGAAGTTAGTGCCTCTCCCAACATTTGAAGGGTTAGCCCACCACCTAAACTTTAGCCCCTGGATGTGCGCACTCGCATTTTGTTAGGCAGCGAGATGAGGGAAGCCTTTCCCTGAAACTGGCGGTGCTAAAGTTTTACTGTGTTTACTGTGTTTGTTTAGATAAATGTACTTGAAGAAATGCAGTAAAACATTCAAGCTGTTCCTTTCAAAAAACACTTCCATCACCTCTCTGAATATTGTGCTTTAAAATATACTATTCAATAGTATGTGTTGGATACGTTTTACTCTCTTGCAGGGGATAAAACTCCTTTTTACTCTCTTATAATTGCATTTACTCTCCAACTTGAAAATGCATGCGTAAAATACTCCCACCTCAAAATCTTATCTGGAGCGCTGGTTGTGAATGTCTGTGGCATGGGCACATATAGAGCAAGCATTGATGAGGCTGCCAGCAAGGTGATTTGGTTGTTGTGTGGGCAGTGTGGGCGGAGGGGCACGGGTGGGAGTAGGTAGGTGCACCTGATTGGGTGATGGGAACATTGAGTGGCCGTAAATCAGTGGTTTATAAGTCATGGCTGTGCGGGTGCCTAGCCGTTCGGTTCTCTTGGGGCTTGTACATGGTTGGTGGTCCAAGGCTTAAGTCCCGGTTTGAAGACGCAGCAGTTTGGTTGGGCCAGTGAAGGCTGTGGAGGTGGGGGTCGTGTGAGCATGTTTGGGCATGTAGGTAGTGGTGTGCATATCGCTGTTGAGTGGTGGTGGTTTAGGAGAGGTGGCCTCTGTATGCAAGAAGGGTCTGGGCCTCGCTGATGGTGAGCGCATGGGTACCTGTAGGTTGAGAGGTCTGGGTATGGGCACCTGGGCCATACCGGGAGGATAGGTGGCCATGCCCGAGTCTGAGGCGGCCTTTGGGTGGAGAGGGGGAAGAAAGAGTGTGGGAGGGGGCATAGAAATGACTGGGGCGCAATATAGTTTGATGGAGAGGCGTGGTAGGTCGGGATGTATATAGTTGGGGGTGTGGGTGGGTGGCGCCCAGTTTCACGACACGTTAGCAGTAAGCAGGCATGTTGGCACTTTTGTACGGGGCACAGAGAGTAGGAGAGCGCAGAGTGCTTGGTATGGGCTCTGAAGGCAAATAGTTGAAGGTCCGGTTAGCAGTGCAGGGTCCTAGGGGCCCTGGCACAGGTAGTGTGGCATTCAATCAGGCAGTACAATATTTGCAAACAGTTAGACATTACTGTGGGCGGCGAGGAGCAGCAGATAGTGCGGCTGGGCAAAGCGCTAGGTAAGAGCTCTGGGTACAGGTAGTGCGGCAAACAATCATGCAGTACAATGTTGGCAGGCAAACAATTAGGCATTACTGCGGGTGGCATGGCACAGAAGATAGCGCAGGGGGCATAGCATGTGGTGAGCCACCAGAGTGCAAGCACTTGCTGATATTTGCGTGCGGCAAAACGTTATATGATACATTGTTGGCAGTCATTGGATGTAGAGCAGTTTCACGTGATAGTGAGCTAACAGTAATCGCATGAGGTGGACTGGTAAGTTTCGGTATGGCAAGCAGGTTCTTATCTATGGCAGTGATGCATAGGAGTGCTCTGCAAGGTGGAGAAAAGTCTGTTCGACAAGGTTCAGGGGAGTGGATGCGCAGGCCCTGTTCGCCATGTCCAGACAGACCCAGACCGCAAGCAGCCTTTTGTGTCTGTCTTCGGTGGCGGCCGCCGGCAACGCCTGCTGGCCAGAAGCTGGTCTCATCATATGTGCACCCACCAGTCAATCCGTTCGAGGTGCTGCCATAGATGCAGCCTCACTGGGAAGATCTTCGAATGACGGATCCCCAAGCTGGGTCGGTCTGGTAGGGCACAGACGGCCATCTTCAAAGGGAGCTTGTGGAGCTGTGCAGCATCCTCCTCATAGGCAGATGGCGGCGGCCATCTTCAAAGGGAGCTTGTGGAGCTGTGCAGCATCCTCTTCATAGGCAGATGGCGGCGGCCATCTTCAAAGGGAGCTTGTGGAGCTGTGCAGCATCCTCCTCATAGGCAGATGGCGGCGGCCATCTTCAAAGGGAGCTTGTGGAGCTGTGCAGCATCCTCCTCATAGGCAGATGGCGGCGGCCATCTTCAAAGGGAGCTTGTGGAGCTGTGCAGCATCCTCCTCATAGGCAGATGGCGGCGGCCATCTTCAAAGGGAGCTTGTGGAGCTGTGCAGCATCCTCCTCATAGGCAGATGGCGGCGGCCATCTTCAAAGGGAGCTTGTGGAGCTGTGCAGCATCCTCCTCATAGGCATTGGTAGCAGGGTCAAGTGGCACTGAGTCCAGGCCTCTGCAGACGTAAGTAGTAGCTGTAAAATAACATTAAATAACATAAAATAACATTGTATGAAAGACGATTACAAGAAGGAGCTGGGTCAGAAACTCGTAAAGGCAGCCAATGATAACGGTTCCTCCAGGTTCGGACAGGCCTATAGGACAACAGGGCAATGCCCAAACCAAAAATGCAAAATACTATTGTGGGACAGTTTTTGGGTCAAAGTGGGCCACTTTTTTGATAAGTTACTTCTTCATGTGGCTAGTAGTTTTGACAAGTGTTACTGAATAAATATTCTTTAAAATGCACAATTTGAATCCATGCTATCAAAAACCTCCCCCTTGGGTACTACCCAAACAATCTGTCACAGAAGGAATGAATTGTTTTTGCAACTGTGGGCCAATTTTTAATTGGTGCTTGAAACAATTTTATGTCCCAGTCCGACCCTGGATTCCTCTAAATTCTGGAAAATTGTGGCAGTGATTAGTAGAGGAAAAAGGAAAGAAAAGTCTAGTGGTATGCTAGTGAATGGTAACTAGCGGGTGACATACTTAAAACATTATGTGAAGAAAACTGATTCCTTAGTGACTGTCCTACTTGATGACTTTCGCAGTGAACTAAGTACCCACAAAGATGATCAGGTTCCCTCTTTGTACAGCAATGGAAAGAGGTGGAAATGGCCTTGGGAGCCCAATGCTGGGCCAAAGCTGCTGGATCGGATGGGTTGCCGCAGACATATTTAAATTTGAGCCTGAATTATGGGCGCCACTGCTTAAGTTTAATGCCTATCTGGCTGTTGGGGAACAACCAGAAAACTGGAAAGTAGTTAAATAGTTCCATTATATAAGAAAGGGAGTTATGCAGGTCTGGAAGCTTATAGAAGAAAGACCTACAGCAGTATTTTCTACAACTTCCAAGGTGATTGGGACAGTAATACACAAGTCAAGTAATATCACGTGCAGTAGCAAACTAGGTTACAGACAAGGTGTGGGCGCTGTAACACAGCGAGCTAACCTGCATCTGATCTTATCCAAATATGTGCTTGGCCTCCAAGTCCCTTTATATGCTGCCTTTATAGGTTTGACAGCTGCTTCTGATAATATGCATAGAGACTAATTATGGGAAACCCTAAAATACATGCCTGTTCCGACTGGCCTATGGAATATCATCAGACTGGGAACAGGGCTAGGGTTAGTTAGGGGCGAGAGGGGGAAGTCAGCGATGGCTTCATGGCTGAGAAGGGTGTCCGCCAGAAGTGTGTACTGCCGCAGACCCTGTTTAAACTGTATACTAACTTCGCCTAGAGATCTGTTGGTAGAGATTCCGGATAGGTAATAGCCTTGCTGCGCTGTGTAGTTTTGTTTTGTGTTTGTCAGTCTGCGCCCATCAGCCTTCGGGTACCAGGTGCGCATTACAAATCTCTTAACATAACATAACTCACTCAGTGCTCATTTGCATAGTGTCTCTACTGACGTACCACGTTTTTGGTTATTTATTTCGGATTAACTCTTTTTTTATTATTATTTATGTATTTATAATTATATAAAAAATGCCAGATAAATACAAACAGTACATAGTAAAGCATATATTACATTAATAAACAGTATATATATATAAATATATATACATAAAACATCAAAGGCAGAGAAAAAAAAAACACCACTCTTTAAAAGAGACCATTACATTTTCCCCAAATTTTATCATATAAAGTCAATTTGCATTTCAATTTATAAATCATTTTTTCAATTTTTGAAAGTTTCTGCATTTCCTCTATCCATTCATCAAGCGAAGGAGAAATCCTGCTTTCCAGCCCTGAGGTATCAAGAATTTGGCCACAATGGCACCCCTAAAAAGCAATTTTTTATGGGCAGAGCTGAGATCAGAAATCTCAGAGTCATCTCCTAGTATCATTGTCTTGAAATCTAAAGTGGGATACCCATCGGCAATCTTAACACATACATCACATACCTCAGTCCAAAAGCCAGAGACCCGTATACAACTCCACACCATGTGTTCTAAAGCACCAACTTCTTGTATACATCCCCAACATTCATCACTATTTGCCATCCCTCTATTTTTTAATTATTCTGGACACCAATAAACACGATTAAGTATTTTAAGTTGTTGTGACCTTTCACCTAAGTTCAAAGAATACAAGGAAACATTTCTACAGATATTTTGCCAGCAATCAGGTGTAATTTCTGAACCAGTTCTCGCACCCCAAACATCCCTAAGTTTGTCATTAGTACGATAGTTAGATACAATCAATTTCTATATTGTACATGCCAAGACACCCTCTTTATTTGCAGATGTAGCAAGAAAAATATTCAAGTCCACGGCATTTGACCAATGAAAGGAAGCGCCCCCAATTTCAGCACGATCCTCCCCGCAATGAGAGACAATAAGGGACTCTCCCGTAGTGGGAATAAGACCAAGACAGAGTGCGGGTGAGCGTAAGTGGGAGTTTATCCAAAGAATAGGGCATGCAAAGAACTCTGCAACCTCCGAGAGCGCTCTGTCTGACAATAGCAAAGACAGGCGTATTTCTAATACAAAAAACGTCATCAGAACCTACACACTATAGGGGGCACAAGTTAATTGGGATTGGGTGGCGTCGACTAACTATAGGTGTTGCTGCAGCGTGGTTGGTCTTGGCGTGAGGACGTCACTGGTCAGCCTCGTGGGTTGGGTTGGGCCTGGCAGGCCAGCTTGAGGTCATCCGAGCGGTGTTGGTATGCTGGGGCAGCCTGTGACAAAGATGAATACCTTTCCTGACTCGTTTGCCCTAGGCCATGCACACTGCAGTTATTCAAGAAACGACATCTAAGTTCATCAATAAATCGCTCAGCAGTTTGTCTTATAAAATAAACGCAACACATGAGGAATGCACCTCGTGAGAGGTCCGGTGGTTGTCGGTTGGGGTGAGATTTACCTGTGTCCTATTGACCGGTATTTTAGGTCGAGGGGCTGGGCTCTGGGGCCTGAGCCGAATGATACATGTCTGTCTGCCGCGTTAGAAGTTATTATATAAATGGGTCTCTGTGTCTTGTCCCAGTGATGGGGGTCGTCTTTGCACGGGGTCATGATTCTTGGGGTGGTCTAGGGGGGGGTTGTGGAATTTACGAGAGGGTGCTGGTAGATCAGTGGATTCAAACGTGGGTTTATTACCGTGCTGTAAATAACACAGGTGGCGGGCTGTGGCCTTGGGTGCGGTACCGGGGCCTCTGACTCTCTGAAGCGGCTCCAGCTTGGTTGGGGGAGGTGAGGGAGCGCGGCACAGGCCTTAGCTTCTTTATCTGGCAGGCTTGGTAGGGTGGGAGGGAGAATGGCCTTGCATATATTCACAAAGGTTTTTTCCTCGTGCGTTGCTAACTTTTGAATGCAGAACTTTTATAATGTTCCGCCTTATTTTGATGTTATTTAAACACACATATATATTTCAATTTCGTTACACATTTCTTTAATACAGTCGGTCCGAGTACCTTTTCATTACCTAACATTATATTTACTACATGGTGTGATTATTTTATGTACATTAGACGTTACACGAGGTAGTTCTAGGTTATGGCCTACAGAAATTGATGCTCGCTGCTTTAGGTGATTAAGAAAACATATATGAGTTCAGGTTTCTACATAAAATTGTAAGAACACTTATACAGATAAAGGCTATACATTTGGTCGACATCTTTCTCTGTGGTTATAGCAGCACTAGTCCAGACCTGGGGTGGTATCATGTAACGTTACATCTTTATGGTTTATTCACAGTTTACAGGATCTGTTTAAACAGAGGTAGTTCGTTAATACCAATACTTGAATTATTTTCTACTTTCTTCAGATAGTGATGCTTCAGCTTTTTTCCCGTCACCCCGGCCTCGCGGACCAGGTCATGCGGGGTGCAATATTACATTGTGAACGATAAAATGTTACAGTGTTAGCATCTCGGGTTAGCTCATAACCGACTTTCTCATGGGAACGCGCTCGCAGCGGATCTACCAGGGCTATTGCGGCGGCAGAGATGCATGAAAGGCCCTCCAAAGGTGGGGGCCTCGTTACAGTGTGCTGAACTCACGCCATGTTTGCTAGACAAGATGGCTTCTAGGCCTAACTGATTTTTGGTATATGCAGGGAACGGATACGTGTGGGCAATGCCGTCGGCGGGTGAGCCCTCCTCCACCTGGGCCCGGGTGGCATGAGGGGACGCCCACCGAGTCATGGTCCTCACCTGGGGAGAAGACTGCAGGTGAGGAGGGCCTCGCGGCCAGTCCTCCCCTACATTTCCCCCCTTTCGTTACTAAAGTAACGAATTCTTTAGCTCTTCTAATCTTCTACATTCTTGCTCCTCTATCACTGCGTCATCCCATGCAGGTGTTCCTTTTCTAGGCATCCAGGCTCTGCATACCCCCCTCAAGCTCTCACCTCTTCTAGCATACTCATCTGGTGTACATGTTAAATATATACAGTCACCAGTTTCTTCCAAGTCTACCCAGACCTCCTCATACCATTCCAGTTCCACGTCTCGGGGTTCTTTGATAGTGGTGTGCCATAGTTTATCTACTATGTACTTATCACGGCACATAGGCACTAACTGGTATCTGGGAGTGTTATCTGTTCCTGTCTGTACATGTACTTCTTGTGTCGCCTTAATTGTACCACCAGAGTTGCCCATTGTCACCATCATCATTGCACCGTTAGGGACTGCGTTAGCACAACATCGGAGGCCCACCTGGCACAGGCAGAACACCACGAGGAGGACCACCACAACTGGTATCAAGAACTTCATCGCCATTCCAAGCCATGAGGGAACCCAGGAGAAGATATTGTCGAACCATGAGCTATCTTTAGCCCCACCTTCCAGCTTCATCTTCTCTCCCAGGTTATGTACTGCTTCAATGACGTGGGACAGGGACCCATTTTCTGCGTCTTCAGAAGGTACGAACGTGCAGCACGCACTTCCTATTTTTCGGCAAACACCTCCATCGATCGCTGTTAGCAGGTCCAGAACATACCTGTTCTGCATGGTCATTAGTCGCAGAGCTCGTAGTTCCACCTTTATTATGTTGAACCCTTCTTCAGTGTCATTGGCCAGCTGAATCAGTTCCCACCGTGTGATCTGGAGCCATTTTGCATTTGCTCTTGCTTGGACACTTGAAACTAGTGAGGCAAAAAATGTTTCCACGGAGCTGAACAGGCGATACCTGTCTGGGATCTGTGCCAATAAATCGGATGATGCTTGTGATATGTAGTTTGATGCTCGCTTGTTCCGTGATAGCTCCTCTTCTTTCCCTCCGGAGGACAGGACATAGAGGTGCGCTTCTGCAGTGGGAGACGTCGCATCCTTGTTCACGTTTCCTTGCGTCCTTTTATTTTCGTCGACGTGACTTTCTGGAATCACCATTAGGGCCGAATGCAAAGTGGCCATTGAGCAGCTGCCACTCCATGCCTGGGGAAGGTGCAAGTAAGCCTGATTCCCGCATACCCAGTATGTGTCCATTAGTGCTGCTGTTCCTTTTTTCATGTCTGGGATGGTGAGAGTTTTGTTACAGTTTTTATTCGTTCCCATTGCCACTTTTCCTTCTCCCTTGAAACATAGTTCGTTTTGTATTTCACTTTGTAGCTTGAAGGGTTTCTCCATCGCTGTTACCCATGTTAGTTTAGAGATGTGTTCTTTCCATATTGGTAAGCACGTTTTTTCCATCCACCGCAGCTTGTCTGGTTGGACACCTCTCAGTGCTTCCGCTTTGCACAGTACTTCTTCATCTTTCCATTTGTTTTCGGAAAACAGCGTCCCTTGTATTGCAAAGAAAGGTTCTTTAAGACAGACCACTCCAGACGCTTTTGAATAGCACGTTTTGTTGTCCTGTATCATTTTGAAAGAGACATCGTGTGCTTGGAAGGTGTTCTTTATTCTACACAGTGTGAGATGAAGGAGACATTGGGCATCCACAATGGGCAATTCTCTTGGCAACAACACTTTGGGTGTACCTGATGCGTGGGGGATGAGCGAACAGACATAGCAGCTTTCATTGGTTGTCTGTTTAGCTGTTGTACTCATATCTGCATACCATTTATTTGCTTGGTGGGGGTGTCGTGGGTCTTCCATCTTGTCTAATCCTAACCCATAATACTCATCATACCCCCTCCTGCTTGTCTCTCTTCTTCGCCTACTTCTCTCCCTCCTCCTATACCTTTTAGTTTCGATAGGTGAAAGAATAGGCCCCCCTTTCTCATTCCCACCCCCCTTTTCCAATTCCTCATATAGGAACTTGTGTTCTGTCATCGTAATTACTTTTCCATTTTCCTCAATAAACAACAAATCGCTGTTTTGTATCGGGGCGGGAAGGGTAGTGGGGCTGTTATATATTTCAGGTAGGGACATTGTGTCATTTTCCATATCTTTATCTCTTGATTGTGACGGGGCAGCAGTGGGTGGTGCAGTATAGTAACCCCATACAAGGTGTGATCCATCCCAGACCAAAAAATCACCTTCTTTAATATTCATACTTGTAATTGAATTCGTGCCAGGGGCAAGGGTGGTGTTACTCCCCCCTCCCCCCTCGTTCATCTCGGTAGAGATGAACGCTATGACCCAATATGTCACCAGGCAAAATATTGAGATGAAGAACACAATAACACACATTGATAAACCACATTCGTATGAATATGTCAATCTATCTACTAACATTTCTCTAAATCTAACAAATCTATTAGTTGCAGGCTGCCCATTCGATGCCATAGTAAATCCTGTTTGAAACATAAAAGTGCATTAAGTACAAGCATGTAAACATTTATAACGTTGTGACATTTTTTCGACAAAGTATGGGAGTGGGTGAGGGAGGGGGTGTGTCCACAGACAAGGTAACTTTACAATCATTACTATCCGTACATTATTTCATATATAAAGAGGAAAGTCGAGAGAAAAAAAAAACTTCTCCAAAACCAAAAAAAAAACCACAAAAACCTTCAAAAGTTGTAAAAAATTATATATATATATATATACATATTTATTTCAGTACACTTGTCGTGCGCCAGTCGCGTTCAATGTTCATCACTTAATGCACACAAAATTCCCATCATTCATTCTGCACAACTTCATTGTCCGCAGTTGCCTGTGCCTCGTCCTGCACCTCACCTTCCACGGTGCTATAGGCTCTGCGTACGTCTGTCAAATGCACCCAGTATCGTAGGCCCTTCACCTTTACTGCTGTGGGTGTGCAAAACACTACCTCATAAGGGCCATGGAAACGTGGCGCATTCCACCTTCGCACAAAACTTCTGACATATATAAGGTCACCAGGCATTAGTTGTAATGGTTTTTCAGGCAGTGTCTCTGTTTCTGTTGTGTTCCCCTCCTCTCTTGTAGAGGGGGGGGCTAGTTGCTTCGCAATTACGCGCGCTGCCCGTGTCAGTTTTTTCAAGTACTCTGTGAATTCCTCTCCCAATATCGCTGCACTTCTGTGTGCATCAGAACGTTCACGGAGAGGCGAATGCACTGTGTGCATTCTCCTTCCCGTGACGATCTCATGCGGGGACAAATGGTGGTCTTTACTTGGCTGATTTCGTAACTCAAACAGGGCCAAAGGCAGGCAGTACATCCAGGTCTTTTTAAGGGAAAAACACAGTTTTGACAATCTGCTTTTTAACAGACCGTTCATCTTTTCCACTACGCCATTACTTTGAGGATGATAAATCGAACATAATTTGTGCTTTATTCCCAATAGCGTAGTCACTTCCTTGAATAGTTCATTAACAAAATGCGTGCCGTTGTCTGAGCGAATAACTTCGCAAATCCCCCAGCGCGGGAATACTTCCCGCACTAGGAACTTCGCGGCGCCCTTCGCATCAGGGCGCGCACAGGGGCCTGCCTCCACCCACCTCGAAAATGGACATACAACCACAATCATGTAGCGAGCCCCGTTACATCTTTCTCCCATGTCTACATAATCAATGTGGAGCTCTCTGAATGGGCCATTTGGTTTTGGTATCGTTCCTCTCAGTGTGCGCAATGTCATACCTGAGTTGTAAATCTGACATGTCGTGCATTCTAAAGCCAGCCTTGTGATGTGTTCATGGAGGCAAGGTGCAAACCAATCTTCTTGTATGTCCGCCATTATGTGTTGCTTTGCGTTATGTGCGGGAAAGTGTAGTTGTTGAAATGCTATTTCTAACAATGTAACTGGCATTACCGCTTTTCCTGAACTTTTTTGTCGCCACAATAAATCAGTCGGCGATTTGCTGCATCCCCTCTTAGTCCACAGCAATTTTTCTTCTGCACTAGCTCCCTCTTGCAGCTCTATTATTTCCTGTGTGGGCATCATGTTGTATCCTGTGGGGACCTCTTGGCTTGCTGTGTGGTGCAACATGTACTCTCCTACTTCACCTTTCTGTAAATACGAAGCTTCTTTGGCAGCGGCGTCTGCTGCCGCGTTCCCCAAAGATATAAAATCTGTATTTGTGGTGTGGGCTTGGCATTTTACGATGGCCACTGCCGTGGGGTCTTGCAGGGCCTCAATCAGTTCTTTCAATAATTCTGCATGCTGAACCGGTGTTCCATCTGCTCGTCGAAACCCTCTCCGCCCCCACCGTGCCAACCCGCCGTGTACTGTTGTTGTCATGTATGCTGAGTCGGTATATATTGTCACTGCGCACCCCTTGGCGGCATGCAATGCTTCTATTAGCGCTATTAGTTCTGCTGCTTGGGCTGAATAGTGTGATGGGAGGCGGTGTTGCACTAGTGTCTCGTATTCATCTTCCTCTAATCGTACAACTGCCATACCCACATGTTTCTCTCCTGTCTCCATGTCTATTGATGCTGACCCGTCCACGAAATACACCTCTCCCTCGTTCAGAGCATTCTCAAAAATCACTTGATCCTGACCTTCGTCACCTGTGTATGTAGCGCAGTTGTGGTTCTGCATGTCCTCTACGGTGCACGCCTCTGTGATGAATGTGGCCGGGTTCACTGTTTTACATCTTACTATGTGGATGTTTGCGCTGGACAGTATTATTTCATATGCTGTGGCGCGTTGTGTCGTCAATGTGCTCTTTGATCGCTCTAATATTGCAAAGAGTGAGTGTTCCACAAACAGTGTCACAGGACAGCCCATCACTATCGTGGCACTTTTCTCAATCGCGAACGCGGCTGCAGCTAGGGATTGCTCGCACGCGAAATGACCTTGCATTACTGCGTCTAGGGTGCCACTATAGTAAGCCAGTGGTTTGTGCCCTAACGATGTCTTTTGTGTCAGTACTGCTGTCATCAGTGTTCCTTTGCAGTGTGAAAATAAGAAGAATTCGCGCCCATAATCTGGATTTGCCAGTACTGGAGCGCTTGATATCAGCTCTTTTAGTGAGTTAAATGCTGTGTTCATCTCTTCTGTCCATTCTATGTGTTTGTTTTCCTGCTGTGCCTCTTTTAGTGCCTGTAACAAGGGCCTTGTGTATGCTGCATAATCCAATATCCATGCTCGGCAATAGTTGCACATACCCAGAAATTTCTGCATCTCTTTTACTGTTTTGGGCTCCCCAACTGTTCTAATCGCCTGTGCCCTGTCTGGTATGATCCGCTTGCCATCCTTTGATATCAGCTGTCCCAAGTATAGGACCTCTGTCAGACAGTATTGTAACTTCCCCTTGTCCACCTTGTACCCTTTATTGGCCAATAATGTCAGGAGTGTTATTGAGTCCTTTCTACACTCTTCCTCAGTTTGTGCACAAACCAATAAATCATCAACGTACTGAATCACTGTGCTTTCTACAGACAAATTCCCCAGATCTTCATGTAGTACCCTGTTGAATATGCTTGGGCTCTCGCAATATCCTTGTGGTAGTCTGCAGTGTTCGAACCTCCTCCCCCCTAGTGTAAACGCTGTTAAGTACCTGCTCTCTTCTGCTAGGGGAATCGAGAAAAATGCATTTTTTAAGTCAATAACTGTGAAGTGGGATGCCGTTTTCGGAATGTTGCACAGTATTGTCGCCGGGTTCGGGACTAAAGGGAACTCCTTCTGAATCACATCATTGAGTGGGCGTAAATCTTGTATCATCCTCCATGAACCTCCCTTCGCCTTTTTAATCGGGTAAATGCATGTGTTGCATGGGGAGTTTGAGGGCACTATTATTCCTTGTGCTAGCAGTGCATCTAGTGTCTCTCTGATCCCTTCTTCTGCTTCGCGTGACAATGGATATTGTTTTACCCGGGGTAGAATTGCTCCCTGTTTCAGTTTTATTACCACAGGCTGAACCCCATGTAATAACCCCACATCATGGGGGCCATTTGTCCATATGTTAGTGGGTACTAACCTCATGTCGTCATCAAAAAATGCATGTGGTGCTCCTACTACTGCCATTAATTCAACTTGAGTTTTTCTGGCTGTAACTACAATGTCGCACGGCATTGCTAGTTCCATCACTATTTCGCCATCTGTCTCAGTGTCAGAAAATAGCTCCTCGTCCGAGAGCTCCCTCAGTGGGATATTTGCATTTGTACACAGTACTGTCCGCCACTCACATCCTTCCATGTCAACGCCAATCACACATATTCTGTTTGCTGACACGTGTACTGCGTGTAAATCCAACGATAGCACTGACCCGGGAGCAGTGTCGGGGCTTGCTATGGGGCGGAAGAGGAATTCGGCTGGAATCCTCCAATCCATCCTTTTTAGTTCTGGTACTATGAGAGCCAATGTTCTCATGCCCTCAACAAACATCTCCTTGTTTCTTGGTAACCCTCTGATCTCTTGCATGATTGAGTGGCCGTGTATTACTGCTAATATGCGGAGGGGGCATATGCCTGGCGTCGAACATACGATACCGCTCCCTGTGAATGATATTGTCATGTTTAGTTTGCTTAAGAGATCTCTCCCCAGCAAATTAATGGGAGAGTGTTCATAGTACAGTAAGGGTGCTTTCACTGTTTTACCCCCCACTGTCACATCCAATGCCTCTGTGTAAGGAACTTCAATTACAGCCCCAGAGAACCCCTGCGTCTCTAACGTTCTATTAGATAACGGGAACCGGCCCTCTCTAATGCATGATTTCTCCGCTCCCGAATCCACCATGAATATGAACTGCTTGTCTCCTATCTGCGCTCCTATCAATGGTTCCTCTGATGCATTGTGGGTCGTAGATAGTACTGGACACGCAAGTGCTCTCTGTGGGCTGTCCTATGCGGGGTGTCTCATTGCCCCCCCTTGATCAAAAATGTTCCCCGAAACTACTGACACCCCGCTGTAAGGTGCGGGAGCAGGCGCTCCGTTAGCTACTGTGGCGAAAGTGTTACCTGGCGTGTATTGCATATTGTCATTATTCTGTGGGTGGTTTTGTGTTCTGTACTGATGTCCGTGTAGTTGTGCGTTACTTCTTTGTCCTACATTTTCTGGTTGTTGGTATTGTCCCATGGGGAGGCCGTAGGGGCTTCCTGGGTGGGGGTGACCGTACTGTTCTGTCTCCTGGAACCCGTTGTTTTGTCTGCTCCTGCACTCTCTTGAGTAGTGCCCCCATCTCCCACAATTCCAGCAGCTCCCCTGTGGACCTCTGGGACCCTGCCACCCATTTCCTCCCATTCCTCCATACCCTTGTCCTCCTCTTCGGCCCCTGTACCCACCTCTTCCCCCTCTTGGGGCCCACTCTTGCCACGTTGGACCTCCGTTCTGCTCCTGCTCCGTCCACTGTCGTTGTCCTTGTCCTGTCCAATTTGCTGCTATTCTTCCTTGTATTGCTATTTGCCCCTCCTCTCCTTCGTCTCCCTCCCTCATGAGTGGGAGCCCTGCTACCGCTGCTGCAACCTTCACCAGTTTTGATTGTACCAACTTTGCCTCGTCTGCCAACCTTTTCTGTGCTACTTCCCTCTCTCTCTCTTTGATCCTTTTGCAATGGTGCACTATTATACTTTGGATCTCTGGCCACCCCTTTGCCTCAACGCCCGCTATTTTATCGAGTGCCTTCTGCACCTCTTTTGGGAGCCCTCTCTTAATGATAAAATAAAATAGAGATGTGGATTGGTGCCAGGGCGTGCCCGTTTCCGCTCTCCACATCTCCTGCACCCGGAGAATGTAATCCATAGCATCCTCCCCGTCATTCATTGTACATTGCATTACTGACTGTAAATCAGGGGTATCTGGGAATGTCTCCCGCAGTGCGTCCCACACCCTTGCTCGTACTGTATTAAAGGAAGCCCCATCATGGCGATCACAGTCCAACGTCACGGCCGGGAAACCAGCCTTAGCCCATACTCTGTCCGCTTGATCTCCTACTGCGGTTACTAGTAGGCTTTTCACATCGCCTACTGCCAACGGTATGCCGGCGGTATGTTTCTCAAATGCATATATCCACTTGCTCGCCCCTCCTGACAGCTGGGGCAATAATTTCATTAAATTAGCCTTATCCATCTGAGCCCATGGTATATAGTTTGGTCTCCCCCCCCCTCTGTGTATCAATGGAAGTTGTAACTTCCCTTTTGCGGTTGCACCCTCCCTTTCCTTAGTCGCTGCTGACTCCAATGACGCCATCTTCCCCACCCTATTTCTTAGTCGTCCCATCCATTCGTCGTCTATAGTCCCTAGCGAACATGCACCGTCCACCTCCTCGCTTTCCCCTCCTACTGCCATACTTAACCTATCACTCTCATCCAACCCTCCTCTGACATCACATAACAAGTCCTCTCTGATCCCTCTCTCTCGTGATACATCACCAATGCTCCCTTCTACTGCTCCTACCTCTATTATTCGTGTCGGCTCTTCCTCAATTCTGAACAGTATTTCCCCCTTTTTCCATCCTTCCTCAATTTGTCTACTTTCGCTCGACGCTCTAGACGTGCGTCCTGATTGTGTAGGGGCGCACGCCGTGCGCTCACATATGTCTTTTATTCTTGAGAGTTCATCCCTTGCCACAGTAAGCCTCGACTCTAAGTCACTCGTTAGCTTCTCTATATCCACCCTCTGTGTGCTTCCCTGGGCGCGCTCTCTGGTGCTTTCGTATGGCGGGGGGGCTGTTGGTCTTTGTGGTGTACCAGTTGTGGGGGGAGGCACATAAGTAGGGTCGCTATATCCTGCTGCGGGGGCTGGTTTAGGTAATATCGGGTACAAACTAATCACCTCCGCAGGTTGTTCTGTACTTAGCTGTTCCTTTTCCTCTCTTGGAATCATCAGTGGATTATCTGTGGTGGAAGGTAGATCAATATTTGGTGCCGGAGCTTTGGGTGGGGGTACTTCCTCAAACAATCTCCAGAGGTCTAATATCTCCTTCCTATTTTGCCATTGTTTCCCCTTATACTTGAGGCTAATGCATGCTCGTACCATATCAAGAACGCTTTTGTCAAAAGACCCTCCCTCGGGCCAAATCTGGGGCAGACCCTCCCCTTTCAATTCTGTTACCCATTGATCGTGATATTTATTTATTCGTTCAGCGTATCCCGGTAAGCTCTTACAAATATGTGACAAGGGAGTTTCGGCCCCCATCCTCTAAATCACTAACACAGCCGTGTCCACCTTCTTTACTTTTAGTTAGGTGTAGATATGTGTATGTATACCTTTATGGCACAGACAAGAGCGGACGTCTCAAAGATTATCACCCAATTTTATTCACTGCGCAAATCCTTTCTCACTCACCATAGCTCATCTCCTTCCCATTCCCATACACTCTCATGTGATTTCACTTGCAACTGATCAAGTACTAGTTGTGGTCAACACTCTCTGGCGCCACCTCGCGGTCAACCGGTCGTCTCCAACACTCACACGGTGCGCGCACCCTTCACAATGCTTTTCCACTCACACCTCGTCTTTTTTTTTTTTTTTTTTTTTTTTTTTTTTTCCCTTTCCTCCCTGGCCAGCTGTCCCTGTTTTTCTGCTAAGGTTACTATGTTCACGTCTGTACGTGCCACTACTTAATCCCCACTCCTACAAATGTGCTCCCTATTTTATAGTTCTTCTACAAGTATATTTACCTTATACCCTTTTCGCTTTCTCCCCCTGCCCCGTGGAATGGAAAAAAGAAATAGAGAGAGTAGCAATCACTAAAAAATATTCCCGGTGTCTCCCTTTGCCAGACACCAATAACTTATTTCTTACTTCTTCATATATTCCCAGTACTAGTTTAGATAGCACTATGCGGCGCCGCCTTCCACCCCCTTTCGGAGCTAGGTTTACGTCACTTCTACCACTTCACTTATTTCTTACTCCTAATGGCCATATGCAAAGAAAAGATAAAGAAAATTTCAAGACCCGTCTTTAGTAGACCCCCGTTATTCTTCTCCTCTACCTGTCCCCGTTCTCCTGTTATAATTTCCCCTCCCTTCCCCTTTACGATCGCTCGCACTCAGTACTCACGTGCCCGTCTTGAACCGATAGTCTCCGAAACTGGGTCCGTCCAGGCAGTGTCACCGGTAACTCAACGGTCAGCCCCTGGCTCCGGCGAGCGGCACTCAAAGGGGATTTTTTTCCAATCGGGATCCCGTACCCTTTCTCATTGAGTGCGCACTTCTTATTGTGCCGGTCGCCGTTGGCGGGCAGCCTCCCGGAGCCGGCTCACCGTGCGTATCCCTTCTCGACCGGAGATTCTCGTGCCACAAGGGGGTCGTTAAAAAGGAGTTAGGAAAAATAATTTGGAGATATCACGCTATCGGGGTCACCACTGAAAGGAAGCGCCCCCAATTTCAGCACGATCCTCCCCGCAATGAGAGACAATAAGGGACTCTCCCGTAGTGGGAATAAGACCAAGACAGAGTGCGGGTGAGCGTAAGTGGGAGTTTATCCAAAGAATAGGGCATGCAAAGAACTCTGCAACCTCCGAGAGCGCTCTGTCTGACAATAGCAAAGACAGGCGTATTTCTAATACAAAAAACGTCATCAGAACCTACACACTATAGGGGGCACAAGTTAATTGGGATTGGGTGGCGTCGACTAACTATAGGTGTTGCTGCAGCGTGGTTGGTCTTGGCGTGAGGACGTCACTGGTCAGCCTCGTGGGTTGGGTTGGGCCTGGCAGGCCAGCTTGAGGTCATCCGAGCGGTGTTGGTATGCTGGGGCAGCCTGTGACAAAGATGAATACCTTTCCTGACTCGTTTGCCCTAGGCCATGCACACTGCAGTTATTCAAGAAACGACATCTAAGTTCATCAATAAATCGCTCAGCAGTTTGTCTTATAAAATAAACGCAACACATGAGGAATGCACCTCGTGAGAGGTCCGGTGGTTGTCGGTTGGGGTGAGATTTACCTGTGTCCTATTGACCGGTATTTTAGGTCGAGGGGCTGGGCTCTGGGGCCTGAGCCGAATGATACATGTCTGTCTGCCGCGTTAGAAGTTATTATATAAATGGGTCTCTGTGTCTTGTCCCAGTGATGGGGGTCGTCTTTGCACGGGGTCATGATTCTTGGGGTGGTCTAGGGGGGGGTTGTGGAATTTACGAGAGGGTGCTGGTAGATCAGTGGATTCAAACGTGGGTTTATTACCGTGCTGTAAATAACACAGGTGGCGGGCTGTGGCCTTGGGTGCGGTACCGGGGCCTCTGACTCTCTGAAGCGGCTCCAGCTTGGTTGGGGGAGGTGAGGGAGCGCGGCACAGGCCTTAGCTTCTTTATCTGGCAGGCTTGGTAGGGTGGGAGGGAGAATGGCCTTGCATATATTCACAAAGGTTTTTTCCTCGTGCGTTGCTAACTTTTGAATGCAGAACTTTTATAATGTTCCGCCTTATTTTGATGTTATTTAAACACACATATATATTTCAATTTCGTTACACATTTCTTTAATACAGTCGGTCCGAGTACCTTTTCATTACCTAACATTATATTTACTACATGGTGTGATTATTTTATGTACATTAGACGTTACACGAGGTAGTTCTAGGTTATGGCCTACAGAAATTGATGCTCGCTGCTTTAGGTGATTAAGAAAACATATATGAGTTCAGGTTTCTACATAAAATTGTAAGAACACTTATACAGATAAAGGCTATACATTTGGTCGACATCTTTCTCTGTGGTTATAGCAGCACTAGTCCAGACCTGGGGTGGTATCATGTAACGTTACATCTTTATGGTTTATTCACAGTTTACAGGATCTGTTTAAACAGAGGTAGTTCGTTAATACCAATACTTGAATTATTTTCTACTTTCTTCAGATAGTGATGCTTCAGCTTTTTTCCCGTCACCCCGGCCTCGCGGACCAGGTCATGCGGGGTGCAATATTACATTGTGAACGATAAAATGTTACAGTGTTAGCATCTCGGGTTAGCTCATACCCGACTTTCTCATGGGAACGCGCTCGCAGCGGATCTACCAGGGCTATTGCGGCGGCAGAGATGCATGAAAGGCCCTCCAAAGGTGGGGGCCTCGTTACAGTGTGCTGAACTCACGCCATGTTTGCTAGACAAGATGGCTTCTAGGCCTAACTGATTTTTGGTATATGCAGGGAACGGATACGTGTGGGCAATGTCGTCGGCGGGTGAGCCCTCCTCCACCTGGGCCCGGGTGGCATGAGGGGACGCCCACCGAGTCATGGTCCTCACCTGGGGAGAAGACTGCAGGTGAGGAGGGCCTCGCGGCCAGTCCTCCCCTACACCAATCAACATCGCCTATTGACCTCCTCAGACATCCAGACATCTAAAAGCAGAATATGTCAAGTTCCAAACATCCCACCTCTCTCTCAACTCATTTGCAGTCATCCAACGACCATCATTACCAAGATCACCAATCTGTTTAATGCCAGCAAGATACCAATCAGACCAAAAAATGGTTTCAATTTTGTCTCGGATCTAAGGATTTAACCAGATAGAAGCTTGCAGACATATGAAAGCATCCTTACCCAAAAACGGCAATAACTCACTCCAAGCAGTGCGTAAAGATGACGTTACCAACGATCTACAACCATGATCTTTTGTATTTGGAGATAACAAAGCCTCCGGCCCAAGTGGACTAAAGGCATAAGATTCTGCTATAGCCCAACGATCCTGGACTGAACTCAAAAAGGGAACGAATGAGTCTGATGAAAAAGCTAGATGATAAGCTTTCAAATTTGGAACCCCTAGTCCGCCTTGATGAACCGGAATTTGCAATTTCCAAATGCTAGGTCTCAGCGGTTTCTTATCCCACAAAAATTCCTGCACGAGACGGTCCAGATCTTTCCAGTAATGATCACTGATTTTCAGAGGTAGCATACTTGTAACAAAATTAACTTTGGGAGCTAAATTCAAGGATGTTAACCTTACACCACAGCAACAGATTAAGAAGGGACCATCTATCAAGATCCATTCTGCATTCCTTACTAATCGCGCACATATTCTCATCAACAATATTAGATATAGAGGGCGTCAGCCAGATGCCTAAATATCGCAATCGTGCATTGCACCATTTAAATCCCATCCCTGTGACCAAAGTCTTATCACATCTGTAAGAAAGAGGCAAAACCTCTGACTTTAACCAATTCAGCTTTTAACCAGATGACTTGTAAAAACCCAACAGAAGATCGTCAGCATAAAACCATGTTTTCTGTGTAACTCCCAAGCAGTTCACTCCACTCAAACCAAGGTCATTTTTAAGAGAAATGGCCAATGGTTCAATTGCCAATATAAACAAAAGCGGTGAAAACGGGCACCCCCGACAAGTGCCCCGTTCCAGACCAAAGGGTTCCGACCTGACTCCATTCGTATTAACATCTGCCGTCGGATTGGAATACAAAAGCTCAATCCATGAAATGAACTCAATCCATGAAAACCAAATATAAAATGTCATTAATTTCTCTTTTAAGTTTCTTTAAAAGTACCAATTTAGCAGAATTAGACGGATCAATCATCAAGTCCCTAGATACTTCACAAATTTTCAGATCAAGTTCCAGTCTGGTCCTCTCCTCTTTTTTCCTTTTACCACTCAACAATCTCAAAGTGGGGTTTCCTACAAACTCTAGCCGCAACCCTGCTACTGCTTGTATCACCCATGCATCGTGGGACAATGCTCGCCACTCGCTCAAAAATTGGAGAGTTCTCCCTCATACTCTCGTACTTGCTGTACTCACCGGCGGCGGCACTGGGTTGTCGATAAGATCCTCTCCCTCTCTGACCTCTCAGAAATCTGGATCTGGATGGGAAGAAGGTATCCTGAGGTTTCCCTTCCCAGTATTGGGCTCGCTGTCCCTGGGGCCTGCGCTGATAGGTGTAGCAACTGGACATTCGGCCCCTGTGTTGTCCGGTCCTGGGAAAAACACGTCCCGGGAAGATTTTCTTTATTGAGCTCTGAGCTCTCTCTAATGCCGAGTATGTGCCCACAAACTGGGCCATCTCCTTAGCGAAAGCTTCGCCGAACAAAAGGCCTTTGGCATTTTCCCCTGCCTCATAAGAGGCTAGATCGCTTAATTTCTCGTCAATCTTCAATAAGACTCCTCTCCTCCGTTCTGACAAAAGTGCACAATTGGCAATTCCCAGAAGACACACTGCCCTCTGGGCCCAGCCTTCTAGAGCGAGGGGGTCTACTGGAGTTCCCTTGTCCTTTGCCTTCTCCGCCAGGTCCATTATTTTTGCTAGAGGACCTGCTATGTCCAACAGATTGTCCTGGCATCCCCTCCAGGCGCAGTCAATTCCGTTCCTAATATCACACACGGACTTAGTCACAAACATGACCATCTTGGGATCTAGGTCCGAGTTTCCGCCAGCTTTCCTGGCAACACTGGCAATCCGATCTCATGCGTGATCGCACCTCTCTCTCCAACGGCTTTCTTATGTGCTGTGACATGTACGCTGCTACCCTGGGTGATGGCACCCATTCAGAAGATTTTTGGTGTCTGATAGTCTCTGGGTCGAACATGTTAGCGGTGTTCTTCAAATCTTGGGGGTCGACATTTTCTTCAAAGTGTTGTGAGATGTCTTCGTCTCCTTCCCCCTCATCATCGGGCGAGTAGCCCTCGTCATAATCCCATAAATTGTTCACCGCTGGGGTAGGGGGTCTGTCCTGGTAATCTTTCTGTTTATCCAGGAAGGCTCTCTTTAGCCTAGCAACAGGGTTGCTTACATCTTGGAAAGCAGCATCCTTCCTTTTATTAGTGCTCGGGGGGTCAAAGAGTGTTTGCTCTTCCGAGCTACCTTACGCCCCTTCAGTTCAACCCCAGCTGCGGGGTGTCCGGCTGACGGCCCTTCATCTGGGCTCTCTGCCCACCTTTTCTTGGCAGTTACCTGCTTCTGCCTTTCTGTCATCATAGCCTCCAAAATGTCAAGCCTCTGTGTTATAGGCTGTACTCGTAGAGAGACTGCTTGAGTAAGCGAGTCCCCTAGCACTTTCTTAAAGTTCTGAGATAAATCAGCTTCCTGGTGGGGGGGATCTTCCTCCCATTCTTCTGCACTCCATTCAGGAGAAGTTGATGGCGTTTGGCCAGTGCTTCTGTATGCAGCCATCACTGTTGTTGGCAGGGCCAACTATCAGCTTGTCAGCACTCAGGGGTGGGAAGGCTGCACAAAGCAGTGGAAGGAAAAGCCTTAGTTTTAGTAGGATAATGCCTTCCTCACCTCTGCACGGTAACATTCTTTTTTTTTTTTCTCCGTTCTGTGGAGGCTTACTGTCACTCTCTGCTTCGCGAAGGAAATGAAAACGTTAGGCGCAAGCGTTGAGGTGCTCCCATGGAATGCCGGGAAGTATATTTTCTCCCGCTCCCCTGGGTCCTAGAGACCGTCGCGCTCTCGGCGTCTCCTGACGGAACGGGGCCGGCAGCCTAAGGCAGGCGCGTTTGCTCGCGGCTCCGGCACCCGCTCCTGTTATATTAAAATTCCGAACTATACAATTCTAAAACTTCTTCCATGTTAATAAATATCTTCTGCGCACTGATGACATCAGGCAGGGTGAGTAGCACTCTTCACATCACCAAAAGTAGCGAAGTCCGGACAGCAAAGTTAAAGTATAATAGCCATCTTTATTAAAGCCTTGCAAAGTGGCACAAATGTTAAAAAGCCATAAAAGTTTGGCTCTCCCAAAGTGCAAATGTCTGTGCGCGTTGGGAACGTTAACGTGTTTCGCGGCTTGCCTTGCCGCTTGATCCCAACAATGCGTCCCCATTCTACCACAGAGTTTTAAAACATGGTGCAGAGCAAACTGCTACCATTTTCGCAGAGATAAAAGAGGGACTCCATTGGGAAACGCAAACCATTTGGAGCAAACCCATGGCGGACATCTTTACCTATTGGTGCCGCAGTAATGGCAAGGATGCATGTGCATAAAATTGCCATCTCTTGAGACTGTGAGGTCCCTGTCAGTTATCCTTGTTTGAGATCTGATACAGAGTTACCATGTGTGTTTATTACACTTTTTGTCCGCCATGAACTGCCACAGATAATGAGCGTGTGTCAATGGAGCCGCTTGGTGCCGAATACATGCTTAAATGCATTCCATACATTTTAGACATCATGTTTGGCTTAGATGACAGGCGCATTGAACATGCAACGAACATTGGCATAGTTCACAAATCGTAAAAAATGAAGTTAATCAATTTGCTTTTCCCAGTCCCAGATGTGATAGCATGAATGCTTAATCAGCCCTTTTTATGATCCAAATGAATCAGAGTTCAGCCCTAGTTCGATGGAGAGGAGGTCCTGCACAAGCATAGTGATTCCATCACAGGTCACATCTTGAGGTACGTCAATCAACCTGAGGTGCATTCTGTATACTTTCATCAACAGTGAACTTTGTATAATACTTCTGACATGAATATTAAAAAAGACCTATTTGTTGTTGGTTAGCAAGAAGGTCCTAAATGTGCTGTCTGTTAGCAAAGTGCCAATATAATGGCTGCGCAACTAAATACACACACCTTGTATACCATCTCGGCATACCTTTCCTTATCTTGCCTCAAACCCAGCACACAATATACTGCCGGGTATAGGATGAATCAATAAAGTGCAATGGACACTTTAAAGAGCATGGTGCAAAAAGAATGATAAAGTGCATCAATCTCTTCAAGCTGCATCAGTCACTGTAAAGTGCATAGTGCAGGGGAATTATGATAAGGTGCATCGATTATTATGAAGTGCAAAGTGCACAATTCAGCAGTCTGGGACTTTTCTCATTTGATCATAGTGCCTGCCATGTCGTCTCCCAAACATTCTGACTCAGCAACTATTTCCACAGGCTCTGCACTACATATTCAAAGTCAAACTCTGGTTAAAAAACAGAATCAAATATGTGTAAACATATTACTAAAAATACAACCACCTGGTGATTTAAAAAAGGTGCTTACAAACAAATTAAAACCAGTATTAAAATGAGTATTTACAAGAAGAAGGGGGGAGAGATAATTACTATCCTCCTCTTAATCATATTCATAGTTAGGAAATGAGCATCTTGCAATGTTTTCGGACTAGACATTTACAGAACACAATGAATGCTTGTATCTTGTTGTAAGTATTATCTGAAACTTGCGAGAAGAGGAGAAACAGGGGAACAAAGAGGAAGAAAAAAGAAAGAAAAGGAGGAAGAAGAAGAAGAAGAGGAAAGGAAGAGCAACGATGGAAGAAAACAGAAGCAGAAAGAATTACTCAACTGTCAAATGTGTAGAGTTCCTCGTCTATATTGCTACCATTTGGAAATTTGCTTTCAAAGTCCAATATATAGCGAGTCTCTTTCTGTCTCAGGATTTATTCTTTGTCGCCTCCTCTTGGTCCTGTCTCAATTTTATGAATACCAAAGAACCCAAAACTTCCCATATTCTTGTCGTCAAATTCTGCAAAATGTTTGTCCATCGGGTAGTTAGCATCGTTGTTGGCAATTGCCCGTACATGTTGTTGGATACGTGTCTTAAATTTGCATTTGGTGCTTCCTATGTACCACTTGTCACATGCACAGGTCAGCACATAGACAACATATTCCGTTTTGCAGGTGATTTTACCCGATATAGAAACTGTTTGGCCATTGATGGGATGTTTAAAAGAGCCCCGAGTTTTAGCATATTTGCAGATGTTACAACGTGTACATTTAAAAAAGCCCTCTATTTTTATGTTGTTGGATAACCAGCTCGTCTTGTTGCTATCCTCTGTTAATAAATATATATACTTCACAGACGCATGCACGCGCTGAACTTCCGTGAGGTAAGCACTAATTACTTATTAACTAAAATAAGTCTAGAAGACAACAGGTGTAATACAAAGAATCATTTTTACCAAATTTTCTAAGTACTCCTCGAAACTTATCATTAAATAAGAGACAGGTACTTATCTCAAAATGGCAGCAAAAAGAAAGAGGCAGAGGACTATCATGGAGGGTTCTTATACTGCGACCTGCTCTCGGATAAGTGGATCAGGGGAGATCAGGACTACTAAGCCCCAGAGGATCATGGGGGAGGTAGTGCAACAAAGAACAGTGACTTTAGAACTTTTAAAACCTCTCATATTTGGTATTATTTACATAAGAGAGAAAAAAAGAGCAAATGTTACGGTTTTAAATATTTTGTTGAAAATGCTGAATGGCAGTAATTAAAGAGAGTAAAGCATAATGCGAGCCTCCTGTCTTGTCATAGAATTGTAAACACTTTCTTTTTTTAAGGAAATTGTTAATTCCATTTATATTCCAAGACACGACACATAAATCCTCATTAACCTTACCAATTGGTTCTGAGGCCATCATGTCACAGTCAGTGGCAAAAATAAAAACAAAAAAGAAAAAAATAAAAGAAAAAATAACCAATAACAAAACAGTCAAAACTAATACTAAGTCTATTCAGCCTAGTGAATATTGGAAAACACATCAAAAGGAAAGTCTCTAGGACCTCTCCCAAGTCCCAAATAAACTCAAAAAATTAAGTTACAGAATACTAAAAACCCCTATAACCAAAAGGATTTCTATTAAACCAACAATAAAGGTGAAACCATTTGTGATTAAAGAAAACCAAAACATCACACCCAAACAGTAAGAAGTGATATATGAACCTTAAAAGTCAAAGTTAGATCGAAAACTGCCCAAAAATACGGAAAACAATCATATCATAACATGTAACATGTGTTAATCACTAGAGTAACAAAAGAAAAGGCTTATCAGAGTGCATGAATTGTGAACATATTAATTTTACATTCTTAGCTCTCTAGATCCAAGAAAGCGATGCAGGCTATCAATATCGTAAAAATAAAATAAAAAAATACCCCATAGTTTCCATGAACAGCCAGCTTAACGTGGATTCATATATCACCAACTGGAGCCTAAAAATGAATAATGAAATATATGTCCATATTTAGCAAATCTTCAAAACCAACCGCAAATAGCCAAAAGACATTGAAGTATAAGTAGAAGATAGCCCAACATATAAACTGAAAGTGAATCAGAGGGATGTAAAGATGACAGGTTAGAATATGGAGCAATAGCAATGCGAATAAATAAACACCTGTAATACAGGAAGTTCTGTATTTCAATAACAGAAACGTATACAATCAAACACCCCCTCCCACCCGCAGCTTATAAAGGTCCACAATCAGGATCCACTATGTCTCTTCACATTCCACGTATCCAGAGTCCATCATCATAAGGAATGCTTTGTTCAGTTTATCCGTCAATGAAGTTAATCAATCCATCCCACTCAAAACACCGATGTCAGGATCACATGCACTCAAACAAAGACAGTAAACTTACATATGTGTTTTCATCACTTAAAACAACTTTACCGTGGTTCCTGTTCTGTAGTACGTGAGGCTAACAAGTTGCTTTCGTTATGGATATGCAGCCGGGATCACTGTCTGGTTTTTGTCTTGTAGACTGACTGCACAGTTTAAATTGGGCCATGGATGATCCGGCCCCTTACCACGCTTTGCATTAGAACCATCAATCAAACAAGATTTGTATTTTAGTTATTAAAACATGTCTATTGTTAGGCTTCAACAGTTTAAACAGTTTCTTAGGCCCATTCTCTGTGATATTGTTGTAGTCTTTTTCCTCTTGCTTATCTTGAGGTCACCCTTAAGTCACCTTAGATCTCTTTAAATCAATCTGAATATTAGTTAAAGCAGGATAGCACGGCTGAGTAATGGCACATGGCCTAGGCTTGTGGGGGCCACAGATCACAAGTTAGATTGTTAGAGCTAGAGTTTGAATGTAGTACCACTCGCAATCTCCTTTATTGAGCCCTCTATATGTCCTCTATGTGGGCAAATTCCTTTCAACCCAACTGACCCATGACACCGAAGAAACCAAGCCAACTGTCTACTCGACCAGCTGGGCCTGTACACAGCCCATATTTAACTTTCAGAATCCCCCTTAACATCAGGAGCATCCTTGTAGTCATTAACCCTCAGCAGGTGAGGTCCACACTCATCACTCACCAACCAGATGGTTGCTGCTCGGAGCTACTCCATATCGCACATGGCCACAGGTCTTCTCTGGATCAGTCTGTGATGATGCAGGCGCCTCACCTCGCTCTCTGTTCACTATTCCTACCTGCTGTTCCCCTCTCACTGTTCTTCGTTCTCCTCCGGCGCCAGTAATGCAAGTCAATTCCGGGTCAGCTGACCAGAACATCGAGGTTCCTTTACTCGGATCCGGACGTCACGCATTAAACAGTACGCGAAAAATCCTTAAGCCGCATAACAGCAAATCATCCGAATTAAAAGCGATCAGGCTGTACAACACGACGCGTTCAGGCTTCTAATCAAATCCAAGATATTGCAAACAATGGAACCGCAGTCATGGTGACATATGGAATGATCAGAGACTGCAGGAGCCCGGAGCTTCAGTGATAAGGTTCCAATGTGTATTTTTGAAATACATGAATGTTAACTGAACATTTCACTGGGGCCATTTTTAATATAAGAAATTAAAAATAAATGGTTAAAAATAAGGTTGAAAAAGAAAGCAATCCAAACTGAGCAGGGGAGGAGGGCCATAAAATAATATAAAGGCAGCAGTGATTGGGAGAAACAGCTATTGGTAAATCCCTCTTATGCTGTTCCAGCCAGTGCAAGGCTTGTGCAGGGTCAGAAGTGCTCTTTTCCCCATCTGGCATCACAATAGTGAAAACATTACTCTTATTCAAAAAGGCCCTCAAGTTAAATTTTCTGGCCAAGTCTTTAACACCTTTAAAGGATTTCCTCAGTATTAGGATTTCTTTGGGAAAGTCTGGATAAACAAAAACTGGTTTACCTTTGTAAGAGGCATTTCCTTTCAATCTAGCAGCAGTCATCACATTCTCCTTTGATTTTTGATTCAAAAAGGTCACAAGGATGTGTCTTGCCTTGGCTCCCGTATCTTTACCAATTCTGTAGGCATTATCAATGTCACCAAGTGTGAGCAAATCACAGTTGAAACTTTCCTTAAATACTTGAATAACCAAAGAAGACAAATCTTCATTACCAGCAAAATCTTCTACACAAAACAGTCTGATGTTTTTAGCACTTAGCCTAATTTCCAACTCCAAACGCATTTCTTTTTCCTTCTGTAAATCAGACTTTAGATTGTTGTTCGCTTGAAAACTGCCCGCAATTTCAGTGCTCATAGATAAAGATGACTTTTCCAAGTCAGTTACTCTGCCATCCAGTTGACCTGTTTGTAAGTTGAGATCAGCCAAAGAGAGTTTGACCTCACAGACATCTTGGGCTACTTGGAGAAGGATTTTGTATACATCTTGAATGTTTGGAGTGTCACCCATATCCACAATCTGTTTGGGTTTCTTTGAAGCAGGGTTCTCAGCCTCTTCAATCTTCTTTTTTGAGTTCATATTAATATCTTGCAAACGTCTTCAGGAAGAGGTCCAGGAGCTGTTGAGCTAAGCTGCTACTCCATTGCCCGCCATTCTAGAATCCGACGTAGCACGGTTTGGCAAGAGGCAAATTCCCATTCTCAGTTATGCAGATGATTCTGTCCTTTTAGCGTTCACCCCAGAAGCACTAAATAAACCGTTCTAAGTCAAAAGACCTTTTTATAAAACATGAGCAGAAAAAAAACACGAGTGCGTGCAGGGGCTGACAGGAACGCCAGGAAGCGCCATCGGGGGAGAACGGGTAAGTGTGTGTTGCGTGTTTGTGTGTGTGTTGCGTGTTTGTGTGCAGCGTTTTTGTGCAGGGGAGTCTTGGGTGGGGAGGGAGGCCGTGGGGGCTGAGGGAAGGGGTAAAGCCCCCGATTTGGCAGAAATCGCACAAGAGAGGGTTCTGGAGCAAAGGAATGTCATTTTTCCGATTTTTGTAGGACGCCTAAAATCAGCCGAAAGAAATCGCTCTTTTTGTTAGGTGCCCTACAAAAATCAAAAAAATGACATAGAACCAAATAAACTGGTGGCTGCATACGTACTGTACATGTCCAAAAAGGGCATGATGGTGAACATCACGCTATCAAACATCATGGTGATATCAAGTAAATAGTCAAATTCAATCATGTGTACATGGAACATGAAAGATTAGAAAAGTGCAAAACATTTAAATATTCGGCCATACATTTTAGCTCTACCCTTTCATGGCTAGACCATGAACATAATCAGGCAGTGAAAATGCTCCTGGCCAATTGAGCAATACTTTGCCTTGTGCGCACGCAGGGTGAACAATCATCCCATTAATACTATTTCAAAAGTATGTAAGGCCATGGACATTTAGATAGGGATGTATGGTGCTGCCATTTGGGGGTTTGTGGAAGCAGAGAAATTGCAAATGGCAGCAGAATAAGTTATTATATAATATTTTAGGCCTGAGGCATCACATGATAGTTTATAATGTCCACTCGGAATTAGGAATGCCTTTTTGAGTGATCTAATTGCTGTACAACCATTGTTGTTCTGGGCTAGTGTTTGGAAACAATATGAAGCTGTAATTACAAAAGAACGGCTTGAGGATGTATGTAGTAGTCCCTGTGTGAGTAGAATACCCTGGCTGAATTACATAAGAAACATCTGCATGAACTAGGTTTAGAGACCCATTTGTTAAGCCCGGACAGTATCCCCTTAGGTGCCAAAAAGTATATTACGGGGAAACTCTGGAACAAAATGAGATTGGAACGTTAATTTGCGGTAAGGGACAAGGTTAGCATGAGGTCATATATACCGCTGGCACTGCAAACACTGTCAGTAGGATATTTAATTAAGTTGACTTCAAAGCATCATACATCATTCCGAACTCGGTTTAGATTAGGATTGTTGCCCTCAGTTTACCAACGTGTATATGGGGGCCAAGCAATGTAACTAAAGACAATGCTAATATGTGCCTTTGGGGTATGACTGTGAAACTCCCATGCACTTTATGTTATTTTGTACTTTAAATTAAGCCATTCGGAAAAACGTAAAAAGTACATACATGGGGGAAACATGAAATAAGGAACTGTAGATTGGCTCTAGCACACTTTTTGCCTGATAGACTAACCCATGTCACAGTGGTGAGATTATTTTCTTTTTGTATTCACATTTGTATTGTGTACTAATCAAACAATTGAAAACATTACATCTAATTTCAAAACACAAATGAAAAACCCCTCCTCCCACCACCCCTTCACACATTTGATGTACAAATTTGGTCCTCAACAGTTACAGCATGTAAATAACACTGATTCTCCAGTAAAGCAGATTACATTATACATCCAGAAATCATGCCCAAATTCCCACGTAAAGGTTGCCTTTCTTTTCTCTGTGCATTAACATATTTTCCATAAGAGACATTCTTCTTAAGTCCTCCAACCATGTTAATGTTGAAGACACACAATCACTTTTCCAATTACGCAAAAAAGAAATCTTTGCAGATAAAGACGCCCTAAAAACCAACATCTCTGTGGATACGACAAATCTGCAACCTGTTCCTCTTCTCCGAGTACAGTTGTTGAAACATCAGTCAATATCAAGCCTCAGTACATTGTTCATAGTTGTTGTGACCCCTTTCCAAAATTCCCTCAACCCACTGCATTCCCACATCATATGTTCAAATTAACCCACTCTGTGCTTGCATCGCCAACACATTTCTGAGTCAATTAATCCCCTTTCAAACGTGTTTTGCAGTGTCCATTCTACTCTGTTTAATAGGTTAATCTGCCTAACACATTCTCCTAGGTTTAGCAATGTTAATTTAATGTTTCTGCATAAATTGGCTCATCTACTTTCACTCATCTCTGAACCCAATATTTCTGTCCATTTTCCCAGCAGAACCACATTTATGTTCTTACATCTAGCTGCATGTTTGTAAACTCTTGAACCAAGGTTACCTTTCGTTTTGTATGCCTTCAAAAAATCAGCCCATCGTCTTCTTTCCTTTGGAATACTTGCACCAATAGCCTATCTGAATTTTTGATATTCGGCCTACGAGCAGTCTATCATACCCCGTTTGTTTTTTTATTCTTTAAAAGTCTTCCATTTATCGTTATCAAACAAGTCTGTTAGCCAGCAGATATTACTCAAGACCCAATTAGGCCAAAATAACATTTTCCCACCTATCGCAATCTCTTTGTCCAGAATCAAAGAAGTTTCCTTTTTTACAGTGCACACCTTCTTTAGTCATCGTTGCTAAATCTCACTCCCTCAAGAATTTAGTTGGAGCATATGAACAGCAAACAGTGGCATCGTCTGAGGACAGTAACGCCCTATGGGATAATGGCGTACACTTGCTGGTTTCGGCCCTTGTCCATAAATCTTCTGAATTATTTATGAAAGGAAGTAGGTGTCTTGATGTAAATGCCAGGTGATTAAGCTCAAAATTTGGAACTCCTACGCCACAGAAATGACTGTATCATGTTTTCAATTTTCTTCATGTCTGTTTTTCGAGCCTTAACAGGGATCATTCCCAGGATGAAATTAATATATAGTAGGATTCTTAACATTGGCTTTAAGGTGGATAGAGAATGTTTTTAAAGTTACAGGCTAATTTTAATCTGGAGGTTTTATTTATTAATCGTAAACTGTTATGCTACGTGTTGTAGTTTGTACACATTTTTTTATAATCATTGTATGTGCTGTATTTATCTATTTTTATGTATGTTTTTATGGATTGATATAATCCAAAATAAAGCTTTCTTGACTTGAAGTAAAATATTTCAGACAAACTTGAAATCACTGAGCTGCTGTTAATCAGAGCATATCTAGTTACACGATCGGACAGACTTGCCGACCTAGCATGCAGGGGAACACAATGGGCCTCGTTACACGGAAGGCGGTAACCATGGCGCTATTAGCGCCATGGTTGCCGCCGGTAATTTACCGATCCTGCCATGGTGAATGGCGGAATTACCGCCCCATTCCAAGGTTGGCGGGGCGGTAATTCCCCATTCACCATTGGCCCTTCCTCATTCCCATTTGATCCCTGATAGTGCTCAATGGGAATGGGGAAGGTGGCAATTACAGTACCACAAATTGCGATACCGTAATTGCCTCCAAGGCCCCTTTGCGGGTCACATCCTTAACAGCTGGTAAAACCAGCCATTAAGGTAGGGACCAGCAAAGGGACCTCGTAATAGGGCAGTAAGGGATTACTGGCATCAGTGCCCTTACCGGTGCCGGTAATCCCTTACCGCCATGCCTGTAATGAGGCCCAATGACTAGGAACATCTTATAATTACATACTTATTAGCAATTTTGTTAAGCGCACAGCGATACATCTTATGGAGGGGGAGCGTAATGCTACTAGTTGGGCCCTGTTACATTGAATCATTATAAAATTCATGATATCAGAAAGTCAAATACTAACCTAGTGCCGTAAACAAACGCGGGTCATAAGAAAAGTAACACGCCTGTTATGTACACATCACCACGTCAACGCCGTGACGTGCAATAAACCCTGCGGCGTCCCTCCGAGAATGGAGGGGCAGCAGTGGGCAGGTTACCAAGCAGTGTGGACGCCTGTTTATGTAGCGCAGCGCATGCCCCCCCACACGTCGGCTCCAGGCCCCATCCACCACAGGCTGGAGTGCCGGAAAACTGGGAGGCTTCAACCTTACACTGGCGACGAGCAGGATCGTAGCCCAGACACACAAGGGCATGCAAAAAAATACAAATAAATAAATAATCAATACAGAACGCGACCTACGGCTCAATACAGGCACAATCACCCACGTGCATCTCTCAGGGGGCCCACCAGCAGTGTGGTTCCACTCTACTACCACAGAGCAAGTGATTCCCCAGCTACAGAGAAAAGAAGAAAAGGAAAAGAACACCACAAAAGAGAAGCACTTTTCACAAAGAGCTCCATCAAACAGTTGGGTCCGGGCCAAAATCTGCAAATAGCAAGGGGTGGCTGACTGGCCCACGCACCCCCCAACCCCACAATGTCTGCCACACGAGCCCATACACTCCTGTAAGATTGGCACCAATGTTCAGCCTCAATCTCCCACCATAACTATAGGGACATCTGGGCATGGCCATACCCCCTTTCAACCCTTATTTGGAACCATCATCAGTTGGACCCAGATGGGCCCTATGGATTCAGAATTTCAAAATGGCCATGGACTGCAAGGACATTACCACGCCAAAGAAAATGCGATCTCACAGGCTGTTGAATGTTAGGGGATGACACACTACACATCTACAACTCATATGCATGCGTGCAGGACAGTGAAGTTGAATACACAGCAACGAAAGACGCTCGCACACGCCGTTTCATGCCTCAACTCAACCCAGATTATGAGATCTTCAATTTCTGCACAACGGTACAAGGCGAGGCGGAAACACTCAACACCTACGACACCTGGCTGCGTCAGCTAGCAATATCGTGTGAATTTGCAAATGTTAACAAGGAAATTAGATGCCAGATCATAAATGGAATGTAATCGGAGAAGCTAAGGAGAATCATACTGAGTGAAAAAGGAATTCCCTTATCCCACATCCTAGAATGTGGCCGCTAAAGGGAGCTTTCACATGCAAGAGCTGTCCACATGAACATGAACCTGCAAAAACTATAGTTGACGCCAACTCCAATGATTGTGGCAGTCACCAACAGACCACCACCACAAGGAGATGATAGTGGCCCTGTCCAAGCTCCTGTGTGGCGAACCAGAAACCCTGGCCCCAACGAATGCGGGTGGTGTAGTGGGCAGCAACATTGGAAACACAGCTACCCAGCGCACGGTGCCATGTGCGGCGCATGTGGCCTTCTTGATCTTTGTGCCAAAATCTGCCGGTCTTCGGGTACCCCCAAAGGTCAACGACCACCAGCGGGGAAGACGTCACCCAGAAACAGGATGGACGAAAACAGTAGAAATATGGCGGCAACTGCAGCTCAACAGCCCCGGAAGAAGAAAGGGAAGGTACATTTGATATCTGTGCTAGAACAAGGAGGCCAGAACGCAAAGAGAAAGAAGAAAAGGCCCTGATGCAACATTTGAGTAGGTGAACAGAAAGTGACAATGACAATCGACACTGTAGCATCAGTAAACGTGATGCCCTTCATTATCTTGCACAAAATGGAGCCCCAGCCAGCGTTGAAGGACACAAACGCACAACTCTATGCATATGGCAGCAGGAAGCCCCTACCGGTGGTAGAGCGATTTCACACCACACTCAGCAGGAATGGGGGGCCGGCGATCCAATCAAAGATATATGTTGTAGACGCAGGCATCAAATGCCTGCTCAGCTGGGACTCGGCGGAAGACCTGGGACTGATCAATTTATCTGAAACATCTCAGACGACAATGAAATCCTAACTAATCACCCCAAGTTACTGAAAGGGTTTGGGTGTTTGAAAGACAAGGTGATCAAACTGCATATCGACCCAACCATTCAGTCACAAGCAGTACGACACCGGAGACACCTTTACACATGAGGCACCAAGATGCCAAAGAACTATGCGGTCTGGAAAAAAAACAGAATAATCAAGGAGGTGACAGGACCGACGCCATGGGTCTCCCCAATGGTAGTGACAAAGAAACCCAAGAAACCGGGGAAGATCAGAATATGTATCAACATGCGTCTACCCAATGCAGCCATTATACACGAGAGACATATTACCCCAACACTTGGTGAAATAATGGCAGACCTCACAGGGTCCAACATTGTTTGGAAATTGACCTAAAGGCAGGCTATCAGCAGTTCAAGCTGCACAAGGACTCGAGATACATAACATTCTCAACGCACCTGGGGCTGAGGAGATACAAACAATTAAACTTCAGAACATCGTCCGCAGCAGAGGTCTTCCAACAAACCATTCAAACTGTCCTACAGGGCTTCCCGGGAGTCCTAAATGTCAGTGATGTAAGGGAGGCATGGTATCACAAGTATGAAACAGACCCAAGAGGTACAAGTTTCAAAATCTTTATAACATTTTCAGGGTTTGGAAAAACCCAAAATGGCCTATACTAACAAAACCTAATGCCTGCCCTATATTTTATACAAAAAGTGTGTAAAGGGGACTATGTATTCAAAGGAAAATCAGTGTTTTAACATAAAGGATCAAGATGGCTTAGTCAGCTCTCCTCCCACATTGGACAGCGCGAAGTAAGGCGCCCCCCGTAAACAGAATGACTCACTTTGGCTCAGGTTCTCAAAACAAGGCAGTTCAAAACGTGGGTCGAGGCCCGCTTGGCCTTCCATGTTAAGTCACTTCTTTCACAAAAAGTTCTTTCACAGTTCAACAAAAAGTTTGCAATGGTCTCCCTCCGTTGGGCTTGGACCTCTCAAAGCTTTAACAGTTCACATGTGTCTCCCTCAGCCGGGCTTGGACCTCTCAATCAACAAGTACCTGATTCAACACAGATCTCACACAGCTGGGCTCGGACCTTGCAATCACAGCACTTGCAGAGGTTCCCTTTCCCAAGCTTAATTCACATTCTTTAGGGGTTCCCTTCCCCAAACTTCTTACAATTCCAGTTTCCCTCAGTCGGGCCCGGACCTTTTTCTGATGTCAAAGACTTTCAAATGTACAAGGCTTTCACCAGAGACCCCCACAGGACCACTTCAACTCAAACTCTTCAGCTCAAACTCTCTTATGTTATTTGCCCCAGTGTCTCTTGGTCTTGGCAGTTCTTTCTCTTCAAGCATTCACCTTTTCACGTCCCCTTTTGCCGGGGTTAATCTTGACCATTACGCAATTCAGAGTTCATTCACTTTGCCGCTTTATAACAAAACACCACATATTTCGTGGAGACTTTCGAGTGGGCTATTTCTTCTCGCCGGACCACTCCGCTACTCTGTATCACTGGCTTCACAGGTATCAGTAATTTAAAGTTCACCACAGGTCTGCCTTCCTTTGCGTCCCATCAGCACACTCGCAGTCTTCAATTGTGAGATATACTGTTGCAACTTCAATCTTTCCTTAACACACTCCTGCCTTTCATGTCGTTCGCTAACTCACCGGCTGTGTGCATTCCTTTCTTGTCTTTGCAACTTTAATTCATGGGCCAAGGTCACTACCACAGGCTTGGCCTCAACTCACCAAGCCTGTCGTTCACCTGGGAGGGTCGCTAATGTCCTTGAAACACAATGCAGTCTTCTTCTCTGGGATTTAGCCTTCTCTGTGCATCTGTCATGGCTCTTTGGAGGCAACGACTTCCTGCAGGGATCTCCTGGGTTTCCCTACCCTTTTCTCTCATCCCTCGATCAGTTGTTCTGCTCCAGTGGGTTCGCCTTTGCCCTGGAAGATCTGCTCCTTCTCGTGTTCCACCTTGATCAGAGTGTGTCTCTATGTTCCGCCTTTTACCTGTGCGGGGAGAGTTAATGGGTATCAGATGTAAGTGATCAAAGTCAAGTACCTGAATTTGTCTGACTCGATTAGTGGGACATGTCCAATGAGATATGTAAGGGTTGGCCTCTTTACTTTCAGTCACCCTCTTCCTCGGCCCAGTGTTTGTGTAGAAAGGGGGGGTTGGGACATTGGAGAATCCTATAAAATAGGATGTGACATGGGTACGGGAAAGGGGGGAATACCGCATCTCACCATCGGTTACTTCACCCCCACTTCCTGAAGACCCCTCACCCAGGTGATCTTCCCCTACTGGTCCACCCCAGGGTCTGGATTCAAAGGCGATAGCTCTGCCCTGCACACCTGTGAGATCCCTGGGTACTAGTAGGTGAGACACCCTTTGGTTTCTCACATACCCTTCCCCTATGCGATGTATCTACATCTGTTTCGCGGGGAAAACGGGAAGGAAATCAACGTTCCCTTGTTCTTTACATTTTCAGTTTTCCACAGTGAAACAATAGGGCTGCAGGTCTAAAAACCATTGCATGACTTGAGGGTTAGAGTCCTTTCGTTGACTTATTCATACCAAAGGTGAGTGGTCAGTGATGAGTGTGAATTGTCTCCATAGAAGGTAGTATCTAAGATGGACAATTGCCCATTTGATGGCAAGGGCTTCCAGTTCCGACAGAGAGTAGTTCTCTCGGGGGAAGAGTTTACGACTAGTGAATAGGATGGGGCGTTCTAATCCATTGTGTATTTGCAATAATACTGATCCTAACCCTGTGAGGGAGGCATCGATCTGTAACATGAATTCCTTTGAGAACTCTACTACTTTTAATAATGGATTTTGGCATAAGGTTTGTTTCAGGTAATAGTAACAAGCATGGCCCCATTAGTCCAACACATTTTCTGGGGTTCCGCATTTCTTAGTTTGTCTGTCAGTCTGGCTGTAGTCTGGCTGTATTTGGGATAAACCTATGGTAATTTCCAATCAAATCTAGGAATGCCCTGAGATGTCGCTTGGTCTTGGGTGTGGAAGCATCTAGGACGACTTTCACTTTTTCTTGCTGGGGCTGAACACTGCCATTCCCTACGAAGAAGCCTATGTTTTTCACTGCTGACTGAGCTGCCTTACATTTTGTTGGGTTGACAGTTAAGCCTGCCTCTCAGAGGGTTCACATAATAGTAGAAAGATGGAAAAGATGGTCTTCCCAAGTTTTACTATAAATGACAATGTCATCAATATAGGCCCCACAGAAATCGGAATAAGGCTCTATAATCCTGTCCATGAGTCGCTGGAAAGTTGCTGGGGTCACATGCAATCCAAAAGGGAGGCCTTTGAATTGGAATAGTCCAGTTGGTGTCGTGAAAGCTGCCTTTTCCTTATCAGGTTCATATACAGGGACCTGCCAATATCCCTTGGCAACGAAGGGGGAGATGGCGTTGACCTGCCTGAAGTCTATGCAAAACTTCCAAGAATGATTGGGTTTAGTCACCAACACAATAGGGGAGTACCATGGACTCGAAGAAGGCTCGATAATGTTCACCTCCAGTATTTATTTACCTTTATCAATTACTATCTGCTTTCGTGCCTCTGGGAGTCTATACAGATTGTCAGCTACTCTGTATCACTGGCTTCACAGTTATCAGTAATTTAAAGTTCACCACAGGTCTGCCTTCCTTCACGTCTCATCAGCACGCGCACAGCCTTCAATTGTGAGATGTATGGTAGCAACTTCAATCTTTCCTTAACACACACTGGCCTTTTGTGTTGTTCACTAACTCACCGGCTGTGTACATTCTTTTCTTGTCTTTGCAGCTTTAATTTATGAGTCAAGGTTACTACCAGAGGCTTGGCCTCGCCCCCCCCAACTCTGTAGTTCACCCGGGAGGGTCGCTGACATCCTTGAAACACAATGCTGTCTTCTTGTCTGGGATTTGGCCTTCTACGTGCATCTTTTACGGCTCTTTGGAGGCAACAACTTCCTGCATGGATCTCCTGTGTTTCCCTACCCTTTTCTCTCATCCCTAGATCAGTCGTTCTGCTCCCGTGGGTTTGCCTTCACACGGACGATCTGCTACTTCTCATATTCCATTGTGTCTCTATATTCCACACTTTACCTGTGTGGGGAGAGCTAATGGTTAACACATGCATGTGATTAAAGTCAAGTGCCTAACTTTGCCTGACCCGATTAGCGGGACATGTCCAATGAGATATGTACGGGTTAAACTCTTTACTTTCAGTCACCCTTTTCCTCAGCCCAGTGTTTGTGTAGAAAGGCGTGGGTTGGGACATTGGAGAATCCTAAAAAATAGGATGGGGCATGGGTATGGGAAAGGAGGGAATACCGCGTCTCACCTTTGGTTGCCTCACCCCCACTCCTCAAAGACCTTTCACCCAGGTGATCCTCCCGCACTGGTCCACCCCTAGGGTCTGGATCCAAAGGGGATGGCCATGCCCTGGCCAACTGAGAGAGAGATCCCCAGGGACTAGTAGGTGAAACACCCTTTGGTTTCTCAAAGTGATGACATCGTGGTACATGCCAAAGACAAAGCAGAACACATGGCTATGTTGGCAGCGGTCTTCGACAGGTTGGAAGAGGCTGGCTTGACCATCCACAAGGACAAGTGCGAGTTTCTCAAGGAGGAACTAACCCTTTTCGGCTATGTGTTCAATGGCAGGGTCGTGTCAGTGGATCCCCTCAAGGTATCCGACATCAAGGAAGCCGCACCACCTACAACGCCCACGGAAGACTGCAGCTTCTTGGGATGGCCACATACTGCAGGAGGTTCATCAACAACTTGTCGAGGCTTTCAGATCAACTGCGAGCCCTGACAAAATCAGACACCAAATGGGAGTGGGACAAGCCATGCCGAGAGGCTTTTGAAAGCATCAAGGAGTCACTGTCAGCCAGTACCACCATGGCCTACTACGACACCCGCCTACATACGGAACTATACGTGGGCGCGAGCCACATGGGCTTATGTGCTGTGCTGGTACAAAGCACCCAGTAAGGAGATACACGAGCAGTGACTTACGGGTCCAGGGCCGTCACAGACCACAAACCGTTAATCCCTATTTTCACGGGCTCAGCACCCCACCCTCCGGCACGGATCAGAAAATGGTTGCTGCAACTGCAACAATACGATTTTGACCTTGTATACAGACCGTGGGTGGACAACCCCGTAGACTTTTTGTCCAGGCACCCTCGAGCCGCCACTGAGGCTGAAATCTCGGAGTCTGCAGAAACGGAGGAAAACATTTGACTAGTTATTGAAGCAACAAAACCAAAGGCTGTGAGTACATCGGAACTGGTGCAAGCTACTAACAGCGACCCTTGTTGCACCCTGACAAAGAATGCCATCCTGGCAGGGGAGTAGAATATCTTCCTTCAAAACAACCAATACCGCACCCCGGATGCAAAGAACCTCCTAGCAGGGGTGTTCACCGTCCGCCACAATCTATATATCACGGACAAAGGCCTCATCTTGAGAGGGACACGCATCCTGGTACCACCCATGGTGCAGGACAGAATAGTGGCCTTAGCAAAAGAAGGGCATTGAGGCATGGAGAGGACCAAGGCACGGGTAAGAGATCAAATGAGTTTCCCACTGATCGACGCAAAGGTCCAGGCAATCATATCCCAGTGCCTCCTATGCAAGGCCACTGGGGCACCGCTGTTAACAGAACCAATTCAATCCACACCAAGAGGCACGTCACAATAGGAATCAGTGTGTGATGATTTTTCTTCACAGTGCAAGAAAGGACCTACCTCCCAGTCGCCATCAATGAACACTCACGATACCCGGAGGTGGAAGTTGTCCATTCAACGGCACCAGTAGCTGTGTTGCCAGCAGCGGAAAAGATGTTCGCGACACTCAGGCTACCCAGGTACCTAAAAAGTGACAATGGACACCCATTCCATGGGGTCGATTTCGTGAAGTACATGGATAATCTCCGGATAACACACCACCTCATCACACTGAATTGGCCCTAGGCGAACGGCGATGCGGAACGGTATTTGAGAACTATTAGCAAGGTCATCAGGATCGCAAAGGCCCAGGGAGCCCCATGGCAGTTCGAACTATATGGTTCCTCTGAAACTACCGGGTGACTCCCCGCGTGTCAACTGATGCCCCCCTCCCCCTGGCTGACATCATGTTCAGAGCAGTATTATGATCCTCCATGCCTTACCACCGCCATAACAAGGCAACATCCATGAACAGAGGACACATGACAAGAGGGTCAGAGCTAAAGAACAGATGAGAAGTAGACTGCAAGCCAAGAAGTCACACACCAAGGTTGGGGTTCAGATTCTGGTCCTCCGGAACCCATTGAGGACAAAGCTGACCAGCCTATTCGAGACCACCCCCTGAATGGTGACCAAACAGAGAGGAACTATGATCACTGCGAGCCGTGATGGGAGACTCATCACCAGGAACACATCTTGGTTCAAGAAAGATCCCCAGACAGTGTGGAGAGAGGAGCTGGATCAAATGAACGATGGAGAGACAGTGGAGGGAGAGATAACGGTGACAGAACCGAGCCAAGAAGGAGGATGGCACCAGACCACAAGCCCAGCCAAAGGAGGCACCCAGGGCCTAGAAGGAGGATGGTGCCAGACCCCCAGGCCAGCCGACGCAGACAGCCCTGCCAAACAAAGCTAGAAGAGCGCAGCCGACAAGCCCACCCCGCAAAACCAGCGGATCAGCAGCACGGCCGGTACCGCCTGAAGGCAGTGCTGAGGCCACCTGGAAAGTTAAGGGACTATGGGCCTCATTAAAAGCCGCCAAACTTGAGAAATATTCTGCAATGGGCAATTACCGGGTCATTACGGCCCCGCAAAACCCAGTAATTGCCCATTTGCAGGCGCCGGAATAAAATGCTCCTCAGTCCCATTTGAGCCCCATATGGCTCAATGGGACTGGGTAGGTGGGATGCACCGGCACCATTCATGAATGGTGCCGGTGCATGGGGCATGCTCTGCTCGCGGGTGCCGGTACGCCCGCCAGGTCAGACCTGGAGGGCGGGAAGGCACCCGCAAGCAGAACTCATAGTTGCCAATACCGCAGTTACCGGACCGGCAAATTTGTAATGAGGCCCTATGTGTGCTATGTGTGCTAACATGGAACTGTTGGTATGTTATGTGCTAACATGGAACTGTTGGTATGATTAATAGAAATATATATATATATATATATATATATATATATATATACATATATATATATATATATATATATATATATATATATATATATATATATATATATATGCATTGAATATTGGGGGTCATACAGGACCCGATGCCTAAGTGCTCTTTTGCAGATATACTAACCACAATACCAAGAAATTGACTGCCTAGGAAAGACACTGACCTTGCTAAAATATTGGAATCCATGGTGGGAATCCCGGATAAATTGGTGAATCTGGAACAGGGCTTTCTTAAGCTCGCTACCACCATAGCTCCTCTCTCCGACTCTGGAGGGACAAGATTTGGTCATGGTGAGGAAAGTCTATCCAACGACTTCCATGACAGCCCTACGGCTTTAAGTAACATTCTGGAAAACAAGATTGGTGACAGGGAGACAGTAGCAATAGTTAATACAGATTCTACATGCCAAGCAAATACCAATCCCAATGGGTGCTATCTATCCCGTCGTCAGAGACGCCTGGACCAAAGGGCCAAAAAAAGGATGCTTCATAAAAACTAGAAGGTAAATAATTCCATCAAAAAAATGGTAATACATTACCAATTGAAGTAGCCTTCTCTGACTTAGATCAACTTGAAGAAGAAAGTCGGAATGGCTCTTAAACTTCATGATATTAATTCTGAATAATTTGACAAAAATAAAAAAACAAAAAATAAAAGCAAAAAAATAATGCTATAAACTAAATTTCACAGGATGACCTGAGTGTCTCTCATAGGGCAATTGGGAGCTTAAATGACCCTAATGAATCACCCGGTGACAAGCATTCAAGTGATCCTAAAGAAGAACAAGTGACTTCTTACCTTGTAACGTTCTTTCAATGGGATATTCCTCCGACGTATTCCTTATCTTGATAGGTCACTTCCAGCTTGCTGGCCTCGGAAAAAACTTTCAGTAGAGGGCGCTGTGCGTCGACGTCACTCGAATTGGTGTCCCTCGGCAGCCTCCGTATCGGCGCTGACGTCATTGTGCGTATAAATAGACTTGCGCAGCATCCGTTGCTCAGTTCCGTTTTGAAGCTTAAGAGTAGCTGTGCATGAATTAGTTATTGACCTTGAAGGAGGGTAAGCTGCAACTACAAGGGAAGTTTTACTGAGGGGATGGATGGGAGGGGTGATAAGGAATACGTCGGGGGAACATCCCATCGAAAGAACGTTACAAGGTAAGAAGTAACTTGTTCTTCGAAGGGATTGTGTCCTCCGACGTATTCCTTATCTTGATAGACTCCCATAGCAGTGGTGTGTAAACGGAGGTGGGAGTAAAATTGGAATATTTCCCTTTAAGAATGAACAGATTGTAACACAGCTTTGCCAAATCTTGTCTCCTGGCTAGAGGAGGAATCCAGATTGTAGAATTTTGTAAAGGTATGTACGGACGACCATGTGGCAGCCGCACATATGTCTCGAATCGGTTCCCTGCCAATTTGTAGCATTCTAGAATGGCTAAAATAATCCATCTGGAAATGGTCTGTTTGAGGAGTCTGCAAGATAGAGCTTGTAATTCGCTCACTCTTCTAGCAGATGTCAAAGCCACTAGTAAGACTGTTTTAAGGGTGAGAAATCTTAATGAACAAGAATGGAGAGGTTCAAAGGGAGTACCCATCAGGAAATTTAAGACTAGATTTAAGTCCCACAAGGGAACTTGGAACGGCTTTGGGGGACAGACATTAGTCAACCCCTTCAGAAATTGGATTACTAGGGGTAATTTGAAATATGATGGCTCCTCCGCAGTGCGCTTGAAGATCGACAGCGCTGCGAGGTAGCCATTGATCGTACCAACTTGAAGACCTGAATTCGCCAAATAGAGCAAAAAAGATAACACCATTGGTGTACCTCATGAAAAAGGTTCGATATTCTTTTCTCTACACCAGCTGCAAAACTTGTTCCAACGGCAGCGGTTTAAAGTCTTTGTTACTGGCCTTCTAGCCGAAAGCAACACCTCCATGACGTCATATGGGAGGTCCCAATCCTTGTATCTCAACCTTTCAGAAACCAAGCGTGAAGGTTGAGGGTTCTGATGTCTGGATGGAGAACCTGACCTCCCTTCTGCAAGAGAAAATCCTCCCAGTGTGGAAGACGAATGGAAGGGCAGATGGACGTGTCCAGAAGGTCCGGGTACCACGTTCTCCTGGCCCAGTCTGGGGCAATTAGGATCATAGTCTTCTGGAATCTTCTCAATCTCCTGATCATCTGAGGAATGACAAGGACTGGAGGAAACGCGTACAGAAGTGGAAACTCCCAGTCCACTACAAACGCGTCCCCTAGAGCTCCTCTCTGGGGAAATTCCCTTGAACAAAACGGATCGCACATCCTGTTGATACTGGTGGCGAACAGATCCACTTGAGGGGTTCCCCAAAGGGTGAAGATCTCTTGAATGACTTCCTGAGCTATCTATCACTCATGGGAGACTGTGCTCTGCCTGCTCAGAGCGTCCGCTGTCAAGTTCTTCTCTCCGGCTAAGTGAACTGCCGATAGAGAGATTCCTTCTTGAATTGCCCAAAACCAGAACTGCATCGCCTCTCTCCACAGTGGTAGTGATCCTACGCCTCCTCTTTTGTTGAGGTAGTGCATGGCCACTGTGTTTTCCGTCATTATTAGGACATTTTTCTCTTGTACAGATGGCAGAAAAAGCCTTCAGCGTTAGTCTGATAGCTCTCAGCTCCAACAGGTTGATATGTAGTCTGGACTCTGATGGAGACCAACGACCGCTGATGGTCAAGTCATTGGCATGGGCTCCCCACCCCGTGAGTGAGGCATCCGTGACTACTGTTATCTCCGTCCATGGTTGCCAAAACAGTTCTCCTTTCAAAATGTTCTCCCGACATGCCCACCACTGAAGGTCTCGAGTCACTTTGTCCGGGACCTGACAGAGATCTGTCATTCTTCCTGAGAATTGGGACCACTGGGTTCTTAGTGCCCACTGGAGAGATCTCATTCTCAGGCGAGCCTCTGGCAGAAGGAAGATGTAGGATGCCATGAGGCCTAGCAACCTCAAAAAGTCAAAGGCTGGAAGACGCTGGGCATTTTGAAACTTGGTGACCATCTGAAGAATATCTTGAGCCCTCACCTCTGGTGGCGAGGCTTTCCTCAGGGAAGTGTCCAGGACCGCTCCGATAAACTGGAGTCTCTGTGATGGTATCATCTGTGACGGTTATAGGTCAAAGTTGCGAATGCAAATGCTCGAATGCCAAAAGGATTGAGTCAATTACACCGAAAAAAGGGTCGACATTTCTTTTTTTTTTTTTTGGGGGGGGGTAGCTCCCCCTAAACCCCTGTTTTTCTGTTTTTCTTGTAAAAAACACTTTTTTATCTATACAAAAGCCAAAAAAAAATATACATGTAAAAAAGAAATTTGACCCTTTTGTTTTCGGGCCTATAGACTCAATCCTTTTGGCATTCGAGCGTTTGCATTTGAAAATTTAACTGGAAACCATCTGTGACTTCTTTAAATAGAGGGAGAAGCCCAGTTTGTGAAGGAAGTGGCAGACATAATCTAGTTGGATCTGAGCTTGTTCCGAACATACTGCTCTGATCAACCAATCATCTACGTAGGGGTAGACGTGGATCCCTTCCCTCCTTAGACTTGCAGCCACTACCAACATTAGCTTGGTGAAGACTCTCGGGGCGGAGGTCAGCCCAAATGGCAGAACTCAAAATTGATAGTGAGAGTTGCCAATTGCAAACCTCAGGTATTTCCTGTGTTTGAGATGGATTGGCACATGGAAATAAGCATCCTGAAGGTCTAGAGATACCAGCCAGTCCTGAAGCTGGAGGGCCTGAAGGATCTGAGAGAGAGTCACGATCTTGAACTTGTCCTTCCTGAGGAATTTGTTCAATTCTCATAAATCCAAGATGGGTCTCAGTCCTCCGTCCTTCTTTGGTACTAGAAGATAGGGGGAATACCAACCCTTGTTCCTCTCCGCTACAGGTACCGGTTCTATGGCACCTTTCTCTAGCAGGTCTAGAATCTCCTGCGAAAGGAGCGGATCTGGAAACTTCAAAGAGTTGTTCCCCGGTGGATGACTCTGAGGGGTGCGTAGAAAAGGCAGGCAGTAACCTTGGGCAACTGTCTCCAATGCCCAAGCATCTGACGTAATAGCCTGCCATTCCTTCAGATGTTGAGTTAACCTGCTCCCTACTGAGGCGAGACCTCACAGTGGTTTAGGGCGGCTGACGCAGATGCCGAGAGCAAGGAGGCACCTGCTGCTGCTGCGGCTTTTGTACTTTTAACCCGTCCGTTTTTGGCCCCTTTGAGCAGGCTGTCCTCAGCCTTTTCCGAATGTGGAATAAAAGCGAAAGGACCTCCCCCTCCAAGAGGTTGCTAAGGGGCGATACAGAGTTTGACGGATTGCAGTTCCAAGAGATTTTGCTGCTGCCTTGGATGTTTGTAACTTCTCTAGGCTGTCATCAGCCTTCTTACCAAACAAAGAAGTGCCGTCAAAGGGCATATTCAAAAGTCTGGCCTGTACATCTGGAGCAAAACCAGACTTTCGCAACCACGCAAATCTGCGGATTGTAGTACTTGCCGCCATGGCCCTGCTGATACTGTCAGCAGAATCAATGCCAGTTTGAAGGGACTCACACATTGAATCTTTACCATCTTTAATGATGTTCAGAAATGCTTCCTTTTCCTCTCCTTCCGGGAGACAGTCAGCCGCAGATAAAGCACACTCCCAAAGTGTATGGCTGAATCTTGCGAGCGTGCAAGTAGCATTAATGGATTTAAGCGCCATGCTACATGCCGAGAAGACCTTTTTTGACATAGCGTAAAACCTTTTATATCCCTGTCTTGTGGAATAGTAGGGTATGCAGATCTACTGTTCGATGAAGTTGCTGCTTGTACAACCAAACTCTCTGGGGTTGAATGTTTGCTCAAATATTCAGGGTCAGAAGCAGATACCCTATATTTGGCAGATAATGTTTTGTTAACTGCCAGGATAACCTCAGGGGTTTCCAAGTTGACAGATATTTTTATCTGCAATGCAGTATGAAAGGGAACCACAGGACCTTTCAGTGGGCCTTTAAGTAAAATGTCTGTAAGATCATCCTGTTGAAAAGAAGGTGAAGGTGTAGACCACCCCATGAACTCTATTGTTCTGGCCATTAAGACCCTATAAGGGGTCTCAGCATGTTCCCCTGGGTCTGGTTTAGCAAATTCTACTTCTGGAGAAGTATCTAAACCACTTGCCTCATGCAAAGAGTCTTGAAGGTCTTTCAATCTATTCCCTTCAGAGATAAATTCCTCTGGTATAGATGTAGTGGTCCTCTGTAACCCAAAGGGTCTTTCATGGTCAGAATCCTCCCCTTCCTCATATATAGAGGACAAAGCTCTGAAATAATCTGACCTTGGGTATGGTTTAAAACCCATTTCTAGAGCAGAAGGGGCCAAGCTTGTAGTCACCGGTTGAGAAAACGTCGAAGTTGTCGACGCGGAAGTCAAAGGCTTCGATGAAACCGGAAAAGGCATCGAAACAGTGTGAAGAGGCCTCGAAGAACTCGAGAGGATCGGAATCCTACTCTGAGTCGTCGAGGTTATTGAGGACATCCTTGAGGTCATGGTCGAAGCCCTCAGTACGTCTACTGACTGAGATGTAGTAACAGCAGTAGGTCTGTCCTTTATCGGTGTCGACAGCGGTGTCGAAGACGGCGTCGATTCGACCGATTTGTGTGTCGACGGACCCTTCGATAAAGGTGTCGATGACGCAGATTTATGAGTTGAAGGAACCTTCGATGACGGCATCGATGACGCGGTCTTACTGCCTTTGCTCGAAGGTTCATGACGCTCTTGGGCAGTTTCTTTCGCCGGGTGCAACGACTCGCGGCATTTCGATTTTTTGGGTCTTTCAACCAGGGTATCACCTTTAGCCGTCTCGAAGATGCTAAGCATTTTTTTACGGAATTCCTCCCACTTAGCTGGAGAGCTGTGTTTCGTGGGGCAGGTGACCCTTTCCGGGGAAGTAGAAGAAGACGAAGAATAGGGAGATCTACGACGCCTCTTTTTCGAGTGTTCAGATCTCGAAGACTGATGGGAACCGCTTCAAGACCTTGAGCGAGAATGTTTCCTGTGACGGCGAGGAGACGAATGTCTCGACTCTGACGAGGAAACTTTCGAGGAAGTTGACGTTTTAAGAGTCTTACCTCTTTCTAGCTTCCCCTTACGCTCCTTCAAGGCTTTCACCATCATGGACATACAGTCCTCGCATTCCAAACAGTGAGGCTCCAATCCCAGGCACCACAAACAGATCCTGTGAGGATCCGTCAACGACATTTTCTTCCCACAATCTCAACACTTTCTGAAGCCGGACCGTGGGGTCGACGGTTCGGAAGAGGAAGCCATCGAATGAAGAAGATATCTTCGAGGAATAATAAGAAATACTTCAAGAAAGAACTGAGCAACACGATTCCGAGGCCCACAAAGCGCGGAAAAACGGAACTGCAACGGACCCTCCGCGAGCCTATTTATATGCATGATGACGTCAGCGCCGATACGGAGGCTGTTGAGGGACACCAACTCGAGGGACGTCGACACGCAGCGCCCTCTACTGAAATTTATTTCCGAGGCCAGCAAGATGGAAGTGATCTATCAAGATAAGGAATACGTCGGAGGACACAATCCCTTCGAAATAAAACAATCTCAGTTATCTGCCTTTTATCATGTTGTCGAAAATCTACCTCAAGGCACGGGCTGACCGTCTGACAAGGAATACAAGGAGCAGAGTATGTCTTCCCTACCACGTCAGCACAATCCAAGAATCCAGGGTATGTGTCACAATCTGCTGCTGTAAAACAAAACTTGTCTTCTGATGCCGGATCAGTGTCTAGAGATTCCAGTAACAACCATATGTCTCAGAAGTCCCCTCCAAAGCAAATACTCCAGGAAAAGGCACAAAAATTAGAACTCTGTCTGGCACCCATTTCAAATTCTCCCCCAAGTACCTATGATCCTGTAGAATAAATTGTTACCAACCAAGTTCTGGTAAATATCATAAAATCTACTATGATGGAGTTGCTCCCAGGCTTGTCTAGCCTAAGCAACTGGGAGCAAAGGTGTGCTCCATCTCTAAGAACTAATACTTCTGCTCTGACACCAGAAGAAGAGGGACCCACCAACCAAGTAGTTATCGCAATGCCATCTGATAGAAACTCTCGGGTTGATCAAGAATAACTAGGTTACTCAACGTAGTGACCACCTTACTCCTAGTCCATAGTCCCCTTTCCTCCATACTTATGGGACATCTCTCCGTCCTGTGGGACGGGACCAGAGCACTTTGTAAAAAGCATCAAAAAAAAAAAATTCAACAATTTGTCCTTCCTCTCTTTCTTGCGCGGGGCCCGGCACGCGGCCGTAACCCCGCCCACCTTGGCTCTGTCCCGCGCATCGCCCATCAGTCCTTTTCTATCGCCAGGTCAGAGACCTATTAGCAATAACAGAGGAACCTTATTAGAGGGGACGGCGGGTGGGCGTATGGAGGAAAGGGGACTATGGACTAGGAGTAAGGTGGTCACTACGGTGAGTAACCTGGTTATACTCCTCCGTTCCGTCCCCTTTCCTCCATACATATGGGAGATTCCCAAGCACTCCGAACAGGAACTACGGGTGGATGGAAATACCCCTTACTGAAAAAGGTTCTTCAGCACAGCCTGACCAAACTGAGCATCATCTCTTGAGCTCATGTCAAGACAATAATGCTTACAAAAAGCAGATGGGGAGGCCCAAGTTGCTGCCCTAGCGATGGACTCCCAAGGGACATATTTCTGAAAAGCAACCGCGGCTGCCTTGCCCCACACCAGGTGTGCATGAATAACCTTAGGAGGTTTCAGCCTTTGGATTGTGAAAGACTCCGTAATGCAGGCGGCGATCCACTGAGAAATAGTCGCCTTAGACGCCCGCTTACCCTGAGGGTTACCAAAAGTCACAAACAGTTGAGAAGAAGTTCTGTCCATAGAGAACTAAAGAGCCCTTCTGACATCGAGACAATGCAGAACCCTTGTATACAGACCGTGGGTGGACAACCCCGTAGACTTTTTGTCCAGGCACCCTCGAGCCGCCACTGAGGCTGAAATCTCGGAGTCTGCAGAAACGGAGGAAAACATTTGACTAGTTATTGAAGCAACAAAACCAAAGGCTGTGAGTACATCGGAACTGGTGGAAGCTACTAACAGCGACCCTTGTTGCACCCTGACAAAGAATGCCATCCTGGCAGGGGAGTAGAATATCTTCCTTCAAAACAACCAATACCGCACCCCGGATGCAAAGAACCTCCTAGCAGGGGTGTTCACCGTCCGCCACAATCTATATATCACGGACAAAGGCCTCATCTTAAGAGGGACACGCATCCTGGTACCACCCATGGTGCAGGACAGAATAGTGGCCTTAGCAAAAGAAGGGCATTGAGGCATGGAGAGGACCAAGGCACGGGTAAGAGATCAAATGAGTTTCCCACTGATCGACGCAAAGGTCCAGGCAATCATATCCCAGTGCCTCCTATGCAAGGCCACTGGGGCACCGCTGTTAACAGAACCAATTCAATCCACACCAAGAGGCACGTCACAATAGGAATCAGTGTGTGATGATTTTTCTTCACAGTGCAAGAAAGGACCTACCTCCCAGTCGCCATCAATGAACACTCACGATACCCGGAGGTGGAAGTTGTCCATTCAACGGCACCAGTAGCTGTGTTGCCAGCAGCGGAAAAGATGTTCGCGACACTCAGGCTACCCAGGTACCTAAAAAGTGACAATGGACACCCATTCCATGGGGTCGATTTCGTGAAGTACATGGATAATCTCCGGATAACACACCACCTCATCACACTGAATTGGCCCTAGGCGAACGGCGATGCGGAACGGTATTTGAGAACTATTAGCAAGGTCATCAGGATCGCAAAGGCCCAGGGAGCCCCATGGCAGTTCGAACTATATGGTTCCTCTGAAACTACCGGGTGACTCCCCGCGTGTCAACTGATGCCCCCCTCCCCCTGGCTGACATCATGTTCAGAGCAGTATTATGATCCTCCATGCCTTACCACCGCCATAACAAGGAAACATCCATGAACAGAGGACACATGACAAGAGGGTCAGAGCTAAAGAACAGATGAGAAGTAGACTGCAAGCCAAGAAGTCACACACCAAGGTTGGGGTTCAGATTCTGGTCCTCCGGAACCCATTGAGGACAAAGCTGACCAGCCTATTCGAGACCACCCCCTGAATGGTGACCAAACAGAGAGGAACTATGATCACTGCGAGCCGTGATGGGAGACTCATCACCAGGAACACATCTTGGTTCAAGAAAGATCCCCAGACAGTGTGGAGAGAGGAGCTGGATCAAATGAACGATGGAGAGACAGTGGAGGGAGAGATAACGGTGACAGAACCGAGCCAAGAAGGAGGATGGCACCAGACCACAAGCCCAGCCAAAGGAGGCACCCAGGGCCTAGAAGGAGGATGGTGCCAGACCCCCAGGCCAGCCGACGCAGACAGCCCTGCCAAACAAAGCTAGAAGAGCGCAGCCGACAAGCCCACCCCGCAAAACCAGCGGATCAGCAGCACGGCCGGTACCGCCTGAAGGCAGTGCTGAGGCCACCTGGAAAGTTAAGGGACTATGGGCCTCATTAAAAGCCGCCAAACTTGAGAAATATTCTGCAATGGGCAATTACCGGGTCATTACGGCCCCGCAAAACCCAGTAATTGCCCATTTGCAGGCGCCGGAATAAAATGCTCCTCAGTCCCATTTGAGCCCCATATGGCTCAATGGGACTGGGTAGGTGGGATGCACCGGCACCATTCATGAATGGTGCCGGTGCATGGGGCATGCTCTGCTCGCGGGTGCCGGTACGCCCGCCAGGTCAGACCTGGAGGGCGGGAAGGCACCCGCAAGCAGAACTCATAGTTGCCAATACCGTAGTTACCGGACCGGCAAATTTGTAATGAGGCCCTATGTGTGCTATGTGTGCTAACATGGAACTGTTGGTATGTTATGTGCTAACATGGAACTGTTGGTATGATTAATAGAAATATATATATATATATATGCATTGAATATTGGGGGTCATACAGGACCCGATGCCTAAGTGCTCTTTTGCAGATATACTAACCACAATACCAAGAAATTGACTGCCTAGGAAAGACACTGACCTTGCTAAAATATTGGAATCCATGGTGGGAATCCCGGATAAATTGGTGAATCTGGAACAGGGCTTTCTTAAGCTCGCTACCACCATAGCTCCTCTCTCCGACTCTGGAGGGACAAGATTTGGTCATGGTGAGGAAAGTCTATCCAACGACTTCCATGACAGCCCTACGGCTTTAAGTAACATTCTGGAAAACAAGATTGGTGACAGGGAGACAGTAGCAATAGTTAATACAGATTCTACATGCCAAGCAAATACCAATCCCAATGGGTGCTATCTATCCCGTCGTCAGAGACGCCTGGACCAAAGGGCCAAAAAAAGGATGCTTCATAAAAACTAGAAGGTAAATAATTCCATCAAAAAAATGGTAATACATTACCAATTGAAGTAGCCTTCTCTGACTTAGATCAACTTGAAGAAGAAAGTCGGAATGGCTCTTAAACTTCATGATATTAATTCTGAATAATTTGACAAAAATAAAAAAACAAAAAATAAAAGCAAAAAAATAATGCTATAAACTAAATTTCACAGGATGACCTGAGTGTCTCTCATAGGGCAATTGGGAGCTTAAATGACCCTAATGAATCACCCGGTGACAAGCATTCAAGTGATCCTAAAGAAGAACAAGTGACTTCTTACCTTGTAACGTTCTTTCAATGGGATATTCCTCCGACGTATTCCTTATCTTGATAGGTCACTTCCAGCTTGCTGGCCCCGGAAAAAACTTTCAGTAGAGGGCGCTGTGCGTCGACGTCACTCGAATTGGTGTCCCTCGGCAGCCTCCGTATCGGCGCTGACGTCATTGTGCGTATAAATAGACTTGCGCAGCATCCGTTGCTCAATTCCGTTTTGAAGCTTAAGAGTAGCTGTGCATGAATTAGTTATTGACCTTGAAGGAGGGTAAGCTGCAACTACAAGGGAAGTTTTACTGAGGAGATGGATGGGAGGGGTGATAAGGAATACGTCGGGGGAACATCCCATCGAAAGAACGTTACAAGGTAAGAAGTAACTTGTTCTTCGAAGGGATTGTGTCCTCCGACGTATTCCTTATCTTGATAGACTCCCATAGCAGTGGTGTGTAAACGGAGGTGGGAGTAAAATTGGAATATTTCCCTTTAAGAATGAACAGATTGTAACACAGCTTTGCCAAATCTTGTCTCCTGGCTAGAGGAGGAATCCAGATTGTAGAATTTTGTAAAGGTATGTACGGACGACCATGTGGCAGCCGCACATATGTCTCGAATCGGTTCCCTGCCAATTTGTAGCATTCTAGAATGGCTAAAATAATCCATCTGGAAATGGTCTGTTTGAGGAGTCTGCAAGATAGAGCTTGTAATTCGCTCACTCTTCTAGCAGATGTCAAAGCCACTAGTAAGACTGTTTTAAGGGTGAGAAATCTTAATGAACAAGAATGGAGAGGTTCAAAGGGAGTACCCATCAGGAAATTTAAGACTAGATTTAAGTCCCACAAGGGAACTTGGAACGGCTTTGGGGGACAGACATTAGTCAACCCCTTCAGAAATTGGATTACTAGGGGTAATTTGAAATATGATGGCTCCTCCGCAGTGCGCTTGAAGATCGACAGCGCTGCGAGGTAGCCATTGATCGTACCAACTTGAAGACCTGAATTCGCCAAATAGAGCAAAAAAGATAACACCATTGGTGTACCTCATGAAAAAGGTTCGATATTCTTTTCTCTACACCAGCTGCAAAACTTGTTCCAACGGCAGCGGTTTAAAGTCTTTGTTACTGGCCTTCTAGCCGAAAGCAACACCTCCATGACGTCATATGGGAGGTCCCAATCCTTGTATCTCAACCTTTCAGAAACCAAGCGTGAAGGTTGAGGGTTCTGATGTCTGGATGGAGAACCTGACCTCCCTTCTGCAAGAGAAAATCCTCCCAGTGTGGAAGACGAATGGAAGGGCAGATGGACGTGTCCAGAAGGTCCGGGTACCACGTTCTCCTGGCCCAGTCTGGGGCAATTAGGATCATAGTCTTCTGGAATCTTCTCAATCTCCTGATCATCTGAGGAATGACAAGGACTGGAGGAAACGCGTACAGAAGTGGAAACTCCCAGTCCACTACAAACGCGTCCCCTAGAGCTCCTCTCTGGGGAAATTCCCTTGAACAAAACGGATCGCACATCCTGTTGATACTGGTGGCGAACAGATCCACTTGAGGGGTTCCCCAAAGGGTGAAGATCTCTTGAATGACTTCCTGAGCTATCTATCACTCATGGGAGACTGTGCTCTGCCTGCTCAGAGCGTCCGCTGTCAAGTTCTTCTCTCCGGCTAAGTGAACTGCCGATAGAGAGATTCCTTCTTGAATTGCCCAAAACCAGAACTGCATCGCCTCTCTCCACAGTGGTAGTGATCCTACGCCTCCTCTTTTGTTGAGGTAGTGCATGGCCACTGTGTTTTCCGTCATTATTAGGACATTTTTCTCTTGTACAGATGGCAGAAAAAGCCTTCAGCGTTAGTCTGATAGCTCTCAGCTCCAACAGGTTGATATGTAGTCTGGACTCTGATGGAGACCAACGACCGCTGATGGTCAAGTCATTGGCATGGGCTCCCCACCCCGTGAGTGAGGCATCCGTGACTACTGTTATCTCCGTCCATGGTTGCCAAAACAGTTCTCCTTTCAAAATGTTCTCCCGACATGCCCACCACTGAAGGTCTCGAGTCACTTTGTCCGGGACCTGACAGAGATCTGTCATTCTTCCTGAGAATTGGGACCACTGGGTTCTTAGTGCCCACTGGAGAGATCTCATTCTCAGGCGAGCCTCTGGCAGAAGGAAGATGTAGGATGCCATGAGGCCTAGCAACCTCAAAAAGTCAAAGGCTGGAAGACGCTGGGCATTTTGAAACTTGGTGACCATCTGAAGAATATCTTGAGCCCTCACCTCTGGTGGCGAGGCTTTCCTCAGGGAAGTGTCCAGGACCGCTCCGATAAACTGGAGTCTCTGTGATGGTATCATCTGTGACGGTTATAGGTCAAAGTTGCGAATGCAAATGCTCGAATGCCAAAAGGATTGAGTCAATTACACCGAAAAAAGGGTCGACATTTCTTTTTTTTTTTTTGGGGGGGGGGTAGCTCCCCCTAAACCCCTGTTTTTCTGTTTTTCTTGTAAAAAACACTTTTTTATCTATACAAAAGCCAAAAAAAAATATACATGTAAAAAAGAAATTTGACCCTTTTGTTTTCGGGCCTATAGACTCAATCCTTTTGGCATTCGAGCGTTTGCATTTGAAAATTTAACTGGAAACCATCTGTGACTTCTTTAAATAGAGGGAGAAGCCCAGTTTGTGAAGGAAGTGGCAGACATAATCTAGTTGGATCTGAGCTTGTTCCGAACATACTGCTCTGATCAACCAATCATCTACGTAGGGGTAGACGTGGATCCCTTCCCTCCTTAGACTTGCAGCCACTACCAACATTAGCTTGGTGAAGACTCTCGGGGCGGAGGTCAGCCCAAATGGCAGAACTCAAAATTGATAGTGAGAGTTGCCAATTGCAAACCTCAGGTATTTCCTGTGTTTGAGATGGATTGGCACATGGAAATAAGCATCCTGAAGGTCTAGAGATACCAGCCAGTCCTGAAGCTGGAGGGCCTGAAGGATCTGAGAGAGAGTCACGATCTTGAACTTGTCCTTCCTGAGGAATTTGTTCAATTCTCATAAATCCAAGATGGGTCTCAGTCCTCCGTCCTTCTTTGGTACTAGAAGATAGGGGGAATACCAACCCTTGTTCCTCTCCGCTACAGGTACCGGTTCTATGGCACCTTTCTCTAGCAGGTCTAGAATCTCCTGCGAAAGGAGCGGATCTGGAAACTTCAAAGAGTTGTTCCCCGGTGGATGACTCTGAGGGGTGCGTAGAAAAGGCAGGCAGTAACCTTGGGCAACTGTCTCCAATGCCCAAGCATCTGACGTAATAGCCTGCCATTCCTTCAGATGTTGAGTTAACCTGCTCCCTACTGAGGCGAGACCTCACAGTGGTTTAGGGCGGCTGACGCAGATGCCGAGAGCAAGGAGGCACCTGCTGCTGCTGCGGCTTTTGTACTTTTAACCCGTCCGTTTTTGGCCCCTTTGAGCAGGCTGTCCTCAGCCTTTTCCGAATGTGGAATAAAAGCGAAAGGACCTCCCCCTCCAAGAGGTTGCTAAGGGGCGATACAGAGTTTGACGGATTGCAGTTCCAAGAGATTTTGCTGCTGCCTTGGATGTTTGTAACTTCTCTAGGCTGTCATCAGCCTTCTTACCAAACAAAGAAGTGCCATCAAAGGGCATATTCAAAAGTCTGGCCTGTACATCTGGAGCAAAACCAGACTTTCGCAACCACGCAAATCTGCGGATTGTAGTACTTGCCGCCATGGCCCTGCTGATACTGTCAGCAGAATCAATGCCAGTTTGAAGGGACTCACACATTGCGTCTTTACCATCTTTAATGATGTTCAGAAATGCTTCCTTTTCCTCTCCTTCCGGGAGACAGTCAGCCGCAGATAAAGCACACTCCCAAAGTGTATGGCTGAATCTTGCGAGCGTGCAAGTAGCATTAATGGATTTAAGCGCCATGCTACATGCCGAGAAGACCTTTTTTGACATAGCGTAAAACCTTTTATATCCCTGTCTTGTGGAATAGTAGGGTATGCAGATCTACTGTTCGATGAAGTTGCTGCTTGTACAACCAAACTCTCTGGGGTTGAATGTTTGCTCAAATATTCAGGGTCAGAAGCAGATACCCTATATTTGTCAGATAATGTTTTGTTAACTGCCAGGATAACCTCAGGGGTTTCCAAGTTGACAGATATTTTTATCTGCAATGCAGTATGAAAGGGAACCACAGGACCTTTCAGTGGGCCTTTAAGTAAAATGTCTGTAAGATCATCCTGTTGAAAAGAAGGTGAAGGTGTAGACCACCCCATGAACTCTATTGTTCTGGCCATTAAGACCCTATAAGGGGTCTCAGCATGTTCCCCTGGGTCTGGTTTAGCAAATTCTACTTCTGGAGAAGTATCTAAACCACTTGCCTCATGCAAAGAGTCTTGAAGGTCTTTCAATCTATTCCCTTCAGAGATAAATTCCTCTGGTATAGATGTAGTGGTCCTCTGTAACCCAAAGGGTCTTTCATGGTCAGAATCCTCCCCTTCCTCATATATAGAGGACAAAGCTCTGAAATAATCTGACCTTGGGTATGGTTTAAAACCCATTTCTAGAGCAGAAGGGGCCAAGCTTGTAGTCACCGGTTGAGAAAACGTCGAAGTTGTCGACGCGGAAGTCAAAGGCTTCGATGAAACCGGAAAAGGCATCGAAACAGTGTGAAGAGGCCTCGAAGAACTCGAGAGGATCGGAATCCTACTCTGAGTCGTCGAGGTTATTGAGGACATCCTTGAGGTCATGGTCGAAGCCCTCAGTACGTCTACTGACTGAGATGTAGTAACAGCAGTAGGTCTGTCCTTTATCGGTGTCGACAGCGGTGTCGAAGACGGCGTCGATTCGACCGATTTGTGTGTCGACGGACCCTTCGATAAAGGTGTCGATGACGCAGATTTATGAGTTGAAGGAACCTTCGATGACGGCATCGATGACGCGGTCTTACTGCCTTTGCTCGAAGGTTCATGACGCTCTTGGGCAGTTTCTTTCGCCGGGTGCAACGACTCGCGGCATTTCGATTTTTTGGGTCTTTCAACCAGGGTATCACCTTTAGCCGTCTCGAAGATGCTAAGCATTTTTTTACGGAATTCCTCCCACTTAGCTGGAGAGCTGTGTTTCGTGGGGCAGGTGACCCTTTCCGGGGAAGTAGAAGAAGACGAAGAATAGGGAGATCTACGACGCCTCTTTTTCAAGTGTTCAGATCTCGAAGACTGATGGGAACCGCTTCAAGACCTTGAGCGAGAATGTTTCCTGTGACGGCGAGGAGACGAATGTCTCGACTCTGACGAGGAAACTTTCGAGGAAGTTGACGTTTTAAGAGTCTTACCTCTTTCTAGCTTCCGCTTACGCTCCTTCAAGGCTTTCACCATCATGGACATACAGTCCTCGCATTCCAAACAGTGAGGCTCCGATCCCAGGCACCACAAACAGATCCTGTGAGGATCCGTCAACGACATTTTCTTCCCACAATCTCAACACTTTCTGAAGCCGGACCGTGGGGTCGACGGTTCGGAAGAGGAAGCCATCGAATGAAGAAGATATCTTCGAGGAATAATAAGAAATACTTCAAGAAAGAACTGAGCAACACGATTCCGAGGCCCACAAAGCGCGGAAAAACGGAACTGCAACGGACCCTCCGCGAGCCTATTTATATGCATGATGACGTCAGCGCCGATACGGAGGCTGTTGAGGGACACCAACTCGAGGGACGTCGACACGCAGCGCCCTCTACTGAAATTTATTTCCGAGGCCAGCAAGATGGAAGTGATCTATCAAGATAAGGAATACGTCGGAGGACACAATCCCTTCGAAATAAAACAATCTCAGTTATCTGCCTTTTATCATGTTGTCGAAAATCTACCTCAAGGCACGGGCTGACCGTCTGACAAGGAATACAAGGAGCAGAGTATGTCTTCCCTACCACGTCAGCACAATCCAAGAATCCAGGGTATGTGTCACAATCTGCTGCTGTAAAACAAAACTTGTCTTCTGATGCCGGATCAGTGTCTAGAGATTCCAGTAACAACCATATGTCTCAGAAGTCCCCTCCAAAGCAAATACTCCAGGAAAAGGCACAAAAATTAGAACTCTGTCTGGCACCCATTTCAAATTCTCCCCCAAGTACCTATGATCCTGTAGAATAAATTGTTACCAACCAAGTTCTGGTAAATATCATAAAATCTACTATGATGGAGTTGCTCCCAGGCTTGTCTAGCCTAAGCAACTGGGAGCAAAGGTGTGCTCCATCTCTAAGAACTAATACTTCTGCTCTGACACCAGAAGAAGAGGGACCCACCAACCAAGTAGTTATCGCAATGCCATCTGATAGAAACTCTCGGGTTGATCAAGAATAACTAGGTTACTCAACGTAGTGACCACCTTACTCCTAGTCCATAGTCCCCTTTCCTCCATACTTATGGGACATCTCTCCGTCCTGTGGGACGGGACCAGAGCACTTTGTAAAAAGCATCAAAAAAAAAAAATTCAACAATTTGTCCTTCCTCTCTTTCTTGCGCGGGGCCCGGCACGCGGCCGTAACCCCGCCCACCTTGGCTCTGTCCCGCGCATCGCCCATCAGTCCTTTTCTATCGCCAGGTCAGAGACCTATTAGCAATAACAGAGGAACCTTATTAGAGGGGACGGCGGGTGGGCGTATGGAGGAAAGGGGACTATGGACTAGGAGTAAGGTGGTCACTACGGTGAGTAACCTGGTTATACTCCTCCGTTCCGTCCCCTTTCCTCCATACATATGGGAGATTCCCAAGCACTCCGAACAGGAACTACGGGTGGATGGAAATACCCCTTACTGAAAAAGGTTCTTCAGCACAGCCTGACCAAACTGAGCATCATCTCTTGAGCTCATGTCAAGACAATAATGCTTACAAAAAGCAGATGGGGAGGCCCAAGTTGCTGCCCTAGCGATGGACTCCCAAGGGACATATTTCTGAAAAGCAACCGCGGCTGCCTTGCCCCACACCAGGTGTGCATGAATAACCTTAGGAGGTTTCAGCCTTTGGATTGTGAAAGACTCCGTAATGCAGGCGGCGATCCACTGAGAAATAGTCGCCTTAGACGCCCGCTTACCCTGAGGGTTACCAAAAGTCACAAACAGTTGAGAAGAAGTTCTGTCCATAGAGAACTAAAGAGCCCTTCTGACATCGAGACAATGCAGAACCCTTTCGGCCTCTGAGGTAGGGTTCGGAAAAAAGACCGGCAGGGATATCGACTGATTCAGATGGAATTCAGTTACCACCTTTGGCAGGAAAGCAGGATTCGTCCGTAGGACTACCTTATCCTTGTGAAAAACCAAAAAGGGATGCTCCACCGACAAGGCCTGGAGCTCACTCACCCACCACGCTGATGTAACGGTGACCAAAAAGGACACTTTCCAGGATAGGTACTTGAGGTCCACCGTGGCCATTGGTTCAAAAGGCTTATGGCACAATGCCATCAGGACTACATTTAGTTCCCACAGCGGGTGCAGACTACGAATTGGAGGGTAGAGGCGTGTCAAGCCTGCAAAATGCCTCTTAACCACTGGATTACACAGAGCATTGGTCCGCAGAAAGGTAAGCTGAGACCGCTGAAAGATAATTTCTTCATGACAGAACATGAACACCCGACTCTGCTAAGAAGGATACGAAGGACAGCACCGTGTCAATCGTAGCCCCCCTTGGGTACAACTGTTTTTCCAAACACCAATGACAGAACCTGAGCCATTTACCTCTGTATTGGGATCTAGTTGAGGGTTTCCTGGCTGCCTGGATAATACGCATGTTACCCGCAGAAAAGTTAAGATGTTCTAAAGACTTGAACTCAGGCACCATGCCGCCAAGCTGAGCGATTGTGGGGAGGGGTGCCACATCTGCTCTTCCCCCTGATGAAGAATATCGGGGGTCACTGGTAACCTGATCGGCGAATACATCGACAGGTGTTGAAGTTCTGAGAACCAAAACCTGGCCGGCCACCACAGGGCTATGAGTAGAAGGGAACAGTTCACTGAGTTCTTCAGCTTCCAAATTGCTCGATGGACTAGAGGCAGAGGCGGGAAGGTGTAAGCTCTCATGTTACGCCATGGAATCTCGAGCGCATCCCCCAGAGAGGAGGCTCCCAGCCCCCCTCTGGAGGCATACTTAGGAAGCTTCTTGTTTACCGCCGTAGCGAAGAGGTCCACCTCCGGTGTGCCCCAACGCAAGAAAATCCATGAGAGGACCTCTGCCTTCAACTCCCACTCGTAGCTGACCACTGTCCGCCGGCTGAGGGCATCCACTGTGACATTCAGCTGGCCCGGGATGTGCACTGCAAGTAGCCAAACACCATGAAGCACAGCCCACTCCCAAATCTGAATGGACAGGTCCACGAGAGGGGGTGACTTGGTTCCCACTTGCTTGTTGATTTAATACATCAACACCACATTGTCCGTGAGTATGCGGACCACCTTGTTGGCTATGATCGGTCTGAACACCCTGAGCGCTAGGAAGATCGCCAGAAGCTCTAAATGATTTATGTGGAGGAGCTTGTCCTGAGGCGACCAGAGATCCGAGACCTGAAGAGGATCTAACGTCGCACGCCACCCCAGGAGGGAGGAGTCCGTCGTGATCGTCACCTTAGGGGCTGGGTCCTGAAACCCCGCACCCACCGACAGGTTGCTGAGAGATGACCACCATTCCAGGTCCACTCTCATGGAAGCCGGAATCATTATCAGCTTGGAATCTGGGTCCACAGCCTGACACCAAGAACTCCGAAGAGCCATCTGGGTCCGCCTCATCTTGAGACGAGCAAGAGGAAGAGCCAACACGCACGAGGCCATGAGGCCCAGAAGCCTCTGGAACCACCAGGCCGACATGCTCTCCGACTGCGCAAACATCTGACACGTGGCTAACAGATCCGCCATTCTGTCCCCAGTCAGTAACACTCTGCAGTCGATCGTGTTCCAGCGAAAACCCAGGAAAATCAAGATTTCCGCCAGTTCACTGACAGCCCAAGGTGGAACAGGAGCTGAAGGAGAGACTGAAGATTGTCCGCTGCTTCAAATGGACAAGGGCTGCATAAGAGCCAGTCGTCCAAATACGGATACACATGTATACCCTACAGACGAAGATAGGCCGCAATCACAGACATCATCTTCGTGAAGACACGCGGCGCAGAGCTGAGGCCAGAAGGAAGCACTCGGAACTGGAAGTGCTCCTCTCCCAAAGAGAAGCGGAGGTATCTCCTGTGTGGATTCCAAATTAGAATATGCATGTACGCATCCTGAAGATCCACCACACTGAGCCAATCGCCCCTCTGCAAGGAGGACCGTATCTGGCTGGGCGTGATCATCTTGAATTTCTCTTGGGGTAGGAAAAGATTGAACTGGGAAAGATCTAGGATAGTGCGCAGGCCAGCCTGGTTGGGTTTGGGCACCGTAAACAGCCGGGAGGAGAAGCCCCCCGAGGGGAACAGGTTCCACAGCTCTGAGGTCCAGAAGTTTATGAACCTCGGCTTTGAGGGAGGGCGAGTCCGACAGCTGAAAGGGAGGGTTGAAGGGTGGGGTTGGGGGTAAGTGTTAAGCGGAAGCCCGCCCGAGCGACTGACAAGACCCATCTGTCTTCAGTGATGGTCTGCCACGCCTCCCAATGAGACGCAATGCGTCCTCCCACCGGGGTCTCGTGTGAGCGCGCAGAATCCTCATTTTGTAGGTTTTTCAGTGGTATTGCCACCTGAACCTGAGGAGGAGGCTGAGGAGCGGGAGAAAAACCGAGTCTGTTGTTGCCTACGGCGGTTATTCCCCAAAGGGGTCTCCACTCGGCAAGATTTCCAATCTAGGTAGCCCCTAAAGCCAGAGGAGGGTCGGTTCTGCGCCAATGGTCTCTGGGTTTTGAAAGGGGTCTTAACAAGGAGAGATAAGGACTTCGCTGTCTGATTGCTATGCTTCGCCTTGGTGAGCTCTACATATGTTGTGGAATGAAAGAGCTCCTTGCCATCGAACAGAAGGTCCAGCACCTTGTCCTGCACTTCTTTCGAGAATTTAGTGGCATGCAGCCACGCCTGTCGTGAGGTATCAACCCCCAACATAAGGCCCCGAGCCGAGGTGTCTACGTGATGAGCCGCAGCCTCCAGGAGATCCTGGCCAAGACCCTGGCGTCGGATAATCCTGCTTTAAAGTCTTACAGCTTCTCGACCGGGATGCACTCCTCAAACTCCGACAGACCTTTCCACATCCGCATATTAGCCCCCGCTAACACCAGTTAGGCATTGGCCTGTCTGAGCTGCAAGGCCGAGTTGGTGAAAAACTTTCTCCCAAGGGAGTCAAGGAGCTTATCCTCCTTTCCCAGAACCTGAGTAGCAGTCGTGGAAGAGGATGCTGCAGGCCTGGACTGCAAGGTGGCCGCAGCCACCACTGTGGAGGAGGGGGGTGGACAAGACAACAGGGCCACCTCTTCCGAAGAATGCAGCCTGTATCGCGCGTCAATTTTCTTATTGACGAAAAATCCAGAGTGTGGCTTCTCCCAAACCCTACGTACCTTGGCCAGAACGTCCTTCTGCAAGAACAAGCCGGTACGCTCCGAAGAAGACAGGGTGAACGCCCCAGAAAGCACGCCCTCCTGCGGAGCGGGTTCCTCGGGTACTGGAACATCTAAGAAGGCCATCATGTCCAGTACCCAGTCATGGAAAGCTCTAATAGAGCGGGGCAGGTCCTCGTTGTCCTGATCGCCTTGCGCGTCATCCAACAGGTCAGTATCCTGCTGAGCCGTGTCGAGCGCTACATTGTCCACGGGGGACAATGGGGGCAAAGGCGGAAGAGTCGGGGAAGGCACCGTAGGCAAGGGAGGTGCCGGCGGAACCACCGGAGGAAGGGGTGGAGCCAGAGGCGCGGGCGGACATATCTCTCTAAATAGCCCTTTGAAATATTTCCTCATGGGGTCGGTACGCATGAGCGTTTGACATTTACTGAAAAAGGCTTCCTCTGGGGACTGCTTTGGAACCTGAGGCGGCCTCTCATGAGGAGGATAATTCCAGGGACGTAACGGGGAAGGGTTCCACACCGGCCCCTCCACCAACGCATCCACATAAATCAACGGTGCCGACCCCGCAGGCAATGAAACAGTGTGCGGAAGGGGCATCCGGGCGTTCCAATCATAGACCGGCCGATAAGGATGCGCACAAGGGACTCTATGTTCACCCACGGAACCAAGCCCTACACCTGAGGCCGATGGCATAGTTGTAGGGGCAGCACCCAAAATGGCCGCTGCGGTCGTGGTGGGAACGAGCGCCATTTTGTCATCGCCTGAGGGGAACTGCGGCACGTGAGGAAGTGAGGCAGGGGTCCCCGTCGATGGATCAGGGGTCTTAACTTTAGCCTTAACATAAGGGACCTCGGCAGAACCGGTACTATGAGGCCTGGAATGTTTCTGTGACATACCAACCGCCAAATTAGCCTTCCATGGAAGGACCTTGGCACTGCCGGTAAAAGAAGAACTTTCCTTCTTTGCCCCCTCAACAGGTCTGGTGTCGCCGCAAGAGCAAGAACGGTGAGAAACAGCTTTCACCGATAAGGCCTTGCCAGGCCTCTCAGAACTGTTGGTAACTTTAGTCTCTGTATGAGAGACCTCGGACCCAGGTCCGGTAACAGCCTTATCCGCGCGGGCCTCGAACATCCGTTCGGTTATACCAAGCCCACCCAATGCCACGGGCGCACCCCGGTCTTATTCTTGAGGGAAGACGAAAGAGAGGCCTCAGAGCGAGCTCCGATACCCCCCAAATCAGTAGAACAGGGTCTACAAATAGCCCCACAGGAGGGGCTTCGGAGCGTGCTCTGGTATCCACAGGCCCCTTACGGAGACCCTCTGAGAAAACTCCGGGAACAATTATTAGGCCCAACGGGCACCTCAGGGCAATCCCCGGTGACAGAGCGATCAACACTCCTCCCGGCCCAGGAGGCACCTGGGAAGGTATCCCCCGGCTGGGGTGCTATGAAAAGTAAAGAACTTACTGGGCGTTTCTTCTTTTCATCGATGAACGCTTGAAAATGCGAAGGAGGAGTTTGTCGGAACACCTCCTCCCACCGCTCCAACCGACGTTGAAGTGCCCGGACCGAAAGGGAGTTGCAGTAAAAACAGGAGTCCCAGCGGTGATCCGGAACCAAACACTCTAAACAAAGAGGATGGGGATCTGCCCTTGCGAAGCGTCAGTGGCACGATGAACAATCTGGAAAGTCTAGTTTGAACGACATAGACAGACTAGTACACGATCGCTAGCGAGAGCCAGAGAGGAAAAAAAGGAAGAAAATCTTCCGAGGATGCAAGTGCGTCCAGTCCCGAACGAGCGGAGAAAAGGACTGATGGGCGATGCGCGGGGCAGAGCCAAGGTGGGCGGGGTTACGGCCACATGCCGGGCCCGCGCAAGAAAGAGAGGAAGGACACATTTTTGAAAAAAAAATGTTTGGATGCTTTTTACAAAGTGCTCCGGTCCCATCCCACAGGACGGAGAGATGTCCCATAAGTGTGGAGAAAAGGGGACGGGACGTAGGAGTAAATGGAAAAGGGGACACCAACTCGGCAGTGATTAAAGCCCCACTGGAATTGCATGCGAGTGAGTCTGGAGCGGAGGCGGTACCAACAGAATATAGGCCCCAATTGCCCATTCATGTAAATGATAGTGATCAGCGAAATGTCAATTTGCGTAAAATAACATTCCCTGAATTACCAAGTATTCTTCTATATAATCTGTGTGACGTGGGGGCTCCCCATCTTTACATCGCTCCTGTGTCCTAACCTTACTGAACGAAATCCCAGCGCTGAGGTTGATTTCTTCAGCTGACTTAAAACTTGTAGACTTTATACATCCTACAAGATTCGATCATATAAGGATTGTTCTACATTCTAGAAAGATATTTGATACCATTGTACAAGAAGCTGAACAATTCCACCGAATGGGATATGATATTATTATCTTTAGTAATGGCTCAGGACACACAAGGGGTGGCGATGAGTATTTTAATAGACCACAAACTACTGTACTAGAAAGTAATCATCAGAACAATGGGAGAACCCAGCACCAGGGGGAGGAAGAGCAAGGTTGGAGATGGATCGCTCTCTCTCTCAGAGAGTCCATTTCCCAAATAAAATAATTTCATCAAAAGCTTTAGTCCCCCTCCTTCACTCACTCCATGGAATATTTTATCATGGAATTCCAGAGGTCATTCCAACTTCCTGGTCTCTAAAGATCTTTGTGCTAAATTCAAATTATACGAGATGATTTGCATCCAGGAATCTTGGATGACCTCTGCTTTACAACTAGATGGCTTTGAATGCAAACATCAATTAGCAAGGAGTGGGCCTCGAGGCAGACCCTCAGGTGGCTTAGTTATCGCAATAAAAAATGTTGTAGGAACAAAAATCCTTGAAGTCCTGGACATAGCAACTGGAGTTATGGCCGTGGTTTTGGAAATTTTCAATGACCATCTACCTTTACACATTCTAACTATAAATATATACTGGAATCCCATCTGTGACTTAGCATTTTTTATAGCTGGACTAATTATCTGCATGATCAATATGATGCTCAAGTATTTAGGATTACATGTTGTAGTCGCAGGCGTTCTCAATGCGGAGATAAAATATGGCCTTGGTCTGACGAAAAATATGGGTTCAATTACCATACGAAATAGTGTAAAAAACCAGACCATCGAAGGTGCCCCTTGCGGATCCTCCAGGAAATTGGTCCAAGGCCAGATTTGGCTCACTTTATTTGAAAATTGGGGTCTATCTCATGTGAATGCTTTATTTAATACTTCTACCAATATGTACACATGGTCTAATGGATTAAGAAAATCATGTATTGATCAAATCTTCTTGTCCAAAACGCTCTTCGACGGCTGTGTGAAGATTTCTGTAGTAGACTCCAATCTGAGTGACCACACATTCCTGGAGGTTGCTCTGACATGCTAACCAAAATGATATAAACACTATGCACACCCTTGTTTAAATAGGTATAGTTTAGTTTAGTGGTATTCACAAGGTAAACGTAGTTAATTTTAGATGTGATTTAAGATGCAGAGGAGAGAAAACCAACCTTGACATCTAGGTCGGATGACATATATGAACAAAGAGAAAGTTCCCAATTAGGGAACTTGCGTCCCCTGCACACTAACAGATGACTGGAAATCCAGAACAATAATTTAGACAGTTATTCAAGTGATGCTAATGTTCACACCTCTTAATGTTTAGGACAATGTTTAACAATGTGTAAATTTCAAGAATTGAACTAATAATGAAAATGATAGTCAATCAGTGTCGTATCACAAAAATCTTCTTTTTATTCATGATGATGTTATGCAGGCCCAACGCGTTTTGAGCGTGAGTCTCTCTTCATCAGGGGCATAAATGATTCTTGTGATGTGTAGAGCTCGATAAAAGGGAAGAAATGAAATCCTTTGTGCTGGTTCTATGCCGAATCTTACAATTCAACAGAATTGTTTCTAATTGATAAGTGGTACTGGCATGTAGTTAGATAAGTGGGGCTCAGCCTTCTGGCCAATTAGTGGTAGGTAGTGAAATAACTCTTCACGTAAGAAAGTGTTCATGCTCAGGGGCACAGGGCTTTTCCAGGCCTGCAGTATACATTATTTGGTGACAGCACATGACACATTAAACAGCCTTCTAATTTTTTCAGTACATTTCCCAATATCTCCGAACAAGTATTTTTGAGGAGTTAAATGTGGGGGAATTTATGTAATCTCTGCAAGCATTTTGGCCACCATCTCCCAGAACCATACTAAAGCGGGGCATTCCCAGTACATATGAAAGGATCCCGCTTGCGGGATCCCACATTTGGGGAAGTTGCCTGAGTCATCCAGTGAGAATTTGGCAATTTTGGCAGGTGTGTAGTGCAGTCTGTTCAGGATTTTGAATTGTATCAGGCGCAGACCCGCATTGAGTGATATCTTTTTCGTAAGCGCACAGTATTTGCCCCACTTGTCATCGGGTATAGACGTTTGCATATCTGTTTCCCATTTTTCTTTAACCCGGCTAGTCGTGGGGGTATGGGTCTGCACCAATATATACAATTTTGAAATTCCCAGCCCTCCTTGTGTTGTGATCAGTTGTATGCATGGGTGGGGAGGGGGTTCGTCAGGGAAGGATGGCCATTGCGCCTGGTATGCAGATCTCATTTGATAATATTGCAGTGTTCAGAGCGAGCCTCCTCCCATAGCTCTCGTAAATTCTGTCAGGGTCGCAAACATCCCGTCTATGTACATATCTCCTACCCTCATTTCTCTAGTAGGGTCCCAGGTTTCCTGTATGCTTGTGTCGAATGTGGGGTGGATATTTGGATAATTCCATAAGGGAATCTCCGGGTTATAAGGTGTCTCCAGTTTCAGTCTCTTGCATATTGCCCACCAAGCTCGAACAGTGCAACTCACAGGGTCATATTCCCATGAATCTCTATGCTGTGTGTCAAGAATGACTGATCGAATATCCGTGGGTGAATTGGTGTGCGTTTCTATCCGTGTATGGGGTGAGTTATCTGCTACATCATACCAATGTTTCGCAAATTGTGCCTGAGGAACTAAATAATACAACTCGAAGTCCGGGGCAGCGATTCCACCAGTGTCATATGATTCTGTCATCTTTTCCCAATTCATCCTAGCCGCTTTTCCATTCCAAAGAAATGTCACTGCCATCGATCGCAGTTTTGAAAAAGAATTCTTACCTGGCAATATGGGGATATTTACGAATAGATATAGTATCTTTGGAAGTACAATCATTTTGAGAATTGCAATCCTGCCATGCAGTGAAATAGGGAGGTGTCTCCAGATCTGTAGCTTTGTGTTAAGTGGTTGTAGTGTCTGGTCATGGTTATCACTATATAAGTTTTGTCTATTCCCAGAGACCAACACCCCTAAGTATCTAATGTGCCGTTCCGACCACTTAAAACAACACGTCACCACAGGGCACTTTGTCGAGGTGGTAAGCGGGAATATCTCTGACTTAGAATTGTTTACTGTGTACCCAGAATATTCAGCGAACTCGTGTATGTCTACCATTATAGGTGCGATGTTCCTGTCGGGCTCACGGATATATAGGAGTGTATTGTCTGCGTATAGTGATATTAATTGGGTGGATCACTTCAATACGATTCCCTTGTTTTTGTGTCGCATTCGAACAGCAGCCGTCATGGGATCTATCGTTAGGGCGAACAGAATGGGAGAAAAAGGGCACCCTTGTCCAGTACCTCTGCCCAACTCGAACAGCCCAGACGTGATTCTATTTGTGCACACTTTCGCCCCAGGGGCAGTGTACAATAGCCTGACATATTTGATGAAGTTGGGGCCCACTCCGACGTCTCCAGAACTGAAAAGAGGTATTCTCAAGACACCGAATCAAACGCCTTCTCGGCATCGAGGAACACCACACCCGCCTGTTTGTTTGGATTTATTTGTGACATTATACCAAATAGCCTGCGCAGGTTCAGGGCAGTGGACCTTTGAGGGGTAAATCCACTCTGATCCGCGTGGAACAACGTGGGTATTATGGGTAACATGCGGTTTGCCAGTACTTTCGCAAAGATCTTCGCGTCTACATTTATAAGTGATAGGGGCCTGTAAGATGACATATCTTGTGGCGGGCACCAAGGCTTAGGTAACACTGTGATTATGGCCTCCCGCATTGTCAAGGGCAGTATTTGCCTTCCCACAGCCTCTTCCCATGTTTCCAGTACAGGGACCAGCTCTTCCCGGAATTCTTTATAGAATTCCGCACTCAGGCCGTCTGAGCCCGATGTCTTACCGGATGATAGGTTTTTTATTGCTTCAATGAGTTCCTCTATTGTGACAGGTTGATCCAATATCAATTTGTTATCGTCTGGGAGCGTCGGGAGATTCAGCATGGCGAGGTATCTTTTAATCTCAGTGGGGGTTTTCTTGTCTTTATTCGCATATAGGGTCTTATAGAATTTAACAAATTCATTATTTATACCTTGTTCACTCGTGATTATTTTGTTTTGTGCCGTTTGGATAGTAGTGATCGGGGTCAGATTTTTCTCTTATTTCACTAAATTAGCCAGCATTTTCCCCGCTTTATTTCTCTCTCCGTATCTGCGTGCCCGGGTAGGGGCCGCACTATATTGTATTTCTCTCATGGCCAGACTGTCAAAGTCTCTAAGGTGCTTGTGTATTTTAGCCAAACTGTCCCCATTATGTGCGCGGCTGTAAATGTCTCCTAGATTGTTTAATTCCCCCTCCACCCCTTCCAGTTCTCGGCGTACAACTTTCAGGAGGCCCGTAGTTTTTGATATCAGAACTCCTCTAACCCAGACTTTGAAGGTTTCCCAGACTGTTGAAACCCCATCTACTGTCCCCACATTATCTGCGAAAAAGTTAGCTATTTCAACATGTAAGGGTTCAACTATATTTGAATCATTTAGTATTCCCTTAGGCATTCTCCATCTCCTCGTTGGTCTAAGAGCATCTTTCAACTTAATTTCCAACAACACTGGGAAATGGTCAGATAGCGTGTGGGGCAGAATTTCACAGTGTTGTAGTGTATGTGAAATATTTGAGGATATGAACCAGTAATCTATGCGTGATTCGCTGTCATGGACCGAGGAATAGAAGGTATACCGTCTACTAACAGGGTGGAGTACTCGCCAAGCGTCCAACAAGGACAATTGTGGGAGAATTTGACCCAGGGTTAATGCCGTCTTAGTGGGTGTCCTAGTCACACTGATGGATCTGTCCAATGCAGGGTCAAGTGCCACATTGAAATCCCTGCCCCATATTATGCTAGTCGTATCGTGTTTGTTGAGGACCTCAAACATATTCAGGTAAAACTCTGGGCCGTCAAGGCTGGGGCCATAGGTATTCACCAGGGTTATTTGTTTACCTGCTATTTCCCCCCAAACCAGAACATATCTTTCCATTGGGTCTACCTTGTGTCCCTTGGTCAGAAAGCCCAGCGTGTAGTGTATGAGCGTAATAACCCCTCTGGACTGCGAGGAATAGTCCGTATAGTAGCGTAGTTTGCCCCATTTGGCCAATATGTTCTCATTGACAGAGCCCTGTGCATGTGTTTCTTGCAACATCGGAATCTGTGGCCCGTGTCTGGTGACATAGTTCCCCACTTTCCTAGCTTTCATCGGGTTGTTTAATCCTCGGACATTCCAGGATAGTAAGTTTATCTTTAACCCGTTACCCATCTTTCATGTATATGCATTGTGACATAACATAATAACCTCTAAATCGTAGTTAAACACAATTTGAGCAGCACCAACTCCTGTGATACCACATTTCAATTGTACTGGAACTTTCGTTCACACATCCCTCTCCCCAAGACTCAACATTTGGGAAGTTTTTAAAGAAGAGAATGAGAGTCTGGAATCCCGTTGAGCCGTGAGTCCCGCGCTGCACCTACCGCCCATAGGAAATGGCATCTTTTGTTTTTCTAGTCCACCCATGATGACGTCATTACGTGCATGCGCGAATAATGTCATGTACGAGTGTAAGTCAAATTACTATTAGAGGCGGCATAATTTGTGTATTCAATTGAGAAATGTATCTAGGTCTAGGGACCTAAAGTGTGCAGGGTACCCATACCCAAAACAACACTATTTAGCCCGTTTTGTCAGCCCTTATGGTGACATCAGTGCGTGCATGCGCGAGTGATGTCATTCAATGTGTATTGTTTTTGCCAACCATCTGGAAGATAAAAGCAAACATAGCTTTTATTGATCTATCACTTTGGATCGTCCTCGTGTTAAACTGGATACCATCCGCCTAATGTTCTGTATAGGTTATGTCTATCAGCAAGTGAGGTTCTTGCTCGTGCCAAAGGTGGCATTAGATTGAGTGAGGAAAGAGGACCTCCTGTGAAACAATGGAAACAAAAGATTATGTGCATAAGAGAACGAGATTGAGAGTTGTATACAACAATGGACAATAGTACATAATACATCGGCAGATGTAAAAAAGTTTCCGTTATTTACACAAGTTATATGACAGCATCTTGTTTGCCGTAAAACATTTGGCGATGTCAAGGAAAAAAGGATTACTCTAGACTCTATAGTCAGATTCATACACTTATTCAAATTCACATATCTTTCCTTTAGCAGGTGCACAATCTACTGAAGTCCTTCATTCACAATCTAATGAAGTCCTTTGCATCTATTCAAACCTTGACCTTCGATTTGTGAGTGTGTACTAAGCATGGGCTCGACCTCTGAATGAGCCTTCAATAGGGAGGATATGTAGTCTGCGGGGATACTTATAGAAATGGTCCTATATAAAAGTCTTCATTGAGCCCTAAGGGTGTCATTGCATCTACTGTGTCGATCCACAGTAGTTCCCTTTGGGAAAGTAGTTTAGGTAGATTGCCCCCTCTTAGTAGAGGATGAACCACTTCCAGTATCGCAAACCGCATTTGAGAAATATTGTGGTGGTTGTCTCTGAAGTGCCGGTTTACCGGTGATTTCACGTTGTCAGTTCTGATTTGGGACTTATGCTCAGTCCAACACTCTTTCGCTCGTCTGGCAGTTTTGCCAACATAGTATTTGCCACAAGGGCATCTTATTGTGTAGATTACCTTCTTGGTTTCACAAGTAGCATAATTGTTGAGTTGTATCTTCTTCCCTTGTTTGGAAGCCGGATATGGTCTCCCTTAATGATGTTAGAACAGTGCTGACAGTTTAAACATGGGAATGTCCTGAATTTCTGTCTTGTCAGATTCCTTTGAGTTGATTTCTTGGGTTTCTATGCTCTGATTAGAGTGTCCCGTATCTTTTTTCCTCTTTATATGCGAACATCAGTGGTTGTGGGAACAACCGGTTTAAATTTGAGTCTGATTTTATTAAATCCCAGTTTTTGTAGATGATTTTCTTTATCTGGAAACTCTGGACTGAGTATTTCAATGTGTCGATCAATTCTTATTAAATGTTCAATGTTTTTTCTCTTGATAAGTTTTCTCGTGTGTGGTGGTCGGTTCGTGATATTGCTGTAGCGACTACTTCTTCTGGAAATCCTCTGTCCAGGAATCTGGATCTCATAGTCTCGTATTCTATTTGTAGGTTCTCTGCATTTGAAGTGATGCATTTCAATCATAGTAGCTGACTGTAGGGCAGATTCTCTTTCAAATTCCTCGGATGGAAGCTATTGTAGTGTAGGGAACTGTTCACAACTGTAGGTTTTCTAAAAATCGATGTGTTGAAGCCTGTTTCATTCAATTCGACAGACACATCCAGAAAGTTTATCTTTGGTTTACCAATTTCAATAGTGAATTTGATCCTTGTGTGACATTGGTTGATGTAATTCCAAAATTCAAGTAGTTCATGTTCGGTACCATTTCAGATGCCAAAAATATCGTCTATGTACCTTAACCAGTGGTAGACTTTATTCTTCCAATGAGGATGTTCCAAAACAAACCTGTTTTCAAAGTGAAACATAAAGTTGTTGGCATATGATGGGGCAAATGCTGAGCCCATAGAGGTCACTGAGATTTGAAGGCAACATTGTTCATTAAACCTGAAGTAGTTGTTATATAAAATGATGTTTATCAATTCAATGGTAAAAGTTTTGTGTATAGAGATATCCTCTTGCCTTAAAATGAACCACTCTAGTGCAGATATCCCGTCATTGTGTGGAATAGACATATATAAGCTGCTCACATCCATGGAAAATAAAAGAGGATTGGAAGAGTTAATGTTGGGTGCTCTGATGGTTTGTAGAAAATAAGTAGTGTCTTTCAAGTAGGTCAGGATTTTTTCCACCATCGGTTGCAGCGCTTTATCCAAGTAATATGCAAGTGGTTGGAAGATACTGTTAGTCCCTGCGACGATTGGTTTCAAAGGCGGATCTTTGATGTTCTTATGAATGTTGCGTAACCCGTAGAATACTGGTGTTACTGGGAATTCGGTGATCAAGAAATCTTCAGTTCTCTCAGAGATCCAGTCTAGTGAATTAGCTTTATCGACTACTTGTTTAATCAGAACTAAAATTCTGTTTGTTGGGTCATTATCAAGTGGGAGATAGGTCTGTCTGTCATCCAAAAGTTTGAGGCAGCCAGCATTATACAGTGTAGTGTCCATAGGTACCAGGGCACCGCCCTTGTCAGCTTGTTTGATGGTCAGTGAATTGTCTTCTGCTAAATCTTTAATTATTTTTAGTTGGTGTCTCTGAATATTCTGTTTCCTCGATATGTTATATTTGACCCTTTTCAGGTCTTTAGTAATCTTTGTCTTGAATATGTTGATCAGGGGGTTATTGATCTGAGGGTGAAAACTACTTTTGTTTCTCATCTCCAAGTAGTCGTGTTCTTTCCCAGCTGTTGTATTGTCCAAGTTATCAAAAAAGATTTTCAGTTCCATTTTTTGAATTAACTTAAACAGGTTAACCTATTCTTCGAATAAAGATGTAGAAGTGGAGGGGCTAAAGGTAAGCCCCAGGTTAAGAGTGTCCATCTGTGCTTGGGACAGTATTTTTGATGAAATGTTAGTGTTTAGTGGTGATGTTATTTGTTCTTTTGCCTGGGTTTTCTTTTGCCCTCGTCTGGTTTGCCTCCTCCTAAAAAAGGTTGTGTGGGGGCTGACGGTGTATCTGTGTTGCTTGGTTGTCCTGATGGCAAATCAATAGGCTCTGATGTGGTTTCAATATTTGTACTTGTACTTGGGTGCTCCTCCAATTCACCACTGGTCACTGTCATGGTCATGAAGTCAGGGGCACAGGCATGCAGGGGTCGCATGCACAGGAGACCTGGGTGGACACTGTCCTGGCGCCTTTGGCACCAGGCTCATGAACAAAAGTAAACAAGAACATCCATTTAACACCAAAAAGCTTTCATTATGGACATAGCACTTCAGATACATTGACCTTGAACATTCCATCCATTAAGCAGGATGCATTAACCTTGAACATTCCATCCATTAAGCAGCCCCAAGTGTATTCTTGGGTGTGGCTGCTAATGGATTGCCTTTGCACGTGCTCAATCTCTTGGAGTGGCAGGGTGTGGCTGGTAAACCGCCCCTAATGCGGGTGCCCATGATCTCAGCTATATAAGCTGCCCCGATCCTCAAGACAGACGTTTTGCGTTATTCTGCACTTGCAAGCAGCGTAACGCTCACTGTCGCCTATGGTCAGACTTACCTTTGAAGATCCTGTTTCCTGGACATCCTGCTTCCTGCCAGCATACTTACCAACTGGGGGAAGCTGTTCTTACCTGTACATCTCTTTGGCGAAACAAGTATTCATCTTTACACCTTCTGGAACGCCGGAATCTTCATCTTGGCACCGCAGCACGACACGCTCCATCGTCGACAGCAGCGCCTGCAAGGAAAAACAGAAGACAAGGTTTGACATCGAAAAAACAATCAGTTTAAGGTTGTGCTTTGCCATATTTCGTGCTTTTCTTTAAACCATCACTTACCTCCTGTCAAACATTGCGGTAGCATCCATCTTCCATCCGGCCACGTCTCGCGTCTCACAGCTGCATTGAGGCCGCATTTCCATCTAAGGGAAGAAAACAGAAGAGAGACATTATTGTGTGCATAAATAGGAGCAACATATAAAGACATTAAACAGAACAAACAGCATCACAAGAGCTCAAGAAAGACTTACCAATCATAAGGAGAAGCATAGTCGCAGCTGGACTGTACTAATCCTTATCAGGGATCAGTGAAGGAACTAGATCCCATTCGTCGAGCCCCTGCCAGAAGTAGCAGGACGGAGAGCTTATCTCCCGTTATTCACAGGTGAGCTTTATGGGCCGAGGTATGCTCACAGAAACCGTACTTTGGGGTGAAGCGTTCGAGAGGTACAACAATCACAGATTGACGCACTCACACACTCTTATCTCAACGCAGGAGCAGTATCACCACGTACCACCGCTCACAGCTTTTCTACTGAGAGAGAGGCCTGAAGGGGATGATTCAAGTTCAGGGAGGGCTGCAGCCATGCCCCAAAGCCTCTGCAGAGAACAGGTGAGCATAACAGTCACCTCGCTGCTGTCTGTGTTGTTGTTCTGGGTATGTCTCTTGGGTGGGCCTGGTGTACCAGGCCTTGGTTTGTAATTGCTGTAATACTTTTGCCAAGAGTAGACTATATCCCTGGCATAGTCCAAGGTGTCACGCCTAAATGTCTGTATCTTGAGCTGCTCAATGTCCCTTTTATAGTTCTCGAGTTTGTTATTGGTGTCTTCAAGGGTCTTTTGTAGCTCAGCAGCAGATTTAAGTTTTAAAAGTTGTGTCAAAACCTCTTCAATTTTTTGATTGATGGTATTAAGTGATTTGGCCAGTTCTTCAATGGTCAGAAGTATTAGATCCAAAGAGCATTTATTTAGAATTTGCTCCCACCTTTTTACGAATTCCTGATTGTCTTTACAAAGGGTCGGCGTAAATAAACCCTGCTCTGACATGGGCATCTAACCCCATTGATTATGGTAAAATGAGTAATGGTTTGACAGTAAATCTCTCAGGTAATCGTATGAAATGGCATGAGGGAAACGTTAGTAGGGTAAACGTTACCTTTCCCCATGAACATCAAACGAATCCCTGGTCCAAAAGGCAACACTTGTTCTCTGTTAATTTTTTTCTGGATTATTTGATATCTTTGATTGTGCATTTCATCAAAGTTACCAGCAGTAGGCTGTTCCACCCTCCCCGAACACACGTTTTTGATCCTTTAGTGAGACAAAAAAAAACGGTCTCAATCGAGGTATTAGAAGGATACAGACCAGTCCAATGGAATATGATGTAAAAACTAAAAGAGTTCCATTAGTTAAACAGACAATGAAAAACTGGTTAAAGAGCCACACGACTTCCATGCTTCAAGCAGACAACAAAGCTATGATGAAGGCACTAAGAGAGACCTCTGGGTGCCAAATTTTGGAGTTTACTAAGCCAACTGGAATCCTTGCAGGTTTGAAGTTTGAAGTTTTATTTATTTGTAAAGCGCAGCCAGGCCCAGGGGCAACCGGGCACATATTCTTAGATACAGAGTTACAATACATACAAAATACAATTACAGTACATTATAGTATATATACACAGTTACAGTATATTACAAGTCGGTACCAGATCTTGAGTGAAGGTGCTTCATGCGTTCTGCGTGAAGAGCCAAGATTTGGTTTTATTCTTGAGAGTTTGGAACGAGGGCTCAGTTCTGATGGAAGCAGGCAATGAGTTCCAGAGTTTTGAAGCTAGGACAGGGAAGCTCACACCACCCGCTTTTTGGAGTTTAAATCTGGACAGGATGAGGCTGTGAGTTTGTGCTGATCTAGTAGGTCGTGTGGAAGTGTGGAGTGTGAGATGGGAGGATAGGTAAGGTGGGGCTTTGTTGGCCAGGCATTTATGAGTCAAGGCTAGTGTTTTCATGGCAATTCTTTGTTTTACCGGGAGCCAGCGTAGGTCAGATCTGACGTTGGAGATATGGGACTGTCTAGGGATATTGAGAGCTGCCCTGATGGCATTATTCTGGATAGGTTGCAGTTTGTTGAGGTTAACTGGCTAGTCCCCAAGTAGAGGGCACTACAGTAGTCGATTTTGGACATAATGAGTGTTCTTGCCAGGGTAATGCAATTATGAGGGATCAGGAAAGGTCTGCAGGTGGTGATAGGTTTGCAAGTATAGGCCAATGCCGACCTTACTGCATTCGTTTGTCTGTTCAAGGATAGAGCACAGTCCAGGCAGACGCCTAGAGTTTTAGTGTCTTTAGAGACCTTGCTGTCATTACCGTCAATGTTGAAATGCTTGAAGGCTTGGTCTAATTTATTGAGGCGTTGAGTTGAGCCTAGTAATAGAAGCTCTGTCTTGTCGTCGTTAAGGCATAATTTGTGTTGAGCCATCCAGGCCTGGATGACCAGATAGACGTCATTCAATGATTTGGTATCGGCTGTGTGATCACCAGTGATGGGAATGAGTATCTGGGTGTCATCCGCATAGTTAGTGTAGGAGACATCCAGATAATCGAGCACATCGAAAAGGGGTTTGGTGAACACGTTGTAAAGCGTGGGCGATACACAGGAGCCTTGAGGGACGCCGCAGTGAATTGGAGAGGGGTCTGCAGAGGCTGAGGGTGAGAAGACCTGCATGGCCCTGTTACTTAGGAAGGAGTGGATCCAGGCATTGGCAGAGTCCGAGAAGTGGGCCGCAGATTTAAGATGTTGGCAAAGTATTTGGTGGTTGACCAGATCGAATGCTGCGGAAAGGTCGAGGAGAAGGAGTAGCGCTAGCTTCCCATTGTCCTTTAGTATCTCCATCTGGGTTTTCAAATCGATCAAGGCTGTTTCGGTGCCATGTTTAGGGCGGAAGCCGGATTGTCTTAACCCTAGGAGATTGTTGGATTCAAGGTAGTCTTGGATCTGCAGGTATGCTGCACGATCTAAAATCTTGAGCAAGAACGGGACCGTAGTGATAGGTCTAAAGTTAGTCGGTATGTTGGGGTCAAGGGATGGTTTTTTCAGTAGTGGGATCACCCAGGCATCCTTGAGGTTGTCAGGGACTATGCCAGTTTTGAAGGAGGCGTTTATGAAGGCTGTGATAAAGGGGGCTAGGTCATGAGAGGCTTCCTTGATGATAAGAGCAGGGCAAGGGTCACCTTGGCAGTTGGAAGGCTTGAGGTTGTTTATAATTCCTTCTACTTCAGGAATAGTAAGAGGGGAGAAGGCGAACGGTTTACACTTCATGTTGGCTTGACAGGTGCTAGATGTGGGAATGGTCAGAGGTTAGTCAGACTGTAGGAATTTTTTTTTGTCTCTAATGTTGGTTTGAAGGGATGCAATTTTGCCCAGAAGCGCTGTCTGAATATTGGTACACCAATTGCTATCTTTAGTGCAGGACTTGGGGGGGTGGGGTGCTACATGGGTCTCAAGTTCCTTGAGAATTTTGAATAATTCCTTAGTATTTGAATATGCTGACAAGATGCGGTTATTGTAGGATTCTTTTTTGGCCTGGAGTATGGCTTCTTTGTAGTTGAGAGTAGCTAGGAAAAGACTGTCCTTGTGGGTGTCAGACGGGTGACTTTTCCATCGTGACTCTGCGCTGCGTTTCTCTTTACATAGCACTCTGAGCTGTGGTGTGAACCACGAGTTAAGGTGCGCATGCTGTTTGGGTCTCCTAAGTTTGAGCGGGGCGATGGAGTTTATGGCTGAGAGCACTGTCTAGTTGTAGGTGTCAGCTAAGATAGTAGGGTCCGAGCAAGAGTCAGTGACGTTGATGAGGGTGGGAAGGATGAGGGGGAGTAACTTTTCAGGAGTTATGCTCTTTTTGTTTCTGGTAGGGATGGCCGGAGCGACGGGAGGCGTAAGTGAATGAGCTGCTTCAATGTTGAAGGTGATGATATGATGATCCGACCAAGCGCAAAGGGCATTTGAGAGACGGCTAATGTTACAATTGGTGTCGCTTAGCCAATCTAAGGACTGCCCTTTGATGTGGGTGGGTTCTTGTATATGATGGGAGAAACCTAGATCAGTTAAGGTTTTGGCGAGGTCAATGGCCGTGAGGTCATTGGGGTCTTGGTAACCTAGATTGCATATCTAGGTTACCTAGATTGAGGTCTCCTAGGATGATAGTTTGAGAGTTGGATTTCGCTTTATCAAGTACTAAGGCAGTGATGTCATCCACAAACGATGTGGGGGGGGGGCAGGGGGTCTGTATATTAGATGAATAGTGGCCGTTTGGTTGGTAGATAGTGGAGCTTTGACAGAGAGTAGCTCGGCAGATTCTAGATTAGTACTCGGTAGGGTTCTAAGTCCTAGTGAGTTTTTATGGAAGAATGCAATTCCGCCACTTCTGGAGGTGCGGTCACACCTGGAGATGGAGTACTCAGGGGAATGGCCAAGGAGAGTGCCGGACCCGAGGCGGGATGCAACCAGGTCTTAGAGATGGCAATGAGGTCAAGCTCCTGAGTCTTGATAAGATCAGCGATGTCCAGTGAGTGTGCTGCTAGGGACCTTGCGTTGACCAGAGCGGCCTTGATCAATGAGGTTTTGCTTGGTATGGCAGGGGTCGTCTGGGGGCACTGAGGGGTAGATGAGAAGGGGATCTGGGGGAACGGGCTGGGCGACAGGCGTTTCACGTATGCGCTAGGGTACATAGGGTGTTCTGTCATGCCCAAGAATCTGGCTCCTAGTCTTTTGTTTCTTAGGTGGGTGGAACAAGGTTGGTTAGGTGTGGGTTTTTTGCTGAAGTGGTCGAGCCATAAGGCAGGGGCATTAAGGTAGATGTTGGTATGTTGATGCTCAATACTCAGGTGAGTGGCCGAAGGTCTGTAAGTAGGGGCCATAATTCCAGCACGCAGAGAGCTAGGTGTAGCTAAACTGGCTAATGATAAATGGAACACATGGGTAGATGCCCACAGTAAGAGGGGTACTCTCAGTAAAGAGAACAATAGCCTTTGGGAGGAGGGGTGTGATAACACGATACCAGTGTTGAGATAATGGTGAGGCACCAGGCAAGTATTGATAGTCACTAGCTAGAATTACAAGCAATCCTGGGCTTATGAAAGGTGGTTAGGCGAAGGCATGCGACAATGCAACTCGTCTGCCTGAATGGGTAAGAAGGTGAGTGGCGATCAAAGGGGTGTGGCCTAGAAGCGCAGGTAGGCTAAGTGGATTATCTGCTGCAGACCACACAGGGCTATAATGAATTGCTAGCTTCAGAGCACATATAGGCTAAGTAGAACTGTCAAAGTGTAGAGTACAAAAGGCTAGGTATAACTGATGCGGTGCAGAGCACACAAAGGCCAAATAGAGCTGATACAGTGCATAGCACACAAAGGCTAAATTGAATTGTTAGCTGCAGGGCACATATAGGCTGAATAGAACTGATACAGTGCATAGCACACAAAGGCTAAATTGAATTGTTAGCTGCAGGGCTGGATAGAGCTGATACAGTGCATAGCACACAAAGGCTAAATTGAATTGTTAGCTGCAGAGCACATACAGGCTAAGTAGAACTGACATAGTGCCGAGTACATAAAGGCTACGTATAACTGATACAGTGCAGATCACACAAAGGCTAAATTGAACTAACACAGTGCAGGGTACATATAAGCTAAATAGCGCTGACACACAGTGCAGTACAAGTAATGCTGTTCAATGCAGGGACAGACAATTAGGTGGGTGGTGGGTAATGAGAAGCCAGGCAGGCAGTGTAGGACCTTAAGTCTTACAAGTGCGCAGAGGTGGGCCGGTTAGGGCCGCAGTGAGGCAGAACAGCAGATGCAATTAAACGTGCAGTGTCAGATTATAGGTTGTCAGACAGAGTGCTAGGTTCACAGAAGGGCAGGATTGTGCCTTAAGGCTGGAGGCAGGGTAGAAAAGCAGGGTTGGAGTTACTAGAGTTACCTTTGCGCTGGAGTGTTCCTCTGGAAATGGAGATGGGCCAACAGAAGGTCGAACTAGGCATGAAGCGGGGAATGTCAGACGCCGCTAGTTTGGATGGGCATGAAGTGACCAATGAAAAAGTAGTAACCAGCAGACAACGAAAAACGGAGAATCACGGTGCCTTTTGGTGAGAGGCTGTAGCCAATCAGCTCACAGCTACAGGCCTGGTGAGGACAAGACAATTCCGGATCGGCTGCCATCTTCCAGTATAAAGCACCTCGTGTGCTCCAATGGTGGATGCTGCTAAATAAAGAGGTTGAGAAGCACTCGCTCTATATTGGAGCGTGAGGATAGATAACTGTGTAGGTTTCGCGTTTCGGATTCTGATGAGGTATTAGCAGTGCTAATTGCAGCGGGGCACGGAGGGGCTTAGGGACAGCTAGTAATGAGCCCCAAATTTACCTCAATTACCGATGAATTGAGGGCCTCCAGAAATCAGCCCTCGGAGTGTAATCTTATGATCTCGCTCATTGAAAACCAGATCAAATCCTCTAGTTCATCTAGGGCATCTGGCACAAACGGTATGGCTAATGTCAGTTTAAAAGCCAACCCGGAGGTTTGGGCAAAAGCACTTTTCTTGTTATTCTCCGATATAAAGCTAAACCACAATATTCCTGTCTCATGGAATGTCTTCTATATCATTCCCATATACAAGAAAGGGGAATGATGGCTGCCCTCAAACTATCGGCCTATTGCAATCATGGATGGAGAATCAAACATTTTTGCAGGATTAGTCTTGAAATACATAGTAGAATGGGCTGACTTAAATAATATCTTATCTGACCGACAGTTCGGTTTTCGTAAGGGTATGGGAATGGAAATAGGAGGCCTTTTATTCACTTTACTTCTAGAAAAAGCATGCAAGAAATCAGCCACTCCAATCTTTATGGCCGCAATTGATCTCTCTCTCGCCTTTGACATGTTCTATTATGGTCTAAGCTTCTGTATCTTGGGATGCTCCATGGACTTTTAGCCATTCTAATCCATCTACACGAGGGCTCGGTAATTCAGGTACCAATAAATGCTGAGGGCAACTTATCCCGTACGATAAAAACATCCAACCGATTTAGGCAGGGCTGCATATTTTCCCTGACACTTTTCAATCTATATGTGTCGGATGCGGGAAAGATCTTAAAAGTAGCCTCCCTGATTTGTCCTAAATCGAGGGCAATAAAATAAGCTGGTGCGCGTACGCCGATGATTTTCTGTTGGTTGATGGAACACCCATAGGCCTTCAGTGTAAACTCGCTGCCTTCTCTGTCTATATCAAAGAAAATGGCCTAATAATAATGGAAAAAAACCATAATGTGCCGTACGTACCGTACAAACATTCCTAGTTACAGACGGACTTTAAATTACCATATTCTTGGAAAAACAAGATCAATGCGCTACTTGGGCTTCCCTGTATTCGATTCTTGCAAAAAAATTTGTATTGGAATTGCGTCTTAGAAAGAACTGTCAATATGATATGTCAGATGAAAAAAGTGGCTAAAAAATACTGTAAATAGTCTTTGATTCCACTACTCAAGTTTTATAAGCTAAAAGTTGTTCCAAAATGAATATATGGTCTTGAGATACTACCCTTCTATTCTCCCATGTCTCTGCAGAAGCTTGAATCAAAAATATGGCGAAAGGTGATTTTTTTTATCTCCATAAATGTGTTCCGTTAAACGCTTTGCATTATGAACTGGGACTTTTGTCACTAGAGTGTATGGTTCAATGGAGAAGAATGGCCCTATACAGAAACCTGTTTATGTCCAATCAAAATTGCCTTTATGCCATAATTGGGGACACACTGAAAATGGGCTCCTTGGAGTCAGTATGGTTGACTCTTCAATTAGACTGTTTAAAAGCACTCAAAAATATTGGTTTATCGCACACAAACTTAATATCCAATCCCAACACATAAAAGCGATTTTTGCAGTACAGAAACTGGGCGAGAATAACTGAGAGTGTACGTGCCTCTAGGATCTATTACCATCTAGTCCAATATGGGAAATTTATGGGCAACCCTGAGTCATACCTTCTCAAATTCCCAGATCACCATTGGGGCATTGCTTACCTGAGATTTCGCTTTAATGTTTTACTCACCAGGGAAATTCTGGAAATCCGAGTAGGGGACAAAGGTAAACACATTACATGTCGCTTATGTCATAGTGTTTCTGCATTTGAAACTTTGAGACATCTTTTGCTGGAATGTGACGCTATAAAGTTTCAACGTGTGAGTGCATTTGGTAAATTTGTTTTCTATTTAGAGTGTGTCAATATTCCCGAGATCTGGTGGAATATGCTGCACGGGAAATCAGTACCATTAAAATTGGCCACTGTGAAATTCCTAGCTGAAGTATGCGGGTTAGTAAATGTACCAGGTAGAGCGACCTCAACTCTGACAAACTAATTGATTCTACCATGTGTCCATCCCTTTGCCACTGGTAGTCATTGCAGATCACCTATATAAATTGCTCATAATTGACTAAGTACTTTATCTCCAGTAACTGGGGAATGCACTAAGTATACCTAATCCAGAGTGTCCCAATACTGACGATGTTTGCTGTTTTATGTTTTAAGAGAAATAAGTATCAATAAAATTAGCCATTGTCAATTCCTAGTAGAAGTATGCGGGTGAGTGATTATATCAGATAAACTTTTTCCATCTTTAATGAATTACGTGAAATTATTGTCTAATCATTCCTATGCTACGTTTACTCATTTTTTGTTATTGTTTGTGTTAATTGTGTTTTAATATGTTTGTTTATCGTATACGAAAATTGAAAATTGTCTTTAGGAGCCAGATCTATCATAGCTTCTGGGTTGCCTGAAATTACTGTACTAGTAGTATGGATATGAAAATTGAAAATATACCAAGTAGTATGATCTGCTGTATTTGTAGATTTCTTGTAAGAATTGCCTAACTCATTTGTTACTCTTGTTATGAATGTCATTGTTTTTGTTATGAACAATATTGTGTGTAATGATTTTACGTATTTTAATTATTGTAATAGTAGCCATTGGTTTATAGTGATTATTTCGAAAGTCAAAGTTTCGAATGCAAAAGTTTCGACAAAAGATGCGTTGAAAAAATCATTTTTAAAAAATTTTTAATGGGGGTCCCCCCAACCCTTGTTTTTTTTAACCCTTAACACCCACTTTAGTAAAAAAACAAACCTTTACCTGCAAAAAAATGCATTTTTTCGATGCATTATTTTTCGAAACTTTTGTATTTGAAACTTTTCCTTCGAAACAATGCCTGGATACCTAGCCGTTTTGTAAAGGTTTTTAAACCCAAAAACAAATAAAAAATAAAAGAATTGTATATAAGTTTACATTTGTATTATCAAGAGGAAAGAAGAGGGATGTTATGTACACGTCAAGGCGCCAACGCAGTGACATAAAATAAACACTGCGGCATGCTTCTGAGAACAATGGTTGCAGGCGAATTACCAAGCCGTGTGGATGCCTGTTTATGCAGCGCACCCCCCCACACGCCGGCTCCAGGCCCCATCCACCACGAGCTGGAGCGCCGGCAAACCAGCAGGTAGCCACCTAACAGCGCCCACCCCTGATCAGTCTGAACAAGCCCAATAGGCTAAGGATACATTGGACAACCTATGATCAGGATCCAGGTCTATCTGGCTCCTCACTAGTGGTTTGGGACCCCATGTTCTGGTGTAGGCAGAATCCATCGACTTCACCAATCCCTGGAAAGGATTCTGGTACAACCTCTGCTGAAAATGTCTGTGTTGCATGTTGAACAGTTTGCATAATCACTCTATTGTGGTTATAAATTGGATGTGGACGAGGCTGCTTCATGGAGCTCTAAATGCGATGGGAAAACAGGAGAGGACAGTGTTGTTCTCGGATTGCTTGTGTTCCCGTGGGGACTTGGGCTAGCAGGCTTTGGGTTGGATGGCTCCTATTGCTGCCAGGTCTGTGGGTTGATTTACTTTTGGCAGATCACCTTCTGCAAATGAACAAATGAGCTAAAATAATTAATATAAGCGGCCCATAGCACTGAAAGTGGTTATGAATAATTTAAAGCTATCTACACATGGCTTTTCGGGGTGTTTATAGTGGTTTCCCCAAATAAGAGTTGTTATTGCCAAATTTGAGCTCCTTGCCTAAAGAATTAATCTGAACCTCACTGACACGAAAAGACTGAAATAGGTGTGGGGTTGCTTGTGTTCACATGTAGAGAAGATGTGGCCTGGCAGTATACACTTAGTGTTAGGATAAAGAGTGATTTGAATTTGAATGGCCACCTGGTAGGGCCAAGAGTGATTTGCACACGACTGGTCACAGTGTAGGACCAAGACTGAGTTGCACGTGACTGGTCACAGGGCAGGACCCAGAGCGATTTGGATGTGGCTGGTCACTGGGTAGGAGCAAGAGTGATTTGCATATTACATGTCACTGGGTAGGAGCTGCAGTGATCTGCATATGACTGGTAACCGTACATAATGGTGCAGACAGGTTAAACACAGTGGAGTAGATGCTGCAAAGAGTACTTATCAGTGAGTAATGAAATTCTTGTTTTGGTGCATCCATTGATGTAGGAGTAGAAAGGTGCAGGTCATGTTGAACAGAATAAGTACATTTTCTGGTTTTTCCAGACTGTCACTTTCTCGGGTTCAATGAGGAAGGGGGAGAGTCTTCTATTTGGAGATAGCACACGGCATTGCCCTACTGCCAAAACCATGGTCTTTCAAAAGGTTAGGGCGTTTTAGACTGACAACCGTAAGCATATGGTTAGCCCACCAAAGCCCCATTTTTAATGAAAACATGTAAATGTTGCCTCGTGGAGAATAGTGTATTTGGGCAGCATTTTACAGTTGCCCCTAAGAAGATAATGCCCAGTGTAGCCTGGGGTCGGCGAGCACTTGAAGCTTATTCCTGGGAGCATGCTGCCCCATCTACAGTTGGGTGTACCAGTGGACACAATGCCTCATCCAAGCTGGGTGTGAAAGCCACTGTCACATGCTGCCATGTCCAACTTTGCATGGGCAGGCATTTGAGTAATACCCCTTAGAAGATACTGTCCCATCCAACCTTGCTTGGTCAGGCCTTCAATGCTGTCCGTGGGGAAATAATGTACCATCCAACCTGGGGTGAGTAGGTATTTGCATGTTATCCCTTAGAACACATGGTCCATATTGGCCCTTCTGCCCTTGGAAGGCGGGCCTTTCAATGTTGTCCCTGGGAACATTCTGTCCCAGCAAACATTAGCTAGGTAGAACTATAAATGCGGTCCCTAAGGACATACTATCCCATTCAGCCTTGGTTGGGCAAGCCTTTGGCTGCTGTACCACTGAATATACTGTCTCATCCAGCCTGGGATGGGCAGGCATTTGAATGTTGTCCCTAGGGAAATACTGGTCTATCCAACAATGGGTGGTCAGACCTATGAATTTTGCCCATAGGATCATACTGCTACATCCAACCTTGAGTTGGCAGGACTTTGAATGCTGTCCCTGGGAATATACTGTTCCATTCATGTTTCGGTGGGTACCCTTACTTATGTTGACCCTATGGTATAGACAGCCTTCTATCGAAAATCTGGGATTTCTGTGTCTGGGATCTCAAAACTCTGTCACAAACACTTTAAAGTATGTTCCTGTTTTTTAAATTTATAATTTTATATGCATTGTCATCGTCAGGTCTGGGTGTTTAGTTCAGGATTTAGGGATCCACTGTTTTGCAAGTTTAAACCCCAGCAGGCAGGACCAGCTCAGCTCTTCATCCTTCCAGGGTCAACACATTGGGTAATCGCAGCTTTTAGCACAGATGTGTCACTGACTTTCTTTCAGCCAATCAAAATGCTCAGAATTCAGTCCATAATTACGGGCATTGAATGCAATCCAGATATTCTGACTTAAGGAACAGACTGGGAAACAACAGAAAAAGTAATTAAGCAGCTCCTCCCACACGTTGTAGGTCAATGCACCCAGAAGTCCCTTACAGCATCAAGCCATAAAACTGCTACCACCTTTATCCCACCATTTGTATGGCAGTCCCTGAACAATATTTTCCCACCTCCCTTTATTGAAATATTACAAAAGAAAAACATATACTAGCACATTTTTCCTATTTACTGACTATTAGGGTAATCTTGTTTACTTTACCGCCAGTTTGCAGTTCCCACAAAGTGCTAACAGCCGTAGAGACCTCGGGAGGGGCACTATCTCTAGAGATAATATTCCTAGGGACTGAGTCATTATCCGGAAAAAGGACCTCTCCCTCGGTGCATGAGGCTTTAGATATTATTACAGCGCTTGGAAGCCGGAGGATTCCAACATAAAGCACTTTATAAAAACCTATTATTTGTATTATTATTACTATGAATAACTCACTGTTGTGAGGGGGCAGTGATGTCTCCCGTTAGTGAGATTGAGCAAGGCGCATATATATATATATATATATATCTCCTTTTTAGATGACAATAATAGTAGATGTAATTACTAATCTGCTTGCAGATTGTGGGGGCCCGCGGTGCTCCTAGAAGGTGACTAAATAAAAGAGAGCGTGCCTAGTTCACAGCTTAGCAGATGCGCCGGTCTAAAAGCAGAGGCCGGGTGTTCACACAGTAGCATATGGACCCCACTAGCCTTGTGTCCGAATTCACTACCTACCGTTTCTACTGTTACGAGTGGCAGGCCACAGGCGCCAGACCATGTTCCAAATGCAGGACCCTCACATCAGCGTTTACTACTGGCGACCTCATTGGAGAGGGCAGCTGCAAAGCTTGGCCAATCGGGTGACGTCCTCTTTTTGAGTTCCCAGTATCCTGGCAACAGAATGAGTCAAGGGGGTTTACATCATGTCTATATTTCCAAAGTTACCGAATATATGAGTGATATTATTACCCGAGGCACCTGCTCCTTTGGTTCAGGGGCCAGCGTTGTGGAATGAGCTGGGAGGACAAATGCTGCCCTCGAAGTGTTAATGGGAACACACGATCGTGGCACACGAACGACGACTGGGCACTTTCTCAATGTTTTGACGCCTGCCAATATTACTGTGGCTTGAAAGTGCTAGCATGCATGGGGGCAGGAGAGCACTGATATTTCAGCAAACTGGGCCCTTTCTGAAACTGCAGGTGCATCTGAAAGGGCAGTGGGGCTGGGGCAGAATCACAGTCACTGGCCCCTTGCATGGGTTGACTCTGCCCGCCCTTCGGCGCACAGGCCAGGTTTTCTCGGTGCATCTGCCGTGTTTTCTTTCCCTTTCCCTTCCGCTACCTCCTTCTACTCCGATGCCAGCCTTTTCTTTCTTCTGTGTGTGAGCCTGCCCCTCACACTTACACTATCACCAGGATGAACCAGCACGAGGGAAATGCACCAAAAGGAAAGATGCCACATTATTTCTATTTCTCTTTTCCTAAAACAGTTCCTCAAGCGTCGACCTGCGCGTGGTAAAGTCAGGCCTCTTTAATGGCTGTAAGTGTGGGGATATGGGCTAAAAGACCTACTAACTCATTCTGGTGCGTGAGAGTAGGGCCTGCACACCCTAAAACTACAGCATTAGAAACATGGAAGGCGCACTGGAGCTCTTCCGCCAGACACCACCCTCTGCCAGACACGGAGGCGATCTGGGCCTGTCTCTGGGTGGGGTGCAGCAGGCCCAGGACTTCCAGCATCGCCTCTCGCGTCGACTTCCGTGTCCGGCGGCAGTGTAAAACCCATGTCTTCCCTTCCCAAAAAACCACTTGCCACCCATTAATCTCCCCCTCCCCATTACAGCAGAGCCACTGGGCATATCACTTCCACCCCTAGGCCTCTAACTCGCCCCCCACAACCCACCCACCTCATCCAGGCCCCAACTTCCACAAGCCACAGCGAAATACAAACCCACAATTGGCTCTTCCTCTTGAAACATTATTACAGTGTGGTCTCTTTCAGGCGACGGTGCTGTGACATGTCACATCGCCCAGTTAACAAATAGGGTCACACAAGACATGCAAGGGGTGGACGAGCGGAGAACAGTGAAGCAATTAACAGCATCCCGTTGCGTGTGGTCACGTGGAGTTGTCAGAGCCGTGTGTCCCAGGCACCCACGGAAACACAACAATGATCACAGGAGGTTTGGTCGCCTATGCGAAAGCGCACACTGCGCCCGCTGGCGAGCATCACAACCGCGGTGCCCTCGATCGTTGCAGCCCAGCAGCTGCACGGCCCAGCCACTGCCAGGCCGGGCCGTGCAGCACGTGCTAACATGAGCAACCCCACCAGGCCTCCCAGGCGAGGCTGGGTAACTTGCCTTATGGCGACAAGCTCAGCAGAGGGACAGCAGCCCCCACACAGGGCCAGCTCCCCTCTTCTCCAATCTGATAAGGGAGACAGCAGGCTCTGCTGCTTCAAAGCGCAGGAAGGGCGAGATAATAAAAATACCTGACCCTTCCACTGAGACAAGTGGGTGCTGTGCACCCAGGGGGCAGCCAAAAACCCACGCAGGGAAAATACAAAGAGACAGACTGTGAGCTGCAAGGCTGGCCTGGGGGCTGGTTCACAGCCCCCGCAGAAGTACTTCAAAGACCTGGGTTTCCCAAGTCCTATAAAATGAGCTGCTTTCAGCTCAGAAAAATCACAAACTGTTTGTGGACCCTGCACAGGGACCCAAACACCCCAAAGGAAGTTTGCTGTGTACTCAGCATCTTTGTGTTTCCTTCCTGTAACCCCCTCTCTCCAGAGTTCGCTGTGTGTGCGGCGTCTCCTGCTTTCATCGCACGAACATTGTCCTGTTCGTTTGTCATTATTTGGAAGCAAGCAGCCGTAAATAATATCCAGGTTGCAGAAGGGGAAACGTTTTCCGTGGTCCAGAGGACCGGCGCAAGCCGAGGCGGCAACGGCAGACCGCGTGCATTTCAGCCAGTGCAGAGGCTTGCTGTCTAGAGCGGAGCTTGCATGCAGAGAAAGCAACAAAAGAAATCAACCCGGCGCAGGCGGCGTGCAACTTGCAAGTAAATCAGCCCCTGCACCGTGGTTGCCTGGAAACTGGAAGTCAGGACGGTTCCGTGAGGGGCATAAGTGTAACGCTGTGAATTGGAAGCAAGGAAGCCAACACAGAGCAGCATGTGGTGGTTTTAAGGCACGGGGCACAGCAATGAGACATTTAGCTTTCAGTAAACACAAATGCCCGAGGTGGACAGAATACAACAGCCTGGGAGAATTGTGTGGAACATGCTGGGAGAACGGTGTGTGACACGAGCTAAACTGATAGTTACGGACCCAAATACCGACAGCAGGCAATTTGGCACAGAAGAGTGCCTTACAGCGACAAACCTGCTTTTCAGTTTTACGCTACCTACGAAACAGCTGAAAGGTGTACAACAACGTGTATTTCAAGGGCCAAACAAGTTATTTAAAGGCGAATATCGAAAACTCTTACATACATAAAGGGGCCGCACAGGAAGAATTTTTTAAGCAGCAAGCCGGGTTATTCCGCAATCCAGGCCTCTTTTTGGGGAGCAACATCACGAAAGGTGTTAGTGCATGAATACAGGAGCAAACATAGTGGGTAGAGTTCAATATGTTGACAAACTGTTCTTTACTATGAAGGGGCAATTTCGTTTTAACATGCACACACAATTTAAAGGGCATTTCATTAAGAATTCGAGATCAAACTATAAGACAATTTCGTTTGACCAGCCAAACAGATAAATTAAGGTGCACTACATAGAAGGCTTAAGAAGTGAGACAGTCCAAGTTAAGGCAACCTGCATCTGACAGTACCCTGGTACGGGGCACAACACAGCAGCTACCTAGCACAAGTAACATCAAACCAGATATTTGTCTATTTGCATAGGGGACACCCATTAGTAGGTTGCCTCAAAAATGTAAAATTTTGTTTATATTCTAAACAGGAAGAAGCATGGCACACAATTGAAAGCCACAGGAGCCCACTAACGTGCCACAAAAACCAAAATCACCACATTTGCAAGCTGCAATTGAGGCAGCTGAGCACTATGTTAGGGATTGGGTCAGAGAGCATTTATACTGCCTACCGAAGGAATGGGTGCCGCGACCTGCAGGGTTGGAGACAGCCCCCCTCCACCAAAGAAACAAGGCACCAGAGGGCCAGTGCAGTATATTATCAAAATTATGTGAGAATATGAAAGTGATACAACAAATGATGATGGGTTTTAGGGACAAGTAACAGGCGCCTAAAGACCCAGAAGGGGCAACAGGGCACAACATACCGTTAGAACCCACAATAATTATGGACCTAGTGACACCCTCAGTAACACCAACACCACTAGCTGCATCCACAGTACCATCAACACCATTGGCCACACATACAGTACCAGCAACTTCAGTGACCGCACCCATAGGGTCACCAACAAAAAACGACTGCGCCAACAGGGTTAGACCCGGCAGGGCCTCGGAAAGCATGGGCGATGCCCACACCAAACGCCATGGGGCTAATAAGCATAAACAGCAGCAGCACGTCAGATATTTTGACATTCAGCAGTGCACAACTTGAGCTGAAATTAAGATCCTTTGAAACCGAAATACTTAACCGGTACAAAAAATCCCTGGCTGGAAAATTGATATAATGATTAAAGAGGCCATATGGATAAAAAGAATTCATTGAAATATTTTGACTCATAGAAGCCCAACGCAAGGGGAGGAATGCTTTCAGGGATCCAAAAAAGATTGAAGACAAGGCCATAGCCAGGAACGCCCACGTAGAGCAGAACTGGGACAACTGGTTGAAATCTTTTGCTATATTAGCAACAATAAACTTGGAAACATTCCCCAGGGATGGGTTAAAACTTGGGCATATATGGAAAAAATAAGAGAGGCATAACTTGCCCACAAAGGAAAGGGATGGCTAGCATACAATATAATATTTAGAAGGAGTATGTCAGAGAGGCCAACCAAAGAATGGGACGAAGTACAGAATGATCTATACATATTGAACGCCAAACCCCCATAAGAGGCAGGGGTTGCTCAAGCATCGGCCAAATATAATAAAAACTCACAAGGGGGAAACAGAAGTTTTGAGAATAAGAAACAAAGGAAGGAGAGCAGCCCTTTCAAAAGAACCAGCCATGGGCAGCTAGGGCAAATACCCTCGGACAGAGCAGAAACCACACCACAAAATTCAAGATTCCATGCCAGAATTATGGAAAAAAAATCAGTGCACAGGGGGCAAGGAGTGCTGGTATAAGCACAGCTGCTCCAATTGCAACAGGGAACACCCAGCAAGCAACTGCACCAGATTGCCCGCCAAAACACCAAAAAAGAAGAGCAATAGGGAAACACTGCCGGCAGTTCTGGAACCGCCCAAACATTTTAACAAAGCCCTAATGATTTATCCGGATAAAGAAATCAGCTCAGCAATCAAACAGGGTTTCAAAGAAGGTTTCATTATCCCTTTTAATGAAGTAGGGTCCCATAAAATCCCCAAAGAAATTTGGTCTCAGCCAGGGACAATCCAGAAATAGTGAGAGTTAAAATAAAGAAAGAACTACGTCTGGGCAGGATTGCGGGCCCATGGGATACAATGCCATTCTGAAACTACCTAGTGTCTCCACTAGGCCTAGTGCCTAAAAAAAAAAGAACCTGGTAAAATGAGGCTAATACACCATTTTTCATACCGCAGGGGCGCTCTCTCAATGAGGGCATCCTGCACACGGAATCTGCTTTTACTTACACACATTTTCAGGAGGCATTCAGACTAATACAAGACTGTGGCAGGAAAGCCCTTATGGCTAAACTGGACATTGAATCCGCTTTTAGGTTACTACCGGTACACCCACGTTCTCAGCAATGGCTAGGGTTTACGTTTGAAAATACATTTCATGTGGACAGATGCCTCCCCATGGGATGCGCAGTATCAGGCGCCCTTTTTTGAGCGATTCAGCTCGTTCTTCCAATGGGCATTTCAGAAACAAGTGCCAGGGGTCAGAGTAGTGCACTACCTGGATGATTTCATGGTGATGGGGCTGGCAGAGTCAGAGGACTGCAGTAGGGCACTAACAACGTTTGGAAAACATGGCTGCACCATGGGGCATCCCATTGGCAGTGGAGAAGACAACTAAACCATCCACAAACATTTGTTTTTTGGGGATAGAGATAGACTCAGCGGACGGCCTATGCAGAATCCCAATTCCAAAAGTAGCAGAACTTTTGGACAAAATCCAAGAGCTAACCCAGAGCATGCACCAAACCCCACCTGCACATCAGGCCAGACAAAGAAGTGAAGGAAGATCTTAAAGTATGGGGGAATTTCCTCGCAAATTTTAACAGGGCCACACTTTGGCACACGCCATTGAACACTGGGCCAAAAAGAGTCCCTTTTACAGATGCAGCAGGCAGCAAGGAGTTTGGGGCCATACTAGACACAGAATGGGTGGCCGGACAATGGCCCGAGCCATGGCACACAGCAGGATGGGCAAAAAAAATCACGCTATTGGAAATATTTCCCCAATTTCCCATCGGGCTAATCATACGCCTGTGGGGCAGGCAGCTGGCAAAACACGGAACTCATGGTATGGTCTGACAACACAGCGGTAGTAGGAATCATAAACAAAAGAACTACCAAATGCAATTTGGTTTTCAGAGTACTACGAGCCATCACGGCGGCCACACTGCATGAGAACATTATTTTTTTTTTAAAGCAAAACACATTGCTGGAGCAGCCGCTTTATCTTGCTTTCAGTGGATAAGATTTCTGGAGCTAGCGCCACACACCCGAGAAAAGATGACACCAATCCCAGCGGTCTGCTGGGCAATAATGGGAAGCTAGAGAGAGTTGCATCAACGCCTGTGCCCGAGGGCAAAGGCCAGGATGGCCAGCAACAAACAGGCACCTCAAAAACGGGAGCCAGCAGCATGCTGGACACAGACAGCATGAACCCTGCCATGGGGTTCCTGCTAGAGATGGCGGAGAAGGCATTGGCTAGCAACACTACAGCCCAGTACAGTAAGTGCTTGCAAGCAGTTTTTAGAGCAACAGGTCTAAACCATGTAGAGTTAATAACAATAAAAGATGTAGAAATATTTTTTAAATAGGCTCACCACCAGGGGTTTAAAAAAGAGTGGGCAAAAAGACATTTGATGGCAATATCTTATTTTTCAAAATTACGGAGTGACTCAGACATCACGCAAAGCGCATTAATCTCATACGCAATTAAAGGTTGGGGCAAGGGAAGGGCCGCAGGTTGATACTCGCCGCCTGCTAGATTTTAAGAAACTAGTTAAAAAAAACATATTAGACAACATATGCTCACACCCATATGAGGCATTTTTATTTCAAACAGCGTTTTTTCTCGCATACTTTGGGGCCTTTAGAGTGGGAGAGCTAATAGCTTCCAGCACCAAAACAAACAACGGGTTAGGGCATCATCGAAACCAGGGTAAGAAAGGACAGCGTCAACATAGAAATACAATGATCAGAAACAGGGGCTAAAAGGGTCACTAACATTTGCTGCATCGATGATGCCCCAAACTGCCCAGTGTGCATCACTAACCTTTATGACGCACAACAACCCAAAGTGGCAGGGAGATTCTTGATCCACAGAGATGCCTCAGCGTTGAGTCACTATCAATTTAAAGGGGTGCTGATGAAAGCAATCAGTACAGCAGGATGGAATACGATGGAGTATGGCACCCACTCCTTTAGGATTGTGGCATTGGGGCAGCAATCTCGGCATGGCAAGGTAAAGAAAATAGGGGGATGGAAATCTGATTGTTACAAAGGACACATCAGACCAGAACTAATATAGTTTCTTTTTCACACACCCTTTTTTCTGTAACCCCTGCCCCCCCACCCACCCTCAACCCATTTCCTCCTCTACAGAAAAAACCTGCAGAGCAGGACACACTCCTAACAATCAGCCTGGATAGTTGGGCACTCATATGTGTTCAGGACAGGGCGGTCGGTGGAAGAAAACAAAAACGGCCCAGCCTTAAGGAACACGATTGCGCCATGGTGGGGCTACAGAGGCCTCCTTTGGACGGACATCCATGACAAGTTAGCCGACCAAGCCTCTTACAGAGACCCGCCCAATTTTTGATAATTCACCTGGGGGGCAATGACCTAGTAAGCATGGGTAGAAATGTTTTAGACAAGGAAATATGTGCCTCACTATCAGGCATTTCGCACAACGGGAGGGACACAGAAATTTATTTTTCAGCAATCCTGCCCAGTAAAATATGGGAGGGGGCCAGCTGCTATAAATCTATAGACAACTCCAGGAGGAAATTGAACAGAGGGCTTGAAAAATTCTGTATATCCAGGGGTTTGAGGTTTATAAAACACCCAGCCATAACACTAGGTGACCCCGATCTGTCTCACAAGGTTGGCACCACCTGTCCGGGCACAGCATGGAGCAATTGTATAGAGAAATCACTGATACTTTAGCCACCAGAGGCTGCAAATAAACAAACCTTTAGGGGAACACAGGCAGCTGAAAACCTACCTGTGTGTGGCGGCATGGGCCAGAGGTAGTAACCTCAGGACCCGGTGCCCAAAACTACTATATATTATGTTATGCGTTTATTGTTTATGTTCCATAACCATAACTGTAAACAATAAAAACCTACGGCCTTTTATTGCCAACACTTGACCAAATGTGTGGCGTAATATTCCAGGGGGAGGTCAAGGGCTGTAGAGCATGACACACTCACCCCAACACAACAAATGTAAGTTTGCCTGTATAAGGGTCCAACAGTTACGTTGTGGAACTCCCTCATCCTCGGCCCTGGGCCGGCTACAGCAGTGATCTGCCTGTTTCTCTGGGTTTGCAGCTAATACATAAATAAAAAACAATCAGAGTCATCTGGAACTGACGGGGCACCGGCTCCTCCTCACGGAGTGCTTGTGCGCATCCAGGATCTCCTGTAGACGGTCCAATCACCAGCAGCTAGTGTAAGCTATGCAAAGGTGTTTGTGCAACTCGAGGGGAGCTCCCCAGCATACTAGGAATGCTAACTGGGGAGCTGGTGTCTACGAGCAATACACATGAGACAAATAAGAAATGCCTGTGTGGGGGACTCACCAACTGTTGTGCAGCCAAAGACATGGCAGATGAAGATGACATTTCTCCAGGAGCTGGCAGACTACCACAACAATGGTCCCTTGCCCCTCTAACTGATTTTGACTTTGCAGGTTCCCTGTCAAGCCTGGGTCCGCACTGGAACCTCTGGATCGAAAGGCTCAGGCACTGGTGGAAATGGAAAAAATCTGGTGGAGGATCCCACAAGGCCTGGGGTGGGGGCTGAGTTTTGGGGATGGCCAGTGTCCAAGGAGGTGGGGTTTAGAGGGGCAGAGCTGGCAGGTGACCTCCGATCAAAGGAAATGTCCAAAATAATAGTTTAAAACAGCACAATCTCTTTCATGCTACTTCTTTTTCAAACTATATATCAATTCCACTTTAAACCACTTCCATGGCACTGGTGCACCCAAAATATGATATCATTACCACTTGAAAACTGCTTTGGGGTCCCATCATGTCATGAGGTGTGAAGGCAAGCAGCAAGCGCTGGGGTAGGGCTTGCAGTCAGGATTAAGGACGGAGCCACACTGAGAATTTCTTCTGTGTGAAGGCTAGCCAGAGACACCACCTACCTTGACCCACTGATGCCATATCCCGGGCTATTGGAAAAATTGGGGCCAGGCAAGAAAGTAGAGGCCACAGTTAGGGAGTTGACAACCCATGATGGTGTATGGACCAGACAGACACGGTTGCATGGGGAAAGTCTGCCATGCCCCTGGACAATCCTAAGGGGCTGAGAGAAGGATCACTGGGGACAAACAGAAGGAGCCCCGCTGTTGGCAAATGCTTCCCGGCACTGGTAAGCAAAGTGCCCTGTTCCCACTAACTGCAGTGGAGCCAGTGCTAAGGAGCGAACAGGAGACAATCATAAGGCTGTAATACAACACTGCCTGAAATTACAAAAGCTTTACTTTTTTCTCTCTTTTTGTACTGCTTAGCTAACATTAGTATTGGCAGAGCTTAAAAACACCCAGCAAACAGTGGTCAAAGTGTACGAAAATAAGTAGTGGAACTATGTTCCCTACTGGCCTGCACCGCTCCCCACCAACCCCATCGCCCGCGCCCACCGACAATACAAACGCCCAAACACATGGGCCTGCTGTTTAGGGAAACGTTCAGTGCAGTGCAGTAAAAGTGCAAGTTTCAACTTCTTCCTACACTTTTATTTTAAAACGAAACCATTCTGGAGCGGTTTCTTTTTAAAATATAAGCCTAGGAACCGAACACTGCTTGCATGGCACATGTTGAGTTCGGTTCTGCATTTTGCGACAGTTTAATTCGTCAATGCATGACTATACACGAGGAATGGTGTTTTCTACTGTTGCCCCAAAGTCACGAAAAATATAATTCTCCACATTTAAATCGGGGTAAAGAAAATCTTAACATCCATAGTGAAAATAGCTGCAGGTGTGGCGCAGGTCACTTCTTAGCCAGTGTTAGTTCTTTTAGCTCATTATATAAACGAGAGGTAAACTTGAATATCTTTAAACTATATTTAAACTACCCTGAATTTCCCATTAAAAGCAATGTAAACATGTACTCTCTGCCCTCGGCGAGAACTGTGCACAAAGAGTAACCTGCTCTGTGTGATCTCGCACAGGGCAGATTAGATCTGCCGGGCCTGTCAGGGTGGGGGCTGGGCATTCTGCTCCCCCAGACCCCACCTTCGCGGGCCCAGGAGTATAGTCTGCGTGGGTGCGGTGCCTGCATGAGGCAAGCAAAGAGCCATCCTTAAGGCCTGCTGTTGTGTACACGTAGGGGGGCGGAGCCAGAAGAGAGCTCATGGTGGCAATGAGATGCTCTGCCCTCCTACACCATGCCATACTTAGCTTGTTGCTTTAAAAAAATAAAATTCTCGCTCAAAGTAACGAGTAACCCAGCTGCAGAGCATAGGTTTGGTGTTTCGGCGGCTGACTCTGGCCAGATCCCGAGATCCGGCTTCACATCTGGTGCCGGTTCTCGGATCCGGCGAGAGACGGCCCAATGACCAGCACTGGGCTCAGGATGTATTTTGATGCCACCAGGCAACTAAATGATCATGCCAAGAAATCCACTCTATCGTATTCTGCGGGTCTTGCTGTCCATAAGGTGTCAAGACCCTGTGGTCGGCTGTCAATTGATACGTTGCTGACTTGCTGCCACAGCAGCGCTGGGGGAGTATTTCACCCTGATGGTCAACAATGACTACGAAAGATATAACGAAATAGAAAGAGAGTAAGAGAGTGATGCGTTCCATAGAAAGCTATGCCAGCTGCCATTCACATGCGTGTTGACCAACGAGGAAGATGAGGTGCCACAACAGCTGGTCTAGGGCTGGCTGTCAGTAAAGATATAGAATCACTGCGAGGGACTACTTCGGCACACATTGTGAAGTTTTTTTCCTTTACATTTTCAGTATATCGTTAACAACAAGGTCAAGTTGCAAAGAGTTCCTTCTCGAGCCTGACCTGGACCCCTGCCACTAATGCTAGCGGAGTCCACCACACACTGTGTCCAACAAGAAACACATAGTTAGCTTCTCTAGGAGTTTTTCTTAGCAACAGATGCACTAGGAGCTTACTAAATAATAAATGATTCACCCAAAATGCAGTGCAGTGTTTCACACACTTTCCTCTGTCCCATTTCCCACAGAGCCACACAGGAGTTTACATCAACTGCTCCACCATCTGTTTCTTCTTCTTTTGTCCTCATGAAGGCCACCCAATTCTAAGCTCACCTGATCTGCTACCAGTGGCCGAAACATACCCGTGTCGACATACTCTTCCACAGTGTCTAACGTTAACACAGTCATTTCTAAGTTGTTTAGATAGCCAATATTGAATAAGTTGGCTGGTCGCATGAGCTAGCAGACGTCAGAGCATCCAAGATGGATAATGCCATGAAGACAGTAAAGCTGGAAGAGATGTGTACAGTGGGCAAGCTGCTGTTAAACAAGTCAGCTAAGAAGGCAAACTGGCACAAAAAGGACGCACAGACTAAGCCCACTTCCGCATGGCCACAATGTGGGTATGACCTGCCACACTCAGGGACACACTTGTGGGAGATGTGGCATCTCCAACCACTTTGCGAGGATCTGCCAGGATCTGGACCCCGCCACATGCCCAAAGAACAGTCAAGGCAGCGGTCGAGATACAGATGAATATGTCATTCATGGCGACTGCCCCTCCCAACCCCATACCGTAAAGATGAGAAACGCTATGCGCTAAGGCAACCATATCGGCCTTATCCCAGCCAAATACAAGAAGAAATTAACCTGATGTAACTAAAGATGGCGAGAGCGAGTGAACTCACTGCTGACACATGCAAGTACAATAGACATGAAGCAAATATGTATTCACCATGAAGAAACACGGACACTAGGTCAAACGTGCATTTAGACATGAAGAATATTGCTTGCACCATACAGACATGAAGAATATAACATAACCCATGTATAAGCTGAAATGCAATACAAACAATATACACATGTAGCTTGCTAACGTAGAAACGCAACAGTAATGGATTAATAGGTTAATTATAATGTACCAATACACAAGTGTTTCAAGGCCAACCAGGCAGTGAGGGGCAAAACAGGGGAGAACAAGACAAACAATCTCACTAGGCCTCTTATCATTTAGATTGTGCAAGTGCACAGACAAGAAGTGCAGGGGTGGGGGAGGGGAAGGGGAGAAGTGCACCCACTGTAACAGTGTCCTGGGTTAAGTGCAGGAAGGAAGGGCCTCCAAGGGGGAACATGCCCAGGAAGTACAAGGAAGGCCAGGTGGCAGTGAAGGAGGGCGCAAAGGTATGTACGAGGGACTGGGCAGGGGGAGGCAGGTGTCCTATATGACTCAGAGGAGCACTAGGCACCCAGTCGATGTAACAGTAGGACGAAGAGAAGGATAGCAGAGAGAAAAGGAGGTGGGGAAAGGTTAGCAGCGGAGAGGCAGAGAGAAGAAAGAGGAGAAAAGGAAGGTCTTGAGGAGCTTCCAGAACTTAAGAAGGTCCGGCTCAAGACAGAGATAGGCAGGGAGGCCATTCCAGAGGGAGGCACCTGCAGAGGAAAGAGATATACTACCCAATCTCTGCTTGGAGAGTTCAAGGTAGACGAGCGGAGGGCTCTGGAAGGGAGGTACTTAGGAAGAGAGCGTTGGAGATAGTACGGGCTCCAGCCCCAGAAGGCTTTGTGGACAATGCAGAGGGTCTTGAACTTGATCCTTGCAGCCACCGGGAGCCAGTGGAGGGATTTCAGAGCCGCAGAGATGCGGTCCCTGGGCTTGAAGCCAAGGATAAGACCTGTGGTCTTGTTTTGGATGATTTGCAGAGGGTGGAGGGTAGAGTTAGGTAGATTGTAAAAAGAGGCTGTTGCAAAAGTCATGCCTAGAGAGAACCAGGGCACTGGAGACAGTGAGCTTCTGGGGGAAGGTGAGAAAAGGTAGAATACCTCTGAAGAGGTGGCGTTGCAAATGGGACTTTTTAGAGACGTCTGTGATGTGTGGGGAGAAGGAGAGAGTGGAGTCGAAGATGATCCTGAGGTTTTTTGCCTCACAAGAGGGTGAGGGCGCAGGGCCAAGGGAGGCAGCCCAGAGTAAAAGGGGAAAAGCGGAAGCTGGGGTCCCAATGAGAAGGATCTCTGTTTTACTGGTAATGAGTGGCCATCTTGCATAAAATGGACGGTGGAGCTGCACAAAAGTGAATGAGAAGACTTGAGGCTACAGAGAGGTTCGACTTGTTGAATTCACAGGATAAACAGTGGCTGCACGGCCCCTTTCCAAGGTTATTGTGAAATAAGGGAGGTTTGGATGGCTCAGAAGAGAACATAAGATAATAATTCCCAAGCGTAAGGCATATTTCTTTTTAGATTAAATAAAGAGCAAATAGCCTTTGATTGCCAGGTGCTGATTAATTAAAAACGTAATACTTTAAAAGGAATGGATCGACTTAGTCTCCAGTGACCAGAGAGGGTAACAACACTCACATTAATATTAGCTAAAATCACGGTAAAAGCAGGGTAAACTAATTCAAAACATGTTCTACTCACACGTGACTTATAATTGGAAGACACAGTCTATTCATTAGCTCCAGACACAGATAGACACCTGCATCGACTCCCCACAAATTTCCAGAACAGAAAGACCTGACAAGGCCAGGTAAAAAGCTAGATACTGGATGGGGGAGGGCTAGCTGCCATGCAGTGAGGTCGACCTTCTGTGCAGCTCCCGCATGATCCTAAAGTACGATAGTGCCCGATTTCTTCCAAAATTGCACAAATAAAGGGTTTGATGCTGTGCAGGCCAGCAACGCATTAATGCTGATGCTTGATCCTGGAGGCTGAAGGAGAATGGAGCGGAGAAGAGCCGGGACAGCAATATCCAATATGGTGGACACAGAGTCCCGGTGAGCTGTGTGTGCGGCAGAGACCCGACTGAGCAGAGAAGCGCTCTCCGCTCCATGGCGGTGCACAGCTGGACGGTTCTTCTGCCGGAGAACCGGACCAAGCCGGAGGGGGAAGCAACACAGCAGAGCTGCTCTGGACGGCTGAGCAGCCCGTCACCTGAAGACCAGCTGAGACGGGACGGCAGTGCACTGCAGTGGGGGACCGGATCACTACACTGCTCTGCATTTGAGCTGGTCTGGGCACGGCAAACTTGAGAGCACAGCCACCTGCGGACACTGGCTGGAGCCACAGGGATGGAGACCCTGCCGGAGAACTAAGCGCCTTTGGAGCGCTACACCCCTTCAGGGCTGAGACCCAGAGCTCTCCTACTCCACACGGTCTACACTCAGGCACAGTGGGCAGTCCCAGGTGTGTGTTGATGCCTGGGTGCACAGAGCAGTGCTGTCAGTGGGGATCCTGCATTGATCAGCTCCGAACATAGGAGACCAGTGTTGCGCAACCCATAGGGGTTGTCAAGACATTGTAAATGCTCCGAAGAGCCCATTACAGAAGCCAGCGGCTGCCCACATTTTCCGGGGCGGAACCTGAACTTCATGTCTGCCGGCGCAGGAGAGGAACAGATGTCGCAGAGGGCAGACATCGCTAGTATAGAACAGAATTTTGATGTTTTTGACACCACTCTGGCAACTATGCAGCAAATTGTGAGGCTGCAGGGGCAGATCAAATGTAAGGGAGACTGGTGAGACCCTTGAGACACCAGCGGAGGAAGCGGAATATGGTGGTCAGCGCGTGTGACAGTGGGGCATCATATTACTTGTGGGCAGCCCATTAGAGGTGCATGAGTAGATTCCGGGGTGCGTCAGCTGGACAGGACAAACTGTTGTGCAAGCGACCAGAGGGCAGTGCACACTGGCTGGGCCATGCCAACCGGGGTTGATACTGCAAATTTGGGCGGTGGTGAGGCAGTGAGTGGGGTTGGGGCCTGTGCTGGCACGTGGACGTGCGACCCAACAACTTGGCACAACAAGACAACACATTGGAACATCAAACTCCGGAGAGGAGGGTTGGCATCTGTCCCTAAGGGGCTGCATTGGGGAGTCAGAGGAAGGCGAAGGTCCTACTTTTGGGGTACGGGGGCGCATTCCGCGCACGCTGCCTTGGGACAGCCAGTGGCGGGCACCCTGCCTGGAGTAGAGGGCCACCCACGCTCATAAGCCAAGGGGAACGGAGGCGTGACACTGTGAAGCGGACCAGGGAGCGGTTTCTTGGATATTTGACAAAGGTGGCATAACTGCATTGAGTGGTGGTGGCAACAGCATTGACGTGTCGCTGACATCGCCTCCAGATGCCTGATGAGGGTTTCAAACCGTTATGAAAGCTTATGCGTGCAAGGGTGGGGACAATAGAGCGCAGCTTGGAAACCCAGAGGACATGGTAGCGTCATCACAGGTGGCCTGTCATGATCTCTGCTTCCAAAAGATCAGGACTTGCCCGACTCCCTTGGAAGCAGACCCATAACCCCGGTTCCGAGTGCCAGCCAGTCCCAATTGGGACCTTTTGGACCCTGTCCTGGCGCCAGTCGCACCAGGTTCATAAAGATGTCCAGTCCCAGCGCTGGAAGCGCCGGGCTCATAATGCTTGGGTGGACTTACCTGCAGCAGACCATGCTGCTTACTTACCTGCCAGTTGAACCCCTGATCCTCTTCTGTTTGGGACTACTTTTCCTGTTGGGTGGGGCAGGAGCCACTCCCTGGGTTCAGAACACTGGAACTCTTCTGGAAAGCAGGAACTCTTTTCTTACCTAGGCGTGGCTGTGGAAGGAGGCACCTAAGCACTACAGGAGGCTATTTAAACCACACCCGATGGATGAATCTTGCTTTGCGTTATTCTGCATTCTCTGCAGCAGAACTCTCATCGTGCCTTCTGCTTCTGATCCTGGGCCTAAGGGAACAAAGGCTTACCATCCTGGAATCCAGTCTTCAGCAGCACCTGTAAAGACAAAGAAAGAACAGGTTAGCACTACGGTCTTCAGTGGCAGCGCATCTCTTACCTGGTCCATCGGCTGTCACCAACGCCTCGCGCTGCATTCCGGCATCTGAAAGACAAAGGCTTACCTACTCTTCGCATGCTCCGGAGGTCTTCGCACTGCATTCCGGCATCTGAAAGACAAAAGCTTACCAGCTCTTTGCACGCTCCGGAGGCCTTCGGCGCTGCATCCCGCATCTGAAAGACAAAAGAAGGTGCGTTTAAAGACATTGGGCAACTTTATTACTCACGTGCCATTACTCCTTCCCACGCCGAATGCAGTGGGTATTCCAGCACCCTTCAGCTTCTCTAAAGCTCCGTACTTGTACCTGCAAGATAAAAGGGACAGTTAGTGCGCATCGTGAAGCAGGCTACAAGCGCTTACTTACGTGCTTCCAGGCGCTTCTATTCCTCACGCGGGTTCGATCATCAACTCTCATCAGCCCGCCATCCGCCATCGCCGGAACCCTGCAAAACAAGAGATATCATTACAAAAGACTTTTAAGACATTTGAAGTGCCCAGAACTTACCGTTCGTGCAGTTAACGACGGACAGCAGTCCTCTGAGGTCAAGAGGCCTGCACCCTTATCCAGTGAAGAAACTGGTTACGGCACCCTGCCCCGAGGCAGAGGAAGAGCTCGGCGTTCACTTACCTAAGGTGAGGGCGTTAACCTTTGGGGTTCTACAGGAGAAGAGAAAGGGAAGAGGAGAGAGGCACCCAATAACCCCAGTTCATTAATCCCATATTTTCTATCTGCAGACATCTTACTCTTCGAGTCAGACATACAGTGCACAGAGGTCCAGCCCAAAGAGCCAACCGTGTGTTACACATCACCTTTGAAGATACGGCATTCACCCAGTCAAGACCGGCGCCTCTGCGGGAATCAGGTGAGCGTTACAGAATGCAAAGCCTACCGCAAAACTCCCACCCAGGCGCTATGGAAACCTCGGATACCGACCAGCTAGCCCAGTTACTTGGGGAACTAAGAGCAGAAGTGCATGCAGCCCGTCAGGAAACGAATGCTCTAAGAAGGGAACTGATTATTTCCAAGGAGCGAACAGACGATCTCGCTAGACAATTGCTACAGTCACAAGCCGGACAAACTCCGTTACCCGCATCAGGGGCAAATCTTCCTTCAACATCCTCTACGAACCCAATGCAGATCAACCTACCTGGGAATGTACCTCTGGCTCCGCCCGAACGATTTTCTGGTGACCCAAAGAGGTTTGCAGTATTTATTAATCAGTGCCGGTTGCACTTCTTATGCCGGCCAGCAGCCTTTCCAACTGATCAAGCTAAGGTAGCTTTCGTGCTTTCGTACGTTAGTGGCAATGCGGCAGACTGGTCGATCCCTCTAGTTAATCAAGATGATCCGGTTCTCCATGATTTTCAAGCTTTTCAGCTCAGTATGGAAAAACTGTTTGCAAGACATTCACAGGGGCAGGCCTTGGACAATGAGCTCCTTTCATTGCGACAGGGTAATCAAGACCTTTTGGCTTATATTGCGTCTTTCAACAGACTGATAGTGGAAACTCGATGGCCTGAGGACAAAAGGATTACGCTGTTTTATAGAGGTCTACGTGGAGAGCTCAAAGATGTGTTAGCCCAAGTAGTGAATCCCCCGCAAGACTGTTCGGACTATATTGACTTAGTCGTTCAAATTGACCACAGACTGCAGAACAGGAAGGCCGATCGTTCCAAGTTTGATGCTCGAGTATTTTCCAAACCACCAACTCCTACCAAAGGAGTAGACTCCGGGGAATCCATGCAAATAGGGGGCCTGAAAGGACCACTAACACAAAAGGAGCGGCAAAGGAGAAAACAGCTGCAATTATGCCTCTATTGCGGAAACTCGGGGCACTTTCTTCGAGACTGTCCGGTGAAACCAGCCAAGAAGGCAGTAGGAGCTGCAGTTACCAGGGTCACAAACTCTGAGCAGGGAAACAACCTCGCCCGACAAGAATAGAGGTCCTCTTGCCGAGTGTTAAAACCAGTTCCGTGACCTCGCATTTCGTGATACCTATGGTCCTCATTAGCCCTGAACATCCGGATCGATTACATGCGATTGAAGCTTACGTCGACAGCGGTGCCATCGGCAATTATGTGGATCATGAAATGGTTTTGAGGATGAATCTGACTCTTTGTCCGAAGGCTGTAAAGGACGTCATTACTACGGTGGATGGTACGGAGATAGCCTCCGGACCAGTAACGCATACCACCCAAGAAGTGACGCTAGTAAGTCAAGATGGACACCATGAGAAGATCATGTTCGATGTGATCAAGGCCCCTCAGTTCCAGATTATTCTAGGAATTCCTTGGTTAGAGAAGCACAATCCTCAGATCGATTGGCGAGCAAGGACGGTTCAGTTTCCAGAATGTGTCTCTACTTGTCACCCTCGACCTGGTGTTGCACTGGCAGCAATTTCCTCGGAGGCTCCCCAGTTACCTCCTGAATACCTAGAATTCCAAGATGTTTTCCGGAAGGATCAGGCTAACTCTCTACCTCCTCATAGGTCTTATGACTGCCAGATAGACCTGATACCTGGATCTACTCCTCCTTGTAGTAGAATTTATGCCCTCACCGAGCCTGAGAATCTTCACCTCCGACAATACCTGGATCAATACCTAGCGAATGGGTTTATTCGTCCTTCCAAGTCCCCTGCTTCCTCAGCTTTGTTCTTCGTTCCAAAAAAAGAAGGGGACCTTAGAACTTGTATAGATTATCGCGCCCTGAACCAGATCACCGTTAAGAATAGATATCCGTTACCTTTGATCCCTGAACGCCTGGACCAAGTCAGAAAAGCATGCATATATACAAAGCTGGATCTTAGAGGAGCCTACCACTTGGTACGAGTAAAAGAGGGCGATGAATGGAAGACGGCCTTCCGCACCAAGTATGGGCTATTTGAATATCAGGTCATGCCCTTCGGACTTTGCAATGCCCCGGCCGCCTTTCAATATTTTATGAACGATGTCCTCAGAGAGCTCATAGATGTGTGTGTTGTTGTTTACATTGACGACATCCTCGTGTATTCTTCATCGGAAACTGAACATCGGAAACACGTGAAAATGGTACTCGAGAGATTGCGGCAACACAAACTTTTCGCTAAGTTGGAAAAATGTGTTTTCAACGTGACTGAAGTTGAATTCTTGGGATTCATATTATCACCTAGCGGAGTGCGTATGGATTCAAAGAAGGTCGATGCAATTCTCAAATGGCCATCGCCATCCTCCATAAAAGGTGTTCAAAGCATGTTAGGCTTCGCTAACTTTTACCGCAGGTTTATCCCCAAATTCTCTCGAATAGTCCAGCCCATCACCGCCTTGTTAAAGAAAAACAAACGTTTTGAATGGTCTACCGAGGCGGAACAAGCTTTCCAGGATTTGAAGACTAGATTTATCTCTGCACCGATCTTAAAACATCCTCGCCCAGAACTCCCCTACATCGTTGAAACTGATGCTTCGAGCCTTGCCATGGGGGCAGTTCTATCACAAAAGGACCCAGTAACCAATCAGTTGCATCCCGTGGCATTTTGGTCCCGCAAATTCTCGCCTCCTGAAATCAATTACATTATTACCGATAAGGAACTTCTAGCTATCAAGTCTGCCTTTAAGGCTTGGCGGCATTATCTCCTGGGGGCCCGACACACCGTTACTGTGATTACAGATCACCGAAATCTGCAATATTTGAAAACCGCAAAAGCTCAATCCTCTAGGCAACTCCGTTGGGCACTATTCTTTGCCGAGTTTGACTTCATAATTACCTATCGACCTGGTACAAAAAATGTTAAAGCTGATGCCCTTTCTCGGATGGGAGTGGAAGAACATTTGATCAATCCTAAACCTGTACCTATCATTCCCGAACAAAGAATTCTAGGTGTAATCGCCACACAATCCATAGAGGAAGTTAAGGATAAAGCCAGGCTACTGGTAACTCCAGCAGACATACAGAATTGGCATCTGCAGGGAAAGGACTTTACGGTGAAGGACAACCTATTATATTTCCAAGAACGGTTATACCTGCCCAGCACAGATTTACAGAAAAAGGTAATCTCTTGTTATCACGATTCTTTAATGGAAGGACATCCCGGTATGACCAAGACCTCGGAAAAGATCAAGCGCTACTTCTGGTGGCCGTCTTGGAAAAAAGATATCAGAGACTTTATAATGTCCTGTGGAGTATGCGCCCAAAACAAGAGTCAAAAGGAAAAACCAGCCGGCCTCTTACGCCCTATTGACATCCCGCCTCGCGCTTGGCATACGCTTTCTATGGACTTCATCACCGATCTACCTCCATGCTCCGGATACAATACGATCCTAGTAATCGTGGACCTATTCTCCAAGATGGCGCATTTCATTCCACTCAAAGGCTTACCAACAGCAGCAACTCTGGCCCGAGAATTTCTCGAAAACATCATCCGACTGCACGGTTTTCCTTCAGTTCTAATTTCGGATCGAGGTAGTCAATTTATTTCTCATTTTTGGCGAAGTTGCTGTCGGTCGGCTCAAATTGATGTGAGACTTTCGACCAGCCACCACCCTCAAACCGACGGACAAACCGAGAGGACCAATCAAACTCTGGAACAGTATTTGCGCTGCATGCTACAACAAACTGAAAAAACTTGGAAAGATATCCTTTGGATAGCCGAATATGCCTACAATAACTCTGTCCACTCGGGAACTGGGAAGACCCCGTTTTTTCTTTTATACGGTAGTCACCCTCGAACTTTGGAGTTGGATCCACTCCAAGATCTTGGAACACCAGCAGTAGACCACCTGCATTCTACAATCACCCAAGCCTTTAAGGAAGCCGTTTCTCACCTTCAAAGGGCTAAAGAACAATACAAGAAAGGAGCAGACCAACATCGGAAGGAAGCCCCCCAATATCAAGTAGGAGATCAAGTCTGGTTATCCACCAAATATCTACCTCTAAAAGGACCACGCACATTCAACCCAAGATACCTTGGTCCCTATTCCATCACTACCATAGTAAATCCAGTAGCGGTCAAGTTGGACTTGCCCCCTCACATGAAGATACATCCGGTCTTCCACGTCTCCCTATTAAAACCGGTGCAACCTCAAACCCGACTAACTACATCTCCAAAACCTATTCTAGTTGATGGAGAACTCAAGTTTGAAGTCAAAAGCATCCTGGATTCCAAGATCTCCAAATCTAAACTATTTTACCTGATTGACTGGAAAGGCTACGGTCCCCAAGAAAGATCCTGGGAACCTGCAGAATATGTCCACGCGCCTCGTCTAATCAAAAGATTTCATCGAACATTTCCTAACAAGCCCAAACCCCCGGAGAAGCCCGGTTTGGGAGGGGCCTTGAGGGGGGGTGCTGTCATGATCTCTGCTTCCAAAAGATCAGGACTTGCCCGACTCCCTTGGAAGCAGACCCATAACCCCGGTTCCGAGTGCCAGCCGGTCCCAATTGGGACCTTTTGGACCCTGTCCTGGCGCCAGTGGCACCAGGCTCATAAAGATGTCCAGTCCCAGCGCTGGAAGCGCCGGGCTCATAATGCTTGGGTGGACTTACCTGCAGCAGACCATGCTGCTTACTTACCTGCCAGTTGAACCCCTGATCCTCTTCTGTTTGGGACTACTTTTCCTGTTGGGTGGGGCAGGAGCCACTCCCTGGGTTCAGAACACTGGAACTCTTCTGGAAAGCAGGAACTCTTTTCTTACCTAGGCGTGGCTGTGGAAGGAGACACCTAAGCACTACAGGAGGCTATTTAAACCACACCCGATGGATGAATCTTGCTTTGCGTTATTCTGCATTCTCTGCAGCAGAACGCTCATCGTGCCTTCTGCTTCTAATCCTGGGCCTAAGGGAACAAAGGCTTACCATCCTGGAATCCAGTCTTCAGCAGCACCTGTAAAGACAAAGAAAGAACAGGTTAGCACTATGGTCTTCAGTGGCAGCGCATCTCTTACCTGGTCCATCGGCTGTCACCAACGCCTCGCGCTGCATTCCGGCATCTGAAAGACAAAGGCTTACCTACTCTTCGCATGCTCCGGAGGTCTTCGCACTGCATTCCGGCATCTGAAAGACAAAAGCTTACCAGCTCTTAGCACGCTCTGGAGGCCTTCGGCGCTGCATCCCGCATCTGAAAGACAAAAGAAGGTGCGTTTAAAGACATTGGGCAACTTTATTACTCACGTGCCATTACTCCTTCCCACGCCGAATCCAGTGGGTATTCCAGCACCCTTCAGCTTCTCTAAAGCTCCGTACTTGTACCTGCAAGATAAAAGGGACAGTTAGTGCGCATCGTGAAGCAGGCTACAAGCGCTTACTTACGTGCTTCCAGGCGCTTCTATTCCTCACGCGGGTTCGATCCTCAACTCTCATCAGCCCGCCATCCGCCATCGCCGGAACCCTGCAAAACAAGAGATATCATTACAAAAGACTTTTAAGACATTTGAAGTGCCCAGAACTTACCGTTCGTGCAGTTAACGACGGACAGCAGTCCTCTGAGGTCAAGAGGCCTGCACCCTTATCCAGTGAAGAAACTGGTTACGGCACCCTGCCCCGAGGCAGATGGAGAGCTCGGCGTTCACTTACCTAAGGTGAGGGCGTTAACCTTTGGGGTTCTACAGGAGAAGAGAAAGGGAAGAGGAGAGAGGCACCCAATAACCCCAGTTCATTAATCCCATATTTTCTATCTGCAGACATCTTACTCTTCGAGTCAGACATACAGTGCACAGAGGTCCAGCCCAAAGAGCCAACCGTGTGTTACACATCACCTTTGAAGATACGGCATTCACCCAGTCAAGACCGGCGCCTCTGCGGGAATCAGGTGAGCGTTACATGGCCCAGCAGGAGGAGGGCCCTATCTTAGCAGCAATAGCAGCGCTACAGATGGCGTTGGAGCACAACATCGACGTGGTCATGGTAGACGTCAGCTTACTGCACCAAGATATACAGCCTGGGCACAGCGGAGCTAAGAGTGCAAGATAACGCAACTAATATTGCTAGCACTTAAACCCAAATGGAAGATGTACTTGCACAAGTGAAGATTTTGGAACATTAAGTGGAAGACGTGGAGGGAAGAGAGGGTAGGAACAAAGTCAGAATACTTGTACTCCCAGAAGGGGGTGAAGGTAGAGACCTCACAGCCTATGTTGAGAACATGCTCCTATAGGGGGTTGGCCCAGGCACCCTAACACAGGATTTTACTGTTAAAAGTGCACATAGATCGCTTATGAAACCCCCCCCACCAGGAGCACCTCCGAGACCAATAATAGCGAAAATCATGAACTACAACGACAGGGAAAGAATCCTTGCCTTCTCCAGGGGATCTTCGAAGTTGGCGATATATCCTGATTACACCATAGTGGTTCAATGGTGTATAGCAATGTTTGGGCCAACCAAAGAAGGACTGTAGCACGCAAACCTGCGATACATGTTACATGATGTTACGCTCACCTGATATCCCCGGGGGAGTCTGGAAGGCTCTGAGATCTGGAACCCTGGATGCGTAGTTGCCCAGTGCTGAATAATGAATCCGCAATTACAGAAGGGAGGATTTGTGATAACTGTCTCTAATGGGTGAATCTCCCACCTCCCTCTGACCGATTCCCTTCCCACTGGGTTCTTTTCTCACCTTAGTTATTTGTAGGGTGAGCTATCTGTCCTGTGTTTCTTGTGCAGGGGGGCTTGACATTTGTTGGCGAGCTGCCCGAGTTTCTTCACTGGTGCAGTACGCCTTCCTTGGGCCGTGGCCTGCTGTGACCCCGAATCTGCTGGTAGGCAGGTAGGTTTGTTAATTGTAAGTCTTTGTTCTGTTTATGGTGGGAATTTGTTAATGTCTTTATCTCCTTCTTTTCAGGTGCGAAGGTCTTGATGCTGGAGTGCCGGATGAAGAGGCACGTTTCTAGGTAAGAGAAACGCGAAGCGCAGCGCCTCTATTGTCTTTTAAAGCTAACCATTGTTTTCTTCTTCTTCTCCTCACAGGCCGCTGTGGTGTTGCGAGTGGATGAGAGCGCGATGAAAAACAGGCCCTCAGAATCCGTTAAGGTAAGTACAACGCTGTGCGGTTGTTTAATATAGAAAGCGAACCTGAATATGTCTCTTTTTCTTTGCAGATGTTGCTGTGGTGCTCCGGATGGAAGCGTGGAGTAGCGCGATGGAATTCAGGTAAGATTGAGGGCATTAGCGCGCGCTCTAATATTGTTTTTCCCTTTCTCGTTATTGCAGGTCACAATGTTCGAACAGCAGCTGTGGTAGCGGTTCGCCGGACGTCCTTACGCTAGTACTCACAGGTGAGTGATGTTTCTTCTTCTCTCGGTTTCCACAGATTGCAGCCCGGTTGAGATGCTGAGTGCTGCATTGTGTTTTCTCAGGTAAGACAGAATAATCTTGTTCTTGCAGGATTACAGGAAGATGCTGAAGACCAGGTGCTGGACACGGTGAGCGTCACGCTGCTGGTTGCAGAATAACACAAAGCGTGTTCTGCAGTCAGGGTGTGGTTTATATAGCCCAGGTAAAGTAGTACCAGGGAAAGTAGTTCCAGGCCTGCCACACCGAAAACACTAGACCACATGGCTTGGTTCTTAGAACTAGTCTGTGTGGGTGCTTCCATGTTGGATTTAAAGGCCCATGTACATAAATGGGACCTAGTTTGAACAGCCCATCCTTCCTACATATGAGCCTGGTGCCAAAGGCGCCAGGACTGGCTCCAGGAGCCCTTTTGCAGTGGTTTTAAGGCCCTCAGGGTTCTGGTGGGAGCCTGCTTGTGGCACAACTTGTGCCCCCTCACAGTGGTCATGACACTGATCTTACTAAATTGAAAGTACTACATAATGGAAGGTCGCTTTTCTTTGAAAACAGTGTGGATGCACAATCCTGTATGGACACACAGGGGATACCGCAGCTCACAAGCAATGGCGATGCTGCTCCGTACTGCGATACCAAGGAAGAAGATTGGGAACTTTGTCTCTTAGTCCTCTTTCCCACTTGCAGTTTACTGCATGGGCGCGAGAGATATTGGAAGAGGAATGTGGGGGCATACGGAACTGGGACACGTGAACGGCAAAGGTGCCCAGACGGCTACTACTGGTGGCAATTGCCAATTGCCCTGGTTGTACCTTAAAATGCTGCTTTTAGGGCATCAAGCTGCTGCACGTTACCCGGGACTGGGGAGGCGGGTGCGGGAGAAGTGGCTGAGCCTGAGCAGACGAATCGCTGCCTGGCTATTTGGATTGAAGGGTTGTTTTGGGATGTTTTACGGTTGTCAGAAGTTGGAGGGTGGGAGGGAAGTTTCGGCGAGGTGTTAGGCCAATAGGGATTGTTGGGTTCGCTGACGGGCTGAACTGTGATAATTGTGACATTGGTAGGCGATAGGTGGGTGTGGGCAGCTTGGGGACATCTGGCCCTTGGAACTGGTTGGCAGGCGAATATGTTTTATTTGGTGGGGGCGAGATGGGAAGTAGCTTGGTCTTTATTGGTGGGAGAACAATTTGAGGCAAGGAGCAGGTAAACTGGAAGGTGGGGTGATGGGACAGAGCTAGTATGAGCGAAATCACGCATGACAAAAATTAATGGCACAGGTGTGGCCACATGGAATGTCAGAGGGCTCAACAGTTATGTCCAAAGATTGCGCGTAGACGCGTATCTGTGGATAATGGGAATACAAGTCGCTTTATTGCAGGAGACGCATCTCACAGCTGATAGACAGGCCACATAGCTGAGAAATGAGGCGGTAAACTGTATGGCTCGCCATTTTCGGCATATGCCAGATGAGTTCTTGTTTGGATCGCACCCACAGTTCCCTTCCAGCTGCTGGAATTCAAAAGGGATAATGAGGGCGGAATGGCTATGGTATCTGGGCTGTTGGAAAATAGAGAAGTATGTTTTATGAATACCTATGCTCCAAATCATGACGCCACAGCGTTCTTTAAGTCATTACACTCCAAGCTGTCCATGTACAGGGGGGGCCGCATGGGTCTGGGTAGCAGACTTCAATTACACCCTCAACACGTCCCTGGATAGGTCAGATGAGAAGTATACAAAGCCTGCAGCACCGGCTAAGACTCCGGGTACCCTCTTACGGAACCTACGGTTGGCAGACATTTGGAGGGAGAAACATGGGAAGAGGCGTGGTTATTCCCATTTCTCGACCCCTCACGGAGTAAATACACATATTGATTATATCTTTACTGGAGCAGAAACTCTGGGTGAGTTTGGAGACTATGAGGGACGCATGGCATCACAAGTAGGCATTGAAAATAGCTGCAAGTTTCAAAACCTTTATTGATGGTTTAAAAGGGGTTGGAAAACTCTTAGCCTGCCCTATAACTGATATGGGAGTATTCTGGACCATCAAACAAAAAAGAAAATACAGTCCTAGTCAGTCCTTAGTCAAAGTAAAATGGCCTACACTAATAAACCTAATGCCTCCCCTCTTTCTAATACAATAACAGTACAAAGGGAATGTGTAGTGCAAAGAAGAAAATCAGTGTTCAAAAGAAATGTGCATGGGTGAGTAAACTCCCTTCCCCACGTTTTGTAGCACGGGGTAAGGTGGCGCACTTGGACCTTGCGACACACTACATCTTTGGACACAATGATGCAGTTTGTTTCGTGGAGCAGGGCCTACTTGCCCTTCCACGAAAAAAGTCTTGTTATATAGTTCAACAAAAGTCTGTTTCCTTCTGGTTACCACAATTAAGTACAGGTTTCCCTCTGCCGGGCTCAAACCTTTCAATCACAATTTGTGGAGGTTCCCTTCGCCAAAATTCAATCACATCTTCATAGGCTCCCCTCCGTCGGGCTCAAGCCTCTTTTCACTTTCCTAATGCTGTCGAAGACTTTTGAAACTGCAAAGCCTTTGCTCTTACCTCGGTGTGACCACTTTGATCTTCTTTTCTGAAGCATCACTTTTTCTATCCTACACCAAGGCCCTTTGGTAAATGTAGTTTTGAAAACCAGTACTTATTTCAAAGTTCAAAGATAGCTCTCACATCCAGGTTTCCCTCTATCGGGATCAAACCTAACAGTTCAAAGTCATCTCTCACATCCAGGTTTCCCTCTGCCGGATCAAACCTAACCGTTCAAAGACATCTCTCATATCCAGGTTTCCCTCTGCCGTAATCAAACCTAACAGTTCAAACACAGCTCTCACATCCAGATTTCCTTCTGCCGGGTTCAAACCTAACAACAGTTCAAATCTTGTATCTCAGTTTCTTTCTCTTTCTCTTCCTACCGCTTCCACGGCATCAGACATTTCACAGAGACTTTCGATTGGGCAATCTTCTTTCGCCGCACCACTCTGTTACTTTGAATCTTTAATTTACAGTTCTTTACAATGGTTTGCTTTCTCTTGCATCTTATCGGCACACACGCAACCTTCATTCATCCGATACTGTTGCCATCAAGTTTCATTTAAAACAGACCGGACTTGCATTGCTTTTATCAACTCGCCGGCTGTGTTAATTGATTTTCGTCTTTCACAGCTTTGTTCCTGAAGTCAAGGCTGATACCACAACTGCTGCTGCACCTCCCCAACTCTGCCGTTCACCCGGGAGGGTGGCTGGTATGTTTGAAACACAAAAGAGGGTTTTAACCATGTGGGGAGAGCTAATAGGTACCATGCAATTAAGATCAAGTGTCTGACCCTGCCTGATCTTATTAGTGGGACATGGCCAATGTATTGCATGAGTAGTACTCCTTTTAGCCTCAGACCTCCTCTTCCTTGGCTCAGTGTTTGTGTATAAAAAGGGGGTGGTCTTGAAAGTTGGAATATCCTATAAAATAGGTTGGGACAGGGGTATTTGGAAAGAGGGGATACCATGTCTCGCCATCGGGCATTCCTTCCCCACTCCCTGAGGACCCCTCACCCAGGTGATCCTCCTGCACTGGTCCACCCCAGGGTCTGGATCCAAAGGCGATGGCTGTGGCCTGGCCATCTGAGTAAGGGATCCCCGGGGTTTAGGCAATACCCTTCCCCTATGTGGTGTGGACAGATCTGTTTCGCAGGGAAACCGGGAAAGGAAGTCAACATTCCCTTTGTCTTTACCCTTTCAATGTTCTTCAGCGAAACAGTATGGTTGCAAGGCCAGGAACCAAAGCATGACTCGAGGGTTAGATTGTTTCCTCTGGCTTATCCAAACTAAGGGTGAATGATCAGTAATACGGGTACATTTCCTTCCCAATAAGTAGTACCTGAGATGGAGGATTGCCCATCTGATGGCAAGGGCTTCTAGTTCTAACACAGAGTAGTTTTTCTCTGTGGGAAATAGTTTGCGACTGGTAAATAATATGGGATGTTCCAAGCCATCATGTATTTGAGACAGTACGACTCCTAATCCTGTCAGGGAGGCATCAGTCTGTAAAAAAGACTCTTTCAAGAAGTCTGCCAGTTTCAATACGGGGTTCTGACACAATGTTTGTTTGAGGTTGTTATAACAAACATCATCCTCATCTGTCCAAGAAATTTTCTAGGGTTCTGCATTTCATAACGTATCTGCCAACCATGATGTTTTGTCTGAACATTTTGGGATAAACCTGCGAGAATACCTAATCAAGCCCAAGAATGCTCTAACATCTCTTTTGGTCTTGGGTGTGGGGGCATATGAAATGGCTTTCACCTTTTCTTTCTGAGGCTGTACACTACCATTACCCACGAAGAAGCCCAGATATATCACGGATGTTTGAGCCAGTTTATACTTCCTAGGGTTGGCAGTCAATCCGGCCTCTCTGAGAGCTCTCATAATAGTATAAAGATGGGAAAGACTCCATTAGTCTCGCACGTTTTACTGTAGATAACTATATCATCAATGTAGGCCCCACAGAAATCGGAATAGGGGTGTAGTATTCTGTCCATAAATCGCAGAAAAGTCGCAGGGGCCCCATGCAGACCAAAAGGGAGAACTTTAAATTGGAATAGCCCTATGGGTGTAGAGAAAGCTGTTTTTTCCTTATCCAGTCCGTCTACAAGGACCTGCCAATACCGTTTAGTTAAGTCTAGAGGAGACAAGAACACTGCATTTCCCAGTTTATCTATCAAATGATCAATGCGTGGCATAGAATATGCATCAAAGGCGGACAAGGCGTTGACTTGCCTGAAATCTATGCAAAATCTCCAAGACTGGTCTGGTTTAGTTACCAACATGATAGGGGAGGTCCATGGGCTTGAAGAGGGCTCAATAATATTTGCCTTCAGCATATTCTCAACCTCATTAATGACTATTTTCTTTTGCGCCTCTGGAGTCTGTATGGTTTTAGATTAACCCCTTTTCCTTTTGGGGTTCTGATGTAATGATAACTTCCATGTACTCTCCCTGGTTTTTCACAAAATACGTTGGAGAATGCGGTGATAAGGTCATTACATAAAGGTAGTTCTTGGGAAATGAGTTATAGGTTATCACTCTCCTGGTGTACCAAACAGGATAACATGGAAGAGTTAGAGGCAGAAGGGTTCTCTTTCAATTCTTTCAGGAGATTTACGTGGTAGAGGTGGGTCTTTTGTCTTCTATCAGGTTGGGCTACCCTATAAGTACATGTTCCAGTTTGCTCTAGTATGTCATAGGGCCCGTGCCATTTTGAAACAAGCTTATTTTCAGAGGTAGGTAAAAGAACCAGAACTTTCTGACTAATTGAAAACAAACTAAGATTTACCTTTTTATCATAGGAAAGCTTATGTTGTTTTTGTGCTTTTCCATATGACTATGAACTAGGGTTCTGACTAGATTCATGTGCTCTCATAGCCGGGTGGCTGTCTGTGAAAGAGGTAATGGTGCGTCTTCCCAGGTTTCCCTGATGTAAGGAAGGCATGGTATCTAACAGTGAAGACAGATATACAAGTGATCACAGTTCAAGGGTGTTTATTGAACTTCAATGGGTTGGTAGAATGCCTATCTAAACCTAAATCTAAAGATGGGAGCAAGCTACGACCATCAAATAATAATAACACAGTCCTAATGGAGTCTGTCAAAATAAAAGGGCCTACGCTATTAAAGCAATTCCCAATCCTTACTTCTAAATACAGAAATGGTAGGGGATAACAATGTATGCAAAATAAAAGTGTTCAAGAAATGATATGCCAGTATAGTTGAGCAGTTGGCTACCCTTCCCCACGTTTTCTCCATGGGGCAAGGCGCCACATGCGGGCTTTGCATACACTCTGGCTTCTTGGCCACAAGGTAACAGTTCAACACACAGGCATCAGGGCCTTCCACCAAAGTCTCTCTCACAATGACAGTTTCTTATGGCAGAGGGCCAGATGTAACAAACAAAACACAAAAGTTCCTTTCCTTTGTCAGGGTTTTCACTTTCACAACTTCAAGACTGGTCTCCCTCCTTTGAGTTCGGACCACGGGTCCCCCTCGTCTGGGCTCACATCCTCTTTTCCACAGTGTTAGCAACTTGGTCTCCCTCGCTCTGGCCCAGACCTTGGATCCACCTCGTCCACGCTCAGATCCCTTTTGATACCTGAATTGAACACTTTCGAATGTGCAATGGGCTTTGCTTAAACTGTCGGAGGACCACTTTGATTCACTTCACACAATTTACACTTCACATCAATCTTCTACTTTTGTTTCTCTTACCAGGATACCTGCCATACAGAGACCTTCAACTGAGCACATTCACAGTGCCGGACCCCTCTGTCAACGGTATCGTATCTTGTCTTCTAATGTTCAAATATTCACCAGCAATTTAGCTTCACCCACGTATTTCATCACACGTGTTTAACAATGTTTGTTCCAGAGCTCGTTTTACAATATTGCCGCTTGCAACCTTGACTTCAACAAAGACCGGTCTGGCACTGGTCTCCCCCAACTCACCGGCGGTGTTGTTCTCTGTCACTTCTTTGTTCTATGAGCTATGGGCGATATCATGTGTCTGTTGCTCCTACCCGCCCTGGTAAATTAAGCGGCAGGACCCTCAGTATCTCCGACACACAATGCAGGATTCTCTAGCCTGGTTTCCTGGTTTTACGTTTTCTGCCTTGAAGGTTTCTTGAAAATAACGGCTTCCTGCCAAAAAGGTTAAGGGTGTTGCCCCTCTCACAAACCTCTCATGTCTGGCCGTCTTTCTCCCCTCGTTCAACTGCCAACTGAAAAATGCTGTACCTTTGTGGGTTTTGCCTCGCTCAGAGGTTGCTCATGTTCTCTGCCTTTTATCCGTGTGGGTAAGTGTAATGGAAGCCAGTTGTGAGTGATTGTTGATAATTGCCTGACCTCGCCTGACCATAGTATTGGGACATGTCAGGTCCATGGCTCAGGTGTGAGTGGGCTGTCCGTGTAAAAGTGTTTGTGTAGGAAAAAGGGGTCGGGCTGAGTTTCTAAATATCCCTATCGAATAGGATGGTTCACCCCCAGGAACTGGATCCAAAAGCAATGGCTGTGTCTTGGCCACCTAAATGACAGAACCCGGGGACTAGCGGGTGAGACACCTTCTGGTTTTTTACACTGAGCATGTCTAAGACATCTCTTGGTTCTCTACCATACAATAATTCGAAGGGGGAGAATCCAGTAGATGCTTTAGGGGTCTTTCACACCACAAACAGGGCCGAGGGAATGATGCAATCCAAATCTTTACCATCCTCGTCTACTAACTTTCTTAGAATTGTCTTGAGGGTCGTATTCAATCTTTCTACCAATCCATCGGTTTGCGGGTGGTACACCAAGGTCTATAAGGTTGTAATATGTAGCAATTCCATAATTCCATTATTTCACCCATAAGCTTACTCATGAATTTTGGCCCGTGGTCAGTTAGAATTTCTTTGGTGAATCCAACTCTAGAAAAGAATGGTAGCAAATGCTTTAAGATTTGCTGGGTGGTGTTATTTCTCATGGGAAAGGCTTCTGGGTACCTGGTGGCACAATAAACAATCACAAGAACACATTTTTTGCCCAACTTAGAAGTTTCTAATGGTCTGATAATATCCATCCTTATTTGGGGGAAGGGAACTTTGATTATCGGTGGTGGATTTAAATGGGCAGGTAGAGGAATTGCAAGCTGGACTTTTCACATATCTCACATGTCTGAACAAAGTCTTGTATATCAGCATGTATCCCCAGCCAATAGAGTTTTCCACTAATGTGAGCTTGGGTGTTATACTGTCCTAAATGCCCCCTTGTAAAGTGAGATTGTGCCATTTCTAACACAATTTTCTGATGGTTTTTTTGGTATTACCAATTGGGTTTTACTTATGCCTTCCCCTGAGGGTTCTCTACAATAAAGTAGTCCCTGTTTCAGAAAGAAAAAGGGATTTCTTTTTTCTTGGCCTTCTCCCTCACGGGTTATTTGCAAGAAAGCCTCTGCCAGCATTGGGTCATTTTGTTGGGTAAAGGCTGAAAGGATGGTGGGTTCATCTTCCACTTTGGCTCCAATTTTTAGTTTCTCATCGGCCTCCCCAAAACTTAAGTTACCTCTCTCAGTTTCCTCAGGCTCTATCTCTTCCTCAATACGGGGAAATAAAGCTTTCTCAATAATTCCCTGTGCAATCTTGTCCCCGGGACGTATCTCAAAAGGGGTTTCTACATAATTCTGCAAGAGTACTTTTATGTCTCCTCTAAAGTACAGATCTATAACTCCTGCAAGTACACCCAGACCAAATTTCCAGGCTAAACCAGATTTTGGTGCCAGCCTCATTTTAAATGTTTTGGGTTTTTTTCAAAACATTTTCCTTAATTCTTTTATCAATACAACATTTTTCAACATACTTTCCTCTCAAAAATTGTCAAGTTCCTAATAATTCTTTTGAACACCAGCATTCATTCGGTAAATACACTTGCTGTTCCTCCTTTGTCATTTGTCGCTAATATGTCACTCCAAAATTGAAGAATTCTAAATGTGAGGGCTTTGTCTTCTCCGCTCAGCGTTTTGGGTACATGTGGATCTTTTTTGGATGCAACATATCTCTAAAGAAAAGTCTTTTTTCTTTCAGTGCCATACAGTCCATGATTATGTGACGAATTGGCTCTGGTTGTTCTCCCTGTAGAGAAAATCTACAGTAGCCCAGCTCGTCAGGCAGTTGTTTAGTTTTGGCTAATATTTCTAGGGTTGGAAGCAAAATGAGGCGGAGTCGCAAAAACATATCTCTCATAGTTCTATTTGGAAATTTTCAGAGATATTGTGGCAGTTGGTTTTACACCCAGACATCAATGGCACAATTCAGTGTCAGTTGCTGATCTGTTTTTTTCTTTGAAGTCTTTTCTTAGAGACTTGTGGTCGGTTTATAAGCATTTCTGAGGAGATTTCTTCAGTCTCCATTATTTGTTCGCATGCTTTCTTCCATATGTTTAACGCAGTCTGGTTAGATGAAATTTGTTGTTAGCGCAGAATTGCTATTGCCGGTATATCATCTTGTACCAGGGTCTTCCTAAACAGTGTTAGGAATTTCCAATTTCTTATAGACTCCAAGGACTGTAAAGCCAACTCAAATCTAATCCGTGCTACTGGAAATGTGGGGGGCAAGGGCAATATTTTACGCCAGATTAGGCCTTCTATCTGATTCCATAGATAACATGGAACATTCAACATAGCTTCAGAGCCATAAGTTAAGATTGCTACTATTTTTTGCCCGTAAAAGGAGATGATTGGTTTCATAGAATAAGTGCCGTACTTATTATGTAAAATCTTACCCTGGCCTGCTGGTGATTCAGCTTCTGACTTTAGATGGTGTACCCATTCGTGTTCGCTTGCTGATTGGTTAAGAAGAACACTCAAGTATTTGACTGTTGTTGTTTCTAGGTTTTTCCCATCCAAAAAAATGGATAGATGTTTCTTCTTCATATATGCCTGTTTGGTTAGTGACATCACTTATGTTTTTTGAGTATTTATTTTAAGATAATTTTCCAGTGCATGCATTTCTAGTTGTTTCATTCTTCTTTGTAAACAGATCTGAGTTTTGTCACAAATTACCAAGTCATCCGCGTACATTAAATATGGCATGTGGATGTTATTTAACTTAGGCGGGTTCGTCATGATGTGGTATTGGCTGTCAACAAAATCTGATGTATATAAGTTATACAGGGTTGCATCCAAGGGACAACCCTGTTTGAGACCATTCCAAGTTGGGATTTCCGATGATAGTGATCCATCTTGAGCCAATCTAATTCTTATTGACGTATGTGTACAAAGAGCTTTAATTGGCTCAGGGATATCTTTTGGGCATTTCCATTTGGTCAATTTCTTCCACAATTTTAGTCTATTGACTGCATCAAACGCAGGTTTGAAGTCGATAAAAGCAGCATTCCTTGGTTTTTAGATTCATGCTTCAATAGATTATGTAGAATTAAATTGACGTTTATGCCTATGTCTTTTATAAATCCGGTTTGTCTCGGATCTATTCTTTGAGATATTTTAGCCCACTTAGTTAGTTTTCGCAAAAGAAGAGAGGCAAAAACCTTACCCAAGTGGTCCAACAACGCAATGTGTCGATAATTTGATGGTCATTTTCTGTTGCCTCTTTTAAAGATTGGTACCAAGATTGCTGTTTTCCATGTTGATGGTATAATATTATTTTCTGCGATGATGGCAAAAATTTGTAAGCAAAAGTCTTTCCATGCTTCTGGATTTTGCCAAAGCACTTGCTTTGTTAGGCCATCAGGGGCCGGAGTACAGGATGGATTTAAATGCTTTTTGTGCATTAATATATCATCAGAGTCCCAGCATCTATTCCATTTCCCTATTTTTTTGTCTGGTGATTCTTCAGATTGTTCATTAGTTTTTTTATAGAGCGTCGAAAAATAGAACAACCATTCAGCCACTGGAACATCGAGGATTAATGTATCACTTTGTTGGAAATTTTCATTAAGCAGGCTCTACAGGTTTCTGGTGTTCTGATTCTGGAGCGCAGAGAATATGATTTCTGCATCGTTCTGAATTATCATTGCTCTTGCTGATTTCTGCCAGTTCTTATATTGTTGTTTCAGATATTTCACCTTGTCTTTGTGATTGTTTTTTCCTATCTTCATGATAGTTCTTATGTTCTTTCTTAGGGCTTTTTTCCTCAATGCTATTTCCTTGTTACATGAATGTTGATGTTTCCTTTTTACATTTGTTTGTCTTGTCTTATTGGTCATTATAAATGGTTTCAGTAACCAGCCATACTCCATTTTTCCAGCGTCTGAACTAGTTGACATCTGGAGATTGATTGCTAAGCCTGCTACTTGTGTTTCTGTCATTCTTAGGCGTTTTGTGCCTGTATTCAGTTCCAATTGAGGAAAGGAAAGTTTTTTTGGAGGCGCCGTTAGAACATTCAATTCTATTGACAGTCTATTATGGTCACTGGTGTTAGTTTCTTGGTTGGGAAAGTTTGTGATCGCATCTTTGATTGTTTCAGAGATGTAGATATTGTCTAAAAAGGCTTTAGACATACCTCTTGACCAAGTGGGTTTAGGTACAATATCATCCATCTGGTAATTATTCATTAGGATCATATGGCGTTTCTCCATTTCTCTAGACCATATTTGTGCACGCTTTGCCAATTTCTGGGTTTCAATTTTTCTACCCTTATGATCAAATAGATGGAAATTAAAGTCTCCACATATGATCAGATTTACACCTTTATTTTTGCTACAGGTATCGTCAATGGCTGACAAAACTACATTGATGAATAAATTGGCATTCATTGCCATGGGGTTCCAGTAGATGTTAATAATCCCTAATCTTTTTAAAGGTGTTTTAGGTTCACTCTTGTTCTGATTGGAATGAAATTGGGAATTCATTTCAATGATTGTGCACTGGGCCCAGGTGTTAAGGTTATTACAACTTGCAGCAAACCATCTATCTTGATCAATGTCAGGAGTCCTGCAGCCGGACGTCCCTTGACTGATTTTATAGAGGGGTTCATGCAAGACACATAACCTTCGCACGTCAAGGACTGGTGGTGCCAAGTTTCTTGAACGCAAATGATGTGGTAGCCTAGAAGTTCTTTATTTTCGTCTTTCAATAGATGACCAGGTTCTTGCAAATTCCATGAGTATATCCCAATTTTTGTTTGATTGAGATTTTGTAGTTGTTACTGATGCTCTCTGTTATTTTGAACTTTATTGTTGCCTCGTATCATTGTCATGATGCCTACCCCCGGAGCACCAGGCCAGGCCCAGCACCCCCGGAAGCAGGCATCATGCCCTCGGGTAAAAGCCCAGTGGCCCCTTATAGGGGCTCTTTGGACTCAGACCTGGCGCCTTTGGCGCCAGGCTCATGTTGGACATCAGTCCTGGCGCCATAGGTGCCAGGCTCATAAAGGGAGGTGTTTTGTGCACTTACCTGATGCAGACCATGCTGCACTCTTCAGGCCTTCCTGAGACCTGAAAGGGACTATTTTCTCATAGGGACTATTTTTTTACTCGGGCGTGGCCAGGGAAGGATACATACCTAGTTGGGGAAGGATACATACCTGGGACTTCTTTGGAGGCTATTTAAGCCACGCCCAGACAGCAGCTCATGCTTCGCGTTGTTCTGCTTCCTGCAGCTTAACGCTCACCGTGTCTGCTCCTGCTCCTGGACTCCAGCCCCGGCCGCCTCGAACCTGGAAGACCTGCAAGGAAGTAAGAGAAGAGAAAGGTGAAAACCAAGGACTATTTCAAACTTCTTACCTGCATCCAGAATCTTCTCGCCAGCATCCCTGAAGAAAGACTTCCATTTAAAAGCATTGCATTGCTTGCTGCAGCGCCACGCTTCACTCACCTGTCCTCGAGACATTTCCCGGCTCCATCGCGGCTGTCAGCATCGGACGCCACATCTCTGCACCTAGGGGAGAGAGGAAGAAACAAAAGGTGAGCAGAAGGAACACAGAAGGAAAGCCTGATTAACAGCCATAATACTTACCGGCTTTTCTTCCACATTTCGGGTCGGCGCCGCCCCGTTACCGTACCCCGGCCCCTATGGGGAAAGGACAAGAGACACTTCTGGGGAATGATAAGGACATTTAGAGGGATCGCCCTCATCACTACTCACCTCGGCAGTTTAACCCCTCGACGCATCGCCTTCATTCTGCACCTGAAATAAAGGACAGATCACAGGTTAGAAAGACAACATAAAGGGGGCCTCACTTGAACTTTGAACTTTCATACTTACGGCGCATCGCTCAGGAAAGTCAAGTGGATTTTGCCAGCGCCATTCTGAAAACCAGTGAAGTAATTGGACGAACACGCGCCCCTGCACCAGAAGCAGGATGGAGAGTTCATCCTTCCAAACCATAAGGTGAGCTTAAACCAGGGTTTGGAGGAAGTTAGAGAGGAACGAAGGGGGAAGGTGGAAAGGGGGGAGCTAGCACACTATTCTGCAGACTGTTAATCCCCTTTCTCATCTGCAGAAGGATATTCCTACGGGCCATATTCCTACTAGGAGGTCCTGTCCAATCGGTGTTCCGGGTCCTGTGCATCACGCTAGAAGAGGCCACAGCAATCCAGACTAGACCAGCGCCCCCGTGGGAACCAGGTGAGCGTTACAGAACGCGAAGCCTTCCTACAAATTCCCACCCAGGCGCTATGGAAACTTCCGAAACTAACCAGTTGGCCCAATTACTGGGGGAATTACGGGCCGAAGTACACGCCGCTCATCAAGAGACTAGTGCCCTCAGGAGGGAAGTGATTGTAATAAAGGATAGAGCTGATGACCTGGCTAGACAGCTTTTGCAAGGTCAAGCTGGACAAACTCCTTTACCCGGTTCCGGGGGAACCCTTCTCCTGTGGTTTCCAGAAACCCGGTGCAGATTAATCTAACTGGAAACATGCCGCTGGCCCCACCTGAACGCTTTGCTGGGGACCCTAAACGATTTGCCGTATTCATGAATCAGTGTCGTTTGCACTTCCTATGCAGACCTGGGGCCTTCCCTAATGATCAGACCAAGGTAGCCATTGTGTTGTCATATCTCAGCGGCTGTGCTGCCGATTGGTCAGTCCCACTGGTAACTCAAGATGACCCGATTCTTCGTGATTTTGAAGGATTTCAAACAAGCATGGAAAGGTTATTTGCTCAACACTCCCAGGGACAGGCTCTGGATGACGAACTTCTATCTCTGCGACAGGGCAATCAAGACCTTCTATTCTACATTGCAACCTTCAATAGACTAATTGTGGAAACTGGTTGGCTAGAGGATAAAAGAATCACGTTATTCAATCGAGGTCTATGCGGAGAACTTAAAGATGTCCTGGCACAAGTTGTAAATCCGCCCCAAGAATGCACAGAATATATAGACTTAGTGGTCCAATTGGATCACAGGCTGCAAAACAGAAAAGCAGATCGGTCCAAGTTTGAAACCCGGGTGTTGGCCAAGACCCACGCTAACCCCAAGGGGGCTGATGCCTCGGAGCCTATGCAAATCGGAGGTGTTAAAGGACCCCTAACTCAAAAAGAACAGGAAAGAAGACGACAGATGCAATTATGTCTTTATTGTGGGTCCTCTGGACACTTTCTACGAGATTGCCCGGTTAAGCCGCCCAAGAAGGTGGTAGGAGCCGCTGATAAAATCCATGGAAACTCTGTATCGGGAAACGACCACGCCCGGCAAGCGTAGGGGTCCGCTTGCCGAGCTTGAAAACTAACTCTCAGACCTCGCATTTCATTGTGCCAATGGTCCTCGTAGATCCGGAACAGCCTAAACGGTTGCATGTTATAAAGGCATACATCGATAGCGGGGCTATAGGAAACTATGTGGATCGAGAATTGGACTCTAGGATAAACCTCCCTCTGCATCCTAAAACCAACAAAGATGTCATCACCACAGTAGATGGAACCAAAATTGCCTCTGGACCGGTAACACATTCCACAGCTGAGGTGACACTTGTAGGTCCGGATGGCCATCGGGAGGCAGTTGTGTTTGATGTAATCAAGGCTCCACAGTTTCAGCTTATTCTCGGAATCCCTTGGTTAGAGACACATAATCCTCGAATTGGTTGGCGAGCGAAGAGAATAACCTTCCCGGATTGTGCACAAACCTGCTACCCAGAAAATCCAAAGATTAATCTAGCATCAGTAACCTCTGTCCCTGTGCAACTACCTCCAGAGTACCAAGACTTTCAGGACGTCTTCCAAAAGGAACAGGCCAACACGTTACCTCCCCACAGATCGTACGATTGCCAAATCGATCTGGTGCCCGGTGCACAACCCCCTTGTAGCAGGATTTACGCCCTTACTGAACCAGAGAATCTGCATTTGAGACAATATTTAGATCAATACCTCGCCAATGGTTTAATTCGCCCGTCAAAGTCCCCGGCATCCTCAGCTTTGTTCTTCGTGCCTAATGAGCACAATGCCTTCTGGTAGACGTAGGTCAGAGGGAGGGTCTGCCTACAGCAGGTAAAGTGCCAAGCTCACTTCCCCCACTGCGGCACCTTCTCTCTACAGCAAAGGGAGCAAAGGGAGCCGACTAAAATAGTTTTCTCTCAGCAGCACCTTCTGTCAGGAGCACGAAAAGTCAGCCAGCAAAAACAATACACTCACACCTTCGAGCCTGCAAGCAAAGCTGCCAAACTGCTGTTGCCTCTCGAGCAGAGCAGAAAAATCATTAGAAATTAGATATTAGGTATTAGAACTAAGTCAGTGGGAATCAGTCCTCTTTTCCCTGCATGGATGGTAGCCTCTCTACTGCTGCATATAAAAAAGCCGATAGATTCTTTTGTGGTGGTAGTGGGGTCTGAGGCTCGGTTACTAAGTTTCTGAGATTTTAGGGTTCCCCAACTTGTGTCAATTGAGTGGTATCCCACTACTAACACCATATGTAAGGGAGGCATTGCATCACAAGTAGACACTGACACAAGAGCTGCAAGTTTCAAAACCTTTATTGATGTTTAAAAGGGGTTGGAAAACTCCTATCTTGCCCTCTAACTAAGATGGGAGTATTCTCGACCATCAAAAAAAAAGAAAATACAGTCCTAGTCAGTCCCTAGTCAAAATAAAATGGCCTATACTAATAAACCTAATGCCTGCTCTTTTTCTAATACAATACATGTGTAAAGGCAATGTGTAATGCAAAAAGGAAAATCAGTGTTTGAAAGAAACGTGCATGGCTGAGCAAACTTCCTTCCCCACGTTTTGTAGCATGGGGTAAGGTGGCACACTTCACCTTGCAACACACTCTGGCTTTGGACACAAGGATGCAGTTCATTCGTGGACCAGGGCCTACTTGGACTTCCATGAAAAGTCTTGTTACATAGTTCAACAAAAGTGTGTTTCCTTCTGGTTACCACAATTCAGTACAGGTTTCCCTCCACCAGGCTCAAACTTTTCAATCCCAAATTGTGGGGTTTCCCTTCCCACACCATCATAGGCTTCCATCCGTCAGGCTCAAGCCTCCTTTCACTTTCCTTCTACTGTCGAAGACTTTTGAAACTGCGCAGCTTTTGATCTTACCTCTGCATGACTACTTCAACTTTCTTTCCTCAAGCGTCAATTTTTCTCTCCTACACAAAGGTCTCTTGGTAAATGTAGTTTCGAGCACAGTACTTATTTCAAAGTTCAAAGACATCTCTCACATCCAGGTTTCCCTTTGCCGGGATCAAACCTAACAGTTCAAAGACATCTCTCACATCCAGGTTTCCCTCTGCCGGGATCAGACCTAACAACAGTTCAAATCTTGTATCTCATATTCTCTCTTCCCGCCGCTTTTACGGCATCAGACATTGCACAGAGACTTTCGATTAGGCAATCCTCTTTCACCGGACCACTTTGCTACTTTGTATCTTTAATTTACAGTTCTTTCAATGCTTTGCTTTTTCTCGCCTATTATCGCCACACGCGCAACCTTCATTCGTCGGATACTGTTGCTGCCAAGTTTCATTTCACAAACCCCGGACATTTATTTATTTATTTATTTTAATTTGTATAGTACACATCGGCCTAGGGACATCGTGGGGCTTGTCACAGTATGCTCCCTTAGTACAGGAATACATTACATCATTTAGGTAGGTTCAGTACAGGAATACATTACATCATGTGGGTAGGTTCATTGCATTAAGAACAGTCAACATATGTGTTAAATACAGTCAGCATATGTGGAAATGGAGAAAAAAGACGGGTTAGTTAAACAGCATGGTTTTCAACAGTTTGCAGAAAGCGGTGTAGGATTTTTCGTTTCTTACTGCTGTGGGTAGTGTGTTCCAGTTTTGTTGGAGCTAGGTGGTGAAAGCTGGACCCGCCGGCTTTGCTTCTTTTGAAGGTGGGTACGTATAACTGGTTGGTTAGATGGGATCTGGTGGGTCTGGTGGATGAGCTGATGGTGATCCTTTCAGATAAGTAGGGAGGGGCGTCAGCGGAGAAGCATCTATGTGTGATGGCCATGGTTTTGAAGAGGATGCGTTCTTTTAATGGAGGCCAGTGTGCATCTTTCCTGGCCTGGGAAATGTGTTCCCTTTTGGGAATACTCAGTGCTGCTCTCAGCGCATTGTTCTGTGGGATTTGCATTTTGTTTAGATTTTTGGCAGAGGTGCCCATGAAAAGGGCATTGCAGTACTCTAGTTTGGTGCCTATTGTGGCTCTGGCTATCGATAGGCAGTTTTCAGTAGACAGGAAGGGTTTTACTGCATTGATTATCTTGGTAGTGAGTACCGAGGAGAATGCCATGGCATTGACCTGACGTGACATTGACAGGGTTGCCTCAAGGTATACTCCTTGAGTTTTTACTGCTGAGGAGATAGTAATGGTGGAGTTGTCAATTTTAAAGGATTTGTATTGTGGTGGGAGATTGTTCAGGGTTTCCTTAGTGCCAACTATGAGGATCTCGGTTTTGTCCCCGTTTAGACAGAGGCCGTTGGCTGCCATCCAAGTTTAGTTTCATCAACTCACTGGCTCACAGGCTTTGTTAATAGATTTTCATCTTTCGCAGCTTTGATCCTGAAATCAAGGCTGATACCACAACTGCTGCTGCATCTCCCCAACTATGCCTTTCACTGGGAGGAGGGTGGCTGGTATCCTTGAAGCACAAAAGAGGTTTGTTTCTTCTCTCTGGCTGGGCTTCTTTTCAAGGCACTTCGGAGGTAACGATCTCCCCCCACTGTGTTCAAGGTTTCCATGTACATGTCATGCGCCTCTCTCCGTGGCTCCTGTGGCCCAGATCCTGTCTAGGAGGCCATTAGTTATCCCACCACATTCTGCATGCAGCGCAAGCCGCGGTCTTGTGTTTATGCCGTTGCCACAGCTGTGCACTTAAACCACGCCCGCTGCAGCAGTCGGCGCGTTGTAACCTATGAGGTTTGTTTACCCGCTGCCTTTGGTTACGTGCGCTAGTTTTTCCTCTCTGTTCCTTGATAGGAACTTTCCCCGTTGTGTTCTACTCCTCTCTGCATGGCGCCCCGGTTTCTTTTGGAGCGGCCATGCCCCTCGTTCTCCTTCTGTCTCTCCGTCCTGCGCCTCAGTCCTCGGCCGCAGTGCTCTCTCTCCTGCTTCGCTGGCCTTCCTTACGGCTCTCTCCTTTCTTCTTCCGTCCAGAGTTTGGGAGCTCCGAGTGTTTGTCTTACCTTCACGCTCATTTCGCCCGGTTCCATACTCTTTCATTCCTTCCACCCGACTCACGGAGGCACTACGGTTCTCATTGCCGACTCTTCGGTCCAAGTCATAGGAGCCCATCTTCCACGGACCCTCTCTGTAGTGTCGCTTTCAGGAACTACACTGGCTTAACAACGATTGCTGTCTACTGTGGTTTTTTGTGCCTCGCAAGACTTTTTCCCCATAAGTCCCACCCGGGAGGGGAGCCCCAGGGGAGCTGAGGTTGAAGCTTTACTGTGGCTTCCTTCAGGGTTCGAAACACTCTTCTAAAAAAAAAGAAGTGAAAAGGTGAGAGGAACTTTTTGAGGGATACCAACATATGGGCCTCTGCACCCTAGGGTCTCTTGTAGTTCGAAAATGGTGTTGCATGCATATGAAATTCAAAACAGAGAAATAAGTCCCTCCACTCTGTTTGGCATAAAGTAGTACATTGTTGTTTCATATTTAATCATGCCCCACAAGAAAAGTAAACATTTTTCCACAATTATTTTTCTGTGATGCAACTCAAATTTTATTGAGTGGCAATTTGTAGTTCAAAAAGTAGCCCTTTGTGATAACACGTGTTTCGGCGAACACACGTCTTTCTCAAATCAGGGCTAATTGAAAAAAAGGAACAAATCAATTCAAATTAGTTTTCAAAAGAATTAGTACAACATAATAATGGTGAATATAAAAAACACAAAACACCACACATTGGAAATAATCCAAGAACCAAAAAGTACAAACATAACACACAAACAGCATATTGCATCATTATACATTTACCATTGCACGTGTATTTAGTAAGATCAAATTGTGCATTTGCATTACCGATTTGTATTTGTGATTCATAATGGTCATATAGTTTCATATGTTACATTGTTTGTTAGACCAGAGACTCGAAGGATGGGGGAAAGTTTAGGGAATAGTATTTAGAGAAAATGCACAAAAAAGTGGGAGAAAGGAAATAAAAAGAAATGAGCATATGTGAGCACTGGTAATATATGCTTGCAACACTCTAAATTGTATAGATACAGCTTTCCACCTCTTACCTATATTTTATATCATTTTTCAAACGACTTGAGTTGGGTATGTCATGGGTTAAATCCCTCCTGATGAGTAAAGGAATCTTTGTTAATTTAAACGTTCGTATGCTAATGCAGTTGTTGTACAGTAGCACGTAATGTTTATGTATCCTAGTTACTTAATAGTTACTTGGGCCTGCCCTAATTTGGCACATATTTCAAGTTATCTCTTGTTACAAAGCGTGCCTGGTGGTACATGTTGTTTGACAGTTCTACTGATTTAATCAAACCTGCGATTTGCGTAAATACATGCTGGTCGCTTTTGAAATGCGCGCGCTTTACTTTTTTCTCTTTTATTTCTATAGGGTCGGACGCCAAATAAATGCTCTGAATCACCCCATCTAATATTACTTTTCTCTGTTTGTCCCATCCCAATTAAGTATGCTCATCATGTAGTCTATGCTTCCATTGGTTCTAGGGCTTACCTGAAAAGTCCTTTGTTTCTAAGATCCGTGCGTTCGTACCCACGTTCAAACGCTGTCTGTAGCCAAATGAATTTGTTTGCTGTACATTTTCAGGGAAACCGAAGTAGTCTTACTTCTATTTCAATACGGTCGCCGTATTTTGGGTTCTTACCCTAATCTTTCACTGGATGTAGTGTTGTACTAAAAAGTGAAACTGTCTCTGCTCACCTTCTTGCATTCTAACCATTTACGTGTCATTGCAGCATTAACCTGTGTGCATTAAAAGACAAGTTTTTTTTTTAAAGAACATTGGGTCAAAATCGACAATTTATGTTGTCCGTAATCTTGATCCTGATTCCATTCGAGTCTTTAAACACTTCTGTGCTGTCCGATGCATGTCTACACATAGAACATGTCCCGCACTTCCCGAAGCCTAATATTCGCTGTTGCATCCATGTTGTTTCTTGTACCTGCTTGATTTCCTGAAGAAAAGATGGACTTAAGTTGGTTTTCAGAGTCTTTTCCCGTCTAAAGATAAAAGATGGGAAATCCGCCACAAAATCTTTTATATGCAGGTCTAGTTTTAGCAAATACCAGTTCATTTTCAAATTCTTTCATAGCTGTGCATTATTCGCACAGTATGTTGTTATAAATTTTACTTTCTCAGGATGCTGTTTGGTCTTCATTCTTGGTGTTAGAGTTTGTTCTCTGTTTAGTTTTTTGCCTTGTCATGTGCTGTTTTTATGCATTTCTAGGTATATCCTCTGGCTTTAAACCGTGTTGATGACAGAACACATTCATCCTCAAAAACCTCTTGGTCTGTACAATTTCTCCATGCTCTAATGAATTCCCCTTTTGGAATGTATAATAACACCTGCTAGCAAAAAGTGTCGAATTGACTTCTGTTTCTTTCCTATATGTCTTCGTCATTAGTTGGTTGCCGGATACATATATAGTTAAATCTAAAAAGTTGATGCTGGTGTGACTGTTAGTTCCAACAATGTCCAATCCTACTGGATTAGAATTGGCTCTCATCATACATTGATCTAGTTCTTCTTGGGTTCCTTGCCAAATCATCAGAACGTTGTCTATGTATCTAGTACATAAGATGCGCTTGATCCGTGTAAATGTACTTATACTCAAACATTGACATAAATATGTTAGCAAGTACAGGGGCATACTTGACACCCATGGCGAACCCTTTGGTTTGTCTGAAGAAGTCCTTATTAAACAGAAATACGTTGTTTTGAAGTGTAGTCAAAAGCATCTCCTTCAGCATATTTACAGAATGATAAATTGAGGCTGAATCTTGCTGAAATGTGTATTCTATTGTTTCTAGCGCTGTCTCATGCTTGATTGGGTGGAAACTGGTATATATGATGATTTACTCACACCAAAGTCCTCAAATCAAACACATTCTCAAATCGAATTGGAACATTTTACATCTTGATCCCAAACTAGTAGAAATATTCAATACTGTACCTACTTTTGCTTATAAAAAGAGCCAATCGCTCAGGGTTTTGTTGGTAAGAGCAGATATCAGCATCACAACAACTAAACCACCAGCCTACAGAGGGACATTACCATGTATGAACTGTCAACACTGCAACAATATCATAAAAGGCCAGTCTTTGAATCATCCGTACACAGGTAAACAGATACTATTAAAATATACTTCAACTTGTGATTCCACAAATGTGGTACATGGAATTACATGTCCATGCAGCATCTTCTATGTCAGAATAACTATGACAAAAGCAAAAACAAGACTTTTGCTCTACTTCTTTGATGAAAATATCTCTGTGGTCCTCAGGGAGTCAATATGGTTTGAGATGTACTACCTTGTCTCCAGGAGTGCGGATGTGATGGTATATCCCTTTCACTCTGCCCAGCTCTTCATGAAACATATCAGGGAATTGCTCTAGCAATTCAAGAAGATATTCTTGTTGTGTTTCAGTGATCTCAGGGGGAATTAGTGTATTGTTGTTCACCTCTTCTGGTATTAGACACAATACTATTGTGGCATCAGACTCAGAGGTGTTCTTTTCCACTCTTTTAATAAGTTAATATGGTAAATGTGCATCTTCTGGCGATGGTCTGGCTGGACGATCTTATAATTACAAGATCCTCCCTTGTCTACTACCTCATACGGCACATTCCATTTACAAATGAGCTTGTTATCTGAGGTAGGGAGAAGCAAAAGGACTTTTATGCCCGATGGAAAAAGACCTAAGTGACACCTTATCATAGGACGCTTTCTGTTGATTTTCAGCTTTACCAAGGTGATCTTGAACCAAAGACTGGGCGGTTGCCATATGCTCTTTTAACTGAGAGGCAGTCTGGGACAATTGTATTGGAGTTTCTTCCCTCTCCTCCCATGTTTCCCAAAGCATATTCTAAAACATCCCAGGCTCCTCGCCCATACAATAGTTCTAATGGTGAGAAACCAGTGGAGGCATGTGGTGTTTTCCTTATGCCAAACTGAGCCCACAGAATCATAATAATAATAATTTGGCACTTATATAGCGCTATGAACCCTCAGGTATCTGAGCGCTGCTTATTATTACCCACGGTGTGTGGTGCTCATTTATCGACCCCGGAAGGATGAAAGGCTGAGTTTGGCCTGCCGGGATTCGAACCTGCGTTAGCAGGCTCTGCACGGATGTCAAAGCGAGCGCTCTACTCGCTGTGCCACTGGGACCCTACGGGTACTGTCCTTGTTAACAAGCTTTTTAAGATTGGTCTTAAGGGTCTTATTAAACTGTTCAAACAATCCGTCCATCTGGGGGTGATAAATGGACATTCTCAAGGTGGTTATATGAAGTAGCTCTTTTACTCCACCCATGAGCTTACTCATAAAGGTGGTGTCCTGGTCCGTTAGAATTTCCTTAGGGAAACCTACTCGAGAAAAGAAGGGAAGTAAATGTTTGAGTATATACTGTGTGGTGTTCTTGCGTAAGAGAAATGCCTCTGGGCATCGGGTGGCATAGTCCAGTATCACGAATACATATTTGTTCCCTAGCTTAGATTTTCTGAGGGGGCCAATGATGTCCATTCCAATCCTCGAGAATGGCACTTGTATGATCGGTACTGGATTTAAAGGGGCTGGTGGTGGTAAATGAGTACTGGTGCGTTGACATAACTCACATGTTTGAATGAAATGTTTTGCATCAACATGTATGCCTGGCCAATGGAACTTGTTGGCCAAGTGAGCATGAGTCTTAGATTGACCTAAATGCCCTCCAGTGAGATGAGAGTGTACAATCTCGAGCACTATTTGTTTATGACTTTGGGGAACCACTAGCTGTATTCTTGGCATCCCGTTAGAAGTAACATCCCGTCTATACAGGTGTCCTTTCTTTAAAAAGAAAAATGGCCTTCCTCCCTTCCGACCCTCAGAATCAGGTACAACATGTAGAAAGGCTTCAGCGAGTAGAGGATCATTCCGCTGAACAAAGGCTAAGTCAGGGAGCATATCAGAGCTTTCATCCTGGATGGCTGAGGTTTGGGTAGAACTAGCTCGAGCATCAGCTTCCCTAAAGCCTAGAGTCCCTCTTTCAGTAACATCTTTCTCTGTCTCTTCCCTAGGGATAGGCAACATCACTCTTTCAATTATTCCCTGGGCTATTTGGTCCCCGCCTGGATCTGAAAGGCGTCCTCCCCATGGTTTTGGAGCAGTATTTTTATATCCCTCTAAAATCAGAGTCCATCACCCCAGCAGGACATCTATGCCAAACATCCACGCAAGTCCTGTCTTGGGTGCCAACCTGATGTATGTTCCAGGAGCGGGAATAAGAACAAGATCAGTAGGAATAAGCTGTCTTTCTTTTGGAGGGATGATTTCTGTCCGGCTACTACAAAGATCAAACCAAACAGAACCCTTAGTGGCCACTGTGGGGTTGGAAGCTTAACTTCTCATACTTCAGGGTCCCCCAACTTGTTTCAGTTGAGTTGCATCCCATGGCTGACACCATATGTGAGATATGCGAAGTATCAAGAGAGACACAGACTCAAAAGGGTTTGTTTGAAAAGCTTTATTTGCTAAGGTTCCTGGGTTGCTGTAATGCCTGACCTGCCTTAACCTTAAAGGGACCATTCCCTTACCTGATGTTTCTAATGGCCGTCGTTGTCTTATAGTTCGAAATAAAAGTCTGTCTGTCTCTAAACCTATGCTTGCCCTCACTCTGTACAAAAATGTGATAGGACGTCTTTTCAAAACAAAAAAATAGTGGTTCAACAAAAAGTGGAAACCAAGGTTGGTTTCACGTGGTCTTCTCACCAGGTGCTGCTTGGCCAATGTCACACTAATGAGTTCAATCAACAGGGCTGTTCATAAGACCTTCTCCACAGGCCCCTGGCAGTTATTCCAACTACATTCAGTGTCTTTAAGTTCCTTGGGGTTCCCTTCCCCAAGCTTCAGCTTATTCAAGTTTCAAAACACCATAGAATAATTGTAGCACAGTTCCTTTTGTAAGCTTCACGGGGTTCCCTTCCCCACGCTTCAATCCTTTCAACAGTACAACAAAACTAATAAAACTCCAACTTGGTTGAGCCTTTTAGGGTTCCTTTCCCCACGCTCAGGCCCTTTCCAACCTTTAAACACAAAGTCACAGTTATCAGGATGTTTTCCTTGATAGGCCTCTCAGGGTTTCTTTCCCCAAAAATGCCTTTAGCCTTCATGCTTTCTGCCTTTCTGCTTTTGCTTTCAGCTATGCTTTCTGCTTTGCTCTGGCTTTCTGCTTCACTCTCAGCCTTTCCGTTTTCTGCTTCACTCTGGCATTCAGCTGCACTTTCCACTTTAATGCTTTCCTTTCTTTTCAATGTTGTGCTGCTTTTGCTGTCCGTGGCTTTCTCCCGCTCCGCTCTCATCCAAACGCACGCTCCTGAGTTTCTCTCACATTCCCATGAAGCGTCGCGTAGAGAGGCGGTTCCTCCTGGAAGTGCAGGGTTGAGGTCAGGGTCTCACCACCTGCCCCTAAGGCACTCTTGGGGTCGGCACTGGCCCCAAGGGAATAAGTACTCTTCCAGACATGGCCTGCAGAATGCAGGCAGCGCTTCTTCGGCTTTCCGGAGGCATGACTCCCTCGCCACGCTGCAGCCCACACACACCCGGCTAGCGTCTCTGCACGCGGTCCTCCTCCAGCCTGAAGCTTCTGCTTCTCTCAGCTCCTGGGCTCCACCGGTACGGACTGCATCCCCAGCTTGCTCATTCTTGTGTGCATGACCACACCTTTTATAGTGAACCAAACTGTCAAGTGGAGTTAGGTGTGAGTATTTACCTCTGACCCTGCCTGACTCTATTAGTGGGACAACCTGATTTCTTTCTAGGGTAGGTTTCCCTTACTTACCCCATGTTATTCCTATGGGTAATCTTTACTGATCTTAATCGCCTCCTCCTTCCTCCTCGTCTCAGTATTTGTTGGAAATGGGAGGGGGAGATGAGGTGAGATTGTAAAAACACCACAAAAGCTGAGGGAGAGTAGGGTAGGGTGTTTTCAGGACTGAGGGAATACCATGTCTCATCCTCAGATATTCTCCTCCCAATCCCCCATGATCCTCCACTCAGGTGATCCTCCCTCGCTTGTCCACCCCGAGGGTCTGGGTCCAAAAGCAATGGCCCTTCTCTGGCCACCTGAATGGAAGATCCTGAGGGAGTGGGTGGGAAATACCATCAGGTTTCTCACACATCTGTAAAAATGCAGAAGATATGCTTTGGTTACAGTTCAAACCATTTTTACTTCTGGACACGACCACCATGTTATAGTAACCCTGGGTGAACTTATCTCATCCAAATGGGCACAATGGTGTCTGAATGTTTTACAATGATACACAAGCAGCCAGCAAGATACAGGTATGGCCGCCATCTCAGGACAGATCAAGCACCCAGTTCCCAGAAGGCAGCAACCAGTGAACACCCACCAGATTCGTATATGAGGCAGTTGTCCCTGGGCTGGGCTCAATGCCACTAACCTCTAGCCTGCTCAAATGTATCCCACGCCACTAACAATCCACCAACACTTGAATGGAGTTAAGACAGCTATGAAAATGGCAGCACCCTATGGTCATCAGTTCAGCGCCAAGGACACAACTGTGTACCTGTGTCTAAGTCACTTTTTCACTTCACAATCATGTGAAGAAGGTGTCCAAAAACTGCCTGTAAAGACTGGAAGGGGGTGTCCGTACTCCTGCTCTCTATATGGCAGAGGAGAGGCACAGAGGACCCCAGCCAATCTTCTCTATAGGGTAGCTATGGTTGATCAATCAAGGCCTAGCTTCTCTGGAGGTGATGCAGGGTGGTTTTTAAGTACAGTGTAGTCCTCAAGCACCCACAAAGGAATGTCCACACACTGTATTAACGAAAACACAAGTCTTTATATAATTAAGGTTCAAGGTTATATACACAATCACAATAACTCACTTTGTGCTCAGTTAATCTACAATGGCAAATATATACACAGTTCTACGTGGCACCACAATTACTATTAGATTTCATTAAAGTGCATCAACTGTACTTAGTTTAAATGTCACACAAATCAAGTAATCAAGCGAACCAACACTAGACATAAGAGGAAAAGGAGTTGGTTAGAACAATAGGCAGAATACTGAGTCCCTACCGACCAGACACAGTTCTGTATAAGGATCCCCCCACCTGGGCTACCTGTAACTAAAGATATATCGTACAAGCCCAGCCCATATATTGTTCACAAGAGCCTTATTTCCTTCTAAATAGTTCTACAACCCCAATGTACCTGGAACAGCAGAGTTCGATGTCAGGTGGTCGACGGATCCTTCTTGAGCGGCTCCTTTTAAGGCAGCAGCCATGGATCATCGAGATCCCATGAGGAAAAAGGGTGAATACTGTTGTTGCGGCAGCAGCTTCGGTTCTTACTGTGCTCGTTGACGATCGGTCGAAAAACATCCTGCCAGCTGAGGAGTGCGGTGTGTAATAAAGAGGATTCCCACTCAGGTAAGTGCTTTACAAGTCTTTATTGTCTCCACGTAGATGTTAGTTTCATAGGAGATAAGACACCGGCTTCTCACCCGACGGCACACACCAACTGACTCCTGCAGAACACACGCATGTCACCCAAGTTATACAAATGCATTCCTGTAGGCGCGTGCATTCCATTCCATTTTAATGACAGACTACAATCACAGATTACAACACTTCTCCCCCCTTCTGCTGCTGAGGAGGGGGCAGCAGAACTGGTGAAGACACTGCACTCCGTTTCGTACATCCCACCCGGCGGGCAGTGCAACACGGTGCACCTCGATGACGAATGTTCATTGCCACAGAGTTAATGAAGAACTTTGGCCCAGCACAAGTTCGGCTAGGGGAAATTTCACCCAACGACATAATATTTAACTGCTCAATTGAAATCTTTCCACTTCTACATTTATCTTCTCTGTATTTGTCCGCTATATTCTGTTGTATATTTTTTAAGTATTGGGTTACTAGGATTGCTTAACTTTACGAGCTAGTATAGAATGTGAAGTAGCGGTCTAGACACGTAACCTCGCTTCACGCGCGAGCATATTTTCACCACGTGATTTAATCACCTGATAGATGCAGCCTTGATGGATTCCTTCGCTGGGGCGTCTATCGTATGAGTGTTGGGCATTGACGTGGGACTACCCGGGCTGAATTGAAAGGATTGAGATTTCAAAACATTGACTAGGTAACCGCTGTTCGTTTGGTTGTTAAGTTTTTAACATTCTGTCTATTTGTATGTAACATCCGTATTAACTGGATTCCTTATCCTGAATTGTTTAATTTCCTCAGCACTCCATAGTCTGTGCTTTGTAGCCTTTATACTTCGCACATGAGTGGCGTGCACACATTTGTACATGTTTTTGCACCTTGATACCTCGGTTATACTGACGTGGACATTGAGTACCTTGCTGACTTTGATTGGAACATACACGCACTGTGTAAACATAGTCTCTAGCTCCTTCTGGAAGTGTGATTGCTTCATTACTTCACCCAAGAGAGATTGCACCGGTGACCTGACTTTGTTGTACCATTATTGACATAGGGTAAGCAACTCTTACCTTGCTACATGACTCAGAATGAGGATGTGCGGGGTCATAGCTATCTAACTTCAACTATTATTTTTATAGAATGCACACTGAATCAGTAGAGCGGTAGCTACATCTTGTACACTCATTGTAAGGCAGTTTTTCCTGTGTCCTTCCGTGAAGACTTCTAACTCACATTAGAGTGTGGTTCCAACACTATTCCCAGCAGACGATTTCACTTTTATGGATTTCTTATGATACAGGTACATTCTAAGGCTTGTTTTTTGCTTCACTTGTAGTTACATTTTTGGAGTCACACCGCATGTAAACTTTGGTACTTTAAGAGGGTGGAGAGAGAGTGAATGTGTAAAAACGGGGTGCTTGATAGGAATTGAGATCCCTTGTGAGTTGTTTAATGAGAATGTATTTAATGAGTAACTTGTTAACTACACTGGCATACATTAAATGTGGTTGGCCTCCCACCGGTGTCCCCTAAGGACTCCAGTGGAAGAAGGACAAGAACAGAGAAAAGGGGACCTCTTAGAAGACTGAGTAGTCCCAGAAGCAATCACAGTCGAGTACACCTAAACCTTCCTCTCCTAAGACCCAAAGATCTAGTGGGGATAAGTCCTATGTGGGTGGGACTAAGAGTAGTGGTCCATCTGCTACAAGTTAGACTCCCAGTGGTTCCAGTACCGTACCCCGCATTCCTGGCACTTGTTGGGATTGTGGGGCTCTGGGTCACAAGAAGGGTGACCCCAAGTGTAAAGGTAAGGAACTTGGAGTCCAGGCTGCCAGCCTGACCTACCCTTACCCCATGCCTGAGGTGGAGGCCACTGTCCTCTCCTCCTCTACCAGGATCACCGTTGTTGCCCCTGTAGAGATTCCCCTAGTGTACCTTGGGGCCTGGGACCAGTACGCGGAAGTACTGCAGACAATCCCACAGAACACCCATATATTTTTGTGACGTGTCCTCTTAAATGGCCAGCCTTCTTCTGGCTTGAGAGACACTGGGGCGAGCATGACAGTGGTGGACAGGACCCTGCTCAAGCCAGAGGACTATGTAGGTGCTCCTCTGAGAACTACCACCTTAGCTGGTGGGCCTCCCAAATTATCTCCTGTAGCCTTAGTCACACTCATGATTGAAGACAAGACAGCAAAGTTTCCTGTCCTGGTTCAGAACAATGTGCCTGCTAACATTTTTTTGGACAATGATCTAGTAGAGTTGGGGTTGATCTCTGATGGTCTCCCCATGACTGCTACTGCAGTCACTAGGTCACAGATGACACCGGGTCTGGCTGTGAGTCAGGTACCCAAGCCAAAGTCGAGGCCTAAGGCAAGAAGACGGATGAACGGATGAAGGCCACCTCTGTGAAGGGGGCTCCTTCTCTTCCTGCCGTTCCTGCAGCACCCATTGGGATCCATACTGCGGACGGGTGGGTCCAATGGAAAACCCAAACTCAACTCCTGAGGGAGAAGAGGCAGAAGGCCCTCCTGCGGGAGAGGTGCTCAACCCGGAGGATAACCCTGACCTTCAATGTCTGCTGGCTGAAGGGGGACCCTCCCGAGCGGACTTCTGTAAGGGTCAGAGAGAGTGCCACTCTCTCGAGGGTCTGAGGAAACAGGCCATGTCCCAGGCACATGGAGATGTGCCTAGGACATTCCGGATATATTGGGAGGGCGAGCTCCTTGTTAGTGAGCCCACTAAGCCTGAACTTGGTGCCCTCAAGAGGTTGGTGGTACCCCAGGTTTACAGGCCCTTCCTGCTGCAGCTAGTGCATGAGGTACCCTTAGCTGGTCATCTTGGTACCAAGCAGACTAAGCAGAGGCTCTCTGCCCATTTCTACTGGCTCTGGATGGGAGTAGAAGTGGAGTCCCACTGCAGGAACTGCCCCACTTGTCAGTTGTCTGGAAAGTCTGGTGGCAGTGTCATTGCCCCACTGCAGCCATTGGCAGTGGTTGGCACACCGTTTGAGAGGGTGGGCATCGACATTGTCGGTCCCCTTGACCCTCCTACTTCAGGTGGACATCGGTTCATCCTCGTTTTGGTTGATCATGCCACCAAGTACCCTGAGGCTATACCCCTTCAGACTATTACTGCCAAGGTGGTTGCCAGGGCTCTCCTGGGCATTTTCACCAGTGTTGGATTCCCTAAGGCGGTTGTCTCTGACAGAAGATCCAACTTCATGTCGAGTTACATGAAAGCCATGTGGAAAGAGTGCGGGGTAACGTACAAGTTCTCCACCTCTTACCATTCCCAGACCAATGGTCTGGTTGAGAGACTTAATAAAACTCTCAAGGGCATGCTAGGCGCTTTGACAGAGCCCTTAAGGAGGAAATGGGATCTCCTCCTGCCATGTCTGCTGTTTGCTTACAGAGAGAGGTACCTCAAGAGGGTGTTGGTTTCAGCCCCTTTCAGTTACTTTTTGGCCATCCAGTGAGGGGGCCCCTTGCCTTAATAAGAGAAGGTTTGGAAGCCACCTCTGCAGGTCCTGCCAAGCAAGTGGGTGACCATGTGTTAGGCCTCAGACGGAGGATGACACAGATGATGGGTCAGGTGACAGCGAATCTCAAGGCTAGCCAGGAATTGAACAAGTACTGGCATGACCTTAAAGCCTCACAAGTGGATTGAACTCCAGGACAGGAGATCCTTGTGATGGAGCCTACCAAGCCTCGAGCTTTGGCACATAAGTGGACTGGACCCTTCAGGATAATCTCCAAGATGGGCGAGGTCAATTATCTATTTAAGGTAGCCCCTCAGGTATTCCATGTTAACAGGTTTAAGCCTTTCCATAGGCGAGCCAAAGTCTCATGTCTCTTGCTGGCTTCAGAGCAAGAAGAGGATGAGAGTGAGCCCCTTCCGGATTTGCTGCATGGCAACCCTCAGGATGGCTCAGTGGAGGGAGTGCATCTCTCTCCAGATCTGACGACAGAACAGCATAGGGCCTGCAGGGCTTTACTCCGGCAGTATGCCTCTCTATTCTCACTGACGCCGGGTCTTACACTGTGGTGTAGGCACAAAATTGACACTGGTGACAGTGTGCCTGTCAAAAGCAGGTGCTACAGTATGTCAGATACAGTTAAGAACCATATCCAGCCTGCGATCGCCAAGATGTTGGATCTGGGTGTTATTGAACCCTCAACCAGTCCCTGGTTCAGTCCTGTGGTCCTTGTCCCCAGGGCAAGTTCCCAGGCAGGTACCAAGGATCGGAGGTTCTGTGTAGACTACAGAGGGGTCAATGGCATCACCAAAGCTGACGTGCACCCATTGCCCAGGGCTGATGAGCTTGTGGACACCATAGGTGCTGCCACATTTGTGAGCACCTTTGACCTTACCTCAGGTTATTGGTAAATAGCTCTGACGGACCATACCAAAGAAAAGACTGCATTCTCAACACCTGAGGGGCTCTACCATTTTAGAGTCATGCCTTTTGGGTTGAAGAATGCACCTGCCACTTTCCAACGTTTAGTCCATCATGCACTCAGTGGGCTGGAGGCCTTTTGTGTGGCCTACATAGACGACATTGCTGTCTACAGTTCCACTTGGGAGGAGCATCTGACTGACTTGGATAAAGTGTTGCAGGCCTTGAAAAGGGCTAACCTCACTATCAAGGCCACCAAGTGCCAGATAGCTCAGGGGAAAGTCACATATCTTGGTCATGAGGTCGGAGGGGGTCAAATCCAACCTCTCCTCAGTAAAGTACAGGATGTACATGACTGGGACACTGCCACTACTCAAACCCAGGTGAGAGCCTTTTTGGGCCTCACTGGGTATTATCGCAACTTCATGGGGACTATGGAACCATAGCTGCCCCGCTGACAACTCTGGCTTAGACCAAACAACCAGGGAAGGTTAATTGACCGAAGACTGTCAGAGGGCCTTTGTTGGCTTGAAAGAAAGTCTGTGTAGGGCACCTGTGTTGTGTGCGCCTGATTTCACAAGCCCTTTATCGTTCAGAAGGATGCCTGCGACACCGGAATCGGAACCGTCTTGTCTCAGTTAGATGACAAAAGGAGGGAACATCCGATCATCTTCATCAGTAGACAACTCAAGGGTAGAGAACTTAAGTGGGCTACTGTTGAAAAGGTATGTTTCAGTATAGTTTGGAGCCTTGTGCGTTTTAGGCCCTACCTTACAGGGTCTACCTTCAATGTCCAAACAGACCATAAGCCCCTGACACGGCTTATGAAGATGAAGGGTGAAAATCCAAAACTTCTCAGGTGGTCCATTAGCCTGCAAGGGCTAGACTTCACCATAGAGCATAGACCAGGGAAGAGTCATGATAATGCAGATGGCCTTTCCAGAAGGTATTTTGATCATCTGGATGTGGGTGTCAATCGTGTGGGAGATTAGACGCCCTAACCTCAGTCTGGGGGGGGGGCGACTATGATGCTGGAAATGTATTGGAGGGACATGGCCTCCATATCCTTGTCCTTTATTGCCTTATCATGTATGTTCTGTCTTGTTTTCCGCACAGGAGTTCATGTGAGCCTCCTGGCGGTGCGCTCTTCCTCTTTTTGGTTTGGTGAACAGACCCTTGGGATACCCTTATGGCACTCATGGGTGGAAGTACAAACCTGTACTCCTAGTGTATGTTTTTGGGCCCACAGAGCAAGGTACGGGCTGGTGGCAGCTCTGTGCTGAATTGACAGGTGCCCTGAGTATCCTCCATTTTCAGATGCCCAGGCCCTGTCATTGGAATCAGGGGATTCCTGATAGGAAACAAGATGGCCCCTATAGCCTCCTGCTTTCTTCGGGAAAAGTAAGGTAACAGGCGACAGAAAGCAAGAGGCCACAGGGGCCATCTTGTTTCGTATCAGGAATCCCCTGATTCCAATGACAGGGCCTGGGCAACCCAAAATGGAGGATACTCAGAGCACCTGTCAATTCAGCATAGAGCTGCCACCAGCCCATACCCTGCTCTGTGGGCCACACACAGGTGCCCAACAACATGCACTAGGAGTACAGGGTCATACTCCCACCCATGGGTCCCATAAAGGTATCCCAAGGGTCTGTTCACCAAAAAAAGAGGAAGAGCCGCACCGCCAGGAGTCCCACATGAACTCCTGCGCGCAAAACAAGACAGAACATACATGATAAGGCAATAAATGACAAGGATATGGAGGCCCTGTTTCTCCAATGCATTTCCAGCATCACACTGCCCCAGATGTGCGGCTGCTTATGCAACATGCTCAATCACAGGGTGAACAGGCATGCATGCCACTGCTAAGGACATTGCCCATTTTGGGGTATATGCCACTCACCATCAAGCACCTACAAAATCTAGTGTGCTTTTGGAGAAATATAAACCAAATGTAAATTAGGAAAAATAACATAATGTGTCCTTTTATTTGTATTCCTTACCCGCCACCTCCTCCTTAAGTCCTGTCTGATCAATCACCTTCTCTCCTATCTCACACATTGGCTCTGAATCAAATTCCTTCCTCTATCGCTGTATCTGTTGTGACCTCTCTTCCACTCCTCCCTCTTCTGATTATTCTCCTCTTTCCTATCCTCACCAGCTCCTTTTAATGTATGTCTATTTCACTACAATGAAAAACGCATAGGTCATCCAATGCTAGCCCAAACTCTCTCAAATTAACTGAAATGTGTTCCAAGTCCCAGAATTTGACATTAAAATGTTTGCCACTAGTTACACCACATACAGCTTTAATGGGCTGAAAACCAGACCTTGAGTTGGTGTGGCTTTATGAAATGGGCATGAATTTCATACACACTGACAGAGTTGGAAGGACATGCTATTGTCGCTCAAATGCTGGGAGCAAAGAAGCCAAGTCACCCACCTTCCCCAGACGGAGCATCCATCCGTTCAGAGACAATGGCGTGTAGGAAGTTTTCTTGATGTCTCTGTGAAGTGGTCCCTCTCTGAGAACCCATTAGACATTTTTCAGAAAAAACAGGGGTCCATTTGCAGTATTGGGGAATTTAACTTAATTCATTAATCTACTTAACACCTTTGCAAAATAGGGACATGTTAGAGTTCCTTTGAACAGATTTACACAATTCTGTTTGTAAGCATGTATTAGGGTGGCTAATCCTTGCCTATACAGCATGTTCTGTTACTCTGGGTGACTCATGCCTCCGGGAATTCCTTCAAAGGGTGAGGTCGTGGGCGTATCCAGGTGTGACATGGTAGGAAGTCGATATACTGTGTTTCTTTTTTCATAAACCACTCAGCTAATTACAGTCTTTCACTTAAACTTGCAAGACTTTTATTTTACATCTGTATTTCCTTCTAAGGACATGAAAGTAAAGCAAGTTCTCACTTGCTTTTACCAACAACAAAAAGAATTCATGGACGATTTATTAAAACTCATTGCCAAAAAATCCCAAGTTGATTTGCCGTAAATGACAAACGTTCCGAATTGAATCAACTACCCCATCAAGTGCTGTTAAATGTATTGGTTCTAAAAAGAGCTAAAATGTCAGGCAATGCAAATTTCACAACGTATTTAATCATGTGCACTTAGTTATGTATGAATTTAATTTTTTTTATCGATCATACACTACCTTGATTTGTAGTTTTAAGGTATGGGTCTCATTAGAACCCCGCAGGTAATGTTAAAACTGCTGGAATTCGAAAAATATCTCCTATTTTAGTACCAATCTCATTACAGGAATGGAGGTATTTATGGAGGGTACAATATTTTAGAGCACACGCTTCCTCTTTTTTGGTAATGGGGGCCTTTGTGGATAAGGACAAAGAATGAGAACAACAAGGGAGTTCCAGAAAAAGCTTCCAGAAAAAGCTACCCCACTTGTACACACACTGGTCATAAAAGCCCAATAATCAAACTATGAAAAACTGCTTTGCATTGCTACAGCAGAATCACAAGGTCAGTACAGATATTTACCATAGTTTATTCCAAAACATTGTTAAAAAATAAGAAAATACACAAATGAAATGTCGTAGGGACAAATCTCCTTTCTGTGATCCTTTGAATCAGTCTTCAGGACACAAGATGTTCATTTGAAATATGGGTTTTACACATTTCCTCCAGTGCATGTTGGCATGCACTTTGGACACTAAAGGAAAAATAACATAAAAACAATGTTTTAAAAACGGACCTTTACCATTAATGTCATACTGACATGAGCTTTTCCTACTTTTAACTGACCTCCAAATTCTTAGCTGTGTGTAAAGCTGATTCTACGAAGGCGTCATTAGATGAGAACATCTGGTTTGTTCGTCTGCTTTCCGAACTACAGAAGAAAGAAGATTTCATTTTATTCTTGCTCTTTGGCCTCAAAACTAATAATGGGCCATCCAACCCAGAGGTAACTATTACCTGAAAAATCATCTATTTTTTGATGCTAGTCCTTTCGTGGTTCGTTGGAACACTCCAGAACCTGGCCACCTTTTATTCAACTGATTGTTGTGCTTCAGATGTATAAGGTTCATAATCAGCCATCCCTGTATAGAAGTTAAGCCATATTCTTGTATTTTGATTATATTACAAACGATCCGGCTCAATCTATGTTGTGTGCCAGAAGGACAAGTTACTTCTTACCTTGTAACGTTCTTTTGATGGGATGTTCCTCCGACGTATTCCTTATCTTTGATAATTCGTCTCCAGCTTGCTGGCCTCGGAACTTGTTTCTCTGTAGAGGGCGCTGCGCGTCGACGTCCGCCGAGTCGATGTCCCTCGACACCCACCGTATCGGCGCCGACGTCACCATGCCCATAAATAGCCACGCGCGGCGTCCGTTGCTCAGTTCCGTTTTGTAGCATAAGATAAGTCATGCTTGAATTGGTTATTGACCTTGAAGGAGCGTAAGCTGCAACCACAAGGGAAGTATTACTGCGGGGATGGATGGGAGGGGCGATAAGGAATACGTCGGAGGAACATCCCATCGAAAGAACGTTACAAGGTAAGAAGTAACTGGTTCTTCGAAGGGATTGTGTCATCCGACGTATTCCTTATCTTTGATAGACTCCCGCAGTGGCATGCAATTGGAGGTGGGAGTAATAATGTCATGTATCCCTTTTAGGAATGAACCGAATGTAATACGGCTTTGCCAAATCTGGTCTCTTGACTAGTGGAGGAATCCAGGTTGTAAAATCTTGTGAATGTATGTGCGGACGACCATGTGGCAGCCGCACATATGTCTCGGACCGGTACCCCTCTTAGGAGGGCCGAAAAGGCTGCGATACCCCTGCTTGAATGAGCCCTAAGATTTTGGGGTGGCTCTTTCCCTGTCAGTTTGTGACATTCCAGAATGACCAAAATAATCCACCTGGAAATGGTCTGTTTTGTTATGGGTAGTCCCAACTTGTGACCTGAGTATCCTACAAACAGCTGGTCTGCTTGCCTAATCCTTGCCAGTCTGCTGATGTAAAAGCTTAGAGCTGGCCTTGGGTCCAGCCTATGTAGCCCATCTTCCTCTTTCCCTGGATGGGGAGGAGGGTAGAACGAAGGTAAGGTAATTTTCTGAGAGATGTGAAATTCAGAAACCACATTTGGGAGGAAATTAGGCTTCACCTGTAGGACAACTTTGTCCTTATGGAAAATTGTATGGGGGGGGTTTACAAGAAAGAGCTTGTAATTCGCTCACCCTCCTAGCAGATGTTAGTGCTACCAATAGGACAGTTTTAAGAGTGAGAAATCTCAGAGAACAAGAGTGAAGTGGTTCGAATGGAGTCCCCATTAGGAAATTTAAGACTAAATTTAAGTCCCATAAGGGAACTTGGAATGGTCTTGGAGGATAAACATTAGTTAATCCCTTGAGAAATTGTACTACTAGGGGTAGTTTGAAATACGATGGTTCCTCCGCAGTGCGCTTGAAGATTGAAAGCGCTGCGAGATAGCCTTTTACAGTGCCAGCTTGAAGGCTTGAGTTTGCTAAGTAGAGTAGAAACGATAACATTGTTGGTGTACCACATGAAAAAGGCTCGATATTCTTTTCTCTACACCAGCTGCAAAATTTGTTCCAACGGCAGCGGTATAAAGACTTTGTTGCTGGCCTTCTGGCCGAAAGCAACACCTCCATGACGTCATCAGGGAGGTCCCAATCCTTGTACCTCACCCTTTCAGAAGCTGAGCGTGAAGGTTGAGGGTTCTGATGTCTGGATGGAGAACCTGACCTCCCTTCTGTGAGAGAAGATTCTCTTTGAGTGGAGGATGGATTGGAGGACAGATGTACATATCTAGAAGGTCTGGGTACCACGTTCTTCTGGCCCCGTCCGGGGCAATTAGGATCATGGTTTTCCGGAATCTTCTCAACCAGCTGATCATTTCAGGAATAACAGGGACTGGTGGAAACGCATAAAGGAGTGGGAACTCCCATTCCACTACGAACGCGTCCCCTAGAGCTCCTCTCTGGGGAAATTCCCTTGAACAGAACAGATCGCACTTCCTGTTGGTGCTGGTGGCGAACAGATCCACCTGAGGGGTTACTCAAAGGGCGAAGATCTCTTGAAGGACTTCCTGAGCTAGCTCCCACTCGTGGGAGACTGTGCTCTGCCTGCTCAGAGCGTCCGCTGTCAAGTTCTTCTCTCCGGCTAGGTGGACTGCCGATAGAGAGATTCCTTCCTGAATTGCCCAAAACCAGAGCTGCATTGCCTCTCTGCACAGTGGCAGTGACCCTATGCCTCCTCTTTTGTTGGGGTAGTGCATGGCCACCGTGTTGTCCGTCATTATCAGGACATTTCTCCCCTGTACTGATGGCAGGAAAGCTTTCAGCGCTAGTCTGATCGCTCTCAGCTCTAATAGGTTGATGTGTAGTCTGGACTCCGATGGAGACCAACGACCGCTGATGGTCAAGTTGTTGGCATGGGCTCCCCACCCTGTGAGTGAGGCATCTGTGACTACTGTTATCTCCGGCCATGGTTGCCAAAACAGTTCTCCTTTCAAGATGTTCTCTGGATAGGCCCACCATTGAAGGTCGTGGGCTACCTTGTCCGGAATCCGGAGGCGATCTGTCATTCTCCCTGAGAATTGCGACCACTGAGTTCTCAGTGCCCACTGAAGAGATCTCATTCTCAGGCGAGCCTCTGGCACAAGGAAGATGCAGGATGCCATGAGGCCTAGCAACCTCAAAAAGTCAAAGTCTGGGAGACGTTGGGCATTTTGAAACTTGGTGACCATCTGCAGAATATCTTGAGCCCTAACTTCTGGTGGTGAGGCATTTCCCAGGGAAGTGTCCAGGACCGCTCCAATGAACTGGAGTCTCTGTGATGGTATCATCTATGACTTCTTTAAATTGAGGGAGAAGCCCAGTTTGTGAAGGAAGTGGCAGACATAATCTAGCTGGATCTGAGCTTGTTCTGAAGATACAGCTTTGATCAGCCAATCGTCCAGGTAGGGGTAGACGTGGATCCCTGCCCTCCTTAGACTCGCAGCCACTACCGACATTAGCTTGGTGAAGACCCTCGGGCGGAGGTCAGCCCAAATGGCAGAACTTGAAATTGATAATGAGAGCCGCCAATTGCGAACCTCAGGTATCTCCTGTGTTTGAGATGGATTGGCACATGGAAATAAGCATCCTGAAGGTCCAGAGATACCAGCCAGTCCTGGAGCTGGAGGGCCTGAAGGATCTGAGAGAGAGTTACCATCTTGAACTTGTCCTTCCTGAGGAACTTGTTCAATTCTCGTAAGTCCAAGATGGGTCTCAGTCCTCCGTCCTTCTTTGGTATGATAAAGTAGGGGTAGTACCAGCCCTTGTTCCTCTCCGCTACAGGTACCAGTTCTATGGCACCTTTCTCTAGCAGGTCTACAATTTCCTGCAAGAGGAGCGGATCTGGTACTTTTAGAGAGCTGTGCCCCGGTGGGTGACTCTGAGGGATGTGTAGAAAGAGTAGGCAGTAACCCTGGGCAACTGTCTCCAATGCCCAAGTATCTGACGTAATAGCCTGCCATTCCGTCAGATGGTGGGTTAACCTGACCCCTACAGGTGTTTTGTGTGGAAAGACCTCAGAGTGGTTTGGGGGCGGCAGATGCAGATGCCAAGGGTAAAGAGGCACCTACTGCTGCTGCGGCTTTAGTACTTTTGACCCGTCCACCTCGGGTGGATCTCCTTTGGCATCTTTGAGCCGGCTGTCCTATGCCTTTCCCGAATGCGGAATAATAGCGAAAGGACTTTCCTCTCCCAGAGGTTCCTGAGGGGCGAAAAAGGAGTTTGGCGGATTGCAGCTCCTAAAGATGTTGCTGCTGCTTTAGATGTTTGCAACTTTTCCAGACTGTCATCAGCCTTTTTACCGAATAAAGAAGAGCCGTCAAAGGGCATATTCAAAAGTCTGGCCTGTACATCTGGAGCAAAGCCAGACTTTCGCAACCACGCATGCCTGCGGATTGTCATACTTGCCGCCATGGCCCTGCTGATACTGTCAGCGGAATCGATGCCAGTTTGAAGTGATTCGCACATAGAATCTTTGCCATCTTTAATGATGTTAAGGAAGGCTTCCCTTTCCTCTGCTTCCGGTATGCAGTCAGCCGCTGATGAAGCACACTCCCACAGTGTGTGACTGAACCTGGCGAGCGTACAGGTGGCGTTGATGGACTTCAACGCCATACTACAAGCAGAAAGACTTTTTTTGCCGTAGAATCGTACCTTTTGTCATCTCTATCCTGTGGGACAGTAGGGTAAGCGGATCTGCTGCTTGATGAAGTTGCCGCTTGAACCACCAGGCTCTCTGGAGTCAGGTGTTTTGATAAGTATTCAGGGTCAGCCGCAGCTACCCTATACTTGGCTGACAATCTTTTATTGACTGCAGGGATAATCTCAGGAGTTTCCCAATTTGATGAAATCTTCCTTTGCAAGGCTGCATGGAAGGGGACCACAGGATCCTCCTGTGGACCTTTGTCTAGTATGTCTGTAAGGTCATCCTGTTGAAAAGCAGGTGAAGGTGCAGACCAACCCATGAATTCAAAAACCTTGCCATCAGGGTTTTATAGGGTGTTTCGGCATGTTCCCCTGGGTCTGGTTTGACAAATTCCACTTCTGGGGAAGTGTGCAGCCCACTTGCCTCATGTAATGATTCCTGTAGGTCTTTCAACCTTCTTTCCTCAGAGGTAAAATCCTCTGAAACAGGTAGTGTGGTCCTCTGCAACCCAAAGGGTCTTTCCTGGTCAGAATCCTCCCCTTCTTCATAGATTGAAGATAATCCGGGGTACTCTGACCTCGGAAATGGTGTAAAACCCATTTCTAAGGCAGAAGGAGCCAAACTCATCATTATTGGGCGAGAAAATGTTGATGTCGTTGACGCTGATGTGAAGGCTTCGAAGGCGCCGAGAAAGGTGTCGAGAAAACTGGAAGCGGCCTCAAAGAACTCGAGAGGATCGGGATCCTACTCGAGGATGTCGACGACGTTCTCGGCGTCGTGTCGGAGGCTCTTGGTATAACCGTTGGCTGTGAAGTAGCCGTGGTTTTCTCTTTTATTGGCGTCGATGTCAGTGCCGACGGCGTCGAAGATGGTGCCTTCTTACCCGATGGCCCGTGGCGCTCTCGGGTGGACTCTTTCGCCAGGTGCAACGATTTTTTGGGTTTTTCACCCGGGGTCTCACCCTCATCTGTCTTCGAGGGGGTCGAGGCCACTTTCTCGAAGACGCTTAGCATTTTCTTCCTGAATTCCTCCCACTCAGCCTGAGAGCTGTGTTTTGTGTGGCAGGAGACCCTTTCTGGGGAAACAGAAGATGACGAGGAAGGGGACCTTCGACGTCTCTTCTTTGAGTGTCTAGATCGCGACAAGTGGTGGGAGCTACTTCGAGACCTAGAATGGGAATGCTTTCGACGGCGAGGAGACGAATGCCTCGACTCGGCCGAAGAAACTTTCGAGGAGGTTTTGACTGACTTACCTCTCTTGAGCTTCCCCTTGCGCTCCTTCAAGGCTTTCGCTTTCGCCGTCATGGACATGCAGTCCTCACACTCCGAACAATGGTGCTCGACTCCCAAGCACCACAAGCAGATCCTGTGAGGATCCGTTATTGACATTTTATTTCCGCAGTCTCGACATTTTTTGAAGCCGGACCGCGCAGTCGTCGGTTCGGATGAAGAAGCCATCGAGAACGAGTTGGTTTTATCGAGTAAATATAAGAGGTTTTATCTGACTGAACTGAGCAACGATATTCCGAGGCCCCACGAAGCGTGGAAAAACGGAACTGAGCAACGGACGCCGCATGGCTATTTATGGGCATGGTGACGTTGGCGCCGATACGGTGGCTGTCGAGGGACATCGAATCGGCGGATGTCAACGCGCAGCACCCTCTACAGAGAAAAAATTCCGAGACCAGCAAGCTGGAGACGAATTATCAAAGATAAGGAATACGTCGGAGGACACAATCCCTTCAAAAACAAGTTTACCATAATGGGTTCTCTTCTGTCAGCTCTTTTATTTCTATGAGAACCCGAATCTCGCTGTTATTTAAGGATGGTCCGCATTCCAAATACCCAATTCGGACAAATGCAGTATTGTTTTCCTGCAGGCAAACGCTCTGAAACTAAGCATACAACAAGAATGTTGCTGTCAGTTCCACCCGTTCACCTAATGCTTGGCGGCTGAAATACATCTAAATTGTACATTATTCATACATTCCGCATTTACTCACAGAAATGAGCCTCACTCAAATCGTAGATTCCGTTTTCAGCTGTCAGAGTTCAGTATTCAATGGCGATCACCTGGTCTTTGCATGTCATGTGGCTTATAACGCCATGAGCAGAGCTTGACTGTTCTTTCTAGTTGTTTCAGTGCCAAAAGCAGGAGCCATGTTGAAAATCTATTCCTATGTCTATAAGCCTTGGGAGTAAATTCCCTCATCACAGTAGTGATACCCAGAGAACAAAGAGCCAAGAAAGCCTCTGGAGTAATCTCCCTCCTCACAGTAGTGATACCCAGAGAACCAAGAGTGAAGAACGCCTTGGGAGTAATCTCCTTCATCACAGTAGTGATACCCAGAGAGACAAGAGTAAAGAGAATCTTGGGAGTGAAATCCCTCATTGCAATTGGGATATCCAAAGATCTGAAAGACAAGAGTGCATCGGGAAGAATCTCCCTCATCACAGTGATAATCCAAGTAGAATTAAAGAGGACCCTAACCAATGAGGTGGCAGGCCTTAAGCTTCACCCCAGTCAGCCATCTTCAGATTTTGCACCTTGTAGGCCGACAGTTGATGACTGATTGGAAAAGGGAGCAGCCACTTCCCAGGATGGCGGGCGCATGTGAACCTATAAAAAATACCAATGCTGGAGAAATACAGTTACAGTTAAGTAACTAAGACTTCCCCTGCATTGGATCTTTCATAGATTCACATGCTTGAATAGAATACCAAGCAGTCCAAAAAGGAGTATGAAGGCGTTTGTATATATATATATATACATATATATATATGTATATATATATATATATATATATATATATATATATATATATATATATATCCATCCATATATATATCACACGGCCCGCGGTAGCGGGCATGTAGTTATGGTTAAGTTTCTAAACCCATAGTAAGACCACTTTTTCGGCGGCTTATAACTTCGCTCCCCCTGGAGGAATCCTCACCAAACTTTGCCAAAAAAGTTTATGGCCTGCTCTGAATTATTCCTGCAAGTTGCTTGAGGTTTTGTGCAGGGGGGGCAAAGTTATAGGGGGTGTACCAACATTTTTCTTTCCATAGACTGAATGGGGAAAAACTTTGCGCATGGCTACAGGGCGAACGGCTGGGCGTATTTTCACCAAATTTGCGGCAGGAGCGGGGACTTGGTTCAGAAAGCGTGCTTTCGTGTGTTTGGTGGAACTCTGTATTTTTGTTGCAAAGGAATGAAATGTACATCTAAAAAAAATAGTGAGATCTAGCTCTGCTCCGCTGACCTATTTCCCTGTTCGCTCCGCGGACAGAAGTGTCATTGGCTTACAGTACGCTTTGATGTCGGCAAGGACGTGGCCAGTGGTTGGCTGGAGGAAAGCATTCTGTGCGTCAAAGTTTTTGGGAAACGCTGCCATGGTGAATCAGAGGGCAGTGTTGTGGTGTGTGTGCCAAGCCCCTAAGGCATTGTGTGCATGGCTCGGGCTCTTGTACGTAGCAGTGTGCCCACTAAAATTAGCCTTATCTGGCTCCACTCCGGCGTCCCATTTCCCTGTTCTCTATGCGGTCAAAAATTTGATTTCACTGCAGTGTGCGGTCACGTGATGTGCGTCATATGTTTTCGATAACGCTGGCATGTTGTATCCGAGGACAACGCAGCGATGAAATGGCCTGGAAAACATAATTTACGGCATCTGGTGGTGGGAAGAAGGGATGGAAAGGGTGGGGGAGTGAGAAGTGCTTCATCTGATATATCTCATTAGAAGAAGACGGTGGTGGGCCAGCGGTATCCGTGCATACTACGCCAATTCGTGGTTACCTCAACAGGCAACAACCTTGTGTGGTGTTTGCAGGCAGCCTTCATTATGGCATGACAGCTCCATCTGCAATTTCTTCTCTGATGAGTGGTGGCAGGCTGAATTGCAGAAGGGGAGTGCATTCCACATGACATGAACATTTAAACATAGCGTGTACTATGGTGTGTTTTGTGTGGCAAGTCCAAGCCCCTTCGATGCATGGCTAGAGCCCTTGTACAGAAAAGTACGTCCACTGGTTGAAAAGGTATGTCCACTGGTTCCAAGTGGGTTTGACATTGTTACTTAGTGTGTGTGGTTTGGCTGCATTGCATACATTGTTGGGTGCATGGGTGTGGTGATTGTTAGAACATCCTACAATCATCGGTGTATGGGCGGAGATGCTGAAGTGAGCAGTCCTGCAGTGTGTCCAATGGGTGCAGTGTTGGAATAGTGTCCATATAGAAGAGGGTTTCGTTAAACTCGTTCTTATATGTGATTGGGTAGTCTGCATTGAGCAAATTAGTAAGTGTAGTAGTGCACTATGCAGTATTGGTTCTATGCAGGTACTAGAGTGTTGGGAACAGGACCAATGTTGTGAAGATTTTGTTGTTTGGTTGGCATTAATACAATGCTTTGTGAATGGAAGTGGGTAGCGTGCCACACACTGCGGTATGTTTGTGGATTATGGTAAGTGGAACATGTTTGCTTGCATCCCTGCCTTTGTGAATTCTGGCACATGGCTACATGTTCGCCTGCATGGCTCTGTTATTTTGTGGTGGGTGTGGGCAAGCCCTAGACTGTTTGGTGCATGGTCGAAGGCCGTAGGCTGTAGGCCATGCACCCAACAGTCTAGGCCTAGGCCTTCACCACATACATCACAACAGAATGCAGCAATGCAGATGTAACTCTGCATGTCTTCGAAGGTGGGGACATTTACACAATGGTTGTGGAGGACATTTTAGACTTGGTAGAACAGCAGATGTGAGCTGCAATGCGTACATTAGCATATGGCTTAGGTCATTGCACCTGTTGCACATTAGGGAGTCACATGTGACCATTTGCATTTGCTTGGGTTTGCCCTATATAAGACCCTTCATATGTTGCGTTGGATGCCTGGCTGGAGCCCTTGCACCGACAAGTATGTCCACTGGTGCAAGTAGGTTTGACATTGTTGCTTTGTGTGTGTGGTTTGGCTGCATTGCATACATTGTTGATTCCATGGGTGTGGTGATTGTTAGAACATCTTACAGTTGTCAGTGCATGGCCGGAGATGCTGGAGTGAGCGGTGCTGCAGTGTGCCCAGTGGGTGCAGTGTTAGAATACTGTCCGTACAGAAGAGGGTACGGTTGAAGTGGATGCAATATGTGCTTGTGTAGTCTGCATTGCGCAGATTATTAAGTGTTGTCGTGCACTATGCAGTATTAGTTCTATGCACTTACTAGAGTGTTGGGAGCAGGACCAATGTTGTCAAGATTTTGCTGTTTAGTTGGCAGTAATAGAATGCTTTGTGAATTGAAGTGGGTAGGGGTGCTAAACAGTGTGGTATGTTTGTGGATTATGGTAACTGGAAGATGTTTGCATGCTTCGCTGTATTATGGGGCAGCGGTTGGGTGAAGTGCCGGTGCCTATGTTGCCTTTGTGAATTCTGGAACCTGGCTACATGTTCGCCTGCATGGCTCTGTTATGCTGTGGTGGGTGTGGGCAAGGGCTAGACTGTTGGGTGCATGGCCAAAGGCCGTAGGACGTAGGCCATGTACCCAACAGCCTAGGCCTTCACCACAGCCACCACAACATAATCCAGGCATGCAGTTGTAACTCTGCATGTATTTGAAGTTGCTGACTTTTACACAATGGTTGTGGAGGACATTGTAGACTTGGTAGAACAGCAGACGTGAGCTGCTATCCGTACCTTAGCATATGGTGCAGATCATTGCACCCGTTGACAATAGGCAGCCACATGTGACCATTTGCGTTTGCTATGTTTAGGCCCTTATAAGACCCTTGCTTTAGGAAGTGCTTAGCATCACACATGTAAAATATGGCCAACGTACACAGCCACCTACATACCGTTCAGCACACCCAACACAACGTTATGCTGCCATGCATGCAAATATGTGGCCATGGTGAAAGCTGGCAGGCTCACTTGCAGATGGGGAGTGCATTGTATATGATATGAGCATTTAAAAGTAGGGTGTACTATGGTGTGTTCTCTGTGGTAAGGGCCTAGTGCCTTGGATGCATGGCTGGAGTGGAAAGGGAAGAAGGACTGTCCCTGCTTGACTGGGGCCCGGCCCTCACCGTAGCTTGAGGTTAGCTTTTGACTCTCCCCTTTGCCCCCGGCAAGGAGCACCCACACATGTGAGGTACTGTTTTCGTTGGGACACCTGTGGGAACGCGGGAAGGTAGACCATGTGTTGTTGTTTTTTCACCACATTTCGGACTTTGCCGGGCTTTCTGTGTAATAAATTCTGGGCCGATTTGCGGTGGTCAGATCTCTGCGGATTCCCACAGGTGTCCGATTTTCAGAAATGCATGGGTTCCCTGTTTTCCTTGGTGGCTCGGACACGCTAGGCCCATATCTGTACGGTGCGCCCTTTGATGAAATTCATCAAATTCTGCTGTCGGAAAAAACTTGGGGTTAGCCGCATTTTTGGCTCTCCCCTTTGCCCCCAAGTAGGTGCACCCACACATGCGAGGTACCGCTTTCTTCGGAACACCTGTGGGAATGCAGGAAGGTAGGCCATGGTGGCGTGTTTCGGTGGGTGAGACGAGTGATATGTGGGGAAATATTTTTTTTTTCACTACATTTTGGACTTTGCCAGGCTTTCTGGGTAATAAATTCTGGGCCGATTTGCACAAGTCAGACCTCTACGGATTCCCACGGGTGTCCTCTTTTCGGAAATGTATGGGGTTCCAAGTTTTCCTAGGTGGCTTGAACACCCTAGGCCCATATCTGTATGGTGCGCCCTTCCAGGAAATTCATCAAATTCTGCTGTCGGAAAAGACTTGGGGTTAGCAGAGTTTTTGGCTCTCCCCTTTGCCCCCATGTAGGTGCACCCACACATGTGAGGTACCGTTTTCACCGGGACACCTGAGGGAACTCGGGAAGGTAGGCCATGTGTTGTTGGCAGCGTGTTTTGGTGGGTGAGCAGAGTGAAATGTGCGGAAATTGGGTTTTTTTCCACCACATTTCTGTGTAATAAATTCTGGGTCGATTTGTGCAAGTCAGACCTCGGAGGATTCCCACGGGTGTCCTCTTTTTGGAAATGCATGAGGTTCTCAGTTTTCCTTGGTGGCTTGGACACCATAGGCCCATATCTGTATGGTGTGCCCTTCTGAAGAAATCGCGAAATTCAGCTGTAGGAAAAGACTTGGGGTTAGCCGTGTTTTAGGCTTTCCCGTTGGCGCCTCGGTTAGGTGCACCAACACATGTGAGGTACCGTTTTCATCGGGACAAGTTTGGGAATGCGGGAAGTTAGGCCATGTATTGTTGGCGGCGTGTTTCGGTGGGTGAGCCGAGTGAAATGTGCGGAAATTGGGGTTTTTGCCACATTTCGGACTTTGCCAGGGTTTTTGATAATGCCTGGGGTTTTGCTGGGATTCCTGGGTAATACATTCTGGGCCGATTTGCACAAGTCAGACCTCTGCGGATTCCCAAGGTATCCTCTTTTCAGAAATGCATGGGGTTTCCAGTTTTCCTTAGTGGCTTGGACACCCTAGGCCCAAATCTGTATGGTGTGCACTTCCAAGAAATTCATCAAATTCTGCAGTCGGAAAATACTTGGGGTTAGCCGTGTTTTTGGCTCTCCCCTTTGCCCCCAGATAGGTGCACCCACACATGTGAGGTACCGTTTTCATCGTGACACCTGTGGAAACGCGGGAAGGTAGGCTATGTGTTGTTGGCAGTGTGTTTCGGTGGGTGAGCCGAGTGAAATGTGCGGAAATTGTTTTTTTTTACCACATTTCGGACTTTACTGGGCTTTCTGGGTAATACATTCTGGGCCGATTTGCGCAAGTCATACCTCTGTGGATTCCCACAGGTGTCCTCTTTTAGGAAATGCATGGGGCTCCCAGTTTTCCTTGGTGGCTTGAACACCCTAGGCCCAAATCTGTATGGTGTGCACTTCCACACAATTCATCAAATTCTGCTGTCGGAAAAGACTTGGGGTTAGCCGCGTTTTTGGCTCTCCCCTTTGCCCTCAGACAGGTGCACCCACACATGTGAGGTACCGTTTTCGTCAGGACACCTGTGGCAACACGGGAAAGTAGGCCATGTGTTGCTGGCGGTGTTTTTCATTGGGTTAACTGAGTGAAATGTGCGGAAATTGGGGGTTTTTTTCCACATTTCGGACTGTGCCGGGCTTTCTGGGTAATAAATTCTGGCCCAATTTGCGCAAGTCCGACCTCTGCAGATTCCCACGGGCGTCCTCTTTTTGGAAATGCTTGGGGTTCTCAGTTTTCCCTGGTGGCTCGGACACCCGAGGCCCATATCTGTATGGTACGCCCTTCCATGAAATTCATCAAATTCTGCTGTCGGAAAAGACTTGGGGTTAGCCATGTTTGTGGCTCTCCCTTTTGCCCCCAGGTAGGTGCACCCACACATGTGAGGTACAGTTTTCGTCGGGACACCTGTGGGAATGCGGGAAGGTAGGCCATGTGTTGTTGGCGGCGTGTTTCGGTTGGTGAGCTGAGTGAAATGTGTGGAAATTGGGTTTTTTTTCCGCCACATTTCAGACTTTGCTGGGCTTTCTGGGTAATAAATTCTGGCCCGATTTGCGCAAGTCAGACCTCTGCGGATTCCCACAGGTGTCCTCTTTTTGGAAATGCCTGGGGTTCCCTGTTTTCCTTGGTGGCTCAGACATTCTAGGCCCAAATCTGTATGGTGTGCACTTCCAAGAAATTCATCAAATTCTGCAGTCGGAAAATACTTGGGGTTAGCCGCGTTTTTGACTCTCCCCTTTGCCCCCAGGTAGGTGCATCCACACATGTGAGGTACCGTTTTCGTCAGGACACCTGTGGCAACACGGGAAGGTAGGCCATGTGTTGTTGGCGTCGTGTTTCGGTGGGTTAGCTGAGTGAAATGTGCGGAAATTGGGGTTTTTTTGCCACATTTCGGACTTTGCTGGGCTTTCTGGGTAATACATTCTCAGACCAATTTGCGCAAATCAGACCTCTGCAGATTCCCACGGGTGTCCTCATTTTGAAAAATGCATGGGGTTCCCTGTTTTCCTTGGTGGCTCGGACACCCTAGGCCCATATCTGTATGGTGCGACCTTCCACGAAAATCATCAAATTCTGCTGTCGGAAAAGACTTGGGGTTAGCCGTGTTTTTGGCTCTCCCTTTTGCCCAAAGGTAGGTGCACCCACACATGTGAGGTACAGTTTTCGTCGGGACACCTGTGGGAACGCGGGAAGGTAGGCCATGTGTTGTTGGCAGCGTGTTTCGGTGGGTGAGCCGAGTGAAATGTGTGAAAATTGGGGGTTTTCGCCACATTTTGGACTTTTCTGGGCTTTCTGGGTAATAAATTCTGGCCCGATTTGCGCAAGTCAGACCTCTCCCAGGGGTGTCCTCTTTTTGGAAATGCATGGGGTTCCTTGTTTTCCTTGGTGGCTCGGACACCCTAGACCAATATCTGTATGGTGTGCCCTTCCAAGAAATTCATCAAATTCTGCTGTCGGAAAAGACTTGAGGTTAGCTGTGTTTTTGGCTCTCCACTTTGCCCCCAGGTAGGTGCGCCCACACATGTGAGGTACTGTTTTCATCGGGACACCTGTGGGAACGAGGGAAGGTAGGCAATGTGTTGTTGGCGGTGTGTTTCGGTGGGTAATCTGAGTGAAATGTGCAGAAATTGTGTTTTTTTCGCCACATTTTGGACTTTGCCGGGCTTTCTGGGTAATACATTCTGGGCCAATTTGCAGTAGTCAGACCTCTGCAGATTCCCACGGGTCTCCACTTTTCGGAAATGCATGGCTTCCCTGTTTTCCTTGGTGGCTCGGACACCCTAGGCCCAAATCAGTATGGTGTGCACTTCCACGAAATGTATCAAATTCGGCTGTCAGAAAAGACTTGGGGTTAGCTGCGTTTTTGGCTCTCTCCTTTGCCCCTAGGTAGGTGCACCCACACATGTGAGGTACCGCTTTTGTCGGGACACCTGTGGGAACGGGACAAGGTAGGCCATGTGTTGTTGGCGACATGTTTCAGTGGGTGAGCCGAGTGAAATGTGTGGCAATTGTGTTTTTTTACCACATTTCGGACTTTGCAGGGGGTTCTAGGCAATACATTCTGGGCCGATTTGCGCTACTCAGACCTCTGCGGATTCCCACAGGTGTCCTCTTTTCAGAAATGCATGGGCTTCCCAGTTTTCCTTGGTGGCTTGGACACCCTAGGCCCATACCTACATGGTGTGCCCTTTTGAAAAAATTGTGAAATTCAGCTGTAGGAAAAGACTTGGGGTTAGCTGCGTTTTTGGCTCACCCCTTTGCCCTCAGGTAGGTGCACCTACACATGTGAGGTACCGTTTTCTTCGGGACACATGTGGGAACGCGGGAAGGCATGACATTTGTTGTGTTTGTGTGGCTTTCATAATGTTTCAACCCATTTGCTGGTGCCCTTTGTCACACAACCCATTAATTTCCCAAATGTGCCCTACATTTTGTCGCTGCTTTAGGCACCATACACTTTTCTAACCTGCACAAGTCCCCTACCCTTGAAAAGGTCTGCCTGTGCTCTTTCAAAAAATGTATGCCTGCCGTTCCTCACCACATTGGTTTTCCTGATTTACACATGCTAAGTACGTCTGTTCAGGCCGTAAGCATATAACTCCTGTGTACCATGGCTCAGTGTTTGGCTTGCTGTAGGTGGGGTGAGAGAAAATAAGCAAAAAGGAGAGGGAGCAGAGGAAACGCGTACAGAAACTGCCCTTCCCACCAGAAGGAGAATGCGTTCCCTAGTATCCTCAGCTGGTGGAATCTGCTGGCAAGCCACTGGCATTTGGAGTTCGCCGCTGTCAAGGATCACTCAAAAGGGGTTACGGTATGACACTCTCCCCCAAACCACAGAAGCTGAATAGATCGACCCCTCCAACCGTGGTAGGCACAAGCTCCTGATATTTAGAATCACAGGGGGCCACGTGGCAGCCAATGGGTGGAGGGATTAGGGAGAGGTTGTGGATAGGAAAGGGATATTAGGGAAAGCGGAAAACAGGGTAGGGGAATTTTAGGGGCAGGAACAAGCACATAGATATACACGCCTAACACCAGCCTACCTAACTACCTGGGTGCTATAATGCCTGTAGTTACTAGTAATCTCCTATACGAACCATCCTGTTATCTATTTTGGCATTTAATTACTACCATGTACCTCTTTAAACAACATGATGCACTAACAGGACTAACAGGTGTTAGCACATGAAGCATATATAACATGAAGCGTGTATATAGATTCACAGAGCATACTTAATATCTTGCCACCCTGGGATAGTACATGTAACATATATCACGCTGTGACATTGTCACACTTAGTCACTAGAGCAAGCGATATGTAACATACATGGGAATTACTCCCTTCATGAATAAGACAAAACACATGGCCCTGTGGGCACGCAAAAGCAAACATGAGTAGCAAACATAGAAAGAGAGACCTCTTAATGCCTGTAATGCTACCTAACCAAATGTGAAGTTGAACGCGAAGCTTAGGCAATTGGAGCTGCAAGTTTCATACTGAACGAATATGCATGTAATGTCATTTAAAGCCACCAAACGCCTTATCCCATCCGATTCACACTGCTGTATTCCCTTTGCTTATTCGCCTACAGCAATGCGGGTGCACCATGCATCACAACATGCCCTTATTGGATTTCCCAGCACTTAACTGAGCCTCCCACAGGAAATGACCCGCACCAGACGTCGCAGCGTGTTGAATCACCGGACTGACTTCGTGTTCACCGCCGCAGCCCGGGATGAATGTGATGAAGCATTCCTTCGGCGTCCCTCAGATGTCCAAAATTCCTCCTGAAACCACAGTGACCGCCCGTGCTGCAAACCATCAATAGGCCACACCTGAGCACAGCAGCCGGCGGTTGAAATAGGCATTGCAATCAGCTTTCAGCTGTTTGTGTGCAGAAAACGCGGATGACTACCGTTTTTCCCCAAGGCTGCTGAGAACTGAAGTCTTTTAGTGCACCATATATTTCCTGGCTCTCTAGCCCCAATTCCTGACAGTACCTCCTCTCCCAGGGATCTTCCCAGGCCCAGGTTTTTCTGGATGTTTCAAATGAAATTGGCACACCAGCCTGGGCGCATGAACTGCACTCGCAGGCTCCCATGAGCAGTCCTCAGGACCATAACCACTCCACTGAATCAAATACCACAGTCCCTGCTGCCTTCTCCTAGAGTTCAGAATCGGCTTCACCTCATATTCCGCTTGTCCATCCTTCATAATCACTGGAGGCCTCTGTGTATGGATTCAAGGAGCTGCAGGTTTAAGCAGAGAGACATGGAATACCGGGTGTATCTTGAAATTGACAGGTAGACATATTTTAACAGCCACTGAAGAAACACACTGTACAATTTTATAGGGATCAATGAAACGTGGCGGAAATGTACGTGGCCCCACCAGTGGTACATTTTGTGTGGATAACCAAACCCGGTCCCCCACCTTGTATTTGGGAGCTTCCTGATGTTTCTTATCTGCTTGCTTCTTGTAGGCCCCTTTGGCCTGCTCCAAGTTAGATTGTGCCTTCCGTCTAATGTCTAGTAGCAACTGCTTCCTTTCCTGTAATACAGCGATCTGTCCCACTTCTGGTAAATTCTCTGGCAACATGTTTTGCTCATGTCCATACAAACATTCTTTTGGTGCCATACCCAGCAAAGCATGTTTGGTATTGGTGTATGTAAATTATGCTAGCCACAATGCTCATACCCATGACTCTATGCCATCCCCCAAATAACAATGTAAATACTGTTCCAAAGTCTGATTGATTCTCTCTGTCTGTCCATCAGTCTGGGGATGATAGCTGGTGGACAGAGCGCAGTTAATTCCCAATGCGGTATTGCTTATTTTGTGAAACACTACAAAAAATGTGTGATTTCCTAACTGAACGAGTCGGGGGAATGTAGCAGAGCATTGTTTTTCTCAAAATTCATAGAAGCCATTGCCATACCATGCCAACCGTGTCCACCACACACTATGGAATTTCCCCCTACCTAGGTATTGCCTGACCTTGCACAAATCACCCCTTCCTAAACTTGGAAATTTGCCTACTTTTCAGATATGTATGCCTTTCTGTCCTCCAATTCGTCTTTCCTACCCTTTTCTTCCATTCCGTCCATGCATGTCCAATTGGCAAAAATGGCCAAAATCGCCTTCCTCTCACAAAACGGTTAATAACCACATCAAATTAATGTTCTTTCGTTTCCACTCAACCTGTTCTTCAAAGCCAGGAATTTGGGGAATTCAGCACAGCAAACCATTTGTTCCTAGCTCTTACAAGAAAAAAAAAACCACAGGCTTCTTTGTACATCATTTTATTGGCATTTTTAAAAAAGAAAATCCAACATTTTTGCCCTTTTTGCTTATTTTCTCTCACCCCACCTACAGCAACCTAGGATTCCTGGGTGGCGTTATGACCGCCTACATGCGGGCAAAAAAGGGGCCGATATATCTCATTTAACAAAAAGGTTACAAGGCATTGAATGGTGACATATTGAAATCACCAAAAAAGGCCTTGGCACTGCGGGGAAAAACCCATGGCACTTAAAGGGTTAAATTTCATCTTCATGTTTACAAATGAATTGTGTGTTTTAGGCCTCTTTTTTGCCTCCTGTATGTGCACCATCAGCTGAGAGCAAACCGTAACATACAAGAAAGTTAACGTCTAGATATATAGCACCTTTCCAAATTTCATAATCTGTCAGTGAACAAAACCACCTGGCCTAGATATGTCACTGAACAAAAACAAGTGGCCGAGATATGTGCTGTCATCAGTGATGTCATCAATGCGATTTGTGATGTCATCTTTGATGTCCTGGGTGTTAGTCTTAGCAGTGCACGGTGGTAGCACGAGTTATGGTTGCTTAGATTACCATAACTGGCAAATTTCTGGGGTTTTTCGGTTTTATTTGTAACCATAACGTCACTTTAACATTGTTTTTTCACTGAATTTCATAGGTTTTTACCAGTGCACCCTTAATTTGCTACAAGTTCCTTATGTTGCACTGACCCCAATGTAGTAGCTGTAGAATCCACTGACAGTACGAAGGTCCGCAGACATCAGGTAGCATTCACAAAGCCTAGAAGCACAGGGTAGAACAGAACATTTCCTACCCATCAACCAACAAACACATATACATAAAACAACATTACTTATATTTACTGCACCCATTTATACCTTTTTGTACAAATGATTACTTCATCTAGAAATAATGTTTTATTTATAAGACACGAGGGACAAGTTACTTACCTGTAACTATTGTTCTCCAGCATGGCTCTGGCATGGATTCACATGCTCATGAATATTCCCGTTCATCAGGCCAGGAATCCTTGGTAAAAGAAAAAACAGTTTCACTTTCACTTACAAATTGTATTTTTCCTTTACACCAATCACTGTCCTCTGGGTCATACTGCCCCCATCCAATGACAGTCCTCTCACTAAGACCCTCCTGTGGCAGCCATCTTCAGATTTGGTAAGCACGTAAAGTGTCAGTATGACCAAGAAGAGCCACAGAGAGGTCGGAGGGAGGGTTTGCATGTGAACCCATGCCAGACACATGCTGGAGAACAATTACAGGTTAAGTAACGTGTCCCTTCTCCAGCATGGGTCTGGCATTGATTCACATGCTCATGAATATCGAATACATAGCAGTACAACATTACACAACCACATGAGGTGGCAAGGCTCAACAGAAGCAATCACACTTACCCCTAGGACAGACTCACCTCAAGCAAACAGGTTGCGTAGCACTGCTTGGACGACTCTGGACTCCTGCCTGGAATCCCTCTCAACACAATAGAATTTCGTGAAAGTCCTCCGAAAACTCTTTGTGCATGTCACGCAGAACTTCAGGACACAAGCAATGGCCAGCGAGTGCAAAGCCCTTTCTGCCGGCGACAAAGGTTTCGGGAAAAAAACAGGCAAAACCAAAGGCTTGTTGAGGCGGAATTCCAACTGAACCTTTGGCATGAAGGAGGGGTGCTTACGCAGTGCCACCTTCGATTAGTGGAAAGTCAGTTATGACTGCTTGCAGGATAGGGCCTGAATCTCACCTACCCTTCTGGAAGCGGTGATGGCCACCAAGAAAGCCATTTTCCACGTGAGAAACTTGAGTGGGGGCTGATGCAGAGGCTCGAATGGGGCCACCATTAGTCTCGTCAGAACCACGTTAAGTTCCCACACCGGGGCAGGAGCCTTCACCGGTGGGACAGATCTGACAAGTCCTTGGAGAAACTCCTTCACAAGTCGGTGGGACTAAAGTGAAGATCTACCCGGTGACCTGGTGTAGCGGGAGATAGCCGGCAGATGTACCTTGATGGAAGTGTGAGCCAGTCCGGCCTTGGCCAAGGATAGCATGTACGGCAGGATCTGTGGGGCCGTGACCCTCAAAGGGGTAATCTTCTGTGACCGGCACCACGTAGTGAAACACTTCCACTAGTGACCGTAGCACTTCAAGGTCGACAATGCCCTGGCTTTAGCGAGGACCTCCCTACAGTCTGCAGGCAACTCATATCTTCCAAGATATAGGGCTGCTGGAGCAAAGTCTTCAGGTTCAGCAATCCTGGATTGTGATTTCTTCTTTGGTGGCAAGATCCGGAACCACCGGCAGCTTCAGCGAAGGCGACGCTGACAGGCTGAGAAGGTCCGGGTACCAAATCTGCCTCGGCCACGTCAGGGCGATGAGTATCATCCTGCATTGACAATGTCTGAGTTTGTTGATGACTAGAAGCAGGAGAGGGAGCAGAGGAAACGCGTACAGAAACTGCCCTTCCCACCAGAAGGAGAATGCGTTCCCTAGTATCCTCAGCTGGTGGAATCTGCTGGCAAGCCACTGGCATTTGGAGTTCGCCGCTGTCAAGGATCACTCAAAAGGGGTTACGGTATGACACTCTCCCCCAAACCACAGAAGCTGAATAGATCGACCCCTCCAACCGTGGTAGGCACAAGCTCCTGATATTTAGAATCACAGGGGGCCACGTGGCAGCCAATGGGTGGAGGGATTAGGGAGAGGTTGTGGATAGGAAAGGGATATTAGGGAAAATGGAAAACAGGGTAGGGGAATTTTAGGGGCAGGAACAAGCACATAGATATACACGCCTAACACCAGCCTACCTAACTACCTGGGTGCTATAATGCCTGTAGTTACTAGTAATCTCCTATACGAACCATCCTGTTATCTATTTTGGCATTTAATTACTACCATGTACCTCTTTAAACAACATGATGCACTAACAGGACTAACAGGTCTTAGCACATGAAGCATATATAACATGAAGCGTGTATATAGATTCACAGAGCATACTTAATATCTTGCCACCCTGGGATAGTACATGTAACATATATCACGCTGTGACATTGTCACACTTAGTCACTAGAGCAAGCGATATGTAACATACATGGGAATTACTCCCTTCATGAATAAGACAAAACACATGGCCCTGTGGGCACGCAAAAGCAAACATGAGTAGCAAACATAGAAAGAGAGACCTCTTAATGCCTGTAATGCTACCTAACCAAACGTGAAGTTGAACGCGAAGCTTAGGCAATTGGAGCTGCAAGTTTCATACTGAACGAATATGCATGTAATGTCATTTAAAGCCACCAAACGCCTTATCCCATCCGATTCCCACTGCTGTATTCCCTTTGCTTATTCGCCTACAGCAATGCGGGTGCACCATGCATCACAACATGCCCTTATTGGATTTCCCAGCACTTAACTGAGCCTCCCACAGGAAATGACCCGCACCAGACGTCGCAGCGTGTTGAATCACCGGACTGACTTCGTGTTCACCGCCGCAGCCCGGGATGAATGTGATGAAGCATTCCTTCGGCGTCCCTCAGATGTCCAAAATTCCTCCTGAAACCACAGTGACCGCCCGTGCTGCAAACCATCAATAGGCCACACCTGAGCACAGCAGCCGGCGGTTGAAATAGGCATTGCAATCAGCTTTCAGCTGTTTGTGTGCAGAAAACGCGGACGACTACCGTTTTTCCCCAAGGCTGCTGAGAACTGAAGTCTTTTAGTGCACCATATATTTCCTGGCTCCCTAGCCCCAATTCCTGACAGTACCTCCTCTCCCAGGCCCAGGTTTTTCTGGATGTTTCAAATGAAATTGGCACACCAGCCTGGGCGCATGAACTGCACTCGCAGGCTCCCATGAGCAGTCCTCAGGACCATAACCACTCCACTGAATCAAATACCACAGTCCCTGCTGCCTTCTCCTAGAGTTCAGAATCGGCTTCACCTCATATTCCGCTTGTCCATCCTTCATAATCACTGGAGGCCTCTGTGTATGGATTCAAGGAGCTGCAGGTTTAAGCAGAGAGACATGGAATACCGGGTGTATCTTGAAATTGACAGGTAGACATATTTTAACAGCCACTGAAGAAACACACTGTACAATTTTATAGGGATCAATGAAACGTGGCGCAAATGTACGTGGCCCCACCAGTGGTACATTTTGTGTGGATAACCAAACCCGGTCCCCCACCTTGTATTTGGGAGCTTCCTGATGTTTCTTATCTGCTTGCTTCTTGTAGGCCCCTTTGGCCTGCTCCAAGTTAGATTGTGCCTTCCGTCTAATGTCTAGTAGCAACTGCTTCCTTTCCTGTAATACAGCGATCTGTCCCACTTCTGGTAAATTCTCTGGCAACATGTTTTGCTCATGTCCATACAAACATTCTTTTGGTGCCATACCCAGCAAAGCATGTTTGGTATTGGTGTATGTAAATTATGCTAGCCACAATGCTCATACCCATGACTCTATGCCATCCCCCAAATAACAATGTAAATACTGTTCCAAAGTCTGATTGATTCTCTCTGTCTGTCCATCAGTCTGGGGATGATAGCTGGTGGACAGAGCGCAGTTAATTCCCAATATTCTACAGAAGGCATGCAAAAACTTGGAAGTAAATGGAGGCCCTCGATCTGAAACAATACTTTGAGGAAGACCATGCAATCTTATGATGTGTTGCAGAAATAACTCAGCCAATTGTCCGGCACTAGGTATACCAACGCATGGCACAAACTGAGCCTGTTTAGATAGATAATCTACTACTACCCAAATGATGTCATGTTGATTATTAGAAGGAAGGTCAGTAATAAAATCCATGGAAATATGCGTCCAAGCTTTCTCTGGGGTGGGTAATGGCTGGAGCAACCCCGCCTTTCTAACATGGTTCGCCTTGTTGCGAACACACGTTTCACATCTTTGAATGTACTCAATCACACCTGTCTTCAGAGTTGGCCACCAGAAATACTTTTCTAACATGTGTTGTGTTGTTTTACTTCCTGAATGTCCTGCAAGTTGTGGCACCAATACAATGATTTCTCTTGTAATTCCTGAGAGGGGAATGATTGCCTTAACCTCCGTTACCACATTCTCTAGATTCTGTTCCCATTCTTCTTTCCAGGTTGAAAAGTCACCACAAACTCAAACTCATTGAAATATTGCACCACCTCAATTGGCGTGGACTGAGGGTGTAGGCTGTCTTAAAGTACTGCAAGTTTTTATGATCTGTAACTTCCACCACCTGATGTCTGGCTCCCAACAGATAATGCCTCCATTCTAAAAAGGCCGCTCAAATTGCCAACAATTCCTTGTCAGTAATGGAATAGGTTCTGTTCGCAACTAGTAAGTTTGCGAGAATAGAATGCCACCGGATGCCAAACCCCATCCTCATCCTTTTGGGACAACACTGCTCCTACTGCCATATTTGAAGCATCTGTTTCTACCTGAAACGGCTTTTCCGGGTCAGGATGTCTCAACACCGGAGCTGATGTAAATGCTTCCTTCAATACCTGAAAGGCATCTTCTGTTTCCTTATCCCACCTAAACCTTGTGGCCTTTCTCAATAACCTAGTTATAGGAGCCACAAAGTGTGAGAAATTGGAAATGAATCTGCAGTAAAAATTGGTAAACCCCAGGAAGGATTGGATGTCTTTAATACATTGAGGACTTGGCCATTCAGTGACCGCCTGTACGTTTGTCTTGTCCATAACAATACCTGTGGGAGTCAGAATGAACCCCAAAAACTCAACCTGTTTCGTATGAAAGGCACATTTCTCAAGTGTTACATACAATTTATATTCCTGCAACCTTTTCAACACTGTCCTCACATGTTCCACATGCTGTTCCTTTGAAGATGAATAAATCAAGATATCATCAATATACACAATAGTGAATATATCAATGAATTCACTCAACACCTCCTGGATGAAATATTGGAATATGGCGGGAGCATTAAACAGCCCGAAAGGCATTACTAAATATTCAAACAATCCAAATTTAGTTCTGAGTGCTGTTTTCCACTCATCCCCCTCCTTCACTCGTATCAAATGATAGACCCCTCTTAAATCCAACTTGGTATAGACCACTGCTGTCTTTACTTGGTACAACAACACAGAAATGAATGGCAATGGATACCTATTTTTCACTGTCACCTTATTCAATGCCCGGTAATCTATACCAGTCCTGAGCGTTCCTTCCTTCTTGGGCACAAACAATAAGGGTGAAGATACCAGAGAAGTGGAATGCCTAATAAAACCCTTCCCCAACATGTCATCCAAATACTCCCTCAGGTGCTGATTCTCTGTCTCAGTCAAAGCATATATTCTGCTACATGGCAACTTGGCTCCAGGTTCTAACTCAATGACACAATCATAGGGCCTATAAGGGGTAACCTTTATGCCCCACCCCCATCAAAAAGCCCCGTAAACTCTAAATACTGAGGAGGAATCGCCGACCCTACTGCTCCGATCACCTGTGGTGAATGTATCTTGTCAGCTAGGAATCTGGCTGGTCCAGTTTCCCCTTCCATATGCTCTGAACACTCTTGTCTCTCAAAAGATACCTCCTGCGTGACCCAATCAATGCAGGGGTTGTGCTGCACTAGCAAGGGCATTCCTAAAATAAGTCCAAACTGTGGGGCTGTTATTAAATCAAACATGATTTCCTCTATATGACCTGACCCACACTTAATTTGTAGAGGTTGTGTTTGTTGCGTAATTGGCCCCGAAATGAGTGGCGACTCGTCCACTGACCGCACTCCCTCGACCTGAGGCTTGTCCCGCAGGGGCAACCCCAATTGCTTTGCCAAAGCAATGGCTATAAAATTCCCAGTGGCCCCAGAGCCTACCATTGCTGTCAACACCTGTTTAGAAACTGCAAAAATCAATGTCACCAAAATGTACAAATGAGAATTATTTTTTCCAACTGTGTTGGCTACGAATTCTTGGAACTGTCCTTCAGACGGACCTGACACCTGAGTTCCCCCTAAGGCTGGCCCAATCCTTTCCCGCCTCCTCCTAGCTTCTGACCCCTTCTGTTCCCTTCTTGGGGGTATTAGGGCAGGTTTGAATATAATGTCCTGCTCGCCCACAGTACAGACACAGATTATTCCTCTTACACAATTCCTTATCTGCAGCCGATAAGGGACCTCTCACACTTCCAATTTGCATAGGCTCCCCTTCCCACATCCTGCTCCCTCTTCCCTTGTCCAGCCTTACAAAGGAGACACTTTCTGGTTTCTTCTTGTCTCCTTTCCTTTCATTCATGCAGTGATCTAATCTTGGTCGCCTACAGACCATCTAGTCTGCTATATTGTGCCTTGGTCGCCTACAGACCATCTAGTCTGCTATATTGTGCCTTTTGGTCGCCCACAGACCATCTAGTCTGCCATATTGTGCCTTTTGGTCGCCCACAGACCTTCTAGTCTGCTATATTGCGCCTTCTGGTCGCCTACAGACCATCTAGACCGCTGTATGGTGCCTTGGTGCATGCATTTAGCATGTACTTTTCCTATGCGCCTCAGTTTAGAATGTGCCTACTTGCTAGCCACCGTGCCTTAGTCGGTTGACCATTGTGCCTCACCTTGAATGTGCCTATCTGCTAGCCTCTGTGCCTAGTCCATTGACCACCGTGCCTGCCCATTGTACCCACTCTGATCTTGACTACCTGCCATCCTGCCTATCCCGACCCAGTCGGCTCCCGCCTCACCTCAAACTACTCTATAACTACCACCTAGTCAACCTCGGCCAACTACACCCGGGTCTTACTCTGACCACCCATGGCAAACTTCTACTTAGCCACGCTCACCTTAACGGCTACACTCGCCCTGCTCCACCACAACAACACCACCCACCACAAACCCCGTCCGCAATCACTCCCAACCCAACATACTATGGGTTTTTTGGAGACCCAACATATTGACAAGCCTGACACCCTCAGTCCTATAGAATGGATCCGCCGATTTGCTGCTCCGCCCACTCCTTGGAACCCATGCACATTGAAAGACAGAAACCTGAGACTCGGCTCTCGGTTCATAACCCCCAAGACACTCGCCAAAAAACACTCCTTTCATCCCACACACATTCAAGCAAACTCCGCTCAAACTTTGAACATCACCCAATCAGCCCCCTTGAGCACATCTGAACAGCCACTAATCAAGGGCGCCCTCGTCAATGCCCGCTCCTTGGTCGCCCATGCGCTAGATATCGCAGACTTCATCTCTATCAACAATCTACACTTCCTGGCTATCACGGAAACCTGGCTGCACCAAGCAGCAGGCCCAGCCTTATCCCTCGCCATCCCAGAAGGTTATTCAATACTAAGGAAAGACCGGGACCTAGGTAAAGGAGGAGGAGTAGCCTTCATCGCTAAAACATCCCTTGGACTTAGATTAATCCCTCCGCCCAGCTTCCGATCTGCAGAACTTCTGTCAGCAAAGCTCCAACTCTCTGCCACACAAACCATACTATTACACCTCCTTTACAGACCCCCAGGCCCCATCACCACATTTGAGGAAGAGATATCTGACCTCTTGACCACCAACACCAAAACAGGATCTCAAATTATCCTTCTTGGTGACCTCAACCTCGGTCTCGGCGACCCAAACGATACCAATGCACTCTCCCTGGAAAGCACCATCTCCCAACTAGGGTTCAAGCTCAGAATCACAGACCCTACCCACAACAAAGGCAGGACCTTGGACTGGCTAGCGGATCTCAACTGCTCTACGACCATCACAAAAAACGAGCAAACTGCTTGGTCTGACCACCACGCCATCTCCTTCTCCATCCAAGGGAAATCACAACCAAACTCTCCAACCCCTACCATCCCCCAAACCCTCACCAGAAACAACCGCAACATTACCTTACAAAACCTCTGCCCACTTATAGACAATATCTGTACCCCTACAAACTACGCCAACCTAGATGCGGAGAAACTCGCTGACCTCTACAACAAAACGTTAGAATCAGCAGTAGACACCATCGCCCCACTCAAACTCACCAAAGCCAAACCGGCAGCCCATATGAACAAATGGTTCACACCAGAGCTAAAAATCCTCCGAAACTCCAAACGAGCCGCAGAAGCCACCTGGAGAAAAATGCCCAACCTCTCCAACAAAACTCAACTCTCGATAGCAGCCACCACCTACAAAACTGCTATCCTTAAGGCCAAAAAAGAGACATATGATAACAGAATTGAGAGCGCCAAATCCAAAACAAAAGAGCTTTTCAATATCCTCAGGGAACTCGAATCCCCCCCCACTCTGGCTGAAACCTGCGTGAAAGATGCAGACTGGTGTGAGAGGATTCAAAAAGCCCTAGCAGACAAAATCACCATGTTACAATCCAAAATCGAACAGAAAAAGCTCAGCCTTTCCAAAAAAACAAACCATCCTCCGTCCACCACCCCAAAAACACCTACTTGCCCCCCCTTCTCCTTCTCACCAGTTTCCACTAAAGAAGTAGAAAGCATCATTAAGGGCCTCAAGCCCTCTAGATGCCAAGGGGACTCATGCCCAGCTCCCATCATCCAAGAAGGCGCCAACACTCTGGCCCCCTTCATAACAGCCCTCATCAATGCATCCTTCAAATCAAGCTCAGTGCCCAGCAGCCTCAAGGAGGCCTGGGTCATGCCACTTCTAAAAAACCTAATCTAGACCCCAATAACCCAACTAATTACAGGCCAATCACCACCGTTCCCTACATCCTAAAGATCCTAGACAGAGTGGCCTACCTGCAAATACAGAAGCACCTGGAAGACAACAACCTCCTGGGTCTCAGACAATCCGGCTTCAGGCCAAGGCATGGAACAGAGTCAGCCCTACTGGACCTAAAAATCCAGATGGACGAGGCAAAGGACAAGGGTAATCTAGCCATTCTCCTACTGCTAGATCTATCAGCTGCCTTCGACCTCGTCGACCATCAGATCCTCACAGAACATCTGATGACCTCAGCGGCCTTCTCTAACCAGGCGACTGCCTGGATCCAGTCCTTCCTAACCAACCGAACCACCCGGGTCTTCTCCCCAGGGGCATCAGCACTCCCTGTCCCCATCACCTGCGGCGTTCCTCAAGGCTCGTGCGTCTCGCCGACCCTATACAATATCTTCACAAAGCTATTGTTTGACCGCCTAGATAACCTAGGTGTCACATACACAAACTATGCTGACGATACCCAGGTTCTCATCACCCTATCAGGGTGCTACGACGAGGACTCCACCAGAATCAACAACCTTTATTTAGAGATCCAAGCTTGGATGGCAGAGCACGGCCTATGCCTCAACGACGAGAAAACTGAGCTCCTCATTGTCGGCTCCCAACATCGACTAAACAAACTAGACCCCCGTTACGCGTCCATCAACATAGACGGTAACCTAATCACAGTAGCCAAAGAAATTAAAACCCTTGGGGTTTATCTAGACTCTACTCTCTCGCTCAAAAGACAGGTGAACGCAACTGCCTCTTCAACAGCTTACACCAATAAGCTCATCAACGCCTGCAAACCTTTCCTATCACCTTCCAGCTGCATTACACTAGCCAGAGCGTTAGTGCTCTCAAAAATTGATTACTGCAATACCCTCTTTCTTGGCTCATCAGAACACAACCTGAACAAACTACAGGTACTTCAAAATAATGCCATCAGAGCCGCCCTCAGTATCCCACGAAACGCCCACATCTCCAGCTTCAGACAAGATGCTCACTGGCTCCCAGTACGAGACAGAATCACCCTCAGATCCCTCGTCATCGTCCATAAATGCCGCTCTAATGACGCACCCAAATACCTGGCAGACAAGTTCCACAACCACACCTCAACTAGACCAACTAGAACACCATACGCACATTGCCTTTCCGTTCCCAAATTCTCCCTAAAAAAAGCAGGTGGCGCCAGCTTCCCGGTCCTAGCTGCCAAACTATGGAACGCTATGCCACCATACCTTAGAGCAGAACCCTCATTTTGGACTTTTAGAGCCAAAACAAAAACATGGCTTTCCAACAAAAACGCTGCTTAATGCACTTCCTCTCTGCATGCCTCTGTTGACCACCTGTAACCCGGTCTGCTACACCGTTGTTGTTTTATCACAGTCTGTATTGTATATTTTTGCCATGCTGTAACTGTTTCTAAGTCTCCGGCGCCCAGCTACCCCAGGGTTCGGTGCGCGGTACAAATAAATAAACTAAACTAAACTAAACTAAACTTAAAGCCAAATCGATCATAGCTGTACAACTAGTAGGCTGAGGCTCCACTTGTGCAATGGCATCCTTCAACTCCTACCTTAGGCCCTGATAAAAACAACACTGTCTATTCTCTGGCCAATCTGTCTCAATCACTAGCCTATTGAACTGATTCACATATGACACCAAGTCACGTGTCCCTTGTCTTAATGCTAGTAATTCTTTATCCTGTACCAAGGATACCTCCCGTCGATCAAATAATCTCCCAAACTCCCCCAGAAAACCCTCCCATTTGTACAATGGAGGGTCATCCTTTTGAACCAATGGCATAGCCCAGGCTGCCACATCTCCCGTTAGGTAAGAAATCACAAACGGTGTCCTGGCCTGAATAGTCTCAAAAGCAGAGGGTTTACATAAGAAATGTAATCTACATTGAGTGAAAAACATCATGCATTTTTCGTGGATCTCCTGAAAACCTCTCTGGTACCGCCAAAGGCACACTACTGCAGGGTTGTACAATAACAGTGGAGGTCCTGCCTGATGGTGCAACGCCGGAAGAACTGGCAGTGGCTGCCTCCAACGGGGTTCCTTGTGCCACCAACCCCTGTACATGAGCTTTCAAGGTACTAGAATCCTGTTGTGCATGCGCTAATTCCACCTGGATGTCCTGCAAAGCCTTTAGCACTTCTGCTAAAGAGGGAGGATTCGACTCCATTCGGCCTGGGTGGTTCAATTACCCCAAAATCAGGGGTGACTTATTCTGTCAAGGATCACACAAATGGGGTATGGGTACGACACCCTCCCCCGAACCACAGAAGCAGAATAGATCGACTCCTCCACCCGTGGTTGGCACAAGCTCCTGATATTCAGAATCACAGGGGGCCACCTAGCAGCCAATGGGGGAAGGAGGGATTAGGGAGAGGTTGTGGAAAGGGATATTAGGGAAACTGGAAAACAGGGTAGGGGAGTTTCAGGGGAAGGAACAAACACATAGATATACACTCCTATCACCAGCCTACCTATCCACCTGGGTGCTCTAATGCCTGTAGTTACTAGTAATCTCCTATACGAACCTTCCTCCTATCTATCTTGGCATATAATTACTACCATGTACCTCTTTGCACAACATGATGCACTAACAGAACTTAGCACATGAAGCATATATAAAATGAAGCGTATACATAGATTCACAGAGCAACACTTAATATAGATACTTATATGTTACATGTACTATCCCTTAGTCTTGCCACCTGGGATAGTACATGTAACATATATCACGCTAGGACATTGCCTCACTTAGTCACTAGAGCAAGCGATATGTAAGATACATGGGAATTACCCTCTTTATGAATAAGACAAAACATATGGCCCTTTGGGCACGCAAAAGCAAACATGAGTAGCAAACATAGAGAGACCTCTTAAGGCCTATAATGATACCTAACCAAATGTGAACGTGAAGCAGAGGCAATTGTAGCTGCAAGTTTCATACGGAACGAATATGCATGTAATGTCATTTAAAGCCACCAAACGCCTTATGCCCTCTGATTTCCACTGCTGTATTCCCTTTGCTTATTCGCCTACAACAATGCGGGTGCACCATGCATCACAGCATGCCTTATTAGATTTCCCAGAACATAACTGAAGGTCCGGACCTCCAACAGGAAATGATCCGGACCAGACGTCGGAGCTCGTTGAATCACCGAACTGACTTTGTGTTCACTGCCGCAGCCCGGGATGAATGTGATGAGGCATTCCTTTGGCGTCCCTCAGATATTCAAAATTCCTCCTGGAAGCCGCAGTGACCGCCCGTGCTGCATACCATCAATAAGCCACACCTGAACACGGCGGCCGGTGGCTGAAATAGGCATTGCAATCAGCCTTCAGCTGTTCGTGCGTGCGAACAGTTTTCCACCAAGGCTGCTGGGAACTGTAGTCTCTTAGTGCACCATACGTTTCCTGGCTCCCCAACCCCAATTCCTGACAGCCGCTGTCGCAAACAGATCGATCTAATGCCTGCCTCACTTGAAGATGCGGTCCATCTGATCCTGCCGAGGTTCCCACTCATGGCAGGAGCGCAACTCCCTGCTGAGGGTGTCTGCGATGGTGTTCTTGACTCCCGTTAGGTGAAAAGGGAGGAGGAACATCTCTTGTCCGACGGCCTAGCGCCACAGGAACTGCGCTTCCTTAGAGAGTGCTGGGGATCGAGTGTGCCCCTGTTTCCTGATCTAGAACATGGTGGTGGACCGCAATATCTCCAACTCTCTCTTCGGAAATATCTTCCTACTTGAGCTCTTCACTCCTCCACCTCCAACTCCTTGAGGGTCCGGCGCTTCTCCAAGCAATGAGTTGGGGGCAGATCTCTCTCTTCGGTTGGCACCTCCCTCTGGAACAGCCTCCCTGCCTCTTTGAAACTTGAGAAGAACCATCTCCGGTTCAGGAAGCATCTCAAGACTTTCCTCTTTGCTTCTGCATTCTCTCTTCCTCTTCCCTACTGATCTGCTGTCTGATACTGCACTGGTCACCTGGCTACCCTCTGAACTTCGGGCCCAGGTCCCTGCCCACCCAGTTGCACACCTGCCCTGCCTCCTGGCAACCCTTGCACTTGGGTCTGTATCTGCAACACTACAGTCCCTTTACCTGCACTTATCAGACACTTGTTGTCTGCACTTAACCCTTACACAGCCACGTACTGGCCGCACTACTTGTTTTTTGATCCTGTGTCCTGCACTTGCTCTTCCTCCCCTCCCCCTGGCATTTTTCCTCTTCCCTCTCTCCTGCACTTGCGCAATCTCAATATCACTAGACCTAGTAAGATCGTTGTCTTGTCCTCCCTTTGTTTCCTCTCCCCTGTCTCATCGCGCCTTGAAACACTTCTGTATAGGCGCGTTCTAAATGATCTATGTGAGTCGACCGCGGCTGATTTTTCTGTGGCCGGAAAGTGTGCATGTGAAATGTACGAACCACAAAAGGTTTGTACATTTCCTATGTGAACACACGTCCAATACCCCTACATACCCAGCCCCCCACCCAAACCCACAACACACCCACGACACACCCGTCACCCCCACCCTCAGCTCACCCCCACCCACACCCCCAACATAAACAAATCCTACTTACCTTCTCTTTATGCTGTGTCCCTGCAGCGCCAGTTTACTTTCACTTCTGGAATCAGGAACCGGCGCTGCAGGTTCCTTTTTTTCCCCTTTTTTTTCAAGAGCTGCAGGGGTTTCCCCCACACCCCAGCTCACTATACTCTATTTTTCGGGTATGCTGCGGGGGTGTCCCTTGCAACACCCCGCTCACTGTACCACAGAGTATAGTGAGCAGGGTACCTACAATGCTACCACCAAAGGTTAAAACGTTTGGTGTTCGAACCTTTGGTGGTAGCATTTTTCTGACTTTTGTGCGGTCTGACCTTTCTTTTCGGACCGATCGTACAATTCCCGTTTTAAATGTCATATCATATCATGGACCGTACCTCTTCCAGGAGCTGAGAGATGTGCTGTTCCTGACGGGTAATCAGAGGGATCCGCAGACACATGCGTTGAAACTCCAAAGTGTGCCCCTGGGTGAGAGTGCCCAGCAATGTTCTCAACAGCCAGGACATTTTTAAAAACAATGTAATTGACACATACTAGCCAAACAGATGTACTGCTTTGGATAACATGTGCCTATAGGACATAGAGCAAAACTAATCCTACAAAAATAATGTCACACCAGATGAGAAAACTGGAAAATATTCAGTCTCAACTTGTGAAGGAAGCCTAGTGAAACTTACCAAACCCAGTCTATTTAATCATATTAAGTTATTTAAATATCTGCAACATAGAGAACTTCATTGCATGGCCCTACTGCAACTTTTAAAATCTTGGAGAAAAGAAGAAGAATTATTGACTCATTTGAAGCTGCATTCAAAGCAAATGAAAACAGTATAACAAATGTCAATTTCAAACAATACAAATAAATCTTGGACAATGAATGCCAACAAGAGGAAGACATTTAAGCTCAACTAGATAAAGACACTCCTGAGGGCCGTCAACCTTCCCTTACAGGAAGCCAAGAACCCCTTGGAGAACCACTCATTTTAAATGAAGCAGAAATAGCCATGACTGAGGTAGAAAATACTATGTATCAATCTAAACAATCTGAAGAAGACTGGTCAGTGTTAAAATCACAGCTAAATGATGAACAACTCATATTTATCTAGATGTCACTGAAGAAATTGAACATGGTTTTAAACATGACACTAAAACTGGTAGCTATACAAATTATAAACCTGTGCTCCTGTATGTAAGTGGTGAAGCAGGTTCTGGTAAAACATTCTTAATTAAAATAATCAGCACATTTCTACAAAACTTAACACACAACAACCTTTCGGCTGTTCTAACAGCCCCCACAGGTTTAGCTGCCTACAACATAGGAGGTGTAACTCTACACAGACTACTGCTCCTTCCAGTAAAACACCAAAACAAATTAGAATATTACAAATTATCAGCAGAAGCTGCTACTGAAGTACACAGAATTCTGAAACAAATTAAAGTGCTCCTAATAGATGAAGTAAGCATGGTTTCCAACCTCATGTTGGCTTTAATTCACCTCTGAATGCAAGAAGTTCTGAAAACCGACTACAAAGAACTGTTTGGAGGAAAACATTATATTGTTTTCGGAGACCTCCTACAGTCAACACCAGTTAAAGGCCCACCTTTTAAACATTATGACACAAACAATGCCACAACACACTCGGCAGCATTTGAAAAGTAAATCTCTGGAAACATTTTCACTACAGAGAACGAACTCAAAACATGCGTCAGTCTGCAGACCTCCCCTATGCTAACATTTTAAAAAGCATTAGAACTGGTCTGCTTACTAAAAATGCCAAATCCGGGGTGTGTGGCTTGGCACCGAAGCCGGTGGTATGGCCCTGTATAAGTTCCCGCTTCACCTTAGCCACCGATGATGTAACTGCTCCAAAAACAACGTTTGGAGTGAGGAAGGGACGGGGAGCCGATCTCCAAAAGCTCAGGGGCCGCACACCCTCCCATTACATTCATGGAAGCACTTTTATGTGTGCCCTCAAGGGATAGAAGATGGCAGCAGGGCGGCTCTGTCCTGGAGCTTCAGAGAGAGAGAGCACAAGCAGGGACGAGCTGTGCCCAAGGAGTGAATTGCGCGCTCTGTGCATAAAATGCACAGCAGCAAATAAAGCAAAGCAGAAGGATATCATGCTGACGCTCTGCAGGCAGAGGAACCGTAGCCCAGGACCCATTCAATTAACAGACGAGGAGTGCAGGCCCGATCATCCCACCGGGTGGTGGCTTCGTGAGGTGGTGGATACGGCAGGGCCCCCGCACAGAGGAATCAGAAGACCTGGTGCACTCCGCTCCCGAACAATGCTATGCCGCTGCAGGGGTAACTCGAGCTGAGGAGAACTACGCACAACACGGACGGCATGGCTTGAAGCCTGCCTGACCCGCAGACGAGCGCCCCTGTGCCGGAGGCTCTCAGCACCAGGCATTCCACTTACCAACGCGGCGAAGCGCTGAATCATCGGGGCAGGAGCCCAGGCCACACAAGGTACGTGGTGGGCGCCCCGGAGCGAGAGCCCGACACCCACTATCTTAGCCCCCTGGAGGCACCTGTGAGTCGGGGCTGGTGGGGGGCTTAATACACAAAAGCAGGGGCTGCTGGAGTGCCCGACCAGGGCCAAAGTGCTGTGGTAAGCAGAATTCCCCCTCCCAGCACCCCAACAAGTCACTTTTGACCCATCGGCTGGGAACGGACCTCCCGACAAACAACCATGCGGCATACCAACTCCAGCCGCAACTTGCTTTCAGCCCACTGGGAGGTGGGTGACCAGCTGTAATAGATCTGCGGATCTGCTCCCAAAGAGTTAAGTTACCTGAACTGCCTCATAATTTGTACAAGCCCTTGGAGCTGGTCAGACGCTTCTGCACTTTCAGATCGGAACCCCAACTAGTTGCCCCCTGTCCCTCGCTCCACCCAGCCATACTGCTCCCGGGGGTGGAAACTAAACCCCCGGTGCAACAGTTGATCTATGGGACGAGGAGCGGACGGACCCTCAAAGGTATCCTGGAGGGGTCACACGGCTGAGGCCCTAGCTTGAGCAAGATGGAAGGAGTCGGGGTGGACTGGGTCCCGGCGGAATCAAGCCCTGCCAGTCAAGAATCCAGCGCACATCACAGAAGCTTGCAAAGGCGGCCTGTATCGCTCACATCTCCTAACACACGCCCGCCCCGATCACTGAGAACATACGCTGAGGAATACTAGGAGACGTATCTAATGCAGGGGAAAACTGGTTCTATCAACACTGTCTCAGACTGGAGCCCTCCCCCACTCTCCAACAGTGCAAATCACAGTGTGTTCATTAAGAGTGCCCAGGCCTCTTTGATAAATTGGGTGAGAGATGGCGAAAGGGCAGAAGAACACCAAGCAACTGGACATTTCTGCACTACTGAATCAACTGCCCTCTGAGAAAGCGAAGAAGGGGGATCCGGCAGAATTGCAACCAGTGGAGCCACCTGGGGCTATGGAGGGTGCCCCCCCACACTGAAACAGTCAACAAATCAGACCTGCAGGAACTACTGGCGACCATGACGAGGGAATTCCACAAAGGAACCGAGGAATCAGCCGACATCGAGAACACTCTTTGTGAACAATCATTTGAGGCTGAAGAAATTAGGGATAGAATTGCCACCCTCGAAGCCAAATCCGAAGCACTGGAAGCTAAGCAAGAGGCTGCCGAGAACCGCTCAAGGCAGAACAACATACGTCTGCGGGGGTCCCTGGCACGGTCTCGGATGCAGACTTGGAAAACTACATCAAGGACCTGTTTAGATTTATTATTACGCTACTTGATGAATCCCCACAAGAAACAGACCGAGCACACTGCACAAGAGCCCGGCAATCCTTCTCGGCACGTCTTAGCAAGAATCCACTTCTTCAAGATGAAGGCGGAAATAATGCGGGTAGCCAGAAACATTAGACCTATTCAATTTAGGGGGGTCAACTCTATTGTTATTCCAAGACCTTGCCAATGCCACTCTCCTCAAGCGAAAAGCGTTGAAACACCTGGCGGAGTGGCTGAGGGATAAGAAGGTCCCATGCCACTGGGGTTTTCCTACTGCCCTAATCTTCACCTGGGATGGTAAACAGAAACAAATACACTCGCCAAAGGAAGCTGAGAAATGTCTGGGGATGGGAGCTGGGAGCGTGGGCTCAGACAAGCAATCAACGTCCCAGGACCCGGTGGGAAAACCAACCATGAGCACCTGGGTGAGAGTGAACAGGAGGTGCCGCTTCCGGGCTCTCCCCAGAAAAACCATAGGAACCCGGACTGAAGGGAGCACCGCTCCCACTTTCGTAACTACTGGACCGGGGGTCTCTCTGATGATTTCTTTATGGTAACGGGAAAATAATGAACAGCGACCAGGAGTCTGACAAACGGAGGACTTCCGCCCCACGGTTGCAGCACTTGGATTGCTGTCTATTTTTGGTAACCTTTACGCAGGGGGAAATCACCCTAGTTCCAACAATGGGGCCAAAGAATGTTATGTTTGGTAGACATTGAATTTGCATACTGAGCAAATCCTCTGTCTGCATTGCAAAGTTATGCTGTTCATTCTGCATTAGGCCCTTTTGGCCTTTAATTCTCGGTGGTGGGATTGAGCCAGATACCCTGTTGGTGGAGGGCTGTTCCCGACCATTATCTATGGGGAGGGTTGGTGAAGAGGGATGGGGGTAGTTGGGGACCGTGTTAAGGGGGGAAACGTTAGTCAGGGAAGTTCTAAAGACTGAAGGCATCAAGGCAACAACAGACAATAATCATCCAGTCACATAGGAGCAGGGCAAACACATCATAGTCGCGGGGGATGGTATCTCTGGGAATGCAATTAGAAGCAACCAGGCCAGTAGCTACAATGTGGTCTAGCAGTGAACATGAAATAAGAATTCTGACGTAGAATGATCAGGGACTCAACTTCACGGGTAAAAGAAGGTCCATAGAGCGTAGATTAACAAAACTCGCAGGTGACATTGTATGTCTACAGGAGACCCACCTACTCCAAGCTGATGAACGAAAAAATCAAATTTCAAAGGTTTAAGAAATCATACTTTGCCACCTCGAGGGGGAAAAAGGGGTTGTGGCCATCTTGCTTAGTGAAAAAGTGCGTTTAACCCAAATAACAGTAGAAAGGGATCCAATGGGTAGATTCCTGCTGCTTAAGGGTCTATTTCTGGAACAACCACTCACCATAGCAGCCATCTACTCCCTGAACAACCAACAGGAGAAATTCCTGCACGACCTTATTCCAACAATCCTAGCATTCACGCAGGGTTACCTCCTAATTGGGGGGGGACTTTAACGTAGTCCCAGACCCCCAAGTGGACAAAACTCTCCCCCCTGCTAGAGCAGACTTCTCCCAGGCACTGGGGCTTGCTAATCTCCTTAGGGAAACAGAGACAGACAATTGACATCTGGCGACTAGCTAACATGGGCTCCACTGATTTCACCTTCTATTCTAATGTCCACAGATGCTTCTCCAGGATAGATCTGATCCTTATGCCAGGGGTTCTCTTCCCCTGCCTAAAGAGGGTACAAATCCACATGAGGTTCCTATCTGATCATGCTCCTGTCACAGCTGACCTGCGGATACAGGGCTCCCCTGTCCCTCCCCAAAGGTCTTGGAAAATACAGGACTCCACCCTTCTGGATGCTTTCATAAAAAGTGAGGTGGGAGAGACCCTTGTCCACTATTTCAACGAGAATACAATTAAGGAATCCCCTAGGGCTATTATCTGGGACACCATGAAGTCGGTTGTACGGGGGACACTGATTAGTGCAGTAGAAGAACAGAGGAAGGTCTCCCGACTCGAGAGTTCTAAACTTGAAGCAGAAGTAGCAGTCCTGGAAAAAAGTACAAACAGAGACAAACAAGGAAAGGGGAAAGGGATCTAAAAAAAAGCCAAGATAGCCCTTGGAATGCACTGGGCAGACAAGTCAGCAAAAGCCCTGGCATGCACAAAGCAATTCTACTATATTAATGGGAACAAAGCAAACCGCGTTTTGGCATACAAATTAAAAAAGTTCCACAATACAGTTTAAGGGGGAGGTTTGTAGAATGTGCTTTTACAGAGCCCGAGAAGAGGAAACTGATAGTTGAACACCAGAGGCAAGTCATAGCAGGGGCCCCGATCTCACCAGATATCCAAGTGGAGTACTTACATTTCAGTGACCCCCTCTCCCATTCGGGACCTTTTAGACCCTTTAGAGATGCCGATTTCAATGGAAGAAACTGCAGAAGCAATTAAATCCCTGAAGAATTTGGCCCCGGGCCCTGACGGGCTCACAGCAACATTTTACAAGACATACATATCTTAACCCCACAATTTACAGCCCTATTCAACACGTTCCTCACCACTAAAACGACTACCCCGTCGATGGCAGAATCATTAACCATTCTCATCCCCAAGCCAGGTAAAGATCCAGAACTCCGCTCCTCCTATAGGCCGATCACATTAATGAATAATGATGGAAACATTTTCTCCAAAATTCTCGCCGCTAGGCTGGGTGGAGTTCTCCCGAAATTCATAGACCCGGATCAGACAGGCTTCATCCCTGGCAGAAGCACCCATGATAATATTAAGCGCACAATTGACCTGATAGAATCGGCAACCAGGAAGGGGACCAAATTATCGGTTATCTCTCTAGATGCCCATAAGGCATTTGACCGCTGGATTGGGGTTTCATCAAGGCAACGCTTTCTCACGCTGGCTTCGGCCCCAATTTTGTAACCTGGGCAATGTCCAATACCCCTCTACCCAACTTAGAATTAATGGGCAAGATCAGAAAAGATCCACATAACCAGAGGCACTCGCCAGGGATGCCCTCTATCCCAGCTTATCTTCGCCCTTTAAATGGAACTGTTTGCTTGTAAACTACGACAAAACACTCATATAAGGGGCCTCACAGTGGGTAAACGGGAATATAAAATGGACATGTATGCCGATGATGTCCTGCTGACAATCACGCACATAGATAAATCAGCTGGGGCCTGTGGGAAGAAAGAGCGGCTTTTGGGAGGGTCTCTGTTTTTTTTCAAACTTTCTTTTTGTTGGTTTTATGCATACAGCTTTCTATATAGCATCAGAGCTTGGGCTTCTTAAAAGCTTTAGTTTAGTTAAGTATATAAAAAATGAAATGAAACAAACAACAGCAATAATAATAGAACCAGACATCATTTCAACTATGGGAGGGGGAGAGGGAGAGGCGAAGGGGGGAGAGAGAGGGGAGACACAAGGGAACAGCAGCATTCACATTAAGCCAAGTCAGGAGTCGTGTTTTCGGTGCGGTTGATTAGATGGGGACTTTTCTTCTGCCTGAGTTCAACCGGCAGCGTAGGGGCCGTGTGGTTCTTCCGGCCATTGTGCCTGGTCTTGTCCCCGGACGTGCCTATTTCTGCGATGTCGCCTTCTGGGCACTTTTAGTCTATTTTCTCCATCCATCTCAGGGTTGGGGGTTGTCTAGCCACTCCCGGGAATTGCTGCGTGTAGTCCAGGAAGGGGGCCCAGGTTTGGTATAATTTGCTTCTGTTGCCAAAGCGAATGGCAGTGATTTTCTCTGCGGCGACTATATCCAAATATTTGGCCCACCACATTGGGACTGCTGGGTCCTCTGGGTTTTTCCATAGTCTGGCTATTGATATTTTAGCTGCAGTTAAGAGATGCGAACATAGGTCCGCCAGACGTCCGCTTAATGGGAATTGGCCTTCACCTGTCACCCCCAGCAGGACGATTCCTCTGTCCCACGGAATTGAAAGACCTGTCATTAGTTTGATTTGGTTGAGGACACTCCTCCAGAACTGTGCAACCTACGGGCAGGCCCATAGCAGGTGGAATAATGTGCCTTTGTGTGGGCATCCCCTCCAGCACTGCTCCGAGATGGGGGGGTTATACTTGTTGAGTATCTCCGGGGTTCGATACCATCTGTAGCATACCTTGAAGGTGCCTTCCTTGTTGGTTATGCATTTGGAACTTTTGTGTACTCGGGCCCTTATTCGGCCCCATTCCATCGGGGCGATTTCTCTACCTATGTCCCTTTGCCATTTCGTCATGTAGGCCTCTTTCTTGTTTGGGTCCGTCTTGTCGAGTAGTTTGTATAGGGTGGATATTTTCCCCTGTGGGGGTGGCAGTAAGCGTTCTCTCTAGGGCTGAAAGCTCTCTTCCGCCATTCTGCCTTACACCTTCGTTTGACTGCCAGTGCCTGAGTTGTGAGTACCGGAACCTTTCTGTCTCTGGGATCTGGAATTTGGATTTACATGCCTCAATGTTCAGTGGGTTCCCGTTTTCGAAGAAGGCTGTGATGACCTTCAGCCCTTCTTCTTTCCATTTGCCGAAGCTGTTCGGGGAGATGCCTGGGGTGAAGTCCGGATTGTCCCAGATGGGGGTGAGCGGGCCCACCGTGGATTTGCAGTTCCAGAAGAGTGCTGCCTTCTTCCACCTCGTTGCTGTGTTTCTTGTAGCTGTCAGGGGCCCCACATTGGCAGGGTGCCGGGGCTTTTCAAGTGTGGGAGGAATTATATTGGTGTCTGGCACCATTTGTCCTCTAGTGTCAGCCAGCAGGGTCGAGTGTCGCTTAGTTTCCATGTAAGGGCCTGAGATAGCTGAGCTGCCAGGCAGTATCTGGTGATGTCAGGGACCCGTAGGCCGCCCACGGCTGTGCTCCAAAGCATGATGCGCCTCGGTATTCGCAGTTTTTTCCTTCCCAGATGTATCTTAGAATGTCTACCTGTAGCTTTTGGATGGCTTTTTTTTATTGTTACTGGGAGGGCCAGGGAGTGGTAAAGCATTCTTGGAATTAGGTTCATCTTTACTGCTGTGATCCTTCCAAACCAGGAGATTCTTGTTTTTGCCATCTGGTCAAGTCCTTCCATAACTCGGAGAATAGTGGGTGGAAGTTTGTTTTGTAGATTCTTTCCGTTCTACTTGGCATCTGCACCCCTAAATAGCTTAGGCATCGCTTTGACCATGGGATTGGGAAGTTGGCTACCAGGGCCGCCCTGCGTCTCCCCTGCACATTGATGCCCATCGCTGCTGATTTTGTGAAGTTTACCATGAAGCCCAAGGCTCCCATGAATGCTTCTAGTTCTTGCCAGACTGCTTGCATGGATTCTTCAGGCTGGGTGGTTGTCAGCAGCATGTCGTCAGCGTATAGGGCCACTTTATAGGATTCTCCTTTGACCGTGAGGCCGTGTATTGACGGGTTATGTTGGATTCTGCATGCGAAGGGTTCCATCGAGAGCGCTAATATGAGGGGGGACAGGGGACATCCCTGTCTAGTGCCTCTTGTGATGCTGATTCTCTCTGATTTGGCCCCATTCACCCAGAGTTGCGTGGAGGGGGGTCGGTAGTTGGATAATATCCATTTTGCAAAGTTCAGGCCAAACTCATAGTGCCTTAATGTTTCCTTGACGTAAACCCAGTCCAGCATGTCAAATGCTTTATGTGTGTCGAGCGACATGACTACCAGTTCCAACCCCATTCTGTTTGCTGTTTCGATTGCGTTTATAGTGCGTCTGATGTTCTCATGCGTGTTGCGGCCCGGGAAAAAAACGGTTTGATCCTGGTGGATTATGTCTGGGAGAATTGGTGTGAGTCGCTTAGCCAGGATTTTTGCAAACAGCTTGGCGTCGTTGTTTAGCAGGGTTATGGGTCTGTATGGGGAGCATTGGCATCAGTCCCCCTCTGGTTTTGGAATAAGAACCGTGAGTGATACTTCCATCGAGGGGGTTGTGGAACCTGTCTCGAGGAAGGAGTTCAACAGTATTGCTAGTTGTGGCGACAGGATGTGGGCGTACTGCTTGTAGAATTGGGCTGTAAATCCATCTGGGCCCGGTGCCGTGTTTTTCAGAGTGCGGATAGCTTCTCCGACTTCCTCCGCTGTGATTAGGCTTTCTAGTGCTTCCAGATGAGGGTGCGTTGAGGCTTTGTGGGCTGATGCCAGGTATCCCAGAGGCGCCGACTTGGTTGTTGGGGGTCCGGACATTATTTCTTTGTGGTGTTGTGTCATTAGATATAGAATGTCCGCCTTTGTGAATCAAAGCTTGCCGTTCCGGTCTGCAATGCATTGAATGTTGTTCCGGGAGTGTAGCTTCTTCAGCTTGTGCACCAGGAGGCGGTTTGCCTTGTTGCTATTCAAGTAGTAATATTGTTTGGTGTAGGCTAGGGCTCTGGCCGAACGGTCCGCAAGGTGCATTTCCAGTTCGGCTTTTGTTCTCTTGAGGTTGCGGCCTGTTGTTTTGGCACCTTTTATTATAGATGTTTTCTAGCTCCGAGACCCTTATGTCTAGTTTGTCTTGTTGCAGCTGGTTTAGTCGCTTCAGTCTTGCCGTGCAATTCATCGTTACCCCGCGGATAACTGGCTTCATAGCATCCCAGATGATCGCCTTTGAGCTGTCATTGGTCGTGTTCTCCTCAAAGTAATTTGTTAGAGCTTTGGCCATTTCTGTTCTGGCAGCCACATCGGATAGGGTCTGATCCTGCAATCTCCTGGACCAGTTCGGTCGCTCTGGCATGACCAGGGTCCGCAAGCACATGGTGACTGGGGCATGATCTGATATGACCCTCTGACCAATTTGTCCTCTATACAGGTAATGAGTTCACTGGAGGTTAATAGCAGGTCAATTTGCGAATGCCCTCTGTGGATGTGCGAGAATAATGTGTAGTCCCTCTGTGCTCTGTTGATCAGTCTGCAAGCGTCGATGGTCTCGGTTTCCCGCAAGAATTCCGCCACGGCCAGAGCTTTGGCATAGTCCTCACTGGTGGAGGGGAGGGTTTCGTCCAGATCCGGATCAGGGGTTAGATTAAAGTCTCCCCCGATTAGTATGTGACCCTTGGAGAATGCTGCCATTACTGGTAAAAGGTTTCAGAGGAAGCAGTCTTGGCCGCTGTTCGGGCAGTAAATAGCTGCTAGAGTGATGGGGAGGTCGACTAGGAGGTCTCTCAGGAGTAGGCATCGGCCTTCCGGGTCTCTTTTAGTTGTGATCTGGTTAAGTGGTAGGTCGCGGCTGAGGGGAATGGCTACCCCTCTCTTTTTCTGGCCAGAGGTGGCAAAGAAGCGTTTTGGGTAGCGGAGGAATGAGATCTGTTTTTCATCGGCCGCTAGTAGGTGTGTCTCATGTAGGCAGACGTCTGCTGATAATTGCGAGAGCTTCCGCTCCACCACTTTCCTTTTGCCGGGAGCGTTCAGGCCATGGACATTCCAGGTCATCGTGGTGAGTTCTCTATTCTGGGAGGCCATTTATGTTCTGCATGGTGGCTCTTTGTGCTGTTACTATTTTGTCTGTGTCATGTGACTTGGGTTGTATCTGCTTAGTTCCCGGTTCCCCTTTTGTATACTCCTGTCTCCCATTGTCCCCCTCCAGCCCAATCCCCCTACCCAACAACAAACTGGTTTTCCGGGCCAGCCTTCGACCAACAGGGCCTATAGCTGGGCCAACGCAACCAAATCTATCCTGGAGGCGGTAGCGCCTCTTGCGTATCCAGTGAAGCAAATGATTTCACTCCCCCGCGGGCTGAGGTTAGGGGCCCTTCCACTGCATAGGTTGGGTCATGTGTAAAGTCTCTGTGGTTCTTTAGGGATTGGTCTTGCCGGGAAGGGCATCTTTTCCTGTTAGGTAGAGGGCTCCGGGGTGACTACGCTTTGTCCAAGGATTCCTCCTAAATTGCCATGCTGCTTGTGCGTGGGGGAGATTCCTGGGATTTTGCAGAGTTTAGGCTTCATCAGTGGGTCTCCTCATCGAACGTTGACATTCTTGTTTTTGGAGGGCAGGCCATGCACCCTGTGGCAGTTCTCCACTCGGGACCATGATTTCAGGGGCACCTCTCCGTCGGATTCTTCCCTACCGGCCTCTGGGTTCATAACGTTTTCTGTCTCTCTTGGGGAGAGGATAAGCCGGGGCTTTCCTTCCCAGGTGAAAGCCAGGGCTGCGTGGAAGCTCCAGCGGTATGTAATTTTCTTTTCGCTGAGACATTCTGTCATTGGCTTTAGGGCTTTCCTTTTCGCTAGGTTTATTGTTGCCAGGTCCTGGTACAGGGGTATGGAAGCGTCTCTGAAGTGTATTCAGGCTGAGCTCCTGGATTCCCGAATTATTTCTTATTTGACTCAGTAGAAGTGGAACCTGGCTAGGATGTCCGGGGGGGATGAGGTGTTCAGCCTTGCTCAGGTTCTGTGCACCCTGTCGAGTTCCAGGGGGGCATCGTCCGGGAAGGTTATGAGGAAGCGAAACAGGTTGTTCACGTAGGGCCCAGGGTCTTCATCAGGGATTGATGATGGGATACTCCTTAGGCGGATGTTATTGCGCCTGGATCTGTTTTCTGCGTCCACCTGTTTGGCTTCCAGAGTCTCGCATCTGGCCTCGAGTGCCACGATCCTGTCAACCCTAGCCCCAATTTCAAAGTTTTGTTCGCAGATTGTGGTCTCAATTTGTTCTGTTCTCACTTCGATTTCCCCCACTCTTTTGTCCAGGGATGAGATTCTGCTTTTAACTTCATATGTCCCTCTTTGGTATTCCTTGGTGATGGCTGCCAGAAGATCCTGCAGGTCTGCTTTTGTGACTGTTTGGGTAATCGGGTCTGAGGCCATTTCTGGGTGGTGACCTGATGTTGTGTTATCGTTATGCTCCCCCTTTTTTGGCTTCTCAGATGCTCGGGTTGTTAGGGCAGCAATGTCTGTCTGCTTCGATGGTTTGGGGTTCCTGGACATTTTGCTGGCCCAGCTCTGTTTTCTGCATTGTAGGTCCAGGGGGTTTGTTTTGCTTTTCTGTTTGCTCTACGCCCCTCGTGGGAGCCAGCTGTTGACTGTGAAGATGGCGGCAAGGCCTGGGACAAGGCGCCTCGGGGTTCCCTGCTTGTTGGTATGCTGCGGGGCCGGCGTCCGGCCGGGCTAGCTTTTGAGGAGGGTAGATGCGGATTATGGGCTGCAGCCCCAGGGGGGTGCCACCGCTGGATTGGTTGGCCGGACCGTTCTGCGCTATATTTGGGTTATATTTGAGTGGGAGCGTTCCGTTCAGGGCTCTCCTTGGATCCGGTTCCGGGTGGGGAGAGGGACTATGCCCTGTATTGCATCTTGTGTGCTTAAGGCTTTTCCTTAGGGCACACACCCCCTCTTTCCAATGTGTAGCTTGAGGGACCTCAGGAAGGATCCCCATCAGTCTATTTTAGCCTCTCTGTCGGATCCCCGCGGTAGTGCAGACCGCTGGGATCGCCACGGCTGGCTGGTGGCTGCTTGCTTCCCCTGGTGCGACAGGGGCCGCCTTACCTTCCACACAGACACCGGCTCCGAGCTTCAGCTGTTGTCAAGGCAGCTGAGTGGAGGATGCCTCAGACCCCCAGTCTGATGGTGTTCGGTGGGGCGGGAGGGTGCCACTTGCAGAGATGAGCCAAGGTTCCACCGCCACAGGGAGCCCAATCCTTGCAGACTCAGAGGCTTGGGCGGATTCAGTTGGCTGTGGGGTGCTGGTTTCTGAGCCTGCTTCAGCGAATGGGGGAGGTAAGGTTCAAGTTTCGGGGTGCATTAGCTCTGGTGCGTTGAGGAGCTGCAAGGCCCCCGTGGCGTTCAGGTGGAACTGTGATGTTAGCTCCTGTCTCCCACCTTGCGAGGACGAGAGGGTCCTCCTCCGTTGGTGTGGTGGGCAAGCTTCCCGCTGCAACCCCGTTGCGGTTTGTTCCGAAGTAGCTGCTGCTGGATGGGGGGGGGGGCGGGCTATGCGGGCCCCCTCTGGGGTGTTTAGTCTTTCCGAATGGGTGCCGCTCGGCTTGCATGCCCCCTGCTGCTGGGGATTGTGAGAATCTTCGGGTTGCTTCTCTGGGCGAGGCGGGATTCGGGCTGTGGGTCCCTAGGCTGGGTTCAGCTCCAGGGCCTCTCCTGATGGACGGGTCGCCGCTGCCGACAGTCCGCCTCAGCTCGTTGAAGGAGTCTGCATGATCCCTAGAGCTCGGATAGGATCCCTGGGGCTCGGATAGACAGAGCTTGTGCTGGGACCGGTGAAGGTTGCTGGATTACCGGCAGGCGGCCGGAGGCTGCAATCAACGTTTTTTGGCTCCCAGTAGCAGGTGAGAACCTCTGGCTGCTGGGCGCCTGCCTCTACGGATCGCAGTAGTTTCCAGCCATATTCGATTGTTGGGTTAACGCCGGCCGCCATTTTGCTGGTGGGACTCGTTGGTTTCCTGCGTCGTGGAGGGCCTCTTTGAACTATGAGTTTCGCACCACTATGGAACACGAAATTTGGACAGATTGTGCCTGCATCACAATCGATTACTCTGCTCAGTTGCTCATGTAACTCGATATCACTGGGGCATTGGTGATGGTTGTGTGGCTGTGGCCGGGAGCTCTCACAGAGCCAGTGCGTCAACTATGGCCCCCGGGTCTCTGGTTTTGAAGTGAATTACGCTAAATCATCCGCATTAGCAATTAACTTTCTGCATAAACAAGGAGTAACGCTTGCCAAGGCCATCCCTATTCCCTGGCCCGCCTCCAGTATTGGGTACTTAGGAGTCCAAATCCCACCGAAAAATCAAACAGCTATACCAACACAACTTCCCACCACTATTTAAGGAGCTACAAGGAGACCTAGAACGATGGGAAAAACAGGAAATCTCTTAGCTGGGGAGAGTAATCGCGGTTAAATGAATATTGCACCAAGGTTTATCTATTACTGTTCAGCCCTTCCAATAAACATCCCTGAAGCGGACCTGTGGAAGCTACAGAGAAAGGTACTGAAATGTATCCGGGCATGGAAGAAACCAAGCATTGCCAAGCAAATCATTGCACGCTCTAGGGCACTAGGTGGCCTGGATGTCCCGTAATTAGTCAGCTACTGCTGAGCTGCTCAGCTTTCTCATGCGTTTGCTTGGTAACTCTTGATGGGCCAGCCCCATAGGAAGCAAATGGAAGAGGCACGGTGCTCGGGCCCTCTTTCCTCCCTCCCCCATATAGTGCCCAGCCGAATCCAGGCAGTTTTGAGGCCCCTCATGAGCACAAAAAATACTGTACCAAACTGGAGACAAGCAGCACGCAGACCTAGATTTCACCCCTGGCATTCCCCCTAACAGTTTCACAGTCTGGAGGGTGGGTAGCCTGAGGAGACACAGGGACTTCTTGCAAGATGGATACCCCCTCACATTCGTAGAATGTAAAATTTAGTTCAAGGTTCCAGAATCAGAGCGTTTCCTCTATGCACAAATAAAACCGGACATCAAACAGTGAGATCAAGAAAAAAGGAAGGAGGGACCTAAATGCGTTGGAAAGGACCCTCACAGCATCTGCCCATCGAGGTAAAATCTCCACTCTGTACCAACTGCTAGACAAAACAGACATTACCAGGAAAGAGAATACATGTTCAGTTGGGAAAAAGACCTGTGGCACACACTAGAAATTGAAGATTTGAGCAAAATATGGGAAAGACTACATAGCAGCACCAAATGTATTACAAATAGGGAAGGGGGATACAAGGTTCGTTTCAGGTATTACGTGACTCCTGAACTGCTAAACAAGAGCAACCCTACTATTCCCTCAGGCTGTTGGAGAGGCTGCACAAACAAGGGACGCCTGTTTCACTTGCTATGGACCTGCCCTAAAGCTACAACATTCTGGCGCGCAGTATTGGAACATATTAAACTGATCACAGGGCTAGAAATCTCTTGGGATCCAGGCGTAGTATTACTGGGGGACACCAAGGAAGGGGCATTCTCATTAACAGGTCGGATAGCCAAATTAATCACACTTCTCCTCACAGCTGCTAAGATCTCCATAGCCCGCTTATGGAAACATCCTGAAGGCCTGTCTTTACCAATCTGGTGGTCAAAATGCTGGGACATGGTGGTGTTGGAAAAAGTCACGGCCATACGGTCGGGGGAGGTTTTGAGATTTGAGAAAATGTTGGGCGCCCTTCATGGAATATGCAAAGAAATTCCCAGGGCTGACTCGCCTCCCTTCCATGAACCGATGGCTTACTTAGGCGCGCCAACAGTAAAGAAGACTGTGCCTCTTGACATTCTGCACATCAACGGCAAGGGAGACCTTCTGGGAGGGGAAAGTCCCCTGGAGAGACCATAAATGACCCCCTGTGATGTCAAGCACTTACAACAATATGCTCTCGTGTGATGTTCGATTCTCTGTAATGTCATGCCTCCTCATGTTGATATTATTAATCTATGCATTCCCAAAAACATCTAATAAAAAATGTTTGTTGAAAAAATAAATGCCAAATCCATCTTAAATAGTAGACTAATCCATGAGCTAAATGGGCGAAACACATCTGCTCCCGATGTCATGGAACAATTAACTCAACAAAATATAAAATGTATGTCAACCCTTGCAAGCTGTAGTGAATTCAACAAGACAATGTTAAAAAAAGAAATGCAACCCATACTGCATATCAGCTCCACAGACAAACTAAAAGTTCATGGCATGACACTCCATATGTGTCAACAAGCAACAGCATGATAAAATAGCTTAGAAGAATGTATCTTCAACACAGTTGGATTGGAAAAAATATTAACTTTGTGTCTAAACTGCAGAGTAATTCTAAAATGTTACCTTGACATAGAACAAGGTTTACTCAATGGAGCAATTGGCACAGTTGTTGACGCCCAAATATATCCACATGACAACATTCAGGTTGTCAAAATCCACTTTGACAAACTTGCAGAAGTTTTAAAAAAAAATGGATCGCGCAATAGCATGTTTCCTTCTTTTCAGGGACATGTACGTACGCAGAGAACAATTCTCTCTATCTCTTACATATGTTGTCACTATATGTTGTCACTATTCACGAATTGCAAGGTCTAACCCTAGATCACGCATTGATTTACATTGGCAGCACAGTCTTTAAAGGAGGTATGAGTTACGTAGCACTTTCACGTTTATGTACACTCAGTGGTCTATTCCTAGTTAACTTTGATGCAAACAAAGTCAAAGCTGACATTCCTTGCTTCGTATAATACAACAAGCTATGTGCACTGTACACCCTCCCATCTAGATATCTACACTGTACCTCAAAAAATGAAACCTTTCAAATGAAAACTGATACAAACAGAGCCTATAACAGATCTCCCAACAATACTGCTAAAGAAACAAGAACCAACTGCTTCTCCATCAAATAATACAACCAATCTGCAACAAACTCAACTGCACATCCATTAGAAGTCAAACAAACAAATATCTCTGCTCAAAAAAGATCTGCAGGCCCATCAAACAATGAAGAGGCACAACTCTCTGGTCCATTTAAACAACTGGAGTAAATTGCTATGCAAATGTAACAATCAATCTTCTCTTCCAATTGCCACCAATTGTTCACAACATTTACTTAAACGGCTCGGGCCAGTTGTGTTTGCAAATGCTCATCCTTCATAGAAATGCCACAAATAATCCTGACAACAGTTACAGTCTCTCAGTTATAAGGCAAGAATTGGAGTACTGTGCAGGAATGGTAAAATGTACCATAAACACACAGTAAAATCCACAAGAATTCCTAATGTACTTATTACAAGTACTGGAAACCAAAAACCTCCCTATAAATTAAATCTTCCAGATTATATACACCTGGAAACAAACATGCACTCTCTGAACCCATGTTTCACAAGAGCACATCCCTAATTAAAGATGTGTGTATGTATCCATACCAAACTGTGAATTCACTCAATTTCCCCAGCTTCTGCAGAATGCAAATCATGGCATGTTATGCCCTTTTTTTTAATTAAAATGCATTTGGTTTACATCTTAAACCTTACATTTATCATTCACATTCAATCTACATTGTTTTCCTTATAAAAAACAGCAACATCTTTGTCTTTTATAATTCTTCATTACTGTTACTGTTTTCCAGCATAATAGTTTCCCTGAAGTGAACTATGGTTGCAACCATCTTTCTATTATTCCCCATCAAGATTTGACTCCATCTTTCTTCTTTTTCCATTTCTACTGTGGCACTAAGATATTTGTCGCTGAAGAGCAGTCTTTTTTGATTTAGTGCCTCGCATTCTATAATCACATGATAGAGAGTTTCTGTTTTTCCTATTGTTTGACAGGATCTGCAGTCGCTATTTGCACTTTTATTTTGGCTCCATTTCCCCTGAACTTCTCTTGTTGGAAGTAGGTTCAGTCTGAATCTTAAAAACATGTCTCTAATTCTTCGATCCGGGTATAATTGTAGGTAGTATGGAAGTTGGTTGAGTGATCTTGCCTCTCCCTCGCATTTCAGTGTCATTTTATATCGGTCTTTCTGCTCTTGAGTTTCGATCCAATCAGTTCGGCTCAGCTTCTTTTTTGCGATTTGAGGCATTTTCGTCAACGTCTCCAGTGTAATTCCTTTTTTGTTACATATACTCATAGATGCTTCTTTCCATTTGTTTAGTGTAGCATCATTAATGTGTTCTTGTGAAGTTCTTAGTATTTCCAATGCCGGTATCTTTTCTTCGCTGTTCATTTTCCCGAATATATCTAATATTGTCCATTCTATTATTGATTCTAGTGATTGGAGGCCCAGTTCATAACGAATACGTGTCATTGGCATGTTCTGGGGTAGACTTAGTATTTTCCGCCAATAAATTGCCTCCAGTTTCATCCATATGGTTCTGTCATGGTTGATCATAGTTTCAGCACCATATGCAAGGATCGCTGTCACCTTTTGCTTGTAAAATGTTACAACTGGTACGAGAGAAAACTTCCTGAATTTCTTATGTATTGACAGACCTTGTCTGGCCAGCATTCTGGTTTTAGCTTTTAACTGTTCTGCCCATGGCGCTTCTGTCAGTGATTGATTGATCCATATCCCTAGATATTTATAAGTTGTGACTTGGATCAATTTTTCTTCCTGGAGGTAATAATTAAAGGTTTTATTCCCTTTTGATTTCTTCTTTGCCAGATACATAATTCTTGTTTTCTTGATGTTTATTGTTAGTTCATTTTTTTCCATGTATTCATGAGTTTTGTTTAGGGCTTTTTGTAATCCGCACAGTGTTTTTGCTAATAGAATAATATCATCTGCATATATCAAACAAGGTACTGCAGTCACATTTAATTTCGGTGGATTAATGCTCGGTGTACATATGCATATGGACTCTTCAAAATCCGAAGTGAACAGACTGAACAGTGCAGCTGCTAGCGGACACCCTTGCTTTAAGCCATGCCAGGTGTTAATTTGCTTTGTTATTATTCCGTCCGATGTCATTCTCACTTGTATTTTTGTGTTAGTGTACAAGAGTTTTATTGGTTCTAGGATGTCGCTAGGACATCTCCATTGTTCAAGTTTGTTCCAAAGCAAGTCTCTATTGATTTTATCATAGGCTAGGCTCAGGTCGACATACGCTGCTATTGTATTCATTTTTGTTCTTTCCACTTCCTGTTTCATCAGATTTAAGATCATAAGATTTATATTTGTACCGACATTATGCACAAATCTTATTTGTCGCACTGCTTGATGTTTTGTTTGTTTAGCCCAAATGTTTAATCTTTTCAGTATAAGGTTGGCAAAAATGTTCCCTGACGGGTCCAGGAGCACCAACGGTCGGTAGTTCTTTGGCTCCTTAGATGATCCTTGTTTATATATTGGATTAGTGTTGCCATTTTCCAGGAATCAGGGACATTTTCCGTACGGTTAATCAGGTCTATAATTTTACCACAGAATTGTGCCCAAACGTCAGGGTTTTGTTTTAATGTGGCATTTGACATGCCGTCTGGCCCCGGGGCCCTTGATGTATTTAGTTTTTTTATTCTGTTGGTAATTTCATCAATATCGTATCTTATGTTCCATGACATTTGCGTGTGTTGCTGAATTTTATTCGTTACTGTTGGTCTTTCTTCGTGGAGTGCTATAAAGTACTCTTCCCACGCGGCTTCTGGGACATCCACTATCATTGCATCCTCTGAGTTTTTATTCGATTTGAAGAGTTCCCATAAACATCTGGTGTTACAATTTTTAAGGGAAGCCATCATAGATTCAGCGTTTTCTTGATCTTGCATCATTTTAGCATTTTTATGCCAGTTTTTGAATTTTTGTTTTGCTTGGCCAATCATTCTTTTTTTGGTTTGTGGAGATTCCTTTTGTGCTCTTTTAATGATCGCTTTTTTTTCCTTTTTCTTTTCTGCGATAACTTTGTTATAAATATATTTTCGTTCTGGCTTTGAGTGATGATTCAATTGCTGCTTCATTTGAAATTGGTTGGTTAACCATCCATAATTAATTTTATTGGAATCTTCTTTCTTTGAATTCGTTAATGTTTCTGTGATTTCATTTAATCTGTTATGTGGAATTCTCAAACGATTCATTCTATTTGATAGCGTCAGATTGGGTACATTTATTTTGAGCCGTTCTCCTTTGTTCATTTGCCATGAGCGCTTTAGTATATAGTGGTCACTATGTTCGCTAAATAGATTTTTGGCTTCGATTTTAGCTTGAGCAATTCCCTTACTAGTATAGATATAATCGATAATTGATTTGGTTTTTCCTCTTGACCATGTTGGTATCGGTTTTGTTGCTGCATTGAGGGCATCCCATCTTTCCAAGTTTCTATTGCGTGTCTCTGTTATCCACCTTCGTGCTCTATGTTCCAGCAGTTGGTCTTCTATTGGTTCTCCTTTATCGTCAAATAGATGCAAGTTGAAATCTCCACATATAATAAATTCGACATCTTGATACTCCTGTGCGATGTTGTCTATCTTAGTAAAGATAGTATCTATTACCGTTTCTTCTGGCACTTTCCTTGGATTCCAATATACATTGGTGATGTTTAAGTGTTGGGTCCTTGTAGTCTCTTTATTACTCTGTGGTTGTGTCATTGCTTGCATTTTGACCAAGGTGTTTTGCGCCCAATTTCCTATGATCTGATATTCGATAATTTCTGTTGCCAGGTCTTGACTGATTAAGGTAATAAGTCCTGCCGATGGTATGCCTCCATTGTTGTTAATTGCAGGGTTCATGTATATAAGAAATCCTTCGCATACTGGGGGCGCTGTTAGCCATGTCTCCTGTAAGCATATCACTTCTACTGAGTTCAGCTCAGGTCGTTCCATTTGGAAAAGATGTAAGTGTCTCCTAGTATTCCATGAACATAGTGTTACTGTTTGTTTGTTGTTTCCTGTTCGTTGTTATTGTCTCGGTTTTTTTGTTTCCTCGTGTCTACTCTTTTCCATACTAATTTCGAGCCAGAAGGGTGATTTTTCAAAATTCCATCTGTTAGGTGTTTTGTCGTTGTATTGTCTTGGATTTGTACTTTTTTTGCTCATCCTTGTACCATCTTTCTTTCTCTTTTTCATTCCATCCTTTATTTTCATTGTATGGATTGCATACCACACTACTGATGTCAGAGTATGTTCTGTTACTCTCTTGCTGAGTCATGATGGATATTTCTTTTGTTTCATTGGCCAATTTGTCGTCATTTGACACTCTGAATCCTCTTACTTGCAGTTCTTCAGTACATGATGATATTAAACTCTGCAATTCCCTTGAGTAACAGTATATCCAGATTTTATCCAATCTTTGTTCATCTCTAAATTCAATTCATTTCAGTTCTTTTGATTTTAACCTTTCCAGTTTTGGAATTGTCTTAAAGAGGCGTAATAGATTGGTTCTATTCATCACAATGTTAGCCTCTTTTTCCGATCTTCCTTCCAGCTTTAGTCTGATTACACTTTCTTTGTAGTAAGGGTCTACAAATTGTGGTTGTTCAAGCTGCGATCTTTCTTCATTCCTGACTTGTTTCTTTCTTCGTTCAGATCGTTCATAACTATCTTTGTTTGTTACTTCAGGCTGTTGTTCCTGTTCTGATCTCTCTAGTATTGTTGTGTTCAGGGTGCTATTTCCTGTGTACAGATCTCGATCAGAAATTTCTTCACACGATAGTTCAATTGATATATATGATCCTGTGATGGTTTCCTCATAGCAGTCGATCACAAGCATAGATGCGGTATTTGGTTGTGGTTCCTGTTGCTCGTTTCCTATTTTGTCTTCGTTTTGAGCATTCTCTGATTCATGTATTGAATATGTGGGAAGGTTCAACAAGGATTCAATGTTTCCTTCTTCACTTGTTAAAGCACTAACGGACTGGATGTTATCGCCATCTCTTATTATTTCTTGGGTTTGTTTGGATTCTTCTATTCCTCTAATTCCAGTGTCACTTTCTTTTATTACTGGGTCTATTGTGCTCATTTCTTTGTGTTTTTGGGGCTGTGATTTTTTGATGTTATCCTTAGCGCTTTCAGCTAGATTCCTAAGAAATGCTCTAGATCCCCTTTGTTGTTTTTTGGTCTGCTTTTTTGCCGCTAGTGTTTTTGTTTTATTTGAATTATTCTGTGTCTGTTGTTCGAATATGTTATAATTTACATTCCCTTGTGTTTTCTCAGTCTGAGGATCTATAGTATGTGTGGTTAATTCCACAATCCGGTTTGTAGGCTTTTTACTTATTTTATTCCTTAGTTCTTCAGATGTCAGGTCTATTAGGAGAATGTCATTATGACTCTCTGCTTCGTCATTATGATGGTTCTCCCTCCTAGACTGTGCGATGTCCCCTCTTGTCTTAGCGGGACCTGCCTTTGATGCTCCAGACATTTGTTCTTTCTCCTTTTCGTTTTTTCCTTCGCTGTTATTCCTCATTAAAGATGTCTTTGTAAACGAGATTAAGGCTTCCATGAGTGTTACTTTATCCATTCTGTCCTGTCTTGCTATCTCTGCAAGACGTTGTTGCCATATATAACTGTTTTCTGCTTCTATGCTGAGCCGTTCTTGTATTTTATTTATCAGTTGTTCTAGATTCTTTTGTTTGGTGAATATGGAATTAAGTATCGTAGTATGTTCTTTTGTTGTTTCATTGTCTGCTTCTTGTAGCTTTATGTAGGGTATCATTGTTGCGTTGTCACAGCTATCAGCATATTCTGTAGATCCAGCATTGATGTGGCAACTGACTCCTGTTTGTTTCCTGACTTAGGTGGACAGTCGCCAACAGTTTCCTCTGACTTATGGGCTGTTTCCTTGCCATTTGTTTCCATATTTGCTAGTTGCGTCTTATTTACAGTTGTATAGCTTGAGTCAGCATAGTTTTGCCACTTATTAGTTTCATTACTTGTTTTCAATGATCTTTCAGCTAAATTTGCTTGTTTTTTGTTTTTCCTATTTATTTGTTGTAATTCCATCAGTGTTTCAATTTCTGTTAAATCCAGTGATAGGCGTTCCATTCGACATTGACTGATTGGAGCAGTTTCTTTTATGAATCTTTCTGATTTGGTTGCTCTTTGATAGTACAATTTCCATTGTTCTTTTGCCTTTATGGCCTTTTCTTTCTGCGATAGTAATGGGTGATCATATTTACTGGTATCGCTTTCCTGTGTTATAGTTTTGGAACAGAGCTTTTGTTCAATAGCTGTTTCCAATTATTTGATTTGTCTATTGTCTGTTTTTGTCTCTTGATCCTTTTCCCCTTTCCTCTGAGGGTTAATTTTTTCTTCGGCATTTGTAGCTTTAAGGTTTGTCCATTTATTGCACTGTTGGCCGCAATTTTGTTGAATGGTTTCTCCTTCCTGCGTATCACCTTGTTTGTCTTTTAAGGGTAGCAATAGATCATGGTTTTATCTGTTTATGTTGTTGTTTCCTCCCTTTGCGGGTTTTTTCTCTTTAGGTGGTGTGCTGTCTGGTAGTTCCAACTGGCTCAGGTTGTGCCCCTCTTCCATGATGCCGCTATTGCTGTCATCTTGTTTCGTCAAATTTTCTGACATCAATTTAGTTTTTTGTCTCGTATTTCTCCGTGACAATTGTTGGGTTAATGTTGCTTTGGTTCCTTCTGATACGGTCGTCATTTTTCCGTGATTCACTTTGTTTTTCCTTGGAGCAGATTTTACTTGCTCCGTTTCTCGCCGTTCTCACTTTCAGTTCTCCCTCTGGCTGCTGCCACTCCGCGTTCAGCACACGCTATCAGCGCGCCACGGTTGCCGCTCACGTTCCCCGCATCTTCTTCGGTACTGAGCTCGCTCTCCCCACAGGCGCGTCCGCGCCGTGAATGGTCTTGGCAGCTTCAGTACTAGGTAGGTCGGCGTCAGGGTCGGGGAATGATTGTAGTTTCTCTATACGTGTGGGGGTCAAAGGACTTACTCCTGCAGTCCCCCCACACAGTTCTCCTTCTGTTATGAGATCCACACCGTATCTTGGATGCGAGATCTATAATACTCGCTTTGTACAGCGAATTTGTCTCAAAAACAAATAAAACAAGGCGCGAAGGAAACACTATGGAGCTCTTTTCTCGGCTGCGTTGTATTCAAGGTTGTATTCGAGGTTTCCTCAGTCTTGCAGCGCGGGAGTCAAAGGACAGTTCCCGCAGTCCCCCCACGCTGCGCTTATCACAGATTTACCGGGCTTCCGTGGTCTTAAATTTCCCTGGTAATGTCTGGTAACGTCTGTTATACTCAGTCAGCTGAACTCTTTAACACTTTTGCTGGTGTAAAGTACAAGGACGTGTTCTCATTTCAGCTTGCATTTATATTGTTTCACCTAATAGAGTTTCTATCAGTGTTCCATTTTCACGTTTAACATGTGGGTTTATGTGCGCACCATATATTTCAAGTTGTATATGCGCAGCGGGCTGATCTTACCTGAGTGGGTCGTGTCCTCCGATCCGCTGATCCCACGGACTGCAGCAGACTCCACACTCTACCTCCACACTCCACGCCAGGAGTGTTAGTTAAACAGTTCTCTGTTGCCTCCTCCAGCAATAGACACGGAAAACAGACTTCACTCCAGCAGACTCCACGCTCTACCTCCACACTCCACCCTTTTTGCAATTCAGACAATAGTTCCAGCATACAAATAAACTCACATAGCCAATATGTCATACTAATGCTGCTAAAATACAATGCAGATGGTACCAAAGGCTGCCAAGTATCTTTTGGCAAGAAAACCTTCACAACAGTAGGCATAATATACCGCACTGGTGCCACAACCACTTAAGGTCACTATTCTGCATATGTAAAAGAAAAGTGGTTGGCTTTAATGTAACAACACCCCCGTTACTCCAAAATACATGTTACCAGCAAATCCAACAAATGCCTACTTAATATTCCTTCAACCCAAATTTACTCACTAAACTGTAGCACAATAAACAGTTTGAATATGCCAACAGGTATCTAACTACATCCATAATACTACAACTACTTTTAAAAATCAAGATAGTTAGAATACGCCAACAGGTGTCTAACTACTTTAAGCATTCCCTTAATTACAACCCACTTCAAACAAACATACTATCACACCTAAACTCACATAATTATATATTTTTTTTAATCCTCTATGGATTTCTTTCCTAATGACCCAATGATTATTTAATGTCAGTACAACAACAGTGTAGCACACACTAATGTTGTACCAAACATAGTACACAGATTGTACTGTTTATGAGGGTCATAAAAGTCAATGTATATGTACAATTGTATGTGATTAAAGCTTTTAAACTACCCTGCTTAACAAATTATACTGTTTTTTCACAGAAAAAGAACCAGACATTCCAGCTTTATTACTGTATGAAACTAAGTAAAATACCAAGTATAAACAAATACATATTCCATAAGCACTATTGTCAATTATACTACAATCATAAATACCATATACACTTCAATTATATAATGCCACCATATCACAAATACTGTATACTCCCCCTACAGTACCTATAATTACTATATACATATTACTATAGTGTATGTGGCCAGTGCCCAGATTCTTCCCGAAGAATCTGATCACTGGCCCCAACCACCACAATATAATAAAACCATATGACAAGTACATACAATACACCTTCAACATAACAAAACTCGCCCTGAACCCCCGGCATTTGAAATAATGTCCGCGGACATTAAAACTGACCGCTGACTTGGCAGCATCTGCAAACCTTTTTTTCACCTTTAAAAACAGCTCCATATTAGGGGCCGTGGCTTGGAGCGCCATCGATGTTGTCGCTCCTCTGAAGCCGCCCGAGGGATACCCACCGCCACCGTCAAATTCTGGCGGTTCCGCTGAGGCTACCGGGTCGCCAACACCATCTAAGGCGACCGGAACCTACACAGCACAACCTGGCCCAACATGATCTTCGAACGCAGGACCGTTCTACTCGAATCCAGCCGCCGAACCCTACCCCCGTCACTAGCCGAAGGAAACAAGATGGCGGCCACACCGGAGCCTAGCAGCATACTATGTGCCTCGCGGTGACGAAGCTGTGGAGTGCCGAGGAGGAAGAGCGGACAGACGCCTGACTTTCCTCAGGGGCCCGCAAACCCATCAACACAGAACCGCCCGGAACGTGCCAGTGGCTCGTATGCTCGGAACCCCCCCCCCCTTTTTCCTGAGCGGACTTGGGGCCCTGACGCACACATTGGGGCATCCTGAACCGGACCTGGCCTGCTGAAGAGGCAGAGGCCCCCAGCAATCACCCAAGGCCCCCCCCCCGGCTTATCACTTCCTGGGGCGCCCCGGCCCATCCACCCACCCAGTGACCTGGAACACTGCGGGGGAACGGCTGCTCCCCGCCAGCTTCTCTGCTACGTTCGGATACTCCTTGACAGCTAGCGGCGGAAGCACACAACCTACTGCCCCAACAACTCTCTGGACTCTCCGGGACCAGATCAAGCAGGGAGCTTGGAGCGATATTCACCCCTGGGGTCGTCGCCTACAATCCTAGTCCCCTCCGAGACTCTTCCAGCCGAGACTGCCCAGCACAACCAGCATGTCCAGGCAATCAAAAGTTAGCAAGGGCACGGATATATCCACCATGTTAGCTGCACCCAATAAAAGTAAGAAGCAAGAACCTCCTAAACTGACCCCACAGAAACCACAAGAGGACAGGGGAGCCCTCGCCACTAAAGGGGACCCAATAGCCTTCATGGCGGACATTAAGTCAGAGTTCCGCTCGTGTCTTTCAGAACTTACCACCAAAGTGGAGCAGACAGACCAGAGGGTTATGGAGGTCGAACAGAGACTCAGAGAAGTCGAAGACCAGACTCGGGATCACACTACCAGGCTAGGGGAAATGCAGAGATCCATTAATACCCTGCAACACAAATGCGAGACCCTGTAGTTTTAACACGAGGACCTTGAAAACAGGGCACGTCGCACTAACCTCCGCATTCGGGGGGTCCCTAACTCCGTCCCCGACAACAAGCTGACGGACTACATGGGGAGCTTTTTCGAGGCCTTACTCCCGGACTTGGATAAATCTCAGCTCTTGCTAGACCGGACCCACAGGCTACGCCCGCGGCGGGGAGATCCCTCCCCAGATGTTATTACCAGGGTCCACTTTTTCACGACCAAAGAGGCAATTTCGGCGATCAGCCGCCAAGGGGAGGATATCACCTTCCAGGACACTCCCCTTCAGATTTACCAGGACCTCTCACTACTCACCCTACAGAAAAGGAGAGCACTCCGACCCCTGGCACTTTTCCTCCAGGACCAGCAGATTCGCTACAGCTGGTTGTTCCCGACGGCTCTGCAGTTCACATACAAAGGCACCCTGCACCGGATTAGCCACCTGGAGGACACAGACAAAATCATGCACCCGACCTCGCCCCGAGAGCCCTCCATGCCGAACCCGGAGGGGGCTGGGGACCCTGAACCACTCCCCTCCCCAAAGCCTAGACGATCGTCATGGTCGACAACACAGCGGAACAATAGACGGAGATGATCAGAGGCCTCCTGTGTCCCCAGATACTAACATCATCCTAGCCCAGACTCACTTGGCCTCACCTAAATTTGGAACCACCACCTCACTCCTAAACTGATAAGCCTCGAAGACAGAGGCGGCAGGCCATACCCATGGCTCATACCCATTCCAAGGATACTTTCCACCTCTGGTTCTTTGGAAAACCCACAGTACACAATACTCGATGGGACAGTTGGCTATGTTGGCAGAGGGTGCCTCCATACTCACAATGTCGGCCCACCCGTCAGTTAAAGCTGCGGCCCCCAGTTGGGGCCCCGCGTTAAAACCTGAAGCGCAGGATGATACTCTAAAGACTCACAGTGGAAATGGCACTTGAATCACCAGCTCACGGCTCCCCCCAACCCAAGTAATAGAGAAAGAAAGGACATCAAACCACCAAATCCTGAGGCTTCTCTACCTAAATGTTAATGGACTGAACTCTCCTAACAAGCGAAAAGCAATTCTACTAAAACTCCAGGACGAAGATGCTGCGGTAGCCATGCTCCAAGAAACTCATCTGCTGCCGGCGGATGTTACTCGGCTTCGCTCTCGGCTATTTCCGCTTCAATTTTTCGCCTCTGGAGCAAGCAAAAAGGGAGGCACTGCGATCCTCTTTAGAAAAGATTTGAACCCGCAGGTTCTGGAAATGAAAACATGCCCGGAAGGCCGATATACAGCTGTCAAATGCCTCCTACTAGGAAACCTATATACCTTTATCTCGGTGTATGCCCCTAACACTGGTCAATCGCACTTTTATGACACCCTGGGCTCGTCTCTCGCCCGTTTCGTAGAGGGCCAAACGATAATCAGAGGGGATTTCAACAGGGTTCCTGACCCCACCAAGGACAGTTCGCACCCCCTGACTCCAAGCGACTTTGCCCAAGCACTGAGCCTCCTCCAGCTGTTCAGGTCCTTAGAGATAGTAGACACATGGCGGGTGCTTCACCCCACCGAAATAGACTACTCCTTTTCCTCATTCGTTCACCAAACCTTTTCGAGGATCGACCTTTTCTTGACCTCCCCGCAAACCCTGGCCTTCATCAAGGAGGTATCCATCGGCACAAGAGTCATATCTGATTACGCCCCAGTGATCCTGGAACTCCGGGCCCAGAACCCCGAACTCGATAATCTACGTAAATGGTCCTTATACGACCCGATCCTGAATGATATGGCTACAAGAGACAAGATCGCACAGGGGATAAGAAATTTCTTTGACGAGAATCCAGCCTCAGACACCTCACTGGCAAATAACTGGGACGCCATGAAGGCAGTGATTAGAGGCACCTTGATCGCCCAGGGAGCGGCCTATCACCGGGATAGGCGACAGACTCGGATAGCTCTGGAAGATGAGCTGAAGGAAGCTGAGGCAGTCCTCAGGGAAAAGGGTTGGTCCCCTAAAATGCAGCGAATCATACGCATGGCGAGGAAAAAACTAGAAGCCCACTATGCGGAACAAACCGCATGGCTGATGGCGAAAGCCAAACAGTTGTACTACGCAAAGAACAACAAGGCAAACAGATTCCTGGTGGACAAATTGGCCAAGCAGAGACGCATTAATACGATCACCAGCCTGCGAGATCCCAATGGGGTCATACTATATTCTGAACCCGAAAAGCAACGATTAGCAACAGACCATCTGACCCAAATCATGACGGCAACCCCACGGAACCTACCGCAACAGATGGAATACCTGCAGAAGGCAGCATTGCCCCGTCTCCCTGACACGATGAAGGGCGAATTGGAGAAGCCCATTACAGAGGAAGAGGTTGAGGAGGCCATTAAATCACTTAAGACACTGGCCCCAGGCCCGGACTGCTTTTCAACCAGATTCTATAAACTATTCAGATCCCAGCTGATTCCCCCCTAGTAACTTTGTTCAACTCCTTCAGGAAAACGGGATCAGTAACCCCATCGATGCAGGAATCAACCACCATCCTCTTGCCCAAACCAGGAAAAGATCCGAGAAACCTGACCTCCTATAGGCCGATTGCTCTTTTGAACATTGACGCAAACATATACTCCAAAATGTTGGCGAATCGCCTGAGTCTCGTCCTACCGGAGATTATCCACCCCGATCAGGCCGGCTTCATCTTACACCGCACGACAGGAGACAACATTCGGAGGACCTTGAACCTGGTAGACCTTGCCTCCCGGAACTCCCAGAAACCAGTCTTAATGGCACTGGATGCGGCCAAGGCATTTGACAGGGTGGATTGGGCGTTCATGAAACACACCCTGGGGGCCTTCGGGACAGCATTCCAAATGATGATTCTAGCTAATTATAGCAGACCAAGAACCTTCCTGAGAATCAACGGGCACAGCTCGGCTCCGATCCCCCTGTCCTGCGGAACCAGACAGGGCTGCCCACTATTACCTCTGCTCTTTGCACTCACCATGGAGCCCTTTGCTCAGAGAATCAGGCGAAACAACCATATTAAAGGCCCACAGAGTGGCCCCACGCAACACAAAATCGCCCTGTATGCGGACGACGTTGCTCTCGATCTCGGAGGCCCAGTCATCCTTGAAACATGTGCTACAAGAAATAGCCAGCTATGGTGAGGTCTCAGGCTTTACAGTAAACTTTGACAAATCATCGGCCCTAAGCATCGGCCTCACCCCGGCAGAGCGTTAACCACTGGCCAAGATGTGCCCGATAACATGGAAAAAAAGAGCCATCCCCTACTTAGGGGTCTACATCCCAGCTGACCCAAAAGACACATATAAATTTAACTTCCCCCGGTTTCAAAGAACTGGAAGAAGACCTGAAAGGTTGGGCGACCCAGAAGATTTCACTGCTGGGGTGCATTACAGCCTGCAAGATGAACCTCCTTGCAAGGTTCCTGTACGCCTGCGCCTCCCTCCCAGTAGCGATTCCCGCACCAGCTCTTCGCGATATCCAGAGAAAGAAGTTGAAATTTATCTGGAAAGGTAAGAGAGCGAGAATCCCCCTCAGAACCGTACTAGGGGGCTCCAGACTGGGAGGGTTAGGGGTCCCAGACTTTCGGGCATACAGAGTGGCAGCTCAACCAGCACAGGTCCAGGCGTGGCAAACCACTACAAATCACCCAAGATGGGTAGAACTGGAACAATCGCAAGTGTCCCTACCCCTGCGATTTTTGCCACACATCCCACCCCCCCTCAGAGCGCACTGGGGAGACCTCCTCCTATCAACCAAACATACCCTAAGATCCTGGGACTGGGCGCTGAAGAGTAAGGGAGTGCCAAGAGGCCTGAGCCCGCGATCCCCGGTCTTCCATAATCCAGCATTCTCACCTGGAGCACACCCCCGCAACTTTCAGAACTGGATAAATGGCGGGTTAGAGACTATAGGCCAGCTATATACGGGAGAGAGGCCCCTCACATTTGAGCAATGTAAGGAAAAGTTCCAACTCCAGGAAAGGGACAGATTCACCTATATCCAACTGCGCCACTGGTGCTCGCACTCTCAAACGCTGCAAGCAGCGACACGCCCTCCCACCGCCCTGGAACTCACTCTTGGAGATCTTCCAGCTGGTGGGAGAGTATCCACTCTGTATAGGCGCTTCTTAGGTGACTTCCGGATCGCAAGAACTCACTGCATGGCCCAGTGGGAGGCAGATCTGGGTCACCGAATAGACGACCAAACCTGGATAGACATTTGGACCAGAACTCACGCCTCATCCACCTGCATCACCAATAGGGAATACGCATATAAGATCATGTTACGGTGGTATTACCCGCCCCTTAGACTCCACCACATAAATCCACAATCAGACCATTCCTGCTGGAGAGGGTGTGGCCGCCCAGGCTCCTTCTTTCATATGTGGTGGGCTTGCCCAAAGATTCAGCAATTTTGGAAGACGTGTTTGGGAACCATCGCACAAATCACCGGAACGTCGATCCCGCTGGAACCAGAGCCAGTCTTGCTGGGAGCCCCGATTCCCGCAATCTACCCACGCTCCAGGACCAGATCGAAACTACTCACACACTGTCTGCTAGTAGGGAAAACGGTGCTGGCCCGCTCCTGGAAGTCCCCGGAAGGCCCTCACATGTCCCAATGGTGGACTAAGCTTTGGGATATTTTGATTGCGAAGAAGGTGACGGCAGCGCAGGCGGGAACTCTCCACCGATTCCAGAATATTTGGGCCCCAGTACTTGAATATGTAACGCTCACCTGATTCCCGCAGAGGCGCTGGGTCTTGACTGGGTGAATGCCGTATCTTCAAAGGTGATGTGTAACACACGGTTGGCTCTTTGGGCTGGACCTCTGTGCACTGTATGTCTGACTCGAACAGTAATATGTCTGCAGATAGAAAATATGGGATTAATGCACTGGGGTTATTGGGTGCCTCTCTCCTCTTCCCTTTCTCTTCTCCTGAAGAACCCCAAAGGTTAACACCCTCACCTTAGGTAAGTGAACGCCGAGCTCTCCATCTGCCTCGGGGCACGGTGCCGTAACCAGTTTCTTCACTGGATAAGGGTGCAGGCCTCTTGACCTCAGAGGACTGCTGTCCGTCGTTAACTGCACGAACGGTAAGTTCTGGGCACTTCAAATGTCTTAAAAGTCTTTTGTAATGATATCTCTTGTTTTGCAGGGTTCCGGCGATGGCGGATGGCGGGCTGATGAGAGTTGAGGATCGAACCCGCGTGAGGAATAGAAGCGCCTGGAAGCACGTAAGTAAGCGCTTGTAGCCTGCTTCACGATGCGCACTAACTGTCCCTTTTATCTTGCAGGTACAAGTTCGGAGCTTTAGAGAAGCTGAAGGGTGCTGGAATACCCACTGGATTCGGCGTGGGAAGGAGTAATGGCACGTGAGTAATAAAGTTGCCCAATGTCTTTAAACGCACCTTCTTTTGTCTTTCAGATGCGGGATGTAGCGCTGAAGGCCTCCGGAGCGTGCAAAGAGCTGGTAAGCTTTTGTCTTTAAGATGCCGGAATGCAGTGCGAAGACCTCCGGAGCATGCGAAGAGTAGGTAAGCCTTTGTCTTTCAGATGCCGGAATGCAGCGCGAGGCGTTGGTGACAGCCGATGGACCAGGTAAGAGATGCGCTGCCACTGAAGACCGTAGTGCTAACCTGTTCTTTCTTTGTCTTTACAGGTGCTGCTGAAGACTGGATTCCAGGATGGTAAGCCTTTGTTCCCTTAGGCCCAGGATCAGAAGCAGAAGACACGATGACCGTTCTGCTGCAGAGAATGCAGAATAACGCAAAGCAAGATTCATCCATCGGGTGTGGTTTAAATAGCCTCCTGTAGTGCTTAGGTGTCTCCTTCCACAGCCACGCCTAGGTAAGAAAAGAGTTCCTGCGTTCCAGAAGAGTTCCATTGTTCTGAACCTAGGGAGTGGCTCCTGCCCCACCCAACAGGAAAAGTAGTCCCAAACAGAAGAGGATCAGGGGTTCAACTGGCAGGTAAGTAAGCAGCATGGTCTGCTGCAGGTAAGTCCACCCAAGCATTATGAGCCCGGCGCTTCCAGCGCTGGGACTGGGCATCTTTATGAGCCTGGTGCCACTGGCGCCAGGACAGGGTCCAAAAGGTCCCAATTGGGACTGGCTGGCACTCGGAACCGGGGTTATGGGTCTGCTTCCAAGGGAGTCGGGCAACTCCTGATATTTTGGAAGCAGATATCATGACAGCACCCCCCCTCAAGGCCCCTCCCAAACCGGGCTTCTCTAGGGGTTTGGGCTTGTTAGGAAATGTTCGATGAAATCTTTTGATTAGACGAGGCGCGTGGACATATTCTGCAGGTTCCCAGGATCTTTCTTGGGGACCGTAGCCTTTCCAGTCAATCAGGTAAAATAGTTTAGATTTGGAGATCTTGGAATCCAGGATGCTTTTGACTTCAAACTCGAGTTCTCCATCAACTAGAATAGGTTTTGGAGATGTAGTTAGTCGGGTTTGAGGTTGCACGGGTTTTAATAGAGAGACGTGGAAGACCGGATGTATCTTCATGTGAGGGGGCAATCCAACTTGACCGCTACTGGATTTACTATGGTAGTGATGGAATAGGGACCAAGGTATCTTGGGTTGAATGTGCGTGGTCCTTTTAGAGGTAGTTATTTGGTGGATAACCAGACTTGATCTCCTACTTGATATTGGGGGGCTTCCTTCCGATGTTGGTCTGCTCCTTTCTTGTATTGTTCTTTAGCCCTTTGAGGGTGAGAAACGGCTTCCTTAAAGGCTTGGGTGATTGTAGAATGCAGGTGGTCTACTGCTGGTGTTCCAAGATCTTGGAGTGGATCCAACTCCGAGGTTCGAGGGTGACTACCGTATGAAAGAAAAAACGGGGTCTTCCCAGTTCCCGAGTGGACAGAGTTATTGTAGGCATATTCGGCTATCCAAAGGATATCTTTCCAAGTTTTTTCAGTTTGTTGTAGCATGCAGCGCAAATACTGTTCCAGAGTTTGATTGGTCCTCTCGGTTTGTCCGTCGGTTTGAGGGTGGTGGCTGGTCGAAAGTCTCACATCAATTTGAGCCGACCGACAGCAACTTCGCCAAAAATGAGAAATAAATTGACTACCTCGATCCGAAATTAGAACTGAAGGAAAACCGTGCAGTCGGACGATGTTTTCGAGAAATTCTCGGGCCAGAGTTGCTGCTGTTGGTAAGCCTTTGAGTGGAATGAAATGCGCCATCTTGGAGAATAGGTCCACGATTACCAGGATCGTATTGTATCCGGAGCATAGAGGTAGATCGGTGATGAAGTCCATAGAAAGCGTATGCCAAGGGCGAGGCGGGATGTCAATAGGGCGTGAGAGGCCGGCTGGTTTTTCCTTTTGACTCTTGTTTTGGGCGCATACTCCACAGGACATTATAAAGTCTCTGATATCTTTTTTCCAAGACGGCCACCAGAAGTAGCGCTTGATCTTTTCCGAGGTCTTGGTCATACCGGGATGTCCTTCCATTAAAGAATCGTGATAACAAGAGATTACCTTTTTCTGTAAATCTGTGCTGGGCAGGTATAACCGTTCTTGGAAATATAATAGGTTGTCCTTCACCGTAAAGTCCTTTCCCTGCAGATGCCAATTCTGTATGTCTGCTGGAGTTACCAGTAGCCTGGCTTTATCCTTAACTTCCTCTATGGATTGTGTGGCGATTACACCTAGAATTCTTTGTTCGGGAATGATAGGTACAGGTTTAGGATTGATCAAATGTTCTTCCACTCCCATCCGAGAAAGGGCATCAGCTTTACCGTTTTTTGTACCAGGTCGATAGGTAATTATGAAGTCAAACTCGGCAAAGAATAGTGCCCAACGGAGTTGCCTAGAGGAATGAGCTTTTGCGGTTTTCAAATATTGCAGGTTTCGGTGATCTGTAATCACAGTAACGGTGTGTCGGGCCCCCAGAAGATAATGCCGCCAAGCCTTAAAGGCGGACTTGATAGCTAGAAGTTCCTTATCAGTAATAGTGTAATTGATTTCAGGAGGCGAGAATTTGCGGGACCAAAATGCCACGGGATGCAACTGATTGGTTACTGGGTCCTTTTGTGATAGAACTGCCCCCATGGCAAGGCTCGAAGCATCAGTTTCAATGATGTAGGGGAGTTCTGGGCGAGGATGTTTTAAGATCGGTGCAGAGATAAATCTAGTCTTCAAATTCTGGAAAGCTTGTTCCGCCTCGGTAGACCATTCAAAACGTTTGTTTTTCTTTAACAAGGCGGTGATGGGCTGGACTATTCGAGAGAATTCGGGGATAAACCTGCGGTAAAAGTTAGCGAAGCCTAACATGCTTTGAACACCTTTTACGGAGGATGGCGATGGCCATTTGAGAATTGCATCGACCTTCTTTGAATCCATACGCACTCCGCTAGGTGATAATATGAATCCCAAGAATTCAACTTCAGTCACGTTGAAAACACATTTTTCCAACTTAGCGAATAGTTTGTGTTGACGCAATCTCTCGAGGACCATTTTCACGTGTTTCGATGTTCAGTTTCCGATGAAGAATAAACGAGGATGTCGTCAATATAAACAACAACACACACATCTATGAGCTCTCTGAGGACATCGTTCATAAAATATTGAAAGGCGGCCGGGGCATTGCAAAGTCCGAAGGGCATGACCTGATATTCAAATAGCCCATACTTGGTGCGGAAGGCCGTCTTCCATTCATCGCCCTCTTTTACTCGTACCAAGTGGTAGGCTCCTCTAAGATCCAGCTTTGTATATATGCATGCTTTTCTGACTTGGTCCAGGAGTTCAGGGATCAAAGGTAACGGATATCTATTCTTAACGGTGATCTGGTTCAGGGCGCGATAATCTATACAAGTTCTAAGGTCCCCTTCTTTTTTTGGAACGAAGAACAAAGCTGAGGAAGCAGGGGACTTGGAAGGACGAATAAACCCATTCGCTAGGTATTGATCCAGGTATTGTCGGAGGTGAAGATTCTCAGGCTCGGTGAGGGCATAAATTCTACTACAAGGAGGAGTAGATCCAGGTATCAGGTCTATCTGGCAGTCATAAGACCTATGAGGAGGTAGAGAGTTAGCCTGATCCTTACGGAAAACATCTTGGAATGCTAGGTATTCAGGAGGTAACTGGGGAGCCTCCGAGGAAATTGCTGCCAGTGCAACACCAGGTCGAGGGTGACAAGTAGAGACACATTCTGGAAACTGAACCGTTCTTGCTCGCCAATCGATCTGAGGATTGTGCTTCTCTAACCAAGGAATTCCTAGAATAATCTGGAACTGAGGGGCCTTGATCACATCGAACACGATCTTCTCATGGTGTCCATCTTGACTTACTAGCGTCACTTCTTGGGTGGTATGCGTTACTGGTCCGGAGGCTATCTCCGTACCATCCACCGTAGTAATGACGTCCTTTACAGCCTTTGGACAAAGAGTCAGATTCATCCTCAAAACCATTTCATGATCCACATAATTGCCGATGGCACCGCTGTCGACGTAAGCTTCAATCGCATGTAATCGATCCGGATGTTCAGGGCTAATGAGAACCATAGGGATCACGAAATGCGAGGTCACGGAACTGGTTTTAACGCTCGGCAAGAGGACCTCTATTCTTGTCGGGCGAGGTCGTTTCCCAGCTCAGAGTTTGTGACCCTGGTAACTGCAGCTCCTACTGCCTTCTTGGCTGGTTTCACCGGACAGTCTCGAAGAAAGTGCCCCGAGTTTCCGCAATAGAGGCATAATTGCAGCTGTTTTCTCCTTTCCCGCTCCTTTTGTGTTAGTGGTCCTTTCAGGCCCCCTATTTGCATGGGTTCCCCGGAGTCTACTCCTTTGGTAGGAGTTGGTGGTTTGGAAAATACTCGAGCATCAAACTTGGAACGATCGGCCTTCCTGTTCTGCAGTCTGTGGTCAATTTGAACGACTAAGTCAATATAGTCCGAACAGTCTTGCGGGGGATTCACTACTTGGGCTAACACATCTTTGAGCTCTCCACGTAGACCTCTATAAAACAGCGCAATCCTTTTGTCCTCAGGCCATCGAGTTTCCACTATCAGTCTGTTGAAAGACGCAATATAAGCCAAAAGGTCTTGATTACCCTGTTGCAATGAAAGGAGCTCATTGTCCAAGGCCTGCCCCTGTGAATGTCTTGCAAACAGTTTTTCCATACTGAGCTGAAAAGCTTGAAAATCATGGAGAACCGGATCATCTTGATTAACTAGAGGGATCGACCAGTCTGCCGCATTGCCACTAAGGTACGAAAGCACGAAAGCTACCTTAGCTTGATCAGTTGGAAAGGCTGCTGGCCGGCATAAGAAGTGCAACCGGCACTGATTAATAAATACTGCAAGCCTCTTTGGGTCACCGGAAAATCGTTCGGGCGGAGCCAGAGGTACATTCCCAGGTAGGTTGATCTGCACTGGGTTCGTAGTGGATGTTGAAGGAAGATTTGTCCCTGATGCGGGTAACGGAGTTTGTCCGGCTTGTGACTGTAGCAATTGTCTAGCGAGATCGTCTGTTCGCTCCTTGGAAATAATCTAAAAAGTTCCCTTCTTAGAGCATTCGTTTCCTGATGGGCTGCATGCACTTCTACTCTTAGTTCCCCAAGTAACTGGGCTAGCTGGTCGGTATCCGAGGTTTCCATAGCGCCTGGGTGGGAGTTTTGCAATAGGCTTTGCGTTCTGTAACGCTCACCTGATTCCCGCAGAGGCGCCGGTCTTGACTGGGTGAATGCCGTATCTTCAAAGGTGATGTGTAACACACGGTTGGCTCTTTGGGCTGGACCTCTGTGCACTGTATGTCTGACTCGAAGAGTAATATGTCTGCAGATAGAAAATATGGGATTAATGAACTGGGGTTATTGGGTGCCTCTCTCCTCTTCCCTTTCTCTTCTCCTGTAGAACCCCAAAGGTTAACACCCTCACCTTAGGTAAGTGAACGCCGAGCTCTCCATCTGCCCCGGGGCAGGGTGCCGTAACCAGTTTCTTCACTGGATAAGGGTGCAGGCCTCTTGACCTCAGAGGACTGTTGTCCGTCGTTAACTGCACGAACGGTAAGTTCTGGGCACTTCAAATGTCTTAAAAGTCTTTTGTAATGATATCTCTTGTTTTGCAGGGTTCCGGCGATGGCGGATGGCGGGCTGATGAGAGTTGAGGATCGAACCCGCGTGAGGAATAGAAGCGCCTGGAAGCACGTAAGTAAGCGCTTGTAGCCTGCTTCACGATGCGCACTAACTGTCCCTTTTATCTTGCAGGTACAAGTTTGCAGCTTTAGAGAAGCTGAAGGGTGCTGGAATACCCACGGGATTCGGCGTGGGAAGGAGTAATGGCACGTGAGTAGTAAAGTTGCCCAATGTCTTTAAACGCACCTTCTTTTGTCTTTCAGATGCGGGATGCAGCGCCTAAGGCCTCCAGGGGCGTGCGAAGAGCTGGTAAGCTTTTGTCTTTCAGATGCTGGAATGCAGTGCGAAGACCTCCGGAGCATGCGAAGAGTAGGTAAGCCTTTGTCTTTCAGATGCCGGAATGCAGCGCGAGGCGTTGGTGACAGCCGATGGACCAGGTAAGAGATGCGCTGCCACCGAAGACCGTAGTGCTAACCTGTTCTTTCTTTGTCTTTACAGGTGCTGCTGAAGACTGGATTCCAGGATGGTAAGCCTTTGTTCCCTTAGCCCCAGGATCAGAAGCAGAAGACACGATGAGCGTTCTGCTGCAGAGAATGCAGAGTAACGCAAAGCAAGATTCATCCATCGGGTGTGGTTTAAATAGCCTCCTGTAGTGCTTAGGTGTCTCCTTCCACAGCCACGCCTAGGTAAGAAAAGAGTTCCTGCTTTCCAGAACAGTTCCAGTGTTCTGAACCTAGGGAGTGGCTCCTGCCCCACCCAACAGGAAAAGTAGTCCCAAACAGAAGAGGATCAGGGGTTCAACTGGCAGGTAAGTAAGCAGCATGGTCTGCTGCAGGTAAGTCCACCCAAGCATTATGAGCCTGGCGCTTCCAGCGCTGGGACTGGGCATCTTTATGAGCCTGGTGCCACTGGCGCCAGGACAGGGTCCAAAAGGTCCCAATTGGGACTGGCTGGCACTCGGAACCGGGGTTATGGGTCTGCTTCCAAGGGAGTCGGGCAAGTCCTGATCTTTTGGAAGCAGAGATCATGACAGAATACGACTAGCGCTTCCCCGCTCTGACCGACAAACCCACCAGGGCTCGATGGATCCTGAAAGACAAGTGATCCCTGAGGGAGACACATAGACTTTGAGGTGCAAAATAGGCGATCTAGGAGGGAGGAATCGACCTCCGAGGACCGAGGGGAAGGTGGGACGGGTGGAGGAGATCAGGAGGGGAAAAAAGGACTGGGGATCAACATGCCTGAATGATTGTTGCTGACAATGTTTTGTAATGATCAAGGCTTCCTTGATTTAAAATAAACAAGTTAAAAAAAAAAGCTCCATATCATCTCTATTCCACTCCCCTACCCTTTCCACACCCTCTTTCAGCAATCAAAAAACCCCAAATGTGTTTTCCAAACTGTTCGTTCACAGCGCTGTCCGCGGACTACTGCAGTGTCCGCAGACTATCTCAGCACGTGCATGCCCTTTTACACCTATAACAACAGTCCCATATTATCTTTATTCCACCCTCCACCCTTTCCAGACCCTCTTTCAACCACCAAATAACCCCACATGTGTTTTTCAGACTTTTTACCCCACTGCGCTATTCGCAGTTTTCTATTTGAACAAATCATTTATTTCAATTGATGATGGATTCTCTTTGGAACTCTGCATTAGTTGTTTACAGGCAGCATTATATTTTTAATTGGATCATTTATTGTTTTCATTCTGTTTCGTTTTGGATTTAGATTTACCAGGTTGTGCACTTTTGTGTAGTAGCGTTGCTGTCATGACTAAGCAATACAAACTATTCTAAATAAATACATCTTTGTCATTAAAACTCCAACCTCTATTCATGAGAGTGAAGGGTTGCCATCGACCACTGAAGGGCTGGATGGCGCAAACCACAGCATACTAGCAAACACTATACCTGAGATTCGAGGTCTGAAACTCCCAAGTTGTTTTTGACTACAACTCCCATGTGTTCTATCAAGTAAAGTGAAGGGTGAGTGGTCACAGGATTCATAGTCCAAAACATGTGGAGAGCCACACCATCAGCTGCACCTCCACAGAGGTATTCTTCCTTTCCTCTCCTTCCCCCAGAAGCTCACTGTCTCCAGAGTTCTGGTTCTCTCCAGGCTGGATTACTGAAATAGCCTCTTTCTAAATCTGCCTGCTTCTACTCTACGCCCTCTGCAACTCATCCAGAACAGGACTGCAAGACTTGTCCTTGGATTCAAACCCAGGGATAGTATCTCTCCAGGACTGAAATCTCTGCACTGGCTCCCTGTGGCTGCGAGGATTAAGTTCAAAACCCTCTGCATCCTCCACAAGGCCTTCTGGGGCCTGGGGCCACAATTCCTTCAACTCTCTCTTCCTAAATATCTTCCCTCTCGAGCTCTTCGTTCATCCGCCTCCAACTCCCTCAGGGTCAATCGCTTCTCCAAGCACCGAGTTGGTGGTAGATCTCTCTCTTCGGATGGGGCTCCCTCTGGAACAGCCTCCCTGCCCCCCTGAAACTTGAGGAGAACCATCTTTGGTTCCGGAAGCTCCTAAAAACCTTCCTCTTTGCTTCTGCTTTCTCCCCCCTCTCCCCTGCTGAAGTCCTGGCTGACAATGGGAATGCACGGGTTACCTGGCCACCCATCTGAACTCGGGCCATAGCCCTGCCAGTTGCACGCTTGTGCTGCCTCCCTGGCGACCCTGCACCGAGGGGCTGTTTTCTGGATCCCTACAGTTCCCAAACCAGCACTTATGTCTGCACTTACCCTGCACTTGTCACAAGCTGGCCTTTCTTTATTTAATGTGATTATTTATTATCCCATGTACTGCACTTTCCCTCCCCCTGCACTTTTTTTTCCCCCTTCCCTTGCACTTGCGTGATCTGAGTGACACCTGGCCTAGTAAGATCATTGGCCCTCATTACGACCCTGGCGGTAAGTATCGGCCATTACCGGCATGGCACAAATAACGTGTCCGTGCTGGCCAGAGACTGCTAAAAGCGGCACATTACGAGTTCTTGGGCACGAGCATTGCGCCATGCCGGTAATGGAATCACCGCCATGCCGCTAAAGAGCGTAAAATCCCACTTACCGGCATTGTATGCCGTGCAAATAGCACCTCCGCCACCCTAGCCATCGACATTAGCGGTCACCGCTAATAGCGGTAACCGCAATTAGCGGGAATCGCTATTAGCGGTGACAGTAAATAAGCGGATCCGGAAGTAGCGTCACCGCACAGGAACGGGAAAGAGCACGGCGGCCATCTTTAAAAACACAATCCATTGCCAGCCTCTGTTACCAGTAGACACCTGACCCCCACAACTTCCACAAACCTCCTACACCACCCCTTTGACATCACGATGCCTAAAGTTTTGAAAAAGATCGGAGATCGGCTGCGCCAGGAGCGCTTTTCAAGGGAGGAGCTAACAATGTTAGCCGAAACACTCCAAGAGCACGTTGATGTTGTGTTTTCCACGGAGATGACCAGACCGGCGCTGCAGAGAAAAAAGGCAATATGGGCCATGGTCACCCAGAGGGTCAGTGCCGTTGGCACAACACCCCGCACTGCCAAACAATGCTGCAAGCGGTGGGACGATCTACGTCTCCACGTCAGAAGCATATTGGCGGCAAATCGGAATCTCGGCATGGCGACTGGTGGAGGTGCTGAGTCGCCCCTAAAACTACAGCAGTGGGAGGAGATATGTGCCGCCAGCATAGGCACGGAGAGCATTGAGGGAGTTGGGGACATAGAGAGAGGAGCCCCGACATCAGGCGATGCAGGTAGGTGCCTCAATTCCAACTACGCCAATCTCACCACGATGATGTCCAGATGATTGGGAAGTGAAATGATGCATACCAGGGTCCACCGGACACATTAGCACAAGACTGCCTACAGGCAGTGCTGACCTCCACCTTGTACACATGCATAATGCTCCCCGTTTCTGTAGCTACTCACATGCCTCCATGCATCAACCACCTAAGAGTGAGACTACCTGTATGTCACTGCCTCCAATGTGAACCATCCAGCAATCAAAATGAATGCAGCCATCACAATGCCTGCTCAATGCCCGTAGACCCATCACTAACCTTCTCCCTTCTTTGGTCCACCACAGGCTCACATTCTGACAGCGCCGATGAAGACACAGGTGCAACCACTGCCAAGAGGGCCAGGGCAGAAGAGGCACAACACCGTCCCTCCACCTCAGGGGGAACAAGAAAACCCCAATATCAGGAAATGTCCCACAGCACAGCACAGGACACGGCACCGATGGCTACCAGGCCCACCACTTCGGCGCCACTCACATCCACCATCTGCCCAGTGTTGTCCGCCGAAGGCACTGGATCCGCAGATAGCAGCACCATCGGTGAAACTGCTGCCACCGCAGCGATCTCCGACAACGAGGAAGAGGATGTTGATAATGTTGTGAGTCCCCCCACTCGCCCCCTGCATTCCCCCTACCTGTCCCCGTGCAGCCAGCATGACAACATCATACAGGGGCTATCTCCTGGAAACTCTTTGCCGGTTACTCCCAGTCCAACCGCACATGTGCAGGAGGGCAGCAGTATAATGGACACGCCACAACCATCAGCCACAGGCCACAACACCCAAGAGGCAATGCAGGAAATCATTACGCGCCAACAGCAATTTACAGCCCTGTTGACACAGCATGTCACAGAATGCACCAGCACTAGGGAGGAAATGCGTGATTTTGCTGCTACTCTTAGGTCTGCTATTGATTCCAGTTTTAAGGACATTTGTGCTGAACTGGCTGCGGTGCGGCACATACTTCCTGAGTTAGTACAAACAATGCAGGACATGCGTCCAAGTGAGTAACCCAGTTCTTCCTCGGCTGCCAGTTCAACCAGAACCAGCCCCGTGCGCAGATCGGGCAGGAACCTGCGGCGTTCCGACAGGGGTGCACCGGGTGCTGGGAGCAGGGGATGCCAATAGGCGCAGTCTTGTGAACTGGTGCCACATGATGCCCTTCTGCACAGTCATCCACACCATGTTTTGGGGAGTAGAGGGGGGAGGGGAGAGTGGGTGTGTTGGGGAGTAGAGGGGGGAGGGGGGAGTGGGTGTGTTGGGGAGTAGAGGGGGGAGAGGGGAGTGGGTGTGTTGGGGAGTAGAGGGGGGAGGAGGGAGTGGGTGTGTTGAGGAGTAGAGGGAGAGTGGGTGTGTTGGGGAGTAGAGGGGTGAGGGGGGAGTGGGTGTGTTGGGGAGTAGAGGGGGGAGGGGGGAGTGGGTGTGTGGGGTGGTGGGTGTGTTCACTTAGATTTACCTTTTCAATACACTTTTTGGTTATGCAGAAATCACATGTGTGGACATTGCTTATTGCGTACGTGTGCTTTATTGGTTAACAGTCTACAGTGTCCATTTCCCTGACACACCCAGTGCCGCAAGTGCCATCTCCATGTGACACCCCCCATCCATGTGTGCTAGAAGATTTGGTTGATCAGAGTCCGACGCATGTCACGTCCCTCCTGTGCATCGCTTCCTCCCTGAGGTGCTGCTCCATCCCCACCCTCCTCATCCTCTTCGTCAGGTGGGTGCTGTTCTGCGTCAGGGGGCAGGGGCACATTCCGTCTGATGCACATATTGTGCAGCATGACACATGCCATGACGATCTCTGCCACCTTCTCATGGCGGTACAGGAGTGCCCCACCAGACCTGCTGAGGCAGCGAAATCGTGCCTTCAAGAGGCCAAATGTCTGCTCAATCACCACACAGGTTCGTGTATGGGCACGATTATAGTTCTCCTCGTGCCTGTTCTGTGAGTTCCGGACTGTGGTAAGGAGCCACCGCTTCAAGGGATAGCCTGCATCACCTGCATGTGGGCAACAATGTATGTGTAAGTCAACTCATCATGTTTGACCTCATTAAGTGACACCATGGCATGCATTTATTTCTTCATCTCAACCCCATTCCATGCATGAATGGAGTCACACGATATGACTGCTATGTGTGTATTCCTGTAATGGACTGTTTTGAATGTCATCGATTAGTGTGCGCTGGGGGGACAAGTGGCTTGTGAGTGCACATGCACTGTGTCAGACCACTACCATTGTTTCTGTGATCTTGCAGATGTCCAGTTATTTGTATATTTCATCCTGGCAACGTTGATGTCAGCCTCATGATGCACTCACTACGCACAACAAATGGTGTCATGCAATTTCGTTGGGCCCCTGTGTCAGTGTGGTGGTGTATTGATGTATTTGACCCTCATGTGACTCCTTTGTACGCAGTGATGGGGGACTAGCCTTTCAGTTCATGGTGTTTTGTGCTGTGTATTGGCTATAGTCATTGCTTGTAGCTTCATTTTGTTGAGGGGAATGCGGTCTGATTTGGTACAGTGCACATACAGATGTCTGTGGGATGGTTGGGACACTGCTTCATTCGCATGGTAGGGCTGCTTACATCTTGCATTATGTGGTCAGGTGTCAGGTCCAGTCTGGGCTGCTTTTGGGGTATGAGCTTGTTCCATTCCCTCTGGCACTCGCAGCTAGGTTATGTATGCATCTCTCCCCCCCCACTCCCATCTCAGCCAGGTGAAGTATGCATCTCCCCCCCATCTCAGCCAGGTGAAGTATGCATCTCTCCCCCACCCCATCTCAGCCAGGTGAAGTATGCATCTATGCCTCAATCACCTACCCACATCACATTTCCATGAGCCTAACATGCGACTCACCGAGAAGCCAGGTTCTCTGCCCTGCATGTCGCTCCATGTAGCGTGGAATCGTGGAGTTCCGCAGGACCATTGAATCATGGGTTGATCCGGGGTATCGAGCACAACAATGTGTGATGATCTTGTTTGAGTCACATACCATTTGCACGTTGATTGAGTGGTATAGCTTATGGTTGCGGGACGCTACCTCCCTGGCATGTGGGACCACGATTTCCACATGGGTGCAGTCGATGGTGCCAATGCAACCAGGTATGCCGGTCAGTGAATAGAAACCCACTTTGGTGTTTGAGATCTCCTGGGCAGTCCGTGGTAAGGAAATGTGTTTGTCTGTGTGCTTGAGGAGGGCATCAAGCACTTGGTTCAACGTACGTAAGAATAATGGTTGTGAAATGCCATGCAGTTGCCCCACTGTGTGTTGGTAGGTGCCAGTGGCCAGGAAGTGGAGCACAGACACTACCTTCAGTAGGGGTGGGATGGCGGTGCGTGTTTCAATGCGGCTGACAATGTCGTCATGTATCATGTCCACAATGGTGGTGATGGTGTCCCGGTCCAGGCGGTAGAGGGTGTGGATCTGCTCAGCGGTTAGGTTGAGTGGACTGGCTCTGATGCGTGGGATTGGGGGCTGCCTGCGTGGTGGCACTGGCTGTGCTGGGGGGGCATGCTGGCCCTGCCTTGCTCTCCTTCTCCTCCTGCGTCTCCTCTGTGCTGCCTGTTGTTGTTCTTCTTGTAGTTGTTGTTGTAGCACTTCCACTGCAATCAGGTCCTCCAGCCCCAGCATTGCTAGTAGTATTGCATTCATTGTGGAGTGTGACTGGGTGTGGGAAGGGGTGGGGTGGGGTGTGCTCCTTTTGTGCTTGCCCAGTTTCTAATCATTTGTTTGACTACTACTGTTTGACTTGTTGACTACTAGACCATCACTTTAAGGAGGAGTCATACGTATTCTGGATTTTTGGATCCAGTCTTCTCTTGCGCTTCGAATTATAATTGGGGGTCACTACTTCGTTGAAACCAGCTGTTCAGCCAGGTCATAATCATGGCGTAGACAGATGCAAAAGTTACAACAAAGACTATGCCAAAGAATTACTAGAGAAGGCATCTGGCCTAGGAGGCTTGGGTGAAGTAACTTCTAATATTTCCAACTGGGAAGAACTCAGTCAGCTTAAAAAAGATTAATCAGGACTGAGTTACATGGTTCCATCATGCTCGAGTATCTACGCAATGGCACCCTGCCACATGGGTTATTCGTAAGAAATGAACCTAGGCTTTTCCTTGACAACAAGAATTTCATCCTCCAATGGAGCTACATAGCTAATAAGTGTAGCAGAGATTGGGTGATTCTAATTATCGACACAGCCACAGAGATGACTGAAAAAATCCTAATTGATCTAAAGACTTTAGAAGAACAGATTCTAAAAACAGTCCCTCTTGACCTATACAAAAAGAGGCTGGATGCCCTGATGCTTTTAATGACGACCTTTAAAGAGGACACGTTACGAGAGAGGGTGCGCCGGATGAATAGAGATCTAACTAACTTCTCTCATGAGAAAGCTTTTGTGTATACACAAGAGAATTACCATCAACTAACCCAAGGTGACACCTTGTCGAGTGGCCAGAAAAAAGTGAGCTTCAAAAATACATCTTATAGCTCAAGTGAGGGGAGCTCTATTAGCGATCTCAACCTGAACCGCGGATGACCTAATCGACATTCTCGTGGAAAACGTAATAATTATCGGAATATGAATAACGGTAATCGGGGAGCGCAATTCAATAAGGGCTCTGTACAGTCCCAGCCTTTTTTAGAGAGAGGCCAGGACGACTGGGGCTTTGAGCCGCGGGTAACAAGGAGCATGCAAGCATTATGGTAAACCTCTCTAGCTATACCCCTACGGAAGTTGAACACTCAGTTATTGAGAAAGGGGTGTGTTTTGTAGCATCTAATAATAATGACCAGTTCAATTTTCGGTCAGAGTTCCCAAAATTCATGAGCAAAATACACCCATATCAACATTTTCCTGCTATAGATTTAGATCCAGATCAGTCAAATTCCGGACTATCTAACAAATCAAGCTTCTGTGTACCCACACAGCTACAGAGCGCAGAAGCCAAGACTTTTCAGAAAGTCGTATTACACAATTTACATAAAGGATAAAGGATAAAGGAGGGGCGATCGTCCTACAAAACAAGGAAGACTATGTATTGGAATGTAACAGACAACTTTTGGATCTTCAAGGTTATCGAAAACTAGAGACACACCCTACTAGAGACTTACAGACAATCATAAACCAAAAAGTGGTCAAAGCCAAAGAAAGAGGTTGGATTACCAAAAAAGAGGCTGACTTTCTGATGAAAGACAAACCCTGTATACCTCAATGTTACACACTTCTGAAAATACACAAGTCTCTGGAGAAACCCCCAGGGCGTCCCATTGTGTCAGGAGTAAATTCAGTACTCAAACCTCTATCTAAATTTGTGGACTCATTTCTCCAGCCTTTGGTTAAGAAGATGGTATCATAGATGCAGGACACTGCCCAGATCATCAAAGAATTGGAGGGAACTCCATTTGATCCAAATACCAAAATACTTCTGGGTCTTGATGTAGTGGTCTTGTATATGAGTATTCCTCAAAGGGCATCAGTTGACATGCTAGAAGAAAAATTGCTTCGTGACCAAAAAGTAGAGAAGACTCCTATCTCTTTCATTCTTTGGTGCGCAGGAATGAGCGTAGTCCAAAATGATTTCCACTTTAATGGAGAATTTATCCAACAAATCCAGTGGGCAGCGATGGGTGCAATCTTAGCGCCTAGCGTTGCTAATTTATATATGGAAACTTTGGAGGTCAGCAAAATCATGATTAACACCAATCCATTTTTCAACAAGATCCGTTTATGGAGACGCTACATAGATGATATTGTTGTAATCTGGCACGGCTCGTCTCAACAACTGGAAGATTTTTTGATCTGGATTAACATCCAAGATAGGTTTCTTAAATGTACGTCAAACTCCAGCAAAGAAACCTTGAACTTTCTGGACATTACGATTGCTGTGGATCAAGAGACTAACAACATCTTTGTGAAGCCCTTCAATAAACCGACAGATAGAAATTCTCTGCTAGACTATGACAGTTTTCACCCAAAACATGTCAGAGATAACCTTCCATTGGGACAGTTTCTCCGACTAAAACGAAACAGCACACAGAGAGCCGACTTTTGCATAGAGGCACAGAAAATGGAGACCAAACTCCTCCAAAGAGGCTACACATGTAAAACCATAGCCAGAGCCCTGAAGAGGACCAAAAATAATAATCGTGATGCATTGTTAGAGTACAAAGAACACACCAAGAGCAACAGTGCTCCTAAATTGGTGTTTGTGAATGCATTTAGCAATTTATCCAATTCCATCAAGAAAACAATTCTGAAAAGCTAGTCAATCTTAGAAAGGTGTGAAATGCCAATACCTAAACCAATAGTAGCATTCAAGCGGAGTCGAAACCTCAAACAACTACTAACCAGGAATGATATCAGCCTAAAACCATCAAGGCAAACAACTCTTACTGGGCAATAGGGGTTGCCCCGCATTGAAGGCCACCACCCTTACGGACACTGTACGTACTGCAAATACACTACCAAAAGTACAGAAATAGACCTGGGTCTTAGGTCCCCGTGGCAACAGAAATCACATACAAACTGTAACACTCCAATGGTGATCTACGTCATATGGTGCCAGTGCAATAAAATCTATATCGGGAAGACAGGCAGAAAAATCAATTTAAGGATTGGAGAGCACAAGAGCTGTCTTAAAAATCCCACCAACAATGCCCCGATGGTTGACCATTGGGTTGAGAATCAACATGGACCGGAGGATTTCAGATGGTCTGTGATCTACAAATTACACCCAGTATGGATATTAATAAAGATAAAACATTACTATTTCAAAAAGAACAACATTTAACTTACCTTACTAAGAGTTCAGTGACTGTATTGAACGAGAATCTGGACTGGAATATCTGAACCCAGCATGTAACATACTGTTCCTGTCTGATGAATCATACAGCTCATTAGATCTTAAACGTAGAATAACCGGCATAGGAATTGATTCATATCTCAGTTTAGCTACTCCACATAAGAATGAGAATTTTTTATTTCCATACCCCTGGTGTCTAAATAGGGAATCCCTTTGGCATTTCTTTTCAACTCGACAGGGTTAGCCCAAACTTATGAACCGCCCCGGGATGGGTTTTGGTAGAGATTACAGTATGCAGCAGTCTCGAATGATGCATAATAATTTGCTTTAATACATGCAGGTGCTTTGTGTTTACCAAGCCCCATGTTGCAGCTACGATACCCCAACTTGGAATACCTTTTAAAGGTTTTGTTACACGTAGGTTGTACTCCACCTTCAAACCCGATTTGGTATGTTCCTGTTGACTAGACTAAATCATGCCTGTCGCGACACTTTGATTGCACTATACGTCACACAACTAATTTAATCAGATGTTTGCAATCACATGACCTTATGCTAGTGCTGCTAGCAGGCAATTGAGACAATAGTCCGCTACGAAGAGCACTTAGTACTAGACGGTAAGAACTCTTCGCCCTTATACTTCCTGAATCCTTTCTATTCTTTTTGAGTGCGGGGCCTAACTTCCTTCTTCTTCTTTTGACTTTCTTCTTCTACTCCATTTATCCTTTAATACATTAGGAACACTTCTCTCTAACTCCGGGACGCGGCGTCCACTTTACGGACCTTATTGAGCCTCAACGCTGACCGCCGTGAACAACACTATGCTGAACTGATCACCGAACTTACTGACTCGCGTTACATTGGTATGTACTTGCATTTAGAGTTGCAACACTAGACGTACAATGATATTTTATATGTGTGGTCTTATTAACTGGGGCACGGTTTACCCTTTGTTTCTTGCTGTTCATTTTAGGATGAACCCCGTCTAGATGGTTTCCTTTGTTTTGCTGACGGCTGCACTTTGGCGATTTTCTTGCTTGGTAGCAGTAATTCAAGGCTAAATGATAACGCTTCACCAATGTTTACCTTTCCACGTTATAAGTAAGCAGTAATTCCTGTACTTTCCTGAGCGCTTAAACGCAGTTATGTACATAGAATTATTATATCTCTCTCCTCCTTTTGATTGATTTTTTTCAGCTCGGAAGATTATTAGAGTTTACCATTGATTTAATTAAAGGCATGGTCTAGTAAAAATGTATATTGTCCCAAAGGGTCGGCCATGTTTTTATAAGCCTAAGTGGCTCGAATTTAGAAAACTTTCCTATGGACCTAAACCGAGTTTTCGTCCATTAAACGCACGCGAAAACAAGCACCAGGGAGCCGCCATTTTCTGATGATCCTATCTTTTCCTCGATCGCCCTGGCGGACCTGCTTTTGCGGCACTAAATCAATTCCCCCGCCCCTGAGCCTGTCATCAGCAGACTCGTACAGCCCATTTCCCAACGCCAAAGCACGTCTCGTGTCAACATTCGCTGCGCTTCAGCTAATGACGTGTCGCCATGGAAATGGCAGGACGCCTCTCTCTTCAATAAGTATAAACAGACCGTTTCACAACACACAGCAGCCGATTTTCGATTCCATTCCTCTCTCTCTGTTACTTTGAGTATTCTGTGACTCGTTTCAGTGCTCTGGTCAGCTACCTTCGCCACTTGTAGCCCGTGTGAACAGATATCAGTACCACCGCTATAAATTATTTTAGTTTGTTTAACACACAATGGCTACAATAATGCCCTACATGTACGAGCCCGAGTATACCGAGGAGGAACTACTGGAAAGGGAAGCACGCGAAAACCATGGGGATTCGGACGGCAGTTGGCAGGACGAATCAACAGATGAAGAGCCTGGGCCTAGTCGAATGGACGGCGTCTCCACCTGGTGCACGTGCAATCGGTGCGAGCTAATGCCAACTGAGGACGAGAACTGCTGCTGCCGAGAAAACTCGGGATGCCTGGCCTACATTTCGGAAGACGAGCCACGACCGCAATGCATCACCGAGCTGCCAGACTTCAGGGCAGCCTGCCTCACACGGGCCGTGTTGAGAATAATGATGGTGCTTATGCACGAACTTCGAGCAACTGTTCGTCCTCGTAATCCGAGTAACAAGTAAGTGTACTCTGCTTGTCATGCCACTCCTATTTCATGTTCTTCTACTATATCCAAAATTACATTTACATATCATTGTAACGCATGTAAGTCATTCAATAGTGTGCATTGTCTAGATAGCATTTGTCTGTGTAAAATGCCATTAGTTACAAGAATTGTCATTGACAACAAACGTTTATTAAACTTATCTGGGTCATTTAAAAACAGTTTGTTTCATTCCTTTTCACAGGTGGTACAGGCTGGTGGCCTATCGTTCCTTTACATGGTGGCTTCACGGGAGGCTTGGACACCGCGTTCGAAGAGTGATACCCGCCTGTGCCGTTCGTGCCATTAGAGAAACATTCCCGAGTGACAGCGGTCAGTACAGGGGATTTTCTCTCGCTGTGCTGCAACCTGACCTGTATAATCTTTAAAGTCTTCTATTTTTGTGTCATGAAACTAAGATACAAAATAAAACACCACATATATTTTAACAACGTTTGTCTCGATTTTTTAAATGAATCAAGTGTGTCTCCATTCAAGTATGGACGTCAGACACCTGTGCAGGGTGGTCACTATCTATCTAAGCTAACATAACATATTCTCGATAATACATGCACTAAATAACACTTGTTCAAAGTCTTTCAGTAGGTTATATCTCTATAAAAGTCACACATATATCTATACTAACAATTACCATTGGATTATACAGGCCCTAGGGTCTTGGCCACTATAATACACCGGTTGAAGTGTGGGTCTGTGCTCACAATAATCTCCGGTATGTGGCATTTGTTATTGATAAGCAACGATATACTATCATTGATATAAAGGCCATATACTGTATATTGATATAAAGGCGGTTCACGCCGGTGGATGCGCGCTGGCATGGGGGGCTGTCCGGGGCGCGAAAGGCCAAGGTGCCAAACTGCATGTACACTTCAAAAGGTGTCCCACGCCAAGGGGCCATCGGTCACATGGCCTCCTCAGACCCCGTGTCTCCAGACAGGCCTCCCTTGAGGCAGGCCGCCCCCTGCAATCCACATAAGTGTGTCTCCATTCAGCAGTCTTCCTGTGCCTTATCTGCACGCCCCAGGGCCATCCATCCTACCCCCCTCTATCAAAGGCGGTTCAAACCCGGGGATGAGCGCTGGCATGGGGGGCTGTCCGGGGCAGGAAAAAGGCCAAGGTGCCAAACTGCATGTACACTTCAAAAGGTGTCCCATGCCAAGGGGCCATCGGTCACATGGCCTCCTCAGACCCCGTGTCTCCAGGCAGGCCTCCCCTGAGGCAGGCCGCCCCCCTGCAATCCACATAAGTGTGTCTCCATTCAGCAGTCTTCCTGTGCCTTATCTGCACGCCACAGGGCCATCCATCCCACCCCCCTCTATCAAAGGCGGTTCACACCCGGGGATGAGCGCTGGCATGGGGGGCTGTCCGGGGCGCGAAAGGCCAAGGTGCCAAACTGCATGTACACTTCAAAAGGTGTCCCACGCCAAGGGGCCATCGGTCACATGGCCTCCTCAGACCCCGTGTCTCCAGGCACGCCTCCCCTGAGGAAGGCCGCCCCCTGCAATCCACATAAGTGTGTCTCCATTCAGCAGTCTTCCTGTGCCTTATCTGCACGCCACAGGGCCATCCATCCCACCCCCCTCTATCAAAGGCGGTTCACACCCGGGGATGAGCGCTGGCATGGGGTCTGTCCGGGGCGCGAAAGGCCAAGGTGCCAAACTGCATGTACACTTCAAAAGGTGTCCCACGCCAAGGGGCCATCGGTCACATGGCCTCCTCAGACCCCGTGTCTCCAGGCAGGCCTCCCCTGAGGCAGGCCGCCCCCTAATACCACGACATACATACGTCATTCATTCACAAACACACCCCAGTTTCTAATACTCTAAAAACCACTCGATATGTCTCATGAGAACATCTTTGTGCTTTGCAAGTCAACTCTTGAACGTGCTACCTGGGAACCACTGAGATCTATGCTAATCTGCTTGTCGTCGTGCTATCTGTGAACTCTGTGACTGACCGCTTCGAGCATACCCATCAGTGCGCTACCTGTGGCCATCCACCTATTCTCCCGCAACATACTGCTCTGCTTGCTGAACCCAACTGTTTGTTGGTCAAGGTAAGGCCATGTATCCTGGTTATATTTCGCAGATTTTTAAATTTCTATCTATTTTCCAGTAGAGTACAAAATAGTGCTATGTTCATTGGTCTCATTGGTATTGACTTGAGTTTCCATTGCTATGCTATCAATAGATTTATTTATTTTCATCTGTGACTATTGTGATTGAATTGCATCTTTCGGGGGTCCAGTCAATATGTTAGCATGTTTCCTTCTCGTGCAAGACAGAACATCCAAGGGACGAGTCACATGTTCAGATTTCAGTCACATCAATTATACATTTCTGCAACTTATGCAAATAGTAAGCAGCACATAATGAACTGGTATAGTTCCTGCGACCAAAACAAACCTTGCATTGATCATTGTATGATTCATTTACTTTTGTATCAAATCTTTACTCTTGAAGATTGTATAATAATGTCGATATTTACTTTTCAGATTCATCAACAATGCCTGCCTGTTCGATTAGCGGTTGCCCTTCGAAGACCCAATGCGAAATCTGAAGGAACTACAATGCATGTATTCCCGAAAACTGTTGATCGAATAAGAGAATGGGTCAGACATTGCGGATATCCACTGGATGAGCTGGAAAGTAGAGTCCAACAAGTCTTAGAGGACAAGAGGGGTGATCGATACCGCATCTGCAGCCGGCACTTTTCCTTGGACATGTACACAACTTCTTGGGTAACAAAGAAGAATAAACGGCAAACGACACGGAAATTGCGCGAAAACGCTATTCCCACTCTATTCGTCCACATTCCGCCACCGGTGAGTCAAGTGTCCGGATTTAGCTTTAGGCCTTGCGGTAGTGTGTAGCCGAATGGATTAATAGATATTGTAGGTGTTCTATCCCTTGTAATAATTTCGATATTGATATGAGTGTATACTTTTTTGAATAATGACATTTATCAATATATTCTTTTTCGATTTCATAACCCACAAACGCAATGTATATATATATGGGGACAGGGAACTGCGCTGTATTGAGCATTTTTACAGTATTCTGTCGGCTTACATGGCTATTTTTAATATTGGCATTTCATTATCAATCATTAATTGACCTTTACAACTTCTTGACTATCCCTTGAATCTGAAGCAAGAACATTCTACATCCTTGACGTGGTCGCAGTTATCAACCACTTCTAGCGCGTATCAGGTAATCTTACTAGGCTAATCCGCTACAGACTTTTTTTATGCATGTCAAGTAATAGTTTTATTCTATCGTGTAATTATTTTACAGAATGTTTGGTTACTGCTTTTCAATTAATATACACCTTAGTTATCGTCCACTGGTGTTTGTTTTCAGTTATAATTAGTGTTATCCATACTAATGCAAGTACTGTCTTTCAGGGAGATGCTGAAGCGTCCGCCACATCTACAACGTTTCTAGATGTTCCTCACCAGCAGGAGGTATGGATACTGACAGCTCTATCGAGCGTCATCATCAGAGCTGGAATTCTTGTTGTTTGATTGTTCTACACAATGTTTCATTCGTGGTTAGCCGTTGATATGTACCTGTGCTGTCGACCCCAGGTGTATTTTATGTTTTCGCAATTGTAATCCTCACTAATGCAAGTACTATGTTTCAGGCAGTTGATGGAGCGTCAACCCCTGCACTTGATGCAGAGCCTGACATTCAAGTATAGAATCGGCGCAACAGCTTTCGGAAGTGCGCACTACATTTGCAACATCCATAGATATTCTTCAGCAGCACGAGGTATGGATAATGACAGCTCCATCATGCGTGATCGTATAACGTGATTCCATTTGCTATACTTTCTTCCCTATTAACGCAAGTGCTGTGTTTCAGGGAGACGACGGAGCTTCCACCACAATCAAAACATCTCATTTAGATGATGCAGATGTAAAGGAATCGTTGAAATAAGTCGATGAAATGTGATCATATTTGGATTTTCCTTGATTCTTTTGGACAATGCATCATTTGCGGTTATCTCTTTATATGTACCTGTGCCGTCGACCCCAAGTGTGTGTTGTGTTTCCAATATTGAAAACCATACTAATCCAAGTGCTGTGTTTCAGGGAGACGACGGAGCTTCCACCACAATCACAACATCTCATTTAGATGATGCAGATGTAAAGGAATCATTGAAATAAGTCGATGAAATGTGATCATATTTGGATTTTCCTTCATTCTTTTGGACAATGCATCATTTGCGGTTATCTCTTTATATGTACCTGTGCCGTCGACCCCAAGTGTGTGTTGTGTTTCCAATATTGAAAAGCATACTAATGCAAGTACTTTGTTTCAGGGAGATGCGGATGCCTCCTCTCCAATACAACCATTCATGGCAGTCCATGCAGAGCCAGAGGTATGGATACTGACAGTTCCATCGAAATAGATCATCACTGGTCGAATACTTGTCCTTTGATTGTTGCACACAATGTTTAAATCGTATTTGGCTATTGAGATATCTGTGTGTTCGTCCTCACGTGTGTTTTATGCTAACAATATTTTGATACATAGTAATGAAAGTACTATGTTTCAGGGAGACGACGGAGCTTCCACCACAATCAAAACATCTCATTTAGATGATGCAGATGTAAAGGAATCGTTGAAATAAGTCGATGAAATGTGATCATATTTGGATTTTCCTTGATTCTTTTGGACAATGCATCATTTGCGGTTATCTCTTTATATGTACCTGTGCCGTCGACCCCAAGTGTGTGTTGTGTTTCCAATATTGAAAACCATACTAATCCAAGTGCTGTGTTTCAGGGAGACGACGGAGCTTCCACCACAATCACAACATCTCATTTAGATGATGCAGATGTAAAGGAATCATTGAAATAAGTCGATGAAATGTGATCATATTTGGATTTTCCTTCATTCTTTTGGACAATGCATCATTTGCGGTTATCTCTTTATATGTACCTGTGCCGTCGACCCCAAGTGTGTGTTGTGTTTCCAATATTGAAAAGCATACTAATGCAAGTACTTTGTTTCAGGGAGATGCGGATGCCTCCTCTCCAATACAACCATTCATGGCAGTCCATGCAGAGCCAGAGGTATGGATACTGACAGTTCCATCGAAATAGATCATCACTGGTCGAATACTTGTCCTTTGATTGTTGCACACAATGTCTAAATCGTATTTGGCTATTGAGATATCTGTGTGTTCGTCCTCACGTGTGTTTTATGCTAACAATATTTTGATACATAGTAATGAAAGTACTATGTTTCAGGGAGACGATGGAGCCTCATTCCGTGCTGTCTATGCGGATACAGAAAATATAGTCCTTGCAGCACAAGAGGAAGGGAGGACATGCGGAAACGAATCGGAGCTACAGCGTGCAGATGTTGAAGGTTGAGTCAAAAAAGTTGCAAAGAAAAAAAAACAAAAAAAGGTTAGTTACAAACAGTTAATAACTTTAAAAAAATATTTTGTGGTGGGGACTAGTTTATGTTTTTTTCCAGTCAACTCTACTACACTCCATCTTGTGTTTAAACTGAACATCCCTTTTCCAATCTCTCCTCCAGTTACCCATGGGCGTCAGAACTATACACACACAGACAGTGAAGCGAATGAGAGATGTGGCTTGCCAGACCATGTACACTATGGAGGAACTATTAATTGAGGCGAGGCGTGTTCAGGCTCGAGATGTTCATGTCCAATGGCCAGAACATGAATTAACTGTGTTTGGAGACTACAGCAAAGTTGCATTGGACCATAGCTACAGTGCGACCGGACCACCACAAGAAGATGTTAATGAATGTATTGAAGATAGCTCTGAAGTAGTTGCAGATCAATTTACACAATCTACACCCGCCAAAAATTTGCCACCAAAAAACATGTCGACATTCTTGTGTTCTCCCGTCAATGTTGAAGTAGCAGATGTTGAAATGAGAGAGAATGAACCAGCCGCAGCATCCATAGACGCATCAGAACTTGATAGCAGCGATATTACTTTCCAATGTGTTGAAATCTCCACAACGTCAAAGGCCGAAACAACGTTGACGCAGGATGACAGTCTAATGAAAGAGAGCAAATACATTGTATTCGACAGTTGTTTGATGGAAATTATAAGTATGTGTGCGTTCCATTAGAGGGAATGTATGTGGGAAGCCATTGATTAATGTGACTCATCAAATAAAAGGCAGTAACGTCAAAATAAATGCCGCCTGTAGATTAAATCATAGGTTCTCATGGTTTGCACAACCAATGCTTGGGAAAATGCCAGCAGGCAATCTACTGTGTGCAGCTGCATCACTTTTTAGTGGCTCCAGTTTTAGAAAGTTAGAGGCTTTCTTTCAGTTTGTGCGACTCCATTTCATTTCTAAAGTGCTGTACTACACATACCAACGTGATTATCTGTTTCCGGCCATTAGTGATGCTTGGAAAATTGAACAATTGTCTCTAGCAAGTACATTCGATGGCAATCGATTCAGGCTAGCAGGCGATGGACAGTGCGATAGCCCTGGATTTTCTGCCAAGTACTGCACCTACCACTTTCAGGACATGGATAGTAAGAAAATTGTGAGTTCGGAGGTCGTGCAGGTAACACAATGTACATCCTCAGTGGCCATAGAGAAACTAGGATTTATAAAATCAGTGGAACATCTACAATCGAGGGGGATGCACATCGACCTCATAGCCACGGATAGACACGTTTCAATTGCCAAGACGATGAGAGAGCAGTTCCCACATATTAAACATCAATTTGACGTATGGCATCTTGCTAAATCTATCAATAAGAAAATCTTGGCTGCAGGAAAAAAAAAAGGTTTTGAAAGTATTTTGCAGTGGTCACATTCTATCACCAACCATCTTTGGTGGAGCTCAAAAACTTGTGAGGGGTCAGTGGAAATACTACTTGAAAAATGGCGGTCACTGATGCACCACTGTACCAACGTTCACCGCTGGACAGCAAATGAACATTTCCACCAATGTGAACATGGCCCTTTGTCCCCAGAGGAGGCACGGAAGAAGAAGTGGTTGATTCCATCTTCACCGACACACAAAGCCATTGAGAAGATTGTTTTCGACAAAACTCTATCAAGAGATTTGAGAGGACTGACAGAATTCTGTCACACAGGAGATTTGGAGGTGTTCCACAATATGTGCCTAAAGTACAGGCCAAAGCGCTTGCATTTTAGCTTTCGGGGCATGAAACATCGCACTCTACTAGCGGTCTTGGCCCATAACAGCAATGTTGGCCGTGAACAATCTAGGACTAGGGGTAAAGTAAGGATGCCTCGCTACACTAAGGTGTTTTCAAAACGAAGTAAGCAATGGGTGATCAAACCAGTCTATGATGAAATGCAGTTCGACTTTGTGAAAGGCCTTATTGTTGCTGTGTTAGAGAAGCACAGATATAGAATTTTGGACGTTTCTGTACAGAGCAGTGATCCATTGCCCCCAAACATTGCGACTGTGCCATGCCCACCCGATGCACAGCTGATTGTGAAGTACAAATCCCGGTTTAAATAATTGCAATACGATTGTCTTTTTGTAAATAAATGTTATTGTACAGTGTACCTGTAAACCTAACCCCTAACTTCACCATCATGGGTGGCGAACAAGCTGGGTTTCATCTTTGAATTCTCTCTATTCACCTCACATATGTGTATGTATATATTTTTCTCATGTCTCATCTCATGTAAATGTAAATGCTGCGCACTGTTAACGGAGGGGAGGCTTGCGTATTGCAAATAATAAAACAAACAAACAAACAAACAAACAATAAATCTCACTTTTAACTCAACTCCTGTGGTACTTTATACTTTCCCTGACCTTCCTCCAATAATTAAATGTCTCAATTTGGGCTGCAAAGCTCGCAGACAACGGTGACAAAATTGGGGCACTTAGAACGCGCCAGCCAAGCGGGCCGTGGCATTTGGGAGAGAAGCCAGTTCCCATTTGCACATTGAGGCGCACTACATAGACGGATTCTAAACTTCAAGTTCTCATAGATGCCTATACTACGTGATGTTGCAAATAAAGAATGCGAAGGACAGCGCCCAGATAAGGCCCACAAGTCGCACTGGAAGTATAAGGGCTTATTGTTTTTTGACCTTGAGACAGGGACCATGCCGAAAGAACTACATTTGAAGGGAGTGCGCAATAACGTAAGAGACGATAAGGCAGAAAATTCAGAAACTAGAGTTTCAGTTTAGTTCAGTATACGAAAAATCGTTGTCAAGAGCACGGTCCGTTTTACAGACTGCATTACGAAGAGACACAATGGAAATTTCAAATATAATGTAAGTAAATCTTTACACGCTTTTATACCGGAATGAAGATTTAATGAATGGATGCATGAATAAATGAATGAATGAAGAGCTAGGAAAAGCAAGTAAAACGTGTTCGTAGTGGGCACATGGGCATGCAGGTCCACTGGTCTCACCGATCTCGGTCCTTGGCCCAGCCACTTTTTCCTGCACTGCCTACCTGCACTACGGGACTGTCTCTGTATCCTTCAGCCCCTTCTCCCGGCATTTACCTTGCACTTGCCACCAGCTGGCCCTATTATTTAATTTGTATTCAACTAACCATGTACAGCCCTTCCCCATGCGCGATCAGAAAGACACCTGGCCTAGTAGGATCGTTGTCTGTCTGCCCTTGTCCCCCACCTGCCTCGTCACGCCTAGAAACACGAGTATAGGCGCGTTACAAATGCCATATCATATATCATATCGTTCCTCACGCATGTAGACTAACTGTCGTTTATCATTGTGTGTTTGCCTCGATTTATCTCGTTACTTTTCGCATTGATTTTATAGACGAACATACTCCATTGAACTATCCTTGCAAGCAAATAGTTTCTGATCGGCCGTAATAAATAAAATGAGTAATATTAATGAAGTTCGGCTAGCGAGACTAATTATCATTTTTTTGTTTTCATAACAGGTATTTGATCCCTTTCTGCCACTGCCATCTGTTTGAGACACCGGCGGATGGATTCTTCAGCAGACACCTGCAGCTTCGTGTCAACAACTGGAGCACGATCACCATATTATGGGACGATCGCCAATGGCCCACATGCCCTTAGTGGCTAGAAGCAACATAACAACCTTTAGGCTGGACTAGTGCCTATTTCATGGAACAGCCTTGCGGTTCACCGCGCTTCCAAAGTGATTCTTTTTACGAAAATGAACACCCTGTGTACCATAAAGGAACACCGCGTGACTCAAGATGAAACGGAACAGTTATTTATTGCGGATACAGATAAAAGAAAATAAATGGCTTCCGGAGATCATATGGCAATTGCTGAATATTCTCTAAACATTTAATGTCAAATAAATGTACTTTACCAAATGTACCGTGTTGCTGTTTAATTGTAAAGTACAGTTTCATATTCCGAATTGTGGCGCGCTGTGTTGTGAGTTGATCTGTGTTGGTTTCCGGGTTCTGTGTGGAGTCGCGCAGAAGATGACTGGGTGCGTTTGCCTACGCAGCACAGTAACGTCACGGGGAGAGGCGGGGAATATGAATGTTTTGATAATGTCAGGCTCAGGGGCGGGGGAATTGATTTAGTGCCGCAAAAGCAAGTCAGGCAGGGCGATCGGGGAAAAGATAGGATTATCAGAAAATGGCGGCTCCCTGGTGCTTGTTTTCGCGTGCGTTTAATGGACGAAAACTCGGGTAAGGTCCATAGGAAAGTTTTCTAAAATCGAGCCACTTAGGCTTAAAAAAACATGGCCGACCCGTTGGGACAATAAAAATTTTTACTAGACCATGCCTTTAAGAACAAGCATAGTCTCTGAATACCGAGGGGACTGCCGCTTTTCGATTCCACCACTGAATACCCTGCACTTGGGGATGTTTGTTCGATATCTGAAGTGGCGAGTAATACCCACTGAGAATTACAACAGTGAAATGATTCTTTGAATTCCTCAACGATGTATCTAGCTAATATGAGGACTAGATGAGATCTGCTCCGGCATTACATGAACTAGACTTCTCTGAACTTTTTCCTTCCTTATTGAGTTCTACCCCCTTATTATTGATGAGTAGTAGTCACGTAGTCACGTATATTGTTGTCATCACAAATTAAGGAGTGCCCTCAGTTTTTATGGCGGGTTCTCGCCAATTGGAATTGATTATCTAATTATGTGCTTTTTTTGACTGATTAATAGAGTCTACCTAGTACGGGTTTAGTAATTGATGCCCTCTACACTCTCTTTTCAGATGTGGAATTACTCTGCTGTATAAAAGAAAAAATCGGAACCCCCTTAGGAGTTGACTTTACGCAGGCCATTTGAATACGTTACTTACTGTTGTATTTGGGAGTGATTAGATATGCTCCCGTTTTGCTGTTTTGCATACATTTGTATTATTGTATGTCTATTATTGTCTTCCAAACCAACTCCAAATAACATATGTTTGGGTCTTGTGCAGACTTTCCCCTGATGAATTTCTGTTCAATTACTTTATGACACACTCCAGAATGTAACATGTTGGGACGAATTTGAATGAGAATGAGTTTGTGTGAGTGATGGATTAGTATGATTGAAGTGACAGCGTGTGATAGATGTCGTAATTTGCACAGCACATGACACTTTTTCAATTGATGGGTATTTACTAATTTTGTCCATTACCTGACATATTGTCCACAAGTGTCTAACTATCCCTTTTTTCATTTGTGTATGTAGATTTTGTTATTTGGTGATTTGCCTTTTTGCATTTCCTTTAGTTTGTTTTTTTTGTTTTAATGCTGTAGTATACTGAGCACTATGCCCTTTTACTGTGGTTTGATATTAACAAAACTGTACTGATTTATTTTAGTACAATGGCAGTCTCGAGAGTGATAATAGATACTTGAGTTGCACCTACTTGACCAGCCAGTTTATTTTTTCTATTTTGACTTGAGATTCGTTATCTCCAAGTGTTCTGCTGTCTCATGTTCAAGGCTTTGCCTATATCGAGGATACACTAGAATTTGGATTGTATCTTCCTTATACCTCCCTTCTTGTGTTTAATTTAAATCAAGACACACAACGTTTTATATTTTCCCTCTATTAAGGCACAATGTGCTCAAATATTCTATATTTCCTCCTACTATGCCATAGAGCAAGTTACTTGTCTTTGCTCCTGCACAATAGCTCTTTCACATTTTTAGCTAATTCTGAAAGACTTATGGAGTCACCCTTAACTAAAAAGGATAATCCAGATATGCATCCTTTGCTCTCTGTGCCTGTATTGCAGCCACATGTTACTGATGATGCCGAACATGACTGCACTGTATTTCTGGTATTATTCTTCATTCCATTGTTCAGTGGAGTATTGCCTTGAGTTTTAGTGATGGATTGCCCTTGCCAGTAGGACCAGTCTATTATGCAAGTGGTATTTGGTAAGGCACAGAGACCTAAAACGTCAGAGAGAGCAGTTTATTCTCATTAGAGGGTCCATTACATGTTTGCCACTCTACCTTGATGCCCACTACATATATATTTGGGAGATTGTCAAGCAGCACATCATGGCCGGTGCATCCCATGCGTGTAGGATGTGAACGAGTATCAAAAAGCTCAAGAGAATAGGACCAGGGAATCTTTTTAACGATAAATCAATGGCTCTGCAGTTGTATGGAGGGTGCTAAGAAGAGCTAAGGGCTTCCACAAATCTTTAACGCCTTGCGTCAGAGAGTCCTGCAAACAGTATAGTGATGATGTGTGTTTGTGCATGCATTATCCACAAATGCATGTGTGATTGGTTCTGTTCTCCTATGTGTGTAATATGTGTTTGCACATGCGGCATCTGCAAATGTATGTGTAAATGATGTTCCTGTCTAACTCTGAGTTGTTTGTTAGTCACAGGCCAATAGAATCACAATGGAGTATGTGTCTGTGTATACCTCTTCTATATATTCGCATGTCAGTCACAATGCACCCATTCAGTGTTTTATGTCTGTAGCATGTTAATGCCAACCATATAGTGTGGTTATGGTGTGTGTTTATGCACATCCATCATTTGCAAATATGCATGTGAATGGTGTTTTTGTGATGAGGTTAGTATGTTAATTGCAGTCCTGTTGTATCATGTTGATTTGTGTGTCTGCACATGCAACATCCACAAAAGGTATGTGTGATCTGTCTTCTGCTTGTAGTATGTGTTTGTACATGAATCATCCACAAATGTGCATGTAAATGGTGTACCTGTCTTATGTCCGTTATACATTCGACACAGCCCAGTTGTGCATGGGTTACATGCACACTCGCGTACCAATTATTATCTGCCTGCTCGCCCATCTATCCATGCATCTATCAATCTATGAATGCATCCACCATCCTGTCCATCTGGCTGCTCATCCTTGCATCCCCCTCCAACAGTCCATGCCTCCCTTCCTAACAACATCCCTCCCTCCATTCAAAGCTGTCCATGTTTCAATGCTAGATTCATTTCAATGCTGTGTCTGTTTCCTGCAATGCTAAGTTTCTTTCCTGTGATGGCCCTCACTATGAGCACCGGTACGTTACCGGCAGACTCGCCTTACCATTTCCGCCACCTGATATCCCAGTAATACCGGGGTATTACGGGTGGAGGAGGAATGGGAACCCTGAAGCACTGGCACTGTTAGTAACGGTGCCAGTGCTTCAGTGAAAAATCTGCCGGTAGGGACCTGAACTACCGCCAGGTCAGGCCTGCCAGTAGTTCACAGCCCCTACCGGCAGACTTGTAGTTTGTCGTTCTGGAAAAGGTGCCGGTAACTGTTGCTACTGGTACTTTTTTCCGGACCAGCAAACTTTTAATGAGGGCCAATGTTACATTTATGTTACTGGAGATTCCAAGCAATGCAACGTTGTTCTCTTCCTTTCCTTTGCTTTGTTATACACAAGGTCCATTACACTGTGTCAGAATGTCCCTGTGAATGTATCAATAAGTAGGCACATTATTCTTTAGGGAAAAACTAATGTCTCGAATGTGGGTGATACAATTTTCAAATGGATAAGGGGTAGGTAGGTGAGTGTCGAAAATCTCAAAATGTGGAGCAGACTTTTCTGAGATATGCATTTCTAAAGCTTTTTTAAGGGAGAGTAGAAAACCAAATGGCAAAAAACTTTTTCCAGCATTTGATTTCTAAATGAAAATGTTTTTCAAACTTTAGAAAATTTGGAATAAATGTTCAGCTATGGCCAGGTCAGTTGTATGTTAAATTTAGTGAACTTTCATGGACAAGATCAAACGATACAGAGAAAAACCTTTTTGTAATTTTCCTGTAGAAGGTGTTGAAGTATGCCAGAGGAATTGGGGGTTCTCAATAACAATGTCCAAATCAGCAGAGTAACTTAGGCCCATCAAAACTCAACAATGCAAAAGCAGAAGACTCAGCCATGGGGCAAAGTTTCCTGTCTTTATTTCTCCAATAGACAGGGATCATTCAGGAATTCTAATTTCTCTAGCAATCTCAGCTCCCGGACCTGTGCCACAAGGTTTTATGTCCTAATGATGTCCCAAAACCCAGGTCCACCTAAAAAACCAACGAGGTATCCCCATTGGTTAGTTTGTACTAATCACCTATAGGTCCCATATATTAATCTAGTCCATTGGTTCGCCATGTCAGGTGGTTTCGCATGAGACTTCCCCCAAAAAGTGCCTACTACATTGTTGCAGGGTCGCAGGAAGGCCATTAGCCCATGCAACATTTTATGTCACCTTACAAATTCGAGCTTCTGGATTGGCTAGAGCGTCTCCTCCCATGCCTGGGACCCTTTTCTGTTCACAGAGCTAAGTGTACCTTTTCAAGGTAATGGGAATGGCTATGGAGCACTGTGTGTTCCAGATTGTTGCTACTGGTCTGATCACCTAGCCTGAGAGAGTGCCTACACGTTGCAGTTTTGGGGGGCAACACTTGTATCATTTCAGTCTGCTTTGCTGGGAACAGCCTCTCTTCTCACCACGAGTCAATGGGCATTGTCTTGCTCTGCTGGGTCACGTGTGAAGAGACTGCAAAACCAAGCTCTCTGTCTGTAATTATGAGGATTTTATTCTGAATAATTTTTATTTATTTATTTATTGGGCCTTTGTAAGGCGCTTATACATCAAGTAAGGAACAAGTTACTTACCTGTAACTGTTGTTCTCCAGCATGGGTCTGGCATGGATTCACATGCTCATGAATATTCCCAGTCGTCAGACCGGGAATCCCGGGTAAAGAAAAAATCAGTATCAGTTTCGTTTCTGATCTGTCTTTCTCAGTAGTAACCAATCACTGGTCTCTGGGTCATACTGCCCCCAGCCAATGACTGCCCTCTCCCTAAGCCCCGCCTCTGGCAGCCATCTTCAGATTTGGTAGCACGAAAAGTGGCAGTTTGACCAAGTGAAGAGCCGTAGAGGGGTAGGAAGGAGGGTTCGCTTGTAAATCGCAGCCAGATGTATCTTGATGGAGGCGTGAGCCAGTCCAGCCTTGGCCAGCGACAGTAGGTACGGCAGCACTTAAGGGGCCGTAATCCGTAGAGGATTAATCTTCTGTGCACGGCACCAGACAGAGAACCTCTTCCACTTATGTCCGTAGCACTTGAGAGTTGAGGATGCCCTGGCTTTTGCAAGGACCTCTCTGAAGTCAGCCGGGATATCGTACCCTCCAAACTCTAGTGCTGCAGGAGCCAGACCTGCAAGTTCAGCGACTCCGGGTCGTGATGAAGTATGGCGCCTCCTTCTCCGCGTCCGTCGGCAGCCTGACTGGTGGGGACGCTGACAGGTCCAGAAGGTTCGGGAACCAGATCTGCCTCGGCCATTCCGGTGCGACTAGGCTCATCCTGCACCGGGACCTCTTGAGCTGATTGACGAGTCGGAGCAGCAATGGCAACGGAGGGAACGCATATAGGAACAGACCGTCCCAGGGGAACGAGAAAGCATCGCCCATGCTCCTCGGCTGGGGAAACCGGCTGGCGAACCGCTGGCACTTGGAGTACGTTGCCGTCGCAAACAGGTCGATCTGTGGTTTTCCCCATCGTCGGAAGAGTCGATCCACTTGATCCTGACGTAGATCCCACTCGTGGCACGAGCGCAGCTCCCTGCTGAGTGAGTCGGCGATGGTGTTCTTTATCCCTGCCAGATGAAAGGGCACCAGAAACATCCCTTGGGCGACGGCCCAATGCCACAGATCCTGGGCTTCCTTGGAGAGGGCTGGGGATCTGGTTCCTCCCTGCTTCCGGATGTAGAACATCATGGTGGTGTTGTCGGTGAAGATTCTCACCACCTTGCCCTTGAGGGACGGGAGAAAGGACCTGAGGGCCCAGAAAACTGCACAGAGCTACAGGATGATGATGTGGAGCGTCTTCTCCTCCGGGAGCCAAAGGCCTCTCGCGTGAAGTTCTCTGGTGTGTGCTCCCCACCCTTCCAGGGAGGCATTTGTCATCACCGTTATATGGTGGGATGGGGTCTGAAAGTCTGTGCCTGCCGTCAGATGAGCGCGGGTGCCCCACCACCGGATCGCTCGTCGGAAGTTCTCGTCGAGCGGGATCCTGTCCTTGAAGCCACCCATCGCTTGGATCCAGTGGCAGTCGAGGAACTCTTGCAGAGGGCGCATCCGAAGCCTGCATATGTGCACGAGATATATGCAGGAGGACATCATCCCAAGGGGGGACTTGATGGACCTCACCCTGGCCACGTCCGTGGCCAGTAGACGCTGCACCTTGCCCTGGATGGCCTTCGTCCTTTCCTCCGATGGTGAGGCCAAACGGGCCACTGTGTCGAGCTTGGCTCCCAGAAACAGTGCGACTTGCGACGGGACCAGGTGGGATTTGGGAAAGTTGATGGAGAATCCCAGGTCCGTGAGCAGCTGGACGGTCTTTGCTGTGTGATCCACGGCAAGCTCCCTTGTCCTTGCTCGGATGAGCCAGTCGACCAGGTAGGGGTAGGCGTGGATCTCCTGCAGGCGCAGCCGCGCTGCCACCGGTGCGAGGCACCCTGGGTGTTGACTTCAATACGCACGGGAGGGCCTTGAACTGGTAGTGCTGTCCTTGGACCACGAACCTGAGGAACTTTCGGTGTCCTTTCAGAATGGGGATGTGGAAGTACGCATCTTCCAAATCCAACGACGACAGGAAATCGCCCTCCTCCAGCTGTCCCAGCACGTGCTGGAGGGTGACCATCCAGAACTTCTGTGCCTTGATGTACTTGTTCAGTCGTCGCAGGTCCAGGATGGGGCGCCATCCTCCTGTCTTCTTTTTCACTAGGAAGTACCTTGAGTATACTACGGAGCCCCAGACCCTCTTTGGGACGAGCTCGATGGCACCTTTTTTGAGCAAGGCCCTTACCTCCAATAGCAGTTGAGGGACATGATTTTCCTTCCTGACCACGGGTGAAATGCGGGGGCACTTTTTTAGAAATTTGAGGGCGTGCCCCTGGGCCAGGGCGTCCAACACACAACGGTCGGTGGAGATGGACTCCCACACGCTGACAAACTTCGCCAGCCGGCCTCCCACAGGGGTGCTTCGGTGGGGGCCCGACACCGCTGTCGGTTCAATCTTGCTTGGAGGACGCCTTGCCGCCTTGGCCTCCCTGGTGACGACGGCGGGGCCCACCCGACTTGCCTCGTCCTCTATAGGCTTCCTGTGACAAGGAGCAGGCCGCTTGGCAGTACGTAGAGGAGCCACCGCCGAATCCCTTGGAGGCACCCTGCTTGCCTCCGGTGCTCCGAAAGGACGGCCTTCGTTGCCGGAGAATGCCTAGAGCCCCAGCTGTCTCTGTGTCCGCCTTGATGGCTTGGAGGGACTCATCCACCGTTTTCCCAAACAGGTTGTTCCCGTCGAACGGCATGTCCAACACCTTGGCTTGTACATCCTGGCGGAAATCCGTCGCCTTGAGCCAACCTCTTTGTCTAAGGCAAACGCCGTTGCCTAGCTGGCAGAAACCGGTGTCGGCAATGTCCGTTGCCACCGTAATGGTGTGGTCCGACGCCACTTCGCCTTCTTGCAAGATCTCCAGAACCTCAGCCCTCTTGTTATCCGGTAGGAAGTCCAACAGGGGGGCGATCTTGTACCATAAGTCCCTGTTGTAGCGGGCCACGATCACGAGGGTGTTGGCCGCCTTAATCGTTGTTGCCGCTGACAAGATAACTCGTCGTCCCATTGCGTCCAGCTTCTTCCCTTCGCCATCAGGTGGGGAAGTTGACGTTGAGGCCGATGCCCCCCCGCCCGCTTTCTTCTTGTCCGCCGCTAAGACGACCGAGTCAGGGGTCGGTTGTGCCCTAAAGCACAAAGGGGCCGCGTCGGGGACCCAGTACTTCTTCTCGTACCGATCCCTCTTGGCAGGCGTCGTAGACGGGTTCTTGAGACTGGTGAGACCCTTGTCCCAGATGTCATCCAGCAAAGGAACGGCGAGGACTGCCTTCCTCTTGGCCTTGCGCCGTTGGTAAAGGAAACCTTCCTTCTTCTTCTCTTCAGGGCAGAGCTGAAAAAGCTCTGATGCCCTGGCGATCATTGCATGGAAAGATCCAATCTCGTCGGACTGGGAGGCCCGGGCTGGCGATGGGAGCTCCGTCCCGTCGTCACCGCCGTCGTCGTCGGTACCCGTCGTGGCCGTGTCTGTTCCCGTGTCATCCCCAGGGACGGGGGACGTGGGTAAAGGCTGAGCAGGCCGTGAGGGCTTAGAAGGCGGGGCTGGATGGATCTGTCTTCTCTTGTTCGGGGGGCTTCCGCCGGGCCCGGCTCTGGTTCCTCCGTCGAGCCTGGTTCGGGATCCTCTGTCGGTGGTAAGGGCAATCTCGTGCTTATCTCCGAACATAAGGATTGTATTGCCAACAAAATGGCCGCCGAGTTATCCTGCGGCTCCGGAAGCGACAGGCACAACGGGTGACTAGAACCCTCGCCGGTGCCGCCGTCACCCTCGTTGGGATCCCTCCCATGGGGACGGGCCTCTTCGACGCCCTCGTCGAGGCCCTCTAAGACTTCTACCAGCTCCTCCTCGGATGCTGTGTCCGTGTCCACAATGGCCAAAGCCCCACCTCTTTTTCCGCTGGGGTCTTCACAGGGGTCTTTTCGATGGGTCTGAAAGAGGCTTCCCTCTGCGGAGGCAGGGAGACTCTGGGGCCCGAGGTCGCCTCCACTGGTGTAGCCTCCACAGGCTGCGCCAGGGCCGCCGTGACTCCCTCGATAGAGGCCTTGGCCGGGTGAATCAAGGCCTTCACCGCCTTAGGCGTGCTTGAGGCCTTCACCTTGGGGGGAGGGTCACCGCCTCGCTCCGCCTCAGCCAAATTCTTCGAGATCAACCGGGGCCTCTCCAGAAGCTTACCCGGGTTCTCGGATTTCCTCTTCCCCGAACCAGAGCGTTGGCTCGTGGTTGATGGTGCCGGGGAAGGTGCGCCCTGCCTGGCAGCCAAAGAGCCCGACCGTTTGGCGCTCCCGGTGCCTGCAGACTCGCAGTGCTTTGCCTCCTGTTGGGCCGCCGTCGCCGGGGCGCCCTCACAGGACTTAGAAGATCGCTCGTACTTCTTCTTCTTCTCACCTGACGGACTCCTTCCTTCCAGCCAGTTGGAGAGACGAAGGTGTCGGTCCCTGATAGTCCGTTCCGACATGTTCCTGCAAAACGCACAGTCCTTCTCCACTTGCGTTTTCTCCTCATGAAGGCAGTAGAGACATTTCGAATGCTCGTCCTCCTTGAACACATTCTGTAGATGGCATCCAGAGCAAACCCTGAACAGCTTTCTGGGCGTCGAGCTTCCTTTCTCCTGGGCCATGTTCAGGTAGGCTGCAGAAACTCCTGGAATCCCCCAAGAAGCGTAACTCGATGAAATCTTCACCCTTGAGGGGCGTAGAAAGAAATCTGACATGGATACCCGTTAATCGGATGTAGAGACGTTGAGCTTGAGGCTCTATTTCACCAGAAAATATGAGAAATTCTCTTTGAAAAAGCACAAAAACGCAGCAAAAGCTCGAGAGCTAAACACGAGGACTCCCAACACTTGAGCGTGCGGTAAAAATCTGTAGATGGCTGCCAAAGGCGGGGTTTAGGGAGAGGGCAGTCATTGGCTGGGGGCAGTATGAGCCAGAGACCACTGATTGGTTACTACTGAGAAAGACAGATCAGAAACGAAACTGATACTGATTTTTTCTTTACTGTGGATTCCCGGCCTGACGACGGGGAATATTCATGAGCATGTGAATCCATGCCAGACCCCATGCTGGAGAAATTGTGTTCCAACGTGCCCACAGGGCAACAGGGAGGGAACATGGGAATGAAAATCAAATAATGATAAAGGTGGACCTACTAGACCTTGTTAGCATTCATAACGTGCAAGTGTAGAGAGAGAGAGAGAGAGAAGGGATGAGGGTGTGGGGGGTAAGTTCTAAGTGTACCAAGAGGGAAGTGCTAGGGACTGAGTAGCTGTAAGTGCCTAGATAAGTGGTCAGCTGCCAATAAATAGGTAAGTGCAGGTATGTGGCGGCATAGGACAGTGGGTGCCAAGGCAAGTGCTGAGAGTGGGCGGAGGCTGAAGGCAATTGGGGGTTGGAGGCCAGGGCCCAGGAGGATACATAAGGGCCCTGGACATCAGTCTCAGCAACTGTGGGGTTTAGCAGAGGACGGAGAAAGGGAAGGAGGTGGTGAAGAGGAAAGTCTTGAGGAGCTTCCGGAATTTGAGGAGATCCGGCTCAAGACTAAGTGGAAGGGGGAGGCTGTTTCACAGGAGGGAGCCTGCTGAGGAAAGAGATTGGCCATCAGCTCGCTGTATAGCGAAGTGCTTGACACACAGAGAGTTGGTGCCAGAGGAATGCAAAGATCTGGAGGGAGAGTATTTAGAGAGGTCAAGTTGTAGGTAGCGTGGTCCCCGGCCCCAGATAGCCTTATGGATGATGCAGAGGGATTTGAATTTGATCCTTGCAGCATTTGGGGGCCAGTGGAGGGCTTTTAGGGCTTGAGAGGTGTGGTCTCTGGGCTTGAAGCCAAGGATAAGTCTCACAGCCCTATTCTGGATAAGTGGGAGGGGTCGTAAAGAAGAAGAGGGTAGATTAAGAAACAGGCTATTGCAGTAGTCTAGCCAAGAGAGCACCCGAGCTCTATAGACATTGAGCTTCTGGGGGAAAGTGAGGAAAGGAAGAATTCCTTTGAAGAGGTGGAGTTGAAAGTGGGACTTCTTGGCAAGGTGCTGAATATGAGGGAGGATGGAAAGAGAAGAGTCAAGGATAACTGCAAGGTTTCTGGCTTCAGATGAAGGAGAAGGGGGAGACCACGTAGAAGATGGCCAGAGTGAGGGGAAGAAAGAGGGAGCTGGAGTCCCAAAACGAAGGATCTCATTATTGCTGGCATTGAGGCAGAGATCATTGGAAGTACACCAGGACTGGATGGCAGATAGGCAGTCAGGAATTAAGGCAAAGGTCAGAGGGAAGTTTGAAGAAGAGCTGTGTGTCATCTGCATAACACTAGAAGTTAGGGGAAAAGGTAGAAATTAGGTGTGCAAGCAGACAAAGAGATGTGTTAAAGAGCCATGGAGAAAGGTTGGAGCCCTGCAGCACACCACAGGTGTAGACAGAAGTGGAGGAGGAGTAAGAGCCCAGAATATCCTGGGACAGACAGTCATTGAGGAAGGAGGTCAGCCAGTCCAGTGCCCGCTCCCAGATACCTGGGGTATCGTGGAGCCATTTTATGAGGATGGAGTGGTTGACTATATCAAATGCAGAGGAGAGAGCAAGTAGGATGGGAACAGCAGAAGAGTTGGAAGCAAGAGAGGCGAGCAGTTCCTGACGGGTGTTCAGAAGAGCAGTTTATGTGCCTCTGGATGCTCGGAATCTAGATTGATGGTCGTGGAGGTAACCAACTAGTTCAGTGGGCTTGGTTAGTTGAGGGAAGACCAGCTTCTCCAAGAGTTTTCCAAGGAAGGGGGGTGATAGATATGGGCAGTAGTTGGCTGGAGAAGATGGGTCTGCAGAAGGTTTTTTCAGGAGAGGGCACACTAGGGAATGCTTGAGAAAGGAGGGGAAAGATCCAGTGACAAAAGAGTGGCTGAAGAAATCAGCAAGTGCAGGGGCAAGAGAGCCAGTATTGTCCTTAATGGTTCTGGAGGAGCAGGGGGAAACCTGTTTGGAGGAGACCTTCATGGCGTGGACAACTCTGGTGACCTCATCAGGTGTGATAGGAGAGAAGGTGGACAGAAAGGCAGAGGGAGGATGGGAGGCTGTAGGGGGCAGTAGGGTGGGAAAAGAAGGGTGAGAGATGCAAGGGTGCTCAGGATGTCCTGAGTTTTTGTAGTGAAGTGTGTGGCCAGTGTGTTGCAGAGGGCCTGGAGTGAAGAGGTGAGGAGCAGACTGCAGAAGGATTGGATAGTTCCCTGTAGATTTGAAAGAGTTCAGCCATGTTGTTCAATGCACCAGAGATGCAAGCCTGGATACAGGCCCTTTTCTTGGTGTGGATGGAAAGTCTATATTGCCTTAGGAGCAGGCAACAGGCCAGTTTGTCAGAGGTTGAGCCTGAGGTCTGCCACTTCCGTTCTGCAGCTCTGCACTTGTGTTTCAAGGCTGCAAGTTTGGAGTTGTACCAGCTGTTACGCTTGGAGGCATGTTTCAGGTGGATCCTCATAACTGGGGCAAGAATGTCAAGGGCATTAGTAATGGCAAGATGGAGGTTGTGCTGAGAGCAGAGTCTGAGGTATAGTCTGTAGTGGGGAAAGAGGGGGGATGAAGGTAGATGCGAAGGGAGCAGGTGACACTCGTTTCATCGGACGGATATTCGTGAACAAGGTTGGCAGGGCTGGGAGAGGCCTGCTGCCTCGGGAACCAGGAATTTTCCACCCGCCCTTGTCCCTTGTCCATGGCTGTGAACACCAGCTCTGCACCTTGTGCTGCAGGACCTGTGTCGCCCCTTCCATGGATCTGAGGCCTGTGTTTCCAGGCTCATTCACTTTTAGTCACCCTGCAGGTTCCCTATATGTTTCTATAGCGACCTAAGGTTAGTTGCAATAAAGCATATGGTCCACGTATACTTTGCTGTCTTGCATTTCTGCTTTGGCGAACGAAAAAAAAAGGTTCTTAGCATTATGTAAATGTACCCATCCTCTACCTGAGGGAGTCTTAAGCATGTTTTTCATGTCTACAAGTAATAGATACTAGTGTATGTCAGCGATACTTCATGCATGAGTGCAGATTTGCTTCATGACTAACACTGCTATGTTATGATGTCTCTAGTGATGTCATCAGTGCTTGGTTTTGCTGTCAGTCAACCTGGTCCATTGATGAGACACCTGTCTCCTCAAACCCATCAATTGAATATAGTTTAAATGGCTGTCTGAGAGAATATCTCTTGTCATATCAATGATACATTGGTGAACTTGGTGGCTGGCCAAACAACGAGTTACACCTTTCATTCTTTGTTCTGCGGGCTGACATTCGCATAGGTGACATGAGGGCCATTCTAGGTACTTTTTAGTCGACCTTTCGACCACTCCTCCAACCTTATTTAGCATCAACTTCGGGAGCCATATCTTTGTCACTCCCCCTAGGTGTCCATAGAATCTTGCATGGTCATCCAAACTCCATGTCACATAACTGCAGTCTCTTCCTGGGTTGCACCAAACCCATTTTACCCAATAATCTTTGGTGTCATAGGGATACTCGAACAATACTCCAGCCGGGAACAGAGGATCATCTTTTATCTGGGCTCTCAACGTATCTTTAATTATCTTGTTGTTTTCTGAGTTTATGGGCATCATTACGTTTCTGGCGGTAGCCTTGCCGGTGCTACTGGTGGGTTGCCGCTGGACCCGTAAACAATTACTGGTGCCTGACATTCTGGTGACAGCAGGGAAATCAGGCGCCAGTGATTTTGTTAGGCCCCATTCTAACCAATAGGACCCTATGGGAATGGGGACACGGGTGCGCCGGTCCCGTTGCTAACGGTGCTCCCATGAAAACTCTGCGAGCGGGTGCCGTCCCGCCTGGCAGGTCTGACCTGAGGGGCGGGACGGCACCTGCCCGCAAAGTTGTAGTGTGCCGGACCTGCACACTTAGAATGAGAGCCTATGTCTACCAGTACGTTCATCCCTACAGTCTTTTCAGATGTCTTTCGGCATTGTGTGATGCATATCCTGATGACAAAAAAAGTCAGCAATAATAACACTAGTGCTGCAGTCAACACCTTCAGTCCATTGGCCATCCATGTTGGTATCCATGAGAAGATGTACGACAGCCAACCTTCATCCTTCCCTGCAGCATTTGTCTCGGCTTCCATTTTGGCATGCATCTCTGATAATCTGGTAACTGCCTCAGTGAGTGCCCCATTGTTTTCGCCATTTGCTGGAACAAATGTACAAGAGGACCTGAATTTAGCGCAAACTCCTCCCTCCATTGCTGTCAGCAAATCTAACACATATCTATTTTGTAGCGCCATCAACCTCACTGCTCGGAGCTCTTCCTTGATTGGATTGAACCCCTTGACGGTTGAGTTTATTGTCTGCATTAGCTCCCACCTCATAATCTACAGCCATTTTGCATTTGTGCTGGCCTGCACTGCTGGAAGGATGGATGCAAAAATTATTTATGTTCTTTTAAATAGTTTATGCACTGAAGATATTGCGTCCAAGGACTACTCCATCTTTGATGATGCATAGTTTCCCCCTCTTCACTCTGGTTAGCTCTACAGATCTCCTCTTCCTTCTGTTAGAGTCCATTTTGGGGAATCCCTCTACCTTGATATCCTTCTGGGGTACGACCAGCGCTGGTGTGTTGAGGTGTATCAGTGAGCACATCCCTCCCCAATTAGGTGGTAGCTTCACGTATGCTTTGGATCCGCACGTCCAGTAGTGATCCAGCAGTACAGCTGTTCCAACTTTCATACCTGGAACTTTTACTGTCTGCTTACATTCTTTGTTTTCTCCAACCTTTACTGGACCATCATTCTGGAAACATAACGTTGTTCCTTTGATTGGTATTTTGGGCATTGGTCGAGCTTCATTCTCTACCCATGTCAGTAACTTCGCACTTGCTTCCTACTCTTTTCGACATTTGTTGTTTTTTTCTTGCACTATTCTAACTGGAACTGTTAGGAGCGTATGTGCCTTGCCCCCCACCACCCCTTCTTTCCAGCCATTGGCTGTGTATACTTGACCATACACCAGCATGTGTGGTCTTTCCCAGCATTCTGGTTCTCCCCCGATCTCTGCTGGACCTCTCTTGGGACATTGTAACTCCTTTAGTGTCACTGCTCTTGTTTCTCCCTTTTGTGGACCTTCGGTTATGTATTCTATGGCCTGATCTTTTTTCCAGTAATCATTCAACATATCTAGTGTCTTTATATACCTGTATTCATATGGAAAAGTCTTTTGGACATCCATCTCAAGGTAACTCACTTCCCTTGAAATCGTGCACAACGATAGGTACATAAGGCATTGTGCTATTCTTGCTGGGATTTCAGTTACCACAAACGTTCATGAGGCACTCATGATGTAGGGGATGGGAGAGCAGACATAACAACTCTCTCCAGTGGTTTGTTTGACTACTTTGGTCATGTGCTTGTACCACATGTTATTAGATACCCAGGCTGAATCAGTTAGGTATGATTCAACCCCACCTAAATCTAGATCGGCACTGCACCTACTTCTTTTTAATGGTTTGGCAGTGCTTATCGCCTGACCTGACATGGTGGCCATTCCTGCCTGGACAGGGGTTACGTTATTAGGGGTCACAGCTTGTGCATCTACGAAGAGTAGTCTCCAAAAATGATGAGGGTAAAGAGGTAGCAACAACAGAAGACACAAAATGCCACAATTACACTTTTAATAATGATACCCATTATATACTCCGCTTCAGATTCTTGTGTTGCTCCAAAAGTGATGTAGAATGCGCCTGAAATGTATCAAAAATGTGTGGTTATGTTGTTAATATATATTCGCTTAAGCTCCACGATTGTAGTATTGTGCGAGTGTGATGAAGAATAGTCGCTCCACATAGATTCTGGGATCACAGAGTAGTTCTATGACAGAGGGACTTCCGTGGTGAAGTCGTGGATACATTTGGGCCAAATGAATAAGAAAGGCATGAAAAAATAAACTAGGAGGTGGTCCTCTCTCTCGTTCAGACTGTCTGACAAATTGCCCCTGAAAGGTGAGAGACCTTGGGCCTCATTACACGTTAGGCGGTAAGGGAATAACGGTACCGGTAAGGGATTACCGGTATCGCTAAATTCCCTAGCTAACCACGACCCGGACTGGCCGCTATTAGCGGCACCGCTAAGAATTGTGCCACTAATAGCGGCCATCCGTGGGCGCGCGACCCCTCAGGTCGGAAATAGCAGCATGGCGCTAATAGCACGCCATTACAAGGCATGCGGACATGCTAATAGCGGCATGGTATTGGCCGAAGAAGCCCGTACCAGCATGGAGGAAATACCTGCATCTCGAACCACACGTTAAGAGAGCTGAGTAGTGTCCCCACCTGCCACAGGTGGCCACAACAGCACAGGTGGAGGCAATGGAGACTGATGCAGCACAAAAGGAGCACACCACACCCCTTCCCACACCAAGATAGTTCCAATACTTGCAGCATTACATGGGCTGGAGGACATGATTGCATTGCAGCACCAACAACAACAGGCAGCACAGAGGAGACGCAGGGGGAGGAATATGGCGATACTGGCCCAGCAAGCCACACCAATGCACCCAGTCATACCACAGAGGCAGCCAGCAATCCCCAGGATTCTAGCCATTCCATTCAACCTAACCCCTGAGCAGATACACACCCTGTGCCGCCTGGACTGGGATACCATCACCACCATGGTGGACATGAATCACAACGACATAGTGAGCCACATACACATCTGTACTGCCATCCCCCCTCTACTGAAGGTGGTAACTGTGCTCCACTACCTGGCCACAGGCACCTACCAGCATTCGGTAGGGCAGATGCATGGCATTTCACAACCAGTATTCACACGCACGCTGACCCAGGTGCTCAATGCCCCCCTGAAGCACACCAATGAACACGTATCCCTGCCACAGACAGCCCAGGAGATCTCCAACGACAAAGTTGGCATCTATTCACTGGCATGCATCCCAAGTAGCATTGGGGCAATCGACTGTACCCATGTGGAAATGGTGCCCCCACATCACAATGAGGCTGTCTACCAAAACAGAAAGCATTACCACTCCATCAATGTCAAAATGGTATGTGACTCAAAAAAGAGAATAACATTGTCGTGACCGATACCTCAATGCTCCTGCGGAACTCAATGATACCACGCAACATGGAGCGCCATGCTAGACAAAGTTTGTGGCTACTTGGTGAGTAGCAGGGCAGGCACATGTTAGTGTGATGTGGGGTGTGTTTGGGGGGAGAGATGCATACTCCAACTGGTTGTGGACTGTCGTCCGTACAATAAAGGGACATACAGATGTACGCCAATGTCCACCAACGCAGCACACAATGGAGAGGACACGAAACCACATGCAAGTAGTAAACTGCACAACAAAGACATCAATCCATAACGCAATACATGACACATCTATCCACATGCACATTGCACATCATACCATACCCTACATGACACAAAGCTGCTACATGCAGCCAATATGCATAATGTAAATGTGCATTGAACAACATCACAACAGATATGCGCCCTTAAGTGCATGCAAAGGGATCACCTGTAGCTATTGTACAGAACCACACCCGTACACCACTACTGATGTGCCGCTTCACAGCATGGGGACATTGGAATCATAATGCCAGTACACTAGCAGTGTCGTACAAAGGTTGCCTGGGCCCAGGAACACCTAGGACCTATCCACACCCAGGACATTGGAAATACTGCTGGAGGCATGCATGGTGCATGTCCACTTGCAGGGACTAGCTTACCTTCTCACATTGCAGTTACACTGATCATCTCCATGCATGCTGGGAATCGTGGATGCTAATCAAAATGCTAACAGAATTAGTGTGAAATGTCAAGGTTGCAATTGAGGTGACCAGTAACAAGGCCCCATTGTTCCAGCCATGCAGGTGATGCTGGCTATCCCCTGAAGAGTTGGCTCCTTACCCCTATACGGAACCCACAGAACAGGCACGAAGAGGAATAGAACCTTGCACAGAACCGTACCCGTGTCGTGATTGAGCAGGCATTTGGCCTGCTGAAGACACAGCTCCGGTGCCTAAACTGGCCGGGTGAGGCTCTCCTGTACGGCTATGCAAAGTGCCGAAGATAACCATGGCATGTGTCATGCAGCACAATATGTGTATCAGACGGAATGTGCCTATGCCCCCTGACATTGACATGCAACCACCTGATGAAGATGATGTTGATGGGGATGAGGATGGGGGAAATGGGCCACCAGGACATGCAAGTGGCGATGGCCAGGAGGGACACGATGTGCGTCAGCATCTGATTTATCAAATATTCTGAGAGACAAGGGTCAACTATTTTGGATGGAGATGGGTATTGTTGCCTTGCTGTATGTGGTGAGGCGCACAATGGACCCTGTCCCCAATAAAGTACACATACACAATGATGAAGACCAAGCCTGTGTCTCAACTTGTCAACAGTGTATTATGATTAATTTGTGAACAAAAAGTGCATGGCCCCAACTGTGCAAACACCCTTTCACCCCTCCCCCCACAACACTCCCAAAAACACCCTTTCCCCCCTCCCCCCAAAACACTCCAAAAACCACCCTTCCCCCCCACAACACTCCCAAAAACACCCTTTCCCCCCTCTCCCCACAACACTCCCAAAAACTTCCTTTCTCCCCCCACAACACTCCCAAAAACACCCTTTCCCTCCTCCCCCCACAACACCCCCATGTGTGGCTTGTAGTGCGTAGGTGTCCTGCTGCACATGTGCAAGCTAGTTCTTGCTGACCCTACTTCTCATGGCCTCCACCGCCATTGGGAGGTTGGGATGGAGTGCGCCTCATGGTGCGCAAGGAGCGGCGGCGGGGGCTTGTCTGACGTGAACTCGCAGAGGAGGAGGTGCCCGGTTGATCTTGTGGTGGGGGGGATATTGTTGCTCCATAGCGTCCGCTATGCATGTGAGTACCTGCCTCAGTTGGGCCATCTCCTCGCATAGCCTGTTTGTGCATGCCTCCATGCCCTCTCTTGTCTGGCTTGCATTCAACCTAACCTCCTTCCTCAGATGGGCTGCCTCTTCCACATGCGGGCCAACCAGCGCTGTTATTTCCACCTGCCCCTGGCTGATGGCTGACAGGTCATGGCGACTGCGTCCAGCTCTTGGGGTGGCTGCTGCGCCCTGGTCCAGGCCTCGGCCATCAGGTGAGGACACCTGAGTGCTCCAGCGCCCTTCCACGGTGTCGTTGCCAGATTGTCCATGGCTACTTGATTGCGATGGTGGCCGTGGGCTTGGCTCAATGGACTGCGGGGGGCTGGGGGTCTGCCTTTGCGTTTCAAGGTCAATGGTCTCTTCAACGTCCGACAGCGGTGCAGTGGCTGCTGCCTCACCAGTGGAACTAGTGGCTGCAGAGAGCGGGCCCTCCGTGCTTGTTTCCAATGACGGTGGGAACACTGCCGTGGGTGCAGCAATCGCAGAAGCCGTGGCTTCAGGCCGTGTTGAACTGGCGCTCTTGCTGCCTTTACCCCTATACTGGTGCTCACTCCTCCCTGTGCCCCTTGAGGTGGTGGTGGTGTCCCCTGTCTCCTGTGTCCTGGCCTTTTTCTTGGCTGGGGGAGCAAGTGTCACAGTGCCCTGTTCATCACTGTCTGTCTGTGATCCTGTGGGGGACAAAAATAGGGAATATCATCGGTGATGGTTCTACGTGCCTTATGCAGAATGATTAAGTCATGCCGCTCTATGCATTGGGACCTCTTTAGTTGGGAATCCGGTAATGGGGATGTCGGGAGGGTCATGCATGATGTCTGTGTTGCACGTGTATGTGGTGAGGCGTGCATGTGTGTGTGTTGAGGTGTGACACTCACATTCGCAGGGTTGTGCGCATGTATGTTTGTGGCTGGATCCCTGGGCTGGTTCTGGACTCAGATTTGGGGGGGCCCCTCACCCTTCACAGTGCATTGTTTAATGTGTACACTCACCTCCATCTGATGAAGTGGGCACACCACGCTCCATGTCTCCGACTACCTCGATGGATTCCACGCCAATTGTGCTGGCGCAGGTCTCCTCCCACTACCAGAGTTTTATTGGTGAATCAGCGCCACCTCCTGTGGCCATAGCCAGGTTGTGATTTGCAGCCAAAATGCTGCGGACCCGGAGCCGTAGATCGTCCCACCGCTTTCTGCAGTCCTTGACAGTGCGGGTGGTGGTGCCCACCGCACTGACTTTGTGGGCAACCTCAGCCCAGATGGCCTTCTTCTTCACGAGGGCCTCACACCGCATGTCAATGGCGAATACAACATTGGCATTTGCGGGAAGGGTCTTGGTTAACATGATCAGCTCCTCGCTGGTGAATTTTTCTTTGCACTGCCGATCCGCGCCTTTCTTGATGGCCTTTGGCATCTTCAGGGTATCCGGGATGATTTGGTGTTGGAGTCGTGTGGAAACAGGTCCTGGCTGCTGAGGATGGCAATGGATTGTATTTTTAAAGATGGCCACCGTGCTCTTTCCCGTTCCTGTGCGATGACGGTATTTCCGGTTCTGCAATTTTACGGTCACCGCTAATAGCTAATAGCTCCGCTATTAGTGGTGACCGCTATTTGCATGTAACGGGAGGTCGGAAGTGCTATCAGCACTTTCGTCGAAGCCGGTAAGGGACTTTTTGGGGTCTTTTGCGGCATGGCGGTAGGGTCATTACCGGCATGGCGCTGTGCTCGTGTCCGCGTACTCGTAATGCCACGCTATTGGCAGCATCATGCAAAGCCAGACATGTTAATAGCGCCATGCCGGTAATGGCCGGATTTTACCACATAACGTGTAATGAGGCCCCTAGTGTCCTGGGAAATCATAGGGCATGGGGAAATCATGGGACACAGAAATAACAGTGACCATTTTCATGATGAATAGCTATGCGTAAGGAAAAGACAGTGGGCCTCATCACGAGTCTGGCGGTATCCCGGCGGATACCACCAGCGCAAATAGCGTTACTGCTACTCAGCCCGGCGCTATTAGCGCTGGATCATGAGTAGCGGTTGGGCGGTTATTGCCCATCCCCATTGGGTCTATAGGATCCAATGTGGTTGGGAGGCGCTATTCCTGCCAGTGGTAATTGCACCAGCGGTAATATTGCTGAAAATGGGTGTTAAGTGGACATCTCTACCTTCAGCTTTTTGCCAGAGGTAGAACTCCAACTTACGGCCCAACCTCTAATAGGGCCAGCCCTTAAATGTGGCGTTAATGGCATTATGCAGCATTAAAGGGCTACGCCCAACTCGGTGATGAGGTCCACTGGGCCTTAATCTGGATGTGTAGGAAGTCCGTTCCCTATCTCTCTTGCTCTAGAGCGGGTAGTCCTTGGCTGAAAGTCTTCTGCCTGGTTTTGTCTTATTCGGGTGTTTTTTCCTTCCTCTCGTCTCGCATCGTCCGCCTCCTCTTTGCATCTGGAAGAGGTCTCTGCCCAACAGGGTTTCACATCGCCAATATAATTCCAGGCTCTCTTGCCCTTACTTGATCCTCACTGCTTGATCGGTTGCTTCCACTACGGCTTAGGGGCAGAGGAACCTGGGTTTGTACCAGGCCCGCACAAAGTTGTACAAGAGAACTGAGTCTCCTGGGTAAAGCTGTGGTGGTTTCAAGTGATCTTCGTTGGCTTCTGGGATGTTGTTCCCTTCATTCATTTTTACCTCTCCTGCAATGCCTGCAGTTGGTGAGAAATAAAAGACGTACTAGCCATCAAAGAAGCGGTGTATTCATACATCTCTTTACCTAACATAACAGATTCTAGATCGGCATCTGTAAGTGCCCTAGTGGGAGGAGCCAGGGCTGGCCGCTTGCGCCGCCGGTTACCACCTCATGTGGCCTTAAATGGTGGTCGGACTCAGGCCGATTGCGCAATGCAAACAATGCTAAGAGCAGACAATGCAACCAACTTTTATTCAGGGTTGCCTTAATCTTGGCAGTTCTCTCTTTAAGCAGGCCGTTGAGACATCCGCACACCCTGTTCACCTGTGGGTGATAAGCACAGCAAAACTTGTGCAGGAACCCCAGTTAAGTCGTGATATGCTGGAAAATATTGTTAACAAAGTGAGGTCCATTGTCAGACCACAGGAACTCACACACGCCCTAGCATAGGAAAATCTCCCTAACCAGGAATGTTTCTCCTATAAGGGCATCAGGGTGCGAATAGGGACCGGCCTCGATCCATTGGGAAAATGGGCTTACAACCACTATGATATACCGTTAGCCTTGACATACCTGAAGCATGTCTACATAATCAACGGAATGGACCCAATGGGCAAGGTATGGCTCCTCTCACTACCTTTAATATATGCCCGGCATTGAAGCATTTACATGTCACACAATTTTATATAAAAACAGTGACATGTTCAATTAAATTGGGACAGAACCAGTCTTCTCCAATGTGAGCAGCAAGTACGTTTTTCCCCATGTGGGTAGGATGATGTAGTTGTGTAAGTGCAATTTGGAATAATGACAGTGGCATCACCAGTTTGCGTGTTCTCTTCTGTTGCCATAGGGCATCTGATGGAGATATAGAGCATCCCCTTTTCACCCACAGTTCTTTTTCTGCCTTCAGTGCGCTCCCCTGTAACTCCCTAATTTGTGTCACTGGTAACATGCTGTACCCTTCTTGTAACACCATTGTGCGCACACGAGTATGCGTGTGAGATGGGGTATCGAAATCTAAAATGTCAACGAAATATAATGCGTGCTTCACTTCTGCATCTGCTGCCTCGTTGCCCCTGGAGACGGGGTCATCCCCTCTCATGTGGGCACTTGGCACTTCACGTCCGCTATGCCTATTGGGAATTGAAGCATCTCTGAGTCTGCCCAATAGTGGTACATGCTGCACCGGTGTGCTGTCAGCACGCCGGAAGCCGCTCCTTAGCCAAACGTGACAATCCGGTGTGTACTGTAGACATCACATAGGCAGAGTCCGAATACACTGTCACTTCCTGGCTCTTGCTGTGCTCTAATGCCAATATAAGAGCCACTAGTTCTGCTGCCTGCACCGAAAAATGTGACGGTAATCGTGTGCTTGCTACCACCTCAGCTGTCCCACGCGTCTTTATTTTCACTATCGCTGTCCCCGTATGTCTTTCCCCTGTGGTCTGGTCGATCGTTGAAGAGCCGTCAATGTAAAGCACCTCTCCCCCCTCAAGTGGCTTTTCCCTTCCTCTTGGAATGTCACCATATTCCTCCATGTTTGCGCGCAATCATGTACATAGTCCCTCTCCTCTATTGGTTCAGCTACAAATGTCGCCGGGTTTACAGTCCTGCACCTCACTACCTTTATGGCTGGATTCAATAATATCACTTCATACCCTGAAGCCCTCTTTGTGGTCCGTGTACTCTTGGGTCGTTCTAGTATTGCAAAGAGAGCATGCGCCACTAAGAGAGTGGTGCTGCTTCTCATTGTGATACTCGCTGATTTCTCCACTGTGAAAGCAGCAGGAGTCAGTGCTTGCTCACAAGGGTAATGTCCCCTCATTGCTGGATCTATTTTCGCACTATATCATGCCAATGGCTTTTGTACTACTGTTGTATTCTGTGTGAGCACTGCAGTCAGCACTCTCCATTGGAGTGTGAGGAAAAAACAAATTTGTCTTCATAGTCTGGGATCCCTAGTACAGGAGCTGTACATATTGCTTCTTTCAGGTTCTCCAATGTATCTGTCATTTTTCTGTCCATTGCAGTGCGTGTTCCTCTCTCTGTGCTGCCTTAAGTGCGCTTAACAGAGGCCTTGAGTATGTGCTGTAGTCAAATATCCATGCTCTGCAATAAGAACAGAGACCTAGAAATAAGTGCGTCTGTTGCACTGACGTAGGTTTGGACGTTTTGCAAATTGTCTCCGCCCTTTCTGGATTCACCCTCCACCCTTCCTGTGATATTAACTGTCCAATATACAGCAGATCTTTCTGACAATACTGTAATTTTCCTTGTCTACCTTGTACCCTTTCTCTGCTAATGCTGTCAACATATACACTGAGTCAATTCAGCACTGTATATATGACTTGCTACAGATCAAAATGTCGTCAACGTACTGTATGACGGTACTTTCCAATTGTATGTTGCCTAAATCCATTTGAAGGACCCTATTAAATATGGAAGAGGATTCACAGTACCGTTGTGGGAACCGAGTATGTTTCCAATTTTTATTTCTATATAGAAAGATGTTAGGCCCTGTGACTCAGGGTGAAGTGGTATAGAGGAGAAAGCATTCTTCAAATCTATTACCGTGAAGTGGGTAGCTTTCATGTGAATGCTACACAGAATTGTCGCTGGATTTCCTTGTGGGAACCAAGTATGTTTCCAATATGTATTTCTATATAGAAAGATGTTAGGTCCTGTGACTCTGGGTGAAGTAGTATAGAAAGAAAGCTTTCTTCAAATCTATTATCATGAAGTGGGTAGCTTCCATGTGAATGCTACACAGAATTGTCACTGGATTTGGAACTAAATGGAATTCTGCCTCTACAATCTGGTTCAAAGGGCACAAATCCTGCATAAAATGCCACAACCCCCCCCCCGTTACCTTTTTCACAGAGTACACTGCAGTATTGCACTGAGATTCTGATGGTACTAGAATGTCTTTTTTCACGAATGCTGCAATTGTCTCTCTTGACAAGGAATATTGTTTGCCCTTGGTAAGATTGGTCCTGGTTTAAGCTTCATCTTCACTGCCCCTATTCCCTTCAGTAGCTCCACGTCATAGGGACTTTTGGTCTATAAAACACTGGGTACCTTTGCCAAATCTTCCTCAAGAAATGGTAGTGGTGCTTTCTACAACATCGCCATTCTCTGTGATACTTCCCTGTAGTGTATTCTCACCCACTACGTCTGATGGTGATATCAAACACCACCTTGTGATCTGATTGATTGTCCTGAAATAGCTCTTCATCAGTCATGTCACTCAACCTGTACCCTTCCCCCACTGCAATCACTGTCCTCCCGGATCGTCCTTTGTCATCTGTCCCATGTAATGTTATCGTGTCTTCCCTCACTATTACTGCCTCGAGTTCTATGGGGACCGATCTCCCCTCAGGCTCATCTAATGGAATCTAACAGACTTACCGCCACATTTCCTGCTTAGCCATATTACAGGTATGGTCCTGGAGTTGAGGAATTACCTCTAGCAAAATACTTGAGGTAAATCCTCCAACTCTCCGTGGAAAAATCGGCAGAATTACGGCGGTGGAAATACTGCTTCGGTAATTCCATCAAAAAAGCCCCATAGAGTCTGATTTACACCGCCACTTGTAATCTGGCGGTAATTCTGCCGGACCAAGTGGCGGTAACGGTAATTCAGTTTGATGGTATGTGGGCTTGATTTACTGCACAGATACCACCAAGCTCGTAATGAGGCCCACTATCTCTTGTTCTGTAAATGAGATGGTCATGTTGAGCTTCCTCATGATATCCCTTCCCATTGTATTCACTGGTGTCTGTCGGGAATATAATAGTGGCAAAGCTAAATCATGCTTCCCTATAGAAAGTGAGTTTGTCTGTGAAAGGAAGAAAATCTGTTGCCGCAGTAAATCCCTGTGCATTCATGACATTGTGTGACATTGGGTATCTTCCCTCTCTGATACAGGATCTTGTTGCCCCGTGTCCACGAGAAAGGAAAAAGTCTTGTCACCTATTGTCACCCCTATACATGGTTCCTCTGCTGGGTTGGGTGTAATCGATAGGATTGAACATATCAGGTCCGTCTGTGGGCTGTCCTATTGTGGGCATAATGACATCCCATTTCCTGAGAATGGGTTGCCCCCACAACAGTCACCCCACAGCTTTCAAATGGTAGTCGATCCTACAGAGTCTGCAGTTGTCACTGTCCCAGCATCCTGCTGTGCTGTTTGTAGTGTCTACAATGGTCTTTGCATCTGCTGTGCGGGTGGTGCCTGCAGGTATGTTTGTACGGGCCCCTGCATATGTAGTGCCTGAGTCATAGATTGATATGTTTGCATGTATGTGTCCTGGGTCTGTGCCTGTCGCTGCATCTGATCCTGGGCATATTAGTCAGTCAGTTCTGCCTGATATGTGGGTTGGTATTGAATTCCCCCATTCTGTTGTGTCCCACTCCTACTTCTGCATACTCGAGAGTTGTGTCCTATCTGTCCGCACACTCAACACTGTGGTGGACCCCCCATTAGTCTCTGATAGCCCCCTGAAAACCCTATGTCCCTTGTTGTGTTTGAAATACATGCCCTCCTACCCTGGGTGCTCCTCCTCGCCCTCTAAACACTTGGTGCACATCTCCTCGCCCTGCGAATCCTCCTCCCACGGATGGTGGTCTGTACTGCGCCTTCCATGCTGGTCAACACCAGCCCTTCCATTGTATACTTTGATAACTTCTTGTGCACTAGCTTTGCTTCCACTTGTTTTCTGTCGTCACGCTTTTCTCTTGCATTAGCCTACAATAGGGTACTATAGTAAGCTGAATTTCTGGCCATGTTTTCGCCTCCATCCCCACTAGTTTCTTAAGTTTCTTTTGCACCTGTTCAGGTAGCCCCTCAGGAAGCCCCTGACACAATATATGATAAAATAACCCCTCTGTTTTGTCCCACGGTTCCCTCGTCTCCAGTCTCCATTTCTCTTGAATAGCCTGAATATACTGAAGCAGATCTTCGTCTTCCCCCATTTTGCATGCCATAATCGTGCTAATATCCAAGGTATCTGGGTACTGCACACTCAGAGTGTGCCACGCGGTCGCTCGACAATTATTGAACCATGAACCATTGTGCACTGTTTTTTGTACTGTTACTCAGGGGTAACCTACTCTTTCCCATAAATCGTCTGCAACCTCTCCAAGAATTGCTGAAAGCAAGCTCGTCATGTCACCCACTGCTAATGCCATCCCTGATGTAAGTCTCTCTAGCTCACAAATCCACTTAAACTGTCTTTGTCCATCTGCTGCCATGGTATGTATTAAGGTCGCCCTCCTCCTTTCTCTAATAATGGGCATTGAGTCAGTCCCACTTGCCACTCTGGCCCCCCATGTCTTTGGAGGCAGTAAATGCCTGAAGGGAGAGCCTTCCTTAATCCCGGCAGATCTCTAAGCCTCTGCGTATATGGGGTGATATTGCCCGTGCTGATAGATGTCTCTCTAGAACGTGGCAGCCGTTCCCCTGCCTCTCCCCTTAGTCCACCCATTACTTTATCATCTCCCCACACTATGTCCCTATCTGGGCTTATCCCGCAGGAACGGTAAGAGGGACTCTCCCCTTCGTCATCCTCGCTCCCCAATAAATCATCATCGGACCCTGTGTCCCAATCGGTACTGTCAATATTTTCTTGGAAGCTAAGCCTCCCCAATGCTGTGCTTCCCTGCTGCTTTCACCTGATTCACCCATACTTCCACACTGCCCCCTCCTGGGGTGATCAATCTCATCTTTGTCTATCTGCAGGGTAACCCTGCGGCTCTTCCCGCTTCTGTCTCATTCCCCGCCCCCTTGTGTTTCCCTTTCCTCAAATTCACTTAAACGCGCTAAACCCATCTTTACTTGCGCTTCCATTAAGGCGCGTTCCTCCTCCTCCTTGCGTCGGCGCTCCCAAAGGAGCCTCTCTACTTCTAAATTCCTCTTCTCCTTGATTTGCACTTGCCTTTACCTCTCTTCTTCCGCCTTACTCTTCGCTATGTCCTCAAGCTCTCTCTGTCTTCTCGCCTCCCGCTCCCGTGCTACTGCCTTCTGTCTCTCTCTGCGTACTCGTTTTCTTCCCTTTCCCGTCTTTCTACTTCTTCCATTATTGCTGCACATTTTCTTGTCTCCTCTGTGTCTTTATTGTCTACAACGTCTTTGTTTGCGCCTACTGTCTCTCTTGCAACCTTCCCATCTAGTTTAAGCAATATCTGTCCACCTACCCATTCGTTTGGGACTATTGGCTCCTGCACCTCAACTCTTCCCCCTTTCTCCAACACATTTTCCTTTAACCTCGCCTGGATGGTGCTAAGCTCCTTCTCTTTGCCGTCTGTGCTCTGCGTTCCCTTAGTTGCCTGCTCCTCCTGCCTTTGCCCCTCCCTTTTACTATACGTCGGAGATGCAAAAGTGGGATTGGTGTACCTTGCTGCTGTGCTTAATTCCCTCTCGGGGTATAATCCCTTGGTCCCTGCTGCAGCTTCGTCGCTCTCTATCTGAGGAGGAAGGGGAGCCGAGGACGGTTCACTCTCTGACTCTCGCTGGCTCAGCATTCGTGCCTAGAACCACTTGTGTACAGGCGCGTTATAAATGACTCATCATATCATCCACTGTTAGCGCCAGGTCCCCTTCCTTGTCCTGAAACATCTTCCATAACTCTAATATGGCCATTCCTTTGCCTAACGTCTTCCCCTTGTAAGCCTTCTGCATATATGTGTTCAATTGTTGCTGCACACATTTAGAGAAGCTCCCTTCTTTTTGGCCAGGGCTTTGACAATTTTTCCTCTGTGCTGCGAGTCCATTCCGTGCTATACTGACAGACTGTGTCCTTATATCGCGGGAGGGACTTGCACATGTGCCGTAGGGGTGTGTCCCTCATGATTTTACCTGAGTACATTATACGTCAATACTTACTTGACCCTAAATCGAGATTTCGCCACATCCACAGTTCAAATATGCAGTTAACAAATATCTCTTATTGCCCATACAGTCGCCACATTAATCTCAGCCTCTCCGGCTCTCGACCAATACCAGGGGTGTGCTTCACACACTGCCCTTCTGCAGCTCCCCATCCCAAAGGCTCAACTGACAACCCTGCTCATACGCTATCCACGCTCCGCCCCAAAGGCGTGGCAACTGTTTCAAAGCTCATTGTTCACAGACCACTAAAAAATGCTCTGCACCTCCCGTGCACCTTAAGTCCTATACAGCAACATGGATGGTGACGCCACCTCTACAGTAAGGAAGTAAAGAAATTTCTGATATCTGGCCCTCCAATATGTTCACTTAAACACTCTCCGACCACAACGACAAACTTGACAAAATAAAAACATATACACGGCCGTCATCCTGCCCTTCTAACAGGGAATACCAATAATTCACGCGATCTGCCTGTACCTACAGTGTCGCCATGTAGATAAAGCCCCTCTGCAAGACCTAACCAGGAGAACACCTTCCGCAATACAAGCTACATTCACCTGCTAAGCTTTACTAGACAGGAATACTTTCATCCATGACCCGAGCTACAAAACCCAACCCACAGGAAATCCAATATTTACATAACTTCTGCCATCCGAACCCTTAAGTCAATCGCCTAAGCTGACTAGCAAAATTGATTGCCCCAAAACCACATATTCCCTAACAATGAACAAAGTCAACCAACGACACTCCTTGTCACCCCTAATTTTACAGAACGAACACCAATCAACACCGGTCCATCCCTCCTCAGTTTGCCAGATAGCTCAGTCTATACTTATACTCCATGATACGCTGACATCCTTTGGACCCCAACTCATCCGCTAACCTGCCACACTGCCTTTCCGGTCTGCTGGGCGCCCCACAGAAAGCAGGCAGGAATTTCTCCAAGGTGGTTCCTGAGGACTTCTTCACAGTGTGCACGCTCTGTGTAACTCGGCTTCTGTGGGTAACCTCACAGCCTTCCAGGCATGCTGTGGGACGAGGTGGCCTCTTTCTGAGCGATCGTAGCGAACCGTCCTCGGCAACCAATTGAAAAATGCCAGAGGAATCGAGGGTTCTCAATAACAATGTCCAAATCAACAACTTAGGCCCATCAAACTCCCCAATGCACAAACAGAAGACTCGGCCAGGGGAAAAGCTTTACTGTTTTTATTTCTCCAATAGACAGGGATCATACAGGAAAACAAAATTATCCAGCAATCTCAACTCCCGGACCTGTGTCACAAGGTTTTATGTCCTAATGATGTCACAAAACCCAGGTCCACCCAAAAAACCTACAAGGTATCCCCAATGGTTAATTATCACCTATAACGGTCCCACATATTAATCTAGTCCATTGGTTTGCCATGTCAGGTGGTTCCACCTGAGACTTCCCCCATAAGGTGCACACTACATTGTTGCAGGGTCGCAGGAAGGCCATTAGCCCATGCAACATTGTATATCACCTTACAACAAATGGTGCTTCTGGATTGGTTAGAGTGGGTCCTCCCAGGCCTGGGACCCTTTTCTGTTCACAGAGCTCAGTGTACCTTTCAAGGTAATGGGAATGGTTATGGAGCGCTGTGTGTTCCAAATTGTTACTACTGGTCTGACCACCTAGCCTGAGGGAGTGTTTCAAGGTAGCAGTTTTGGTGAGCAACACTTGTATCATTTCAGTCTGCTTTGCTGGGAACAGCTTCTCTTCTCACCACGAGTCAATGGGCACTGTCTTGCTCTGCTGTTTGAGGTGTGAAAGGACCACAAAACCAGGCTCTTTTATCTGTTATTATGCAGATTTTATTCTGAATTCTTGCAGGTGGCTTGCTGCCTCAGGAACCAGGAATTTTCCACCCGCCCTTGTCCTTGACTGTGAACCCCAGCTCTGCGCCTTGTGCTGTAGGACCTGTGTCTCCCCTTCCATGGATCTGAGGCCTGTGTTTCTAGCCTCATTCACTTTTAGTCACTCTAAAGGTTCCCTATATGCTTCTATAGCTACCTAAGGTTAGTTTCAATGAAGCATATGCAAGCTTGGTCCACGTATACTTTGCTGACTTGCATTTCTGCTTTGGCAAGTGAAAGAAGGGTTCTTAGCATTATGTAAATGTATCCATCCTCTACCTATGGGAGTCATAAGCATTATTTTGATGTCTAAAAGTAATAGAAACTAGTGTATGTCTGCGTTACCGCATGCATGAGTGCAGATTTGCTTCATGACTAATGCTGCTATGTCATGATGTCTCTAGTGACATCATCACTGCTTGGTTTTGCTGTAAGTCAGCCTGGTCCATTGATGAGACCCCTGTCTCCTCGAACCCATCAACTGGATACGGTTTAAATGGCTGTCTGAGAGATTATCTCTTGTCATATCGTTGATACATTGGTGCACTTGGTGGCTGGCCGAAACAACGAGTTACACCCTTCATTATTCATTCTGTGAGTTGACATTTGCATAGGGGATATGAGGGCCATTCCAGGGACCCTCTCTTCAGTGTCATGTACGAGTCACAGCTGTGACTCTATAATATATAAAGCAAACCCCATCAAACATATTGTGGATTTAAAAGGCTTGAAAAGAACCTTCCACCTGAGATGTGAAGGTAGAATTAACTCTTTCATCCAAGTCACACACAGCATAGTACCAACCAGTAGCCAGCACTGGAAGTTTACCTCCTAATCAGAGCCAGATGATCAATGCATTGTCGACATGCAAATTGGCTCAAATGCATCACAGCTTTTTTTAACCCAAGACAGACAGTTCTCAAGGATGCATCCTTGGCCTTGTCCATGAAAGATCATCAAATCTGGCATACAAATGATCTGATCAGATCCAACCATTTATTCCAAATTTGCTCAAGTGTTATAAAAATGTGTATGTAGAAATCAAATGTTGAAACATTTTGCTTTTGCTATAGATTTTCTACAGATCCTTAAAAAACAAGATTTCGTGTGCATATCTCGAATCATGTAATGGTCTATTTATTTACACCTGATACAAAAGATGAAATAGCGTACACAATTTGTAGTGTCATACAGTAATCTGTTCTAGATAGACTGGTGACTAACCTTTTTCCAAGTTAGATTCCTACGGTGGGCCAATCGAATTCCTCCTTTCACTGATATAGTTATGTACTGAATCAACCTACTGGTACTGGAATAGTATAGGGGCATGCAACAAGTCACTAAGCAGTCGCATCAGAGAGATGCTTACGGAAGACTTGGACCACATGTTAGAGAAGGGGTGAATGAAGAGGTTCAGAGTTCACAGTGGTTGGCACCTGTGGTTAGGGAACAACATCTACTGATCTAATATAAATGGGACTCCCTGTACGTAGAGTGAGGCATTCATCTATCTTCAGTGTGATTGAAATTTAATTTGCATATGATCAGATTATGTTATCTGAGGTATATTGGCATTGCAAGTTATTCATTACACGTCTGGAGTCGAACTGCTTGTGCTTCATGCCACCTGGTTTGTCCAGACATATTTGTACTTCTTAAACATTATGGCATATTTGTATTTAGTTGTACTGAGAAGGAAGAACAGACACGTGGTTGAGATATGTGTTAAGATTATCTGAAAATTATTGCATTGTGCCAAAGAGTAAATGTCAAGGGGGGAGGAAGGTGTCTGAGGTCCAATATTTTGGACACATGCTCTCATGCGAGGGAATAAATTCATATCAGAACTTGGTGGCAGTAGTAAGAAAAGCACCACAGTAAAAAGACAAAGAACCGTTACCACAATTTCTCAGTTTAGATGGCTTCCGCACTAAATGTGTAAAGCGTTTTGCATGTAAAGCAGGACTACTAAGGAATTTACTAAAGAAGGGAGTCTTGTGTGTATTGGATGATGCAGTGTTTAAGGTTTTGAATGATATTTGTAAGGCACCTATACTGGGACGTTCAATTGTGAGAGGAACATTTTCATCACAATAAATACCAATTTATTTATTTATTTTAAATGTCTAGGGTTAGTTAAACAGATGTGTCTTGAGCCTTTTCCTGAACCACTGGTAGAAAGGCTCAGTTTGTATGTGTAGTGGCAAATTGTTCCAGAGGTTGGCTGCCACTACCGGGAAGCTAAATCCCCTGGCTCTTTTCTTTCTAAATCTCAGGATGAGGAGGCAATGAGGAGGTCTAGCTGGCATGTTTTTATATCCTATGGGCTACTTAGGAAGGGGCGTTGTTGGCCAAGAAGCAATGGGCAATTGATAGGGTTTTGAACTTGATTCTTTACTGGACAGGGAGTCAGTGGGCCGATCTCCTTCTTTCTGAGATATGGTCAGACTTACTCAGGTCCAGTGCTGCTCGAAGAGCATTGTTTTGGAGAAATTGGAGCCTGTTCAAGTTCTTTCCAGAGGTGCCACAAAGTAGGGCATCACAATAGTGCAGTTTGGACCCAACAAGGGCACCGGCCACAGTGAGGCGATTAGCAGTAGAGAAGAATTGTTTGCTCGTCCGTATGACATTTGTGGCATAGGACGCTGAGGAGGTAATGTTGTTAATTTGGCGGGTCATACTGAGCAAAGTATCCAGGTAAATGCCAAGTGTTTTCACTGAGGTTGTGACAGGAATCTTGTGGCCATCCATGTTAAAGAGGCGGTATGCAGGATCAAGATTCAGAAGACGGGATGGATTGCCAACTAGCAGGCGCTCTGTTTTCTCATCGTTCAGGCAAAGGCTGTGCTGAGCCCTTCAGGTTTGTATTATTTCGTAAACAGTGTTCACATTGGTGCAGTTCTGGGCATGGACATTAGTTAGGGGAATGAGAATGTGTGTGTCGTCTGCATAGTTAGTCAAGGAGATGCCCAGTGAGTTGCGGTGGTAGAAAAGCGGCTTGGTATAAATGTTATAGAGGGCGGGGGGGGACAGAAGTCTTGTGGGACCCCATAGGTGTTTGGCACCAGGAGGTGGGGCGGGCAGCGGTCTCACCTACGAAGACTCTGGATGTTCTGTTGTTGAAGAAGGGGGTGATCCAGCTGGCAGCTTCTGGGGAGAAGAACAAGTTACTTACCCCTAGTAACGTTCCTTCGATTGGTTGTTCCTCCCATGTAGTCCTCATCTTTGATAATTATCTTTCCAGCTTAAGCTGCTTCAGAAAAAAAATGTCTCGACAGGGCACTGTGCGGTAGCAACGATTACTTGAGGGCCTCTGTCTGACCGTCGTATATATGTAGCACGCACAGCGCCCGTTTGCTTCAGTCCTTAGACCTTAAAAGACTCTCAGAGAGCACAGAGTGTAAAATATGTAAATTCTGCAGTGGGGTAGGTTGGGAGGGGCAGTGAAGAATGGGTGGGAGGAACATCCAATCAAAAGAATGTTATCAGGGGTAAGTAACTTGTTCTTCGAATGGATTATGTCCTCCCACGTATTCCTCATCTTTGATAGCCTCCCAAAGCAGTAATAGTCTTGGAGGTGGGAAAAGAATTTAGATTTGTCCTTACCAGTTAATATGGACAGAGCGCAAGATAGCTTTCTCAAAAGCTCCCTCTTGAGTAGAAGAAGTGTCCAGGGGGTAATGTTTTACAAAGGTGTGTATGTTACACCAAATGGCTGCTGCACAAATGTCTTTAATTGATACTCCTCTCTGAAGAGCGGAAGAAGCAGCCATGCCCCTGGTTGAGTGAGCTTCTAGACCCTCTGGGGGATCTTTACATGCCAATCTATAGCATTTTTGGATAGCCAGAATAATCCATCTGGATAGAGTTTGCTTTGTTATTGCTAAACCCAATTTATGGCCTGTGTATCTGATAAATACTTGGTTGTCCTAGCATATTTTTGACATTCACGAGATATAAAAACCGAGAGCCCTCCTAGGGTCCAGTCTATGTAACCTCTCCTCCTCCTTTCCAGGATGAGGAGGTGGATAGAAAGTTGGTAAAATGATCTTTTGGGACAAATGGAAGCCAGAAACTATGTTTGGAAGAAACAAAGGTTTCACTTTAAGAATCACCTTACCCTTATAGAAGACCATATATGGAGGTTTACAAGACAGTGGCCCTCATTCCGAGTTGGGCGGTAAGGGTTTGCGGTCACCGGTAAGGAGACCGGTGGCGTTAAACCCTTACCGCCCAATTCCGAGGTCCGTTAGCGGGACCCGCAAAGGACGTGTGTTCTAACCACACGTCCATTGCGGGTCCCGCTAAGGGACCAGGGCGCTAATAACGGGCCTGCTATTTGCGGACCCGTAATTAGCGCCTTCCCCATTCCCATTGAGCCCTATGGGGACTCAAATGGGAATGAACCACAGAATGGAGATTTACCGGGTCCTCCAAGGTCGGAATGACCCCGTAAGTCCCCATTCTGCCAGACCGGACCCGGGTTTGGAGGCAGTCATGGCACTAATAGCGCCATGGCTACCTCCAAACTCGGAATGAGGCCCAGTGTTTGCAATTCGCTCACCCTGCGGGCAGATGTGATTGCGACTAACAAAACAGTTCTTAGTGTTAATAGTCTTAGTGGACATGAATGCATGGGTTAAAAATTGATGCATGTTAAGAATTTTAATACAAGATTTAAATCCCAAACACGGACCTGAAAGGGAGCAGGAGGAACACATTAGTGAGTCATTTAAGAAACCTAATGATTAAAGGGATTTTAAAGTATGAGGTTTCCTCTGATGTACGCTTGAAAATCGAAAGCGCTGACAAACAACCCTTTATTGTTGTGATCTGGAGCCCCAGATTTGCTAAGTGAAGAAGAAAAGATAACACTGTTGGTGTATCGCACTGAAATGGATCCACATTCTTATCCCTGCACCAACTTCTGAACTTGTTCCAACAACAGCGGTATAAAGATTTTGTTGCTCAGAAAGTCCGGGTACCACGTTCTCCTGGGCCAGTCCGGGGCAATTAGGATCATGGCTTTCCTGAACTTTCTCAACCTCCTGATCACGTGAGGAATGACCGGGACTGGAGGAAACACGTAAAGAAGTGGAAACTCCCAGTCCACCACAAACGCGTCTCCTAGAGCAGAATAGCTCGCACTTCCGGTTGACACTGGTCGCGGACAGATCCACTTGAGGGGTTCCCCAAAGGGTAAAGATCTCTTGAATGGCTTCCTGAGCTAGTTCCCACTCGTGGGAAACTGTGCTCTGCCTGCTCAGAGCGTCCGCTGCTGTGTTCTCCTCTCCGGCTAGGTGAACTGGTGATAGGGAGATTCCTTCTTGAATTGCCCAGACCCAAAGCTGCAATGTCTCTTTGCACATCCGTCATTATCAGGACATTTCTTCCCGGCACAGAGGGCAGAAAAGCCTTCAGCGCAATTCTGATTGCTCTCAGCTCCAAAAGATTGATTTGTAGTTTGGACTCCAACGGAAACCAACGACTACTGAATGTCAGATTGTTGGCATTTGCTCCCCACCTCGTGAGTGAGGCGTACGTCACTACCGTTTTCTCTGGCCATGGTTGCCAAAAAGGTTCTCCCTTCAGAATGGTGTCCTCGCAGGCCCACCACAAGAGATCATGTGGGACCCTGTTTGGAACCTGAAGTAGGTCTGACATCTTGCCTGAGATGTGGGACTATTTAGTCCTGAGAGTCCATTGCAGTGATCTCATTCTCAGATGAGCCTCTGGCATCAGAAAAATGCAGGATGCCATGAGGCCAAGCAACCTCAAACAGTCGAAGGGCGGAAGACATTGGGCACTCTGAAATTTGGTGACCATCTGCAGAATGTGATGAGCCCTCACCTCAGGTGGCAAGGCTTTTCCAGTGGAGGCATCCAGGACTGCTGCAATAAATTGGAGTCTTTGAGATGGTATCATGTTTGACTTCTTGTGATTGAGGAGAAGCCAGTTTGTGGAGAAAGTGGCAAGTCACGCTGAGATGTTCCAGGGTCTGTTCAGGAGAACGAGCCCTGATCAGCCAATCGTCCAGGTAGGGGTAGACGTGAATCCCCCCTCTCCTGAGACTCGCTGCCACCACTACCATCAACTTGGTGAATACCCTCAGGACAGAGGTCAGCCCAAATGGCAGAACTCGAAATTGATCATGAGAACCACCAACTGCGTACCTCCGGTACCTCCTGTGCTTCTGATGGATAGGCGCATGAAACTAAGCAACCTGGAGGTCCAATAACACCATCCAGTCTTGGAGTTGGAGGTCCTGAAGGATCCGAGAAAGGGTAACCATCTTGAACTTGTCCTTCCTGAGGAACTTGTTCAAGTTTCTTAAGTCCAAGATGGGTCTCAATCCTCTGTCCTTTTTGGGGATTAGAAAATACAAGGAGTACCAACCCTTGTTCCTCTCCACTGCAGGTACTGGTTCTATTGAACCTTTCTCTAGCAGGGTCAACATTTATTGCATAAGAAGCGGATATGGAATTATCAATGTGCTGTTTCCGGGTGGATAATCCTGAGGCCTTTTTAGAAAAGAAAGGCAGTAACCCTGTGCTACCGTTTCTAGTGCCCAAGCATCTGAAGTAATGTCACACCATTCTTTCAGATGCTGTTGAACTTAGGGCCCTTTATGAACATGCATGTAATAGATGGGATCATACAGAATACCTCTGAGTCCAAATAATCGAACCAACTCAGGAAGATGGCAAAGTACTGTTTTATTAACAATTATCTAAGACGGGGATTACAATGAAAATCAACGGATGTACCCTCGATTTCTCTCAGCAATTTTCACACAAACCATATCTTTTAAATCACAAAATGCGCCAGAAGTGACGTCATACAACGTGACAAATAATGAAAAATCTACTACGAGTCAGGATTGTCTTAAGGGGAACATCTAAGTATATTATCTATAGGAACTAGGAGTGTGATTTGCTGCCCACTATCAGGTGGACAATATATGCCTACCTCTAAAACATGTCATCTTCAGAAACATTAAATACTCGGTTTCTCATTGGTTTTCAACTATAATGTCCTTCGTTATTTGGACCACTACAATTGGTTGGCACGCTTGTGCCATGTCTGGACAATTCGGTTCATTTAGCAGCACATAAGCCCAGACCCAGGTGCAAGGAGATGGGGCATGACACTACCTCCCCACCCAATTATCCCAAAATCACTCTTTCCCCATGCCTTCTGTCATGAAGATTGTCTTTGAACTTGGCCTTGCAAAAGTATCCTTGTCTTCAGAATACAAGGGAGTGCAAGCTCTCACTATCATGTTCTGGGAGTCCAAGTCCAAACTCTATTTTCATCCGTGGCTCACGTGACAGGAGACCATGATTTGGTCCATTTTGCAGGTTTTAAATGTCTTAAATGAATTAAACTTGGCATTCTTCGTGTTCTTTCTTTGCACCTTAACAAGGGATGATTATTCCTTTGCATGTTCGCCCCTTTCCAGAATAGATAGCTGACCTTGACTGGTTCCGTCTTGACTCCAGGCCAGACAACCTCGCCATGCAGCTCCACGATTCAGCTTATTCTTGCTGCAACACAGTTTTCTGTTTCCTCTTCATGAGTCCTGGGTTACTAAATTCATGATAGCGATGTCCAGCTTCTATACAATGGCGGCTTCGCCTGCATTCTATTCACCACGTATAGCCACCTTATATGATGACTTAGTCGACTTGCGTTTCAGCATCTGTACAATTATTGAGCGGTTGATTCTCTGCAGCACCTGGTGCACGTTTAATCTTCCTTTTCGCATTTACAAATTTACTTGATTTTTTACTTCGTCATTAGTTTCTGTAGGATCCATACATCCTTTTCAGCCAGTATCTCGAGATGTTGTATGCGTCTCTTGTGATGTCACTAGCTCCTTTCTTTGCTCTTTTCATATTCCTTCGGGGAGTTCCTCTCTTAGGTTGTCATCGCTACGGGGATACATTTGGTACGCTTGTCTCAATGGATATTTTCTTTCGAACACACACTGTGGTATTGTCACAACTGCTGTTGTCAAACACGGCATGATCTCAGGTCTCCAACATATGGGAGGTAGGGTTTCCTGTGAGAGCCTGCCTCCCACTGGGGTCTTTTGGATTAAGGCTTCAGAGAGGTTTTGAGGCAGCTGAAGCCGCGGCTGGGAGCAAAACTGCTGCTGCTTTGGCTGATTTAGTACCTCTCCCTCGTCCACCACGTGGGAATCTTCTGTGGCCTCTATCACTGGCTTGTCCTCTCCCTCTTCCAACTGAGGAGTAGAAATAAAAGGACTTACCCCTCCAAGATGATGCACCGGAGTAGGAATGTTGAGGGTGTCTAATGGCGGCACTAACAAATTTAGCTGCCGCTTTTGAGGTCTGTAGCCTTTCCAGACTTTCAACAGCCTTGCTACCAAACAATCTCGAGCCATCAAAAGGCATATTGAGTAAACTAGATTGCACGTCTGGTGCAAATCCAGACTTCGTCAACCACGCAAATCTGCATAGCACGGTACTAGTCTCCATGGATCTACTAATACTATCTGCAGTACCCAGACCTGACTGGAGGCACTCACACATTGCCTCCTTACAATCCTTGATGATAGCTAGGAAGCCGTCTCTCTCTTCCCCTTCGGGGATGTAATCAGCTGCCATTGCTGTGCAATTCCACAGGATGAATGAAAATGTAGACAAGACACAAGTGACATTTGTCGATTTCAAAGCCATTCTACCCGGCAGTAAATACTTTCCATGCCCAAGCGTCCACCTGCTTATCATCCATGTCTGTAGGAATGGTAGGGTAAGCAGATTGTTTTGTGGATGTGGCTGCCTGGATCAACAAACTTTCCGGAGTCGGGTGCTTGGTTAAATAATCTGGGTCACTGCTGGATGGCCTATATTTTTGGGGACAGTTCTTATTAACCGCAGAAATAGAATCTGGGGTTTCCCAATTTGTGATAACCCTTTTTTGTAAAGCAATATGGAAGGGCAAAATGGGATCCCTCTGTGGACATTGGTCTAATATGTCCATTAAGTCATCTTGTTGAATAGGAGGAGCAGGTCTACTCCATCCCAAATATTCTACTGCTCATTAATTGTCTATATGAGCTATCAGTGTGATCTGCAGGATCTCCCAAATTCAAGCTCAGGAGATGTATCTACCCCACCAGCATATTGTAATTTTTCATGCAGGTCTTTAAGCCTAGGTTCCTCTGAAATAAATTAATCTGGCACACTTGGAGTGCCATATTGAAGGCCATAAGTTGTTTGATCTTCGTCAGATGGTTCATGTTGTTCATAAATTGAAGAAAGAGATTTGAAGAAATCTTTTTGTGGCAGAGGTTTATAGGATTTCTCTTGTGTTGCCTTCAATGGCTCTGAAAAACTCTTCGTAGTAGGCTTCGAGGCCAATGGTGTCAAAGTCTTTGACTTAGGCGTCGATGGCTTCGATATGGGTGTCGAAGGTTCCGACGTTAAGGGCGTCGATGGAACGGTACTTGTTTTCGTCAAATTTGTCTTCGCCAAAGCCCTCGAATAGCTGGACTCGCGACTTGTCGAGGTCCTCGACACTTATTCATTCTTTCGAGGCCTCATGGACTGTCGATGATTGTCAGGTCTCGAGGGTGCACAGGGTTTGGCCTTAGACTTCCCTTTGTTCTTTTTTTGCAGAGCGACCGGGACATGCTCTTTTTTCTGTTCTTTTAAGGGAGTAGGGGCATCTCTATCAAAGATTTTCTTCATTCCCCTCCGAAACGCTTCCCATTTAGCTGGGGAGTCGGATTTCGTTGGACATTTGATTCTCCCGGGTGAGGAGTCACTAGACGGAGAAGGAGACCTATGACGTCTTTTCTTCGACTTCTTGGCGGAAAATGAAGAATGACGCAACCAACTTCTCGATCGAGATTTCTTCGATCTTTTTCGACAAGGAGAATCTCTCGATTCATCAGAAGTATGTTTTTTGGGAACAGAAGGGGAATTCTACCCACCGCCAATTTAACTTTATGCTGTCTCAGAGCCATGTCAGTCATCGCCTGACAGGAATTACACTCCTTCGCATGATGCTTCGTGCCGAGGCACCACAGGTAAACGCGGTGAGGGTAGGCGATGGACATCTTCGACCCACAATTCTGACATTTCTTAAAACCTGTCTTGGGCGTTGGAGTCAACGGTGAAGACATGACGTTTTCTTTAAAGAACCGAAGCATGCCGTAATTTCTCTTAAAGCGAAAGCTGCATCAGAAAAACTGAACTGAAGCCAACGGGCGATGCGCGTGCTACATATACTGCAGGAGACGTCAGCGGTCGGGAGGCCCTCGAGGGACATTAAGTCATGAACGCTATCGCACATCGCTCTCTGTCGAGAATTTGTTTTTCAGAAGCAGCTGAAGCTGGAAAGATAATTATCAAAGATAAGGAGGAATACGTGGGAGGACACAATCCATTCGAAGCAGGCTACTGCTGTCAGATTTTGGCGTGGAGTATTGTGGTCCACAAGATCAAACACCGCTGAGAGGTTACGTAACAACAGGTGGGAGAGCTTTCCTGTGTCGTTGGCATCGTGTTCTGACTTGAGTGTCGTGTAGACCGTTGAAACCTCCGTCCTCAAGTGACGCACAGGGGAACTAAAAGAAACCCGCTGTGCGACCTTTGGGGCCACAGGTGGGAGATGTTACTTCCCGGATCCACGGAACCTCTGGAACACCAATGCTGCTGTCAAAAAGAGCGAGGTTAAGTACAAGGCAATTACAGTATATAATCACAATAACCAAAGCATCTGAATAGCCTTACCTATTCGGTGTTTGGAAAACCCAGGAAACCTAGGAGGGAGGTTCGAGACTCAGATGAGGCGGTCCCTAGAACATGAGGACCGTAGACAAGTGTGGATGCAGGATAAACCACCAGTCGGACTGAAGGCGTGACTTGAATCCCAAAAAGGGAAATGGCGTAAAAGTTCAACAAGGTACCAAGGGATGATCCAAAGGCAAGTCAGGGTCGTGTCCGAAATCCAGCAACAGGTAAACAGTTCCAAGCAAAGGTACAAAGGGGTAATCCGAAGGAGTCCAAGAGAGAGTTCCAAGATCAAGGTAAACCAGGAAAGCAAACCAAAACGTAACGCCAAACAGGGTCTGAAGACAGCTGAGAAGCAATGAGTGTTCCCTTTTCTCAAGCCTTATATACTGAGCGTTTCGGGATCATGTGACGTCCACCAAGGTCACGTGATGAACGCCACTCTGGATCACGTGAGCAAGTGACCGATCGGCGTGGAGATGTAAAACCGCCTCTTCTGCTGTATGTTCTCCATGGCAACTGCCAGTGCAGGAAGGGTTGCAATCGAGCCCGTGAATCATACCTGGTATGGAGCTTTCGGTCCTTTGGGTAAACCGAATCACATGAGCCTCGAACCCTGGAGGGAGGTGTTGGGGAAATGTGAGCAGTATTCTGGTGTGCAGTGGATCGGCGTGCAGAGGATCGCCTAACATAGCCCCCCCCAACGGTCCACGACCCCGTGGGCAGGACGGGTGATCCCTATGGAAGCGAGCCACCAACCGAGGAGCGTCAAGATCAAAAGCGGAAACCCAAGAACGCTCCTCCGGTCCATAACCCTTCCAATCTACTAAATACTGGAGCCTACCCCTAAACCAACGGGAGCCCAAAATGGCTGACACCTCAAAAACATCAGGAGAGGCCAGGGACACCGGAGCAACAAGGGCCCGAAGGCGGGAAGAATCAGGACAAGGCTTGAGGAGAGAGACATGAAATACAGGATGGATACGCCAAGAACTTGGGAGAACTAGACGAAAAGTCACTGGATTCACAACCTGAGAGATCACATACGGGCCAACGAAACGAGGTAGAAGTTTCCGGCAACCCACCAGGCGAAGGTGCCGTGAAGACAACCACACCTTAGAACCCACCACCAGGGGAGGAGCAGCCAGGCGCTTGCCGTCAACACGAGCCTTCATAGAAGCCTTTGCTTCAGTAAGATGGACCACAGTACTAGCATGAACAGCAGACAGATCCCTAAGACAAGCCGTGGCCGCAGGATTCGAAGAAACAGAAGCATCAGGGACAGGCAAGACCTTGGGGTGTTGGCCGTAGAGGGCGTAGCAAGGAGAAAAACCCGTAGCAGAATGAGCCGCGTTATTGTATGCGAACTCAGCAAGCCGTAAAGCGCCCAACCAGGAGGTCTGTTGCTGCAATATAAGACACCGAAGATACTGCTCCATAGATTGATTTGTCCTTTCGGTCTGCCCATCAGTCTCAGGATGATAGGCCGAAGAATACCTGGTATCGAAGCCAAGTAATTTAGTCAATGACCTCCAAAAACGAGATGTGAATTGTGACCCTTGATCGGATACAATGACCGAAGGGAGTCCAAATAACACGAACACATGTTCAAAAAACAAGTCTGCTAAGACTGGGGCCGAAGGAATACCCTTACAAGAAACAAAACGAGCCATTTTTGTGAACGTGTCCACCACCACCCAGATGGTGTCAAAACCTCGTACCTTGGGGAGATTGGTTACGAAATCCATTGTCAGTGTATGCCAAGGTCTTGGAGGTACCGGAAGCGGAAGCAGCAGCCCAACCGGTCGTCCTCTTCGATGTTTAGCCTGAGCACAAACAGCGCATGAATTGACATAGCATTCCACATCGCGCTTCATAGAGGGCCACCAGCACCAGCGCTTTAGGAGATCCAAGGTGCGCTCTTGGCCGGGATGGGCATTGAAGGGAGCATCATGAGACCACTCAAGGGCCAAGTTACGAGTGTCAGGTGTGGGAAGAAACAGACGTTCATGCACGAAAGGCAAACCATCAGAATAAACGGGGTCCCAATCCTGCAGTTGGTCGGAATGATTGCTAGTCCAAGCTCGTACAGAATCTAACAATGACAAAGAGGGAGTGCAGAGACAAATCACATGACTCTTTCCAAGAACAGTGTCAGGGAAGGTTGGCAACTCGACCCCACCCGGGGATCGTGACAAGGCGTCCGTTTTTCCATGTGAGTTTCCAGGACGATGCATAATGTGGAAATCAAAAGCGGAAAAGAAAAGATGCCACCGGACCTGTCTGCTATTGATGCACTTCAATGAGGCCAGATCCTGTAGATTTCGATGATCTGAGTATACAGTGATTGGATGCTTAGCCCCCAGAAGATGATGGCGCCAGACACGAAAGGCGTCCATGACAGCCAGGAGTTCCTTCTCCGTTACGGTATAATGGGTCTCTGTATTGGAGAACTTACAGGAGTGGTATGCCACCGGGTGCAACTTGCCTGTTGTAGGACATGTCTGAGACAATACCGCACCAAGAGCAAAAGAAGAGGCATCCGCCTCAACTATGAACGGAAGATCGGGATTGGGGTGCTGGAGTACCGGTGCGGTAGTGAAAGCGGTTTTCAAAGCCTCAAAATATTCCTGATGTTCTTTCTGCCATCGATAGGGTACCTGAGGGCTGGTCAGGGCTGTGAGTGGAGCAACAATTGTGGAAAAGGAGGAAATAAAACGTCTATAAAAGTTGGCAAAGCCCAAAAAGGCCTGCAAGGACTTGAGTGTTTGAGGAACTGGCCAATCTAGGACTGCTTTAACCTTGGATTTGTTCATGGATAATGCCCCAGGGGTAATGTGGAAGCCCAGAAACTCAACTGACGTTTTATGGAACTGACATTTCTCGGGTTTGGCAAATAGGGAATGTTCCCTCAGACGGGATAATACTTCCCAGACATGCTTTACATGGTCATCAAGATTCCGTGAAAAGATCAAGATGTCATCCAAATTAACTGTCATGATGCCTACCTCCAAGGAGCCAGGTCCGACCCAGCAACCCCAGAGGCAGGCATCATTTCCCCCAGGGAAGTGCCAGCGGGCCCAAGCTGGGAGCCCTTTGGACACAGTCCTGGCGCCTTAGGCGCCAGGCTCATGTTGGACCCTTGTCCTGGCGCCTCAGGCGCCAGGCTCATAAAGCTAGACATGTGTTCAAGTGTTTTAAGGTGCACTTACCTGATGCAGACCATGCTGCTACATCCAGGCCCTCTTGAGGCCTGAATGGAACTACTTTACCTGTGGAACTACTTTCCCATGGGTGTGGTCGGGAAAGGATACATACATGATCATGGAAGGATACCTGGAACTTCTTCCAAAGCTATTTAAACCACGCCCGATCAGCAACTCACGCTTCGCGTTGTTCTGCTCCTCGCAGCTGGACGCTCACCGTGTCAGCTCCTACATCTGGACTTCAGCCACGCCTGTCAGCATCCTGGGTCACCTGCTAAGAGAGAATTGGAGAGAAATAAGACCTTACCTGCTAAAGCTGCATCACGGAGACTTTACACCGACGATCCTGAAAGGGAAGACATTTAAAAGCATTTCGCTTCGATCGCTGCAGCGGTGCATTTCACTCACCTTTCCTGGGCACCTCATCTTCAGCAGCGATCGTCCGGATCCGCAGCCACTTCCCAGAGCCTAGAGAGAAAAAGACAAGAACACAAGGTGAGAGAAGGAAGATAAAAGGAAAAGCTCAGTTTCCTTCTAAGACTTACCTGTTGGGTCATTCCCATTTCATTTCGGGTCCTGCCGCTTCCTGGCATTCCGGACCTCGGCCCCTATGGGGAAAAAAGACAAAGGCCCTCATTACAACTCAGGCGTTAAGGGTTAACGCCACCGTTAACCCTTAACGCCTGATTCCCACCTTAACGCCTGCTTTTTGCAGGCGTTAAGTTCCATGGTGCTAAGGCACCTTGGTGCTAATTACGGCACCGTAATTTACGGTGCCGTAATTAGCGCCTTCCCCACTCCCATTATGCCCTATGGGGCAAAAATGGGAATGGGGAAGGGAAAATGGGAAATGGGGATTTACCGCCCCACTCACCTTGTAATGGGGCGGTAAATCCGCCATCCACCATGGTGGTAAAGTTGGTGCACTTAGCACCTCAGTTGTAATGAGGGCCAAAGACATTGAATGAGCGAATGCAAAGACATTACCCGAAAGCTCATCCAGAACTTACCTGTCATTTACTGGAACTGCACGTTTCACTTTGGGTCGGCGCCATATCTCCGGCATTCCGAACCCCGGCCCCTAAGGGGAAAAAGACATAAGCGTTAGCGTTTGCTGCAATAAGACAATGAACATTATTATTGAGCTTGAACTTTTGAACTTGCTACAGAACTCTTACAGCACCTGAAAAGTCAAGCTTAATTGAACTCCCATCAAACCTCAATCCAGTGAAGTAACTGGGTTTCAACGCGCCCCTGCATCAGAAGCAGGATGGAGAACTCATCCTTCCAGACCCTAAGGTGAGACTTCACGGGGAATTAAGGAAGGGTATCGTGGAGGGTTGGAAGGGAGTGGGAGGCTTGAGCATTATTCCGTCAGTAGGTAATACTCCCTTTTCACGCACAGGGGAATATTCCTGCGAACCAGTGAGTCCATCTTCAGAGTCCTGCGCTTCACCATAGAAGAAGCATCAGCACTCAAAGCCAGACCTGCGCCTCTGTGGGAATCAGGTGAGCGTGACAGAACGCGAAGACTACCCACAATTTCCCACCGGGCGCTATGGAGACTTCCGAGACAGATCAGCTGGCCCAGCTTTTGGGGGAATTACGGGCAGAAGTGCACTCAGCCCGCCAGAAGACTAACGCTCTCAAAAGAGAACTGATCCTATCCAAGGAAAGAACAGATGACCTGGCCAAAAGGTTATTGCAGGCCCAGGCAGGGCACACTCCTTTACCTAATTCCGGAGATACTTCCACTTCAATGGGTTTGAATAACCTGTACAAATTAATCTACCTGGACACATGCCTTTGGCCCCGCCTGAACGTTTTGCGGGGGATCCCAAGAAATATGCCGTCTTTATGAACCAATGTCGTTTACACTTTCTATGCAGACCCGGGGCCTTCCCTAACGACCAAACCAAGGTAGCCTTTATACTATCTTACCTCAGTGGCAGTGCTGCCGATTGGTCTATTCCATTGGTAAATCAGGATGATCCCATTCTCCAGAATTTTCAGGGTTTCCAGGCCAGCATGGAAAGATTGTTTGCTCGACACTCTCAAGGACAGGCCCTTGATAACGAACTGCTATCCTTACGACAAGGTAATCAGGATCTTCTGTCCTACGTTGCCACCTTTAATAGACTGGTTGTGGAAACTGGATGGCCAGAGAACAAAAGGATCACATTGTTTCATCGAGTCCTGCGCGGAGAGCTTAAGGATGTTCTAGCTCAGATAGTAGATCCACCCCAGGTCTGCGCAGACTACATAGACTTGGTGGTTCAACTTGATCACAGACTTCAAAATAGAAAAGCAGATCGGTTCAAGTACGAAACCCGAGTACCGATCAAAACCCACGCTAACTCCAAGAGTACCGACGTATCCAAACCTATGCAAATCGGCGGTGTTAAAGGACCATTAACACAGAAGGAATGAGAGAGAAGGCGGCAAATGCAACTTTGCCTGTATTGCGGGACTTCCGGTCACTTTCTTTGAAATTGTCCGGTTAAACCACCTAAGAAGGTGGTTGGAGCCACTGATAACTATTTATTGACACCTGATTCGGGAAACAACCTAGCCCGACAAGCGTAGGGGTCCGCTTGCCGAGCTTGAAAACAAACTCTTTGACCTCGCATTTTGTCATGCCAATGGTGCTCGTGGACCCAAAACAGCCTCAGCTGTTGCATGCTATAAAAGCATACATCGACAGTGGAGCTATTGGAAATTACATAGACTGTGAATTGGCTTCCAGGATTAAGCTCCCTCTCCGCCCGAAAGTAACCCAAGATGTCATTACTACAGTAGATGGAACCGAAATAACCTCAGGGCCTGTAACGCATTCCACTGTTGAAATGACACTGGTGGGTCAGGGTGGACATCGGGAAGCAATCGTGTTTGATGTGATCAAGGCCCCACAATTTCAAGTAATTCTTGGAATTCCTTGGTTAGAAACACATAATCCCAGAATTGACTGGCGAGCAAAGAAGATAAGTTTTCCTCATTGTAAACCAACTTGTTACCCAAGAAATCCAGTTATGGGTCTAGCCTCAGCAACTTCCACCCCTGTACAGCTACCGTCAGAATACCAAGAATTCCAAGACGTTTTTCAGAAGGAACAGGCTAACACGTTACCTCCCCATCGGTCTTATGATTGCCAAATCGATCTGGTACCCAATGCTCAACTACCTTGTAGTAGGATTTTTGCTCTTACGGAACCTGAGAACCTACATTTGCGTCAGTATTTAGACCAGTACCTAGCCAATGGTTTTTTCCGCCCGTCCAAGTCTCCTGTCTCCTCAGCTCTGTTCTTCGTGCCGAAAAAAGAGGGTGACCTTAGAACATGTATAGACTATCGCGCCCTAAATCAAATAACGATTAAGAATCGTTATCCTCTGCCCCTGATCCCTGAGCTTATCGACCAGGTGAAAGACGCTTGTGTGTACACCAAGTTAGATCTCTGAGGAGCTTATCACCTGGTGCGTATAAAAGAAGGCGACGAATGGAAGACTGCATTCCGCACCAAATTTGGGCTCTTCGAATATCAGGTGATGCCCTTCGGTTTGTGCAATGCACCTGCCGCCTTTCAGTACTTTATGAATGATGTTCTTCGGGAACTTATCGACGTCTGTGTCATTGTTTATATTGACGACATCCTGGTGTACTCCTCTTCAGAATCCGATCACAGAAAACATGTTAGGGCAGTTCTTGAGAAATTGCACCAGCACAGACTATTTGCAAAGCTCGAAAAATGCGTTTTTCATACCACAGAAGTGGAGTTTCTCGGATTCATCCTGACACCTCAAGGAGTCCGAATGGACTCGCGAAAGGTGGACGCCATCCTCAAATGGCCATCTCCTAGCTTGGTGAAGGGAGTTCAGAGCATGCTCGGCTTCGCCAATTTCCATCGAAGATTCATCCCGGAATTTTCCCGAACAGTCCAACCCATCACAGCTCTCCTAAAGAAAAACAAACGCTTTGAATGGACTCTTGAGGCCGAACAAGCCTTTCAGGACCTGAAAACCATATTCACCTCTGCACCTATATTGAAGCACCCGCACCCAGATCTCCCTTACATTGTGGAAACCGACGCATCCAGTTCGGCCATGGGAGCTGTCCTGTCGCAAAGAGACCCAGAAACTAACCAACTACACCCTGTGGCCTTTTGGTCCAGGAAATGTTCTCCTCCTGAAATCAACTACGCAATTACTGACAAAGAGTTACTGGCTATTAAATCTGCTTTCAAGGCTTGGCGTCACTACCTACTCGGGGCAAGACACACCATCACCGTAATTACGGACCACAGAAATTTACAGTATTTAAAGACGGCCAAGGCTCAATCTTCACGACAACTCCGATGGGCTCTATTCTTTGCGGAATTTGATTTTGTAATTACCTATCGCCCTGGCTGCAAGAATGGTAAAGCGGACGCCTTATCCCGGATTGGCATGGAAGAACCCAATTCGAGTTTAGAACCTGTGCCAATCATACCTGAACAAAGAATCTTAGGCCTAACTTCATTGCAAACTATTGAGGACATCCAAACGCAAGTAAAACAACTTCTAGACTCTTCAGCCTTACTGGAATGGAGTCAAAAGGGTCCACATTACACCGTTAAGGATGACTTACCCTACTTCCAGGAGCGGTTGTTTCTGCCTAGTAAAGAATTGCAAGAACTTGTTATTGCCCATCATCATGAATCATTAATGGAAGGACACCCTGGTATCGCTAAAACGGAGGAATAAATCAAACGCCACTTCTGGTGGCCTTCTTGGAGAAAAGACATAAAGTCTTTTGTATTGTCTTGCAGAATTTGCGCCCAAAACAAGGGTCAAAAGAAAAGGCCAGCCGGCCTACTTCAACCCTTGGATATTCCACCGGCACCATGGCACACCTTGTCAATGGACTTTATAACTGACCTGCCTCCTTGTGCTGGTTACAACACTATCCTTGTAATTGTGGATCTATTCTCCAAAATGGCCCACTTTATCCCTTTAAAAGGTTTGCCTTCAGCTTCCACCTTGGCCAAGGAATTTCTGGAGAATATTTTTTGCATACATGGTTTCCCTTCCATATTAGTCTCGGATCGTGGAAGTCAATTTATCTCCCATTTTTGGAAGATGTGTTGCCAACTAGCACAAATAGATGTGCGGCTATCCACCAGCCACCACCCCTAGACCGACGGACAAACCGAGAGAACTAATCAGACTCTCGAGCAATATCTTCGGTGCATGTTGCACCAATCCGAGTTAAATTGGAAAGACATCCTTTGGATCGCAGAATATGCATACAACAATTCAGTGCATTCTGGAACCGGACAAACTCCTTTTTATACTTTGCATGGTCACCATCCTCGGACCTCTGATCTAGATCCACCTCTGACCCTGGAAATGCCCGCAGTAAATCATCTGCATTCCACAATAACCCGAGCCTTCAAAGAAGCTGCAACTGATTTACAGCAAGCCAAGAAAAAGTATAAAGAAAACGCTGATTTGCACCGAAGTAAAACTCCTCCTTACCAAGTAGGAGATCAGGTATGGCTAGCAACGAAACATTTACCCCTCAAGGGCCCGCGAACCTTCAATCCCAGATTCATAGGACCTTATCCCATCACGGCTATAATCAATCCCGTGGCCTTTAAACTGGATTTACTGTCTAACATGCGTATTCATCCAGTTTTTCATGCATCACTTTTGAAGCCAGTACAACCAGGGACCCGACTGTCCAAGCCTCCAGACCCAGTTCAAATTGAAGGGGAATTAGAATTCGAAGTTAAAGACATTTTAGACTCCAAGGTGTTAAAGTCCAAACTCTTCTATCTTGTTGACTGGAAGGGATATGGACCTCAGGAGAGATCGTGGGAGCCTAGTAACCATGTTCACGCACCTCGATTAATACAAAGGTTCCACCGGAGATTTCCGAACAAGCCAAAACCCCCAGAGGGAACAACCTTGGGAGGGGCTTTGAGGGGGGTACTATCATGATGCCTACCTCCAAGGAGCCAGGTCCGACCCAGCAACCCCAGAGGCAGGCATCATTTCCCCCAGGGAAGTGCCAGCGGGCCCAAGCTGGGGCCCTTTGGACACAGTCCTGGCGCCTTGGGCGCCAGGCTCATGTTGGACCCTTGTCCTGGCGCCTTAGGCGCCAGGCTCATAAAGCTAGACATGTGTTCAAGTGTTTTAAGGTGCACTTACCTGATGCAGACCATGCTGCTACATCCAGGCCCTCTTGAGGCCTGAATGGAACTACTTTACCTGTGGAACTACTTTCCCCTGGGTGTGGTCGGGAAAGGATACATACCTGATCGATGGAAGGATACCTGCAACTTCTTCCAAAGCTATTTAAACCACGCCCGATCAGCAAATCACGCTTCGCGTTGTTCTGCTCCTCGCAGCTGGACGCTCACCGTGTCAGCTCCTGCATCTGGACTCCAGCCACGCCTGTCAGCATCCTGGGTCACCTGCTAAGAGAGAATTGGAGAGAAAGAAGACCTTACCTGCTAAAGCTGCATCACAGAGACTTCACACCGACGATCCTGAAAGGGAAGACATCATTTAAAAGCATTTGGGTTCGATCGGTGCAGCGCTGCATTTCACTCACCTTTCCTGGGCACCTCATCTTCAGCAGCGATCGTCCGGATCCGCACGCACTTCCCAGAGCCTAGAGAGAAAAAGACAAGAACACAAGGTGAGAGAAGGAAGAGAATAGGAAAAGCTCAGTTTCCTTCTAAGACTTACCTGTTGGGTCATTCCCATTTCATTTCGGGTCCTGCCGCTTCCTGGCATTCCGGACCCCGGTCCCTATGGGGAAAAAAGACAAAGACATTGAATGAGCGAATGCAAAGACATTACCCGAACGCTCATCCAGAACTTACCTGTCATTTACTGGAACTGCACGTTTCACTTCGGGTCGGCGCCATATCTCCGGCATTCCGAACCCCGGCCCCTAAGGGGAAAAAGACATAAGCGTTAGCGTTTGCTGCAATAAGACAATGAACATTATTATTGAGCTTGAACTTTTGAACTTGCTACAGAACTCTTACAGTGCCTTACCTGAAAAGTCAAGCTTAATTGAACTCCCATCAAACCTCAATCCAGTGAAGTAACTGGGTTTCAACGCGCCCCTGCATCAGAAGCAGGATGGAGAACTCATCCTTCCAGACCATAAGGTGAGACTTCACGGGGAATCAAGGAAGGGTCTCGTGGAGGGTTGGAAGGGAGTGGGAGGCTTGAGCATTATTCCGTCAGTAGGTAATACTCCATTTTCACGCACAGGGGAATATTCCTGCGAGCCAGTGAGTCCATCTTCAGAGTCCTGCGCTTCACCATAGAAGAAGCATCAGCACTCGAAGCCAGACCTGCGCCTCCGTGGGAATCAGGTGAGCGTGACATAAACAACCATGTATACATCCAGAATGTCCCTGAATATGTCATTCATAAAACGCTGGAATGTTGCCGGGGCGTTGCATAAACCGAAGGGCATGACTAGATATTCATACAAGCCGTAAAGGGTACAAAAGGCAGTTTTCCACTCATCGCCTTCGCGAACGCGCACTAGATTGTATGCGCCGCGAAGATCCAGCTTGGTGAAAACAGAAGCATGGGATAAGTGGTCCAGAAGAGGTGTGATTAACGGAATTGGATATCTATCCTTTTTTGTGATAGCGTTAAGACGCCGATAATCCACACAAGGACGTAAGTCCCCCTCTTTCTTAGGTACAAAAAATATAGGGCTTGCAGCTGGTGAAGTAGAGGGGCGGATATGTCCTAATCGTAGGGTGTTCTGTACATACTGTTTCAATGCTTGTTCTTCCGAGGGAGACAAGGAATAAATCCTGCCCGAAGGAATGGTGGAATTAGGGATTAATTCAATTGGGCAATCATATGGTCTGTGTGGAGGAAGAACCTCGGAAGAACCGCGATCGAAAACTGATTTGAATGCTTCATATTCAGATGGAATACCTGACACCACCACCCCAACGGTATGGGAATTAACAACCTCTGATTCATCATCATTCAGCATGAGTTGAGCTAGAGCTCCCAAGGCCCGAGAAGGAGTATCGGTTGCTTGATGGGTTGGGAGACAATAGTTCTCACAAATCTCAGACTCGAAAAGCACCGTGCCTGATTGCCAGTTAATCAGAGGATTGTGTTCAAGTAACCATGGTATTCCTAATATGATACCGAATTGAGGTGTGGTAATCAAGTCAAAACTTAACGTCTCTGTGTGAATGTCTTGTATGGTCAACAATAGAGGTGCAGCTTGGTGCCTAACAGGACCAGAGACTAGTGCAGTGCCATCTACGGCCTGAACAGGTTCAGGTCGGGTTTTTACCACTAAAGGTAGATTGAGGGAATGGGCTAACGCAATGTCTATGTAGTTCCCAGTGGCACCTGAGTCAATGATGATCGTGACTACATGAGAAATACCTGTAGAAGGACAAAGAGTGGCCTGTACAAAGATGGGCTGGACAAGAGCAAAGGCAAGAGGGGTACCCGGAGATGAAGGCGGAACACTCGACCTGGTCTCCGGATCTAAGGTCGAGCTGTCCGAAAAACCTGACTCTTCCTGGGACGTCGAGGACATTCCTTCACATAATGTCCCGTGGTGCCACAATAAAAGCATGCATTATCCACCCTTCTACGTTCTCTCTCAGATGTTGTGATAGGGCTACGTAAACCACCTACTTGCATATGTTCTTCAGTGTTGGAAGCAGGGGTACTGACAACTGTAGGGTGGGAAGAAACCCCCAACTCAGCTCTGCGTTCTGATCGCCGTGCATCCACCTGCAGGGCAAGATCCACTAGTTCCTGATACTGAGTGGGCATGGAAGGAATCACTGCTAAGGCATCTTTCATTGCGTTATTCAACCCCCTATATAATATAACTGCCCGCTTGCTTTCTGGCCATGACGTCTCGGCAACCAATTGATTGAACCGGGTGATGTAATCTATCAAAGTCCCTCTGCCCTGGGTTAGTTCTAACATCTCCAAATCCCTAGACTGTGCCTTGTGTCTGGTATCAAAGACTCGAGACATTTCATGAACTAACAAATCAAAATCATAAAGAACCGGGCTATTGTTCTCCAATAAAGGGTTAGCCCAAGCAGCAGCTTGGTGCCTAACAGGACCAGAGACTAGTGCAGTGCCATCTACGGCCTGACCAGGTTCAGGTCGGGTTTTTACCACTAAAGGTAGATTGAGGGAATGGGCTAACGCAATGTCTATGTAGTTCCCAGTGGCACCTGAGTCAATGATGATCGTGACTGCATGAGAAATACCTGTAGAAGGACAAAGAGTGGCCTGTACAAAGATGGGCTGGACAAGAGCAAAGGCAAGAGGGGTACCCGGAGATGAAGGCGGAACACTCGACCTGGTCCCCGGATCTAAGGTCGAGCTGTCCGAAAAACCTGACTCTTCCTGGGACGTCGAGGACATTCCTTCACATAATGTCCCGTGGTGCCACAATAAAAGCATGCATTATCCACCCTTCTACGTTCTCTCTCAGATGTTGTGATAGGGCTACGTAAACCACCTACTTGCATATGTTCTTCAGTGTTGGAAGCAGGGGTACTGACAACTGTAGGGTGGGAAGAAACCCCCAACTCAGCTCTGCGTTCTGATCGCCGTGCATCCACCTGCAGGGCAAGATCCACTAGTTCCTGATACTGAGTGGGCATGGAAGGAATCACTGCTAAGGCATCTTTCATTGCGTTATTCAACCCCCTATATAATATAACTGCCCGCTTGCTTTCTGGCCATGACGTCTCGGCAACCAATTGATTGAACCGGGTGATGTAATCTATCAAAGTCCCTCTGCCCTGGGTTAGTTCTAACATCTCCAAATCCCTAGACTGTGCCTTGTGTCTGGTATCAAAGACTCGAGACATTTCATGAACTAACAAATCAAAATCATAAAGAACCGGGCTATTGTTCTCCAATAAAGGGTTAGCCCAAGCAGCAGCTTGGTGCCTAACAGGACCAGAGACTAGTGCAGTGCCATCTACGGCCTGAACAGGTTCAGGTTGGGTTTTTACCACTAAAGGTAGATTGAGGGAATGGGCTAACGCAATGTCTATGTAGTTCCCAGTGGCACCTGAGTCAATGATGATCGTGACTGCATGAGAAATACCTGTAGAAGGACAAAGAGTGGCCTGTACAAAGATGGGCTGGACAAGAGCAAAGGCAAGAGGGGTACCCGGAGATGAAGGCGGAACACTCGACCTGGTCCCCGGATCTAAGGTCGAGCTGTCCGAAAAACCTGACTCTTCCTGGGACGTCGAGGACATTCCTTCACATAATGTCCCGTGGTGCCACAATAAAAGCATGCATTATCCACCCTTCTACGTTCTCTCTCAGATGTTGTGATAGGGCTATGTAAACCACCTACTTGCATAGGTTCTTCAGTGTTGGAAGCAGGGGTACTGACAACTGTAGGGTGGGAAGAAACCCCCAACTCAGCTCTGCGTTCTGATCGCCGTGCATCCACCTGCAGGGCAAGATCCACTAGTTCCTGATACTGAGTGGGCATGGAAGGAATCACTGCTAAGGCATCTTTCATTGCATTATTCAACCCCCTATAAAATATAACTGCCCGGTATCAAAGTCTGGTATCAAAGACTCGAGAAATTTCATGAACTAACAAATCAAAATCATAAAGAACTGAGCTATTGTTCTCCAATAAAGGGTTAGCCCAAGCGGCAGCTGTCCCGGCCAGATGGGAAAGGGCAAAAGCGGCTTTGGCGGTGGTATTAGGAAATGCCAGAGGTCTGCACAAGAAATGCAATTTGCACTGATTGATGAAAGTCCTGAACTTCTTGGGATCACCTTGATAACGTTCAGGAGCAGCCAAAGGGGAAGGGGTTGGGAGGACCACCGGAGCTGGAGTTGGGGTACTTGCCGACGGTGTGGTTGAAGTGCTAGCATCCCCGAATTCGGGGTCTGCAGGGAGAGAATGCTGAACACTCTGTATAGAATCTAACCTCTGGTGAATCACCGTATTAGCGGCGGCCATATCTGCCCTTAATACTGTAATCGCCTGCACTAAAGCAGTTATGGGTTCTTCCGTGGACCCCTGCATTATCTAATACGACTATATGGCTTCTCAGTCTGTTCTGACTTGAGTGTCGTGTAGACCGTTGAAACCTCCGTCCTCAAGTGACGCACAGGGGAAGTAAAAGAAACCCGCTGTGCGACCTTTGGGGCCACAGGTGGGAGATGTTACTTCACGGATCCACGGAACCTCTGGAACACCAATGCTGCTGTCAAAAAGAGCGAGGTTAAGTACAAGGCAATTACAGTATATAATCACAATAACCAAAGGATCTGAATAGCCTTACTTATTCGGTGTTTGGAAAACCCAGGAAACCTAGGAGGGAGGTTCGAAACTCAGATGAGGCGGTCCCTAGAACATGAGGACCGTAGACAAGTGTGGATGCAGGATAAACCACCTGTCGGACTGAAGGCGTGACTTGAATCCCAAAAAGGGAAATGGCGTAAAAGTTCAACAAGGTACCAAGGGATGATCCAAAGGCAAGTTAGGGTCGTGTCCGAAATCCAGCAACAGGTAAACAGTTCCAAGCAAAGGTACAAAGGGGTAATCCGAAGTAGTCCAAGAGAGAGTTCCAAGATCAAGGTAAACTGGGAAAGCAAACCAAAACGTAACGCCAAACAGGGTCTGAAGACAGCTGAGAAGTAATGAGTGTTCCGTTTCTCAAGCCTTATATACTGAGCGTTTTGGGATCTTGTGACGTCCACCAAGGTCACGTGATGAACGCCACTCTGGATCACGTGAGCAAGTGACCGATCAGCGTGGAGATGTAACATCGCCTCTTCTGCTGTATGTTCTCCATGGCAACTGCCAGTGCAGGAAGGGTTGCAATCGAGCCCGTAAATCATACCTGGTACGGAGCTTTCGGTCCTTTGGGTAAACCGAATCACATGAGCCTCGAACCCTGGAGGGAGGTGTTGGGGAAATGTGAGCAGTATTCTGGTGTGCAGTGGATCGGTGTGCAGAGGATCGCCTAGCACATCATCAAAATGATTTTTTAAGTCGAGGAGGGCTGTTTCTGTTCGATGTCTGGGGCGGAAGCCAGATTGTCAAGGATTGTCAGAAAAAACAGGACAGTAGTAACAGGCCGGTAGTTTGTGTGGATGGTTGGATAAAGGGAAGGCTTTTTTAGGAGGGGTGTGATCCAGGACTCTTTGAGAGAGGAAGGCATGGTGCCAGCAGACCAGGAGGCATAGACAACGGCACAAATTAGTGGTATGAGATGATCTAGGGAGGATAGCTCAGTGGCAACGTGCTCACCTTGGAAGCAAGACTATACAGAGCAACAGAGGTTCAATCCCTGGGTCCGCGCTTAGAAACCTCTGGGTATTAAGCGTGTTAGAAATAACCTATCATATCATATCTATGCATTGTTTGACCAGGGTGGCAGGGCAGATATCACCTTTGTATCATGAGAGTCTAAGTCCTTTCACAATGGTGGACAGGTCAGGCTCGGAGATCGGATTGAAACAAAAGAGATGTGTGTGGGTAGAGGAGGTGTTCAGGGGGTTGTGTGGGGGGCTGTTGGCAATGGTGTTTGATTTGGCTTTGATTTTTCATTGCAGTTGTGCTATTTTGTCAGTGAGGGCATCTTGGATGTTGCTGTACCAGATATTGGGCCTCATTACGGGTTGGGCGGTCCGGAAATAACAGTGGCGGTAAACCCGTCGCCACTGTTAATTCCAGACGGCCCGATCTCGAGTCCTGCAGGCGAGAGGTGGCATTCCCACCAGGTCTGACCTGGTGTGTTTAACACCGCCCGCCTGCAGGCAGACGTGGAAACACCAGTACCAACACGAGATGGTGCCGGTGTTTCCACTTCCCCATTCCCATTGAGTCCTATTGGACTCAATGGTAATGGGGATTTACCGAATTCTGCCTCCGGAATTCCCGGGACACTGGGGTCGTAATGCCCCGTAAATTCCGGGAATCACGGAGGCGGAATGGTAAGACAAGTCCGGCTGTAACCGAGTTAGAAAAACCGGCAGGTTACCGCCGGACTCGTAATGAGGCCCATTGTCTTTGGTGATAGTCAATGGGGGTGCGACTGGAGAATCTAGTTTGCGAAGGACAGTGAACAGTTCACGCAAGCTTGAGGAGGATTCCGTTATCCTAATGTTGTATGAAGCTGCTTTGGTCATAAGGATGGCTTTTTTGTATTTCAAGGACCGATCTAAGAAGAGGGCCTTATTAGCCGTATTGGGGACCTTCTGCCAAGCAGCTTCTGCAGCTTGTTTTTCTACTCATAGCACCTGGAGCTGTGAGGTAAACCAGGTGTTTTTATGTTTGATATTCTTAGCTTTGCGTGGCTTGAGGTGGGCAGGCAAAGACTCAACTGCGATAGCTAGTAGACAGTTGTAATGTTCCACTAGGGAGTTAATATCATGGTAAGTGGGTAGCTGGGTGTTGAGTAACTTGAGTAGGCAGTCACTGGTTAGATTGCAGGTGCTGCGTGCTAGTGTGGGGGTAAGGGAGTGGGGGTTTTGGTGCGTTTCTGTTGAAGGTTACGCAGGAGTGGTCGGTCCAAGGGCATGGCACATTACAGAGCACGGATATGTTGCAATTGTGGTATAGTAGCCAGTCTAGAGTTTGGCCTTGGGAGTGTGTGGGGTTGAGAATCCTTTAGGTGCAGCCGAGAGCAGAAGAGGCTTTGGCAAGGGCTGAAGTGGCGAGGCCTAAGGGGTCACTGAAGCCCAGATTGAAGTCTCCTAGGATGATGAGCTGAGTTGTGGGCTTGAGGTTGTTGCCGTTGACTTGGATATGGTCATCTGCGAAGGTGGTGGGGGGGTTCTATGCCATTTTCTTCGATTTGTGTAGGTCGTCTAACAAAAAGACAGTTTTTACCTGCCTATTTTACAGAAATTGAAACAATTACATTCCTTCGCCCCCACCCACTCTTGTGGGATTTCTTTCACTCCCAGCCACCTCCCTCAACCCCGCCACCTCCCTCCCCACCCAAAACCCCTCAGCACAAAACGCACAGAAACACGCAACCCACACATAAACACCAACATGCAACACACACACAAACACGAACATACAAACACTTAGCCATTCTCCCCCGACAATGCTTACAAGTCCTGGCATGCCAGTGAGCCCCTGCGCGCACTCATGAGAGGATGGCATCAGCAGTATTGTATGCAGTGAACCATTTCAAATTGCATCTGTGGGTTTTGAAATTTGTCATCAGGACATACCATAACACTGCTACCCAAATAAAATCTAACAGGAGACAGTTTGCTTTGTCTGCTTTTACCTTGTGATGGGGAAGAAGCCTGGAATGAGATGGGGAGTACCTTTATAGTGGTGGAAATTGTTGCAACGAACACAAAAGAGAAGTGAACTGACATTGAAAAGGTGTAAAACGGATTAGTAAAGATTCAGGATTGGATCATAGGACCAGGGAAACATGAAATGTATGGAGGCATGAAAATATGTGACAGGGGGTGTTAAGCAGATTATCGCACTTGCGCCATGTACCTGTGTTTTCTTTATTTATTAGCATTTATAAAGCGTGCAACAGCCCTGGGGCATCGTGGCGCTGTTACATACATACTTGCTGGTAACAGAGGATGCATTAAACTTAGTTACATTGTTGTGTGGGCTGAGGTCCTCCTGGTAGTCCAAAACGGCTGGCTGGATCTGCTTTGTGGCGTGAGCAATGTGTAGAACCCACACCATGCTGGTCCTACGATACAACACCAGAACCAGAAGGGGATAGCTTCCCTGCACAACGGGCCAACACCTCCTTATCTGCCTGGCACAGAGACAGCGCAAGCAATGGAGGGAGCAGTCCGAAGGTAGAATTAAATATCTGGCAACAGGGTCACCATTAGTCAGGTAGCGTGTAGAACTCCAGACAGAAAGCAGGTTTTCAGGCAGCAAGGGATGGCTCCAGGTAGAGAGCAGGCTGTCAGGCAGAAAAGCAGAGCTTCAAGTAGAGGGCAGGGTATCAGGCAGCAGGGCAGGTATACAAGAAAGGAAGGGAAATCAAGGGAGCCCAGGAGCAGAGTAACAGAAGCAGGACAATGGAGAACAAGAACCAGGTAGATAGAGAAGTAAGCAGAAGGGAGGCTGCTGGAGAGCATTGAGACAAGATCTGCTCTTCTGGTGGTTGTGTTTAAATAACCGCTGTAGCGGAAACGGAAGAGGCACTGCCCGCGCTGCCCATTGACGTGGCAACCAGAAAGATGTTGGCTACCGCGCTGGCATAGAAAGCGCCGCATTGGGCCATGACACGGGCGAACACTGTGCTGCATGGCAGTGGCATGCTGCATCCACGCATACCATAACCTTGTCCCTACCGGAAGAACCCAGCTGACTGTGGTCTTCCTGGCGGTGGCCGGTCATTGCAGCCGCCAGCATGGATACAGCCGCCACGTTCGGCAGGGGCATTACCGGCTCTGAACAAACTCTGCCCGGGTCATTACATGACCTCGTAATGCACCACGCATTGGGGTTTATTCCTTAATAAGAAATCCCCTGCCAGGAGTTAAAACGTGCCTGCTGTGTTGTGTTTTCTTGGTAAACCACTGTTTTGTGCAGTCAGAAACCTGTTTTATAAGTCACATATGGCGCCAGGTTGCGTTTAAGCACCTTTCCTTTCACAGGTTCCCACTTTAGGAGTTGTTGCCAATAATCACACAGTCTCACCCACCAATACATAAAGAACTGGGTTGCCTCCATGGCCAGAGACGGCCACAGGAAACCTTGTCCCTACCTGAAGAACCCATCCGACTGTGGCCACATCATGGAGGTCGGCCCCCATTGCACCTGCCAATGAGGATACAGCTGCCACTGTCAGATAATGCACAGGGAGCGCTGTAGCCTGTGGAGGAGGCAGCGTGATAGAAGGAGAAAACTGAATTTGCCATTGTGAAAGAATGAGTGATGGGTGGTTGTGCTACCAGAATGGGCCCGAAAACAGTACATGTATCTGTTAGTAGGCTGCCACATGAAAAGGGTGGCAATTGTAAAGAGAATGCAGGAAATCACCAGTAGGGCACTGATCATATTTCTAGAAGATACTTTCCATACAGAAGGATACCAGAAGATAATAGTAATCGACAACGGGCTCCAATCTAAATAGCTTCAGTGCAATGTCTGAGTTTCTGAGCAGATGCACCGTGATAGACCTTTGCATGCCACTATAGTATTCTAGTGCCAATAGCTTGGCCCAGTACATAACTATATCAGTGAAAGGAGGAATTCAATTGGCCCACTGTAGGAATCAACTCCAGACAAAGGTTGTTCACCAGTTTCTCTAGATTATAACTTTCACGCCTTGCCGCCGGAGTGGACATGGTGTTTAACGGCATGCCTGCCCGAGCTTTGGTAGGACCGAGCGAAGCAAGGGCCTAAGCTTGGGCTGCGGCCGTTAAGCGCCATGTCCACCCCAGCAGCGGGGTGTGAAAGTTATTTGCACCCGGGATATCCCAGGGTGCGGATAATTTTCTTTTTTTTATTCCGCTGTAAGATGTGCTCAGGGCAAGCACATCTCCTGTCAGAATAATATTTGTACATTTTTTTTAAATGCCTGCAGCCATATACATAGAAAACGGACCACGTCCCTTTTCGGATGACGGGGGCCATTGAAAACATGTTCAAAAATGGCCACGCAAAAAATTGAAAAGGGACTAGGTCTTTTTCGGCCATCTTTGTTGATTTTTCTTTCCACCACCACAGGCGGTTGTAAGGCAGAATTCCATGCAGTGCCCTTACGGACCACTACACACAATTAAGACTACAGGTGGCAATACAAGTTTTACCTTTGGTACAAGCCTGTACTACTAGGTTATAGTGGTAGCAGTAGCAGAGCAGCCAGGCTTATCTCAAGAGTATATGAGCAGTAGCAGAGATTACACAAAGGGACCACAATTACTGTGACTCAAGCAAACATTGACTCAAGGTTTCAGGTAAAAAATATAAGTACATTTATTTTTAAACCATTTGTTATTAACACGACACTTCTATTAATTCAAAAACCACACGTAAAATATACTACAACTAACCAATTTACTTTGTACAGTATTTGTCGAGGTAGGTACCCTGTGTTTGAATGGACCGGTGTTATGAAACAGAACCCGTTACCGTAAATACAATTGCGATCACTTTTTGACAGTTCAGTCTACTAGATAAATGCGTATCTGCGGCAAGAAATGCTACCGGGGTAAAAACACACTTAGCACCCGAAATACCCAGAGAGAGTTGGGGGCAAAAATCACAGGCAATACGTTGGTTAGGCAGACATAATCGAAGAACACACATAGACAGGAGTTCAAGAGTTAAGGGGCCGGTGCCAAAGTCAAGTGACACCGGGTGCCTGTTGTCAAGGATCACACAGTCGGACAGTTCGAGATTCAACGTTGCCAAGAATACTTTGATATTGTCAATGTTCAGAAGCAAAAGTTATAAGAAGGAGGGAAAAGTAAGGACAAGCCTTAAAGTAGGGAAATAGGGATTTCACCCAAAATTCCTCAAACAGGCCACAGTACCTTTCTCAAAGAACGAAGCTCGTACCACGGCAGTTGTTCCTGTTGGTTTCCCGCAGACCCACACTTTCCTGCAGCTTCAGCACGAAGAAGGATGATGAGGGGGTCCGCACCACACAGGGATGAGGCCGGCAGCAGCGACAATGAATAAAAGGTGCGCTCCTTAAAAACAGGAGAGGATCTTCAGGTGGCTATCCGGACCACTACAGCAGTGTGCAGCGATTTCGACCACAAAGGCGACCTCTGGCGGAAGAAGATGAGCTGGTTATACCCATCATGCTCAAGGGAAGAAGACTCCAGACTGGATCTCATCTTAGTCGTTGAAGGGTAGATAGCTCAGGAATGCAGCAGGGCTTCACCGGTACAGGGTAGTTGCAGCAGTCGACCTCTCCTCCGCTTCTCGTCGGTTCCTTGTAGTTTCAGTGGCGACTCTCTGACTTGCAGCCCAAGAGACCTGCCTTTTATGCGCAAAAATTACCAGGTTACTCATCGTAGTGACCACCTTACTCCATAGTCCCCTTTCCTCCATACTTGTGGAACATCTCTCCGTCCTATGGGACGGGACCGGAGCACTTTGTAAAAAGCATCCACATTTTTCCAAAAATGTGTCCTTCCTCTCTTTCCTGCGCGGGGCCCGGCACAAGGCCGTAACCCCACCCACCTTGGCTTCGCCCCGCGCATCGCCTCTCAGTCCTTTTCTTTGCCAGGTCAGAGACCCATTACCAATACAGAGTAACCTTATTAGAGGGGACGGCGGGCGGGCGTATGGAGGAAAGGGGACTATGGACTAGGAGTAAGGTGGTCACTACGGTGAGTAACCTGGTAATACTCCTAGGTCCCGTCCCCTTTCCTCCATACTTGTGGGAGATTCCCAAGCACTCCTTACAGGAACTACGGGTGAATGGAAATACCCCTTACTGAAAAAGGTTCTTCAGCACAGCCTGACCAAACTGAGCATCAGCTCTAGAACTCATATCGAGGCAGTAATGCTTACAGAAAGCAGATGGAGAGCCCCAAGTAACTGCCCTAGCGATTGACTCCCAGGGAACATACTTCTGAAAAGCAACCGCAGCTGCCTTGCCCCGCACCAGGTGTGCATGAATACCTTTAGGAGGTTTCAGCTTTTGAACAGTGAAAGACTCCGTGATACAGGCGGCAATCCACCTAGAAATAGTTGCCTTAGACGCCTGTTTGCCTTGAGGGTTGCCGAAAGTCACAAAAAGTTGAGAAGAAATTCTAAGCTCGGAAGTCCTATCCAGGTAGAACCTGAGAGCTCTTCGGACATCAAGACAGTGTAGAACCCTCTCCGCCTCAGAGGCGGGGTTCGGAAAAAAGACCGGTAGGGAGATCGATTGATTCAAATGGAATTCGGTCACCACCAAAGGCAGAAAAGCCGGATTAGTTCGAAGGACTACCTTGTCCTTGTGAAAGACCAAGAAAGGATGCTCCACCGACAATGCCTGGAGCTCACTCACTCTCCTTGCCGATGTGACGGCGACCAAAAAGGACACTTTCCAAGACAAGTACTTGAGGTCCACAGTAACCATCGGCTCAAAGGGTTTATGGCACAGCGCCGTCAGGACAACATTCAGGTCCCATGGCGGGTGCGGATTACGAACTGGAGGGTAAAGGCGTGTTAAACCAGCAAAATGCCTCTTTACCACTGGGTTAGCCAGAGAGTACGAACACTGATCCGTAGAGAAATAAGCAGAGACCGCTGACAGGTAAGTCCTGCATGACAGAACATGAACCCCTGACTCTGCTAGGGAGGACACGAAGGACAACACCGCGTCAACATTGGCCCCCCTTGGATCCAATTTCTTCTCTAGACACCAATGACAGAACCAGAGCCATTCACTCTTGTACTGAGATCTGGTTGAAGGTTTTCTGGCTGCCTGGATAATACGCATGTTATCCGCAGACAAATTCAGATGCTCTAAAGACCTGAACTCAGGCACCAAGCAGCCAAGCTGAGCGATTGTGGGGAGGGGTGCCACAGCTGCTGCCCCCCCTGGCGGAGAAGATCGGGAGTTACCGGTAACCTGATCGGCAGATAAACCGGCAGGTGTTGGAGTTCTGAGAACCAAAACCTGGCCGGCCACCAGGGGGCTATCAGTAGAAGAGAACAGTTCACCGAGTTCTTCAACTTCCAAATTGCTCGGTGAACTAGAGGCAGAGGCGGGAAGGCGTAAGCTCTCATGTTGTGCCATGGAATCTCTAGAGCATCCCCCAGAGAGGAGGCTCCCAGCCCCCCTCTGGAGGCATATAGAGGAAGCTTCTTGTTCGCCGCCGTCGCAAAGAGGTCCACCTGCGATGTGCCCCAGCGCAAGAAAATCCCTGAGAGGACCTCCGCCTTCAACTCCCACTCGTAGCTGACCACTGTCCGCCGGCTGAGGGCATCTGCTGTGACATTCAGCTGGCCCGAGATGTGCACTGCAAGCAGCCAGACACCATGAACCACGGCCCACTCCCAAATCTGGATGGACAGGTCCACGAGGGGGGGGAGACTTTGTTCCCCCCTGCTTGTTGATGTAATACATTGACACCACATTGTCCGTTCTTATGCGGACCACTTTGTTGACAATGACCGGTCTGAACGCCTTGAGCGCCAAGAAAATCGCCAGAAGCTCCAAATGGTTTATGTGCAGGAGTTTGTCCTGAGACGACCAGAGGTCCGAGACCTGAAGGAGAATTAACGTCGCACCCCACCCTAGGAGGGAGGAGTCCGTCGTGATTGTCACCATAGGGACCGGGTCCTGAAACCTCGCGCCCCCAGACAGATTGCTGAGAAATGACCACCAGTCCAGGTCTACTCTCATGGAATCCGGAATCATTATCCGCATGGAGTCTGGGTCCACTGCCTACGCCATGAATTCCGAAGGGCCATCTGGGTCCGTCTCATTTTGAGACGAGCAAGAGGAAGAGCCAGCACACACAAGGCCATGATGCCCAGAAGCCTCTGGAACCACCAGGCCGACATACTTTCCGACTGCGCAAACATCTGACACGTGGCCAACAGATCCGCCATTCTGTCCCCGGTCAGGTTTACTCTGCAGTTGATCATGTTCCAACGAAAACCCAGAAAAATCAGGTCCTGAGAGACCTTCATGGAGGATTTCTGCCAGTTCACCGACAGCCCAAGATGGAACAGGAGCTGAAGGAGAGACTGGAGGTTGCCCGCTGCCGCCAGCGGACAAGGGCTGCGTAGAAGCCAATCGTCCAAATAAGGATACACATGGATACCCTGAAGACGAAGATAGGCCGCAATCACCGACATCATCTTCGTGAAGACACGCAGCGCCGAGCTGAGGCCAAAAGGAAGCACCCAAAACTGGAAGTGCTCCTCTCCCAAGGAGAAACGGAAGTACCTCCTGTGTGGAGCCCAAATCAGGATATGCATGTACGCATCCTGAAGGTCCACCACACTGAGCCAATCGCCCGCCTGCAACGAGGAGCGAATCTGGCCGGGCGTGATCATCTTGAATTTCTCTTGGGGTAAGGAAAGATTGAACTGGGAAAGGTCTAGGATGGTGCGCAGGCCAGCCTGGTTGGGTTTGGGGACCGTAAACAGCCGGGAGTAGAAGCCCTCCCCTCGCTCCCCAAGGGGAGCGGGTTCCACAGCTCTGAGAAGCAGAAGTTTCTGAACCTCGGCCTTGAGGGAGGGTGAGCCCGATAGCTGAAAAGGAGGGTTGAGGGGTGGGGTAGGGGATAGGGGGTAAAGGTAAGCGGAAGCCCACCCGAGCGACTGACAAGACCCATCTGTCTTCTGTGATGGTCTGCCACGCCTCCCAAGGAGACACGATGCGTCCTCCCACCGGGATCTCGTGCGAGCACGGAAAAACCTCATTTGGCAGGTTTATCGGTGGCGGTGCCACCTGAACCTGATGAGGAGGCTGAGGAGCGGGAGAAATACCGCGTACGCGGTTGTCTACGGCGGTTATTTCCCGCAGGAGTGTCCACTCTGCGTGATTTGTGGTCGAGGAAGCCCCTGAAACCAGAAGAAGGTCGACTCTGCGATAACGGTCTCTGAGGTTTGAAAGGAGCTTTAACTAGAACAGACAATGATTTAGCCGTCTGAGTGCTATCCTTGGTTTTGGTGAGCTCTACATCAGTAGAAGAATGAAAAAGCTCCTTACCATCGAATGGAAGGTCCAAAACCTTGTCTTGCACTTCCTTCGAAAACTTGGTGGCATGCAACCACGCTTGCCTCAAGGTATCAACCCCGAGCATCATGCTCGAGCCGAGGTGTCTACGTGATGAGCCGCAGCCTCCAGGAGATCCCGGGCCAAGACCCTGGCATCGGAAAGGCCACCTCTGAAATCTTCCAACTTCTCGACCGGAATATGCTCCTCAAACTCCGACAGACCTTTCCACATCCGCATGTTAGCTCCCGCCAAAATGAATTCGGCATTGGCCTGCCTGAGCTGCAAGGCCGAATTGGCAAAGATTTTCATCCCTAGGGAGTCCAGGAGCTTGTCCTCCTTTCCCAAGACCTGAGTAGCCATCGCGGAAGAGGATGCTGCAGGTCTGGACTGCAACGTGGCCGCAGCCACCACTATGGAGGAGGGAGGCAGACAAGACGACAAGGCCACTTCCTCCGAAGAGTGCAGCCTGTACCTCGCGTCAATCTTTTTATTGACGAAAAGTCCTGAGTGTGGCTTCTCCCAGACTCTTCAGACGTCAGCCAAAACATCCTCCTGCAGGAAAAGGCCAGTACACTCCAAAGGAGACAGAGTGAACGCCCCAGAAAGCACGCCCTCCTGTGGAGCAGGTGCCTCGGGAACCGGGACATCTAAGAAATTCATCATGTCCAGTACCCGGTCATGAAAAGCTCTAACAGAGCCGGGAAGGTCCTCGTTGTCCTGCTCCCCTTGAGGGTCATCTGACAGGTCAGGATCCTGATGAACCGTGTCAGGCACTGCCTTGTCCACTGGGGACAACAGTGGCAAAGGCGAAGAGCAGGGGCAGGCACCACGGGCAAAGGAGGCGTTGGCGGAACCACCAGAGGAACGGGTGGAGCAGGAGGCGCTGGTGGACAAATTTCCTTAAAAAGCCCTTTGAAATACTCCCTCATGGGGTCGGTGCGCATAAGCGCTTGAAATTTACCGAAAAAAGCGTCCTCAGGAGATTGTTTCGGAACCTGAGGAGGCCTCTCATGAGGTGGACAAATCCAGGGATGTAACGGAGAAGGGTGCCACGCCGGGCCCTCTGCCGACGTATCCACATAAATCAAAGGGGCCGCCCTTGCAGGCAACAAACCATTGTGCGGAAGAGGCATCCGGCGTTCCAATCATAAACGGGCCGGTAAGGATACGCACAAGTGACCTTATGTTCACCCAAGGGACCGAACCCTACACCAGAGGCCGATGGCGTAGTTGTAGGGGTAGTACCTAAAATCGCCGCCGTGGTCATGGCGGGAACGGCCGCCATTTTGTCTTCATCTGAGGGGAACTGCGGCACGTGAGGAGGTGAGGCAAGGGTCCCCTTCGATGGATCAGGGGTCTTAATTTTAGCCTTAACATAAGGAACCTCGGCAGAGCCGGTACTATGAGGCCTGGAATGTTTCTGCGACATACCAACTGCCAACTGAGCCTTCGAAGGAAGGACCTCGGCACTGCCGGTAAAAGAAGAACCTTGCTTCTTTGCCCCCTCAACAGATCTGGTATCACCACAAGAGCCGGAATGGTGAGAAACCGCTTTCACCGACAGGGCCCTGCCCGGCCCCTCAGAACTGCTGGTAGCCTTAACCTCTGTACGAGGGACCTCAGGCCTAGGCCCGGTAATAGCCTTATCAGCACGGGCCTCGAACATCCGTTCGGTAAACACAAGCCCAGCCAAGGACTTGGGGCGCACCCCAGTCTTATTTTTAAGGGAAGCTGAAAGAGAGGCCTCAGAGCAAGCTCTGGTACCCTGTGACTCAGCAATACTGGGTCTACACACAGCCCCCACAGGAGGGGACTCGAAAGTAACTCCGGTGTACACAGGCTCCTTACGGAGACCCTCGGAGAAAACTCCGGTAGAATTATTAGGCCCGACAGGTACCTCAGGGCGAACCCTGGTGACAGAGCGATCAACGCCCCTCCCGGCTCAAGAGGAACCCGGGAAGGTATCCCCAGGCCGGGGTGCTCTGAAAACTAAAGAACTTACCGGGCGTTTCTTCTTCTCGTCGATGAACGCCTGAAAATGAGATGGAGGAGCGCGTCGGAACACCTCCTCCTACCGTTCCAAACGACGTTGAAGAGCCCGGACCGAAAGGGAGTCACAGTAAAAACCGGAGTCTCAGCGGTGTTACAGACCCAAACACACTAAACAAAGAGGATGGGGATCCGCCCTCGCGAAGCGACGATGACACGAAGAGCAGTCTGGAAAGTCTAATTCAAAAGACATAGACAGACTATAAGACGAACGCTAGCAAGAGCCAGAGAGGAAAACAGGGAAGAAAATCTTCCGAGGATGCAAGTGCGTCTGGCCCCGATCGAGCGGAGAAAAGGACTGAGGGGCGATGCGCGGGGCAGAGCCAAGGTGGGCAGGGTTACGGCCGCGTGCCGAGCCCCACTCAGGAAAGAGAGGAAGGACACATTTTTCGAAAAATGTGGATGCTTTTTACAAAGTGCTCCGGTCCCCTCCCACAGGACGGAGAGATGTCCCACAGGTATGGAGGAAAGGGGACGGGACGTAGGAGTACCCCCATTCACACAGCCTGGCTGTCAATCACACCGCAGGGGGTTGTTCAGCCTGGACAACCACCTCACCCAATCATGAAAAAGTGCGACTTGGGTTTCCTAGGATACCCTGTGCAGGGGGTGACTACACCCCTCCCACACATTCAGCCCACCTAGACACCCAGGCGCTCTGAGGAGGGCTTCTAGGTAGAAGCCCGCCAAAAGACAGTGAACAAAGAAGGCAAACCTGGTTTGCCGCGCAAAGTAAAACACAAGAATGGTTTTAACAAAAAGAAATGGCGAATAAACCACACCGGAGCCAAAAGAAAAAGTATTTGGTCAAGCGGGTTTAAGTTTGAGGCTAACACAATAGCCTACAATATTACCACGGTTATATAAGATAACCGCGGTAGGAAATTAGGGTAGATACCACTGCCACCAGCCATGTCTAAATGTTAAAAAGAGTGAAACAATGCTCTGTGAGGTACAGATAAAAAGAGTTAAGAGTTAACCCTTCCAGCACTCCAGGTACGATGGTGTGTACTGGATCTGTAGTTAAATTTTACTAAGTAAAGTTAATGGTAACTTTACCCTTTTCTGGGGGACGGTAGTCGCCTCAGAAATGGAGTCGGGAGAGTCTGAACGACAACCCTGTGCCACTGCACAGAAGGTGCTGTGTGACACACACAAATAGGGGGGCTACAGAAGTGGTGTACTCCAGAGCCCACAATCACAAAAACAGGTCAAAACACATAGCAAAATACCAGTAAGAGTGGGGGAAAAGCTCACACTCTTACCAAGTGGAAAGAAACAACTCCAGAGATCCAGCAAAGCTGCTGAGGGACTCACTAGGTAAGGGAAATTAGCCATAAAATGAGAATTCTCCCTAATACTCGCCCCCCTCCTCCCCAGACTAAGGGACAGGAGGATTTAATTCACTCCTGGATGGTTCTCATACCTCTAGCTGGTTACAAACATCTTGAGAGACCATCAGCATTTTGGTGGTGTCTTCCTGCTCTGTGCTCAGTTGAAAAATCAAATCCTTGGAGGCAGATTGACCATCTGAGTAACTTCGGGTTTTTCCCCTTTCATTTGCATCAGCCATCTCAAGGTGTGGTAGTCAGTCTGAATGGTGAAGGTAGATCCATACAAGTATGGTCTAAACCTCTTCAGTGCCCACACAATAGCAAAGCATTCACGTTCTATTGTTGCCCACCTTGTTTCAGGATCCTTTAACTTCCTGCTGATGAAACAAATGGGGTGTTCCCTACCTTTCTCATCCAGTTGACTAAGGACTGCACCTATACCTACATTTGAAGCATTAGTTTGTACAATGAAGGGTTGGTGATAGTCAGGAGCTCTTAGGACTAGAGTTTGACAAAAGGATTTCTTTAGACCTTCAAAGGCTTGATTGCACTCCTCATTCCACCTGATCTTTTTAGGGAATTTGGGAGAGGAGATGACATTCAAGGGAGAAGCTATGGTCACATAGTTCTCTATGAAGTTCCTATAATACCCAGTGAGACCTAAGAAGACTCTCACTTGGGTTTGAGTAGTAGGGGTGGCCCAGTTTTGTGCAGCTTGTACTTTGCTAGGTAATGGCCTTATTTCACCTCCTCCTACCTCATGTCCAAGGTAGACCACTGAACTCATTTGCTCGCCTTTATGGTCAGATGGGCCTGTTCCAGAGCATGCAATACATAGCCTAGGTGTTCAATATGTTCTTTCCATGTAGGGCTGAACACTGCAATGTCATCCAAGTATGCCATGCAGAAGTCCTCCATCCAATTCATATCTTGATTGACCATCCTCTGAAATGTAGCAGGTGCATTATTTAATCCAAAAGGCATTACCTTGAATTGGTAGAGGCCAGCTGGGGTAGAAAATGCAGTTTTCTCCTTGGCATGGTCTGTCAGGGCTATTTGCCAATAGCCTGACGTTAGGTCAAATGTGCCGAGGTGCTTGGCTGCACCCAGTTTGTAAACTAGCTCATCTGTCCTAGGTAAAAGATGGGCATCAGTCGTTGTGACTGCATTTAGAGCTCTATAGTCCACGCATAATCTCAACTCCTTGGATCCTGCCTTTGGTACAAGCACAACTGGGCTAGACCATGGGCTAGTAGAGGGTCCTATAACCCCGAGATCAAGCATCTTCTTGACCTCATTCCTTATATGGGTTTTTACATTGTCAGACATTCTGTATCCCCTGCTTTTGACAGGCAAACAGTCACCAGTGAGTATATCATGCTGGCCCCAAGGGGTTAAGCCTCGGGAAAGTGAGAACAGGGAGGCAAACTGATTCAACAGTAACTTGCACTCATCCTGCTGGTCAGATGTGAGACTGGCAGAGAGATTAACTCCTTCCACTTGCTCATCTAAAGGTAAGCCTCTGAGGAGGTCAGGCAGAGGTTCACTCTCCTCCTCCTCCTGAGCTGCAGCTAGAAGCAAAACTCCTATGTCAGGTTGAGAGACATATGCCTTCAAACGGTTAGCGTGAAAGACTCTGGGAGCCTCCTTAGGTTTGTCTAAATCCACCAGATAGTTCACCTCTCCAAGTTTACCCACAACCTTGAAGCGTCCTATTCATTTGTCCTGCAAGGCCCTCTGCCTTGTGGGGACCATAACAAGAACAAGCTAGTCTTGAGTAAACTCAACCATGTTAGCCTTCTGGTCATGCCAATGTTTGACAAGAGCTTGACCAGCCTTCAAGTTATCAGTTGCCTCTGCCATCATGTGTGACGTTCTCCTCTGGAGACCTATCACATAGTCACTCTGACTGGCTTGGGGGAAGGAGCACTCTCCAATCCCTCCTTAATCAGGGCCAATGGACATCTGACTGGATGGCCATAGAGAAGTTCAAAGGGACTAAATCCTACTCCCTCCTGAGGGACTTCTCTATATGCAAAGAGAAGGCATGGCAGTAGAAGGTCCCACTTTCTTTTAAGGGGTTCTTCTAAAGCACCTATCATGCTCTTCATAGTTCTGTTAAACCTCTCTACCAACCCATTGGTTTGGGGGTGGTAGGCAGTTGAGAACTTGTAGGTTACTCCACAAGTTTTCCACATGGCTTGCATGTAGTTGGACATAGAATTTGATCCCCTGTCAAATAGCCCCTCCTTAGGAAAATCTACTCTAGTAAAAATACCAAGTAGGGCTTTAGCCACAGCCGGAGCAGTAACAGTCCTCATAGGTATGGCTTCAGGAAATCTAGTGGCATGATCCACTGGGTCTTATAACCAGGAAAAGCCTGTTGCCTGAAGATGTCGGAGGATCAAGAGGACCAACAATGTCAATTCCTATCCTCTCAAAAGGAACTCCCAGCACTGGGAGAGGCACTAAGGGTGCCACATTCTTGGATCCACTCTTGTCAGAGGTTTGGCAAGTGTGACAGCTTCTGCAGAATTTGTCTACTTCTGAACCCATTTTAGGCCAACAGAAGTAAAGGGATAGCCTTTCCTTGGTCTTCTTAAAACTTAAGTGACCAGCCAAAGGTATCTCGTGAGCTAACTGCAGGAACTGGAGTCGGTTCACTAGAGGTACTACAAGTCTTTTGCAGTCTCCAGGGATTGACTCAGTTGGTTCACTGTAGAAGAGGCCATCTTCCCAGTACAACCTATACTTCCCAGGCTCAGGCCCATTGAGCTGAGAAGTTGCCTGTTGGCGAAGGCCTTCCAAGGTAGTTCATTCTCTTTGTCCCTTACTGAAATCTTCCCTGTTGGGTCCACCTTCTGCCAGTAAAGACTGCAGCTCAGGATGGTTAACCGGGTCGAGATCTCCTACCAAGGTAAGATCTTCTTCTAGATCTGATTCCTCAGTTTCTAGTTTGACCATACAGGGTTGAACCTCACACTCAGCCTCAGCTGGTGTGGGAGTCACAGATGTGACATTGGACAGTCTCGGAGATGTTCTTCTGGGCACAGGAGTGCTTGCTGGTTTCTTGCTGGCAGACTTGGGTTTCCCCTTGCCCTGCAATGGCAGTAAGTAAATCCTGTGGACTTGGGGTGATAGTTTCCTCTATCATGTCCCCAGGATAGCATCTCAAGGTTTTCTCCCTTGCAGACCTTGTGAGCTCCTGCTTCCTTCTGCTGGGGGGTCTGGGGGTACTAGACACAACTCCAAGAGTTTTAAGGTCGTTACCCAGCAGGACCCTCCCAGGTATGTTATTTTGCACACTTACAGGTATCCTGACAGTCATGTCATTACACTGGATGAGAGCTAGTAACTGGGGAACCATTAGCACAGGGCCTCCAGCTAACTTGATTAAGTGTTTGGGTGCCTTAGCAACATCCTCCACCTTGAAAAAACATCCATCAACCACAGTTATGCTGGCTCCAGTGTCTATGATGGCAGGGGTCTCCTGACCATTCACAAGAACACTATCTTTGTAATACTCTTTAGTATTATCTGGGATTGAGTTATAGACATCTAAGCTCTGTTGTTCCCAAAGACCCAAGGACACCAAAGAAACACTAGCTGAGACTCTCATGGGCTCATCAGCTAGTGGTTGAAAGTTTCCACTGGTCATAGGTACTTCATCCACCTGTGAGAAGGCTAAGGAGACAGTGTTGATCCCCAAAGGTTTACCCTTACATCTGGGATCTCCTTTCACATGGTCAGGTAGCCCACAAACAAAGCATTTTCCAAATGCTCTCTGGAATGGAGGTTTACTCTGACTTCCATCTGGTTTGGGACCAGATGGTACACTAGCCTGATTCGGTTTTCCTTGTGGCTTACCCTGGTTATGTTTGGGGCCCTCTTTTGTATTGGAATTATTGGAATTCTCTTTGTTGTCTTTCTTTGGCTGCTTTCCCTCATCCTTTTTCTGTGTTGCCCCAGAATCCTTGTGAGTGGCCCTGTTGCCAACCCACAAGTCAGCAGCCTTAGCTAGTTTATTAGGATCTATCGCCTTCGATTCAGCCAAGTGCTGTCTAAGCTCAGGGGAACAGACATCAAAAATAGACTCCAACATTACAAGATTCCTCAAACCTTCATAAGTGTTCACTTTGTAACCCTTAACCCAACCATCTAAGTTTTTCAAACCTTGGCACACCCAGGTAGCCCAAGGGGTACCATCATGCTTTTTGAGGGTTCTAAACCTCTTAAGATACTGGGAAGGGGTCTTCCCAAATCTAGCTATTAATGCTAGCTTCCCACACTCATAATCCTGTTTATCCTCCTCCCCCAACTCCATTACAGCATCACTTGCAACAGGGGGAAGCCTAGAGAAAAGCCAGGGAATCAGCTGATTCCCTGAGATACCTTGAATCCCATGATTGTACTTAAACATTGCTAACCAATCCAAAACATCAAGTTTAGTCTCATACATACCAATCATTTCCATTGGCATACGGGGTCTGTTAGGGCTGGAAGACCTAGAAGACTCTGGGAGAGAAGCATTTTCTAAAGACAGTTTCTTCATTTCTAGTTCATGATTCAGCTCCATTTCTCTAGCCTTAACTGTTGATGTTTCATGGCAGTTTGTGCATAAATACGTTTCACTTCCAATTCAAGTCTCATTTTCTCAAGTGCAAGAAATTCAGGAGGAAGTGTAGGACCTGTGGGGGTCCCAGTGGACAGAGGTTGTGCTTTCTGAGCAGGGAAAGGAGTTGCAGGGTTACCTAACAAGGACTCGTCTACTTCCTCCAAATCAACACTCTCAGAATCAGAAACATCAGTATCCACATTTGCTGGAGGGGTAGGCCCTTCTGACCCACTCTCTAGACTTTGCTTTCCTATTAACTTTGCAATCAATTCAGATTTCTTTCCCTTACCAGAGAGACTGCTCTCCCTACACATGGTTCTCAAAACCTCAGCAGTGTAGTTCAAGAGACCCTCTTCAGTGCAGCTTTCCATATTTGACATGATTTCTTAGTTAGATAGAATTACTGGTGTTAACCTTGTGGTTAGTTGACCCCAAGCAATAGCAGCACTCTAAGTGTAATCACTCTCCTTTCAAATCCTCACCGCTGTACACCAGAGTTAGGCAGAATTATGTGCAGTGCCCTTACGGACCACTACACACAATTAAGACTACAGGTGGCAATACAAGGTTTACCTTTGGTACGAGCCTGTACTACTAGGTTATAGTGGTAGCAGTAGCAGAGCAGCCAGGCTTATCTCAAGAGTATATGAGCAGTGGCAGAGATTACACAAAGGGACCACAATTACTGTGACTCAAGTAAACACTGACTCAAGGTTTCAGGTAAAAAATATAAGTACATTTATTTTTAAACCATTTGTTATTAACACAACACTTCTATTAATTCAGAAACCACACGTAAAATATACTACAACTAACCAATTCACTTTTTACAGTATATTTCGAGGTAAGTACCCTGTGTTTGAATGGACCGGTGTTATGAAACAGAACACGTTACTGTGAATGCAATTGCGATCACTTTTTGACAGTTCGGTCTACTAGATAAACGCGTATCCGCGGCAAGAAATGCTACTGGGGTAAAAACACACTTAGCACCCGAAATTCCCAGAGAGAGTTGGGGGCAAAAATCACAGGCAATATGTTGGTTAGGCAGACAGAATCGAAGAATATACATAGACAGGAGTTCAAGAGTCCAGGGGCCGGAGCCAAAGTCAAGTAACACCGGGTGCCTGTTGTCGAGGATCACACAGTCGGACAGTTCGAGATTCAACGTTGCTAAGAATACTTTGATATTGTCAATGTTCGGAAGCAAAAGTTATAAGGAGGAGGGAAAAGTAAGCACAAGCATTAAAGTAGAGAAATAGGGATTTCACCCAAAATTCCTCAAACAGGCCACAGTACCTTTCTCAAAGAACGAAGCTGGTGCCACAGCAGTTGTTCCTGTTGGGTTTCCCGCAGACCCACGCTTTCCTGCAGCTTCAGCACGAAGAAGGACGATGAGGGGTTCCGCACCACACAGGAATGAGGCCGGCAGCAGCGACAACGAATAAAAGGTGTGCTCCTTAAAAACAGGAGAGGTTCTTCAGGTGGCTATCCGGACCACTACAGCAGTGTGCAGCGATTTTGACCACAAAGGCGATCTCTGGCTGAAGAAGATGAGCTGGTTATCCCCACCAGGCTCAAGGGAAGAAGACTCCGGACTGGATCTCCTCTTAGTCATTGAAGGGTAGATAGCTCAGGACTGCAGCAGGGCTTCACCGGTACGGGGTAGCTGCAGCAGTCGACCTCTCCTCCGCTTCTCGTCGGTTCCTTGTAGTTCCACCTGACTTCCAGCCCAAGAGACCTGCCTTTTATGCGCAAACCCCCCCCATTCACACAGACTGGCTGTCAATCACACAGCAGGGGGGTTGTCCAGCCCGGACAACCACCTCAGCCAATCATGAAAAAGTTCGACTTGGGTTTCCCAGGATACCCTGTGCAGGGGGTGACTACACCCCTCGCTCACATTCAGCCCACCTAGACACCCAGGCGCCCTGAGCAGGGCTTCTAGGTAGAAGCCCGCCAAAAGACAGTGAACAAAGAAGGCAAACCTGGTTTGCTGCGCAAAGTAAAACACAAGAAGGGTTTTAACAAAAAGAAATGGTGAATAAACCGCACCGGAGCCAAAAGAAAAAGTATTTGGTCAAGCGGGTTTAAGTTTGAGGCTAACACAATACAATATTACCACGGTTATATAAGATAACCGCAGTAGAAAATTAGGTTAGATACCACTGCCACCAGCCATGTCTAAATGTTAAAAAGAGCAACACAATGCTCTGTGAGTTAAGAGTTAACCCTTCCAGCACTCCATGTAAGATGGTGTGTACTGGATCTGTGGTTAAATTTGACTAAGTAAAGTTAATGGTAACTTTACCCTTTTATGGGGGACGGCAGTCGCCTCAGAAATGGAGTCGGGGGAAACTGAACGACAACCCTGTGTCACTGCACAGAAGGTGCTGTGTGACACACACAAAGAGGGGTGCTACTGAAGTGGTGTACTCCAGAGCCCACAATCACAGAAACAGGTCAAAACACATAGCAAAATACCAATAAGAGTGGAGGAAAAGCTCACACTCTTACCAAGTGGAATGAAACAACTCCAGAGATCCAGCAAAGCTGCTGAGGGACTCACTAGGTAAGGGAAATTAGCCATGAAATGAGAATTCTCCCTAACAGCGGTGAAGGCAGAATCCACGTTCCGCAAAGTCAGATTCTGATTGGTCAGACCGCATTTCTCGGGTGCAAGTACTGTATCACTCCCCAAATTGTGATGAGAGACAATTCCGGAATGTCTAACTGATTTGGTGGAAGATACATTGTAGGAAAACACTAACACATGCATAGAGACCCCTCAGAAAGCTGGTGCGGATCCTTGAAGCAGAAACTCTAACTCATTCCAACCCACCTGCTGCACCTCCCACAAGCAATGCTTGCAAAGGAGAATGCATTTACCGGTCCCCTACAGCTAGAGTATTAAGGAGAGAAATGTTTCCTTCCCCCTTACCTAAGGAAAAAAGATTTTTCACAGGTTGAGATTTGTTTGTCCCTGGTAATCGCATTTCAACCACCAGAGCCCCCAAATGATTTTCCTTGCAAGGGAAGAGCCAGGAGACAAGGGAGGAGTTGAACTCTTCGCCTGTCTTGGACTAGAAAACCAATTATCCAATCAATGTGATATTTAATAAATTAACCAAGAGTGTGGGAGACCCTTTACTGAGAGCGAACGTGGGTTTAGTACCCTGTTCTATGGAAACTCTTCCACTCAGGAGGGTCTACAGCCATGTGTTAGCTCACTGCACCCTTTACAGTGGTGAAATATCAATTTGCACATCAGTCTGGTCCCACCTTCAAAAGCAGTCCAGAACAAGAGTACCATCTGCAACCCCAGACACACGTTTTGGCCTTGCTGGGCCTCCTCAGTATTACGTTACATTGAATTTGTTATGCGCGCTATTGACCCTTGGGCATAAAGGCGCAGACAACAGAAAAACATACAGCACCAAAAGCGGCGTCCTTATAAATAACAGATCATAAGGCTCCACTGAGGTTATTCCGCTATCCCCGATAGTATGATACAGCACTATTGGAGAAATCCATATTTTCCGGTGGATCAGATAAACAGAAAGGTCTTCAATTCCTTCTTAAAAGATAAGAGGGAGGAGTGGCTCCTCAAACCTGTAGGAAGATTGTTCCACAGAGAGGGGGCCTTCACCTTGAATGATCCCTTTTCCGCCTTTGATGTTTTGCATCTTGGCTGTATGATCTGATATGAGAAATCGGATCTCAGAGATCTTGGATTACTCTTTGAGATTATATGCTGTTGTAAATACGCCGGCATAACTTGGAGCCGGCATTTAAAGACTATAACTAATACTCTAAAGTTAATCCTGGCTTCAATGGGGAGCCAGTGTAATGAGCGTCTGGCTGCAGTTACGTGACTGCGCCTAGGAAGTCTGAGAACTACCCTGACCGCCCAATTCTGGGCTACCTGCAGTCTGTGCAGCTCTCTTTGGTTAATGCCAAGCAGGAGGCTGCAACAATAGTCCAATTTGGCACCTATAATTGCCCTGGCTATTGTCTCAGCACTTTCCTGCAAGATCATGGGCCTCAAATGAGCCAATAATTTGATGTAATAGACTATCCCCGCCACCACTGCTGAAACATGCGCTTTCATGCTTAGTGTCGGATCCAGTAGAACGCCTAGGATTTTAGTTTTTGATAAGGGAGTGATGGTGTCATCCCCCGGTTTGAAAACGCTATAGTCTTGACTTAACTTGCTAATCGCCTTGGAGCTACCGACTATCATCAGCTCTGTCTTACTGCGGTTAAGAGCTAGGAAATGATCCAGCATCCCTTTTTCAATAAGGGCGAAGACTCTGTTAACCTCCGCCTCATCCTTTTTGTGATGTCCCTTTAAGTTAATAACACATTGGGTGTCGTCTGCATAATTGGAGAACACAACCCCCTCTTCATGTAGCATGAAGAAGAATGGGGCCATGAAAAATTATACAGACATGGGGACAAGCTTGCCCCTTGAGGGACCCCATAGAGGATGGAAAGTGGGCTGGCTTCAGCGGTGGCTGAGCAAACCTACTAGTTCTGTTCTCTAAGAAAGAGGCGATCCACCGAGCTGCTAATTCTGAAAGATTAGCCACCTGCTGTAACCTTGGAATAAGGATTGAGTGCTCAACTAAATCAAAAGCCGCTGATTGATCTAAAGAGATAATCAGAGAGAGACCACTTCTGTCCATTTCCCCCATTAATTTAGATTTCAATTCCAAAAGAGAGGTTTCCGTCCCATATTTCTTCCTAAAACCTGACTGATTTGGATGGAGGATAGAATGAAGATCTAAGTGCTCTGCAAGTTGACTGTAAGCCATTCTATCCAATATCTTGAGTAGGAAGGGTGTGTTAGAGATTGGACGGAAATTTAGAGGATTGTCCATTGTCAGTCCCGTTTTTATTAAGATGGGGCTGACCATGGTTGCTTTTAATTTGTTTGGAACACTACTTGCCTTGAGAGGGGCATTTATGAAGTTACAAACAGTGAGGTGAGACTGGGCCCCTCTAAGGCACAGTGAGCAAGGGGTCCATGTCTGGATTACCCAGGATTACTTAGGGTGAAACCCCAAGTTTAAAAATTAAGAACGAGTGTGAAAGCCACTCTACTGAGAACTAACACAACCAAATAACATGTTTTATGGGAAGGTGCCCACTCGGGAGGGTCTACAACACTGCACCCTTCACAGAGGAGAACAAGTTACTTAACCCTGGTAACGTTCTTTCGAGTGGATGTCCCTCCCACGTATTCCTCATTTTATGATAAATATCTCTCAAGCTACAGCTGCTTTGGAATTTGTTTTGACAAAGGGCGCTGTGTGTCATCTCGTTGAGTCGATGTCCCTCGAGGGCCTCCGTTCGACTGTCGATGTCATCTGTAGTATAAGTAGCGCACACAGCGCCCGTTGATTTCAGTTCTTTTTTTCCCCTTCTGAAGAGGAATTACCAGGCATACCATAGACCCTAGGCTCCAAGAAAGCGTAAAGTGTAAGAACACGTAAATTGTACGGCGGGGTAGGCTGGGTGGGGTGATGAGAAATACTTGGAAGAACATCGATCCTTCCACGTATTCCTCATCACCCCACCCAGGGAGATCTCCTCCTTGAAGATCTCCCTATTCTCTCTTCATCCCCCCCTCTCTCCCTCTTCTAACTCCTTAATCCCCACTCCCTTCTCATTCTCCTACCTTCCTATTCTTCACTTGTTCTATCCTTCTCTGTTCCCCCACACCAATCCTACTTCCTCTCCACTTCCCCTTCTCCCCAGTTAATTGCTTTTTGCACTGTTTTGCTGTCGAATGATTCATCATGTAATTTTGCTCACATTGTTTATTGTTTATTGTTGTTCACTGTATGAGTTGTTCCATTGTACAGCGCCTTGGTATAAAGCGCTCTATAAATAAACAAATCAATCAATCCAATCGAAAGAACGTTACCAGGGGTAAGTAACTTGTTCTTCGAATGGATTGTGTCCTCTCACGTATTCCTCATCTTATGATAGACTCCCGAAGCAGTAATAATTTGGTGGTGGAAGTTGTCAAGGACTTCCCCCCTTCTCACCTGGGTCCGGAGTTTGCCGGTGTCTTCGATTGTTGCCTTCTTGCGAACGCTCCTGGTCTTGAACAGCGCTGCTCGAGTCTCATCTGGTTCCAGGTTGCGTTTAGTTCCGGGAGCGCGGAGTCCAGGAATCTGGGAGTCTGAGAAAGGCTAGAAATGCTCGGAACCAGGAAGGGGGAAAGGGTCAGGAGCAGGTAATAGCACTGGGACAAAGGAAACAATACCGTGAGCTATGAACACACGTCTGGGGCTACTCTGCAATAGCATTGAGACGCGCGGAGCCGCGGAAGGCGTGGTTATAAATAGATCACGCCCCGTTCAGCGCATGGAGCGAGCAAGGGCTTCAGCTCTGGACGGCCATGTTGGAAGTGGTACGGAATGTAAGCCCCATTGAGACAAGGACCAGGAGGTCCAAAAGGGGCGTGATCTGAAGTTCATGACAGCATGTCTCCTCCGAAGGCCTTTCCCTACAGGTTTTCCCAGGTGTATTAGGTGAAATCTTCTGAGCAACCAAGGAGTCTTGATATTTGAAACAGGTTCCCAGGTCCTTTCGCTAGGAGGATATCCTTTCCACTCCACTAGGTATTGAAGATGGCCCCGCTTATACCTGGAGTCACAAATCCGGGACACCTCATATTCCAGTTGGTTGTCAACCAGTAGAGGAGGAGGTCTACTGGATTTTCGAGAGGATTGGATGTAGGGCTTCAATAGGGATGTGTGAAAAACTGGATGAATTCTTTTCCAGGAGTCAGGTAGCTTGATTCGATATGAGACAGGATTGATAATCTCCTTGATGGGAAATGGACCATAGTAGCGGGGAGCCAGCTTGTTTGGTTGCAAGTGTCGGGGGAGTAGTTTTGATGAAAACCACACTCGGTCACCGACCGTATAGGAAGGACCTGGACTTCTCTTGGAATCCGCATACCTTTTGGTCTGTAATCTGGCTTTCTCTAAGTGTTCCTTAGCCTCCCGTTGAATGTTGATAAGAGTTTCGATCCAGGAGTTAACAGTAGGTACTGGTGTAGGGTAAAGAAGAACCGAGGGTAAGACCGATGGATGGAACCCCTGGCTACAATAAAAGAGGCTGGTCTGTAGCACTGAGTGTTCGGAGTTGTTGTAAGCAAATTCCGCAACAGGTATCAGGAGGGACCAGTCATCCTGGACCTTGGTGGCGAAACATCAGAGATATTGTTCCAGGATCTGATTTGCACGTTCTGTGGTTCTGTTGGCTTGGGGGTGATATCCTGAAGAGAGGGCACGTTGGATTCCTAGTACCTGACAGAGGTGTTTCCAGAATTGTGAAATGTATTGGGGACCCCGGTCAGATATGATCTTGGAAGGAAGCCCATGTAGTCGGAATATGTGTTCCAGAAATATTCCAGCTAGCTCTGAAGAGGAGGGTAGTTTCATCAGTGGCGTAAAATGGGCCATATGGGTAAACAAATCTATGGTGACCATGATGGTAGTATATCCTCCGGAAGGTGGTAACTCCACTATGAAGTCTGTAGCGATGATTTCCCATGGTTTAGAGGGTAGAGTGGGCTGCAGAAGAAGACCTGCCTGTCTTTTCTTATCATGTTTATTTTGGGCACAGGTTATACAAGCCAGGATGTATTGCTATACGTCAGACTTCATTTTAGGCCACCAGAACTGTCTCTGTATAAAACGGAGGGTGTTGGTGATACCTCGGTGCCTGGAATGGAGTGTGTCATGACAAAGGTTTATTATTTTTTGCTGTAACTTCCGTGCAGGAATGAGTAGTGCATTGTCCTTGAATAAGTAGCCTTCCTTGACTCTTAATTTCCAGTGATTTTGTGTTGAGATGTCCTTCCATATTTCCGAGGACTGAGTTTGCAATCGGACTTCTTCCAGGAGATTAACTGCTTGGGCTATGAAGATCGTGGGAGAGAACATTTTAGTAAATGCCTTATCTTCAGTGGTCACGTAGTCAGGACGGCGAGACAAGGCGTCAGCGATCAGGTTCTGTGATCCAGGGACATGGGTAATGTGGAACTGATACTGGGCAAAAAAGTAGGCCCAACGTGCCTGACGACTGTTCCTGCACTCCAGGGACTGTAGAATCTGAAGGTTTCGATGATCAGTACGGACTTGGACAGGATGTCTGACTCCCAGAAGTAGGTGTCGCCATTCAGTGAAGGCTTGGCGAATGGCTAAGAGTTCCTTTTCCAGGACGGAGTAGTGTGTTTCACTAGGAGTTAAGGTTATTGAAAGATAAGCAACGGGGTGTTCCGAATCGTCCTCCATCTTCTGCTTCAACACTGCTCCTATAGCGTAATTAGAGGCATCCGTCTCCACTAAAAAAGGTTGACTTGTATCGGGCTGAGCCAAAATGGGAGCTTATGTGAACTCGGTCTTCAAACGCTGGAATGCAGTTTCTTGTAATGTTGACCAGACAAATGGGGTGTCCTTCTTTAGCAGAGCCACTATGGGTTGTACAATCTCGGAAAAGGTGGCTATGAACTTTCGGTAGAAATTGGCTAGTGCTGGGAAGGATTGGATTTGTTTCACGGACGTGGGAGTAGGCCAGACGAGAATGGCCTTTACTTTTGAAGGGTCCATGCCAATCCCCTCTGGACTAAGGATAAATCCCAGATAGTGCACAGAGGTAACGTGAAACAAACATTTCTCAGGCTTGGCTCAGAGGTGATGTTCCCGGAGTCTTTGTAGAACTGCCTTAATATGTCCTTCATGCTTCAGAGGGTCTTTGGAAAAAATCTATATGTTGTCCAGATAGACAATGACGAAGAGAAACAACATATCAGAGAACACCCTATCCATAAAATGTTGGAATACTGCTGGGGCATTGGCTAGTCCAAAGGGCATGACCAGGTACTCGTAGTGGCCAAAGGGTGTTCTAAAGGCGGTCTTCCACTCATCTCCTTCCCGGATACGGATCAAATGGTAGGCACCCCTGAGATCCAATTTGGTGAATATTACGGCTCCTCTCACAGCTTCCAGGATATCCGAGATCAGGGGCAGTGGGTGCCGATCCTTGAGGGTGCATTGATTTAAGCCTCTATAGTCGAGGCAAGGTCTGAGTTCCTTGGTATCCTCCTTGGGAACGAAGAACAACGAAGCACCCGCTGGAGATTTCGAGGGTCTTATGGTGCCGTTTTCAAGATTAGTGTCCAGGTATTCCCAAAGGGTCTTTTTCTCGGGTTCGGAAAGAATGAACATTCTGCCGAAGGGAATTACAGCTGAGGGATCTGTATCTATGGCACAGTCTTCGGGCCTGTGAGGGGGTAAGGCTTGGACTATGGCAGTAGAAAATACATCAGCATATCCTTGATAGGCCTCTGGAACTTGTATGATATTGGAAACCATGAGTGGCGTTTCTTGGTCTCTTGGTGGTTCTTTAGAAGTTACTGAGGAGGGGTCCAGGGATAGGCAGTGGGACATACAGAACTCTGAGCCCAGGAATAATGATCCTGCTGTCCAATTGATATACGAATTGTGCTTTTGTAACCAGGGCATTCCCAAAACCATGGGGTAATGGGCTGACTTAATGATTTCGAATGTAATCGGCTCTTGATGATGGTTTATGGAAAGTTGGATCTCTTTAGTCTGCAGGCTTATGGGCCCTGAAGAGAGGGGTCTTCCGGCAATTGCTTCCACCGGCTGCATGGTGTTTCGTGTCTCGTACGGAATATGATGACTAACAACCCAGTCTTGATCAATGAAAATTCCCATAGCTCCGCAGTCCACCAATTCCAGAATGGGATAGGTCTTGTCTTTGGAGGGCGACAGGAAAGCCTGTAGTATCACCAAACTGTTTTGTCCAGGAGAGTTCAAGGATGGAATTGATGTGGAGCAAACATCTCTCTCCCGAATCTCTGCTCCATTTAAGATCGGGAACTGGCGTTTCCCGAACGCCGAGGAGGTGCCAGAGGACATTCCCTGACCAAATGTTTGTCTGAAGCACAATACATACACAAACCCTTATGGATCCTTCTCAATCTTTCTTGAGGTGATATGGGTCCACGAAAGGCTCCAATTTGCATGGGTTCAGGTTCTGGGGCTGGACTTGGGTTTGCGTCCGTTCTGGCGGTGCTCTCAAAGGATGTCTTGGGTGGGTTTCCCTTGGATTTCTTCCTTTCCTGTATGCGAAAGTCTATTTGCAAGGCCAGGTCCATTAGTGCTTGGAATTAATTTGGTCTGGCCACCCTGGCCAGTTCATCCTTGATCTCATCGTTCAGGCCTCTCCTGAACAGGGTAAAACTAGCCTCAGAGGACCAGTCTGCTTCCTTAGCCAATTGTTTAAATCTGGTCACATAAGTGAGCATATCTTGGGAGCCCTGTTGAAAGTCCAGCAAGCGTTCTTGGGCAGTATAGACCTGCTCTGGACGGTCAAACATGCCTTTAAGGGCCTGTATGAACCCATCATAGTCATCTAGGAGGGCATCGCCAGATTTAAGAAGGGGTGTTGCCCAAGTTAAGGCGTTGCCGGAAAGGTGGGATATGATAAAACCAACTTTAGCTCCAGGAGTCGAGAAATAATAGGGCTTAAAGGTAAAGTGGACCAGGCATGAATCCAGGAATCCGAGAAGTGTTTTTGCCGAACCATCATACTTGTCAACAATACCGCCCAACAGCGCACCCTCCTTTGTAGCAGAATCCCAGGATAAAACCAATTGTTTGAGCGCAGCGTTTTCCGCCTTAAGATTTTGAACTTCGGTTGATAATTCTTGCATGCGTCGCATTAAGTCCTGCACGGCGGCTTCCATCTCGTTTTTAGGCTCGATCGGGTTGCGTCTCAAACTGTCAAGGAGTTTCCCCCTTCTCACCTGGGTCCGGAGTTTGCCGGTGTCTTCGATCGCTGCCTTCTTGCGAACGCTCCTGGTCTTGAACAGCGCTGCTCGAGTCTCGTCTGGTTCCAGGTTGCGTTTAGTTCCGGGAGCGTGGAGTCCAGGAATCCGGGAGTCTGAGAAAGGCTAGAAATGCTCGGAACCAGGAAGGGGGAAAGGGTCAGGAGCGGGTAATAGCACTGGGACAAAGGAAACAATACCGCGAGCTATGAACAGACATCTGGGGCTACTCTGCAATAGCATTGAGACGCGCGGAGCCGCGGAAGGCGTGGTCTATAAATAGATCACGCCGCGTTCAGCGCATGGAGCGAGCAAGGGCTTCAGCTCTGGACAACCATGTTGGAAGTAGTACGGAATATAAGCCCCGTCGAGACAAGGACCAGGAGATCAAAAAGGGGCATGATCTGAAGTTCATGACAGAAGTACAAATTATATTTTGTTGTAATCATGGATCGAATGAAGGACCGCTTTTGCACATTGTCCACCCTCTAAAGGATTCCAATCGGGCGTCACACCGGACCAGGACTCTTGTCCTTAGCCTAAGCCTAAGATGTAGCGCTCAATTTTTTTTTTTTAAACTTTTATTTTTGAACGGCAGAAGTACACAAGGCACACACAAGGCAGTAAGTACATAGCATTAACATCTTGGAGCAACACATCAAAAGGGATACAGCAATCACAACATGAACAGCCGGGCGGTATCTGAGAGGGAGCATAGTAATCCAAAGACAAGGGTACAGGGTGGGGGCTCACCCAGTGGGATCAGAGCCCGACGGGGCAGGAGACAGACCAGATTCGGGGGTGGCCTCGTCCCGGATACTGAGGTAGGTGTTGAATGCAGCCCAAATGTTCCTGGGGCGAGACTGGGCGGGGAGCATGACAGGTATTCTTCTTCGCAATTGCGCGACCAGGTGAGTAAGCGCAACCATTTTTGAAAGGACAGGGGAGCGGGGCTTTTCCAGCTCTGGAGTATGCACTTTTTAGCAATCATACAGCCTATGTTTAGGAACTTAGCTAGGCGCCTGGTTCCATCAGTTTTCCAGACCCCAAACAGAATCGACAAGGGGTCAGGATCAACCACAGTTTCAGCTATGTCAGAAAGCGTTTTCAAGATGCATTCCCAGAACCCAGATAGCTCCCTGCAGAGCCGAAACATGTGCAGGTGATCAGCCCCCTCAGATCCACAGCGAGGGCACCCGGTCGCAGTGGCCCGGACAAATGCCGAGGTCCTGTGTGGAGTATAGTAGAGCCTATTGAGAAGTTTGTACTGTATGGCTCGGTAGCGGAAATTGAAGGAGACTTTTTGAGTATGTAGACACATTGCGCCCCAGTCGCCATCAGACAACTCCAGGCCCAGCTCATTCGCCCAGTCGTCACGCGCCCTAAGTGCTGGAGTTGTGATGGACTCCTGAAGGATCCTATATAGTGAAGAGACGACACTACGGGCGCCGCCTGAGTTGGCAATGTATGCGATCGCCGAGTTATCCGTGGGCTCATCGGGAAATGAGGGCCATGCAGTGCGGAACGCTGCCCGTAGCCTATAGTACTGGAGGGTCTCCAAGGCGGATCTAGTGTGGCCCTGTTTCCATGTTTGGGGGTCAATGAACTTGCCCTCTGGGTAGAAATCGGACAGCGCTTGATACCCCAGCATTCCCCAGTGTTGGGCCAGGGCGTTATCGTGTGTAGGTTCCAGAGCAGGCAGGCGCCACACCGGGAGCCATTTGTAGTAGGGAGGGGACCCGTCCATCGGACTTAGCAAGCGTTCCCATGCGTGGATGGTCGTGGCGACAGGGTCAATCGGTGAATCAGGTGTGTAACGGTGATGTAATATAAGGGACATCATGTTGGTACCGGCGGCTGCTAGTCGCTCCAACTTGACATGTGGTCGCGTTGGAGAGCCCGGGTACCAATGGGTGGCATGTTGAGCCTGGGCCGCAGTCCAGTAGAGTAACAGATTCGGAGCGGTGAACCCCCCTTGTTTATAGGTGAGCGCCATGTCAGACCACTTCTTACGCACTGCACCGGAGTGCCACAGGAACTGAGCGCATAGTGTATGCAATTTAGTGAAGTAGGCCTTCCCAGGCCACACGGGAACGTTGCTAAAAGTGTAAAGAAGCTTGGGGAGCAGGATCATTTTAATTAGGGAGAGACGACCAGCCATGGATAGTGGGAGCGACCGCCATCTTAACATCTTGGCCTCAGCAGTTTGCGCTGCGGTGGAGTAATTGTCGGTTATCAGAGTAGATTTGGTCAAGGATATCTGCACCCCCAGATATCTGACACCGTCCGGAGACCAACGAAGGGGGTACTCAGTGGTAGGTTGTTGGGTAGATTTCGTGAGCGGGAAGATATCCGACTTTGAGTAATTGATCGTGAAGCCAGAGTAGGTACCAATACGGGTGATGTCCCTAAGTATGGGGTCAATGTGGGTCGCGGGCTCTATAATGTATAATAGCACGTCATCTGCATATAAGGATATGATTTCGGGGTCATCCTTCAGCCGTATCCCCTTGCGGGCATGCCGAGCCCGGACATAGTCCGCCATTGGCTCAATTGCGAGGGCGAAGAGGATCGGGGAGAAGGGGCAGCCCTGCCGGGTACCCCTGAAGAGTGTGAAGGGGTCGGATGTCAAAGAGTTGGCTCTGACCCGGGCCACAGGGGAGGCGTATAGTAGCTTAATGAACCCGATCATGTTTGGGCCAACTCCCATCGTCTCTAGCACCAGCCACGTGTAGTTCCAGGAGACCATGTCAAAGGCCTTCTGAGCGTCCAGAGTGACCGCCACGGCCTGGGCCTCTTGATTTATACGAGACATGACATTGAACAGTCTTCTTATATTATGTGAGGTGGACCTGCCGGGAATGAAACCCGCTTGGTCCTCGTGGATCAGATATGGCATAATGGGGAGAAAGCGGTTAGCTATGGTCTTAGCAATGATTTTCGTGCCTAGGTTCATGAGGGAAAGGGGCCTGTAAGACCCACATTCGTCGTCCGGTTTGCCAGGCTTGAGCAGTACCGTGATGACGGCCTCACGCATGGACGGGGGAAGGATAGAAGAGCGGAGCGCTTCGACCCAGACCTCGAGCAACTTGGGAGCCAGTATGGACACGTGTTCTTGGTAGAACTCAGCCGTGAGGCCGTCAGGTCCCGGCGCCTTGCCTTTGGGCAGGTTAGATATGGAGGTTACTATTTCGTCCAGCGTTATCGGGGAGTCCAGCTGGTCGCGGGTAGCAGGGGAGATTTCGGTGGTGGGGATCTGAGTAAGCAGCTCGCGCATGTGTCGTTCGGAGTGTTCGGGAGGCTGGGAGTAGAGAGACCTTTAGAACTCGGTAAATACCTCCAAGATCTGTTGGTCAGCCCACTGTGCATAGCCAGATGCATCTTTGATGGAGGTGATCTGAGCTTGACCAAATTCCCCCCTCACCACTCCTGCCAATGTCTTCCCCGGTCTGTCCCCCTCGCCATATTTCCTGGCAGCTTGTGGGCGGCTGAAGTACTGGACTTCATTGGTAGCGAGCGTATTATATGCCTGCAGTTCCTCGCTGATTTGGAGAAGTAAGGCGGGATCGGCGCCAGTGGAGCATTGCTGCTCCAGCTGTTTCAGTTTGGCTTCAGAGCGATCGAGGCTGGCTCGGATAGCTTTCAGTACCCCAGCCTCCCGCGAGATGGACATCCCCCTAATGTATACCTTAAAAGCCTCCCACCGAACCGCAGCTGAGGTGTCCTGAAGAGAGTTGTGGTCAAAAAAGGATATAATGTCTGCAAGTATATCAGCCCTAAAGACGATGTCCCTGAGGGCCTCAGATTTGAAGCGCCAAGTGCTCAGAGTCGCGGTGGGTATACCCAGCCTCACAGAAAGTACGATTGGAGCGTGATCAGATAAAGTGCGGGGGAGAATCCAGGACCCCTCCACCCCTCCCATGGTTTCCTTGGACACTAAGAACAGGTCTATACGAGACGAACTGTCGTGGACCGATGAGTAATAAGTGTACTCCCGGGACACGGGGTGTACTGTCCTCCAGGCGTCGCAGACATTGAGCGTCTGCATATGGCCACACAACCTGCGTGCGGCACTTGTAAGGGCTCGGTAGGACGTGCCAGTCCTGTCCAAGACAGTGTCAAGGATAAGGTTTAGGTCACCCCCCCATATAATCTGGACCCCCACGTAGCCCAGTAGTATGGCAGTTACCGCATCAAAGAACTCAGGAGAGTCAACGTTGGGGCAGTATGTGTTAACAAGTAGGTATTCTCTATTCACCATCGTGCAGTGTAATATGATATAGCGACCCTCGGGGCACACGTAACTTTTGTGCAGGATGAATTTGATCGATTTGTGGATCATTGTGAGGACTCCCCTGGATTGGGAGGAGTATGAAGTGAAGAATCTGTTGGGACCCCACGACGGGGGCCATGGTGCCCGAAATGTGGGCATTGGAGTGTGTCTCCTGCAGGAGTAGTATCCTGCAGCCATGTCTATTAGCAAAGGCCATGATCTTGCGGGCCTTGGTGTGATTGCTCAATCCGCGAATGTTCCAGGACATTATAACGGTAGACATGTCAATGGCGGATCTCTAATCCCGATGTACCCGTATCAATGAACATCCCAGGTGTAGCAACAGTGTTCACTGTCGGGTTTGAGGTCGGGGGTGCGCTTATGTATTGCCAGTGTGCGTGCCGTGAGCCTTAGTGTGCCGTGTTTTTCAGATATCCCATCACCGCCCCCCGCCCTCACCGCTGACCCAACTACAGCAGTGTAAACAATACCCACCCTCGACTGTGCAGAGCCGGGCCGACCCCAACATGGCCCAGACTGCGCAAAAGCCCAACAGGGGCTGGCCCACAATAAGGGCGTATACAAAACCAGTGCGATCGCAGTGGGGTGCGCCATTGCCGTGCGGGAGCACGCTAGGAACCATTGGTTCCGTTACAAAACGAACATTGTTAGCGGGCAATACTTTAATACCCCAGTCCCGCCCCATGGAGCGCAGCGAGCGACACACATATCACATAGATTCAGCAACCCAGCCCAAGCGGAGCTATGAGAGGAACCACCTTATAGTGGTCGTGGATAGAGGGGAACGGTTGCGGCCAGACCACGGGAGCTGTGCATATTAGAAAGCAGCAGGAGTAAGTGTGGTAAGGTGACTTGAACGAGGTGACAGTTGCTCCTCAAGGAGCAATACTTAGGCCCACATAGGAAGCATTGCATACAAGTGGATACAGAGGTGTGATCGCTCGCGTATGCGAACCGAGAGAGGCGGGACTCAGTCCACATATTGGCATAGCATCAAGGCATCACAAGGCAATTATAGAGTTCACTCGTTATTCATGTTGTCATCAGCCGGAGGATGGAGCGGAACATGTGCCTCAATGAATTTAACCGCCTCAGAAGGCACAGTAAAAAAGTATAGTTTATCGTTGAACGTGAACTTCAGGCGTGCAGGGAAGAGGATGGCATACGGGATGTTCCTTTCCCTGAGGAGTTTCTTCACTCCAAGGAACTGGCGACGTTCCTGCTGAACTCCGGTGGAAAAGTCGGGGAAGATCCTGATGACCTGCGAGTCGAAGCGCAGCTCGCCTTTCTCCCGTGCGAGGCGAAGAATTAGGTCGCGGCCTTTGAAGCTCAGGACCTTGGCAATGATGGGTCTCGGAAAGTCACCGGGTTTAGGCCGAGGTGAGAGCGCCCTATGGGCCCTTTCAATGGTGAAGAAGGGAGACATGGCCGGATTACCCAGTAGTTCCTTCAGGAGTTCCTCGACCGTTAGTTCCAGTCGACCCCTCAGCGCATTTTCAGGAACACCCACGATGCGTATATTGTTCCTGCGTGACCTAGATTCGAGGTCATCACATTTGGCTTTGACCGCCTTCATATCCGAGACCAGAGTGGACACCGTGCCCTGGAGTGTAGATATATTATCCTCATTGGTGCCAATCCTGTTTTCGGTCTCCGTGATTCGAGCCCCCTGCTGATCCAGTTTGGCTCTCAGTGAGGCTACATTGGCATTAATGTCATCGAGCTTTTCATGAAAGGCCGCAAAGTTTCTAGCCATGGACTCCTTTATCGTTGTGAGGTCAGTAGTGGGTGCCTCTGCGCCCGGCGGTTCATCAGCAGGGTCGCATGGTGCGTGGGCTAAGTCGGGTCTCAGGGCGACTTTAGCGAATTTGTCCATGGCCCCGGTTTTATTATTATTCCTCGATCTGTTGGACATCGTGAATGTCGTGGCGGGGCCCCGGGCGGCCAAAGTGAAGATTCGTGTGGGAGGAAGCAGGAGAGGTTCAAGGCAGATGACAATGGTCCAGCTCGCCAATTCAAGCAGATCCCGACCTAGATGATAGGAGCTGTGGCGTCAGGAAGGTATAGAGTAGCAGCAGGGATGGCGCGATCCAACCGCTCTGGAGAGTGATGCTGGTGTCCAGAACAGGCCCGGAGTGGGCACCAACCGCAGGAGTATGGGCCTTAGTGAAGATGAAGGTGAAGACCAGCAGGCCGCGCCAGAGTGTGGGCCCCAGTGTTAGTCCGGGGTCGCCACGCCCGGAGGGTGGCGGGAGCGGGCCGACCCGAGTCCGCTGGGATGTAGGGACACGGGCCCGGAGAGCGATCAGAGTGGCGCGGGAGCCAGCCGGGGCCGCCCGGCACGGGGACCGAGGCCCAGGACGAGGATGGTCTGTAGCGGTAACGGGGGCCTCAGCGCGCCGCAGCCCCAGCAGCCCCTCACCTGGTATGTAGCCCGCAAGTGTCCAGTCGGGAAGTGGGTGTAGCTCCTCAGGTCTTCGGGTGTCGCCGGAGGTAGATCCGATCTCGGCAATGGTGCAGGGCGGAGGTCGTAGGGCGCGACAAGGCCGCCAATGTCAGACTAGCGGGCCCCAGTCAAGCGCCTCCGCCAAGCCCAGCAGTGGGCGCAGCTCCCCCCAGAGATGCGCGCCGTCCAAGTGTCGAGTCGCGCGGAGGAGAGACAGCCAGGGGCCTTCTAGTGCCGGGTCTCACGGTCGGGGAGAGTGGGCTGAGCGAAGGCCAAAGAAAATCCAGGATGGTCGGCAGAAGGCACGGCCCGAACAGCGGGCGCCAGTCCGGTGAATAGTGCGACCCAGTCCGCGGCGCTCCCGGCACAGATCACAGGCCCATCGATGTACGTCTCCGCAGGCGGGCCAGTGGAGGGATGCGGCGGGGTAGGCCCAAGGGTCTCGCAGAGTGGATCTCCGGTTCCCAAGGTCCGATCCGAGTCAGGATCACATCGACACGTAGCTACAGCTATAGGGATGCCAGTGGGTCGGTCGATTAGTCACAGCACTACATTAGCCCGCAGATGTCATCGGATGAAGAGCGGCTGTGCACGGAGCTCAAGAGCTAGGCAGCCATCTTGACAGCTGCTCAACAGCGCCCCCAGATGTAGCGCTCAATTAAAATACTTTTTATTTTCAAAAAATTCAAATTGAGCTGGCACCCAACCAGTCTCACACCCCCTTTTACAAATACCCCAGGTCACAATGGACCACAATGGACCATGAACCATGCTGGTTAGTGGGAATACAATATTTATTTATTTTAAAATTCAAATGCTATCACACAATTTTAATATTGGGCAGCAATCACCAATGGGGTGATAATTACAGAATAAATTATGGAATACACTTAGTTTGACCTTCTGGTATGACATATCCAAAGCACAGGTGTATAGGTGCAATTTTACAGTTCGGCTACCCGAGTTAAGATTTCCCACTGTAATGCTCCCTCAAACCCCAATGAGTGGATAGAAAGGAGCAGCAAGGGTTCAGGGATATCAGGCAGCAAACATAATTAAATTTGACCTTCCTTCACAAAATAAGAGGCAAAAACCCTTTGGAATAGCATAAAATGACACTCGGAATTGGCAAATAATTAAATTAATATGAGGTTGAATCAAGGAGGTAAATATGATTTATCACAGTATCAGGAATGTAATATCACTAGCAACTAAAAGGCAAGGTATCAACAAAGCGCATACAGTTCAGAAAGCAACTTGAAAGTAAGAACACAGTGCAGCAAAATCACACGTTGAAAAGTTGCATTTTACACTTTTTCAGTTCAAAATGTCAAAACGTTTTTTAAAATAAACGAGTGAAATAGAAAGAATCAGAATGAGGTTTTTAGGCTGGGTGATAGATGCACATCACTGGTACAATAGGAAAGTGAAAGAGTGACTGACTATAGCTGGAAAACTGGATAAGATGTTCAAGCTGAAAAAATTCGGCTTTGGTAAAATAAAGCAGTTAAAAGAGAACATTGGTTTGGAAAGAAAGGATCATTTTTACTTAAACTAGATTATCAAGAAGATAGCGCTGCCCATGAAACAGGTTAAGCGGCCGTCTTAGCCCCCTCATGCCGCGTGTCTCTTTTCAAAATATGACTAAGGATTTATGCAAGACAGAAATTAATGGAAGAATTGCGCTAACACTAGAAAGTCAAGGACAGGATGCACAGAGAATTGTGACCGTTTTGGACAATTACCAAGGTATGTATAGGATAACTTAGAGAGTAGGACAAAGAGAAGGTATCAAGATGGGGTAGGCTATGTGTGGCTGTGGGAGGGGAAAATACTCACAACCCACACTTGAGTTTGGGATAAGGGACAGGCAACCGGATTCTGGACTCAAAGACTCTGGTTACAGCAAGGCGGCAAACTCTCCTAGCAGAACAACAGCTGGGCCAGTCTGGTCACGGCAGCGGCATGCAGGTAGTGGGGCAAAAAGTGGGTCTGTTCACAGGATACTCTCAAAAAGGGTACCACAGCTTTTCATCCCTTCGCCCTGAGTTAGTGGTATTTTGTTATGGGGTTTAGTTATGAAGGGCGGTTCCACCTGGATAGGAGGCCTGAACCAACTATCCCTTTTCTGGCAGTGGAGTTTGGAATCTGCAGAGTGGATCTGGAATGTCATACGTAGGCGCTGGAAATTCAGGAAAGAGAGAGGGCCTCATTACGACCCAGGCAGTAATCTGCCGACATTACCGCTATGGCGTAATGAGCGTTTACGCCGTGGGCCGATGGCGTAAAGAGCGCCACATTACGACCCATCGCGCACGAGCATTACGCCATGGCGGTAATGTAAATAACGCCATGGCGGAAAGGGCCCCTAATGGCATCGTAGGGCGAGCAAGGTGCACTTCCGCCACCGTAAATAGCGGCCACCGTAATTAGCGGTGGCCGCAATTAGTGGTCACCGTAAAAAGCAGAACCGGAAATAGCGTCATCGCGGCGGAACGGGAAACAGCACATCAGCCATCTTTAAAAACACAAAGCCATCCTTCCGAACAACACCAGATCCAACCCTGACACCTGTCCCAACCCATCACCCACCCATTCAACCACCCAAAAATGCCTAAAGTTGTTAAGAAGGCATGTGACCGCCAGCGCCAGGAAAGATTTACCCGGGAGGAACTCTGCATGCTTGCGGAGACCCTGCAAGACAATGCAGCTGTCGTTTTCTCGCCGGAAATTACCAGGCCGGCGATAGCAAAAAAGAAGGCCATATGGGCCCTGGTGGCCGAGCGCGTCAGCGCGGTGGGGACCGTACCCCGCACCCCACAGCAGTGCAGGAAGAGTTGGGATGACCTTCGCATACGGGTCAGAGCCGTCATCTCTGCGAACCGCAACCTTGCCCTGGTTACCGGTGGAGGTTCGGAATCCCCACTGAAACTCCAACCATGGGAGGAAATATGTGCAACCACGATTGGCATGGAAGGCATTGAAGGCGTCGGAGGGATGGAAAGGGGAGTTCCGACATCAGGCGATGAAGGTAGGTGCCTCAAACAAGACATGCCATAGTCACTGCAGTCCATTCATATGTAGCACAATGTTGCCCTAGAGTGTAAATGCAACACATTAGCTGGACACTGCCCACAGCCACATGCGAGCTCCACCCTGTATACACTGCTGGCACCCACATACCTCCATCCACATTCCACACAAAAAGGAGACAACCTGCATGGCCCTGCCTGAAATCTGCCTCATCTACTGACCAGAATCATGTCAATCATTGTCATTCCAAAGGCGGCAGACCCATCAATAACGCCCTCCCTCCTTTGCTCCACTACAGGCACAGAATCACACCCCGAGGACCAGGACACCCCTGCGACGAAAAGAGCCAAGAAGGCCAAGAATACCATCCCCGCACCCTCAACCTCAGTTGCAGTGAGGCAGACCCCACAACAAGCAGAATCCACTGCAAGCAAACCGGACGGCCCACCGGCAAGCACCCCAGTAGGCAGCAGGCCAGCAGCAGCAGCACCACCTGTACCAACATTGCCTGCCACAGAAGGCACCGGGTCTGCGGCCAGCAGCAACATGGGTGAAACAGCTGCAATTGCTGCATGTTCAGACTCTGACATTGAGGAGCACGACGTCAGAAGCCCCACTGACCTTCTACATTCCCCCTGTTTGTCAAATGCCAGCCCCCATGAGGATCACACACAGGGGCACACAGAGGAAGAGGAGTGGCCTTTTACCCCATGCCCAGTTCTCAGTCCACAGGAGGGGAGCAGCCCCTCCATCACACCACCAGCACTGGGCATGGCCCAGCAGGGGCAGCAGTCCCTCGAGGACATCATACAACGGCAGCAACATCTGTCCACGATGCTGACTGAGCATGCTGCGGAATGTGTGGGGGCTAGGGCATCCATTGAACAGGCCACGGAGACCCTAAGGGCCAAAATTGCGCAGAGCACTGCCACCCTGAGGGATACTATGCATGCCATGTCAAGGGACATTTGTGGCGAACTTGCCGGGTTGCGTCGTGTGCTCACTGAGCTCTCCCACACCCTACAGGACGTGCATGCACGGGAGCAGGCAGGGACATCCTCCGCTGCCAGTTCTGCACAGGGCAGCCCCGTCCGACGTTCCGGACGGAACCTGCGCTCCACAGCCAGGGGTGCCCCGGGGGCCGGGAGAGGGGGCTCGTAACAGCCTGTGGCCACGGTCACATACATCTGTAGACACTTACATGGGGTGTGTTGGGGTGTGCAGGGGGGAGGGGGGAGGAGGGAGGGGGTGTGTTGGGGTGTGCAGGGGGGAGGGGGGAGGTGGGATGGGGTGTGTTGGGGTGTGCAGGGGGGAGGGGGAGGTGGGAGGGGGTGTGTTGGGGTGAGGGGGGAGGTGGGAGGGGGTGTGTCACGACAATTTATGATTGAAATACACTTTTTCCTTTTCCGAAATGAAATGTGTGGACATTTTCATTGCATATGTTTGCTTTATTGGTGTACAGTCCACAGTGTGCATGTCCAAGAAAGACACAGTGCCCCAAGTGCAGTCTCCATGTGATACATACCAGCCGTGTGTGCTAGAAACAGTGGTCGATGATATTTTGACGCATTTCACGCCCCTCCTGTGCATCGCCTCCTCCATGAGGTGCCGCCCCATCTGCACCCTCCTCATCGTCAGGTGGTTGCAGTTCTGCGTCAGGGGGCAGGGACACTTTCCGTCTGACGCACATATTGTGTAGCATGACGCATGCCATGACGATCTTTGCCACCTTCTCATGGCGGTACAGGAGTGCCCCACCAGACCTGCTGAGGCATTGGAACCGTGGCTTCAATAGGCCGAATGTCTTCCCTATGACCACACGGGTACGTGTATGTGCACGGTTGAAGTCCTCCTCGTGCTGGTTCTGCGGGTTCCGGACTGGTGTAAGGAGCCACCTCTTCAGGGGATAGCCTGCATCACCTGTATGTAGGCGAGAATGTATGTGTCAGTCATGACGTCTGATCAAGAACATGATGTGCCACCATGGCTTGCATCCAACTGTTACTTTGGCTCACTTCTACATGCACTAATTGATTCACACAATGCAACCAGTATATGCTCATGGCTCTCATGGCCTGTTTTTCATGCCATCACCCAATGTATGCAGAGGGGTGGAGTGCATTGTGAGTGCCCATCCACTGTGTCCGTTCATGCCGTTTGGTTAGTTGGCCTGGCACATGTCCTGTGATGGCAATGCGCACATCATTGCAACATTGCTGTGGGCCTCATCATGACCCCAGTGAGCAATGCTGATGTAGACAGGGACATTTTGGGGGCCCTGCTGTCTGTGTAATGGTGTGTTGATGTTTCTGTCCGTCATGTGCCTCCTTCGTGGGCAGTTATGGGGGACAGGCCTATCGGTTGATGTTGTTTGGTGACGTGCATGTAGGTGCATTTCATTGTTGACAATGTGGTCTGAATTGGTAGAATGCACTTGCAGATGGTTGTGTCATGGTTGGGACACAACCTCATTCACATGGTAGGGCTGCATACATTAGGTATTGGCTTTACTGGTGTTGGGTGGAGTTTGGGTTGCTTTAGGGTATCATCTGTCTCCGTTCTCTCTGCTACTCACAGCCAATTGGAGTATGCATCATCCCCCCCCTTTCAGCCAGGTGGAGTATGCATCATCCCCCCCCCTTTCAGAAAAGGTGGAGTATGCATCACCCCCCCCCCCTTTCAGCCAGGTGGAGTATGCATTGGTACGTCATTCACCTACCCACTTCACATTTCCATGGTCATGACATTGGACTCACCGAGTAGCCAGGATCTTGGGCCTGCATGTCGCTCCATGTAGCGTGGTATTGTGGAGTTCCTCAGGACCATAGAATCATGGGTTGATCCGGGGAATGGGGCTCAACAATGTGTGATGACCTTATTGGAGTCACAGACCATTTGCACGTTGATTGAGTGGAACTGTTTCCGGTTGCGGTACGGTACCTCCATGGCACGTGGAACCACCAATTCCACATGGGTACAGTCGATGGCACCAATGCAACCAGGTATGCCGGCTAGTGCATGGAAACCCACTTTGGTGTTTGCAATCTCCTGGGCAGTCCGTGGTAATGAGATGTGGTCGTCTGTGTGCTTGAGGAGGGCATCGAGCACTTGGATGAGTGTTCGTGAGAATAATGGTTGTGAAATGCCATGCAAGTGCCCCACTGTGTGCTGGAAGGTGCCTGTGGCCAGGAAGTGGAGTACAGACGCTATCTTCAGTCGGGGTGGGATGGCGGTTGGAGTTTCTATCATGCTGACAATGTCGTTGTGTGTCATGTCTACGATGGTGGTGATGGTGTCCCGGTCCAAACGGTAGAGGGTGTGGATATGCTCAGCAGTGAGGTTGAATGGATTGGCTCTGATGCGTGGGATTGGGGGCTGCCTGCGTGGTGGCACTGGCTGTGCTGGTGGGGCTTGCTGGGCCTGCCTTGCCCTCCTTCTCCTCCTGCGTCTCCTCTGTGCTGCCTGTTGTTGTTGTTGCTGTTGTAGCACTTGCATTGCTATCGGGTCCTCCAGCCCCAACATTGCTATTCATATTGGTATCATTGTGGAGTGTGACTGGTGTGGGAAGGGGTGGGGTGTGCTCTTTTTGTACTTCCTGAGTCTATATTGCCTTCACCTGTGCTGTTTCTGTGCACCTGTGGCAGCTGCATTCACTTTACATGGCCATTTACGGTTGGTTCGCGATGGCGTAATTAGCACCATGGCGGTAAGGTACTTAACGGGCTGGGTGATGGCGTTAGGTGCATGTCCGCTTGGGTCGGCATTGGCCTACCTTTCCGCCATGTCGCTAAGTACGGTGTGGGAGATCGCGTGCGCGCGCCCTTGGCGCAGTTAGCGGCAGCATTAACTATGATGCCGCTAATGGCATCATAGTTAACGGTCACGGGTCATGATCGGACCTAGCGGAAAACGATGGCGGTAATCATTTACCGCCATCGTTTTTCACTTAGCGCCAGGGTCGTAATGAGGCCCAGAGTCTCTGCGAGCTCCCCTTCTTTTTGTAAAGCGGGTGACATCACAGGATTTATTGTTGGGCAGAACTAAGCTAGACCTACCCCCAAGAACTGGATAGGTCAGCCTATGTTGATCACCTCCTCAAGGAGGGGACTCAGTTTATGGGGTTGTGTTTTATGAGGTACAAAGCCATCCCACAGTCCTTTTTGCCAAAAATCTATCTTATCATAAATCACACCTTTGTACAGTTGTGGCATATTTGCAAATTATCTAGGCAGATTACATATTTCACACAGAGCATGGCAGTCCAACTTCCAAGTTTGTAGGACTTTGTTTCATCCGTGTAATAATTTTTCATCATTTTCAGTGAGAAATATTATACCCACAATTCTATAACTTTATACATGTGTACATATTATCATAAGGCATGTTAATATTGAATTTCAAAGTGGCACCATATACACTTTCCTTAGAATATCCAGTTCTCTGCCATTTCCGTCCCCAATACACTAGTGAAGGCTACCATATCTTAATTTAAAGCCACCAAAATTGCATCTAAATTGTGAAACTTTCGCATTTCTGCGTTGTCCAATTGCAGAGATAAAAGTCTCAAAGTTTTATTAATAAACTAGTCTTTTGAGCCAGATGGCCAGCATTGTCTTCCCAATAAGGGCATAGATTACAAGGCTGTTCTGGATTTGGCTTTGAAGCCCCCAGTCGAAGTAGTGGGAGGTGTTATTTCCAAAAGTAACACGTAGGTGTCCCAGAATCTATTGTGTCAAGCTGGAGCACAGACACAAGTCTGACGAGTGTGTGAGATGCAGCCTCCTGGACCATTCAAAGTTTCGAAGGGCAAAAAGTAACACGTAGGTGTCTCAGAAATCCATTGTGGCTCCTGTTGGGGGGAAGGTCACTCCTGTTGCCAGCAGAAAATCCTGTTCTGTGACTTCCACAGTCCATTAGCAAACAATGGGGCAGTTTCTATAAGTTGACAGGGTATTAACCTTAGATAGATATTATTAACACAACAAATTAGGCAAAACACAACTGTATAAAAGCTACTAGCAACAACCTGAAAACCCAAGGATACGTCCAGATCGTAAAACCAAACCCTAAAAAACAGGGTTTTATTTATTTTACTTATTTAACTTTGGGGTGGACTCAAATCTATTCAAAGAAGAATAGAACAAGGTTGTGACTGAAAACAGGAGGATAGAGCGAAAAGAGGGTGCTATCCCTACCTAACGTGCGCTCTTAGCTAGGTTGCAGTGTTACAACGCCTATCTATTAGTGACAGAATAAGAGTAAAATTGCCACTTCTACAGTAAGTAATACGTTCAACCTTGAGAGTCTCAGCCCACTATCTTCTCGATTGGCTTAAATCGGAAGAGACTAGCAATAATACCAGGGAAAGGAAAAGAGAGTCAGCCCAGGAAAGTGAAGAGAGTCAATTTTTCTCTTCAAACTAGACCGTGTGGCATTTAATGGGATTGACAATTTTTAATAGCCCATTGATTGTCACACCGCTCCTGGGGTACTCAATTATAAAAATGACACAACTTTGGGAAATGGGATACGTTCCCAATCCCATAAACACACACAAAGACAATACAATCACCACTTCCCATGTGGAGTCAACTTTTTGCTCATGGAAAGTGGGACAATGTAAACAAGTTTGCTCAAGACTAAAATGGGGGAAAATTGGAGCCCTTTTAGATGATACAAACACCGTCGACCGGTTTCAGTGGCTTAGGTTTAGTAACGCCACATTCTTCAGGACAGTCTAAGCTCCTCGCGAGTTGGTGCATTTTGTTATGCAACAACTAGTTTAATGAGGACAATGGTTAAAAACAATAGATGGCATGGTACATTACCACCCTGCAGTAGGTGTCATGGAACTGGAACAGTCTGGGAAGGAACCTGTGGGGTCAACAAATTGAACCACAGTTACTAGGAAGCTGCTAAATTCCACTTATTGGATTTAGGATGGCACAACACTAGTTTGCCAACCACAACAAACACAGCACCATGGCTATCGCATAACACCACCTCAATTCCCAATCTCAATATCAAGGTCTCATCTCTTGGTGTCAAAGAGTGCCACCTTCATTTATTAGCCACAATGTTATTTTAGAAAAAATACCCACAACATAAGTGATAATTCTAACGATGGTATAGAATGCTCCTGAACAACTCCTGTAATCTTAGTAACAACAGACGAATCTCAACTCAACTCACCCTTGGTATTCACTCCCTTTTGTTCTGAAAACTGGCGTGCCACAGATTAGTGTCCACATTTTTTACTGTCCAGTCCACGTGTAATACATCTGTGAATAATTACACAGTCCAGCCAATGCATTTACATATTTATTCATTTAGTTTTCCTGAGCCCAAAAGGCCAGGTTGTTAGAATCAAACATTATATTATCTTTTAACCAAACCCCCTTACATTTTTTGGCAAGGTCAGGGCCTTATTCAACATTCAACACTTTTAAAACAGGCATTTTTCTTGTTTGCAAAAGCACATTTTGACACATGGTGAATTCTGCTGGGATGTCCCTTTCAAATTCGGTTTTCTCTTCCATCTGAATTCCAAACATTGTTTGCAGCCCTAGCCAGTTTCTCTTATACAGCGATCTCTCCAAGACACAGGTCCACTGAAATTGATATATACCCAGAGAGCTAGGGTTTCTTTTGAAGGGTTTCTTTTGACATTTTGCAGCACAAACGTCAAGCGTTTTTCCGTAGGGCTGAAAGTAAAGTTGTTTGTGATTTTAAAGATTTCTCCTGACACAGCCTGTCATTCAGGGATAATGCTCTCTTCTGCTGGAGCATAATCTGAATATGATTGGGCATAGTTGGGCCTTACTGATAAAAGCAGTGTAATGTTGAACTGATGAAAAGAGCATCAGGGCGGCATCATTTTAAATGTAAAATAATTAAATAATTCCCTTTTTCAATGGGAAACTTTGAGCTAGCAGCAAAGCAGCGCTGCTTTTCAATTCTCTTCTTTGGTGCACATAAGAAAACACTCTGGCAGCCTTTCTCGGTGTGCTCCCTGTTTCATCTTGCCCAATAGGTGCTTGGCAAGACAGTGCAGCCATCACTTTGTAGCTGCAAAATGCAGTTTTGATGCGAGGCAATGGTGCTCAAAGGAGCCAGTGCAGCCATTTTGCTGGTAACTGGTGCAGTGCAGCTTGGAGATGGAGGGAAATTCTGCTGAGTGGGTCAATGTATTCCACAAACCCCCCCCCTGACTCTTCTGAGACTTCTTGTCGAGGGAGAGTAGGGCAAAGTGGGGTTTGGAGGTGGAGTCCTTCATCCATCAGGAGGCGATACACCACAATCCTCCGTTGTCCCTCGTTGGGGTGTGGTGTGACACCCTCAGATTTTCCTTCGGTCTTTCTTTGTGGTGTGGAGCGACACCCCCAGATTATGTTTCGGTCTTTACTTTCCAGATCCCCGGGGAAGTCCTTCTTGTTCTTTGAAGGGGCAGAACCAGTATGAATCTAGTGAATAAATAAGAACCGGTTACTACATTTTCCCACTGACTGCCTTCCCGGAACGTTGACAGCAGTGGGACACACATGCATTACGGTCATTACAGTAGGGAGACACTAACAACACATAATCCTTTACAAGACACAGATAAATACTGATTTTTACTCCATTTTTTTTGTGATCCCGTTTTCCATGACAATGAAGAAAAGTACTCCCTGTTAGATAAATCTACCTATACCGACCTGTTCCCTTCTGGTTCTTCTTTTTCTTGTTCTCATTCTCTAGATGTCTCCTTTATTTGACTTTCTCTTGGCTCCTCAATCAGCCGCAAAAGTGTGTCTGGGGTGACAACTCTTTAACTGATTAATATGGACCCATTTCTCTTCTGCCTACTCTCCTTTGGGGATGCCGATTCTGTAGGCTAGGCCTGGGATGGTGACCTCCTTTCCATTTTTGAACTTCAACTGCCTACGTTAGCAATGGGGCCGACCGGAAGGCTTTCTTTAGGATTGCCAGGGCCCTGGGATTTACCCTGCAGTTGGGACCGGGCTTGGCAATTACTGGGATCCAAATTAATTTCGAGTCGGTTGAGGATATGACTGCCCATGTAAAAGGTGGAGGGAACACCTTGCACAACCGAACAATTATGCTCTATGCTTTTACCAGGGACAGACATTTTTAACATACAACTGCTAAGCAGAAGATGTTTGGAACGGGGAATTTCCAGACCCCATACCCACTGATAAACTGACTCAACAGCGGACAGGGTCTGGTCTTTTGGGAGTTTCCTGAATAATACTTCACTGATGAAGCATTCTTCGCTATTCAAGCCAACTCTGGTGGGAACAGACTCCCTCCCCTCATTTAACTGAATGGGGAGGAATAGCTGTTCGTCCTTCTTCTGAATTCCAGCTATTCTTTGAGCTGGGTTTTCATCACTTTTGACTATAGAATGGGGATTTTCAGATTGTGACTCAGTATAACATTTCAAAGTATTTCTTTCCAGTGTGAAATGCCACTTAAAACTGGGAGGAAGGTTGACTTTCAGGAATGGAGAGGAGTTCCCATCACCAGTTTGTTGTCCTACCGCAGTTACTGTAACATCAGGTATTTGATTGTTCTGGAAATGAAACTCAATATGATCAGATTTTGTTCAACCATGTGGCATGTGCCATTTAAACTAACATTGCTGACACTCTGTTTTAATTTTTTTGGTCTTTTAGTCTGAGTCCAGAGTACCTTGTTCACACAGTCTATTAGGGGAGACAACCTGCAAAGGATGTCATTCCCTAGTAGACAGGGTGTTCCCTCTGGAGTCACGACTATGACCGGGTGTTTCACCTTATGTCGCCCAATTTTTATTTACAAATCCGCAGTCCCCTCGACAGGAATTTCTTTCCCGTCAAAGTTCTGGGGTTGTCCAGGAAGAGGGGTGAGAGGAATATGGTGTCTCTCCCCCTTCCTGAATTTATCTGCTCAAAGGCCCTTTTTGACAGTAGAGTGGCTTGGGATCCAGTGTCCACCAGTGCTGAAATTGCACATTTCCCTTGCACTGGGGCCTTTTTGATAAAAGTGGTGTAATGTTGAACTGATGAAAAGAGCATCAGGGTGGCATCATTTTAAATATAAAATAATTCCCTTTTTCAATGGGAAACTTTGAGCTAGCATCAAGGTAGCGCTGCTTTTCAATTCTCTTCTTTGGTGCACATAAGAAAACACTCTGGCAGCCTTTCTCGGTGTGCTCCCTGTTTCATCTTGCCCAATAGGTGCTTGGCAAGACAGCGCAGCCATCACTTTGTAGATGCAAAACGCAGTTTTGATGTGAGGCAATGGTGCTCAAAGGAGTCAGTGCAGCCATTTTGCTGGTAACTGCTGAAGTGCAGCTTGGTGATGGAGGAAGTTCTGCTGAGTGGGTCAATGTATCCCACAACCCTGACTGGAAGATGAATCCAGGCATTGATGTCTCACAAAAGTGTGAACAGATGACCAAGTGGCCGCTAAACAAATGTCTTTGATTGGGACACCTGACTGAAGAGCAGCAGAGGTTGCCATGCCCCTTGTGGAATGTGCTCTTAGGCCTTCCGGCGGATCCTTTCCGGATAATCTGCAACATTCACCAATAGCCGGGATTATCCATCTGGATATGGTTTGTTTTGTAACGGCTAGATCCAATTTAGGGTCAGTATAGCCAATGAATAATTTTTGGGTCCAGTCAATGCAATCTTTCCTCCTCCTTTCCTGGATGGGAAGATGGATAGAAAGTAGGCAAAATGATCTTTTGCGACAAGTGCAAGTCGGAGTCTACCTTAGGTAAGATAACCCTGTCTTTATGGAAAACCGTGTGTGGAGGTTTACAGGAAAGAGCCTGCAACTCGCTTTCCCTGCAGGCTGACGTTATTGCAATAAGCGAAACAGTTTTAAGTGTTAAAAGTCTTAATGGGCATGAGTTTAAGGGATTCATAGGAATGCATGTTAGAAACGTTAACACCAGATTAACATCCCATACAAGGACAATGAATGGAACTGGTGGCAATGCATTAGTAAGGCCTTTTAGGAATTGAACACTCAGAGGGATCTTAAAATATGAATCCTCCTCTGAAAAGTGCTTAAAAATAGATAGCGCTGCCAGGTAACCTTTAATTGTTCCAATCTGGAACCCAAGGTTTGCTAAATGTAACAAAAAGGAAAACGCTGTAGTTGTGTCACATAGAAAGGGATCCACATTCTTATCCCTGCACCAGCTGCATAACTTGTTCCAATGGCAGCGGTACAAAGATTTTGTTGCTGGCCCTCTGGCCGAAAGCAGGATCTCCATTACGTCATCCAGGAGGTCCCAATCCTTGTATCTCAGCCTCTTAGAAAGCATGCGTGAATGGAGGGAGCTGGGGTCCCAATGAGAAGGATCTCAGTCTTACTGGCATTAAGGAAGAGATCATTAGCAACACACCATGCCTGAATAGCAGTCAGGCAGTCAGGGATGAGAGAGGAGGAAGAGGAGGCAGTAGAGGAAAGCTTGAAGGAGAGCTGCATGTCATCTGCATAACACTGCAAGTGAGGAGAGAAGGAGGAGATCAGGTAGGCTAGAGGGGCAAGGTAGATGTTGAAGAGCCACGGCAAGAGGATAGAGTCTTGAGGGATGCTGCAGGTGGAGAGTGCGATAGGGGAGAGAAAACGTCCCAGTTGAACCTGGGATGGTCGGTCATAGAGGAATGAGGTCAACCAGTGGAGTGCCAGGCCTGTGATGACAAGGGTGTCACAGCGCCAATTTGTCAGGGTGGCATGATTGACCGTGTTGAAGGCAGAGGAGAGATCCAGAAGGAGATCCAGAAGGATAAGAACAGATGGAGATTTCAGAGCATGTCTTCATGGGTGTTCAGTACAACAATTGATTCCTCAGCGAACTAATTATCAACGGATCCTAACAAAGTAAAGTAAAGCGAAAGCTGTTTAGATATGTGTGGATACAGTTTAGAGCTATTTTGCTGGAATATCATTTTAATTGGACGCTGAGGAATTACAACACCCCAGCACCATACCTCAGAAAGTATCCAACTAGGGGATTCAGTGTCCAAATGTTGAGGCTAAAGTTAAATCTGCTCCCCACTATGGATGTTATGCGCAGAAGGAGAAAGGCCCCTCAAGGCAAAAGGCTCTGCAGACACTGTGCTTTATATGACGAAAACCTTAAAACACTTGTATATATCGTGTCCAATACTTTGTGTGTTGTGGTTGGAAAACACTGTGCTGCACCCAGGCATACTTGAAGAGGATTTATGGATTAGAATCCTTAATACCAATGAAATTTCCTTTTCTATTAGGTGACTAACATTTTTGAAAATTGTTTTGGTATAGGAGAACCGGTTTATTTTTCTTCCTCGCTCATCCTAGGTGTGTTAGATATTTAATGGACTGAAGCCGTTTGTAAACCCGGCTGTTAGGTTGCTTGGGCCACTCATTCATTGTGGTTTGTTGTTAATATGTACACTTGCTGCTGTTTTAAGATCTTTTATATTTTACTATTGTTATATCCATAAGATCACCTGGGATTGCTAATGTTAAGATCTGTTAAGATGTTATAGTTTTAAAGTTCACAGCTTTAACTGATTATTAATCATGCAAAAAAGTGTAATTAATTAATTGTGATTTTCTGTGATTTTAATGTTGATGATTGATGTGTGAAAAGTTCAGTTGTGTACTAAACACACAATAAATAAATATATATATATATATATATTTTTTTTTTTAAAGTAGAGCAGTTTCCGTGCATCTGGCTTCTCTGGTGGCTGTGGTGACAACCAACAGATTCAGTGTGTTGGATCAGTTGGGAGATGACCAGCTTCTCCAAGAGTTTGCCCAGGAAGGTGGGAATGGAGATAGGGTGGTAGTTAGCCGGCCATGAAGGGTCTGCAGAGGGATTTATGAGGAGAGGATGCATGTGTTGTTAGTGGCCCCAAAGAGGCGGGCTTGGAAATGGGCCCTCCTTTGGAGCAGGCGACAGGCCAGTCTGTCAGAGGATGTGCCTGATGCCTGCCACTTCTGCTCAGCAATTCTGCCCTTGTGTTTCAGAGTCATACCCGGTGTTGCGCTTGGAGGCAGGCTTCATGCAGATCCTCATGACAGGGGCAAGGATGTCCAGGGTGTTGGTGATAGAGAGGTGAAGATTAGCAAGGGCAGAATCCGTGTGGGAGCCTGTGGCAGGAGTGGCAGGGGGAATGAAAAAGGCGGCAAAAGCAGCAACTGATCGGTCAAATGACAGATAAGGAGACTGGCAGTGCAGACAGAGGCTTTGTGGGGGGACCTACGAGATCCAGGTGAGAAGATAGCAGATCATGGTCAGACCAGGAGAGAGGTGTACTGAGAGGGTAGGAGAAGGGGATGTCCGCTGAGATGAGAGCATCAAAGGTATGTCCGGCTGAATGAATCAGACCAGAAGGATGAATGGTGAGGGAAACAAAGTCACAGAAGCTACAGAAGAGTCCAGTGGCCTACTCAGGAGAGTCACAGTGAATACTGAAGTCTCTGAGGAGAAGCATGGAGGTGGAGGCAAGAAGAGAAGAGGTGTGGACGAACACTCTTGAGATGAAGAGGAAGACTGGACCAGGGGTCCTGTAGATGGTGGCGAGAGTCAACAAGAGGGTTGGATGGACACCAAGCCTGCAGACAACGCATTAGAATGAAGAGTAGGTCTGAGTGGAAATGATAGTAGCATGGACCCATTCGGGGAAGATCAAGGCCACTCTGCCTGCAGACCGGTTAGGCCTTGGCTTACAGAGGATGTTGTAGCCTTCAGGGAGGAGTGTGTCAAAAGCAGTGATAGAGATGGCAGTTATCCACATCTCAGTAAGAGCGAGAACATCAAGGTCAAAGTCTTCAAGAAGGAGAGATATCAGAGGAGTGTTTAACAGCAGAGCGAGAGTGGAGGGTAACTACGTGAAGCTGGTTTTCACCTTTGAAAGTCTTCCGAGGAGGGGTAGAGGGAGGTGGTACGCCCGTCCGTGGTGGAGAAGGGGTGGCAGATGGAGGAGTAGCCGGAGAAAGGAGGAAATTGATGAGAAACGGAAGACGCCTATCAAGAAGGAGGAGGTTGGGCTGAGAGCCCTGGGCCATGAAAGTGCCATTCTGATAGACATTAATGAAACACCTAGATGATGAGAAGCAAGCCAAGAGTATTTCCCATCTGGTGCCACCATTAATGGGTGAGGAAGAGAAAAGGGCTAGGGCAGAGATCATGTGGGGAGTCCATAGGTCTGGAGAGGGAACGACAAAGAGGATGTCTGTGACAGTCTGCCTGGAAGAAGAATTGATGTAGTTGGGCAGGCCTGGATTGGAGACCAGGAGATCTTTTTTGAACTTCTTCCTTCCAGGCTTTGAAAAAGAGGTAGGATAGGTAATAGAGTAGCAGTTAGAGTACATAGGCGAGATGAGAGCACCATGCAGGGAGGGAGCAGAGAGGTGGAAATGGGGAGAGAGAGAGAGAGACAGAGAGACAGAGAAACTGCAATGCACAGAGAAACTGCACAATGCACGACAAACTCACCAGGCGGCCTAGCAGCAAGACAGTTACAGACAAGTCAAGCGCATGACACGTTCAAGGTCGCCGAAGACAATCAGGTGTGTGACGTCACACAGGACGCTGACGGGGGTATTGTGCTGCTCCAGCAGCAGAGGAGGAAGGAAGGACGGTGACTGAAGTGTGATGACCCTTCATGAGAATACCGGGAGAGTGTCTTAAATACCCAGTTACATGGCAATTCATGTAATTGCAATGTTGTGGTAGCTTGAAGCATCCACTCTGGACCCGCCTAGTCCTTCACTCAGAGTGCACTACTATTCACCACAGTCATAGGCCAATTCTGCCATGCTCACTCTGCCTATGGCTCCCAACATAGCCTAAAACCAGTCACCAAGAACAAGTAGGCAACCTCTCAGCCACCTTCCACGGTTATACCAGCCTTCACAGACTGGGAATCCACAAACCTGACCCAGAACTGGGGTTCTCCTACCACATTCCCAACATATGTAGCCTATGTGTGTACGTACAGCTTCTCTATGCCGCACTGCCACTAAAAGTGGGTGGAAGTCTCTGTTTGATTGACTACCCTGTATCTCTGGCCAGTGGAGTGCTCCAACTGCAGGCACAGTCGAGCTCTGCAGATCTGTGAGTGCAGCGCCTGTGTTTGAGAGTTTTAGCTGTGTGCCGTTGCTTTTGCTGCGCAATGGTGTTTTCATTTTCAGTGGCAAGTATGCCGTTTGCATGTCCTCAGCATGACATCTCCTAGGACTTTGGGAGCGTGGGTCAGTTGTAAGAGACGCATTCGGTGAACAATTTGGAGATATAGCACAGAAGCACTGAGAACTGAGCAATGTATGCAGACGGGTCATACTCATGCAATCAGAGTCAGAACGCGGTGTGCGGTGAACTAACACAAACTGTCAGCCTCATTACAACCCAGGCGGTGGACCATGGTGCTATTAGAGGGAGAAGAACATATAATCCTTAAACTACCGCACTCAGCCAATGACGTTTTAGATAGTTCAAGTGCGTGACAGAGAGTGAGGCGATAAGTGGGGGGAGAAAAGGACACACAAACAAAAAACTATCGTACTTGGCCTGGCAAACCAGGCCTAGTACATTCTAGATAACGTAAGTGTGCAGACAAGAAGTGAAAGGGAGGGGGAAAGGAACATGTTTCCCCAGTCCAGAAAGGCCCTGGGTTAAGTGCAGAGCGCTTACCCTTCTCAGGGAATGAATTCCAGAAGTGCAGAATTGGTGGGTGGAGTGTAGGGGCCTAGGGGTAAGTGCAAGGACTGGCGGGGGAGCCTGAGACCATTGTGGCTCTGGAGGTGCAGCAGGCACCCAGTCAGCAAACAGAGCTGAGTTAGAGAGAGAGGCAGGAGGGCAGTAGGCAAGAACAGAGAGGGTGTTTACAAGGGAAATAGAGAGAGGAAGGGAAGAGGAAGGTCTTGAGGAGTTTCGGGAACTTAAGGAGATCAGGCTGAAGATGGAGAGAGGCAGGAAGGTTGTTGCAGAGGGAAGCACCCACCGAAGATAAAGATCTACCCCCAAATCTCTGTTTTAAAAATCAGCTCACCCGCAGAGAGTTGGAAGAGGATGAGAGGAGGGCTCTAAGGAGAGTATTTAGGGAGAGAGAGTTGTAGTGCGGATCCCGGCCCCAGAATGCCTTGTGGACTATGCAGAGGGTCTTGAACTTGATCCTTGCAGCCACGAGGCGCCAGTGGAGGGATTTCAGCGATGGAGAGATACGGTCCCTGGGCTTGAGGCCAAGGATAAGTCTCGCAGTTCTGTTCTGGATGAGTTGTAAAGGTCGGAGAGTAGAAGTAGGAAGAGACTGTTGCAGTTTTCCAATCTAGAAAGAACCAGGGCTCTGGAGACAGTAAGCCTCTGGAGGAAAGTGAAAAAAGGTTGAATACCTCTGAGGAGGTGCAGCTGGTAGTGGGATTTTTTAGAGATGTCTGAGATGTGAGAGGAGAAGGAGAAAGTGGAGTTGAAGATGATCCCTAGATTTTTTTACCTCACTAGTGGGTGAGGGCGCAGGGTGAAGGGAGGCCGGCTTGAGTGAAGTGGAAAAGCGGGAGCAGGGGTCCAAATGAGGACGATCTCTGTCTTGGTGGCATTGAGGCAGTGATCATTTGCAGCACATCAACACTGAATTGCGGAAAGACAGTCAGGGATGAGCGAGGAGGAGGAGGCTGAGGGTAGCCCGAAAGAGAGCTGTATGTCATCCGCATAACACTGAAAGTTGGAGGTGAAGGCAGAGATCCTGCATGCCAGAGGGGCGATGTAGTCTTTGACGAACAAGGGTTAGATCCCTGGGGAACACCACAAGTAGAGAAAGTGATAGCAGAGAGAAAAGACCCCAGTTCCACCTGGGAAGGAGGGTCAGAGAGAAAGGAGGCAAGCCACGCCAGGGCCTGATCTGTGATCCCCAGGGTGTCACGAAGACAGGTTATCAGGAGGTTGTGGTTTACTGTGTCGAAAGCAGAAGAGAGGTCAAGAAGAATGAGGACAGAGTGAGATTTAGAGTCAAGATTTGAGAGCAGGTCTTCACAGGTGTTCAGAAGAGTAGTTTACGTGGCCCTGGATGCTATAAAGATATTTCAAAAAAGGTAGCAGGCGCTCCTCTCCAGAAAGAACATGGCATGATAACCTGTTCTGAGATGAGAGTTTGCAGCACACGCTTTTTGCTCACTGTACCTTTCACAGATGGGAAATTTCCATTTGCATATCAGTCTTTGTCCCGCCCACATGGGCAGTCGAGCACCGAAATGCTATGGCAATTCCTCTATGAACAAGAGTACCAACAGCAGCCCCATACACGTGTTTCAGCCTTGTTGAGCCTCATCAGTGAGGTGAAGCTGTTCCTCTCTGAGCACAGTGAGCAGGGCGTCCACATCTGGTTGCCCGCAGGTAACTCAGGGTGACCAACCCCAAGTTCCTTGCAAATATTTCAAAAAAGCTAGCAGGCGCTCCTCTCCAGAAAGAACATGGCATGATAACCTGTTCTGAGATGAGAGTTTGCTGCCCACGCTTTTTTCTCACTTTACCTTTCACAGACGGGAAATATCAATTTGCATATCAGTCTTTGTCCCGCCCACATGGGCAGTCCAGCACCAAAATGCTATGGCAATTCCTCTCTGAACAAGAGTACCAACAGCAACCCCATACACGTGTTTCAGCCTTGTTGGGCCTCATATATAAAGATAGACTAATGGTCATGGAGACAACCAACAGATTCAGTGTGGAGGGTAAGCTGAGAGAACTTCGAGGAGTTTTTCACAGGAAGGGAGTGATAGAGATTGGACGGCAGTTTGCTGGAATGGAAGGGTCGGCAGATGGTTTTCTTAGCAGAGGGTGCACAAGAGAGTGATTGAGAGAAGTGGGGAAAACTCCAGTGGTGAAGGAGAGGTTACAGAGGCCTGCCAAGGCTGGAGCAAGAGTGACAAAGTTGTCCTTGATGGTTTTGGAAGGGCAGCAGGACACCTGTTTGGAAGAGGCTTTCATAGACCAGACTTGTCTAGCGACCTCCTCAGGTGTGACAGGTGAGAGAGAGGAGAGAAGAGGGGGCGGGGAGGTGCCGGGGAGGTGGTGCCCGAGGGGGGCCCAAGAGATGTTGGTGTTGGTGCATGAATGGGTGTGGAGGCAAGAGATGTCAGGATGTCCTATGTTTTGGCTGTGAAGTGAGCAGCCAGAGCCGAGCAAAGGGCCTGTGTGGGTTCAGTAGAGGAGGATGCTGTAGTAGGGTTGGCCAATTCCTTGCAGACTTTGAAAAGTTTGGCCATGTTGTTAGATGCCGCGAAGTTGCGGGCTTGAATATGGACTCTCTTTTTGGACTTGATGAAGAGTCTGTATTGCCTTTGAAGGCGGCTGCAGGCCAGCTTGTCAAAGGGTGCACCTGAGGATCCCAATTTCCGTTCTGCTGCTCTGCACTTGCATTTCAGGGCAGCATGACCAGAGTCGTACCAAGAGTTGCACTTTTTGGCATACTTCAGTCGGACCCTCATGACAGGGGCAAGAATGTCGAGAGTGTTGGAGATGGAAAGGTGAAGGTCTGAGAGCTGTGTCAGGGTGTGAGTCAGCCACAGGAGTCGAAGGAGGAGAGTAGGTGGAGGCAAAGGCAGTCACTGACACTCTTTTCATAGGTCGAAAGACCTTGAAGACACTCAGCGGTGTAGGGTGTGCCAGTGCTAAAAGAGAAGAGAGCTTCAAGTTTGAATAGAGTAGAGAGTGATCCATCCAGAAGAGTGAGGTAGTGAGAGGGATAGAGAGGGATGTCTGTGGAGATTAGAGCATTCAAGATATGGCCTGTGGTGTGCGTCGGACCAAGAATGGAGAGAGAAAGAGAGTCACGTTAGGTTGCGGAAAGGTCCTGAAGAGTCGGGAGAGTCAAGTTGTATGTTAAAATCCCGCAGCAGGAGGAGTTGGGAAGAGGAGGAAAGGAGAGCAGAGCCCAGGTCCGCCCAATCCGAGAGGAAGAGGGTAGACTGACCTGGCAGTCGATAGAAGGCGTTAAATGAAAGCAGTGTCCTTTAACCCTCGATCCAGATTGATTAAATTCAAAATGATGACTAGCCTGTATTATACCCTTCAAAACTGCCTAAATTCGCTCTTACTCACATGATAGCTGTCGGAAATGCTTTGTTCCAGCAGCTAATTTACTACACATTTTATGCTTGTGCTCCTAAGTGGCTATTGTTTTGGTTAAAGTGGCAAATAGACCACAATCCATAAGTGATATACTGTTCAGCCCACTACCAGCAAAGTATCTCCTGGGATATATTGGTAGGGTTTCCAGATGCACACGGAGTTTTTTTAATATTGCTTGTTTGATTGCGAAGCACTGTTTATTGGAACATGGGTTATCTCCTGTTGTGCCGAATCATGGTGAAGGGCTTAGGGACTTATCCTATGCTAGCATATGGAAGAAAGCTACTCTTGTACAGTAAGACCGGGGCAGTACCCACTTGACATTTGGACATGGATACAAGAATTCTTACAAAAACCTGTGACAACATACTATACATAGTGCACACAATCCTAAAATCTGACCCTAAGGTGTGTTAATGGGAGACACGGTCGGTTTGGTAATTGGTTGAATACTGTATTAATTAATTTAGTTCTATTGACATGGAGATGATGTAAAATGCTACAGAATTAATAGTTTATTTTATTAACTACTTTCTGATTCAAAGTGTTATAAATAAAGATTTTAAAAATATATCTTTGCAGTTGCAAAAATAGAAAAGATGTTCTTGTACTGTTTATATACAGGTTTTAAATAAGATTTTCTTATTGACTAGGTGCCAATTCAGTGTCTTCAGGCCAGGTCGAATATGTTCAGATTTCTTCAGGCCAACTGAATGTTGCACACGTTGATTTGGAAGTTGGCAAAGCTAAACAAATGCTACTACCATAATCCAGTCTGGATCCGATCATTGCCGTGATCATATGAGAGAAGGAAAGACAGAGTAATAGATGGTTCGATCTTGACAGTTGGTAAAACAGGTTTTGATCACTTTGGAAATCGGATGGAAAAGGATAAATCTGAGTCACACGAGATTCCCAGATTCCTTTTAGATCGGGCTGCGGTGGGGCACACCTCAAATGTCTCTGGCCAGAGAAGTGCCTTCCATGGATTCGCTCTAGCATTGATGGTTAGAATTTCCATTTTATTAGCATGTCTCTTCAGATCATTATTATCTGTCCAATTTTTGATTGCCACTAAACATTTGCATAGTTTAAATGCGTTTCGTCCCTATTTCCCAAGAACAGGACCAATATCTGTGTGTTATCAGCAAATTTAAACATTACAAACCACAATTATATATTAAAGAAATCAAAGGTTTTAAGTATAAATTAGGAAGGGGAGGCGACAAAGATGAGCCCCGAGGTAAACTGCATTGTAACAGTAATGAGCAGAAAAATAAATGCCTTCAGTTACTGACTGATTTCTACCAGGCCAGGACTCTACCACCCGATCCCATAATAGTTAGGTGAGATATTAAGAGCCCACAGGCAACAAAGCTACTATTACATTTAACATGATTACACCTGAGCTTATTATATCAGCAGGGCCTTGTCCGATTCTTTAACATGCGTATACATGTGCCTGTCTATTGGTCTTGCCCTTGGCATACATGATGGAAGTATCTTTCATAATCAACATTTACTGTTGACTTCAAAGCAACAAGCATTGCCGAATATGCCTTTACACACACAGAGATCGTTATGAACATATGAAAGAGGATTAGGAAGATCTTCCGTTTCACTGACTGATTTGCGTCTGCTTTCTCACTTGGAACTTACATGAACGCAATATGATTTCGCTGATGTATACTATGTACTTTCCTTGATGAAGCCCAGAGGGCTAAACTGATGGCCATGCAGTTGGCACAGTGCTTGCTTGAATTCACTTACACTAACACACTTCCAATATTAATGTTTTGATTAACTAAATTACTAATTTGAAATATAAACTGAAAAAAGTAAACTTGGAAGTTGTGTCAGTTCTTTGAGAAGCGCTAGCATCTAGGGGTGTATATGGTTTTGAAATTAAATCATTATTTAGCAAGTAAAGTGAGACCCATTGACAAGTTATCTATTTATAGACAAAAAACATACAGAGCATACATTTCCATCATAAATCAAGTTAGATATAATCTATGCATCATCTCAGTCCCTAGATGATGACACTAAAAGAATGATAACCAGATATACAGTACAATAATACTTTTGGAGAACAAACAGTATTTAAACAAAAGTAAGCTATACAACTCCAGTTATTCAATCATTGGTACTTCTGGGCTGCATGAGATTTCTACAAATAAAAAGTAAGTATTACTGCCTCAAACAGTGACATAGGAACGATGTATTTCATTGTGTGTCATTCTACATTATGACTATATAGCTCCTGTATGAATGTACATCTAATGTGTAATGTATTCGTTCTTTCCCGGTGTTACTCCCCAACCCCTTTTCTGTTCTTTTTTTTTTTCTTAAATGTGTCACACACATATCCACTATACAATCCTAAACACAAACAATGATTGCAAAGGAATTTTGTTTTGGAATCAAAGTCAATGTATTATAACATAATTATAAAACGTTCTTTAAACTGTCTTAGCCTTGACAAAACCTAAGAATAGGTTAAACACAGGTACGTGCATAAGTGTAGACTTATATAATTTGCTATTTATAACGCGCTAGTCAGAGGTTTCTAAGCGTGGAACTGGGGATGGAACCTGTGCTGCTCCGCATGGTCTTGCGTCTAAGGCGAGCAAGTTGCCCCCAAGCTATCCTCCCAAGCCTTTATAGAGCACTTTCAATAAATAATAACCTACGCTTTTTTGATTTGTCCACTCAGTTATACTTAGAGAGTATCTTTTAAACAATTTGGTTACCTGTTGAAGATAACTACCCTCTAAAGCGATGCTGCAGACCTGTCCAGTTCATTCTTTACCAAATAAAAACGATTCGACTACTCTTCATTAGTTGGCGCAGGTTTGCTGACTCAGCACTCTGCCTCCTAGCTGTGCAGAAGAGACTAAGAGTAGATCTCCATAACTAGATTCTTGTTTGAAGTAAGGCTAGTTTTGACCCTTATTCGTCTACTTCTGGGGGTGCTTCCCTCCAGTGCTGTAAATGGAAAACATCGATTGGCGGAACCGTCACTTCTTAGGAGGGGCAGGGCTTTGGGAAGGGGGCGGGCCAACGGGTGTGGCCCCCAGCCAGGTTGCCAACACAATATGCTATATAGAACCCAATCCTGACGATTTGCATAGAAGCAAAGAGCATTATGGGAACAACATAATGTCCACAATTTTAGATATTAAACATGTCTTATAGTGATTCATTAAGAAAACCTTTTAAGCGAATAATGGACTCTTCTGCTTTGATTGGTCCAAATGTTCAACCTAATAAAGAGATGTGAGTAAAATGTTGGGCATATATACCAGTTGGAAAACACTGGGGAGTATAAAGTGGGGCGACTGACGAATGACGTGTCGATTTGAATGGCTGAGTTGGTGGCGATTGCATTGGCGATTGATAGGGTGTGCGAGTTGGGGTTTGAGAAGGTGGTGGTGTTTTCGGATTCATCAAGTGGGTTGCAAGCGATTGTGGCAGGGGATGGTGATAGGAAGGATGTGATTTTGGACATCAGGAGGAAGATTGATCGGCATTTTGGGTAATGAGTTGGTGGATGTGGCGGCGGGTGCGGGTATGAGGAGAGGAGCGGTTAATGTGAGGATCCCTTTGAGTGTGGATGAGGTGAAGGCTGCGATGGTGAAGCGGGTTATGGATGAGTGGCAGGAGAGGTGGGAGAGTGGGGTGAAGGGCAGGTGGATGTTTGGTGTTCGTGAGAAAGTGTCTGTGAAGGTGGATGCAGGGAAACTGGAATGGAGGAGGAGGGAGGAGGTGATTCTGAACCGGTTGAGGATAGGGCATGTGGGGCTGAATGACAGTCTGTTTCGAGTGGGGAAGCGTAAGTTGAGGGACTGTGCGGTGTGTGGGGTGCCTCAGACTGTGGGACATTTTTTGCTTGCGTGTGAGAGGCATGTTGAGGAGAGAGAGTTGATGAGGGTTCGGTTGTCTGCGCTGGGAGTGGCAGAACTGAGTGGGAAGGCTTTGCTGGGAGGAGTCGGGGTGAGAGGCAGGGAGAGGAGCAGTGTGCTGCTAGATTTTGTGGGGCAGACGGGGCGGTGGGAGGAGTTATGAGAATGTGAGGGCTGTGTGTAAGATTGGTGGGGTAGGTGCACATCATCCTTTTGGATGGGGAAGCGCCTGCGTGGGTCCGCCCACGCATTCGATAATTGGAAAGAAAGAAAGAAAGAACAGTTGCAAAACTGTATGTGAGGTTTCGGCAGTTTCTGTATGTGTGCCGTGTGCTCTAAACTCTCTTTGAAGAGGAGCAGCCTGCGCTACAACGAGCAGAATGCTTTCATAAGACTAGGCACGAGCGCCGAGTCTTCTGAAAGTGGTCTGCTGTCTGGGTCTGTAGAACAGAGCCAGGATCCGGAAGGAGCGCACCGCCCGGTTCCAGCCCATTTCCTGCACTTCTTGCCTCCCAACACGCTGCATAAGTGCTATCCCAGACAGGGATAACATACTCCCAGTTTAAAGTGACTCATGATACTGAATGTCCCAGCAGCTCATAAGACTCACACCTGGCGCTGCTTCGTTATTCATACTAGAATGTTTCATATAGCACTTCTTGCTGGATTCCTTCTGCTTGAAAGCTGCAGTGCCCGATTCAATGGTACTAGATGCTGGCTTCAGATGCCTGAAGAACTGAGAGCCTGGTTCAGAGGTATGCTTACAATTAGAAAAGTGCTCTTCCACGGAGGAACAATACTTTCCCCAAAAGCACCCCAGTCTGTGAAAGAAAGAATATGGAGCACTGACATCAAAGCCCCCACTCTTGCATGCCCACGATTCACAGACTGACAACTGCCCCAGTGACCATCAATAATGCAGAGCAGACACTGCGAGGGCATTCTCCTAGCAAAGCATTACTCATGATTTTTAAAAAGAGGAATTAAAACACGGCCCTGTGAGGTGTGGTTAACAGTAACAGAGCATGTTGTTCATGCAGTATGGCATGTAAACTAGGCATTTCCTGTCTGGCACCACTATTATTTTGATTTACTGAAGGTTTGATGATACTTTTATCAATCAGAAAAGTGGCAGGCTTTTTGATCAATGCCTGCAGTGACCCTGGTGCGCTCACTGCGCAAACCAGAGATGCTATGATCTTTTGCAGCTGCAAAGCACAGCTGCTCCCCAATCCTTGCAGCCATCTCGGAATGGTGGTGCTGGCCGGAGCGCCAGATCCCACCGACCCGGAAAAGAAAAGGGAGAAGAAAGGGAAAGCAGAGCAATGGACGTGGCCCACGACGTCGTGGGAATCATTTGGAGGCACGAGCCAGCGACACAACCCGGGACCTCGTGCCCAAAAGTGTACATTTGTTCATTATGTGTGATTTTGTTATACTTCACAAAATACATTTTTACAATGATGTTATGTGCAATAAAAACCACAGCCTTTTAATTGCCAACACTTACACTACGTTTCAGTCAACATTGGGTAATCATATAATTGGGGAACGGTCACTGCCTCTTGGCTCCACTGATCATGGAAACTGGAGCGGAGAATGTCTGCTTTCCACATGACTTTTCCCCGGAGCTAAAAAGGGCGGGATGCGTTCCCTTTAATACATGTAGAATCCCACGCTTCCATATGGCTGCAGACTCAGGGCCGGGTTCTGTGAACGACGCAGCGCCTTGACAGCCAGTCAAAGTAGCAGGACTGTGGGGTGGGGCCTTTTGAAATCTGTAACACATACCCATGTATTAACGGATATAGCGTAAGAGTTAAATGTGCCCTCTTTCGCTGATAGTGTTGGGAATAGCACAGTGCTAAAATGCCACATGACAGCCAACTAGGCGTCCCTGGCAGCGGCTGCCGTTATCTCTGTGGCATATACTACACCAGGTCTCAGGCAGCAGTGTAGCAACAAGTGTCTTATCACAATTCCGAAGTAGGACACTATTGATAGTAGACACAATGGGCCTGATTCTAAGTGTTTTATAATGACCCAATCCCATAGGAAAACGTTCCATGAATCAGGCCCTTTATCTACCCAAACTGGACTGAACCCCAACTCTGCCAGCAGATGACTCTGCGTGGCGCAACACACATTTATTTATTGGCCACTTGTTAGGTGCTTATACAATTAGCAAAACTGTTATCAAAGTGCCCACAAGGCAAACAGGGTGTAGAGAATGAATTACAGCAAGGATAAATCATTGAATTGAATTAATACTACAAACAAATAAAGGGGAGGAGAGACGAACTTACTATGCCTTGTGAACAGTGGTGGGCTGGCTACAGGGAACGAACTCTGGCGAGTTCCTGGTGGGCCTCTGCTGAGTGCGGAACTGACAAGAGGGCCCTGCAGAGTTCTCTTGAGCCATCAGTCATTAGACTCAAGCAAAGGCCCATGGGCCACAGAAGGCACTATATCCCGAACCCTGGGACACCCTATTAAGTGCTGCCGTCATCCCGCAACCAGAGGCAGCTGGGGGGGGGGGCAGCCTGGTGCTGCACTGCGCGCTCTCCACAGAATCTATGCACCCGCTGGCATGGCACCAGCTTTAGAAAGACTAGCATGTTAGGGAAATAGTCTTGCTGTACTGAAGTAGTACTGAAGTATTAACACGTCACTGCAACTTCCTGTGTAGCGGTTGTCAGTGGTATCCTACAGGATCGTGATATCAGTCGTCACCGAATTATATCGCACACATACAATTTGGGAAACTTGCGTGCACATAATGTCAGTAAGGGTTAAGCTGGCGCGAATTAAAACGATAAAAAAATGACGTGCACAAAATACATCATTCACCATGCGTCATTTTGGTGCAGAGAACAAATAACACAGTACATCTTGAAGGCAGCTGTCCTCGGGTCCGATGGTAGCGTGATCCGCCATGCCGCAATCCCCAGCAGCTCAGCGCAGGGGCAGGAGGCAGAAGGCGAGCAGGGGTAGAGAATAACAACATCCCCCAAACACACCCGCTGTGGGCTAATTGTCTTAGTGATGGAGGTGAAGGCAGGGTGGAAGTTTGGACTGGACCCAAACCCCTCCTTGGCCCCCGATCCACTCAGGGGCCAGGGCTCACCACAAATCCTAGGCATTCACTTGCTCTCTTCCTCGCGAACAATGCGTGGCGCTCTTTAAACCTTAAGGCCGGTGACTGTCAGCTCTGACAAACCCACAGCACGGCGGTGATGAAACGCAATGCGAGCGGAGCGCCTCTGCGGCCTGGCCTAGGGGGATGGGCGGGGGTGCACGGCCGTGTGAAACAGGTGACTAACTCGGGGCTCACGGCTGCTTATTGTCTGCACGATGAAGCAATGCCCTCCTGTGTGATTAGCCGACGACAGACGCTCTCGCCGCCTTCTGAGGCTACGCAGGGACATGGCTTTTAAAGCACCAAGAAGCTCAACAAAACACAGAAAAGGTCCTTTCAGGAAATTACGCCATCCTTAGAAAGAGACGAGTTCTTTAAGACGCTAAGCCCAGGCTCTGGTGAACTGTGTCTCTTAAGATCATGACTTGGGGTTGGGGTTGCCCAGGACTACCCTACACCAGCATCCAAAACGTTGTCTGTAGAATGGAGCCACATAGGCAGCAGGGGTGACCCTATACGGCCAAGCAAACAAAGGAGGCTCTGGGTGTGGTGATGCCCCTTTAAGAACCAGGTGTCCCAATAAATAGGTGCCACTTCGGCCTGCAGGGCAGTTTCTAGACAATGGGCCTCATTACGACTATGCTGGTAAAAAACCCAGATTACTGGCATGTCAGTAAAAAACCCAGATTACCGGCATGCCGGTGCTACTGTGTCACACTGCTGCCGGAATCTACGGTAGATTCTGAGTCAGCGTGCACGTGCATTCCAGCATGCCAGTAACAGTTGCACCGGCATGCCGTTAAGGCTCCCTAAACCCCCGATACCGGCATCCATTGATGCCGCAGGCACCGGCACGGCATCCTCGATGCCCTAAGTACCGGTACCACGATGCCGGTCATACTAGCCCCAGAAGCAACGTCATCGCGCCGGAACGGGAAATGCTCCGGCGGCCATCTTTAAAAACGCAATCCATTGCAATCCTCAGCCTACAGCACCTGGACCAGTGAACTGAGTAGTGAGCAGTCAAGCTGAGAAGATGACTACGAGGCAAGGGACAGTCCGCCGCAGGAAGCCAATGTTCAGCGAAATCAAGCTAAATATGCTAGCTGATACCTTGGTGGAACATGCAGATGTAGTTTTTTGGGCCGACGTGGGCCGGGGAGCACAACTGCGCAACAAAGCTCTGTGGGAGGTGGTTGCCCAAAAAGTCTTGGCGGTGGGGACAACACCCCAGACTGTATGTGACTGCTGCAAGCGGTGGGATGATCTCTGGCTACGGGTCGGCAACCTGCTCTCTGCTAATCGCAGCCAGGCAATGGGCACAGGAGGTGGACCACCATCCCCAATAAAACTTGCCATATGGGAGGAGAAGTGCAGCACAGTGACGAATATGGAGGGAATCGAGGGCGTCGGTGGCGCCGAGACGGGAGTCCCAACATTGGAGAAAGACGGTGAGTGACCTTTAGCGTAATACCAAAGTCACAACATACACCTCCAACCCCAACTACAATGGCAAAGTCCCAATGGCAAGTAGATGAGAGGAAACACATGCACCATCACTCCCCACCTAAAGCCACCTCCGACATAACCACAATGACCCTGCCACGAATACACTCAACAAACCCCACTGACACAACCCATATGAGTCCCCAATTGCCAACACAAGCACCATCTGCATGCGCACAAACACATACACATCACCATACAGATGAAGGCCTGACGACTGCACCATCTCATGGCATAGTGCACACATCACCACAGCCAATTGCACACCTGACCAACTCACCTGCCATGACCATGCATGCAGTGTTAACATCAATGCATCTACGCACATGATGTGAGCACATCTGTCCCACATCTAAACAACACATGGCACACAGCCCCTGAGGCATGGCTACAACACGCAAACCACGAGACATCTCTAGGCCATCCAACAAACACCATGCACAACATGGCTGCACCAGAAGGATGCTCAAACACTGCACCCCCCCATTCCTGTATGACTCGGAATGTACTAGCATCGATGTATGTAGGATGTATGATGACCCATGACTGATGCCCTCCCTCACTGACCCCCAGAGGCACAGGAACAGACAGCGAGGCAGAACACGCCCCAACACCCAAAAAAGCAGCTGCCGTCAGAGCTGTGGTGACGACAACGCCTCCTCCAGCCAGGGGCTTTTGACCTCAAGGGCAGGACTGAAGCATGCCACAACCTCCACGCCACAGCCCCCCAGCCAAGAGGACACACAGGCTGCCCAGCAGACTGAGCAGGAACAACATACCCCCAGCAAGGCCCCCCCAGCAAAGATCCACTGCTGCCAGCAAGGCACACCAGCCAAAAGTTACTCCTGGCATGAAGGCCCCACACAAAACAAACACATCTGGGGTACCGGAACCACTTCAGGTGGAAGTTCTGGGATCCCCAGTGGCCAGTGACGTGGAGGAGCCACAAACAGCGGCCACAAGTGAGCAGAGTGAGGCGGCCCAATCTGCCTAACATAGTGAGGAGGAGGAGGTGGCAGACCCCCGAGACAACAGCATGCATGACGACCGTGAAAGTACACCACCTATGCAGGCAAACCCACCTTACTCACCAGTACATAGCTCAGCTGAACACAGAACAGTGGAGGACAGTGCCCCTGACAACAACATGGAGGAATATGTGTACAGCCCCGGAAGCACAAACACCCCACCTCCCGTGCAACCACCTGCTGCACAACACATCCAGGATCTGGAGGGGCGGCTGTCCCGTATGGAGGGGTGGTAGCAGGCCATGCAGTCCATGGTAAGGCAATATGTGGCAGATGGTGAGGCAACACGGCAGGCCATGCAGAATGCCCTGCAGGAGAATGCCAGGGTGGTGAGCCGGGCCGTGTACCGCGTGGCCCAGCGCATGCAGGAAGGGATGGCAGCCATGACCCAGGCCATCACGCAGTTGGCAACCGCTATGGCAGAGCACAGGAATGCCAACACTAACCCCCAACCGGCTCCATCATCGAGCACAATACCAGCGAGTTCCACACACACAAGCCTGGTGTTTCGCTCCCTGCGATGTATGCGCTGCACAGACACTCAAGCCCCCCTCCTACAAAAGGGGGGCGTGAGTAGTTGAACTCACACGTTGTGAGGGAGTAGTGGTGAAGTTGTGGTGGGGGCAGTTGTGGGGGGGTTGTTGGGTTTTGGGGTGCTGGGGTAGGGGGTACTGGGTGTGAGGGCATAGGGAGTGGTGGTAGTGGGGTTGGGGTTGTGGGGATGGGGCTAGTGGGGTTAATTTTTCGGGGTAGTGGTGCACTTACAGCAATGGCAATATGTACATAGTTAATTTCTGTTCAATACAGCTGGTGTGAGTAAGGAAAACACATGACTGGACATTGCTTCTTGAGTGTTTATCAATTTAGTTTTGTACAGTGTAGTGCCCAGTGTGCCCCATTCCCAGTGCCTTGTGTTCCCCAGTCCATCAAAAATATTGTTCAATCAAATCTTGGCGTGCCGCACGTCCTTCATGCACATTGTGCCGCTGGAGATTTCCAGCATCTTCCGCATCCTCATCCTCATCTTCAGGTGGCATCAAGTCCATGTCACGGGGTAGGGGTACGTTGCGCCGGATGCACATGTTGTGCAGCATGGCACATACCAACACTATCTTGCCCACCTTCTCCGGCCTGTAAATGAGTGCCCCACCTGAGCTGCTGAGGCAATAAAACCGGGTCTTTAACAGCCCAAAAGTCTGCTCAAACGTGACACGAGTCTGTGCATGTGCACGGTTGTAGTCCTCTTCGTGCCTGTTGACTGGTTGCCTGATGGGGGTCAGGAGCCATGGCTTCAGGGGATACCCAGCATCACCTGCATGGGAGCAATGGAAAGTGTACTTTTGATTAATTTGGTCATTCCTTTTGACCACTGCCTGTACAGTATTCATGATTACATGCAACAGATCATTCATGACTGCACTTGACATGTTCCTTATTGAAAGACCCAGGTAATTGTACTTAGGGATGACCCATGGTTGGGGGGATGGGTGCTGGTCACGTCTCAGGGACCTTTCCATCAGAAACAGCACTCACACAAATGAAGGCAGAAGGCCCATGATGTCCTCACATCTGATGGATGTGTTGCCAATGTAAATGGACTATGCATGTACAGTGCACCATGACACTTTTGTTTGGTGTGCTTCATGATACACAGTGGTTTCCAAATCATGCATTCGACTACTTGTTGTCACCATGTACATGTCCATCAATGCCTTCCCCCATATGACTAAGGAGGTCACATTGGTGGTATGGTCCGCTGGTGAAGGGTGAGGTTTCTGTGGTAAGGCTGTGTGGGTACTGGCATAGTGGAAATGAGGTAATGTGGATGAATCCTGTACCACTCAATCATATGTTAGTGGTGGTAACGGATTGATGATTGCAATAGTTACCATGCTTGACCCATTGCATTTGGAAGTGTCCCATAAGGTGTCCAGACAGGTAGACTGGTCTGCGGTGTATCTGTGTGGTGGGTGCAGTGACTGAGATTTCCGAGTGTGGCAGTTGAATTTAGCTCAGGCATGGAAGATTGACCCATGATTTACTTTGCTGCACTCATGTATTTCATGCATTGTGAGTGCAGGAAGGTGCATTACTGTACCAGTGGTTCATGTCTAATGATGTTCCTGATGCATGTACTGGTGTGGGCACTGTGTATATTGCTTCCATGTATGCACAGATGTGTAGGCATGCCACATCTTCGTCCATTGGCTGTGTCCCACATTCTGTTGAATTCACTAGGGTCACAGTTTTAGGCACCCAGGACGCTGTGTGTGGTCTTGTTACGTGTTTGATATGTTGTTGTGCATGTTTGGGATGTAGAGGTGTGTAGGTGTGGTCCCTCATGCGACTTTGACTTCTATAGCCCAACGCAGTCTATCTGCACTTCATTGCATCCATGGTAATGCTCGCACCTATTGTCTGGGGTGATTATGCATTCATGCATGTGGTGTGCACTTGTGTTGCACATGCAGGCCATCCAGTGCTATGTTGCTGCGGCCCTCATGACCCAGCCAGCAGCCAGGTTGCCTGTGCTTGTGTTTCTCCCGCAATCAACACCCCTCAGGGCCATGTGGTTGGACTTACCCAGCAGCCAGGTACGTTGTGCAGCGTGTCGTGCCATGTAGCGGGGAAGCGTGGAGTTGCGCAGCACCATGGCATCATGTGTGGAGCCTGGGAATCTTGCACGGCAATGCGTTATGATATCGCTTGCATCGCACACCATCTGTGCATTCAGGTAATGGTAGAGCTTCCTGTTGTGGTACACTACCTCCATGGCATGCCGGCTACCATCTCTACATGGCTGCAGTCGATGGCACCAATGACGTTTGACATGCCTGCCAGTGCATGGAATGCTATTTTGGTTGCATTCACCTCCTCCGCGGTCCGTGGTAGCTTGATGTGTTTCAGGAGTGCATCTACCACCTGGTTGAGCACATGGAAGAAACCGGGTTGTGAGATTCCATGCAGCTGCTCCACTGTGTGCTGGCAGGTGCCTGTGGCAAGGAAGTGTAGCACAGACACTACCTTCAGCAAGGGGGGATGGCTGCCTGGATGTTGATGAGGCTCACCAGGTCATCATGGAAGAGGTCCATTATCGTGGTGATGGTGTCCATGTCCAGGCGGTACAGGGTGTGGATCTGTGCAGGGGTTAGGTCAAATGGAATGGCCCTTTGGCAAGGGATTGGTGGCTACCTGCGGGTTACAACTGCCTGTGCTACTGGCATGTGCTGGCCCAGTCTCACCCTCCTTCTCCTCCTGAGCCTCTGCTGCATTCTCTGGTTCACTGCCTGCTCAAGGAGTAGCAGTGGAGGCATGTCTTCCAGCCCCAGTGTTGCAACTGCCAATGGTAACATTGTGGATTTGGGAGGGGTGTGGTGTGTGGCAGCGCTCCTTTTGTGCTGTGCCAGACTCCATTGGCTCCACCTGTGCTGATTGTGTGCACCTGTGGCAGGTTTCTACACAGCAGATTGCTAATAACGCCTGTTCCGCGATGCTGGTGTTAACGGCATCATGGTATCCATCATTACCGGCATTTCAATGCCGGTATTTGCATGTTCCGTGCGACTCTTAATGTGCACTTTGCAGTGGCATGCCGTTGTCACAGGCACGGCTGCCGCGTGTCCGCACTCATACCGGCAAGGAGGATCCCGGTCACAGCGGGTCCCTGTTGATACCAGTGACACCGACATCGCTGCTCGCAATACTCCAGTCCGGTAAACGATGCCGGTACAGTCATACTGGCATCGGTTTTACCGGACCGGCAACCTTGTCATGAGGCCCAACGTGGTGCCCAGGACAACCGACAAATATTGCGCGCCCTCATGCATTTGCGACTACCCTTTAACACAAGAAAGGAAACACGTAATTTGGAAGGTGGGAGTGGCAAATGTGCATCAATGCATACACATCCGTCATGTGACATTATTGTCTCCTTTTGTATGTTTCAGGCTTTGTAATCTACTGAATAAATGGAAATTCTGTGTGTGTTTATATTAGTTGCCTTTGTTGGCAGTCTAAAGAAGCGTGCCAGATGTCCAAGACATGTCAGAATAGGGTTTGTTTATTTAGCCCCTCTTTTTTGTTTGATTAATGTGCATATTGTGTTAAATATGATAAATGTGGGTTATCACTTTCTAATGGTGTAAGCTTTATTGCTGTACTTTAGTAATGGCTTAACGTTTATTGGTATTTTTTGTTTTGTTTAACTGAATGTTATTTAGTAATGCACTCCTGATGCATCACGGACAGTTTAGCTGAGCAGGAGCTGCTAATGCCAGCAGTAAACTCGGTTCAGTTTGTAATCTTGTTGTTGGAAGGATATTATTAGTAAGCAGTGCTATAGTGAACAGAAAGCACTCAATAAATGAAGATATTAATGATAAAGTCCATCTTGCACATGGGTGTATATACCAGGAAAAATATGGGGGTCATTACGAGTTTGGAGGTAACCATACTGCTATTTGCGGCATGGCTGCCTCCAAACTCAGGTCCGGGTTCCCTGAATGGGGACCTACCAGGTCATTCCAACCTTGGAGGACCCGGTAAATCCCCATTCAGGGAACCCATCCGCATTCCCATTCGAGCCCCCATAGGGCTCAATGGGAATGGGGAGGGAGCTAACAACGGGCTCATTAATAACGGGCTCGCTGTTAGCTCCCTGGTCCTTTAGCGGCTCCCGCTCAGGACGGCTGGTTTTACCTAGTTTTACCAGCCGCCCTTAGCGGGACCCGCTAAGGGACCTCGTAATGCGGCGGTAAGGGGTTAAAGTCACCGGCATCCTTACCGGCGATGTTAACCCCTTACCGCACCGATGTTAACCTGGACGTGTGGGGTTATGCCTTTGATATGGTGACTATGCAAACCTTGTATTGACATTAGGGCATTAGAGGCTGAGAAGGTACACATTACGTATTGCGACTTACTACGCCACATTAAGACATTACTGGGGAGTTCAAGACTCCACTTTGCATTGTGATGGTACCTGCACAGGTGGGGTTATACCATAGCCTATGGTGGCATAAATTAGGGAGTTTAAGACTGCACTTGACCACTGTCCAACGAAGCCTATTAACTTTGCAATTGCTTGTTTTGTTAATGCTGTGCACAACTTCAATATCCACACGTGGATAAAGAAAGGCCAGGTTTGGTCTTAAAAGTGCTGTTAACTATGCAGCACAGAGGTGGGAGGTTGGTCTGGGGAGGAGATTTTAACTGTACTATGGATACCACTAAGGACAGGTCTGATGAAACACACGCCAAGGTGCTAAACTCCCTATTGAGGCACTTACAACTGAGGGACCTGTAGAGGGCACAGCACAGCGTGGAGAGAGCACACTCCCATTATACGTGAATTGATTACATGTTCTCCGTGGAGGAGCACAAACTAGAATTCTCGGAGCTGGAGTATTTAGCCAGGGTCCTATCAGATCACTCCCCACTTGTGGCGAGGAGGAGAGTGTCCACACGGAGACCACCTATCCCCAAAAGGAAACTGAGGAGCGAATCACTACATGAAATAGCATTTGCTGAGCATATCAGTAAGAGCACCATAGAATTCATCACAGAAAATGAAGGAAGCGTGCAGAAGGTGAGCACAGTCTGGGAGACGTACAAAGTAGTGTTTAGGGGTGGAATGATAGCAGAGTCGGGAGGGGTACAGGAAGTCATTACTAAGGAGCTGGAGAACATCGAGGAGAAATTGAGAACATGAGAGAGGGAAGCCAGACACAACAAGGAGCACATAGAAGAAATAATCAAATTGACACAAGCATGCATGGCACAATGGGACAGACTGGGCAAGTTTAAATTTGCTAAGCACCTAGAAAGGAGCCATGTGCAAGGGGACAAACCTGTGAGAATGCTCGCTTGCCTGTGCAAATGGAATGACACAAGAGCCCCAATAGAGGTGAAGCTGTTCATGCGGTCTTGCTGAACGTGCCAGTATAAAGCCACTCTTTAATCCTGCCTGCACTGGAATATATTAGCAATCGTATGCTGCTAACTTTATTGTCTATGCTGCTAACCCTATTTTAATATTTGATTACTGCACTGAATTCAGGCATTTAACCTTGCTTGCTGTTTACTGTTGTATCTATTTAGTACATAGATATTTTATCATGTTGGGCGCCGTACTAACAGTCAGTCCTCTTTCAGTTTCCCTTGAGGGGCGGGCTTGATTCCCCTTTCCTCTACACTCTGGCATTTATGTACCAGAGCGAAAGCCCGTGCAGCGGACGGGTGCAGCGGGCACGCCACCAGCATGCCAAAGGCGTGCTTAAGGCGAGCCCGTCTGTGCCCGTCCGTGCCGGATTACAAGCAGACTTATTCACAGGGGCAACTTCTGTCGCTGGCCTCACCTAATGGGACATTTCCACTGGGCTGGATCAGCACTGCCATATCTGCTGTGCCTAACGAAACCCAGCAGCAAGTTCCGCTGAAGGAGCCTACCACTAACCCCACGCTGCTGCTGCTCAACAGGAGATCTCTACCAGCGCATGCGGATGACATTTATAATCTACTGGTAGGCCGTAGTCTGGAGCTACTTTTTGTAACAGAGACTTGGTTGCAGCACAATTCTGCATCCGCATTGGTTCAGGGTTTGCCTGATGATTATAAAATTATTCATGAGGACCGCCTGCCCCCCTGGGCAAGGGGTGGTGTAGCAAAAATATTTAAATCCACCATGGCAGTCTCACAGCTCTGCTGCCCCCATTCTCTAGCGATCGAAGTGCTTCTACTTAGATGTGTGATATCTCCCATTTTTACTGGCCACTTCTTACTGATCTATCGCCCTCCAGGAGCGTATACTGGGCTACTTGAACCTCTAGATGACCTAGTGGCGAATCTCCATCTGAAACACACCCACTTGGTGGTTTTAGGGGACCTTAATCTTAAATTTAATGAACAGAGAGCCTTGGCTCTTAATTTATTTTTCATGGGACTACTGGTCCTTGATCTGTCCCAGTTAGTACACGGTCCAACACATTTGTTGGGAAACACTCTTGATCTGGTGCTGGCTAGTGATACGTTGCTTTCTGTATCAGCAACGGAACCTGTGCTCTGGTCGGACCACTTTTTCGTGACCCATGAAATTAAATCTGCCTTGGCGCCCGTGAGGCACCCCCCCTCGGGTTTGGTTGAGGGGATTGCGATCACTAACCTAGCGGAACTGGCTGTATTAGTTAAAGCCAAGTGTTCATTGACGGATGATATCAATCTGGCTACTTTGTCCGATTTGCTTCTCGAGGCAACAGATGTTATCGCCCCTCGACAGCTTATTCAACACAGCCGGCTCCGCATCAGCACCCTGGTTTACAGACCATCTTAGAGTTGCTCGCCTTAGGCATGAACAATCTGACCGTAAATGGCGCAAAACATTTGATGTCATCTCCAAGAAGGAGTATAGAGCATGCTCGGCCACTTATTTCCTAGCTATAACTGCCGCTAAGAAACTCTACTTTGCTCATAAAACTAAGTCGGCCCTATGTCAACCTAAGGCCCTCTCTGCTGCAGTAAAATCTCTAACCCAGTCAGATAACTCCTCCCCCATGCTCAGTCCATAACAGGCCTGCTGTGATGCCTTGTCCCAGTATTTTATCTCTAAAATTGAGACGATTTGCACCAACATCCAGACATCTGTCTCCTTATTTCCTCCTGAAAGCTCTACCTCGGTCCCATGTAATCCACCTACCACAGTACAATGGTCATCGTTCCCGTCCTTGGAGATAGTATCCATGGTGATACAACGTATTAAATCTTCTTCTTCCAGCGATGCGGTGCCCCTTGCCATTATGAAAGACATCTCCCGCAATCTCCTCTCTGAACTCACCCAGGCTGTAAATGTCTCATGTCAATCTAGCGAAATCCCGGCGGCTCTGAAAATAGCAACAGTTATTCCGCTTCTGAAAAAACCTTCCCTGGACCCATCCCTTCTTTCTGATTCCAGCCCTATCTCTTTACTTCCTTTTTCTATGAAATTGCTGGAATCTCTGGTCTCTCCTCTTCTGTCTTCCTCTGTGGATACGTCTAGACTTCTTGACTCGGCTCAATCTGGTTTTAGGCCTGGGAGAGGCACCGAAAGTGTATTGGTTTCTGCTTTTGATGAAATGGTCCAGCTGGTCGATTTAGGTGGGGTTGGTGCGCTGATTCCTTTAGATCTATCAGCAGCATTTGACACCGTTGACCACCCCATCCTGCTGACCCATCTATCTGACATGGGCAGATCAGGCCATGCACTCTCTTGGTTCTCCTTTTTCCTGGCTGATCGTTCTGAGGTACGTGCTTTGGCTTCCTTCATTTCGAGCCCATGCCACTTATCTTGCAGTGTTCCACAGAGATCTGCCTTGTCCCCCATTCCTTTCAACATTTACATCTGGCCACTGATCTGTCTCATTCGCTCCCTCGGCGTCAGGTGCTAGTCGTACGCCGACGACACACAAATCCTGATACGTCTAGATCTTGATCAAACTGAGGTGTCGGCGTGCCGTCATAAGTGCCTGACGGCCGTTGTTGACTGGATGAGCCGTAATTGGCTGAAACTGAATGCGGACAAGACGGAGGTGTTGGTGGTGGGAGCCCCTCCAGATCCTACTGTCTGGGTATCCTCTTTCTGGCCTTCTTCACTTGGTGTCCTTCCTATCCTGGTGTCCAAGGTGGGGAATCTTGGAGTCATCCTCTCTTTCAATGAAAGACCAGGTGTCTGCTGTCTGTAAAGCGACTCACTTTCATATAAAAATTCTCAGAAAGGTCCTCCCTCTCAACTCTGCAACGCTCCATCCACCAGTGGTAGCTGCCTCGGTGTTGAGCAGACTTGACTACTGCAATGCTCTTTATCTGGCTCAGCCCAAAGGCACCATCCAGCGATTGCAACGTCTTCAGAACCTAGCTTCTAGGGTGGCCACGGGGACCCCGTTTGGGGCTCACATCTCCCCTGTGCTTCGCACCCTTCATTGGCTCCCTGTTATGCAGCAGATAAGGTTCAAGGCTTTGTGCATTGTGCATAGAGCATTACACGGGAAGGGGGCTGAATACCTTCAAGCCAAATTCACCCGCTATTTCCCTGTCCGACACCTCCGCTCTGCTGAGGCCAGCCTCTTGGTCATTCCCAAGTTCCACAGATCTCGTATTGGAGGTTGTGCATTTTCGGTCGCTGCCGCCAAGATGTGGAACGATCTCCCTAGGACAGTCAAAACCCTGTCTAACCATTTACAGTTCACGAAAGCACTCAAAACCATCTTGTTCTAGCGTTTGCTTTTTTGCTTGATCTATTTCCCAGTCTCTGCCCTCTCTAGCGCCAAGGTACCTTCGGGTGAACATTGCGCTTTACAAGTCACCCTAACATAACATAACATAACATAACATAACAATATGCTCCATTCGGAAAACAGACCTAGAGGAGGTGAATACACAGGCAGGAATAAATAAGGTATTCTCTGAATATTAAAAGGCACTATACACAGATCCCCAGGGGAGGGAGGAAAGGGACATACAGGATGTCCTGGACCTAATAACACTGCCCGACTAGATGCTCTCCAGGCTGAGCCATTGGAAGCACCCATAACCCCGGAGGAGATAGTACCCACGATTAGAACACTTCCCACAGCGAAAACACCAGGAACGGATGGGCTCCCGAGGGAATTCTACAAAGCCTACAGTGACGTGTTGGCGCCATTACTGGCAAAAATGTACAACGAGGCATATGCAGATAACATTCTACCCGGAAGCATGAGGGAATACTCTAGTTCCGCTGCTTAAACTGGGCAAACTAAGCACGGACTGTGGATCCTATAGGCCACTGTCACTACTAAACCAAGATAGCAAGATCCTTACAGCCATCCTTGCAAATAGACTTCACAAAGTGATACATGTATTGATCCACCCAGATCAGATGGGTATGTCGGGCAGGAATATTGCAGAGAACCTCAGGAGATTGCACCACGTAATTAACAATACTGCGACAGGAATATGGATATATGGGCATAGACATAGGCAGGTGGGGCACGTGGTATCTATATACGCTGACAATGTCTTATTGTACCTAAGTGACCCTAAGATGAATCTGCCATACATCTTGGAGGTACTGGATAACACAAGCAAGTTAACAGGAATTAAAATAAATAGAAATAAGTCATGCACATTTCCGCTAGCCGCGTTGGCAAACAGGACTGAAGAAGACTTGCCAGTCCTTTCCTTGCCCTGGAGCAGGACCACCCTTAGATAGTTAGGAATTAGTATTTATCATGACCCTAAAAGAGAGCATGAGCTCAATACAGTGTGAGCTAAACGTGGGTTGGTAAAATCTGGAGTAAGTTACCCGTCAGTAATCTGCAGAGCAGCGTTACTGAAAATGGTTGCACTGTCGAGACTCATGTACTGCTTCGGGAACGTCCCTTATTACGTACCGAGGCAATACTTATGAGATATTGAGAAAATGTGTAGGGGGTTCCTGTGGCAGGACGGGAGGAGCAGGGTGGCTCTGAGTACACTGAAGAGGCCGCATGCGCAGGGTGGGCTAAAGATACCTAATTTTGAGCTGTACTACTTGGCGTGCTAGCTGCATTATGTCGTAAAATGGATGGCAGACGATGCCACAACGGAAACCGGACTGCTACAACCAGTCATAAATGAGAGATACATGAGGGACCTCCTCTGTATTCCCTCCAGGGAACAAGCTGGTACTCCTTATCTGGTGGAGCTGGGAATCCGAATCTGGAATGGGACTTGTAGAATTATGGGACTAGCGGACCGATCTCGCCACAGATACCGATAGCGACTATCCTGAAAGGGAAACCAGGCAGTAGGGCATTGACAAGGGCGCAGTGGGAAATGTGTGGAGTACCGGGGGGACCTATGGAAGGAGGGGGGATAAATGACGTTTTGGGAATTGCAAGAAGCCACAGGCCTAGACGCAGGCCAGTTCCTACTGCACAACACAGTAATGAAGGCAGTGTGAGGGTGGTTGCCAGATAGTACGGGGAAGCTATAGGGAATGAGGATATCGAATTGTTGCTCACAGGTGTGAAGGGTGGACATGCTATTTCCAGAATTTACGAGATATTGCTAGATCAAACTTCGTGATCAGAACTGAAAGGAAAAGAGAGATGGGAGAGGGAATTGGGGAGGACCTTAGAGGATAGGGAATGGAAAAGGGTAACGTTGTACCACAAGAAGGTCTCTAGGAATGCCAGGCTGCAGTTAATACAATTGAATATTACGCAAAGAGCATACCTCACACCTGCTGTCATTGCAACGTTTAAGGGCGCGACCAGACAAGAATGCCCAAGATGCAGGGAGGAAAATGCAGAGCTTATACATATGTTTTGGGGATGCCCGATAGTGCAGAGGTTCTGGAGAGGAGTAGCACACAAAGCAGCCCAGGACGGCATTGAGCTACACATCCACACACCGGAAGCGTGCATGCTATACTGTTACAGGAGAAATGTGATGGATAAACCGTTGAATAAGCTCAAAGATTTGATGTACATATTAGCCAAGCGTAGTAAAGCCATGAAATAGAAAGATGTGAAAGAACCTAGCATAACTGGATGGTGGAGGGAATTCGATCAGTGGATTAGAGTATAAACAGGGGCATGGGAGAAAGCATTAAGAGAACAAAAAGCCAAAGCGAGCATAGATATCCAGCGATGGATAGCGTTGACCGTGACATTATTTTCTAATGAGAGAAACGGAGAAGTAACTGAACCAGCAGTGAGGGAGGGCGATGCAACATGTTAGAATGTGGGCGAGGTGGTGGGGAGGAGTGGTAGAATTAGATATAGTTGATAAACACATATGCTGATAGATGTTGACAATATGTGAATGTTGTTGTTTGTTGTTTATAAAAATGCAATACAAATTGTTAACAAAAAACAACAACTATGCAGCACAGAGAGGGGCAACACGCCATGTAAACTACTTGTAAGCTTACACGTAAGCAAAATGAACAGGGGTCTGCAGCCTGTGGCTCTCCAGATGCTTTTGACTGCAACTCCAATGAGCCCTCACCATTCATTATGCTGGCTAGAGCTGATGGGGGTTTGTACTCAAAGCGGTCTGTACAGCCAAAGGTTGCAGAATCCTGAATTGGAAACACTATTTTCACTTTTTGATTATTAGCAGAGGATTTGTACGATCACAACAGTACTCCAACATGGTGTGTCGGGACATTGTGGTCACTGGCACTCTGCTCCAGTGGCTGATCATTAAAGCTGCACACTGTCTAGTCTCTATGAACCCCTTAACTGCTGAGAGTGTTCCCACCTAGTGCTGAGCCCTTTTTTGGATATTTTGTGGATTCGTGGTGGGTGTGAGAAAATAATAAAAAAGTGACAGTGTTTTTTCAGAAAATGCCAATAAAATGATACACAAAGAAGGCTGTTTTTTTTGTTTTCTTGTAAGCACTAGGAACAAAAGGTTTGCAGTTCTGAATTTGCTATGTTCCAAGCTTTCAAGTACAGGTTGAGTGGAAACAAAACAAAACAAAATATTTTTCATAAAGTGACCATCAGTTTTGTGAGAGGTAGGTGATGTTTCCCTTTAGGAAAGTAAAAGTGAGCGTCCCCCAAAAAGGCATTTAAAACTCCCCAATGAGAGTCAATAATGGACACACCCCAGCAGGGAATGAGACCAGGACCAAGTGCGGGTGAAGTTATTAAAAGTTTTATCTAAATCAATATAGGGCAAACAGAGAACTCTGCAAACTCCGAGAGCGCTCTGCCAGACGATTGCAAACATTCACATGTTGTTAGAAATCCACGTCATGTATGACGTGGGAGCTAGGGATTACATGAATCAATGAGATTGGGCAAAGGAGCATGGCCAGTATGGAATCTATAGGGTGGTTGATCTAACATCACACAAGAAATAGCACATAACTCTAAGTGCTCTCAAGTTACCATTATAGAGACGTTATTCTAAAAAGGCAGTTTTACGAGTTCAGGTGCCTTATCAGGGGACATGTGTCAGGATACCTGTTTCCTTCTGCTGTGTTAGATTTAGTAAGAGACCTCATTGTATGTTAGTACAAGAAAAAATAAACTGCCACTATGGCCAGTTAAGGTTCGGGTGAACTAGAATACCACTGGGTCAGGGGGCACATAGCTGGTACATCAAAAGGCGGTGGGATGTGGGGCCTTGCTGCCCATAATTCTTTTGACCAGAGCATGGAGGTACACAGTGGTTTTATGGTGGCTTTGTGTGTCAGGGGGCACGAGTTGGGGGCAAATACCTTGTGCGGGTTCAGCAGGAAAGCAAGGAGGTGTACCTGTGTTATTCTAACATCAATAAACCGAGGAACTTCAATCACCAGCCAGGCCTTGGAGAGAGGAAGGTGGAGGCTGAGTATGCGGCTCTCCAGGGGAAGGGAGAGATGGCCTTGTAACTTCTCGCACATCTACGTTACAGGGTTGTATGCACATCATTATGCATGAAAAACTGAGTTATGCCAGTATAATTGCATTTAAACATTACACGGTCACACTAGTGGCCGTGTAGTTATGGTTAAGTTGCTGTTTCCATAGGAAGAGCACTTTTTGGGTGGCTTATAACTCTGCTTCCCCTGGACGAATCCTCACCAAACTTTGCAAAAAAAGTATATTGGCCACTCTGAATTTTTTGCAAAGTTCCGTGATGTTTGGTCCAGGGGGGGAAAAGTTATAGGGGGGGCTCCAAAACATCTTTTTTCCCCATAGACTGAATGGGGGAAAATGGGGGAAAAACTTTGCGCACGGCTAGAGGTCAAACCGCTGGACGGATTTTCACAAAATTTGCGGCAGGTATAGGGGCTTGGTCCAGAAAGCGTGCTTTTGTAAATTTGGTGACAATCCGTGCAGTATTTTTCTTTAAAACGACCAAAAAGTATGTCTCAAAAAATTAGTGATATCTATGTCCGCTCCGCGGTCACACTTCCCTGTTCGCTCTGCGGACAAGATAACGATTGGCTAATGGGCTCGCGTCATGACCACGGACACGCAACGCCTCTGCCGATTGGCTGTGTTCTGCGTCAGATTGTTTGGCTGCGCCCGACATCTTGGATCCGCCGATAGCAGAGCAACAACCAGTGTACACATGCTATATTTATAAAACTCTTTTGCTGTGTCACAGAGCGTTGGGACAGGGTCAGACAGTAAGACATGGGTGATCAATGCATTTGTTCTGGAGGTCGGTGTTCACAATGTATTTTCTATGGCCACCTTGTATGCACAGAAAATGAGGGGTGTAATAACGGTAGCATTTCAGTCCATGCAGTGCACAGGAAACTTGTTACTGTTGTAAGGAGATGTGTAGTGGTAGCGAACATTGAAATTCATTGAAATTGACAACTTGCCATAATTGCAATACTTTTTGATATGGGTATTATTATATTCATTAGTACGCCGCCATGGGTGTGACATGCTGTGGTGGTTGTGGCCAGGGCCTAGAGTCTTGGATGCATGGCCGTATTGCGTATCGATTGCTAAGTTGTGGGGAGTGTGTGCAGTTTTGGGTGCATGGCCAAAGGCCATGCACCCAACAAGAAAGTTGTACGTACTGGACATGCAAGCCACTGCACAATCATCCCATGTAATATCTATGGACATACATCTAGGAATGAAGCCTCTGGCCAGAAGCAGTGAAGGATACCACACTTATAGAAAAACTCCTACTACCACACATCACTGAGGTGGTTGTGGGGAGACTCTGCACTCTTGGATGCATGACCGAAGGCCATGCACCCAATAACAAAGTTAGAACCTCTACATGATGTATTATCTATGGCCACCTTGTACATACAGAAAACGAGGGGTGTAATAACGGTAGCATTTGAGTCCATGCAGTGCACAGGAAACTTGTTACTGTTGTAAGGAGACGCGTAGTGGTAGCGAACATTGAAATTGACAACATGCCATAATTGCAATACTTTTTCCTATGGTTATTATATTCATTAGTACGCCGCCATGGCTGTGACATGCTACAGTGGCTGTGGCCAGGACCTAGAGTCTTGGATGCATGGCCGTCGGCCGAAGGCCTTACTTCCAAGACTGTAGGCCCTGGCCACAACCATTGCAGCATGTCACACCCATGGATACACCCATAGTAATGCAAATCGATTGCCTGGTTGTGGGGAGTGTGTGCAGTCTTGAGTGCATGGCCGAAGGCCATGCACCCAACTACAAAGCTATAACCTCTTCACTTACAAGCCCACATGGGTTTTATCTAGTGCAGTGGTTTTGGCGAAGATGTGTACTTTTGGGTGCATGGTTGCAGGCTGTATGCCATACACCCAAGCATGCACCCAAAAGGAAACTTGTAAGCACTGCAGTTAGAAGCCACTTCACAACCATATATTGAAATGTATGGACATACACCTAAGAGTTTAGGCCCTGCCCACAAACAGTGAAGCATTTCAGAGCTACAGAGACACCCCTAGTATTCAACATCAGTCTGGTGGCTGTGGGGAGGGTCTGCAGTCATGAGTGCATGGCCGCAGGCTATGCACCAAACTGAACAGTTGTATGTAGTGTATTTACAAGGCACAATGGGTGTGATATGGTGTGGTAGTGCATCACTCAGGCGGCTGTGGGGACTGGCTGCAATCATGGGCGTATGGCCGAAGGCCATTCCCCCAAAAGCCCATTTGTATGTAGTGTACTTATATGCCGCAATGGATGTCATATGGTGTGGTAGTAGTGGCCAGGATGCAGAGTATTTGAACCAAGTGATAAGCACTGCAGTTGTAAGCAACTGTGCATTTTATATACTGTACACCCATAAATTGATAATTCTATGGCCTCAAACTCACGTCTGTAGCCTGTGGCTACAAAGTACTGCAACATATCACAGATATTGGTACACTTGTACTATGCAACGTCATTAAGATGGTTGTGGGGAGGGCGAAGCATTTTGGGAGCAGGGCCAAAGGCCATGCTCCCAAAACCAACTTTGTATATAGTGAAATGAGAAGGCACAATGGCTCCGATATGCTGTGGTGTTTCTGGCCAGGACCCACAGTCTTGATTGCATGCCAAAGGCCATGCACCCAAGACTGAAGTCATAAGCAGTGGAGTTATAAGTGAAAATGGGAGTAGTGTAATGCGCTAGTTGTGTGCACGCCGTAATGTCTTGGCTGCATGGCTGCAGACAATGGGCCCAACCGTAAATTTATAAGTAGCTAATTTACAAGGACCAGCCTCCAGCCACTGCAGCATTTTACTACCATAGATTAGACATGTAGATTTGCATGTGTAGAACATGACTGCCAATATACTTACTCCTTACTCTGTTCAGAATCCACATATGTTTTTTTAATGCTTTTCGTACTTGGCGGAAGTATCCCTTTTTTAATTTCTGTGATAAAAGAAAAAGGTATGTTAGTCATTGCATTTTATGAAAACTTACTACATTGCATAATAGACAGTTTACCTTTTTTTTACCCTTATATTTAGTTTACAAACCAGTGTACTGTGCATTGTGCTCAGTTTCTGTGTTTGCTTTTCTAATCCTTGGGTCTGGGGAAAAAAAATCCTTGTCGGATTAAAACACCCTTCTTTTGCTATGGTAAGAACTACTTCCTTCTTTCCTTTGAGTGTTTCCTTCATCTTTCTGATTAATGTTATGTTTGTTGCCTTCCTGCCGATTTTTAACAACAGTTACATACCTGTAGGCGTATTGTACCTGTGCATTTGTTCCTACAGATCTGTGATATTCATTTATTTGTGTCGTTGTTATATACTGTTTCCTTCATCTTTCTGATTAATGTTATGTTTGTTGCCTTCCTTCTGATTTTTAACAACAGTTAGATACCTGTAGGCATATTCTAACTGTGCATTTGTTCCTACAAATCTGTGATATCCATTTATTTGTGTCATTGTTATATCCTCTTGGGCAGTTAGATACTTATTGGCGTATTCTAACTGTTTGTAGTCTTTCACATAAATTTTTTGCAATCTTGAAGTACACATTATTTATTACATTTTGGCTTTAAGAAGATTAAATACGCATTTGTAAGATTAGCTGGAAATCTATGCTTTAGAGTAATGGTGCTATCATTACATTCGAACCATCCACATTTCTTTTTAATGTATGCAGTGTAGTGACCTGCATTGGTTGTAGTTCATGCATGGTAGATTATACCTATTGTAAAGGTTTTCTTTCCAAGTGACACTTGACCGTGTGTGAATCCAGTCAGTTTGCAGTTGTTTTTGGTACCATCTGCATTATAACGTAGAAGCATAAGTATTATGTAGGCACTATGTGATTGTATCAGTAAGATGGAGCGATTGTCTGAATTGCAAATAGTACATAATCTGCCATGGTTTACATTCTGGACAAGTTGCTAAAATGGAATGCTTTCACAATTTGGCATGGAAACATACACAAATCGCTCATTTGGGAATTTCTTCCTGTATCACTTTGCTACAGAGAGTGCATGTATGTTTCCACATGTACGAAATCTGGAAGATTTCATTTACTGGTATGCTTTTATTTTCCAATACTAATAGTAATTACATTAGAAATTCTTGTGGATCTTCTTGTGAGTTCAGAGTGAATCTCACCATTCCAGCACAGTCGTACAATTCTTGCCGCATTCCAGGAACACTGTCAGGGTAATTCATAGAATTTCGCACAAAAGTGGCGCATGCGGCTGGCTCACAGTGTCCCCGTGCGATACACTGCGCCAGCCGCGTGTGATAAAATCCATTTCATCGCACAGCGTATTCATGGATTCCAGCCTCCAAAACCAGCCGTGGCACAGAGTGGCGCAGCGACCCTGCAGCAGCGCCAGTTACGCCCCCAAGAACGCCCTCGGGCAAGGAAAACCCTTCAAAATTCCCAATTCATCGCAAAGGGCTGCGCTAACCCTGGACCAGTTCACAGGGCTGCCAAACAGCAAATGCCAAGCAGGGAACGTGTATTTCAGTGGTTCGCAGGAAGTATCACACGCAATTGTCCTGGGTACGTGTACATCAGGGGTGCGCGTGAAGTAACACACGCGATTCCATCAGGGCACGTGTATTCCAGGGGTGCGCGGGAAGTATCACACGCAAAATCAGCAGGGTACGTGTATTTCAGGGGTGCGCGGGAAGTATCACACGCGATTCCATCAGGGTACGTGTATTCCAGGGGTGCGCGGGAACTATCACACGCGATTCCATCAGGGCACGTGTATTCCAGGGGTGCGCGGGAACTATCACACGCAATTCCATCAGGGTACGTGTATTTCAGGGGTGTGCAGGAAGTATCACACGCGATTCCATCAGGGTACGTGTATTCCAGGGGTGCGCCGGAACTATCACACGCGATTCCATCAGGGCACGTGTATTCCAGGGGTGCGCGGGAACTATCACACGCGATTCCATCAGGGCACGTGTATTCCAGGGGTGCGCGGGAAGTATCACACACGATTCCATCAGGGCACGTGTATTTCAGGGGTGCGCAGGGAGCACTACACGTACATTGGCCGTGTGGGTCCTCCCAGGAGTTCCCTCTACACCCTCCACGGCCCCTGCAACCAGCTCACACCACAGGGGACCACCCTGCACCCCTGCCCATGTCCCGCAGGCAGCCCATCCACCATGGCCATGCCCCCCAGCCAAGCCACATGTCACCTTGCACTACTGATCAACAATGCATGTCTCCCAGCACTGTGGGGCACCTGCCAGCAGGCCCCCACACATGTCCAACTCATGTCCCCCTGCACCACCACCCCCCAGCACTGTGGGGCACCCTCCACCAGGCCCACACTCATGTCTCCCTGCACCCCCACCAGTCAGGGGCACCCTCCACCAGGCCCCCACACATGTCCAACCCATGTCTCCCTGCACCCCCAGCATCCAGGGGCACCCTCCACCAGGCCCCCACTCATGTCTCCCAGCACCCCCACCCCCCTGCATCCAGGGGCACCCTCCACCAGGCCCCCACTCATGTCTCCCTGCACCCCCACCGCCCAGCACTGTGGGGCACCCTCCACCAGGCCCCCACTCATGTCCCCCTGCACCCCCACCCCCCTGCATCCAGGGGCACCCTCCACCAGGCCCCCACTCATGTCTCCCAGCACCCCCACCTCCCTGCATCCAGGGGCACCCTCCACCAGGCCCCCACTCATGTCTCCCAGCACCCCCACCCCCCTGCATCCAGGGGCACCCTCCACCAGGCCCCCACTCATGTCTCCCAGCAACCCCACCACCCAGCATCCCAGCATCAAGGGGCACCCTACACCAGGCCCCCACTCATGTCTCCCTGCACCCCACCCCCACCAGTCAGGGGCACCCTCCACCAGGCCCCCACTCATGTCCAACTCATGTCTCCCAGCACCCCCACCCCCCTGCATCCAGGGGCACCCTCCACCAGGCCCCCACTCATGTCTCCCTGCACCCCCACCCCTCAGCACTGTGGGGCACCCTCCACCAGGCACCCACTCATGTTTCCCTGCACCCCTACCCCCTGCATCTAGGGGCACCCTCCAGCAGGCCCCCACTCATGTCTCCCAGCACCCCCACCCCCCTGCATCCAGGGGCACCCTCCACCAGGCCCCCACTCATGTCCAACTCATGTCCCCCTGCTCCCCCACCCCCCAGCACTGTGGGGCACCCTCCATCAGGCCCACACTCATGTCTCCCAGCACCCCCACCCCCCAGCATCCAGGGGCACCCTCCACCAGGCCCCCACTCATGTCTCCCAGCACCCCCACCCCCCAGCATCCAGGGGCACCCTCCACCAGGCCCCCACTCATGTCTCCCAGAACCCCCACACCCCAGCACTGTGGGGCACCCTCCACCAGGCCCCCACACATGTCCCCCTGCACCCTCACCCCCCTGCATCCAGGGGCACCCTCCACCAGGCCCCCACTCATGTCCCCCTGCACCCCCACCCCCTGCATCCAGGGGCACCCTCCACCAGGCCCCCACTCATGTCTCCCAGCACCCCCACCTCCCTGCATCCAGGGGCACCCTCCACCAGACCCCCACTCATGTCTCCCAGCACCCCCACCCCCTGCATCCAGGGGCACCCTCCACCAGGCCCCCACTCATGTCTCCCAGCACCCCCACCACCCAGCATCCCATCATCAAGGGGCATCCTACACCAGGCCCCCACTCATGACTCCCTGCACCCCACCCCCACCAGTCAGGGGCACCCTCCACCAGGCCCCCACTCATGTCCAACTCATGTCTCCCAGCACCCCCACCCCCCAGCACTGTGGGGCACCCTCCACCAGGCCCACACTCATGTCTCCCAGCACCACCACCCCCCAGCATCCAGGGGCACCCTCCACCAGGCCCCCACTCATGTCTCCCTGCACCCCCACCCCCCAGCACTGTGGGGCACCCTCCACCAGGCACCCACTCATGTTTCCCTGCACCCCCACCCCCCTGCATCCAGGGGCACCCTCCACCAGGCCCCTACTCATGTCTCCCAGCACCCCCACCCCCTGCATCCAGGGGCACCCTTCACCAGGCCCCCACTCATGTCTAACTCATGTCCCCCTGCACCCCCACCCCCCAGCACTGTGGGGCACCCTCCACCAGGCCCACACTCATGTCTCCCAGCACCCCCACCCCCCAGCATCCAGGGGCACCCTCCACCAGGCCCCCAATCATGTCTCCCAGCACCCCCACCCCCCAGCATCCAGGGGCACCCTCCACCAGGCCCCCACTCATGTCTCCCAGCACCCCCACACCCCAGCACTGTGGGGCACCCTCCACCAGGCCCCCACTCATGTCTCCCTGCACCCCCACCCCCCAGCATTGTGGGGCACCCTCCACCAGGCCCCCACTCATGTCCCCCTGCACCCCCACCCCTCTGCATCCAGGGGCACCCTCCACCAGGCCCCCACTCATGTCCCCCTGCATCCAGGGGCACCCTCCACCAGGCCCCCACTCATGTCTCCCAGCACCCCCGCCCCCCAGCATCCAGGGGCACCCTCCACCAAGCCCCCACTCATTCCTCCCTGCACCCCCACCCCCCACCAGTCAGGGGCACCCTCCACCAGGCCCCCACTCATGTCCAACTCATGTCTCCCTACACCCTCAACCCCCTGCATCCAGGGGCACCCTCCACCAGGCCCCCACTCATGTCCCCCTGCACCCCAACCCCCATGCATCCAGGGGCACCCTCCACCAGGCCCCCACTCATGTCTCCCAGCACCCCCACCCCCCTGCATCCAGGGGCACCCTCCACCAGGCCCCCACTCATGTCTCCCTGCACCCCCACCCCCCAGCATCCAGGGCACCCTCCATCAGGCCCCCACTCCTTCCTACCACCCCCCACCCCCCAGCAGTCCGATTCGCCTGTGTACGTGTATATCAGGGTTGCGCGTGTAGTCTGACACGCGATATCAGCAGGGTACGTGTATTACGGGGTTCGCGGGAAGTTCCACACGCGATTGCCCTGGGTACGTGTATTTCGGGGTGCGCAGGAAGTTCCACATGCGATTTCAGCAGGGTACGTGTATTCCAAGGTGCACGGGAAGTTCCACACGCAATTTCAGCAGGGTACGTGTATTCCAAGGTGCGCGGGAAGTTCCACACGCGATTTCAGCAGGGTACGTGTATTCCAAGGTGCAAGTGAAATTCCACACGCGAATCCAGCAGCCTACGTGGATTCCGGGGGTGCCGGCCAGTCCTACACGTGAATCCGCCGTGTGGGTCCTCCCAGCTGTTCAACCGACACCCTCCACGGCCCCTGCAGGCGGCCCACACCACAGGGGACTACCCTGCACATGTCCCGCAGGCAGCCCATCCACCATGCCCATGCCCCCCAGCCAACCCACATGTCACCTTGCACTACTGCCCACCAACGCATGTCTCCCAGCACCCCCACCCCCCAGCACTGTGGGGCACCTGCCAGCAGGCCCCTACACATGTCCAACTCATATCCCCCAGCACCCTCACCCCCCAGCACTGTGGGGCACCTTCCACCAGGCCCACACTCGTCTCCCAGCACCCCCACCCCCAGCATCCAGGGGCACCCTCCACCAGGCCCCCACTCATGTCTCCCTGCACCCCCACCCCCAGCACTGTGGGGCACCCTCCACCAGGCCCCCACTCATGTCTCCCAGCACCCCCACTACCCACCATCCAGGGGCACCCTCCACCAGGCCCGCACTCATGTCTCCGTGCACCCCCACCCCCCACCAGTCAGGGGCACCCTCCACCAGGCCCCCACTCATGTCCAACTCATGTCTCCTTGCACCCCCACCCCCTAGCATCCAGGGGCACCCTCCACCAGGCCCCCACTCATGTCTCCCTGCACCCCACCCCCCTGCATCCAGGGGCACCCTCCACCAGGCCCCCACTCATGTCTCCCTGCACCCCAACCCCCAGCAGTGTGGGGCACCCTCCACCAGGCCCCCACTCATGTCCAACTCATGTCTCCTTGCACCCCCACCCCCCAGCATCCAGGGGCACCCTCCACCAGGCCCCCACTCATGTCTCCCTGCACCCCCACCACCCAGCATCGAGGGGCACCCTCCACCAGGCCCCCACTCATGTCTCCCAGCACCCCCACCCCCCTGCATCCAGGGGCACCCTCCACCAGGCCCCCACACATGTCCCCCAGCCAACATGTCATCACAATCTAGATCCCTGGCCCTTATGGTCAGCCTCCAAGTGCCAAACACCCACCCGAGTATTGCATCCACCCACTTAGAAATGGCAATAACATGATAGTACCCCAATTGCAAGTTTGGAAATGAACACATGTCCCAAACATACACACAATGGGTGTCAGTGAATGTCAAAACCCATATCATGATATGCATGAAACCAATGAGATGATACTACACATTGAAGTTTGAAGAAAAAATATGTATTAAAAGCAACATAAATTGAATCAAAAATAAATAAACAAAAATGGGAATTAAAAAAAAAAAACAACATGTCTGTGAAATAATGCAAAACCACAAATCATAATCCAAAGGAAAGGTGTCCAAAGTCACAGTCCACAAAAGTAAATCCAATGGAAAATTAAAATCGAAAACCATTGCTCCATGGGTAAATCATAAAAAAAAAATGAAAATCCAACAGTCAATTATATACAGATAAACAATCCAGGGTCCATGATCCCAACAGAAGAAATGAAACCTATCTAACAACACTACCTAATAAAAAAAACTATATACATAAATGTGGCCCATTGTCCAAAAGGTCCAAAACAAATGCAAAACACTAACTACAGAACTATTTACAAGGGCAGCGGGCTAGTCCGACGGTTCACTTCGGGATGTTCCGGGCCACGGCATCATCAAACTCCTGCTCAATGTCCCGGAGGCGGTCCTCCTCCATGGCCCTGAGGGTCCGCAGGGCCGTCTACATGCTCACCTCCAACTCCCTGAGGATTGCCTCGAGGCACTCGGCCCCCCTCAGGGCCCTCCGCATGGAGTTCTCCGCCCTGACCATCGTGAGCCGTGCCTCTTCCGCCCGTTGCCGCTCCGCATATATGGCGTGGCCCAACCGCTGCCACACGGAAGACACTTCCCGTCCTGGGTCCTCCTGCCCTCCGGCCGATGCCTGCCCCTCCGATGTCGAAGGCCCAGAGCCATCATGGCTCCCACCTCGTTGCTGCTGCTGCCCGTGCCCTGCCTCCTGCTGCCTGCACATCCTCCACTGGCTGGGGTGCAGTCATTGATGTGGCCACCCCTGCTGGACGTCCGACTCCCGACTGTGGCAGGGATGCCTCCTCCACCAGCCTGGCCGCACCGTCAGAGGCAGCTCCACAGGGAGCCCAGGTGACTAATGGGTGGGAAGATGGCACGGAGGACGACTGGTGCATAGGGGGTTCAGTTGAGGAGGGGGTCGGAGCAAGCCCCATCAAACGGAGGAATCCGGCCTGGGTGACCTGTCCCAGTAGGCCGACGCGGTCAACGAGCCATTCGAGATGATGTGCAGTCTCCTCATGAAAAGACTGCAGGTCACCTCGCATGGCCCGTTGACGCAACGCCACACCAGTCAGGACAGGCTCAACCCGGACCCGGATAGCCACGTCTGCAGGCAGAGGAAGGCCAGTTGTTGTGAGCTCATCCCCTGCCTGAAAACGGGTCTGGACGTAGGCATCCCTGCTGGTGCAAGATGATGCAGTGACAGGATCAGGGACAGGATTGCACACAGGCACCTCCGCGGCGGCCTGTGCAGCCTCCTGTCCCTGGTCCTGCACTGCACCACTAGCACCAGTGGAATCCCCACCTCCAGACCCCGTCTCTGTTGCTTGCACAGCCTCCTCCTCCACCAAACCCCCCACCAACCTGGATGACTCCGTGCCATCTTCCTCCGTTGGGCCCTGTGGGGTCCCAGCTGCCCCTTCTGCTGCCGAGGAGTCCAACTCCGACCTCTGCCTCTTGGACCTCCCCCCGGCAGCTGCGGCCTGGGACGCGGCACCGGACTCCTCACTCCCCGACGAGATCACAACCTGGGAGGGGAGCCGGGCCTTGCGTCTCCGGCTGGCGGTGCGATCCCCGCCGCTGTGCTCCACAGCACCTTCTCTGCCCTCTTCATCAGTTGACGCTGCAGACAGGGAGAAATAAAACACAGGCATCAGGGCACTGTACAATGGACACATACACACATGACAGTTGTACATGAGGGGCATTGGCAAACCTCAGACATGGCATCACAATCGCCAACACACATGTCATTTCAACTTGCACACATGAGCCATACCACAGCCATATCGCAACTGCCAGAACCATCCATACACATACAACAGCATGAGCAGGCAAAGGTGAGCCAGACATCACATGCAACACAGGGAGTGCACTACACATGCACACACACCACCACACTTACATGCATGTGTACACCTCTGCCAACTGTCGCAGTGTTCAGATGGGCATCCATGTCACATCTGCCAATCAGGCTTCCACATCCCGCTGTCACATGCATCCATGTTGCATCACTGTTGCACCCTTGTCAAATACACACACATGCACATGTACACAGTGCTGATACATGCAGCTGAAAACAACATACATGTGTGACATCACGAACATGCCTACTTACATACACATTCATCCAAACATGTGTGCCCACACAACTGCAATTGGCATGCAAGCCTACACACACAAGCACCATCCATGTCTGACACATGACAGCCCTCGCATGTGTTAGCCTCACGGCCCTGTACACCCCCACCCATACTCTGCCCCATACAAACAGATGTGCAACCTGCACACTACTGGCACATCACCACACGCACAGCTTACAATCATGATGCATGTACACATATCGCTCGACTCCAGACGGGTCTGCCTCTCAACGACCTGGAAGTGGAGTGCTGGGGATATGCGTTCCAGGACCCTCATCTGCTCGTCCGACAAGTGGCCCCGGCGCCCCTTAGCATCCGCTGCCTTCAAGAAGCGCCGGGCCTTGTTGAGGGTCCTGGACCTGAAGTCCTCCCAGCGCTTCTTGACATGTTGGAAGTCGCGGACTGCCACCCCCTCCGCGTTGATGGCAGTCACGATGTCCGTCCAAATCCGAGTCCGTCCTTCCTTGTCGGCGCGCAAACTTCCGAAGAGGGCATCATACTGCCCCAGGACTTGCTCCACCAGGACACCAACTTCGGTGGCAGTGAAGCTGGTGCCCCTCTGCCTCTCTGGCCGGGGGTTGTCAGTGGTGCCAGATGTTGCAGTGCCCGACATGACAACCCCAGAGGCAGGAGTGGGTGGGCAACTGGGTCCTGGGGCTGGGCTGTGGAGCGATGGAATCCCAGTCGGGAGTCTTCGGTTCCAGCAGGGGTGGTCACAGCAACAGCACCCCTGGCTGATGTGCAGGCAGCAAATGGCAGGGCACGTGGGCAGTAGGAAATCAGGCAGCAGCAGATGGCAGGTGGGAGCATTCTCGGGGCTCTGGGGGGCAGTAATTCGGCCTTCTGGGCAGGAGCATGGTCTTCCGTGTGCTTACGCGTGGCCAGCTTGATACGGAGTGAATTGGCATGTGAAAATCCAGCACGTCTGCGTGTAATTCGAGGAAAGGGCCTTAGCGCGTAAGCGCGTCAGCACACGTACGTGAATTCATTGGCCCAAAGGCCAACAGCACATATGCGCGTCTGTGACGTGCATGCGCGGGCGTTTCCCTGTACATGGGTGCATGTTACACGTCCAATGACTGCACGTCAGAGTGTCAGCGCGTGTAATTGGAGGATGGGGCCTTAGCGCGTACACGCGGAAGTGACGCTGGACGTGTGGGCATGTTTAAAAGGTACGTGTAGAACGCCATTTCCTTGTACGTGCTTTTCGTGGAGAGCGAGTGGGTGAAATCTGTACTTCTTGTCGGTTCACACGCGATTTACTTCACGGCGTTCCAAGTTCGTACTCCCTGTTACCTCTGACAGCTTTTTCTCTTCTTGTCTTTTTCCTGGGCCTGTTTCCTCAAACAGCGTTCACTTCTCCTGCTGTCCTGTCTCCTCAGACAGCATACAATTCTTCTTTTGGCGGGGGTGTTGCCAATGCGCACGCGCGCGTTTTTTATACATGATTTTTCCTGGCAGACGGTGAGTTGCGCACGTATTTGACATCTGTGCTTGCCCCGTGTGTTGCCTACCCCTTCAGAGGTCAGTCTGCCCCAGGACTTGCTCCACCAGGACACCAACTTTGGTGGCAGTGAAGCTGGTGCCCCTCTGCCTCTCTGGCGGGGTGTAGGCAGTGGTGCAAGATGTGCTCGACATGACAACCCCAGAGGCAGGAGTGGGTGGGCAACTGGGTCCTGGGGCTGGGCTGTGGAGCGATGGAATCCCAGTCGGGAGTCTTCGGTTCCAGCAGGGGTGGTCACAGCAACAGCACCCCTGGCTGATGTGAGGGCAGCAAATGGCAGGGCACGTGGGCAGCAGGCAATCAGGCAGCAGCAGATGGCAGGTGGGAGCGTGCTCGGGGCTCTGGGGGGCAATAATTCGGCCTTCTGGGCAGGAGCGTGGTCTTCCGTGTGCTTACGCGTGGCCAGCTTGATACGGAGTGAATTGGCACGTGAAAATCCAGCACGTCTGCGTGTAATTCGAGGAAAGGGCCTTAGCGCGTAAGCGCGTCAGCACACGTACGCGAATTAATTGGCCCAAAGGCCAACAGCGCGTATGCACGTCTGTGACGTGCGTGCGCGGGCGTTTCCCTGTACACGGGTGCATGTTACACGTCCAATGACTGCACGTCAGAGTGTCAGCGCGTGTAATTGGAGGATGGGGCCTTAGCGCGTACACGCGGAAGTGACGCTGGACGTGTGGGCATGTTTAAAAGGTACGTGTAGAACACCATTTCCTTGTACGTGCTTTTCGTGGACAGCGAGTGGGTGAAATCTGTACTTCTTGTCGGTTCACACGCGATTTACTTCACGGCGTTCCAAGTTCATACTCCCTGTTACCTCTGACAGCTTTTTGATATCTATCAATGCTTTGTCTAGGGTAAGACCTTGGTATTTATTAATGGTAACTGCATATGCAAGAGTTAGAGAAAATTATTCTCTACGTACATACATGTCTTTGAAGAGAAGGAATCGAGCAATTGAGCGCCCTATCCTTTTCACTTCTGAAACTTTATCAAAGCGAATATTGACAAACTGAATGTTGCTGTCACGTGGGTATGATTGAAAGCCAACAACTGTACCTAGTGCTCCATTAACTAGCCCTTGCTCAACGTCAAGTTTCTTTTAAGCATTACTCTACAATTTAAGGATAATTTTAATATTTTTTCCAGCCCAGCTGTGTTGGAGATTGAATTTTCTAAACTATTTAGTCTTGTTGTGGCTTGCTCACACATGGGTACTGTCATACCATGTACGTCTAGTTTGTATGTGGCGCTAATTTCCATTATTGGTTGCATTTCTTTATTTAACATTGTTTTATTGAATTTGAAACAGCTTGCAAGAGTTGGCATTAAGGCCATACAATTGACATTTTTGTGCCCTATTTGTTCCATAACATCAGTTGCACATGCATTATCGCCATAAAGTGAATGAATGTGCCGGTTTTTCAATAACACTTGTGCTTCTTGCGATAATACACCAACTCTAATACTTTTTAAGATGTTGGCATAAGTGAGATCTACAGATTGCCGCATGTTCTCAGTTAATTCTCTGTAGTGGAAATGTTGCCAACGGTTAACATTACCTATGCTACCAACAGTTCTCCGGCAGAGTTTGTGGCCTCAGGTTTTAAAAATAGGTTCACCTTTCACTGGTGTCAATTGTAGAAGATCTCCAAAAACTATAATGTGTTTCCCTGCAAAGACCTCTTCGTTGTTACTTTTGAGTACTTCTTGCAATCTGAGGTGAATCAAAGCCAACATTAGGTTGGAGACCATGCTCACTTCATCTATTAGTAGCATTTTCATTTGTTTTAATACTCTGCGTAATTCCATTTCAACTTCTGCAGAAAGTTTGTAATAGTCTAATTTATTTTGATGCTCTACTGGAAGCAGTAGTAATCGGTATAAAGTGACACTGCCTATGTTGTAGGCAGATAAACCTGTGGGGGCCGTTACAACAGCTGACAGTTTGTTGTTTGTCAATTGTTGAAGGAACTTGCTGATGATTTTCATTAAGAATGTTTTCCCTGATCCAGCTTCACCACTCACGTACAGCAGTATAGGTTTGTAATTTTGGCAGGTACATTAGTTATTTTCGTGTTGTACACCATGTACAGTTTGTTTTGTTACGTCTTCAAAAATGGTGCGCTGATCTTTGTTAAGTTTTGCTTGTACATTTAAGTCTTCTGTATCTTCTTGATACTGATACATGGTGTTTTCTACTTCTGCCATAGCTACTTCAGACTCATTTGCTATTAGTGGTTGACTTAGTGATTCTTGACTTCCTGTACAGAAGATTGACTACTGTCGGAAGAGTCCTTATCTAGTTGGTCCTGAAGTTCTTCTTCCTGTTGCTGCTCATTGTGTAACATTGTTTTGTACTGCGTAATGTTCACATCGGTGATAGTGCTTTCATTTGCTTTGAAAGCATCTTCCTAGCAGTCATAGTTTTCTAGTATGTCTTCCTCTTTTCTCCACGGTTTGAAAAGTTGTAACAGAGACATGTAATACAGTTCTTTCTGTTGAGGAGTTTTTAATGACAATTTTACATGATTAATTAAGCTTCGTTTGGTAAGTTTCACTAAGCTCCCTTCACAATCGGTCACTCTATATCTATGTTTGCTTTCATCGGGTTTTACATTATTTTTGTATGCAAAGTTTTGAGCTATGTGGTATAGACACATGCTTTCCAAAGTGCTACTCCTGTTCGGATAGTATGTGTCCAGTAAATTGTTTTTTAGAAAGTCTTGGCTGTTGGGATCATTTCTGGCAATTGTTTCTATGTCCTCATATGATTTCAGCACTCTTTTTCTAGATTTTGCAGGACCAAGACTTAGCCATACTATGTTGTCTGATTTACCATACAAAGCAGTACCGGTTAAACGATCTGCTGCTTCCTAGGTGCCACATTCTCTATGAGAGAGCATTTTTATGCCTGTGCTGTACAATTTCTGTGATAATGTTTTGTCTGATGATAGGTGATCCCAGAGGTCTTTAAGCTCTGTTCTTTCTGCTTTTGTTAAGTAGGCTGTAACATATCGTGCAACAGCAGTTGAATTGTCTGCAATGAACTGCACATCTATATTTGCATTCCATAAGAGGGCAATGATTGCATTGTAATCATTGATATATTTTGATTCTTCCCTTCTTTTTATGTAATACGTGTTCTTAGGTGATTTACCTTTAACACTATGTCGAACTGAAGACATGAAGTTGTTCACTTCACCTGTTTCTGTAAGTGGTCTAGGGAAACCAAAGCAGCATTTGGTATAGTATTTACCTTTGTTTTTGTATTTGCAGCGACAATATCTGCCACATTTGTGTCTTGAAATTGTAAAATCTGCCAATGCAGTTCACTATGTGTCTGTTGTGAAGGGATTTCACAAGTGACATATTTTTGGATAAACTGCAAAACAGTGCTATCACTGTCGTGACCAAATTTAGGTGCACCTTTGATCCATAACAGCATGTGAATATGTGGTGCTCCTCTCGCTTGATATTCTTTTCTCCAAAAGAAGTGTTGCACTTCTCCAAGGGGAGGAACAGTTTTATTGCAAATAAAGTGTAGCATGACAATGAAATGATGATGGAAATATCTAGACACATTAACTGGATCTAGAGAGCAAAGTTATCCAGGTGTTAATACATCTATGTTGTTTTTGTTGCTGTTTGCTATGTGTAGGAACTCATGTAAATCTTCCCATGCATATTCTGCACAATTTAGCGTAACAACCAAATCGGTGGTCCAAGGTTTCTGATCATACAACGCACGTCTCCGTGCCGTCGGAACCAGTATTCCTTTGTACCACGCATGTTTGCCAACAAATTTGTTATACTTGCTTGTAAAACCTCATCTTTTCCTGTACTTTTTGTATTAACTGCGTAGCTGACATATTTTGAAAGTGGGTTCCAGATTTCAAAATGTGTGCAACTCCGTAACATAGTGTTGCTAATTCACTTTCATAGAGTAGGTGGAATATGTTTTCCACATTTTGTCTAAATCTGGGATCTTGCGAATACATTCGTAAGGAGCGGTATTCTGATGTTCCAATTTGAGTGGGTCGATCATCGTATCTTCCACCTTTGCCAGCAGGAAATAGCAGTGGAAAAGCACATGCTTCTATACTTTTTTCCCATATACTCATTGGTGACCCTTTGGTTTGTCGCATTTGATAAGTTTCTAGTGCATCATCTATGCTTTCATTGGAATGCAATAGATGAATTGTGTAATGGTCCAAAAGAGTGGATACTGTAGCAGGATCCAGAAGTTCAAATTGTCCAGTTTCTGATGGCTCTTCAATTATTTCAGTTGTTTCCCTTAAGCTTTCATTAATATTTATTTCCTTGTAGTACTCGTTATTGTCTTTTAGATATTGCAATGCTTGTCTAATTTTATGTAAGTCCACCAGTTGTTGCCAAATTTTCTTGTTCTTTGTTGGTACAGCATTTACCAAGACTATCAAAGAATTCTCTATTGAATGTTGCACTACTAAAGTGTGTACATTTTCCGTTACATCTAATGGCAAATAAACGACTTTGCCACGAATGCCTTTGCCCAATTCAAAGTAAGGTAATTTTGCTGTTTTTGGATGACGGCGTATAATTGCTTGAAATGCGTGAACTGTTTGAATTATTATACTCTCATACAAATTGAGTTGTTGCAGGATTTTTGGTAGTGGGAACAATTCCAAATTATTTGTAATAGCACGTTAAGGAGTGTGGTTGTTGTCTAATTGTGTAGTACAGTAACTGCAACATATTAGGCGTTCAGTTAGTTCATATTTGTTTTCTGCTAAAAGGTAGAGAGCTAATTCAAACCATTTAGAGTCTTCATTGTCTTCTATTTTGTATGTTATGTCTAAATTTTTTGTGTTCCTTTTGTAAAAGGTTCTGCGGCAACACACACACACACACATGGTTTGGTACTTCAGCCGATGACCTTTTAAATTTTACTATTTCTTTTCTGTATGTGTGTAATAGAAGGTTGCTATGTGCAGAATTGTTGCTACTATGTTCTAAAACTATAGCATTTTGTAAGTGGCTTTCACTTCCAAAATACTTTCTCTTCTCTAAATATGGTCAATTTCTTCTTGGGAGTATTTGGGTGTACCATACAGAAGAGTGTTATTTAAATTGCCTAATTCTGAAGCTGGAGTTTTTGCGTAGTATATTTTATACACTAGATTTCTTACACTTGAATGATGTATTGATATCCTTTTGATATCATGGAAGGTGCTTTTGCAAATAGGCCCAGAAATGCAGGCTAATGAATGTCCTTGTTGTCCTGTGTATTTGCGCACTGGACAAATATCGATATTTTGCAGCACTTTCATTTTACTTTTGTCTTTACCTTTTACATACTGATTGAGGAACTGATGTAAAGATTTGAGAGCTTTGTTTGGAATGGCACACATTGATGTTCATGGCCATTTGTATACTGGACGGTGTAGTTCAACTGAATCGAGAGGTAATTCTGAGTTTACAGAGGATACTTTTGTAAGCAGTGTTTCTTGTTCCATGATGGTAGTATTGATTTTCTCATACCCTCGTCCACTGCTATGGATGGCAATTGTGTTTGTTTGATTTTGTTTGTAGGCTTCTTCATTAAAATATGGTTCTGTGGTTGTTGTGTGACTCCATTCACCACCACAAACATTAAAAAAAATATTTTGTTCACATTCCGTTTATTGCTGAGTTTCTTTTGTAGTTTGGTACTTAGTTTTGTTAGTGCTTTCATCCTATTTAACACTAATATAAACAACTTTCTTTTCAGAAGGATTGCTCTGTCCACAAGAGCTTGTAGGATTAACTTACTACGGTACGTTTTAGGGGGTGAGGATGGTTTCGGTCCTCTTCTTAGTAGATTCTGAAGGACTCTGTGACAAAACATTTTTGATAAAATACTTTTTTTACTATGGGTTCTTGTTACACTATCAGGATTAGTAGGAGCATTGTTAGCTGTACTGGTAGCCGATTTTTTGCCAACATATTTGTGATTTGTGACACATTTTGATGGAGGATGTAACATTTCGGTAGTTGAAGCTTCTTTTGTTTTGCTAACCAACTGCATTAGCTGGTTTCTTCCAACATTCTCTACAAACTGTTCAACAGATGGATGCTTCGATTGGGCACTTTTATTTTTATTTGCTCTACTTTTGCGTTCCTTTCTACGGAGTTGCTTTTTGGTAGGCATTCTTTATTGTCCGTTGAAAAAAAGAAGGCATACTTTGGTCTGTTGTATAATGTATGTGTCCTGTGTGCATGCGTGTATGAGTCTGATGGGGAAGCTCTTTGTTATGGTGTGTGAATGTGCTTTGGACTCTTGCAATGATTTGGTAAGGCTGTTTTACTGTTTGTATACTAGTACAATGTGCTTCAGATGAGACTACAAAGTGGGCTAGTGGTGATGAGAAGCATTATTAATAAACGTAATGCCATAAACTTGCAACAGAAACTACTTTTCTAAATCTAACCTTCTAAGGATTACGTATGTTATTTGAGTTCCAAACACACAGGGATTTGTTAGCCATTCTGCGTGTTATTCTTTGTTCAATAAATGGATATTTGTAGGTAGAATGAACAAAAACCAATGTTTGCTTTGGTGCCCAAATTAAATAAATAACCCATGCAGCCTCTTTGAGGAGTAGTTACAATATAAAGGTAGTACTGTACTTATTTGTTTTGCAAAATAACCAGGTTTCTTCGGATATGTCGTCTGCAGTGTAGATGCTGTTGATTCTCAGGAGAGTAGTCTTCACTGCGATTCAAAAAAACAAAATTAATTACTTTGTGTGTTTACAGCAGTGCTGATACTGCACACATTAATTGTGCATCGTTCGTCAGAACATTCTCCTTTCATATTTGAACCCAGTGCATGTGCGCATTTCACTTCACTCTGTGCAGGCTTTGCATGGTATTTGCAATATGCTACTTGCAAGTCCTTCAAAAATGGCTAACATTTTTAAGGTTATGAAAATGCCTTGTTTTTTACAAGGTGTACTATCAATAGGAGAGAGGTTTGTAAGCGATAGGGCATAGTAGTAGATGGGAAAACATTTTCTACTTGCAATTTAAAAGCACAATGCCGAAAAGCGGGAGACCCTCAGAGGGAGATGTGACCACAGCAATCGGGAGCGCTTACTTTTGTCACACGATTACATTGTAAGTAGCATTACTGTAGGTCGTACACAGTATACAACTCCGACATTTTCTAATACAATCGAGTTTCGCTCTAAATAGGCATCCTTGCAACGTTTGTATAGGTTATGCGGAAGACAGTAAGAAGTTGTGCGGTTTGTCAATGATAAATCTGACATCTTGCACTTAAAAGGGGGAGCGTTGGTATGTATTGCCTATGCACATTTAGCAGCCTTAATTTGTTTTACATTAAATCATAAAGGTTGCACATGTTCTCTGACTGAAATATAAATACCTGTACTCTATACTCATGCATGTGCGCATGCATGGAGCTGTATGTAGAAATTCGCAACACTTGCACAGTAGCTTCTGAAGTAGGTGCTTTGCAATGATATGCGACTTCCATTCCGAATTATCGACAGTAATTTTGAAGTGCGCAATGTTGATGACAGAGTTACATTTAGCGATTTTCAATGTGATTGGTGGATGGTTGCGTGACTGCTTAGTTGTGTCCAATGAGGGACTCTATTTGCTACCGCTGTGGAAAGGGTGAAAGGACTGGGTAAGACTTGCATGCTGCACGTAGGCAATGCTTGTCCACGGGTAGGGCGTGTCACATACAGGTTTCTACAGCAAATCCTGCATGGAAAGGGGACTGTAGGCATCAACCAATTAGATGTTCACATTACTCTTTTGTGTCCAAAGACGGTGCGTACACTGAAGATGGCAGAGGTGAAGAGGGTCAGGGTTTTGGTGCTTGGAGACATTGTTGTCCATGGCTTACAACATTATGCAGAGAGTAGGCATGTGGCACACCATTTCGATGTGAGAGGAGTGGAGGTGGTATGGAACGCTGACACTGATGCCAATGTTGCGGCAATTCTTTAATTTTGCAGACACAGACGTATGATGAACTCTCCTCATGTGGTAATTTTGCACTACGGTGCTTGCCATTTGGCTTACGTGACTGCAAGTAATTTGTTGTAAGATTTGTGACAGTTGATTGAAGCACTCATGAGCATCTTTCCAACTGCGAAAGTAATTTTTTCTGGTTTACTCCCTAGTGTACAATGGGACAACAATAATTTTTTCTCTCCAGATTAAAGTATTGGGAGGCGTATCAATAATCGCATCATGCGTGCGTTTATGTTACGCGCTGGTATGTTTTTCTGCCGCCACGAAAACATTGTTCCAAGTAATGCAAATTATTTTGAAGCAGATGGTGTTGCGCTATCTTCTTTGGGAAATATGATGTTCTTTTGGAACGTAAGGCTTGCTTTAGAGAATGTTCTGTAATGGTTGTAGGAGTAAAGTAAGGACAAAAAAAATACAAAAAAATAAACAAAAAAAACAGATGTCTGGCAGGTATCTGGCCAAAAACTTTAAAAAACGGCTCTTTTCAGAGCCCACCTTAAAGGGGAATAATACTTTAATGTACCATCGTCACGCTCTGATCCTATACATGTCCGCGGACATGGCGGTAGTTTGCAGCCAGCGCATATCACCAACAGGAATTCTGGGGTGGAGACGCATGCAAATGAAAATGAGCAGAATGATCAATAAAGTTCAGTGGGTGTGTTCTGAACGGCGAGATTTAGTAAGACCGTCTTCTCCCTGACAGGAGACCACACAGCCATGGCTTTGCGTGCTCGCAAACAGATTATCTGGATTTTGGGAGACTCATGGATACATTGGTTGAAGGTACATGCAGAAAGCTGCAGTTTATCTGCAGATCTCGGATTTCCTCATGTGGAAGTGCACTGGCATGGCGTGCCTGGCATGAGGTGGCTGGACTTAGTACCTCTCTGTGTTACTTTACTGACAGAGCGTCCTCCAGATATACTTATCATTCATTGTGGAGGAAACAGTTTAGGCCATGTCTCTGGAATTTCTTTTCAATTTGCAATGAAGGAAGGACTTGCGAAGCTCATGGACATGTTTCCAAATTGTCAAATACTTTTTTCCCGTATTGCACAAAGACAAATATGGCTGCGTTCTTCTGCTTTTGGTCCACAAATGGAGAAAGCGAGACACAATGTGAATAAGGCTGTTTGTGCCTTTTTCAGAGATGTTGGCATGTCCTCATTCCACAATGAAAACATTTTGTTTTGCAGCTATTTAATTTTCCGCAGAGATGGAGTCCATCTCACATATGCTGGCAATCAGATTTTTCTTTGCAATGTACAAAATGCATTGCGCCCTCTTTTGGATTCACAATAAACTATGTGACAATCCATTTTCTCCAATCCACACTTTTTGACCCACACAACACACCACCGAAAGGCTCTTTTCAGAGCCGCCACTTACACCCAGCGTACACTTCATTGTGTTTGCTCCCCGTGCACCCTCCTTTTTTTTCCTACGACTGTCCGCAAACTTTTCCACAACTTCGCGGGGGTCTACAATGGTCAATTCATAGTTCTATTGTTAAACTGAGAAAAGCGGCTCTGAAAAGAGCCTTTTCTGAAATTTTGTGTTGTTTTCACATTTATTGGTTCTCAGCATACGACACACTATGTGAGGAGGCCAAATGAGGGTAAGGAAGAGACACCAGCCACGGGGATAAGAAAGGGCAAGTGGACAGAGAAAGGTATAGGGTGAGCTTCACTTAGATAAGGAGCACATCTTCTGGTGCTCCGTGACCATAGCCTCAAAAGCACTTTCAAAATTCTCCCCCCTGCAGAGTACTTCGTCACAATACATACACACTATTGTCACCTTTGAAAGGTAAGGGTCAACAGTATTGCGAATGGCTTGTGAGGCAGCTGGAGGGAGGCGCTCCCCCACAGGAGTGTCTCTTGTGGTGGGAGGATCGGACTCAGAGGATGCTGTGGAGGAACTCAATCGACTACGCTCTTCACATGGCACCACCTTACGAATGTCCGCAGTGTGGAACGAAGTGATGTGTCACTTCATGGTTGTCGTGCCAAAGCTGTACGCACCAGGTCTCCCGCGACTCAGCACCACCACGCACTGGTTACACCTCACCAGGTTCGCACATGCTTTTGGTGCGTTCCCATGAATGGAAAACAACCGCCACACGCACGACTCCCGGCGAGTCCTCCTAGTGCGGAGTTCCTCCACTTCATTCTCTTCCTCCTCTTCTTCCTCGCTCTCTACATTGTCACCCGTATATCTCTCTGCAGGCCCTTGGTGAGGTGGTGGCGGGTTTGGGGGTGGGGCAGAGGCTAATGAACCAACAGCAGCCATGGAAGCCATGCCGATTACTTTCCTTTTGGTCACTACAGCAGTAAAGGCAGTACACCTCAATCTGCTGTAGCTAGAAGGACAGTGAAGATGAGCTCAGGGGTTTGGCCATTTATGGGTGTGCTTCGTGACCGTCTTTATCCCTGCAAAGCGGTACGAACATTTTACACAACAAGTCCTCAGGAAAGCTATTGTCTGGGATATGTGAAATGATATTTTTACACTCTACAACATTTTGCCTTGTGTCTACACGTTCTTTTGTACTGCTGCAGAAGCACACAAACTGCGCAAATTAGTCCACACGCTCAGCGTGGGTAGGGTCACATAATGACGTCCTGAACACATCCGCGACAGAAATGGGAGTCCGCTGAACAGCAAATGCAGAGTAACAAACACGGACAGTGTTTTGGTTCTCAAACTAATTCAAAGTGCGACACAAGTGAGACGGACAGTTAGGGACAGGCGCGATGTTTGCTATACTTACGGTTGTACTGTGCATGTGCATACATGATATGCTCACTGTACGGACACGTCCAGTGTCCTTAGGAGAACTCCATTTTGAACTCCAAGAACTCCAAGACTAACACCCAGGACAACAAATATGACATCACAAATATCATTGATGACATCACTGATGACATCACATGTGAAAATAATGTTGACGAAAAGTCCCTACCTACAAGGGGTTCTTTCTATTATGTTGGTAGCAAGATGTCAGGGGTGATTGTGTAATGTTAAATATGTAATAACTAGCTAACAATTCAAGACTTAATACACACTTGTGCTAGTACAAACAATACATATGAAAACCCAATGCATATAAATCAGAGGCATATACAGGGAAACTCAAGTAAGGAAGAAAGAAACAGCATCATCAGAAAGTTTATCTTCCTGTATACAAATTAATTGTGATTTTGAGGCCTGCTATTGCCGCATGCATGTGCATCATGAGCTCAGACCAGACCCTAAGGAAAGTACTTTAAGAACACACGACAAGGTTACCGTTTTGATATACAGCACCTTTTCAATTTTTATATTGTGATTGTCAGTGAATAAAACCACCTGGCCTAGATTTTTCAATGCACCAAAATAAGTGAGGCAGACATGTGATGTCATCAGTAATGTCATCAATGATATTTGTGATGTCATATTTGATGTCCTGGGTGTTAGTCTTAGCAATGCACCTAGATGCTGCGAGTTATGGTTGCTGAGCTTACCATAATGGGGGAATGTGCAGTGCTTTTTGGTTTCACTGTGAAGTATAAAATCCCTTTAACAAAGCTTTTTTACTGAATGTACAGATATATATATATATATGTGGCAGGGAACGAAAACAAAGGGGCTAAACATGTGATGTCGTCAATGATGTCATCAATTACATTTGTGATGCCATCTTTCATGTTCTGGGTGTTAGTGTTAGCAGTGCACAGTGGTGATGGCCGGTATGGGGGCTTAGTTTACCATAACTGGCGAATTTCAGGGGTTTTTCAGTTTTAATTTGAACCATAATGGGGAGGTAGGAATTTTCTTTTTTTTTAATGAAGTGCACAGGTTTTTGGTAGGACAACTTAACCATAACGTCCCCTCAACAAAGTTTTTTTGTAGTGAATATATATATATATATATATATATATATATATATATATATATATATATATATATATATATATATATATATATGTGGTAGACCCTGTACAAGAGTGCAGGGAAGGCGGAAGGCACTCCAGGAAGCGGTCTTGCATGCAGGAATCGCGGCAAAACACTGAGGTAGCAAACCATTGATGTAAGCCAAAAAATATTCTTTAATAAATTAAATGTCCAGGATAGAAAAGAAAACAGCACGAAAACAACGCATTTCGCGGTAACGAACCGCTTGCTCACGTTATACATATATATGATCATGTGAGTTTATGAACGCTATTTGTATTACATCTTTTAGTAGTTCATGGGTACCATATTTACAGAATCAATGAAGGTTTTGTTAGCATCACATTATTCACTGGGCTACGTTTTTATATCTGGGTGCGGGGACACATGGGAAAAGCTAGCATAAAAACGTGAGGTAGAACCAGGTTGGCGTATAAATCAGCATCGGCAAGAGTCTGCAACATTCTACTTATAATCAGACTTGTGTACATGCTTAAAGGTTAAACAATTACTTCAAACTACATCTCATTAATAAAGGCGGTGCTTATTACTTTAAAAGACCCGTACATATTGCAACAGCTAATTGTCTACTTGTGAACTTGCGTTTTTATGGGAAATCATATTATGCATAGGGATCTCACACATTGCTTTTTAAATATTGTGCAGCAACAATAACACTTGATTAGTAATAGCAAGTTTGAATATACATATATTTGATAACTTTTCATGTGGTGTTCTGGGATGAGCAAAGGTCGTCCCATTTTAATATGAACAATCAGCCTTATGGACTTGAGGCTATTTCATCGTCCTTACAAATGGCTTAGCAGCACGGGTAAACCTGGGTGGCACACAGACTTAACATTCATGTCTGGCCCTTCAAACGGGGAACAGGGTTAGGGGTCATTCATAACATATGGTTCTGCGAGGAGACAGGGCATGTTTTATAGAGGCAGCTTTGTTTTTCTCAGACCCCAGCATTTGGTCCGGTCCTCATCTGTTCAATGATGTACTGCGGAAGGTGAAACATACAGTGTTTGTACTGTTGCTTGTTTGCGCCTGATCGTTTCTGAGAACAGGCCTTCAGCTGAGCCGCCATTGGGAGGAGGGTGAAGGGAGTGCTGGCTCGCTGTGCGCGGTCGGGTGGTGGAGAGCCGCAGCCCTTAGGCCGCTTGTGCCACTGAGGCCTAAATTGTTGTGCTCAAAATGGAGTCTAGGTGTATCACAAAATGGAGTCTGTATCATGCTACAGGGTGAGCCGTGCGGTCCTATACGTCGTCCCGCAGCCATCCCGCATCCCGGGCCCAGGCGCATAGATGGCTGCCGGCGAGTCATAAGCCCCACATTGGTGAGAAATGTAGGGGGAGGGGGTCCTAGACCCCTTTCCTCCCATACATTCCCCCCTTTCGTTACTTAAGTAACGAATATTGTAACTCACCCAACCTCCTTCATTCCTTTTCATCAGCTACGGCTTCATCCCAGGCTGGCGTTCCCTTTATTAGCATCCAGGCCCTACACACTCCCCGGAGACTCTGTCCTGCTCTAGCATATTCATCAGGGGTGCAGATCATATATATACACCCCCCATCAGCCTCCAGATCCACCCATACCTCCTTATACCATTCCAGTGTACGATGCTCTTTTATTGTGGTGTGGTATAATCTGTCCACTATATCCCCATCATAGTATAATACTACCATTCTATATTTGGGCCGGGGAACTCACCTGTTTGTACTTGTGCTTCTTGTGTCATCTGTGCCACTCCTATAGCGTTGCCCATTGTCACCATCATCATTGCACCATTAGGAACCTGGTTTTGCGCAGCACCGAAGACCTAGCTGCCACACAAAAAATCAGGAGCAAAAACACAATGATGGGCACTATCAGTTTAACAGTCATTCCAAGCCAGGAAGGTACCCATGAGAAAATCTCGTCAAACCATGAGCTCGGCTCCACTCCTCCTTCTTTCTTCATCCGCTCACCCAGGTTGTCACGGCTGTGATAATGTGGGACAGTGCTCCATTGTCCGCGTCTGCTGAAGGTACGAACGTGCAGCATGTGCTCCTGATTTTTCGCAAACACCTCCATCCATGGCCGTCAACAGGTCTAGGACATACCTGTTCTGCATTGTCATTAGCCGCAGGGCCCTCAGCTCCACCTTGATCACGTTGAACCCCTCTTCAGTGTCGTTGGCCAGTTGGATCAGCTCCCAGCCCAGCGTGTAATCTGAAGCCATTTTGCGTTGGCTCGCGCTTGGATACTTGGAATAAGGGAGGCGAAGAATGTTTCAGCAGAATTGAACAGTCGGAACCTATCTGGAATTTGCGCCAAAAGTTCTGTGGATGCTTTGGATATGTAATTGGATGACCTCCTTTTTCTTGATACTGAGCTGTGCATGTTGTCCACGGATAGGGCATACACAGGCGTCTCATCCGTTGGTTGTGTGTCCTCTGGACCTCGGACAGCTTGCAGCCCCTTCCCCCCTTCAATATGACTCTCCGGAACCACCATCAGGGCAGAGTGCAGCGTTGCCAGAAAACACGTGCCCCTCCAGGACTGTGGAAGTTGCAAGTACTGGTTTACAAACCCAGTAAGTGTCCATCAGGGCAGCTGTCCCTTTCTTCATATCTGGAATGATAAGCGTTTTGTTACAGTTCTTGTTTGTGGCCATGTTAGTTTTCCCTTCACCGAGGAAGAACAGTTCATATGTCATGTCTTTTTGCAGTTTGAAGGGTTTTTCCAGGGCTGTGACCGAAGTGAGCTTTGTGATATGTTCAGCCCATACTGGAGCGCACGTTTTCTCGACCCATTGCAATTTTTCTGCTGCCAACCCTTCTAGTGCTTCTGCTTTGCATGTGACTTGTTCCTGTTTCCATTTGTTATCCGAGTACAATGTCCCTTTAATTACTAGAAACTGTTCCTTCAGGCATATCACTCCTTTAGGTCTCGAGTAGCATGTTTTTTCGTTCTGCAGCATTTCAAAAGAAACTGTGTGTGCCTGGAAGGTGTTCTTTATTCTACATAAGGTGAGATGAAGGAGACACTGGGCATCTGTAAGAGGTAGTTCTTGTGGCAGGAGCACCTTGGGGGTATCTGTGGCATAGGGTATTAGAGAGCACACATAACAGCTCTCATTGGTGGTTTGTTTGGCAGTGGAACTCATGTCTGCATACCATTTGTTGGACTGGTGCGGGTGTCAGGGATCTTCTATTGTGTCTAACCCCAACCCAGAGTATTCATTGTACTTCCTCCTCCCGACCTCCCTCCTTCTCCTATTGCTTCTGGGGTTTACTTTCTCTTTTTCTACATCATGCTGCATTAAAGGCGTTTCCCCCGCTCCCTCCTTTTCCCATTCGTTATACAAGGCAATAAACCTTTCGGCTGTTTCTACATTTTCTTCTTTTGCACTTGTGGGGGATTCATAACCTATTGATGTTTCAAATGTTGGTGTTACAGCGGTAGTGGTGTCATCATTTAACAAAAGTAACGCAGAAGGATTTGGATCGTTTAGTTTATAAACATTGTATTCAGTGGCATTATACGGGGCAATAGGATGTGGGGCTACCTGTTCATCACTTGTATCATTTGGGTCCCTTGTGCCATCATGATGGGTACCATGCCCCCATATGAGCTGAAAGCCATCCCATATGAGGTAGGTCCCTTGTTTTATCATACTCGTTCCGTTTCCTCCCCCCTCATTTATATGGATAGATATAAATGCTACCACCCAATATATCACTAGGCCGAACATTATTGTAAAAAATATTACAGCACACACAAACAAACCACACTCATAAGAATATCTGCGCAAGTGAAAATTAGTGTTTCCATTTATATCTATTCTAACGTTGTTCGCGGCGGGGGCCCCCCTCAGTTGCCATGCTTTCTCCTACATAGTGAGACATAAAAGTGCATTAAGCACCCCATAACATCCATTTTTCTTTACTTTTTTTTCTTTTCTTTTTTATACTACTCATAATTATTTCATTATTAGCATGTTCATTTTTTAAACTGAGAGAGGGAAGGAGGGAAACAGAAGACTAGAGAGAGAGGAAGAGTAGAAGAAATAACATTTCTTCATTTCTTTACCATTATTATGTACATCAGGATATTTATTTATCTAACTTTCCTTTCGGTTGTCACATGGGTACCATTAAATGTTCACCTTTTCATTATCAAGTCTCTGTTTCTTCTTCGTTCATTCTCCCTTCTGTTTCACTTTTGTAAGCTTTTCGTATGTCTGTTAAATGTATCCAATAACTCAGTCCCTTCACTTTGACAGCAGTTGGTGTGCAATACACCACTTCGTACGGGCCATGAAATCATGGAGCGTTCCACCAACAAAAGAAACTCCTCACGTGCACCATCTCCCCTGGCATTAGCTGACCTGTTGGACTATCTACAGCTGGTGTTATAGTGTCACTGGATTCTTCGCATGTAAATGGGGGTGCTAGCTGCCTTGCTATCATACGAGCCGGTCTGGTGAGCTTTGTCAAGTATTAATTGAATTCTTCCCCTAGTACCGTAGCACTTCTGTGAGCATCTGAATGTCTGTGGAGTTGAGAATGTGCAGTATGCATGCGCCTCCCTGTTACAATTTCATGTGGGGACAAATGGTGGTACTTGCTGGGTTGATTTCTCAGTTCAAACAAGGCCAGGGGTAAACAGTACACCCAGTTTTTCTTTAGTGTAAAGCACAACTTCGACAGCCTTCCTTTCAGGAGGCCATTTATCTTCTCAACCACGCAGTTTGATTGCCGGTGATAAATAGTGCACAGTTTATGTGTTATCCCTAGCAGTGCTGTTACCTCTTTAAATAGGTCATTAACAGAATGCGTGCCGTTGTCAGAGCGAATTACATCGCAAATCCCCCAACGCAGAAATACTTCCCACACCAAGAACTTTGCAGCGCACTTCGCATCCGGGTAGGCGCACGGCCCTGCCTCCACCCATCTGGAAAAGGGACAGACCACCACTTTCATATAGCGTGAGCCATTGCATCTTTCTCTCATATCGGCATAATCAATATGTAGTTCTCTGAAGGGGCCTCTTGGTTTGGGCAGTGTCCCTTGCAATGTTCTTAGTGTCATTCCTGAATTGTATATCTGACAAGTTGCACACTCCATAGTCAATTTTGAAAGTTGCTCCTCCAGCCCTAGGATGAACCAATTTTCTTGTATCTCCGCGGCAATGTGTTGTTTGGCATTGTGAGCTAGGAAGTGAAGTTGTTGGAATGCTATATCTAGTAATTTGCGCGGCATGACTACTTTACCTGTGTTGTTCTGGCGCCAAAGGAGATCAGTGGACGACTGGCTGCACCCTCTTTTCTCCCATAACTCCTTTTCCTCACCTGACACCCCTTCTTGCAGATCTAATATTTGGGATATGGGCATTGAATTATACCCATCAGGGCGATCCTCTTCCACATGTTTCTGCACTAAGTACTAACCTGTTTTCCCTTTTGTTAAATATGACGCTTCTTTCACGGCAGCATCCGCTGCCGCGTTTCTCAAAGAGATGACATCATTGTTGTTTGTATGGGCCTCGCATTTTACTGTGGCCACAACTGTAGGTTCTTTTAGTGCATCTACCTCTTTAAGTAGCTCAGCGTGTTGCACCGGGATTCGTGTGCTCTGTGGAATCCTCTTCTCCCCCATCTGGCCAATCCCCCATGTACTGTTGTGGTCATGTATGCTGAGTCAGTATAGATTGTTACTGCACAACCCTTAGCTGCATGTAATGCTTCAATAAGTGCTACTAACTCTGCTGCTTGTGCTGAGTAATGGGCGGTAGTCTCTGTTGGAGGAGTATTTCATATTCACCTTCCTCCAGTCTCACAACAGCCACTCCCACATGTTTTTCTCCTGTTTCTGAATTTATTGATGCTGACCCGTCTATGAAATATAATTCCCCTTCTGTCAAGGCATTTTCACTCACTGTGGGCGTGTCCCTATCCTCTCCTCTGTATGTGGCACAATTGTGTATTTGCATGTCCTCCACTGTGCATGCTTCTGTGATAAATGTTGCAGGGTTAACTGTTTTACACCGCACTATGTGTATGTTAGCGCTGGATAGGATAACTTCATAAGCTGTGGCTCTTTGTGTTGTCAATGTGCTCTTTGATCTTTCTAATATTACGAATAGTGAATGTTCCACGAACAGTGTCACAGAACACCCCAACACAATTGTTGTACTCTTCTCAATTGTGAACGCTGCAGCTGCGAGAGACTGCTCGCAAGCAAAGTGTCCTTGCATCACTGCATCTAGTGTGTCACTATAGTAGGCCAGGGGCTTGTGTCCTAGTGATGTTTTTTGTGTTAATACTGCTGTGATGAGTGTCCCATTGCAATATGAAAATAAATAAAACTTGCGTTCATAATCTGGGTTTGCGAGTACTTGTGCCGTTGAAATCGGACCTTTAAGTGTCCTAAAGGCCTCGTGCATTTCTGCTGTCCACTGTATTTCTGTGCTCTCTCTGTGTGCTTCTTTGAGTCCCTGCAGTAATGGCTTTGTATACCCTGCATATTATGATATCCAGGCACGGCAGTAGTTGCACATGCCGAGAAATGTCTGCATCTCTTTCACTGTTTTTGATTCATTCACTGCCTTGATTGCAGCTGCTCTGTCTGGTATGATTCTTTTACCATCGTTCGATATCAATTGTCCCGAATACAATACTTCTTTCTGACAATATTGTAACTTCTGCTTGTCTGCTTTGTAACCTTTGTGGGTCAACAATGTCAAAAGTGTAATAGAATCCTTCCTGCACTAATCTTCATCTTTTCCACAAATCGGTAGATCATCCACATACTGAATGGTCGTGCTCTATGTGATAATATTTCCTAGATCTTCATGTAAAATTCTGTTGAATATACTTGGGCTTTCACAGTATCCCTGGGGTAGTCTGCGATGTTCATATCTCTTCCCTTCCAATGTGAATGCTGTCAAGTATCGAGATTCTGGATCTAGCGGTACTGAGAAGAATGCGTTCTTCAAGTCCACCACTGTGAAACAAGATGCATCTATCGGTATATTGAACAGAATTGATGCAGGATTAGGAACTAATGGGAATTCCTTCTGTATGACGTCATTAAGGGGCCGTAGGTCCTGGATCATCCTCAACACCCCGCCCTTTGCTTTTTTGATGGGGTAAATACAAGTATTGCATGGCGAGTTTGAGGGCACTATTATTCCCTGCAATAATAGTGCATAAATGGTCTCTTTTATCCCTTCTTCTGCTTCTCGGGACAGGGGGTACTGTTTTACTCTGGGCAGTAATGCTCCAGGTTTGAGTTTTATCTTCACTGGTGTCACCTCATGCAGCAGCCCCACATCATGTGGGCCTGTGGTCCATAGGTCATTTGGCACTAGTTGCATGTCGTTGTCAAAAAAGGAAGGTGGCGCTCCTACCACTGCCATTAGCTGCACTGGCACCTGCCTTGTTTGTATCATGATATCGCAGGGGATCGCTATTTCCATTTTTATTTCCCCATCGCTGTCTGAATCTGTGAAGAGGTCCTCATCTGAAAAATCTTGCAGTGCGATGTTAGCAATAATGCACAACACTGTGCGCCGCTGACACCCATGTATGTCCATTCCAATAACTGCTATTCTCTGCAGTGATACCTGTACTGCATGCAAGTCTCAGGACATCACTGTTCCTGGCACTATTTCTGGGCGTGCTACAGGACGAAAAACAAATTCTGCAAGTACCCTCCATTCTTGGCATTTTAACTCTGGGACCACTCGTGCTAGTGAATAAACATGTCTAGGTCCACCGGTATGCCGCATACCTCTGGTGCTGTGGCTCGTGTGTGTACTACCAACATCACTCGCAATGGGCAGATCCCCGGGGTCGAGCAAACTATCCCTTTTTCTGTGAACGAAATGGTCATATTGAGCTTGCTGAGGAGGTCTCTCCCCAGTAAGTTAATCAGAGATTCTTCATAGTAAAGTAAGGGTGCTCGTACTGTTTTTCCCCGTACTGTTACATCCCAATCTTCTGTGTAAGGAACTTCGACCACCGCCCCAGAGAACCCCTGCGATTCCAATTTACGATTAGATAGCAGAAACCTGCCTTCTTGTAGGCATGATATTTCAGCTCCCGAATCTACCATAAAAATAAATTGTTTGTTCCCTATCTCTGCCCCCACCAACGGTTCCTCTGCTGCATCAAGGGTCGTTGATAGTACTGGACACGCAAGCGCTCTGTGTGGGCTGTCATATGCTGAATGCCTTCTTGTTCTCCCATTGTCAAAAACATTTCCTGATACCACAGCCGCTCCACCAAAGGGTGCAGGTGCACCATTTGCTGTTGTGACAAAAGGGTTGCCCTGTATGTGCGCCATGTGCTCACGGCATTGTGGGTGCTTCTGAGCATTACGCGGCTGTATCCTGCGCTCGTCGGTGCATCTTTGATCTTGCTGTCCTCCTCTACCTCCTCCGCCCATTGGCAGCCCATATGGGCTTCCTGGGTGGGGGTGGTCATACTGCTGTCCATTTTGATAAGTATTCATGGGTCTGCTTCTACACTCCCTTGAGAAATCTGCCAACCGTCTCTGTGCTATCTCCTTCTCTCTTTCTTTGATCCTTTTGCAGTGGTGTAGTATAATGCTTTGTATCTCGGGCCAGCCTTTGGCTTCGATCCCAGCTATTTTGTCGAGTGCCTTCTGATCTTCCTTTGGGAGACTTCCCTTTCTTATGAAATAAAACAAGGATGTTGACTGATCGCAGGCTGTGCCCGTTTCCGCTCTCCACATCTCCTGCACCCGTAAAATGAAAGCCATTGCATCTTCCCCATCATTCATAGTGCACTGCATCACTGATTGTAAATCTGGGGTGTCTGGGAAAGTGTCTCTTAATGCATCCTAAATTCTTGCTCTCACTGTGTTGAAAGAAGCACCGTCATGTCTATCGCAATCTAATGTTATTGCTGGGAATCTGGCTTTCGCCCAAACTCGATCAGCTTGATCACCCACTGCGGATACTAGCAAACTTTTAACATCACCCACCGCCAAGGGAACCCCTGCTGTGTGCTTCTCAAATGCATATATCATTTACTTGTGCCTCCTGACAGCGGGGGCAATAATTTCAACAAGTTGGTCTTATCCATCTGTGCCCAGGGTATATCATTTGGCCTCCCTCCTCCTCTGTGTATCAAGGGCAGCTGTAACCTCCCTTTTGTTCCCTTCCCGGTACTCACCTTTGACCCTTTCTTTCCCAGTACTGCCATCCTTCCCACTCTGCTCCTTAGTCTTCCATTCCATTCTTCCTCCATTGCCCTCCCCAGAGGTGTTTCATCTAACCTCACTGGCGCCCCTCCCGCTGCGAACCCTATTCTTCTTCCTTCCAGCTCATCTTCCTCTATGTCACACCATAACTCTTCCGCCCCTCCTGAGGTCATACCTTCTTCCACTGTGTCTCCCTCAGGCGTGTGTTGCTCTAGCTCTATTATTTGGGTTGGCTCATCCTGTATTCGGAATGGTATTTTCCCCTTTTTCCACCCTTCTTCTATGGACCTGTCGGGTGTCTGCACCCTCCGTGTTTGCTCGATCCTAGAAGTGCTTGATCCACTTTGTTCACATATATCTCTTAACCTAGACAGTTCGTTTCGAGTCATTGATAGTCTGGAGTCTAAATCTTCTGTGAATTGTTCAATATTTATTGCTGGGGTACTCACCTGTCCACTTGTTCTTGGGCATTCATATGGTGGGGGTGCAGTGGGTCGTGGTGCAATTGTGGGGGTGGGTTTTGACACATACTCTGGGTCACTGTATCCCTCAACAGGCACTGGTTTATTCAAAAGGGGATATAGTCGTGTTACTTCTACTGGCCCTTTCTTTCCTTCACCCTCTTTTCCACTATCGCCTGTTGCCAGGGGAGATGCAATCTGTTCTTTTGTTTGCTCCTTCCTTTTAATTGGAGGCACTTCTTCAAACAACCTCGACAAGTCTAATATCTCTCTTCTATTCTGCAATTGTTTTCCTTTATATTTCACAAATAAGCATGTGGCCACCATGTCTAGCACACTTTTATTAAAGTTTCCTCCTTGGGGCCATACCTGTGGTAGCCCTTTCCCTTTTAGTTCCGTAACCCATTGGCCATGTTACTTTGTTATTCGTTCCGCATAACCTGGCAAATTTTGGCATATATGGGCCAAGGGTGTTTCCGCCCCCATGTTACTCTCCTGTTCCTCACCCTCTTGTGACACCCTGCTTTAATGGGTGGGCATTATGTACACACTGCTGGTGATGGTAATATTCTAATACTAATGTACCACTTTTATATACCCTGCGTACCAAATCTTGAAAGGTCACACTTACAATGACCAATTATCATCGAGACATTACACCATCATTTTATCACTTCATCAAAACATTGTGATCACAAAATAAATATAACGTGTTCAATAAATGACCTTCATTTGACGAACGCTTTACATACAACATGTAACATATACCTCCCTTTCTTTTCTACACTAGTCTTCATCCAAAGAATCCCGTTTACTTTAACCCGTTACACCCTTTAACCCTTAAATTGACAGATTATCTCCCCATAGAGTTTTAGAAAAGATGAAAAAGAATAAAAGTGTTTCTAAATTGTACTCCGAGTCTTCTCTACTAATATTTTCTCTGTTTCACTTATTCCCAGTACTAGTCAAGATAGCACTATGCGGCGCCGCCCTCCACCCCCTTTCGGAGCTAGGTTCCCGTATTCCCTTTTTCTCTTATAATCTCCTTAATTCATCCTAATGGCCATTGGCAAAATAAAGAAAAATAAAGAATGAAAGTACCACCTCTTTTATCCTCAAGTGCCCCTTTAACTTAATTCGACCTCATATACTATTATCTATATTCGACTCCTTTTAATATCGCTCGCACTTGATACGTGTCCGTCTTGATTCGAGACCCTCCGTACCCGGTCCGTCCAGGTGGCGCTGCCCCACGCTCAATGGCCGCCTCTGGCGAGAGGTACTGTGGGTTTTGTGAAGTGGGACCAGTACCCTCTCACCCTACTGCGTGCACACGTCTAAGAGTACCGGTTGCCGTAGGCGCGCAGCTCTCTTGAGGGGGCGCGCTGTGCGTGTCCACTGTGGCCGGAGACGTCTCGTGCCAAAAGGAACAAAAAGAACGCTATCGCATCGGGGTCACCACTTGAAAGTGAGCGTCCCTCAAAAAGGCATTTAAAACTCCCCAATGAGAGTCAATAATGGACACACCCCAGCAGGGAATGAGACCAAGACCAAGTGCGGGTGAAGTTATTCAAAGTTTTATCTAAATCAATATAGGGCAAACAGAGAACTCTGCAAACTCCGAGAGCGCTCTGCCAGACAATTGCAAACATTCACATGTTGTTAGAAAACCATGTCATGTATGACGTGGGAGCTAGGGATTACATGAATCAATGAGATTGGGCAAAGGAGCATGGCCAGTATGGAATCTGTAGGGTGGTTGATCTAACATCACACAAGAAATAGCACATAACAGTTTTACGAGTTCAGGTGCCTTATCAGGGGACATGTGTCAGGATACCTGTTTCCTTCTGCTGTGTTAGATTTAGTAAGAGACCTCATTGTAGTATGTTAGTACAAGAAAAAATAAACTGCCACTATGGCCAGTTAAGGTTGGGGTGAACTAGAATACCACTGGGTCAGGGGGCACATAGCTGGTACATCAAAAGGCGGTGGGATGTGGGGCCTTGCTGCCCATAATTCTTTTGACCAGAGCATGGAGGTACACAGTGGGTTTATGGTGGCTTTGTGTGTCAGGGGGCACGGGTGGGGGCAAATACCTTGTGCGGGTTCAGCAGGAAGGCAAGGAGGTGTACCTGTGTTATTCTAACATCAATAAACCGAGGAACTTCAATCACCAGCCGGGCCTTGGAGAGAGGAAGGTGGGGGCTGAGTATGCGGCTCTACAGAAGAAGGGAGAGATGGCCTTGTAACTTCTCGCACATCTACGTTACACACAGGGTTGCATGCACATCATTATAAATGAAAAACTGAGTTATGCTAGTATAATTGCATATATATATATATATATATATATATATATATATATATATATATATATATATATATATATATGATCATGTGAGCTTATGAACACTATTTGTATTACACCTTTTCATGGGTACCATATTTACAGAATCAGTAAAGGTTTTGTTAGCATCACATCATTCACTGGGCTACGGTTTTACATCTGGGTGAGGGACACATGGGAAAAGCTAGCTTAAAAACATGAGGTAGAACCAGGTTGGCTTATACATCAGCATCAGCAAGAGTCTGAAACTTTCCACTTATAATCAGACTTGTGTACATGCTTAAAGGTTAAAAAATGACTTCAAATACATTTCATTAATAAAGGCGGTGCAGGGGGGCGCTGTTGAGCAGCCAGCAAGATGACTGCTTAGCTTTCAGGCTCCGAGACTCACAAAATTCGATCCACGAGCAGCGGCGGAATCCTATCGCCTGCATCCCCCAAAATCACGCCTGGCGGCCTCCTGAACATAAGGCACGTACTGTGCAAAAATCGTTACAAGCACATCAGAGGAGGCCGAGCTGCGACCGTCGACGCCGCTGGGCCGGACAGGCCATCGGCCCCTCCTGCTGGAGCCTGGTGTGCGGCGGGACCTTGGCGACCCTGGGCGACGCCGCTGTGACACCCTGCGGGCCTTCCGGAGGAGTTCCCCGGCTGAGTAGCTGTCGGCGGTGTTGCCGCACCGCAACGAGGGACAGGACCGTCGTGCTGCGGCTCTGACCGCGGCCCTTCACTCTCCCGCAGCGGGCCCGGCAACCAGCGGGTGGCAACGGTAGGTGCTACTGGGGCGGGGACCGTGGCTGCTGCCTGCGGGGCTACGTGGCTGCCCCGCCAGTGCCCCTGCGGGCCTCTGTTCCATCGGCGCCGTGGCCGCGGCTCGCCCGGCCCCCGCTCACTCATAGACTCGCCTGCCATACTCTCTGGGCGCGGCGGCGGTCGGTTGCAGCCTCTCCCGCCCACTCGGATCTCTAGAGGGGTCACCTGCTCCGGCCTGGCCCGGCGGCTGAATCATTCGTTGCGCGCAGCCCTTCCCGGCCATCTCCCTGCAGGCTGGAACATCCGCAGGGCTGTACGGGCCGCCCGGTGCTGGGTAATACGGCTGAACACACACGGGCGCACAGCCCTCCTGGCCCTTTCCACTATACGCTGACTGACCGCTCCGGCACTCTACTGCACAGGCTGCTGTAACCACCGTGGAGGAAGGAGCTACGGGCCAAACAACTGACCCTAAGGCCCCATCTGGGAGCCCCGCATACCCGTGGACTGGGAGGCTCCCAGGGTGGACCTGTGATCCCTTAATTGCCATCGGGGAGGGAAGCACCCCCACTCCACCATCACACAGAACTGCAGTTTACACCGCCCTGTCATCTTGGAGGGCCCAGCACCCAACCTGCTGACAGCTAGAACTCCAGTGCATTCATACAGGCTTTACAGGGTCATCGGCTGCTTTGGAGCCCATCTGACATCTTCCAGTGCCCTCCACCCACTGTGCTTGTGGTGACCGCAGGGCATCATCGGGGGACACCTCCATTCAGCCCCCCCGGCGATTGCTGGCCTGCAACGCTCCAGCTACTACTCCCCACCCTATTCGGGTTACCTCCAAAGCTTTTGGGGCCATAGCAGAACCACCTGTCGCAAGCTACTGCCAGGCTCCCACAAAGGGCCGTCTCTCAATACCTCTGCACGACTTCCGGCCCGCGGCCAGCTCCAAACCTACCGAGCTGCAACCCCCCCTTCCACAGCAATGTCCAACAGATCGCGGGGCACCAGCAGGGTGGGCGCCATGGATAAATTCGCTAAGGCGGTGCCCAGGGTCGACCAGGCTTCCTCCCCCATGGCACAGGACGATGGCGATTCTCTGCCGGACCCCCCACCGCCAGACCTGACTGTGATAATGGAGTCCATGGCCAAGAGCTTTGCAGCTTTTCACGAAAAACTGGACGATATAAATGCGAATGTCGCCTCCCTAAGAGCTAAACTTGACCAACCGGGGACTAAGATCACCGAGGCTGAGCAAAGGATAGGAACCAACGAAGACAACATCCATACTCTACAAAACACTGTTACGGAGCTCGTCCGCGACATGAAACAGGTCAAAGCTAAGTGTGATACCTAGAATCAAGGTCGCGAAGAAATAACATCCGTACAGTGGGGTTTCCTGAATCTGCACTGAAAGGCCGCATGGAGGTCGCGGTAGAACAACTTCTAAAAGACCTCCTGGATAACCCTGAGCTCTCACCATTCTTCACGGTTGAAAGAGCACATCGCTCGCTGGCTCCCCGGCCTAAACCAGGCGACTTCCCCAGACCCATAATTGCGAAACTGTTAAGTTACAAGGACAAAGGTCACATACTCCGCCTGGCCAGGGAGAAAGGGGAGCTAAGGCTGGACTCACAAATCATCAGGATCTTCCCTGATTTTTGAGTGGGGGTGCAAGTGGAGCGGCGCCAATTCGGGGGTGTAAAAAAATGTTGAGAGACAGGAAAATCGAGTATGCAATGCTCTTCCCGGCCCATCTGAAATTCACCTACCGCAACAGGATGCACTTTTTCACGGTCCCTGACGAGGCCGTCAAGTTCATCGAGGCACAAATCCCGCTGTTGGATCCCCCGGAGGAACCTATGGATAACGACTAACACCAGGGTTCCTTGGCCCTACTCCGGATCCCTCTGGCCAGACACAACCTATTGTTCGCCCCCCAGTGGTCCTGTGTGCTCCCCTCCTCCGCCCCACGCAGGGCCGGACATTGCCTAAATAACAGTACACAAAGGGCACTTTTTGGAAGAGGTGGCATCCTTAATATACCTAACCGTAATACCACACACTGGGACAGTACTTTGTATACCAAGCCTTTCTGTGATGCTCTGGCCGAGGGCAATACCAGCCTTGTGCTCGATACCCGTAAACAAGCCTCCTTTGTTTGTAATCTAATGTTTCAGTTGTCGCTTGGAAGATTATAGATGTTTCATCATAATATGCATCAACTAATGTGGGTCTTCGGCAGCAGCAGCCCCCACTGCAGCTGCAATGCCTTCTAAGGCAGATTGTGTTTGTTCAAGCCCCGGTTGGGCTATTGGTCAGGTGTTGCCGAGTTGGGGATGGCACGCATTCGGTTGCTTCGGGGGTGGGATTGATCATACTGCTAGTTTGTACAGGGCGGTGAGGGTGGGGGGGGGTGGGAAAACAGGGGGCAGTTACACCAATAGTGGCAGGATGGTAACGACTGGTAGTAAAGAGAGGCAAATTCTCGCCATTGCAGCACACATGGTGGCAGTCAGAGTCCTACTCCGCACTTGGGATGTCCCATAAACCTTTAGCATGGCTATCAAAATAATGACATGGAACATTAGGGGACTAACTAACTTCACTACGTCCCACAGGATCACGTCATATGCACAAAGGCATGGGGTTAAGGTACTCCTATTACAGGAGACACACACGCTGAAACTCCTATCATTAAACCTGGCACAGGCCTGGGGCCCCAATAGATTCTATACCCAATACTCCACCCAAGCCAGGGGAGTCCTCACTCTCATCCATAATTCTGTGAAATTCAAACTCCACACATCTCACATTGACGTAGAGGGGAGGTATGTGATTCTCCACTGGACTCTAGAGAATGAAGAATGCTTGCTCGTTAACACGTACGCGCCCAACATCGACTCCCCTGAATTTATAGACACAGTAACTGCCATCCTCAAGGGATACGTGGAAATCCCCTTCATTTGGGGGGAGACATGAATCTTATACTTGACAACATCTTGGATAGAACGACCACTACCCGCCGGGGCACAACTCGGACCGCTAGGCGACTCCACACGCATATGGGCTCCCTGAATCTACACAATGTGTGGAGAACGTTCCATCCTCAGCAAAGAGATTACACTTTCTACTCAACGGCACATGATAGTTCCTCAAAGATAGATATGTTCCTCCTTTCAGGGTGCCGGGTGGGTAGGGTTTCAGATGTCAAGATCCTTGCACGCACATATTCGGATCACTCCCCTGTGCTACTCCAGATCCGAATTGGCAATATACTAGCAGATCGTCCAGCCTGGTGCTTTAAATCTGAGGCTCTATCCGATATTGTCTTCAAAGCGGAGATTCTTGCCGACATAAACACGTTCTTTGAGAATAACAACACGCTTGACACATCCGTAGGAACCCACTGGGAGGCATTCAAAGTATACATCAGAGGGATGTGTATTTCAAAGGAGTCCGGGGTCCTCAAATCCATTAGGCAGTCCTCGAACAATTCTGAAGCCAAGCTTAAAATCCTAGAACAAGAGCACGCCTCCACACCATCTTCGGCAACCTAGCAAAGATCAGAACAGAACTGGAATTGTTCGAGTCCCACGCCATGAGCGAGGTGCGCTACTATGCTCGCTCCACGGCTGCCCGAAAGTACGGCGAGGGAGATAGACCCGGTAGGACCCTGGCTAAACTGGTGCGCGCGGAGGGAGGTAGGACCCGAATAGATAGCATCGTAGATGAGCAGGGCTCCAGACATTGGTCGGACCAGGCCATCACTGACACCTTTGCTAACTTTTACGCCAAACTATACGGCTCCCAGCCGCAACACTCTGCCCTTGATCTAGACCATCTGCTAGAGAGCATCCCTATGACCCTCATCTCCCAGGACACCAAGGAGCAACTTTAGGCCCCTTTCACTTTAGATGAGATAGTCCGGGTAATCTCAGACCTTCCTAAGAATAAGGCCCGGGCCCAGATGGACTCACATCTGAGTTCTACCAAGAACATGTGGGCATTCTGGCACCCATACTACACAAGGTCTGGATCGAATCACTCCGATTATCCACCCTCCATCCCTCCTTAAGGAAAGCTCTAATAACATTTCTCCCCAAACCAGGGAAACCCCCAGACAAATGTGGATCCTATAGGCCCTTATCGGTCATCAATACGGACTTGAAAATGTTTGCCAAAATAATCGCTAACAGGTTCCTACCATTCATGCCCCGTTTAATCCACGCCGACCAAAGTGGATTTGTCCCTGGTCGCTCTACGGCACTTAATATCCGCCGCCTATTCAATGTCATGTCCAGGATAGATCCAAAGGCTGATGCGGTGGCGGTCACACTGGATGCCCAGAAGGCATTTGACATGGTCTCATGGCAATACTTGTGGGTTGTGCTAGAAAAAATGGGCGTAGGGCCACATATGATCTCCCACATTAAATTACTATATGCAGGACCATCGGACAGAGTGCTAGTTAACTTCGTTTTCTCCTCTCCCTTCGCGCTGCACAGAGGCACTCGTCAGGGTTGTCCATTCTCCCCCATCCTTTTTGCGCTCGCTATTGAACCCATGGCAGACCACGTCAGGGACCGTCACACCCGCAAAGGTATTCGCTTACAGGACACACCGGAAATCATCTCGCTGTATGCTGATGATGTGCTCCTATACGTCAGAAACCCCTCCACATACCTTGACCCGATCATCCGAGACATAACCAAGATCGGTACGTATTCTGGCTTCACCATCAACTATTCTAAGTCAGAAATATTCCCTCTCACTAAAGCAACCCAGCAACCATCTTGCGAATTTCCCCTACGCTGGTCCCCAGATGGCATCAGGTACCTCGGGGTGCAAGTCTCACTCACCAGAACCTCACCGCTTGCAGATAACTACGAGTCTATGGCTCATCTCATTGAATCCAAGATGCTTAAGTGGCGCAACCTCCCACTGTCCATGGCGGGTAGATTGTCCCTAATAAAAATGATCGCGGTCCCAAGCTCCTCTATATTTTCGCTAATGTACCAGTGTGGCCCGGGCAGCAATACTTCAAGCGGCTCCACTCGGCGTGTGCCCATTTCCTCTGGCATTCCGGAGCTGTTCGCAAAAAGTGGCAACATATGACCCCACCCTACGAAAAAGGTGGTTTTGCAGCCCCAGACCTAGCATTATACTGGAAAGCGGCACAGGCCCAACACGCCACGCATTGGTACACACTCCTGAACCCCCCCCCTCAAGCTAGAGAGACTGGCAGGCGACGGGACCAACATCATGACCCTACTACTGCACTGTACATTCCAGTCGGATGCCCCGTCAGACCCCGTGGCCGCCACAATTAGAGCATGGAATAGTATTCTGCTATCCAAACAAGAACAATGCCCATACTATAAATGGCTTCCCATGTGGCAGTTTCCGGGTCTTTCCCCCTACATACGATCAACAGTTCTTGCGCCACTTGGAATACCTGGGTTACTGCGCCCTAACCGACCTATACCGTGATGGCAAATTTATCACCCCCCAAACATGGCGCCCGGACATTCCAACTCAGCGATGGAATTACTACAATGCTTCAGGCTAAGGGCGGCGGTCCGAGCAATGTGGCCCTCTTACCCTGACGAGCCCCAGACTCACCAGAGCTCCAATACATTGCAAATTCGGTAGGGAGCAGGGGCATAATATCCTCTCTGTATAAAATCCAACTGGGGAAACTAGAGAATACATCCCTCAAGTCACGGGAAGCGTGAGCGGGGGAGTTTGACATAGAAATCACTGATGCCAGATTCCGCTGCATACAATACAAACTTCTGAACAGGCTGTACTATACCCCGCACAAAGTAGCAATATTTACAAACACCCCGTCCCACACATGCCCTAAATGCAATTCTGAAGAGGCTGATCACACACACATGTTCTGGTCCTGTGCTGCGCTGAAGCCATTTTGGTCACAAGTGACAAAAGCGCTCTCTGAAATAATTGGGTCCCCAGTACAAACAGACCCGTTAGCCATGTTGTTCGGAATATGGTTGGGGATAGACGTTGGGAAAATGTCAAAATGTTTAAATGTAAGCGCAATCGTAGCCAAGAGATGCATATTGCAATGCTGGAAGTGCCGTGCTCCCCCTACCTTTGAGATGTGGTTGAAGGCCCTTACTTGGGTACAAGTATGTGAGGAGGTGTACACTGGATCTATGCCCACTACAGCCCGTCCCCAAAACGTGTGGACCGAGTTATGTACGTACCTGAACAATAGAGAGGGGGTTGAGTGGAGATCCACCCCTCCGCCTGAGCCGTCCAACCGTCCACAAGCACTGACTGCCTAGCCCCCCTTTGTGCAATCAGCCCTCCCCCTCCCAAGTCTGAATTGCTTGATATAGCTAGGATGCAATGCCGGCATGCCATACTGTGATGCTTGTTTATCTCTGTGTAATCTTTGCTGTACCTGTCTTAGCTTTCTGCCAATAAAAAAAAGTTTAAAAAAAAAATAAAGGCGGTGCTTATTACTTTAAAAGACCCGTACATATTGCAACAGCTAATTGTCTACTTTTGAACTTACGTGTTTATGGGAAATCATATTGTGCATAGGGATCTCACTCATTGCTTTTTAAATATTGTGCAGCAACAATAACCCTTGATTAGTAATAGCAAGTTCGAATATACATATATTTGATAACTTTACATGTGGGTGTTCTGCGATGGGCAAAGGTCGTCCCATTTGAATATAAACAATCAGCCTTATGGACTTGAGGCTATTTCATCGTCCTTACAAATGACTTAGCAGCACGGGTAAAGCTGGGTGGCACACGGATTTAACATTCATGTCTGGCACTTCAAACGGGAAACATGGTTGGGGGTTATTCACAACATTTATTATAGATGTAGGGGTCTGCGAGGAGAGAGGACATGTTTTATAGAGGCAGCTTTGTGTTTCTCAGACCCCAGCTTTTGGTCCGGTCATCATCAGGTCAATGATGTACTGCGGAAGGTGAAAGATACAGTGTTTGTACTGTTGCTTGTTCGCGCCTAGTCTTTCGTGAAAACAGGCCTTCAGCTGAGCCGCCATGGGGAGGAGGGTGAGGGGAGTGCTGGCTCGCTGTGCGCGGTTGGGTGGTGGAGAGCCGCAGCCCTGCAGGCCGCTTGTGCCATTGAGGCCCAAAAATTGTTGTGCTCAAAATGGATTCTAGGTGTATCACAAAATGGAGTCTGTATCATGCTACAGGGTGAGCCATGCCGTCCTATGCGTCGTCCCGCAGCCATCCCGCATCCCGGGCCCAGGCGCATAGATGGCTGCCGGCAAGTCATAAACCCCACGTTGGGGAGAAATGTAGGGGGAGGGGCGTCCTAGTGACCTTTCCTCCCATACAAAAGCTCAATGGGAACACAGAAAAGCATACATTTCTGAAAAGTACACACAATTCCAAGTTCAGGAAGGGGTAATTTGCGCAGTTCAGGTAACAACTATGTACCTAAAATTCCCATAGTTTGGGAAAGAAATTGGAAAAGTGACAGAAAAGAAAGTATGTGCTGGACATGTTTGCACTTGTACGGTAATGGCTTCCGTGAATATTGAGAAAATCAATGCACCGCTACATTCCACCGACTCTTCTAGTTAGGAAATCACACATTTTTTCGTAATGTTTCACAAAACAAGCAATACCACGAGCCAAAAACGGAGCCATGGTACACAGGATTTATATGCTAACGGCCTAAACAGGCATACTTAGCATTTGAAAATAATGAAAACTAATGTGCTGAAGAATGGCAAGCATACATTTTTTGAAAGAGCGCAGGAAGACCTTTTGAAGGATAGGTGAGTTGCGCAAGTTACACAATCGTACAGTGCCTAAAGCAGTGATTAAATGTAGGTCGCATTTAGGAAATGTAAGAGCTGTGTACCAATTATCACAACCAGGGCTCCAGATAAGGCGAGTACTAGGCCTTTTTACGCATGAAAATCATGTAAATACGCAAGCTTTATTATTTTCCTGGGTATATTTACACACAGGTTTAGAGCAGAAAGGTCAGGTTACTTGACAGAAACCAGGCTTCTTGTGATTTTTATCGACATGGATGTAATTACAAGCCACCTCTGAAACAGAATGGATTTCTCTGAAGCCTTTCCAAAAAATAAACTGCACACTGATAAAATGAATGGTTTCTTTCCATTCAAAAGCACTGTGCATGTTTTCCAAGAATTTTAGGATTGTATAATTAATAAGATGGAAAACTAAGATGCAATTGAGATTTTTTTAAAAATGTTTTACAAGTTATTCTTTTTGTCCAGTGAAAGCAAACCAGTATTGCACAATTGTATTTTTCAGAGTTCCGGTGCTGTGTGCATAATCATGCAGAGGCAGATCATTTTTACACTTCTAATTTAATTTACAGTCTAATTATAAAAACAGTGTGTAAAATGCTGACTATGCATAGTCTAGTTTACATCCATTCAACCTTGCAGTCAATGGGGTACATTACTCTAAATGGCCAGTGGCAGCAGAGTCTTTGCTCAAGGGTGAGTAATTGTCATTACACTGATCACAGGTGTTCTAGCCTCTCATAACATGAAGACTACAAATACAACATCCAAAACCTGACTCTCAAAGTGCAAGCGCTGTTCAAAAACAAACAAATGAAAGTTACATTGGTAATTGAAATAGAAACTCAGCAAAACCTGTCCCTGTGATAATCCAGATAGGTATTTAACTTTATGTAGCGTTTCATAAATAGTTCGTCATACATTTAGGTACTGTGATCATTATACCTCAGTCGATACTCAGTTAACCAACCTCTGAAGGATGTTAGCCAATAAGATAGCTCAGCCGGTTGAGCACTCGTTGCTGCAATCTCTGCGTGATCTGTGGGTTGTGGGTTTCGAATCCCGGCAAGTCCAATTCAGCCTTTCATCCTTTCGAGGTCGATAAAGGAGTACTGACTTTGGTTTGGTGGTAATTGTGATAAATATGTTCTATGTACAGCGCTTTGCCAAAAGAGCTATATAAATAACCATTTGACCACTAGATTAGATATAGAATTTAGCATGGAGTCCTTGTCTCTCTGCCCTGTTGTATCATAACATTGGCATACAATTAGGTAGTAATAGCTCCAGGAAATTAGGACGTTCATTAAACATCAAAAGACAATTCTGCCATCGAATCTCAAAACACAATACAAATTCATGTATGCTTTACTATATAATTGGCTAGGTTTTAGTGATTTCAACATTTAAATATATACAGGAGAGCTCAAATGGCCAGAAATAATGAAAGGTGTATTCGGTCACAATGCAGAAAGCTGCTGCACAGGAATGATTTCCACACAGTTTTTTCACACGTCGGCTGGATGTCGCATACATTTTACTCTCTTGCGAAGGAGAAAAGTCATTTTTACTCTCTTAAAACCACATTTACTCTCAAAGTTTAAAAATAGAGAGTAAAATACTCCCACCTCAAAATCTTATCTGGAGCACTGATCACAACCAAGAGAAAATAACAAATGTCCTACCTTCCCACATTCCCACAGGTGGTCCGATAAAAACAGCACCTCACATGTGGCGATGCACTGACCTGGGCGCAAAGGGAAAAGGCTAAACCATTGGTACATCAAACGCCCTGGGGAAGACTGGATTTGGCTTTGAGGACAATCCACAGATTTAGCTCTGGGGTGTCACGGTCACCAAGGAAAACAAGGAACCCCATGGATTTGTGAAATAAGACACTGGTCGCAGTCCAAAGATGTCTGACTAGCATGAATCGCCCTAGAATAAATTACGCACAGGGCCCGACAAAGTTCAAAATGTAGGGGAAAAAACACAATTTTTAGACATTTGCCAACAGGAAACCACCGAAGAATGTGGGCAACAACACATATCCCACCTACCCTGGTTCCCACAAGTGTCCTGACGAAAATGGTACCTCACATGTGTGGGTGCACTTACCTGAGCGAAAAGAGAAAAGGCTAAACCACTGGTACATCAAAGGCCTTGGGAAGACCTGATTTTTACTGTATTGGTCTTGTGGACAACCCACAGATTTAGGCCTGTGGTGTCGCAGCCAGCAAGAAAACAGGGAACCCCATGCATTTCCGAAAAGACACCGTGGGAATCCATAGAAGTCTGACTTGCGTGAATCTCCCTAGAATGTATTACCCACAAGGCCTGGCAAAGTCCAAAATGCAGGGAAAAAAGCACAATTTTAAGACATTTGCCACCAGGAAACGACTGTAGCACCCGGGCAACAACACATGTCCTACCTTCCCACATTCCCACACGTGTTCCGATAAAAATGGTACCTCACGTGTGGGTGCACTGACCTGGGCGCAAACGGAAAAGGCTAAACCATTGGTACATCAAACGCCCTGGGGAAGACTAGATTTGGCTTTGTGGACAATCCACAGATTTGGGCCTGGGGATTCGCAGCCATCAAGAAAAATAGGGTACCCCATGCATTTCTTAAAAGAAGACACCATGGGAATCCAACAAAGTCTCCTTTGCATGAATTGGGGCACAATCTATTACCCAAAAGGCCTGGCAAAGTCTAAAATGTAGGGAAAAAACACACTTTTTAGACATTTGCCACCGGGAAACCACCGAAAAACGTGGGCAACAACACATATCCTACCTACTCTGGTTGCCACAGGTGTCCTGACGAAAATGGTACCTCACATGTGTGGGTGCACTGACCTGGGCGCAAAGGGAAAAGGCTAAACTATTGGTACATCAAACGCCCTGGGGAAGACTGGATTTGGCCTTGTGGACAACCCACAGATTTGGGCTTGGGTGTCACAGCCACCAAGTAAAACAGGGAACCCCATGCATTTCTGGAAAGAAGACACCCTTGGGAATCCAAAGAGGTCTGACTTGCATGAATAACCCTAGAATATATTACACACAAGGCCTGGCAAAGTCCAAAATGCAGGGGACAAAACATAATTATGACACATTTGCCACCAGGAAAATACCAAAACACACTAGCAAAAACACATGCCTTAGCTTCCCACGTGCCCACAGGTGTCCCGACGAAAGCGGTACCTCACATTTGTGGGTGCTCTTACCTGAGCACAAAGGGAAAAGGCTAAACCACTTGTACACCAAAGGCCCTGGGAAGACCACATTTTACTGTATTTGGTCTTATGGACAACCCACAGATTTGGGTCTGGGGTGTCACAACCACCAAGGAAAACAGGAAACCATGTGCATTTCTGAGAAGAAGACATCTGTGGGAATCCAATGAGCTCCAACTTGCGTGAATCACATGACAATTTATTACCCACAGGGCCCAGCAAAGTCCAAAATGTAGGGGACAAAACATAATTATGAGACATTTGCCACCGGGAAAATACCAAAACACACTGGCAAAAACACATGCCTTAGCTTCCCACGTGCCCACAGGTGTCCCGACGAAAGCGGTACCTCACATTTGTGGGTGCACTTACCTGAGCGCAAAGGGAAAATGTTAAACCACTGGTACACCGAAGGGCCTGCGAAGACCACATTTTTACTGTATTTTGCCCTGTGGACAACCCACGGATTTAGGTCTGGGCTGACACAGCCACCAAGGAAAACAGGAAACCCCATGCATTTCTGAAAAGAAGACACCTGTGGGAATCCAACAAGGTCTCACTTGCGTGAATCACATGCCAATTTATTACCCACAAGGCGCAGCAAAGTCCAAAATGTTGGGAAAAAACGCCATTTTGATATATTTGCCACCGGGAAACCACTAAAACACACGGGCAACAGCACATGTCCTACCTTCCCACGTTCCCACAGGTGTCCCGACGAAAATGGTAACTCACATGTGTGGGTGCACTTACCTCGGCACAAAGGGAAAATGCTAAACCACTGGTACACCAACAGGCCTGGGAAGACCACATTTATACTGTATTTTGCCTTGTGGCCAACCCACAGATTTGGTCCTTGGGTGTCACAGCTCCCACAGAACACAGGGAACCCCATGCATTTCTGAAAAGAAGACACGCGTGGGAATCCAACGATGCCTCACTTGCTTGAATAGTGTGATAATTTATTACCCACAAGGCCCAGCAAAGTCCAAAATGTAGGGAAAAAACTAAATTTAGAGACATTTGCCACAAGGAAACCATCGAAACACGTGGGTGTCCCGATGAAAAAAGTACATCACATAAATGCATGCACAGACCTGGGCGTAAAGAGAAAAGGCTAAACCACTGGTACACCAAACATGCTGGGAAGACCACATTTTTACTGTATTTGGCCTTGTGGAGAACCCACGGATTTGGGCCTGGGGTGTCACAACCACCAAGGAAAACAGGAAACCCAATGCATTTCTGAAAAGAAGACCTCCATGGGAATCCAACAATGTCTCTCTTGCTTGAAGAAAGTGACAGTTTATTACCCACAAGTCCTGGCAAAGTCCAAAATATAGGGGGAAAAACTCAATTTTTAGACATTTGCCACCAGGAAAACACTGAAACACGTGGGCAACAACACATGTCCTATCTTCTCACTTTCCCACAGATATCCCGACAAAAACAGTACCCCACATGTGTGGGTGTACTGACCTAGGTGCAAAAGAAAAGCCTAAACCACTGGTACACCAAACGCGCTGGGAAGACCACATTTTTACTGTATTTGGCCTTGTGCACAACAGTCGAATTTGGGCCTGTGGTGTCACAGCCACCAAGGAAACAGGGAACCCCATGCATTTCTGAAAAGAAGACACCCGTGGAAATCCAACGAGGTCTCACTTGCATGAAACGCAGCCCAGCAAAGTACAAAATGTAGGGGAAAAAAAACATTTTGATATATTTGCCACCACAAAACCACCGAATAGCATGGTCCACAACATATATCCTACCTTCGCACATTCCCAAAGGTGTCCCGACGAAAGGAAAAAAAGCTAAACCACTGGTACATCAAAGGCCCTGGAAAGACAACATTTCTACTGTATTTGGTCTTGTGGACAATGTAAGGAAGGCATGGGATCAACAGTAAGCCAGACACAAGTGAGCACAGTTCAAGGGTTTTTATTGAACTTCAATTGGGTTTGAAAGCCGCCTATCTAATCCTAAATCTAAAGATGGGAGCAAGCTACGACCATCAAATAATAATAATGCAGTCCTAGTGGTGTCGTGTCAAAATAAAAGGGCCTATACTAATAAACCTATTGCCAATCCTTAGCTCTAAATACAATAAGTGTGGGAAACAATGGTATGCAAAAGAAAAGTGTTAAAAAAATAATATGTCAGGATATTCAAGCCATTGGCTTCCCTTTAGCACTGGATAAGGCAGCACACTCGAGCTTAGCACAGTCTGTGGCTTCACTAGCACAAGGGTGCAGTTAAAAACCTCAACATCATGGTCTTCTGTGGCAAAGTTTCTTTTCCGTTCAAAGTCTCTTCCTTCAGAGTGCCTGATGTAACCAACAAATCCTTTCTTCCAGGATTCTCCTACGCACACCTTTCTCAGGCGATTTACTGTCCACCTTGGATCCCCCTCCGCCGGGCTCAAATCCACTTTAACACAAAGTTCGTATTTGCACATATACACAATTTTCTTAGGATTTCCACGTATCCAATTGCTTGGGTGATTCGCGGTTCACCCCGGATCCCCTCTGCTAGGCTCAGATCCATTCCAACACAAAATCTTCAATCAGTCTCGCTCTGCCGGGCTCGGACCAATTTATATATTGTAACACAAACTTGCTTTAACACAAAGCTTTCAATTCAAGTCGAGCTCTCCCTCTGTCGGGCTCGGACCAACCTTGTCTACTTTGCCATGAACTGTCTTTACTGTATCAACATCGAACACTTTCGATTGTGCAACAGCTTTGGCTTGACCCCTTGCAGGACCACTTCGATTCACAGTCCTTAGCCACTCTTTCACTTTTGTCAACTCTCAGCTGGACACCTTACAGAGACCAATGATTGAGCACGCAATGCAAGATTCCTCAGCCTGGTTTCCTGGTTTTACGCTTTCTATTCTCGAGGCATTATGAAAGTAATGGTTCCTTGTCAAAAAGGTCAAGGGAACTTCCCTCCTTGTGATCCCCTTTCGGTTTTGCCGTCTTTCTCCTCGTGTTAAACTGCCATCTTGCAACTGCTGTTTCCTCGTGTGCTTTGTGTGAGCTTGTGTTCCGCCTTTTATCTATGTGGGAAAGTGTAATGGAAGTCAGGTGTGCATGGTGGTCAGTAATTGCCTGACTCTGCCTGACCATTGTATTGGGACACGGCAGGTATACGGCTCGGGTGTTAGTCGTCTTTCTCTCATAGCAGGCTGTCCGTGAGAAAGTGTTTGTGTTATGAAAGGGGGGTGTTAAGATCCTAAGTATCCTACCTGGTAGAATAGGGTAAGGGTGTTACAGGGAAGGGGATACCGCATCTCACCATCCCGTGTTCCACTCCCACTCCACGAAGACTCCTCACCCAGCTGATCCTCCCGCACTGGTCCACCCCAGGAACTCGATCCAAAAGTGATGGCCGTGTCCTGGCCACCTGGATGACAGATCCCCGGGGACTGGTGGGTGAGACACCTTCTGGTTTCTCACATGCACTTCCCCTATGCAATGTAGCCGCATCTATTTCACAGGGAAACCGGGAAAGGAAAATGACATTTCCATGGTCTACCTTTTCGGTGCTCCACAGTGAAACAGAAGGGTTGCAGGTCTAGGAACCATCGCATGACTCGAGGGTTAGAGTCCTTTCGTTGGCTTATCCATAATAATGGAAAGTGATCTGTGACGAGAGTAAACTTCCTTCCTAAGAGGTAGTATCTTAGATGGGTGACGGCCCATTTGATGGCAAGGACCTATAATTCTATAATTCTAACACAGAGTTTTTTTTTTTAGCTGTTCTGTCCAAGAAATTGGGGATAATCCTACGGTAATAACCGATTAACCCTAAGAATGCCCTGAGGTCTCTCTTGGTTTTAGGCGTGGGGGGTATCTAGGACGTCTTTCACTTTTTCTCGTTGAGGCTGGACACGCCCAATCCCTACAAAGAAGCTGAAGTATTTGACGGCTGATTGGCCAGCCTACATTTGGATGGATTGGCAGCTAAACCAGCTTCTCTGAGGGCTCTCATAATAGTAAAGAGATGGAAAAGATGGTATTCCCACGTCTTACTATGAATGACTATGTCGTCAATATAAGCCCCACAGAAATCAGAGTAGTGCTGTAATATTATGTCCATAAGCCGTTGGAAAGTGGCCGGGGCCCCGTAAGCCAAAAGGGAGGACTTTGAACTGGAATAGTCGCAGGGGCGTCGAGAAAGATGTCTTTTCCTTATCAGGCCATGCACTGGGACCTGCCAGTACCCCTTGGTTACGGCTAGGGTTGATAGGATGGTTGCATTTCCGATAGGCATCAAAGTCGCAGATGGCGATGACCTGTCGGAAGTCTATGCAATATCTCCAGGAATGGCCAGGTTTTGTGACCAATACTATAGGGGAGGACCCTGGGCTTGAAGCGGGTTTGATAATATTTGCCCTTAGCATTTTGTTTACTTCCTCAACCACTATCCAACTATGGGCTTCCGGGAGGCTATATGGTTTCAAATGGATCACTTTTCCCTTTGGGTTTCTGATATAATGATAAGCGCCTTGCACTCTCCCTGGTTTCTCACAGAAAACATCTGAGAATGTTGTGACCAAATCTTTTAAGTTTACTTGTTGTTGACTAGATAGCTCTTGGGGAATTAATTCAAAGTTATCTATTTCTTCTGGTACCAAACAAGATAGTATGGTGCCATTGGCGGCAGAAGAATATTCCTTCCACTCTTTTAGGAGATTTACGTGGTAGAGATGGGTCTTTTGTTTCCTGTCATGTTGGGCTACCCTGTAGGTACAGTTCCTTGTTTGTTCTAATATTTCATATGGCCCATGCCACCTTGAGACAAGTTTATTTTCAGAGGTAGGTAAGAGGATTAATACCTTTTCTCCTATGGAAAATTATGTTAAGTTTACCTTTTTGTCGAGGTGGACTTTTGTTGTGCTTGGGCTTTTTCCATATGAGTAAAGACTAGCTTTCGAACAAGTTTCATATGCTGTCGCAATCTGGATGCTGTTTGCGAAAGGGGAATGGGTGCCTCTTGTCTTTCTTCCCAGGTCTCCTGGAGTATGTCCAGGACATCTCTAGGCTCTCTACCATAAAGTAGTTCGAAAGGAGAGAACCCAGTGGACGCATGCAGGGTTTTTCTTACTGCAAAAAAGGGCCCAGGGGATCATGTGGTCCGAGTCCATCCCGTCATTATCTACCAACTTTCTTGGATAATTTTGAGTATTTTATTGAATCTTACTACCAATCTGTGTGTTTGGGGGGAGGTAAACTGAGGTTCTTAATGTGGCGATATGGAGCAATTTCTTGACTTCATCCATGAGTTTGTTCATAACAACAACAATTTTGTATTTATTTGAAAGTCAAACCTGAGTGTAATTTTGCATTTAGTGAAAGTCAAACTTAGGTCTATTTTTGCATCTAACTTTGGTCATTGATTGTAACCTGCTAGCCCAGTGACTGTTCAATACTGCTTGACTTGCTTACTCCTCCTCTGCCTCCTCTCTTTTCCAATCATGACACTTTCTGTTTCTCCCATCTATTCCAATTGCTTCTCTATCAACTATCCTTCCCTTCTCACTAAGTCTGGAAAAATGAAATTTAAAAAGGACATCTTGGCCTCCAACCCTGGTCTCCCTATCGCTGATACCTATACCAGTGCTTCTTCCAGACAGACCCTCACCAACATCCTCTTTGTTGTTCCTTTGCCGGATCTATGGACCCCCATATAATCTCTGTGCTCTGTCCTGTCTCCTCCTCTCCCATAAATGGTGGCACTCGCTGGGATGTCCTCATAGCTTCCTTCGACTCCTCCAGATTCATCCTTAATGGCTACCTAAATGGCACTGTCATGGTGCAAGGTCCTCAGGCCAATCTCCTCCTCTTCGATAGACGTTTCCCTCGTATCATCAACTTCCTCTCATCTCCAGCTGTCCCCTGCTCTCACTTCTTGGCTACCTTGCCCACTTTTCCCTCCTCCTTTGCCTCTCTTCAGGCTACCTCCACAACTCTGCAGGGCGTACCTCTGATTCGTACCCCTCCCCGGAAGGTCTTTAAGGCCGGCAACCTCCTTCATCTTGCCACTCTCAACTTTCGCTCTGCTGTCAAACACTCCTCTGACATCTGACACCTCCTTGAAGAACTGGACCTTGAAGTCCCTGGTCTTACGGAGACATGGTTCATGGCCAGCTCTGTCACAAGCTTTGACACTCTACTCCCTGATGGCTACAAGATCCTCTCCGCACTCAGACCCACTCGACCTGGAGGGGGCGTAACCCGGATCTTTCCCGAGTGGATTCCTGCCAATATCATTCCCACTCAGATTTACTCTTCTTTTGAATGCCTTGTCTGCAGGATCTCACTATCTCCTAACCACTCTCTTACTGTTGCTACTCTCTACCAGCCCCCCAGGCAAATCACCTCTTTTCTCTCTGAATGGGCTGACCTCTCCTCCTCCCTCCTGGCCTCAACCATTCAACTCCTCCTCCTTGGTGACCTCAACATCCACCTCGATTCCCCCTGTCCCTCATCTCTGCTCTTTCACAACCTCTGAGATTCCCTCTCCCCCTCTATCCTCCCCTCTGGCCCGACACTCTCTGCTAAACACACACTTGATGTCATGATCTACCCTGGCCTTCCCCTCTCTATCTCTCTGACCACTCCTCTCTCCTGGAGGGACCACTGCCTTCTCTCCTCCCATCTCTCACGCTCTTCCCCCCAAGCCAACCCCACCCCAATACTGCCACTTACTTTCTCAGATATCCGACCTACGAAGCGTGTGTCAGCAGAGGCTTTCACTGCCACCTTCTCTCCCCCTCCTCCTCCTCTGGCTGACTCACACCCCGACACAACCCTGTCCTTTCTCTACTCTTCTATCTCTGATACTCTTGATGCTCTTGCCCCCGTCATGTGGATCACTGCTTGAAGTCCAAAGCCAAGTGCAATTCCTGGTCTGACTCCGACCTAGCTACACTTAAACAGAAGTGTAGGGCAGCTGAGAGGAAATGGAGGGCTTCTTGCTCATCCTCTGACAAACTGGCCTGTCGACTGCTCCAAAGGCAATACCGACTCTTTTTCCGCACTAAGAAGAGAGCCCACATTCAAGCCTGTGTCACTGCGGCATCTAACAGCTCGGCTGAACTCTTTCAAATCTGCAAGGATCATGCCAACCCTGGGGCAGTCTCCACCCCTCCCCTTGCCTCCCAGGCTCTCTGCAATGCCCTTGCCTTGCACTTTATCTCAAAAACCCAGGACATCCTGTCCACCCTCTTCTCCCCTTCCCCTTCTATTCCCTCTCAGTCTGTACTTGCAGACCCCCCTTTGACCATCCCCCCCACCGTCCTTCTCTTCCTTTCCGATTTTCTCCCCTGACGAGGTCGCTACACAAGTCCGATCTATGACAGCCTCGTCAAAACAGATTCATCTCTGTTCCTTTAAAACCATCAAGGACCACATTGACACCCTCGCTCTGGCCCTTGGCGATTTTTGCAACCACTCCTTTGCATCTGGATCCTTCCCCTCCCCTCGGAAGCACTCCCTTGTGCATCCTCTTCTCAAGAAACCCAAAGCTGATCCTTCCTGTCCGGCTAACTATCGCCCAATTTCCATTACTCCCTTTCTGGGCAAACTCCTGGAAAAGCTGGCCATCTCTCTGCGTAACCTTCATTCAGATTCTGTTGGCTGTCTCCATGACCACCAGTCTGGCTTCAGAGTGGCCAGAAGCACGGAAACTGCTCTCCTGAACATCCGTGAAGATCTGCTCTCCAACCTGGACTCTAACTTTCCCTCTGTCCTCATCCTTCTTGATCTCTTTTCTGCCTTTGACACGGTCAACCACACCATCCTGCTGAACCGTCTCTGTGATAACCTGGGTATCACTGATCAGGCTCTGGCCTGGCTGACCTCTTTCCTCTCTGATCAACCCTCCCAGGTCCAACTGGGGTCCTTCCTATGATCCATCTTCCTCTTTACTTGTGGGGTTCCCCAGGGGTGTAACCTCCCACCCTGGCTTTTTAACCAATACCTGGCAACTCTTGCCCACTGCATTGCCATTTTCTGCTCAAATTTCCAGTGCTATGCTGATGACACTCAACTCATTTTCCAGCTGCCCTCGGCCACCTCCTCTCTCTCTCTTTCATCTCTGACTGCCTAACTCCCATTCAAGATTGGTGTGCCGCCAATGATCTTTGTCTGAATGCCAGCAAGACTGAGATCCTCCTCATCGGCACACCAACTCCATCCTTTTCCCTCACTCTCTGGCCAGCCTCCCTTGGCCCCCCTCCTATCCCTACCTGCGAGGTTAAGAACCTCAGGGTCATCTGACTCCACACTTTCCTTCTCCGCCCATATCTCTGAGGTCTCTAAAAAGTCAAACTTCCTACTGCACCCCCTCAGAGGTACTATGCCTTTCCTCTCCTTCCCTCAGAAGCTCATTGTCTCCCAAGCTCTGGTTCTCTCAAGGTTAGACTATTGTAACAGCCTTTTTCTGCCTGCCTCTACTCTCCGCCCTCTGCAACTTATCCAGAACAGGACTGCGAGACTTCTCCTTGGCCTCAAGCCCTGGCATCGTATCTCTCCAGCTCTGAAATCTCTCCATTGGCTCCCATTGGATGCAATGATTAAATTTAAAACCCTCTGCATTGTCCAGAAGGCTTTCTGGGGCCTGGGTCCAAAATACCATCAGCTATCCCTCTGCAAATACCTTCCCTCTCGAGCTCTTCGCTCCTCTACCTCTACCTCTACCTCTAACTCTAACTCCCTCCGGGTCAATCGTTTTTCAAAGAAACAAGCTGGGGTAGATCTCTATCTATGGCTGGGGCCTCCCTCTGGAACAGCCTCCCTGACACTCTAAAACTTGAGGAGAACCATCTCCGGTTCTGGAAGCACCTCAAGACCTCCCTCTTTACTTCTGCCTTCTATCCCCCTCTCCCTTGCTGACCGACTCTCTCTTGGCACTCTGCACCTGGCCACCCTCTGTCCTCTGGGCCCAGGTACCTGCTCACCCTGCCACCCTCCCGCACTGCCTCCGGCCACCCCTTGCACTGGAGTCTGTATCTGTACCCATACAGCCTCCCCCTTTTTTTTCCTGCACTTATCTGACCTACCCTGTCTGCTGCCTTAAACTCAGCACTTGCCACTTGCAGGCTGCACTACTTCTTTTTGTTGCTTTTATTATTTATTTATTGTATTATTGTAGCGGGTTGCAAGGGGGCGGGGAGAGGACAAAGAGCGCACACGGGGCGTAAAAAGAAGAAAAAATAATTTAAAACCCAACAAGAATGGAAAACCAGGCAAAAGCAGCACAAGCCTACCTCTGTGCACACAAAATAAATCAGCAATTAAAAATGTGCAAAGAAAAAAGAGGTTTGGTGCAGAGAGGCCAAACAGGCCTTATCCCATTATCTTAATTCGCTGCTTATAATAGATAGGCCGCAACTGCAATCTTTGAGAGCAGTTTATAGGAGCTTATTGAGGACAAAAAAGAAATACTTTTTGACCAATAAGTGGGAGGCCCTCTTGGAGGCGGCCAGAACTGGAGATTCCTGGGGATTCTCGAGTCGCATTTCTGACAGGGAGCTAAGAGGTGATACTTCGCTCTAGTCTTGTAGTTTCCTAGCTATGTGGAGGGGACATTTTAAATCTTTGTATAAGAACCCGTATCTGCTTGCCCCCAAAGGACAACCTACATCTAGTAGCTTCGACGGACAACGCCAAGGCAAGGCTCCTTGTCTACAGTTTCTACAGAAGGATATGGAGGATGTATTGAAGTCCCAAAAAGTGGGGAAAGTGGTTGGGCCCGACAAGATTCCGGTAGATCTTTTCAGGGACCACTTAATAATTTGGGCACCGGTCATAACGAGAGTCTTTAATGCTATGCTTGTAATGAGGAAGGTACGAGTTACTTACCTTTAACTCTTGCTCTCCAGCATAGGTCCTGCATGGACCCACATGCCCACAATGACGGTGATGAAGGAACACCCAGGAAACATGTATTGGACCAGTCTCCCGCATAAAGTGACACTGATGATGAAAGAACACCAAGAACACATGTAGAGGACCATTCCCCACATAAGGAAAAACAATGAAGATGAAGAAACGCCAAGAACACGTGTAGAGGAACAGTTTCCACCATAAGGAGAAACATTGAAAATATAGGAATGCCAAGGACACATGTAGAGGACAAGTGCTCCACATAAGGTGATACTGATAATAAAGGAACACCAAGGACACATGTAAAGGACCAGGTCCCCACATCAGGTGAAACACTGAAGATGAGGGAATGCCAAGGACATGTGTAAAGGACCAGTACCTCACTTATGGTGAAACACTGAAGATGAAGGAACGCCAAGCACATGTAGAGAGACAGTTCTCCACATAAGGAGAAACACTGAAGATGAAGGAACGCCCAGGACACATGTAGAGGAAGAGTTTCCCACATAAGGTGACACTGAAGATGAAGGAGCGCCAAGGAAACATGTAGAGGACCAGTTCTCCACATGAGATGACAGTGAAGAAGGAATGTCAAGGACACACGTAGAAGACCAGTTCCCCACATAACGTGAAACACTGAAGATGAAGAAATGTCAAGCACATATGTAGAGGACCAGTTTGCCACATAAGATGACAATGATGAGGAAGGAACGTCAAGGACACATAAAGAGGACCAGCTGCCCACATAACGTGAAACACTGAAGATGACGGAAAGTCAAGGACATATGTAGAGGAACAGTTCCTCACGTAAGGTGAAACACTGAAGATGAAGGAACGCCAAAGGCATGTAGAGGGACAATTCCTCACGTAAGGAGAAACACTGAAAATGAAGGAACGCCCAGGACACATGTAGAGGACAAGTTCCCCAGATAAGAAGAAACTGAAGATGAAGGATTGTCCAGGACATATGTAGAGGACCAGTTCTCCACATAACAAAAACATTGACGATGAAGGAACACCAAGGACATGTAGAGGACCAGTTCCCCACATAAGGAGAAATGCTGAAGATGAAGGCACGCCAAGGACACATGTAGAGGGCCAGTTCCCCACATAAAGTGCTCGGGAGGATAGCTCAGCGGCAACATGCTCGCCTTTGCAGCAAGACGACACAGGGCAACACAGGTTTGATCCCCGGGCCCGCGCCTAGAAACCTATGGGTATTAAGCGTGTTACAAATAACCTATTATATCATATCATTCAAAGTGACACTAATGGTGAAGGAAAGCCAAGGACACATGTAGACAGCCAGTTCCCCATGTAAAGTGACACTGAAGAAGGCCAAGGACATGTAGAGGGCCAGTTCGCCACAAAAGGAGAAACATTGAAGATGAAGGAACACCACGGACACATGTAGAGGACCGGTTTTATACATAAAGAGAAACACTGAAGATGAAGGAACACCAAGGACACATGTTAGAGGACCGGTTTTCCACATAAAGAGAAACACTGAAGATGAAGGAACACCAAGGACACATGTAGAGGACCGGTTCCCCACCTAAGGAGAAATGCTAAAGATGAAGGCTGTAACGGGTTTATAACACGGCACACTCCAGCCAGGCACTCCTTCCCCTGACAATGAATGTGGCGCACAATAAAAACGCTTTCTATCTTTAATCAACCACAGGTTCTTTTTTTGAGTAGGCCCCCAACCCGTCTCGCACCCAACCTTCACAAACACCCCGTGGCACAATAGACTAGGAACCAGGCTGGGGTGTATCAATAAGATATTTTTTAATTTATGGTTTAATTAAATGAAAAGCAAAATCAAACAATTTGACAGCAGCCACCACTGTTGTGGCAACACAACTGCAATGTTTCCTACAGCACAATGGGTTCAAAATCCTAACACAAATCACATGAATCTGTAATAGCAAACAGGAAAAATAGTATTAAAGCATGTGATAGCACTAAGGTTAAGCACTCCCCCCTGCAAAACTCACCCCCAAACATCAGCTAACTTTATTCCCTTTGGATGGAAGGCAGTTGCAAGGAGTAAGGATAAAGAGAAAATATTCGGATTTGGAATACAGCCCAAAACCCCAAGATGGGAGGCGAAAATGAAAACCCGATTTTAGAGCAAAACGGCAGAATCGGATTTGCTTATTACTCGCACGGTCACTCACAACTTCTATGGACAGCTAGAAAAGAAATGTGTGTTGCTTACACTTGGGGAGATAAGGAAGCCTAAAGACTATTACTCAGCACACCAGGGCAACGTGAAAACAAGGTAGGAAAATCGATTTTGGGGAAGAAAGCAAATGCAAAAAAAAAACACACACAGCAAAATAGAAATTAGTTTTACACAGAATTTATGATGACCGGCAGCTAAGGAAAGGGCTAGCTTTCAAAATCAGAAATTGGTTTTAAGGACAAGGACAGAGGCACATAGCAGATAGTATTCTAACAGAAAGGGGTTGCTCTCAATGGGACTACTGTTTGGGTTTTTCAATGGGACAGATGCAAGTTAAGAGTTCATGGGGTAATGCACACAATACACGAACAAATTCGGTTTTCAGTGACAAGGAGATTATTTCGTAGAGACTATACTTTAAAGACTATAGTTATTAAACAAAGACACTAAGCACAAGGGGGTTAATTTGGAATTTTAACCAATTTATACCGTGAAGTTTCTTATAGGGGAATTAATTGATTTACTTGAAAATGGTGCTAAGGATTTATAGAGGCAACTGAGAGATTTATCACAGGGATACGCTAACATGCACAGGCTAATACAGATTCTTCGATGGAAAGGTGAATTGATTATACTGGCAATTTGGGACTTTCAATGGGATTTATGTTACAAAAGAGAAGGGGTATGCAATTTTGGACTGGGGTTATTTGCTACTTACAAAGTAAGCCTTGGTTTGGGATTCTGGAAAGTCAACTGGATCACAGGACCCTGTGGACAGCGAGGCAAGGGGTCTGGTCTCTGAACTCTCTTGGATGGGATCAGCTGGACAAGGGTCTGGTCTCTGCTCTCTCTTGGATGGGATTCTGGACAGCCAGCTGGATCTCAGGACTCTCTGGTAAACCAGGCATGGGTCTGGTCTCTGCTCGCTCTTGGATCAGATCAGCTAGCCTCCTCTCTATCCTCTTTCTCCTGTCTTCCTGAATTCTTGCGTGTGTGTCTGATCCTGTGTCTAGTACAGTCCCCCCTTATACAGCCCAAATGACATAATTTATTTTACAATCTGGGGGAAGTGTTCTAGAATTACTCCTACCCTGGGAAAAGACAGCCGACCATTCCTTTCCCCGCCCCTTGGCGTCATTGGTTCAAGGGGAGGGATCACCATCTGCCCATTTGGCCTTAATGACAGTTCTTTGTTCTCTTGGCCAACATTTTAGCAAAACTGAGTTATGTATCATAACTCCCAACTTATACGAGACACCGCCATAAGAGATAGATAGGCGGTTTCAGTGGGGCATTGGGAGTTAGACAAGCCGATCGCCGACTCTGTGCGAGGTAGCATGGTCCCTTGGCACCTTTTGGTCATTTTCATAAAAAGTATAGTAGTTATCACTCTGCAAATAATTATGCATATTCATAATGTGCATCTCCATCTTTCCCCCAACTGTCAAATTTGTCCCATTTTAAAATCAGACAGAAATGAGTCTTGACTAGCCATTTCAGTTCACAAAGTAATAGAAACATGCCCTTAGTCTCTGAAAATCAGCCTGGAAATCACATGTAAAAATATCATAAAGCAACATTATTTCTTACTCTGAATGCTGGGGAAAAATGCCTAAAATGCATAGCTCCTTTAATGTCAATTTGGAGGAACTGTCACATGTGGGAGGGTGGTGCTTCAACCCCCACCCCAGCCAAATGTCTCCCCCTGGCCCAGCTTACAACAAAGGACTTTTATTGTACCCTTTGAAGTTTCTCAGTTTGTCCTGGGAAGTGGATGCAAAATTAACTCGCACTTCTTGGACAAGCACTATCCACACTTGCTTTCTTTGTCTTTTCTGCAGTACTACCTTGTAGTCTGGCAGAGCAGAGGATCATCACACCCTCCGCCACATCACATGTAATTGCGGAATGATTCACTTCTTCATGCGACTTCCACAGGGATGCCAGGCTTTCAATTGAGCCCAAAACTGGTTTTATTGGTTATTCTGAGTCTCAAAGTGATTGAAGTCTTGTGGGGGAGAACCTAATGTGTAGCCAATCCCCACCCACACTGACATTTCTGTGCAAGCAAAAGCCACTATATTACATTGTCTTTTAAAAATCATTTCTTTCTTCATGTTTTTTCACACGTGTGCAGCTGTATTTCTCATTTAATGTTTGAATGCGGTTCTGTAGGTCATGGGGTTTTCTTTTAGTTTGACCTTTTAAGTGGGTTTACAATTACTGTTGTTCATGGACACGCAGGGGTACGGCACAGGGTTCTTTGATGTGACATGAAATGAAAAGGAAAACCAAGCTGTTTCTTCCCTTTGCAGTATTTTGAGCGACGCGGCTTACATGAAAGGGAAAACAAAAGCTGTGTCGGGTTGCATTTTGACAACATCGTTGCCCCTCATGTGAACTACAGTCAGACAAGGCGCCCTTTTGTTGAAGTGCATAACATTTGGTGATGCAGATGAAATACGGCAAACAGAGCCGTTTTTCCATGCAGGGTTCAAAAATGCTTTCCACACATGTGCCAGGGAACACAGCACAGCTGTTTTCTGGTGACAAAGTTTAATGTCGTTTTTCAGGTCACTGGGATTTCTGTTAGGGCCTGTAAATGCACCCCACAGGGCACACCAAGGACACATGTAGAGGCCCAGTTCCCCATGGTAAGTGACACTGGTGATGAAGGAGCACCAGAAACACATGTTCCCAACATAAGGAAAAACTCTGAAAATGAAGGAACGGCCAGGACTTGTAGAGGATCAGATTCCCACATAGGGAGAAACATTGAAGATAAAGGAATCCCACCCGAAGCGTACTGCTGTTTGGCTGGCTGCCCCCGGAGCTGCGGATTCCTCGCCTGGACTGCTGTCCTCAAGAGGGAGCTACTGCTGCAGTAACGCGACGAAACTGCTGTGAACTAGAACTAAGTAAATCTTGGTCTTTATTGTGACGAGGTCCTTGGGACTTTGATGGGACTTTGTTGTATCCCCACTCCATGCTAACAACTTCTCTGCCTCTTTCATCTCACAGCATCTCTATCGCCTCATTGTCCCCACCCTCCCTCTCCTAGCAAGCCTACAACTGCGGCGGGCACACGCACACGGGTGCGCCCCCCGAAAGTGTACCGCAAGTGGAGGGCTGTTTGGCTGGCTACCCCCAGAGCTGCGCATTTCTCGCATGGACTGCCATCCTCAAGAGGAAGCTATCGCTGCATTAATGTGAAACTGCTGTGAACTAGAACCAAGTAAATATTGGTCTTTATTGTGACGATGGTCTCTGGGACTTTGTTGTTTCCCCACTCCATGCTAACAACTTCTTTGCCTCTTTCAAATCACAGCGTCACTATCGCCTCACTGGTCCCGCCCTCCCTCTCCTAGCAAGCCTACAACTGCGACGCATACGTGCACTCGCGAGCGCACCCGAAGTGTACCGCAAGTGTACCGCTGTTTGGCTGTTCGGGTAGGAGACGGGCATTCTGAGCTGCAAAAATCTCCAATTGTATGTACCATAGCTTTGCTACTCTAGCCATCAGCTTAGTGTACCTATCACAGCGCACTACGGTTCTTGTAGCAGTGTTTCAATGTTATCTCTGGAATTCTTATGCTGTTTGATTAATATGCAACTATTGCTTTGGTGATTATACGCTATGCTGTTGTGAATTCAGGTCTGACAGTAATTATTTGTAGAAGTTCCTGCAAATTGTTTTTTGGTAGGCAGTGCCTTGGTTAAAGAATACAATCAACTATTGATGTCACTCCGCTACTTACACACACTTGAACGCTTGTTTTTTTACATGGCGGTGTAAGTATTTTTTCATCAATAATTGAGGCCAAAAGCACACGGTATAGTGAAATTTAGGTTTCAGGTTTTGATTTATTGTGCAACCATGGTAGGTGGCCTTCGTAGTGGGAGGTGTCTGGTAGAGGCCTCCTCCTCTAACAGCAAAATAGTGGAGGACGCAATCAAAAACGACACTGATACTAATTCACCTTCTGGTATATTATTCTTGAACAAAAAAAACAAAGATCAACCCGATACTGCGTTTCCTGATGATGACAAAGCACATGTACCCGATATGCCTAGGACTAATAACCACGCGAACACTGTGGCACAGGTCCATCACGTAGCAGCTGCAGTAACAAACTCAGACACTGCACTGTATTCTCTAAAGCAAATACATGATCTTGAAAAGTCTGTACTTCAAACTCATTCGAAAAGTGGGTTATTTCCTTTGCAAAGATCCCGGTTCCTTAACACTATTGATCCGAACAATGATTCAGTGACTGATATTTCGATGTTGGCCCCGGTGGTTTTGGCGGAGCTTGACAAGCGGGTCAGGCTTTCTTTGGGTCTAATTACCCCCCTGGCACTATGCTCGAGGGGCATGGACGATATCAGCCTATATTCAGCAAAAAACCTGTTTGTTAACCCCCCTAGATCCACCACTGTTTCAACTATACTTAAACATAATGGGTACAGGGGGAAACACCATTAGCCCTTGTTCTTATGAGTGCCCTATAAAAGGCTATCGCAGAAGAGGGTCTTTGCTACACTCTGATGATGTTCCCATACTAGGTGATGATGGTCTGAGTAATTCTTCCCCAAGTGGCATCAAGGCCCAAGTTTCCCCTTCTAACATCAATCTATCCTCTACTCCTGGGACTCATGACCTCTATAACTTCCCTGTAATTACCCGAATTCTCAATCTACTTGACAAAGGCCATGAAGTCACTCACCTCCCAGATGAGGGACATTAAATTCTCCATCGCTGAAATTCTCTCTAAGGTCAACCGCTTGGAAGGCTTCATCATGGCTAGAGAGACTTGTAGCTTGACTCGAAAGGAATCTCTCCCTCTAAACACCACAATCCGTTCAGCATATGCACAAACAAAACTAAAAACAACTACACATAAAATATCCTAGATACTATTTGATAGATCAGAACCTGCAGGTAGTGTCTTAGATCCTGAGCGGTGCATAGGGATCACCTCGGATATCGAATCCGCCTCCACCTTGGTTAATTCATCAGAACTGCTTCACTCTTTGGCACCTATCTCCGGTAATGTCAAAGAAATAAAATCCACAGTGCAACTTTTAAAGGAATCAATTATGCAAGTGTGCCCTGAGTCGGGCATGGAGGTGGTCGATGAAGGCCGTCAACAGCTTGAAGGCTGCAAGCCTGTTACCTCAGGATGGATTAGGTTTAGCGAACAGTGCTTCTGTCCTGACTGATATTATCGATCAGGAAAATACAGATGCTCTTGCAGAAGTTTTGTCCAATAGTTCTTCAGACTTCTCTCTCGTCGCAATAGGAGATTACAAATTAGGGCTGTGAACTGTAGGGAGAACAGAAAAAAGTTAACTGAAGCCCAAACGAAAAAACCTAAGAACATGCCCACGACCAAAAATAATAGGCACAATTCTAACATGAAAAATCTCTGCATAATAAGTTGTGAGGATGAGTTCTTAGAGCGAAGAGAGCAAATCCCACCTACAGCTCAAGGATGAACCAAATCAGTTGAAGGAGTGTGCTCATAAAACACTCAGAACTGCCAAAAGCAAGGTGGGTAGCCACCCGATAAAAACAGAGTCCCAGGTGCTTGAATCAAGAATCGCTTCTGTAGAAACATCAGAGGACATTCCAGTGGCACTAGCCAACCGTTGCAGTTGGATAATAAAATGCAGCAAATACTGTCTAACTATTTCCCTCCTGGTGGTAGAACGAAGACACATACAATGAGGTCCTTTAACCCTGGAATATGTCCTCCTTCCACCAATGCCTGTGAAAACATTCAATTCATTACTATCCCAGTTGATCTCAACACAAAACACTCACATAAGGAGATGCATGTCGATCTGTGACTATTGATAATGCTGCAATACTACCAGCTGCATCTTTCAATAATATACCACATATTAATATGTTTAAATGTAGTTTGTCTGCTAGTTATTCCATGCTACTTCTTCACAATTACACTCCTCCAGGGAGCAGTCTCCACCACAATATTATACCATCCAACATGGTAACTCATGGTCAAAGTTTGCAAACTCAACAACCTTCCTCCATTGATGGTGAGCAGAATACATGCCCTCCAAATAATCAACTACTTGTTCCATCTCCTCAACCGGTCCAGTCATGCACCAATATTGCAATGACTAGACCCTCGTTGTCCTCGGCTTACAATATCCTTGTGAAAGAAAGAAGGCCCCTCCAAGACGGGGCCCTCTGAGATAACAAATAAGGAGGTGGTGACTAAGGGGTCTAATACAAGTGGGCCTGCAAATATTCCTACTCCCACTCCTTCATTAGACCATCCAGCTGCACCTTCGAACAGTTGTGAGGAACCTCTCTGTACTTTGGGTTGGCAATGCAGAGACTTTGGGTAATACCCAATTAAACCGTCCATTTCTATTAGACCTAATCACACAAATTCCCTCGTTACGAATCTTAAATTCGAGGGACTTTGAAAGGATTTCCATAGCCCGCCATAATAACCATCGGATGATTTGCTATGTGAATCCTGTAATTATATCAAAACTCATCTGGACACACAGATGTGATTTCTTAGATTTAGGGAAGAACGCTGCAATTATTCAAATTGGAAGAGGAGGCTCAGGAGTTCCTGCAGTATGAGGAGGTCCAAAAGGGTTTAGAAGAAAGGCAAACCACAGGGGGTACTAGTGGTCAAGCGAATGAATGAGTTAATATTTCTCAATTTCTATCCATGGCAGACACTATTAAAGATTGGTCCTGGGTAGAACCATTAATGAAATCTATTTTCGCAAATAAACCAGACATGAAACCAACATGGCATGTTCAGTGCAATAAATTTACTATTTTTTTTCTTGGAATCCATGTGGCTTAAATAACCTCACAAGGTGGTTTGCCTCTCTACATCCTGGAGAATTGACTAATGTCATTTTACTCCAAGAGTCCATGAAAGTAGACCAACTGTTCTTATAAGGTTTTAAGACCTATTGTTCTCCAGCCTATAAGGCAAAAGAGGGACGTTCCTCTGGGGGTCTTGCAATTGCAGTCAATAAGGCTTTGGATTGTGTTACTAGACTCATTTTCTCTTCAGAGCACTTGTTAGTTGTGGAGTTATGTTTAATGGAAAGGGTGAAGAAGTTCTACTTGTTGGTGAGCTTGTATTGGAATCCTCTTAAAGCCTCCCAAGAAGTTATTTTCGATCAATTAGATACAATTCTGGAAAATGCATGTACACAAAATGTAAACTACGACATAATTGTCTGGGGTGATTTCAACTCATGCTGTCTAGAAAACTATGAGCAACCCCTCTCAGGAATCTGTAACAGCGGCATAATGAGACACAAGCTAAGAGGGGAAAAAATGTTTTTCGTACTTTGCCGACTGGGACATTGGGTTTGTCCAAATAGCAAACTCTGGTCCTAAATTCTCTTGGAGGCAGGGCTCAAAATATTCTTTGATTGACTTCTTTTATGTTTCCCATTTGATTGCCAACTATTCCGATCCTGTAGTGGTTCACAACATCAACATTAGGGCCGTGCATTGATACAGTAGAATATTGATATAACCATGCCTATGCATGGAGTTGACACATCGTTGAGTCTGCTGGAAATTGATCGTCTCCCCATATCACTAAGATGGAGCCCCAGGCTGTGTCATCAAATCACAGCCTTAGTCTCTCTGCATTTGGAATATATGGAGGGAACCTTCTTTCAAAATAGTACCCTAATTAGAATTTATGAAACTGTTTTCAAAACATTGCAATTTCTGATTAGCAAACAAAAATATGGGTGCCGCTCTTACAAGCATCCATTCCACATGAAAATAAAGACACTAAAGCGCTGCAAAAACAGGGAGTTAAGAACTTTGAGGACCAGTGGGTTATGTAATGTTCAGTACAATGCACATAAAAAATTAATCTTACAAACTTGCAAAAATAAGGTGAGAATAATCAAGATTGAGAATCATAACATCGAAAACCAAAATATGGTAAAATATATCTGCCAGCACGATACAAAATCCATATGGTCTTTAATTAAACAGTGTAACCCTCAGCATAGAGAGTACTTCTACTCCTCCATTCCAGTGGCGGTATGGACGAAACACATAGAAAGAACGTTTCAAATCCCTCCTGCTTTTAATGAGATTCGTTATCTGAAACCCCCAAAGTAATCAATGCAGCATTTTGACCGGAGTACACAAGATATTGAGTGGGCAATTGGAAAATTAAATCCTTCCAGAGCCGCCGGCCCGGATGGCATACCACCATGTGTCTATAACTCGGACCCTAGTCTGTGGGCTTTCATTTTGAAACCCAAATTTGACCTTATTTCGTTGACACTCTCCTTTCCCGATACTTGGTTATCTTCGATTATTGTACCAATCTACAAAAAGGGTGATCGCACTTCCCCTGATAACTATCGACCTATAGCACTCACTGATGCCGCTGCAAAGATCTTTTCTATTCTCATTTTACATGAGCTTGAGAAACACATCTCTCCAAACGACATCTACTCAAAACATCAGATTGGGTTTCGAAAAGGAATCGGTACAGCTTTAAATGCCACGATAATTTCACATATTCTGGTGCAAACTAAGAACAAAGGTTATACATGGCCTAGTTGGATAAGTCGGACGCTTTTGATTGCATAATTAGGAATCTCCTATGCAATAAAATGACCAGCCTAGAGATTCCCCATTATCTAATCCACCTGATCCCATTACTGCATGAAAACACCTCCTTCGAGGTTAGAATACATAGGGAAGGTGAGATGACCCAATCCATCCTGACACATGTAGGTTTGAAACAGGAGTGCAATTTAGCAGCCACACTTTTCAATTTATATCTGTGTGATTTAGATGACATATTGAACGATACAAATACATTTTTGGTTAAATTGGGGTCCATTTGTCCGCACTGGATCGCCTTTGCAGACAACATCATATTGTTTGACTCAACTCCCTTTGGACTCCAAAATAAAATACAAATGTTTGAAAATGTGTTGCCTTCAGGCACAACCTCAGACCCAACTCTTCTAAAACTAACATTATGGTATTTACTGCGGGTAGAACATTAAAACCTTATAGATGGGTGATAGACGGTGCTTTCATTGAGCAACATTCCAAAATTATTTACATAGGATACAATCTGAGCAATGCTTCATCTGTGAAGACGTGGAGTGACAACCTTAATAAAGATTGCCCACGCTTATAGCTCAGGAAGTCTTCATTCTATTAAAGACAAGGAAGGCTTGCATAATGCTTCATACTTTCTTTATTGCTGCCATAACAGCACTTTAAAACATGAACTTTCAAACTGAACATTTTATAGTTTTAATCAATGCATTTGAAAAAAGAACCAAATCAAGTTTAAAGTTCAAAACTCAATCTTTTTCCAGGCTAATATCTCAGGGAACTATGAGCCCATGATCTTTGGGGGTCTGGTATTCCTGACCTCCTCTCATCCACCTACCAGCAGCTCATGTGGGGTATAAGAGCATACAACCCCCAGGTCCATTCCTCTTTCTTTGCCATCAATGTCCTTTACTCTGTCCGTCAAAAGTTCTTCAACCCAACAATCCTCCTAATCGGAACTGTGAACTGCTACCCCGAGGCAACGAACTGTGTAGTCCAACGAGACAACCCGTAACTTCATACATCCGTTCTCCATCCCTTAAACGCCTTCAGGCTGTCTTCTGGTTACCTCCTGCGAGAAATGGAGAAGAATTTATGAGGGCGGGAATGTGCTAAAGCTTAACACAAGATACTTTACAAGTCAAGTAAAGAGTTCCGCATTCTGGGTGGGATATATTGCTTGCCTCCTTGTCTTTAATATAATGAAGACTTCCTGAGCTGCAAGCGTGAGAAATCTTTATTCTATGACAAGACAGGAGGCTCACATTATGCTTGTTCAAAGCTTGCTACCACCCTACTCGTTATATCTGATACAGGCTTGAAATAGAATTGTCTTAAAGGTCGACTCAGAGGACCAGTCTGCTGATTTCATTATGTCCTGAAGTGAGACACCTGCTGCGAAAGCTCTAGAAGCCATAGCTCCCCTAGCAGAATGCGCGCCAAATACAGACAAGTCTATAACTGCCCATTGCATTACTTCGCTCACCCATCTAGCGATCGTTGCGGTTGCTACCGCATGATAGGGCTTCCTGCGCGCTATATGCAGGTGGGTCACTCCTGGCTGTCTAAGGTGCGCTGTTGCTTCCTCATAATCCTTAATGCATTGAGCTACGCATAGCTTTCTATTCTCTGTGAAGTAAGGGTAAGAGATAGTTCTCGAATATGTTTTTGTTGTTTTAGCAATGGTAAAAGCTACTACCTCATGATGAAAGATTTTCCTATCTATTTCTAGCGCCTTGACGGTTGACACCCTTCGACATGCTACCAGACATAACATCATCACTAGTTTACCCGACAACTGTGAGCGGGAAAGACTCTTGTTCTCTGGCCAACGAATGAACAAGCAGAAAACGTCTCTCATATCCCATAATATAGCGTATTTGGGTTCTGGTGGTCCTTTAAGCTTCATCCCTCTAAGGAGGCGCAGGACCGTTGGGTGCTACCCTACCGAGCTCCCTTCTACTCTGTCATGACCTGCTGAAACTGCTGACTTGTATACTCCTACCGTTCTGAAAGCACAGCCTTCCTGAAACTTAGTAGCCAGGAAATTTAAAACATGTACTAGAGGGGCTGATGGGATCAAAACTACGTTCTGTATACCATTGAGCCCAACCGTTCCATGCAGCGCTATAGCTCATAATGGTAGAAGGCGCCCAGGAGTCTCTGTTACAGTCTGCAGCGAGTTGCAAAATTCCTGACAAGTCACATATTCTCCTGAAACCCTATAGGCTATCAAGTGCAGGGAACCTGCTACTATCAGCGGGTGGGTCTGGCCGGTCGGTCCCAGAAGAAGGTCCGGCTGATGCAGAACTATCCTCGGGAAAATCCAAAGAAGGTTCCATTGCTACTGGAAACCAGGCCTGTGACTTCCAGAAGGGTAGCACCATCACGATCTATGCTTGTTCTCTGTGGACCTTCGCTAGCGCTCTCGTGATCATGATGAACGGTGGGAAGGCATAATGGACCGCTCCAGTCCACGGGTGCAGAAAGGAGTCTGTACCGCTGCACTCGGGTCCATCCTCCAACTGTAATACCTTTGTGTCTAGACGTTCAGTCTGGACGCAAATAGATCTGTGTCCAGGGGACCCCTTAGTTCTTGTAATTGTTCGAATACTCGCAGATGTAGCATCCAATCGCTGGAACCTACAAGATATTGTGAGTTCCAGTCTGCTATCTCGATCTGTGTCCCTGGAAGATATTCTGCCGTTACTGTAATCCTGTTCTGCAGGCAGTAATGCCAGAAATCCATTGCTAGCTCTGCTAACATTTTGGACTTGGTCCCGCTCAGCTTGTTTATGTATCGTACGGCCGAGATGTTGTCCATCTTGAGTAGTACGCAACAATTTACTTTTTCTTTCGTGAAAGCACAAACTGCGAAAGACCCTGCTAGCAATTCAAGGAAGTTTATGTGCAAACTCAATTCTTCCTCTGACCACTTTCCTCCTGTCTCTACGTGCTCGCACTTGGCCGCCTAGCCTGATCTGCTTGCATCTGACTCTATAACCAGATCTGGGACGTCCCCAAAAATTGCTTGGCCGTTCCAGGTTTCCATATTCTGTAACCACCAATGCAGCTCCATGAGGGCTTTGTGATCTAACCTCAATAGCTGGTGGAAGCTTAGGCCCCCCTGCAGGTGCCTGATCTTGAGTCTCTGGAGCGCTCGATAGTGGAGTGGTCTGGGAAATGTTACCTGAATGGAAGCCGCTAGCAGACCCACTACTCTGGCTAGACTCCAAAGCGAAATAACTCTCTTTGCTATCACTTATCTGAGCTCCTTCTTGATTGCTCTCACTTTGTGTGCCGGGAGCTCGAGGGTCGCCTTTACGGTGTCTATCGTAAAGCCTAGGAACTCTATCCTCTGAACTGGCAGTAACTGCGACTTGTCTAGGTTCACTAGGAAGACGAGCCAGGACAGGAGGCCGAAAACCCATTGAACGTTCTTGGTGAGCGTCGGTTTGTCTGGCCCTAACACAAGGATGCCGTCTAGTTAGATGATAGAGCGTATTCCCCTTTCTCTTATGGCTGCTGCCACAGGCCTCATCAGCTTGGTAAATGCCCAGGGTGCGAACGCTAGCCCGAAAGGGAGACATGTGAATCGCCATATCTGTCCGTTCCACCGGAAGCGCAGATATTTCCGAAATGCTGTCACTATTGGAATTGTTAGATAAGCATCTTTGAGATCCAGCCGTGCTAGCCAGTCTCCTGTACGAAGGAGGTCCCGGAGCAGATTGATACCTTCCATCTTGAAGTGATTGTACACTAACCATTTGTTCAAGCTCTTCAAGTTTATGACTGGCCTTATCTTTTCCCCTCTGTAGACTAGGAACATGTTGCTGAAGAAACCTGCCCCTCCCTGGATAACACGCTCTATCGCGTTCTTGTCCACTAGCTTTCTTAGCTCGCTCTGTAAGAGAGCCTCCTCTTCTTGTGTCATGCGTATGGGATAAGGTTCTACCTACTGAATGGGGACCCCTACGAATTCTAATCACAGCCCCCTTACAGCTTGGAGCACCCATGCATCGCGCGATAAGGCATGCCATTCACTCACAAAATGGAGAGTTCTCCCTCCCACTTACATGCCGTACTCACCGCCTGCGGCACTGGGTTGCCGGTAGGGACCTCTTCCCCTACGACCTCGGGGGAATCTTGCTCTGGCCGGGAAGAAGGTGTCCTGCTGCCTTCCCTCCCAGTACTGGGCGCGCGGCCCTTGGGGTCTGCGCTGGAAGTTGAAGCGACCGGATGAGCGACCCCTGTGGCGTCCGGTCTCGGCAAAAACTCGCCCGGAAATATTTTTCTTATGGAGCTTTGAGCTTTCTCCAATCGGAATACGTTCCGACGAATTGAGACATCTCCTTATCTCCAAATAGAAGCCCTTTGGCGTCTTCTTCGGCCTCATAAGAGGACAGATCAATTAGCTTGCTGTCTATTTTTAATAAGACGCCCCTCCTCCTCTCCGAAGAGAGGGCGCAGTTGGCGTTCCCGAGGAGACACACTGCGCGTTGGGCCCAGTTAGCTATTGCGATGGCGTCCACTGGTGTGCTTGTATCCTTGGCCTTCTCTGCCAAATCCATAATTTTAGCCAATGGTCCTGCCAAGTCGAGAACTTTGTCTTGACACCCTCTCCGGCGCGGATGACACCCTTTCTGATGTCCCGTGCTGCTTTGGTTACAAAGGTGACCATTTAGGGGTAGAGATCCGGTGTCTCAGCCAGTCTCCCTGCCAACTATGGCCTCGGACATTCTGATCTCATCCCAAGGCATAAAATAAGCAGTGTCGTATAGCAATTTGCTATGCAATTCTGTAGGTTTGCTAATTAAATTGACACTTGTGTAGCAGAGATAGCTATTTAAATTACCATGTTTAATTAGGGCACAGCTCACCCTGCATTCCTCTCTTGCACTCAGGCCTCTCTCCACTCTTTTTTCCACTGTTAAGTGCCAAATGCCAGTGTGCGAGTGCTATCAATTTTAATTCTTCAAATGATTGCAAGCCAGAAGTAATTGGGATGACTCTTTTATTTAGCCAACTTTATCTTATCTTGCAAAGACCAGTATGTGTTAACTTTATATATTTTTTAAAGACAATCATGCAATTCCATTCCTTACATAATGCATAATTGCAGAATTGCTTATGTAAAATACTGCAGTGTCTCCATGCTTTAAAGTAAAGTTTAGGTTAGTATATGTAAATCTCAGCGTCAACTAGACTTCATTTTATTGGGGAAGATGCATTATTTAGACGAGTGAACGTTTTTGAAAATGTCCATGATTACACAGCCAAATACTTTTGATGGCAAACCAAGTACTGGGACCTACTGGTTGCATACATCTGCAACTGGTGCTCAACCTATGAGGTGAACCCATACTCCTGTACATTCTATCTTATCAACCTGTTGCTTTGTACCAGCTACAGTGAAAGTGAGATGGCCACAAATGACAGTTTTCCACCTAGTTTGTCCAGTTCTCTGCCTGCTATGCCATCCACTCTGCTTAGTCGCTTACTTTCCTTCCTCTTACTTAATGAATACACAAAACTAACTAGATATGTACGCAACGTAGTGATCAATAGTTCCATCCAGTCTGTACATCTACAAATCTGCTGCAATACCATCCACCGTATTTAGCCTCCATAGCTCAGTTTGCTCTGATTATGACTTGTATAATATCACAAACATGAGAGAGGTGGCCAAACTGTTTTCAGAGCCATTTTATCGTATCTATTTGTGTCCATTCATGGAGCTAACCTTTTACAGACACTCATCCAGGGCACGCACAGTCTATTTGCCCACTTGTATAGTCGAATAGGTTTTATGAAGGGCGAGTACCATTTGCAGGGGACGTTTGGAAATTTATTTAATATTTACATTGTTTATAGCAAATGTCAGATCAAAGTTTCACTGTTCATGGCTGATCTCTGGGTGGCAGCAGCGTGCCAAACAAAGTGGGTTTTTGGTCAATTGCACCATTTTACAGAAAGCGCATTTACATTTTTAGTCATCTGTTGCAAAGGTTAAAGTGCATTTCTCTTAGGTCAAGTAGGTAAACTAAGTTACTAGACCTGTAGGTCTAGCGGGATTTTGAAGAATTTGCAAGGCCAGACTCTTGTTCACTAATGTCTTACTTCAAAAGTACACAAAAAAGCTATATTGTTGCTCAAATTATGTCTTGGGTACAAACAACTTCTAGTGACATTAAAAATATGAGTATACCATTGCTAATCAAATGGGTTTGTTTGCTAATCGAACATATTTTAATTAGCAAACTCTGCTAATCAATTTTTGAAAACTAATTTATGCCTTGCATCTGAGATCGTACTTCCCTATGTACAGCCATGTACAGCGCCATTCTAGGTGATGGAACCCACTCCGAAGACTTCGGGTGCCTGATGGCTTCAGGGTCGAACATGTCTGAAGTGTTGTCCCCTTCTTCGGGCACAATGGTCTCTTCCGTGGGTTTACTGAAGTCTTCTTCTTCTCCCCCTTCATTATCAGGCGAACAGCCCGGATTGTACTCCCCTGAATTGTTCACCCCTGGGGCAGGGGGTCTATCATGGCCAACTGCCTTTTTAGCCAAGAAGCTTTCTTCAGCCTGGCAACGGTGTCGTCTTGTCCTTGGGGAACAGTGTTTACCCTTTCTACAGAGTTTGGGAAAGTGGGGATCAAATAGTCGCTGCTCTTCTGAGCTACATTACACCCCTTCTTCTCAACCCCTTTTTGGGGGTGTCCAGCTGACGCCCCCTCTCCAGGGGTGTCTGCCTGTCTTTTTCCTGGCTGCCAGCTGTTCCTGCTGTTTAGCCATTATTGCCTCCAGCACCTCTAGCCTATGCGCTATAGGTTGCACCCCTTGTGAAATTGCCTCAGTCAGGGAGTCCCCCAGTACTTTTTTGAAACTCAGTGATAAATCAGTATCATGCTGAGTGGGGTCTTCTTCCCACTCCTCCTCACTCCACTCTGGTGTGGTGGGTGGCGTACCTCTGGGGCTTACATAATGAGCCATTTCTTTTGATGGCAGTGCTAACCTGCGGGAAGTCAGATGTAAATGATTATAGCTCTCTAAGACTGTTAAATCTTTCAGCAGCGCTCTCCAATGCTGTTTGCACAAGCGTGTAAATACGACCAGTCTCTCACTGTAACGCTCTGTACTGCGGATCGCACAAGCTTGCTATTCGTAATTTATATATTTTTTTTCCTTTTATTTATTCATGGAGGCTTTTCCCTGCTCAGCTCGCCGTACCGTTCCAGAAAAAAACGACGCATCTCGGCAGGAACGCTCTGACCAGCTGCGAAACGTTAACCTGTCTAACTCACATTAGTCAATTATGTCAGTGCAACTTGTCACTCCTAGCTAGCGTGCTAGCTAATAGAACATTATAATATTCCTACGTTAGTTAAGATAATGTTACAATTCTTGATGTCATATGTTCAAATACAAGGTACTTATCTTAGCAGGCAGCAAAAAGAAAGAGGAATGGACCTGGGGTAGTATGCTCTTATACCCCAATTGAGCTGCTTATAGGTGGATGAGAGGAGGTCAGGACTACCAGACCCCCGAGGTTCATGGGGCTGGTAGTTCCCTGAGATGTTAGCCTGGAAAAAGATTACGTTTTGAACTTTAAACTTGATTTGTTTTGATTTTCTCAAATGCACTGAGTAAAACTATAAAATGTTCAGTTTGAAAGTTCATGTTTTAAAGTGCTGGTATGGCAGCAATTAAGAAAGTATAAAGCATAATGCGAGCCTCCTGTCTTGTCATAGAATGAGAAATCTAGACCACTTCTATCCCAAATGAAAGTGATCTATGCCAAGTACTGTACAGTTTCAATTTTACTGTTAATAGATTTACTAACTTTGAAAGTGGAACCTGTGCTTTTATACGGTCTGGACATGTGCTTATTTGACATTAAACCCTTTCTTAATTCCTTACAGGGTTGCAGGGTTGTTTAATGAAGTCTACACTTCGTCTAACATTATCCATTCCGAATTCAGCAATCCGACACAAATTTAGTTTAATTTCGTTGGGATCTAGATTTGCTTGGAGATCTCTTTGTAACTTTGGTAAAATGGCAGATCCTCCCAGGAATTCGTTGTACCAGGATTTTCATGCGATGTTATCCGGCAATGGTCCTAGGTCCTTTTCACTGTATTGCATGAGGACGCAATTGCTATTAGACAATGCTTGGGGTCACACGTAATACCTGTGTATACGTCCAGCCTTTGTTAAAAAGAAACTTTATGAATTGGACTGGATTGATACTATAGAGGATTTGAATAAATATAGCACATATACGGAATATGCAAAATGTTTTAGAAAAAGAGAACCGCATTGCCCCTACATTACTTCCTTTCCGTGTAGTTCTGCTTGCACATTATTCATGCGCTTTAGACTGAATCAAATCCAGACTCGTGAGAGGGTGGCTAATTGGTCATGTGAAAAAGGTACCAAACCTGTGATACAATGTACGTTTCCTCATTGTCAAGAATCTAAGGAAACACTGAAGCATTTGGTATTGGAATGTCCACATTTCAGGGAAGCAAGAACAAACCTTATAAGTAGATTTGTGAACATAGAGGCAGAAGGTTCATATGAATTTCTCTGGGCAAGAATGATGTCGGGACAACACAGACCTCTTGTTTTTGCTCTCATCCGACTGTTGAAAATAATTGATTCAGAACTGAATACATAGGAATGAAGTGATGTGTTATGTTTGCTCTACCACTCCCCTGTTAATTGGAGTAAAATGATGGTTGAAAAGAACATGTCATTGTTGGTTCTTGGTTTGTTTATCTTTCGTCGACGAAGGGTAGGCACTCTGGAGGTTTGGTAATCCCTGCCTTTACGAGAAAGTTGGGCCGCATGCCTGTAGCCTTGGACGAGTAGGAGGGTCTGCTGAAAACTCGGTCTCTAGATGCCCCAAATCGGGAGTTACCAGAGGCCCCTCTCAAAGGACAAAAGGAACGAAAATTCCTACCACTCTGGAGGGCTCTGAGTGACCGCGCCGTGTCAGTATCCTCTTTCATGCCCTTCAAGGCCTCATCAACTTTTTCACCGAACAGTTGCTCCCCTTCAGACGGCATATCCAAGACTTTATATTGCACCTCCGGTCTGAACGTAGTGCACTTGAGCCAGACTTGTCTACGTAGAACTACGCCATTTTTGATTTGCTTAAAACCGGACTCGGCTAGGTCGACGGCAATGTTTATAGCATGGTTGGAGGCCTCCTCTCCTTCCCGCACTAGCAACATGGCGGACTTTCTATGTTCCTCGGGCAAATGCTCCAAGATAGGAGCCAGTCGGTGCCACATTTCCCTGTCATACCTAGACATAATCGCCAAGGAGTTGGCTGCTTTAACTGTAGTTGCGCCGACGGACAGCACCTTCTTGCCGAAAGCGTCCTGTCTCCTGGCCTTGTTGTCTGGAGGGGTCATGCATTTATGTTGAGACCTGGCCTTTCTAGCCACCGCCGCCGATACCACCGACTCCGGCGAAGGTTGAGACGTCAGGCACTTGGGAGTCGATTCCGGAGCCTTGAACTTCTTCTCCAAACGACCTTTCACTGCCGGTTCAGAGAACGTGTCCCGCATGGTCTTCAGGCCCTCTTGCCAGACATGATCCAAAATCGGGATGGCGAATATGGATTTCCTTCTCTTGCCCATATGATCAAAAAGAAAACAATCCTTTTTCTGCTCTTCAGGGACTAGGCCAAACTCCGAACACGCCTTACTCATCATGGCATGGAATGCACCCACGTCGTCAGGTGGCATGGCTGTGCCGGGCTTCTCGGAGCTTCCATCTCCGCTTCAGAGTCCCAAGTTGGGTCCCTTGAGGGGGATAGTGAGATGTCTGAACCTGTTCCTTCACGGTCAGAGTCCTGTAGTTCTCCTTCTTCTTGCAGGATAGGGCAATCTTCCGGCGTGTGGGAAGCGGCCGTAATCCTGTCGCCGAGCGAGGAGCCGGGCCCGGTTCGTCGACGAATGGCGTAGACTGTATCCGTGTCGGGGCCCTCGGCTAGGGTATTTGTGTGTCCAAACGCTGTAATAGCTTCTGTAGCGTATTTAGCACCTCCAAGGACAGAACCGCCTGGGGGTTCAGTAATGACGAGGTTGTAGGGATGGAACCCACACCCAAGAGCGACATTGCGCTGGTCGGCTGCAGCACCAGATCGGTTGGGCGCGCGACCGTGTCGCGTTCCTCGTCAGCTGACGAGATGGAGAAAGTCGCCTCTGGTTGAAGCAGGGCCTCCGGCGGGACGGGATTGAAAACCTCCGGTTGCCATCCCATCGACGGGACCACCGTCGACGATATGTTTCCTACCGCCGCAGTTTGACATGTGGGAGGAGCCGCCGATGATGCAGGCGTCGACGAGCGGGTCGTCGGCAAAGCCAGTGGCGCAGGTCCTTGAGGTGTTCCTGCCGCTTTTGGGGCCGACTTGCTGGCCGCGGCCTCTCGACTCAAAGTAGACTTATGACGGTCTCCTGAGGAGGATTTAGATGGTTCTTTTCTCTCCTTTTTAGATGAGGAGGAAGAAGACGGCGCCTTGTGTGAAGAGGAGGAGGCCTTCGAATGTTTCTCCGAGGGTCGTTTTTCGGCCGACTCCGAGGTTCGTTTTTCGGCAGCACGTGCCTTCTTCGTCGGGGGTTCCGACTTACTTTTTGAGGCCGTGGAGCCCACCTCCGATGCCGGGTACGCACCTGCTCCGTCATTGAGCCAATCGAACAGGCGTCTTTTTCGATCTTTGAGGGTTTTCTGGGAGAAACCCTGACAGATTTCACAAATGTCCGCCGTGTGGTGAGGATGAAGGCAGTAAATGCAGTCCATATGACCATCCCCTTCGTACACCTTCTTAAGACCGCACGTAGCACACGGACGAAACAACGCCTTTCCAGACATTCGCTTGAGAAGAACAAACAGTCGCAGAAGTAGAAAGAACAACCTAACCAAATAGATACGCGAGGTAATCCCACCACTTTGGAAGACGGTTGAAATCTGAGGGAGCCGCGGGGGCAGAGCTATATATATCCCTACGTCCTAGTGGTGCCGGCGTGCGCGGCCCAAAACGACGTAGATAGGACACAAAAGTGTCGGAATTTTTCCTATGGAAAATGTCTATATAACTTACCGAGGATTCCCAGCCTGACAACGGGGAATATTCTAAGCATGTGAATCCATGAAAGATCCAATGCTGGAGAACTAAGATTCTCGTTTGTTCTCTTTTTTCTTACTTTGACATGATCTTTGGAAGCTTAATTACTGTTGCAATTTGGAACCTGTTTGCACATTTTGCGTGATTTGCACAAAACGTCCTTTTGCCCGATGCTTCTGAAACATATCTGCATCTTATGTCAGGCTTCCTTCTTATTATTAAGGATGTGGCCTAATGTACATCTATAGAGCGCAATTATGTAATTTCATGATGACATGCTTTTTAGTGCTTTGCAAGAGCTAAGAATTTTCTTGTACTGTTGCACTTCGAAGCCTTTTTTGCACATTTGCGTGATTTGCAAAAAATTAATTTTGCACTATGTTCGTGAAACATATTTGTATCTTATGTCAGATTTCCTTCTTATTGTTAAGGATGTGACCTAATGTATTTCCATACAGTTGAATTATGTGATTTTATGTTATGGCATGTAATGTTATGTTACTTGCCATTTATATAGCGCTTTATATATCATTGGTATGACCTCAAAGCGCTGGTAGGTTGACCGCCCTCGGGAACCGTAGTTCAAGTCAGTAGAGAGAGTCGTGTCATATGGTGCATGGGTGCACCGGATATGTGTGCAGCTGGTGTAGTTGTTGGATGAAAGCTGCTTTCTAGCGATAGGTGTGGTGCTGAAGATATCAGTAGAATGTGTGCAGTCTGGTGGGTGGACACTCAGACTGGGTTCTGGCAGCGTTAGGCCTGAGGAACGCCTATGTGAACAGCTAGGCTGGAATGTGCTCAGCTAACTGCATTTTTTTAGAGAGATGAGGTGCTCATTGGGTCGTATTCGTAAGTGAACAGCCAGGCTGAATTATCAGCGGTGTAGCTGTGTTCTAGTTGAATGATGGTGTATAGTAGAGAGTAAGCGTAGCGGTGTGATATGGTAGTTATCTGTAGAGGCCCCTGAGACAAGGCATGTGGACAGGACTGTTCCATCCGTTCCATCCACTCCATCCGTTGCATCCATACCATCCACTACATCTGTGCCATCCACTCCATCGGTACCATCCGCTCCTTCCATTCCGTCCGCTCTATCCGTTCCGTCCGTTCATCCACTCTATCCGTTCAATCTCTCCATCCTTTCCATCTGCTCCATCCGTTCCATCCACTCCATCCGTTCCATCTGCTCCATCCACTACATCCGTTCAATCCACTCCACATGTTCCATCCACTCCACCCATTCCATCCACTCCATCCGTACCATCAACTCCATCAGTTCCATCCACTCCATCAGTTCATCCACTCCATCCGTACCATCCGCTCCTTCCGTTCCGTCCGCTCTATCCGTTCCGTCCGCTCCATCCGTTCCATCCGCTCCATCTGTTCCGTCCGTTGCTGTCATGATGCCCGCTCCCGGGGAGCCGGTTCAAGCCCTGCGTCCCCGAAAGCGGACATCCAGTCCCCAAGGAAGGACTCAGCAACCCCACATAGGGGCCCTTTGGACAGTGTCCTGGCGCCTATGGCGCCAGGCTCATAAAAGACATCAGTCCTGGCGCCATAGGCGCCAGGCTCATTATGGGAGTGCTTGGGTGCACTTACCTGATGCAGACCATGCTGCAGGATCCCGGCCTCCTTGAGGCCTGAAAGGAACTACTTTACCTGTGGGACTAATTTACCATCCGGGCGTGGTCGGGGAAGGATACATACCTGGAACTTCTTCCAAGGCTATTTAGACCCCACCCGAACAGCCACACGTGCTTCGCATTGTTCTGCACCTAGCAGCTGGACGCTCACCGTGTCTGCTCCTGCATCCTGACTTCTGGCACGCCTGCCAGCATCCTGGATCACCTGCAAAGGAAGAGAAGAAGAGAACAGAAGAAGGAAAAGTCCTTACCTGCTAAACCCGCATCCCGGAGACATCTCGCCGACAATCCTGAAAAGGAAGACTTTTATTTCAAAGCTCATCGCGTCGATCGCTGCAGCGCCGCATACCACTCACCTTTACAGGCCGTCTCCATGTTCAGCAGCGATCATCCAGATTCGCAGTCACGCCCCAGCGCCTAGGGAGAAAAAGACCAGAACAAAAGGTGAGAGAGAGAAGGGAATAAGGAAAGCTAAATCTTCATGTTAAGACTTACCTGTTGATTCATTCCCTCTTCATTTCGGGTCCGCGCCGCATCCTGGCATTTCCGGACCCCGGCCCTTAAGGGGAAAAAGAGACATCAGCGTTAATGAGCGAATGAAAAGACATTACCAAAAAACGCTCATTAAAGACTTACCTGATTTCTACAAGGATTTCACCTCTCATCTCGGGTCGGTGCCTGTTCCCCGGCATTCCGTACCCCGGCCTCTATGGGGAAAAAGACACGAGCATTAGTACATTAATGCATGGACGCAAGGGGAACCTCTTATCAAAAAACTTACCTGGAAGCCAAGCAAGTTTGGTTCTCACCAATCTGAAAATCCAGTGAAGTAACTGGATACCAACGCGCCCCTGCATCAGAAGCAGGATGGAGAGCTCGTCCTTCCAGACCCTAAGGTGAGACGCTACGAGGAGTCACAGAAGGGTTTCGAGGAGGGTGAGAGGGGAAAGTGGGAGGCCGATTGCATTACCCCGCAGACAGTTAATCCCCTATTTTCGCCTACAGAAGGATACTTCTGCGAGCCAGACAAGCCAGATTTGGGGACCCGGTCCAGTCCGTCTTCCGAACCCTGCGCATCATCTTAGAAGAGGTCACAGCAGCGCGAACCAGGCCAGCGCCTCTGTGGGAGTCAGGTGAGCGTTACAGAACGCAAAGCCTTCCTACAAATTCCCACCCAGGCGCTATGGAAAGTTCTGAGACTGATCAGTTGGCCCAATTACTGGGGGAATTACGGGCCGAAGTACATGCCGCTCGTCAAGAGACTAATGCCCTCAGGAGGGAATTAATAATATCAAAGGAAAGAACTGATGACCTGGCCAGACAGCTTTTGCAAGGTCAAGCTGGGCAAACTCCTCTACCCGGTTCCGGAGGGAACCCCGCTCCTGTGGTTTCCAGTAACCCTGCGCAGATTAATCTACCTGGAAACATGCCGCTGGCCCCACCCGAACGCTTTGCTGGGGACCCCGAAACGATTCGCCGTATTCATGAATCAGTGTCGTTTGCACTTCCTATGCAGACCTGGGGCCTTCCCTAATGATCAGACCAAGGTAGCCTTTGTATTGTCATATCTCAGCGGCTGCACTGCCGATTGGTCAGTTCCACTGGTTACTCAAGATGACCCGATTCTCCGTGATTTTCAAAGGTTTCAAGCAAGCATGGAAAGGTTATTTGCTCGACACTCTCAGGGGCAGGCTCTGGATGACGAACTTCTATCCCTGCGACAGGGCAATCAGGACCTCCTATCCTATATTGCAACCTTTAATAGACTAATTGTGGAAACAGGATGGCCAGAGGATAAAAGAGTCACGTTGTTTTATCGAGGCCTACGCGGAGAACTTAAAGATGTCTTGGCCCAAGTTGTAAATCCGCCCCAAGAATGCACAGAGTATATAGACTTAGTGGTCCAATTGGATCACAGACTTGAAAACAGAAAAGCAGATCGGTCCAGGTTTGAGACCCGGGTGTTGGTCAAGACCCATGCTAATCCCAAGGGAGTTGATGTCTCTGAGCCTATGCAAATTGGAGGGGTTAAAGGACCCTTAACTCAAAAGGAACGTGAAAGGAGGCGGCAGTTAAAATTATGTCTTTATTGTGGGAATTCTGGACACTTTCTACGAGATTGCCCGGCAAAACCGCCCCGAAAGGCGGTAGGAGCCGCTGATAAAAACCATGAAGACTATGTTTCGGGAAACGACTCCGCCCGACAAGTGTAGGGGTCTGCTTGCCGAGCTTGAAAACTAACTCTCAGACCTCGAATTTCATTGTGCCAATGGTTCTCGTAGATCCAGAACAGCCTAAGCGGTTGCATGCAATAAAGGAATACATCGATAATGGGGCTACTGGAAACTATGTGGATCGTGAATTGGTCTCTAGGATTAACCTCCCTCTCCGTCCTAAAACCAGCAAAGATGTCATCACCACAGTCGATGGAACTGAAATTGCCTCTGGACCGGTAACACATTCCACTACTGAGGTGACTCTTATTGGTCCCGATGGCCATCGGGAGGGTGTTGTGTTTGATGTAATCAAGGCTCCACAGTTTCAGGTTATTCTTGGAATCCCTTGGTTAGAGACACATAATCCTCGAATTGATTGGTGAGCTAAGAGAATAACCTTCCCGGATTGTACACAAACCGGCTACCCAGAAAACCTGAAGATTAATCTAGCATCTGCAACCTCTGCCTCCATGCAACTACCTCTGGAATACCAAGACTTTCAGGATGTCTTCTAAAAGGAACAGGCCAACACGTTTCCTCCTCACAGATCGTACAATTGCCAAATCGATCTGGTGCCCGGTGCACAATCCCCTTGTAGCAGGATTTATGCCCTTACCGAACCTGAGAACCTGCATTTGAGACAATATTTGGATCAATACCTAGCTAATGGTTTTATTCGCCCGTCAAAGTCCCCGGCATCCTCGGCTTTGTTCTTCGTGCCCAAAAAAGAAGGTGACCTTAGAACTTGTATCGATTACCGCGAATTGAACCAGATAACGGTTAAAAACCGTTATCCTCTGCCTCTGATCCCTGAACTCCTTGACCAGGTGAAGGACGCTTGCATATACACCAAGTTAGATCTTCGGGGGGCTTATCATCTGGTACGTGTTAAAGAAGGCGACGAATGGAAAACTGCCTTCCGTACTAAATACGGATTATTCGAGTACCAGGTGATGCCTTTCGGATTGTGTAACGCGCCGGCTGCCTTCCAATACTTCATGAATGATGTCCTTCGGGAACTCATCGATGTTTGTGTTGTCGTATATATCGATGACATTCTGGTGTACTCCTCTTCGGAATCCGATCACAGAAAACACGTCAGGGCAGTACTTGAAAAACTGCGCCAACACAAACTATTTGCTAAATTGGAGAAATGTGTTTTCCATACCACAGAAGTCGAGTTTCTAGGTTTCATCCTGACACCCAAAGGAGTCCGAATGGACTCAAGAAAAGTGGATGCCATCCTCAAATGGCCATCACCTAGCTCTGTAAAAGGGGTTCAAAGCAGGCTCAGCTTTGCCAATTTCTATCGCAGGTTTATCCCGGAATTTTCACGCGTGGTACAACCCATTACTGCACTCTTGAGGAAAAATAAACGTTTTGAATGGTCTGAAGAAGCCGAGCAGGCCTTTCAGGATTTAAAAGCTAAGTTTACCTCTGCACCTATATTGAAACACCCGCGTCCAGATCTCCCTTATGTCGTCGAGACTGACGCATCCAGCCTAGCCATGGGAGCTGTCCTGTCCCAAAGAGATCCCGAAACCAACCAACTGCATCCCGTAGCATTTTGGTCCAGAAAATTCTCGGCACCCGAGGTTAATTATGCAATCACGGACAAAGAACTGTTAGCCATTAAGTCCGCTTTTAAAGCCTGGCGGCATTATCTGCTTGGCGCTCGACATACCATCACAGTGATCACTGATCACCGGAATTTACAGTATTTGAAAACCGCCAAGGCTCAGTCATTAAGGCAGCTCCGATGGGCTTTGTTTTTCGCTGAATTTGATTTTGTGATTACCTATCGACCTGGCTGCAAGAATGGCAAAGCAGACGCCTTATCCCGAATTGCAATGGGAGAATCTGATACAAACTCAGAACCAGTACCAATAATTCCCGAACAGAGGATTCTAGGCATGACTTCGTTACAGACGCTTGAAGACATTCAAGCCAGAGTGAAACAACTCCTGGACCCTACAACCTTACAGGATTGGATACAAAAGGGATCAGACTTTACCATAGATAATGGTTTACCTTATTTCCAAGGACGCTTATTCCTGCCACATAAGGAATTACACAAACTAGTTATTTCCGGTTATCATGATACATTAATAGAGGGACACCCCGGTATTGCCAAGACAGAGGAAAAGGTGAAACGACAATTTTGGTGGCCCTCTTGGCGAAAAGATGTCAAATCTTTTGTGATGTCCTGTGGTGTTTGCGCCCAAAATAAAAGTCAAAGGAAAAGACCAGCCGGTCTCCTTCAACCTCTAGACATACCGCCAGCACCCTGGCACACCCTATCAATGAATTTTATTACAGACCTGCCTCCTTGTTCGGGGTACAATACTATTCTGGTAATTGTGGATTTGTTTTCCAAAATGGCCCACTTTATTCCTTTGAAAGGTTTACCTTCAGCTTCTGTCCTAGACAAAGAATTCCTCGAAATTATTGTTCGGCTACATGGATTCCCATCTATACTAATCTCTGACCGGGGAAGCCAATTCATTTCCGACTTCTGGCGCAAATGTTGTCAAATGGCGCAGATCGACGTAAGATTATCGACCAGTCACCAGCCTCAGACCGATGGTCAGACCAGAGGACAAATCAGACCCTTGAGCAGTACTTACGGTGTATGTTACAGCAATCTGAAAGCAACTGGAAAGACATTCTTTGGATAGCCGAATACGCATATAATAATTTGGTACACTCTGGAACTGGCCACAGTCCTTTTTATACTTTGTTTGGGCATCACCCTCGAACCTCAAGCCTTGACTCACCTCAGAACCTCGGAATGCCTGCAATAGAACATCTGCATTCTACAATTACCCAAGCCTTCAAAGAGGCAACTTCGCATTTACAACAAGCCAAGAGAAAATACAAGGAGAATGCTGATCTACATCGGAGTGAAGCACCTCCGTATCAGATTGGGGATCAAGTGTGGTTAGCTACCAGACATTTACCACTCAAAGGGCCTCGAACTTTTAACCCAAAATATCTGGGACCTTATTCTATTACAGCAATAATTAACCCAGTGGCTGTTAAACTTGATTTACCAGCTAGTATGCAAATTCACCCTGTTTTTCATGTGTCACTTCTGAAACCAGTGGTACCCGGAACCCGACTACTCAAACCTCCAGAACCTATTCTAATAGATGGGGAGCCCGAATTTGAAGTGAAGAACATTTTAGACTCAAAAATGTTTAGGTCAAAACTGTTCTACCTAATTGATTGGAAGGGGTACGGACCTCAGGAGAGGTCGTAGGAACCCAGCGACCATGTGCATGCACCTCGATTAGTCAGGAAATTCCACCGACTCTTCCCAGACAAACCAAAACCCCCGGAGGGAACAACCTTGGGAGGGGCTTTGGGGGGGAGTGCTGTCATGATGTCCGCTCCCGGGGAGCCGGTTCAAGCCCTGCGTCCCCGAAAGCGGACATCCAGTCCCCAAGGAAGGACCCAGCAACCCCATATAGGGGCCCTTTGGACAGTGTCCTGGCGCTTATGGCGCCAGGTTCATAAAAGACATCAGTCCTGGTGCCATAGGCGCCAGGCTCATTATGGGAGTGCTTGGGTACACTTACCTGATGCAGACCATGCTGCAGGATCCCAGCCTCCTTGAGGCCTGAAAGGAACTACTTTACCTGTGGGACTAATTTACCATTCGGGCGTGGTCGGGGAAGGATAAAACCTGATTGGAGGAAGGATACATACCTGGAACTTCTTCCAAGGCTATTTAAACCCCACCCGAACATCCACACGTGCTTCGCGTTGTTCTGCATCTAGCAGCTGGACGCTCACCGTGTCTGCTCCTGCATCCTGACTTCTGCCACGCCTGCCAGCATCCTGGATCACCTGCAAAGGAAGAGAAGAAGAGAACAGAAGAAGGAAAAGTCCTTACCTGCTAAATCCGCATCCCGGAGACATCTCGCCGACAATCCTGAAAAGGAAGACTTTTATTTAAAAGCTCATCGCGTCGATCGCTGCAGTGCCGCATTCCACTCACCTTTACAGGGCGCCTCCATGTTCAGCAGCGATCATCTGGATTCGCAGTCACGCCCCAGCGCATAGGGAGAAAAAGACCAGAACAAAAGGTGAGAGACAGAAGGGAATAAGGAAAGCTAAATCTCCATGTTAAGACTTACCTGTTGATTCGTTCCCTCTTCATTTCGGGTCCGCGCCGCATCCTGGCATTTCCGGACCCCGGCCCCTAAGGGGAAAAAGAGACATCAGCGTTAATGAGCGAATGAAAAGACATTACCAAAAAACGCTCATTAAAGACTTACCTGATTTCTACAAGGATTTCACCTCTCATCTCGGGTCGGTGCCTGTTCCCCGGCATTCCGTACCCCAGCCCCTATGGGGAAAAAGACACGAGCATTAGTACATTAATGCATGGACACAAGGGGAACCTCTTATCAAAAAACTTACCTGGAAGCCAAGCAAGTTTGGTTCTCACCAATCTGAAAATCCTGTGAAGTAACTGGATACCAACGCGCCCCTGCATCAGAAGCAGGATGGAGAGCTTGTCCTTCCAGACCCTAAGGTGAGACGCTACGAGGAGTCACAAAAGGGTTTCGAGGAGGGTGAGAGGGGAAAGTGGGAGGCCGATTGCATTACCCCGCAGACAGTTAATCCCCTATTTTCGCCTACAGAAGGATACTTCTGTGAGCCAGACAAGCCAGATTTGGGGGCCCGGTCCAGTCCGTCTTCCGAACCCTGCGCATCATCTTAGAAGAGGTCACAGCAGCGCGAACCAGGCCAGCGCCTCCGTGGGAGTCAGGTGAGCGTTACAGAACGCAAAGACTTCCTACAAATTCCCACCCAGGCGCTATGGAAAGTTCCGAGACTGATCAGTTGGCCCAATTACTGGAGGAATTACGGGCCGAAGTACATGCCGCTCGTCAAGAGACTAATGCCCTCAGGAGGGAATTAATAATATCAAAGGAAAGAACTGATGACCTGGCCAGACAGCTTTTGCAAGGTCAAGCTGGGCAAACTCCTCTACCCGGTTCCGGAGGGAACCCCGCTCCTGTGGTTTCCAGTAACCCTGCGCAGATTAATCTACCTGGAAACATGCCGCTGGCCCCACCCGAACGCTTTGCTGGGGACCCCAAAACGATTCGCCGTATTCATGAATCAGTGTCGTTTGCACTTCCTATGCAGACCTGGGGCCTTCCCTAATGATCAGACCAAGGTAGCCTTTGTATTGTCATATCTCAGCGGCTGCACTGCCGATTGGTCAGTTCCACTGGTTACTCAAGATGACCCGATTCTCCATGATTTTCAAAGGTTTCAAGCAAGCATGGAAAGGTTATTTGCTCGATACTCTCAGGGGCAGGCTCTGGATGACGAACTTCTATCCCTGCGACAGGGCAATCAGGACCTCCTATCCTATATTGCAACCTTTAATAGACTAATTGTGGAAACGGGATGGCCAGAGGATAAAAGAGTCACGTTGTTTTATCGAGGCCTACGCGGAGAACTTAAAGATGTCTTGGCCCAAGTTGTAAATCCGCCCCAAGAATGCACAGAGTATATAGACTTAGTGGTCCAATTGGATCACAGACTTCAAAACAGAAAAGCAGATCGGTCCAGGTTTAAGACCCGGGTGTTGGTCAAGACCCATGCTAATCCCAAGGGAGTTGATGTCTCTGAGCCTATGCAAATTGGAGGGGTTAAAGGACCCTTAACTCAAAAGGAACGTGAAAGGAGGCGGCAGTTAAAATTATGTCTTTATTGTGGGAATTCTGGACACTTTCTACGAGATTGCCCGGCAAAACCGCCCCGAAAGGCGGTAGGAGCCGCTGATAAAAACCATGAAGACTATGTTTCGGGAAACGACTCCGCCCGACAAGTGTAGGGGTCCGCTTGCCGAGCTTGAAAACTAACTCTCAGACCTCGCATTTCATTGTGCCAATGGTTCTCGTAGATCCAGAACAGCCTAAGCGGTTGCATGCAATAAAGGAATACATCGATAATGGGGCTATTGGAAACTATGTGGATCGTGAATTGGTCTCTAGGATTAACCTCCCTCTCCGTCCTAAAACCAGCAAAGATGTCATCACCACAGTCGATGGAACTGAAATTGCCTCTGGACCGGTAACACATTCCACTACTGAGGTGACTCTTATTGGTCCCGATGGCCATCGGGAGGGTGTTGTGTTTGATGTAATCAAGGCTCCACAGTTTCAGGTTATTCTTGGAATCCCTTGGTTAGAGACACATAATCCTCGAATTGATTGGTGAGCTAAGAGAATAACCTTCCCGGATTGTACACAAACCTGCTACCCAGAAAACCTGAAGATTAATCTAGCATCTGTACCCTCTGCCTCCATGCAACTACCTCCGGAATAGCAAGACTTTCAGGATGTCTTCTAAAAGGAACAGGCAACACGTTACCTCCTCACAGATCGTACAATCGCCAAATCGATCTGGTGCCCGGTGCACAACCCCCTTGTAGTAGGATTTATGCCCTTACCGAACCTGAGAACCTGCATTTGAGACAATATTTGGATCAATACCTAGCTAATGGTTTTATTCGCCCGTCAAAGTCCCCGGCATCCTCGGCTTTGTTCTTCGTGCCCAAAAAAGAAGGCGACCTTAGAACTTGTATCGATTACCGCGCATTGAACCAGATAACGGTTAAAAACCGTTATCCTCTGCCTCTGATCCCTGAACTCCTTGACCAGGTGAAGGACGCTTGCATATACACCAAGTTAGATCTTCGGGGGGCTTATCATCTGGTACGAGTTAAAGAAGGCGACGAATGGAAAACTGCCTTCCGTACTAAATACGGATTATTCGAGTACCAGGTGATGCCTTTCGGATTGTGTAACGCGCCGGCTGCCTTCCAATACTTCATGAATGATGTCCTTCGGGAACTCATCGATGTTTGTGTTGTCTATATATCGATGACATTCTGGTGTACTCCTCTTCGGAATCTGATCACAGAAAACACGTCAGGGCAGTACTTGAAAAACTGCGCCAACACAAACTATTTGCTAAATTGGAGAAATGTGTTTTCCATACCACAGAAGTCGAGTTTCTAGGTTTCATCCTGACACCCAAAGGAGTCCGAATGGACTCAAGAAAAGTGGATGCCATCCTCAAATGGCCATCACCTAGCTCTGTAAAAGGGGTTCAAAGCAGGCTCGGCTTTGCCAATTTCTATCGCAGGTTTATCCCGGAATTTTCACGCGTGGTACAACCCATTACTGCACTCTTGAGGAAAAATAAACGTTTTGAATGGTCTGAAGAAGCCGAGCAGGCCTTTCAGGATTTAAAAGCTAAGTTTACCTCTGCACCTATATTGAAACACCCGCGTCCAGATCTCCCTTATGTCGTCGAGACTGACGCATCCAGCCTAGCCATGGGAGCTGTCCTGTCCCAAAGAGATCCCGAAACCAACCAACTGCATCCCGTAGCATTTTGGTCCAGAAAATTCTCGGCACCCGAGGTTAATTATGCAATCACGGACAAAGAACTGTTAGCCATTAAGTCCACTTTTAAAGCCTGGCGGCATTATCTGCTTGGCGCTCGACATACCATCACAGTGATCACTGATCACCCGAATTTACAGTATTTGAAAACCGCCAAGGCTCAGTCATTAAGGCAGCTCCGATGGGCTTTGTTTTTCGCTGAATTTGATTTCGTGATTACCTATCGACCTGGCTGCAAGAATGGCAAAGCAGACGCCTTATCCCGAATTGGAATGGGAGAATCTGATACAAACTCAGAACCAGTACCAATAATTCCCGAACAGAGGTTTCTAGGCATGACTTCGTTACAGACGCTTGAAGACATTCAAGCCAGAGTGAAACAACTCCTGGACCCTACAACCTTACAGGATTGGATACAAAAGGGATCAGACTTTACCATAGATAATGGTTTACCTTATTTCCAAGGACGCTTACCCCTGCCACATAAGGAATTACACGAACTAGCTATTTCCGGTTATCATGATACATTAATAGAGGGACACCCTGGTATTGCCAAGACAGAGGAAAAGGTGAAACGACAATTTTGGTGGCCCTCTTGGCGAAAAGATGTCAAATCTTTTGTGATGTCCTGTGGTGTTTGCGCCCAAAATAAAAGTCAAAAGAAAAGACCAGCCGGTCTCCTTCAACCTCTAGACATACCGCCCGCACCCTGGCACACCCTATCAATGGATTTTATTACAGACCTGCCTCCTTGTTCGGGTACAATACTATTCTGGTAATTGTGGGTTTGTTTTCCAAAATGGCCCACTTTATTCCTTTGAAAGGTTTACCTTCAGCTTCTGTCCTAGCCAAAGAATTCCTCGAAATTATTGTTCGGCTACATGGATTCCCATCTATACTAATCTCTGACCGGGGAAGCCAATTCATTTCTGACTTCTGGCGCAAATGTTGTCAAATGGCGCAGATCGACGTAAGATTATCGACCAGTCACCACCCTCAGACCGATGGTCAGACCGAGAGGACAAATCAGACCCTTGAGCAGTACTTACGGTGTATGTTACAGCAATCTGAAAGCAACTGGAAAGACATTCTTTGGATAGCCGAATACGCATATAATAATTCGGTACACTCTGGAACTGGCCACAGTCCTTTTTATACTTTGTTTGGGCATCACCCTCCAACCTCAAGCCTTGACTCACCTCAGAACCTCGGAATGCCTGCAGTAGAACATCTGCATTCTACAACTACCCAAGCCTTCAAAGAGGCAACTTCGCATTTACAACAAGCCAAGAGAAAATACAAGGAGAATGCTGATCTACATCGGAGTGAAGCACCTCCGTATCAGATTGGGGATCAAGTGTGGTTAGCTACCAGACATTTACCACTCAAAGGGCCTCAAACTTTTAACCCAAAATATCTGGGACCTTATTCTATTACAGCAATAATTAACCCAGTGGCTGTTAAACTTGATTTACCAGCTAGTATGCAAATTCACCCTGTTTTTCATGTGTCACTTCTGAAACCAGTGGTACCCGGAACCCGACTACTCAAACCTCCAGAACCTATTCTAATAGATGGGGAGCCCGAATTCGAAGTGAAGAACATTTTAGACTCAAAAATGTTTAGGTCAAAACTGTTCTACCTAATTGATTGGAAGGGGTACGGACCTCAGGAGAGGTCGTAGGAACCCAGCGACCATGTGCATGCACCTCGATTAGTCAGGAAATTCCACCGACTCTTCCCAGACAAACCAAAACCCCCGGAGGGAACAGCCTTGGGAGGGGCCTTGGGGGGGAGTGCTGTCATGATGTCCGCTCCCGGGGAGCCGGTTCAAGCCCTGCGTCCCCGAAAGCGGACATCCAGTCCCCAAGGAAGGACCCAGCAACCCCATATAGGGGCCCTTTGGACAGTGTCCTGGCGCCTATGGCGCCAGGCTCATAAAGACATCAGTCCTGGTGCCATAGGCGCCAGGCTCATTATGGGAGTGCTTGGGTACACTTACCTGATGCAGACCATGCTGCAGGATCCCAGCATCCTTGAGGCCTGAAAGGAGCTACTTTACCTGTGGGACTAATTTACCATCCAGGCCTGGTCGGGGAAGGATACATACCTGATTGGAGGAAGGATACATACCTGGAACTTCTTCCAAGGCTATTTAAACCCCACCCGAACATCCACACGTGCTTTGCGTTGTTCTGCATCTAGCAGCTGGACGCTCACCGTGTCTGCTCCTGCATCCTTACTTCTGCCACGCCTGCCAGCATCCTGGATCACCTGCAAAGGAAGAGAAGAAGAGAACAGAAGAAGGAAAAGACCTTACCTGCTAAATCCGCATCCCGGAGACATCTTGCCGACAATCCTGAAAAGGAAGACTTTTATTTAAAAGCTCATCGCGTCGATCGCTGCAGTGCCGCATTCCACTCACCTTTACAGGGCGCCTCCATGTTCAGCAGCGATCATCTGGATTCGGAAGTCACGCCCCAGCGCATAGGGAGAAAAAGACCAGAACAAAAGGTGAGAGACAGAAGGGAATAAGGAAAGCTAAATCTCCATTTTAAGACTTACCTGTTGATTCATTCCCTCTTCATTTCGGGTCCGCGCCGCATCCTGGCATTTCCGGACCCCGGCCCCTAGGGGGAAAAAGAGACATCAGCGTTAATGAGCGAATGAAAAGACATTACCAAAAAACGCTCATTAAAGACTTACCTGATTTCTACAAGGATTTCACCTCTCATCTCGGGTCGGTGCCTGTTCCCCGGCATTCCGTACCCCGGCCCCTATGGGAAAAAGACACAAGCATTAGTACATTAATGCATGGACACAAGGGGAACCTCTTATCAAAAAACTTACCTGGAAGCCAAGCAAGTTTGGTTCTCACCAATCAGAAAATCCAGTGATGTAAATGGATACCAACGCGCCCCTGCATCAGAAGCAGGATGGAGAGCTCGTCCTTCCAGACCCTAAGGTGAGATGCTACGAGGAGTCACAGAAGGGTTTCGAGGAGGGTGAGAGGGGAAAGTGGGAGGCCGATTTCATTACCCCGCAGACAGTTAATCCCGTATTTTCGCCTACAGACGGATACTTCTGCGAGCCAGACAAGCCAGATTTTGGGGCCCGGTCCAGTCCGTCTTCTGAACCCTGCGCATCATCTTAGAAGAGGTCACAGCAGCGTGAACCAGGCCAGCGCCTCTGTGGGAGTCAGGTGAGCGTTACAATTCCGTCCGTTCATCCACTCTATCCGTTCAATCTCTCCATCCTTTCCATCTGCTCCATCCGTTCCATCCACTCCATCCGTTCCATCTGCTCCATCCACTACATCCGTTCCATCTACTTCACATGTTCCATCCACTCCACCCATTCCATCAACTCCATCCGTACCATCAACTCCATCAGTTCCATCCATTCCATCCACTCCATCCGTACCATCCACTCCATCTGACCCATCTACTCCATCCGACCCATCCACTCCATCCGACCCATCCACTCCATCCGTTCCATCCACTATCCGTTATCCACTCGATCCGTTCCATCTACTCTATCCGTTCCATCCACCCAATCCGTTCCATCCACCCTATCCGTTCCATCCACTCTATCCATTCCATCCACTCCATTTACTTCTTTATTCCCTCCATTCCATCAACTGTCATTCTGTCTACTCTGTCCACCCACTCCGTTTACTCCGTCCATCAACTCCATTCACTCCACCAACCATTCCCTCTATTCCATCCATTCTATGCTATCATGTGGGTGAACACCAGATAGGACAGCTTCGTTGTGTGTTTCGTTATTGGGTTGTTGGGGGATTCAGACACATCTTTAGGTGGTCATCGGTGTTATGTGAAGAGCCACATTTTTAGTAATTTGAGGAATGACAAATAGGGCTGCATTACGAATCCGGCGGTAACCGAGGCGGTAAAACCACCTGGTTACCGTGGGACTTGTATTACCATTCCACCTCAGTGACTCCCAGAAATACCAGGGCATTACGACCCTGGTGTCCCGGGAATTCCAGAGGCGGAATTCAGTAAGTCCCCATTCCCATTGAGTCTCATAGGACTCAATGGGAATGGGGAAGTGGAAACACTGGCACCATCTCGTGATGGTGCTGGTGTTTCCACTTCCGCCTGCAGGACTCGGGAGTTGTTCAACCCGCCAGGTCAGACCTGGCGGGAACATCACCTCCCGCCCGTAGGACTCGGGATCGGGCGGTCCGGAATTATCAGTGGCGGCGGGTTTACCGCCACTGTTAATTCTGGACCGCCCGACCTGTAATGAGGCCCATAATCTTTGGTGTGTCAGATGTGGGGTGGAAGGGAGTTCTATAGAGCGGGGGCTAAGGCTGAGAACGAGGATCCTCCTATCCTGACCGAGTTGGTGGTTGGGATCACTAAAAGGAGAGCGGAGCTTGATTTTAGGGTGCGGGGTGGGAGGTAGGGGTTAGCTTGTCTTGCAGGTATAGAGGGCCGGTCTTGTGCACTGCACGGTGGGTGATGCACAGGGTCTAGAAAGTGGCCCTTTGTCCAACTGGGAGCCAGTGGAGTGTTCTGAGAGCTGGAGAGGTGTGGACTCTTGGGCCCAATGCTAGTAGCATTTTGGCGGCAGCGTTTTGTGCTCTTTGCAATTTATTGAGGTGGTATGCCCGGACTCCGAGATAAAGGGAGTTAGCGTAGTCCACTCTCAACATTACAATAGACATAACAGCGGCAAGTCTGTTAGGAAAGGAGAGGTAGGGAAAAATGCATCTAAGAATTTTGAGGTGGTAATGACAAGATTTAGATACGTTGTTGATTTGACGAGAGAGCGTTAGGTCAGAGTCTAGAGTGCATCCAAGGTTTTTTACTGTGGCAGAGGTGGTGGGTATTTGGCCCATGGATGTGGGCCAAGGTAAGGGGCGGGGGAGAAGCTCGGTGTTGCCGCACACCATGATTTCAGTTTTAGTGGGGTTTAGGAGGAGGTGAATTGTAGTCATCCAACGGTTGATGTCAAGAAGGCGGGCTGCGAGGTCGGGCTGAGAGTTGGAGTCTGAGTTGAGGAGTTTAAGGATGATTTGAGTATCATCGGCGTAGTTGTAGAACAGGATATTGTAGAGTCAGATGATTCCAGAGAGGGTGGACATATAGAGGTTGAACGGGAGGGCTGACAGGCATGCTCCTTGTGGTACTCCAGTATTGACTGGTTGATTGGCCGAGGCAAAGGTGGAGAGGAGGGTTATTTGTTTCCTGTTGTTGAGGAACGAGGCTATCCATTTCAGAGCGTTTCCACAGATTCCTAGTGAGTGGATTTGGTCAAGTAGGATTGAGTGGTTAATTGTCATGATCTCTGCTTCCAAAAGATCAGGACTTGCCCGACTCCCTTGGAAGCAGATCCATAACCCCGGTTCCGAGTGCCAGCCAGTCCCAATTGGGACCTTTTGGACCCTGTCCTGGCGCCAGTGGCACCAGGCTCATAAAGATGCCCAGTCCCAGCGCTGGAAGCGCCGGGCTCATAATGCTTGGGTGGACTTACCTGCAGCAGACCATGCTGCTTACTTACCTGCCAGTTGAACCCCTGATCCTCTTCTGTTTGGGACTACTTTTCCTGTTGGGTGGGGCAGGAGCCACTCCCTAGGTTCAGAACACTGGAACTCTTCTGAAAAGCAGGAACTCTTTTCTTACCTAGGCGTGGCTGTGGAAGGAGACACCTAAGCACTACAGGAGGCTATTTAAACCACACCCGATGGATGAATCTTGCTTTGCGTTATTCTGCATTCTCTGCAGCAGAACGCTCATCGTGTCTTCTGCTTCTGATCCTGGGCCTAAGGGAACAAAGGCTTACCATCCTGGAATCCAGTCTTCAGCAGCACCTGTAAAGACAAAGAAAGAACAGGTTAGCACTACGGTCTTCAGTGGCAGCGCATCTCTTACCTGGTCCATCGGCTGTCACCAACGCCTCGCGCTGCATTCCGGCATCTGAAAGACAAAGGCTTACCTACTATTTGCATGCTCGGGAGGTCTTCGTACTGCATTCCGGCATCTGAAAGACAAAAGCTTACCAGCTCTTCGCACGCTCCGGAGGCCTTCGGGGCTGCATCCCGCATCTGAAAGACAAAAGAAGGTGCGTTTAAAGACATTGGGTAACTTTATTACTCACGTGCCATTACTCCTTCCCACGCCGAATCCAGTGGGTATTCCAGCACCCTTCAGCTTCTCTAAAGCTTCGAACTTGTACCTGCAGGATAAAAGGGACAGTTAGTGCGCATCGTGAAGCAGGCTACAAGCGCTTACTTACGTGCTTCCAGGCGCTTCTATTCCTCACGCGGGTTCGATCCTCAACTCTCATCAGCCCGCCATCCGCCATCGCCGGAACCCTGCAAAACAAGGGATATCATTACAAAAGACTTTTAAGACATTTGAAGTGCCCAGAACTTACCGTTCGTGCAGTTAACGACGGACAGCAGTCCTCTGAGGTCAAGAGGCCTGCACCCTTATCCAGTGAAGAAACTGGTTACGGCACCCTGCCCCGAGGCAGATGGAGAGCTCGGCGTTCACTTACCTAAGACATCTTACTCTTCGAGTCAGACATACAGTGCACAGAGGTCCAGCCCAAAGAGCCAACCGTGTGTTACACATCACCTTTGAAGATACGGCATTCACCCAGTCAAGACCGGCGCCTCTGCGGGAATCAGGTGAGCGTTACAGAACGCAAAGCCTACCGCAAAACTCCCACCCAGGCGCTATGGAAACCTCGGATACGGACCAGCTAGCCCAGTTACTTGGGGAACTAAGAGCAGAAGTGCATGCAGCCCGTCAGGAAACGAATGCTCTAAGAAGGGAACTGATTATTTCCAAGGAGCGAACAGACGATCTCGCTAGACAATTGCTACAGTCACAAGCCGGACAAACTCCGTTACCCGCATCAGGGGCAAATCTTCCTTCAACATCCTCTACGAACCCAGTGCAGATCAACCTACCTGGGAATGTACCTCTGGCTCCGCCCGAACGATTTTCTGGTGACCCAAAGAGGTTTGCAGTATTTATTAATCAGTGCCGGTTGCACTTCTTATGCCGGCCAGCAGCCTTTCCAACTGATCAAGCTAAGGTAGCTTTCGTACATTAGTGGCAATGCCGCAGACTGGTCGATCCCTCTAGTTAATCAAGATGATCCGGTTCTCCATGATTTTCAAGCTTTTCAGCTCAGTATGGAAAAACTGTTTGCAAGACATTCACAGGGGCAGGCCTTGGACAATGAGCTCCTTTCATTGCGACAGGGTAATCAAGACCTTTTGGCTTATATTGCGTCTTTCAACAGACTGATAGTGGAAACTCGATGGCCTGAGGACAAAAGGATTACGCTGTTTTATAGAGGTCTACGTGGAGAGCTCAAAGATGTGTTAGCCCAAGTAGTGAATCCCCCGCAAGACTGTTCGGACTATATTGACTTAGTCGTTCAAATTGACCACAGACTGCAGAACAGGAAGGCCGATCGTTCCAAGTTTGATGCTCGAGTATTTTCCAAACCACCAACTCCTACCAAAGGAGTAGACTCTGGGGAACCCATGCAAATAGGGGGCCTGAAAGGACCACTAACACAAAAGGAGCGGGAAAGGAGAAAACAGCTGCAATTATGCCTCTATTGCGGAAACTCGGGGCACTTTCTTCGAGACTGTCCGGTGAAACCAGCCAAGAAGGCAGTAGGAGCTGCAGTTACCAGGGTCACAAACTCTGAGCAGGGAAACGACCTCGCCCGACAAGAATAGAGGTCCTCTTGCCGAGCGTTAAAACCAGTTCCGTGACCTCGCATTTCGTGATACCTATGGTCCTCATTAGCCCTGAACATCCGGATCGATTACATGCGATTGAAGCTTACGTCGACAGCGGTGCCATCGGAAATTGTGTGGATCATGAAATGGTTTTGAGGATGAATCTGACTCTTTGTCCAAAGGCTGTAAAGGACGTCATTACTACGGTGGATGGTACGGAGATAGCCTCCGGACCAGTAACGCATACCACCCAAGAAGTGACGCTAGTAAGTCAAGATGGACACCATGAGAAGATCGTGTTCGATGTGATCAAGGCCCCTCAGTTCCAGATTATTCTAGGAATTCCTTGGTTAGTGAATCACAATCCTCAGATCGATTGGCGAGCAAGAACGGTTCAGTTTCCAGAATGTGTCTCTACTTGTCACCCTCGACCTGGTGTTGCACTGGCAGCAATTTCCTCGGAGGCTCCCCAGTTACCTCCTGAATACCTAGAATTCCAAGATGTTTTCCGGAAGGATCAGGCTAACTCTCTACCTCCTCATAGGTCTTATGACTGCCAGATAGACCTGATACCTGGATCTACTCCTCCTTGTAGTAGAATTTATGCCCTCACCGAGCCTGAGAATCTTCACCTCCGACAATACCTGGATCAATACCTAGCGAATGGGTTTATTCGCCCTTCCAAGTCCCCTGCTTCCTCAGCTTTGTTCTTCGTTCCAAAAAAAGAAGGGGACCTTCGAACTTGTATAGATTATCGCGCCCTGAACCAGATCACCGTTAAAAATAGATATCCGTTACCTTTGATCCCTGAACTCCTGGACCAAGTCAGAAAAGCATGCATATATACAAAGCTGGATCTTAGAGGAGCCTACCACTTGGTACGAGTAAAAGAGGGCGATGAATGGAAGACGGCCTTCCGCACCAAGTATGGGCTATTTGAATATCAGGTCATGCCCTTCGGACTTTGCAATGCCCCGGCCGCCTTTCAATATTTTATGAACGATGTCCTCAGAGAGCTCATAGATGTGTGTGTTGTTGTTTACATTGACGACATCCTCGTTTATTCTTCATCGAAAACTGAACATCGGAAACACGTGAAAATGGTCCTCGAGAGATTGCGGCAACACAAACTTTTCGCTAAGTTGGAAAAATGTGTTTTCAACGTGACTGAAGTTGAATTCTTGGGATTCATATTATCACCTAGCGGAGTGCGTATGGATTCAAAGAAGGTCGATGCAATTCTCAAATGGCCATCGCCATCCTCTGTAAAAGGTGTTCAAAGCATGTTAGGCTTTGCTAACTTTTACCGCAGGTTTATCCCCGAATTCTCTCGAATAGTCCAGCCCATCACCGCCTTATTAAAGAAAAACAAACGTTTTGAATGGTCTACCGAGGCGGAACAAGCTTTCCAGGATTTGAAGACTAGATTTATCTCTGCACCGATCTTAAAACATCCTCGCCCAGAACTCCCCTACATCGTTGAAACTGATGCTTCGAGCCTTGCCATGGGGGCAGTTCTATCACAAAAGGACCCAGTAACCAATCAGTTGCATCCCGTGGCATTTTGGTCCCGCAAATTCTCGCCTCCTGAAATCAATTACACTATTACTGATAAGGAACTTCTAGCTATCAAGTCTGCCTTTAAGGCTTGGCGGCATTATCTTCTGGGGGCCCGACACACCGTTACTGTGATTACAGATCACCGAAACCTGCAATATTTGAAAACCGCAAAAGCTCAATCCTCTAGGCAACTCCGTTGGGCACTATTCTTTGCCGAGTTTGTCTTCATAATTACCTATCGACCTGGTACAAAAAACGGTAAAGCTGATGCCCTTTCTCGGATGGGAGTGGAAGAACATTTGATCAATCCTAAACCAGTACCTATCATTCCCGAACAAAGAATTCTAGGTGTAATCGCCACACAATCCATAGAGGAAGTTAAGGATAAAGCCAGGCTACTGGTAACTCCAGCAGACATACAGAATTGGCATCTGCAGGGAAAGGACTTTACGGTGAAGGACAACCTATTACATTTCCAAGAACGGTTATACCTGCCCAGCCCAGATTTACAGAAAAAGGTAATCTCTTGTTATCACGATTCTTTAATGGAAGGACATCCCGGTATGACCAAGACCTCGGAAAAGATCAAGCGCTACTTCTGGTGGCCGTCTTGGAAAAAAGATATCAGAGACTTTATAATGTCCTGTGGAGTATGCGCCCAAAACAAGAGTCAAAAGGAAAAACCAGCCGGCCTCTTACGCCCTATTGACATCCCGCCTCGCCCTTGGCATACGCTTTCTATAGACTTCATCACCGATCTACCTCCATGCTCCGGATACAATACGATCCTAGTAATCGTGGACCTATTCTCCAAGATGGCGCATTTCATTCCACTCAAAGGCTTACCAACAGCAGCAACTCTGGCCCGAGAATTTCTCGAAAACATCGTCCGACTGCACGGTTTTCCTTCAGTTCTAATTTCGGATCGAGGTAGTCAATTTATTTCTCATTTTTGGCGAAGTTGCTGTCGGTCGGCTCAAATTGATGTGAGACTTTCGACCAGCCACCACCCTCAAACCGACGGACAAACCGCGAGGACCAATCAAACTCTGGAACAGTATTTGCGCTGCATGGTACAACAAACTGAAAAAACTTGGAAAGATATCCTTTGGATAGCCGAATATGCCTACAATAACTCTGTCCACTCGGGAACTGGGAAGACCCCGTTTTTTCTGTTATACGGTAGTCACCCTCGAACCTCGGAGTTGGATCGACTCCAAGATCTTGGAACACCAGCAGTAGACCACCTGCATTCTACAATCACCCAAGCCTTTAAGGAAGCCGTTTCTCACATTCAAAGGGTTAAAGAACAATACAAGAAAGGAGCAGACCAACATCGGAAGGAAGCCCCCCAATATCAGGTAGGAGATCAAGTCTGGTTATCCACCAAATATCTACCTCTAAAAGGACCACGCACATTCAACCCAAGATACCTTGGTCCCTATTCCATCACTACCATAGTAAATCCAGTAGCGGTCAAGTTGGACTTGCCCCCTCACATGAAGATACATCCGGTCTTCCACGTCTCTCTATTAAAACCCGTGCAACCTCAAACCCGACTAACTACATCTCCAAAACCTATTCTAGTTGATGGAGAACTCGAGTTTGAAGTCAAAAGCATCCTGGATTCCAAGATCTCCAAATCTAAACTATTTTACCTGATTGACTGGAAAGGCTACGGTCCCCAAGAAAGATCCTAGGAACCTGCAGAATATGTCCACGCGCCTCGTCTAATCAAAATATTTAATCGAACATTTCCTAACAAGCCCAAACCCCCGGAGAAGCCCGGTTTGGGAGGGGCCTTGAGGGGGGGTGCTGTCATGATCTCTGCTTCCAAAAGATCAGGACTTGCCCGACTCCCTTGGAAGCAGATCCATAACCCCGGTTCCGAGTGCCAGCCAGTCCCAATTGGGACCTTTTGGACCCTGTCCTGGCGCCAGTGGCACCAGGCTCATAAAGATGCCCAGTCCCAGCGCTGGAAGCGCCGGGCTCATAATGCTTGGGTGGACTTACCTGCAGCAGACCATGCTGCTTACTTACCTGCCAGTTGAACCCCTGATCCTCTTCTGTTTGGGACTACTTTTCCTGTTGGGTGGGGCAGGAGCCACTCCCTAGGTTCAGAACACTGGAACTCTTCTGGAAAGCAGGAACTCTTTTCTTACCTAGGCGTGGCTGTGGAAGGAGACACCTAAGCACTACAGGAGGCTATTTAAACCACACCCGATGGATGAATCTTGCTTTGCGTTATTCTGCATTCTCTGTAGCAGAACGCTCATCGTGTCTTCTGCTTCTGATCCTGGGCCTAAGGGAACAAAGGCTTACCATCCTGGAATCCAGTCTTCAGCAGCACCTGTAAAGACAAAGAAAGAACAGGTTAGCACTACGGTCTTCAGTGGCAGCGCATCTCTTACCTGGTCCATCTGCTGTCACCAACGCCTCGCGCTGCATTCCGGCATCTGAAAGACAAAGGCTTACCTACTCTTCGCATGCTCGGGAGGTCTTCGCACTGGATTCCGGCATCTGAAAGACAAAAGCTTACCAGCTCTTCGCACGCTCCGGATGCCTTCGGGGCTGCATCCCGCATCTGAAAGACAAAAGAAGGTGCGTTTAAAGACATTGGGCAACTTTATTACTCATGTGCCATTACTCCTTCCCACGCCGAATCCAGTGGGTATTCCAGCACCCTTCAGCTTCTCTAAAGCTCCGAACTTCTACCTGTAAGATAAAAGGGACAGTTAGTGCGCATCGTGAAGCAGGCTACAAGCGCTTACTTACGTGCTTCCAGGCGCTTCTATTCCTCACGCGGGTTCGATCCTCAACTCTCATCAGCCCGCCATCCGCCATCGCCGGAACCCTGCAAAACAAGGGATATCATTACAAAAGACTTTTAAGACATTTGAAGTGCCCAGAACTTACCGTTCGTGCAGTTAACGACGGACAGCAGTCCTCTGAGGTCAAGAGGCCTGCACCCTTATCCAGTGAAGAAACTGGTTACGGCACCCTGCCCCGAGGCAGATGGAGAGCTCGGCGTTCACTTAGCTAAGACATCTTACTCTTCGAGTCAGACATACAGTGCACAGAGGTCCAGCCCAAAGAGCCAACCGTGTGTTACACATCACCTTTGAAGATACGGCATTCACCCAGTCAAGACCGGCGCCTCTGCGGGAATCAGGTGAGCGTTACATTAATTGTGTCGAACCCACCCCAGAGTCCACAGTGATTTTAAGATCATCCCAGATTGAGGCCAGAGTGGTTTCAGTTTCTGTGTCGTGGTCTGAAGCCCGATTTTGCAGGGTCAAGGAGGTTGTTGGATTCGACAAAGGCGTTTAGTTGGGAGTAAGCGGCTCGATCGATGAGTTTTGCAAGGAATCTGGCGTTCGAGATGGGACGGTCGTTTTCGGGGTCAAGGGGGTTGAGTGATTTTCTTTTTTAGAAGAGTCTTGACGTGCAATTTTGAAGGTGTCGGGGAACATTCCAGAGCTGAGGGAGTCGTTTAGGATGGTTCTTGCGTACTCTCCTGCACAGGTGGATGAGAATTTTCTTTGAGGACTGAGGCAGGGCAGGGGTTAAGGGGGGAGCCAGATGGTTTTCGAGCAGAGAGAAAGTCGAGACTTTCGTCTCTCGAGATTGGTTTGAAGGAGTCGAAAGTGGGTGAAGTTGTTGTTGCCGTGGCGGGCGGGGAGGTGATTGATAGGGCGGACAGATTTTGTGGCGCTGAGAGGAGGGCCAGTTTGTTGTTAAGAGAAGTTGTTCTGTCGAGAGCGGTGGTGTAGAAGTGGAGAGAGAGCACGTCGCAGAGTGATTGAGATGGGGTGGATTGGGCTGAGGTACAGGTTGGTTTGCCAAATTCAGAAATGATTTTGTGGAGTTCCCTGCTGTGGTTTCCACAGTTAAGAATTTGATTGTTGTAGTGGGCTTTTCGGATTTCAGTTTTATAGTAGCGATGGTGCAAGGTGAAGGTGGATCTACTCAGATTGGTCGCTCTTTTTCGCCATTTGTGTTCCATGGATTTATTTAGTTGTTTTGCAAGTTTCAGTTCAGGGGTAGACCATCTGGGATAAGGACCTAGGTGAGAGGAGGAGCGGCAAGAGGGGGTGAGCAGGATTAGTGAGTTATTGAGCCATGAGTCGAAGGAGTCAATTGTTAAGGGTTCATCACGTGGGATGGTTGTGGGGGGTCTTTGAAGCAGAGCTTCCGCTAGGTCAGGGAGGATCTTTAGTTTCTTCCAGCATTTGTGGCGGAGTGGGGCGTCTGGTTCAGGGATGGGGTGGAGGCAGGGGAGTGGATGGTGAAAGGGACAATGAAGTGATCAGACCATATGAGAGATACAGAGGTGGCTAGATGTATCTGGTCGTGGGAGCTGAAGATAGCATCAAGGGTGTGTCCTTTAGAATGAGTTGGGCAGTTCATATGAAGGGAGAGGTTAAGCGCATCAAGGCAGTCGACCAGTGAGTGGGTCATGGGGTTGGTGGGAATGTCTAACCAGATATTGAAATCTCCTAGAAGACTCAGAGAGGGGTGGTTTACTTGGATGGTGGCTATTGAGTCACAGAGGTTGGCTGTGAAATGTCTGTCATAGCCGGGGGTCTGTAGATGATTAGGAAGCTGTGGGAGAATGTTGGGGGCTTGAGAGTTTAATGAGAAGGGATTCACAAGAAGGAGTGTATGTCTGGGAGTCGACGAGTGAGACGGAGAAGTGAGATTTGAAAACGACTGCCACTCCGCCTCCTCTAGAGGGCCTGTTAAGTGGGATGAGGGAGGAATCGGGGGGCAGGGGGGTGGAATGGCTTCATGAGCAACATGGGCAAAGTCGTCGGAGAACCACGTTTCCGTGATAAAGACTAGGTCAGGATTGTCAGAGGAGAGGAGGTCAAAGATACTCTGTCTGTTTTTTGCTACAGAGCGGACATTAAAAAGGATGCATCTTACTTTGGAATGGGGGTTGTCCTGGAGGTTGCAGGGGTGTGGGTGGGGGTAATTGCGGGAACGGCGGGGGAGGGTAGCGGGTGGTGGGTCAGGGGTAGGAGAGAGAGGAAGGGGTAGGGTGGCAGCGGGATCTGGGTGGTGAATGTTGCAGACTGGTTGATGGAAGATGGGAAGAGTAGGTGGGTGGAGGAGTGGGTGGGCGGGGGAGGACAGAGTTGGACGGGTGTGTGCAGGTAGGCAGTTGGTCGGAGGGCAGAGAGGGATTTGAAACTGGGGATTCATTTGTGAATCTCATGGAGCTAGGGATGCCAGATGTGCTGGGTGAGAAGTCGAGGGAGAGGGGTTGGAAGCGGGGTGAGGGAGGGTGGTGATGTTGGGGGGTGAGAGATTGAGGGGATGGGTCGAGGCAGGAGGGGTGAGGAGTAGAGGGAGATAGCAAGGGACCAGGCTTGTTTTCTCCTTTTCAGGGATTTCAGAGCAGTCGCTGTGTGAGAGAGGTTGGGGGGTGTCGGAGGGCGATGGAGATGCGGCCACTGTTCTTACAAGGGCGAGACATGCAGTTTTTAGGGAGGGGAAGGGATATGGTGAGTGGAGGATGTTAGTGGGGGTCGACGGGATGATAGGGCAGGGGATGGGGGGTGGGTGTGGGTCTGCACGGCCGGTTGGTTGGTCAGTGGTGGGGCGGGGTCTCGTGGACTCTGAGGTGAAGTGGGGTGAGAGGGTGGGTTATGCTCGCAGGATAGTGCAGGGAAGGGACAGAAGAAACAGAGGCCTTTGGATGTTTGGAGCGCCATCGGGCTCCTCTGGCTTGGGAGTTGGATAGGAGGCGGGGTGGTACGGCGAGGATTACTGATGAGTTTATGATGGTCGGCGGAGGTGGGTTGGGAGCCGTGGGATTGTTTGGGACGGGAGGGGGGTGGATTTTTGGGGAGGGAGGTGTGAGGCTCGCCACAGTGAAGCTCTCATTTTGGATTTAGATGGGAGGGATGGAGTCATGGCGTGGCGAAGTGGTAATTATGGGTTGATCGTAATATCTAGATGTAGAATTCAACACAGTGAAACTTTTAGAGGACTCCCAGAGTAGTTTGGTGATACTATCTAGGGGGAACCAAACAGTAAACTTTTAGGGCACACTCAATGCCACTTTACCATAGTGTCTAGCTGTAGAATTCAACACAGTGAAACTTTAGGGCCCACTCAATGTTGCTTGGCTATACTATCTAGATGCAAAATTCACCACAGTAGAACTTTAGAGGACGCTCAGTGTTGTTTGGGTACACTATCTAGATGCAGAATTCACCACAGTGGGACTTTAGAGGACGCTCAGTGTTGTTCGGGCACACTATCTAGATTCAGATTCAATACAGGGATACTGTTAGGGCACACTCAGTGTTGTTTGGGAACATTATCTAGATGCAAAATTCAACACAGAGATACTGTTAGGAGACACTCAGTGTTGTCTTTGCACACTATTTAAATGCCGATTCAACACGGTCAGGCTTTTAGGTCACACTCAATATCGCTTGGCCACACTATTTAAATGCAAATTCAGCACAGTTAAGACTTTAGGGCGCACTCAAGGTAGTTTGGCCACACTATCTACATGCAAAATTCAATACAGAGATACTGTTAGGGCACACTCAATTTTGTTTGGGCACACTATTTAGATGCAAAATTCAACACAGTGAAACTATTCGGGCACACTCAATGTCGCTTGGCCACACTATTTAAATGCAAATTCAGCACAGTTAGACTTTAGGGTGCACTGAAGGTACTTTGGTCACACTATCTAGATGCTAAATTCAACACAGTTAAACTTTAGGGCACACCCAAGGTAGTTTGGTCACACTATCTAGATTCAGATTTTTTTTTTTTTAATTTTTATTTTTGTTCAGAGAGAGTTACAAGACTAAACTGGCCGGCAGTCGGCGTATCACATCAAAGTACAACAACATTAATGAGCATTTACATTATAAATTGCATATTTTCATATTGTTTGACAGTACTAGGTGGGTGACGACAGATTATCATCTTCATCGGATAACATATTGCATAAATATAGTCTGAACAGTGCCCATATGTCCTTAGGGCGGCATCTCGATGACAATGTTATAATAAATTGTTCCTCAAGTTCATTGACCATTGATAGGTCTTTCAGAAAGTCCAGCCGCCTAGGGGGTCTACGGATTTCCAACATTTTAGCATATTTCATTTCGCAACCACACATGCCAAGTTAAACAGTCGTCTAGTGGTAACTGCAGCCTTGCCGTTATCCCCAAAGAGGTATTTCCGTGTGGAAGGTGTAGCAGGTATTGCCGTAATGTCTTCTAGAATCTCCGCCACTTCCCCGCAGAATCTAGTTACCGGTGGGCAAGCCCAGTACATATGATAGGAGTCCGCGTTAGGGGCATCGCATTTGGGGCATTTTCCCGTGTGGCCTTGTACAAACTTAGCTAACTTGGCCGGGGTATAGTGTAGCTGGTTTAGAACTTTAAACTCGATGAGACGCAGCCCTGAGTTCATGGATACATGTTTGGTCAACTGGCAGTATCTCAACCATGTGGCCTCGCATAGTTCCACACCCAGGTCCCGTTCCCAGGCCTCTTTAATATTATTGCATGACTTGGAGTGTGTTTGGACAAGGTTATATAGAGCGGACAGACTTTTCCTGTGTCATCCTGGTTCCGTCATGGCTGTAATACATTCATGTGTGGGTGGCTCTTCTGGGAACGAGGGCCATTTAGCGGCAAAGGTGGATTTCATCCTATGAAACTGCAATCGCTTGAGGTGATCTCCACCCACCGCCCTAACAAAATCACCTAATTCACAGTACCTCCCTTCCGGGAACATGTCCCGCATTCTGAACTGCTTCTGTGGGTCCCATGTACCCTGGAGTGCCTTATTGAATGTGAGGCTTATGCCCGGGAAGTTCCACAGTGGCACATCTGGGTCATACAGGGTTGTAAGGGCGGATTCTCTTATATATCATAAACCAAGCGCGCGTGGTGGTGCTTACAGGGTCATATTCGCATGTGTCTTTTCGATTGGGGTCAAACATTACCGCTCGTAGATCTGAGGGGCATGCAGCATATCTTTCCAGGGGGATATGTGTTGCTGTGTCTTCCGGGTTGAACCAGTGTTTCGCAAAGTGTGCCTGCAAAGTTAGGTAATAGAGTTCAAGGTCTGGTGCTGCAATCCCACAGTTTTCAAAGGGTTCTGTCATTTTGGACCATTTCAACCTGGCCGTCTTCCCTCCCCATACAAATGTAGTGGTTAGCGTGTTGAGTTTGGTAAAGAAGGTTTTGCCTGGCCAAATCGGTATGTTGCAAAAAAGGTATAAGAGTTTGGGTAGCACAACCATCTTAAGCAGCGATATTCGTCCATACAGGGATAAGGGGAGCTTGTTCCAGAGTTGTAATTTAACTGTGAGAGATTGTAGTTGTGCGCCATGGTTTTCTGTAAACAATGTACTCTTGTCTCTTGATACCATGATCCCCAGATAACGGATGCGTATAGGAGACCATTTGAATCCATGTGTGTCTGACATGTCTCTACTTTTAGGAGTGAACGGGAACAGCTCCAACTTAGAAATGTTGATCCTGTACCACGAGTATTCAGAGAACTTCTCAACCTCAGCCATGATTGGCGCTAAGTTTTCCTCAGGGTTCTTGATATATAGTAGGGTGTCATCTGCATATAGGGAGATCATTTGTGGCTTCCTGGTCATACGCAGACCTCTACATGCATGATTTTGTCGTACGTATTCGGCCATGGGCTCTATTTATCTAGATTCAGATTTAATACAGAGATACTTTTAGGGCACACTCAGTGTTATTTGGGCACACTATCTAGATGCAAAATTCAACACAGTGCAACTATTTGGGCACACTCAATGTTGTTTGGGCACACTATTTAGATGCAGATTCAACACGGTGAGGCTTTTAGGGCACACTCAATATCGCTTGGCCACACTATTTAAATGCAAATTCAGCACAATTAGACTTATGGGCGCACTCAATGTTGTTTGGGCACACTATCTAGATGCAAGATTCAACACCATGAAACTATTCGGGCAAACTCAATGTTGTTTGGGCACACTATCTGGACTCAGAATTCAATACAGAGATACTGTTAGGGCTCCCTTTTTTAAAAAAAAAATCTTTATTGGTTTTTCAACAAATAGTAACAAACAAAGGATCATTGATTAGTCAATGCAGTATGCATAATTCAAGAACAAAATAATATAGCATTCCCAACCCTCCCGCCCCACCCCACTCCCTCCGAGACCTCAGATACATCCACAGTCTTCGTCTGGACCTCGTGCCAGGCCGGGACTGTCCGTACTGACTGAGGCGCTGTCTTGAGCCGCTGGGTGGAGCAATGGCACTGTTAACGCACTGTTAGGGCACACTCAATGTTGTTTGGGTACACTATCGAGAATCAAAATTCAACACAGTGAAACTACTAGGGCACACTCAATGTTGTTTGGGCACACTATCTAGATGCAAAATTCAACACAGTAAAACTTTAGGGCGCACTCAAGGTGGTTTGGCCACACTATCTAGATGCAAAGTTCAACACATTAAAGCTTTGGCGGACGCTCAGTGTTGGTTGGGCACATTATCTAGATTCAGAATTCAACACCATGAAACTATTAGGGCACACTCAATATCGCTTGGCCACACTATCTAGATGCAAAATTCAACACAGTAAAACTTTAGGGCGCACTCAAGGTAGTTTGGGCACACTAGATGCAAAATTCAACACAGTGAAACTGTTAGGGCACACGAAATGTTGTTTGGGCACACTAACTAGATGCAAAATTCAACACAGTGAAACTGTTAGGGCACACTCAATATTGTTTGGGTACACTGTCTAGATGCAATATTCAATACAGTGATACTGTTAGGGCACACTCAATGTTGTTTGGACACACTGGGCCTCATTACGACCCTGGCGGTAAGGGGTTAACGCCAGCGTTAGCTGCGCCGACCCCTTACCGCCAACTACGAGGTCCCTTAGCGCCATGGCGCTTTTAACACCTGCTTTTAGCAGGTGTTAAAATCCATGGCGCTAAGGTACCATGGAGTTAATTACGCCACCGTAATTTACGGTGGCGTAATTAACGCCTTCCCCACTCCCATTATGCCCTATGGGGCAAAAATGGGAATGGGGAAGGGTAAATGGGGATTGGGGACTTACCGCCCCGCCGACCTCGGAATGGGGCGGTAAGTCCGCCAACCACCATGGCGTAAACGTAGTTTACGCCATGGTGGTAAAGTCACGGCCCAGGCGGTAACTTACCGCCTGGGTCGTAATGAGGCCCACTATCTAGATGCAAAATTCAACACAGTGAAACTATGAGGGCACACTCAATGTTGTTTGGTCACACAATCTAGATGCAAAATTAAATACAGAGATACTGTTAAGGCACACTCAATGTTGTTTGGGCACACTATCTAGATTCAAAATTCAACACAGTTAAACTTTAGGGCACACACAATGGTGTTTGGTCACACTATCTAGATGCAAAATTCAACACAGTAAAACTTTTAATTAGGAGTGGCAGGGCTTTCTGCAGTGAAGTGATTGCTTCAGTCACCGCCCGTGCCACACTTACTATATTGGTTGGTGCTGGTGGACGGCAGGCTACTGGCTTCTTGCTTCTGCTGCAGAAACCTGCAGACACTTCCTGAAACCGCCTCTGTTGGAGCCGCCCTTGGCCTTGGGGCCCTTAGCCGAAGGACTGCACCGGCAGAGGGCTGCCCTGGGAGGCTCAGATATGAACGGATATAGCAGCCAATCAGGCTAGGAGGGGGCGGGAACAGGCAAACCAGGAAGAGGGAGGGCGAGGGAGGGAGTGGGTCGGAGGGGAGAGCTAAGGGGCTGCGGCCTCGGTGGATGTACAGGCAAATTGCACAAAAATTGCCCGGAAAGGGTCAAGGCTGGACATACACTCACCAGGATGATTCCCAAGTAAAGAAACAGGCGCTGTGCACCGCGGGTCCATAGACCCATCTGAGGACAAATGGGCAGCCAATCAGGCTAGGCGGGGGCAGGAACAGGCAAACCAGGAAGACGGAAGGCGAGGGAGCGGGTCGGAGGGGAGAGCTAAGGGGCTGCAGCCTCAGTGGGGGTACAATCAAATTGCACAAAAATGGCCCGGAAAGGGTCCAGGCTGGACAAACACTCACCAGGAGGATTCCCAAGTAAAGTTATGATGCAATACCGATTATAACTATGCGCCTCATTACGAGTCCGGTGGTAAAACCGCCTGGTTACCGCCGGACTCGTATTACCATTCCGCCTCCGTGACTCCCGGAAATACCAGGGCATTAGGACCCTGGTGTCCTGGGAATCCCGGAGGCGGAATGGTGTAAATCCCCATGGGGAAGTGGAAACACCGGCTCCATCTTGTGATGGTGCCGGTGTTTCCACGTCCGCCTGCAGGTGGGCGGTGTTAAACCCGCAAGGTCAGACCTGGCAGGAACATCACCTCCCGCCTGCAGGAGTCGGGATCGGGCGGTCCGGAATTAACAGTGGCGGCGGGTTTACCGCCACTGTTATTTCCAGACCATCCGACCTGCAATGAGGCCCTATGTGTTTTTATGTTGAAAGGTTGAGATTTTAACCTGTATATCTTTTTCTTTGTTTTATGATTTGTTTATGTTATAAATATGTTTTTGTAAAGGTTTTTATTAAACCACAAACAAATAAAATAAAAATAAAAAATAAAAAGAAGGAATCCCAAGGGCTAATGTAGAGAGCCAGTTCCCCACATAAAGTGACATTGAAGATGAAGGAATGCCAAGGACACACCTAGGGGACCAGTTCCCCACATGAGGAGAAACGCTGAAGATGAAGGAACGCCAAGGACGCACGTAGGGGACCAGTTCTCCACATAAGGAAAACATTGAAGATGAAGGAAAGCCAACAACACATGTAGAGGACCAGTTCCCCACATGAGGAGAAATACTGAAGATGAGGGAAAGCCAAGGACGCATGCAGAGGACCAGTCCCCACATAAGGAGAAACATTGAAGATGTGGGAACGCCAAGGACCCACATAGGGGACCAGTTCTCCACATAAGGAAAACATTGAAGATGAAGGAAAGCCAACGACACATGTAGAGGACCAGTTCCCCACATGAGGAGAAACACTGAAGATGAGGGAAAGCCAAGGACGCATGCAGAGGACCAGTCCCCACATAAGGAGAAACAATGAAGATGTGGGAACGCCAAGGACCCACGTAGGGGACCAGTTCTCCACATAAGGAAAACATTGAAGATGAAGGAAAGCCAATGACACATGTAGAGGACCAGTTCCCCACATGAGGAGAAACACTGAAGATGAGGGAACGCCAAGGATGCATGCAGACGACCAGTCCCCACATAAGGAGAAACATTGAAGATGCAGGGACACCCAGGATATGTGTAGAGGACCAGTTCTCCACATAAGGAGAAACACTGAAGATGAGGGAACGCCAAGGATGCATGCAGAGGACCAGTCCCCACATAAGGAGAAACATTGAAGATGCAGGGATGGAGGCCACCAGGGGGCGCACAGGCAATGGCTGCCTGAGTGCACAGCTCCCGCCGAAGCCCGGGAATCCCGAGGGGATTGAGCCCCCCCCCCTGAAATCCCCCCGCAAGTCCAACCCAAGAGATTGACTCGGCACCCCCCCGGACCCCCAACGAGCGAAAGAGCGGAGCTTGAGCTCCCCGGGGAGCCGGAGTTCGTAACCCGCGGCGCCTGGGCGGGTGACGCAGCAGGACCAGAACGGCCTCAGTGCCACGAGTGAGGCGGTCCCTCCCCGGGCACGCACGGCCTCCCTGCCTGACCAGCCCTCACTCCCCCTACGACTGCCCCCCCTCTCGGGGTGCGGGGAGCGACCCGGTCGGGGTCCGGGCCCCCGAGACTTCGGGGACGCGGCCGCGGGGCGTGGGTCGGCTCCCTCCGCCCCTCCCCCCACAACCCGAGCCAGAGCATACCGCGCCGGGATCTCCCGCGCGGCCAGGAGGCAGCATCCGGGGGTCGGGAGCAGTGCCTCCGGGGACCCGGCGCCCCCCCCCCCCCCGGGAGTGAGAGGAAGGAGCGGGGCGGTCTCCCCCCCCCGGGAGGCATCATTGCGGGTGTTCGTGGCCGGCTGGAGCCCGGAGAAGCGGAGTTGGCGGAGCCCCGGGGGGCCTGGGATTCGCCCCCCATGGGTGAGCGGACGACGGGGTGGAGGCTCCCCTGCACCCCCGCTCGAGCGGAGAGGAGCCCCAGGAACACAAGGGCTAATAGTGTGGACTGCCGGCTGGGGGCACCGGACCCACGACCCCCTTGGGACACAGAGACAGCACAGCCTGAAGCAGGGGTGACCCGGGTGCGAGGCCCCCGCCAGCCGCTGGTGGGGCGTGTGCCCGGCCAGAGGTGACCCCCCCAAGACCTGCGGCGTGAGCCACGGCGCCCCTTCCCCCCCTAGCTCTGCGGGGAGGGCCCTTTTGGCCTGGAAGGTGGGGCCCCCTTGAATCGCCACCTCCCCTCCTCATGGAGACCAGAGGAGGCCCCAGACTACCACGAGGCATTTGAAAAGGGTGAGAGGCCCCCGCCTGGGCACAGGTGGGGCGTGTGCCCGCCCCCCTGGACTTTGACACCCCATTCAGGGCATCTGAGGAGCGTACAACCCAAGCAAGGAGGGACTGGCCAGCAGGGGACCCCCCGCCCCCCGCCGGGGCCGCAGGGATCCGGACGACAGGACACAGGAAAGAACCACATGAGCTGGAGGGAAGCCTTACAGAGATACCGCTTCCAGGAGGTTGTAAGAAGTGACAAAGACTTGAACTGCGAAGGGACCATGGCCCAATCCTGGGACGCAGCCCCCTCCTCGGCGGCAATGGAAAGGGGCTTCGCCTCGATCTTACAGGAAATCAGGGACATGCGCTCCGACATTGGTCAATTTTCTCAAATTTCTGGGCAAAGGGTGGATAAGATCGAGGACAGACTGCTACAGGTCGAATCCAACCAATCCTCTACAGCAGTCCAAGACGTACAATACAGCATGAGGCTGGAGGCCCTGGAGAAGAGGGACGAGGAAAGGTCCCGGCAGATGGATGATTTCAAAAACAGGGAGAAGAGGAACAACCTCAGAATCTTTGGGGTGCCCGAAACGGAAGGGGAAACGGAGAGGGACGTCACCCGAGCAGTACGAGACATCATCACCCTCCTGTTCGCGGAGGAGATGACAACTGAGCTAACATTCGACAGGGTGCACAGGGCGCGTGGCAGGGCCGGGGCCCCCCGGTCGATTCTGGTCCGGTTCCACTATTACTCGGAGAAGACGAAAGGTGCTGGAGGAGGCCAGAAAGGCTAGGGAAATCACCTATAACGCCGCCCAGGTCTCCATATACCAAGACCTCTCCGCCTATACGCTGGCTAGGCGTAGGATGTGCCGCCCTCTTACACAGGTGCTTAAGGAAAAAGCAGTGCGCTACAGATGGGGCTACCCTTTGTCCCTGACTTTTGAATACATGGGCCAAAGATTGACCCTGATCACGGAAGAGGACATAAGGGGAGCCATACAAGAGTATACAGTGGATACGAACCCCCGGAGGGGCCCGTCGGGGCCGGAGCATGGCAGAACCAGTGGCTCTGGTCCGTCCGGTGAGAGGAGAAAGCGCACCGGTGCGAGGAAATTCAGGAAAATGAACACCCCCTCCCCATGAAAGGACGGAGAACGTAACGACTCTGAGGACTGAGCACGGGGGCACCCTGGTGTGCCCTGGTCGGAGGGACGCAGACTCAGAGGACTCACTACTAACAACGTCCCTACGATCTGCAAGTAGGTGGGGTCCACAGAGGGGTCACAAACGCGGGGGGATCTTAGGGGGCTCAAGGAGATGAGCGTCTTATGCAGATTGCCTGGCCGAGGTGGGCAGGCTGGTGGTTCGGCCAAAAGCCAGCGATGGCAGAACTACTTGGCTGGACGTCGGGGCGGGGGGGACACGGGAGTTGGGGAAGTTCAGTTACGGTTCGGGGAGGGGGGGCAGTTGGGGTTTTGTTTCAGGCCCACCCGGGGGGAGGGGGTGGGGGGAGAAGGGGAACACAGAGCTGAAATAACGGAGCATGCGGGGAAGAGCCCCGGGAAGACGTTAACCGAGAGAGAGGAACATAGAGACCATGGCTGACAGTCTGCCCGCCCTGGGTGTGGGCTCACTTAATGTACTTGGCTTAAATACCCCCACTAAGAGGTCCCTGGTCTGTAGGGAATTTAGAAGTGCACACCTGGATTTTCTCTTCGTGCAAGAGACTCACTGGCCACGGGGGAAGGAGCCCAAACTGCGGGGAGGGGGAATTGGCGAGGTTTACAGTGCACCCCACAAGTGCAAAAAGAGAGGGGTCGCCATCCTAGTAGCGAAGCATGTGGGCTTCGAGGATGAAGCCACGCTGAAAGACCCAGGGGGCCGCTACATGCTGGTGCGGGGGTCCCTGCAGGGGGCCCCACTGACCCTAGCCGTCATTTATGGCCCAAACGAAGGCCAAGGCCAATTCTGGGAGGAGGTGGGGGACAAACTCAAGTACTTCGTCCATGGCACGGTGGTTGTGGGGGGGGGGGGACTTCAACATGGTTCTGGACCCCGCCCTGGACAGGAAACGTGCAGGTCCGCTGTCCTCCAGGGCAGCAGACGAGATCATGGCGCACAATTTCCAAAGAGTCAACTTAGAACTGGGTCTGCTGGACACAATCCCTGTCCCCAGAACAGACTCCCCCTCTTTTACATATTACTCAGCCATCCACACGTCGTTCTCCAGGATAGACTACATCTTGGTGGACGAGACCCTACACCCATTTATTTCAGGACACAGGGTCGACCCCGTCCCCTGGTCTGACCACGATTTGGTCCGAGTCACTATAGCAAGGGGAGGACTATGCGAACGCAGAGGGAGATGGAAGTGCAACGACTCCCTGTTAAAGGACGAAGCCCTAGCCCAGGAGGTCCTCGAGGCCATCACGGAATTCTTTGAACTCAATGACAACGGGGAGGTGGGTTTACACACCCTCTGGGACGCCTTTAAGGCGACCCTACAGGGAATCTTGATCAAAATGGGAGCCCAGAAAAAAAGAGAAAGGGAGGCCCAGGAAAGGTATCTTAGGGAGAAAATCGCCCAACTCCAACCTGAGGGTCTTCCCAAGGTTCCCCTAGACCGCGATCAGGTGACCGCTCTGGACAATTATAGACTCCAATTGAAGTATCTCCTCTTCCACAAGACAGAGAGGAGTCTTCAACTGGTCAAACAGAAGTACTACGAAAAAAGGGACAGGGCGGATAGGATTCTGGCTTGGAAACTGAGGGAGGTGCAGAGAAGCCGATTAGTGAAAGCAGTAAAGAAGGAGGCGGGAAAGGTAGGCTACGACACACCCCACATTGGCGAGGCCTTCCGCCGATATTATGAGAAACTATATTCGTCTGAATATAATGGGGAGGAGGCGGAGATGGAGGGGTTCCTGAACTCGATCCAGATCCCGGCCCTGACCAGGGAGATGGCGGAGGGGTTGGAGGGCCCTGTGACCGAGGACGAGGTGGAGCGCGCGATTAGTGGGATGAAGGTGGGCACTTCCCCGGGCGAAGACGGTTATTCGGTCTACTTCTACAAAAGGTTTCGCTCGACCCTTTCCCCCCACCTTGTAAAAGTGTTTAACGCGGTGCTGGAAGGGGGGTCCCTCCTGGACTCCATGATGGAGGCAATTATTGTGGTGCTCCCCAAGGACGGCAGGGACCCCAGGGAATGCTCCTCCTACCGACCCATCTCCCTATTGAATGTCGATGTAAAGATCCTGGCCAAGGTGCTTGGGGGGCGTTTGGAGGGGGTCTTGCCGAAGCTGGTCCACAGAGACCAGGTGGGGTTCATTAGGGGAAGACATGGCTCAGACAACATCCGGAAAACTATAGACTTGATGCACTATGCCCAGGGGTCGGATTTGGACGCGAGCGTCCTGTCCCTAGATTCGGAAAAGGCGTTTGACAGGGTGGAGTGGAGATTCATGGAACTTACCCTCCAGAAAATGGGCTTTGGGCCACACATCAGGGATTGGGTGGCGGCTTTATACAGAGCCCCAAAGGCCAGAGTCCAAGTGAATGGCAGGTTGTCGGAGCCCTTCCCCCTTTCGCGGGGGACAAGGCAGGGATGCCCACTCTCCCCTTTAATCTATGTCCTCTCCATGGAACCCCTGGCCATAGCAGTCAGAGCTCACTCAGAGATTAAGGGGATTAGGAGGGGGAGGTGGAATTTAAGCTCTCCCTGTTCGCAGACGATATTCTGGCTTATTTGGTTGACCGAGATCCTCGCTCCCCGCACTCCTGTCCCTGATGACTGCTTTTGGGCGCTTCTCAGGTCTCAAGATCAATGCGTCCAAATCAGTCCTGCTCCCCATGAGAACCCGGGACCCGGGCTTGGACCCTCTGGCCAGCCTGGAAGGAATAACAGTGGGGAAGGCCTCCATTCGATACCTGGGAGTCCTCCTCACCCGGGACTTATCCAATCTTGCCCCTGCCAACTACGACCCCGTTGTGTCAGGAGTCACTGCAGATTCAAGGAGGTGGAGGTCAATGATCCTGTCCTGGTACGGCCGCATGACGGCAGTGAAGATGAACATTCTCCCGCGATTATCATATCTTTTCACCGCCCTCCCAACTGTAGTCCCCGACCGGACCTTCAGGGTCCACCAGAATGCGGTGCGGGAGTTCATATGGCAGGGCAAGACCCTGAGGACCGCAAATAAGGTCTTGACCTTACCGAGGGAGGAGGGAGGGTTCGGGTTGCCAGACTTTCAACTTTACTTCCGGGCCGCCCAGCTGTGCGTCCTCCTGGAACACATGAAAGAGGGGGTGGGCACTTACTGATCCTATTTGGAGGACATGGATGCTCTCCCACTAAAGGTTCGGGACCTCCTGTGGGCCCCTAGCAAGTTCATCCCGAACAGACTTAAATCTCATCCAACCTTGGGAGTTCTCTGGACGATCTGGAGGGAAAGCCCCCGACGGCACACCTAACATCGTGGCCGTCACCGATGTCATCGCTCTGGGGTCACCCCCTCAAACTGGGAAGTAGGGGGTTCCGCAACGCCCAGTCGTGGTCCGACTTGGGAATGGAGTGGGCGGGGCAAATGTTTAGGGAGGGGGAATTCCGACCATATGAGGAACTGAGAGACGCCCTCGGTCAGGGGTCCCTCTCCATATTTGAATACATCCGCTTGAAGGGAATCCTATGTGACCAGGCCTGGGGCCAGAACCTGAAAAGACAGCTGACCCCCTTCGAGAAACTCCTGGACTCGGCAACCTCCAGGAAGGGTGCGGTATCAGGGATGTATGGCTCCTGAACATGGTTAACCTGGGGGAGAGAAGGTGTTCCGCACTTTCTGGAATGACTTAGCGGGGGAAGAGATCTCGGAGGACGCCTGGTCGAGGATATTTAAAATAGCTTTCCATGGGGACTTATTCACAGCGGACATGGAACACAACTTCAAGATCCTACAGGGGTGGCACAGAGACCCTGTGAAGTTGTCTAAAATGTTCACGGGAGTGTCCCCCGCATGCCCAAGGGGATGTGACCAGGTCGGTACGAGAGGGCACATGCGGTGGCACTGCCCGAAAGCTCAGGCATACTGGGAGAAGGTGAGGGGCTGGATCGCCGAAGTTTCTGAAGAGCTTCTCACCCAGAACCCCCTGACAATTCTGCTGGGCCTCCCCCCGGAAGGCACGGACATACCCCGATACCCTAGAATGTGGGAAACAATGTTGAGGGCGGGAAGGGTTGCACTGGCCCAGAAATGGAAGAGCCCGGAGACCCCTTCGAAGGAGGACTGGCTAAAAAAGGTAAAAAACATGTTCCTGATGGATAAATTGACGGCAATGATGAACAATGACTTGGGTTCTTTCCAAGCAAACTGGTACGGGGTACAGCAGACATGGGGTTGGGATGTGCATTGATCCTCAGGGTGGGAACAAGGAGTGGACAGGGCCCACGGCCCAGGGGACGATGGTAGTTAATCAGCCATTCACGTAGTCAACGCTCTCGCTCTTTCTCGAGCTCCAGACCTTCGGAGCTTTCAAAGCGGCTCCCCAGCAAGATGCTTCTATGGGGACTACGTTTTTTGGTGGGGTGGGTTTGTTTGGGGAGGGTGAGGGGGGGTTTGGGCCAGTTATTTGCACAGTTCGTGAAAATGTCTTGCGCCTTTTTGTTATATTATGAAAATGCCAATAAAACAAAGTTTAAAAAAAAAAAGAAGATGCAGGGACACCCATGATGTGTATAGAGAAGCTATTCTCCACATAAGGAGAAACACTGAAGATGCAGGGGCACCCATGATGTGTATAGAGAAGCTATTCTCCACATAAGGAGAAACACTGAAGATGCAGGGGCACCCATGATGTGTATAGAGAAGCTATTCTCCACATAAGGAGAAACACTGAAGATGCAGGGGCACCCATGATGTGTATAGAGAACCTGTTCTCCACATAAGGAGAAACACTGAAGATGCAGGGACACCCATGATGTGTATAGAGAACCTGTTCTCCACATAAGGAGAAACACTGAAGATGCAGGGACACCCATGATGTGTATAGAGAACCTGTTCTCCACATAAGGAGAAACACTGAAGATGCAGGGACACCCATGATGTGTATAGAGAAGCTGTTCTCCACATAAGGAGAAACACTGAAGATGCAGGGACACCCATGATGTGTATAGAGAACCTGTTCTCCACATAAGGAGAAACACTGAAGATGCAGGGGCACCCATGATGTGTATAGAGAACCTGTTCCCCACATAAGGAGAAACACTGAAGATGCAGGGACACCCATGATGTGTATAGAGAACCTATTCCCCACATAAGGAGAAACACTGAAGATGCAGGGACACCCATGATGTGTATAGAGAACCTGTTCTCCACATAAGGAGAAACACTGAAGATGCAGGGACACCCATGATGTGTATAGAGAACCTGTTCTCCACATAAGGAGAAACACTGAAGATGCAGGGGCACCCATGATGTGTATAGAGAACCTGTTCTCCACATAAGGAGAAACACTGAAGATGCAGGGGCACCCATGATGTGTATAGAGAACCTGTTCTCCACATAAGGAGAAACACTGAAGATGCAGGGGCACCCATGATGTGTATAGAGAACCTGTTCCCCACATAAGGAGAAACACTGAAGATGCAGGGACACCCATGATGTGTATAGAGAACCTATTCTCCACATAAGGAGAAACACTGAAGATGCAGGGACACCCATGATGTGTATAGAGAACCTATTCTCCACATAAGGAGAAACACTGAAGATGCAGGGACACCCATGATGTGTATAGAGAAGCTATTCTCCACATAAGGAGAAACACTGAAGATGCAGGGACACCCATGATGTGTATAGAGAAGCTATTCTCCACATAAGGAGAAACACTGAAGATGCAGGGACACCCATGATGTGTATAGAGAAGCTATTCTCCACATAAGGAGAAACACTGAAGATGCAGGGACACCCATGATGTGTATAGAGAAGCTATTCTCCACATAAGGAGAAACACTGAAGATGCAGGGACACCCATGATGTGTATAGAGAAGCTATTCTCCACATAAGGAGAAACACTGAAGATGCAGGGACACCCATGATGTGTATAGAGAAGCTATTCTCCACATAAGGAGAAACACTGAAGATGCAGGGACACCCATGATGTGTATAGAGAAGCTATTCTCCACATAAGGAGAAACACTGAAGATGCAGGGACACCCATGATGTGTATAGAGAAGCTATTCTCCACATAAGGAGAAACACTGAAGATGCAGGGACACCCATGATGTGTATAGAGAAGCTATTCTCCACATAAGGAGAAACACTGAAGATGCAGGGACACCCATGATGTGTATAGAGAAGCTATTCTCCACATAAGGAGAAACACTGAAGATGCAGGGACACCCATGATGTGTATAGAGAAGCTATTCTCCACATAAGGAGAAACACTGAAGATGCAGGGGCACCCATGATGTGTATAGAGAAGCTATTCTCCACATAAGGAGAAACACTGAAGATGCAGGGGCACCCATGATGTGTATAGAGAAGCTGTTCTCCACATAAGGAGAAACACTGAAGATGCAGGGGCACCCATGATGTGTATAGAGAACCTGTTCTCCACATAAGGAGAAACACTGAAGATGCAGGGACACCCATGATGTGTATAGAGAACCTGTTCTCCACATAAGGAGAAACACTGAAGATGCAGGGACACCCATGATGTGTATAGAGAACCTGTTCTCCACATAAGGAGAAACACTGAAGATGCAGGGACAACCATGATGTGTATAGAGAAGCTGTTCTCCACATAAGGAGAAACACTGAAGATGCAGGGACACCCATGATGTGTATAGAGAACCTGTTCTCCACATAAGGAGAAACACTGAAGATGCAGGGGCACCCATGATGTGTATAGAGAACCTGTTCCCCACATAAGGAGAAACACTGAAGATGCAGGGACACCCATGATGTGTATAGAGAACCTGTTCCCCACATAAGGAGAAACACTGAAGATGCAGGGACACCCATGATGTGTATAGAGAACCTGTTCTCCACATAAGGAGAAACACTGAAGATGCAGGGACACCCATGATGTGTATAGAGAACCTGTTCTCCACATAAGGAGAAACACTGAAGATGCAGGGGCACCCATGATGTGTATAGAGAACCTGTTCTCCACATAAGGAGAAACACTGAAGATGCAGGGGCACCCATGATGTGTATAGAGAACCTGTTCTCCACATAAGGAGAAACACTGAAGATGCAGGGGCACCCATGATGTGTATAGAGAACCTGTTCCCCACATAAGGAGAAACACTGAAGATGCAGGGACACCCATGATGTGTATAGAGAACCTATTCTCCACATAAGGAGAAACACTGAAGATGCAGGGACACCCATGATGTGTATAGAGAACCTATTCTCCACATAAGGAGAAACACTGAAGATGCAGGGACACCCATGATGTGTATAGAGAAGCTATTCTCCACATAAGGAGAAACACTGAAGATGCAGGGACACCCATGATGTGTATAGAGAAGCTATTCTCCACATAAGGAGAAACACTGAAGATGCAGGGACACCCATGATGTGTATAGAGAAGCTATTCTCCACATAAGGAGAAACACTGAAGATGCAGGGACACCCATGATGTGTATAGAGAAGCTATTCTCCACATAAGGAGAAACACTGAAGATGCAGGGACACCCATGATGTGTATAGAGAAGCTATTCTCCACATAAGGAGAAACACTGAAGATGCAGGGACACCCATGATGTGTATAGAGAAGCTATTCTCCACATAAGGAGAAACACTGAAGATGCAGGGACACCCATGATGTGTATAGAGAAGCTATTCTCCACATAAGGAGAAACACTGAAGATGCAGGGACACCCATGATGTGTATAGAGAAGCTATTCTCCACATAAGGAGAAACACTGAAGATGCAGGGACACCCATGATGTGTATAGAGAAGCTATTCTCCACATAAGGAGAAACACTGAAGATGCAGGGACACCCATGATGTGTATAGAGAACCTATTCTCCACATAAGGAGAAACACTGAAGATGAAGGACCTTCAAGGACATATGTAAGGGACCAGTACCCCACATATGGTGACACGGATGATGAAGGAACACTCAGGACTCATGTAGAGGACCGGATCCCCACATAAAGTGACACGGATGAAGAAGGAATGGCAAGAGCGAGTGTAGAGGGCCAGTTCCTTGTATGCTGGTGGAAAACTATTTCATTTAATAGGAATTCATTGTGAATGCTTGATGCAAGCATAAGCTGTGGAAGACATGCACACTTCTAATAACTGCCAAGTACAACAATTGACGTTTTTCTCCACATTTAAGACTGTGTTGTACTTTCGCAGCAGAAACGAGATACAGCCACTGCATAAAATGAAGCTGTATTCAAGTTCCAACCTTTCTGATACAGGGACATATGGAATTTACCAATTTGGACATGGCAATTCGTTTGAAATCTGGTGAGTGGCAGGTGTGTGTCTGAATGCTGAATTAGCGTTAGCAGAACTGCCAAACATTACCCAAACATACAGCCCTGGGGCATAACTTCAGCTCACTCGAGGCCGAAATGCAAATCAATGCAGAAAACCCTAAACGGCAATAACATGGGAAGTTCCCAGCAAGCAGCACAAACGCTTGCCTCTGTCACTGTCTCTTTCCGGAACATCCCATAATATATATATGCACGCAGTTCGACTACAGATTTTACTCATGTGTATAACTGATACTAGGTTTTTAGGTAGAAGCTTTTCGGGCTACCGAAATGCAAGAAAAAACAACCATATTCTACCAAACCTGACCGCCTGCTGTCCCCAGCTCGGAGAGAACTGCAAGTAAAAGAAACTGGACTCGGCATTTTAGAAGAAAAAAAACTCATTTAGAAGGCCAATAGTTCGGTGTTTTGTATAACTTCGTCTCTGCGTTAGGGTCCCGGCTGCGGTAAAGGCTACAGGAAGAGATGTAGTACGGCGAAGGGAACACAGGGAAGGAGGAAAAGCGCAAATACTTTATGTTTAAGAATTTCTTACCTACCGTTCATTATGACCTGTTAAACTGACCACCTAATGGCTTAGTTAAGTCCAGTGAAGTGCTTCGAGTTTGAACTGTTGACAGAGGGCTTCCAGGAGCTCAAGCATCAGATAGCGTGACATCAGTCACTCCCTGACCTGGCCTTCGTTCGAACACAAAGCGGTGCCATCTGGACTTTAGTGCCAGAGAGCAGTAAGTGCGGGACCCTCAGGCAGTGAACTCCCCAAAATGCCTCTTTACCTGAGTTTGGTTCTTTTCCCTTCCTTGCCTGGGCATATTCTATTAACAGTACCTGAACACCAGCCTTCTAGTTTCTTAGTTTACATACTCGACCTAAGAGGAATACACTTGCCCCAAGGTGACTGGGGACAATTTATTTACCAGGGCTTTTTGCAAAATGGTGCATCTCCATAAGCACGCTTCATATTTGGTGCAATGCTGTGAAGCATGCACAGTGAAACTTGTATTTGCCATTACTGCTAACAGTGCGTTTACATTAAATTAAAAATAAGTTTATAACATCCCCATACTCGCCAGCAAAGTCGAGTATTATGCAAATGGTACTCACCCTTCATAAAAACTACTCGCCAATGCTAGTTGGCTAGTAGATTTTGCAAGCCCTACTTCTATCTATTCACTCACACATCACGCTGCCCCAGATGTCAGTCTTCCCAACCTTCCAGCCCAGCATCTCACACTTGGCCCGATGCCTCACATATCCAGCATGCTCACACCTCAGGCTTACAGAAGCTGTCACTCATCCAACCCATTTTTCACACAGACCTGAATATATGTTTAGGAATTAAAGGTGCTATACTTTAAATATATTCAGCAAATTGTCACGAGGTAAACAAACAACTATTTGGGACCCGCTTCCACTTTTGCCAATTAAAGTAAGAGTATTCTGAAAGTCATTAAACCCTGATTGAAAACTCTGCAATGCTGGTTACAGGTACACATATCCATTTGTGAAAACATTTATCCACGTGTTATGTCTTAAGAAATAACTGATGCCAGGCAATAGACAGCATGTCAGTGGAAGATTGCCAAGCGAGTGGGACGCAGCTACAGAAGGAATAGGATGTCAATCGACGAGCTCCAGCAAGCCACACATAGCAAACAGTCCCACATTATGAGGACTACCTTCAACCAGCCCTAGCCTTTTCGATAGCCACCCTTTGGATTCTAGAGCTTGTAGTTTTCTATTCCTTATTATAAACAGCGGCCCACAATTCTCCGCAGACAGCACTGGCTCAATGGGGCCAATTGGCCACTATTGGCAGCCCCCTTTCAAGGAGCAACTGAAGAGTTTGCAGATTATTGCAACTCCCACAGTGTCCCATATGCACCATTGCCTAACCACAAACACTTACATCATGTCTGAATGTGAAGGGGAAGGGCACTATCCGACAGAGGAATCTGCCCGAACGTCCGCATGAATAGATGGATAGTTCCCTATAAGCAGGTCCAGTATAAAGAGCCCCAGCAGTCGAGCTTGGCTACTGCCGCTGCTTCACGTCCAGTCGGAAGTACTTAATAAAGGACAGTCATGGAAATAGTTCATACACGCGAGAATAGGAATCTGGGGATCAGGTTTCGGTGGAAAAAGGCCGGCAGCTGTCTCCAGGGCAGAACTAACGAAAGTCTGCTGCGTCCAAGCCCACCTACACACGTACATAGCCTAGCCGGATTATTAATAGGGCCGAGTTAACGCCACCCTGTCAGCTCCCTGCCTCCGCACTCACATTCCAATTGAGGAAAGCACCCATGTTACTCAAACAGCCTTACTCTTTGGTGGGGAGTCGTGAGAAGCAGTGCAAACGCAAACAGCTGACGGAAGCAGCACGAATCAAACATTTAGATACGAGGGCGATTTTAGCGGCTGGCAAATTCGCAGTATGAGAACTGCCTTCAGAACGACTCGGAATGAAGTCAGACAATTGCACTGCTAATAGTGCCTGCCCTTCCTTCCCGCCTGCCCGGCAAGGGCGCACACCTCATGATGAGCTCTCAGTGCGCGCTGCGCGGGTATTGGCCAGACCCCAGAGCCCAGACGCTGCAGGCAGCTCACCTGCAGAGCAGGCTGCTGCGGCCTGCGGCTGCCCCACACTTCCGCCCTATCCCCGCTGTCATGTTCAGTAAAGCCTAACGTGTGTTGTTTGGTTCGTTCTCCATACATTAGCTGGACATTAAATGCAGCTTATATTTTCTAAAGTTTATGTAGGGCAAGTGTGCAATTAAATTGCCACTAAAAAAGTAAATTACTTTTAAGTTAAAGCAATATAGCAGACTTGTTTTTAAACAGTTTTTAGTTTGACCTATTAGGACGCACTTTGCGCCACCTATAAGCCAAAACGATTGCATTAGAGTAAACATGGGAAGAAAAGGCATAGGAGGATGGATACTAAGCGTGTACGTGTTGTTTGGGTATTTGTTTTGGCTTGTGTATAAAGTATTAACATTTGCCAGGCACAGCTATTAGATACCCAGGGGCTCGCGCCATGTTGCACCTGCTACCACCAATGGCCAGCTAATGCCAGTACGGCAGTGCCTGCCAAGTGCCTTTCCCATGCCTACACAAAAGCCCAAACTGTTGGCATTGCCCATGCTTCTCTGTTTTGAAGATGATCCTTATGGAGTTTGATCATGGTGGAAGTGAATTCTCTCTCTCTTCCACCGTGCACCCACCCTTTTTTGTGCCCTGTGATCAAAAGTCCCAGTGCAGTGGTTTTGTTGGACTGTGCAGATGCGGTAGAGCGTTGTGGAGATTTTCTCAACTCTTTGGTTCTGTCTAAATATAATTTTAGAGCTCTCCTGACTTCCAGGGTGTGATGACCCCTTTCACCCGCAGAAGACAACTTGGGGAACAAAATGGATAGAGACGTTTCCTGATTGATGTGGAACTCTGATACCACTTTTTTGGTGGAAAGGATGGGTTAGTTATAGCGTTCCCCCACATTTCTTTATCCTTGGTGGGGTACAGTCCTCTGGGGTCCTGGTCATTGCACGATGCCTGTCCTTTGGCTGTGCCACCTCCTGAGACGGTGAGATGGCCTCAGAGATGTTTGGACTACTTGTGTCCAGAGGGGTCGGGAAGATACTTTGGTGGGCAAGGTTTGTAGTTCCCCGCCCTGCCTAAGAGGTTTCTCATGCGTAGGTGCTCTGCTTGTGACAGCTCTGTTAGGTATTCCTCCTTAAGTGGGTACTTCTGGGTATGATTTCTCACTCTCTAACTAGGTTCCAAATACAGTGTTTTTGGGATGGGGCTGAGGACCTAAGAACAGCCACCATAGTTGGAGCACCAACCCCATCTGTCTAATCACAGTTGTTGATCTTGGGCATATAGCTCCCCAAAGGCCCGTCTAGCTTTAGCAAATAACGTCTACCAGCAACTTTAGGGAACATAACACCCATCAGTTGCGTCATCAGCGCCTCTTGTAATATTTACTTCTCTGACTGACAGTGTTTCTGCCTAGGTCCACATCAGAGCTGCTCTAGCCTGTAGTTTAACCTGGCTACTTTACAACAGTGTTTCTTATGATATCACGGTGGCAAAAGGACTACGGTTCTACAGGAGTACATGGAATGAGTAGTGGTTAAACTGCCCATACCAGAGGCAATCTCTGTCATACAAATGAAACAGACACATGCCAGAAAGTATACCTCCTTCACCTCTTGTGGTAACGTGGGCCAAGGGCACTCTTTATCATTAAGAGAGGCCGAAGCTGATAACAGTAGCAACCCAAGTGCAATGGTTCCAAAATAAAAGAATGCCCAATCAAGGTGATGTAAAATAGAGTCTTTTAAATTGAACAATAAAAATGAAATCAACAAAGTAGAAAACACTAGAAAAACCGACCCCTGTAAAAGCAAACACAGAGAATGCAGATTTTTTGGGAAATGGCCCTCTGGGTAGATAAACAGAGGTTAGGCACCCAGATTGGGCAATAATGTCAATGCTCAATGTTCTTGGAAGAAAAAGATGGAGAAGGGGGCTTAAAAAGTCACTATGTTTCCAAAAGTGGACTGGGGGTGGGAAGGGCCTCTTCACAGTATGTTATTGTTATCTGTGGGGCTCAGCAGCGTTGAGCCTGGATTTTATGCATCGAACCGGTAGACTGGGCGCTTTCGGCACCAAACTAGTGTCAAGTCGAGTCCAACGCAGCATTGTTGTTCAGTAGCATTATCAGCTTGTGGGTGAAAGACAATGTTGGGTCAGCAGCGCTGTTATACTCAGCACCTTTGAGTGCAGAGAAGCAGAGACTGGCCTTCATGTGCGATTAGGCTCAGCTGGCACAACACTGTGCCGTAGTACAGCAGATGTGTTCAGATGGGGATACTATAAGAGTTGGTAGGTCTCCGGTACAGAGAAGACACCGTTCAACGCAAGCATTGGGAGAAACATGGAGATACAGAGGCGGTCATGCGTCGAGGTCATAGATGACTCTGGTGGTTCATTTGCAGCAACATGCATGGTGTCGAAAATGCCCAAAATAGCATCAAGGCAGCTAAGGAAAACAGAGGGAGTCAGGAGTCACTTCCTTGGTTCTGTGGTTGCTGGAAGTCCCAATTCAAGAGCTCCAAGATAAGGCGAGTCCTCCAGTTCTGCACTCCCACTCCAGGGATCTTAGCTGGGACCCATATGGTATCTTTCAATCCAGTGAGCAGGAGCCTGGATCCAGTACAGTTAGTAGAGAAGCCTTGGTCCAGCAGCAGTTCACCCCAATTCTTCCTGGGGATGGTTCGGGGACAGAACCCTCTTCTGCCTTGGATATCTTCTGTCTTCACCTCTATGGCAGAGGACTTTGGAATGGAATACACTCCCAACAGAGGTCCAAACGTGTATCCTTTTTCTTCTCTTGCATAAAAGGGTGTCCTGTTTCCACAACAGTATTTACTTCAAAGTAATTTACTTCAAAGTAATTACTTCGAAATCACTTTGAAAAAATACACTTAGTTGTGGGTTAAGAGGTAAAAAGGGGATGGGAAGGAGGTGGGGGTACGGGAAGTAGTGAAGGTTAATGGGAATATGGGGGGGAACCCCAAATAAAAAAAATAAAAGAAATCGAAGTGAAATTTCGAAGCAATTACTGTCGTTGAAATGACATGGAACCAATAAAAGAATGAAGCAGTGCCCCCCTTCTTTTAAAGGCAAAATGTCACATTGGATTGGTATAAAGTAAGTTAGCTGTAAACTGTCCAATCCAGGTTGTCGTACCAAGTGCTCTTTGTCTTATAACATCAAACCCAGAGTACCTATCTTGCAGGAAATGGAGGGAGAGGAAAAAGGAAGCGAGCCCTAAGAGAAAGCAAGATGGAGAGGCCCTTCCCCTGGCCTACTTCTCCCTTCTCACTGCTCTAACTCCAGCCCCCTTCCCATGCCTTCTGGCTTCAAAGAGATTCCAGTTGTCAGCACCCTGGTGTGAGGGAGGCATTGTTATGGCAGTGCTGCATTTTCAAACTCGGCTTCCCAGGCAAGCTCCAGGGGGGATGTGTCTGTGCCTTGGGGGAAGGTGTTCCTGCAGGAAACTCAAAGGGGTATCATCCTGGCTATTGCTTCACGTTGCTGTAGTGGAGACAGTCAGACCAGACACTAATAAACGTCCGGCATAATATTTAATTTTTTTGTATTTATTTTGCATTTTTTTTAAAGCGCTCATACAGCCCGGGGGCGTTGAGGCGCTGTTACAGGAATATGTCTCTTAGTTGCGTATTTATAACGCGGACCCGGGGATCAAACCTGTGTTTCTTCGTGTCGTCTTGTTTCCAAGGCGAGCACGTTGCCACTGAGCTGTCCTCCCAGGACATAGCTGGGCCTAGTCAAATAATGACTCTGTGACTCTCTTTCAACGGCAGAGTCATTGCAGACAAAACCTGTGTACACACATCACTCTCCTCTTCCAACTCCTGGACAGGTTTTCTTTGGAAAAACATCAGTGAGCTTCAGCATTTGTGATCTATGCTACTGCTGTCAGTCTTTCCTCTCCAGTGTCCCCTCGGCAGCTGCAGCACAGAGCACAAGTTGGCAGTTTCACGGTTTGATCAGATCGCCTTTGGGTGTCATTGGGCAGTACTGCTTGCCCCTTCCTTCAGGCCAGCTTCAGGCAGTGAGATTGTGCTGATGTTCTCATACTTTTCTTGCTTCTGCTCTCCCAGGGCTCTCAAATCATCAGCAGCTCTGGTACAACATACACAAAAGCCCAAATACATGTACCAGCTGTAACTGAAGTTGCTGGACTCGTTCCTGTGCTTTGAAGGGCCTGCATCCTCGATCATGTGATCCTCAACATTGAGGGCATGCTCCCTGTTGTCTAGCCACAGTTCTTCATCTTATTTGTGATGCCCTCAAGAGTTAATTTCTTGCTCAGGATTCTGAAAAGATTATGTGTTTTTGTGTGCTACACCGAATATACTTAAAATAAGGATTGGTTTCGGATGTTGGGTGGCCTGGCTTTCTGATAGGTTGTATGCCTGGTAAACATACTACCTTGGGATGGGGGTATTAGGGCTTGGGTGAGCACATGTATGTGAGGACACAGTGCAGTCTCCTGAAAAAGGGTCTCCTACTAAAGCCCTCGCAGGACAAGGCGGCAGTGTTGAATGACGCAGGTGTTTGGCAACGAAGGGGTCTGCGGCGCAGACAGTGAGTGCAGACGATTCACCCTCCTGTCTGCGGCAACCAGGTAAGAAGATGGGGAGTTTGCTTGCTCTGCGCTTCTTAGCCCTTCTGACTGCGCCTCTCCCCTGACTGTGTCCCCCCTACCCTTGCGTCCAGTGCCCCTACCCTTGCTGGGTGCGCTTCCCTGTGATTCCACCTGCACTGTCCCCACACACACCTCCCTGAGTTCCACTCTCACCCTTGCATCCTTGTCCCCCCTTGTACTCTCCCTATGTGGCCCCCATATTCCTTGATCGGGTGTGCACCCGCGCCCTTCTATCCTTGCCTGTTGCGAGCGAGTCCTTGGCCTGTGTGGTCCCTTTCAACCACTGATCGCGTGTGTGTCTGCGCCCTTCCATCCTTGGCATCGTTCGCTAAGCGTCCCTGACTTGTGTGATCCCGCTGTCATGATTCACTGTTTCCGACTCTTTTGGACTTCATGGTCCATCATGCACCGCAAAGTCGTACCTGCTATCCTACCAACATGGCCGACACCAGAGAAACGCTGCTGTCTAGTGTTTACTCAAGATTTGTTGCTTCCTAGAAAGCAGCCACGCCCCGCGGCTCTGCACGTCTCAATGCTAACCTTCCGAGTACCCGACAAGTGCGTTCATAACTTCCTTTCTTCTTCCGTGCTACTCCTCTGATAGTTATCGGTCCCAAATTCCTTCCTGGTGTACTTATCTTGCTCCTGGCGCTCCGGCCTGAGGGTCCGCTCGTTTCTCTCTCTCCCCGGGCCATCGGTCCAGTCCTTCTGTGCTCGGACACTGATTGCTGCAATCCGCGAGCATTACTACTCCTCCCTGGTTCCTAGATCCATCCCGGGCATTGACTGTTACTCACCTTAGCTTCCTGTAATGCTGAACATTTACCTTCTCTCCGAGGCTGGTGTCCGGTCTACACACTGGAGGCAGAGGATACTCGACCATACCTGTATAAGTCCTGAACGTCCAGGAACAAAGAAAGACCTCCAAGAAAGAAGACAACACAAGACAAACAGGTGAGACAAGGGGCAGAGTGTGACAGTTTGAGACGCCACAGACTTGATAAAGAATTCAATATGGAGGCTGCTGTCCAGGACCTCATGAGAGGCATGCAAGAATTCACAACAGAGGTTCAGAACCTCAAAGCCGAAAATGCAGCGCTAAAACAACTCGTGCTATCCAGAGACTCAGCATTCCAGGAAAATGGGCCTCATTCCGAGTATGGCGGTAAGGGATAGCGGCCACCGGTAACGAGACCGGTGGCGGTGATCCCTTACCGCCATACTCCGAGTTCCCTTTGCGCCCTCGCCCTTAACGCCTGCTTTGAGCAGGTGTTAAAGTCGAGGGCGCAAAGGGGCCTCCAAGCCAATAACGGTGACCGTAATGAACGGTCACCGTTATTTGCATCTTCCCCATTCCCATTGAGCCCTATGGGGGCTCATTTGGGAATGGGGAAGAGCCTTGGTGAATGGGGAATTACCGCCCCGCCAACCTTGGAATGGGGCGGTAATTCCGCCATCCACCAAGGCGCTGCCGGTCCGGGTACGGCGTCAACCAAGGCGTTAATAGCGCCATTGGTTAGCGCCGTACTCGGAATGAGGCCCAATGCCTTGCTAGGGGGCATAGTGGACAAATACGATGGTTCCTCTAAGGCACTGCATTCCTTCCTTGTTTCTTGTCTGGTGCATTTTACATTTAAACCCTACTATTTTTCCAAAGTGGGATTTATAATCTCACATTTCTCTGGAAATGCTTTAGCCTGGGCAACTTCCTTGGTGAATGCGGGAGACCAGCTCCTGGACAACTATGACGGATTTGTGGCAGCCTTCAAAACCATGTTTGACCGCCCTGAACAAGTGTACAGTGCACAGGAAAAGCTGTTGGAGTTCCAACAAGGAAATCAAGACATGTTGTCTTATGTAACACACTTCAAGCAATTGGCTAAGGAGGCAGATTGGTCCCAGGAGGCCTGCTTTACTTTGTTTCGTCGAGGATTAAACAAGGAAATCACGGATGAATTGGCTAGCATAGCCCGTCCAGGTTCTTTCCAGGCTTTGATAGATTTGTCTCTACAAATTGATTTCCGAATCCAAGAGAGAAAGGCAGAGAAAAAAAAAGACACAAACAGTTCGACCAAAGATTCCCGTGGATTATCCCAGCCCCAAGGAAACAACCTCTCCACACCCCTCTGATCCTGAACCCATGAAACTAGGCTCCTTGCAGGTCCAATCTCTCCTCAGGAAAGGATTTGTAGGATCAACAATGGACTTTGTATGTATTGTGCTTCTGATAAAAATCTTGTACATAATTGTCGGATAGCTCCACCTAGGCGTTCGGGAAACGCCAGCTCCCAATCTTGAACGGAGCCCAGCTTCGGGGGAATGGTACTTGCTCCACTTCTTCACCTTCCTTGAACTGTCTTCATCAAAACACCTTGGTGGTTCTACAAGCATTCTTGTCTTCCGCCAATAAGGAGACACATTCCATCCTGGCCCTAGTTGATTGTGGTGCTATGGGAATATTCTTGGACCACGAATGAGCCTTAAAGCACAACATTGCTTGAGAATCCAAAGAAACAATCCAGGCAGTCGAAGGGATAGATGGGAATCCACTGTCTTCTGGACCCATAACCGAGCAAACCATGGAACTATTACTCTCAATAAATAACCATCAGGAGATGCTTCGTTTTAATAGCATAAAGGCAGCTCATTACCCAATGGTTCTGGGCATGCTCTGGCTTCAAAAACACAACCCATACAATAATTAGGCGGCCGGATCCTTATTTCTAGGTTCCGAATTCTGTCTGTCTCATTGTTTATCCCAGAATGTTTTACAGACCATATCCACAGAATCCCAGATCCCTGAACAACCTTCTATATGTGTTTCCAACATTACCCAAGTTCCGGAGATTTACCAACAATCCTCAGATGGTTTTTCGACAGCCATTGTTCAACCGCCCCATCGACAAGAAAATTGTGCCATCGATACTAAATCTCCACAGTTATACCATTTGGAAGGATGTTTATTCTTTCTGAGCCAGAAAAAAGAGCACTACATGAATATCTGGACACCAATCTCGCCAATGGAACCATCTGTCTTTCTAAGTCTCCTGCTGGGTCCTCTTTGTTCTTTGTGCCCAGAAAGGAGACCCAGGAACTCCGACCATGCCTGGATTATCGGGGCCTTAACCAATGCACTCTCAAGGACCGCTATCCTTTACCACTCATTTCAGACATATTGGAAGCAGTACGTGGCGCTGTAATCTTTTCCAAACTTGACTTTCAGGGCGCTTACCATCTCATCTGCATAAAGGAAGGCGATGAGTGGAAGACCGCCTTCAGGACGCCCTTTGGTCAATTTGAATACCTTGTTATGCCATTTGGCCATGCCAACGCTCCCGCAGTTTTTCAGCGCTTCATGGACAGAGTCATTTCAGATATGCTGTTCCTCTTTGTCATTGTCTACCTAGATGACATATTGATATATTCCAACGACCCCAAAGTACATCAAGAACACGTGACCTTGGTTTTACAACGCCTGCAAGAGAATACACTGCTGGAAAAACCATAAAAGTGTATCTTTCATGCGCCAACAGTCCATTACCTGGGATTTGTTTTGAGTTCCAAAGGAATAGAAATGGATTCCGCCAAGGTAGACTCAATCCTTTCATGGCCGGCCCCTACAACAGTAAAACAAATTCAATCTTTCCTGGGCCTTGCAAACATTTATAGGAAATTCATTCCAACATTTTCTGCCATTGTACAACCTATAGTTGCATTGTTAAAGAAAGACATTCCTTTCAACTGGTCTGTTGTACAAGAGACTGCCTTTCAGGAACTAAAGCAAAGGTTTACTCAAGGTCCCGTCCTGGCGCAACGTGACACTAATAAACCCTTCCTGGTGGAAACTGATGCTTCAGATTACACAATTGAGGCAGTGTTAAAACAAGAATCTGAGGACAAAGAGGAACATCCCATTGCTTACCTATCTCAAACCTTCAATCCCAGTGAGACTCATTATTCAGTCCTGGAGAAGGAATTGCTCGCCATCCGGCATGCCTTTACTGAGTGGAGTCATCTGCTTCTGGGTGCCGAAATTCCCGGTTCAATTGCGAACTGATCACAGGAACTTACAGGTCCTGAAATCCCTGGAGTATAGGAACAATCGCCAGGCTCGATGGGCTTTCTTTTTTGCCCAGTATCAGTTTTGCATTCATCACTTATCCAGAACTACCAACATAATCGCTGATACCTTATCCAGACGCCCTGATTACGAACCAGTTGAGGCACGTGCCTTTCCTAAGATGTTTCCCGACACTGTTTTCGTGGTCCAGGCCAGCTCCTTGTTGGATAATGTCTGTGCTGAGACACCCTTTCAGATCTCTGGAAGGATTATACCAAGACCAACCAATGATCCCTAGTTGCTAAAGACCTTTTTAAGGACAAGAGATTGGCGATATCTACTCAGACCCTGAGAACCAAGATTATAAACCTCTGTCATGATACCTTCCATTCCGGGCATTGGAGCATTACAGACACTCTCCATCTCATCCAGAGACATTTTTGGTGGCCTAGAATGATCGATGGGGTGGAAGCATATATTCAAGCCTGCGCTGTCTGCAGTCAGAACAAGTGCGACAATAGAAAACCTGCTGGTCATCTCCATCAACCCACATTGCCAGAGCGTCCTTGGGAAATAATTGCCATGCCACTGATTTTATTGTGGAATAACCACCCTCCAAGTGCTTCACTACCATTCTAGTCACCATCGATCTATTCTCCCATATGGTCCACTTCACTCCCTTGTACAAGCTACCTTCAGCACAAGAAATGGCAGGGATATTTTTGAACCACATCTTTAGACTATATGGTCTCCCTTCCAAGATCATTTCAGACCGTGGGCCTCAGTACATATGCCGATTTTGGAAGTACCTGTGTCAGATGTTAGGTATTCAACGTGCATTATCTTCAGGCTACCATCCTCAATCCAATGGGATAACCGAATGAGTAAATCAGACCCTAGAACAATATTTACGATGCTTTGCAGGCAAGGTCCAGGATGATTTGTCAGTCTTAATTCCAGTTGCTGAGTTTGCATACAACACTCTGACCACTCTGCTATCAAGACAAGCCCTTTCTTCTGCAATAAAGGATTCCATCCATCTGTCCTGCCAACACTCCTACCTCATTCCACCCTGCTTCCTTCGGTTGATTCTTGGATTGAACATCTGGTCACTGTACATAAGGATGTTAAGAATCATTTGGAAAAAGCCAGAATGGATGTTAAAAGACATGCTGATAGCAGGAGGAGACCCGGTCCCGTGTATGCCACTGGCGACAAGGTCTGGCTTTCCTCCAAACTCTTGCCTCGACACTTGCATCCCAACAAATTGGCCCCTCGATTCTACTGGCCTTTTTCCATCAAGGAAATCATTAACCCGGTGGCATATCGACTTCAGTTACCCGAAACCTGGACGAAGATACATCCTGTTTTTCACACTTCCTATTACCCAACCCACCAGATCAGCTCATCGACCTACCCCTGTGGTCGTCAATGATCAGATTGAATTGGAGGTATCCAGGATATGTGATTCCAGATATAGAAGAGGTCGACTACAGTACTTGGTGGAATGGAAAGGCTATCCCCCAGCGAACGAAAATGGGAACCGGTGTCCAACATGAATGCCCCCCGTTTCGTACAGAGATTCCATCTAACCCATCCAGGTAAACCCAGAGGATCGAGATTTAAGAGGGGGCATGCTTTCATGATTTGCTGTTTCCGCCCCTTTTGGACTTCATGGTCCATCATGCACCGCAACGTCGTACCTACTATCCTACCAACATGGCCGACACCAGAGAAACGTTGCTGTCTAGTGTTTATGCAAGACTTGTTGCTTCCTAGAAAACAGGCACGCCCCTGCGGCTCTGCGCGTCTCAACGCTAACCTTCCGAGTACCAGGCCAGTGCGTTCCTAACTTCCCTTCTTCTTCCGTGCTACTCCTCCGATAGTTATCGGTCCCAAATTCCTTCCTGGTGTGCTTATCTTGCTCCTGGCGCTCCCGCCAGAGGGTCCGCTCATTTCTCTTCCTCCCCGGGCCTTCGCTCCAGTCCTTCCGTGCTCGCACACTGCTTGCTGCACTCCATGAGCATTACTACTACTCCCTGGTTCCTAGATCCATCCCGGGCATTGACTGTTACTCACCTTACCTTCCTGGAATACTGAACATTTACCTTCTCTCTGAGGCTGGTGTCCGGTCTACACATTGGAGGCAGAGGATACCCGACCATACCTGTATAAGTCCCGAACGTCCAGGAACAAAGAAAGACCTCCAAGAAAGAAGACAACACAAGACAAACAGGTGAGACAAGGGGCAGAGTGTGACACCAGCGCAATCTTCGATCGCGTGTGCCTATTCACCACTTCCATCCTGACCTTGCTTTTGGTGCGTGTCCCGACTTGCGTGGTCCCTCGCAATCTTCGATCGCGTGTACCTCCCCGCTACTTCCATCCTTGACTTTGCCCACGCTGCGTGTGCCTCTGCGTGCCTTCCATCCTGAGCTATGCTTGCGGTTGCGCGTCCACTGCCCACATGGTCCAGTGCATTCCTTAATCGTGTGTCCCTCCTCCCCTCTTCCAACCTCGCCACTCTCACACCTGCGCGTCCTTAGCACACGTGGTCTCTCGCAATCCTTGATCGCGTAGGTTCCTCGCACTCTCCATCCTTGGCTTGTTCGCAGCAGCACGTCCTTAACCGCATTTTCCCTTGCAACTCCTGATCGTGTGTGCCTTGCACACTCCCTTCTCCAGCTCACTAGATCAGCTCATCGACCTACCCCTGTGGTCGTCAATTATCAGATTGAATTGGAGGTATCCAGGATATGTCATTCCAGATATAGAAGAGGTCGACTACAGTACTTGGTGGAATGGAAAGGCTATCCCCCCAGAGAACGAAAATGGGAACCGGTGTCCAACATGAATGCCCCCCGTTTCGTACAGAGATTCCATCTAACCCATCCAGGTAAACCCGGAGGATCAAGATTTAAGAGGGGGCATGCTGTCATGACTCACTGTTTCCGCCCCTTTTGGACTTCATGGTCCATCATGCACCGCAACGTCGTACCTACTATCCTACCAACATGGCCGACACCAGAGAAACGTTGCTTTCTAGTGTTTATGCAAGACTTGCTGCTTCCTAGAAAACAGGCACGCCCCTGCGGCTCTGCGCGTCTCAACGCTAACCTTCCGAGTACCAGGCCAGTGCGTTCCTAACTTCCCTTCTTCTTTCGTGCTACTCCTCCGATCGTTATCGGTCCCAAATTCCTTCCTGGTGTGCTTATCTTGCTCCTGGCGCTCCTGCCAGAGGGTCCGCTCATTTCTCTCCCTCCCCGGGCCTTCGCTCCAGTCCTTACGTGCTCGCACACTGCTTGCTGCACTCCATGAGCATTACTACTAGTCCCTGGTTCCTAGATCCATCCCGGGCATTGACTGTTACTCACCTTACCTTCCTGGAATACTGAACATTTACCTTCTCTCTGAGGCTGGTGTCCGGTCTACACATTGGAGGCAGAGGATACCCGACCATACCTGTATAAGTCCCGAACGTCCAGGAACAAAGAAAGACCTCCAAGAAAGAAGACAACACAAGACAAACAGGTGAGACAAGGGGCAGAGTGTGACACCAGCGCAATCTTCGATCGCGTGTGCCTATTCACCACTTCCATCCTGACCTTGCTTTTGGTGCGTGTCCCGACTTGCGTGGTCCCTCGCAATCTTCGATCGCGTGTACCTCCCCGCTACTTCCATCCTTGACTTTGCTCACGCTGCGTGTGCCTCTGCGTGCCTTCCATCCTGAGCTATGCTTGCGGTTGCGCGTCCACTGCCCACATGGTCCAGTGCATTCCTTAATCGTGTGTCCCTCCTCCCCCCTTCCAACCTCGCCACTCTCACACCTGCGCGTCCTTAGCACACGTGGTCTCTCGCAATCCTTGATCGCGTAGGTTCCTCGCTCTCTCCATCCTTGGCTTGTTCGCAGCAGCACGTCCTTAACCGCATTTTCCCTTGCAACTCCTGATCGTGTGTGCCTTGCACACTCCCTTCTCCAGCTCACTAGATCAGCTCATCGACCTACCCCTGTGGTCGTCAATGATCAGATTGAATTGGAGGTATCCAGGATATGTCATTCCAGATATAGAAGAGGTCGACTACAGTACTTGGTGGAATGGAAAGGCTATCCCCCCAGCGAACGAAAATGGGAACCGGTGTCCAACATGAATGCCCCCCGTTTCGTACAGAGATTCCATCTAACCCATCCAGGTAAACCCAGAGGATCGAGATTTAAGAGGGGGCATGCTTTCATGATTTGCTGTTTCCGCCCCTTTTGGACTTCATGGTCCATCATGCACCGCAACGTCGTACCTACTATCCTACCAACATGGCCGACACCAGAGAAACGTTGCTGTCTAGTGTTTATGCAAGACTTGTTGCTTCCTAGAAAACAGGCACGCCCCTGCGGCTCTGCGCGTCTCAACGCTAACCTTCCGAGTACCAGGCCAGTGCGTTCCTAACTTCCCTTCTTCTTCCGTGCTACTCCTCCGATAGTTATCGGTCCCAAATTCCTTCCTGGTGTGCTTATCTTGCTCCTGGCGCTCCCGCCAGAGGGTCCGCTCATTTCTCTTCCTCCCCGGGCCTTCGCTCCAGTCCTTCCGTGCTCGCACACTGCTTGCTGCACTCCATGAGCATTATTACTACTCCCTGGTTCCTAGATCCATCCCGGGCATTGACTGTTACTCACCTTACCTTCCTGGAATACTGAACATTTACCTTCTCTCTGAGGCTGGTGTCCGGTCTACACATTGGAGGCAGAGGATACCCGACCATACCTGTATAAGTCCCGAACGTCCAGGAACAAAGAAAGACCTCCAAGAAAGAAGACAACACAAGACAAACAGGTGAGACAAGGGGCAGAGTGTGACACCAGCGCAATCTTCGATCGCGTGTGCCTATTCACCACTTCCATCCTGACCTTGCTTTTGGTGCGTGTCCCGACTTGCGTGGTCCCTCGCAATCTTCGATCGCGTGTACCTCCCCGCTACTTTCATCCTTGACTTTGCTCACGCTGCGTGTGCCTCTGCGTGCCTTCCATCCTGAGCTATGCTTGCGGTTGCGCGTCCACTGCCCACATGGTCCAGTGCATTCCTTAATCGTGTGTCCCTCCTCCCCTCTTCCAACCTCGCCACTCTCACACCTGCGCGTCCTTAGCACACGTGGTCTCTCGCAATCCTTGATCGCGTAGGTTCCTCGCACTCTCCATCCTTGGCTTGTTCGCAGCAGCACGTCCTTAACCGCATTTTCCCTTGCAACTCCTGATCGTGTGTGCCTTGCACACTCCCTTCTCCAGCTCACTAGATCAGCTCATCGACCTACCCCTGTGGTCGTCAATGATCAGATTGAATTGGAGGTATCCAGGATATGTCATTCCAGATATAGAAGAGGTCGACTACAGTACTTGGTGGAATGGAAAGGCTATCCCCCCAGAGAACGAAAATGGGAACCAGTGTCCAACATGAATGCCCCCCGTTTCGTACAGAGATTCCATCTAACCCATCCAGGTAAACCTGGAGGATCAAGATTTAAGAGGGGGCATGCTGTCATGACTCACTGTTTCCGCCCCTTTTGGACTTCATGGTCCATCATGCACCGCAACGTCGTACCTACTATCCTACCAACATGGCCGACACCAGAGAAACGTTGCTTTCTAGTGTTTATGCAAGACTTGCTGCTTCCTAGAAAACAGGCACGCCCCTGCGGCTCTGCGCGTCTCAACGCTAACCTTCCGAGTACCAGGCCAGTGCGTTCCTAACTTCCCTTCTTCTTTCGTGCTACTCCTCCGATAGTTATCGGTCCCAAATTCCTTCCTGGTGTGCTTATCTTGCTCCTGGCGCTCCTGCCAGAGGGTCCGCTCATTTCTCTCCCTCCCCCGGCCTTCGCTCCAGTCCTTACGTGCTCGCACACTGCTTGCTGCACTCCATGAGCATTACTACTAGTCCCTGGTTCCTAGATCCATCCCGGGCATTGACTGTTACTCACCTTACCTTCCTGGAATACTGAACATTTACCTTCTCTCTGAGGCTGGTGTCCGGTCTACACATTGGAGGCAGAGGATACCCGACCATACCTGTATAAGTCCCGAACGTCCAGGAACAAAGAAAGACCTCCAAGAAAGAAGACAACACAAGACAAACAGGTGAGACAAGGGGCAGAGTGTGACACCAGCGCAATCTTCGATCGCGTGTGCCTATTCACCACTTCCATCCTGACCTTGCTTTTGGTGCGTGTCCCGACTTGCGTGGTCCCTCGCAATCTTCGATCGCGTGTACCTCCCCGCTACTTCCATCCTTGACTTTGCTCACGCTGCGTGTGCCTCTGCGTGCCTTCCATCCTGAGCTATGCTTGCGGTTGCGCGTCCACTGCCCACATGGTCCAGTGCATTCCTTAATCGTGTGTCCCTCCTCCCCCCTTCCAACCTCGCCACTCTCACACCTGCGCGTCCTTAGCACACGTGGTCTCTCGCAATCCTTGATCGCGTAGGTTCCTCGCTCTCTCCATCCTTGGCTTGTTCGCAGCAGCACGTCCTTAACCGCATTTTCCCTTGCAACTCCTGATCGTGTGTGCCTTGCACACTCCCTTCTCCAGCTCACTAGATCAGCTCATCGACCTACCCCTGTGGTCGTCAATGATCAGATTGAATTGGAGGTATCCAGGATATGTCATTCCAGATATAGAAGAGGTCGACTACAGTACTTGGTGGAATGGAAAGGCTATCCCCCCAGCGAACGAAAATGGGAACCAGTGTCCAACATGAATGCCCCCCGTTTCGTACAGAGATTCCATCTAACCCATCCAGGTAAACCCGGAGGATCAAGATTTAAGAGGGGGCATGCTGTCATGACTCACTGTTTCCGCCGCTTTTGGACTTCATGGTCCATCATGCACCGCAACGTCGTACCTACTATCCTACCAACATGGCCGACACCAGAGAAACGTTGCTTTCCAGTGTTTATGCAAGACTTGCTGCTTCCTAGAAAACAGGCACGCCCCTGCGGCTCTGCGCGTCTCAACGCTAACCTTCCGAGTACCAGGCCAGTGCGTTCCTAACTTCCCTTCTTCTTTCGTGCTACTCCTCCGATAGTTATCGGTCCCAAATTCCTTCCTGGTGTGCTTATCTTGCTCCTGGCGCTCCTGCCAGAGGGTCCGCTCATTTCTCTCCCTCCCCGGGCCTTCGCTCCAGTCCTTCCGTGCTCGCACACTGCTTGCTGCACTCCATGAGCATTACTACTAGTCCCTGGTTCCTAGATCCATCCCGGGCATTGACTGTTACTCACCTTACCTTCCTGGAATACTGAACATTTACCTTCTCTCTGAGGCTGGTGTCCGGTCTACACATTGGAGGCAGAGGATACCCGACCATACCTGTATAAGTCCCGAACGTCCAGGAACAAAGAAAGACCTCCAAGAAAGAAGACAACACAAGACAAACAGGTGAGACAAGGGGCAGAGTGTGACACCAGCGCAATCTTCGATCGCGTGTGCCTATTCACCACTTCAATCCTGACCTTGCTTTTGGTGCATGTCCCGACTTGCGTGGTCCCTCGCAATCTTCGATCACGTGTACCTCCCCGCTACTTCCATCCTTGACTTTGCTCGCGCTGCGTGTGCCTCTGCGTGCCTTCCATCCTGAGCTATGCTTGCGGCTGCGCGTCCACTGCCCACATGGTCCAGTGCATTCCTTAATCGTGTGTCCCTCCTCCCCCTCCCAACCTCGCCACTCTCACACCTGCGCGTCCTTAGCACACGTGGTCTCTCGCAATCCTTGATCGTGTAGGTTCCTCGCACTCTCCATCCTTGGCTTGTTTGCAGCAGCACGTCCTTAACCGCATTTTCCCTTGCAACTCCTAATCGTGTGTGCGCCTTGCACACTCCCTTCTCCAGCTCACCAGCCCCCACACTCCCCAAGCGTCCTTGATCCCCTGCGGGTCTTTACCCTTGCCTTCCCCTGCCCTATCCCTCCTCACAGCCTCTCCCCTGTCCTTTGGTGTACTGCTCTGTGTTCTTCTGTACTCTTCCTTCTTCTATGGTTTCTTCACCGACTGCTCTTTTTTTGCTGGGTATGCTCTGTGTTCCGCCGGTGCTCTCCTTCTTCTAGGTTTTCTTTCGTCGACTGCTCTGTTTTCCTGTGTATTGCTCTGTCTTCTGCTGTGCTCTTCCCTCTTTTAGGTTTTCCTTTGGTGACTGCTCTGTTTCTTGATGCCGTGGTAACCTGATTGTTGTTTACCTTACTTCCTTGTGTTCTGCTGTGCTCTTCCTTCCGAGCTCTTCGTCTCATTCAGTACAATTATTTACTTCTTGTTCTTGTCCCTTTCCATCTCGTCTGCTTGCACCCCCCTTGTGTCCACCCCCATTGTCCCCCCTCACCGTTCTTTTCCCACTGCGCACCTCCACCCCTCTTCCTCTCTCCTCTTTCTCCCACCTCCTCTATGGTGCTCTCTGTTTCTCTTAGTTCCTCTAACTGCTTCTCTATTGACTATCCTGCCCTTCTCGCTAAGTCTGGTAGGACGAAATTCAAAAAGGATATCCAGGTCTCTAAACCAGGCCTCCCTATCGCTGATACCTATACCAGTGCTACCTCCAGACAGACCCTCATCGACATCCTCTTTGTCGTTCCTTCGCCAGACCTATGGACTCCTCATATGGTCTCTGTGCTCTCTCTGTTTTCTTCCTCTCCCATTAATGGTGGCACACGGTGGGAGGTCCTCCAAGGTCATCATTAATGTTCACCTGAACGGCACAGTCTTGGTCCCAGGCCCTCAGGCCAACCTACTCCTCTCTGATAGATGTGTCCCGCACCTTATCAATTTCCTTTCTTCTCCTCCTGTCCCTTCTCTTCCTTCTTTGGCTTCCTTGCCTCCCCCCTCTGCCACCTCTCTGGTGCCCTCATCCTCTTCTTTGACTACCTTGCCCTCTCTTCCTTCTTCTACCCTCCCTCAGGCTCCTTCTACACCTCCGCAGCGTGTATCCCTGACTTGTACCCCTCCCCGGAAGTCTTTCAGGGGTGGCAACCTTCTCCATATTGCCACTCTCAACTCTCAATCAGCTGTTAAACACTCCTCTGACATCTGCCGTCTCCTGGAAGAACTCTGCCTTGATGTTCTTGGTCTCACAGAGACATGGTTCATGGCCAGCTCTTTCACGAGCTTTGACACTCTCCTCCCTGATAGCTACAAGAGCCTCTCTGCGCCCAGATCCAACCGTTAAGGTGGAGGTGTAGCCTTAATCTTCCCTGAGTGGATTCCTGCCTATATCATTCCTATGCAGGCCTACTCCTCTTTTGAATGCCTTGTTTGTAGGCTTTCTCTCTCTCCTGGTCACTATATCACTATGGCTACTATCTACCAGCCACCTTGTCAGACCACCTCCTTCCTCTCTGAGTGGGCGGACCTCTCCTCCTCCTTCCTGGCCTCGACCACTCAACTCCTCCTCCTTGGAGACTTCAACATCCACCTGGATGCTTCCTGTCCATCCTCTGGACTCTTTCACAAACTCTGCGACTCTCTCTCTTCCTATTCTTCCCTTTGGCCCCACTTACTCTGCAGGGCACACTCTGGATGTTCTGATCTCCTCAGATCTCCCCCTCTCTAACCCTCTCACTACTCCTCTCTCCTCGCGTGATCACTTTCTCCTCTCCTCTCATCTCATCTCATCTCATCTCTCTCGCTCTCTACCCCTCAGGCCGAGCCAACCCACACACTGCCATCCACCTTCCTCGGTCATCCGACCCATGAAGCGCGTGTCAGTGGAGGCTTTCGCTGCCACTTTCTCTCCCCTCCTACACCTCTGGCTGACACACATCCTGTGACAGCCCTTTCCATACTTCACTCTTCTATCTCTGATACTCTTGATGTACTTGCCCCTGTCATGAGGATCTGCTTGAAGCCTAAAGCCAAGTGCAACTCCTGGTATGACTCATACCTCGTCACCCTTAAACGCAAGTGCAGGGTGGCTGAGAGGAAATGGCTGGCATCTTGTGCATCCTCTGACAAACTGGCCTGCCGCCTGCTCCAAAGGCAATACTGGCTCTCTGTCCTCACTAAGAACAGAGCTCACATCCAAGCCTGTCTCTCTGCGGCATCTAACAACTCCGCCGTACTCTTTAAAATCTGCAAGGAGCTGGCCAATCCTGCTGCAGTCTCTACTCCTGTCCGCTACCAGGATCTCTGCATGGCCCTGGCTTCTCATTTCATCTCTAAAACACCCTCTCGTCCTTTCCTCCTTCTCCCTCTACTCTCTCCTCTATCTCCAGCCCCCCTACAGCCACCTCTCCTCCCCCTTCTCTGCCTTTCCTCTGTACACCCCAGACAAGGTTTCTAGACACATGTGATCTATGAAAGTCTTCCCTGTTCTTCCAAAATCAAAGACCACATTGGCACCCTCGCTTCAGCCTTGGCCGACTTCTGCAATCATTCTTTCGCCACTGGAACCTTCCCATCCCCCGTGAAGCACTCTTGTGCACCCTCTTAGCAAGAAACCCTCATCCGAACCCTCCTGACCAGCTAACTATCGCCCCATCTCCATCACTCCCTTCCTGGGCAAACTCTTGGAAAATCTGGCCATCTCCCAGCTTAATCATCACACTGAATCTGTTGGTTCTCTCCATGCCTATCAGTCTGGCTTCAGAGCAGCCAGAAGCATGGAAACTGTTCTCCTGAACATCTGTTAAGACCTGATCTCTAACGTTGATGCTAATCATCCCTCTGTCCTCATCTTACTCAATCTCTCTTCTGCTTTTGACACGGTCAACAATGCCATCCTGCTCAACCGGATCCGTGATAACCTGGGTATCACTGATCAGGCCTGGGCCTGGCTGACCTCTTTCCTTTCGGACCTACCCTCACAGTTCCAATGAGGGTCCTTCCTCTCCTCTATCTCACTCTCTAACTGTGGTGTTCCCCAGACGTCTAACGTTTCTCCCTGGCTGTTCAACCAATACCTGGCACTTCTCACCCACTGCATTGCTGCTTTCTGCTCAAACTTTGAGTGCTATGCGTTTGACACCCAGCTCGTTTTCAGGCTCCCATCTGCCTCCTCTTCTCCCTCTCTCATCTGTCTGTCTGCAATCCAGGAGTAGTGTGCCACCAATGATCTCTGCCTTAATGCCAGTAAGACAGAGATCCTCCTCATCGGCACACCTGCACCTTCCTTTCCTGTCACTCTCTAGACAGACTCCCTTGGCCCTCTTCCTGCTCCCACCTGTGAGGCTAAGACACTCGGGGTCATCTTCGACTCCACACTGTCCTTCTCTCCTCACATTTCTGACGTCTCTAAGAAGTCAAACTACCAACTGCACCTCCTCAGAGGCATTCTTCCTTTCCTCACCTTCCCTCAGAAGCTCACTGTCTCCAGGGCTCTGGTTTTCTTTAGGCAGGACTACTGCAACAGCCTCTTTCTAAATCTGCCTGCCTCTATGCTCCACCCCCTTCAACTCATCCAGAACAGGACTGCAAGACTTGTCCTTGGCCTCAAGCCAAGGGATCGTATCTCTCCAGCCCTGAAATCTCTCCATTGGCTCCCACTGGCGGCAAGTATCAAGTTCAAGACTCTCTGCATTGTCCACAAGGAGTGCTGGGGCTTGGGACCACAATACCTCCAACTGTCTCTTTGGAAATATCTTCCTACTCGAGCTCTTCGCTCTTTCACCTCCAATTCCCTCAGGGTCAGACGCTTCTCCAAGCAACGAGTTGGGGGTAGATCTCTTTCTTCGACTGGTGCCAGCCTCTGGAACAACCACCCTGCCTCTCTGAAACTTGAGCAGAACAATCTCTGGTTCCGGAAGCACCTCAAGACCTTTCTCTTTGCTTCTGCCTTCTCTCTTCCTCTCCCATGCTGATCTCCTGTCTGATACTGCACTGGTCACCTGGCTACCCTCTGAATTCGGGCACAGGTCCCTTCCTGCACAGTTGCACACCCTCACTGCCTCCTGCCAACCCCCGGCACTTGGGTCTGTATCTGCAACCTTACAGTCCCCTTACCTGCACTTAATGGACACCAACTGTCTGCACTTAACCCTCGCACTTGTCACCGGCTGGCCACACTATTTGTTGCTAGGATCCCATTTCTGCCACTTGCCGACCTTCCCCTACCCCCTAGCACTTTTCCCCTCCCCTGCCTCCTGCACTTGTGTAATCTCAATGTCAGTAGGCCTAGTAAGATCGTTGTCTTTGTCCTCCATCTGTTTCCGCTCCCTTGCCTTGTTGCACCTTGAAACACTTGTGTAGAGTCACGTTATAAATGGCATATCATCATATCATATCATAACAAGAGCAATGATGGCGGGTCTCGTGCATATCCTACCACATTCCTGTTTACTTGTTCAGTCAATAAAGTGCTGGCCAATGGTTTACCATGAACGGCCACCCCATGCTTCTATGTAAGGGATGAGTGACACTAACTCAAAACCAAAGAGGTGATCGCTGGAAGGTTTACAATTAATCTTAACCTTCGGCATCGCTTTCAGCAACCCTCCAGACCATTGTTCTTCACCTGCCAAGCCATTACAAAAAGCAGAAAGAGCATATGCAAATCATACTTGGACCCATCCCATAAGAGGCAGTCCAGCCTGAACTACTAGATCACACCTCTTCTGCACAAGACCACAAGCATCCTCAGACATGTTTCGGCCTCATTGGGTGTCAATGAGGAGTAGCTTGGGTCTATAGGCACAGAGGCACAGGACCCACGTCAGGGTATACCTGTCCCACTCAGAGTGACTAAAACAAAACAAATAGGTGATGGCTGGAATGTTTACAATTCATCTTAACCTCTGGCATCGCTCTGGGCACCCCTCCAGACCATGGTTCTTTACCTGCCAAGCCATTACAAAACGGGGAAAGACTATATGCAAATAAGGCTTGGTCCCACCCATGGGACAGGTATGTCCAGACATGGGTCCTGCGCCTTCTGGGCTTAGAGACCCAAGCTACTCCTCACTTATGAGGCCCAACAAGGCCGAAACATGTCTCGAGATGATTGTGGTCTTGTGCAGAAGGTATGCGACCAAGCAGTTTGGGCTGGACTACCCCTTTTGGAGTGGGACCAATCTTGATTTGCATATGGTCTTTCCCCTTTTATAATGGTTTGGCAGGTGAAGAACGATGGTCTGGAGGGTTGCCCAGAGCAATGTCAGAGGTTAAGATTAATTCTAAACCTACCAGCCATCACCTCTTTTGTTTAAGAGGAGGTGTTACTGTCGTCCTCAAATCCACTACCGTGACCGACACAAAATTCTAATCTCATGGGTGGCCTATACGAATCAGGATGAGGACACATTCTGGGGGAAAATGATCTGAACACAAAAAGCCCCCAACCTACTGTGCTACACAATAAGACTTTGGAAACCAACCAAGCGAAGGACAAATAATGAGGTGTCTGAAGGCACTTACGCAAGCAAGGAGCACGCAAATGGCATAGAACAGTTGCAATGCATCCTCTTCCTACACAGCAAGTCCTTACATACTGCCATAGGCCATGTGCTTGGAAGGAAGTATTTGGCCACAATAGTAGTTTGAAAAACTCCCAATGCAGGTATGTGGAAATAAGCAAGGTTATAAATAGTTGCAGACACGTTAGAATGAATTATTCAGTCAGCCAGTACACACCGGCCATTCCCCCAAGCCCAGCCTTCAAGAGACACACCAACCCACAATACAAGGGCTATCGGCGGGCTACAACTGACACCAGGGCCGCAACTGACAGCAGATGTATTTATATCAAGGAAGAAGAACCGAGCACCAGAGTTGGTACATATTGGTTTCATTTTCTCCCTCAGGGAAGGGGGTTGCTCAACTGGACAGACATTTGAAGTGAAGGGAAAACTTAACCAGGGGCCAATGAAAGGATTTATGGCCAGCTGAAATGCCATAGCAGCAGACCTGATGCCAGTATAATCGAACCAGATGAAGACTACTGTCAGGTCACACATGAGGCCACGTGCCACCATGATGATCACAATGTGCAAGGCAAAGAGGTTAACTAATGAGCGTACCTTTCACTGAATATTAACTAATGAATTAGCTGCCACTGGAATATATCCCAATCGTGTTAAGGTCAGAGGAAAATGGTAGGTCTGTCTATGTCGACAAAGGGCTGCATCGCTGAAGGTGTACTACAGAAAGGTAAACATTCATGATGACCTAAATGGGTGGTATCTTTGCTAATCAGCAAATCTGGGTTTTTTCATGTTTTAAAATGTTATTGATGTTTTTATCTACACAAAAGAAAAGGACACAAAGTAAAATTTTACATTTAAACAACCTGCGCTGAAGCCTGCACACAGCATCAGAAAAAGACACCTGCAAGGAAATGTGCGAGGTTAGCAGCCCACTGTGACAAATCTGGCAACATTGTCACTAGTTCTCTGGAGGGAAGCTTCCCTTTAATGGCCAGGGAAAGGCAGAAGCTACCTGACTCTGACCTTGGGGGTGGGTTTCTGCGGGAGGAACATGTAGTGGAGGACAAACTTCAGGGAGACAGAAGAATACTAGATCTAAATAATCCTTCAGCTGTAACTTGTAATAACTCCCAGGGGCTTGTGTCACATTCCAGTATGGCTTATTGTAATGTAGATAGAATCCTCCCAGGTTTTCCTAGCCAAGCGCTTTATTAACCCCGCCCCCCTTTTGTAGTAATGAGGCGAGGAAGAGGGATGGAGTAATGAGGATGACCAGAAGCGGTAAACCAACGCCACATTCTAATCATTGGAAAATGCTAATTAAGACCGGGACATTTAAAATGGAAACAGCTGAACAGAGGGGGAGACAGAGACTGCAGCCAAATCCAAATTGTGCTGATGCTGTTTGGGACACCGGAGGTGAGCGGACTGCAGAACGCAGTACTGAAGCCGACGAATACGGCGTGCAGAGAAGCCAAGCCAGGAAAAGTTTGCAGTATTCTTGTCATAGGCAGCTGGAGCTGCCAAATGCAGAGGAGGGCAAAGCAGGAACCAAGCGGCTCACAAAATGCACTGCCACTCAGCAGGCCAAAAGTGGAGAAGACACTGAGACGCGAGGAACGCTGAAGCCGTCACTGAAGACCAGTAAGCCCAGGGAGAGTGAATGGTTTACCGGGGCACTTTAGGGCAAATATTGCAAGCCGTACACAGCGCGAGAGCCCAAATAAAGGAAGTGAAATAATTGATGCAGATATGAACATTGTTAAGAGCCCAAGTGAAGGCAGTGCAATGGATACAGATACAAAGAATGTTAAGAGCCCAAGTAAAAGCCGTGAAATTGATAAAAACATTGTTAAGAAAGGGTCAGTGACCCAATACTTGACAAGGATTATTTCCTGGATACAAGAGAGAGTGAACAGAGAGCAGAACAGTCCTGGCAGCATAGTGAACCAGGCACTGTGTGAGTCCGGGACCCACACCCAAGTAAAAATGCTGTAACACCTTGGCAGGGGAGTAAACCCGGGGTAAGAAGAGAAGTAAGAAAAGACAGGGGTTAAAACCCCACTCAGAAATTGTGGAAGAGTGATATCCCTTTTCGAGGATAAGTTACAATACCCTTCCTGGAGATTGCACCAAGGATCGGAAAAGGATTGGGAAAGCTCAGGGGTAAGAACCCATCTGTGAAAGTGTGAAGCAGTAACAATCAATGCAGAAAGGGAAGAACCATGCCCCTTTGAAAGAGAAGAAACACAAAAAACAAGAGAAGCAACAAACCCACAAAACCCTGGCAGGAGAGTAAACCAGGGGTAAGAAGAGGATTGAGAACAATCAGGGGTAAAAAACCCTCCCTGAAATTAATTGTGGAATAGTGACAACAGGGGAAACTGTACTCCTTTAAAAGAAGAACGAGATCCTCAGAGAGAGTGAAATTAAATATCCCAAGGAACTGTGTAACTGAAAGGAAACTATGGGAGAGCTAACCCCCTCTCTTTCGAGTGGTAAGAACATCATTGAATAGTAAAAACTGAAGGAACAAAGGGAAAGAGTCATTTTCCTTAAAAATGTATGAAACTGAAAACATATACATGGAGAAATTCAAGATAGGAGTCTCTCTTGAAATTGTGGAGTAAAACGTTGGACGAAAAGTGGAACTCAGGGAGAGAGTCACCCCCTGTGAAATGATGGAACATTATTGGCTTTTCTGGAAAAAGCAAGCAGACAGTGGAGGACCAGAAGAAATATAGGGGTATGGAAACCCCCTTTCTCCTATTGGAACTTTATACCTTTTCTTTTCTGCACCTTAGACATTTATGTTTGGAACTTTGAAAAGCTACAAGTATATAGTTTACAGAAATCCCTGTTTTTACCTTATAATTGGTTTAGCGTGTAAGGGTCAGTTTAGGGTTTCGGACACAGGGCGCTTTATTGGTTTAACATCCTGACGCAGATGTTCATCAGTTTTGTTGAGGCAGGGAAACCCCTCATAGACCTACACAGCAACAGGAGGGAGTAGCTTGCTTTCCCATGAGAAAAGTGTCAACAATGGCTTTGTAGCTCAACTATAAGAGCTCATGACTTTGCATGGAGCTGGTTCTCAGGAGCTAGGCACTGCAAGCAAAACAAATGCTGCCAGTTTACAATGTTCTCTGTGCTTAGGCTACTAACCCTTAAAAATACAATTCATTTACCCTGGGAAGAGGTCAGCAGTGCTGTGCTCTCTCTCAAATGAGTTAATCTTTTAATCAGACAGAAGAAGGAAATGTGCACCTTTGTAGAGTGGATGTCTGTGTGTCTGGCAGGCATATGCACAGTCAGATGCTGGAACCACTCATGGGCGTGGCACCGTCATAATGGCCATGCCAGCAACTGGATTTCAAAGGACTTTTGCCATGACAACAAGCCTTTTCAGGAGTCATAACAGCCCCAGATCTGAGCTCAAAAGAACTAACATTATATCATGCCAGATGTTCAGTTACCAGGCAGAGGAACTGGAGATGCCATTTAATATTTGTTAAATTATAGAAATAAATGGCCTTTTGACAATTACATATGAAATTACATTTTAGCTTGTAACCTTTCAAGGGAATGTCCTAGAGACTAAATATTGCATTGAAAGTTGTTAAGAGTGAAAAGCTCTATCAGATGAATATAAAACAATTTTTTAATGTGTTCATGATATGAAAATGTAGGATGGTTTCAAGGAATCTTAGCGGGACATGACCCGTATGTCAGAAGTGATTTAATGATCTAGTCGTTAGCACCTCTCACAGCGCGTGCGGGCAAAAAGAGTTAACCCACTACACTCTTGTTCAATTCTATGTAAAAAAGATGCCACCATGCTGTTGGCGCCAGTTCTCATACGTAATTTAATTCACTCGTCTGAATAATTGCTTCAAAGATGTTTAATCATAACAGGTGTCCAGAACATGATATGTGTTTCGGCCTGTGGTCTTCTTCAGAACTGGACTACAAGTAATTCCACCATTGTCAGCTATGTATACAGTAATAATAATAGCATTACGTCATCACAATACAAGCGGTCGATTGGAAATGCATTGTCAAATTGCAAAGTAGAGACAGAGATTCAGGGGTTGGGCAAGGGTAGGATATGTAGGGTAACAAGAAATAGCACAAAGACAAAATAAAAAGTTAATATATAATAACTGTACTGACACATACCAGAAATTGAGCATAAGATATGGAGAGCATGGAATCATATATGAGAACATATTCACTGAGTGTTTTACAAATGTGAATCTGATATATAAGACTTGTTACACTATTTGTCTCATCTGTGAATTATTACCATGTTCTGAAATGTCGTTCTCTCTTTGCCATTTAGTGTACGGTGCCACTTGTTCAAATAGTCATCATAGTCTGCTTAATAGGAGTTAATACACTATCATGTATGTGAATTAGCTTCTTATGTTCATTCCCTCGTTTGGAAATAACTAAGTGATCTATGTTTGATCATGGGACATATTATGCTAAAGATCGGTAAAGAATTAAAGTAAAAAGGGGCAAACTAACCAATTTTGGTGTTAATGAAACCTCCTTAGGTCGCTAATGCCATATTAAGTGTTCAGGTGTGACATCACCATATCTGTGAATGTCATCCAGATAAGAAAATGCTATTAATAATGCAATTTAAGTAACCAATTACTTATTGCATGAGCACGGCTTACTTAGTGCCGTTTCCCACTAGTTAGATCCGAGAGATAAAGCCATGCCACTATAGATTGATTGTAGCGGATATATATAATTGAAAAACAGTGAAGTGTGATTCTAAATGGAATTTCATACTTTGCTGTCCACAGCATGATAACAGTGTTTTGTTTTAGCAAAGGATTCTCTCTGCAGCAAAGTCTGCCTGTACAAATGTTGTGTCGAAACGATTCCAGACACCCCCTATCGGGTATAAACATAATTCTTTTTGCCATGTGTACTTGTTACACCTGTTCTAAGCACTGCACTAGAGTAAAATTAAACTCTAATGCAACTAACGTTGTAACCAATGTGTTTTAGCCTCACCTGGTTCATGGAGTTCCGTTCTCCTCGCCTGTGTTCAAGAAAATTGAGTTTGCGGTGGCCTTGCCTACTTGTAAACATAGGGACACACCTACATCTGGATTGGTTGCTCCCATTGAGAGTTTCAGACCAATCAGTGATGTTGTTTGAGCAGTTCCCTGTTACCTAGAAACGCGCGGTTTGCGTTGTTTAAATGATTGAAGGAATGTGTTTTTTGGTGGAAAGTTAACGTTCGTTTGACAGACAAACATCTTAAGGAACACGTTACTTACCTGTAACTGTTGTTCTCCAGCATGGGTCTGACATGGATTCACATGCTCATGAATATTCCCCGTCGTCAGGCTGGGAATCCTCGGTAAAGAAAAAAAAAACAGTATCAGTTTCGTTTCTGATCTGTCTTTCGTACTAGTAACCAATCACTGATCTCTGCGTCATACTGACCACAGCCAATGACTGCCCTCTACCTAAGCCCCGCCTCTGGCAGCCATCTTCAGATTTGGAAGCACGTGAAGTGGCAGTATGACCAAGTGAATAGCCGCAGAGGGGTAGGCGGGAGGGTTTGCATGTGAATCCATACCAGACCCATGCTGGAGAACAACAGTTACAGGTAAGTAACTTGTTCCTTCTCCAGCATGGGGTCTGGCATGGATTCACATGCTCATGAATAAAGAATACATAGCAGTACACACATGCACAACCACGGGAGGTGGCAAAGGCTCAACATTAAGCATTACATCAAACTCAACATTAAGCAATCTTACCTCCTCACCAGGCTCACCTCAGGCGAACAGGTCGCGCAGCACTGCTTGGCCGACCCTGGACTCCTCCCTGGAATCCCGATCGACGCAGTAGAATTTCGTGAAGGTGTGCGTCGACCTCCACGTAGCAGCCCTGCATATGTCCAGCAGGGGCACACCAGATAGGAACGCCGTGCTAGCTGCGATCGCTCTGGTGGAATGGGCTCTCGGACGGCCAGGCAGCGGTCGGTTTGCCAACCGATGACAGTACATGATACAGCCAGAGAGCCATCTGGAAATGGAAGCCTTCGAGAGAGCCTTCCCCTGATTGACAGGTCCAAAGTTCACAAAGAGTTGTGACGTCTTCCGAAAGCACTTTGTGCGGTCCACGTAGAACTTCAGCGCTCTAGCCACATCCAGCGAGTGCAAAGTCCTCTCAGCCGGTGACGAAGGCGACGGGAAAAACACAGGCAACACCAAGGGTTCGTTGAGGTGGAAGTCCGACGGCACCTTGGGCATGAAGGAGGGGTGCGTCCTGAGCACCACCCTCGTGTCGTGAAAAGTCAAGTACGGGGCCTTGCAGGAAAGGGCCTGGATCTCTCCCACCCGTCGTGCGGAGGTGATGGCCACAAGAAACGCTGTTTTCCACAACAGGAACTTCAACGGGGCCGAGTGCAGAGGCTCGAACGGAGGTCCCATGAGCTTGGTCAGCACCACGTTGAGCTCCCACGCCGGGGCCGGAGCCTTCACCGGCGGGAACGATCTGAACAGTCCCTTCATGAACTTTTTCACCAGACGATGAGACCACAAGGACGTCCGCCCCGTGGTTCTGGTGTATCGGGAGATCGCAGCAAGATGAATCTTGATGGACGCCAGTCCAGCCTTGGCCAGCGTCAACAGGTACGGCAGTACTTGGGGAGCCGTAATCCTTAGAGGGTTAATCTTCTGTGCGTGGCACCAGACAGAGAACCTCTTCCATTTGTGTCCGTAGCATTTAAGAGTCGAGGACGCCCTGGCCTTTGCAAGAAACTCTCTGCAGTCGGCCGGTATGTCGTATCCTCCAAACTCTAGCGCTGCAGGAGCCAGGCCTGCAGGTTCAGCGACTTCGGGTCGTGGTGGAGGATGGCGCCTCCTTCCCTGGAGAGCAGATCCGCGTCCACTGGCAGCTTGATTGACGGGGACGCTGACAAGTCCAGAAGGTCCGGGAACCATATCTGCCTCGGCCACGCAGGTGCGACGAGGATCATCCTGCACCTTGACCTCTTGAGCTGGTTGATGAGCCGGATCAGCAGTGGCAGTGGAGGGAACGCGTATAGGAACAGGCCCTCCCAGGGGAACGAGAAAGCATCGCCCATGCTCCTCGGCTGGGGAAACCTGCTGGCGAACCTCTGGCACTTGGAGTTCGTCGCCGTCGCGAACAGGTCGATCTGGGGTGTGCCCCACCGTCGGAAGAGGCGATCCACTAGATCCTGCCGTAGTTCCCACTCGTGGCACGAGCGCAGCTCCCTGCTGAGTGAGTCGGTGATGGTGTTTTTTATCCCTGCCAGATGAAACGGCACCAGAAACATCCTTTGGGCGACGGCCCAATGTCACAGGTCCTGCGCCTCCTTGGACAGTGCTGGGGACCTGGTTCCGCCCTGTTTCCTGATGTAAAACATGGTGGTGGTGTTGTCGGTGAAGATCCTCACCACCTTGCCCTTGAGGGACGGAAGGAAGGACCTGAGGGCCCAAAACACTGCACGGAGCTCCAGGACGTTGATATGGAGGGACTTCTCCGTCGGGAGCCAAAGGCCTCTCGCGTGCAGATTTTCGGTGTGCGCTCCCCACCCCTCCAGGGAGGCATCCATGGTCACTGTCTCCTGGTGGCCTGGGGTCTGGAAGTCCATGCCCGCCGTCAGATGCGCGCGGGTGCCCCACCACCGGATCGCTCGTCGGAAACTCTCGTCGAGTGTGATCCTCTCCTCGAAGCTGCCCGTCGTTTGTATCCAGCGCGCGTCCAGGAACTCCTGCAACGGGCGCATCCGGAGCCTGCACATGGGAATGAGGTAGATGCAAGAAGACATCATTCCGAGGAGGGACTTGATGGACCTCACCTTGGCCGCGTCGGCAACCAACATCTGCTGTACCTTGCCCAGGATGGCCCTGGTCCTTTCCTCCGACGGGGAGGCCAGAAGGGACACTGTGTCGAGCTTCGCTCCCAGAAACAGTGCGTTTTGCGCGGGTACCAGGTGGGACTTGGCGTAGTTCACGGAGAATCCCAGGTCCGTGAGAAGTTGGACGGTCCTTGCCGTGTGCTCCACGGCGAGCTCCCTCGTCTTGGCTCGGATGAGCCAGTCGTCCAGGTAGGGGTAGACGTGGATCCCCTCTCGGCGCAGCTGCGCCGCCACTGGTGCAAGGCACTTGGTGAATACCCTGGGTGCCGACCGTAGACCGAAGGGAAGGGCTCTGAACTGCTAGTGACGCCCTTGGACCACGAACCTGAGAAATTTTCGGTGCCCCTTTAGGATGGGAATATGGAAGTAGGCATCCTCCAAATCCAACGACGACAGGAAGTCGCCCTCCTCCAGCTGCCCCAGGACGTGCTGGAGGGTGACCATCCGGAACTTCTGTGCCTTGATGAACTTGTTCAGCCATCGTAGGTCTAGGATGGGGCGCCATCCTCCCGTCTTCTTCTTCACAAGGAAGTATCTTGAGTAAACTCCGGAGCCCCGAAGCCTCTTTGGGACGAGTTCGATGGCGCCCTTCCTGAGCATCGCCTTTACCTCCCGGAGAAGCTGAGGGACGTGAAGCTCTTTCCTGGCCACAGGGGGGACGCGCGGGCACCTTCTTTGAAACTCGAGCGCGTGGCCCTGGGCTAGGGCGTCCAGCACCCAACGGTCGGTGGAGATGGACTCCCACACGCTGATGAAGCTCACCAGCCGGCCTCCCACCGTGGTGCTTCGGTGGGGGCCCGACCCCACGGCCGGTTCAATCCTGCTTAGTCGAGGCTTTGCCGCCTTGGCCTCCTTGGCGACGACGGCGGGGTCCGCCTGACTTGCCTCGTCCCCTGTAAGCTTCCTGAGACGACGAACGGGCCGCTTGACGGTAGGTGGAAAATCTGCCACCGGAACCTTTGGAGGCGCCCTTGTCTCCGCCGCTCCGAAAGGGCGGCCGCCGTTGCTGGAGAACCCCGAGAGCCCGGGCCGTCTCCGTGTCCGCTTTAATGGCTTGAAGGGAATCGTCCACTGTTTTCCCAAACAGGTTGTTCCCATCGAACGGCATGTCCAGGACTCTGGTCTGTACGTCTTGACGGAAGTCAGTAGCCTTGAGCCATCCACGCCGCCTAAGGCACACGCCGCTGCCCAACTGGCGAAATCCAGTGTCGGCGATGTCCGTCGCAATAGTGATGGCGAGGTCCAACGCCACCTCACCTTCCTGCAAGATCTCCAGGGCATCCGCCCTCTTGTCGTCCAGTAGGAAGTCCAGCAAGGGGGCCAGTTTGTACCACAGCTCCCTGTCGTAGCGGGCTACGATAGCCAAGGCGTTGGCCGCCTTAATCGTCGTCGCTGCAGACGAGATGACCCTGCGCCCCATCGTGTCCAATTTCTTTCCCTCGCCGTCCGGCGGGGAAGTCGACGTGGAGGCCGCACCCCCCCGCTTTCTTCCTGTCCGCCGCAGAGACGACGGAGTCCGGGGTAGGCTGTGCCCGGAGGCACAAGGGGGCCGCGTCCGGGACCCGGTACTTCTTCTCGTACCGGTCTCTTCTAGCCGGCGTCGTGGATGGGTTCTTGAAGAGGGCGAGGCCCTCATCCCAAATATCGTCCAGTAGAGGTACCGCGAGGACCGTCTTCCTCTTGGCCTCGCGCCGCTGATAAAGGAAACCTTCCTTCTTCTTCTCCTCAGGGCAGAGCTGGAAGAGCTCGGCTGCCCTGGCGATCATGGAGTGAAATGATCCAATCTCGTCGGGCGGGGAAGCCCGGGTGGGAGGTGACGACGGCAGATCCTCGTCGTACACCTCGTCGTCCGTACCCGTCGCGGCCGTGTCAGTCCCCGTATCATCCCCTCGAGTCGTGGACGGGGAGGAGGGCTGAACGGGGCGCGACGGTTGAAAAGGAGGTGGAGGGTGGATCCTTCTTTTCTTAGGAGGGGGGCTGCCAGAAGGGCCTGGTTCCGGGTCCCCCGACGGGAGTGGTTCCTCCACTGGTAACGGCAGCCTCGTCCTTATCTCTGAGCATAAGGACTGTATAGCCAACAAAATGGCCGCCGAGTTGTCTTGCGGCGCTGGCAGAGGGGAGTCCGACGGGCGGTCAGGGGCCCCGTCGGTACCCTCGACGATGTCGTTGTCTCCTGCGTCGGGATCTCTCCCGACGGGCTGGTCTTCTTCCACGCCAATGCCGTGGCTTAAGACCTCAATCAGTTCTTCCTCAGAGGTTGAGGCCGAATCCACGACGACCTCCTGCCCCCCCTTTTTCTTCTCCGTCGGAGGTTTCACGGGGGTCCTGTCGATGGGCATAAAAGAGGACTCCCTCCGCGGTGGCAGGGGGACTCTGGGCCCCGAGGTCGCCACCACTGGTGTAGCCTCCACAGGCTGAGCCAGGGCCGCCGCGACTGTCTCGATAGAGGCCTTGGCCGGATGGATTAAGGCTTTCACCACCTTAAGTGCGCTCACAGCCTTCTCCTTGAGGGGGGGGGACACTGCCTCGCTCTCCCTCCGATGGGGCCTTCGAGCTCGACCGGGGCCTCTCCAGGAGCTTCGCCGGGTGCTCGGCCTTCCTCTTACCCGACCCAGAGCGTTGGCTCGTGGTTGATGGTGCCGGGGAGGGTGCGCCCTGCCTGGTGCCCGTAGAGCCCGACCGTTCGGCGCTCCCGGTGCCAGCGGACTCGCGGTGCTTGGCCTTGTGTTGGACCCCTCGGATTTCTTCCTCTTCTTCTCGCCGGACGGGCTCTTCCCTTCCAGCCAGTTGGCGAGACGTTGATGGCGGTCCTTCATGGTCCGCTCCGACATGTTGCCGCAAAACGCACAGTCCTTCTCCACGTGCGTCTTGTCCTCATGTAGGCAGTAAAGACAAAAGGAGTGTTCGTCTTCCTTAAAGACATTCTGCAGCTGGCATCCAGGGCAGACCCTGAACAGCTTTCCGGGCGTCGAGCTTCCCTTCTCCTGGGCCATGACTGAGATGGGCCTGAGAAACTTCTGGAGTCCTCCAAAAGCATAGTTCGACGAAATCTTCACCCTTGAGGGGCATAGACGAATCCGACACGGGTCCCCGTTGATCGGATGGAGAGTCGGTGGAGCTTGAGGTTCTTTTGACCGAAAAAACGAAGTTTTTGAGAAAAACGTGAAAAAAAATAGCACTAACGCTCGAGAGCAATAGCACGAGGATCCCAACACATGAACGTGCGGTAAAAATCTGAAGATGGCTGCCAGAGGCGGGGCTTAGGTAGAGGGCAGTCATTGGCTGTGGTCAGTATGACGCAGAGATCAGTGATTGGTTACTACTACGAAAGACAGATCAGAAACAAAACTGATAGTGTTTTTTTTTTCTTTACCGAGGATTCCCAGCCTGACGACGGGGAATATTCATGAGCATGTGAATCCATGCCAGACCCCATGATGGAGAAGTTGGTTTCCACTAATTTTTAATGTTAAATTAAATCTTAACTTAGAACACAAGAAATTCCTTTGGCACCGTTCTGAGTTTCGTAATTGGATTGATTCTCCTGGCAAAATGGGTCTAGCGCCTCGCAACATTTTAGTACGCCTTATAACATGCTTGTGCAATACAAACGCGGGTAAATTAGTAATGAGATTAGTCATGGTAGTACTTATTAAGAAAATGTATAGTCATTAATAAAGAGGCATACTTGCCAAGATTGTTTGTCTCTGTACTCTAAGAAATAAACACTCTGTTCTTTAATAATCATTTTTGGGTTTAGTAGACAAAAACTATTGTTAGTTCTCATTTTACGGTACTTTGTTACAGCGCGTGTTGCTGAGTCATCCCTGTGTTCATATCTAATTGCCTCTATTGCACGCTTGTTACTAGTTGGCGGACAACATGGCCAGTGTTACGATAATTGTTACAATGGGAATCACTACTGTGTTTGTGTCTAATTTCATCTATTGAACGCTTGTTACTAATTGGTGGCCTACATGGCCCATGTTCCAATAGTTAGGATGAAGATAAAGCTCTGTCGTACACTTCTGTGTGATTGACGGTTTGCATAAAAATAGTAGATGCTGTCAGTCTGGAATAAACATAGTGCTGAAAATTCCAAAAGTGAGATACATTGTGCCGTCCATTATAAAATAATCAACCTTGAATGATCAAAAATGTCACTAATTTGAAACTGGGAACATACTTTGCTGTCAGTAAAGAACCCCTACTTTTTAACATTCTATTCTACTGTAAAAAGTGCTACTCAAAGATACTTTGCTACGTCTTCATGCACACATTATCTTGACCACCCTGTCATAATTAGTGGAACACAACCTGTGTGATAATCGTAGTTCAAACCCATCATTATGAAAACCTATTCTACTTGAAAGAATACTGGCAAGAGGGACTTCCTCAGTCAGAATACAAACATTAGCTTCACAATAAGTCCAATTTAATGGAACAACCCCATCTCATGGTCAAAATTCAAACCCACTTCTGTTGCTCGGAAATAGCAGATTAATTTTGCTTGCATTTGCCTTAGGGTGCGTTCCATGCTGCCTCCTCTAATATTCTTTTGAATCTTTTTAAGTCCGATGAACCTCAAGCTATCTTTGATGTGCCATTGGTGTTCCCGTTGCCAATGCATGGATAGAGGCAACCTTTGATTTTTACTGGAAATGGGGGAAAGATGTTTGTGTATTCTGGTTTTCAAGTTTTTATCGTACTCCCAATGTAAAGCTTGCCGCATGTACAGATTAGTGCATGCACCACAAACTGTGTTTTACAGTTGATCAATTCTTGGATCTGATATGGGTTACCAGATACTTCTTGAAATTCGGTGCTGTCTTGATATGCGCACTGACACATAATACATGTGCTGCATCTGTAAAATTCTTTTACTCTTGGCTTTAACCAGTTTAAGAGTGCTCTTTGTCGCTGGCGTACTTAGTAGAGATGGACTTAACATATTCTTAATTGTTTGTGCCCTTTTGTAGATGATGCGAGGATGTGAATCCAAATGTTTGGGTAGGTCCTTGTCTAACAAGAGAATTTGCCAGTGTCTGTTTAGGATCTTGTTTAGCCTACAATAATTGTCACACTGTTCAGTTATGAATTGCACTGGCTGGTGTTGTGATTCTGGTGATTTCTTTGGTGTGCCGAGATGAGAATCACATCATTTGACTCACCTGAGTGAGAGCAATCTGATGAACTGATTAGTAACATGATCGAATGTGAGGAATGTGATGTTTTAGAAGAACAAAGTGGGCTTAATTTATCTAACCTAATTGGTCAGTGTATGTGATTGGACAATGTTCCAAAAATGACATCTCACTAAACCATTTCCTTCATAATCATTGGACATAGTAATTAAGGCGGCAGCCTAATGGGTAACCCAGTTTCCCTCCCATTTGAGGTGATGTCATCTTGGAGATTTCTATATCAAACAATTGCAACTTTCAAATTGATTGTGTCCTCCAACGTATTCCTCTTCTTTGATATCTCCAATATGCAGCTTCAGAAAACATTTTTTGGCAGAGGGTGCTGTGCATCGATGCAGTCGGCTCGATGTCCCTCGAGGGCCTCCGTCTCGAGGATGATGGCATCAAAGGCATCTATAGCACGAGCAGTGTCCGTTGGCTTCAGTTCTGTCTTTTCGTGTCATTCTTTGTAGAACTACCCGCATCAACAATGGTTTGACTGTACTAGGCCCTGAAGGAGCGAAAGCTGTAAAAGCATGGGAAATTCTACTGAGCGGTAGGCTGGGAGTGCGATGAGGAATACGTGGGAGGAACATCCAGATGCAAGAAGGTTACCAGGGGTAAGTAACTTGTTCTTCAAATGGATTGTGTTCTTCCATCTAGTCCTCATCTTTGATAGACTCCCAAAGCAGTGTTTGTTTTGGAGGAGGGAGTAAGCATTTTGCCATCAATGGTTTCCATGAACAGAATGGAGGACAGCTTTTCCAAAGCTTCCGTCCTTACTTAGGGTAGAATCAAGGCAGTAATGCTTAGTGAAAGTGTGTATCGTAGACCACTAGCTGCCTCACAAATGTTTTTAATAGGACCACCTCTCTGCAGAGCAGAAGAAGTATCCATGCCCCTAGTGGAATGGGCCCTCAAGTCTTCTGGAGGATCCTTGCCAGCCAGCGTGCAGCATTCCGAAATAGCTAGAATAATCCATATGGATAAGGTCTGCTTTGTTACAGCCTGACCTAGCCTGTGACCACTATAACCTATGAATAGTTGGTCATCTTGATGAAGTTTTGACAATCTTGAAATGAAGAAGCTCACACCCCTACGTGGATCGAGTCTGTGCAAACTCTCCTCCTCCTTGCCAGGGTGAGGAGGGGTATAGAAGGTGGTTAACACAATCTTTTGTCCTAAATGAAAGTCTGAAATGACCTCAGATAGAAATGAAGGCTTAACCCTCAGGATGACCTTGTCCTTGTGAAATACTGTAAATGGTGTTTTAGAGGATAGTGCCTGCAACTCACTCACTCTACGGGCTAAAATTAGTGCTACCAAGAAAATGGTCTTGAACATTAGTAACTTTAGGGGACATGAATGGAGTGGTTAAATGGTGCACAGATAAGACATTTTAACATCAGATTAAGGTCCCAAACCGGAACCGGAAAAGGAGATGGAGGGAATACATTAGTGAGTCACTTCAGAAATTGTATCACCAAGGCTATCTTAAAATATGAAGTTTCCTCAGATGAGCACTTGACGATGGATAGCGCCGCTAAAATACTTTAATAGTTCCAACTTGGAGCCCCAGATTGGTTAAGTATAGTACGAAAGACAGTGGGCCACATTACAAAGTAGGAGGTAGCCATGGTGCTAGTAGCGCCATGGCTACCCCCTTACCGCATTTCAGGTTCCCGAAATAGGGACTTATTGGGTCATTCCAACCTTGGAGGACCCGGTAAGTCCCCATTCCGGGAACCATTCCCATTCCCGTTCGAGCCCCCATAGGGCTCAATGGGAATGGGGATGGAGCTAATAACGGCACAGCAATTTGCGGTACTGTTATTAGCTCTGAAGTCCCTTAACGGGTCCCTTCCAGACCCGCTAAGGGACCTCAGAGTAGGGTGGTAAGGGATTACCGGCACCCTTACCGGTGCCAGTAATCCCTTACTTCCAACCTTGTAATGAGGCCCAATATCTCCCGTGTTTTGCATAGCAAAGGGTCCACATTCTTGTCCCTGCACCTGCTGCAGATATGTTCCAACAGCAGTGGTACAAAGACTTTGTTGCTGGCCTTCTGGCCGAAAGCAAAATCTCCATTACATCATCCGGGAGGTCCCAATCCTTATACATGGCCACTCTGTTGTCTTTCATTATCAGGACATTCTTTCTCCGTACCGAGGACAGACAGGCCATCAGTGCTTGTCTGATTGCCCTCAGCTACAAAAGGTTGATATGTAGTTTGGACTTCGATGGAGACCAACGACTGCTGATTGTCAGTTCGTTGGCATGGGCTCCACACCCCGTGAGTGAGCGACCATCACTACTGTTATCTCCGGCCATGGTTGCCAAAAAGGTTCTCCCTTCAGAATGTTGACCTTGCAGGCCCACCACAGGAGATCCTGTCTGACTCTGCTTGGAACCTGAAGTAGGTATGACATGTTGCCCGAGATTTGAGACTACTGTGTCCTTAGAGCCCAATGAAGGGATCTTATTCTTAGGCGAGCCTCTGGAACCAGGAAAATGCAGGATGCCATAAGGACGAGCAAACCTCAAAAAGTCAAAGGCCGGGAGACACTGGGCACTCTGAAACTTGGAGACCATCTGCAAAATGTCTTGAGCCCTCACCTCGGGTGGCAAGCTCTTTCCCAAGGATGTATCCAGTACAGCCCCAATGAACTGGAACTTTTGAGATGGTGTCATATGGGACTTCTTGTAATTGAGGGAGAAGCCCAGTCTGTGGAAAGTGTGGCAGGTGATGTTGAGATGATCCAGGACTTGTTTGGAAGAACGCGCCCTGATCAGCTAATCGTCCAGGTAGGGGTAGACGTGAATCCCCCCCTCTCCTGAGACCCGCTGCTACCACCGCCATCAGTTTGGTGAAAACCCTCGGGCGGAAGTCAGTCCGAATGGCAGAATCGAAAACTGATAATGAGAATTGCCAACGGCGAACCTGTCATGATGCCTACCCCCGGGGACCCAGACCACGTCCAGCAACCCCGGAAGCAGGCATCAAGTTATCCCAAGCAAGCCCAACAACCCCTGCTAGGGGCTATTTGGGTCCAGTCCTGGCACCTATGGCGCCAGGCTCATATAGAGAGTCAGTCCTGGCGCCATAGGTGCCAGGCTCATAGATTAAAACTTACCTGATGCAGACCATGCTGCAAGAGCTCCAAGCCAAAAGAGGCTTGGAAGGGACTACTTTACTTAGGGACTATTTTTTACTTGTGTGGGGCTGGGGAGGAATACTTACCTGGGACTACTTTGGAGGCTATTTAAACCACGCCCGAAGAGCAGCACACGCTTCGCGTTATTCTGCATCCAGCAGCGTAACGCTCACCGTGCCTGCAAGTCTGCATCCAGCCTTCTGCCACGCCCGCCTCGAGTTTGGAGCTCCTAGAAAAAGGGAGAAAGAAGGAGAAAAGGTTAGAACAAGAGCAATACCTTTAATCCTTACCTGAATTCCCGATCCATCGCGCCTTCGAGCTGGAAGAAAGAAGTTACTTTTATGCGCGTCGCCTCGCCTGCTGCAGCGCCGCGCTGAACTCACCGGCCTTCGCAGCATCTTTACATTGCACCGCATCCTCCTGCATGTTCCCGCCGCACTCCGGCACCTAAGGAGAAGACAAGAACAGCAAGGTGAGCCAAGGGAATACACAGAGGAATATTAGTTACCCCCCCCTTAGACTTACCGGATTTTACCACCGGGGGTATTATTCCTCTTCACGGGTTGACGCAGCTTCCACTGCATCTTCGCCAAACCCTGGCCCCTAAGGGGAAACAAAAGGACAGCATGGTGAAACAGAGGGACTAACAAGGGGAACCCTCCTCACCACAATAGACTTACCTGATTTTACCGCCAGAGGTATTATTCCCCAATACTTCATACTTTCTCTCAGCGCCTGAATAAGGGAGAAAGCAATAGGTTACATATTGACATTATTTTATCGAACTGTGTTGGAAAATACAAATCCTTACCGGAATACTACCGGTTGCCACGAGGAACTCTTCATTAGGGTCAAGCTGCAACCTGCAAGGAATCGGACAAGAGTGAAAGTCAGGCATTTGAACTCTTACGAACTTTATACTTACAGCGTTTTGCCGGGAATCTCGGAGTCAATATTGTTCTGGAACTCACCAATTCCTTCAAGCCAGTGAAGCAACTGGTTATCAACGCGCCCCTGCGCTCAATGCAGGATGGAGAGCTCATCTTTTAAAACCATCAGGTGAGACTATAAGAGGGGACATCAAAGGTGATCTGTGGGGAGAACAGCGGGGGTGGGGGGATTTACGCTCAACTCCACGGGTGGTTAATTCCCTTTCTCCATTTGCAGAAGAATATTCCTATGGGCCAAGCAAACGAAGCTAGGTGGGCCAGTGTCACGGCTCGCTCCCTTCGCTCCCGTTCCCGCCACTTGGGGGCATGTTTTGGGGTTTCTTCCCTACTGGACATTTCCTCCGAACCTTATGCTACAGTGTCCTGATGAATTGGGAGCGCTAAAACCTTATTTCCCAAATTACTTCCCTTCCGGATCCATTCCAGGTTTTTGGCAGCCAGCATGCTACTGCTACTCTAATCAAATGACTATGCTTCCCAGAATGCCTGGCTCACTGCCTCACCTCCTCCCTTGCAGGACAAGGCTGGGTGGAGGATAGGCAACACCTGTGGCTGCAGGTGCAGCAGGCGACACGCCTGAGGGGTGTGCTCGTTAAGCAGCTTTAAAAGCCTCAGTCTGCTTCAGTCCAGCGCTGGTCATTGTTGCAGCGTTCCTGTCTTGACTGGTCCCTTGTTCCTGGTTCCTAGTTTTTGTGCCCAGTTTCTAGTTAGTGTTTCTTGTTCCTTGTCCTGGAATTCGAATTTGTATGCCTAATTGATTTCTGCCTTTTGGAAATCCCTTTCTCCCTTTCTCTGTCTGCAGGCAGCCTTTCTCTGAGCTTTCCTTTTGCTGAGCCCAATTGCCTGTGTTCACTGTTTCCTAGAAATTGTCCTTTGCTACTGAAAGACTTGTTGCATTAATCTTTCCTTTACAGGTTTAGTTTCCTGCCTTTTCACCTTGGATGGGTGGGAAGGTTTCCCTTTTGGTATCACTGCTCCTGATCCTTGCCTTCTATTGGGATCCATGCCATGTTTTCCTTTACACTTTTACATTCATTTCCTATTTATTATTAGGTGTGGGAAGCTGTTATAACTAGCTCCTGTGTGATTATCTTTTGTTTTCCACACTGTACTATTCCTTCTTGCCTCTTGACTTGGGCTTAGGTATTTAGTCATCCTCGCTCTTTGCCTTTACTGCCTTCTGGGTTCTTGTTTGATTTACAGGGTTGTGGGTTAGTACTGACTTTTGAGTGGTCTTTCCGGTCCTCGTGAATACGGACATCCAAGTGGTCTTTTCGGTCTTCGTGAGTACTGGCATTCATGTGGTCATTCCGGTCCTTGTGAGTACTGTTTCCAAATTCTTTATTCAGTACCGTCTAGAGTGTCAGCTTACAGATTCTGTCCCTGCTTGCCCTCTACGTGGGCTTAGCGCTGTCAGTATCTGTAATAGCATAGTGGGTAAGGAGTTTGCCGACTTTCCTTTCAGTCATAAGGAGGTTCTAAGTGCTTACCCTACATTCCTTTTCATATAGTGGTATACACGAGTCTTGGGTATTGAATGCACGTTGTTATATTCAAGGTTGTTTACTGTGTATTTTGTGCACATTTCCCCTGCCATATCCATCGCCTTCTTCCTTTCCTGACAGCCAGTCCAGTCCGTCATCTCGGCCCTACGCGTCACATTGGTGGAGACTGCAGCTGTCCAGTTCCGATCGACGCCTCTGTAGGAACCAGGTGAGCATAATAGAACCTCAGGTATTTTCTCTGTGTGAGATGAATTGGCACATGAAAATAAGCATTCTGAAGGTCCAATGACACCATCCAATTCTGGAGGTGGAGGGCCAGAAGGATCTGAGAAAGTGTGACCATCTTAAACTTATCCTTCCTGAGGAACTTGTTCAAGTATCTCAAGTGCAAGATGGGTCTCAGTGCTCCTTCCTTCTTGGGGATTAGGAAATATGGAGAATACCATCCTTTGTTCCTTTCTGTTACAGGTACCGGCTATATAGCACCTTTCTCTAGCAGGGTCAACATTTCCTGCACAAGGAACAGATCTGGAACTTTCAAAGAATGGCTCCCTGATGAATGGTTCTGAGGTCTCTGAATGAAGAGGAGGCTGTAACCTTGGGCTATGGTTTCTAACGCCAAAGCATCCAAAGTAAGGTCTCACCATTCTTTCAGATGCTGAGACAGTCTGCCTCACCACAGGGGTGTCGTGACTCAAGACCTCAGAGGTTTTGAGGCAGCTGAAGCAGTGGCTGTTGGCAAAGACACTGCTGCTTCAGCAGACTTTGCACCTCTCCCATGTCCACCACAAGTAAAATCTTCTTTGGCCTCTTTGACCAGCCATTTCCCTCGCTCTTCCAAATGAGTAGTAGTAGCGAAAGGATCTGCCCCTCCAAGATGGTCCACTAGGGCGAAAAGGCTGAGGTTGCCTAATAGCGGCACCCAAAGATTTTGCTGCTGCCTTCGAAGTCTGCAGCTTCTGAAGGCTTTTGTCAGCCTTGCTGCCATGGCTTTGCTGATGCTGTCAGCAGAATAAAGACCTGACTGAAGAGACTTGCACATGGTTTCCTTGCCATCCTTAACAATGGCCAAGAAACCGTCTCTTTTCTCCCCTTCGGGAATATGCTCAGCCTCCAAAGAAATGCAGTCCCACAGAGTGTATGAAAACTTTGCCATGGCACATGTGGAGTTGGCTGAATTAAGAGCCATGCTCCTGGCAGAAAATAGTTTTCTTGACCAGGCATTTACCATTTTATCATCCCTATCCGGTGGGGATGGTTGGATAAGCTGCCCGTTTCAAGGTGGCGGTGCCTGCACCACCAGACTTTCTGTGGTAGAGTGTTTTGATAAGTAGCTGCGGTCACTACTTGATGAGCGGTATTTTCTTGTCAAGTTCTTATTTATTGCCAGACCTGACTCTGTTGCTTCCCAATTGGCACTTACTCCGTTCTGAAGAGCATTGTGAAAAGGTAAAATGAGGTCCTTTTGAGACTCTTTATCTAGGATATCTGTAAAATCACCCTGTTCGAAAGGGAGGGCATGTGTACCTCATCCCAGGTAATCCACTACCTTAGACATCAATTGCCTGTAAGAGGCATCTGCATGAATAGATACAAGGAGAGACTGGGGGGAAAAGTTTAAACACACAGGGATTCAGCCCCACTTAGAGCAATGGACAATCGCAAACTAAAGAATCCAAGTGTCTCTCAAAACTCCCTTCCTAAGTTTGGATCACTCAGTCCATGGACCAAATAGGTACTGAGTCTAAATGATTTCACAAACCAACTATAAACATACACATTTAGTAAGAAAAAATGTATCAAATCAATACAGTTTAAAAACACATTATGCAAAATGACATAGTAAAACACAAATACAATATTCACATTTCATATGTTCTAAAACCCAAACAGCCCTACTGCAACAAATACAATATTAAAAAACACCCTACCTATACAAAACTCACTAAGACAGTGTAATTCACAAAATTTCAACACAGCAGTCAAGTGCAAACAACGTGTCGGTGAGCAGAACTGGGGGGCTCCTCTAATAAGGATTGCCTCACTAGACCTATGTGACTGGTCTAATATATAAACACGTATCCCTTCTCTGCAATAAAGGACCAAGGATTATTCAATATGTTGTTAAAGGCACTGCTCTAATATCCAGTGCAAAAAACACACAACATGTTTCATTCTCCTAATAATTTAGAACTGGTTGTACCAAGAACTTCTTCAGGGGTCCAACTGTGCTTTGTAACCAAGACACTACCCAACAGGGTGTGTTGCCTACACTGAAAGACCAGTTGGAAACCATAAACACAACCAACAAAATGGAAGCCAGGAGTCCAAAACCTACAGGAGAGTGTGAAGAGAAAGCAGCAGTAAGAAATAGAAAGCAACTTCCAGCTGCTACATCTATGAGGTACAAAAATCTACCCACACAAGGCTTAACGTCTATTCGAGGTATGCCAAGTCTGCTTTACACGGACGAGTTTGGGCGTCTTCAAAGTAGACAGAACATCTAAGGGGAAATGCAAAAAAATAATCTGAGTGGGAGTCAATATGAATATGTGCCTGAACATGAGATCTTTAAATCATCATTGACACTCGCCTACCAGGACAACTGTCGTGGATGTGCAAAAAACTATGCCTCAACTACACATGTACTAGGTCATTTCTGTATTGTCCACAAAGTCCCTACTGTAGTGAAGTGCCATTGTATCAGTAGATATCAGAAGCAAATCATAGCACTAGGCTGTTGAAATCATTCCGAGACCTGAGTTCCATGAAACCATGACAAACGAGCGTGCATCTAGCACAACTGATGTTGTATAAATATTGCAATTCAATACGGGTGGAGATTAGGTTAACAATACCTGCCAATCGTAAGGGCATGGGAATAAGGGTAGAATGGTAAACACTTCCTATTCTTCTAGCCACTGTGCTAACCGTGTACAAGTAACATTCTGACAGTTCCAACCACGTAAGTAATGGCGCTTCTCAATGGCATGCTCAATATCGTAGGACTGGACCTGCAACAACCGAAACCCTTACTTTAAACAAAGTCTCGGGAAAGGAAGAACTGACAGAAAATCAAATGCGTTCAGAGAAGATCCTATGAACAGAGCTTACCAACGGAAGAGGTCACGTGTCTCTAATCCCTGCCGCACGGCTGCGTCTTACAGTTTGTCTCTGGCTGCCGACACTATAGGTAACCGTGCCAAGTAAATACTGGTCGAAAGCCAACACGTGACATTAGTCACGTGACGTGTCTGCCGGGCCAGTGTTTCCCAGTACGCGCGCGTCACTCACTGTCGATACGTGTGTTCTGGACGTGCTCCAAGCCACGATGGGCGTCCTCAGGTACTACATGACCTAAGTTAAAAGTTAATGATAACCTAATCGTTGTATTTACATATAACTGGCTAGTGAATCCTCCTGACTGGGAGACCGGTGTCTGCATTCAAAGGCTAATTGATGCAGACTGCTGTAGCGACTCTCCAAGAGAGTGAGAAGCATGTCTAGGGCAGCATGTGCTTATGAATTCATGACACTGAAGCCAGGGCTGTAGATCAAAAATATCGACTGGCCAAGATGTGAAAACAGAGTTATTGCTGAGCAAGTACTCTTATTAACTTCGTGCTTGGCAACACAAACATCACTGTTGTGCATGCCACAAAGGACGCAATCGTGTGGCTGTAAAGGACTGCTAACCTAGTGTGAACCAATTTTCGTAAAAATTATTCCATTCCACTTGTTCATTCAATCCCGCCTCAAATGAGTTGGTAATGAAAATCAACCATTGTTTCTTGTAGAGGAGTCTCTGAGCATTGGCCGCGGTATTGTGTGATCTCTCTAAGTGTAGTAATACCATCCATTTTAACAAACTGCTGTCATGTTCCATCATCATGAAGTGGTTGACCAAAGGGGGTGCCATGACTTTCATCTTAATGCAGCTCCTGTGCTCACTAATTCTTTGCTTCACCATCCATTCAGTCACTCCAATGTAGAGTTTAGGGCATGGACACCATATGGCATATACGACTTTGCTTGAATTAAAATTGGTAAAACGAGTCTGGGACCAAGGTCTTGATAGACCTATATCTACTTTCAATGTCCTGCTTGTGAATTTACAATTAACAAACTTATCACACGGTGAATGTCGTTTAAGCGAGGGCAATCCCCAAAGCTTACTGATGCTTTTTTGCTGATCTTTTCTCTGCGTGATGTCATTTTGGTAAGGAATTCTTTAAGGTTGGCTGTCCTTTTGTATGCACACCACGGAGCAGACAATGGGCATTCGCCCCCTCCAAGTATGTGCCAGTTCTTTTTGATTATCTTTGTAATCTCATTAGATTTGGAAGTAAAAGTACTGACAAACACAATCTCAGTGTCAGTCGCTGTCTTGGTTTTGTACTATGACAGGGCCTCTCGATTATTGTTAATATATCTCTTGAGGGCCCTCTTTACTATTTTTAGGGTACCGTCTAGCTCGTAATTTAGAGCTTAAAAGCTCAGCCTCTACCAAGAAGGTATGGTTCTGTGTGCTATTTCGTTTTAACCTTAAAAACTGTCCAAAAGTTAAGCTTTCACAGGTATGGCGCGAATGGCAATTCTCAAAACACAGCAGAGCATTCCTGTCGGTAGGTTTATGGAAAGGTCTGACTTTCAACAATTTATCTGAGTTGTCAACCCAAATCGTTATGTCCAAAAAGTTGACTTCGCTCTTACTATGTGTGGAGGTGAATTTCAGAAAATAATTCTGTTGATTGATCCATTGGATGAACTCAAGGAATGTTGTTTTGGAACCGTCTCAAACAAATGATTAAAATATCATCTATGAACCGTCTCCATAGAGCAATTTGGTCAAAAAATGGATCAGTAGGGCAGTAAATGCATTGTGTTTCAAAAAACTCGTCATAAAGGTTAGCTGCGGTCGGGGCTACTGGAGACCCCATTGCTGTTTCATGGATTTGATGGTATAATTCTTGATTAAAGCTGAAAAAAATTCTCTTTCAGTGCCATTTCAGCACACCACAGAATGAAGCTATTGGGGGTCGAGCCATGGAACATGTTCATCTGTCTCAGGTTTCCTAAATTCCAATTCCGGTGAAGTGTCCACTCCACTGGTTGTCTGCCAATATCAATATCGGTCTTTCAGTATGGATTCCTCTGATATGAAATTATATGGTGTAACACACAAAACAGAGTAAGGAACAAAAAAGCTTCACCAGAGCTATGTATTATGTTGTGCAATTAATGCAACTCTAACTCTTTCCCTGCAGGGAGTGCACTATGCTAACCCTGCATGATGTTTCTAGCCCTCAAAAACACTAATACGCCGGCTACCGGCAAGAATTGCATGGGGACTATTCGTGCCCTATGTCACAATAATGAAAAAACATATTCACAATGAACTACCACAGTACATTTAATACATACAAATTTCATTAGCCAAAACGATTAAAACCAAGACAGTTACGGGAAAAGCCATTTCCCGGCTGCACCCTTGGATGAAACAGACAGGTCACGTGGGACTCGGCGTCACACACTCTGACAATTTAATTGCTCTCCATGAGGTGTGTCTGGTTGAGGAGTAATTTACTAAAACATTTTATAAAAGTGTATGTGTCGCACAGATTCTCAGCACAAAATGCACTTTATATTCAACTCGTTTTTCTACAGGTGCATGAACCATTCTCTTGTGCGAGAATACATGACAACTTTATAAAAGAACACTTGAGTTCTCTGAGACTGATTCAAACGATTTTTGTCTAAAAGTGCATAAATCCACTTGTGTCACTCTAAGTGAGGTGACATCTGTATGTCTGGTCGACCGGTTTCAATGATGTCTTGCGTATATCATATTCATCAGGACCTATTATTGCTTCTTTTGACCCAATCAGCAAGCCCCATAGGGGCGGGATTGCGACATATCCTGTCCAACTATTTGTATGTGCAAAGGGAAGGCACATTCGATTTCTGTAGTGTTGCCACTTTCAGATAGTGAATTGGAAAGCCTGAGATGGTGCTTGATCTTTCCACTCATAGACGTCCCTTCAATGAGGTGAGCTTCTTATAGTCTCGCAGCTTTATTCATTATGCTTTCGAAGGGGTCTTGTTGGGTTCTTGTTTCCCCAGCACGCTTTCTTCCATCTCGTTACTTCGCGGTAGACGCGAATGGCGTTCCTCGCGATGAACGCTAGTAAGCTCCATTATTATATGGGACATTTGGTGTGCCATACTGCAAATCAAATTTCACATCATTATCAGATGGCTCATTGTCCTCATAAATAGAGGTCAAAGTTTTAAAGTAATCCCTGCTTGTTAAAAGAGTGAAGGTTTTCTCTGGTTCAAAGGCATCAAAGGTTTAGAAAATGTCGAGCCCTATGCTCGAGGAGTTGTTGATGTCTTCGATGAAGACATTTTCGACTTCCATGGTGCCACTGGTGTTGAAGGGCCCGCAGGCATTGATGGAGCAGCTGGCGTCGACGACCTCGACTTGTCTTTCGACTTATATCTCGAAGGATCGCTTGATGATTTGTCATTGTGTCGAGGCCTCAACAGCTCTCGATGGGGATCTGGTCTTCGTCCCAGGCTCGAGGGCGTGTATAATTTGGCTCAAACCCTTTTGTTACCGGCTTCAGAAGGCGCGGTAGGAGCAGGGCCTGCCTGCTTCGAAGGTTTTTGGCTCTTGAATATCTTAAGCATTTCTTGCCTGAATGTTTTCCATTCGGCAGGAGTGGAGGCCTTAGTGGGACAGCATATAGCTCTCTCAGGAGAGGAATTGGACGATGTCGAAGTAGGTGATTTATGGTGCCTCTTCTTCAACTTCCTCAATGATCGGGAGTGCTGGGAGCCACTCCTTGAGCTGGGACATTTTGTCTTCTTTCTTCGAGGAGAGTCGCCTGTCGCTTTGTCAGAAGAAAGTTTCTTCGACGGGGTAGTCGATGGGGATTTCTTATGCAATCTACCTACCGCCAATTTCCCCTTACGCTCCTTCAGAGCTTTTCCGATCATCGATTGACACTTTGAACAGGCCGAGGTCTTGTGCTCTACATGAGACACCACAAGCATACTCGATACAGATCGGTCAGCGACATCTTGGCACCGCAGTGTTGACACTTCTTAAACCCGATCTTCGGGGTAGTCGGTGTTGAAGATGAAGACATTTTCGGATATTTCTTAAGGAAATAATGAAGAGCGCCGTAGTTCTCAAAGCATACGCTTACTCAGAAGAATTGAACTGAAGCCAACGGGCGCTGCACGTGCTATATATGCCTACAGTGACATCATCCTCGAGACAGAGACCCTCGAGGAACATCGAGTCGACTGCATCAACGCACAGCGCCCTCTGCCGAATTAGTTTTGTTTGAAGCAGCTGAAGCTGGATATTGGAGATATCAAAGATGAGAAATACATGGGAGGACACAATCCCTTTGAAAGTTGCAATTGTTTAATATAGAAATCTCCAAGATGACATCAAATCAAATGGGAGGGAATCTGGGTTACCTGTTAGGCTGCCCCCTTAATTACTATGTCCAAAGAGTACAAAGGAAATGGTTTAGTGTGATGTCACTTTTGGAACATTGTCCAATCCCATACACTGACCAATTAGGTTAGATAAATTAAGCCCACTTCTTAACGCAGGATGGGGGGTCTATAATCTATAAAAATTCCAAACCCATAGATTTTGGGAACTCATTTGCTCACTCATTGACAGGGATGGACAGACTAAAAGACTGAAAGAAGGGGAAAAAAGGAGAATTGGTAACAACAGAAAGGAGAATTTAATAGATTGCTTTCCTTTTTGACCCATATTGGGTTACGGGCAGTACACTACAAGAGAGGCCTACCTGAAAATAAAGTCTGAGGCCTTCATGAATGGGAGAGACAGCAGACATACCCCATCTTGCTGACTGATGACCACCTGTTCGTAGAGGGGGCGAATGGAACCAGTCTGTAGGAGCGTGCCCACCTGTTTGTGAGACAGGCAAAAGGAATTCTAGTGTACGTATAATATTAAGGGAAAATACACCTGAGAGGAGTGATACTCTAAAGGGGAATAGATTACATCCCAACCCTTTTTTTTTTTTTAGGCGAATGTGACGGCCGTAGGCGGTTGTGGAAGGGATGGAAGTCAGGCCGCCATTAGACCGCTCCGCCACGTTTTTCCTTACGTACGGTTAGCGGTCTAGTGTTCTTTCAAGATGGCCGCCCGCCGCTTCCTATTTACTTTCAGCGGCGGCGCGTTGCAACGTTAGGATTTTTCTCCGTTGCGTGCGCTCGTAACTTTCCTGTTTCTCTCCTCCGTTTCGCTTGGTATTTTACCATTGTTTTCCCTTCTGGCCCCCCTGCTTTCCCTTTCTTCTTTTTGGCTCCTTTATGCTTTCATTACTAATATTTACTTTTACTGAGGGCTTACTTTGCCCTTCCATTTATCCTCTCCTCCTCCAGAGCGCCTCCTCGTAGTTATATTATTCCTCCGTTATTCATCTGCCTGTTTACTTCACCCTTGGGCTGCTGGATCCCTTCAGTGCCTTTCATCCGGACCCTCGGACCAGTCTGCATCTCCTCCTTGGACACTTCCGGGGCAGCTCTTCGGCAACATTCGGCACACCTGCCAGGGGTTTTTTCTGCTACGGCTTTTTCCCCTGTTGGCCGTCACGGAGGGGGGTCACGGTGAGCCACAGTCTCGGGGTCACGGTGGCTTCTTTCCGAGGCAGGCCATATCTGCACGAGAAGAAAAAGCCTTCCTCCCAAAGGCCCCAGAGAAGGAAGTTGGAGCTACCCACGTCACCAGGTGAGGAGGTGGAGGTGGAGGAAGGGTCGGGGGAACTATTCTATTCCAACCTTGAAGACAGTAGTACCGCAAGCCAACCATCCAGCATTGACAGTTTGCAACGCCAAGAAGTAGTCATGGCCACCCCACAGCAGCTTCAAGAGCTGATAGCCGCCATTCAAAACCTCAATGCTGAGGTCCAAGCTCTAAAGACTGACAATGCTGCACTCCAACAAAGAGTAGCCATCAGGGAACCTTTGCCCTTGGTATCAGGCAAGTTCGATGGCTCGGGAAACAAGGTAAAGGAATTCCTGGACGCCTGCAACATCCACTTCAAGTTCAGACCGAATACATTTTCAACTGACCAGACTAAAGTGGGGTTTATGATCACCCACATGACGGGGAATGCCCTGTCTTGGGCAACCCCATTGGTGTCCCGTGACGATCCTGTCCTACAAGATTACGTCGCTTTCAAGGAGCTGGTACGGCAGACTTTTCTCCGAACTGAGAGCGCACATGTCGCCAGTGAAGACCTTCTGGATGTACGACAGGGTAATTCGGATTTACTCACATACATATCTACTTTCAAGAAGTTGGCAGCCGAGGCCGGCTGGCCCGAAATGGTACAATATACCATATTCCGAAGGGGACTTCGGGAGGAATTAAAGGATGAACTTGCCAGAACCACACGGCCCGATACTTTTACGGATCTCCTTACTGCTGTCCAGAGAATTGATTTTAGACTCCTTGAACGAAAGAATGAAAAGAAGAAGACCAGAAGTATGACACCATACCCCGAATCACGTCCTTCCACCTCCTCACCCGCTACAAGAGCCGCCGGGGAAGAACCCATGCAGATTGGAACCTCTAGAGCACCTTTAACTGCTGAAGAAAAAAAAGAGGAGACGAGATGGGAACCTATGTTTATACTGTGGATCTGCAACCCACCTCCTGCGAGATTGTCCAGACGTGGCCCCTAGAAGGTCGGGAAACGAACGCCCTCGATAGTTGGTAGGACGGACTATCGAGGGGCTTATGCTTGTTCCTGTGCCAACCTCTCAGTAACCTCTTCTCATGTGATGGATGATGTTCGTCTTATGGTTATAGCCATTAAGATTCACTTCCGCAAAAAAGAAATGGACACTCAAGCACTACTTGATTGTGGAGCAGCCGGGAATTTTCTAGATACTGTATGGGCTGATAAGGTGGGCCTTCTCCGGGTAGCTAAAAAAGAAGATCAAAAGGTGGAAGGAGTTGATGGTACCCCCCTAAACTCTGGCCTTATTACTCACACTACTGAAGAAGTCGTCGTAACTATCCAACAACATACCGAAAAGGTCTCCTTTGACATTATCCGTGCTGTCCATTTTCCGGTTATTCTGGGGATAGGATGGCTCCGTAAACATAGCCCCACCGTGGATTGGACTAACAATATGCTGAGTTTTCACTCAAGTTATTGTAAAAGAGGGTGTCTTCCAGGAACCTCCTTTGAAAAGGTTAGAACAGTGGCTATTACAGAAGGAAGTGCTATCCATTGCATTCCAGGTTGTTATTCGGAATTTACTGAGGTTTTCCAGGAACAGGTTCCTCATCAGCTCCCCCCGCATAGACCAGAAGACTGTGCCATAGACCTAGTTCCCCAAGCTTTGGTTCCTTTTGGGAGAATGTTTCCTTTGTCTGTTTCCAAAAAGGCTGTTCTACGAAAATACCTGGACGACAACTTGGCTAACGGTCTTATACGTCCGTCAAAGTCACCAGCCACAGCCTCCCTGTTTTTTATTCCCAAAAGAGAGACGAAAGAGCTAAGGCCTTGCATCGACTACCGGGGTCTTAACAAAGTGACTATAAAGGACCGGTACCCAATGCCTATCATAACCGAGATCCTGGAAGCGGTACAGGGCTCGGTAGTCTTCACGAAATTGGACCTACCAAATGCTTATCACCTGCTCCGCATAAGAGCTGGGGATGAGTGGAAGACCGCTTTCCGCACACCTTTCGGCCTTTTCGAGTACCAGGTTATGCCATTTGGTCTGGTAAATGCACCCTCGATTTTCCAACGGTTTATGGACAGGCTATTTTCTGATTTGTTGGGCCAAACGGCTTTGGTCTATCTAGACGACATTTTGGTTTTTTCATGCCGCCAGGTGGAACACCAATACCATGTAAAGGAAGTCTTACGCCGTTTACAACAGGACCACCTGTTGATCAAGCCCGAAAAATGCGCTTTCTCCCAATCTTCTCTGTCCTACCTGGGATTCATTCTGTCCAAGGAGGGTGTCATTATGGACCCCAAGAAGGTAGATGCCATTGTCTCTTGGCCGGCCCCCACTTCTGTGAACGACATCCAGCATTTTTTGGGGTTAGCAAATTTTTAGCGAAGGTTCATCCCGGAATTTTCCAAACTCGTTCTTCCTATAACCACACTTCTAAAGAAGTCCTCAGGACCCTTTGTTTGGTCCAAAGAAGCCAATGATAGTTTCCTCGATTTAAAGCACAGATTTTGCTCAGCCCCGATCTTACGTCAACCCGATCAATTGCAGCCTTTCATTGTGGAGACGGACGCCTCGTCAGCTGCAGTGAGTGCTGTTCTCCTTCAAGGCAACCCAGTCCAGGAGTATCCGATTGCCTATTTTTCAAAAACACTGAGTCCAAGCCAACGTAATTACTTGGTCATAGAGAAAGAGCTCCTTGCGATGAAGTTAGCCTGCTTAGAGTGGAGGCATTTACTGCAAGGAAGCTCTCATCCTTTTCTAATACGGACCGATCATAAGAATCTTCAAATTCTTAAGCAGCAAGAATGCTATAACACTCGGCAGGCTAGATGGGCCACTTTTTTTACCCAGTTCGATTTTTCTATCACGTTTATTCCCGGTTCTCAAAACCAGATCGCAGATGCCCTATCCCGTCGAGATGAGGTTGACACATCCTTCAAGAGGGAGCTTATGTTCCCCCAAACTCAGATCCTAGCAATGACGACGTCCTTTCTGCAAGAGGTTCGTGAAGCCACCACAACTTTTCCTATTCAAGATCTTAAAGACCAGCCCTTTGAGGAAAAGGATGGGTTGTATTTTATAGACGGAAGACTTTTCATCCCCACTAAACCACTTAGGGAGCGGGTCTTTCAGTGGTGTCATGATTCCAAGATTGCAGGGCATAGAGGTGTTCGGGGAACTCTAGAATTGCTACAGAGATCATTTACGTGGCCCACTATGAGAGCTGATACTCAAAAGTATGTACAATCCTGCATAAAGTGTCTCCAGAGTAAATGTCCTACTCAAAGACCTCTGGGGATTTTGCAGCACGATCAAGCCCCTTCTGGTCCTTGGAAACCAATATCTACAGACTTTATTGTAGATCTGCCAGTCTCTCGGGGTTGTACCTGCATAATGGTCACCGTAGATTCTTTCTCGAAACTTGCTCACTTTTCCCCTTTAGTCAAGCTACCTTCCGCTTCAGAGATGGCCGAAATATTTCTTAGGGATATCTTTAGGTTACACGGCCTCCCGCAGAAGATTGTGTCGGATCGAGGGAGTCAATACACTTCAAAATTTTGGGCTGCTATGTGTAGCTTGCTGGGTATTGAGAGAGCACTGTCCTCAGGTTTCCATCCCCAGTCTAATGGTCAAACCGAAAGATTAAATGGGACACTGGAACAGTACCTAAGGTGTTTCATCAACCGGCAACAGGACAATTGGATAGACTTACTCCCGACTGCCGAGTTTGCCTATAATAATTCAGTTCATACGGCTTTAGGTATCAGTCCTTTTTTTTGCACCTATGGGTACCATCCACAAGCTTTTGTACCTACCTGCTGGAATGACACCAAGATCCCAGCCCTCGAATCCACGCTGGAGCAGCTCAAAGAAGCTCAAAGATCCACCAGAGACAGCCTCCTCGAAGCTAGTCGACACTACAAAGAGCAAGTGGATAAACACCGAAGGGCAGCCCCAGAGTGGTGTAAGGGTTCTAAAGTCATGTTATCCACCAGGTTTTTGCCCCGCTGGGTACGCCCTCTAAACTCTCCCCTCGATTCATAGGTCCCTTTGAGATACAGTCTAGGATAAATCCCGTGGCATACAGACTCAAGCTCCCTAAGGCACTGGGTAGGATTCACCCAGTATTTCATTCTTCTCTGCTTTGCCCTTATTTCACTGACGCCAGGAAACAGGAACATCCAAGTCTATGGACCTTACCTGACCCAGCCTCTGATGAGTACGAGGTCTCCCAGATTCGCAACTCTCGGCTTTATAGGGGTTGTCTTGAATATCTGGTCCATTGGAAGGGATACCCTTCATCTGAGGATACCTGGGAACCCTTTTCTCATGTTCATGCTCCCCGCCTACTGCGTAGGTTTCATCGATTGCATCCAGGCAAACCCGGGGGACATGTCTTTCGGAGGGGGCATACTGTCATGGCCGTAGGCCGTTGGCGGTTGTGGAAGGGATGGAAGTCGGGCCGCCATTAGACCGCTCCGCCACGTTTTTCCTTACGTGCGGTTAGCGGTCTAGTGTTCTTTCAAGATGGCCGCCCGCCGCTTCCTATTTACTTTCAGTGGCGGCGCGTTGCAACGTTAAGATTTTTCTCCGTTGCGTGCGCTCGTAACTTTCCTGTTTCTCTCCTCCGTTTCACTTGGTATTTTACCATTGTTTTCCCTCCTGGCCCCCCTGCTTTCCCTTTCTTCTTTTTGCCTCCTTTATGCTTTCGTTACTAATATTTACTTTTACTGAGGGCTTACTTCGCCCTTCCATTTATCCTCTCCTCCTCCAGAGCTCCTCCTCCTAGTTATATTATTCCTCTGTTATTCATCTTCCTGTTTACTTCGCCCTTGGGCTGCTGGATCCCTTCAGTGCCTTTCATCCGGACCCTCGGACCAGTCTGCATCTCCTCCTTGGACACTTCAGGGGCAGCTCTTCGGCAACATTCGGCACACCTGCCAGGGGTTTTTTCTGCTACAGCTTTTTCCCCTGTTGGCTGTCACGGAGGGGGTCACGGTGAGCCCCAGTCTCGGGGTCACAGTGGCTTCTTTCCGAGGCAGGCCATATCTGCACAAGAAGAAAAAGCCTTCCTCCCAAAGGCCCCAGAGAAGGAAGCTGGAGCTACCCACGTCACCAGGTGAGGAGGCGGAGGTGGAGGAAGGGTCGGGGGAACTATTCTATTCCAACCTTGAAGACAGTAGTACCGCAAGCCAACCATCCAGCATTGACAGCAAAGCACAGAGGCGGCAGGGGTTTTATTTTGACTATGCATCCTGAGAAACTAATACATATTTCAGATATGTTTGTACTTATAGATTTGATAGAATAGGTCCTATGGTGTATACACTGAGAGGTACCCTGCCCCTTATATGTGTAATGCTCAAAAATAGAAGAAGTATTCTGGGTGTAAAATAATATCTCACTGTGTACATGCCTAGACAATTAAGGTAATTGAAGTCATTTCCTGGTTATGTCAGCAAGCAGAGTTCTGTTACTGGTGCTGAATCATTCAAGACAAAAGGGAAAGGGCTATTAACTGCTGACCATTTTTCTACCTTTAAGGTGCCCATTGAAAATGAGAAATATACACTTTTACACCGTAACGCAATAGAAGCAACAGTGAAGAGACTAACTGACATACAAGTTTATATTGTAAGCAGTTCATATGCGGGAATGTTAAGTAGCCTGTATTTTAACTGAGCTTTCTAGAAGGCTGCTTCAAATTCTGACATGTCTTTTGATTAGGGGTAGGGAAAGATGATTATTTTTCAATTAATAAGAGGTAGAGAGATTTAAATAGGCAGGGATGTTCTGATTTAATTTTGATTCCCATAATATAACAATTTTATCCTGGTCCCTAATACACTGTTCAACACATGGAGGATGTGAGCACAGGATAAATCGTCTGTCTCAGGCTTCCCAAATTCCAATTCCTGTGAAGTGTCCACTCCACTGGCTGTCTGCCAATTTCCTTATAGTTCTTTTAGTCTGGATTCCTCTGATATGAAACTATCAGGTACATTTGGTGTGCCATACTGCAAACCAAAGGGTGCATCATTATCAGATGGCTCATAAATAGAGGTCAAAGATGTAATCTTTGCTTGGTAAAGGAGTGATCCTTGCTTGGTAAGGGAGTGAAGGTTTTCTCTGGTAAAGGCGTCGAAGGCTTCGTAAATGTTGAAACCGATGCTCAAGGAGTCGTTGATGTCTTTGATGAAGACGTTTCCGACTTCGATGGCGCCGCTGGTGTCGATGGGCCCGCTGGCGTTGATGGCGCAGCTGGCGTCGATGACCTTGACTTGTCTTTCGACTTATAACTCAAAGTATCCATTGATGATTTGTCATTCTGTCGAGGCCCCAACGGCTCTCGATGGGGATCTGGTCTTCGTCCCAGTCTCAAGGGCATGCAGGATTTGGCTTGAACCCTTTCCTTACCGGCTTCAGAAGGCGCGGTAGGAGCATGGCCTGCCTGCTTCGAGGGTTTTTGGCTCTTCAATATCTTAAGCATTTCTTGCCTGAATGCTTCCCATTCGGCAGGAGTGGAGGCCTTAGTGAGACAGGATATAGCTCTATCAGGAGTGGAGTCAGACAATGATGTCGAAGTAGGCGATTTATGGTGCCTCTTCTTCAACTTCTTCGACGATGATGGGGAGTGGTGGGAGCCACTCCCTGACCTGGACCTTTTTGTCTTCTTTCTTCAAGGGCAGTCACCTCTTGCTTCGTCAGCAGAAGGTTTCTAAGATGGGTAGTCGATCAGGATTTTTAAGGGAATCTACCTACCTGTCATGATCACCTCAAAAGTTGCTGGGTTGGGATCAGATATTCAGGCCAGAAGGGGGTCTTGTTGCAGATCAGTGGGGGCTAAATGGGTATTAGCATGGCGTACCCGGTGTTCCCACATTCCTAAGTACCAAAGTTACAATGGGCTCCCATAGAAATCCAATGGTTACAATTCCCCTTAAAATGCCCGCCCTGCGGGTCACTGTCTAAGTAGCTACTGAGAACTAGGAGTTGAGCATTGAGGACTAAAAAAGCCCCGCCCCCGCTGTAACACGCGCTTCGCGTTAGTTCAGCTGACAGCAGTGTAACGCTCCGGGCGCTCAGCTCACAGACCTGCAAGAAAATAGAAAAAGTCATGTTATGAACTTGTTAAGTTAATAGAAAAACCACAGACCTAAGTCTTCAATGTACCTGACAAGAATTTTCCGCAGCAGCAGTCCTCTGACAGGTGATTTAATTCTCTGTAGTTCTGCAGTTCAATCAGCAGTCTTCTTCCTCAGCCGCTGCTTCTTTGTGGAATCCTCCAACGTCCGAAAAACATGCAAAGACAAGGTACAATAGTTAATTAAAGAACATTAAGACATTATATCGAGTGAAGATAAAACAATGCTTTTACATACCTGAAGCTCCGACAAGCTTTTCCAAGCGTTTCAAAGTCTTTCCTCAGAAAAGGTACCATAGCTTGGCAATGAAGGCACGCTTGCTGCGCGCCTTCCCAAAACAACAAGCGCATGCTTCCCTTAAGAGAAGACTTTGTGTTTTTTTCTTCAAAATGTTGCCAGCACTTCTTGAGTGAAACTCCTCTCTTCAACGAACCTGCAAAAGAAAGAGAGAATCATTAGATCACCGTCAAGAGAGAGCTCTCTCTTCAGAACTTCATGTATTTTTACTCTCAGAAACTTTTAACACCCTACAGACTAAAGACTACAGATCCGGCCAAGAGTGAAGACACTTACCTTCAGAGGCCTTTTGAAAGTCTCCCAGCCAGAGTTCTTCTTGATTCTCACCATCAACGCGCCCCTGTACGAAAGCAGGATGGAGAGCTCCTAAATATCAAAATACAGGTGAAGAGGAGAACGGGGCACACAGAAACTATAGGGAAGTCAGCAGGGTGGGAATAGAGGTGAGCCATAGCATCATGATCACATAATATTGATTCCAATATCCCCCATACTTTCTCTTTTAACAGAGGGGAAAGTCCTGTTTAACCAGTACTGGCAGATAACCAGGGTCCCACACCATTTACGCTCCTGCAGGGACAAGGTAAGCGTTGGCCTACCGCCAATTTCCCTGTATGCTCCGTCAGAGTTTTTCCAGTCATCGATTGACACTTTGAACAGGCCGAGGTCTTATGCTCCACACCGAGAAACCACAAGCATACTCGAGGCGGATCGGTCAGCGACATCTTGGCACTGCAGTCTTAAACCCGGTCTTCGGGGTAGTCGGTGTCGAAGATGAAGGCATTTTCGGATATTTCTTGAGGAAATACTGTGGCGCGCCGCAGTTCTGGAAGTGTTAGCTTACTCAGAAAAATGTAACTGAAGGCAAAGGCCGCTGCGCATGCTATATATGCCTTCAACAACATCATCCTTGAGACGCAGGCCCTCCAGGGACATCAAGTCAAGTGCATCAACGTACTGCGCCTGCTGCCGAAAAAATAAATTCTGAGGCAGCTGAAGGTGGATATTGGAGATATCAAAGAGGAGGAATATGTGAGAGGACACAATTCATTTGAAAGTTGCAATTGTTTAATATAGAAATCTCCAAGATGACATCACATCAAATGGGAAGGAAGGAAACTGGGTTACCCATTAGGCTGCCCCTTTAAATACTGTGTCCAATGAATACGAAGGAGATGATTTAGTGTGATGCCACTTTTGGAACATTGTCCAATCACATACACTGACCAATTAGGTTAGATAAATTAAGCCCACCTCTTAAAGAGGGTCAGGGGGGCTTTATAATCTATAAAAAGTCCAAACCCATAGATTTTGGGAACACATTTGCTCACTCATTGACAGGGATAGAGTGACTGAAAGACTGAAAGAAGGAGAAAAGGGAGAATTGGCAACAAAAGAAAGGAGAATTGGGGCGTGGCTAAGGAGCCATGAAGTAAGGTCCTTGTCTCGAAAGCTCCAGCAGATCCGTAATGATCCTCGCCTGAATTCAGGGCTTAAGGGCAGGTTGAAGCCTGAAAAAAGATCCCCATACATATGAAGGAAGCAGGCACAAAATAGAAGAAGCAGAAGATGGTGCCCATGAAGGTTGGGGTGTATGAGCCGATAAATTATTGAGACCCCCCCGGAGAGGAGGAGGACCCAAGATGGCGGACGCCTCGAGGAGATGACCTATGCAAGCGGACGGCGCCGCGACAGCTAGGAAGAAGCTGGATGGCAGTCGTGAACAGCAGTGACTCGCTGTGATCCCTCACTCGGTCCGCAAGAGGAAAAGGCCAACCAGAAAGGGAACCGCAGGCAGGTTGCGGCATGCAGTAGTTGCATGGGCGAACCATAGTGGAGACCGATAAGCGGTGTGTGGAGCAGACCGACCAGAAAGGGTACCGCAACCTGGTGAGCGGTATGCAGTAGTTACAGGCAGAGCATAGTGGAGCCTGCCAAGCGGGGGGATCGCTGCCAGGAGCCACAGGATAATAGCGAGCCAGGTAAAGGAGTCGGGGCCCCCGAGCACGAGCGGCCCAGAGACACGTTTGAAGACCAGCTGAAAATCCGGGTGCCGTGGGAGCATTAAGGATATGAATAAGGGTGAGAACGGCCGCAGGTACACTGACCCTCACACAAGAGGCCCGATCCCATCGCTGACTTGGTTTTGGAACAGGCTGTAACAGTGCCAGCAACAATCACAGAGGGCCATGCAGTGGCAGACACAAAGGGACATCCATGCAAACACGACCCTGAACAAGCACGACCCTGAACAAGGTCTGCGCAGACTGCGCCAGTGATCTCAAATACCGTGAAAGTGCGGTGGTAGCTGGAGTATGCCGTGGGATGTGTGACGGCCCGGCAGAACATCTGTAACAGAGAAAAGGAGTGCAAGGTGGCACATGCACAATTCATTGGCAGGACACAAGGCCAAGAGACTCAGGAACGCAAAGCCCAAGGTCCCAATGCCACAGGGTGCATTGAGAATTAATACTGGCCTCCAAGAGTACAGGGGGTCCTGTGCGAAAGTGCAGCAGTAACATGAATGTACAGTTCTATAGCCACGAGGACGCACATTGAATATCAGGAGGAGGTCTAGTGCTGAGAATACTGGGCATCATAAAGCGCGGAACAAGTGGAATGATGAGGTGGCACCCCTTATAGCAGCATAGGGGCACATAATACTGTGACAAGCAGAAGGATTAAAGCCCATCGGCAGAGTATATTAGTATATTGCGAATATCAGGGAGCCGGCAGCGCAACCCAGCAAAACAATAAGCAGCCCATGGCTGCCATCTACTGGAGAGCAGTTTAACAGAGGCTGGGCTGGAAGGGCTCACCTGGCCGAAATTAGACCCCAGCGGCATAGATACGAGGCAATTGGGGTACTAGTAGGTGACGATCACGCCGCAACGGACCCAAATAGCCATGGCCTCCAGGTCGCAAATAAACACGGCGAGGCAGCCCACGTTGGACACATATTCGCAAGGCCTGCACACACACCCGAAAGCACTATGCCAGGATGCCATCGCAGATTTGAAGATTGCAGTGGAATCTAAAATGGACGCTATTAGCCTGGAAGTGAACCTCTTGAGGCAGGATGTCCGGTCACTTGCACAACATACTAGAGCTCTAGAAAAAGAGGTTGTAGTAAATACCAGTAACTTGAAAGATAATTCCAGGGAAGTTACAATATTGCAACAAGTGCAAAACCTGGAAGACAGAGTGGAAGATGCGGAAGGACGAACCAGACGGAATAACTAAGACTTATTGGGCTCCTCGCAGGACCAAACCAACCAACTTTATCGAAAATATGTTGCTACAAAAAATAGGCCCAGGAACACTCACCCAGGGTTGACTGTGGAGAGAGCGCATAGGGCCCCTAGTGAGGAGGCCACCACTTGGAGCCTCGCCTAGGCCCATAGTATCCCGGATATTGAATTTTAAGGACAGAGACCGGATTCTCGAGCACTTCCGCAAAGGGGGAACAATTCAACAAGCATCGGCAAACATCACTGCATGCCCAGACTATACCTTATTGGTGCAGAAACAGAGGATGAACTTTACATTGGTCAAGCAGAGGCTGAGGGAGAGGAACCTTAAGTATATGCTGCTATACCTGGCCAGACTGAAAATCATAAACAAAGGCCGCGCCATCTTCTTTGATGACCCTGAAGAAGCACATAAGTGGATGGATACAGAAAACTTGCCAACCTGAGCAGATAACCGGACGAGTAGCAAGGGCGACACATCCTAACGAACTGCGTAGAACGTGGCAGGGTACGAAGGAACAAATGATTACACTTGGACGTAACCGCGACGCACAAGTGACATAGGCAGAACTTTTTGCGGAATGCAGGCGCTAACAGTGGGGTGCCCATTGGTGTACGCACTGAGAGGAAACATCCTTTGCCCAAGACTGGATTGGTGTTTTTTTGGGTGGGGGAGGGGTTTCATCGGATAGTGAGCGGTTATGTATCCGCCTGCTGCACTCCGAGCTACAGGACAAGTATCTGGGTCGGGAGTGAGAAGCGGGGATGTCTGAGCACAAGGTATTGAACTGGGCAATTCTTTGGGGTGGGGGAGTTGGGGTAGTTAGTTGGGAGTTAGCCTATAGATCCACAAAAGGTAAATGTAGGTGCATCAGACTGTTAGAGGATGTCAGATCTTTTAAGTGCGATGGGGGAACTTAAAATAGCATCCTGGAATGTCCGGGGATTAAACAGCTATATCAAACGAAATAGAATAATGACATACCTGAAGCGCCAGAAAATTGATATTGCTCTCCTTCAGGAGACACACCTCACTAGAGAGAAACAAATCGCCCTAGCAAGAATATGCGAGGGCACAACCCTGGGCTCGACTTAATTGCATATGCTAGTGGGCTCCTGATATGGGTGGCACCGTCTTTGCCATTCAGAGTCCTCAAGGCCTTCAGAGATGTAGATGGAAGGATGATTATATTATGGGTCTGATGGAGCAGAAAGTAATCTGCGTCCTTAACACATATGCACCGAATCATGACACAGCGCCTTACTACCGTTCATTATATCCATTAATCAGCTCATACAGGGATGGTACAATAATATGTGGGGGATTTTAGATCAGACGACAAATGTATACACCCAGCTCCCTCGCCTAAGGCCCTGAATACACTGCTGCGAGTATTTAGATTGTCTGATATATGGAGGACCCTACACCCACAGGACCGGGGATACTCACATTACACTTCCCACCAAGATCTATATACTAGGCTGGATTATGTTTTCACAGGGGACGAGACCCTAGAAGAATTTAAAGGGGCAGAGTATAAAGCACAGGTACAATCATATAATTTCCCGTGAGTGGGTGCATGGCAGAGCTCTTCCCCCACGGCAAGTATTTCGACATGGAGGCTTAGAGGCGAATCACCTAAGAGAGGGCGTGAAGGAATACTTCAAATACAACACGGTTAGCATGAAATCAGCAGGTACATTATGGGAAGCCTTCAAAGTTATGATTAGAGGGATAGCAATAGCTAAAACAAGAGCAATGCAATTCACGATAGAAGAATACCTACACAAGGCAGAAACTAAATTGGAAGCCATGGAACACTCAGAAGACAGATCCAAAGAAAGGGCCCAAGAGGCTGCCCGCCTGCGGCAGGGATGCCTAGAACAATGGGAAAGGTTGAGCATGCCGAGTTATAAAAAAATATGTAGAAAGACAGCATGCGGAAGGAGATAAACCGGGACGCCTGTTGGCCTGGCTATACAAGAGTGAAACTAAGCGGGATATGATACAAGAGATAGTGGGAGTAAATGGGAAGATATGTGGGACGCAATAAACAATTAACAAATGTTTTTATGATTATTATAGTGAGTTATATGCCGGGACATTAGTGACTCAGATGTCTGAGATAAAAGAGGCACTCTCACAGATAGACCTCCCAAAGCTGGACGTAGAGACTGCTAACAGATTGGAAGCCCCTATAACCATAGAAGAACTGGAACAAACCATAAAAGAGCTGCTGACTGGCAAAGCCCCTGGGGCAGACAGATTACCCAGTGAATTTATAAAGAATTAATGACAGATGTCATGACCCCATTGCTAGCTATGCTGAATGAAGTGCTGGACACAGGCATGCTGCCTGGATCATTGAGAGAGTCAATTATTATTCCATTATTGATGCCCAACAAGCCTAATACCAATTGCGGATCATATAGCACCCTCTCATTGCTTAATCAAGATGGGAACATTCTCACATCCCTAATGTCCAACAGGCTTAAGCCAGCTATATCCAGACTTATACATCCAGACCAATCACTGAGTAGGTTCCGAATAGAAATATTGTGTGTAACCTTAGGAGGCTACACCATATCATAGACCAAACCCAAGGAAGCACACTACAGCTAGCGGTGGCTTCACTCGATGCGGTAAAGGCATTTGACTTGGTCAGATGGCCATGGTTGATGGAGGTGTTGAAAAACTGCGTAATGGGGCCCACATATGCTGAATGGGTACGGCTGCTATATAGCATACCCGTAGCGCGGGTTAGGATAGTCACATATATCTCAGAACAGTGGTGGTTAAGCAAAGGCACACAACAGGGTTGTCCATGGACCCCAATGCTATTTTTTCTGGTATTGGAACCAGTAGCGGTGTACCTCCGGAAAGAATATAAAGATGCAGGAATAGCTACACAAGGGGGCCGGAACCTGATTTCTCTATATGCGGATGATATGCTGCTGTACCTACAACACCCAGAAACCAACCTACGGTATAGTCTAGATGTGTTTGAGCCCTACGCTGACCTGTCGGGTATCACGATTAATGCACATAAGTCATGCTTGTTCCCCCTGGCGGGTTATAGAGGGAAACCCGTGAACACATTGACAGAGTTACCAATTAAGTGGGAGGTGAACACATTTAGATACCTGGGAGTGGACATTTTTCATGATCCTAAAACTGACTGAACATATACAAAACACACTGAAAGCAGTGGATAGAATCGAGAAATCTATGTCCTTCGGGGCCAGGTTGCCGCTCTCATTAACGGGGAGGGCTGCACTGTTGAAGATGGTAGTGCTCCCGAGGCTCCTTCATTACTTCACTAATGTACCGTATGACATACCTAAGCCCTTCTTTAGGAGACTCAATACTATATGCCAGGGATTCCTATGGCAGAACTTGTGGTGCAGGATGCCACGCACAAAATTGCAGAGCCCGTACGAGCAAGGGGGTACAAGAGTGCCTAATTACGAAGCATATTTTGTGGCGAGCCAACTGCAATTCATTGTGAAATGGCTGTCAAATGAGCAGACGCAAGAGAGTCAGTTGCTACAGGCAGCATGTGCCCCATTCTTTTTGAAGAAGGTCATATGGACTGTTGCGCCACGTGACTCGCAGCCTCCACTGTTGCTGAAGCTGGGCAGGTCATTATGGCACAAGACTTGACGTCTGTTGGTGAAGGTAACACCATACTCCCCCCATATTGCATTGGTGAGACTTGGAGGGGAAGATGCACAACTAAGACAGAATATAAGGAAGTATTGGGAACCAATAGGGGTGGCGACAGTGGGGGATGTACTACGGGAAGGGAGGACAAAGAATTTTGGGGACCTAGCTTTGTCTAAAGCAGAAATGGCCGGGAACAGATAAAGAACTGCAGGAAAACAAGATGATAGAAACACTTTACGATATTTCAGAAGGAGGGCATGAAGTGTCGAGAATATATGAGTTATTGATGTCAAGGTCAAGGGATATGTTAGTGCAAATCAGGCGTAGCTGGGAAGCAGATTTGCAGGAGCAGTTGACAGATGAAGTATGGGGCAGAGCGATGGCTTACAACAACAAAGTGTCCAGGAACGCTAGGTTACAGCAGATCCAGTTGTATGTGACTCATAGGACCTATTTAACCCCGTTTAAAATATGCAAATTCAGTAAAGCAATGCAACAATCCTGCCCGAAATGTGGATTGATTAATGCTGACCTAGTGCACATGTTTTGGGCATGCACGAAGATTAGACGATACTGGGATGAGATAACCCAGGCCTTGGCAAGGGTGGGCATTACATTAGACAATAGATCTCCCACAACATGTTTGCTTGGTGGCTTTGCGAAAACGAAGCAGGCGAGACATGTGAGTAAGGCCCTCTTCCTGCTCCTACCTGCAAGGCGAAAAACTTCGGGGTCATCTTCGACTACACACTCTCCTTCTCTCCTCACATTTCTGACGTTTCTAAGAAGTCACACTACCAGCTGCACCTCCTCAGAGGTATCCTTCCTTTCCTCTCCTTCCCCCAGAAGCTCACTGTCTCCAGAGCCCTGGTTCTCTCGAAGCTGGACTACTGTAACAGCCTCTATCTAAATCTGCCTGCCTCTACTCTCCGCCCTCTGCAACTCATCCAGAACAGGACTGCAAGACTTGTCCTTGGCCTCAAGCCCTGGGACCGTATCTCTCCAGGACTGAAATCGCTACACTGGCTCCCTGTGGCTGCGAGGATTAAGTTCAAAACCCTCTGCATTGTCCACAAGGCCTTCTGGGGGCTTGGGCTGAAATACCTTCAACTCTCTCTTCCTAAATATCTTCCTTCTCGAGCTCTTCGCTCTTCCTCCTCCAACTCCCTTAGGGTCAGCCGCTTCTCCAAGCAACAAGTTGGGGGGAGATCTCTCTCCGCAGCAGGGGCCTCCCTCTGGAACAGCCTTCCTGCCTCCCTGAAACTTGAGGAGAACCATCTACGTTCCGGAAGCACCTCAAAACCTTCCTCTTTGCTTCTGCTTTCTCTCCCCCTCTCCCTTGCTAAATCACTGTAACTGTACTGAATCAGCAACTGGGCCACTCACCAATTTCGGTCCTTGGCCCAGCCACTCTCCCCTGCACTGCCTCCCTGGCAACCCCTGCACTGCGGGACTGTCTCTGTATCCCTACAGCCCCCTTTCCCAGCACTTGTCTGCACTTATCCTGCACTTGCCACCAGCTGGCCCTCATTATTTATCTTGTATTTTACTAATCACTTTGTACTGCACTTCCCCTCTCCCTTCCCCCCTGCACTTTTCCCGTCTCATTACCCCTGCACTTGCGTGATCTGAATGACACCTGGCCTAGTAGGATCGTTTGTCTGTCTCCCCTGTTCCCCCCTCCCTGCCTCGTCGCGCCTTGAAACACTTGTGTATAGGCGCGTTACAAATGCCATATCATATCATATCATATCATATCATAAGTTGAAAGACCTAGCATATATACTGGTGAAACGCAGGATAGCGATGGGATGGAAAGCACACACAGGTCCGGAAGTACGCTTATGGTGGGTGGAACTCCAGAAATGGAAGAAAGCAGAAACCTCAGTATGGCAAGAGGCGGCTCGCCGGGGTCAAGAGGAATGAAATGTGGATTTGGACTCCTGGAAACATATGTTATTGGAGTTGACTGACTCCACGCACAGTGATACCAATGACGGTGGGCAGGCATGAACAACTGGTAGATCAGAGACTAAAGTAAATGCCGAGTACAGTGAGGTGCAGTGTGGTAGAAGTAATGTAGGTGGAATAGGCTGGGGGTGGCAGGGGGGATTTTGGGGGTAGGGGAATAACAAAGTTACTCACCCTATCGACTACCTTACTCCTACTCCATAGTCCCCTTTCCTCCATACTTGTGAGACATTCCGTCCTTCGGGACGTGACCAGAACACTTTGGTAAAAAGCATTAAAAAAATCTTAAAATGTTTTGTCCTTCTTTTATTTTTACGTGAGGTACTGCACTTTGCCATAACCCCGTCCTCCTGAGCTCCGCCCCGCGCATCGTCCTTCAGCCCTTTTCTATCGCCAGGTCTGAGACCATTTAAGCAGTAATAGAGGACACTTTTTAGAGGGGACGGTGGGCGGGCCTATGGAGAAAAGGGGACTATGGAATAGGATTAAGGTAGTCACAATGGTGAGTAACTTTGTTATACTCCTACGTACTTGTGGGAGATTCCCCAGCATGCACCACAGTTAGTTTGGGTGGATGGAAAAACCCCTTTACTGGAACAAGTTCTTCAGAACAGCCTGGCCAAGCTGGGCATCAGCCCTGGAGGTGCAAACAATAATGCTTACAAAAGGCTGATGGGGAAGCCCACGTAGCTGCCTTGGCGATGGTTTCCCAAGGAACATACTTTTGGAAGGCAACAGCAGCCGCTTTGCCACGCACAAGATGAGCATGGAGTTCTATGTCATTTAATCGTCAGGCATTTCAAAGCCTGCAATTTAAACGTGTTTGAAAGTTCATCGACATTTCTTTTTTTTTGGGGGGGTACACCCCCAATACTCCCCCCACCTGCACCTATTTTTACCTATACCAACCCCCACACCACTTATCTGCCCTTTCCCTCCCCCCCTCCCCCAAAAAAATGTGATGAACTGTCAAACATGTTTAAACTACAGGCTTTGAAATGCCTGACGATCAAAGAACGTCGTACTGAGCATGGATGCCATTCGGAGGTTGAATGCCCTGGATGCTATAGGTTTATGAAATGCAGGAGGCAATCCATCGGGAGACAGTTGCTTTCGAAGCCGGTTTCCTTTTCGGGTCCCCGAATGTGACTAAGTGTTATGAGGAGCCCCTGAGTTCACTCGTTCTGTCGAGTTAAAACCTCAGGGCTCGCCTGACGTCCAAGTTGTGTAACACTCTCTCGGCATCCGATGCCGGGTTAGGAAAAGAGACAGGTGAGGAGATTGATCGGTACAAATGAAAATCTGTAACCACCTTAGGCAGGAAAGAAGGATGAGTGCTGAGCACAACCTTATCCTTATGGAAGGTGAGGAACGGGTGTTCCACAGAAAGAGTTTGGAGCTCGCTTACTCGCCTCGCCGATATCACTGCGATCAGAAAATCAATCTTCCAAGAAAGGTATTTGAGATCGGTAGTGGCCATGGGTTCAAATGGTTTATGGCATAACACGTGGAGGACCACATTCAAATCCCATTTGGGATGAGGGGTGCACACCGGCGGGAAAAGGTGCAGAAGACCCACAAAATGCCTTTTAATGACCGGATTAGTCAAAGAAAAGGAACAGCTGTCAGTGGACAGGTTAGCCGCAATGGCAGATAAGTAAGTCCTGCATGACAAGACCTGAATGCCCGAAGCTGCGACATCTGGTGATCGCACTGGTGAAGCAGGTCGGGAATCAACAGCAATCTGATCGGAGGAAGAAACGACAGATGCTGAAGTTCTGAAAACCAGAATCTGGCTGGCCACCAAGGAGCTATGAGGAGGAGAGTGCAATTCGATGCATTCCTGAGCTTTCAGATTGACCAATGAATCAGAGGCAGTGGAGGAAAGGCATAAACCTTCATGTTGTGCCATGGAATCTCGAGAGCGTCTCCAAGTGAGGACACCCCAAGGCCGTCTCTGGATGCATACAGCGGAAGTTTCCTGTTTGTAAAAGTCGCAAAAGAGGTCCACTTCTGGAATGCCCCACTGGCGAAAAATGGCAGAGAGAACATCTGTGTTCAATTCTCACTCATAACTGGCTGCTGATGTGAACCGGAATGTGTAGAGCAGGGAGCCAAATCTTGTGCTGGATGGCCCATTCCCAAATCTGTATGGCTAGGTCCACAAGGAGAGGTGACTTGGAGCCACCCTTATTGTTGATGTAAAACATTGCCACAGAATTGTCTGTGCGAATATGGACTACCTTCTTCGTGTTGGACGGTTGAAAGGCTTTGACACCAGAAAAACAGCCAGGAGTTCCAGATAAGTGATATGAAACTGCCTGTCCTGGGTCGTCCACAGGTCTAATACTTCGAGGTGACCCAGCGTCACTCCCCACCCCAAAGGGATGAGTCTGTGGTAACCGTCAATTGTGAGCAGGGCTCCTGGAAGAAGGCCCCCACTGAGAGGTTGTTGGTCGAGGACTACCATTGTAGATCCGCTGTCATGCAGGATGGAACTGGAATTATCTTGGAATCCGGATCCGATGCCTGAGACCAGCAGCTCACAAGAGCTAGCTGAGTGTGCCTTGTCTTCAAACGTCCAAGAGGAAGGGCTAGCACGCAAGAAGCCATAAGGCCCAAAAGTCGCTGGAACGAACAGGCCGTCATGTGCGAAGACTGGAAGAGGAGCTGACACGTGGCAGACAGGTCTGCAATCCTGTCCGTCGTTAAGAACACCTTGGTACTGATCGTATTCCAATGGAAACCCAGGAAAATCAGGTCTTGAGAGACCATCATGGAAGATTTCTGCCCGTTCACTGACAGCCCAAAGTGGAACAGGAGCTGGAGGAGAGGCTGGAGATTGATGAGCGCTGCCTGTGGTCAAGGACTGTGGGAGCCAATTGTCCAAATATGGGTACACATGAACGCCCTGCAGTCTGAGGAAAGCTGCAAGGACCGACATCATCTTTATAAAGACACGCAGAGCCGAGCTGTGACCAAAGGGGAGCACACAGAACTGGAAATAACGTTACCCGAGTATGCGGATGCGGAACACCACACACGATCATTCGAATTCTGCCTTACATAGCGGTAAGCAAGGAAGAAATGGGAGACACTCTGTCAGACCTGGGGTCTGATCACACTTTAGTAATTATACAATTTTTCTGATTGTGACCAGAGACAGATCACAACATCAAGCGGCTTTCCGATTAAGGCTCTACATCTGCATCGAGAGCCTGTAAGGGCTTGGTTACCCTCCACCCCTACGTGACAATTCACACCCTGTCTGTGAACAGGTATGATACATTTGCTGTTAATCCACAGGTGGATATAGTATACAGGATTAAGGTATAGCACTCTTCTATTATTTATTACTTCTATCCTGAGTACATTTACTATTGCCCTCACAGAATACTATGTACATGTTCACTACAGTGTCTGTGGGCTCGGTTACAACACACGAAGTGTGAACAAAAGATACGATCACATAACTTCAAAGTCCGACTACCTACAGACAGGTAGGATTTGCACTTCCCAATTGAACTCCTTATGTGATAAATATAATGTATCGACTAAAAGTGTCTATTTTGAAGATTTTCTATATCTGAAATACTATACAGTACAATATGAATATAATATTTTTTACTCGTATCAACACTATAGATTCACAAGTTTTAAAGTAAAAACTGAGAAAGTAATACTGAAAGTGTATTCTGTTCATGCAAAATATATGTGAGCATCCCAGTGTATCCTAAATTTGTTTTGCCATATGATTAATATGTCTTTATGAATTTTGTTTGTCTGTTGACATAAACCTAGAGTGTGCATGGGGTGCGAGTGTTCCACAGAGTATGGACATCGTTCTCTTTTGTTCCATATTACTACGACCTAGTGTCAGGGTCGATATACACTCCCATGCACCTCACTACTTCCATTAAGTTAGCCATACATTTTGAAACCTTTAGGTGTGCTTCTGTATAAATCTTTTTTGCACGTTGTAAATCCACTCTTTGAGTGTGTGACACCAATATATAGTAAGCACCCTAATTCTCCATACTTAGTGAGATAGTAACATGTCATTTTCGAAAAAAAAACAGCATTACTGACAAACACGCAACAACCTTTGCCTTCAATGAAGAGGAAGCTACCCGTATTCTAGGTCTGATAAAAGTTATTGAAACCTTCAGCCACCAACCCGGAACGCATTATTCAGCAATTGGAAAAATGTATAAGGAGAGAAATTTCCCAAAAACGACATACCACTACATTAGCGCAATATTATTGTGCCCAAAGAATCCCTAGAGGATTTAGGAGTGTACTTACGACCTACTTAATGTAAAGATATACCAGATTTTGTAAAACGATGGGAACAGCTATTAAATAAATGTTCGCTAGATTTAATTTTCTTAACCATTGAAGAATTATCCAAATCAATATCCAAATTAGATCAAGAAATAGAAGAATTGAGCGAACAGTTGGGGGCACTAAAAAGTAGTGATGAATTAAAGAAGATCTTAGAGGATATCAACTACTCATTGGACCATTATAAGAAAGACATTGAACAACGCAAAGTGCGCGAATTTAGAAGGGACACGACACCCTGGACTATTCCCAGGACATAGTTTAATCTTGGCAAGAATTCTATAAAAACACTAGACCAACACGCCCGCATGGACCTCAACCGAAAGCTCCAAGACAAGACGAAAGTGAGATCAGTAGTGACACTCCCAATAGTGGAGTTGACAACACTAACACAGAAAAAAGCAATACTGAACGGATAACGACTACTCTTCATAACTCTCAACCACCCTCGACCTCAACTGCATTTCCATCATCATCTTTTTCAGACAAAAGAAGACAAGAAGAGGTATCAAGAAACCTTCGGTCCAAGAACAAGCAAGGAACCACCTAGTGGTAAATCTGTCCTCTAAACAATTATCCAAAAGTCAATTGTATGCACTCAACCTGGGCTTATCCTTTACCCCTTCACACAATACCACACATTTGGAGGAAAGAACCAACTTATTTAGACTTATCAGGAAAATGAGACTGAAGAGTTTTTTCGACATCCAACCACATTCCGCTCTAACACAGGTGAGCGAGTTTCTTGAGATAAAACTGAACAGTTAATTTGATCCTCAAGTGAATAACACAGCTTTAAAACTCTTTGAGTCACAAATGCTCGGAGCATTGAAAAATATCAACTACAGCAAAACTAACAGGCACAACATAAGAAAACATCAGAGTCAAATCTTAAGAGACTTAGCTGATGATGCCTCTATCACTATCAAACGGGCAGAAAAAGGGGGAGCCATGGTGATAATAGATACCACCTTCTACAATACCCAATGTCTTACACTCCTTATGACACAGACACCTATATTCCTATTGAAGAAGACCCTACACAGAGGATTATGGAAATAATACAAACAACATTACAAAGGGTACTTGACAACGGATGGATTAGTGAAAAAACAAGGTGTTTTCTACACAAAATTAATCCGATCACCCCAGTATTTTATGGATTCCCAAAAATTCACAAACAGCTGCCTAATCCACCCTTAAGACCAATAGTAGCTAGTATGGAGAGTATTTTTGATCCCCTGGCCATCTATGTTGATCATGCACTGCAACCAATTGTACAGAAAACCGAGACCTATCTAAGAGATACGACACATTTCATTAACATAATTCAACATTTGGACAATCTCCAAGAGAATGGTCTTCTGGTCACCTTTGATGTACAGAGTTTATATACATCGATTCCTTATAGAGGAGAACTAGAAGCAAACAAGTGGGGGCACTACTGAAGGAAGAACACTGCAGAGCATCAAAGCAGTTTAGTGTTTTATTCGATATTTGTATTCAAGTTTTCTATTCTTACTCTGCCCACTTGTTTACTCTGATGTCACGCGCTAATACGTGTGACGTCAGGACGTTGATACGTCATTTCCATGATGTTTTGCGGGCTAATAATGATACTTGCCGGCATGAATCGATGAACGCTTTACTTTCAGATAAGGGATTTGGCCCTCAGTATCTTTGGTGTTCCCATTTTGGGTAAGTGCACATTACTCACACACTTATAGTGTGTTTCTTGATTAGAGCCCCTGGCTAATATTAGTTTCTGGAGACTCAGTCGCGCTTGACATCACACTAATTTTATGTTATCATCAATCTATTTGAGGACTTTAAATTGTGCATGTTAATTGCTGCAACTCGAATAAGAGCCCCCAAAGGGTCGTCCTATGTCAGGAATTCATGCCGTACAAGACGTACACATTATTCTGAATTGGTTCTCAGGTAGGGATGCTCTGTACTTTAATTATCAACTGAATCCCCTCTACAGATAATGTATATTTCCATTTACTGGATTTCCTTATAACTTACTTTATAGTGCCACTTTATCAATTGAACATTTTGGATTTCTGGAGCTCGCCAGCATAATTATTGAGGACACGTCTATTGCTTTGAGATATTTGAATCTCTCAAGGTATTTACTGGTTAATAGCCTTATTATGATTCTTTCTATGATAGTGATCGGATGAATTTGTTACAATATGTAGAATTTTCGAGTGACATGCTCCTTGTCACACTGGTCTTACAGATTAGTTGCAGCTGTGATCGGGATTCAGGGTAAGATTGGTATCACACCTATTATTGGTTTTGGACTTTTGGGATACACTATATAAGTATTCCATTCATCATACTGCATCACTGGATGATTAAACACCTAATAACAAATCATTTGATGTTCCTTTCTCTACCTGGAACACACTAATTTCATACATAATTCTCTAATATCCTTTGTGTCCAGTCTCTTGGTGGACCCTGGTGTAGGCCCCATGTTGGCACTTTTATCCAAACCACTTGCACATTTTTTCTACGATACTTTACTTCTAATCACTATATTGGTTCACTAATGTGTAGGTGATATGGATCACATATTCCAAACAAAGTAATTCAACTCTTCTGATTTTTCTTATCATTTTTCTACAATGTTTCTTTTTTAACCTTATGGATTGTCCATTTGATTGACTACCCAGCCTTCAAACCTAAACTGTGGTATGTGTTTGAATTTGTTTATCAAACCATTGAATAGAAATATGTCCTTGTTCTTTATCTATAATGATTTGTTGTTGTTTTCTCTATATGACTGATTGGATGATCAAATTATCAACTTTGTGGTAATTGCTTTTTGCTCATTTCTATTACTATGGCGATTGTGTATATATTTTCTGTAAATTACAGCCTTGAGAACGACCAGTGTGTCGAAGCACGTGTCGGTTGTTCGCATATCGAATTAAAAATATGATGATATTTCTACATTTATGATTCACTGTGACTGTCATTGTCCTCTGTGACGTTTTACCATAACCACTGGTTTTGAGCGCAATCACCGTTCCATACACCTAACTGTTCATCAAAGGAGGTTATACTGGAACCAACCAAGATTATCGTGATGAATAACTTCTTTAGATTAGGACGACAATTTTACCTGCAGGCCTCAGGCACCTCCATGGGCTCGGCCATGGCGCCAGCCTATGCTAACTTGTTCATGAATTATCTCGAGACCAGATTTGTAACCAGCCATTACCACTGGGGCTCAAGACTAATTATCTGGATGAGATACATTGACAATGTTTTTGCAATCTGGGGAGGATAAAGGGAAGAACTGGATTCCTTTCTTAAATACATAAATTCAGTGAACGACCGCATCAAGTTCGCCACGGAGGTGGGTACACCCACAATACATTATCTGGATGTCGAAAAGAAATTGCAAGACGGCTCAATAATCACCAATGTGTCCCACAAACCAACAGATGTGAATGACAGCTTGCAGTATATGAGTCATCACCCCAAACACCTAAGGGATAATCTCCCTTATAGCCAATTCCTCCGTGCTAATCGCATAATTTCTGAAGAATCCAAGTTGACTATTGAAATGGAGAAGATGTCCTCCAAATACAGAGAAAAGGGATATCCTGAGAGAGTGATCCAAGCAGCTAAGGATAGATCCACTCTTACCACCCGTGAGGACCTCCTAAAAAAACAAACACGGAATAAAGAAATTCCTTTCCTCTATACGCTAAAATACTTGAGTTAAAGTCATCAGATCACTTGTTTAATTAAGAAGAATTGGAGAATAATATAGTTGGACTCACAATTATAAAAATTATTTCAGAACCTCCACTAATACAAAAGAGGTAGGAATATAAGAGATGACCTAGTGAAAGAGGAAAGAAAAAGTGAATGGAAACAAATGACACTGCAGAGCAAAAAAAAATTGGGCACATTTCCATGTCTACATTGTAGCAATTGTAATAATGTGATAAACGGTAACTATGTAAGACATCCAAGGACAGGAGCTAAAATCAAGCTGAGAGACTTTGCGACATGTCATACCAAGTCTGTAATCTACGCCATAGGTTGCCCTTGTGGAATTTACTATGTGGGCCAAATGGCAAGAAAAAAGAAGGAGCGGTGCAATGAACACAAAAGTAATATCCGAACAAACAACACTCATTCACCAGTAGCAAGGCACTACTCTGAAATAAGACACACAGTGGCTCAATTCAGATTTTTGATACTTGAAGTAGTACAAAGATCCTGAAGAGGAGGAAAGCATGCCAAGAAACTTGACCAAAGGGAATTCTTTTGGATTGACAAATTAGACAGTCTTTTTTTTTTTAAACCTTTGTTTTTTGCTGACAGTTGCTTCACAAACACACAACACCACAGGAGTGGACCACAGGGTAACATAATAAAATATCAATATCATATTCATACACAATAAATTCACTATAACAGTATATTCGGGCATTCATGGTATATCCCCAGTGTCGACTTCTTGATTATCATTGAGGTAAGCTCGTAATGGAGCCCATATGTCCTTCGGCGTGCAGGTAGCCGCCACACTTGACAAATTAGACAGTCTTACACCACACGGAATGAATGAAAAGTTTTACATGGGATCGTTCCTATGATGCACCTTATTTTACATATTGGTCCTCACTCTATTCCATTACCCGTGATAAATGGTCTACTATTACATTAACACACATACACATGGAAGTAAATTGGGGCCGCCTCCCCTCGATGCAATGTTTGTTATGTTAAAGCTTTGGCTTGCAGGTCCCGCACATGAGACATACCATTATAACTCATGGATGGGATCTAACTAATGTCATAATAATACACCTGTGTATAATTGAACAGCGCAGGGATGTAAACCTATAATTTTAGGCATTTTACAAGATGTCTTATGTTATGCAGATAGGCACTACGTTATGAACAATTGAATGCTTTAGGTTGGAAAGACTAACGAGTTGAGGTCTCCAATACAATACAATACAATACAATTATGCGATAAATGATCTATTGCAATAGAATATGTGAATGATAAAGTAGGTGAGGTTACCTTTTCTCTCCTTCAGGAGCGATTTGAAAAATGTATCGAGGTACAGTGATTCTAATTACAAGCCATCAATATGCTAGTTTAAATGTTTTACAGCCGTACACAAATTTGAATGTGAGCATGGGTACCGGCAGACTTCCTCGATTTATGAGCATATTCAACTTGGGATTTACGACTCACTTAATCGTATTCTACCACATATAGGCATTCTTGTACGTGCCTTTGTTTAAGAACAACGCAGATTCTTCTGATACAGATACATCTAGCCATTAGATTAAACCTTTACAAATCGATCTGAAGATACTCTGATGAAACGCACGACTCGGGCGTGATGACGTTGCGTGTCTCCACGTGGCGTCCCCACACACAGAAACGCTTCCTAGGTACCTGTTGCTAGGGAAGCCATTTCAGATGTTGCTAGAGTGCTTATAGGTTCAGAAAGACGACAATATTTTTCATATTTTGAACACAGAAACATCTAGCTGTCATATGAAACTCTTTACAAATAGATCTGACTATACGCCGGATTAATCGCGCGACTGCGGCATGATGACGCCACGTGTACCCCAGGCATCGTCAACGCGCTTAGAGAAGCTTCCCGGAGACTGGTTGCTAGGGAAGCCATATAACCCGAATGAGGCTCATGGCACTTCTTGCTTGATGACGTTACCCGAGTACGCGGATGCGGAACACCACACACGATCATTCGGATTAAGCCTTACATAGCGGTAACTGAGGAAGAAATGGGAGACACTTGGTCAGAACTGGGGTCTGATCGCACTTAAGTAATTATACCATTTTTCTGACTTGTCACCAGAGACAGATCACATCGTCAAGCGGCTTTCCGATTACGGCTCACCATTGGCATTGAGAGCCTTTAAGGGCTTGGTTACCCTCCACCCCTACGTGACATTTCACACCCTACCTATGAACAGGTATGATAAATTTGCTGTTAATCCACAGATATAGTATACAGGATTAAAGTATAGCACTCTTCTATTATTTATTACTTCTATCCTGAGTGCATTTACTATTGCCCTCACAGAATACTATGGACATGGTGACTACAGTGTCCGTGGGCCCGGTTACAACACACGCAGTGTGAACAAGAGATACCATCAGACAACTTCAATGTCCGACTACCTACAGACAGGTAGGATTTGCACTTCCTCCCAGTATTACCCAAATAGAGGATGCATGCCCAATTGGACTCCTTATGTGATAAATATAATGCATCGATTAAAAGGGACCCTATATTAATCTCTCTAGGTTACCTAGGCATAGGGTGACACTTGACACACCCGGAGAAATTCCCTTTAAGGACTACCACTCTTGGGATACCCTTAGTGATCCGCAGTCGGCACCCATGACAAGTATGAATATGCAAGATCAGGGAATACGAATCATGAAGAGATTTGAATATGAGATTGTAGCTAACTGAAATTATTTCTGTTGTTTGCTTATATTCAATAGAGCGTTCCATTTTAAGAAAAAGTAAATTGGACTAATATGAAATCCTGCTCCTGAAGAAAGGATATCAGATCCCGAAACGCGTTGAGCTTTTGCACAATCTCCTTTTCCTTCAATAAAAACTTCCTTTCCTTTTGAAAAAATGTCTTGATACACTATTCATGTCTATTTTGATGATTTTCTATATCTGAAATTCTATACTGTACAATATGAATATAATATTGTTGATTGGTATTAACACTAGATTCAAAAGTTTATAAGTAAGAATTGAGAAAGTAAGACTGAAAGTGTATTCTGTTCATGCAAAATATATGTGGGCATGCCACTGTATACTAAGTTTGTTTTGCCACATGATAAATATATCTTTATGAATTTTGTTTGTCTGTTGACATAAACCTAGAGTGTGCATAGATATGATATGATAGGTTATTTATAACGTGCTTAATACCCAGAGGATTCTAAGTGCGGACCCGGGGATCGAACCTGTATTGCTCCGTGTCGTCTTGCTTCCAAGGTGAGCACGTTGCCCCTGCGCTACCTCCCGAGACACTGAGCTATCGTCCAGAGACGGGGGCACGAGTGTTCCACAGACCGTGGACACCGTTCTCTTTTGTTCCATATAACTACGAACTAGTGTCAGCGTCGATATACACTCCCATGCACCTCACTACTTCCATTAAGTTAGCCATACATTTTGAAACCTTTAGGTATGCTTCTGTATGAATCTTTTTTGCACTATGCGATAAAGGGGTCTTAGCCGGACCTTTTGCCAGGACCGATCAAGATTTGGCGGTTTGGGTCCTCACCTTCGTCTTTCTGAGTTCCTCGTCTGTAGAAGAATTTAACAATTCCTTGCGATCAAAAGAAAGGTCCAGTACTATATCTTGCACTTCCTTTGAGAACTTCATCCCATGGAGCCACGACTGGCGGGACATGTCAACCCCGACCATAAGGCCTAAAGCAGAGGTATCTACGTGATGTGCGGTAGCTTCCAGTAGATCCTGTGCCAACACTTTGGCGTCTGACAAGCCAGGCTTAAACTTGTCTAGCCTATCCGCAGGAATACACTCCTGGAAATCGGCTAGCTCTTTCCACAGCCTCAGATTGGCTGCTGACAAGATGAGCTCGGTGTTAGCCTGACGAAGCTGGAGCGAAGAATTGGCAAAGACTTTCTTGCCCAAGGCGTCCAGGAGCTTATCCTCCTTCGAAAGGATTTGGGCTGCTGCCGTGAAAGATGCAGAGGCTGGCTTGGATTGGAGGGTGGCTGCTGCCACCTCCGTTGAGGAAGGGAGCGGACAAGCCGATAGGGCTATCTCCTCAGAAGCGTGGAGTTTGTACTGAGCATCAATCCTCTTGTTGAGGTGTAGCCCGGTATGGGGTTTATCCCAGACCTTACTGGCCTGAGCCAAGACGTCCTTCTAGAAGAACAGTCTGGTGCGCTCCTTAGATGACAGGGTAAAGGCTCCAGAAAGCACCCCCTGCTATGGAATGGGGGCCTCAGGTACTGGAATATCAAGGAGGGCCATCATATCCAGGACCCGGTCATGGAATGCTCTAACAGAGTAGGGCTGCTATCCTGATACGCTTGAGTCTCATCCAACGAAGCGGGAACAGAAGACTGGTCAACCACGCGTACCTCTGCTGGTGTCTTCTCTATAGAAGACAGCAGGGGCAGAGGAGGGAGTAGTGGAGGAGGTCCAATAGGAAGCGGTGGAGGAGGTGGTACCACCGGAACCTGCATAGGAACAGCTGGGGCAAGAGGAGGTACAGGAGATCTAGGGTAAATTTCCCTGAAAAGACCTTTGAAGTACGCCTTCATGGGGTCAGAGTGCATGAGCACCTAAAACTTCCCAAAAAACACATATTCAGCCGAAGGAATTGGTTCTAGAACAGGCAGAGGCTGCTCGTGAGGGGCATACTCCCATGAACGCAAGGAGGATGGTTGCCAGGAGGGCTCACCACCGACCGGGTCCACATAGATCAGTGGAGCAGGAGGGAGCAAGACTGTATGAGGCAGCGGTGCCCGAGGATGCCAGTCGAATAAAGGGCAGAACAGGATTTTGTTATCCACATAGCGTGGAAAAGGCTGCTCAGCCCCAACAGAAATGCTCCCAGCACCAGACGTCGTGAACGTTGGTGTAAGAGAAGTATCCAAAATGGCCACCATGCACCATGGGGTTTGGGTCGCCATTTTGTCGACACCTGAGGAGAACTGCGTCACATGCAAAGATGAGGCAATTGTTTCCTCAGGGGAGACAGGGGACTTAAGTAACACTTTAGCCTTGACACAAGGATCCTCGGCCGAGCTGGTACTGGCAGGTCTCAGATGTTTACTGGACATTTTAGAAACTGCGCCAGCATTAGCCTCCAGTGGAGGAACCTCGGCAGTGCTGGTATTGGAAGGCCTGTGGTCCGTGACCCCCCCTCTTTGCCCCCTCAACAGAACCGGTAGCACCACGACACTGAGCGTTGGACGGCTGAGGAAAGTACCTCACCGACAAGACCCTCAAAGAGGAACTCTCGATTCCGTCGGTGCTGACTTTTGCCCCAAGAAGAGGAACCTCAGGAGGTGCCTCGAGCCGTGGCTCGGTGTGGAAAGCTCCAGAAATTGAGACCTCAGGGCGTAACTCAGTATCCATGTGGAAAGCTCTAGAAATAGAGACCTCAGGGCAAACCCCGGTATCCAGAGCCCCAGAAGAACTTGGCTGAACTCTAGCACCCAAGCAGTGACCCTCGGAGCAGTGGGTGGTTTTCGCAGGTCCGCTGCGGGAACCCTCGGAGACTACTCCGATGCGCATATTTGGTCCTTGAGGCACCTTAGGGAAACCACTGGTGACAGAGCTACTGAAGCCCCTCCCAAATCTAGAAGACCCTGAGAAGGAGTACCCTGTCCGGGGCGCTCTAAAAAGTAAAGAACTTACCAGGCATTTCTTATTTTCGTCGATGTAAAGCTGTAAATGAGGTGGAGGAACGCGTTGAAACACTTCCTCCCACTGAAGAAGACGACGTTGTAGTGCCCGGGCAGAGAGGGAATTGCAGTAGAAGCACGAATCCCAGAGATGCTCCGGGCCTAGACACTCCAAGCAAAGAAAGTGGGGATCCGCCCTCGCGGAACGACGTACGTATGAAGAACAGGACACAAATCCCAGACATTCCGGCATAGACAGAGAACTAGATGACCGTGCAGCTGGAGCAGGAAGGAAGGACGAAGGGAATCAAAATAAAAATTCTTGGTGATGCTAATGCGTCCAGACCCTGACCGCGCAGAGAAAAGGACTGAAGGGCGATACACGGGGCAGAGCTCAGGAGGGCAGGGTTACGGCAACGTGCGGTACCCCATGAAAAAATAAAAGAAGGACAAACATTTTAAACATTTTGATGCTTTTTACAAAAGTGCTCAGGTGCTGTCCCGAAGGATGGAATGTTCCACAAGTATGGAGGAAAGGGGACAGACGTAGGAGTATGAGCAGACACAATTGGACACAATTGGATACATATTGTCATTTGATTGGATACGAAAGTTTGTAAGTTATTTTGTTGTGGTGGAAAATTTATAAAATTGTTTTTTTTTTTAAAACAGAAAAGAGAATTGAATAGATTTCTTTCCTTTATGGCCCATATTGTGTTACGGGCAGTACACTGCAATAGAGGCCTACCTGTATATAAAGTCTGAGCCCTTCATGAATGGGAGAGACAGCAGACAGACCCCATCTTGCTGACTGATGCCCACCTTTTCGTAAAGGGGGAGAATGGAACCAATCCGTTTGTGAGATAGTCAAAAGAAATTCTAATGTACGTATAATATTAAGTGGAAATAAGCCTGAGGGCGGTGATACTGTCATGCGCCCGGGAGCATGGCGCCTGTGGCCGAAGTGGAAGCTGATCCGCCATTAATTGTGCCGCCGCGTTCACGCGCGTTTGCAATCATGCATTCTAGTTGTTTTGCAAGATGGCGCCACCGGGAGGTTCTTATTCATTCCTCTCCTGGCGGCCCATCGCGTTGAACTGTGGTAATTTGCTCTTGCTGCGGAACCCAACGCTAGTGCTATGTTTCTCACTTTCGTTCTACACGTGAACGCATTTCTTCCTCTCTGAGCCAACCCTCCGGTGCTTGCTTTTTGTCCTTTTTCCGTTCGCTCGACTGCACCACTCTCCATTCGGCCACCCGCTCGGCCGAGCTTTTGCTCGCTCTCTTTCTTCACGCTGCTTACTCTGTTTCCTTTTGTTTCCTTTCTGGTATCCTTTCCTGCCACTTACATTACTTACTTGGACTTCACCATTTCCCACAAGGATCCTCGCCTCCTCGAGTGCTCTATTCTTTCCAAAGAGTTCTTTCTTGTGCAAGACTATCTGTTCCTCTGTTGGAATAGGACCTGGGTCACTTCCTTGTTCCCTCCACTGGTTCCTGTCTCTTATTCTTCAGACATGTCTGGAATATTGCTGCCCTTATTGCTACTACACTACGACCAGTCTTTTGGGGTTTTGTGTGCCTTGAAGGCTTTTTCCCCTTCCGGCTATCTCGGGAAGGGGGCCTCCTTGCTGTTGTTTAAGGGCAAAAGTAACGGTGGCCTCTTACCAGGGTAGACCACTCCTCGTCAAAAAAAAGAGAGACTTCAACACTCGGAGGAGATCGTTGAAGAGGGACTTCAATTCCGACACAACGGACACAGGTGAGGAGGGAGAACTCAGTGATTCAGGGGAAGAAACAATAGAAGTTGACAGATACTCTAGAGGGGAATAGATTACATCCCAGCCCTTTTTTCTAGGGAAAGTACAGAGGGGGTAGAGGATATATTTTGACTATACAAACTGAGAAACTAATACATATTTCAGAAGCGTTTGTACTTATAGATTTGATAGAATAGGTCCCATGGTGTATATATTGAGAGGCATCCTGCCCCCTTTTCTGTGTAATAATCAAACACATAAAAGGTATTCTCAGTGTAAAAGAATATCTCAATTGTGTACATGCATAGGAAATTAAGGTAATTGAGGTAATTTCCTGGTTACATTACCAAGCAGAGTTCTGTTACTGGTGCTGAATCAGTCAAGATAAAAGGGAAAGGGTTATTAACTGCTACCATTTTTCACCCTTTAAGTTGCCCATTGAAAATGAGAAACATTCATTTTTACACGGTAATGCAATAGAAGCACCAGTGAAGAGAATCTAGCAGACATACAAGTTTATATTGTAAGTAGTTCATATGCGGGAATGTTAAGTAGCCTGTATTTTAATTGAGCTTTCTAGAAGGCTGCTTCAAATTCCGACATGACTTTTGAGTAGGGGGTGGGGAAAGATGATTGTTTTTCAGTTAATGAGAGGTAGAGACTTAGATAGGCAGGGATGTTCTGAATGTATTTTGTTTCCCCTAAAATAACAATTTTATCCTGATCCCTCACACAATGTTCATCACATGGAGGATGTGAGCTCAGGGTGAATCAAATGTACATATGGTGATGCGTGTGCTTCAAAGGGGGACATTCATGTAAATGTAGCATAGAAAAGTGATGCAACCAGTTGCTGACCATTCTTCATTGAAGTAGGAATTTCATAGATGCATAATTTGTTTATATTTAAATTAATTCAATTATTTCTGTTATATTAATACATAGGCCTTCAATGCAATCCTGTGTGTTTTTTGTCCCGAAAGTAATGGAGAGGATGTAGGGAAACAAAATTGCTAAATTGGGGCACCAGGTTCATAAAAAGAATGTTATTAAATAAGTAAAGATCCTGCCTGCCTGATTTGGGGTCGTTAGAAAATTCCACCGAATTAGATGTTGCCCGATTAAAACATCTTACATTTATACTGCAAAATCACAAGCAAGTCGTTCTAAAGCACGAAATGGGAGTAAACATGCTGTGCAGAAGGATACAGAAAAAAGGAGGGAGTACAGGTTGTGCAGAATACAATCTACTGTAGGTAAGAGTACAATCAGCCTCATTCTGAGTTTTGAAGTATTCTCGTGGTATTTCCATGGAAATAAACACCAAACGCAGTTACCGTTACCACAACTCAGTCCAGCGGATTTACCCCTGGATTATGAGTGGCAGTATGGCAGTGCTAATCTCCATTTCTGGGGTACATTGTACTCCATTGCGATTTGGGAGATTTTCTGTGGAAGGTAATTCTGCCATTGGTATATCTTACCATTTTTGGAGGTAAAACCTTCACTTTACCTCTGAAGGCAAATTTCAGTGGTGCTGGAAAATAGCGGTACTGTGTGTGCTGAATCTTGCAGAGTCATCACCAAACCCCAGTCTAAAGTCTCCTCCCATGTGGCCAGTGGAAAGCAGCCGCCACCTGATCCAAACCCTGGAGGGTGGTATCAGGGGGAGGATCACATGGGAGGAGACAGCTATCAAGGGGGAAGAGTGACTATGCTGGGAGAGAGGCGGTATTCATCTTCTTCTGAGGATGAGAGTCATATTATTCCCAGATACCTAATGGCATGTCATCAATGTACAAGTCCCTCCCATATAACTAACCAAAGAACAGGTTATGGAAAATCATATAGAAATAACAGGGTTTGTGCCTCAGGAGATCAAGGGTTAAAAGTCAAAGCCTTGAATTGTCCTAATTCTGCATCGGGTAGAACTCCTCACTGTAATGTTGGGTCTTAAGCTCTTTTCACAACCTTCCCTTACTCTAAGAACTCTCAATATATAAAAAAAGTCAAACCTAGGTATAAAAAGACCCATACACTTATGGACCATAGTACCCATAATGCTTATGGTACTGGGACAAAGAAGAAGGACTCAGGGACAGTGAAGATTCAGAATGCTGCTTTCCAAAAGGTGCAGTCTAGTTGTTACAGACAAAGGCATCTGAGTAGGATATTTAAATCCCAAAATGAGGCACATCTGAGAGAAGGGGAGGGATATGAGGAAGAAGATGGAGAAGGCATAGCTGAAGAAGAGGCTGTCCGAGGTGAATGAACTGCTCCAGAGAGAAGAACGCCAGCTGATGCTGTTGCAGAGAGTGAAGGCATACAGCCTTACAGAGGACGCGCAACCGGAAAGCAGCGTGTGGAGAAGGAGCCCAGCTGATGAGGAAACGTGCTCCCAACTCAGCGCACAGTGAGCTGGTGAGAGAGAAGACACAGAAGATCACCTGAGCTGTCAGAGTTCCTGGAGACAGACATGCGGCTCACCGAAGGTACGTGGAAGCAGGAGAGAAAGTCGACAGGACACAGAAGACCCGCCGCAACAGATGACTGCAACAAGGAGCTGCCAGAGAAAGCTGTTGAGTTGGCTAGATGTGAAAGCTGACCCGGAGCGCTCCGAGTGAGAAAATTGTTTTACATCCCTATAATTTTGAATACCGAACAATTAATGAAACAGCCAAGAAACCCCATACATTTAATTTTACAATTAAAGAAACAGAGCAGAAGTAGCAAGAGCTTAAGTTCCCTTATAGGGAACTGCAAGTGGGGAAAGCTTTTAACCAGCATTGCCAAAAGCCAAGAGCCTGGGAGAAAACCACAATGAAACAACAAAAGCATAAATCCCCCTTTAGGGGATATACATTGGGGAAAGATTATTTCCTGCACTGCCAACAGCCAAGAGACTGTGAAACCATACAGAGGTGACAACAGTGAAATTCTCCCTTTTTGGCATATCAACTAGGGGAAACTTGTAATACAAACTGCCAACAGTCAAGAATCTGCCAAGAAATTGTTAAAAAACACTTTGAAATAATTCTTCTATATCAAGTTCTCAGTTTGGGGAAAACTGGAACACACATTACCAGGAGTCAAGAGGCTATAAGAAAAGGCAATTATTGTGCAGCCCTCCTTCCAAGGGACATTGGTGTGGAGAATCTTGGAATCAATATTGCCACCAAGTTTGATTGTAGTTGTAGGAGCTTTTCTTCCTGGCAGGCGAGTATACCAGGAAAGAAGAAGATGGTTTGAAGAAGTATGTTTTGGACAAAAAGGTGTGCTGGAAAGACCTTTGTTGAATCAAAGAACCAATTGACCTTATCATTTGTTTGACAGGCTGTGGCATCACCAAGAGGAGCTGTTGTGCTATCCTGACAAAAGTAGTTTATTTGAAAAAGGTGTGACATGCTAATAATTGTTGAAAGTTTTGTAAAGAACAATTGCTTTGGTTTTGAACTTGTGTTACAAAAGAAAGACATTTACCTTTCCAAGAAGGATACTGTGGAAAACACAAATTGTTTTGTGTTGTGAACAGACACTGTTGAAAAGCGATTTGCTGTGTCAAGAGGAAAGACACAGTGAATGGAAGAGACTTTTGTTTTTACTTTGAACAGAGCTTTGTTGAATCAGAACTGTGCTCAAAAGTATTCCTGAATTGATCCAGGCGAAAGGAGTCCAGCTCTGGTCACAAGGAGTACTTTAAAAAATCTTTATGTTTTAATTGATAAATTGTTTTGTTGAACTAGAAATTAGCCATACATTCATTGTATCATTTTGTTGTGTGTAATAGTGTGAGGGTCAGAGACAGTTTGGACACTAGGTCACTGGTCTTTAGTTTTATTTTGCTATGGAAAGACCTCCTTGTTAGGATAGGGAAAGATAGTCGTTTATTCCACCTTTTTTGATTTAATAAATGGCACATTTTGAGAAAACTACCTCTGTGTCCGTCTCACATTTCAGACCCTTCACATGTGGCAACAACTCCATTACAACCATTTTATTGCCATTTTTCCCACACTTCCAAAGTCAGTGAGCTTTCTGCATAGTACAATTAATGCAAACAATGAAAACAATAGAGGAGGAGAGGGGCCGAGAATAGAAGGCCTACAACAGACAGTACCAGATCCGGATATGTCCAAGAGCCTGCGGTCAGATCCTAAGTATTCAGAGACTGCAGGGATATAGAGATGTCGTAGAAATGTGTGGGAGATTCACAAGCAGGCATCTACCTGTGGGTTGAAGGTCCTAAGATCATCTCAACTGAATAGGTTCCTCAGGCCCTCTTGTACAAACTGGGCATCCACCATTCAACTCATGTACAGACAATAGTGCTTACAAAAGGGCGATGGCAAAGCCCATGTAGAAGCCTTGCAATTATGTCCCAGTGGACGAGTCTTTGGAAAGCGACAGAAGCCGCTTTAGCCCTCAGCAGGAGAGCCTGTAGGCCCTTTGCTTGAGATAACTTCTGAATCACATAGTTCTCTAATATTCAAGATCAAATCCACCTGGACATGGATGCTTTAGATGCAGAGAGCCTTTATTGGCTCCTCCAAACATCTCAAAAATCTGTTAAGTTTTTCAAAATTCTTAGGTTCTGTCTAAATAGGGGGTGAAGAAACCTTTAAGCCTCGGAAGATGAGTTAGGAAAGAAAATGGGTAGAGAAACGTCCTGATTGATTTGGAACTCCGATAACACTTTTGGTAAAAACAATGTGAGAGTACGGAGAACCCCTTTGCTTTCCGATGGAAAACCGTGAACGGTTCTTCGGCTGAGAGAACTGGATTTCATTTACATGAATGGCTGATGTGATTGCTATGAGAAAAGTGACCTTCCAGTAGACTGGCTTAATGCCTGATTAAGCCATGTGCTCAAAGGATTTGTGAAAAAGGGCAGAGAGCAATACATGTAGGTCCCTTTTGAAACAAGAGGGCCTAACTGAAGGTAAAAAAGCCTTGAGTCGTTAAAATGCCATTTTACCACTGGGTTAGAAATCAACAGACAATGTTAGTTAGAATTCATAAATGAACCTACCACTGACAGGTATGTCCTGCACTTCTTCACTTTATTGCACAACGACACTAAACTAGAAATGAACGATAAGACATTATCTAGAGAAGCTGTCAGTTGGTTCCTTTCCCTCTCCAAACTCAAATAACAAAACCTGAGCTACTTGGCTTTAGTATTGCAAGCTTGTTGATTCTTTTCTTGCAGCTTGAATAATCCACCCATTGTCCAAAATATCTCTGGTACCACACCGCTATGTTTAGCTCAGCGATCATGGGGAGGTTTTTTTTGTCAAGATCTGAGGTCAATGTGGATTAGTATACCTCTGTCCCCAAGTACCAGTCAGAGAAGAGCAAAACAACTCGCTGACCAGTTATTGGGGCCACGGGTGGCAGGAACAGAAATCACTGGGTCCCGGATGGCTGCATGGGAAACACAACGTTAGGCATTCAAGGGACTCTACAGTCTTACAAGCAGACAAGTAAAAAGACACCTACCCGTGGAAATGACCGATGACAGCCTTTTACATAACTGTTCCCCCCTGCGGATGTGGTGGGTTGGGATACAGGAGATGGGAGGGTACCTCTTTTGTGGCAGGGTCCACCGTGGCTACAACGTGATGCTAGAAACAGAGTTCAACAAGTTACTTGATACTTGCATTTGTGTGTCCAAAGTAAACCATGGCCAAAGGGAGTGAGAGCAAGCAATCCAGTAAGCAAAGTCCAATGGTCTCAGCAGTTCAGGTAGGCAGTCCAAACCTTTCACCAAATCCATCAAGGGGAAAAACCAGACACAGTCCAAGGCAGAAAACGTGGACCAGGATCCAAAGGTCGAAGGAAACAAGGTACGGAACAAAGAAGTAGCCAAACGGCGTTGGAACAGCTGAGAAGCACCGGGTAATAGGATCAGGCTTCTTTTCTTCCGTAACTTCCTGGTCATGTGACGCCTTCCTGGTCACGTGACTGTCTTCCGTGATGAACTTCCTGATCAAGTGGTGAAGAACACGTGACCGCCCTCCTTGTTGTTCAATATCCCATGGGTGGCCGTGTTGGGGGGCAGAACTCTGGCGCGGATGCAGGCGCCATGACAACCATCAACGTGAACGGGGCCAACGGGGGCACTGGTGCCACAGCACACGAGGCCCACCATGCTGCTGAGCAGGCGCGATGGCGTAGGGCAAGACATGCAGCTAGACCAGGTGAGCGAATGAGTCGTTGCATGACATTTTTGATCTGGCCTTTCTCCTGTATCAGCAAGTTCTGGAGATTGGTTATGTGAGGGGTCAGAAATGCAAGACAGATAAATAGATCGTTTTTTCACAAGTAGCCATTTCATTAAATAATAAAGGTGTCATAAACGCCTCACTTTCCCTAATATAACAAGGATTTCCCTACCTATTAAACTAAGACTAAAGGAAAACACTCTAAAAAAAGATATCTGTCTATCACAATTATACACACAACATAATAGTACACGTATCATATGGCCATTCAAGCTCAACAAAATAACAGTTACATTCAAACACAAACTCTTTAACCATGTATCCTTGTAACCATGGTCGGATCCCCTTCCCCGGGATTCATGTAGGAGTTTCCAAATCAAAGTTCCAATAAAGAAAGTTTTTTTCAATAGCCAAGTTCCGTTCCAAAGCAACACAAAGTTCCTTTCACTCCATGAGTCATTCACTTGTCACTTGGATTGTATTATTGCTAAACACGATGTAGCACTCTTCAAAAAGATTGTCCAAAGATTTTTAAAAAACGAAAAACGTTGTGTTCACACTTTGTGTCAGTATGCATTACAACTTCTCTTCTTTGAAGAACAACTTCCACATTTCTTCTTAATAAACAATAAGGATTTGTCAGGATGGTTTTACCACAGTTGACTTGCCAGTTTCTTTCCACCACAACCTTTCACCACAATGCAGTATTTCAATGTCTTCTTCCTGGTCCACTAACCTGCCAGGACTAAATACTAATATGGTCTTTCCTGGTATACTCACCTGCCAGGATAAAACTCCTACCACTACAAGTAGTACTCTGTGGTGAGGCGTGCTTCCAACTTTAGAAAAGTGTTTGGGCCTCATCACGAGTTGGCCGGTACCGCCGGCGCTATTACCGCCGGCGCTATTAGCCCTACTGCCAAACCCCCCGGCGCTATTAGCACCGGATCATGGGTTTGGCAGAACGGTTAGTGCCCATTCCCCATTGGGCCCTTTCGGAAATTCCTTATTTCCCATTGGGCCCAATGGGGAACATTCGCGCCATTACTGCCGGCGCATTTCCTGCTGGCGGTAATAGCGCCAAAAATCAGCAAATTTGCCACAGATTTCCCCCCAGCTGTTAGCTGCCAAGCACCATGGAAGTCGAAAATGTCTTCATCGAAGACATCAACAACTCCTGGTCTTCGCCATCGGCACGGCAACTCCGAGATATCAACCATCCCTGTGAAAACAAAAAGAGACATTGTTAGGGAACAGCATAGTGGAGCAAGACGCCGAGAAGACAGAGAAAACAGAGGGAAAGAAAGAGACAGAATAAAGACATTATAACTCACCTGGAAGACAGCAAGCAGAGTCAGAGTCACAGGTCTGGACCCCACATAAGGGCACATGGACCAGTGAAGCAACTAGAATTGCTAGAAATGGTTGGTGCAGGAATGCCTGCACCAACCACGCGCCCCTGCACAAAGACGCAGGGCGGAGAGTTTAACGCACAAAAACCTAAGGTGAGCAATAACCTCAATGGAGGGGACTTGGACCAGAGGGAGGTGGGAGTCCACACATCACAGAACCAGTATCTTAACTCTCCATTCTCCTGTTATAGGAGCTACCCAACGTCTGGCACATAACCAAGCAGAAAGGGGTCCGGGATAGCGCTTACACCTCCATCCAGTATGGTGTGGCGCCCCCGTGGATACCAGGTGAGCGTAACAGTGCCAAACTCCAGACCAAAGGGTGGTGAACCCCCATCAGAGGGTTGGTCCTCATGAATTGCAGACATAGACTTAAAGTTGTTTTTTAGGTACATGTTTATAAAACTTGTCTTGGACCAAAGTCTTCGACAACGTCGAAGTTGTCGTAGAAGACTGTTTCAAAACAGTTTACTCGGGGGCGACTTCAGTGACGACAGTTCTGGCTCCGGCGGAGTCGGCAAAGTCATCGAGGCATTCAACACGTTGTGCTTTTTCGTCGGAACCAAGATAGGATTCTGCTCTAGACTCGTCAACATTCTCAACGACTTCTCGTTGGATCGAGAACATTCTCGATGTGACGCCAGCTTTGAGCTAGGCTTCAAAGTTTTATCCTTCAACTTCCCTTTGTCGTCCTTGCTCGGAGCGACCGGGGCATGGCTCTTTTGCATTTCTTTCGAGGGACACAAGGCTGCATTCTCAAAAATTTGCAACATCTCTGTACGAAAAGCGTCACACTTTGCCGATGATTCAGACTTCATAGGGCATCTGATTTCCACTGTGGAGGAATCACTTGAGGTTGAAGGAGACCGATGGCATCTCTTCTTTGCCTTCTTATATGAAGAAAACAAAGATTGCTGCGATCAACGACTCGACCAGGACTTTCTTGATTTCTTGTGCCGGGAAGAGTCTCTCGACTCACCAGACTTTTTCTCCCACTTCGAAGATGACTTCGATGCTAACCTCCTCACCGCCAGTTTACTTCTACGCTCCCTGAGAGCTTTCTCTGTCATGCCTTGACAGGACCCACAGTCGTCGATACGGTGCCCGGAGCCCAGACACTACAGGCAGACGCGGTGAGGATCCGTAATCGACATTTTCGACCGTGGTATTTTTTTAAAACCAGACTTGGGCGTCGAAGGAGTAGATGAGGAAGACATTTTCTCACGAAAATCTCACTGAAGCGTGCCGTAATTACTCAAAGCGTAGGCTTGGAAAAATGGAACTGAAGCCAACGGGCGCTGCATGCGCTATTTATGCTGATGACGTTGACGGTCGACACAGGTTCTCAAGAGACATCGACTCGACGACAATGCATACAGCGCCCTCTGTCGAAAAAACGTCCTGAAGTAGCAAGTCTGGAGAGATATATTGTTATAAGATGAGGAATATGTGGGAGGGCACAATCCATTTGAATTTTCTGTTCAAATCGAGATTTCTCCCAAATTTTGGTCAAGAAATTGTTTAGAGACAGAAATATCGTTTTCAATTTCAGGAAGTTGATGTGACTCAGAAGACCAGATGTCGGAAACCTGCCGGTGCCTCATAGTGGTTCCCCAGCTAAGGTGGCAGGAGTACATGGTAATGCTGACCTGTGGGGTGGGTTCCACAAAGGGCACTACCGGTAGTAGAGCATCCGTCCAGCAAATCAAATCCTGAATAATTTCCTGAGGGATCAGAATTAGTTTGTTTTGAGTGTCAAAAGCCTGAGTCCTGGAGTCTCTCTGGGCTACCCGAGTCCTGTGCATTTTCAACCTGGGGCACTGTCTGGGCACAAGAGGCCATGAGTCCCAGTAGCCTTGGTAACCACCATGAGCTTATACTGGAAGAGTTAAAAAAAACGTGGCATGTGTCCTGGATATCCATGATTCGGTCTGCCACTGGGAATATCTTGGCATGGCTAGTATCCCAGAGAAAGCCTATGCAGATCAGTTCCTTTGAGAACATCAAGGAAAACTTTGCACAGTTTACCGACAGCCCCTTATCGAACAGCAGGTCCAGTAAAGACCAGAGTTGTGACTCAGCCACTTGTGGAGACCAAGTCCTCACCAACCAGCCTTCCAAATAGGGGTATACATGGACGCCCTGGAGGCGTAGTAAGGTAGCAACCGCTGACATCTTTGTGAACAACCTGGATATATAATTCAGGCCAAATGGAAGCACTCAATACTGGAAATGAAACCTCCCCCATTAGGAAACGCAGAAACTTGCAATGAGGGGTGCAATTGGGATGTGTTGGTAAGCATCATTCAGATCCAACTCTCAGATCCAGTGGCCCTGCTGAAGAGCTGACTGAATCTGAGCAGGAGTGATCATCTTGAATTTTTCTAGGTGCAAGTTTAAAATCTAGCAAATCCAAAACGGTATGCAGGCAGGACTGGTTAGGTTCAACTTTGCACCATAAACAGCTGGAAGTAAAACCACTCCCTCGGGAAATAGCACTTTCGCTCAGACTTTCATTTCAATTACTTTCAAGATTGCTTCCATCAAGTAAGGAGATCCCAAATGCTTTAGGGAGGCCAGAAAGGGAAAAATGGTTGAAGGCGCAATCTGAACCCTCTGTTTGCTAATAAAATCACTCACGGGTCGGAGGTGCTAGTCCGCCAGGACTTGGTTTGAAGGGAAATCCTCCATCCAAACCGAGTACTGTGTCATCAACCCACACCATCACTGCCTGGGTTTCTCTGGTGCAGTAGAGGAGGCTACTCCTGTGGGGCCTGAGAGACAGAAAAATACTTGAGCCAGAGCTTTTTGTTGCTTTTTGCTTTGCAAGCTTGATGCACTGTCCTGCTGCCTTGCCTTGCGCTCTGGGCAATCTTGAAAACATGCGAAGGAATAGGATCACGATTCCAGTCTAGTGTCGCTAGGTTGTTTAGTTGTTGGTGGTTTGGTTGATTCTGACAAGGATTTTGCAGTGAGGGTGCTCCTCCTTTTTTGTCTCGCAAGCTCTTCATGCCTTGTATGATGAAACAGATTAACCCCATCGTAGCAGATGTCCAGGATCTTGTACTGAATCTCTTTTGTCAATTTTGTGTGTGCCATGCCCGACTGCCTTTGTCAGCACCTACAGCAACCCCCCCTCAATAAGGTGTCAACGTGATGAGCTGCTTACTCTGGAAGATCATGCACAGTCACCCTTGCAGCTGAAAGGCCTCCCTTAAATGGTTCCAGTCCAGGTGTTCTGCTTGGATAAATCTTTCAAGCTTTGAGAGGTCTCTCCATATCAGAGCTGTATCTTTAGCCTGAAGCAATTGTAATGCAGAATTGATGTAAATGTTCTTCACATCTTGGCTGCTGCCACTACTAATGAGGACAGCCGAGGGAAAGATAATCTTTTCGGGCTGCAGTAACCTATACCTCACGTCAATTCTCTTATTGATAGGTGCCACTGATTGAGGTTTCGTCCAGATCTTTCTCGCCTCAGTTAGGACATCTTTCTGTAGCCACACTCCAGATCCTTCAGAGGTTTTAATGGAAAAGTCCCTTGCAAAGACTTCAGCTTCCATTGGTGGAGATTTTGGAAGGGACATTTCTAAAAGCCCATCAAATCCACATCAGGTGTAAGGCTGGGTATAGTACACAAAGTCTCAATAATCATAACCAGCTGAGGTGGTCCCAAAACATTTTCAGGTGTTTTTGCTGGATCCTGTGGTTTAGGTATTAGCTTGCAAAAGAGATCCCCAAAGTAATGCTTCATAGGCTGCAAATAAATGAGAGCCTGGAATCTGGTGAAAAAATTCTCTTCATGTGCCTGACTACTTCTACCTCACGGCTGATTTACAGGTTTCTGAGGTACTGGAGGTCTCGACCAAGGCTCTATTGACGCTGGCTGCCAGGTCAGCCTAGACAACCACCGGTCTTGCAAATATAGTGGTGAAGAAGTGTGGGCCAATAAGAAAGTCAGCAGGAGATGCGAAGAAAAAGACCATAAAAAGAATGAGCCATTGGTGTGGACCGCACACCCTTATGCCCAAGAAGGGTCAATCTGTTTTCATCAATTTTCTATTGTTATCCAGACGTCAAAACAATTTAGGTAAATAAGTTCTTTACTCTCTTTTGCATGTAAACAAACATTCTTTTTAATCAAGTGAATCACACCAAAACACTGGTGTGTATTTCTAAGGCAAAGGGCAAGCATTAGGCCTATGCATTTCGGACTACTTGTCCTTCATCGGGGCCACATGCCCTGGCGCTCTTAACAAAAACAATCCTTGTATGCTGTTAAACCATCAGTCAATGTTATCAACATATTGTCAAGCAATCACCATGCGAATATCATTACAGTTGTCAGTGTACATTGTAAAAAAAGGACTATCTATAGGCCGAGATAACAACACAAACTTCTGCTACTTAGCAGCACGAGCAGGGACTCCCCAGTGTGAGCACCGTGGTATTCGCAGTCACAGTAAAGGTGACGGAGTGTTTACTCAACCATCACAGATGTTTATGTGCACATACAGATATGTTTCCATGAGTGGATCGCATAGAATGCATTCTATAGTCTTATTCAATTTGCACCGCACTATGTAGAATTTACACCAGAGCATACCATATTCACTCCCATATGAGTTTAATTTACACCAGGGCAAAAATAACTATGAGAACTATAATAAATCTAATCTGATATTTATGAGCATGGCTTAGAGATTAGCCATTTGACTAACACAAGATGGCCACCGCGTTAGTCACGGTACGGCCATCTTGTCAGGCGAACACGGCGTTGCCATTTCCATGACAACAGATATGATATGATATGATATGGTATTTATAACGTGCCTATACACAAGTGTTTAAAGGCGCGACGAGGCAGCGGAGGGAAAACAGTGCAAAGACAGACAAACAATCCTACTAAGCCAAGTGTCATTCAGATTGCGCAAGTGCAAGGGTAGGGAGAGAGGGAAAAGTGCTTGGGGGAAGGGAGAGGGGGAAGTGCAGTACATGTACATATATAAATGCAAAATAACATAACATAGCATAACATGGGATAGAGGAATAAATACGATGGTAATGCGGCCTGATGGTGGCAAGTGCAGAGTAGACCAGACAAGTGCTGGTTGGGGGGGGGGGACTGTAGGGATACAGAAAAACAGTCCCTAAGTGCAGCGGTTTCCAGGGAGGCAGGACAGGAGTGCAAAGGGTGGGACCTGGCCCAAAGGTCAGAAGGGTGTCCAGGTAACCAGTGCACATTCGGCATGGAATTTCAGCAGGGGAGAAAGGCAGAGAAAGCAGAAGCAAAGAGGAAGGTTTTGAGGTGTTTCCAGAACTGGAGATGGCTCTCCTCAAGTTTCAGAGAGGCAGGAAGGCTGTTCCAGAGGGAGGCCCTGCCGCGGAGAGAGATCTACCCCCAACTCGTTGCTTGGAGAAGCGCCTGACCCTGAGGGAGTTGGAGGATGAGTGAAGAGCTTGAGAAGGAAGATATTTAGGAAGAGACAGTTGAAGGTATTTAGGCCCCAGGCCCCAGAAGGCCTTGTGGACAATGCAGAGGGTTTTAAACTTAATCCTCGCAGCCACTGGGAGCCAGTGTAGAGATTTCAGTCCTGGAGAGATATGGTCCCTGGGTTTGAGGCCAAGGACAAGTCTCGCAGTCCTGTTCTGGATAAGTTGCAGAGGGCGGAGTGTAGAGGCAGGCAGATTTAGATAGAGGCTGTTACAGTAGTCCAGCTTCGAGAGAACCAGGGCTCGGTAGACAGTGAGCTTCTGGGGGAAGGAGAGGAAAGGAAGAATACCTCTGAGGAGGTGCAGCTGGTAGTGTGACTTCTTAGAGACGTCAGATATGTGAGGAGAGAAGGAGAGTGTGGAGTCGAAGGTGACCCCAAGGTATTTTGCCTTGCAGGTAGGAGCAGGAAGAGTGCCAAGAGAGGCCGGCCAGAGACCTGCAGGGAAGGAGGGAGTGGGTGTGCCGATGAGTAGAATCTCAGTCTTACTGGCATTAAGGCAGAGGTCATTGGCGGCACACCATTCCTGGATAGCAGACAGACAGTTAGAGATGAGGGACGGAGAGGAGGCGGCCGAGGGTAGCCTGAAAATGAGCTGGGTATCATCCGCATACCACTGAAAGTTGGGGCAGAGAGCGGCGATGCGGTGGGCAAGGAGTGCCAGATACTGGTTTAACAGCCAGGGAGAGAGGTTAGATCCCTGGGGGACACCACAGGTAGAGAAAAAGATGTCAGAGAGGAAGGACCCCAGTTGGACCTGGGAGGGTCGATTGGAGAGGAAAGAGGTCAGCCACGCCAGAACCTGACCAGTGATAGCCAGGTTATCACGGAGACGGTTGAGCAGGATGGCATGGTTGACAGTATCAAAGGCAGAAGAGAGATCGAGCAAAATTAGAACACAAGGAGTTTTGGAGTCAATGTTTGAGAGCAAGTCCTCACGGATGTTCAGGAGAGCAGTTTCCGTGCATCTGGCAGCTCTGAAGCCAGAATGATGGTCATGAAGACTACCAACAGATTCAGCATGGAGATTAAGCTAGGAGATGGGCAGTTTCTCCAGGAGCTTGCCCAGGAAGGGAGTGATGGAGATTGGACGATAGTTAGCCGGGCAGGAGGGTTCGGAAGAGGGTTTCTTAAGAAGAGGGTGCACAAGGGAGTGCTTAAGGGGGATGGGAAGACTCCAGAGGCAAAGGAGTGGTTGCAAAAGTCAGCCAGGGCAGGAGCCAGGGAGTCGATGTGGTCCTTGATAGTTTTGGAGGAACAGGGGTGAGCCTGTTTTGACGAGTCTTTCATAGATCGGACTTGTCTGGAAACCTTGTCAGCAGAGAAAAGGGGAAAGGAAGAGAAGGAGGGAGGAGGAGTGGCTGCAGAAGGGCCAGAGGAAGTGCAGGGAAGAGAGGGAGGGAGGTGATAGGAGGAGAGTGAGGACAGGATGTCCTGAGTTTTAGAGATGAAGTGAGAGGCCAGTGCCGTGCAGAGGGCCTGGGAGGGGACAGGATAGGTAGAGACTGCAGCAGGGTTGGCCAGCTCCTTGCAGATTTTAAAGACTTTGGCCGAATTGCTAGATGCCGCTGAGATGCGGGCTTGGATAAGGGCTCCCTTCTTGTTGAGAACGGAGAGCCGATATTGCCTTTGGAGCAGGCGGCAGGCCAGTTTGTCAGAGGATGAACATGAAGAACGCCATTTCCTCTCTGCCACCCTGCACTTGCGTTTTAGGGTGACGAGATCCGAGTCATACCAGGAGTTACATTTGGCTTTGGGCTTCAGGCGGATTCTCATGACAGGGGCAAGGATATCAAGAGTATCAGATATAGCAGAGTGGAGCGTGGAGAGGGCTGTGTCAGGGTGGGAGTCAGCCAAAGGGGGATGTGGGGGCGAGAAGGTGGCAGCGAAAGCCTCAACTGACACGCGCTTCATGGGTCGGATGACCGAGAAGGTGGGTGGCATTGATGGAAGTGGATTTGCCTGTGGGGTAGGGAGGGTGAGGTGGGAGGATAGGAAAAAGTGATCACTCCAGGAGAGGGGAGTGGAGAGAGGGACAGAGAGGGGAAGGTCAGAAGAGATCAGGGCATCAAGAGTGTGCCCTGCAGAATGAGTCGGCCCAGACGGGAGAATAGAGAGAGAGAGGGAGTCGCAGAGGTCACGAAAGAGTCCAGAGGGGGGACAGGAGGCATCCAGGTGGATGTTGAAGTCTCCAAGAAAGAGGAGTTGAGTAATTGAGGACAGGAGTGAGGAGAAGAGGTGTGCGAGGAAGAAATTTGACCAGGAGGCCGAGAGATAGTAGCCACGGCAAGGGAATGGATAGGAGAGAGAGAGAGAGAGAGAGAGTCGGCAGACAAGGCATTCAAAAGAGGAGTAAGGCTGCGTTGGAGTGACAGTGGCAGGAATCCACTCAGGGAAGATAAGGGCCACACCCCCCCCCGCACGGTTGGGCCTGGGCACAGAGAGGATCTTGTAACCGTCAGGTAGGAATGTGCCAAGGCTGGTGACAGAGCTGGCCGTGAACCGTGTCTCAGTGAGACCGAGGACGTCAAGGTCCAGTTCCTCAAGAAGGCGACAGATGTCAGAGGAATGTTTGACGGCAGAGCGAGAGTTACGAGTGGCAATGTGGAGAAGGTTGCCATCCTTGAAGGACTTCTGGGGAGGGGTACAGATCAGAGGTACGCCCTGCAGAAGTGAAGAAGGAGCACAAAAGGGGGCAGGGAGGGAGGATGGAGGCAGGGTAGCTGAGGACAGAGGAGGGGGGACAGCAGGAGAGGAAAGGAAGTTGATGAGGCGCGGGAAGCGTCTATCAAAGAGGTGGAGGTTGGCCTGAGGGCCTTGGACCAAGACGGTCCCATTAGCGTAGACATTAATGATGGCCTTAGAGGAGTGGAGGGAGGCCAAGAGGACATCCCAACGGGTGCCACCATTAATGGGAGAAGAGGAGAAAGGAGAGAGCACAGAGACCATATGAAGGGTCCATAGGTCAGGAGAAGGCACGAAGAAGAGGATGTCAGTGAGAGTTTCCTTGGAGGAGGCACTGGTGTAGGTGTCTGCGATAGGGAGGCCTGGGTTAGAGATCATGATGTCCTTTTTAAACTTTTTCCTACCAGATTTAGTGAGGAGAGCAGGATAGTCAATGGAGAAGCAGTTAGAGAAGATAGGCGAGATAGAGAGCACCATGGAATAGGAGGGAGAGGGGGGAACATAAAATAACATATAGGGCGAGTATGTGTAGCGGCGGGCGCAGAGGGGCAGAGTAATGCGCGGCCACGGGCCCCACGCACCCAGCCGCCAATGTGTATGTCCAGGCTGGTCCTCCCCCGCGCCCGCCTAACTCCGTGGCACCGGCCGGCCACTGCTCATGCCGGGGCCCCCCACGACTATCCAGGGCACACCTCAGCCCAGTCGCGCGCCGCAGGCAGGGCGCTGTCCGGCAGGAGCGTCAGGGTCGGTCCTCTCAGTTGATGAGCGCAGCTGTTCCGCTCCCTGCTCTAGGCCCGGCACAGGTCGGCAGCCCAGGATCCTCTTCCCCCACCGGCGGGCAGCGTCCTCGGTGGTGATAGTGCACTCCGATCCTTCGAGGGATCAGGGCGTGGGAGCCGCCATTTTGGATCTGCTCACTGACACTTTTCGCACGCCGGGTAAAGGCATTAGCTGTCACTTCTCCGCCTGGGAGACGGTTCGAAAGGTTGCTGGAGAGGTTCTGTGGAGAATGGTGCAACTTGTAGGGTTCCGGAGCACGTTAAAGTCACTTAAATCAGCTTATAATGGTACATCAGCACGGAGCTCTCAGGAGAAACGTCCGCTCTACATGGCAGTTGGCCACGCCCCTCACCTTGCTCTTTTGTTGTTTTGTTGGTGTGGTATGGTATGCTAGAGGTCTGGGGGTTACTACAAGCTTACCCGTTCAGCTTCCAGGGCCCAACAACCCTCCCCCAGAACAAACGGAGGACTCAGCCAAGGGCAACTTAGAACTGTTTATTACAAAAACTGACAGGGATCATACAGGACATTCAAAAATCTCCAGAGTCACCGCTCCCAAACCCTTGTCAAGCTTTTTTGTTCAAACGTAATCTCACAACATGGGCCCTTCCCCGAAAAACCTATCTCACTTTCTGATTGGGTGATCAGAGTGGCATACCCTATAGATTGCACATACGGGTCTTAGTTGATTGGCCCTCTCATGTCAGGTGGCTAGCCTGTCCCTTCCCCAAGAAACTATCTATTACATCGTTGCAGGGTCGCAGGATTACCATTGGCCCTTGCCCCCTGCCATCCACTCCTGGATTTCCGTCCCCTGATTGGCTGGAACTGGTCTCCCCGGGCCTAGCAGTACCACTTTTGCCTGTGAGAGTGCCCTAACCGTTGCAATGTTGTTGCGAAGTTCATGTGTCACTTTATGTCTGTGTTGCTGAGATTGTTTGTTTTCCCACTGCGGGTGAATAACCATTGTCTAGCTCGGCCGCATCACGTGGTGTAGGACCACGAAATCGAGCACTTCTGGTCGGCAATTTATGAGGATTTAATCAATTTTTCTGCAGATGGCCTCTTGTCGTTTTAAGTTTGGAATGTGCTGCTTGTCTCTGACCTTGCATGCGAGCCCTGGCCTTCCTGTTCTGTGCAGCCTAGGTCTGCTTTCCCTTGTCTCTCGTCCTGCGGCTTGTGGCTTTATGTGATCCTCTTTATACTTATACTGGGATTTCTACATATCTATATCATGCTATCCTATCTCTAGGTTAGTGGTATATGGTCCTTCCAGGTTTCTTATGTGATCCTGTAGTTCCATAAGGTTAGTTGCCATAAGCATCTGAAGCATGTTTTGCATCTCTTCGTTGTCTTGCGTTCAGCATTTCTGCACTTAGCTAATGAGGAAAATAATAAAAGCTTTTGACAGTATGTATATGTATCTGTCCTCTATCTACAGAACTGTGTAAGCATGTTCTTCATGTATTCACGTGTGCGTTTGTGTAATGTGCATAGCTGCAAGTGTACTTTGTGACTAACGTGGCTATGTCATGGTGTCACTAATGACGTCAGCACAGTGGTTTCTCAGCATTAGTCAACGTCATCCATCGAGGCATTTGGGTCCCTGACCAATGTTGAAGCACCTGCATCCATAAAGACATTCATTGGATAAGGTTTGAATGGCTGTCTGAGAGAATATCTTTCCTCATAAGTGTCAGTCACTGGTTCTCCTGAGGACAGGTTGAATAGTGAGTGACAAACAAGTTACTTCTTACCTTGTAACGTTCTTTCGACGGGATGTTCCTCCGACGTATTCCTCATCTTAGATATATCCTTCCAGCTCTGCTGGCCTCGGAAAATGTTTTCTCTCTCTAGAGGGCGCTGCGCGTCGACGTCCTCCGAGTCGATGTCCCTCGACAGCCGCCGTATCGACGTCGACGTCATCCTGCCTATAAAGGCCGCGCGCAGCGTCCATTGCTCAGTTCCGTTTTGTAGCCCACAATAATACTTTCTGGACTAAACTAATCACCCTGAAGGAGCGTAAACTGCAACAACAAGGGAAGTAGAACTGCGGGGATGGATGGGAGGGTCGATGAGGAATATGTCGGAGGAACATCCCGTCGAAAGAACGTTACAAGGTAAGAAGTAACTTGTTCTTCGAAGGGATTGTGTCCTCCGACGTATTCCTCATCTTAGATAGGCTCCCATAGCAGTATTCTATTATTGGAGGAGGGAGTACTGACTTCACGCTGTCTTCTATTGATGAATAGAATGCAGTACAGCCCTTCCAAACCTAGTCTCTTGACTGGAGGAGGAATCCAAATTGTAAAAACGTGTAAAGGTATGGACAGACGACCATGTAGCGGCCGCACAGATGTCTTTAACCGGCACGCCTCTTTTGAGGGCCGAAGAAGCTGCAATACCTCTGGTTGAATGAGCCCTAAGGTTTTGAGGGGGCTCTTTCCCTGCCAGTTTATAACATTCCAGAATGGCTAGAATGATCCATCTGGAAATGGTCTGCTTAGTTATTGGTAACCCCAGCTTGTGACCTGCGTAACCTACAAACAGCTGGTCTGCATGTCTTATCCTGGCTAGTCTACTGATGTAAAAACTTAAAACCCTCCTAGGGTCTAGCCTGTGTAACCTCTCTTCCTCTTTCCCCGGGTGAGGAGGAGGATAGAAAGATGGTAGGGTAATCTTCTGAGTGATATGGAATTCAGAAACCACCTTTGGGAGGAAATTAGGCTTCACTTGCAGGACAACTTTGTCTTTGTGAAATATTGCGTGAGGGGGTTTACAAGAAAGAGCTTGTAATTCGCTCACCCTTCTAGCAGATGTAAGTGCTATTAATAAAACAGTTTTAAGGGTAAGGAATCTTAACGAACAAGAATGGAGAGGTTCGAAAGGTGTGCCCATCAGGAAAGTTAGTACTAAGTTTAAATCCCATAGAGGAACTTGGAATGGTCTTGGGGGATAAACATTGGTTAACCCCTTTAGAAACTGTATTACCAAGGGTAATTTGAAATAGGATGGTTCTTCCGCAGTACGCTTAAAGATGGATAGCGCTGCAAGATAGCCCTTAATGGTGCCAACTTGAAGGCCTGAATTTGCCAAATATAGTAGGAAGGACAAAACCATTGGTGTACCACATGAAAAAGGGTCGATATTCTGTTCTCTACACCAGCTGCAAAATCTGTTCCAACGGCAGCGGTATAAAGACTTTGTTGCTGGCCTCCTTGCCGAAAGCAACACCTCCATAACATCATCAGGGAGGTCCCAATCCTTGTACCTCAGCCTTTCAAAAGCCAAGCGTGAAGGTTGAGGGTTTTGATGTCTGCATGGAGAACCTGACCTCCCTTCTGTGAGAGTAGGTTCTCTCTGAGTGGAAGTCGAATTGGAGGGCAGATGGACAAGTCTAGAAGGTCCGGGTACCACGTTCTCCTGGCCCAATCCGGGGCAATTAGGATCATGGTTCTCCGGAATCTTCTCAACCTCCTGATCATTTGAGGAATGACAGGGACCGGTGGGAACGCGTACAGAAGCGGAAACTCCCAGTCCACTATGAACGCGTCTCACAGAGCTCCTCTCGGGGGAAATTCCCTTGAGCAGAACAGGTCGCATTTCCTGTTTAGGCTGGTGGCGAACAGATCTACCTGAGGGGTTCCCCAAAGGGCGAAGATCTCTTGAATGACTTCCTGAGCTAGTTCCCACTCGTGGGAGACTGTGCCCTGCCTGCTCAGAGCGTCCGCTGTCAAGTTCTTCTCTCCGGCTAGGTGAACTGCCGATAGAGAGATTCCTTCTTGGATTGCCCAAAACCAGAGCTGCATCGCCTCTCTGCACAGGGGTAGTGATCCTACGCCTCCTCTTTTGTTGAGGTAATGCATGGCCACCGTGTTGTCTGTCATTATCAGGACGTTCTTCCCTTGTACAGCTGGCAGGAACGCCTTCAGCGCAAGTCTGATGGCTCTCAGCTCTAACAGGTTGATATGTAGTCTGGACTCCGATGGAGACCAACGACCGCTGATGGTCAAGTCGTTGGCGTGGGCTCCCCACCCCGTGAGTGAGGCATCCGTGACTACTGTTATCTCCGGCCAGGGTTGCCAAAACTGTTCTCCTTTCAGAATGTTCTCCTGACAGGCCCACCACTGAAGGTCTCGAGCTACTCTGTCGGGAACTTGCAGAAGATCTGTCATTCTCCCTGAGAATTGTGACCACTGAGTCCTCAGTGCCCACTGGAGGGATCTCATTCTCAAGCGAACCTCTGGCACTAGGAAAATGCAGGAAGCCATGAGGCCTAGCAACCTCAAAAAGTCGAAGGCTGGGAGACGTTGGGCATGTTGGAACTTGGTGACCATCTGTAGAATATCTTGAGCCCTCACCTCTGGTGGCGAGGCTTTTCCCAGGGAAGTGTCCAGGATCGCTCCTATGAACTGGAGTCTCTGCGATGGTATCATTTGTGACTTCTTTAAATTGAGGGAGAAGCCCAGTCTGTGAAGGAAGTGGCACACGTGATTTAGCTGGATCTGAGCTTGTTCCGAAGAAACAGCCCTGATCAACCAATCGTCCAGGTAGGGGTAGAAGTGAATACCTTCCCTCCTTAGACTTGCAGCCACTACCAACATTAACTTGGTGAAGACCCTCGGGGCGGAGGTCAGCCCAAATGGCAGCACTCAAAATTGATAGTGAGAGTTGCCAATTGCGAACCTCAGGTATTTCCTGTGTTTGAGATGGATAGGCACATGGAAATAAGCGTCCTGAAGGTCCAGAGATACCAACCAGTCCTGGAACTGAAGGGCCTGGAAGATCTGAGAAAGAGTGACCATCTTGAATTTGTCTTTTCTGAGGAATTTGTTCAACTCTCGCAAGTCCAAGATGGGTCTCAGTCCTCCGTCTTTCTTTGGAATGAGAAAGTAAGGGGAGTACCAGCCCTTGTTCCTCTCCGCTACAGGTACCGGTTCTATGGCACCTTTCTCTAGCAGGTCCAAAATTTCCTGCAAGAGGAGCGGATCTTGAGCTTTCTGAGAGCTGATCCCCGGTGGATGACTCTGAGGTATACGTAGGAAAGGCAGGCAGTAACCTTGGGCAACTGTTTCCAATGCCCAAGCATCTGACGTGATAGCCTGCCATACCGCCAGATGTTGAGTCAACCTGCCTCCTACAGGTGTCCTGTGAGGGAAGTCCTCAGAGTGGTTTTGGGGCAGCTGATGCAGGTGCCGATGGCAAAGAGGCACCTGCTGTTGCTGCGGCTTTTGAATATCTACCCCGTCCACCTCGGGTAGTTCTTCTTTGTCCCCTTTGAACCGGTCGTCCTCTACCTCTTCCGAATGCGGAGTAGAAGCGAAAGGACTTGCCCCTCGCAGAGGTTCCTGTGGGATGAAAAGGAGTCTGACGGATTGCAGCTCCTAGGGATTTAGCTGCTGCTTTCGAAGTTTGCAGTTTCTCTAAACTGTCATCCGCCTTTTTCCCGAACAAAGAAGAGCCATCGAATGGCATGTTCAGGAGTCTGGCTTGCACATATGGGGCAAAACCAGACTTTCTCAACCAAGCGAATCTCCTAGTTGATGTACTTGCCGCCATTGCTCTGCTGATACTGTCAGCCGAATCAATGCCCGTCTGGAGGGATTCGCACATAGCGTCTTTACCGTCCTGTATAATATTCAGGAAGGCATGCCTTTCTTCTCCCTCCGGGATGCAGTCAGCCGCTGTAGAAGCACACTCCCAAAGTGTATGGCTGAACCTAGCAAGGGTGCAAGTAGCATTCACAGATTTTAATGCCATGCTACATGCCGAAAAGACTTTCTTTGCCATAGCATCATATTTTTTATCGTCCCTGTCCTGTGGGACGGTAGGATAAGCCGTCTTGACATCGGTAGAGGATGCTGCCTGTACCACCAGACTTTCTGGGGATGGGTGTTTAGACAAAAACTCCGGGTCTGTAGAAGATACCCTGTACTTTGTAGACAGTTTTTTATTTACTGCTGGTACGACATCTGGGGTTTCCCAGTTTGTCATGATCTTCTTCTGAAGAGCTTTATGAAAAGGCACCACAGGATCCTCCTGTGGGCCTTTGTCAAGAATATCCGTGAGGTCATCTTGTTGGAAAGATTGTGAAGGTGCAGACCACCCCATGAACTCTGTGATCCTGGCCATTAAGGCTCTATAGGGGGTTTCAGCATGCTCCCCCGGGTCTGGCCTAGCAAACTCCACCTCAGGGGAAGTGTCTAATCCACTTGCCTCATGTAAGGAATCATGAAGATCCTTTAACCTGTGTTCTTCAGAGGAAAATTCCTCTCTAATTGGGGTTACAGGTCCCTGCAACTCAAATGTGTCTTCCTGTTCAGACAATTCACCCTCTTCCAAGATTGAGGACATAGTTCTCAATTGTTCTGAACTCATAAAGGGAGTAAATCCCATTTCCAAGGCAGAGGGTGCCGAACTTGTCATTATCGGCCTCGAAAACGTCGATGCCGTCGACGCTGACGTCGAAGGCTTCGAACGTGGCGTCGAAAACAAAGGCGGAGGCCTCGAAGACCTCGACAGAATTGGAATTCTACTCGACAATCTCGAAGCCATCGACGTCGAGGACCTGGGGATAGTCACTGGGTGTGTCGTAACCGTGACTTTTCTTGGCGTCGACGCCGGTGTCGAAGCTGGCGTCGAGTCGACAGACCTGTGTGTCGAAGGTCCCTTCGACAACGGCGTCGAAGACACCGACCTCGGCGTCGACGGAACCCTCGTCGACGGCGTTGACGGAACCTTCGAGGAAGGTTTAGAGGTCATAGTCCTACTCGAGGGTTCGAGACGCGCTCGAGAGGTTTCCTTCGCCGGGTACTGCGACTCACGGCGTTTTTGACCTTCGGGTCTTTCGACCAGAGCATCGCTCTCGGCAGTCTTCGAGGGGGTCAAGGCCGTTTTCTCGAAGACGCTCATCATATTTTTGCGGAATTCCTCCCATTCAGCCCGGGAACTATGTTTCGTGGGGGAAGGGATTCTTTTTGGCGAAACAGAGGAAGAGGAAGACGGAGAAGGGGATCTTCGACGTCTCCTCTTCGAGTGCTTCGATCTCGAGGAATGATGGGACCCACTCCGAGACCTGGAGCGCGAATGGTGACGAGGAGACGAGTGTCTCGACTTTGTCGACGAAGAAGAAGCTTTAAAAGTCTTACCTTTCTCCAGCTTCCCCCTACGCTCCTTCAGGGCCTTAGCTGTCATGGACATACAGTCCTCGCACTCCGAACAATGGTGTTCAGCTCCCAAACACCACAGACAAACTCTGTGAGGGTCAGTCAGCGACATGTTTTTCCCACAATCTCGGCATTTTTTGAAGCCGGATCGAGGAGTTGTCGGTTCCGACGAGGAAGCCATCGAGTACGGATCGAATAACTCGAGGTAACTAGGTATTAATCTGACAAGAACTGAGTAACGGTATTCCGAGGCACTGAGTAAGCGTGGAAAAATGGAACTGAGCAATGGACGCTGCGCGCGGCCTTTATAGGCAGGATGACGTCGACGTCGATACGGCGGCTGTCGAGGGACATCGACTCGGAGGACGTCGACGCGCAGCGCCCTCTAGAGAGAGAAAAAAAAATCCGAGGCCAGCAGAGCTGGAAGGATATATCTAAGATGAGGAATACGTCGGAGGACACAATCCCTTCGAATGTACGTTTTTTACTCTTCGAGCCGTCGTGTTCATGGGAGTGAGGAGGTACCCTCTCTTCAGTTTCTTTTTGCTGCCCACATCAGAGAACAACCAGATTTCTTATCCTTTGTTAATAAGGGATTTGATTTTCGTATTTTATTCAGTCCATCCATCTGAGTAGAAAAGGGTTAATTGTAACTAATGGCAACTTAACAGGTACCTGGTTTTGCTCAGTACTATACAGCAAATCCCTCTCCTTAGTAGAGCCCCCATGATTAAGCTCCCCCTCATTCGAGACACTCAATTGGACGGACATTGGTGCCATCTCCAAGCCTTGCTTAATTATTTGTATGAGCTCCGGTGTGCATATATCGGGATCTCTGTTACTACTAAGAGGGGTCCTACTTTAGCCCTTGTTTGTGGTTTCTCATTCAAGGGCTGAGAGAAGGGACCAACACACAAATCGTTGTTTTCAATAAGAGTCATGTTCTTCAATAGGTCCTCATCCTCCACCTCCACCGGACCTGATTTCAGTGTTGACCCCAACTTTAATTCGGCCGGCGTCTTATGATAAAAGAATCTATGGTTTTTAAACACCTTGTCTGAACCGAGGGACATCGGTGGCCAAAGTTATTTCATTCTATGTAAGCTTCTTCATTCGTGTGCATAGTTCGGAGCCAGTTTAGTTACCAGACAAAAGGAGCTTGGTCTCCATCAAGCGTAACTCCCCTCAACTGCTCATTATCCACAACTCTTTTTCCCACAGTCCCTCTTTTGGGTGCCACAGTTGGGATTAAGGGGAGGTTGTGACCTAGATGCCCGCTGCAAGAGGGGCCATCTGCCATATAACACCTTCAGGGCTTTTAAGCGTTGATGTTTATGTTTTCCATCAGTGTTATAAATGGGTCACTTACTAGAACCCCTCCACATAAGTTACCCAAGTGGTGGCCATCGAGCTGAGAACCTTCTATTAGATAAGTATCTGAGTCTCGATCTAAACATTACATCACTTTTAATCTGTCAAACGGAGGACGAGCTGGTAATAAACCTTCCGAAGGCGTTTCAATGTTATCACGCCATCCTCTCTCTTCATTGATCGCAGAAGGAACACCCTCTGCCGCCGCCATCTCTTCACCACTCTGACAGCGTGCACTAGTGAGTTCTTTGTGGCGTACCAACTCACCCGTCTTATGACTCTCCATTCGCTGCATTTCCGTTGGAAACTTGTTCAAAGACAACTTGCGAATACCCTCCACCACAGAGAGTGGGTAGACAGTACACACTGCTTCCAGGACACAAAACCTGCTGCCGGCAGCAAAATCCCGCCAACAGACTGGCAGAGACTGCTCACCTCTACTCAGGTCCATGAACGCTCTGTGTTCTGGGTAGAGCCTTTAGCAGGGTCGCTCCTCCTCCAAACACCAGGAAGACTGTAGAAAGACTTGCAGAAGGGCTTGCAGCTAAGATCACTCCAACAGACTGCCAGAGACTGCTCATCTCGACTCAGATATGCTCTTGAAATGCTCCACCAAGCTCTATGGCCTCATTGTTGGCTCAGCCTGCCATAAACCCATCAGCCTTTCTTCTCTTGAGGGTTGATTGGCCAAGGAGATTGTTATGCACCAGATGGTCTCTGACATCAGGAGGCTTTGCTGGCATCGCCTATTATGTCCTGTAATCTTAGGTGTAGCACACTTTTGATGTAATTCTCTGTATTTCCAAGCATTTCCACCCACCCATGGCTGGGTCTGTGTTGATCTTGCACTGTCGTAAATACTTGGTTTACATCAACTCCAGATAAGAAGCCAGGCAGACCTGCAATAAAGAAGGGTACTTGTGAATCTGTCCAACAACAAGGAGCATTTGCCTGTGTTTAAGGAGATTCACAAAATTGCACCTGCTGAAAGAAAAAACATGTTTCAATGATTGCCTTCTTTTCTCAGTGCCCCATTTTACTTATGTAACAAGTTTGCACCTTTCTGTTATGGTGAAATGCATTGTTTGATCCGGGTATTTTCTTTGTGTTGCACTTCCAGCATTGTTCTTACGATGGCAAAACTGAAAGTGAAGGGCTGCTGTCAGTTTGGTCACTCACAAAGGCCTTTTTTAAATTTACATACGGTTTGATATGAAAAATTCTGCTGTCTGTCTCTCAGCCAACTCAGTGATGTGCCCTTTGCATGTTATAATGTTCCTTGTGTCAACTGCAGAACTACTTGCATTGAGATTTGATAGGCACATTTAGCAGTATTCAAGTTTTAAGGCAGGCTTTTCGTTCACAAGTGGGCCTTTCAGTTATATTTGTTGAGGCTGTGATTAAACCCCACAGGAGACATCAGCTGGCCCCTACGGTGGTATTGCACACTGCATCCACAGGGAAGAGATGGGTAGCTTTATGGTAATCTTATTAATGAAGGACAGACTTCCAAGAATTGGGCTGCCCCAATGAAGAAAGGGGTCTATTTGTAATAATTTATTTTGTTGAGCGCTCTGAGACCTATGGGTGTGTGGTGCTATATAAGGAATACATTATTATTATTTTTATTATTTTGGGGGATATCCCACTGCAAATGAAGATTGAGCTCCCATCAGGGGCACTTTACCCCAGTGTTGGGTAACTCTCATGTTTGTCCATGTCAAGATGAAGCTAGATTGTTTGTATAGCCAAAAGGAGGCCACAAATACATTTGACAACTACACAATAAATCTATCCACTCAATTTTGAGCAATGCAAAGAGTGGTTCTAACTGGGGAAGGCGAACGGTTCTGTTATCCGTAAGTAAGGGATAATATCTCTAACACAGAATCCAAGGAGATGGACACTTGTGGCCTCTCTCCATAAGCACACATTCTGAACAGACGGCCAGTACTAAGGGACCATGCATTAGAGAGGTAAATTGGAAATGTATAAGCTCAAACAGGAAAAACACTGGAAGATTAATGCTGAAAGTGAAACTTGGCAATGGATTTGGTAAAGGACTGACAAAATAGCATATGTAAGGTAGCTGTAAAATGGCACAATGTCAATGGAAAGAAATACTGGCTAAGAGTAGGGAGATCACCAACATCACACTCCCAATCAGCCGATTGATGACCCTCTGGTACAGCAGTGATGAGGTGGGGCACTATCATATGTCGAGCAATACATCCATGTTAAGAGCAAGAAGACAGGAAACCAGTGGTGGAGGAAGGGATGTGAAGTGGCAGTTATGGAAAAGATTGCAGCCTCATGTAATAATCAAATGTCAATATTTGTAAACAAATGGAGTCCATTTTTTGAGTACACAAAATGCAGAGGTTCAAATGTTTTAGACCACAGCTTTTGGCCCACTTTAAAAGTCCTAAACTATGGTTAAGGAAAACAGTCATTTTTTTTGTTTATCAGAGGTGGGTCACCATGCTTCCCAATAGCAAGAGGGAATGATGGTAATATTCCATCAAATATCCTTTCGGACCCCAATACAGACACAGCCCAATCGCCTGCACCAGCCAACTTACTCCTTGGAAACCAGCCCAGGCTGGCCTTACAACTTCTTTAAAATCATGCTATACCTACAGTTCCAGTAGTTTAGCTTACTTAATCAATCTAAGAGAAATGGAAAGCAAGGGTGAGAGGTGCCAAAAATGTTAGCAGAGCTTTCTGTAAAATGGTGAATGTCACCATAAACCCACCTCATGTTTGCCGCACTGTTGCCACCCAAAGGCCAGCCAAGCACATTGAAACCTTTATTTGACATTTACTACAAACAAGGTTTGATTGCAGTGAGTGGCAAAAAAAAATTTCAAACATCCCAGAATGTCATTGAACTCACCAGCAAGGTCGAGAACCATGCAAATGGTACGCAACCTTCATAAAAACTACCGGACTGTGCTAGTGGTCGAGTAGATTTGCGCCGCCTGCTACGGATGGTATCAATGTGCACCAGCTCTTCCAGGGTCACATCAACTTGTTTAATGGATCACTCTAAATGCCATCTCTTTCGGGGAGAAACTGGGTTATTCGAGACAGTCCTTCTTTAATTAGATCTTTACTGAAGGCAAAATTCAAACTCCATTAAACACGCAGTCCCTGAAAAGAGAGAGGATGCAAAACTCATCCTTTAGCTCCCCCTCTCTGAAAGACTGTACATACGTCATCCTTACTGACTGTTTGGTTTCAGCAGTGAACTGATTAAATAGAAAGAACATCCATAGTGCCACGTTGATGAAAATAGACTGCCTATTCAGCACTAAATTCATCATCAGGGTGCCCAAGTAAATGGTGAAAAGGTGCTCCAAAGAAAGAATAACTGACCAGGGCTGGCTTAACAACTCTTAAAAAAGGTAAAGTCCAAACCACAACTGGACCCGTTAAATTCAACTGTTCTGAAACAAACTGGTGAGCCTTAGCTATGACCATGAATGCTATCAAACAGGAATTAATAATTCCTTGATCCGGCAAGGTTGCATAATGAACTACACCCATATTTATGCTGAGATGGCCAGGCTACGTATGCTGAGATGGCCAGGCTACCGTAGAAACTTTCAAATGAGGATCTTCGATGTTCAGAGTCGGCACCTCTGTGGTCATAGTGTGGACCAAGGAGGTCAGTCTTTGTCACAGATCCATTTTCCTGTTCAGGTTTTGAGGGCATTGCAGCCTATCAGGCTTAGGGTATCTAAAGGGAGAAGAGCCCTACTTAGAGGGATAAAAACAGGTGAATAGAAAAAGAGGGTTCATTAACGATCTGGATCAGGCAGGTAGAAGACCAAGCAATGAGGAATGCATCAGCAAGCATGGAAGGAAGGAGTCTTACAGCACAACTTCTCCCAGTCACTGGAGGCTTTACCCCAAAGCCATGTGACAGGAAAGAAATGTGCTGTGGCCATCGTGGATGAGAAACCCCATCTGCAAAAATCTGTAAATGAAGAGTTAAAAGAGGCAGGCATCTTTGAATCGAATACTACCACTTCTTACCGTATCACAACCACACGAAGGCTGCAGCTACCGCGAAACACACCAACCAGCAAGGTCACATGTGATTTTAATGAATCACAAAACAACGAATTATTTTTTAACAAACCAAAAATTCCTACAAAAAAAATACTCATTTATTTCTTACTTTTTGCTCCCTCCCCAAGCCCCCTCTTTTTTGTATTCATACTTTTCCCCAACCCCAAAACTACTATTCCAATTCCAACTACATATATATAGTTTTTTTAAAAAAAGGTTATTTTTTTTAGGTGTTTTTGGTTCGTTAAAAATTCCATTCGCTATTTTTCATTCGTTAAAATCACTGCATACCGACAGAGCAAGCACTAAGTAACCAAGCTTCACCTAATGCTGAGTAACCAAGTTTCACCTAATGCTGGGTAACCAAGCTTCACCTAATGCTGGGTAACCAAGCTTCACCTAATGCTGGGTAAACAAGCTTCACCTAATGCTGGGTAAACAAGCCTCACCTAATGCTGAGTAACCAAGCTTCACCTAATGCTGAGTAACCAAGCTTCACCTAATGCTGGGTAACCAAGCTTCACCTAATGCTGGGTAAACAAGCTTCACCTAATGCTGGGTAAACAAGCTTCACCTAATGCTGGGTAAACAAGCTTCACCTAATGCTGGGTAAACAAGCCTCACCTAATGCTGAGTAACCAAGCTTCACCTAATGCTGAGTAACCAAGCTTCACCTAATGCTGGGTAAACAAGCTTCACCTAATGCTGGGTAAACAAGCTTCACCTAATGCTGAGTAACCAAGCTTCACCTAATGCTGGGTAACCAAGCTTCACCTAATGCTGGGTAACCAAGCTTCACCTAATGCTGGGTAAACAAGCTTCACCTAATGCTGGGTAAACAAGCTTCACCTAATGCTGGGTAAACAAGCTTCACCTAATGCTGGGTAAACAAGCCTCACCTAATGCTGAGTAACCAAGCTTCACCTAATGCTGAGTAACCAAGCTTCACCTAATGCTGAGTAAACAAGCTTCACCTAATGCTGGGTAAACAAGCTTCACCTAATGCTGAGTAACCAAGCTTCACCTAATGCTGGGTAAACCAGCTTCACCTAATGCTGGGTAAACCAGCTTCACCTAATGCTGAGTAACCAAGCTTCACCTAATGCTGAGTAACCAAGCTTCACCTAGTGCTGAGTAAACAAGCTTCACCTAATGCTGGGTAAACAAGCTTCACCTAATGCTGAGTAACCAAGCTTCACCTAATGCTGGGTAAACAAGCTTCACCTAATGCTGAGTAACCAAGCTTCACCTAATGCTGAGTAACCAAGCTTCACCTAATGCTGGGTAAACCAGCTTCACCTAATGCTGGGTAAACCAGCTTCACCTAATGCTGGGTAAACCAGCTTCACCTAATGCTGAGTAACCAAGCTTCACCTAATGCTGAGTAACCAAGCTTCACCTAATGCTGAGTAAAAAAGCTTCACCTAATGCTGGGTAAACAAGCTTCACCTAATGCTGAGTAACCAAGCTTCACCTAATGCTGGGTAAACAAGCTTCACCTAATGTGCAAGGTGAATCCCACAGCCAGAGGGCATCACGTGTGACCAGCCACTCGCTGATGCACGCTGCACCCACGCCACCAGCCGTAACTTGGCCTGTGCATGCCATTGTATATGTGAGGTGGCCAAACGGCCTCATCCTCCACAATGACTTGCAACTGCTCCTTTAAGAATGTCCCTCTTCATTGGTGGTCTGCCATTGCCTGGCGGAGGGGCAAGTGATGGAGCAGAAGGTGTCAGGTGGGGGAGCTGCCTTGTTGGTGTTTTTGCTGCAACGTGAAGGTAAAAGGTACATCTTGCACCAGGATTGCACGCAGAGACTACAACTGGAACAAAACATAAGGTAAGAAAGAGCAAATTGCAGGGGTACATGACAGCATAGGTGTTGCTAACCCCCAGAGATGTGCACTTGTGCAGGTTCTTAGAACATGACCTCATTGCACGTGAGCTAATAGCACACTATTTGGCACAGCTTTGATCTGGACCCTAGTAGGAATCTCTAAGCAGTGCAGGCTCTGCCCACCTCACTGGTGAGCTAACGTTTCTGTGCACATAGGGCGATGAGGTAGTAAGGGGAAAGTGCCTACAAGTGAGAAAAAGCGATAAGTGTAGTATATTATACTGCAGGAGATGGGGAAAGGGCTCTATACACTGTCGTGACATTCTACATCTGACATCATTATCTGTGTTTCTATGGATTTAGAAGGAAATTGCTTTCTAGTGGCCTGTCATCAGAATGGAGTACATGTTAGTAAAACTGTAACAAAGCAAACAGTAATGGGCAGCTTTGAATTCATCATAACCACTGACAATTGCTCTAGGGAGGTTGATCATGCTATGCCATTGCAGAAGGGGAACAAATTGAACTTCTTCTCCCGTTAAAAGGGGTTATTCAGCTAAATGATGACAGAATGGAAGCTACCCAGAGGAATGCCCGGTGCTTATGATTATTTCAAACCTTTTCCTCAATGGGTTTTTGGTGGTTCTTCTGAAATGGGAAACTGCATTCATTCTGATCCGCTGACATGCAGTGAAGTCGCATTCTCTTCGAGGAACGAAACCACTTGTCAACTTTTTAAGCATTCTGGATTGAAGTATGTGGGAAAGTGGTTGTATAGTACAGCGTAGCAGAAACACATATACAGAAAGGGGGTACAGCTGGGCCTAATCACATGTCAAGGCTACGCCTCTCAGCAGGCTGCCCACATAGTAACATGATGCTGTTTGAATTGGCCCGAGCTCAAGATTGTAAGGGTTTGGGATTCATTATCCACAGATGTTGGGGGCGATCAGGGCCATGGTGTGGTGGGAACGTGCCAGGGTTTAAAATAGCTGACCTGTCTCCGCCAAGACAGAGAGAGGAAAAGAACATGGTTGCACCCGAGAGTTCCAACGAGAATCTCACGAGAATTGCAATTCTGCTGACATGCACCATTTAATGGTGTATTGTGGGGAGGTGAGCAGTGGGTCACTGACTGCTTGGTGATGCTGCTATGCTGTTGCATAGCTACCCACGCTATATTGCTTCCTGCTGACATGCACCTTTTAATGGTGTATTGTGGGGAGGTGAGTAGTGGGTCACTGACTGCTTGGTGATGCTGCTATGCTGTTGCATAGCTACCCACGCTAGATTGCTTCCTGCTGACATGCACCTTTTAATGGTGTATTGTGGGGAGGTGAGCAGTGGGTAACTGACTGCTTGGTGATGCTGCTATGCTGTCGCATAGCTACCCACGCTAGATTGCTTCCTGCTGACATGCACCATTTAATGGTGTATTGCGGGGAGGTGAGCAGTGGGTCACTGACTGCTTGGTGATGCTGCTATGCTGTCGCATTGCTACCCACGCTAGATTGCTTCCTGCTGACATGCACCATTTAATGGTGTATTGTGGGAAGGTGAGCAGTGGGTCACTGACTGCTGCTGTTGCATAGCTACCCAAGCTATATTGCTTCCTGCTGGAATGCGATTTTAATTTAGCTCCTGATTCATATTTCATTCAAGCTCCAAAACCACAAAACGCGGATAGGTTTACAGTGTGGCGGCCCTTGGTGCCGGGCGTGCAGAGAGGTGGTGGGCACTGCCACAAACAACAAAGTAACAAGAGGAAAGGGCCCGGGAAAAGGGTCGCCTCTACGCCTCCACTCTTGGTTCTGCCCTCACCCCTCTGGCACTTCCAGCCAATGGAAGCCTCCCTTGTACAACACATATGTTCATTTCATTGTCCAGCGTGCACTGCAACACGTTTAATTGCCTCTTGGCGATGCCACTAGTAGTGTGTAACAGAAACTCCTTTGATTTTCATCTGGTGATGTCACTCTGCGCTATACCTTCATATCAAGCATGTGGGTGTTGGGGCAGCCTCCTTGTGGGGTCCCTGGGTCTTTGAAGCGGGACAAGGGGAGCCGTTGTCGTTTGGTGTGCGGCCTGGGCAACCCAGTAGAACCCTCATTCCCATGTGTATCTTAGTGGCACTTGGAGTGGTGGGGTGGCAAACCTAAGAGATTGCGCGGGTTGGTACCTGGGGACTATGACTGTTTATATGACGCCTGCAGTCCATTTACTAAATTTTTAACCCCAGAAGTAGAGTGGGAATTGCAAATGATTAAGATGTAAGGAAGGCTGTGCTCTTCTGTTGTGAGGCACACTGATACACACTCCTTAGTACGCATTTATTTGCACGTTTAATCGTCAATAACCTTACAACATTCCGGCAAAGGAATTTTAAAAGTTCCGATTTTTAGAGGACAAATTGAGATGTCGTTCACATCTAATTTGCGGTCAAATACAATAGTGTATGCAATGTCGGTGGTAGAAACCAAATGGTAAATTGGGTTGTAGTGATTTAACAAATTCTTTTAACTGTAAATTAAACGTGTCGTACGATTAAAGTAAAGCCCGAATATTTATAAAAAAATATAGCAGGAAATACTCTGCGTAGAGTGGACAAATTGCAAGTTTGAATTTTAAGACTGTACGTTGCCGGTAACGTTGATCGTGCTATTGAAAAATAACATTCCAGATTGAATGTGTTTTTATTCGGAGGAAGGCAACATTTCGGGGCCTATTCACAGAAGCAATTTATGATGGGGCAATCCAATAGGAAAACGTTCTGTGAATCAAGCTCTTTGTCTCCTTAGTTGCCTTGTGACTGGGAAATATTCTGCAAGCCATGTGTCTTCTGTGGTATTTCCAAAGAGGCTGAATGACATTGTTTCAGGAAAGCACTTCATGGTTGTGTCGGTATTGTTCTTGGCGATCATTCGTGGCAGGTTGCTCCTGAAGTCAGAATCTTTGGTATGAGGTCAATGCCAGAGATGTTTGGAAGCGTTTTGATTGGTTTCCTGGTGGTAAATAATGGCTTCCGTGTACTAATAAGCAGCTGCTTGATATTGTGCACACCACGTTCTTTGACCCTTTTGCTAACCATTGCGCATCCCGCCCACAGTGTTCAAGTGAACCACCAGCATGTGAGGAGATAGCACTGCCACTGAGTATCTACACCTTCCTGCCTCTTGCATGCCTCGATTTCAGTTTGTATGTTATTGTTCTACTCCTGCTACTAATCCGTTCCCATGTTGCCTGCTGGTTCAGAGCCGCAGTCTGACAGCCATGACCCTGCAGTCATGGGGCAAATAATACACCAGGGAATACAATGGAGAAGAAGGAGAATGAGAACGCAACAGCAATCTGGGTCATTCTGAACTGCCCCCACTGTCGAAATGCACCTAGAGGAAGCAACCAGTATCGCGGCCATCTTTTCCAGTTAGTACGAAACAAATGCACAAGCTGACAGGTTACTTTCAAAGCTCTTAGCCCAGCTGATTCTTCAACGTATGTCGGATGTACTAGCCTGTAGAACCAAGCTGAATTATAATCTGGGTCTAGAGATAAAACATGTACCCACCCCCATTCTTCCCCAGGGATATGCCAAGAGGTTTAGGAAGGCAATTGGACTCAAACTGAACCAGAATGGCAGGAGTATTACATACAATCAGAAGAGCTCCAGACATGGACCAGCCCTTTCCATGTCCCTCTAGAGTGGCAATTATTAGGCTGGAATTCTAGGCAAGAGACAGTCTAGCTGATGGTGGAGTGAATCTGACGGTCTGGTAAGGTTGGCACATTCATTCAGGACAGAACAGTCTGAAAAATCATTGACCTCAGCGCTGGAATAACCCTATTGATCTACAAACCAAAGCAGAGCTGTCACTTTACCAACACAGGCACACACTGCATTTTGTAGAATAATTGCCATGTATGGTGTTGGTGGGTGCACTTTGGTTTGAGGGGGGTGTCGCAGACCGGTAATCTGCTGATACTCGGGTTGTAGGTTGGACACACTCATGCTGAAGGCTTCAATGCGCTCAACTAAGCGCCCAATATGCACTCTTAAGTCTCTCAAGCACTTAGATACCATTCCTTCCTAAGAGTAATCTCTATGTAGATTATGTTATATACCCGGTCCGATAGCACAGCGAGTAGAGGGCTCGCTTTGACATCTGAGCAGAGCCTGCATATGCAGGTTTGAATCCCGGCAGAGCCGATCTCAGCCTTTCAACCTTCCGAGGTCGATAAACGAGCACCACACACCTGGGTAATAATAAGCAGCGCTCAGATGCCTGAACTGAAGCGCTATATAAATGCCAAATTATTATTATTATTATGTCTTTTTGAGACATGTGTTTTGTTCTTCTAAAGACGACTTTTTATCTTAATTTGACATTGCGTGTTACTTTGCTTTTGAGTCTGCTTACATCAGAAAATTCCCCCCCAGAAATGCATTAAAAAAATAAATAAAACGGGTCACTTTGCATTTTCATATACTTGCCACTTGAAACCTTAAGTGGCAAAAACAGGTAACGTAGTCTCTGCTTTATAACTTGTTTTATTTTTTTGCAGCCGTCAGACTCTAAACAAACATTGTTCTATTTAGTGCTGTCTTTTTTACTCTACAGTTTAACTGGGGAATTTCCAGGTGACTTTTTGTGAAATTGTTAACAGATTTTTTTTTCTAGAACGCGAAAAGGGCAGAAAAAAGAAGTCCCCTTTTTTTCTGTGATATAACGGATGCTAAAAGTATAGTGACTGCTTCTGCACTACAGGAAGCTTCAGTCATCTAGAGAAAAATGGTTCCAAGGTTAACAGAACACAAAGATGTGAAAAATATAAACCTTTCTTATTGGTTGATGGAGGGGGCGGGGGGAGACGGGAGAGGGGTATTTCATGGAATTCCCAAGTAATGAAAAAAATAGCCACAGTAGAAACCTGCAAAGCAAAAAACACACACGCACACACGGGAAATTGATACCCAGCTGGTCAGAAGTGCATACTTGTGATGCTCCTGTCACTCGAGATACCCAATTGGTTGAGCTTCAGGAAGGTTCCGCCCACTTGTAAATGTAAAAAAAAAAGTCCAAACTCGTATCTTCTTCTACCACTTGACCTCACTGCCTTTGGCCCATTAGCTTCACATTCATAGGTTATTTTTTATTTTTTTGCAAAAGAGGGTGGAAAGAAATGAATTTTGAGCCTTCGCCGTGCACGATCCTACAGTACCACGCAGATCCCTGCATCAAGCGGTGAGTTTGAAAGTGATGCGGTTACTCTGTGGTTGGATACCAATGATCTCTTTGATGAGGTCTTACCCGTTTACATGCTTTGTTATGAATGGGGCTTACTGGCACTCTCTTTATGCCCAGCTGTTCTTGAATTTTTATGATGTATTGGAAATATTGAGACAGGATATCGTGCTGTAGAGTGATATACGTCCCCTTGGTTTGTTATATGTGCCATGGGGGTTTATGTCATGTTAGAACACCAGTGCGACACTTAACCGCTTTGTGAGTGAAGATTTACAGACTTAGTTGAAACGGTTTCTGTTTGGTTGCTATTGGAAGACAGAGACCGGGGCACCTTCTGGAGCCTCTGCAGCTGCATGGTCTCGGTGCTCTTCAGAGAGACTGCTCCCTGTGCATGGGACAGGGACCAGAAAGCTCGCCCCCTCAATCTTGACTACCTAATCTTAGAAAGTATTCACAGTTAATCCCTGAAAGTCCGTTTGAACAGTCCTGGGTGTTAGTAGTGGTTGGCACTTACGCAGGCGCCTTTGGGCTATGCCGATCCTGGCCAAAGAAAGCTTGGAAAGTCTACAGAAAGGAAAGTATGAAAGAAAGTATGATACTGCGCCAAAGAAAGCTTGGAAAGTCTGCAGAAAGGAAAGCATGAAAGAAAGTACGATACTGCGCCAAAGAAAGCTTGGAAAGTCTGCAGAAAGGAAAGTATGAAAGAAAGTATGATACTGCGCCAAAGAAAGCTTGGAAAGTCTGCAGAAAGGAAAGCATGAAAGAAAGTACGATACTGCGCCAAAGAAAGCTTGGAAAGTCTGCAGAAAGGAAAGCATGAAAGAAAGTACGATACTGCGCCAAAGAAAGCTTGGAAAGTCTACAGAAAGGAAAGTATGAAAGAAAGTACGATACTGCGCCAAAGAAAGCTTGGAAAGTCTGCAGAAAGGAAAGCATGAAAGAAAGTACGATACTGCGCCAAAGAAAGCTTGGAAAGTCTACAGAAAGGAAAGTATGAAAGAAAGTATGATACTGCGCCAAAGAAAGCTTGGAAAGTCTGCAGAAAGGAAAATATGAAAGAAAGTACGATACTGCGCCAAAGAAAGCTTGGAAAGTCTGCAGAAAGGAAAGCATGAAAGAAAGTATGATACTGCGCCAAAGAAAGCTTGGAAAGTCTGCAGAAAGGAAAGTATGTAAGAAAGTACGATACTGCGCCAAAGAAAGCTTGGAAAGTCTGCAGAAAGGAAAATATGAAAGAAAGTACGATACTGCGCCAAAGAAAGCTTGGAAAGTCTGCAGAAAGGAAAGTATGAAAGAAAGTACGATACTGCGCCAAAGAAAGCTTGGAAAGTCTGCAGAAAGGAAAGTATGAAAGTACGATACTGCGCCAAAAGAAACTTGAACAGTCTGCAGAAAGGAAAGTATGAAAGAAAGTACGATACTGCGCCAAAGAAAGCTTGGAAAGTCTGCAGAAAGGAAAGTATGAAAGAAAGTACGATACTGCGCCAAAGAAAGCTTGGATAGTCTGGAGAAAGGAAAGTATGAAAGAAAGTACGATACTGCGCCAAAGAAAGCTTGGAAAGTCTGCAGAAAGGAAAGTATGAAAGAAAGTATGATACTGCGCCAAAAGAAACTTGAACAGTCTGCAGAAAGGAAAGTATGAAAGAAAGTACGATACTGCGCCAAAGAAAGCTTGGAAAGTCTGCAGAAAGGAAAGTATGAAAATACGGAAACTGCACAGTCTTAATAGTTGCAAGGATGCGTGTTTCTGCGTCATCAAATTGTTAGGAAATATTTAATTCTAACCGAGAATAGAAGACAAACCTGCTGTAGAAATGCTCCGCAAACGTTTTTTCCTGAGAAAGCCTGAGCAGTTTAGAGTTCTAACGGGGGGGGGGGGGGTTGTTGGGCAGCAGTCACTGCGTTCCTGGGTTGTACTGTATATTCATTTCCAGTGAGGCTTGTTGTTTGTATGATAAAATCTCCTCTTGGCTTTCAGCCGCCTAGCCGGTCATACAGCGACTTAATGCACCCGTCCATGGAAGAGATCCGTGTGGACTTCAAAGCTAAACTACTATGCCATCGTTCTACTCATAGTTGCGCAACTGAAAGGTATCACAATGTACAGTACAACCACGATTTTTGGACCAGCACACCAACACACAACATGCTTAATGCAGAAGAGTTTGATCGCACTTTCCATCCGCAGTAAACTTTGCAAAGTTACAACATAACTTCAGCTCCCTTTGCATTTGGCACATCACACAAGAAAACCACATGGTAATAGGAACACAGGTGTGCTGGATGAAACAACGCACGGATCCACCAAGACAGCCATTGGATGCTGAGGCGGGCACTAATGTCGTTATGGGGCGATCCAATTCATGAACCAAGTGCACACATGCAAGGAACTTTAGAGTGAATCCACGGCACCGGAGCAGCAGCGCCATCAGTGGAGGAACCTTTCTGGCTGGCCATCCAGCGTTTGCATATCACCATTCCGCGTCGCGTTTTCCCGCAATCCGAGTCGTTGCTAATACGGATATAGGGCTTCGTGTGATGTGTCCAGGGCGCGATGGAAAAGGAAAATCCGAGTTTGACACCGGAGAGCCCGCCGTCGCCGTCGCCGGCGCCGGCTGGGCTCCTCGCTTTCCTAGGACTGAGCAGGTGTTCATTTCAGCTCAGACAATTTCTAAGGGAACTGCCACACGCTCACTCGACAAACTGAACGCAACAGGTGACAAACTTGTAATAAAAGCCTGCCACTGTGTCGAGCAATAGCTAATAGTGCCCCCCAGCTACCAGATAAAGGCCCACTGAGGCGACCAAGCCTTCAGCTTGGAGGCTGTATGTTCACATACAGGCCATAAAGACTTGAGGAACATTCGTCTATATGTCCCAAAGAAAGTGAACATTCAGGCCATTTGAGCATACGATGTGCTTCGAGAGTGCTGTACAGCAAATAACAAGTGTGCTCACCTGGCTAGTGGATGCTTACACTTGGATAGCGACCGCCAATACCCCCAACGAGTCTCAGGAGGGTTGCCTTGGAAACATGAAAAGGTGGCTCCGCCGTGGGGGGACTGGCAACTTTTGGCCTGAGGGCAAGTACAATTTAGTTGCCTACGGTGTAGTGGCCCAAGCTCACAGTGCAGGGGCACCAACATCCAGAGAAAATAAACTCACAAAAACAACCTCTCCCCAACATTCTCAAAAAATGTATAAAATTATATGTGTGTATAAATGGCTCTCAGAGAGCGAAACACATCTTGGCACAGTCTCTTGACATCTTTTTGAGGAATAAATAACTTTTCTGATCGTCTGAACCGGTGCGTGTGGTCTCTTCAGTGCACTATTGGATACGCTTATTTTTTGTAGTTTATTAAGAGACCCGTGCCACAGGGAACCTCATACCAGGAAACTACATACCAAATGTAGTAAAATGATTTGATCAGCAAAATAATATTTGTTGAAATGGGAAAACTGGGATTAAAGCCCAGGTTTCATGATGTCACAGTTTGCAATTTGCCAGCAGCTTCCATCTCTTCCTGTCCCATCCCTTCTTTGGTTTTAAACCAATGTAAAGAGACGAGGAGCAAGAACATTAATTGGCAGGGCTGACTCAGAGCCGATCCAGGCTGAAAGCACCCGGTCACATGATAAAGTTACCGGACAAAAATATAAGAAACATCTTAATAGAAATAGATGCTCAAAAGCAAGTATTCCTCTATTCATCACCAACCTCATCCTCAATTCTCTTTAACCCTTAAAATATCCCCTTCCCTTACCCTGCACTGCCACCAACACTTGCACATAGTCCTCAGTCACCAGTCCCTTGCCACTCATCCCCTTTTAATTGCCCACCCCACCACATGTAGACGTTAGACAATCTTGGTTTGCTAGTCAGCCTCTGCCCAACATGGCAAGGAGCTGTGATTGTGGTCTTGCTGGTAGTTATGGCATTGGGGTCTGCACTTAGGCAAAACAGAGCAGGGGACACCAAGGTGATTTGGCTGCCTACTCCACTTCATGGAGACAGAGGCGACTGCCATGAGGTTCCACCTGGGAGCTGCTGATGGAGAGGGAGTAGATGTATCCTATTATACATATTCGTGTTTACTTGGAAGGTGTTGGGTATGTCGTGCATTTATCTTTTGGTCTGTGCTTTTGACTCTGTGTCAGAAGAGTCTGTAGGGGGGGCTGGTCTGCCTCGGCTGTATACCGTTTTTTACCCACAGAGCTGTGAATCCAGGTACCCTCTTCCTGACCCAGGGGAGCATCACATCTTGTAAGTCGCCCAGAAATCAAGATTAGTTGGGAGAAAGGTTGGTATAATCACCACATATTTGTATGCATTGAACAGTCCTAAAGTGAAAGTGAACATAAGGCGGGGAAGCTTGGCAGGTGTGTAGGCTGCTCACAGGGTCATTTCTACCCCACATGGATTGAGGTATTCAATATTAATGTCCGAGCCCCCTCTGCCTCAAGTGCAGAAGAGCAAAAGCCTACCTCCCCCACCCCGAGCAGCAGACTGCCATTGGGGCACAACCTCCCCTGCCCAGGGGTTTGGAATAGGAATGGAGGCATATGTCGGGCATGTGTTGGGTATCTGCCACTGTGTCCCAGGGTTATGTTGAGTGCTCCCTTTTAGCCACCCAGCCTGTCTTACCACAATTTGATGCACCTCAATGGCTTCATACGTCCCAAGGAGGGTGCCATGCACCCCTAAAAGCTACTGTACCAAGCAGCCTTTTAGCTCATGGTTAATACAAGAAAAAGGATCTAAGGTAATTATGAAGTCCAACACCAAGGGATTGGATGGTTCAATATCTTCTCAAATAATAAATGTTCTTTATCGTGTAGCCGATAACATCCACATTTCCGAAGTGCAATGTAAAGGATCTAAAGTCCTCCCCCACCACCCAAGACAATGCTTTATGTAAGAGTGACTACCACCACCATGCAGCTATGGACTAAACAATGGACACAGCGAGCCTCTTCATTAAGCAGCTGCTTCATTGTATGAACTCTTTCATAGGATTCTTGTTGGTGCGGGGGCTGGGGGAAGAGGACGGCAGTATGACTAATTGTTGGAATGGTCTGACTCAGGTGATGGCATTTTTGAAGTGGAGGGGGTCTTGCCGAAAAGCTGGGGATTAATACTTTCTGGAATGTAATAATAAAGTAAGTTTGGTTTTATAAGCCTAGAAATCTGGGATGGGGCCCTTATCATGGCATAATGACTGGCCGCTCCACCTGGGCCATAAGAGTCACTCTCACTTGTGATAATGAACCCTCCTAAGGTCACTACAATGTCGGGTTTGGAGTTGTTATGGTGATGTAAAAAATAATGAGCTTAATAGCAAGTAAAATAAATAGACAAAACGTGTTAGCAAATTAGATGTGGTTTTACTTAGTATTTGTCTTTATAAGGTAAGCGTTTTAATAGTAAGTTTGCTTGAACTGGAACGGTTTTAACATGCATTGGCTGTAATGGAAAAGTAAAATATTGCTCTAAACAAAAGTAAAAGCATTTCCCCATGTAGTAACTTTCACTTTGGCGTGTTACATTTAATGTCGACTGTCACGTTGAAGGCACATTGCAAAAAGATCCTCCCTCAAAGGGAATGTGTTGTTGAAAGAAATCTTGCTGGGAAATTGCACTGCCTGGTTTGCTTCTGAAGTCAGGATGTACAGAATGCAGTCAAAACAGTAGTTATCGATTGCGTTGCAAGCACTCTGATGGGCTGGGAGGAGGTTGTTAATGGCTCCCATATGCTAATATAAATTGCTGACTCAGTGTTCATCCAAGCACCACTCCATATTCAGGTTACTGTGCCTGAAGTGATTGTCCCATGGTGATGATAATGATAGCACAAAGGTGTGCTGTGGTGTGGGCAACTGTGAGTTCCCTGAGTTCTGTTGTCTTGAGTTGCTACAATTGGAACGTTAAGTGTGCTACGTGATGCTGCTGCTCTTCGTCTATTAATCAGACTACACGATCAGGCCCCCTTTAGCCACATAAACAACACCACTGCTCTCCTTAAAGGGTCACTTTAGCTCAGTCCTCTGCAACACAAGACCTTCTGCCAGGAGTTACCTTGAACGGGGAAGATTTGGTCCAACCGGGGTTCCAGTGACAGCTACTGCTGTCCACCATGGCCCAGATGCCAGATGGGCCCAGGAAGGGGGCAGAGATCTCCACCTAACCTGCTGGTCACAGGGTTTAAGCTAAAGCTTCTATGGCCGACTCGGACACCAATCCTTCTGTGAGGAAGAACATGAGCCCCATTGAACTAATTTCTATCGGAACCATTTGAACTGCTATCATAGAAACGGTCAACAATGTACTGTAATGTAGGGATCTTTCTATGTTCAAGTTCAATGAAAATAACTCGAAATTGAAAGAAAGTTTTTATGCCTTTGCAAAAAGCCTTCTGACAGGCTTGTTTAAGAAAAGCATTGTGCAAAGTGGACTGTATAGCTTTCCCATGTGTTAATCGGGTGGTGAAACATTAGTAACAAAAAACATTGGGCCTCAGTGCAAGTTTGGCAGTATTTTGGTGGTCAATCTGCCAGAATTCCACCAAATGGAATTCCGTTAAAGCTTCTTGGTCTGGCGCATTTACCACTGGATTACAAGTGGTGGTAGACGGTGGAAGTCCCCATTTTTTGGAGTTCGTAGGACCCCATGAGGATTTCGGCAGAAGTCGGTAGTTCCACTGCTTTTTGCCGATTTTTGGGGGTAAGGTGGCTGGTTTGCCTTCAGTCTTTTGCTGGAGAAAAATACTCCACCTTAGCGCCAAACCTGTAGTACAGCGGTGCTATAAAGCGACGGTAATGCAGTGGTAACATACACTGCTTTACTACTGTTTTTCCTGCACCGCCTTACTCGTAATGAGGCCCACTGTCATTTCTTTTTTAGTCTAAAATAAACGTGACTTTTTCCATTTTTTTGGGGGGAACTTGGTCAGTTTTCAACAGAGGCGCATGTCCCCTAAGCACGCTCCTCCACTTCTTCCCCGCCCACCCTCCGGTTTCGTTGGGTCTTGGCGAGTAGATACCACCCGAGTATTCCTAATCCTCTAGGCTGTGTTTTTCTTCTGGTTAGAAAGGAAAGACACAGCCAGAAGAAGGAAGTTGGAGCCGTCTGTGGGGGAGATGGGCTGTATCGTTCGGTATCGTTATCTATTCTAAATTCAATGGGGAGGAAGTGATAAAGTGAGGGGGAAAAAGTACAAGATTTGTATTCACAAAATGTTCTTTGCAGTGACATTTTTGCTACAATAGTCTCACGATATTCAGCAATACACCTATTCTTAAAGTCTAAACAATCAGGTCCAGTCATTTGAATAAGTGACCAATTTTCACTGCTTTTGCAGAACTGAGTATTCAAAGAAGCTTTTAGAGATTGTTTTTTTTATGTTCCACAGCCTTCAGAATAATAACTTAGGCTTGTCTCTGGGATGTAACATTCTGTGTTTGTCTCCATAATTGCAGCTCCTTTTGACATGCCGTGTGATACCATCATCGCTGAACTCTACAGAGTCCTGCTTTAGAGTCCGCACCACAGTTAAGACCCACTAACGAGGGCATAAAAATTTGCACTGATCATTGACAGAATATATTCCAGAAAGGCATCCCCTTGTACTCTTTATGAACAAAAATTATTGACTTGCTAATTATACAGCTTCCAAAAAATCTTCCTATCAAATAATGAAGCAGGAGATGTCAAAGATGCAGAGGCTGTGTCTAAAATCAGGAATAAAGTGATAGACAGTCCAAGAACCACATCGAGGGGGACAAAGTTCCAACAAGTTAATGTTAATGTTAAAGGACATTTGTAGCGCACACTATCACCATCAGAGTGGTCCCCTGGCGCTCTGGCGGATCTGAAAAGGAAATTGGGTGGGGTGAGTTAGTGGCACAGAGCGGGGAAAAGTGCAAGAGAGCAGTGGTGTGCTGTTGGCAGCTTCAGATCGATTAGCATTGTTCGCTGAGCGTAGGTGAGCTTTTCGGTTGGTAGCTGTTGTGTTCTGTTGTGCGAAGCTATATGTGATTTGTTTTGTTGTTGCGGTGTAGTGAAGCTTGTGCGGTTTGCTGTGCTTTAGGGGTGTGATAGTGTTTGGTTAGACTTAGAGAGGTGTATGCAGAAGCGCGAGATTGTTAGTGGGTTGGTTGGTGACCTCACTATCTAAATGTGATATATGCTAATTTCCAAATTATTTCTAGATCTGGTGTGTGAATATCTCCACATCTGTATTTAGAGGAGGCACTGGCTAATATTCACAATCCTGTCTAGATTTGACGTAAGCTAATATTCACAATTGTATCTAAATGTGGCACTGACTAACATTCACAATCCTGTCTAGCTGTGGCGCAAGCTAATATTCACAATTCTATCTAAATGTGGCACTGGCTAACCTTCACAATCCTGTCTAGATGTGACGCATGCTAATATTCACAATTCTATCTAAATCTGGCGCTGGCAATATTCAGAATCCTGTCTAGATGTGACGCAAGCTAATATTCACAATTCTACCTAAATGTGGCACTGGCAATAGTCACAATCCTGTCTAGATTTGACGCATGCTAATATTCACACCTATCTAAATGTGCCACTGGCTAATATTCACAATCCTGACTAGATGTGAAGCAGGCCGATAGTCACAGTTCTGTCTCAATGTGGCAAAGACCAATATTTACAGTCGCTTCTCAATGTGGCAATCACTAGATGTGAAACAAGGCCGCATTAGCAATTCTCTCTAAGTGCGACGTAGGCCAATATTCACCGTTTTAGCTCAATGTGGCACTCTCTAGATATTCCCTAAGGCAACATCAACAATTCTCTCTGAGGGCGACACAGGCCAATATTCACAGTTCTATCGCAATGTGGCATTCTCTAGACGTGATTAACCAAATATTGGATCTTGAGGCTGCCCCAGAAGCACAGTCATTGCTTAAAGTTAAATGTATGTAGGGTCAAACTATTTTTATGCAGCACATAACAATAGCGTTCAGTCTGTATTTAAATTTATGTACATTAAATGTCAACATTTAGTAGATTAGGCAATTGATGCACATGGACATAACATGGTTTACCTACAGCGAAGCAGTAAAGCCAAGATCGCAACTGACGAAAACCCTCAGGTCACATCTGATCCCAAATACTTGTCTTAATATACTAAATATAGCCAAAGATCCCAGTGATTATCAAACTGTATCTCCACTAGCCATTGCAACTGGTGGAGATATTCACGTGGCACTGACGGTTGAACTCTATTACATATTTGTCCAATGTTTTTCAAGCAAATGCTTCAATGATTACAAGTAAGACGCAGAAGACTTGGAGCAGAAGTGAGGATAGGTGATTTCGTGGCTTCATTGTAAACCCTGGAGCCTGAAACATGGGTTCTAATGCTTGCTTCAGCACTTGACCAAAATGGTGTGGTTCAAGGCAAATCACCTGACTTTGTTGTACCACAAATTGTAAATATGTATATTGTAAATATGAAAAAATTACCATCTATATCTGTTCAGCTACCCACCCTAGCCTTATTTCCGTAGTAAAGTCTTACATGTACCACATACCAGCATGTACAACAGTTTATGTTAGAAATTGTTATGCTACAAAAACATTTCTGTAAAGAGACACATCTCCGGCAGCTCAGTCCATGTTATATCAATAAGGTGGCATTTGTTACTGGCTGGTTCTCATTAAAAACACACACTCCAATTCTGAAAAAAGGGCATTTTACAAATGACTCATTCAATTATGTAAGATGTGTTCATGAAAATACAAAAAACATTATATGTACCTTGCATCACTGGCATCTGCATGGTCTCCAAGCGCTCTGGCAGACCTGAAAAACAGGGGTGGGGCATTAGTTATGTTACTGGGAAGGAAAAATGCAATAGAAATATGCATAAGGGCGATATGATTTTAGAAAGTGTAATTATTAGTGATAGTTTAATAGTATACATTAATAATAAAGACGACTATTCGGCTATTTGGAGCTTGCTGTCTAGTAAATATGGTTGAAGTCTTACATGAACGAGCGTTTCTGGCCATTCAAACCATGGGCTTTCTGGTACTTCGTTCTTGTGTTTGGTGGATCACTAAACTTTGTTATTAAAATCAAATTAGAAACTTTGGTGGAACAGTGTGAATGGGGATCTATCTACAAGTCGAGGAACTGAGATACGCCCCTTAAAACAGATCTATCAACCAGTATTATGGTAAAGCTCCTTTTCACTTCTTTGTTGATTGACAGTTCAGATAGCATCTGAAGTGAATACTACTATGCGCAAATAACCTGTACGGAAATACATTGCAACATTGTAAATAATGCTGAAATTAACTGAACAAATCATGAAACATTAAAGCGTCTTTTCTATATACAAAGATTCACGGAATTATTTATTAAATTAATGTGATGCTGATGAATAACACCTCTTTTAAAAAGCGCTGACTACAAGCCAAAACTATTCTCATGAGCAGCATAGATAGGAAAGAAATGACAGGTGATGTGAGGGGGGACACCAGCCAGTGGGTTCTGTTTTGTTTTTGCCCACCTGTGCTCTAGCACCTAAAGCATCTTTTGTACTAGAACGAATTACAAATAATGATCTCAGACCAAATACTTGGACAGACTCAAGGAATATGGCAAAGCTTATTTAAAAAAGTAGGGAGAAACCACAGTCATCGGACTGCTGCTTGTACACTCGCACAGTAGCTTGATTACATAGAGGTCTTATACCCCAATATGCAACATCTCTGACCTCATTCTACGCTGGGGGAATACATTGACCCCCTCATCAGAATTCCCATCCATAACCAAGCTGCACTTCAGCAGTTAACAGCAAAATGGCTGCACTGGCTCCTTTGAGAACCACTGCCTAGCATCAAAACTGTGTTGCGTTTTTGCAGCTACAAAATGATAGCTGACCTGTCTTGCCAAGCACTTATTGGGCAAGTTGGAGCAGGGCGCACAATGAGAAAGGCTGCCAGTGTGTTTTCTTGTGTGCACTAAAGAAGCAAAGTGAAAAGCAGCGTTGCGCTGCTGGTTGCTAAGAAGTTCCCATTGAAAAGGGAACATTTTACATTGAAAGGGGTGCTGCCCTAACACTCTTTTCATCTGCTTAACATCAGACTGCTTTTATCAGTAAGACCCTGCCATGCCCATCCATATTCAGATTGTGCTCCAGCAGAAGAGTGCATTATCCATGAATGACAGGCTGTGTCAGGCCACATCTGGGAAATCAACAGAAGCTTTACTTTCAGCTGCATGGAAAAACGCTTGACTTTTGTGCTACAAAATGTCAAAATAAACCCTGCAAAACAAACCCTAGCTCTCTGCGCATAGGTCAATTTCAGTGGAACTTTGCTTTGAACATACTGCTATGTGAGAGAAACTGACTAGGGATGCAAAACAATAGTGGGAATGCAGATGGAAGAGAAAAACCGAATTTGAGAGGGACAGCCCAGCAGATTTCACCACGTGTCAAAATGTGCTTTTGCAATTAAGAAAATATCTGTTTTGAAAATGTCATATTGAAGAAGGCCCGGTCCGTGCCTAGCAATGTAAAGGGGATGTTGCTGGGAAACATATATGGGATGTTTTATTTCAACAGGTTTGCTTCTGAGTCAGAACAAAATAAAATAAACTTTTAAAATATATTGGCTGTCCTGGGAAATCAGCCCAAACAGGTTTTTCTGCCATGGCTCAAGGGGCAGTTGGGTGCTGACAACAGGAGGGCCCTACCCCCAAGAGAAACAACAGTAGATTCTGGGACACCTCCGTGTTAATTATGCCCTTTGAAACTTTGAATGGACCAGGAGGCAGAATATCACACGCTCGTCAGACTTCTGTTTGTGCTCCACGTTGTCACAATAGATTCTGGGACGCCTACGTGTGAAAACTCAAGTAGCAACTCAAGTAACACCTCCCCTCAATTTCTACTGGGGAGCTTGAAAGCTAACTCCATAACAAACTTGTAAGCTATGCCCTTATTTGGTAGACAATGTCTAAAAAGACTATTAGCTTGATCTTACTGGAATCTGACACAACAACACGAAACCTCGAGGCGCATCACACTTGTGGTTGTTGCTGTCTTCAACCCTTTGTAAAAATTCAATTCTATGAATTATAAACAAATAAATAAATTTAAAAAAGACTATTTTATTAATAAACTTTGAAGACTTTTATCTCTGCAACAGGACTTCACAGGAATGTAAAAGTTAACAGTTTAAATGTAATTTAGCGGCTTTTAAACAAGACGTGGTAACCTTCGCTGGCATATTGTGGACAAAAATGGCAGAGAATTGGATATTCTGAGGAAAGTATATAGGATGCCACTTTGAAATTCAATACTTACATGTTGTATGAGAATATATACAGATGTATAAAGTTAGAGAATTTTAGGTAAAGAAATTTAATTGATAAACAGCGAAAAACTATTTGACGGACAAAACAAAGTCCTACAAACGTGAGAATTGGACTGCCATGCTGTGTGAAATATGTAACCTGCCTTTGTAATTTGCCAAAATGCCAAATGTGTGATTTATGTTAAGATTGATTTTTGTCAAAAAGGATGTGGGATGGCTTTTCACCTCATAAAATACAACCTCATAAACTGAGTCCCCTCCTTGAGGAGGCGATTATCTTAGGCTGACCTATCTGGTTCTTTGGGGTAAGTCTAGCTTAGTTCTGCCCAACAATATACCTGGTGATGTCACCCGCTTTATAAAAGGGGTGGGAGCTCACAGGAACAGGACACTCTCCTGAATTTCCAGCGCCTGCGCAGCCAGACATTCCAGATCCACCTTTGCAAGACTCCAGACTCTACTGCCAGGCCAAAGCATAGCTGACCCTATCCCAGTAAGGCAAAAGCATAGCTGGCCCTATCCAAGCAAGGCCATTGATCCAGAAACCCCACTAAAATCCCAATAACAAGGGGGAAAAGCTGTGGACCCTTTTGGGAGCATCCTGTGACCAGACTGGTTTTTTGTCCACTACCTGCATCCCCGTTGCACCCTTGACATCCAGTGACCAGACTTGCCCAGCTGTTTGCTGTGCAGGGCACCTGCCGTGTTGTGACTAGAGTTTTGAGTCCAGAACCCGGCTGACTGTCCCAAATCCCAACTCAAGTGTGGATTCTGAGTATTTTCCCATCCCATAGCAAAACATAGCCTATCCCATCTGGACCCTTTTTCTTTGTCCTACTCTTTAAGTAACTCTATCCCTACCATGATAACTTGTTTAAAACTGTTAGAATTCTCTGTGCACCCTGTCCTTGATCTCCAAGTGTTAGTGCCACTTTTCTCTTCATTTCTGTCTTGCATAGATCATAAGTCCTCAGCCATATTTTGATTAAATAAATACATTTTCCATAAAGAAAAGGGGTACACTGCGTGAAGGGTTACAACTGCAGTGTAACTTTTATATGCACGGGTGGAGTTCCTCTTTCCTAGCCATTAAATCTAGTGTAAGTGAAATTTTTCTTTTCTTTAAAACCGATTTTCTCTCCTTAATTGCTTTATTTTACCAGAACCAAAACTCCTTTCACCTTGAAAATCGCATCCAATCATCCAGCTATAGTCACTCTTTCCCTTCTATAGTGTCCCTGTGATGTGCATTTATCACCCAGCCTAAAAACCGCATTCCGATTCTATGGGCCTCATTACAAATCACCCGGTATGGAAACAACGGTGGCGGTAACCCCGCCGCCACCGTTGTTTCCATGCCGGACGATCACAACTCCTGCAGGCGGGAGGTGATGTTCCCGCCAGGTCTGACCTGGCGGGTTTAACACCGCCCGCCTACAGGCGGACGAGGAAACGCCGGCAGCATTACGAGATGCTGCCGGTGTTTCCATGATCCCCATTCCCATTGAGTCACATAGGACTCAATGGGAATGGGGATTAACACCATTCTGCCTCTGTGATTCCCGGGAAACCGGGGTTGTAATGCCCCGGTAATTCAGGGAATCACGGAGGCGGAATGGTAATACGAGTCCGGCCGTAACCAGACGGTTTTACCGCCTCGGTTACCGCCGGACTCGTAATGAGGCCCTATGTATTTCACCCGTTTTAAAAAAAAAAAGTTTTGACACTTAAAACTGCATATGTGTAAATTACAACTTTTCGACGTGTGAATTTGGCTGCACTGTGTTTTCATTTCAGGTTGTTTTGTTAACTGTATGCCTTTTGTGCTACCTTACCTTATAGTTGCTAGTGATATAACATCCCTGATAATGTGATAAAACATAGGTACATCATTATTTAAACACACAAATGATTAGTTATTTGTCAAAGGGTTTTAAAATCTTGCCTCTTATTTTGTGAGGGAGGGTCGTTTTTTGATGCTGCCTCATATCCCTGATTCCCTGCTGCTTCTTTCTTTCTATCCACTTATCTTTCCTAACTGAAAAAGTGCCCCTATTCATTTGTGCTTTGAATATGTTCATGTAGAAGGGTACCCAAGTGTATTTCAGTAGTTTCATTGTAATTATCACCCCATTGGTGATTGCTGCCCAATATAAAAATGGTGTGATTTTCTTTGAAATGAAAATAAATAAATATTGTATTCCCACCAACTGGCCTGGTTCATGGTCCATTGTGACCGGGACTATTTGTGAAAGGGGGTATGAGACAGGTTGGTTATCGGCTCAATTCGAATTAATAGAAAATAAAGAGAAAGTATTCCAATTGAGTGCTACATCCTAGGCTAAGGGCAAGAGTCCTGATCTGGTGGGTGACGCCCAATTAGAATCCTTCACAAATTGGGGGCTTGTGCCGGGTACTGGGTTTGAGTATTCACCCGTGACAGCTTAACACAGCAAGCTAACCTTCAAGGTAGTGATACTTTGTGTGGTGGGAACACTGTGTTACGCTGTAGAAGCGCCTCCCCAAAACAAAAATCCTAAGTACCAGGCCTGTGTATAAAACTAAATCAACCCCAAAAACTAGACAAAAAGCAATAGAATACAGATTATCCTTGCATAAATAAATGAATAAAGATAGGACGCTTTCCAAAATGGCCACAGTAGAGATCACTATGGCTAGGGAGCACCTTCTGCACAAGTTATTTGTCAGAGGGGAATGGGCAGAGCAAGATGAAAAAGTCTGGCTAGAAGAAATGATGCGACAGGTCACCGCCATGGACTTGGACACGTGGCAGGACGGTGGCCTATTACATCAAGCTTTGAGAGAGTTGTACATGACTCAGAAAATTAAAGAAGAGCAGATTAAAATTGTCAGAATCACGGCCTACATGCATCTCCATATGGGAGTGATGCAGGAAAAGCATGAAGAAAATACAACTCTTGCGCAAAATCAATCTGAACTCGTAACTAAAATCCAGACTGAACTAAAATTAGCGGAACAAAAACTGCAAACGAGCCTAGATTCTGAGGCAGAATCTGGAAACTATATCAAACAGTTAAAAGAGGACTTGGCTCTACAACAGCAAAATAATGCAGATCAAGAGGCCCAATTATATGCATTGAAAGAGGAGTGCAGGGAAAAAGTTGACTCTCAGAAGCTAAATCAACAAATAAAATATAATACAGTCTGCACAGAGCAGTTAGTTACTCTACAAAATCAGATCAAAGAGTTGGAAGAGGAAAATAATATATTATGAGAGACCTCCACTCTCAATCAGAATTTGATGAAGAGTGCAGGAAATTAGGCGCCATAACACAACAAAGGGATCACCTGGCTGAACAAAGGGGCGCTCTGTATCAGGAGAAAAAGGTCCTATACCACGAAATGTGCAGTTTAAAAACTAACCTGGAGAGAAGGTAGTCAGACCTTCAGGTACTGACTGGCATAAAAGAAGAATGTGATAAGTTACTGGGACATAGGAGACAAATGGTTCACAAACTATACAGGCAGCACAAAAAGATAATGAGGCCTTCTGTTAGGCGAAAGATAGGCTCCACCAGCAGGTGGCAACTCAAGAGCGGGTCATAGAGACCAGTAAAGCCCTGATAGCTGAGCAAAAGGCTCAGATCTTTTCCTATTATCAAGAAGTAGGGGCTGGGAAGGAGAAACTAGCGAGGTTGGAGAAAGAGGGTGCTAGATTTAATCCAAACTGGAGGGACCCCGAACAAGTAGAGAGGTACAATCATAGTATCATAGTATAGTACCTGATCATAGTATGATGACCTCTGTACTAAGGAACTCAAAACCATTTAATACTTTGAACACTGGTGACTTCATGTCTACTGGTTCCCATGAGCCAGAAACCATGAGGATGGCAGAATTAAATAGGTCTGGTATGATGGAAATGACAGGTCAGCGCCCCCAGAAATGGATGGACAGGCGTCCCTGTATAGATACAAAATAATATGGCTGATGCCTCTGACAAGGAAGCCTCCTATGAGGAGAAAGTCAGGGAATTATGTCTGCAGAAATACTACGTTCAAAGGGACCAGTTGGTTCAATTTGTAGAAATACAGAATGAAATGAGGCCCAAAAAGAGCTTTCTGAAGACCTCCACCCAATCAGGGCAGTGGGGGGATCCTCTGCCAACCCTGGAAGCAGTCAGAAGACTACTCTCCTGTGTGCCACAGGGGATAAGAAACTAGGCCCCATCATTCTGCGAGCCCCTCCCAAGCTCAGAGAATCAGGGAGCGCCTAGTAGATCATGTGGGGTCCTCAAGCAGTAGCGCCTCTGAGTCTGAGGGCGAGTGGACTCAGGTGACGTGGCCAAAGAAGTCAAATAAACTAAAGAGAGTTATGGTGAAAGACCCCATTAGGCAGATCAAGGCCATTAGGAATTTCATAACCCCTTACCACAAAAAAACGCAAACTATTCTGTCTGGGAACATTTGGAACTCTATGAACAAATGATGGGACACTTTTCACCTTAAAGCCAGCCGGGACTGCATAGAGTATGCTAAATGGACGTTCTCTCCAGAGTACTGCAGCTTCTTTGCTGGACTGGAAGACCAAAAACATCCAAGATGGTACACCGACAGGGTGGCCATTTTGAAACACTTTTCCGCCCACAGAAATCCCCAAGAGGCTCGCAAAACGGCCTATAATCTGCAATGCAGAGAAGATCAGGCCCCACGAGAATTTGTGCAGGAGCTAAAACACACCTTTGCACAAACCACTAGGACGGTGCGCACAGATAGCAGAGAATTTATCACTACCTAATTTCATGCACTCCCAAAATATATCATGACCCAGCTGGTGAGGGATTTCCATGATAAAAGATCTCCGGATTGGGTAATAGAGCAGGCTACCCCATTTATGAAGTCGAAAAACCTGCAGAAAATAAAAACCAGATAAGAAATCCCAAACCAGTGAACAACCGTGCCAATGCTAAGGTGGCGGAGGTGAAGGTTTCCCCCATTTTGGACCTAGAAATGGGGGGGCCTAAAAATGTACCTACCCAAAATCAGCAAAATCAGAGGCCAAGAAGGCCCTCTGGCCAATCAGCAACAGGAGGCAGTCAGGGAGGTAATCCCACCAATGGGACCCCTAACTCTCCTGATTATGCAAATCCCAGATACAAGGGCAACCAGCCTATCTTGGGGTATGTATGGACTCCCTCAGCCCAATGGGGGGTTGGGGGGGCATCCAACCAGACAAGTACTTCCCCAGGAAACTTCCCTCCTAACTTCCCTCAGGAGGGCAGTAATCCCCCTAATCCTGGCCTAAATTTCTTTCCCCGGTATCCACAAAACCCCAACCTGCAGGACAACCTTCTTTTCTTTCCCCGGTTTCAGGAGCCCAGACAACCCAATCCGGGAGAGGGGAGGCCAAGGGTGGAGGGTTACCAAAATCCCCAGTCCCCAGGGTAATCAGAGAGAAGGGATAGTTACCCTTCCTGTGAACCCCTTAGGTACAAACAAAGACCCCCTGTACCAGCCGGAACGGGTGTCCCAACTGGAGTGCCAGGTCCAGAACCTCACACAGGATCTGGGTCACATGTCGAGGGCTCAGCAAAACCCTCAGATAAATATTGCAGCTCAGAACCCCGCAAACCAAGGGTCTGGAACCCCAGAACAATGACGGGGAGAGAACCCCGATAATCCACCGGTTCCCGAGGAGGAGACACGGGGGAAGGGGAGGTGTAAAGCCCTAGAGGATGCTTCCTTCCTCAACCATGAAAAGCCCCTGGACGCCACAGAACCGGAACAAAAATCTCTTACCCCCCAAAATCTGCAACCCTGGGAACAGAGTGTGGGTAGGAGAAATAAAGACCTCAAAAAGGCCCATTGTGGGTAGGAAGTTAGTGTACTCCAATTTGAAGGGGGAGGAATCCTTAGAGGTTTCAGGGAAAGCAATCTTCTCCTTCAGGGACAGGGGAATTCCTCCCAAAGAAAAATGGGTCCTAAGAGATCCGAATGAAGACTGGGTGGGTGTGGGGAGTGATTCAGAGCCACCCATCCCCGAACCCCAGAATTGCCATTCTGAGATTAAAGGAGGGGTTCTCCCCACAAACTGGTCCTAGTCACTGCCTCCAGGTAAAAGAACTATAACTAGGGGAAAAAGGGATTCCGAAATCCCATCTATTTCAGGACGTCAAATTTTTATTACAGATCCCCAGAGTATGGCACAGAAAATTGTCCAAAATGCCACCATGTCCGAGTCGAAAATAAAGAATTTGACCACCCAGTTTGCCCAAAATGCCAATTACTTTTGCCCTCTTGAGGAGAAGGAGGGAAGATTTTATGCCCCCGTTCAAGTGCAAGGGCAATGTACTATTTCAGCACTAGTGGACACTGGATCCCAAGCCACTCTTCTGTCAAAAAGGGCTTTTGAGCAGCTAAATTCAGGAAGGGGGGAGAGACACCAGATCCCTCTCACCCCTCTTCTTGGACAACTCCAGAACTTCAACGGGAATGAAATTCCCGTCGAGGGGACTGCGGATTTGGAAATAAAAATTGGCGAACACAAGGTGAAACACCCGGTCATAGTCGTGACTCCAGAGGGAACACCCTGTCTACTAGGGAATGACATCCTCTGCAGGTTGTCTCCCCTAATAGACTGTGTGAACAGGGTACTCTGAATTCAAGATTAACAGGCCATAAAATTAAAACAGAGTGTCAACCATGTTAGTTTAAATGTCACATGCACCATGGTTGAACAGAAATCTGATCATATTGAGTCTAATTTCCAGAATAATGAAATACCTGACGTTGCAGTAATTGCTGTAGGACAACAAACTGGTGATGGGAACTCCTCTCCATTCCTGAAAATCAACCTTCCTTCTAGTTTTAAGTGGCATTCCACACTGGAAGGAAATACATTGAAATTCTATACTGATTCACAATCTGAAAATCCCAATTCTATAGTCCAAAGTAATGAGAAACCAGCTCAAAGTTTAGCTGACATTCAGAAAATTAGAGAACAGTTGTTCCTCCCTATTCAGTTAAATGAGGGGAAGGAGTCTGTTCTCGCCCAAGTGTGCATGAACAACGGAAAGGGCTTCATCAGCAAAGCCATGTTTAGAAAGCTCCAAAACGATCCAGTCATTCCCAAATTTAAAACGATCGATAAGTGGGAAATGAGCCTGGAAACTCCCAATTCCAAACATCTCCTGCCTAGCAGGTGCATGCTCAAAACTTCTATACGTGACAAAGGCATAGAACATAATTGTTGGGTTGTGCAAGATGTCCCTGATGTGACGATCATTAACACGGATTGCTTGTCCCGGCCCGATTCCAACACGGCCGTACTGCTGCATGACTGCAACAACAACAGCAGTCTAGTTGATTATCCACATCATGCATTGCGCTTCTCCCAAGTCATTTCCTCAGTATATCACTGTGCGACGCCAGGGAAGCTACGTGTTGCTACTCTCTTAGGAGCCTGCAAACGCTACTAAAGTTTGTTCAGGGAACTAATCCTGTGTGCCCGTTACCCTTATATTTCTAAATCGCTTAGTGATACTCTTTCCTCCTTCTTTTTGCATGTAGGACACAGCTGTCATTGTAAACGTAGTATTGAAGGAATTACCCAATCTCGGGCAGTATAAGCTCCGCCCCTCGAGTGCACGGCTTACGCTCACAAGCAGCTTGTCTAACGGTAGGCATTTTTTTTCCTTTGGGCATAAACTTATTTCTGCCTAGCATATACTTACTAATTTTCAATAGGAATTTCCAACTCTCCTTCCGCTTCAGTCAGGATTGTCGTTCTGCATCATCCAAGCTCACTCCAAGTTCCCCGAGGACAGCATCTGGAAGTGTTTTCTCAGACTACTGCAGGGTAGGCTATATTTACCTTTCATCTCGTGTACTTTCACTACTCTAGATACTACAGCGGAACAGTTAGTTTCTCTTGTAACCACTTTTTCTCACATTTATTCTTTCTTATCCTCCAGTCTTCCTTTACCTCTTAAAGGCGCTTCCAAAGCCGGTTGGGCAAACAACAACCAAGTAGTCCATCTGTATTCTAGCTTGTGGTAAGACTGCATAAATTCCATATCAGTACAGAAGGAAGATACACTACACCAAATAGGCCTTCAGGGCTAATTTCTCTTTTCTATTTCCTATCTTCAGCAGTCCGATTCTGGACCCGATCCTCTAATAAGCTTACCAGACATCTAGGAAAGACCAACGTTCCACGCCTGGTCGTCTCGCGGAGACATCACACCCCAGCAGAGCTCCACAGGGCTTTATTCCCCATGAGGGTTTCCCTGGGGGTCTCCCGGTGATCAAGCCTCTGTACAGGGCTACCAGGGAGTTCTCAGGGGGATTTGTAAATACAACTGGAAACAGCACAGGTCTTCTACACCAACCAGGCCAGTTGTTGGGAACCAGTATCATCCCTTACTCAAGCCCAGGTAGGCGGTCTTGTGAGTAGACTCCGTTCACACTTGGGGACAAACAGATTTCTGAGCACAGCAGATATTAACACCTGCTGCATTCTATTTAGGCAGTGACATTCTCAATCGTTTTGCAATTAATTTAGACCTGATAAATTAACAGGCCTGGTCCCGACTAGGATTCTGAAAAACAGTTAAAGTTCAAATTGGAGAGGAGGTCACCATCCCAGGACGGACGCGACTATTCCCACTAGAATTAAAAATTAAACGAGGGAGGAGCCACCAGGGGGCGCAGAGGTGTTATGAAGCATCTCCGTCGGTCTCCCTCACTGGACTTTTCTTTTGGGACTTGAGCCCCCCAAAACCCCTGGAGGCGACACCCGGACCCCCGTGAGTGCTGACTGAAGCCCCAGAGCACCCCGTGAGCTAAGTGTGGGGTCCTGGGTTAGTGTAATTTTGGAATTCCTGCCTGGAGAGCCGTTGGGCGGAGTTCCCGCCTTCTGCACTGCGAGCCCCGGCCTGGTGTGCCGGTGTCCCAGAGCTGCGCTGCTGTGCCTGGGTCTTGGCGGGGCCGAGATACGGACTGCCTGTGTTGTGTTTGGGACGAGGGAGGCGGCGATTGGTGTGGAGTGGACTGCCCCCCCCCCGAATCCAGGGAGCTCTGAAGCGGGACCAGGGCGTGTGGCTGAGTTCGCCTGTGGTGGAGGAGGAGGAGGAGCAGACGGCCCTGCTGGCCTTGGTGCCTTGTGTGCACCCCACATAGCTGCCTGTTCGGAGCCCGGTGGAGTCTGGTGGCGGAGTGGTGCTGCGGCCCCCCACTCGTGGAAGACTGGTGAGCAGATCGCTTGGGCGGGGGAGAGCTGTGAGAGGCCGGGGGGCGCTGTCTCCTCACGGGGTACTACGAAGTGTGGCAGCTGGTAGGGGCCCGCGAGGTGGTGGCGGTAAGGGCGGGCCCGGGCTGTATTGTGGTACCCGGAGTGCCCAGTGTGCGCCCCTGCCCCCCCTCTGAGGCCCCGGAGCTGCAGCCTGTGGAGCTTTCTCTGTTGCCTCTCCCCCTGCGGGAGCCAGTGGAGTTGTCATAAGAGGGACTTGGAGGGGATGGCCCCTTTACTGACCTGGAGCTGATCTTGCACCCGGCCGTGCTAGTTGTAGGGGAGCCGAGGCAGGGGCCCCCGTCTGATGAGTGTCCTGCTGAAGTAGCCCTCCCCCTTCTAGGTGGTGCCCCTCTTGGACGTTGGGGTAGCTGGGGGCCGTTACTAGTTTGGTGAGGCGGCGTCTTTGGAAACACTTGAAACCGACCTGTTCTCTTGTGCTTGGTCGGGGGAATTGCACCAACCCCCGGTCCTCCCAGCCGGGGAGCATCTCAGCCTTGGAGCCCTGGTGGAGGGGTGTGCCTGTTGTCCCCTGCATCGGAGGGAGCGGTGGCTTTGCCTGGGGGGTGGACAACTCTGCCCTCTCCGACCTTATTGTTTATGCTCCCAAATCCTGGTCCTGTGCCCCCTGGAGTTTGTTGGGGAGGGTTGGAGGGGAGCACCCTTGAGCTTGGAAGTGAACAAGTGTGTCCTGGGGACATTAACTTCTTTTGGCAGTACCATTCGCTTTGGTCATCCTCACCCAGTCTGGCAGTTGCCTTGAGGGCCCCCTGCCTTGCCCTGCTGAATTCTCAGACCTGACCTGCCTTTGAGGCCTGATCCTGTTGCTCTTTGGGGGCTCATGAGCTGGACCCAGTCGCTGCAACGATTCCGCAACGCCTCGGACAAAGCCATGGCGGCAGGTCGAAGCACTTGAGACAAATCAGGTGTCTGTTGATACTTTGGAAGCACAGATGGACGTGCGCTTGTTGGAACTGGAACGCAGAGAGGAGAAGTTCACATTAAAGCTTGACGATCTGGAAAACAGGGAGAGACGTAGCAACTTAAGGTTTTTGGGGGGTTCCGGATCGGGAAGGTGAGGCGCAGTCCGACAATCTTAGAACAGTGAACAAGATAATCAGCAAGCTGTTTAATGACTCCAACACTACGGCGCCGACGATTGATAGGGCCCACAGGGCTGGCGCCCTTGCCAGGGGTCCCAGGTCCATTCTTGTGCGCTTCCACTATTACGCAGAGAAATGTAAGATCCTTGAGCTGGTGCGCAAGAGAGGGCCTGTTGAGTGGGAGGGCGCCAAAGTCTCTATTTACCAGGACCTATCAGCTCTCACTCTAGCGAGGAGACGCCTCTGTGCCCCATTAACGAAGTGGCTCCAGTCCAAGGGTATAGGTGGGGTCACCCCTTTTCTCTTTCTTTTGAGTATGAGGGCTATAAATATTCTCTGGTGACAGAGGATGACATAAATAGAGTGATCCGGGAACTCCTGGGTGACGCAGCTCCTGGGGGTGGCCCTGAGGACAAGAGCGACAGTGCGGGGCCCTCGCAGACCCCAGGTGGGCATTCAAGTGGTTTACCGGAGAGGAGAGAGGTTCAGGGGAATAGAAAGTTCCGGTGGGTGGCTCCGCCTTCCCCGGTGTCTGATCCTAAGTGACTTGGTTTGCGGTGGCCGCGCATGGGAGTAGGTGGGGGTCTTGAAAAGGTGTCTGTTAGTCGGGCTGGTGGATGGCCCCTGACCTCCTTGAGGTCTGATTGGAGGCTCTGGGGGACGTACTAGGGGTAGGAGGCAATCAAAGAGTCTATGGAAATGTGTTGGTTGCTGTTTCTTCTTGCGGGGGGGAACCGGGGGTATGGGTGAAATTTGTAGGAGTACTATGTGGGGGAGTTCGATTAGGGGTGGGGGGCTCTTGTTATGTAAAGTGTTGTTTTAATGAGCCTGGTGGGGGAGGATGCAGGTGGCCTGGTCTGGTGACAATGCTCTCTATCGTTCGGTTTCCAGGCGCTCAGGATTGTTGGGGGGCGGGGAGGCACTTGTTGCAGGGGATAGCCTTTTTGGGTTTGATGTTATGTATGGCAGGTTTTGAAGGATGTCACAGATGCTTGGGTACCTTAGGGATCATTTTTGGTGAGTTGACACAGCACACGGCATGGGGCAGTGAGGGACACCCTGCGGGGATTGGGGGAGTAGTTTCCTTTTATGATGGTTGGGGCGCCTCACCTACTGGCTGTGGGGTCCTTAAATGTAAGGGGTTTAAATTCCCCCACCAAAAGGTCTATGGTGATTAGGGAGTTTAATAAGCTCCAGCTTCACTTCCTTTTCTTACAGGAGACCCACTGGATTAAGGGTAAAGAACCAAAGCTTAGAGCGCGGACCATACAACACTTCTTGCATCTTCTTATGTTGCAAAGAAACGCGGCGCTGCGATTGTTGTGTCTTCTAAGGCCCATTTTACGCTCAGCGCTCCGACCAGGATGGTCGATATGTTATGATGAAGGGGGGACGATGACTTTGGTGTGTATCTATGCCCCAAATGAAGCACAAGATCTATTCTGGGACAGGATGAGGGAGAAGATTATGGGTTTCTCGGAGGGCATTCTCTTGGTGGGGGGAGATTTTAACAGGGTTCTCTGCCCCGACAGGGACAGGAAGTCATCCAAACCAGTTACTGACCTGTGTTCTCAGAGAAAATTGTCAGCCACCTTTTGTAGGGTCAATGGGGAGCTGGGGTTGGTGGATCCACACACTGCTGAGCCGGGCCACGACCCGCTCTTTACATACTACTCCAAGCCTCATGCAACGCTTTCCAGGATTGATGTTCCTGCAGGAACATGTGTCGGCTTTTGGGGTGGAAACTGTTCTGTGGTCTGACCATGACTTGGTTGTGGTCAGTTTGGGTGTTCCGCCTCCTCCTCCACCTGGAAGTCGATGGTCTTGCAATGATTCCCTCCTGCAGGATAAAGAACTGAGGCAATCCCTCCTGAGCGGCATCAAAGAGTATTTTGCCATCAATGATGGCGGAGGTGGGAGTCTCGGGAGTCTGGGAAGCGTTTAAAGCTACCATCAGAGGCACCCTCATGGAGATTGGCGCGCGGAGGAAGAGGGATAGAGCCAGGGAGAAGAAAAAACTTAGAGCGAAGATTGCCGCCATTCAGCCAGGTGGAAAGCTGAGGTTGCAGATGCTCCCGGGTAAATGGGTGGAACTGCAGTTGTTAAGGTCGAAGCTCTTCTGGTGGGCCAAACAGAGCGGAAGCTTGCCTTTGAAACAGAAGTATATGGAGCGGGGGGAGAAGGTGGACAGGATATTGGCTTGGAGGTTGAGGGAACTTAGAAAGAAGAGGAGGGTGGATGCCATCTGGTCCCACGAGGGAGCTAAGATTACCAGTGATGTTGCGATAGCGGAGCAATTTCGGCAATATTATGAATGTCTTTATTCCTCTGACTATACAGGGGACCGCACCGACAATGATCGGTTTTTAGACTCTCTTTCCATCTGCTGTCACCCCCCTGAGAGGGTTGATCCCTTGGAGGCCCCTATCACGCCACAGGAGATAAATGACACTATTTGATCTCTTGAAGGGGGCACTACACCTGGGGATGACGGCTTCACGGTTTGCTTTTTCAAAACATTCTGCTCTGTTCTGGCACCGTTCATGGCTAAAATGTTTAATGCGGCTCTTGATACGGGAGCCCTCCCACCATCTATGCTGTCTGCCCTTGTAGTGGTCCTCCCAAAGGAAGCGAAAGACCCCTCCCATTGTCAATCTTATCGCCCTATCTCGCTTCTTAACACTGATGTTAAAATCTTGGCCAAACTTCTTGCCAATAGACTGGCTAAACATCTCCTGACGCTGGTACATGGGGACCAAGTAGGTTTTGTTTCTGGTAGGCAAGGGGCGGATAATGTGCGGAAGGCGCTAGACCTTATGCATGAGGTTTCGAGGCGGGACACGGAGGCCTATCTTCTCTCACTAAACTCAGAAAAGGCCTTCGACCGTGTCGAATGGCCCTATATGGGTAAGGTGCTGCAGAGGTTTGGCTTACGGAGTAGGTTCTGTGGGTTGATCTCAGCCCTTTACAATGGTCCGGTAGCAAAGGTATTGGTCAATGGTACCATTTCGTCATCCCTGTCCCTCTCCTTGGGCACTCGTCAGGGGTGTCCTCTGTCTCCTCTTTTGTACACTCTGGTAATGGAGCCTTTGGGCTGCGGCGAGCTAGAATTCAAATTGTCTCTTTTCGCAGACGACATCTTGGCCTACTTGACTAATCTCCGTGACTCTCTTCCCCGTCTATTTGCTCTCATCAAAGTGTACGGCTCTTTCTCGGGGCTCAAGATCAACATATCTTAATCCAGCATCATGCCAATGAGTGCTGGTGATACGGAGACCAGAGGGAAGTCTGAGGTGCAGGGACTGAGAATAGAGCGGGAGTCCATCACATACTTAGGTGTATCCATCTCCAGGGACCCGGGCAAATTGTTTGAGCTCAATTTCTGTCCTCTGTTGGCGAATATCAGGAGGGATATGGTACGCTGGTCCCCCCTCACCCTCTCATGGTTTGGGCGCATGGTCACAATTAAAATGAATGTTTTGCCCTGGCTTTTATACCTCTTCTCTATCCGCCCGATTGTGGTACCCGAAGCCTTCTTTAGGGAGTTGCAGACCCAGGTTCATCGTTTCATATGAAATGGCACAAGGGCCAGAGTTAAGCTCTCAACCTTAACACTTCCGAAGGGGTGGGGTGGATTTGGTTTCCCAGATTTTAGGCTGTATTACAAAGCTGCTCAGCTACAAGTATTATTAGAGCATACGCGCGATGATATGGGGACCTCCTGGGCTTACATTGAGGACGTTCATACTCACCCAAAGAAAGTTAGAGAACTGTTGTGGGCCAGCCCTAAAGCCCTTCCCCTGTATCTCAAAAATCATCCAACCCTTGCCGTCTTGTGGGCGTCTTGGAAGCCCGATAGTGGCAACGAACAGCTCTCCTCCTGGCCTTCGCCACTGACTTCCCTCTGGGGTCCTCCTTCGATCTAGGCTCTAGGGGGTTTCGCAACTCCCAAGTTTGGTCAGACAAGGGTTTGGAGCGGGCGGGTCAGCTCTTCAGACAGGGTCTCTTCATTGAACATTCCCACCTGGCGGAAGCAATGGGGGGCAATTTGGTTTCTGTTTTTGAGTACTTGCGCCTTAAAGGAATCCTTACCCACCCTAGGTGGCTGTCCAGTCTGTCGCGCTCCCTTACCCCCTTCGAGAGGGTCATTACGGAGTCCACATCGAGGAAGGGTTCCCTATCTAGGATCTATAGCGTCCTCATCACAGCCAATCTGGAGGGTAGACAAACATTACAGCAGATTTGGGAGGAAAAGTTGGGCTTAATTCTTGAAGAGGCCGACTGGAGAGCGGTTTCTAGGTCCATTTTTTCGGGGTCCCTGTACACTTTGGCCATGGAGCATGGTTTCAAAGTGCTTCACTCTTGGCATCCGTCCCCCGGCCACCCTGGCTAAGATGTTCGAGGGTGTATCCTGCTGTGGCCCAGAAGGTGCTCTCAGCACGGCACCTGGTTCCATCTGTGGTGGGAATGTCCGGTCATTCAGGTTTATTGAGCTGAGTTGCTTAGTTGGATCAGGGACATAGTGGGTGTTGCCCCTTCTCTTCATCCTATGGAGATTCTCTTGAGTACCCCCACGCCGGATTCTGGGCAGTGTGCTTTTCCTAGGCTGGTTGGTGCAATGTTGAGGGTGGGAAGGCTTGCTCTCACCCAAAAGTGGAAGGTGAACTCTACTCCCCCCAAGACTGAGTGGCTTGCTAAGCTGTGGGCCATCTTTACTTACGAAAGTTTGTCGGATATTGTCAATGATGCAATCCCCTCATTTGTTCACGATTGGTCAGCGGTTCTCCTAAATAATGACTGTGCGGCTATGAGACTTAAATGCTGGAGTGTCATTGGGTCTTTGGGCCCCCTAGTGTCTTTTACTGTTACTGCATCTGTTTTTCTGGCTTCTTGGTGATTGTTTTGACCCCACTATGTCAATCACTGAGATCTGCTCCTTCTTCGTGTCATGTTCAGTGTTATTGTGCTATATACCCATTGTATGGTTACTCCTGGCAAAGTTAAAAGTGGGTGGGAGGGACGGGTGGGGGGGGGGGGTGAATGTGTTTGGGTACTCTTGTACTGTTTCTTATTGCTGTATTGGGGTGATGGGGTACCTGGTGTTCGGTGTTTGTTGGTTTGTTAAAATGCTTAATAAAAACAAAGTAAAAAAAATAATAATTAAAAGAGGACAGAAACTTCAAAATCCTGACGCATATGTACAGCTTAATGCCCATCTCCAACAGCAGGGGTTAGGGTTAAACCCAACACCATTAGTAAATGTAGAACACAACGCCATTCCAATATTGATGGATAACAGCGACCTCAGGAGTATCATTCTGGGCGCAGGCATCATTATTGGAATGGCGGTTGATAACTGACATTTTTCCATGGATCTAGGAAATGAACTAATAGGACCAATCCCCAATGACTGTTTTGACAATAACGGTGACAATGACATACCACCAGACAGGATTGTCACATGGCAAGGGGGGAATTTCCTGGTATACTCTTCCTGCCCTTACGGGGAGGAAGAGGTGACCTGTGACATCAGGCAGGATGAGGTTATATTCCAGGTCCACAATGACTGCCTCTCCTACAGGAAACCCTCTGTTCAGGTCCATACTCTAACCAGAGACCTCTCCACCCAGCTGGAGGAGGCAGCTGAGATAGCAAAACCCAAAGTCTCTCCAGGCTTCAGGCAAATGGTTGAAGAGCGGTTAAACCTAGCTGATGTCTGTGAGATTTCGGAGCAAAAGCAAAAGTTGAAACAGGTGTTCTTTGATTTTCCAGATATCTTTGCTGTGGACTCGTACGACTGTGGTTGCACTATACATAGTGCAACAATTCCCATGGACCCTGGAATGACTCCTGTGTTTGTGAAGCAATATCGTTTGTCTCTCTCATCCATGGAGTCCCTGACAGAAATCATCAAAAACATGGAGTCCCGTGGGATAATTCATCCAGTCCACAGCGCATTTAATAATCCAGTGCTGGGGATTTTAAAACCAAATGGCCAATGGAGACTCTGCACAGACCTTAGGGAGCTAAATAAATGGGTCCATATGTCCCGATGGCCTCTCCCCTACATTGACCAGGGGCTGGCCCAGATCCAGCGGTCAAAGGTATAGACTGCCATTGACCTGACAAATGGGGACTGGACCGTGCCTGTCAGTAGGGAGGACCAATACAAGCTGGCCTTTACGTTCGGGGGGCAGCAGTACACGTGGACCCGGACTCCCTTTGGATACATAAACTCTGGCAACGAATTAAACATCTTCCTACACAAGGCCATGCCCGACTTGGGTGAAAGGGGTAACCTGGCCTATGTGGATGCTGTCTTGATAAAAAGCTCAACTGTGGAGGAACACATAGCAGAAATCCGTTATGTTCTGACCCAGTTGAGGGTTGCCGGAGCAAAACTGTCCTTCCAAAAGGCACAGTGGTGCAGGACCCGTGTCAACTTCTTGGGACATGAAATAACTCCTGAGGGTCTCTGTCCCCAAGAGAAGAAAGTGGAAGCACTCCTAAAATTGAAAGACCCCACAACTCTGCGTGAGCTAAGAAGCCTCCTTGGACTGACTAATTACAGTAGGAAGTTCTTTGAGGATTACACAGAGATCACAAGACCCCTGATTCATCTGTTGAAGGGGGGAGTCAAGTGGGAGGGAGGGTCCACAACAAGCCGAGGCAGTAAAACAACTCAAAAGAAGTCTCTCACAAGGGCCTTGTCTAGCTTACCCTGTCAAAAACAAGGAGTTCTTCTTGGAAAAAGGTTCTCGAATACATGCTTGACAGCAGTATTAAATCAAAAGCATGACAAGGTCAATAAAGTCATCTCCTATGCAAGCAAGACTTTATCCTCTGTGGAGGAAACATTCAACGATTGTTAAAAGGCACTCCTGGCAACAGCGTGGGCATTGAAGAATTACAGCCCGTTGATCCAGGGGGAGCACATCATAGTGGAGATTCTACACCAGCCTTTGCAATACCTCCAAAGGGACAGAATCCAGGCCGGAAATGTGTGTAATTCCAGAATTACTTCCTGGATTCTGTCAATGCAAGGCTTTCCTGTAGAGGTCAGATATGACGAAAACAAGAAGAGTTCCCTTGCGCCAGAGAGACCTGTCTCGAGGACGAAAGTCTTAAAAAACCCAGGACAACATGGATGCATACCTGAATTCCCCGCACAAAGTCTTTGAAGAAGACAGGTGCCAGGGAATGCCCACAGTTTATGTGGGCGGGTGCTCCTATCATGTTGACAACAACGGGGGAAAGGAACTGGTGGCGGTGTTGGGAATCGCTGGGTGAATGATGCTCCGGAACCCTCCGATGGGTACACAATTGGTCTCCATAGTAGTCAGGTGGCAGATTTGATGGCAGTTCATCAGGCCATCCTCACTGCCGTCCAACACCAACTCCACGAGCTGGTCATAACCACTGATTCAGATTATGTCCGGAACGGGTTCGTGGAGCACCTGGTTAATTGGAAAACCAGAGGCATGCTATGTGCTAATAACAAACCGCTTAAACATGGCAATCTAATACAAAATATTGATGATCTGGTCACCTCTAATGGGATGACCATCTATTGGGAGAAGATCAAGGGTCATTCCAGAATAGAGGAGCCAGACAAAAAAACTGGAAATGACCTAGCCGATCAGCTGGCCAAAACCAGAGCCATCCAGGGGGATCTCCTTGAGATTGGGTCCCTCTTGAGGGAAATCGAGGTCACGGCTGTCACTAGGTCCCAGACAAATGCTCACAATGAACTCTCAACTGCCAGTGGAGTAAGGAGACCCCAGATGATGATTTAATCACGGCACAAAAAGGGGATCCAATTATTGGGAAATTTTATGAACACATTGAGGACCTTGAGAACTTTCCTCTGACGGATACCGATTACATTTTGGAAAGAGGACCTCAGGGTGTTGATAAGTGTCAAAAAATGTTCAGAATCTAAGACAGTTTGTTGGTAAGGAGATCCATCTCTGGCTATGACCAGTGGGTGGTCCCTACCTCATTCCGAAGCCTGATGCTTAGTCACACCCATGACATGGCAACAGCCGGTCATCGGGGGTTTCACACAACTCTAGAAATCGTGTGTGCACAATTTCAGCCAACTTCACTCACACACCGAGCTTCCCTCCAGAAGAGGGGGTTGACACTGCCCTGGTCAGATTTACAAGAAGATTTCATCGGGCCGTGATTCGCTCCTCTAGAGGGAACAAGTACATGTTAACAGTAACATGCTTGTTTACCAAATGGGTGGCATGTCTCCCGGCCCCAAACTGAAAGACAGAAACAGCAGCTGCCCAGATGATCAACCACATCTTCTCACGTTTTGACTTACCCCAAAGGATTGTGTCAGACCGAGGTAGTCACTTCACCAGTGAAGTGATGACAAAGCTGTGGGAGATACTTGGGGTAAAAAAGAAACTTTACATTGCATACCGCTGTCCTCTAGTGGGGGAGTTGAGAGGTACAATAAAAGCATTGTGAGCATTCTAAAAAAGTTTGTGGCAGATTCTGGTCCAAGTTGGGACATCCGATTACCGCTTGTCCTGATGGCCATCAGATCTACACCTTCTTCTGTGACCAAGAGGTCTCCATTTGAGTTAATGACTGGGCGAAGGTGCTACCTCAGCATCTGCTCTACAGAACACAAGAGCAGACACTGATAATAGCCTCCACAACACATGAGTATGTTGAGAATCTAAGAAAACACCTTCAACATGCTTTTGTGTACCCTCAGCGGAATCTGGAAAAATCTGCAGAGGTGATGAAGACTCAATATGACTTAAAAACAACCAAAAAAGGTATACCAAGTAGGAAACAGGGTCTACTTGTACAATTTCCAAAGGAACCAGACCACGGAGCGGACATTTTTACCGAGCTGGCGCGGTCCTTTCGAAATTATAGACAACCTTTCACCTGTCGCCTATAGAATCCGCATCCCCAAAGGAGAGTTGGCAGAGGAGAAATGGGTCCATATTAATCAGCTAAAGAGTTGTCACCCCAAACATACTTTGCGGCGGATTGAGGAGCCAAGAGAAAGTCAAATAGAATAGACATCTGGAGAATAAGAACAAGAAAAAGAAGAACCAGAAAGGAACAGGTAGGTTTATAGGTATAATTATTTAACAGGGAGTATTTTTCTTCATTGTCAGTACGAGAGGGATCCCCAAAAATTCTAGTAACACCAGTAGTTACCTGTGTCTTGTGAGTGATTATTTATCTTTATTGGCTAAGTACAGTAATGATCGCAATTCATGTGTGTCCCACTGCTGTCAACCTTCTGGGAAGGCAGCCAGTGGGAAAATGTAGTAACCAGTTCTTATTTATTCGCTAGATTCGTACAGGTTCCGCCCATTCATAGACCAAGGAAGACCCCCCCGGGGGAGCTGGAAAAGGAAAGATCAAAGAAAAATCTGGGTGTGTAGCTCCACACCACAAAGAAAGATCTAAGGGGAAGCTGTGGGTGTCGCTCCACACTCCAACGAGAGACAACGGGAGGATTGTGGCGTACCGTTCCCTGATGGAAGATGGACTCCACCTAATGAACCCCACTTTGCCCTACTGATGAACACCATGTTGCCCTACGCTCCCTCAACAATAAGTTTCAGAAGAGTCGGGGGTGGGGGGGATTTGTGGGACACATTGACCTACTCATCAGAATTCCCATCCATAAGCAAGCTGCACTTCAGCAATTAACAGCAAAATGGCTGCGCTGGCTCCTTGGAGCACCACTGCCGTGCACCAAAACTGTTTTTTGCAGCTACAAAATGATGGCTGTCCTGTCTTGCCAAGCACTTATTGGGCAAGTTGGAACAGGGAGCACACCGATAAAGCCAGCCAGTGCGTTTTCTTGTGTGCACTAAAGACGTGAAGTGAAAAGCAATGTTGCTCTGCTGCTTGCTAAGAAGTTCCCATTGAAAAGGGAATATTTTGCATTGAAAAGGATGCTGCCCTGAAACACCTTTCGTGTGCTTAACATCACACTTCTTTTATCAGTGAGAGCTAGCCATGCCCATCCATATTCAGATTGTGCTCCAGCAGAAGAGTGCATTATCCCTGAATGACAGGCTGTGTCAGACCAGATCTGGGAAATCAACAGAAGCTTTACTTTCAGCTGCATGGGAAAACGCTTGACTTTTGTGCTACAAAATGACAAAATAAACCCTTCAAAACAAACCCTAACTCTCTGTGCATAGGTCAATTTCAGTGGACCTTTGCCTTGAACATACTGATATGTGAGAGAAACTGAATATGGCTGCAAAACAATATTGGGAATGCAGATGGAAGAGAAAAAACGAATTTGAGAGGCACAGCCCAGCAGATTTCACCACGTGTCAAAATGTGCTTTTGCAAACAAGAAAATATCTGTTTTAAAAGTGTCATATTGAAGAAGGGCCTGTCCATGCCCAGCAATGTAAAGGGGATGTTTCTGGGAAACATATATGGGAAGTTATTTCAACAGGCTTACTTCTGATTCAGAACAAAATAAAATAAAATAAACTTTTAAAATATATTGGATGTCCTGTGAAATCAGCCCAAACAGGTTTTTCTGCCATGGCTCAAATGGCAGTTGGATGCTGAAAACAGGAGGGCCCTACCCCCAAGAGAAGCCACAGTAGATTCTGGGACACCTCCTGTTAATTATGCCCTTTGGAACTTTGAATGGACCAGGAGGCAGCATATCACACGCTCGTCAGACTTCTGTCTGTGCTCCAGGTTGACACAATAGATTCTGGGACGCCTACGTGTGAAAACTCAAGTAACACCTCCCCTGAACTTCTAATGGGGAGCTGTAACGCTTACCTTCGGCTCCGCGGGAACACCTCTACTACTCTTCTCGGGGTGCGTGGTTCTCTCACTACTTCCCTGTTCAGAGTTCTATGAGTTGAGAATCTGTGGAATTGAACAACCAGTCAACAATGGAATCTAAGATAACTGAGAATTGTCTCCTCACCAACCAACACTCCTTCCACTGAGTTCGCCCTGCTCACCTCTTATTATGTTTTGATGAGCTATCCGTCCTGCATCTGTGCAGGGGCGCAAGTCCTGAAGATGGGATTGAATGAAAGCGGGAAAAGGAACCAACTCGAAATGGAAGGGCTACGGGAGTACTAATGCCTCAGGAGGTAAGTTGTATGCTGGAAAAGGTTCAATAACAGAGACGCTGGGTGCCAAGAACATGAGGAGAAAATCACTCCTAATCTGAAGGGAATGTCACTGAAACATTTACTAGAGAGTGCGTTGCTCATACACACAATGTTAACCAGACACCTCTGTCAGGCAATGCACCAAGCCAATTATTTTCCTCCAATAACATCAGAGGGACTCAGGGAACCAACAAGGTGGGACTTTACATGTACTGTATGTTCCTACGTGTGTGTGAACCAACCATGTAAAACAAAAGCTGCTGTGACTAGACTGCCCAACTACGGAATAAACAATTAATGTGTTATACCACAGGCAGAGTAAATTCCTAGTGACACGAGCGACTAAAAGCTTGCTAACTAACCAAACAGGCTAACGAGAAAACTAGATGCCAAAATAATGCTTCACAAGAAACTGTAATTGCGGTGAGAAGAAACAACACGGACAGCTTCCCCTGTTAATTCCTGAAAGAAGAACGCTCCTCCTCACCGGACACTCGGAAACTGTGAACTGACGGAATTCAAGTGGGAACGAGCAAATCTACAACGAATGTGAACTGAGAGTGACACAGGCACAGGAATTTTCAATGACAAAAGGGAAAACTAAGGGCAAGAAATTCCTGTCAGAAACGAGCTGAGGTAAGCGTCCACTAACAGCAAGAGGATGTGAAGCGCAGCTCCACCGAGGGGAGGGGCTTAAATACTTGCGGAGCCTGTACTACTGGAATGCTCTGCAGGATTCAGGGACGGCCGCCGGGCGGCCATGTTGAGTAAAGCGGGATAGTCTGAATCAAAGTTGGCCACTGGGTTCGCCCTACTCATAGCCCAGGAATGATACACAGCAGCCCAAGACCTTTTGGGGGAAGAATTGGACTGCCATGCTCTGTGTGAAATATGTAACCTGCCTATGTAATTTGCCAAAAGGCCACAACTGTACACATGTGTGATTTATGTTAAGATTGAGTTTTGGCAAAAAGCACTTTGGGATGGCTTTTCACCTCATAAAATACAACCTCATAAACTGAGTCTCCTCCTTGAGGAGGCAATTAACTTAGGCTGACCTATCCGGTTCTTGGGGGTACGTCTTGCTTAGTTCTGCCCCACAACATACCCGGTGATGTCACCCGCTTTATAAAAGGGGTGGGAGCTCACAGGGACAGGAAACGCTCTCCTGAATTTCCAGCACCTGCGTATCCCGATATTCCAGATACACCTTTGCAAGACTCGCCAGGCCAAAGCATAGCTGATCCTATCCCAGCAAGGCCAAAGCATAGCTGGCCCTATCCAAGCAAGGCCATTGATCCAGAAACCCCACTAAAATCCCAATAACAAGGGGGAAAAGCTGTGGACCCTTTTGGGAGTATCCTGTGACCAGACCGGCGTTTTGCCCACTACCTGCATGCCCGCTGTACCCTTGCCATGCAGTGACCAGACTTGCCCAGCTGTTTGCTGTGAGGGGTGCCCGCCGTGTGGTGACCGGAGTTTTGAGTCCAGAACCCGGTTGACTGTCCCAAATCCCAACTCAAGTGCGGATTGTATTTCCCCATCCCATAGCAACAGATAGCCTATCCCATCTGGACCCTTTTTCTTTGTCCTACACTTTAAGTAATTCTATCCCTACCCTGATAACTTGTTTAAAACTGTTAGAATTCTCTTTGTACCTTGTCCTTGATCTCCAAGAGTTAGCGCTACTTTTCTCTTCATTTCTGTCTTGCATAGATCATAAGTCCCCAGCCATATTTTGATTAAATAAATTAATTTTCCATAACCAAAAGGGTTACACTGCGTGAAGGGTTACAACTGCAGTGTAACTTTTATATTCACGGGTGGCGTTCCTCTTTTCTAGCCAGTGTCTAAGTCTAGTGTAAGCGAAATGTGTCTTTTCTTTAAAACCGAGTGTCTCTCCTTAATTGCTTTATTTTACCAGAACGAAACCACCTTCCACCGTGAAAATCTCATCCAATTATCCAGCTATAGTCACTCTTTCACTTCTATATTGTACCTGTGATGTGCATTTATCACCCAGCCTAGAAACCGCATTCCGATTCTATGTATTTCATCCGTTTAAAAAAAAAAAACATTTTGACATTTAAAACTGCAAATGTGTATATTTCAAGGGGACGGAGGGTCGGATTTTGATTCTGTTTGCTGCCTCATATCCCTGATTCCCTGCTGCTTCTTTCTATCCACTCAGAATTTGATTAATTGGGGTTTGAGGGAACATTGCAGGGGGAAATCATAACTCTGGTGCCATCTATCCTAATTGAACAAGTGCTCCTATTCATTTGTCTTTTGGATATGTTCTTGTAGAAGGTTACACAAGTGTATTTCAGTAGTTTCATTGTAATTATCACCCCGCTATCATGACCACTGTTAGGGGGCACAAGTTGTGCCACAAGCAGGCTCCCACCAGAACCCGGAGGGCTTTAAAACCACTGCAAAAGGGCTCCTGGAGCCAGTCCTGGGGCCTTTGGCACCAGGCTCATATGTAGGAAGGAAGGGCTGTTCAAACTAGGTCCCATTTATGTACATGGGCCTTTAAATCCAACATGGAAGCACCCACACAGTCTAGTTCTAAACACCAAGCCATGCGGTCTAGTGTTTTGGGTGTGGCAGGCCTGGAACTACTTCCTGGTACTACTTTACCTGGGCTATGTAAACCACACCCTGACTGCAGAACACGCTTCGTGTTATTCTGCAACCAGCAGCGTGATGCTCACCGTGTCCAGCTCCTGGTCTTCAGCATTTTCCTGTAGTCCTGCAAGAACAAGAACAAGATTATTCAGTTTTACCTGAGAAAACACCATCCAGCACTCAGCATCTCAACCGGGCTGCAATCTGTGGAAACCAAGAGAAGAAGAAACATCACTCACCCATGAGTACTAGTTTAAGGACTTCCGGCGAACCGCTACCACAGCTGCTGCTCCAACATCTCGACCTGCAATAACGAGAAAAGGAAAAACAATATTAGAACGCGCGCGCTTCCAAAAACATCGAATTCCATCAGTCTTACCTGAATTCCATTGCGCTATGCTGCGCTTCCATCCGGAGCACCACGGCAACATCTGCAAAGGAAAAGAGACATATTCAGGTTTGCTTTCAATATTAAACAACCTCACAGCACTGTACCTACCTTAACGGATTCCAGGGGCCTGTTTTTCATCGCGCTCTCATCCACTCGCAGCACCACAGCGGCCTGTGAGGAGAAGAAGAAGAAAACACAGGTTAGCTTTAAAAGACAATAAAGGCGCTGCACTTTGCGCTTTCTCTTACCTAGAAACGTGCCTCTGCATCCGGCACGCCAGCATCAAGACCTTCGCACCTGAAAAGGAGATAAAGACATTAACGAATTCCCACCATAAACAGAACAAAGACTTACAATTAACAAACCTACCTGCCTACCAGCAGATTCGGGGTCACAGCAGGCCTGGGCCCAAGGAAGGCATACTGCCCCAGTGAAGCAACTCGGGCAGCTCGCAAACAAACGTTAAGTGCCTTTGCACAAGAAAGGCAGGACAGATAGCTCACCCTACAAATAACTAAGGTAAGAAAAGAACCCAGTGGGAAGGGAATCGGTCAGAGGGAGGTGAGAGATTCACCCATTAGAGTCAGTTGTCACAAATCCTCCCTTCTGTAATTGCAGATTTATTATTCAGCACTGGGCAACTACGCATCCAGGGTTCCAGATCTCAGAGCCTTCCAGACGCCCTGGGGATATCAGGTGAGCGTAACAGAACACAAAGCCTTTACACCTTAGCCACGTGGGCGTCATTGAGACATCTGAAACTGATCAGTTAGCCCAGCTTTTGGGACAATTACGCGCCGAGGTACACGCAGCCCGGCAGGAAACCAATGCCTTAAGACGAGAGTTAATAGTCACAAAAGACTGTACTGATGAACTAAGCAAACAGCTACTACAAACACAGGCGGGGCAGGCTCCATTGCCCGGATTCGCCCGATCCGTCGCTACACCATCATCAGTCAATCCAGTACAGATAACGTTGCTGGGAGCAGTACCCCTGGCACCACCAGAACGGTTTAATGGAGACCCCAGAAGGTATGCAACATTCATGGACCAGTGCCGCCTCCATTTTCTTTGTAGGCCTGGGGCTTTCCCAAACGACCAGGCGAGGGCGGCCTTCGTGTTATCATATTTGAGTGGAAGTGCCGCAGACTGGTCGGTACCTTTAGTGAGCCGGGATGACCCATTACTGCAGAACATCTGGAGATGGAAAAGTTATTTGCTCTAGACTTGCATGCACAAGCTCTTGATAACGAACTCCTGTCCCTCCGCCAAGGGAATCAAGATCTGCTCACTTATATTGCCACCTTTAATAGACTGGTTGTAGAAGTGGGGTGGCGAGAAGATAAAAGAACCATGTTGTTTCATCGGGGCCTACGAGGAGACCTGAAGGATGTCCTTGCTCAAGTGGTAGACCCACCTAAAGATTGTGCATAGTTTATCAACCTGGTAGTTCAGTTGGACCACAGATTACAGGATCGAAGAACAGACCGAAGTAGACTCGAAAATCGTGCCATGTACGTACGTTCAAAAGATAATGTTCAACATCCATCAGAAAATACCACAGAACCCATGAAGATTGGAGGAGTACGACTCCCTTTAACCAAGGTTGAAAGAGACAAGAGGAGACAGCTACAGTTATGCCTATACTGCGGTAAATCGGGTCACTACCTCAAAGAATGCTCAGTGAAACTTCCAAGGAAGGTGGTAGGCGCTACAGAGAAAGAAGATGATGGAAAGGAATCGGAAAACTACCAGGCCCGGCAAGCATAGAGGTCCGCTTGTCGAGCGAGAAGGTTGAGTCACAGACCTCACATTTCGCCCTACCAGTAACCTTGATCAATCACCAACGACCGTCACGGATGCATGCTATAGAGGCATATATAGACAGCGGAGCAGTTGGTAATTACATAGATCGAGATCTGGCAACAGAAATGGGACTTCCCTTATGCACAAAACCAACAACTGAAAAGGTAACTACTGTTGATGGTACAGAAATTGCTTCGGGACCAGTAACCCAATGCACAACAGAATTAACCCTTCTGTGTCAGGATGGACATCAAGAAGCAATCACGTTTGACCTCATCAAAGCCCCTCAGTTTCAGTTGATCTTAGGGATGCCATGGTTAGTAACTCACAATCCCCACATAGACTGGCCTGCAAAGAGACTGACCTTTTCTGACAAATGCGCCCACGCTTGCTACCCGAAATCTATACCACAGCCAAACCTGAAATCTGTTCAAGGAATAGCATCAGGGATCGCAGAACCAATGGACACCTTACCAAAAGAATATCAGGATTATCAAGATGTTTTTCACAAGGAACAGGCTAACACATTACCGCTATATAGGCCCTATGACTGTCAGATCGCCCTGAGACCTGGCGCACAGGTTCTTTGTGGTCGCATTTATGCACTTACGGAAACCTAGTGCATGTCCCGGGAGGATAGCTCAGCAGCAACGTGTTTGCCTTGGAAGCAAGACGACATGAAGCAACACAGGTTCGATCCCCGGGTCCGCGCTTAGAAACCTCTGGGTGTTTAATAAGAGTGATATAAATACGTAACTAAGACTAAAAAAAAACAATTACGCAACATAAAAAAAACTATTCCTGTAACAGCGCCTCGATGCTCGCGGGCTGTGTAAGCGCTATAAAAAAATGCAAATAAATAAACCGAAAATCTCCACTTGAAGTCCCATCTGGATCAATACCTGGCTAATGGGTTTATCCGCCTGTTAAAGTCACTGGCAGCCTCTCCCTTATTCTTCGTACCCAAGAAGGAAGGAGATTTAAGGACTTGCATCGATTACCGCGCACTTAATCAAATCACAGTAAAAAAAATGCTACGCTTTGCCTCTTATCCCGGAACTGTTGGACCAAGTCACGGATGCCCGAATTTACACCAAACTAGACCTCAGAGGAGCATAGCACCTTGTACGTGTTAAGAAAGGGGATGAATGGAAAACCGCGTTTCGCACCAAGTATGACCGGTACGAATATCAGGTAATGCCTTTCGGGCTCTGCAACGCTCCCGCAGCATTCCAATACTTCATGAATCATGTATTACGGGAATTAATCAATGTCTGTGCCCTGTTCTATATTGACGACATCCTGGTGTATTCCCCCTCAGAAAGAGATCATGTGGAACATGTTCGCTCAGTCCTTGCAAAACTTCGCCAGCACAAACTGTACGCTAAACTCGAGAAATGCTCCTTCCATGTCACCGAAGTCGAGTTCCTCGGTTTTGTTCTCTCGCCAAAGGGAGCCAAAGGGAGTCAAGATGGATTCACACAAAGTAGATGCCATCCTTAATTGGCCGTCACCTTCTTCACTTAAAGGAACCCAAAGCATGCTCGGCTTTGTGAATTTTTATCGCCAATTTATTCCAGATTTCTCACGGATAGTCCACCCAATCACATCGGTACTTAGAAAAAACAACAAAAAATTCCAATGGCGGAATAGGCCTTTCAAGAACTCAAGAAAAGATTCACCTCCGCACCAATTTTATGACATCCTCACCCTGATCTCCCCTATGTAGTGGAAACTGATGCTTCCAGCGTAGCAATGGGAGCAGTTCTCTCTCAAAGAGATCCAGAGACAGGCCAATTACACCCCGTGGCTTTTTGGTCATGTAAATTCTCACCACCAGAACTTAACTATGCAATTACAGACAAAGAATTGTTGGCAATAAAATTAGTCTTCAAAGCCTGGCAGCAGTATCTATTAGGTGCCAGACATACCATCACAGTAATCACAGATCACCGAAACCTTCAATACCTAAAGTCAGCAAAAGCCCAATCGTCACGACAGTTGCGGTGGGATCTATTCTTCGCAGAATACGATTACGTAATAACATACCGACCGAGAGTTCGGAATGGGAAGGCCGATGCCTTGTCTCATATGGGTGTTGAAGAGAAAACGAACAGTACCCTGGACCCTGTTGCCATCATCCCAAGTGATAAACTACTGGGACTCACCACCACATTGACTCTGAGTGAACTTCAAGATAAGATTTGAACCTTAATGAACCCCGAGATCTTGCAGAAATGGAATTCCCAAAATGAACATCACACGGTTCTGGATGGATTACTCTACTACAGGGAACGACTATATCTACCAAGTAAAGATCTGCAAGAATTGGTCATGTCTGGTTATCACGAATCCCTGATCGAAGGCCATCCCGGAATTGCTGAATCTAGCCAAGGTTAAATGGAATTATTGGTGGCCAACCTGGCGTAAGGACATTGCTCGATTCGTTCTATCCTGTGGTATATGTGCACAGAATAAATCACAAAAACAGAAACCAGCTGGCCTCCTACCCCCACTGGATATTCCACCGGCTCCCTGGCATACTCTTTCTCTTGATTTTATTACAGACTTACCTCCCTGTCAAGGTTTTAATACCATTCTGGTGGTTGTAGACCTTTTCTCTAAAATGGCACATTTCATTCCATTCAAAGGACTTCCTAACGCTACCGGTCTGGCAAAAGCATTTCTTGAACAGATTATAAAACTGCATGGTTTCCCCTCAGTCCTAATCTCAGATTGTGGAAGCCAATTTGTATCCAACATGTCGATTATCCACTAGCCATCACCCACAAACAGATGGACAAACAGAAGGAACAAACCAGACGTTAGAACAGTATCTACGTTGCATGCTGCATCAAGTGGAAGAGAATTAGAAAGAGTTGTTATGCATAGCGGAATACGCATACAATAACTCCATACACACCAGCACGGGACAAAGCCTGTTCTACACAATATACGGAAGACATCCACGTACCTCTGAACTAGACTCCCCCACGACCTTGGAAATGCCAGCGGTAAAGACTCCACACACAAGCATAACCCAAGCCTTCAAAAGGGCAAATAAACATTTACTGCAAGCCAAAGATAGACAAAAATAATTCTCGGACCGGCATCGAAAGAAAGCTCCCGATTACCAAGTTGGAGACGAAGTCTGGTTGGCATCAAAACATGTGCCCATAAAAGGTACCCAGATCTTTCGTCCAAGATATCTAGGACACTATACCATCGAATCGGTGATAAATCTGGTGGCCGTCAAGTTAGCCTTAACAGCAAGCATGCAAATTCATCCGGTGTTCCATGTGTCACTTGTAAATCCTGTACAACCAGGAACCCGAGTCTTAACACCATCAAAACCTGTGCTAGTTAATGGAGAGCCTGAATTTGAAGTTAAAAACATCCTGGATTCAAAACGTACCAGATCTAAGCTATACTATTTTTTTTTTCCTTTATCAAAGCAATGATTTTTCAAAATTCTGTAATGTCGCGTTTCGTTTCTTGTGGCTTATATCATTTTTTTAATTTTCTTTTTGCCTTGTTCCGTTAAGGTTTACTTTTTCGCTGATCCTGCATAACCAGGCCCTAGCCGAATTAGTCGAGAGTCTGTTTAGTACATTCGTCAAGAGCAGCCCTTAAGATTTTCACAGTTGCTAGGGACCAGGATGTTTTTGTGCCACTCAAAAGGTGACTCCACCATACTTCTTCTTCATAAAGAATGCTTGATTCATTAGGGGTCCAAGATACGCTGTTCTCCATTTGAGGGTCGATGGACATCGCCTCAGAAGGTGTTTCACCGATTCAATTTCAGATTCGTCTTTGCATTGACGGCAATGATTTGTTGGCAATAGGCCTCTGACAGCCCGAATTTCATTTGTCGGGAGTACGTTTAGGCGTGTCCTTAGAAAGGTGAGTCTCAGAGCTTTATCTGGGAAACTTTTAAGGATTTTGGCAGTGAAGTGCAGTTTTTTGGCCTGAAAAGGTAAATGGGCCAATAGCTTGTTTTTCTCAGCTGAGGCTTATGTTTCGATCCAGTCCGCCTGGTCCATTTTACGTTTAACTTTTGTTGGGTTCTGTATCAAAACCTCTTCAGAGCATGCAATGTTGACCAAAATGGCATCTCTGCTTGGCGGCCCATGTTGTTAACGCGTTGCAGCCTCCGACCTTCATTTCCATTTTTATCATGTTGTACAGTGGGGGAGATTCCGGCATTATCACTTTTCTTAACAAAGCCATTTCTCCAGCTTCGTTTGCTGCTTTCAGAGAGAGTAAACCCAATTCTCTTCTAATTGCCGAAATGGAAGTTGAATTGGGAAATTGAAGGACCTTGCGCCAAAGGTAACCCTCCAGATTTTGCCATATTGTCGAAGGGATCGTTGGCATACACCAGACTCGGCACAACTTTTCCCTTATAGAACTTTAGTACTGGTAACAGCGAGAAACAGCCGTATTTCCTGTCTATTATACGTGCCTGCGTGGTAAGTTTTCATGTCTTTTCCCACAGGTGTTTTTGCATCATTGTCTCGCCTTTTGAGCTATCCACCATCACGCACAAGTAATTAAAGTCTTTAACTACTTCGATGTTTGAGTTTTCAATGTGCCAGCCGAGGGTCTTTGTCTTCTTTTTCGATGGTTTGTCTAGAATCAAGATTTTCATTTTTTCTTTATTTATCTCCAAGTAGTTTTGTTTTTTTATATATATTTGGCCAAGTTGTTCAGTTGTCTTTGAAGGCCAATTGCAGTCTGATCTAGAAGAATAATGTCATCAGCGTATAGTAGGCGGGCCACTGCTGTTGGACCAATTTTGGGCGGGAAGGATCTTATGAGGCTGTCGTCCTCTTTGTAGTCGCCCAAAAATGAAGTAAACAGGGCCGTGGCAAACGGGCAGCCCTGCTTTACCCCTCTGTGCATTGGAATTTCCTCAGACAGCAGACCTTTTTGGTTTAGCTTGACTCTCATGGTGGTCGCGGTGTGCAAGGCCTTGATTGCATCGAGTATTTCTCTCGGACAGTTCCAGTGTTCCAGTTAAGACCAGAACATCTCTCTGTTTGGTCAAATGCTTGAGTTAGATCTATGAAAGCCAAGAACACCTTCCCTGACCCTGTCATGTTTTTTATGATACTGAGTATCATAATGTTGACTGTCGTTCCGGAGTTTTTCATAAACCCCGCTTGGAAGGGGTCGGTGCATGGAGCGGTTTTTGGCCATTTTTGGAAACTCCTTAAGAGAAATGAGCCATAGATCTTTCCGATCATGTCCAGCAGCGCGATGGGGCGGTAGTTGCCAGGATCCGCCCTATATCCTTTTTTGTAAGTTGGAGCGACTACGGAGGAGGAGGTCCAGGACCTTGGAATCGATCTTGAAAGGAAGCAGTTTTAAAAAACTTGGCTGATGAACGTGGGCCATTCTGCCGGGTGATTTCTCAGATCTATGTTGGTGATTCCGTCTGGGCTTGGAGCTCTGGAGTATTTTAGTCTCCTTATGGCCGTCTCAATGTCATCTTTACTTGAGAAATCTTCCCAGTTGATTATTTCGGGGTCCTCTTGAATGGTGATCTTCTTTGGCAAGGGGGGCTGAAATATGCTGATGAAATGGGATTTCCAGCTTTCCTCCGAGACACTGTTTAACGCTGTGAGAGTCGACGCGCAGCCAATCTTTTTGATCAATTGCCAAAATGCTTCAGAGTTTTTATCTGCTAGCTTTCTCAACATTTCCTCAGAGTCTTGCTGATAAAGAAAACATCGATGGAATCTTAACCAGGATTTGTACATTTTTTGTTTGTCTAAATAAGCTTTCTTTAGACAATCAGAATTGGCATTTGCAACCTGTCTCTTTAATTTCCTCAAGTTTGGATGTTTCATCACCAGCTCCTTATCATACTCATGAAGGGGTTGTTGATTTCCCCTTGGTATATTCTGCAAATTTGAATAGTACGGTAGTAATAGAGGTTGGTAGTCAGTTGGGGATGTAAACCCTCTCTCCTTCCTAGAGAGTTGAGTGGCGTAGTTTTTTGAAAGTTCTCTGATTCTTTCCGCCGTTAATCTAAGGCGGTTTCCTTGCGCAGTTGTTTCAATTTCTTCGGCATTTGAAGTCTCAGACTGCTCTCAGTGGTCCACGCGATTTTAAGGATATTGTGATCGCTGGCCTCAGCCCGTATGACCTCAAAGGATGTAATCAGGCTAAGCATTGTTTCTGATGGGAAAATATAGTCAATTGTCCCTTTTTGTGAGCCTCTTTCCCATGTCGGAATGTGGCAAGCTGGGGGAAGAGACTGCTTGATGTTATGGAGGTTTCTGGAGTCCATGAGCGATTGCCATAATTGTCCGCGAGATTCTGCCTGGAGTTTATGGCGTGGTGGATTGGTGCTTGAAACTCGCCGCGAACATTTAGCGTTCAAGTCTCTGCTTATTATTATTAGAGGTTCATCCTGGTCTGCAATAATTCCGTCGATCTCTGGTTCAATGATGTTTAAACATTTCTTGTCCGAGATGGCCTGAGGGTTCAATAGGTTGTAATTATAGCGAGTCAGGAGGTTGCGGTGGGTTGGGAGGGAAGGGCAGGTCGCTCCCACTTCACTAGTACTGCTAAGTGGCTCTGAGTGGAAGCAAGGCGTTTTTGAATTGACAGACCAGAGCCTGATAGGACCGCCACTAAGAGTCCAGCCGAAGGGCGGCCCAGTCAACCTTTAGTTGCTGGAGAGACCACTATAGAAAAGCCATCTATTGCTGGGGTATCGAGGAGCCACGTTTCTTGTAGTGTTATAATGTCGAAGTCACCCAGGTTGACATCTCCTAATTTTGTTAAGTGGGTGTGTCCCCTGGTATTCCAGGACATCATTTTGAGATCCACAGTAGTTTGATTCTTCTCAATGTAAAATCCATTTGGGTTTGTAGGATCTGCGATTTTTGTCGTGGTTTTACTAGGTAGTGTTGGTTGCTATTTGCTCGTTAGATTCGCCGTGGTTTTCGGAAGCCACGCCAAAAGTTGTTTGATCGGTGCAAATATTGACGAGTTGTTGCGAGAGGATACGGGTTCCGAATGAGCGAGAGCTTGATGGTCCTTATTGGTAGGTCTCTGGGCTCTCGTTGTGGCGGGCCGGAATAAACCGGGACTGGCGTTGTTCATTTGAACATCTTGGATTCCACTTGGCAAACTCAAAGGATTATGGGGGGCTTTTCTGTTTGCGAGCTTGGTCTGGATTTGATTATCGGTGGTAGCTTGCGTTTGGTTAATGCCTGGTTTGTGGCATTGAGAAAAATTTCACTTGTTGGCCTCTGTTTTTGACCTATAGTGGGGCTTCGGGGCTTCCCTGTTAGGCAGAATCCTGTGCAGTGCCCTTAGGGACCACTACAAACAATTAAGACCACAGGTGTCAATACAAGTTTTACCTTTGTACAAGCCTGTACTACTATGTCAGAATGATAGCAGTGGCGGAGCAGCCAGGCCTATCTCAAGAGTATATGAGCAGTAGCAGAGATTACACAAAGGGACCACAATTACTGTGACTCAAGCAAATACTGACTCAAGGTTTCAGGTAAAAAATATAAGTACATTTATTTTGAAACCATTTGTTATAAACACAATACTTCTATTAAACTCAAATAAAACCCACATATTAAATATACTACAACTAACCAATTCACTTTGTACAGTAAGTCTCATGGTAAGTACTCTGTGTTGAATGAACCGGTGTTACGAACAAAACACGTTACCGTGAATACGATTGCGATCACTTTTTGACAGTTCGGTCTACTAAAGAAACAAGTACCTGTGACATGGAATGCTACCGGGGCAAAAAAAACTTAGCACCTGAGATACCCAGAGGGAGTTGGAGGCATAAATCACAGGCAATACTTTGGTTAGGTAGGCAGAATCAAGAAACACTCAGAGACAGGAGTTCAAAAGTCAAAGGGCCGGAGCAAGGGTCGAAAGACACCGGGGCCTGTTGCCAAAGATCACACAGTCAGACAGTTCACGATTCAACGTAGCCAAAAGTACTTCGATATTGTCAATGTTCGGAAGCAAAAGTTATAAGAAGGAGGGAAGACAAGGGCAAGCCTTAGAAATGAAGAAAAGGGATTCACCCAGTTTCCTCAAGTAGAACACAGTACCTTGTTCCAATGGTGCAGCTGGTTCCCTGGCAGTTGTTCCTGTTGGTTTCCCGCAGACCCACGATTCCTGGAGCTTCGTTGTGAAGGAGGACGTCTGAAGGGGGTCTGCACCACACAGAGATGAACCCGGCAGCAGCGACGATGAATAAAAGGTGCGCGCCTTAAAAAACAGGAGAGGCTCTTCAGGTGGCTATCCGGACCACTTCCACTGTGGAAGATGAGCTGGTTATCCCCACCAAACTCAAGGGAAGAGGACTCCGGACTGGATCTTCTCCGAGTCGTCGAAGGGAAGATGGCTCAGGACTGCAGCAGGGCTTCACCGCGACAGGGTAGTTGCAGCAGCCGTCGTTCTCTCCGCTTCTCTTCGGTTCCTTGTAGTTCCAGTGGTGACTCTCTGACTTCTAGCCCAAGAGACCTGCCTTTTATGCGGAAAACCCCCATTTACACAGCCTGGCTGTCAATCACCCAGCAGGGGGGTTGTCCAGCCCGGACAACTACCCTGGCCAATCATGACAAAGTGCGACTTGGGTTTCGTAGGATACCCTGTGCAGGGGGCGACTACACCCCTCCCTCACATTCAGCCCACCTAGACACCCGGGGGCCTTGAGGAGGGCTTCTGAGCAGAAGCCTGCCAAAAGACAGTAAACAAAGAAGGCGAACCTAGTTTGCTGCGCAAAGTAAAACACAAGTACTTTAACAAAAAGAAATGGCGAATAAACCCAACCAGAGCCAAAAGAAAGACAATTTGGTCAAGCGGGTTTATGTTTGAGGCTAATATAATAGCCAAGAACAGTACCACATTTATCTAAAATAATTGCGGTAGAAAAGTTAGGGTAGATACCACTGCCACCAGCCAAGTCTAAATGTTAAAAGAGCTAAACAATGCTCTAGGAGGTACAGATAAAAAGGGATACGAGTTAACCCTTTCCAGTACTCTATGGAAGATGGGGTGTACTGGATCTGTGGTAGATTGACTAAGTAAAGTTAATGGTAGCTTTAGCCTTTTCTGGGGGACGGTAGTCGCCTCAGAAATGGGGTAGAGGGAAGTCTCAAAGACAACCATGTGTCACGGCACTGAAGGTGCTGTGTGACAGACCAAAAGAAGATGGCTACTGAAGTGGTGTACTTCAGAGTCCACAATCACAAAAACAGGTGGAAACACATAGCAAAACACAGGTAAGAGGGGGGAAAAGCTCTCACTCTTACCAAGTGGAAAAAAAATAAACTCCAGAAGTCCAGCAAAGCTAATGGGGGACTCACTAGGTGAGGGAAATTAGCCATAGATGAGAATTCTCCCTAACAGTCCCGAATTCAGGTTGTTTGTTCACCTGTTGTCCCTGTCATCTCTGTGACATAGTAGCCCCTTTTGAGGAGGTCTGCCTCTCCTTCTTTGGTCGGCCGGCCAAGGGCGTTCGCTCTGACATGTAAGTAGGCCTTCGCCTTTTGGTCTTTGTGGTATGGCTCGACTAAGATTAAATCATCCGTCGTCAGGTCTTTAAAGTCTCTAGCGTGTTTCAGGACTTTTAGAAAAGTTCCCCTATTCAGGGTTATTGCCTCAGAGTTTTGCAGGATCTGCTCTAGCTTGAAAATATTTGTCGGTGTTAGGCGACGCTGACTGGTGACTTTTGGAGCAGTGGGCTTTGCCCTGTGGGGGCTACTCTGCTTCTGTGGCCGAGTTTCTCTCGTCCTCCTGTCCGAAGTGCGTCTTTCTCTGCCCTCTTCTTTATCTCTATTGGATAGATCCATGCCTTTATAATGTCTTTTTGGCGTTGAGTGGTGGGTTATAAGAGATTCTGGGCCTCTCGGGTATCTAGAATAATTTACACGATTCTCGACTTGACACAAGTTTTTTTGAAACTGGAGAGTCGACGTGATTGGATTTGATGGTCAGAGGTTTTCTCCTGTTTTTCCAGTTCTGGTGCTGAGAGTCACTCAGTGGTGATGTGTGAAGAGTAATGTTCATAAAGTTTTCATCTCTCATAAAATCCTCGGCAGTAATCGGAGATTGTTGTTCAAGGGCCTGTGATGGGTTCCTGGTGAGGCAGGAACACTGCGTAGGAGACCTGGGTGAGCCACAGTTCTCAGTGGCTTTTTTTCGAGAGATCCATCTTTCCAAAAGGCGAAGCAGCCCCATTTGCCACTGTTAGGTAAATCTTGGCGTTAAGTGGAGAAACTGCCTGAGTAGAGACCTAGTTTGCGTTTGTCAGGTTTTGCGATGGACCAGCTTTCAGCCCCTTTTGTAGTGGGCAGGGTTTGTTACCCCCCTTCTGGCACCCTACGAATGTAAATAGGTGAGTTGGATCGGTCTTTTGCTTGTTTTGCTGTTTTTTTTGTTGTTTTTTTTGCAGGTCAAAAAGATTTCCACTAAGGTTGGATTTTTCTGCCACTTGTTTTTGGGGCATCTGCTGGTTTTCTTTGGAAAAGTTGAAGTCTGTTTGTGTGGCAAAGTCTGTTGAGTCTTTGATGACGATTGATCGAGATAAGGGTGCCCCTGTGGGAGGGCAGGTCCATGAGGGAGCAGCCAAGATTTTATTGTACAGTTCGCTGTCTACTTTTTCTTTGGCTATGACATACTCCTCCAGGTAAGTCAATTTGGTGTGTCATTGCAATTAGCGTTGTCTGGTCCTTCAACGTATCGTTTAAGACCTCATACAGTTTTCCAAAGGGGGCAAGCGCAATTGTTATAGCAGACATCAGTGTTGTCAGATGAGGTTTTTTTGTCGGAGTGTCTTTCGGAACGTCATCGACTTGTTCTCCGGTTCTACTTTTTCTTCAGGGGTGTGGCTTGCAGAGGGACCTGTGGGTGGATCGCTTGTGCTGGGTTCTTTAGAGACCGCTGTTCCTTGGCCGTGAAAAAAGAAGGCCCTGGGTCGGGGTGGATTTTTGATGGCGTCAAGTGCAGTGGGGCGTTCTTCTCCTGGACCGATAAGTCAATTGATTCCAACATTGTGGAGTTTTTTTGGTGGCCTCTCAGGACTGGTTTTTTGGTGCGGAACGACTGCCTCACGTGCTCAGGGTCATTTGGATTTACTGCAGGAAAAGGCAGCACTGCGATGGAAGAAGCTTTAGCTAGAGATTTCCTGGGCCCCAGAGGGTCTTCGAAAGAATTGATAGAAGTGGCTTTCTGGGTCAGAGGAGGGGTGGAAATGTGGGGCTTTGGAGGATGGTTTCCTGGCAGCAGGGGCGTTTCTATGAACGATCCTGTTTTTATTTGGATTAAAAGGGGTTTTGCAAGCTTTTGGGCCAACTGGGAGGTCTATGGTGGCATCCAACATTTCTGCATCAGTCAATTCTGCTAACACGTCGTATTTTCTTTTGCCTTGTCTGGCAAAGTATTCTTTCAAGGAGTTACATATTGATGATTTTGACAGGAGCTTCACGGAAGGTTTCTTTTGTTTTTGGACGGGCGGACATACTGGTCTTTTCCTTTTTAAATGTATTTTTTGATTGCTTCTTCGTCTATTTCTGATTTTACTTTTGTTCTGGGGTGTTATTGAAGAAATAGAGGAAGATGCCGGAGGATCGGCACATATTTCTTCCAGGGCTGAAACTTCCTGGTTAATGTTTTCTGGACGGGGTGCAAGCCCCGCTCTTCCTCCATCCGGGAGCATGGCCCCGCCTCCAGAGAGCTCCTCGGCACCGCCCCCTTGCGGAAGCAGAGCCTCACTCTCGGCCGCGTGTATCAGAGCCCGCACTTCCCTTTGCTCTGATGACTTACACGGGCTGAGAGGGGCTTCCCACCCGCGCTCCCAGAGCCGCAGGGCGGATGACACGAACATACCTGCTCCCCCGCAGCCGTAGGGGGAACCAGCCTGGTCGGGCAGACCCGGCGACCGGGTCACGGACTTCGCCGCCGACGTGATCAAGGTAGGTGGCGAGTTGCTGGGTGTTTTACTTTGGCTTTCTTTTTGCGGGGCTGAGGTCTCCGCGTCCCAAGGACCCATAGGCGTGTCCTCACAGTCCACCCTTCGGTGGGCTGCACTAGGGGCCTGCCGGGAATGGGACGGGACTCGGCAGCTAACTCCGCGCTATACTATTTAGTGGACTGGAAAGGGTATGGGCCTCAAGACAGAACTTGGGAACCAAGTGAACATATTCACACACCACGTCTGATTAAGAGGTTTCACCTGAATAACCCCACCAAAACCAGGCCGGACAGGAAGGATACCATAAGAGGGGCCTTGGGGGGGGGGGCAGGGGGAGTGCTGTCATGACCACTGTGAGGGGGCAAAGTTGTGCCACAAGCAGGCTCCCACCAGAAACCTGAGGGCCTTAAAACCACTGCAAAAGGGCTCCTGGAGCCAGTCCTGGCACCTTTGGCACCAGGCTCATATGTAGGAAGGAAGGGCTGGTCAAACTAGGTCCCATTTATGTACATGGGCCTTTAAATCCAACATGGAAGCACCCACGCAGTCTACTTCTAAGAACCAAGCCATGCGGTCTAGTGTTTTGGGTGTGGCAGGCCTGGAACTACTTTCCCTGGTACTACTTTACCTGGGCTTTATAAACGACACCCTGACTGCAGAACACACTTCGTGTTATTCTGCAACCAGCAGCGTGATGCTCACCGTGTGCAGCTTCTGGTCTTCAGCATCTTCCTGTAATCCTGCAAGAACAAGAACAAGATTATTCAGTCTTACCTGAGAAAACACCATCCAGTACTCAGCATCTCAACCGGGCTGCAATCTGTGGAAACCAAGAGAAGAAGAAACATCACTCACCTGTGAGTACTAAGTAAGGACTTCCAGTGTACCGCTACCTCAGCTGCTGCTTGAACATCGCGACCTGCAATAACGAGAAAAGGACAAAACAACATTTGAAAGTGCGCGCGTCCAAAAACATCGAATTCCATCAGTCTTACCTGAATACCATCGCGCTACGCTGCGCTTCCATCCGGAGCAAAGGAAAAAGAGACATATTCAGGTTTGCTTCCAATATTAAACAACCACACAGCGCTTTACTTACCTTAACAGATTCCGGGGGCCTGTTTTTGATCGCGCTCTCATCCACTCGCAGCACCACAGCGGCCTGTGAGGAGAAGAAGAAAACACAGGTTAGCTTTAAAAGACAATAAATGCGCTGCGCTTTCTCTTACCTAGAAACGTGCCTCTCCATCCGGCACGCCAGCATCAAGACCTTCGCACCTGAAAAGAAGGAGATAAAGACATTAACAAATTCCCACCATAAACAGAACAAAGACTTACAATTAACAAACCTACCTGCCTACCAGCAGATTCGAGGTCACAGCAGGCCTGGGCCCAAGGAAGGCGTACTGTACCAGTGAAGCAACTCAGGCAGCTCGCCAACAAACGTCAATCACCCCTGCACAAGAAACGCAGGACAGATAGCTCACCCTACAAATAACTAAGGTGAGAAAAGGACCCAGTGGGAAGGGGAATCGGTCAGAGGGAGGTGGGAGATTCACCCATTAGAGACAGTTATCACAAATCCTCCCTTCTGTAATTGCAGATTCATTATTCAGCACTGGGCAACTATGCATCCAGGGTTCCAGATCTCAGAGCCTTCCAGACGCCCCCGGGGATTTCAGGTGAGCGTAACACCCATTGGTGATTGCTGCCCAATATAAAAATTGTGTGATTTTCTTTCAAATTAAAATAAATAAATATTGTATTCCCACCAACCAGCCTGGTTCATGGTCCATTGTGACCCGGGGTATTTGTAAAAGGGGGTGTGGGACAAGTTGGGTATCAACTCTTTTCGAATTTGTAGAAAATAAAGAGAAAGTATACCAATTGACCGCTGCATCCTAGGCTAAGGGCAAGAGTCCTGATCCGGAGCGTGATGCCCGGTTAGAATCCTTCACAACATGGCAAAATACAAAACCTATCGAGGGAAGGTATTGGTTAAGGGAACATATCTACTTATAGAACATATAAGGATTAGTGGATTATTGGCTACCCCTTATCTGTAAGGCACGCCTTGAACCACCTCTAAATACGTATAATACTGATTATAGCGGACAAAATAGCAGTGGATTGATGTATGCAACATTGTATGTTAGGTTGTCCCTCAAACCCACTGATTGGTTGGCATTCTATCCCAATCTTGGACTTTTAGCTCTTTAGCAGCACGTACATGAAACAAAACTTAGGTGTTTGAATCCCATCCTACTACTCCCAGTTTTCCCAATTTGTCCATCACCTCTCATCGGCAGATCTTACGCCAAAGTCTTCCTTTTGTAGTTGATCTTGTTGGCTGTTCACTGTCCTGAAACATTCACAGGAGTGGGAGCACACCACTATTTTTGTCTGAGGCTTTAATGAAAAGCCCTTGTTTCCGACTTCTGAGTCACGTGTTAGCAGACCACAAATTTGTCAATTTCAGCCTCTTATTTACTGCTATTTGATTTAATTATGGAGGGTGCTCTTGCTCCCCTTGGCATCTAGAGACTTGCTCACTCTATCTCATATGAACTTTGCACAAGTTTTATTGACCAACAGTTGGCTCCTTGTAGATGTTCTCTTCTCCATCAATCTATGAGGAATGTCCAACATCAGAGCTGATCCATGTAACTCCTTTGTGCTCTGTGCTTATTCCTTAAAATAGCATCTTTAATTCTGGGCCAACCTTGACTCATCGTCGGTTCTGCAAACAGATATGTTCTTCTGCGTCTCATGACTCTGCAGCATTGGTTTGTCTCTGAGGTAACGTGGATGAATTAGACATGAGCCAGCATCCCTTTTCCTGTTATGGCCGTCCTAGGAATGTTATATATTCCTCTATACCAAGCTTCTATACTTTTCCTTTCTACCTTGCGTAACATGTAGCTAAAATCCCTTACATTAATCTGACTGTTATGGTAATCTCACTTCATATATACTTTGTCATACTTAATGTGAGGAGTCAATCTCTTTTATATTCTGGATGGACGTCAAGATCTGCAATTAAATGAAGTATTAGTAATCCTTCTACTTCTAGTCCTATGCCAACTAATTTAAAAACACACAATTCATTCTATATAGTGATTAATTACACAGTTGCGTATAAGTTTCCCTATTCCTCAAACTATGCTCCAAAGGCAAAAGAAACCTGTTCCATTCACTAACCAGTTTGCATATTAACATAATATATAGGCTTACTTGTACATGGGAACCCACGTGTTAACAGGAAGGGACATCATTTTATCAGCTAGACCTTCACCTGGCGATTTAGTAAGTAAGAATGCTCACCCTCATTACGATTATTGCGATTCGTACCAGCTATGTTTCAATCGATATTCACTTTCAAAGCCCAATCAATATAACCTCCCTATGTTACTATGTTCCTCTATGTTGCAGTATTAATGTTCATACCAGTCTGATGTTCTTATCATGGATAAAGGAAATTAAATAAATACAATGTATGGATACCAGGTAATTATTCTCTAAGCCGCATTTGACATAAAATAACTGCTACTACGCCCATGGAATCCTTCACAACCATTCTATATGAGAACTCAGATATGTATCTAGTTTATGTAATAATATTCCATACACATTCCACACACATATAATAAAATAGAAATATTCTCAAATTGAATTTGCATCCGTTAATGGATACATTGGGCCTCATTACGAGTCCGGTGGTAACCGTGCCGGAAAAAGCGGCAGGCTACCACTGGATCTGTATTACCATTCTGCCTCCGTGATTCCCGGAATCACTGGGGCATTACAATCCCGGTGACCCGGGAATTCCGGAGGCGGAATTTTGTAAGTCCCCATTCCCATGGAGTCCCATAGGACTCCATGGGGATGCGGACAATGGAAACACTGGTTCCGTCTATGACAGAGCCGGTGTTTCCATTTGCGCCTGCAGGCGGGTGGTGTAAATCCTGCCAGGTCAGACCTGGTGGGAGTGACACCACCCGCCTGCAGGACTCTTTATCATCCGGTCTGGAAACAACAGTGGCGGCGGTTGTATCGCCACTGTTCTTTCCAGACTGGCAGGGTCGTAATAAGGGCCATTGTATCTCTATGATTACATTTGAAATAAAGAACAAGGAACTATTCTGAGCATACCAAATCATTCAAAATGTATAGAATATTGTTTTAGGTCCTTCCTAAACTTAAGACTTTTGCAATATTTGATATTGTTAAATTTACAATGACATGGGCCCTTTTCTCTCTGAGAAGCAGAGTGCCAGAGTAGAGTCCCGTTGCTGCTAGCACTCTGTTTGATTTGTCTGGAGCAACGTGGTGACGTGAGGCGTTTGCTGCAAAATGAGCAACCCAGCGTGGAGCGCAGAGAAGCAGTGTGACGGAGGAGAATGTCATTGCAGGCAGGCACGCACGCAGCAAGATAATCTGGCAGTGTTCAAAATTGAGGGGAGCACAGACAGGGAGCACTTCCTGGACCTAGATGATGTGTGTCCCCCAGATTTGAGGGTCACGGGGATACTCGTCCATCCATTACTGAAAATGGAAGAGAGTGAGTCATAGGAATTTGGTCTGTTCTCTCAGCGCCTTAGTGCCTCGCTGAACCTGTTATTTCCAGAGGAGGAGGAGGGGGACCAGTCTGAACAGTAGAATCACAGCGAACAAACACAAGAGGGGTGTTAGGACCTCCCTACCATTTCATGGGGAAGAGACCACATATGCAGATTCGCTATAGAACGGTAGTGCTCTACTATTAGTGAATTTAGTGCTTCAGGCCCTAGTGCGCCTATATGACAACACAAGTCAGGAGGTTAGGACACATACTGGAACATTGGCCAATTTAAAATCAACAGTGGACTCCATAAACGTCTCTTTGAGGGGATTGCATGTCTCTGTTGTCCCCAGTAATAAAAACGCAACGACAACGAAGGTTAGCGAGACTGTGAATACGGAGGCAAGGATGGCTGCTAACTTGGCACCCCTTCCTCCCTCTTCAGAGGGAAAAATAAAAAGGAAAAAGAAAGCGATTGCCACCCAATGTACAAAGGAATAAAAAAATGTACCAACTAATGGAAGTTTCTCCAGAACGGGGTCTAGGAAATTCTTGCGCAATCTGTTGAGATCTATGAAGCGCAGAGAAGGAAAAAACAAGGGACTACCCCGAGGAAGAGAGCAAGAGTGTGGTAAAGTGTACTGAACATCCTATTCCCCTTTGTGACTTGGAAAATGAGAATATTCATACTGAATGCATGTCTTTGTGTGACTCACTGGGATTGATCTGTGTAATGGATACGGTAGAAGGATTTGTATAACAGCAAAAGACAACTGTCTGGGGTGGGGGGACGTGCCAAAAAGAATAAAAAAGATCACACCCTCTTTTTACAAACATTGGCCCTGCAACAGCGGATACTTTTGAGGACTCTGAGGCATTATTAAGTGAACTGACAAAGCAATTGGAGAGGACTCCTGCTATAAGTGAGGGGGAAATGTTGGGCACTATAAGTACTGAGATAGGTATTGGCTGTCAGGATTCGCCCCGGAAATCAGGAAAGTCGGAATAAATACCCTTTCCCCAAAACTGATGCTGCTGCCCACGTGAATACATCCTCTGCTCCTCGTGACGCTACTTACGCGAGCAACTCGCATCATGGTTTTCCCTGGACTCGCTCTCTCTTTTTTTCTACTCACTCTGCAATGTTGCCATGGCGATTATGGCGTCCGCTCCATATTCGTCCCATGACTCAATCCCGGGGAGGTGGAGTTCGGCAAGTTCACGCTGAACCGATATAATGCTTCCGGGTTACCGCACTCGCCGCTTCTGATTTTGTTTTGGAATCTAGGCTACGCTCCTGAGTACTTGATCCTTCCTACCTTGCCCCGTCCTATTTCCCTCTGAAGTCTTCCTGTTACCGACCTCGGCCTGTGTTACGACTTGTCTCTGCCTATCGTCTGCTAATATTTGCCGCCAGCAGGCTGCCCGACTTGGAACGTTTACGACCCATCTTCTGCCTCCTAAATGGTTCACCTTGCTGCCCGCAACAGAACAACCCGGAACGAATATCGACGTCGCTTTTGCTTTTTGGATTCGAACAAACACCCCGTTAGCAAGTTGCCAGACCCGGAACGTTTGACCATTCTCTCCAATTGTCTTATGATTTTCCTCTCGTTGGCGAGTGACCATACTCACGCTGCACCTTTGATACAATCATCCGCAGCAGGAGATCCCATTTGTGTCTACTTCAATACCCCGCTTTGGACAGTGCTATTGAGGAATTCACATCCATTCACCAGAAAGAAACTGCATAACCCATAATACAGCGCTTGGACTACAGACTGGCTATTGGCGCTAGAGTTGACAGGTGTCCTTGTTCCATCAGGACAGGCACTGGACTAGAGACACTTGCACTCGCATAGGCGTCCTCATGCCGTCGTGGTTTCAGGGCTAGACTGGGTTGCGCAGTATTCCTCTCTGGCAGAACTCATTTCCTCGCACCATTGGTAAGTGCTTTGATCTTGGTCTTGTAATATATATACTTGTTCATTGTTTTCCCGCTACTACGGTACTAAGTCTGTTTATCTCTGTGATTCCTCATGGTTTAGTGGTGATCAAGTAAGTTATCCTTCTCTGCATCTGTCATGATGCCTACCCCCGGAGTAACAGGCCAGGCCCAGCACCCCCGGGAGCAGGCATCACGCCCCCAGGTACAAGCCCAGCGGTCCTTTATAGGGGCTCTTTGGACTCTGTCCTGACGCCGTTGGCGCCAGGCTCATGTTGGACATCAGTCCTGGCGCCATAGGCGCCAGGCTCATAAGGGGAAGTGTTTGGTGCACTTACCTGAAGCAGACCATGCTGCACACTCACCTGATGCAGACCATGCTGCATGAAGAACCAAGCCAAATGAGGCTTAGGAGGGACTATTTTTCTGAGGGAACTATTTTGTTACTTGGGTGGGGCTGTGGAAGAATACTCACCTGGAACTTCTTCCAAGGCTATTTAAGCCACGCCCGGACAGCCACACGTGCTTCGCGTTGTTCTGCATCCCAGCAGTTGAACGCTCACCGTGTCAGCTCCTGCACCTGGACTCCAGCCACGCCCGCCTCGAACCTGGAACACCTGTAAGGAAAGAAGAGAAGAGAAAGGTGAAAACCAAGAACTTATTCAACCTTCTTACCTGCATCCGGAATATTCACGCCAGCATTCCTGAAGGAGGACTTCCATTTAAAAGCACCGCGTTGCTCGCTGCAGCGCCGCGCTTCACTCACCTGTTCCCGAGACGCCACCCGGCACCATCGCGGCTCTCAGCACCAGTCGCCACATCTCTGCACCTAGGGGAGAGAAGAAGAGACAAAAGGTGAGCAAGGGAACACAAGAGGAAGGCCGAATTTTCAGCCATATTACTTACCGGCTTTGCTTGGTGAACCATTCCACATCTCGGGTCGGCGCCGCATCTTTGGCAGGTACCGCACCCCGGCCCCTATGGGGAAAGGACAAAAGACATTACTGGGGAATTATAAAGACATTTAGAGGGGTCGCCCTCATCACTAACTCACCTGATTTTACCACCGGCAATTTAACCCCTCAACGCATGCATCGCCTTGGTTCTGCACCTGAAATAAAGGACAGATCACAAGTTAGGAGAAACAACATAAAAGGAGGCTCACACTTGAACTTTAGCATCTTCATACTTACGGTGTATCGCTCAGAAAAGTCAAGTGGATTTGCCAGCGCCATTCTGAAAACCAGTGAAGTAACTGGACGAGCGCGCGCCCCTGCACCAGAAGCAGGATGGAGAGTTCATCCTTCCAAACCATAAGGTGAGCTTAAACCGGGGGGTTTTGGAGGAAGTCAGAGGAGAACGAAGGGGGAAAGGGGGAAGCAAGCACACTATTCAGCAGACAGTTAATCCCCTTTCTCATCTGCAGAAGGATATTCCTACGGGCCAGACAAGCAAGATTTGGGGGTCCTGTTCAATCGGTGGTCCGAATTCTGCGCATCACGCTTGAAGAGGCCACAGCAACCCAGACCAGACCAGTGCCTCCGTGGGAGCCAGGTGAGCGTTACAGCATCCTACGCTGTTCCTGCCTCCTCAGAAGTCCGGTGTGGTGTTCCATCTTCCGACTAATTGGCCCCATGGTACTTATTTTGGAGGTACAAAGGGACACAGTGGTAGGGAGAACTCAACTACTACAAGTTCAACTACCGGTTTCTTGATATATCTTGAAATACTTGACATAATCAGAAGCCATTATACGAAATGGACACCAATGAAACTATAGCCAATATTATGCTACTTATGGCAGAGTTACAGGCCGAAATGACCGCAGCTCATTCTGCCACACAAGCGAGGATTGATGAGTTGCAATTCAGGAACCCATCCGCAGCTGTGGTACCCCCACCGGCTGTAGCTTCTGGTTCTGCTGATCCAGTTCCTCAGGAAGCGCCCACAACTTTGGTGGTTATGGCCACTCACTTTCCGCTGCCCCCCCCGAGAGGTTTCATGGTGACCCCAAAGTCTATAGAACCTTCCTGAACCAATGCCGTCTGCATTTCCTGTGTTGTCCCACGGCATTCCCTGATTCGGCTACAAAGGCGGCCTTTGTCTTGTCCCATCTCTCTGGTACTGCAGCAACTTGGTCCAACCCCTTGTTGGAGGCCGGTAGTCTGCTTTTCTTCGACTGTGATGCCTTGTTGGAAGCAATGGGTCAGGTGTTTGATACCTGCTACAGAACACAAGCTACTGAGTTGGAACTGCTGGGTATACAGCAGGGTGAATCTCCTCGTTTGGCCTATGTTGCTAGGTTCAATCAACTCGTCGCTGAAACCAGCTGGCCTGAGGACAAGAAAGCCTCTCTGTTCTATAAGGGACATTCTGACTCCCTTAACGATACCATAGCCTCTGTACCAGTGGTGCCTACAGCATTCCATGAAATGATGGACCTCGCTCTCCAGATCGATGCTACACAAGCCGAACGAAAGGGGGAGAAAAGGGGAGCTATGCCTGTTTTGGGTGCACCCCCGATAACATCAGTTAATGACCCTGAACCCATGCAAATCGGTGCCGTAAAGGGCCCGTTATCACCGGCTGAAAGAGAAAAGAGACGGGTGAAGAATCTTTGTTTCAATTGTGGTTCTTCCGAGCACTTCCTGAAGGCATGCACAAAGAAGCCTAAGAAATCGGGAAACGCGATTACTCGGTAGTAGAAAGGGTCCCACTACTGAGTCCTTCACCATCGGTCTCCGCCAAGATTGTTCCAATCACAATAAAGGCTACATTCCGCCCCGCATCAGGCTCTTCTTGGTTTGGTGAACCTATCCTGGATTCGGGGGCAACTGGGAACTACATCGATCATTCTTACGCTTGTGAAAACGGCTTTTCGTTTATTCCCAGGGCTCAGCCTGAGATCGTTAATGCTGTGGATGGTACATCCTTACTGTCTGGGTTGGTCACGGAACAAACGGTTTCCTTGAACATGACTACTAGCGCTGGCCACACTGGGACTATCAGTTTAGATGTAATAGCGGCACCACAATTTAGAGTAATTTTGGGTTTACCATGTCTGAAAACCCATAACCCGGTTATTGACTGGGGGTAGAGTAAAGTCTTGTTCACATGATCCGAATACTGTACCAAACACTGTATGCTTCAACATACCGACGGAGATCCATGTCGAGCTCCAACAGTCACTGCTCTTACAACGGTGTCTTTGCCCAAAGAATACTCTAGTTTCAAGATGTGTTCCATGCCAAGGGCGCGGAACTTTTGCCACCCCATCGACCTTAGGACTGCCCTATTGATCTTATCCAAGGGGCGAAAATACGAAATGGGAGAGTATACTCCCTAACCGCTAAAGAAGACATCATCTTGAAAGAGTATATTGATAACGCTCTCAGTACGGGTTTCATTCACCCGTCTCGATCTCCAGCGGCTTCACCTATGTTTCTTGTGCCCAAGAAAGAGGGAGATCTCCGGCCTTGTATTGATTACCGGGAACTGAATGCCATCACAGTCCGGAATCAATAACCCATACCACTGATTTCAGTGCTCTTAGATCACTTGGGGGGGGGGGGAGTCCAAAATATTCACGAAATTGGACCTGAGAGGAGCTTACAATTTGGTCAGAATGCGTTCTGTGGACGAATGGAAAACTGCATTCAAGACTAAATATGGCCTCTATGAATATTGCGTCATGCCGTTTGGTTTGTGCAACTCCCCAGCTACCTTTCAGCACTTCATAAATGATGTTTTCCGTGATGTCCTGAATACATATGTAGTGGTCTATTTGGATGACATACTCATTTATTCATCCACTTACAAAGCCCATATTAAACACGTATCAGCTGTCCTCCAACACCTCTGAGAGCATCAACTATACGCTAAATTGGAAAAATGCGTGTTTCACGTTTCCTCGGGCGAATTCCTGGGTTATACCATAACTGATCAGGGGGTGAAAATGAGCGACACCAAGGTCAAGGCTGTTGGACTGGCCGGTACCATCTACTCTCAAACAACTCCAATCTTTCCTGGGTTTTGCCAATTTTCATCTGCGATGCATAAGATCCTTTTCCAATATTGTTGTCCCTCTTACATCTCTAACCAGTGCTACAAAACCATTTAGCTGGAATCCATCAGCTTAGAAGGCATTTGAAGTACTCAAATCCTCCTTCAGTACTGCTCCTGTTCTGATGCACCCTAACCCTGATCTTCCTTTTGTAGTAGAAGCAGATGCTTCGGATCTCACCATCGGAGCTAACCTTTCACAAGAGTGTAAGGATTCAAGAGAACTACACCCAGTAGAGTATCACTCCAGAAAACTGACCGCTTACGAAGCTAACTACATCGTCACAGAAAAAGAGCTGTTGGCTATTCGAGACGCCTTTATGGTTTGGCGTCATCATCTCTTGGGTACGGCTTTACCTGTGCAGGTCTTTACAGATCATCGCAACCTTTTGGCACTACAATCCGTAAAATGTACAACCGCACGTCACGGTCGTTGGCATGAGTTCTTCTCAATGTACCACTTTCAGGTGACTTACAGACCAGGTACGAAACATTCTAAAGCCGACGCTCTCTCTCGGGTACATTGAGTCATCCCACGTGCTATGCATGATCACTCCGTTCTCCTACCACGTCAAGTAGTGTGTGTATGTGGTATACAAATGCCTTTTCATGCTGACTTGTTGAAATGGGTTAAGGAAAATCAATCAACAGCCTAGGAGCTGAACCTAACCCTGATCAACAGTATACCATACCATAACGGTTTGGTTTACCTCCCGGATTCAGACACTCGTTAAACCGCCATGCATTGGTGCCACGACGCAAGGTTTGCGGCTCATCCAGGAGGTCAGAAGACCTTGGACTTGTTACGACGTTGGTGTTGGTGGCCTCATGTGTCTAAGGACGTTTTGGAATTCGTGGCCTCTTGAGCCGTTTGTGCCCAATGTAAAGCAATTCCTTCCAAGCCCATCGGTCTATTGCAACCCCTGCCCATGCCTGAAGAACCGTGGGTCATGATTTCCATGGATTTCATAGTCGAACTACCTTGGATCACGCTCATGACACCATTTGGGTGCTGGTTGACTATTTTTCTAAGTTAGTATTGTTTATACCATGTAAAGGCCTGCCTACGGCTCCTGCCTTGGCTAACCTGTTTTTGTGTCATGTTTTCAGGTTTTTTGGTCTTCCTCACATCATTGTTTCTGACCGTGGGTCTCAGTTCACGTCTCGCTTTTGGCGAGCCTTGACTAACTCACTGGGTATGGAGGATCGCTATTCAAGTGCCTACCATCCTCAGACAGATGGACAAACAGAGCGTTTAAATGCTACTTTAGAACAATACTTACGATGCCTTACTTTGCAACATCAAAACACATGGTTGTCAATGCTAGTCATGGCTGAAATGGCATAAAATAACTCAATCCATTACGCCACGGGAACGTCGCCTTTCTCTGCCATGTATGGACACCATCCACGTACTCTTCCCATCTAAACATCCCATCGCCCTCCAGCCCTGCGGCAGGGGCATGTGTTTGTGACTTGGCCAAGGTGAGAAACAACGTATCGGACCAACATGAAACACAAAAAAACATGCCGATACCCATAGATCACCAGCACCTGCGTATCGAGTGGGCTCAAAGGTCTGGTTGTTGACAAAGAATCTGCGCATTTCCGGGCGACGTTTCCTTCTTCCACGTTTTGTGGGTCCTTATAGCATAACTGCTATCATCACCCCTGTAGTGGTTCGTTTGGACCTCCCGGCTCCCTGGCATGTTCATCCAGACTTTCATGTGTCCTTGTTGAAACCTTGTCTTAAATCCACCAGGCTATCCTTGCAACCTCCTCGTATTACCATTGAAGGCTCCGAGGAATACGAGGTGAGCAACATATTGGACACGAAGGTCCGTAGAGGACTTTGTGTATACTTGGTTGACTGGAAAGGTTATGCTCCCGAAGACAGGACCTTGGAACCTGTCACTAACATTCACGCTCCGCGATTGCTTACTGAATTCTGGTCCAGGAGGGGGAGGCTTCCTTTGAGGAAGGGAACTGTCAGGATTCGCCCCGGAAATCAGGAAAGTCGGAATAAATACCCTTTCCCCAAAACTGATGCTGCTGCCCACATGAATACATCATCTGCTGCTCGTGACGCTACTTACGCGAGCAACTCGCAACATGGTTTTCCCTGGACTCGCTCTCGCTTTTTTTCTACTCACTCCGCAAGGTTGCCATGCCGATTATGGCGTCCGTTCCATATTTGTCACATGACTCAATCCCGGAGAGGCGGAGTTCGGCAAGTTTGCGGTGGCCCGATATAATGCAGTTTAGCTGGACTGCCCCTTTTGGGGTAGGACTAAGCCTGATTTGCATATTGTTTTTCCCCCTTCTGTAATGGCTTGGCAGGCTGACAAATGATGGTCTGGAGGGTTGCCCAGAGCTTTGCCCGTGGTTATGATTAATTCAAAACCTTCCAGCTATCACCTTTCTGTTTTGCTAAAGTCACCCCGCGTGTGACGGGTATGCCCAGACGTGGGTCCCGAGTCTGCCGGGCCTAGAGACCCAAGCTACTCCTCACTGATGACGCCCAACAAGGCTGAAACATGTCTGGGGATGCTTGTGGTCTCGTGCAGAAGGGATGTGACCTGGCAGTTCGGGCTGGACTGCCCCTTTTGGGGTAGGACTAAGCCTGATTTGCATATGGTTTTTCCCCTTCTGTAATGGTTGGCAGGCTGAAAAATGATGGCCTGGAGGGTTGCCCAGAGCTTTGCCCATAGTTATGATTAATTCAAAACCTTCCAGCCATCACCTTTCTGTTTTGCTCTTGATATATCTTGACATACTTGACATTGGCCCAGTGGATGCAGGAAGTCAGACCACTAAACAGGGAGTAAGAACCATGTTAGACTGTTATTCCTAACATAATTCCTACCATGGTCTAGCCCCGCATGGATGACCATGCATTAGTCTTAGACAATCTCCTAAGGGGGGGTGTGGATCACTATACCCCCCCCCCCCTGCTTTCGTATCTCAGGGCCTTTGTGCACTGTGTTACTTCTAGATTACTCCTAACAACATACGCCTATGGACACAATAACATAAGACACAAAGAAAACACATGAATCGATTCAATTATAACAATAGAATACATTTATTCATGCAAAGAAAGGCATGTGGCAAACAATAATGCAATGCAAATATCAAATTTGCACCTTTATACTTTTGATGCAACTCTACCATGCAGTGTAATAACTAAGCCTTACAGGCTTCTAATGCAAGCCTATGATTAGCTGGATCTATTGTGTCTAATGCAATATACATATGGCAAGTGCCAGCATTCAGAATTCCTCTCCATTCCACACCATACTTCACTCTCTCTAAGACAATCCCTGTCTGATTTCCCCTTCTCCAAACCCAAAGCTCTTTGTGTGAGTCTGTTCTAATTCCCCCATGCACACATGTTTTTTTCAGCAATACTCCCCTTCTCTAATCTAGCCAAGTATGGTCACTCAAACTGCCTCAAGCCTCTGCCACGCTCATCGATCTCTGCCAAGCTGGTCTGCCAAAGCTGCATCAATCCACCACCAAATGCCTCTCGATCTCATGCCAACCAGACGTCTCTCTCTCATCAAACTCCATCTACATCTCCATCAACTAGAACCAGCAACTCCCCTATCCCCTGGTTTTACAGTGCAATGACCTATACAAATCCCTATGGTTACATTCGTTCTCTAAGCTAAAAATGCCCCTCTGTCTCTGTCAGCATTTCTAAATATGAGCAATGCCTGAAAGGCTGTGTTTGCATGTACTTTCACTCCGTGTTCTGGTCATGTTCTTTGTCAATGTGACATTTCGGCCTATCTATATCATGGCCTTCTTCTGTCTGCCTGCAATACACCATCTACCATCTATTCCTCCATGTATTGTCATGAAATCCCTCTCGTACATGTCTCTCCTCGCAAAAGCACACTCTCCCTCTCACCATGCAAAAACACTCCCTGCAGAGCCCACGCCGCTGCCTCCCACCTTTTCTCTCTCTGCGAACACCAGTCGAAGGCTGATTAGGCCTCCCTTCTCCATGTCTCTACTAAGGCAAAGGCGACCTCTTATCAACCAAACCGTTTACGAATTCCTTTCTTTCACTGTGTACCATAACAACTTCGCACTCCGCGGCGCTCCTCTGTGTCTCCATCCAGAATTGGCTTTATAATGCCAGCTAAATGCTTTCTTGCATTTACTCTTTCTCTCGCAAATCCAAGCTCTATCTAATGCAACCTAATACATATTCTAATTGCACACTCAATGCGTGTCTCTCTACATGCATACATAATACATAACAGTCTGTACATGTGTAACTACATATAACATGTCTCTACATGTGTCTCTAAATATAACAGGCCTCATTCTATAAGCAAATGCAAATGGCTACATATATGTGGCAGAATAATGTGGACAGTGTAATGTTACTATTTCATGTGCTAATCAGAAAGAATATATGATGGATAACTAAACATGATGCAAAGATGGATTACTGAATTCCTAAAGGGGTAATGATGGATAACAATGAGTAATGATTCTCTAACAATATGTAATGATGGGTAATGGTTCTGTAATGATAACACATCAGGCCTCTACATTCTATCAGGTTATACAAGACCCTAATCTAACCAATGAAAGGGCGAGGGGAGTTTGGCAAGACCCTTAAAAAGTGGACTTGTGGTTGCGAAGAGAACTTTAGAGAAGAGGGGATTGTGTATATGGGGACAGGGCCAACAAAGAAATCACCCAAGGAATGTAAAGATGCGGTGACGCAATAATACGCATTGAGTCTGGAAAGCAATGGTGTTGCAGTGAGGAGATGAAGAGGGACAATCCTTTGGTAACAAATGTGAATCAAAATGGTACAGCATCTTCAGGGGGCGGTGGGAGAGGTTTGCCAGTGTCTGTGATTGTTGTGTTTGAATCTATCTTCAGGGAAGACAAAAGTGTTCCCCTGAATAGTTCAAGGATGTTAACGCTGTTGAGATCAATATCCGTCTCTGGTTTAATTAGGTCCTCTGAATCTGATATAAAGCTTGTGGACATATACGATGATACTACATTGGGGAGATGTATGGTTCACTTTCAATGCCAGGTGATCTGTGATCTGGTCCTAAATGCACACAAAGAAGTTATAAAAAAGGGATTCATGGCCCACAAAGTTAAACCAAACAGGGCTGCAGAGGTGGTGGAGGTCAAGGGTCTTAGAGGCCTGGACCTATCCATAAAGTGTAATGTGAATGCGAGTGATTTGAGATGTGTGACGTCTAATGTAGTCAGGTGGAACAAATACTTACTGGACATTGTTGTTGGCAAGTGCTTGGTTCGTATGCACGCCACCTGCCAGGGTTTAAACAATAGTAATTTCATCCTGTTTTCTTGGAATTCTACAGGGTTCTATAGTTTTTTGAACCAGGAAAAAAATATCTTCCTAGACAAATACGGGGATGTACTATTCCAAGAAACCTGGTTGCTTGAAGCCCCCGCAATTGATGGTTATGCAAATGAAACACACAATGCCAAGAAAGACCTGAGGGGCCGACCTTAATTGCAAAAGACCTGGTGTTCTCTTAATTGCAAAACAAAATTACCCAAGTTAGGGCAGTGGAGTGAGTTGTGTCCTCAGATTGTTTTCTGGCGCTATACCTGAAAGTCTGGAAAGGTTTGATGCAAAAGTACCTATTGATTGTGAATGTATTTTTGAATCCTCTTTTGGAAGGCATAGCTAAAATGATGGTGGCATTGGAAGATGTACTATGTAAATGGTCCAGTTGTCACCCCACTTGCATGATCATAATTGCGGGTGACTTAAATTGCACTTGCCCCCGGCTGTATGAGCCCTTCTCAGATTTGGAAATTAATACTTGCTTTGACTCAAAAAAGGGTGCATAAAAGATCAAAAAGATTCAAATGGGCGTCTGCGAGGTAACCTCATGGAAAGGTGGAACATATTAAACGTAAATGAAATGTTTATTGGGGAAAGCTCGCCTTCACCAACTCGGCATGGTATGCTGTCAGCTAAAACTTTGGATTGCATATTTGTTTCTGATATGACATCCTTCACAGTCAGTGACTTTGTAATAAGGAAGACAGTGGTCAGTGACCATGTGCAACTGGTAGCCAGTCTCTGCTGCAAAGGATGGACTAACACAAAGATTCCCTCGGACTGCACGGACATGGTAATAAACGGCGGGAATTGAATAAGTCGGTTTAGCTTAAATCAAAGGAGGGTCAATGCACATATTGGGGAGTGCTGGTCTGTATGGTGGGTGGAGGAACAAACGGTTAACTGTGATCCCCTTCGATATTCGGATACCATTTTCAATTGGAATGTTAAGACTAAGGCGGTTCGCATTGGAAAATGGCTGTTGTAGGTTCTAAAAAGTTCAAGTCATTTGATAATGAGGTTAATATAAGGAAAAAAAGAATGAGAACAGAAGTGTGCCCGGTAAAGAAATACAGTCTTTCATATGGGGAAAAAAGCAAATGTATAAACAAAAAAAAATGAGTACACATATTTAAGAACTGGCATAAGGCCCACAAAATAAATGGATACATTAAATCCAACCAATTGCTAATGGAATTCATAGTAATGATTAATGATTCTCTAACAATAGGTAATGATGGGTAATGGTTCTGTAATGATAACAAATCAGGCCTCTCCATTCTATCAGGTACTACAAGACCTTAATCTAACCAATGAAAGGGGGAGGGGAGTTTGGCAAGACCCTTAAAAAACTGGACTTGTGGTTGTGAAGAGAACTTTAGAGAAGAGGGAGTTGTGTATATGGGGACAGGGCCAACAAAGAAACCACCCAAGGAATGTAAAGATGCGGTGACGCAATCGCACGCATTGAGTCTGGAAAGCAATGGTGTTGCAGTGAGGTTAGAGGAGATGAAGAGGGACAATCCTTTGGTAACAAATGTGAATCAAAAATGGTTCAGCATCTTCAGGGGGTGGGAGGGAGAGGTTTGCCAGTGCCTGTGATTGTTGTGTTTGAATCTATCTTCAGGGAAGACAAAAGTGTTCCCCTGAATAGTTCAAGGATGTTAACGCTGTTGAGATCACTATCCGTCTCGGGTTTAATTAGGTCCTCTGATATAAAGCTTGTGGACATATATGATGATACTACATTGGGGAGATGTAGGGTTCACTTTAATTCCTAGCTGATCTGTGATCTGGTCCTAAATGCACACAAAGTAGTTTTAAAAAAGGGATTCATGGCCCACAAAGTTAAACCAAACAGGGCTGCAGAGGTGGTGGAGGTCAAGGGTCTTAGAGGCCTGGACCTATCCATAAAGTGTAATGTGAATGCGAGTGGTTTGAGATGTGCGACGTCTAATGTAGTCGGGTGGAACAAATACTTACTGGACATTGTCGTTGGCAGTGCTTGGTTCGTATGCACGCCACCTGCCAGGGTTTAAACAATAGTAATTTCATCCTGTTTTCTTGGCATTCTACAGGGTTCTATAGTTTTTTGAACCAGGAAAAGAATATCTTCCTAGCAAATACAAGGATGTACTATTCCAAGGAACCTGGTTGCTTGCAGCCCCCGCAATTGATGGTTATGCAAATGAAACTCACAATGCCAAGAAAGACCTGAGGGGCCGACCTTATGGTGGTCTCTTAATTGCAAAACAAAAGTACCCAAGTTAGGGCAGTGGAGCGAGTTGTGTCCTCAGATTGTTTTCTGGCGATATACCTGAAAGTCAGGAAAGGTTCGATGGAAAAGTACCTATTGATTGTGAATGTATTTTTGAATCCTCTTTTGGAAGACATAGCCAAAATGATGGTGGCATTGGAAGATGTACTATGTAAATGGTCCAGTTGTCACCCCACTTGCACGATCATAATTGCGGGTGACTTAAATTGCACTTGCCACCGGCTGCATGAGCCCTTCTCAGATTTGGAAATTAATACTTGCTTTGACTAAAAAAAGGGTGCATAAAAGGTAAAAAAGATTCAAATGGGTGACTGCGAGGTAAACTCATGGAAAGGTGGAACATGTTAAACGTAAATTAAATGTTTATTGGGGAAAGCTCGCCTTAACCAACTCGGCATGGTATGCTGTCAGCTAAAACTTTGGATTGCATATTTGTTTCTGATATGACATCCTTCACAGCAGTGACTTTGTAATAAGGAAGACAGTGGTCAGTGACCACTGGTAGCCAGTCTCTGCTGCAAAGAATGGACTAACACCAAGATTCCCTCGGACTGCACGGACATGGTAGTAAACAACTGCGGGAATTGAATTAGTCGGTTTAGCTTAAATCAAAGGAGGGTTAATGCACATATTGGGGAGTGCTGGTCTGTATGGTGGGTGGAGGAAAAAAGGGTTAACTGTGATCCCCTTCGATATTCGGATACCATTTGCAATTGGAATTTTAAGACTAGGACGGTTCGCATTGGAAAATGGCTGTAGTAGGTTCTAAAAAGTTCAAGTCATTTGATAATGAGGTTAATGTGAGGAAAAAAAGAATGAGAACAGAAGTGTGCCCGGTAAAGAAATACAGTCTTTCATATGGGGAAAAACGCAAATGTATAAAAAAATAAATTAAAAAAAAAAGAGTACACATATTTAAGAACTGGCATAAGGCCCACAAAATAAATGGATAGATTAAATCCAACCAATTGGTAATGGAATTCATAGTAAAGAAGGATGTTAGGGCAATTTGGACAGTGCTAAATCACTCTGAAAAAACAAAGTCAGTGAAGCAGTCCAACTATGTACTTGAAACAATATGGGTTAAGCATGTTGTCCACATTTTTCACAGTGAGGAAGTACAGGAGGCCGACTATGCAGAAACAGGTGGGACCAGGTGGAAAATGCCTATGATAGGGAGGGCAGTGATTAGATGGCTCAATGGACAAAGAGCATCTGGACCAGACGGCCTTTCTAATATCCTTCTTAGAGCATCAGGCCCTTTGGGTGGCTATCCTTACTATGTGTTCTCTCGGGTTATGACCTCCATGAAGTTACCACACACATGGAAAGAAGGTATAATTCGGCCTATTTATAAGAGGGGTGATCGATGTTCCCCCTTGACTATCTGCTTATTACCCTGAGAGACACATCCTCAAAGATACTCTCTGGCCTGCTGTTGAAATATCTGACAAAATTGGCAGATAGCATAAACAGATGCAGTGTCTTTCAGACAGGATTTCGTAAGGAGGTGGGGACTGTGGCAAGCAGTCTCCTCTTGAATCTTGACATGTCCTTCATCCGGGAGGACAAGTCCACAAGTTTGGACTTGTCATCAGTGTTTGGGCAGGTTGTGAGGGGGAGATTGTACGGGAAGCTGGCCTATTGGAACATCGATCCTGGCCTCTTGAACATGCTGATTTGGCTTCACAGTGAAACAAATGTGTGGGTGCTATTGAATGTGGAGGGTGACCTGTCCAGGCGGATTAAGCAGAATGTGTGTCTCAGACAACGGGGGTGCGTCTTAGCGCCCATACTCTTAAATCTATACATTTCAGATCTCTGACCAACAATGACAGAAATGTCCACCTAGAATAGGGGCCCTATGGGTAGACTGCAAAACTTATGCAGACACCATTATTATTCTGGATTACACTCTTCGAGGGCTCCTGTGTGGTCTGGATATGGTGGCAGCTTACATGGATATGAATTGCTTGTCAGTTAACCCTGACAAATATAGAATTCTGTCCTTGTATAAGAGAAAGAGATCTCACAATTTTGTAATGTTTATGGGGACAAATTTATTTATTTATTTATTCGCATTTGTTAAGCGCACATCAGACCGAAGGCATCGTGGCGCTAGTTACAGTGTTGCTTATACTTGGTTACATACAATTCATGTCCGTGCGGTTACATTGGACGAGATATACTTTTTTTTTTACAGACATGCAAGATCAGCATAAAGACACGTGAGAATTGGGTTAGTTGAAAAGGGTAGACCATAGTACATGTGGTGGTAATGCTGATATCCTATCAGCCAAGTTTACCCTCTTCCCCAATAATCTAATCAACATCCACATCCTATACAGACCTCCCGGACTCCCAGCTGACTTCCAAGAGCTCCTCTCCCATCGACTCAGCAACAACGTTAAAAAGTCCTCCAAAATATTTAGGAGACAAAAGAGGTGGTAACTCACTTCATAAACCTGTTTTTTTTATATATCCTATGTGGGGACAAAGAAATTGAGTATGGTCAGAATGACCCACACCCATCACGACTAGAAACACCCGATTAGGCACCCGCACTGCACCACTACCCCATACTAAGATGAGCATAGGCACTGCCCCTCCCCCCATGACCCCAACATGCCTCTACACTACTTCGCACTAAGCCCCTCACTACCACACACCACAACAAGCACACTTCACCCCATACTAGTACAAACAAAAACATCAAAGGCACACAACACCCATCTCTTAAATGTGCACTAATGAACGTACGCTCCCTACCTGCACATGCCCTCGAGATAAATGATCTACTATCCACACTTAATCTGGACTTACTTTGCATCACTGAATCTTGGCTCAATGATGCCTCCTGCCCAGCCATCGCACTAGCCCTACCCACAGGCTACACCATCCTTAGGCAAGATAGATGTGTTAAGATTGGAGGGGGAGTTGCCCTTATCCACAAAGACTCACTATCCATCAGATTAGCAGACCATAGTACATGTGGTGGTAATGCTGATATCCTATCAGCCATGTTTACCCTCTTCCCCAATAATCTAATCAACATCCACATCCTATACAGACCTTCCGGACTCCCAGCTGACTTCCAAGAGCTCCTCTCCCATCGACTCAGCAACAACGTTAAAAAGTCCTCCAAAATACTTAGGAGACAAAAGAGGTGGTAACTCACTTCATAAACCTGTTTTTTTATATATCCAATGTGGGGACAAAGAAATTGAGTATGGTCAGAATGGATTCCAAGGTTCTGTCCCTGATGCTGCTCATGAAAACTGTTAAGTGAAGAAAATGTGCCTTCTCGCTTTATACATTACTATAAGGCAAAGGTTACTGCTGCAGTCTTGTACGGCACTGATTTACTTCATTTTAATAATAGAAAATGGTTTGACTGCTGGGATGGTGGAATCTGATGCAAAGCTGGATTTACTGTGGTCTATACCCATTAGTGTAATTCACCTGGAATTTGGTCTAAAATCATGGACTACTTAGCAGGGCAGATGACTGTGGCCGAAAATACCCGATATGAAGGGCTAAAGAAAGTGATGAATCAAGGATATCTGAAAATGATGAATGAGTTGAAATCGGATTGTAAGTCATATCCTCTAATAGCCAATATTCTGGGGGATGCCCTATTGCACAAATTGAAAAAGGGGATGAGGCAAAGGGGCAGAATCTGTGACAAGATGGACCTCCAAAGTCTGGCTTTATATAGAGATATAGGCTTTATATTAAGAAAATCGAATTTAGGCATTGTATTTTGTTGAACTGCTACCTATTATGCCCTGCCACCATTTAGCCTCTGCCTGCCCCACTTAGAAAATCGAATTTTAGGCATTGTATTTTGTTGAATTGTGACCCACTTGTGACCTGCCTCTGAACTACCTAGCACTAGTCGCACAATCCCCCTGTCATTTCTGTCACATACCAGCAGCACACACCATCTGCACACACACGCACACAGCCACTCTCCACGATCATGATGCCCAAGAATGCACCTCCCAATCATAGCATAGTTTCACTCTCCCGCACTCTCCCTGCCACACTCCGCTCAGCCAGCCTAACAGCCATCCTTATAGCCCTCACTATAATGGCCTCTACGCCTCCCCACATATTCCCAGCACACCTCACCCAGCGCCCACAACTAAATTCACATGCCGCATCACCAGACTACAACATCACAGTCTCGGCCACCGAGCCTAACCACCAGACTCTGCAATCTCAGAAATCGATCACTTCCTAGGTATTTACTCTGCTCACCCACACCCATCACGACTAGAAACACCAGATTAGGCACCCGCACTACACCACTACCCCATACTAAGATGAGCATAGGCACTGCCCCTCCCCCCCCACGGCCCCAACATGCCTCTACACTACTTCGCACTAAACCCCTCACTACCACACACCACAACAAGCACACTTCACCCCATACTAGTACAAACAAAAACATCAAAGGCACACAACACCCACCTCTTAAATGTGCACTACTGAACGTACGCTCCCTAGCTGCACATGCCCTCGAGATAAATGATCTACTATCCACACTTAATCTGGACTTACTTTGCATCACTGACTCTTGGCTCAATGATGCCTCCTGCCCAGCCATCGCACTAGCCCTACCCACAGGCTACACCATCCTTAGGCAAGATAGATGTGTTAAGATTGGAGGGGGAGTCGCCCTTATCCACAAAGACTCACTATCCATCAGATTAGCAGACCATAGTACATGTGGTGGTAATGCTGATATCCTATCAGCCAAGTTTACCCTCTTCCCCAATAACCTAATCAACATCCAAATCCTATACAGACCTCCCGGACTCCCAGCTGACTTCCAAGAGCTCCTCTCCCATCGACTCAGCAACAACGTTAAAAAGTCCTCCAAAATACTTAGGAGACTTAAATTTAGGATTCAATGATCCTAAGGATAAATCCGCCGTAACCCTAGCTAAAGAACTCGCAGACTTAGGTTTCTCCCAAAGAGTCCTCACCCCTACTGACTCCAAAGGCCGCACCCTTGACTGGGTCATGGATCACAACTGTGCATCCAACATTACCTCAAACACTGCCCTTCCTTGGACGGACCACACATGCATCGAATTCCTCATCCCCACCAACCCTAAACCTAAGACTCTCACCCACGCACCACCTGCCACAATAAGAAGTTCTAAAAAACTCAAGGCAGACAACTTGCGCCCCCACCTTAAAAACCCCTGCCTAGCACGACCTTTCTCTCAGGACCCAAATATACTATCATCTATCTTCAATGATACTCTCACCAATGCCATAAAAGCAAGAAGGAAAAAAAATCATTTCACTGCAACTTTTGGTTCTCGGAAGAACTCCAAAACCTCCGAGCTCAAAAGCGCCAATCGCTTAAAAACTGGCAAACGGATCTGAGTGATCTAAATAAGAGCCTCTTCAAACAAATAGCCCTCCAATATAAAAAAACCATCATAGCAGCAAAATCCAACTCCTTCAATGATAGGATCTCAAAGGCCAACTCCCAAGCTAAAGAACTATTCGCAATCTTTAATGAATTAGTCACTCCTCTGGCTACCGCTGACGGGGTAACTAAAGACAAAGCCTGGTGTGCCAGCATTCAGTCCGCCATGCTCAACAAAAAAAAAAACTCCTCCAGAACAAAATCCAAAACCACTGCAAAGCCCTCCCAAACCAAGAAAACAACCGCCCTACACAAGACAAGCGTAGTAATCTCAATCACGCTCAATTCTCCTTCAGAAACATCACTGAACCTGAGGTCCTTAATCTCATCAAAAACCTCAAACCATCCCTCTGCAGACATTTGCCCTCCCAAAATCATCAAGGAATGCGCCAATGACCTAGCACTCCTGATTACTGCCTTCATTAATGCATCTTTCCAAACAGGAACTGTCCCAAACAATCTCAAGGAAGCCTGGGTGCGGCCACTTCTAAAAAAGGCCACACTTGACCCAGCACAACCCAACAACTACAGACCGATAACGACAGTCCCGTTCCTCCTAAAAATCCTTGACAAAGCAGATCCAGATCCAATTATACATAGAAGCTAACTCCATACTAGGCAAAAGACAATCTGGCTCCCGTGTCGGGCATGGAACAGAATCCGCCTTATTAGACCTAAAAAATCAAATCTCACAGATCATGGACAAAGGCAAACCTGCCTTGCTCCTCTTCCTCGATCTATCAGCTGCTTTTGACCTGGTAGATAACCAAACACTCACCACCCACCTCACCCATCCAGCCCATTTCTCTAATCAAGCAGCATCCTGGATCACTTCCTTCCTTGAAGGAAGAGCCATGAAGGTCTACTCCGACACAGCTAACGCAGATCCTACCACTTTAAACTGCAGTGTCCCCCAAGGATCTTGTACAGCCTTCCACTCTCTATAACCTCTTCACAAAACCCCTCTTCCACCTACTTGACTCCATGGGTGTTGCATATACAAACTATGCAGACGAGACTCAAGTACTTTTACCCCTATCTGGACTCTATCACCAAGATGCCACGGCCCTTCACAACATCTATGCCACTATCCAATTTTGGATGGCAATCAATGGCCTCTGTCTTAATGGGGAGAAGACTGAAATTCTCATCCTGGGCCAGACAAACACATTATCGAAACTAAGCCCCCAATACAACAACTTCAACATAGACAACTCAACCATCTCCGTATCGTCCTCTGTCAAGACCCTAGGTGTTCACATTGATGCAAATCTATCGATGAAAGTCAGCACCATAGCCTCTGCATCAGCATTCCGCACCAAACTCATCAATGCCATTAAACCCTATTTATCCACCCCCAACCGCTTGGCCATAGCTAGAGCAACTATAGGAGCCAAGCTCGATTATTGCAAGGCCCTTCTAGCTGGCACCTCTGCCAAAAACATTACCAGACTGCAAACCACACAAAACAATGCCCTCAGTGCTGCCATGAGCATCCCTAGAAGAGACCATATATCCCACACCAGACGTGAAAACTGGTGGCTCCAGGTCAAAGACTGTATTACTCTGAAAATCCTCACCATCACTCACAGGTGCATCAACAAAACCGCTCCAGCATACCTATCTGAAGCAATATCAAGGACCACATCCACTCGCCCCACCAGAGCTCAGTACACCAACCAGCTACACATACCACGCATAAAGAGAGCCACAGCGGGAGGTCTAGGCTTCTCCTATATTGCACCGAAACTCTGGAACTCACTCCCTGCCACCCTTAGAGCTGAAACTTCCATCTCTGTCTTCCGCAACAACCTCAAGGCCACTCTCCTCAACTAGCATGTGGAGGACTGCCTCCTCCACATCTGCCATGTATATTGTAGTACAACACAAATGTAATATAACTATATTGTAACCTGTATATGTACTGCTAATGACTATGTAACTATATTGCAACCTGGATATATATTGCTAATGACCATGTAACTAAGTAACTAAGCTTTGTACTGTAACAAGTGCCACGATGTCCTCGGGCTGTTGTGCGCTATATAAATACGAATAAAAAAATAAATAAATAAAAAACCAGAGACATCGCTACACAATATACCAATGTGATTGATATACGACGCTATGTGTCCCACTTTCCCTGCAAAAAATGTCCGGCCGATTACATTAGATTTCGCTTTAATTGTGTGAACACCTTGGAAGTAGTGGGGCCAAAGATGGGAATTCCAAAGAGAGAACAAACCTGCAGGTTGTGCAAAGACCAGGAATTGGAGACTCTGTACCATCTAATCAGGAAATGTCCAGCACTCATGCAGAATAGGATTCTCTTCTTTGAGGGATTTATGCACTCCAAGTCCTCTGTAATTGCAGGTATTTTGTAGCCAGAATAATTGAAGGTAGGAAAATTCCCATTATCGCAGCAGTTGTCAGATTCCTCAGGGACATTCTAAAGGATATGTAAAAGACCCCCATCCCCCGTAAATAAGAACTTCACAGGGACCTTCTATAAGTTTCAGTAATTCGTATTTATTGATATTTCTAAAGTAGAAATGCTCATTAAGATGAAATGCAATAGTTATATGAAATGTTTTCATCATTTTCTACTGATTGGCATTTTATTTTTATGAAATCTGAGTAAGTTAATGGATTGAAAGTGCGTAAATGATGTAGTACCAGTAATGAATTGTGTAAGAGATTTTTATGATGAAATGTAAATTGTAATGGTGTAATATTGTGCAATAATTGTGTAAGGTTTATTTTTAACCATAAACACAAAAATAAAAAAATAAAACAATTATCAAAATACAGTTGCAATGTATACTCGTATCAATGCTTCATTATGAATTACAGAAAGCTAAATATAATTCGCAACACATAATTAGTTCACAATGCTCATATCATTACTATACACACACTAATTCCAATTAAATCTCTCAACGGAACGAAAATAAAACTCTTGAAAATTCTACTTATTTTGATGGTTAAAAAAATTACAAATAAAACACATTGACCCATTCTTCCATAGTTCAAAAGTCAACAATAGAGGAAGGAAGTTCAAAAGCAAAACATGTCCGGAATCCTTCTTCCTTTTCTTGTTTAGGCAATAAGTATGTAGGACTTTCTCTTAGGGTAGAGTGGTTGTAAGGGAAATTTTAGTAATAACAATATATTCATCAGGATTCATCATCTAAAAGCCTTGAACTAAACATCAGAAAGGAGCAGTATCATTCTTAAGGGAGATACAGTGAATTTTCTACCTGTACCTGTGGGTCATTTGCTATGCAGGTCACTATTTTCTTCACAGAACTCTGGAACGGCAGTATTGTGTGCGAAGTTTAAAAATAGATAAACAGGCCAGTGTTTCATTATGCGACAAATGTAGAGTTCAAATGAAAAAATATTGAATGTTCATGTCCAAACACAGGTGTCTCTCCAATAAAAGAGAAGAACAGCAGAGTTGCTCCTGGCATGTAAAAGCAGCTTCAGTGCTCACAGAGAATGGAGTTTTCAAATATAGTGAAACAGAGCAAACATATCTTTCAATGTTCAAAGCATGAACTCCCAGTGAGAATAAAAACGGTGGGAAGAAGCCCTTGAAAAAAGAAATTCAAATGTTTCCGGTCCATGGGTGTGATTTTAGGAGGGAACCAGGGTGTTTGTCCCCCCAACTTTTGTGGCACACCATTTCATCCCACTCATTTGGCAGGGGTCCCTTTCATTTAGATGCCATGTCCCCCCCAACATTTTCAGCAAAATTACTTCACTGGTCTGGTCTCTCACATCATTATTCACAACATCCAAGTCAGAGGAGCTTGTTCTTTACGTGACAAGGAGGGTCCTTGCTTTGTTTTCCTGCCTGCCCGGAGCGATGCCCAGAGACTTGTCAGGGTCAAGCTGAACCTATGTGTCCTCCTGACAATCAACCACAGATCAGTGCTGTTGTGCGTAGCGCTCACTTCCTGCTTAGTCTCATTGGCAAACTTTGCCCCTTCCTAGCTTCTTATCATCCAGGCCTTCTTTAGTACTCAGTATCTCAGAGCTTAAAAAACACAGCGATTACATCTCTTGTTGGCAGCATACATTAGGAAGGCTGACCACCCATCAGCAGGTAAAAGCTACCACTGTCCTCAGGAAATCCAAAACAGGGTCTGGGCCACTTTAACTTCCACAGTTTGCCATTTCATATTTTTTGACCAGATCCTTTGTTTTTCTTAAAGGGATAATCTTGCCCTACTTATAGCAAATTTTAAGACATTTTATGATACATGCTTGCAATCCTGGGGTGCCATCTTTTGGCATACTTGTATGATTGCTGTTATATCCAGCTTGCAAACATCTGTTTGTGAAATCTCTAAAATTGTTTTAATTCGACTATGGCCAATTTCTTTTGGTGTCCTGTCCACGGATCAGCTTATTTTGTCACTTCAGACTTGCTAGATGGTCCTATTGTTGTGTTGTTATACCGTCTTTTTGTTTTTGTAACCAAGTGCTGTAAAGCTTTATTGCTAGTAATGTTGACCTTTGCAAATGTAATAAATCAACTCAATCAAATCAAGTGACTCTCTCAATAGACTCTGGAAATAACGAAGATATCTCACTTTATCAAGAGCGACCTAAATAACCAAGAGTGCTCATGCCCTCACTAAGGTCTGCTATACAATTCAAATATCCAAATGCAGATTGTTTGCTTCCTAAACCAACATATTCTGTTGTTCCTTCAAAATGTCTACTGTACAAGGCATGCTTCCTGAATTCCTTTAATCTAAATGCAGCAGTAGGGCCTAAAATGGCTTTACATTCAGTCATTTTTGTTTTAAGAATACAAGTAGACTTAACTAAAGACAGAAAGTTAATGGATAGTTTAAATTCGGGGAAACACATTACATACAAATAGAACAATTCCAATATTAAGATTTTCATCTTGGGGGATTTCAAGCGGTGCTTTGACAGCGGGAGTCTGTCATTAAGGAAATTGGTGGAACAAATGGGACTCTAAAGTGAGTGACAGTAATTCAGAAATGAAGGGCTTTTGCAGGATACTGGCACCTATGTTTGTTTACATTTAGTCACTATATACAACATTGTAGCACTAGCATACCTGATACATCACTGTAGACTTAAAGTGTGAATATTTTGGAACAATTCATGTGTCCAAGCAGAGACCCGGAACTTGGTATAATATACAGTACACACTATTAGTGGCGAATCTTAATTTACATCAATATGTGTTTCTTTACATGAACACAGTCTGGTCATAGGGACTATCTGCCCTTCATCATATATGCATTTTCACCTTATTTCTAAAAATGCAAACATCTATATTTTAGGTTTGCTTGGTTTTGAAATTTAACGGTGGGATGTAAGAGTACATTCTGAAAATGTGTTTTCCATGTCACTGCTTTAATTCAACAAAACCCTTGAAATTCAGCTGGTGTAGGAAGTGATAACCATTTTAGCTCTGCACCTCACCTGTTGATGTCCTCCATAATATCATTTTATATGCCATGGTGAATCACTTCAGAGATATCTGCATGTATGTGCTCAATGGCTTTGCAACAGAAGGTGGGGGAGGTTGAGATAAGGTGGTCTTCCGCTCCTACACCATCTGAATTTCAAGTCTCTTGTGGCACTAAATCGGATTTCCTTAACGCTCTCTTAACTAAAGATTTTTCACTGAATTTCAAGGCTTTTGTTATACCATAGTTTCTTTGGGGCCCTCTAGCCATGGCCTTTGGTCATGGCCACTGTACATTTTGCACCAATGATTTTAAAAGAGTGAATGCTACTGCATTGGCTAGAGGCCCTGGCCTACTGGCCAACAAGGCCCATAACCCCCTAGTGACCTCCGGATCCACTGCCCTTTGGCCTTTTCCTGTGGCCCACTAGCCATGGCCGATGGTCTCAGTGTCAACCCGCCGTGGCTGTTTCCATTATATTCCACTGGCCACATTTGTGTGTTCACTGTACACAATTCACCAATTATTCCCAAAGACTCATTAAACCTTGCCTATTAAATGTGATCTGTGCAAATGTACACGTCTGTCCCAGTAACTTCTATTCTCTATTCCTATTTCCACAATAATCATTCCTGAGTATGCTGATTCCTGCGGTACCGTACTGTTTCTCGATTCCTACAGTAAAGGGAGAACAGTTGAAAATTAAAATATCTTCCCTGTCCTTACCGTTAGTCAATTTGTGCCCTCTCCTCATTTCTTGATCTCTCCATTGTTTTCACTCTGAACCTCTCCCACTACCCTCTTTCAGTCTTATGATGCATTTTTTTAATGATCGCATCTTATGATGTAACCGCAGTAATCTTGCAAGATTCACCCGAAAACGCCTGGAAATTAAAAAGTCTTCCTCTCCTCCTTCCCTCCCTGACCATCCTCCATTGCCCCCTTTCACTTTTTGGTTTGTTCGACGCACTTTCTTTTGCGAGCTTGTCTTGCGATGTTAGAGCGGTTGTCTTGTGAACTTCCCCCAATAAGCTGAAAATGTCCTACCCGAAAGGAGCTCCGCAGTACACACCCAACTCCACCACTTCACATGTTGTCCTCTTTTACACATCTGTCTTCCTTTTCTATACATGACAACATTCCAACACACCTAGGAGGGAGATTTCTTCATGGAAATCGGGACATGTACATTTTCCCATAGGAATGCATTGGGGATAGATTTTTTTTATAGGCAATAGATGGTGAAAATACAGGAAGTTCCCGCCTAAATCAGGACGGTTGGCATATTTGCTTTTCCGCTAGGTCAGGTCATGGTGTTGAAAGGCGACTTGTTAGCCGCAAGAACAAATGAAGTATGGATCAAGACAGTAAAATGTCTCCAAAGTTCACTTCATGTGACATCACTTACCCATGCCTGCGTCACTGACCCCCACCTTTTTTTAATTAGGACTCTTTTTAAGAACCCCAGCTAATACTATGGATGAACGTGCACTGCAATGGCCCCAGAAAACGTATTAAAAACATTCAAAAGAACAGAACACTTACCCATACCTGCCAACATTCAGATGCACCCTGGAGGGAGATTTCCACAGGGAGACACATATTTCCCCATATGAATGCATTGGGGCTAAAGTTATTTTAGGTGGGAGACCGTGAAAAATAGCAATATTTTTCCCTTAAAAATCCGTAGTCTCCCACCTAAATCGGGAGGGTTGGCATGTATGCTTTCCAAAGTAAACACCAAATATCAATTATATGAGGTAGAATCACAAGTTTGCACTGACACCTTACCAAAAAAAGGCACTGCAGAAAGCCCAGCACCACGATGGGGACACGTAAATACCTTTTTAACAGTCATTACATCAAGAAATCCACCAATAGGGGCTCTCCTGTAGCGCGTGGGACGTGGCGTCGCGTGTACGCGGGGAGAGAGCGCGCGCAGCCGCCATTTTGATTAGCTACGCTGAGCGTTAGTGTCTCGCGGCGCCGGCCCCCGCGGTCTCCGAGCCCGTGCGTGAGCGCGTACAGAAGCCCGCAGTGCGCATGCGCGCCGCTGCTTCTTCCATGTCCAGGCCTGCAGCGGCAGCGCATCTCCCAAAGAGCTGTATCCTGGCCGCCCATGGACCGGCCCCGCGGAGCGCAAGAGAGCCGCCGTGGTGAGCACTCTGCTTGGGCTATGCCTCTGGGCTTCCGCTCCCCGTTAGTAGCTGGGCCTTGGGTTTGTGAACGCGCAGTCCCCGTTTCAATAGTTTGCATAGCTACCAGGCACACCAAGGGCAATGGTTTGAGGTGGAATTTGGGTGCCTGCTTAAATATCTGCGGCCTGGTGCGAGGTGCCCACTTCGTTTGGCTTATAGGTGTCCACGTGCCCCACGTATCGAGGAGGTGCTTGTATCTAGTCTCTGCTTTTGTTTCTTTTCTTTCTGCGACCTTTACTTGCAATCAAAAGCACACTTGCCAACATTCTGGGACCAAAAAGATGTAGGATTATTCAAGTTCCAAAAAGAATACTTAGGATAACAATGACATCACAGCAGGAAAATATAAAACGTACATTGTTGGCACCATAGCATTGTAAAACATGGAAAGATGTTCAACTGTTAGTATAATTGTGAATGGTAAATTGGGACCAAATTCAGTTACCTAACTTCACAGAGGGTAATAGCACAGAGCTGGTAGGCAATGTTTGCCACTGCTCTGTAGCAGCAGCCCAGGCAATACATATTTATTCCTGCTGTTCAAGTTGAGTGACATGGAGACTGATACCCCCCATTAGTACACCTACCAGCCCACTGTACAGACAAATGGTTGCATGTTTTGTCCTGCAGCCTGCCTTAGAGTCACATAAATGACCTGCTACTGTATAAAGGATCTCTTGTAAAAATCTTAATGATTATAAACAAGTAAATAAAAAAAATAAAAAAGCAGTAGGATCTGTCACCCAAATCTGTAGGCAGTAGGGCTGTTTAAAAAGCAGAAGCATACTGCTTAAATCTATAGGGTTGACAAGTATGCAAAAGAAGGGGCACAAAATAAAAACTCCCAGAGTGAAAAGACAGGACAGGCTGAGGGAGGACTGAGCTAAGCAACGGACACCATATTGGTTCAATCGGCATAGTTGGAAACATGACATTGGCCATCTGTTCCAAGAATGAAATGTAATGTTTTCTTTCAGCAAATCACACATTTTAACTTCACCATTTTGTATGTTTTGTCTTGTGCCAGAAATACCTTTGTGTTGCTATTGAATGTATAACTTGAGCACACTTTAGTATACATCTCTTCTGTTCCCACCCAGTCCCTTTTTCAGGTTTATTTTCCTCTTTCTTTGGGTCTCCATATAATTGGACATTTATTATGGGCTTTTATGGTCCTTGTATGGTGCATGTGTTAAGGTCAGCAAAGCTCTTTGATTGAGATTTGTTGGTTTGGACTACAGCGAAATGTTGAGTGACCGTTATGAGACTCTCTTAAAGTCAGTGGAGACAGTGAGATTGTGTCTGTGTGAGCCTTTGCTTTTTGACATCGACTTTGTGCTAAGTAGTGATTCCCATCTCATGTCTGAATCACCTCTCCAGTTAAGTACTGGACTCCAATGTTTGGCCTCCTACTTAAGAAATTTAGATTCCGTCTTTTGGAGTCTGATTCTCTGTGGAGGAACTTCAGAAGCTTAGAAGTGAGGTCTGCAAGCATATTCTGGAATGTTGCCCCCTCCCTCTAGTTAGTGGTGCTATGGAATGAGGAGGGAAACATTTCAGAGTCTACTTGCAGACCTCACTCCTAAGCTGCTGATGTTCCTCCAGAGCATGGATGCAATGCCTGGATTCCTTGCATAGATGTCTGAGCTCAGTTGAGCTGCCATGCTGGGTTACAGCCAAGTGTCGGACATGGCATATCTATGGCACACGTCTGTGTGGTCACACAGAGAGAATTCTAGGAGCTTCAGGCATGGCGATCCCTCAGTGGTTAGTATGGGACCCTGGTCGTGGACTGGGGCATTGGTAAGGAGTTAGGCACTGTTAAGGAGTTTGGGGGGGGGTGGAGTGGAGCACACCACACTCCTTTGTGCAGATGCCCTGACGACGACCTGTGCATTCGGGCCATCTCCATGGTTACCTCCGGTGCTCTGGTTCTTCTGTGCTGGGGAGAAGAGGCAGTGGATGTGGTGTGTGTAAGCTAGGATCTCCACAGGCAGTGAGCTATGGGGAGACACACGGAGAAGAAATACTGAAATCTCCTCCTCCTCCTCATTAGTGATCCAGGAAAAAGATGAACAGGCTCTGGTCTAAGTTCTCATCCAAGTGGCCCACTAATGGGGATTGCGATGCCGGATACTACACCTATGGAACCAGTGAACAGGATTCCCCCCTTTGAAATATAAGAAAGCCCTGAAGACTGGTTCCCCGCTCACAGAAGTGAAGTAGGAAGGATTGAATGATGGGACGGACTTGGACATGATAGCTGTTCCAAGGTATCTGAGCAAGCTGTATCCACTCCCAAGGGAAGGAAAAACACATGCCACAGATGGTACAAGTTGGTACGATTCAGGCTAGCCTAGTTGACCGTTCCAGCGGTTGCTGGTTCCCCATCCTTTGGAAGCTGGAGAGGAACCTGCGGTGTTGAGCGGAAAGGAACCTGTTGTCTCTCCGAGCGATACACATCTTGGGCCTGGGTGTCGGATAAGCTCAGTAGGGTGTTACCGTCAAAGGACTGGGATCTGCACGAGTAAGTTTTCCTGAGCATTTGCATGAGGTTAGTACCCTCTAGTTGGATCTGTTTGCCTCTGCCATCAAGGGCTTTGCAGTTCCTTTATGCGTTTCCACCTCAACACTTGATCCACCATCCCAAGGGTCCTCATCAAGGACTCTGGCTTTGTAGTCATTCTGGAATCCCCCCCACGCCCCGCCCCAGCCACACAGAGGATGGTTTCTGTTGTTACTCCTACAACTGGCAATATCACCGGTCATCCGGTTGCTGGGATTTCCTGTTCCACAGGCCAAGGGTGCAGTACGCTTGTGGGGGTATGGGAATTGAGAGGCAGAGGTTGCAAGTCAAGGGCCTCGCCAGCAGAGAAGTGGATTTAGTTCAGAGGGTTAACCACCCTTCCCACGCTGAGGTCCTACTCTAGACGCTGGGCGATATTTCGGTTTTGGTGTGACAAGAATGGATGGCATGAAATGCACTTCAGATTCCGGAGGTACTCCAATTCTTGCAGGAGGAATTCGATCTGTGTATGGTGGTTTTCACACTGAGAACAGGGCATTTGGGGGGGCATCTGGTTCGGGGGCTGATGACATCTTCTTGGTTTCCAGGTTGTTGAAGGGGTTTTATTCCCTTAAACCAGTAGTGATGCTGGGGTTGCCTCCATGGGATCTGCCCTTGACTCTATTTGAACTGTACGAGGTTCCCTTGAAGATACCATCAAGCCAGCCTTCCCAATCGGATGAGGAAGAGGGACGCGAGAGTTACTCATCACTAATCTTCATTACTCCTAGTCCAACTGTTCTTTGTCACAGTATTATAGTCTCCTCTACCACCCTAGGTGGTTGAATGGGGCTATGCATTGGTTATGGTAATTGAGGCTGGTCAGGTGGTAGGTGGGTTATATTCTCCAGGGAGGGGTGGGACCAGACAGAATTAAAGATAGAAAAATAATTCCTGGGGAGGTTTGATACCTTGTGTGCAAGTACTGCGACGAGGAAGAACTTGACTAGCAGTAATGAAGATTACCAGTAAGTATTCCCATCCCTACCCCCATCATAGCATCTCTTCCCACTCCTTAACGTAATGAAGTGGTCTACCTCGCCCCCTTGACTAGTCTGTCCCGTAAGCACCCGCGCACAGCATAAAGACCTTAGTTTAGGCCATAACATGGGTGCAGGTTCTCCCCCCGCCAGTGCAGTGATGTTTGGGTAAACTCGACTTGGAGCGCATGTGTAGCTTATCCTACATATTAAAGCCAGAGCATGGGAGTTATGCTCCTACTCCAACCATGATTACAAAATCGGATTTAACTTGTTTGTGTCTGCTACCAGTAATGGGCCCTTGCAAGCTCTCAGCAAAACTGAAGCATAGGGAGCTCTCCTCTTCCAGCGGCTGTCATGGTTCCAGTGGGAAAAAAGCTGTCCTCACAGAAATAAAGGTCTTTCAGACAAACTTTGTGGGAGGATGGAAGGTTGGCTCCTACCAGTGGCAGGTTGGCATAGAAAGAGGGATTGTCCTTCCTCTTCTACTTCATCTGTCGCCTCGTCTTCCCCTTGATGAATGGGGCTTAGGACGCAGGAAGAAAATGCCTTGATCAAGAGTCTATGAGCAAGGTGTTGGGCGCATGTGGCAGCAGAACACAATTCCCCGGTGTTAGCCTTAACAAGCTGAGTGTGGTCCAATGTAAGAAGGCTTTTTCTCTTATTGACGATATTAAGGACACATCCTTTTAGGAATGGACCATATCTCCACCCCAAAGTGGAGGATGATTCCCTGTTATTCAGTTGTACTGGTAATCTGTTTCCAGAGGAAGCTGCATTTCTCGAAGGGCAAGAATGGTCTCCTCTGCAAGACCTATATTAAGAAAAGGAAAGCTGTACATGGAAGTCACATTTATGGACACGGGTAATATTGTTCCACCTTTCGAAGGCTAAACCACATATTTAATATGCACATACAAAGGTACATTACAATAAATAAACAGAATCTATCTGCCCAGGCTAGAGGAGTAGTATAGAATTGCATATTTACATTGCTCCCATTTTTCAAAAAACAAAGGAGTACAAGTGGATTTTATCTGTATATTTGTGTCTTTGTACGTACATACATGTTTAATAAAATCAAGATGGTGGGACCTTTCTGCGTATTTGTATTCCCCCTCCTAACTACGAACTCTGCCCACTCTCTTGTCTGCTCTGCATCAAAGAGTGTTAATTACAACCCTGGTGTGAGCTCTATAGTCCTGGCAGGGCTTGTCTTTGAAACGGTAGTTCCCAGCAAGAATGGTCTCCTCCTTGGAGGGCGAGAGGGGGCGGGGTATGGGATGACCTGTATTCTGGAGGAGGGGACAAGCCTTTGTATCTGTGGTATGCACAAATGTTTGGTTTAGGTGAAACCCGGTTCTAAGATGGTGATTCACATAAACACCCTCAAAGCGAATGAGTCCCTAGCAACCAAGCTAGCAATATAACACTAATTAATGTTTGGGCCAGCGTAATTGTAGATTCACAGATGCCACTATATCAAACTAGTCATGGCTTAATTTTAGCGTTTTCCCCTGTGCCCAGGCTCTGGGAGTGCAGAATTGTATAGAATGTAGGATCAGGATTGTCCATGGTGAAAGGCAGAGCGTGACTGCTGGCACTTTGGGGTCCATCGGGTTGTTGTCAGGAATCCACATGTCACTTTGCAATTGCCATTTATTTTATTTAAAGAGCAGACCTAACGTTAGATCAGTAGAGCGCTGTACAGTGTGTGGGGTACCATCTATTAACAGTAGCTCAGTACTGTGATGTCTGTGCATCGGTATGTGTGTCCATTGGGTTTGGTCCTTCGTCAGGTGCTGTTGAAAGAGCCATGTTTTGAGAGATTTGCGAAATTGGAGAATTGGGGCATTCTGAGTCGACACCATTATAGAGTTCCAGAGCCTGCGTGCATGGCAATATAATTGTTTGTGGGCCCTCTTTATGGACGAGTTGCGATTCAAGCTGGTTGGTTGATTTTTGGCTGCGCAGGGAGCATGTGCCACAAGATATGTGGAGCTTTGCTTACAACCCATGATACACCACTGAATACACACATTAGTATTTCTGACATCCATCATGTTCAACCACCACAACCTCTTTCAGCACTGTTAAACAATTAAAGTAATAGTTAATGTTAATTATTCACATCTACGCAAAGCAGTAGGCAGGTTTATAAAACAGCAAGAGCATGTGCTCAAGACCGGAAATAACCTGCCAACAATACATTTACCTCATTTGGCCATGAGAAGCCAGTGCATCACCCATCCAAACCAGACGGGGGGATCCTTCTAATAGCCTTTTGTAGATCAAGTGAACTGCTGTTTTTCTAAGATGTCTTTTTTTTCCTTTTTATTCAGAAGACCAACAGATGCTGTTTAAATAGTTGACCGACCCTCCAAGTAACTAAAGCCATGACCAGATAAGTTCCAGATAAGATTAAGTGGCAGTGTTTTACTCACTCCCTAATTATTACAGTTGGAAGTAAAATAATGTTTTTAGGGCGTAAGTTCCTTTCCCAATGGAATTTTTAATATGCAAATGTTTTAACTGTAAAACAGAAATGTTTTTGTTATAAATATTTATAAAAATTCGAATGTCTTTTTTTTTTGTTTTTTGTTCGAAATGGGGGGGGGTTCCCCGAGCCCCTTTTTAATTTTTTTTTTGTTTTAACCCTTTTTTTTTAACTTGCAGAACCCAAAAAAATAAATGAAAGCATTCTAAAAAAGAATTTGACATTTTTGTCATTCGACTAAATGTTTTTGACATTTTCACCTGACACCCAAATTAAAATATACATTTTCTCCTTTGGAACTACATTCACTACTGCTCGAAGCATATTAATGGTGCTGTGTGGATGATAACTGGGCAGGTTCCTGTGTGTCTGTCTCCTGTTTTGTGAGTATTTTTACTTTTTATTAACTGGGAGTATGTGCCTAATTCTAGGGTGTAAAAGTGGCAGAGACACCTGTTATCTGAAGTGCTGCCTGGAGTGGTGAATATTTGGGCTGGAGAAGAGTGGCTGATTGTAAGCAGATAAGAGAGACTTGGTTGTAAAAACTGGAGAAGTCTGAAAGGTGGAGACCAGAAATACAGAAATGGAAGGTGATTAAAACAGAGACCATAAGGCAGGCCAACAGAGAACTTGCCACCGACCTAGGCAGGAAAAGGCCATGGGAAGCAAAGGTGGAGGCCTTTGATGAGGGAATGACTGGGAAAGTGCAGACTGAAGCTTTGACCAAGGGGAAGGAAGAGCAGGAAAGGACAGAGGGCCCGACACATGAAAGAAGGGCAGAGACCCTGAGAGGAGGAGGAGGAAGTGCCCAAAGCAGCAGATAATGGAATGGTAGAGACACAGGCCTAGGAGACGGGTAATTTTAGTATTTATTAAATTTTATATAGCGCTTTACAAGAGGAACAAGCAAAATACAATAAGCATTACATAACCATTGAATCAAAACCAGAAACAGTACAAGGAACAATTTACATTAGTGATGAAGTTAAGCGAGAGTGGAGAGGGACCAAAGTGAGAGGGAGTAGGTGTGGATAGTCGTAGAAACAGAAGTAAGAGAGGAAGCAAAATGGTATTAGGGAGGTGAATGGAAGAGAAGATTTTGGAGAAGTGTGGAAAGTAGGGTAGGAGGGAGTAGAGCGGATGGGGAGAGGGAGGTGGTTCCAGTGGAAAGGAGCGAGTAGTTGGAAAGAGGGGAAGGGGGGCAGGGTGGAGGAGGAGAGAGTAGGAAAAGATCAGAAGAGTGGAGTGAATGAGAAGGGAAGAAAGGTAGAGAGGGGCAAGACCATAGAGGGATTTTAAGACTAGACGGAGGAACTTAAATTTGAGCTTGGAGTGAAATGAGAGCCAACCTAGTGAGGTGAGAGAAGAGGAGATAGTCGTGAGAGGAGAGGGCAGAGGGAGCCGATGGCAGAGTGGTAGACAGAGCTGAGGGGGGAGAGGTGAGGGGAGTCCAAAGAAAAGAGTGGAGCAGTAGAAAAGTCTGGAGAAGATGAAGGAGGCGATAGTTTATCGTGTGAAAGGTCAGGAAGGGTTGAATTTTACGGATGTTAAAAAGGTGGAAGCGGCAAGATCTGGCAGTAAGAGAAATGTGGTGAGATAGAGAGGTGGGGTCAATGTGAAGACCAAGCTTGCGGGCATGAGGAGAGCAGGGGTGTTGGGAGGGGGAAAGAGAATGAAAGTAGGAGGAGGGGAGGGAGGAGGAAGTTGTTGGCAGGAAGAATAGGACCTCCGTTTTGTCTGCATTTAGAGTAAGGAAGTGAGTGGACATCCAGGATTTAATAGCAGAGATGCAAGTAGAAAGATTATGGTGGATGCCAGGAGAGGAAGAGCTGGGTATCATCAGCATAGAAATGATTTGCGACACAAAAGGAGGAGATGATAGGAGCTAAGAAGGAAGTGTAAAGTGAGAAGAGAAAGGGGCCAAGGACAGAACCATGGGTGGATGCCGTGGTTGAGAGGATAGATTGGGGAGGTGCAGCCACCGTAGGAGACTGCAAAGGTGCGGTTGGAAAGATAGGAGAACCAGTTGAGCATAAAGTCTTTAAGGCCAAACGAAGAGAGAGAATTAAGGAGAAGAGGGTGGTCAGCAGTATCAAAGGCAGCAGAGAGGTCAAGGAGGATAAGAATAGAGGCGTGCTTAGAGTAGTGTGCAGAAAGGAAAGCGTTGAGAACAGAGATGAGCAGTTTCAGTGGAGTTTTTCAGGTGGAAACCCGGATTGAGTAGGGGGGAGGAGAGAATGGTTGGAGATGAGAGAGTTGAGAATAGACCATACGTTCGAGAAGTTTAGAAAGGAAGGGTTGGAGGGAGATGGGGTGATAATTGTATGCAAGGTGGGCATTAGCAGAAGGTTTTTAGAGAATGGGGATGATGGGCGCATGCTTAAAAGGAGTAAGAAAGGTGGATGTCGATAGACGGGTGTTGAAAAAGGTGGTGAGAGAGGGTATGAGGAGGGGGTGGATTTTAGGAATGAGGGAGGTAGAAATGGGGTTGGAGGGAGAAGCAGTAGGGTGAGTTTTAGATAGGAGGAGGGCAACTTCAGATTGAGTGAATGAGGACATGGAAGAGGGTAGGGGTGGAGTGGATAGTTTGGCAGAGATTGAGGACTTTGTTAGAAAAGAAGGTGGCAAGATCAGAAGCAGAGAGAGGAGAGGCGATGGAATGATCGGGGGTAGCTGGAGAGAGAAGTCGAGTTAAAGTTTGAAAGATACGGCGAGGGTGAGAGGACTGAGAATGGAGAAGGTCAGAGAAGAAGGTGCGTTTAGAGGAGTTGAGACAGGAGTTGTAGAGGGTATGATAGGAGAAGTATGCGGTTTGGTTGGAGGAGGTGGGGTGTTTGAGCCAGCGTCGTTCAAGGTCCCCGAGAAGGCGGCGCACGGTGGAAAGATGAGCTGAGAGCCAAGGTTGAGCAGGTTGACGAGAAGGGCGGAACGAGGAGAGGGTAAAGAAGATCAAGAATAGAAGTGAGGGAGGTACTTAAGGTGGAAGAGGCTTCGATGGCTGAGAGAGAAAAGGGGGAAGAGGAGAGGATGCGAGGAAAAGAGAAGGGTTGAACTTGTGTAGGTTACGTCGGAAGAAGCGGGTGGGGGACGGAGGGAGGAGAGGGGAAAGGGGTAAGAGAAAAGGAGAGTAAGGAGTGGTCAGATAGTGGGTAGAGTAGATATTGGAGAAGCAGTGAAAGAGGAGGTAAAGATGAGGTCAATGGTGGAACTAGATGGATGAGTAGGAGGGGAGGATAGAGGGGTGAGAAGGTAGGAGAGAGAAGGTAGGAGTCAAGGATGGACGAGAGAGGTGGGAGGGTTAGAGGAGAGATGGAGATTGAAATAGCCAAGTACAATTAGTGGGGTGGGGCTGGGTGCGATGAGGCTGAGGAGATGGTCCATGTCCTCATAGAAGGAGCTGACAGGGTCAGGGGGGCGGTAGATGAGGAATGAAATAGCATGAGGAGAATTAAAGACTTTATACATAAATTCAAAGGAAGGAAGAGTAGGTAGAGGAGTAGGAGAGGGAGAAGAGGTAAAGTGAGGACGAAAAAGAAGGCCTAGGCCACCTCCATGATCTGAGGATCGAGGGACGTGTTTGAAAAGATGAGGACGAGGTGAGGGATGCAGGAACGGAGGTGTTGTGGGGATGGATTCAGGTTTGTGCTGCAAAGAAATTGGAGGTTGAGGCATAAGAATAGGTCAAGAACAGCTGTGGTTTTGTTGCAAATCGATCTGGTGTTCCAGAGGGCAACGTGAAATGCATTGTAGATTTGCGGGTAGATGAGGTTGCGGCGTCGGAATGAGGTGTTTGGGAGCGGGGTACAGTGGGTGTGGAGGTGAACGGGAGGTTGAGAGAGGAAATGGCCATAAGGCAGATAATTTTGAGGGGGGAGAGGGCAGCGGGAAGAGGGGAGGGAAGGGGAGAGGGGCGGGACTGATGGGAGGAACTGAGCATGAAAAGGAGCAAAAGTCAATGTGGTCAGTAAGTCGGGAGGCCGCCTGTGGGAGTGTTCCTGAGGAGGGAGGAGACTGGTAGGTACTGGAAGGGCGGGGCCACTGTGGAGATGGAGGCAGCACGTTCGAAGTAGTCCGAGATGGAGGCAGCACTTTCGAAGTAGTCCACGTTGCCGATAAGGAAGGAGGAGGAAGTAAGAGGCAGAAGGCAAGAAGAGTCTCGTAAGGCTGACCAGGAGGAAGAAGCAGTCAGTTAGCGTAGGAAACAGCTGATGGGAGTAGCCGTCAAGTGGAGCCGCAATGTGGAAGCTGTAAGTGTAGAGCAGGGGGTAGGGTGGCTTCAAGGTGAGCCCGTAGCAGAGGTTGCTGGAAGAATTGGTGATGGCCAGGGAGTACAAATGGGCCAAGATGGTGTCAAAAGGATCCCAGTACACTCGGGTCCAGAGAGCCGGTATGGGTGTCTGGGAGGAGGATACTGTCAGGTACAGGTTGTGAGCTAGGGAGTAGGAGCTGGTAGGAGAAAGCGCCAGGGTGGAGCGGGCCCAGGGTGGCTCGTCCTGGCAGTCGCAGCAGAAATGCAGTGGGAGCTGGTGGCGGCCAGGTGGAGTAGCCTTTTAGGCAGGAGGCTACGGGATCCAGAGTAAGCACATATAGTGTAGAGACAGGTTGACGGAGCAGCCTGAAAATGGAGGAGCTGGTGTTGGGCAGGCGGAGCAGCCTCTTAGCTAGGACACAGATGGAGGGCAGGTCCAAAGGTTGGTAGTAGAATGAGTGGCAAGAAGTCCAAAGCACTGGTGCGGGGAGCTGGAGAAGACGCCGAAGGTCGGGTGGATCAGGCTCCGCAGTCCGGAGCACTCAAGATGGAGGCAGTGCACCTGGCGAAAGCGGCAGAGGCGAAAGCTGCAGATTTGATGAGAGCAGCACGGGGCAGCTGTGTCTGAGATTGGCTGATGGGGAGGACAGGTCAGTGACAGCGGTGGTAGACGCTCAGGAGTGGGCCAATGGAGGGAGGGCCCAGCCACTGGCAAAATTGAGGACCTGGCCGAGGACAGCAGGAATCCGCCCATAAAGTCGTAGGGGGCAGGCGAGGGCACCAGCAGTTCGATACGGTGGGCTCTGTAACTCCATGCAGATGGACAGAGCCACTGGAGCAGGATTCTGGCTGGCGATCGGATGGTGCAGGTTCCAGAAATCCAGGTGGTCGGGTGGATCAGGCTACGTGGTCGAGCGCTCAGGAAGGAGGCAGCGTTCCCGGCCGGAGCCGTAGAGGAGACAGCTGCAGAGCCGGTGATGGCTGCACGGAGCAGCCGTGGCCAAGAGGGACCAACGGGGGAGGGCCGGTCAGTGACAGCTAGACCAGACGCCCTCGGAATGAGCCGAAGGAGGAAGGGCCCAGCCGCTGGCAGCAAAACTGGAAAGCAGGCAGAAGGCATCAGAAACCTACCCGCTCAGTCACAGGGAGTCGGCAAGGGCTGCGGTGGTCAGATGGGGTGGGCACCGCAGCTCAGAGCAGATGGATTCAAAGGAGCAGGATTCCAGCTGGCTGTCGGAGGGAGCGGGCTCCGGGACTCCAGGTGAGAGGAGATCCAGTGAGAATCAAGGAATCCAAGACGGGGTCGCCATGTTGTCGCCCACAGGGCGGGAGGACAGGAGAGTTTGAAAGAGGCGATCTAGTAGAGAAGGGTTGAGATTTTAGGAACAGAAGCAATCCAGAGAAGCATAAGTCTTCTAGAAAGTATAATCGTACAGCGTTGAAGTAGAAAATGGGGATTATTCTGCTCTCAGAAGGTTTGATTCAGCCTGATGAAGGGAGACGTCGGATCAGGCATCCGATGCTTGTGCGCCCCTTACTGGTTTCAAGGTTCGCCATCTTTCAGAATTGCAATCTTTTTTCTTTAGCGGTGCAATGCTGGTCCAACTTCAGTGTCCCATTTTAAAATTACTTGAACTGAAATCCTATCTTGGATGGCCAAACGCATTAGAAGGCCTGTTTTTGGACAAAGAATTAGTTCTGGTCACTGCAAGTTACTTTCAGTGGGAGTGTATTTAATACTTGGAGAAGGGGCTTTATCTTGGCTAGCGAATGAGATGAATGTATGTTTGGATCCAAAGTGACAAAACCATAAAGAAGAGTCTATTGTTATCACTGCCTATTGGCAGTTAATAGAATATTCAGGGGTCAGGGGGTGGCAATTAGGTTTATTTTTTGTGCATTTAAATGTGCTGTCGTTTGTTTAGAAAGTTCATACAGAACCTACGTCTTTCAATTTTGCATTCTCTGATGTAGTGGTTATGCTAAAATGCCATGACGGAGTAGTGGTTATAACGTAAGCTTTCATCTTTGTGCAGACTACATCCTTCCAATCTTTTCAGCTGCAAGAGGAGTACCATGTTCTCTTTTCGTACTTTGGATCAAACCTGACTTTAAAGCTCAATGCGTCTCTTCCTCACTCCTCCAACACCTACCAAAGTGAATAGAGAATGAAACTACCTAATATCCCCCAAAATGGAGATTACATGGATGTGCCAAAAAGTGTGGTCTGAAAACTTGATGCTTTTTGTTTTCCTTGGCAAGCTTAAGAACTTAATTTGGCTCTGAAAACAGTTTGGCCAGTTGTCTCCCACAGGTGGTAATATATAATACAAACATAAGCGTAAAGCAAAGCAAGCTCTGGAGGCTAACTTCAGTGTTTGATATTGCAGTAGATCTGTGATGTACAGACTGGATGAACTACTGATCACTACTTTGCATAAGCATCTAGTTGGCTTTTTGTAGTCATTATGTAAGAGGCAAGAAAGAGACTAAGCAGAGTGGATTGCGTAGCGGGCAGAGAACTGGGCAAACTCGGTGGAATATTGTAGTTTGTGGTCATCTCACTTTCAGGGTAACTGGTATAAAGCAATAGGGTGACAATATAGAATGTCAAGGAATATGGGTTTGCTCATGATTTGAGCACCGGTTGCAAAATGTATGCAATCTGCAGGTTACAGAACAAGGTTTGTCATCAAAAGCATTTGATCATGTGATCATATACATTTTCAAAAGTGTTCACTCGTCAATGATGCATTTTCGCCAACAAAATGAAATATTGACACTAACATTTTAGATACACTAACCTAAACATGACTGTAAAACATGGAGATGATGCAGTTTTACACTATTAATACTCAATTATGCATTATGTGACCATTTACATTTTAGGAATGGAATTGTATGATTATCTTTAAAAATATATAAAGTTGGCAGATACATCTTTTTGCCAGACAGGATATAGAAAGCTTAATAAAAGTACGATCTTGATTACTCTGGACTGCAATTATTTGAAAAAGAAATTCCTGCCTAGCACTCCCACACATGCTTTTGCCACTTAAGAGTGGAGGAGATGATTACTGCTGCACTTTCTCTCCATTAGCACTTGAAGTGAACAGAGAAAAGAGGGTGAAGAGAGCAGAGGGTAGGAGGAATGCAGGGTGAGCTGTGCTTCCATTGAAGAGGGCATTTTAAAGAGCTAACGTTGCTAAACAAGTGTCCATTTGATTAGCAAACCTACAGAATTGCATAGCAAATTGCTATGCAACACTGGTTATTTTATGCCTTGCATTGGACTATGGTAGAAATGGTCTGGGAAACCAGCAAATGAAACCTAGCTGGATTGTTGTCCATAAATCAAGTTTCAATAATGAAACCGTTGATCTAGACCATTTAGTGCAAATAATTGGCCACTGCTACTGTGTTGCTTAAAGCTCATCTAGCCTATTTTAGTAATGCAGACCTCATTTTATTTGCGGTCATTCCATTATCAGTAACTCTAGATTCCAAAGATCTATTGCATGCTTGCTGTATGGTGCAAGTCCTGATTTTATGTAAGGTTCTTGGGGGATAGGGATTGGGGGGGTGGGGAATAGAACCAAAGTTGTAATTTAGGTAAAGTAGGATGTTATCTCTTGTGTATATATATTGAAAACACCGAAAGGAAGGGATGGTGCGGGGGGACATGCTCACTCTAAGATGCAGGAAAAACCTAGAAAGAAATCGGAGTAAAGAGATAAAGCAGCGGCTTACTGAGCTACCAGCGCGACACGCCAACTGGCCTTAATAGGCTGATGCAAATCTTTTCAGGCCTGGGGCGTCAGCTGATGGCGAACATGAGAGGAACGTTGAAAGGTGGTTGATATTGTTTACGGAATAAATAGTCCGATAGTGGGCCAAAGCACAGAGAAAATGCATAAGTGAAAAGCATAATGGCAGCAGCAATACAAGAACAATTTGACAAAATAATGTTGCAGCACCTGTGCCATTTTCATGGTCTCCAGTTGCTCAGGTGGATCTGAAAAGGAAGGATGGGTTAGTTAGTGGCACAGAGTGGGAGAGTGCAAGAAAGCTTTTGTACTGTTGGCAGCTTCAGTTTGGAAAAAACGGGTACTGTATGTTTGGGTTGCTTCTAGTTGGTATGTTGGTGCGCGAGTCTGTAGTTTACTTTTCTGTGGCGTTTTTAGTATTTTCTGTTGAGTCGGGTGTTGCGCGGGAGTGCAGTTTTCTGTGATTTCGAGATTGTGCTGTGGTAGAGGCATGCATATGGTTTAATTGGTGGTTGGCGTTGAGTTTGCAGGAAAACTGAGTTTTAGCAGGGTTGGTGGTGATGGGTCTGTGGGTTCTTGTGGATTACTTTTGATTTCGATTGTGCCCAATAACTTGCATGGCCGTCTGCATTAATGTGCTTTCCCTTGGTTGGTTGGGTTTTAGTTTGTGGTTTCTCTCCTTGTGTTATTGAGTGTTGCTCTGCTATAGTACTTCCTGTTCAGATAGGTGAGTTGAAGTCTCAGGTTTTTCTGAATTTTAGGTGTTGTTTTTCCCTGGGAAGCAAGTTCTAAAGTTTTGCTAAAAAGCACAAGAATGCTGATCACCAAGCCAGGACACGCACAGACTTTAAATCCGCTGCTGCAAAAAGGAAAGGACCAGTAAACAAGCCGTCTCTGCCTATGCCCCAAAACTATGGAACCTCCTCCCCGTAAGCATCAGACTTGCTCCTGCAATTCAGACAAGAACTCCAGACCCACCTCTTCAAGGAGTCTCAACAGCTAGGCCCGCACGTCGCCCCTCGTGCCACCTGACTCGTTAGACACTCTCCCTATCTCCCAGTGTATATCTGTTCTGTTACCACTGTAAAGCGCTCCATTGCTTCTCAATAAATACCATAAAAAGTAAATAGTATTGTCAGGTTTTTAACTACTTTGGAAGATTTGGTTGGTTTCCTATTTCGTTAGGCCAACTAATCGAGCATGTGCTCTAGCACCTTGAAGCATCTGTGTGCTAAATGAAATTACAAATAAAATCTCAGACCAGATAACAGGACAGACTGAAAGGAGATGGTAAAATACTGCTTTAATCTCAAGAAGTAAAGCAGGGCGAATAAACACTCATCAAGTTGATTCATGCAGGATCACAATGTCTTTTTGATTGTACAATGCTAGATGCGTCCTCTGACGTGGCAAACTGCAACACCTATCAAGGGGTTGGACTGAATTAGGGGAGCATGTCTACATATAGAAAATACTTGTTGGTCCCCCATTGGCGGTCTCTGATCTGTGAAACGCACCCTGAGCTACTTCTATAAACGTGGTGTAATATATTTGGCATAGCAGAGATATTGGCAGCGGAATAATACTTTGCAACATTGTATGTAAAAGTGCATGGCAGGCTTTTCTAATTGGTTGGCATCCCATTTGGCTCGCTAGCAGCACGTACATGGGAAGAAAACACAGGTGCTTGAAGATATGTCCGCTCTCCCCTTGTTTTCCCAATTAGTCTGCCCTCATTGGTAGGCCTCATGCCAGTGTTTTTTGTTTGAAGGCTGACCCTGCCAGTCTGCACTGTCTCTGGATATTCGAGGGAGTGTAGGCACACCATTATCTTAGCTTCAGGCTTGATGAATAGCCCTTGTTAGCTCTTCGTCACGTGCTACAAGACCATGAAATTGTCCATATCGATGGTGCATTTAACACCATTTGATTACATTTTGCTGGGTGCAGTTGCTCCTCTTGGCCTTTGGCGACTTGCTCACTCTTTCCCATATACACTTCATGCCCTTTAAATTGTCCAGTATTTGGCAACCGTAAATGTTCTTGGTCCTCCTAATATTTGGGAAATGTCCTTGCACGTGGTCTGCTCGTTAGACTCCCTTTGTGCTTTTCCTTCATCCCTCAAATGGCATCCTTGGTTACAAGCCAATGTACTCCTCTATTTTGCAAGGGAAAATGGCTTCATAATTTTTACGTTTTAAGGTCCTGGGCTTGTATTTTGAGGTAGCTGGGTTGGTTGACATAAGCCGTCGTCCATCTTCTAATGGTCGTCCTAAACATTGAATATGTATCTCTTATAAGCAAGCTTCTACATATTCTTTCTACCTTGCATATTTACAGTTCTTGATCAGTGAGCCACTTTCTTCTTCTTTGTCGTCCTAAGTACTGCATCATGGAGTACATTTTTCTCTGTTCAGTTACATTGTCATTGACTATTTTTGTATCTTTTCAGCATAGGTTCTTGTATCTTGTTTATATATTCTTTTGCTATTGTCAGACTTTGTTTAACACACATCCATTCTGTTCATGACTGCATTTCGACACTTCGGCAAAGTGCATCCTTCTTGGTAACTTTCCTCCACTATCAGCTTGCGGGTACACTCTGAAGGGTTTTCTGAGTGCATATCGTCTCTCATATACTCGATGAGGTGTAGAATCATTGCAAGTGTTCAGGCATGGGTTCCCCATCATGGCTTTTCGTCTGTCATCCCATTATGATGGTGACAAGAGGCCCCAAACTAGGGAGAAGACGGGTACCTCCACCTCTATAAGCGTGATTCTGTTTTGCCTGGGTTGAGTTTGAGACGGTTGGCGCTCATCCATGAGACACGTGATGAGGGTTTGGTCTGGTTCTGCAGTGGTGTGGATTTTATAGATATCTGCGTTGTCCTAGCTGTTGAGTCCATGTCCTTTGAGTGGAGCCATAGATATGTTGAGTTGAGGCAAGCGCAACAAGCCTTGTGGGACTCCATAGGTTGGTGTGCATGGCGCTGATTTGAAGGTTAGCCAGGTTGTCTGTAAGAAAGGACTTGCTTTTAACTATAGCAAGCTCTCGTGCTGCAGATTTCCATTTTTTGTTGTCTTTTGATGAGGGTTTCAAGGTGGACTATGCAGGGCTTGCTGATGGGTCTGGTAGTATTAGCGTGGAGGTCATGTTGGAATTGCGTTAGTTTTGGATAGTAGTGGTGTTCCTTTCAGAGATCTTAAACCGATTTGTGCCTGGTCTAGTATCAGATTTGCTTTCTGCATGTTCCAGGATTTGTTCATATACGTAGCTTTCTAGTAGTTTCGTAAGGAATGTTTGAGATGGGTTGGTAGTTGGTTAGGTCTCCTTTGTTTCCTGAGGGTTCTTTGAGAAGTGGTTTAATGTATGCTGATTTTCAAAGCTTTGCAGTACCACTCGCATTGTCAGTGAGTGGTTGAAGAGGTTCTGTAAGTATTCTGCAGGTGTCTCTCGGGTGAGGCTAATCTTGTAGATGTCTGGTGGTCAAGGGTCTGCTGGTGATCTTTCTTTGTTCCACTAGTTTGGTGAATTGCTGTTGAAATTGGTGAGACGCATTTTAGTCTTGTGGTTGGTTCTGAGGTTAGGTGGTTGGTGGGGTTGTTGTTCGTGTTTTTGGGCATACCATTGATTTATTGGATGTTTTTGTTATGGTTTGCAAGGTCATAGCACAGCTTCTGGGAGGGAGTGGATGTGTTGCAAGCTGTCTGGTTTCTTACTCAAGGATAGTCTTTTTGTGTGTTGTTTGCTGTAGTATGTCACTTTCTTAGTTTAAATATTTAAATACTGATATTTGCTCATTCCGAGTTTTCATTTTCTGTAGCTAGTGCACTGGGATGACAGAAGGGTAAAGATTTGCTGTCGCTGGTGAAAACAAGATATTTTCTAAGCAGCTTGGTCTCCTGAAGACTTGTAAGGCGCAAGTTCAACTCTTAGCACCAAGATGTACATAGATACAGGGTAGTAATCCTATATGAATTTTTTTAAACAATTTTATTGATTTTAATCAAACAACAATACAAACAAACTCGCAGTGCATTTTGCAACAAAATAATCATATTACTTTTTTAATCTTGGTCACTGCATCCCCCCCTTCTACCCCCTTTCATGAGCCTGTCTGTTCATCGTCCTCTGTGTCCGCCGCACGCGGCGGGGTCCCGCTTCCTGTAGATTCTGTCCGATCTTGTATTGCTCCAAACAATTCCGCTATTAATGATTTCCATCCCATCAGGTTCCCTATCTCCTCCTCCCCCCCCCCCCTTACAGCGTTCGACTCTTGCCATACCATTGTTTGTCTGCCCATTTCTGTAACTCCTTCCACCACACCTCAACCCGTGGTCTGTGACAAGTCTTCCATCCCATGGCAATCCTTCGTTTGGCAAGCACATATGCCAAATCCTTCAGTTTACCGACATGCTTAAGTTTTGATGATCTGGGGAACCCTCCCAGCAAGCAGGCCCAAGCTGTATCTATGTTTAATGTGACCCCTTTCTCGGCTAGCTTTTGTGCCACTTCTCCCCAGAAACGCTCAATTACCGGGCATGACCAAAACATATGTGTCATATCCGCTTTCTCCTCGTCACATTTGGGACACGCTTGTCGTCCGGCGTTTTCAAACTTAGATATTCTCATGGGCGTCATATATGCTCTGTGCGTTATATATAGTTGAATCTGTTTTAGTCTAGCATTCCTTGACACCTTCTTATGGTATCCCAGTGCCCGTTCCCACATCCCATCCTCTATCGGGGTTCCCACTTCCGCCTCCCAATCCAACCTCAATTGCGTCAAATTCTTCTCAACCTTAGACATCACCATCTCATACAGCCTGGAAATCTCATGCCCCCCATCCGATATATCATATATTGCCTCTATGATGGCATCTGGTTCCTCTTCTAATACAGTTTCAGGCCACGTTTCCCGAATTCTCTGCACAATTCTGTGGTATGTGATGTATTGGCCCGCATGCAATCCTGTTTCCTCCTCAAGGGCCTCAAAGGCCAGAATGTCCCCCACTTGCCAGACGTCTCCTAATGTTACTAGCCCCACCGATTCCCAATGGGTCCTGATTATCGCCCTCAACTGCCTATCTTCCCCTGCCAACGCAACCAGCGGTACCTGCGGGGAGCATGGAAATGGGTTCCCCATCATCCGGCGCCACATCTGCCACCCAAGCATCATCATCCTGGGCGCTCTCTCACTTCGGACTTGGGCAGCCAGATCATCTCCCTCAAGTGAAATGGGGCACAATCATGTCCAAATAACCTAGTTTCAGGGGTCGCCTCGTCCGAAAGCCACTCAGCCACATATTGCAGCTGGCTTGCTACGTAATACACCTCAAAATTTGGCAGTTTTATCCCCCCTTTTTCATAGAAAGTTCTGCAGCTTCCACAGCGCCACTCTGTTCCGGGTACCATGCCACAAGAAGTCCTTACACATACTGTTAAGTTTGGCAAAGAACTTTTTAGGTATCATGTATGGGATATTGCTAAAATAATGCAGAAGCCTAGGCAGACCACCATTTTTAGCATTGCACCCCGTCCCATCATCGCTAAGGGCAGCTTAACCCAAAATTGCATACACTGCCCGATTTTCTTGAGTGCCACCTCAGTGTTATGCTTATGCTCCTCCTCCTCCACCATATGGTACACGTCTATCCCAAGATACCGGAAAGAATTAACTTCCCATGATATTTGTAACACCGGTAATCGACTCTTCGGGGTTCCTTTATAGTCGCCTAGCGGAAACATACTAGAGTTCTGGGGATTCACCGCTATCCCAGACAGCCCTGTATACCTCGCCATCACCTCCAGTATGTACTGGAGATTTTCTTCTGGATACCTTAAGTATAGCAACAAGTCGTCTGCATATAAGGAGATCAGATGTCATTCTCCCCCCACTTCGATACCTACCGTATCATACTGCTGTCTGAGGTATTTTGCTAGAGGCTCCAGGGCTAATATATAAAGCATTGGGGACCAAGGGCACCCCTGCCTAGTACCTCTACAAAGCTGCCACCTCTCAGATAATCACTGATCCCGTCCTAACTCTGGCCAGTGGCTCACTATACAGCATCTTCACCCACCTCATATAACCGGGCCCCATACCATACTTCTCCAAGGTCGCCAGCAACCACGGCCACTTGACCGAGTCGAAGGCTTTGACCGCATCTAAGGACACGATCGACATTTCGCCCTCAGCCGTACTACCCCATTCAGCAACCCGTCGGAGTCGCCTATGATTATGAGTTATGTTCCTATTCAGGACATAGCCCGTCTGGTCAGGGTGTATTAGCTTGCTAATCACTCTCTGCAATCTGTTCGCCAGGACAGCCGTCAATATCTTGCTGTCCTGGTTCAACATCGAAAGAGGTCTATAAGAGCCGCAGCTGTGCCCAGGTTTATTAGGCTTGGGAAGTGGTATGATGACCGCCTCTCTAAGTGATTCCGGCAACCGTCCCACCTCAAGCGCTTCGTTGAGCATGTCTAACATGGGGGGGAGCACCTCCTCCCTGTATGTCTTGTAGAATTCACTCTGGAGCCCATCCGCCCTTGGGGTCTTGCAGGTAGGTAACTGTCTCACCACTTCTTCCAACTCTTCCAGGGTGATTGGTGCATCTAGTTCCTCCCTTTCCTCCTCACTTATCGTGGGCAGTCCTATATCTTCTAACATTTCATTATTTCCTCTCGGCAGTCCCCCATCTCGTCTGAATACAGCACTTTATAATATTCTGCAAACTCCTCGTTAACACCCTCTTGGGTGTCCACTGCGCTACCATCTTCCCTCATCGTTCTGACCGGGGGTCTGGGGGCCTCGCTTTTGTATAGCCATGCTAACAACCGTCCTGTTTTATCCCCTCCCGCATGCTGTCTCTCAATGTACTTTTTATAGTTCAGGTTGCATAGCCTCTCCCAGTGCTCCGCACATTTCTGCTGCAGCCCAAGTACCCGCTCCATATCTTCGCATCCGCCCTTTAACACTCCCTCCAGTTCCTCTTCCATACGTCGTAAGTCAGCTAGAACCCCGCCCTGCAGGTCCTTTGATTTTGCTATGGCAACCCCTCGCATCACTACTTTAAAGGCTTCCCACAGTGTACTTGCCGAGTCAACTCTACCCGTATTCTCCTCAAAGTAATTGGCAATCTCCTCCCTTATATCTTCTCTAAAGACTGGATCCTTGAGCACCTCAGCACAAAGGCGCCACGTCGGGATCTGTGCCCACGGGGGGGGGGAGGGGTGGTACTGCCAGCCCAGAACCAATGGCGAGTGATCTGAAAGGACCCTCGCCTTATATTCTACTCGAATAATTTCTGCCATCACATCCGACGTGGCAAAGACATAGTCCAGCCTCGTGTGTAGCTGTTGAGGGGCGGAGTAATGAGTATTGCCTTTCTTGGGGGTATCTCGTTCTCCACACATCTGCCAGACTAAAGTCGTCTAGCGGTGTCTGTAGTGCTTTCGCCACTGGGTAAGGTCTATCAATTTTGCCATCCGATCTGTCTATGTTGGGATTCAGTACACAGTTAAAATCACCACCCCAAATCACTGCACTACCCATACATATGCCGAGGTTGGCACTCAGTCCTAAAATATGCTGCTGTGTCCCGATTGGGGGCATATGTATTCACAATACTTGATCTCCTTATTCTCCACCAACCCTCTCCGCATTACCATCCTCCCATCTGTCTCCGCCACCTCCTGCAAAGGTAGGAACGGAACATGCAGCGTTACCCAGATTAGTACTCCCCTGGCGTACGCAGAGTATGTGGAGCCCACCACCACCCCTTTCCATTTCTTAACAATCAGCTCCAACTTCTCTTGCGTCAAATGCGTTTCCTGCAACAGCGCGATATCTAGCTTTTGCCTTTTCAGATATAGCATGACCTTATTCCTTTTCAAGTAGCTGTTAAGTCCCCTGCCATTCCACGTGATTATTGTAAGGTCCCCCATAATTCATTACCATCCCCCTTATCTACCTCCAACAGTTCCTGCCCTCCAGTGCACCGCAGATTCAACCATCCGATTCCACTATATAGGCTCATGTTCAAACTAAAACTCCCCATAACTATATACACCCCAAACATTCTGCTTACCTTAAACTCCCCGCCCTACTCCCCACCTCCCACCCATCCCTTCCCCACAACCCCAACATTCCCCCCCCAACAATTGCCCAGCTCCATCCCTGGATCTCAGGCTCCCCTGCATCTAGCACTTTCTGGCGATAGCCTGTACTCGAAGCTCAGCAAGGTGAGGTAGCCCTACTGGCTAACCTACTACTACTATTTGGGGATAGAGTGCCTGCTTTCTGCCGCTCCTATTCGCTGTAATTAACCACATGCTATTATCCAATATATCTACATACTCAAAGCTCCATATTCTAATCCAATGCCGATCAATAGTCAAGGGAATCCAAGCCCAGGATCAACACCACCCATCCTTCTTCATATATTAAAGATCCAGCCAGGCTTCTACTAGGGTACCTCCCATCGTGCCTAACTAGGCCACATTAATCGCCCCAGTCACTTAACTTAATCTTTTTGGGCTTGTGCAGCATCCTGTTCCGGTCAGCCCTGTGGGTCCAACCATGCGGCAGCCTTCTCTGGGGTGTCAAAAAAAAACAATCAACTCTTATGTAACACTTTCAGTCTCGTGGGGTACAGGAGCATATATTTGATGCCGGGCGCAGCCATCTCTTCACCGCCACATAGCTATAGCTCTGCCTCTGGACCAGCACTGTGTAATCCGGGTAAGCAGTGATTGTGGCCGAGGCTCTGTCTATTGTTCCCCCTTTCCTGAAATACTCCAAGATCTTTTCACGGTCCCTGTAATTCAGAATCTTGGCAATTATTGCGCGGGCGAGGTGCTCCAGGCTTTGGTTTTCTCGTGAGGGCTCTGTGCGCCCGCTCAACTGTAAATCCCTGTGAGAGTTTGTCGGCTCCTATTTCCTGCAGGATCAAGTTCTCCACATAGTCGGTAGGGTCTTGGCCTTCTTCTCCCTCCGGCAGGCCGACCACTCGAATGTTGTTCCTTCTAGCTCTCCCTTCCGCCTCCTCTGCGCGGTTCTCCAAGTTGGCCACCTGCTGTTTTAGTATGTGGACTTCCCTTGCATTGTCAGTGCTGGTGGTTGTGTTGGTCTTAACGGCACTTTCCAGGCTGCTTGTTTTGTCTGCCAGCGCCCTGACATCCTGTCGCAGCAAGTTAACATCTATCCCCACCGCGTTGATCTTAGCCTCCAGGGAGGTCCTAAGGTCCGCCATTGCCATCCCCCAAGAGTCCTTTAGTTCTGTTATGGCTGCCAAGATCTGATGGTTTTCAGGTCCAGTCGGGCTTACCTTCGGCCCACTTGCGCCTACCAGCACCGATGCAGCTGGAGACTGCTGCGTCTTGGCAAACACATCCATCGTGGACTGCCTGCCCTTACTCTTGATCCCTCTCCCCGACATCTTGTGACCTAGGGCGAGTGTCCTCTGTCACTCCGTACTTGGCCCAGTGAGTCCGCTACTTGAGTCAGCCCTGTTATCTGCGGGTTACTCTCGGTTTTTGCTTAATATTTCGGGGTACCTCCTTGTGGTCTGCGCACTGAGTGATCCACTCGATTAGGTTATGTCCTCTCACGTGTCCGTCGGCGCGTCCGCACCACGGTGCAATTCCGATTCACGTGGGCACGGTATCTCCTTCAGAGCTTCACATGCAGGGATGCGACAATGTTACCCCAGCATCTGCTTAAGCCCGGCAGTTTCTTTTGGCTGGGAGCAGTACGGCCACGTCAATGTTGCACGCAGGCAGCGCCTCGTTATAGTCAGCCATGCGCCACAATGAGTCTGCTACATGTCGCCCCAGCGCCTTTATATTTCAACAGTTAGTATGTGGTAGGATCCGCGCCATATCCATTTGCCTCAATCTTCCTTCTGCGGGGTTACAATTCCAAAGTAGTGTCCTCACTTTGTGGCCTCCCTCTGTGGCTTACACATCCAGTACAGCCCTCTTGCCCTGGTACCTCAAGGTTCCTCGTTTCTATCGCCTGCTATGCCCCGTTCTGGTTCTCCCCTGGGTTATGTTTGTATCTTCAGTGCACATGCAGCCCTCACAGTGCTACATTACGAGTGCCTTCTCTCCAGCTGTCTCGCCTTGAGGGGGAACGAATGTATCAGTGGCATTATTCCGCTTTTCATTTCCCTTGCATGCCTCTTCACTGTTAGCAGTAGTCGGGGCAACGGGCCTCCGTTCTCCGTTCGGCGGGCTCTCTTTGTGCACTACCTTAAGCAACTACCGCGGCCCCTCCCCCATGCATCACACCACCAGGACAAAGGAAATGTGTCCAGACATGCGGCTCCTTTTGTTCGCAGCCCGATGCCCAGCTCCACCGCCCTCAATTGGACACGGGCTCCTGCTTTTCAAATAATCACAGGGCAGCTATCTGCTGCCGCGGCTTTCAGCCGCGCCTTTTCCTTTCGTTCTTGCCCGCGAGACGAGCACTGTGCCCGCGTTCACAGGCAGCCGGGTGCCGCTCACCCGTAGTCACACGCTGTTAAGGGGGGGCCGCGTAGGCTACAGTCACCGGCCCCCACCTTCTATAAGCTCGGCTTCCGTGGGCACAGCGCCAGCAAATACACACTTCTGTTCCTCACAGGCGGCGCGGCTGCACGCCTGGCTGCAGCGCCCTGTTCAGCACGCAGTCCTGGTCCAGGCAACAATGTCTCAGTTCACGCCGCATGCTCTTCGTCCTCATGAGTCGTATCCGCGGCCGTTCGCCCATTGTCCGCTATTTTGGAAACAAAATATCAGGGTCGCCGAACGTTCCATCCCTCGCTACTATGTTGTCGTTCACGCAATCAGCTCCATACTTCCAGCAATGGGAGAGACACTGTTCACACGCCTGTGCTTCAGTTGTTGAGATGTGATGATCATTTTCAGCGTGTGTAGAGACGGATCAATGTCGGATCTTGGAGCAGCTTCCTTCAGGCACGTCCTGCTACATGGTCAGTTAGCCACGCCCCCCCCCCAAGTAATCCTATATGAATGTACACCTGAAGGACAAAAAGCTCTTCCTAACACATTAGCTCTTGATTAACTGCCTCTTTGTTTGTTATAAATATTTTAGTACATATAATGGTGACTTTTGTTTAGGTGCATCTAACCGTTCTGCTGCCATGTGTAACGAGTGTTAGCAAAATCAAAGCGGTTAGAGAGAGTAAGCATGATCACATACAACTAAAGGTTATGTGACCCTTGTTTCCCCAACCTTTCCATGCCTACGTGCTCTGAGGATTTCATTTGTTAGCTACTTAAGCTTTAGCTTGCAAGATGATGAGGTCCTCCGAATAAAACGAATTTGCTTCACTTCTACTAAACGTCTACTTGATTATACCTCAACCATTTGACAAACCCAGCTGTCCCGACCCAGTGGCAGCTGGTGATTATTTATTTTTAATTGGCTGGAATAAATGTTTCCCACAAAAATGCAGGAGCTACGAAGCGTATTGAGGGAGCCCAACCAAGGGTGTTTCAGGAAGCACACCCCCAAAGAATATTTTTAAAATATTTAATATTGTGCATTTTCAGCACACTTTGTGAACAATTGTGAAAACGGCCAGTTGCATCTGGTATTGTTGGGTAACAAATGAAATAATCCAACAAATGCAAGCCGCCAACACTGCACAGGATCATTTTCCAACTCCTTTGCATGGAGCCTTCCCTACAACATAAGCTAATAACATGTTTATGCTGGCTGTGTTCATACATCTCTATGGAGGCTGCTTCAATATATGCCAGTATTGACATATAACCACATACTCCTGGTTTAATGCCATGCTGCAGTAAGAAAAATGTCCAGGTTGGCAGGACCAAGCTAGGTATGTCTATCCAGGTAATAACTTATATTTGCTTTACCCTTGATGTTTACTAGTAAATGGCATGCAACAATTATAAAATATATGTAGACTGCCTGCATGTAAACATTCATTCTTCCTTTATCCTTGATGCCCAGTAAAAGATGCCATGGCATAGTAAAGAAATGTCGCTCTGGAAAAAGAACTGGTCTATCCCAGCTGGTGGCACTCTTGTTTGAGGATTGTGCACCAACTGTTTCATGCTTGACCATGTCATATTCAACGCCTATGAGCACTGCTAACAAACTTCCCACATGGAATATACCCTTTATCTATAGCTGCCAACTCGAGTTTCGGCCGAATGGTGCAAGCAGTTCATCTAAAGACACCCAGCCTTCATCAGGGCAGGCAATCGCTGGCGGATGTGACTTTCATATATGTGGGAAACTACTCTTGCCACTCCTCCCAGTTATCGCTCCTGGAAGGTGCAAGACAAAGCGGGTAGAAGCTCAGTAGCTAGGGCAACCAACAGCACACACAGGGAGGGCACCAGAATAACAGTCCAGCACATGCATCCTCTGCCTAAATTCTTCCAAAAGCCTGATGGTAGAGTTTATGGCCTGACTAAAAACTGACGGAGCCGGCAAGGAGTGCAATCCTAATGCATTGCCCAAGATCGGAAAACCAAGAACAATGCAGGATTCTTCCCTCTTCCACTCACCAACCTTCCACCCCATGCCACCTTTAGAAGAATTCATCATATTCACCTCGAACACCATAACTAAGCTGGACAAATATTACCTAGCCAGCATCAATGTTGTGATGGAGAGGCTCCTCTTTTACACCAAGCCTCTGCAGCAGGGACAACCAATTGAGGAGTGCATACCGGTCTGCAAACAGCCACCATGGATAAGGGACTGAATGATGACCCACCCAAATTGGTAACGGATTGTTGCAAGCCCTATCTTAGAATGGTATAGCATTCTTTCATCGGCTGGTATAATTTCGCATTTTTTTTTATTTTTATTTTTAAACTAGTACATTTTACCAAAAAAACAAATTGAAATAAATAGGGCAGTGGGGGGTGGAAATGTGTGTGTATATATAAGTGGTGGGGGGTTGGGAATAAAAAACAATAGGAGATGGGGTTTCTGGGCGGAGCCACCGAACCACAATAATTTTTTTTTTGGTAGAAATTATTCGGTGGGTGGAGGGGGGGAAACCATCGAAATTACAACAGTTGCTGAAATGACGTAGGACCCTTAGAACAATGTGGTAAGTCAGAATCTGGAGACGGACAGCTCAATGTGGGTTGTAAGAGGATTTTGTTGTTCAATTGCCAAAACCCTATACCAACATTATGATTCTGGGCCCAATGCTAAAACAAACAAGTGTTCAAAAGGTTGTCCATCAGGATTGATATTTTATTTGTATTGTGCTCGTACACAAGTGTTTAAGAGCGTGACGAGGCAAGGGAGGACAAAACAACAATCTTACTAGGCCCAGTGACATTTGGGAGGATGTCGTTCAAAATAGTTTGTCTGCTGTCGAAACCTATGACCCTGTGATTGCTGTTCCTAACACTAAAAAGGAAAAATGTCCTTGTCTGAACACAAAATATCCTATGGTCTTTTTACCTAAAAGATGTATTCTTGGCTGGAAGGCTGATGCATTCGGGGTGCGGACGTGCTTTTGGCTCATTCTAAAACCCAGAATGTGAGGGGGAAAAATGCATTGGTTGGAATCCATGAAAGCCTAGAAATGCTACGATGGGCAAATCCTGAAACCTTTGGGTTGATATTATGGTGGGTGCATGCATCCAGCTATCGTTGAGTCGCTACATTCACTTTTAAAAAACATGCACTGTACACAGCCGACATTTCCATGTTATGAAAGGAAGTCGTTCTTTACAAAAAAGGAAAATCAATTATAGTTGTGAGTTTGCAGAATGCTGTGTACCATCACCTCATTCCCCAGTGGTAGCTCCTGATCACTGGTTAATGCTGGATACTCTGGAGCTGCTTTTAGCTCCTGCGTTTCCAATATCAGTTTCGATCCCTGATGGGCCTATATGCTCTTCATGTTGGCAGCATTGGTAGTGTAGAGGTTTTCACATTCTACTTGAACAACCTTGGTAGGTAGGTTTGAAATTCTCCTTCACTGCCTTTGTTGTGTGCGTGTTTTTGGAAGCTGTTGTGTCCTATAGCTAAAAAGATCAGTAGAAGTATTATTCACTTTTAAACTAATGGTACATAAGACTAGAAACACAGCAACATGCATAAGAGAAGACCTTTTGCATGACTATCTTTGGTAGGTGAGGGTCTGCTGCCCTCCACCTACAATACATCCAGCTCTGTGTCTGTCGAAATTTGGGTGACCAATGCTTTTTTATTTGGTTTGGTGGCCTCTATAATTCCCTAAGATTAACACTGAAATGTTGTAGAGCAAATATAGTGACTGAGCTGTATCGCCTGTTCATTTTCTTGCACGTGGTTTATTTAGGAATGCACACCCTTTATGCATTTGGCAAAGGCACGAAGCCCAGACTGGCACCATTTCTAATTCATTGAAATGTGTGCTATCATTAGTAAACCGCCAAACGAAAGACTTCAAATTCGGGTTACATTACATTGTGGGAGTAAAGGGAGTAGCACAAGTGACCATCCGTCAACTGGCCTACAGTTGCCCAGGGGAGCAAGTGGGCAGCCCATTCGGCCAACCCTCTGCTTAGATTAACATATGGCTTGGGACCCACGTTATGCTACTTCTGTATGGTCTCGTGCTTGGTGCTCTTGGGTTCGGCCTTTTGCACGTGCTATTCTAATACTGACGGCGGTCCGCAGTTCATCTGGAATCCTGTTTTTAACTGCATAGTCTGGTACTGTATTGAGGTTGGGTACCTTCTGGCCTCTTGCAGGGTGATCATTCACACCTTTTCAGATTGGCAATTTCCGTGTACCTTGCAGGCAAAATGCCAACGGGCCCCAATTAAGGCGCAAAGCCTTGCTTACTTTACTCAGGCCAGTACTTTATGACCTTATAATTCCTTTTTTTGTTGTTTTTTTTAGGTCCTCGTAACTCGCCTCCAGCATTCTATAACTGCATCCGCACACTGTTGTATTACTGTTTTTCGGGAAGAGTTGCGCATTAAAGAAAATGCTTGTTGATCAATGAAGATTGTATGCAAATGAGGACCTAGGCCTTTTTGCCTAATCGTGTCCTAAGTCCTGTCCCTGTTTTTGTTGAAACATGTCCACTTGGGCACTTCTGTGTAAGAACTTGCAAACATCCCTTCTGATGGAGTAGTCTTCTACTGAGCGTTCCAGCAGGTTTTGCCCTTCTCTTGTCGAGCTTAGCCACTCTGCATATGCCACAGCATTCTCATTCGTACTGATTGCCTGTGCGCTACTTGTGAAGGGGCAGATGGGACATCGGTTAGTATGCCTTACTTTGGATGCACAAACTGCTATGTGTCAACACGCTGCCTTATTCTGATAGGCGACCCCCTTATTCCGTCACACTGACAAGGCTGCCGATTGTAGATCATAGATTTATAAGCTTTCTCTTTCATAGTGTTTTTGTTGGGAAGTGGCCATGGGCAAGTGGGATGATGCTCTGCCTACATAGCTTCTTTCCGTGTTTAGCAATTCGACTTGTGGCTGGTCTCCATGTCCATTGACTAAACTGTCTGGGGCTGATGGTACTTGTTGGCCCAAGTCTCTGGGGATCCTACCCCTACTGCCATCATTGCCAGATTGGTTTGACATTTCCTGTAGTCTAAACTGTGGGGATGGAGCGATCACTTAATGGGTCTACCAACCTGCAATAATGTACAACTGCCATCAACATGAACAAAAGTTATTTCCCCTCTCTACAATGGAGTATCTAAATAAGTTAATTTTGAATAAAAGCTAAAGCAAGATGTCCTATTGGGAGCCAAGAAAACTCGGAGAGAGCAGTTTTCGGTAACACCTAAATCGAAAGATTGACTCGCGATATAGACTGCTTTCGTCTGAGGATCTTCTGCTAACACGTCCTCCACCATAACTGTTGCGGCTAACGTGTATTCAGAGACATCCCGAGTCCTCCACCTCCTTGTCCTCACAACGGTTGAGTCTGGAGTAGAACATCCTAGGAGTGCGGGGGGAGAGAGGACTATTTATTGTAACTATGCTCTACATTTGAGGCAAGCCAAAGCGGAGGCAACTTTGGTCGAGAATAATCTCAACTCTGGAAAGAGTTCTTGGAGTTCAAACAAATTCTGCCTGTTTTAAAAGTGGCTTAAAGAATTCAAGATACTAGTACAAGACTTATTTGAATCGGTGACCCTCCATGTAGACACCTCAGCTATTGGGGGAGACCGGCAATTGGAGTGGACACCTTGCAGCAAGCATGGATACATGCCACAGTTTCCCAAGGACTTTCAGGATAAAGCCCTAGATCCCCTTTGAGGGTAAGGATAGTTTGTTTATTTGATATAGCGCAAAACCAAACCCGAAAGTAGAAGGGCGCAGATATTACAAGAATACTTGAGAACTTGGTTACAAGGTGATACATACGTAAAAACAGTTGAGACATATATTTACAAATGTAGGTAAGGTGAAAACTTTCAGGCAAGATGAGATGAGCACGAGGCAAGCGGGTGAGCATAGAAGGCATAGTCAGGAGGGCAGGTTGTTCAGTCAGGTTATGTGTCGTTAGTACGTAGCCAGGTGAGGGCCTGGCGTCTGAAGCTTGGGTAGGGTTGGTCAGTTCTGAGATTGGCAGGGAGTCTATTCCAGGTATGGGCTGCTGCGACCGGAAAGCTGGAGCCGCCGGCAGTACTTTTTTTTGTATCTGGGCACCATTAAGGTGTCTACGCTGGCCCTTCTAGTGGGAAAGTTAGACGATCTCTTGGTAATTCTTTCTGTCTAGTAGGGAGGAGCTATGTTGTTGAGGCACTTGGATGTGAGGGAGAGGGTTTTTAGGGTAATCCTGTCCTTAATTTTTAACCAGTGGATGTTTCTTCTGGCGGCGGATATATGATTTCTGGATGGGATGTTAAAGGCTGCTCTTAAAGCGTTATTTTGGAGAGTTTGTAGTTTATCGAGGATGTATTTGTTTGATCCTGCATACAGAGCGTTGCAATAGTCCAATCTGGATATGATTAGTGCATTAGCCAGTGTGATGCAGCTGGTCTCGGATAGGAAAGGTCTGCATGCTCCGATTAATTTACAGGTGTATGCTGTGGAGGATTCTAGGGTATTGATTTGCTTCTTGAAGGTGAATGCTGAGTCAAGATACACCCCTAGGGTTTTGACTGCAGGCATCACTTTAATGATATTGTTGTCTATGTTAAAAGAGGTATAGTTGGGGTCAGGTTTTTTAATTGCTGTCTCTGTGCCAAGGATTAGCAGCTCTGTTTTGTCATCATTCAGGCAGAGGCCATGGGATGCCATCCATGCCTGAATGAGGAGATATATCTTTACCAAGGCTGAATCTTTGGCATAGTTGCCCGAAAGGGGGGGGGGGGATGAGGATCTGAGTGTCATCAGCATAATTTGTGTAGATAACACCCAGTCTGTCCAACTTGTCGAATAAGGGCTTGGTAAAGATGATGTACATCGTAGGAGATACACAGGATCCTTGGGGGACGCCGCGGGAGACTTGTATGGGATCGGCGGCTGCTAGGGGGGAGAAGACTCTCCTTGTACGGTTGGCAAGGAAGGATTGCACCCAGGATATGGCGTCACTTGAGAAATGGGCAGCTGAGCTGAGCTGAGGTGATTGCATAAGACAGCATGATCTACCAAGTCAAAGACCGCCGATAGGTCAAGGAGGAGTAGCATAGCTGATTTTCCATTGTCCTTCAGCTCATCAATTTTGGTCTTGAGGTCTATCAGGGTTGTTTCGGTGCCATGAAGGGGGCGAAAGACCGATTGGCGTGAGCCTAATAGATGGTTGGTTTCCAGGTAGTCCTGTATTTGCAAGAAGGCTACTCTGTCTATGAATTTTAATTGTTCTGCTGGCTAATAACTTAAAACAAGCATTAGCAATGCCAACAGTTTGGCTTTTGTGTAGGCTTGGGAAAGGCACTTGCCAGGGACAACCGTAGTGATATTAACTGGCCATTGATGGTAGAAGGTGAAAAATGGTGCGAGTACCTGGGCATATAATGGCAGTACCTGACAAATGCCTAATACCTATACAAAAGCAAAACTGTTGCCTTTACCAATGCTTGATTTTAACAGGATTTCAGTGAAGAACACGCAATTCTTCTAAATCCAGTGGCTAAATACAGGTTCGGATACATTTTATTACACCAGTAGCGAGTTTACAATGCCAATTAAGTAATTAACTCTCAGAAGACTGCTTTGAAAAAACACTGGCAGGCACTTTGAGTGCAAAGTTGGATTGTAAGGCTTCGTTAAATTGAGCCCAGAGTTCCCATGAGGAGGTGTTTGGGGCAGGGAAGGCCAGGAACTGGGAGAGACTGGTCATAGGGATTAGCATGACCATGGACATTCAATGGGTGGGCAAATCGCCTACAAGCTGTGTGCCCCTCATATGCCATTTCTGACGATCTGTGCTCCAATGCAATAGTTCCGGCTATAGATGTTGCAAACGACGCCTAATAGCCCAGATTAAAAACAAAGACCAAACGGCAAGGTTAAACTTTCCACAAATGTCTGATTTTCCTTCTCAAATCTTTGCAGGTTTTTGAGTTTCAGGACCGCAAATCCAGACAACCAGATTGTTTTAGCATTCAACTGCGAAAACAGCAAAGGACTGCAGGTGGAGGTTTTTTTCTCCCAATCCTCATCAGCTGGGGCACCTTCTGCCACTGCCGATTAAACTGCAAAGTGATGGCCTGGACTGGTTCCACGGAATGCTTTTGGGGGGACACATGTCATATCGGGAATCATGGAGAACCATCACCTCGGATGCATGGGTCCTTTCAGTCGCCTACAAAGGCTTCCGTCTTCCTCATGTTCAGTCTTTGCTTCCCCCATCTTTCCCAGAAACTATTGCCAGCTGTACTGAGGGATTGTGTTCTTGTCTCTTTAACCAATCAATCGTTCCTGGCCCTAATTTTAGACCTTTCAAATTTCAACCTTAATCTTTCCCAAGAGAAAGTCAAGATGACGACCCCCACATAAATCCGACTAAAATTGGCTCTGTAATGTGGATCTAAAAGACTTGTATGTCCACATCCCGATCTGGCCCCAACATTTAAAATGTCAATATTTTTAAAATCTGAGAGGTTCATTTTTAGTAGTGTGTCCTTTGTGGTTTGAGCTTGGCTCAGAGTTTTAATCAAAATGTCAACGGTTGCAGCTTACTTCAGACTGTACAGTCAGTGTGTATCCATATTTGGACCATTAGCCCCTAAGGTCCCATTGTCCGTGACTGGTGAATCTCCACCTGGATCATTCCTCACCTGCTTCATCCTCAATGACCGTCTCGCAGGATGTGAATTTCATAGGATTCTGTTGGATGGCTAGGGTGGTTGTTACGATGGAGAACATATCTGATCCACATCAGACGTGCTCCTGTTCCTGCAATATACTCTGACTGCCTTGTGGATTTAGAGGCTTTTGGGATTAATGGCTTCCTGTGCCCTGGCAGTGCCATCGGAGGGTCTAAAGGAGAAGAATGCATGGTCTCAAGCTTCAGATCCTCAGTCTGTTAGTCCTGGTAATATCTGAGATGAGACCACCTAATTTGGAGGATGCACCCAGCGAGGGAGACCCTGTTTTGGAATCTGTTCCACATGTAACCATTTCAAAAGACGCCTCCTTTATGGGTTGGGGAGCAACTCTAGGCCATTTGGAGGTCTTTCACCTTTGGTCCCCCTTAAAGATGAGGGCCATTACATGTTCTGGAGTTGACAGCAATCCTTTGGCTCTCAAAGCCTTCCAGTCAAACACTTATCCCAGTGGGTTACAAGATCCTCTCTGAGCCCAGGCCCAACAGGCGGAGTGGCCCTGATGTTAGATTCCTGTCTCCATCATTCCCACTCGGGCCTACTCCTCCTCTGAGTGCCTAGTCTGCAGGCTCTGTTTCTCCTGGCTCCTCTGACACTGGTTGCCTTCTACAGGCCCCCCTCCTCCTCCAAATGGGTTGACTTCACGTCTTCTCTCCTCTACCTCCCAGCATCTCTTCCCTGGGGATCTCAACATCCACCTGGATTCTCCTGATTCTTCAGGGCTTTTCCGCAACCTCTGCAACTCTCTTCCTGTATTTTCTACCCTCTGATCCGACACACCTTGGGTGCTCTAATCTCCTCTGACATCCCTCAATCTAACCCTCTCACTACTACTCTCTCTTGGACTGTTAAGTTTCTTCTCTCTTCTCACTTGAAGCTTCCTGTTCCCCTGGCAATGGCCCACCCCACACTGCCACCACCCTTCACGGTCATCCGACACAGGAAGAGTGTCAGTGGCAGCCTTTGCCTCCACCCACTCCTGCAGCTGACTCCCATCCTGACACAGCCTTTTCCAACTTTCGCCTTTCCATCACTAACACTCTTGATATCCTTGCCCCTGTCATGAGGATCCTCCTGAAGCATACCAAAAAATGCAATTATTGGTACTACTCTGACTTGGCTGCCCTGAAACACAAGTGCAGAGCAGCTGAACGGAAATGGGGAGTTCATGCTCTGACAAACTGGCCTGCTGCCTACTTCAAAGGCAATATAGACTCTCCATACTCGGTCTATATTCAAGCCTGCATCTCTGCAGCATCTAACACAGCCAAACATTTTAAAATCTGTAAGATGGCTAATCCTACTGCAGTATCTTTCTCTACCACACCCACCCAGGCCCTCTGCTCGTCCCTGGTCTCTCATTTCACCACAAACTCGGGACATCCTGTCCTCAAGCTAATCTGCTACCCTCTCTCAGGCTCTCTTTCGCTGCCCCTCTGCACTACCCCTCTCCTTTCATACCTGATGAGCTTTCGGTTTCCAGACCAGCCCGCTCTATGAAAGTCTCGTCCTATGAAAGCCTTGGCCGATCTCTGCAACCACTCCTTTGCCACTGGAGTGTCCCCTCTCAAGCACTCCCTTGTGCACCCTCTGCTCAAAAAATCCTTCTGCCGACACCTCCATCCGGGCAAACTATCACCCAATTTCTATTGCTCCTTTCATGTGCAAACTCCTGGAGAAATTGGCTACCTCCCAACTTACCCGCCACACTGAATCTGTTGGTTGTCCCCATGACCATCAGTCTGGCTTCAGAGCAGCCAGAGGTGCGGAAACTGCTCTCCTGAACACCTGTGAAGTTTTAGAGTCTAACTCTCACTCTGTCCTCATCCTCCTCGACCTTTCTTCTGCTTTTGACACGGTGAACCACAACATACTGATCACCTGTCTTCAAGATACCCTGGCGTGTGTTTCTTCTTTCCTCTTGGACCGACCTTCCCAGGTTGAACATGGGTCCTTCCTCTCCTCCATCACACTCGCAACATGTGGTGTTCCCCATGGATGTATCCTCTCACCCTTGTTTTTCAATGTCTGTCTGGCCCTTTTGGCCTGTTTGATCTCAACCTTTTCCTCCAACTTTCAGCGCTAGGCGCATAACAGGCAGCTCTTCCAGGCTACACTCGGCCTCCTCACGCATCCTTGACTGTCTATTGGCTATTCGGGCATGGTGCACCTCAAATGATCTCTCCCGTAATGCCAGTAAGACGGAGATTCTTCTCATTGGGACCCCTGCTCCCGCTTTTCCCCTTTCACTCTTTCCTCCATTGGCCCTGTGCCCTCACCCTCTTGTGAGGCAAAAAACCTTGGCTATCTTCGACTTGACTCTCTCCTCCTCTCCACACATCACGGACATCTCCAAAAAGTCCCATTTCACCTCCTCAGAAGTATTCTACCTTTTCTCTCCTCCTCCAGAAGCTCACTGTCTCCAGAGCCCTGGCTCCCTAGGCTTGATTATTGCAACAGCCTCTTACCCTCCGCCCCCTGCAACTCATCCAAAATAGGACTGCAAGACTTATCCTTGGCCTCAAGCCGAGGGACTGCATCTCTCTGGCTCTTAAATCCCTCCACTGGCTCCCCGTGGCTGCAAGGATTAAGTTGAAGACCCTCTGCATCGTCAACAAGGCCTTCTGGGGCCGGGGCCCATACCATCTCCAACGCTCTTCTTAAGTACCTTCCTTCCAGAGTTGTTCGCTCATCTACTTCCAATTCTCTGCAGGTGAGTCGGTACTCCAAGCAGAAACTGGGTGGTAGATGTTTCTTCTGCAGGTGCCTCCCTCTGGAATAGCCTCCCTGCCACTTTCTGCCTTGAGCGGGACCACTTTTAGTTCTGAAAGCTCCCCAAGACCTTCCTTTTCTCCTTCTTTCTCTCTGCCTCTCCCTTGCTGACCTTTTCCCACCTCCTTTTTATCTCTGCCTTACTGGACACCTGCCCAGTCCCTATCACTTGGCTTCGGGCCCTCCTGCACTGCCACCTGGCCTTCCTTACACTTCTGGTGCATGTTCCCCTTGGAGGCCCTGCCGTCCTGTTCTTATTTGAACCGACAATGCAATATTAATGTTTTATGTGAACAAACCAAGTCACCCCCCACCCCCAAAATTCTGCTGGTGGTCCAGGTTTGGTAATGGGAAATCCAGTGAGGAGTATGTATGACTGCAGTCAGTTAATATTCCGGGATTGCAGAATTCAGCTGCCGATTAACTCTGTTGCTGAGTAATGGGGAACTGAACATTGATGCCCTAAATCAGATCTTCAGGGAGTGGGAAGTTCCCCAAATTGCTTGCATCACTCCCAACAATAACCTTCATTATATGACTCCAGAGGGTGTAGGTCTAATCTCATTAGGAGATACTGTGAAGATCTGGAAAACATTTATGCATTGGAATTTCCTCCTCCCTCTAATCCCTCGAGCATTACTCCAAGCTCAAAATGGAGGGATGGTGGCAGCTATTTAACTCCTGCTTGTAGCCTAGAAGAGCCTGGCTAGCTTGGGCTTGAAATTGAGGGGTGCTGGCAGCTATTTAGCTCCTGCTTGTAGCCTAGAAAAGCCTGGTTGGCTTGATACCAACAGCTTACCAGGTGCTACTTTTGGCTCCCCTGTCCAAATGATGCAGAACAAACACATCTATGTGAATTTAACATAGGGGCACATCTATACAACATTTTACATGTATATGTTTGCATCTTATTGCGTATCTCCATGTACTAACTCCGTGTTTCCCAGTGGTAGCTTCTGGTCACTGGTTAATGCTGGATACCCAGGAGCTGTGTTTAGCTCCCGCTTATCCATTCATCCCTGTTATTAAAGCTACATAAAACATCAAACTTAATTCTGTTGTTCATAGACACCCAGTGGCCAGCCAGGTTCTGTTTTTCGGACCTGATGTACCTCTCGTTTTGTCGGCCAATATGTTTGCCGGATCTTGCCAATCTACTTCAGAGCAATGGTCTAATTATGCATCCCTCCACACGATCGCTGAACTTCACGGTGTGGTTCTTGGGATCAGGTCACTAGTTAATTTTGCCATTTCTGAAGAGAACCTTTTGGATCATCCAAGCGGCATGCAAGCACTCTGCGTGAGCTCAACATAAAAGCAAATGGCTACTATTTTGCCACTGGTGTCTATATAAGGGGATACAGCCTGTCTGCTTCTTTGGTTAGATTCTCTCGTTCCTTTCAGGTCATTTAGGATTCAGGGATTCAAGTAGGTTTTTGTAGGACATATCTATCCGCTTTAGCAGCATATTCAATTTCAGAATGGTACTTTGTCCTTGTAAAATCCGGTTTTGAATAGTCAGTTTAATGGTGTTTCTCATATTTAACCTATGGTTGATTCCCTGCATTTTAAGTTTGATTTTAACATGATGCGTCATGCTATCGATTATGTATTGAAAATGTGTAGGTTTGTGGCTTTGCATATGTTCCCTATACAATTTCACTGTTTCTCCAATCTGCACCTAATTTCGCACAGTTACCTGTACCTATGAGGGACTGAAAGCCCTGGCAAGGCAGAGTATATCGGCTAGTATGTAATAAATCTGGCCACTACTGACATTACATTTGTTTCTTGGAAAGTTGGTTTTCTTGGTGTGATTTATCTCTGCAAGAAGTTGGTGAGATACAGGTGCTTTGCTCTGAAGAACCTTTCACAACCTTTCATCGAGAGTTGTCCTTCGGCCTTGCTGTTGAACCTTGTGATGGAATTTCATTTGAATCAAGAAATGTCCTTATTGGTATTGTTTCCTGAAACACCTTCTGCTGCAGGAAGGGGTCTCCATAACATAGATGTCAGGATGGCGCTCAAATTCTGTCATATTGGAGCAAGTGACTTCAGAGCATCTTCAAGCCTTTTTGTTATGTTTGGCAATTTTAAGAATGGTGCTTGGTTCTCTAAAGCCACCATTTCCAGGTGGACCTTTCCTGCATGTTGGTTTATTCTATTCTAGTTCTTCCACCTAGAAGTATTTATCCCCATCTTGTGACTGCAAAGATGGCCTCTGTTGCCTTTCATAAATGTTATCTGGGAGTTGAGGGGTCGGAAATGCGAGACCGACACCTAGGTATAGTTTTCTCACAAGTCACCATTTTATTAAGTAACAGGTGAGACAAGCGCCTAACTTTCCCTAGCCTAACGAGGATTTCCCTAACGGACAAACTAAGGCTAAAGGAAAATGACCTAATGTCCAGAATTATCTGTCCCTCACTGTAATACATACAACAAATCATAGGAATTATTTGGCTGGGAACCTTTTACTAAAGAACATATAAATGCAAACACAAACTTTATAACAGGAATCCTTGTGACGGACACCCTTCCCCTGGATCAATTCCGGATGTTTCCAACCAAAGTTCAATTTCAGGAATTCTTTTCACTACCCACGTTCCACTCCAGGTAGACTATATAAAGTAATTTTTGTTATATATGTCCTTCACCTGGTAAAGTGACTATCTTCGTTCCAAAGCGTTTTGCACACTTGAAGACAATTGACACTTTTACACCAACAGCTCATCAAAATACTATTGTGGAATTGTCACTACATTTCCACCACAGCCTTCTCCCACATTTACAATACTTCAAATGATCTTCCTGGTCCATTTGCTTGCCAGGGCTAACTACTCTATCCTGGCTTATTCGCCTGTCAGGATAAAATTCCTACTACAAATTGTATTCTGTGGCGAGGCTTGTTCTAAACTTTCCACGCTTCAGTCCTCCCTGGAGGAAGTTGAATCACTAACTGCTTATCTGTCTTTTGACTTTCAACACAATTGCCTTACAGCTTCTTCCACAAGTATACTGCACCAAAGGACAATGATTCTCACTTTGATCTGTTTGCCATGGGCAATGCTGGTTACAGTTCTCTCCCCTTGATACTGTTTACAAGGAGAGCTTTTCTCCTGTAGTCTCTGATTTCTATCTACACAACCTTATGGCTTTGCCAATGTGTTTTACAACTTCCTCCCTTGAGGTATCTTGTTCTGGGACAAAGGATTATACTGTTAATTGCCTTGGTGTCACTCGTAGCTTGCTTTGGCAAAGCAGGTTACGATGTCCCCTTATTGGATTTACCTCCTCAGGAAAGGTGTGTCCCCTTTGTGTCACTATTGCCTTTTCTTGGCTTTGGAAATATGGGTTACAAAAGTCCTTTATTGGATAGCCCCCTTTTGGCAAGTTACATTCACTTTGCCAAAGCCAAAAAGGGGCAATAATAAAGCCATGTGGGTTACAATATTCCCCTATTCAACATCTCTTAATAGGAGAGTTGCGCCCAGTTTGTTTAAATTCAAAGGTTTGGTATTCAAAATGTTGGTTATTACACAGGTCTTCTTTGACGCGCCCCGGGGTCACCTGCATCGGGCAAACTCACCAGTACAGTATGGCCTGGTGTCTCCCCTTGATTTGCCGGTTCTGCTTCTGCTTCTATGTTCGGTGCTCCCTGAGCATTTGACAACTCGTGCCATTCTGCCGCTGACCGTCAATGGAGCCTTCACGGTTCGGTACGCTCATCAGTGAAAACCTCACATTAGAACGGGTTACAGGACACAGGGAGCTTCTCTCCCCTTTGGGTAGTTGGCCTCAATACTGCTTCCTGCTGCGCATCCTCTGCATAAAACGGGAGTCTCGACCTCCACCATGTTCTCTGCACGGTGTCCCGCTGTCGGCACGTCAGTAACAACTTCTGCTTCTTCCTGCTGCTCCTTCTTAGACCGCACCTGAAAGACCTTTTAAAGGTCCCGCTCAGGTGTGGGTCGTGACAACAACTAGACAGCTCATTACAATTTGTTAACTCTGGACCTCTCTTCCTTGTCTCAGTGCTGAAAGCACTTTTATGTGCATAATGATTTGTTCACATTATTTAACCCACTGTGAATGATTTAAAGGATGTATTTTTAAGGGAAGATGTCAGAAGTATTGTTTTTCTCTTGGGTCTATAATCCAAATGCAATGTAGAATCATAACTACTAGAAGTAGTACTAACTGCCTGACCCTTTTTTAAATACATATTTTTCATGCTTCCAGAAAGGGTTCTCATACTTGAATAAGTCTGGGAGGGGAAGCCCCACTGTGGCGACATGCCATTAAATATTCAGGCACTAGGGAAACTTCATCCTCCGAGGATGAACACTGCATCTTCCCTGGCAGTCACCACTTCCCATTGATAGCCTTCTCCCATGTGATACCACCCCCAGGGTTAGGATCAGGTAGCGGCTGCATTTCCCTGGCCACATGGGAGGAGACTTTAGGCAGGGATTCTGTGATTCCGCAGGATTCATCAGTCCATTGCATAGGCAGTTACTTGGTTTTCCCCTTCTGCAAATACTACTGTCTTGACATGGGTTCCAGAGCAGACAATCGGTTCGAGCAAGCAGTACTAAAAATATATTTTTAAAAGATCTGGCATTTGGACCATTCACCCAATAATTTTAGTCCAGTGCTTGGAAATCTCCAGATGTAATCGGGCAATTTAACGGAGCATAAGAGTATGAGTTACTCACCTTGGTGATTAACATACTCCTAGTTCTGAGTGCCGTTCTTCTCTCCCCCCCCCCCCCCCCCCGGCCACATTTTCCACTTAAAAATACCATTTAGTTATTTATACGCACCTATACACAACTGTTTCAAGGCGCGACTAGGCAAGGGAGGGGTAACGGCGGGAAGATGGACAACAATCTTACTAGGCTAGGTGTCATTCAAGTCGGGGGGGGGGAAGGGAGAGTGCAGTAGAATAATAAAGTAATAAGTAAATGTATGGCCAGCTGTAGGCAAGTGCAAGGGTAAGTGCAGACCTCAGGTGACAAGTGCTGGTAGCGGGTTTGTAGGGATACAGAAACAATCCCGAAGCACGGGGGTTGCCAGAGAGGCACTGCAGGTGTGCAACTGGCGTGGGAGGGGACTTGGGCCTGAGATCAGAGGTTGGCCAGGTAACCAGTGCAGTTTCAGTTTCAGCCAGGAGTTCAGCAGGGGAGAGGAGGAGAGAAAGCAGAAGCAAAGAGGAAGGTTTTGAGGTGCTTCCAGAACCAGAGATTGTTAAGTTTCAGGGACTCTGTTCCAGAGGGAGGCCCCAGCCCAAGAAAGATATCTACCATCAACACGTTGCTTGGAGACGCAACTGACCCTGACCCTGAGGGAGCTGGAGGCAGATGAGTGAAGAGCTCGAGAAGGAAGATATTTAGGAAGAGGGAGTTGAAGGTATTTCGGCCCCAGAAGGCTTTGTGTACAATGCAGAGGGTTTTGAACTTGATATTCGCAGCCACTGGGAGCCAGTGCAGAGATTTCAGCGCCGCCACCCCTCCCCCCCCCCCCCCCCTGCTCTCCACCCCCTTTTCAACAAGGAAATGAATCTCCTTTATTTTTAGCCACTAAACAATGTTTGGATTGGAAGGCTGGTATGGAGTGAGTTTGCTGTAGCAGTTTTGTGAAATTGATTGTGCTAGAAAATTTGGTACCAGGTTTATTTTTATTTTTTTGGTTAAAGAGTTGCATTTTTATAAACTGGAATGATTAACCGCTATTTTAGTTGTACCATTTTTTTTTTTATTTAAATCCACTAGATTTACAATGTTTACCCCAAAAATACACCACCTGTAATGCTGAAGTCGCTTTCAAAAGTAATGATTCAAACAGTAGCTTCCAAAAGTAATGATTTCACTTTTTGAAAAGCATGTGACAGTTTCATTGAATGAGGACATGTGATTGTCCTAGTGGAAGCTTTAGCAATGCCCACAAAGTAGACCTTGTTTAATGGTGTGGATGGTTGGGTGGCTGGATGAGTCAAAGTCAACTGCTAGAGCCATCCCGTAGAAAAGATACTTGATGTGGGGGTGGTGAAATTACAGCAGTATTTGGGACAGATATGATATGATAGTTTATTCATAACGCGCTTAATACCCAGAGGTTTCTGAGCGCGGACCAGGGGATCGAACCTGTGTTGCTCTTGCTTCCAATTCGAGCACGCTATCCTCCTGAGATGTTTGGCAAATATTTGTAAAGTGCTATACTCGTTCTGGAAACGAGGACGAACCATGCTCTGAATTTCATGCATCAATGTCCAGGGTTCAGAATTTACTCTCCACTAGCCGTTTGCTTGTGATAATTGACTCTTGACGAGTAAGAAATGGTGTGCTGCGTATATGTGTTGAATTTAGGTGGTGAGTACATTTTTATGTCTGGCTAGTGGGATGCCACTTGAAATTTTGTGTCTCCTCCCTCCGCCCTCCCACCCTCCCAAATTAAGGCCATCAGCATGAAGAACCAAACCGGTCAGATGCACTGGCCAAAATTCCATTAGCAGGATTCAAAATTGAGGGCAGCTGGAAACTTGTGGTTGCTAAGTTGTACTAGTGATGACTGGTGACAAGAGACCTGGTCGAAAAAAGTATACCTAAAATATGTATTGGTTTAAATTATAGTTAAAACATGTATTTGTAAATTTTTTTTTATAAATGATGTAACCCTAGTAATTAAACGGTTTGTTAAACTAATCCAGAGCAATGTGTAGAGAAAATGCATAGCTAACTGATACACTACACGAGGTTTAAGACCTCGGTCAATCTGTGATGTACAAATAAGGATTAGCAGAATTTTAATGCAAAAGCAGAACATCCCCCTTTTTTTTTTTTTTTACATAGCTATTTATTTGTACATGCATTCGGTTGAAAATAACCTGCAGCATCAGAGGACCTTTGTGGTAGGTTGAAACGCGTGTTGCCTACCATTAGCAAAGACACGTCTTATAAACAATAGCAATTGTTAATGTGGGACTTTTTATTTGTGAACAGATTTGTAACATCAAAGAGTATAATAACTTTTCGGAATTCTGCTAGAAAACGCAATCGGGCAGCAGTGTTCTGAGTAAGAGGGCCCAGTGCAGAACGGGTAAGGCTGTTCAGCTCGAATTGTTGAATTGCCTACGTGTTTTAAAAAGACCAATTCTTTATTTCTTTCAATGTACATTTCTCTGGGTGGTGGGGCGGGGGTCGAATTTATTTAGCAACCATTGTTTAGTATGCTCTGATTTAGATTAATAGTTGCGGAAATGTTTTTCTTGACTCCCGTAGAAATTAACATTACATATGGACTAATGTATGAATTCGTTATGGATAAGTGTTACGGAGGGGGCGGGGGATCTGCCACTTTTTGGAAATGTGCCTAGGCGTGCACATTTCGATGAAGATCTGCAGGGGGCAGCGTGTCCGCCCCTTGCAAGCATCGTGAGGCAAAGGCCCATCTGGCTAGTGCTTCGAACCTGTGTTTTAAGCGCATAAAGTGAACTTTAGTAGATGTAATTGCTCGCAGCCAGATAGAACCCGGTGATTAAATTGCCCTTTGTAGCAGATGATAAACGCAGGATCAAGAGATTACCCAACCACTCTGGGCTGAGGATCTGCCTCGGGCACAGGAGCTGCTGCTTTGATTTTAATTGCACCTGTAAAACAGCTGGGTGCAGTCGGAATGTTATTGGGAACAAGGAAGCACAAATGTAGTTTTAGACGCTGATCTTTTAAACACACTGATTCCAATGACACGTAGTGCAACGCTGCAAGAGTAACCTTACCTAAGGTGGGTGGGGGAAGGGTTAGGGTCCGTATGCAAGGAGCAACTGCCAGGGGAGCTTTTCCCTGCATCTCCCACGGGACTCGGCAGAGGTTGCTGGTAGAGCCTTGAGGTCGGCGATCTACCACCATCCCAGCGAATGGGGGTGCTGCTGACAGGCACATTATCGGAAGCAGAGTTTGTCAATATGCTCATGTCATATTGAACTATTTGGATTCTCTACTGTCATTTGTACATCTCATTTAATGGCGCGATTGGCACGATAAGACACAGTTCAATAACGATGGATAACCGATTTCTTCCTAACCATACGTTTAGTACGTTTCTGTATGTAGTGTTGGCAATACGTTTACTTTAGGAAGGCGTCCCAGAGGGGCCAGTGAGCTGAGCACTGACACGCTTTGGGATAAGAAAGCTGGTTGTGTCCCGTTTCCCCTTTTCAAAAACAACTAAGTTCAATCTGTACGTACTTACCATTTCCATCGTGCTAGAACAACAATTGGGACATGGGAGTGGCGCAAGCCAATCCAGAAACTAGGAGCACCTGCTTACACCGTACATGTGATGTGGGCTGTCTACCATGGCGCTTCGACAATATACGTGGGCGGCCCCAAAGACTGCGGGTGTGACCTCCAGTGGGCGCGCTCTAAAGGGTGGCATGCAGCTTAAACAAGGGCCACCTACGCATACATGACCCTTTTTTTGGAAACAGGATTTTCTTTGCAAACTGAATACAAAAAGATGCTCAATATCTAAAAGCCATAACAGTTGGCTGTGTCAGTGCTACAGTGCCCTCTAATTAATGGGTGTGATCACTACTGGGGATATCCAAGTTTGGAAGTTAAGCTACAGTGAGATCAAATAATTTGCCCAGGGTCACACACATTGGCAAACTGGTGAAGCCAGGATTTGAGCCCCACCTGCAATTTAGGTACTTATTAATTAATTTTTTTTACACATTTTTATTAGTTTTTACAACAATCAAACACACAAAACAAACTTAACAGTACATTCCAACCAGATTTCGTATCTTATTAAGCTGTACTATCTACCCTTTACCCTCCCCCTTAACTTGAGCTTACTCCATTTCACCGTCCTCTATTACATCCTCGCTGGGTGTTCCCATTTGTATACTTTGAGAGGTATTTTCCCACTCAAGCATATCTGGGTGGACCCAAACAATGTGGCTTCTAATTGCCCCCAGGCCATCAATGCCTCTGCCTCTTCCACCCTCCCTTTGTTGGCTGCTTCAGTCTTACCCCCGTTTCTGTCTCGGACCACTTCCTGAGGTCATTCCACCATACATCCACCTGAGGCCTGTTACACGCTTTCCAACCCATTGCAATCCTGCGTTTGGCCAGTATGTAAGCTAGATCTTTAAGTTTGCTCACATTCTTGGACTTGCGTGGTCTAGAAACCCTACCACCCCCCAGTATACATGCCCATGCCGACTCTACATCTAGCGTGATCCCCTTTTCTGTCAGGCAGTGGGCCACTTCTTTCCAGAATTTCCCAATTTCCAGGCATGCCCAGAACATGTGGGTTATTTCCGCATTCACTTGTCCGCATTTGGGACATGATTGTATGTTTACGTTTTTAAAGTGGGCTATCCTCTGGGGGGGGTCATGTACGCTCTGTTACGTAGCTGGACTTGTTGCAACCTTGCATTTCTGGACCCCACCTTGTGGTACCTTTTTGGGCTCTCTCCCACAGCCCATCGTTCATACTCCCCCTCCCCCCCACTTCCTCTTCCCATTCCTGTCTCAGCTGGATCACCTCTTTCCCAACCCTGCTCATCAATAGTTCATAAATACGGGAAACTTTGTGCCCTCCTTCTGCAATGTCATAGATTGTTTCCATGGTTGTCTGGTTGGTTTTCCAGCACCATATCAGACCATGTCTCCTTCACCCTCCATATCAGCCTGGAATAAGTAATATATTGCCCTTGATGTAGGCCCGTTTCCCCTACCAATGCGTTAAATTCCAATATCTTCCCGTCTTGCCATATGTCTCCCATTGTTGTGACACCCACCGATTCCCAGTGCATGCGTACCATTTTTCTCAATTGCACGTCCTCCTTGGTTAGTGCTACTAGTGGGATTTGCGGGGAGCATGGGGTCAGGTTTTCCATGGCCTGGCAGGCATTTTGCCACACTTGCCATCCCAATTTCAGCATTCTATGGCCTCCCTTTTAGCTCCGATTTGGGCAACCATATCCATTCTTTCAGGAAGTATGGGGTACACTCTGGCCTCAGCAGTCTGGACTCTGCCGTTAGGTCTTCCAATATCCATTTGTCTACATATTGTAGTTGGCTGGCCCAATGGTACATCTCAAAATTGGGAAGTTGTATGCATCCTTCATCGTATGTATTTTGTAACTTCCACAGGGCTATTCTATTTCTAGTATTGTGCCAGATAAAGCCTCTGCATATACTCTGGAATTTGATAAAGAATCGGTATCATATATGGTATGTTCCCAAATAAGTGTAGCAGTCTTGGTAGTATAACCATTTTCAACAGGGCCACCCTTCCTACCATAGCCAGGGGGAGCTTAGACCAGAATCTCATACTATTCTCAATGTTTATTACTGCCATCTGTGTGTGTCACTTCTAGGATCTATTGCAGGTTTTCCTCCGGGTATATTAAATTTAACAGCATATCGTCTGCATATAACGATATTGGGTGTGGTCCCCACTTCTCCATACTGTTGTCTGAGGTATATCTCTAGGGGCTCTAGTGCTATGATATATAAAATCGGGGACCAGGGGCACCTCTGTTTGCTTTGTCACCATATATGCTTCTGGATTCATGACACATACTGATTTACTTAGTAGGCATACCTGCATTCATTCATTTATCGATATAGCGGCACCTGTATACTGGACTTTGGGCCGCCTTAGCTTCCCTCTCACTGAGGGGATCTTTTCTTTGTTTGCTTTGTCACCATATATGCTTCTGGATTCATAACATATACTGATTTACTTAGTATTTGCATTTACCTACTTGCAAAAAATTGTATTGAATATTTCTTTGTTAAACCTGTTTGATTTTTAAATTTTACAACTCTGATCATTTCAGACTGTACTTCCATGTTTTACACATGTCTTTCCCCCCTTCTTTCTATTTAATTGTCTTGAAAATGAACAATAAATTATCTTGAAAAACAAGGAATGTTTTCAGAATATAAATATTGTGGCTTAGAACATTTGTGATTACCTTGGTTTAGGTTACACAACCATAACAAATTGGTTGAACTTCATTTTTTTTTTTTTAAAGGATTTTTTTTTCTTCATTTGAGCCTAGTGGATACCTTTGGCTTAACAAGAGATTTCATATAACAGTCCCAATCCAATTTATGCCTTAAGGGACGACCTCGATTTATTTTTTTTCTCCAGCATGGGGTCTGGCATGGATTCACATGCGCATGAATATTCCCCGTCAGGCTGGGAATCCTCGGTAAAGAAAAAATCAGTATCAGTTTTGTTTCAGATCTGTCTTTCGTAGTAGTAACCAATCACTGATCTCTGCGTCATACTGACCACAGCCAATGACTGCCCTCTACCTAAGTAACGCCTCTGGCAGCCATCTTCAGATTTTTACCGCACGTTCAAGTGTTGGGATCCTCGTGCTATTGCTCTCGAGCGTTAGTGCTATTTTTCATGTTTTTTCTCAGAAAAATTTCTCTTTTCGGTCAAAAGTCTCGAGCTCCACCGTTTCGTCATCCGATCAACGGGGACCCGTGTCGGATTCGTCTACGCCCCTCAAGGGTGAAGATTTCGTCGAGCCACGCTTTTGGAGGACTCCAGAAGTTTCTCAGGCCCATCTCGAACATGGCCCAGGAGAAGGGAAGCTCGACGCCCGGAAAGCTGTTCAGGGTCTGCCCTGGATGCCAGCTTCAGAATGTCTTTAAGGAGGACGAACACTCCCTTTGCCTTTACTGCCTACATGAGGACAAGACGCACGTGGAGAAGGACTGTGCGTTTTGCGGCAATATGTCGGAGGGGATGATGAAGGACCGCCATCAACGTCTCGCCAATGGCTGGAAGGAAAGAGCCCGTCAGGCGAGAAGAAGTCTGAGCGGTCTTCTAAGACCTTTGAGGGCACCCCGGCAACGGGGGTCCAACAGAAGGCAAAGCACCGCGAGTCCGCTGGCACCGGGAACGCCGAACGGTCGGGCTCTATGGGCGCCAGGCAGGGTGCATCCTCCCCGGCGCCATCAACCACGAGCCAACGCTCTGGCTCGGGTAAGAGGAAGGCCGAGCACCCGGCGAAGCTCCTGGAGAGACCCCGGTCGTGCCCTAAGGCCCCATCGGAGGGGGAGCGAGGTGGTGACCCTCCCCCCCAAGGAGAAGGCGGTCAGCGCACCTAAGGTGGTGAAAGCCTTGATCCATCCGGCCAAGGCCTCTATCGAGACAATCGCGGTGGCCCTGGCTCAGCCTGTGGAGGCTACACCAGTGGTGGCGACCCCGGGGCCCAGAATCTCCCTGCCACTGCAGAGGGAGGGAGTCCTCTTTTATGCCCATCGACAGGCCCCCCGTGAAACCTCCGACGAAGAAGAAAAAGGGGGGGCAGGAGGTCGTCGTGGACTCTGCCTCAACCTCTGAGGAGGAGCTGATCGAAGTCTTAGGCCACGGCTCTGGCGTGGAAGAAGGCCATCCTGTCGGGAGGGACCCCGACGTGGAAGACGACTAGGGCGTCGAGGATGCCGATGGGGCTCCTGATCGCCTGTCGGATCTCCCTCAACCAGTGCCGCAAGACAACTCGGCAGCCATTTTGTTGGCTATACAGTCCTTATGCTCGGAGATAAGGACGAGACTGCCGTTACCACCAACGTAGGAACCACTCCCGACGGGGGACCCGGAGCCAGGCCCTTCTGGGAGCCCTCCCCCCTAAGAGAAGGATTCATCCTCTACCTCCTTTCAGCCATAGCGCCCTGTTCAGCCCTCCTCCCCGTCCACGACACGTGGGGATGATACGGGGACTGACACGGCCGCGACGGGTACAGACTACGAAGTTTATGACGAGGATCTCCCGTCGTCGCCTCCCACCCGGGCTTCCCCACCCGACGAGATTGGATCGTTTCACTCCATGATCGCCAGGGCATCCGAGTTTTTCCAGCTCTGCCCGGAAGAGAAGAAGGAAGGTTTCCTTTATCAACGGCGCAAGAGGAAGACGGTCCTCGCTGTACCTCTACTAGACGATATTTGGGATGAGGGCCTCGCCCTCCTCAAGAACCCATCCACGACGCTGGCTAGAAGGGATCGGTACGAGAAGAAGTACCAGGTCCCGGACGCGGCCCCCTTGTGCCTTCGGGCACAGCTGACCCTGGACTCGGTCGTCTCCGCGGCGGCCAGGAAAAAAGCGGCGGGGGCGCAGCCTCTACGTCAACCTCCCCGCCGGACGGCGAGGGAAAGAAATTAGACACGATGGGACGCAGAGTCATTTCGTCGGCAGCGACGACAATTAAGGCGGCCAACGCCTTGGCTATCGTAGCCCGCTACGACAGGGAGTTGTGGTACAAACTGGCCCCCCTGCTGGACTTCCTACCAGACGACAAGAGGGCGGAAGCCCTAGAGATCTTGCAGGAAGGAGAGGTGGCGTCGGACCACGCCATTACGATTGCGACGGACATCGCTGACACTGGATTTCGCCAGTTGGGCAACGGCGTGTGTCTTAGGCGGCGTGGATGGCTCAAGGATACTGACTTCCGTCAGGACGTGCAGACCAGAGTCTTGGACATGCCGTTCGACGGAAACAACCTGTTTGGGAAAACAGTGGATGATTCCCTTCAAGCCATCAAGGCGGACACAGAGACGGCCCGGGCTCTTGGGGTTCTCCAGCAACGGCGGCCGCCCTTTCGGAGCAGCGGAGGCAAACAGGGTGCCTCCAAAGGTTCCAGCGGCGGATTTTCCCCCTACCGTCAAGCGGCCCGTTCGTCGTCACAGGAAGCTTACAGGGGACGAGGCAAGTCAGGCGGACCCCGCCGTCGTCGCCAAGGAGGACAAGGCGGCAAAGCCTCGTCGAAGCAGGACTGAACTGGCCGTGGGGTCAGGCCCCCACCGAAGCACCCCGGTGGGAGGCCGGCTGGCAAGCTTCGTCAGCATGTGGGAGTCCATCTCCACCGACAGTTGGGTGCTGGACGCTCTAGCTCAGGGTCACATGCTTGAGTTTCTAAAGAGGTGCCCGCGCGTCCCCCCTGTGGCCAGGAAAGAACATCACGTCCCTCAACTTCTCTTGGAGGTAAAGGCGATGCTCAAGAAGGGTGCCATCGAGCTCGTCCCAAAGAGGCTTCGGGGCTCCGGAGTTTACTCAAGATACTTCCTCGTGAAGAAGACGGGCCAGTTCAGAGCCCTTCCCTTCGGATTGAGGTCGGCACCCAGGGTGTTCACCAAGTGCCTCGCACCGGTGGCGGCGCAGCTGCGCCGAGAGGGGATCCACGTCTACCCCTACCTGGACGACTGGCTCATCCGAGCAAAGACGAAGGAGCTCGCCGTGGAGCACACGGCAAGGACCGTCCAACTACTCATGGACCTGGGATTCTCCATAAACTACGCCAAGTCCCACCTGGTGCCCGCGCAAGACGCTCTGTTTCTGGGAGCGAAGCTCGACAGTGTCGCTTCTGGCCTCTCCGTTGGAGGAAAGGATGAGGGCCATCTTGGGCAAGGTGCAGCGGATGCTGGCTGCGGACGCGGCCAGGGTGAGGTCCATCAAGTCCCTCCTCGGAATGATGTCTTCTTGCATTTATCTCATCCGCCTGTGCAGGCTCCGGATGCGCCCGTTGCAGGACTTCCTGGACGCGCGCTGGATCCAGACGACGGGCAGCTTCGAGGAGAGGATCACACTCGACGAGAGTTTACGACGAGCGATCCGGTGGTGGGGCACCCGCGCGCATCTGACGGCGGGCATGGACTTCCAGACCCCCGGCCACCAGGAGACGGTGACCACGGATGCCTCCCTGGAAGGATGGGGAGCGCACACCGAAAATCTGCACGCGAGAGGCCTTTGGCTTCCGACTGAGAAGTCCCTCCATATCAACGTCCTGGAGCTCCGTGCAGTGTTTTGGGCCCTCAGGTCCTTTCTTCCGTCCCTCAAGGGCAAGGTGGTGAGTATCTTCACCGACAACACCACCACCATGTTCTACATCAGGAAGCAGGGCAGTACCAGATCCCCAGCCCTGTCCAAGGAGGCGCAGGATCTGTGGCATTGGGCCGTCGCCCAAGGGATGTTTCTGGTGCCGTTTCATCTGGCGGGGATAAAAAACACCATCGCTGACTCGCTCAGCAGAGAGCTGCGCTCGTGCCACAAGTGGGAACTACGACAGGATCTAGTGGACCGCCTCTTCCGACGGTGGGGCACACCCCAGATCGATCTGTTTGCGACGGCGACGAACTCCAAGTGCCCGAGGTTCGCCAGCAGGTTTCCCCAGCCGAGGAGCATGGGCGATGCTTTCTCGTTCCCCTGGGATGGCCTGTTTCTATACGCGTTCCCTCCACTGCCATTGCTGACCCGGCTCATCAACCAGCTCAAGAGGTCACGGTGCAGGATGATCCTCGTCGCACCTGCGTGGCCGAGGCAGATATGGTTCCCCGTCAATCAAGCTGCCAGTGGACGCCCATCTTCTCTCCAGGGAAGGAGGCGCCATCCTCCATCACGACCTGAAGTCGCTGAACTTGCAGGCCTGGCTCCTGCAGCGTTAGAGTTTGGAGGATACGACATACCGGCCGACTGCAGAGAGGTTCTTGCAAAGGCCAGGGCGTCCTCAACTCTTAAATGCTATGGACACAAATGGAAGAGGTTCTCTGTCTGGTGCCACGCACAGAAGATTAACCCTCTACGGATTACGGCTCCCCAGGTACTGCCGTACCTTCTGACGCTGGCCAAGGCTGGACTGGCGCACGCGTCCATCAAGATTCATCTTGCTGCGATCTCCCGATACACCAGAACCACGGGGCGGACGTCTTTGTGGTCTCATCGTCTGGTGAAAGAATTCATGAAGATGTTCGGATCGTTCCCGCCGGTGAAGGCTCCGGCCCTGGCGTGGGAGCTCAACGTGGTGCTGACCAAGCTCATGGGGCCTCCGTTCGAGCCTCTGCACTCGGCCCCGTTGAAGTTCTTGTCGTGGAAAACAGCGTTTCTTGTGGCCATCACCTCCGCACGAAGAGTGGGAGAGATCCAGGCCCTTTCCTGCAAGCCCCCGTACTTGACTTTTCACGACACGAGGGTAGTGCTCAGGATGCACCCCTCTTTCATGCCCAAGGTGCCGTCGGACTTCCACCTCAACGAACCCTTGGTGTTGCCTGTTTTCTTCCCGTCGCCTTCGTCGCCGGCCGAAAGGACTTTGCACTCGCTGGATGTGGCTAGAGCGCTGAAGTTTTACGTGGACCGCACGAAGTGTTTTCGGAAGACGTCACAACTTTTTGTGAACCTTGGACCTGTCAATCAGGGGAAGGCTCTCTCAAAGGCCTCCATTTCCAGATGGCTCTCCGGCTGTATCATGTACTGTCATCGGTTGGCAAACCGACCGCTGCCTGGCCGTCCGAGAGCCCATTCCACCAGAGCGATCGCAGCTACCACGGCGTTCCTATCTGGTGTGCCCTTGCTGGACATCTGCAGGGCTGCTACGTGGAGGTCGACGCACACCTTCACGAAATTGTACTGCGTCGATCGGGATTCCAGGGAGGAGTCCAGGGTCAGCCAAGCAGTGCTGCGTAATCTGTTCGCCTAAGGTCAGCCTGGTGAGGTGGTAAGAATTGCTTAATGTTGAGTTTGATGTAATGCTTAATATTGAGCCTTTGCCACCTCCCGTGGTTGTGCATGTGTGTATTGCTATGTATTCTTTATTCATGAGCATGTGAATCCGTGCCAGACCCCATGCTGGAGAAGGAACAAGTTACTTACCTGTAACTGTTGTTCTCCAGCATGGGTCTGGCATGGATTCACATGCGAACCATCCCGCCTACCCCTCTGCGGCTCTTCACTTGGTCATACTGCCACTTCACGTGCTACCAAATCTGAAGATGGCTGCCAGAGGCGGGGCTTAGGTAGAGGGCAGTCATTGGCTGTGGTCAGTATGACGCAGAGATCAGTGATTGGTTACTACTATGAAAGACAGATCAGAAACGAAACTGATACTGATTTTTTCTTTACCGAGGATTCCCAGCCTGACAACGGGGAATATTCATGAGCATGTGAATCCATGCCAGACCCATGCTGGAGAACAACAGTTACAGGTAAGTAACTTGTTCCGTATGAGCACCTCTATCTGGTGCCTCTACTGAGTTGCCATCTTTCTGAGATGACCGCTCCTGTCTTAACTCTGGCCAGCGGTGAGCTGTACAGCAGTCTGACCCATTTTAGGTACTCTGATCCTATACTGTATTCCTATAAGGCCGCTAGCAGCCACGGCCATTTAACAGTCCAAGGCCTTCACTGCGTCTAATGAAACTATTGCAACTTCTTGCGCCTCCCCCTCTGTCTGCTCTATGACCCGGTGGAGTCTCCTGAGATTATCTGATATGCTTTTATGTGGGACGTAGCCAGTTTGATCAGGATGTATGAGTTTATTTACAACCCATCTTAGTCTCCTGGCCAATATGGCGGTGAGTATTTTGCTGTCTTGGTTCAGCATGGATAGCGGTCTGTACGATCCGCGGTCCATGCTCGGCTTGTTGGGTTTGAGAATAGGGATTGTTATCGCCTCTTGGGGATTCTGGCAACATTCTGATTTCAAAAGCTTCATTTAACATGGCCAACAGTGAGGGAAGCACTTCCGACTTGTATGTTTTATAGAACTCACTAGGGAGTCCGTCTGACCCCGGGGCTTTGCAAGTGGGCAGTTCCTCGATCAATGCTTCTAATTCCTCAGGTGTCATAGGGGTGACTAGGTCTTCTTTCTCTCAGTGCTCATTTTGGGTAGGCCAATGTCTTTCAGTGTTTATCTTGCTACCCTTTCCTTCATCTGTGTCTCCATATGATTTGTAAAACCTGAGCAACCCTTCATTCACTCCCTCTTGGGTGTCGAGTATCTGTCCTCCCTCCCCCTGTATGGCTCTGATTGTCTGTCTTGGTGTTTCACTTTTATATAACCATGCTAACAGCCTCCCTGGTTTGTCTCTGCCGGCATGCTGCCTCTCTATATATTTCTTATAGTTCAGATTACATAGCCTCTCCCAATGTCTTTTGCATGCCTGCTGCAAGAGGTTTGTTGAATTAGCCTCGTCTAGGGAGTCACCCCCACTACGCGTGGCCGCCTCAAGTTCTTCCTCTGCCTTATTCAGTTCCTGTAGTATGCCCCCCTGTAGTCTCTTGGATTTAGCTATTGCTGATCCCCCCCCCCCCTCACTACCACCTTGAATGCCTCCCATAGGGTGCCAGCCGACTTGACACTTCCCATATTATTTTCGAAATATTCGACAACCTCTTTCCTCAGATCGTCTCTAAACACTGCGTCCTTTAATGCTTCTGCCCTTAGTTGCCATTAGGAATTCTGGCTCTGGGGGCTTGATACTGCCATGTTAGGACAAGTGGCGAGTGGTCCAAGAAGATTCTAGCAATATATTGGGTCTTCACTATCTCTCCTATTTCCAGGGAGGCAAGCGCATAATCCAACCGTGTATACAAATTGTGTGGGGCCGAGTAATGTGAGTAGTGTCTATCATATGGGTGGTGTAACCTCCAGATGTCTTCCAGCTTAAAGTCTCATCAAGGTCTGCAATGTTCCAGCTGCTGGGGTGGGTTTGTCCGATTTCTTATCAGACCTGTCTATTTTGGGGTTTAGCGTACAGTTGAAGTCACTTCCCCATATGACCGCCCCTCCCAGATATGGGCTTAGTTTGCTGTATAGGGTCCTGAAGTAGGCCAAAGTATCTTGGTTCGAGGCATACGTGTTGATAATACGCACTTCTGTTTTCTATTGATCTTCGTACTGTCACCATCCTCCCATCCAACTCTGCCGCAGATTGTAACAGCTGAAAGGGGACATGTGGTGCCACTCAGGTATTTACCCCTCTAGCATATGCAGAGTATGTTGCCCCCACTGTGGTCCCTTTCCATTTCTTTCTTTTCGACTCTTGCTTTTCTTTCGTGAGGTGGGTTTCTTGTAGTAGGGCAGGATCTATTTTCTGCCTTCTTAGGTACATCATGATTTTATTTCTCTTCAAATAACTATTTAGCCCCCTGACGTTCCAGGTAATTATCTTAAGGTCCCCTGTCTTTATCCATATCCAGTTCTGCTCTTATCCCCTCTCACCACATGTATCTTGCGCAATGGCACATGGACGTAAGCTTGTTCCCTAATTAAAACCACTGCACACCCTCCAACTCCCTTAACACCCTCCTCCCTTCCCTTACCCAACTGTTGCCCAGCTCCATCCCTGGATCTCGGGCCTTCCCGTGTTTAGCACCTATTCGGCAATGCCGATCCTAGGGACCCAGCAGGGGGTGACCGCACTAGCGGCAACCCGACTAAACTATCTACAGGGGTGTAGATATGAGTCCATAGGGTCTCCTGTTATTATGCCTCATTATATTATGCTGATTTAGTACTGCACGCTCAGCCCCCAGCTCGTTACTTCCAATTCTGCGTTGTCCTATCTTATATTCAAGTTCCAATGTCATATTTTAAACAGCACCTCAGCTTCTGGGATCACGCCTCACTTTTCCATTCCGTCCACCTTCTGGCTGTCTGTCCCCAACGAAAAATCCTGGGCATCCAACCACTGTCGCGTCCTCAGGGGTCTCGAAGACCAGGGCCCTGTTTTTGTGGAACACTTTCAGTTTTGCCTGGTGCATCAGCATGTATCTGTAGCCTGCTTCGCACAGTCTTTACTTCACTGTTCCATAGTTCAGTCGCTGTCTTTGCACCAGAAGTGTATAATTCAGAAATGCCATGATAGACGCTGATGCTCTTTGTATTGTGCCTCCCTTCCGAAAGTGTTCAAGGATCTTCTCCCTGTCTCGGTAATTCAGTATCTTGGCCATTATCGGCCTTGGAGGGGCCCATGGGGGAGGTGGGTCTTCTTGTAAGGGCCCTAGGTGCTCTCTCCACTGCGAACCCTTGAGTGAGAGTCCCTCCTCCTATTTCTTGGAGCAGCATGGTCTCAACAGTGGGTTCGGTCCTTCCTCGCCCTCCGGAAGGCCCACTATACGTATATTGCTCCTTCGGGCACATCCTTCAGCTTCCTCCGCTCCATTCTCCAGGTTGCTTACTTGTTGTTTTAGTGTATGGATCTCCGAGGCGTGGGATGCATGAGCAGCTGTATTGATGGTTACTACTTTCTCCAGTTCGCCCGTGCGCTCTGCTATTGCCCGTGCATCTTGTCTGAGTAGGTTGTTGTCCTCCTGTACTGTTCCCACTTTAAGCTCCAGTGTCGCCTTGAGTTCGGCCATTGCTGCCTCTAGTTTAGTTTCCATGTTGCTTTTAAATCCGAAATTGCGTCCAGGATCTGTTGATCATTGCGTGTTGGGGTAGTGTCCATTTGTGGATTCCTGTCTTTGTTCCTGGCCCCTTCCGGTGGCTGTGGGGTTTTAGTGAATTCCTCCAATGTGGGCTGCTTTCCTTTGGCCTTGGGGTTTGGCTGCCATCACTATATTCCGTTCGTTCCAGTTCAGGATGGCTAGGGTCTGATTTCTGTTAGTTGCACTATGGAACCCTGACATTTTCAGAGGTCAAGGGCACAGCCTGGGAGGGTGAGGGTGTATTCCTCCGTATTGTGGGCGTATTGCTGCCATGGTCACACCATGCCGTTCTCTTCCTGGACCAGTGGCATTTTCCCCCACTCCGGGGGAGCCCTCCCAGGGGGCAGCTGGATCACCCTTTTCTCCTAGTTTGCTTCCGGGGCGACTTCGTTATACTTTAGCGCAGGGCACCAAGGGACCGCTTGGGATAATGTGTGGCCTGAGCAGATTTGCCCCTCCACTGTCCAGATAGCCTTTACGTTTGGTGCGTTTGTGTTCCCACTGTTGTAGGTCACCGGCCCCCGGGCTTGTGTGTGCGCTCCCTTCACAGTGGCACTTGACTCATGCCCCCTTCACGCTCCTTACATCCTTATTGCCTTATGTAGTCTGGATGCAGGTAGCTCCATACATTTCGCTGTGCCTTACTATTCAGGCCTGTGTCCTCCACAGGCAGTGTATTGTGGGTCTGTGGATTCGGCACGGAGAGCCACTTCACAATTGGTGCGGCGCCTCCCTGCCGGGTCAATGCACTGCCGCAGCTGGAAATCCCTGGTGGTATTGGCGTTCAATAGCTCATGCAGCTGTTGTCACGCTCTGGTCTTTTAGTATCAGTCCGTGGCTGCCCCCTCTATAGCTCGTTCGCCTCAGCCGTAGGTCACTGAAGCTGGGCACTGCATATACTCATTTCAGCCTCCGCTCTTAGTCCCCCGCCATCCAGTGTCACCCGTGACCTCTGTCTCATCATGTTTTGCACTGCTCTGCACTGGACTTGCATCCAGGTTGCCACCTCAATTTCTCCTCCCATCTGTCCTGGCGACGTATGAGAGTCTTATAATCTCTACGTCCTTGGGGCTTTCTATTGTTTTTTCTCGCCGCCGTCTTCGGCCATATCCCAGTCAGCTGCTCACCCACACGTTTCTGCCAGTATATGTGGCCCCTGAGCCCTCGTTTTCGGCAGTGTGCGGGCGGATCGCTCGCCAGGGCTCCTGGCACACTGCAAGAACTTCTCTCTTGGCCGCACTTCGTTAAATTCCAGTCAATTGCTTGCAACAATGTGTCGCCACAGCTACTTGCGACAGTGTGGCGGCCTTCACGTCTCAAGGGCTCATCGGAGTCCCGACGCTCTCCGAGAGTTGTAGTCCTTCAGTGGGGCACCTTAGTTCTGCCGTGCGGTGAGCACCGTTCATGTCCAGCTCCTCTCACCGATGCCTTCCTTTGTTCTCAGGCACCTGCCATTTTGGCTCTCCCTCCGGCGATCTAATCTTCCTTTAAAAGTCTCCCAGCTTCTGTCCTGCTTCGTGGTTTCACCTCGTATGAGGCTTGTTGCAAACCCCTCACGTTCCGACGGCCGCCTGTCTGCTTAGGTGCTTCTTTCGTTGCGATTAATCATAGCATATTCCAGGATCATTGCAGGTTGATCAGGAGCTCACGGGGCACACAGCCTACTCCATGGCTGCTAAGCCACGCCCCCTGCAATTTAGTTATTTAATAAGTGAAATGGCAGGTCTAGCTAGTCAGACTGTTAATGCTTGGCTTCCCAGGGCTAACATAATTGTGTACTTTATGGAGCTATCTTGAAAAGTGGGCAAAGTGCATAATACATGAGCCTGGACATTTGTTTTTCGCTCTCATCCCCCCCCCCCCACCCCACATCTCGCCCTTTGTGTTCACGTCCTCCGTTTTCTCCCCCTCTCTTTCCTTACCGCTCTGGCGCACCCCAAGCCTCATTCTTTTTCTGCGACAAATGATCTAGCAACACAGGCTCCCCTGCTCTCCAAAAAGCATACCTAAGCAGTTTAATGTGTGGTTGAAAACATTTGCAAACAATCTGGGCACCCGGTTAGTCTTTGTGACTGACTGTCGTTTTATATTTGTTATTCAAATCTGCACAACTACCAGAAGTCTGTTAAAAAGCAGTTTAATGATTCACTTGTTTCTGTAAAACACATTTATTCAAATGGGGAGAAAAGTGCAAGAGCACAACTATTTCAAAAAAAAGTTTGCGCTGTGCAGTTAATTAAACAAGGTGAGGAACAATGTTCACACTGTGTGGTTAGTACACAGGATTTGTTTAAGTGCAAGTGTTTAAATCTGGCAAGGATGAACCATTGCACTGCAAATACATACTTTGTTAATATGAAGAGGGTTTCCTTTTATCAAAATTATCACTCCACTACCCTTTGAGTGATCACTCCTCTTGCCGAGTAAGAAATGGTGTGGTATGTGCATTTAAGGGACTGATGTTCATACTATGGGGCAGATGAGGTTTAGCTTGTAATTTGAATTTTTTTTCCCCCGTCCATTATACTGAACTTGTGCTCACATTATGCAGTGGAGTTAGCTCTACTTTTTAGTGTGATCAACTGAAGCATGTCTTGACTCTTGCTTCACTCCATTGTATTCCCAAGCACACTGGTGATTTCTGGTAGCTTGTTTTGCAAAGTGGGGGGCTTTTCTTTTCCACCTAGTCTGTCTAAGCCCTCTTTTTGGAGTTTTGGAGCACAGCATTATACGCAGATATCAAGTCTTTCAATTCAGAAAAACTTGGTCCCGTGACTTACTTGGAAAATGGGAAGAGGATGTGGCCAAGAGCTGAGGTCCCTTACGAGGCTTCAAAAATATTAGCTTCTATTTATTTCCACGCCAACATTACAGCCTGCTTGCAACATTATACATCGACGATCTATCATTTCCCCTGAATCTGTTTCAAGCTGTTTTAAGGGTGCAGAATGAGAAGACTGACACACAGGTGGCACAGTGATTGCTATAAACTTGTATTGAGTATACAAATAAAGAGAAACTGTCTTTCCCTATGTCTGAGGGTAAAGTGCTAATGGGTCTGTCAGGATGTTTTTGGTAACATGGAGTCCACCGTCCTGTGTCAAAACATACTTTTCAAATGGATTGTGTCCTCCCATGTATTCCTTACCTTCTATTTCCAATATCCAGCTTGGCTGCTTTGGAATTTATTTTTCAGTAGAGGGTGCTGTGCGTCATGCCTGTCTACTCGATATCCCTCGGATGCCTATATAGCGCGCGCAGCGTCCGTTGGCTTCAATTACGTTTTTCCACGCTAATGCTTTGGATGCGGTACGCACCGTTCCTTTGTGAAGAAATCTTCGAAAATGGCTTTGTCATCACCTTCTTCTACTCTGAAATCAGGACTTAAAAAATGCTGTGACTGTGGGTTGAATATGTCCGTTACGGACCCCCACAGAATATGCTTGTGGTGTCTGGGAACCGCTCATCCTTCGTCTGAGTGTGAGGACTGCCTGTCCATGTCATTGAAAGCCCTCAGCGCGCAGAGGGAAACTTGCGGCAGGTAGGATCCATAATTCCCCATCGACAAGACGAACAATGGATGAGTCGACAGTTTCTCCTTGCCGTTAAAAAAAAAAGTAAACCATCACAAAATGGTGCCCACCATTGGTCATCGTCAAGACACTCTTAAGACACTCTAAGAAGCTGCGTCATACGTCGCCATCTTCGTCGTCTTAGAGTTCCTCTCCGGAATGGGTCGTATGTCCACTATAAAAACAGCCCCCCCAGCTGAGTGGGAAGAATTTAGGCTGAAGATGATGAAGGTATTTGAGAATGCGGCCTTGACCCCCTCGAGTACTGTCGAAAGCCATGCTCAGGCCGATGGATCTGATAGACCCGATAAACATAAGAGCAAGACTGTGCGTCTTCGGGCCCGGCAGGCAAAACTCCTCGACTAAGTCCCTTTGAGGACCGCGTTGTCAACGCCATGGGTGCCGAGACTCTTCATCGGCACTGAAAGACGCATCATCGACGTCATCGCCACCAAAAGTTAATTCGACACAAAAGTAATCAACGCATCGGGCTTTCGAGCTCCTCAATGCTACAGGCATCGGAAGTCGTCGCAGGCGGCGATTGTATCGACCATCTCGGCACCTTTGTCGACTAATAACATGACGCCATCTGGTATAATTGAAAAAACATATACCCCTTTACCTAGGGCTGGCTTTTAAGTCTTTCCTCGATTTATGAGGATGCACAGCCATCATCTGATGAATCGAGACCTCCAATATGGTACGCCATCAGTCCCTGAGGCCCTAATTTCTGAAGAAGCACGTAACTACCAATTGGGAGGCGCCTGAATTGAATCCGGTGGTCAACAAGAAACTGCTAAACGCAGGGTGTCAAGCAGTGATCCCTATTTGGCAAAGCACCCAACCCCGGAGTATCTGGTGGTACAGGCTGTCACCTCAACCACAAGACAAAATGCCTATCTTACTAACCCTCCTGATGGGGATGATAAGTGTTATGACGCTGTAGCCAAGAAGGTTTTTTTTTCGGCTGGAAGTATGGCCCTGAAGTCAGAAAATTCCACCTGCACATTGGCTAGGTTCACTTATACCCTTTGGGAGTGTATATCCATGGCGGCTGACCATATCCCCCGAAGGGGGAAGAACGAGACTGGTTTTTGAACATGGTCAAGGATCGAAAGGATGCTATGTGTGAATCCCTCCGACTGGTCTCGACTCTGTATCAGCAGGGCAATGGCCGCTAGTGCGGTTATGTGCAGGTTTGCCTGGTTAAGGAAGTTAGGGTTTGCTCCAGATGTACAATCTAGACTGCTTAACATGCCATTTGACGGCACACTTTTGTTCAGTAGGAAGGCTGATGAAACTTTGGAGAAACTGCAAACTTCAAAGGCAGCAGCCAAATCCCTTGATGCTGTGATTAGACAACCTCCAAATCGCTCCACGGTTACGCCCTGGAGGGGTAGGCCCTTTTGTCACTACTCCACATTTGGAAGAGGCAGAGGACAGTCAAAGAAGCCAAAGAAAATTCCCCCGTGGTGGACGGGGAAGAGGTACTAAGACCACCTCAGCAGCGGCTAATTTGCCATCAGCCACAGCGTCAGCCGCCCCAAAACCTCTCTGAGGACTTAGTTCACAAGACTGCAGTGGGGGGCAGACTCTCAAAGCATCTGAATGAATGGCAGGCTATTACTTAAGATGCATGGGTATTGGAAACAGTTGCCCAGGGTTACTGCCTTTGCTTTCTAAAAAAAGCCTTGAGTCATCAACCGGGGAACAGCTCTTTCAAAGTTCCAGATCCGCTCCTGATGCAGGAAATATTAATCCTGCTATAGAACCTGTAGCGGAGGAACAGGGTTGGTACTCCCAGTACTTTCTCATTCCAAAAAGGACGGAGGATTGAGACCCATATTGGACAAGATGGGTTACCCTTTCTCAGATCCTTCAGGCCCTCCATCTTCAGGACTGGATGGTTGGACCTTCAGGATGCTTACTTTCATGTGTACTTTCCAATCCATCACCAGCACAGAAGGTACCTGAGGTTTGCTGTTGGCGGTTCTCACGATCAGTTTCGAGTTCTGCCATTTGGGCTGACCTCTGCCTTTTCACCAACTTGATGGCGATGGTGGCAGCGAGTCTCAGAGGGGGATTCACGGCTAAACATCCTACCTGGACGATTGGCTGATCAGGGCCAGTTGCCCCGAACATGCCCTGGAACATCTCGGCTCCTCCTGTCACTCCCTTCAAAGACTGGGCTTCTTCCTCAACTTCAAGAAGTCTTGCATGATACTGTTGGAAAGGCTCTAATTAATTGGAGCAGTCCTGGATGCATGCCTGGCATTGAGGCAGAGATCGTTGGAAGTGCACCACGCCTGGATAGCAGAGAGGCAGTCATGGAGGAAGGTAGGTGCAAGTCAGCTGGAAGTCTGAAAAATAGTTTGCCTAAAGGTGGAAGTTGGGAGAGAAGGAGGAGATGAGGGGCAGCTGAGCAAGGTAGATATTAAAGAGGTGGAGAAGGAGGTAGGAGAGAAGGTGCCCAAGATGACTTTTGAAGAGCGGTCAGTTAGGGAGGTCAGCCATTCCAGTGCCCGTTCCGAGATACCAGGGGTATCGGAGTTTTTGTATGAGGATGGAATGGTTGACGGTGTCAAAGGCAGAGGAGAGATCAAGTAGGATGAGGACAGCTGGGGAGTTGGAATTCAGGGATATAAGCAGCTCTTAATGTGTGTTCAGAAGAGCAGTTTCTGTGCCTCTGGATGCTCAGAATCCAGATTGTAGTTCATGGAGTCCACCGACAAGTTCAGTGTGGGAGTTGAGTTGGAGCAAGGCCAGCTTCTCCAACAGTTTCCCACAAAGGGGGGGTGATTGAATAGGGCAGTAGTTGGATGGGCAGGTAGGGTCTGCTGAAGGTTTTTTCAGGAGTGGGCGCACAAGGGAGTGCTTGAGGGAGGAGGGAAAAGAACCACTGGTGAAAGAGTGGTTGCAGAAACCGGCGAGTGCAGGGGCAAGAGAGCCAATGTTGTCCTTGATGGTTCCAGACAAGTAGGGGGGAACCTCTTTGGAAGAAGCCTTCATAGAGCGGACAACTCTGGTAACAACTTCAGGTTTGAAAGGGGTGATGGAGAAGGCAGAAGGAGGAGGGTGAGTGGCCAAGGGAGTGAGTGAGGGATGTTTGGCGGGTGAGTAACACAGGTGTTAAGGATTTCTTGAGTTTTTATGGCAAAGTGTGAGGCCAGTGTGTTGCACAGAGCCTGTGATGGAAGAGGGGAGGAGGAGACTGCGGAAGGGTTGGCTAGCTCAAACAGAAGGCCTCGATCCTTGTTTGCATCGCACTGGATTGAAACTCATTCCGCCCAAAGCTGTTGCCTGATTATATTTCGTGAAATATAGCCAAGACACAAGACCATTGGAAGAAACCGGTAATTGCACTACAACTGAGAGGCTGGCCCCATGCTTTACATGGAATCCTTATAGACCATGATTTGTGGACTTTTATGGCACGTTTGAGTTTTTCAGCATAATGCGCATCCGTTTGATTTTAATCTCAAGATGGATCTTGGCTTGATGTGCAGGAACCCAGCTATGAGCTTCCTATTACAGATAGTAGTACTATATTTTTAATTTGAATACATGCGTAAAAGCACTAGTTGCAACTTTTTTTCTTTTTAGAGATCAAATATAAATATAGATCAATACAGATAAAAGGACGAAAATAAATTTCGAATTACAGATGGAAGTATTGAAAAATGAATTGCCACCTGGATTCTTTTTTTTTTTTTTACAATCGCTCATCGAATTTTTGTCTTTCCACAGCCAATACATTTTATAATCCTGGATGGAGGTATTTGATTTTCTTTTCCTTCATGTTGCTCAGTAACCAGCTTGCCACGCTTTTCTGCCGTCCTACATGAGTTAGTGTACTCTTGGCCTTGTTACTTTACTCTTATGATTATTCTGTGTACCAGAGTGTTTATTTGGTAGTTTGTTCTGAGGCATTTTCATACATGATGCATAGTTAAACATATCTGTATACAGCCTAGTGCAAGAAGCCAGTACAAAGCATATTACCTTTGAAGGACTGACGTCGTACCATGATCAGCTCTTTTCTCATTGGATTACATTTTGGAAAGGAGATAAGTGGACTCCTATCTGGTTTCGTTTACAAACTAGGAACAGTGTTTATTTTTTTATTTTCTCTTTTTTTCCTCAAATACCTTTTTTTTTTTTTTTTTTTTTTTTTTTTTTTTTTTTAATACTATTATGTGTTTCTAATTTTCAATGCAAATTATTTCTTAGGAAACAGTGAAACTCGGTTAGGCTAGTAAATTATGTTATTATTTAGATGCTCATTCCTCACCTGTAAACATAGAAAAAGACACACCCAAGTGTTTATTTTTATTTGAAGTCTAATAGGAAGGAACCCTGCACCAGTTTATCAATTACTGGATTATTTACATACAAGAGACACCATGTGGTGCAATCCAGTTCCACCTTGGATGCTGTAGAGAAGCCCCTCAACGATCCCACCAGATAAAATGCAACCGACTAGGGAAAAGGCAGAGCACACCTCTTGCAAGCAGAACAAGCGTTGCTTCCCACAAAAATAGAGATGCGCCAGCAAAGCACTCTACTGCCACGGAACGTTCTGCCAAAATTGGTACAAGCAACACTTTAAAAATGCACACTGCGTCATCGGTGATGTAAGTTACATAAGGTACACATCCAAGTGACTGGTTGGCTCGACCCTATACATGGGCTACCTGCTCCATGGGGGATGCCAGGCCACTGGTCCTAGTGCAGTCTGCAAACTAAATTAGGACTGGGTTTTTTTGGGAACAGAGGACAAGACCGTGCCCCTCACACGCACACTTGAAATTTCCGAAGTGGTCCTGTCACCTCTCTTCCCCTTTCTGTTAAGAAATTTCTCACAAAACCACCATGAGGATAAGCAACATCACATCAGACAACATAGTACAGAATTATACCTGTCAATTAAAATATATATTTAATTTTGTATGAAATTTCCTCCTGTTCTTAAAATTCATATAACCTGAAAATAGGTTTACAAAAAGTTAAAACACAGTCAAAAAAAGGGGGAAGAACAGTGCACAACACGAAGAAGAAAGAAAAAACAAATCTTTAAGAAAAAAAGAAAGGGGAAAACACAATTAAACCTCTAACTTAGATTCTATCTGTAACTTAAATGCAAAGTTCAAAAAATCATTATTGTAAAACAACATAGAGAAAGATATTACACATAGATTACATAGTAACACATTAGAAGACCACTATACAAATCAGAAAAAAAACACTTTCAATACTAGCAGAGCTATCCAGATGTGATGTTCAGCTGTCTAGTAGTTAATCCTTTTTTAGTAGTAGGATTACTTAGTGTCTTTAAATAATTATAGGCTTTAACTGCTCTGTTGTTCGCGTGTCAACAATCGCATGGTATCATTAACCCAACATGTTTCATTCCCGAAACTTGTAGATCTTGTGAAGGGAAATTCTTCAGGGGATTGCTTCAAAACGCAAATGGTATATCGTTACCACAACTTTAGTGTCAATTCTCTAAAAACATTTTATTTAGGACAGACATTGCAGACCTTATGGGGTATCTTCCTGTGGGACACAAACACAATGTGGTAAGTCAGTTGTGGTGTTCTCAGAACAATAACTGAGCAACCGTCTCAACCTGAGTCTTAAATTCTCTAGGCGAGGCTTATCACACTTTCAAGCTTTGTTATTCGCAAGTGGGGTAGAGAGCGCTTCTTAATAGTAGAGAGCTGGATCCCTAAGGGAAAGACAAGAAAATAACACGTGATCAGTGTTTTATACGGGCATGTGAATTACATTTTGCAACGGGTGTTTTATACTATTGGTTATATTTTACATCAGTGGTTCAGAGGCCTGTAGCAAAGATAATTCTTTGCTAATTACTTTAGTGTCTGAATGGCCTTTGCAAGAGTAGTACTTTGCTGGTTGAGCATATAAGTCATGCAGACTAAGTACTCTGCTTTTGCTGTGGTGGGGCCTAGGTTAAACCTAGTAAGGTTTAATACGATAGGTCCCCGTGCCTTTTTTTTAAAAGGCCTAAATTACACTGTACACTTCTAACACAATGAATTATACAAGGAGTACTTATTAGACCCGATGATCGGGCTTCTATTGGCTTCTGCTACCCGATCACTGTTGCTGCTCCATTCGGTAGACCACTCTAGTGCGGTTTGCAGTAATGTATTTGTTTTCATACATTAGTTTAGCTCTTACCATTAACATGCACGGCTGTTGTTTAATGTGGACTTGCCGTGGAGTGATCTTGCTGTGCATGCACAAAGGAATTAGGCTTCAATTTTATTCTGCTGCAATGTCGCACTTGTTGGACCTCTTTAGATAACTGTTTAAAACGAACAGGGGACACAAATCAAAGCAGTTTCTTGTTTTTTTTCAAAAAAGCAGAAAAACACTGTGTACTCTCTGGATCGTATTAACAAATCAGTGTTTTAGGGTAAGTGCACCCTATTCAGGATGGGGTCTTTGTCCTATAAGTAATTACAGGAGCTAGCACGTAACTCATCATGCATAGCAACAGAGCAGGCTCTAGACACGTATCCGGGCCGAGTGAGACTACTTGTTGTTGTCACAGCAACTACGACAAATCTGTGTTTAACACTGCAGTCGTATTAACAGGCGTCTGGATTTTATACAATCTGGCATCTCTGCCATGCAATTCCTCACCTCTTCAAAAAAAGAAGTCAGTCTGCGCGAGCACCTGGCTTACTCTGTATCTGCCGTACTCGCGGTGGGATCCTTTTTTGCTTTCCTATGGGAGGACACATTGGAATAACCTCTAGAAAGTAAAACTCGGTCACCTGTCAACTCTGTGACCTGCTAGAATGTGCTGTATAGTTCGTATTGCGCACCGAACGTGCCTCCATTAGAGGAACAAAAGAAAACTTTACCGTGTGGTGCAACTACCACGGATGAAGTTGTAACAAGTTTTATACTGCATTCCCCAGATGATGTGGCCACAGAGAAATGCTATTTATATTTCTGAATTTAATATCACTACTATGTTGGAGCTGAATTGGTCAGCTTGTATGCTTTGGTGAATGCCATCCTATACTCAATACGGACGTGGTGTATACTATGGCCCTACTCTATTCTCTGCTACATAGCCACATATTAAGGCACCTAATTTTACATGGACATCTTTGAAAAAGTGATGACAATGTTCTACTGCAACATTATTTACCGTGCAGATAACATAGTGTGACTAAGTTTTTAACATTTACCTGAAAACTACACTCACTGGGCTCATGCTAACTTGTAAAGTTTTCCAATCTACTAGTTCATTTAAACCAGTCTCTACCGAGTTACACAGATGTATCTTCTGTTGAGTGCAGCTGTACGAGTACACTCCATGTGAGTGACTGGTGTGTGGTCGATGGCTAAAAAATGGCCTACCATGGGGGCTGTTAAATTCCAGTTGCATATACAGCTTTTGTGCTCTGTAATTCTCTGCTTAACTTTTTCTTTCCGTCAAGCCGATATAAGTTTTACGGCACCGGCACCAGATAGATGACCATTTTCGAATTGCAATTTGTAAATTGGCGTTGCAGCCACGGTTTCTTCAAACCCAAATTGACCTCTGTGGTGCGTACAGCAGCTGCATGTGCCGATTGGTTTGTTCATGCCCCAAGATTCTGTGAGTGTCTTTTGGACTTGTTTCAAAGTGATGTCGTTCCTGGTCACAAGATCTTTAATATTAGGACTTCTTTTGAACACACATAACGGGCGTTTAAGGGGGCAATCGCCACCTCTTAGTATGTGCCAATTCCGTTTTATAATGGCATTTACTTTGTTGGACAGAGGATTGAAGGTACTCGCAAAGACTATTTGCCCTTCAGTCTTAGGTTTTGTTCTACACTCTAATAGAGCTTCTATGTTATTCCTTGCATGCTTCGAGGCTGTTTTTATAATCTTTTTAGGGTAGCCTCTTGCTGTTAGTTTTGCGCCTCAAACTGCTGCCTCTTGTTCAATCGTGTTGGTATATGAACTGTTCCGCTTGAGTCTGAACAATTGTCCTACAGGTAGATTTTCTCTTGTATGCCTCGGATGGCAACTATCAAACTGAAGTAAGGAGTTGCAATCTGTGGCCTTGTGATAAGGTTTAACTTTGAGAGTGTTGTTGGTGGTATCAGCCCAGATAGCTAAATCAAGAAAATGAATTTCAGTCACACTTGTTGTGGCTGTAAATTGCAGGAATTTGTTCTGTCCATTTAGCCAGTTCAAAAACGTTTCTAGTTCTAGACATGGAAGCACACCATAAAATTATTGGGGCATTCACCTGTAGTTCTTTTAGTCAGGAGAACATCTTCTAGTACTTCTAAAGTATGCATGTGTATAAAGATGCAATATCGAGTACGACTAACATTTGTGCCTTACTGTCGAATGGATAATTCTCGATCATTGTTATGACCTTGGTGGTATCTTGGATGTAAGAATACATTTCTCGTACAAAAGGTTTTAAGTAGGTGTCTGAAAATGTTGACAACTGTTCTAACAGCGAACCTAAACCGGACACAATAGGGTGCCCAGATGGGATGGATAATGACTTTTACATTTTTGGTAAAATGTAAAACTGTGTGATGTGGTCGGTTTTTTTGCAAGTAAAAATTCATGTTCTTGTTTACATATCCAGCCTCTCGCGAGCGCTTTGTTGATTTTTACTTCTATAGTTTTCAATCGTGGTGTTGGATATTCTTGAATTTTCTTGTAAAAAGTTTGATCTTCTAGTTGTCGTTTGCATTCTGCAATGTAAGCCTCAAGATCTAATAACACTATTGCTACGCCTTTGTCTGCTTTTCTGTAGTTGTCTTTCAGGTGTTGCAAAGCTGCACATTCTACTCGTGATAGGTTTTGGAACTGGTGCGTAGGAATGTTGTCGTTTTCTAGCAGTTTCACTTCTGTCAGCACTCTTTTCTCAAAGACTAGTGCTTCGGGTGTCACACTTGTTGATGGTGGACATAAACTCAAGGGGTTCCTAAGGCTGCTGTTCTTTTCCATATCATAAGACTTGTCATAGAAATACTGTTTCAGGTGGATTTTACGAAATAACTGATGTATTTCTGCTCTTAATTTAAACCCATCATAGTTTGTAGTAGGGACAAACACTAATCCTTTATTCAGTAAGTATTCTGTTTTTGTAGGAGTGTATTTGGACAGATTAATTAATAACCCCTGGTGCTCCTGGCCTGGCGTGGGGCATAGTCCCAATCCTTGTTCTGCACTTCCTCTTCTAAAAAACGTTGTCTTTGGGGTGGAGGACCAGACAAGCATCGATTTAGATCTAGTATAATTAGGACATCCACCGCTGTTTCGTCTCCCTCTTCCTTGTTGTCTTGGGGGGGGGTCTACTGGTGTTTCATTGGGCTCTCAGGAATGAAGTACTCCTCACCGGAAGAGCCTGACGACTGACGTATTGCCAAACTGACCCTTCTGTTTTTGGAACTGGGTTGCTTGATTTTTAAACAGATCGTATCCTTCCTGAGTATATTTGAAAGCTTTTTCGTGCAAAAATTCGGAGAGATCTTTTTTCATCCTTTTAATCCTTTCTTTTGTTGTATATTCTTTAAAATCTGACATCTTTCAGGATTTCTTCTAACCTTCGCTTAAAGGTTTCTAAAGGGACCAATTTTTTAATTTCAGCCTTCCTCGCCAATAGATCTGCTGTGATTTTGATAGATATTTCATTAGCTGTGTCTATAATTAGCCAGTCCCATCCACACTTGTTGGCAATATAGCTACAGTTAATTGCTTGTTCTATGAAGGGAAAAGAATACATTCTTTAGCTCTAATCTAATGGGCACCTGGTACTGCAGACAAGGGCTAATAGGATACTTGGAGGTCATTGTAACTGACAATTCCAGCCACGTAGACGCCCTTCGAAAGCTCTCAACCCTAGTCCAGTCTGTCCATCTCGCATGTGGGCTGCTTCTCACACGTCATCCGGCCTGAGACTACAGTTAATTGCGTGTTCTATGAAGAGAAAACAATACATTCTTTAGCTCTAATCTAATGGGCATCTGGTACTGCAGACAAGGGCTAAGAGGGTACTTGGAGGTCATTGTAACTGACGATTCCAGCCAAGTAGACGCCCTTCCAAAACTCTCAACCCTAGTTTTAGGTTTGTTGTTTTGTCCCTCCCAGACCCTACCAGCACAAATCACGTGACCCATGGTGAAGGCAGCCTGTCCCTGCTGTCTGATCTTTTCTGAGCGATTGGTGGCGGAGGGGGTGTCTAACAGCTTTATGGTCAGTGGTCTGGGACTGACTGGTACCTTGGAATGCTGGGGTCTTGGGACGGGGTCAGCTGGGTGCTATTACTTGGAGCTGGGACAGGGAAGGTCAGCGGCTCGTGCCCTCCTTCTCATGGGATCGCTTTTTGCAGGGACCTCTCGACTACCTCGTGGCCTTGCTGGGCGCATTCCTCGTGGAATACAAAATGCTAGGAACAATAGACAATGAAAGGTCTATTAATCTCTACAGCTGTGGCCTTCCTTAGCCACTGATGCCCATGATGCAACCTATTTTCCTATGTATAGACTTATTTCCATGTTTGTGGCCTAGTCCTGCAGTCCTGGCTGCAGCGCAGCTTTGGGCCTTTATTTCAATACGGCTGCTATTATCTAAGATGGCGTTTGATTCCCAGTGTGCTCTAACCCCACGGCATGTACTACACTTCCCGCACAATGGTCCCTGTCGCCAGTCGCCTACGGTACACCTGCAGGCCTCTGCCTCATCCAAAATCGCTTGGGAGAGGCGGGGGTGGGGTGCTTGGGATGATTGCCCCTGCCCCACCCCTTCCCAACAATACCCTATTTTCTTTTTTTTTCTTTTTTTAAATTGGGCTATTTACGTGGTGCTAGACGCAGTTCTCTTGTTTGAATACTGTGCCTTTGAGGTACGTTGGAGCTAAAATCTTAACTCCCAGCCCTTTCCTGTATACTTTTGGGACATTACGTCCTTTGGAGCACTTTTTTGTAGTGTCAAATTCTTTTGGGGTTTTTAAAATTATTTTTACTTGAGAGCTAGAATAGGCATGGCCTTGGCTCTTCCTTCCCATGTCCCTCCCGAAGGGTCACACTTCAGTCATTTTCTCTATGCGGTCTGGGTCGGGCAAGTGGTAGTACCTGCGGGTGCTTTTTTCATGCCTTTTTTTGTTCGTTAGATTTTTTTCTTCTTGCCCGGTTCCCGCAATGTTTTCATGTGTGAGAGACATGGGGAACAAAAACGACTTCAACTTGAAGGGAGGTCAGGGTTAGGTGATTTGAAGATGAGTTTGAAGGTTCCCATTTCTGGGAGGGGCATGGGAGGGAGTCTCGGGGGGGCTGCTTCTCAGGTGTTCATGATGGCTACTTGGTGCAAAGCTAGGATGATTGCAAGTCATCCACCAGGCCTCTTAGTGCTGCGTGGAATACTGTAGCTATTGCAGCCGAGGGCGTCCAGATAGCAGATAAAGGAAGGTATGGGTAGTGTCTGTGATCAAAGTGGCTAGTGCTTTCTGGGATGGCAGTGTTGTGAGATTTGCCGCTTTTGGTGTTGATTAGCACCAGCTTCTGGTTTTTGTTGGGAGGGAGGGTTTGTGTGGGTTATTTTGAAGGTGAGGTTGCGGTTGTGTGGTGTACACGTTACTTCTGGTAGACTGTTGGCTTTGTCTCGTGGTGATGGGTGATTTGAGTAAGACCCATGAAATATAATTTACCTTGGTAGAGTAGGTGTCCTTATTTAGCAAGGTCATTCTAGAATGTAAATGTATGCCCTCCAACAATCTGACTCGCTGCCTTGCATGCACACTCGCCACACAGTACTACTCTATCATCAACCAATACCTCCTCTTTACAAAACATCACCTACACACTCAATCCACTGGCCTTCCTCCTGCTGGTCTGCTACCTCTTCTGACATCAACAACCCACAACATCTTGCTGCCTGACCCCACCCTTATACGTCTCTCTCCCCTGTTCACTCTAGCCTGGCTTTCCCTATCTGTGAACTGTAACATATAGCCAGATGCATTTGAAGGGGTCCAAGCCCCTTCTACTTCTCATTTGTGAACATGGCGGCCTGCTACAGTGATTGTCAAAGTTTGTTTGACTTTTCCCCAAGACATGGGAGTCGTCAGTTATGTCCGTGACTCTCTGCTGTGTTTTGACAGGTGAGCAAATTTCTCTGTGCTGGTTGCAGGGGGTTTCATCCACACTTTTTGAGAAACTGCGGACAGTGTTGCTTAGCGGTTTCACTCTACTGCTCAGTTGATCTGGTTCTGCTGCAAGTCTATTTGCTTCTGGGGGGGGCGGAATCTGCTGGTTGTTTCTTACTGGCCAGCATCATGTGATACAGGTATGGTGTGATGCCACACGGAGCTGCTCCGATAAGAAGCACTTGGTGTGGGGACAGGAATTGGAACCCGCTCCTGCCACCATCCCCTCTACGGTAGGTCTGGTTTTGGCTTCCACCCTGGTAGGCCTCCCACCACAGGCAGAGAGGGGTTCCTATCCCCTTGTGCCACGATCAGGTTTCTGACTTTGTCACAGTTCTCGCAGGAACGGGACCTGCTAACATTCTTTTGGGGCCACAGGAAGTTTGGGACTACCATTAGGGAAATGAGGCTGTTCTTGTGGCAGGTTTCATCCCCCAGCCGTATTCTATGTAGGCTGATGGACCTCACGGTGTGTAACTCAGTGCTGCTATTCTCTGCCCTGCTGGCTGGGAGGGTGCTGTGCAGCAGGTCTTCGGTGACAGTGGGATGCCGAGCCTTCATTTGTCTCCTTTGTGAGCAGATGCATGTCTTCCTTGCTTTGTATGTTTTCATAATCTAGGCTATGCTTTCGTGTGTACTCGGTCACACTATATGCAATTGGTCCCCATTACCACACACACCCTCACCACAGCCCTATTTGCTTCTTGTGAGAGGTCAGGCGGTTTTGGTGAATCTGTGTTAGTCCCCCAGCCTTTAGGAGTGAGTGGCCAGTGTGCATCTTAATGTTAGAGTTACAATTCTAGTGGCATATTTTAAAATGGTCATGCTGCTATTGTCAGAATCGCACCTTATGGGCCAAGGCGAGCTGTTTACCAAAAGACCGGCTGGCAAATACGTTCCAGGGCAGACGTAGGTATATGCTGAATGCTTACATTTATATATTGAGCCGGAACTGAGCTTTGCTACTCACCGCTTCCGGATGTTCGTTCTTTGCGTCGAGCCGACATACTTTGAAACACTGTTTTCGTGACTTTCTGTTTTTAGGCTGTCTTTTCTGCTGGAACTATAAGTAGAAGCCTGGTTCATTTCTGTTCTCTATCCTGGAATGAGCCTCGGTTCTGGATTGGATCTTTGGACTGCTTTCTGCCGCAGCCGAGACCGTATCAGTCATGGTAATGTTCTAGCCTTGGTTATTTTGGCCTTTACTCTGCAGGAAGGATACGCGTGTGGATCTTCTCCTATTACTTCACCTTGTCATCTAAGCTCCTGCTAAACATCTTACCTCTAAGCCTCTGGTATTGTATGTTGCTCAGCGGGTAATTGGGGTCTATGGCAGTATTATTTTCTGTTATTTACATTTGTTTTGCTTTTCAGCTACTGGGGACGGTGCAGCGGCGTACATCCTCACCACCTTTAGTGGGTCTCTTCTTGACTGTAGGGTGTATTTTGTACTTCAGTCTTGGGTGATTCATTGGGGTTTGAGGGGAATTGCGACGGCCCACAAAGGGTTATGCACTGGACCCTCTGGCAGCCCTTACACAAGCATTGACCTATTTTGTGCAGATGTTAATGCGTTGCACGCACGCTTGGATCAGATCCTAGCAATCCAGAACCCATTGCCTGATGCTGCCCCTGAATATTAAGATGGGGCAGCAGCCGCACCGGTAGAATCTCCGGTACCTAGCCCCATGATGATGGGAATGGGCAAGTTTTTGCCTTTCCCCTGTCAGGCACCCCCGGAATGGTTCATGGGTGAGCCTAAAGCTTTCTGGACAGTCTTGAACCAGTGCAAATTGCACTTTATTTGCAGACCCAAAGGCTTTACTTGATTCTGCTTGCCAAGCCGAGTTCCTATTGTCCTATTTTGGGGGCGAGGTTTTGTTTGGGAGAGGTGAGCCGCAGCTTGGGCTAACCCATTGCTTGAAGGAACAATCCGTCTTATGATTTCAAGGCCCTTACCAAACAGTTGCTCAAAGTCTTTGATACACATCTATGGCATACATGCAACAAGGGCAGGATCTTTATTACTATATAGCCCGGTTTAACCATTTAACTGCTACTTCTGGTTGACCCTAAAACCATAGCGTTTTACAGAGGGCTCGGAGATCCCTGTCCATTAAAGGCTAGTTGATGGGGAGGGGAATGGCGTACCCTGGAATTTAAACCCGGTAATTCTGTATGTATTTCTGGTGTTGGGGATGAAACCCTGACAGGAATGACCTGAAGAGCCAATGCAAATCTGTAGAATTGGAGGCCCCCTGAATCCAGAAGGGGGAGAAAGGCACATTACTCTATCAGTGAGTGCCCAAACAGATGCCTAGGTCTCCCTTCCTGAAGAGAGCATGAGGCTTGAAAGCGCTTGAACACCACCTGAGTTGCCAGGTATACTGAGAACTGGAGTGCTCCCTTCATCTTGTGTGGTACATTGCATGTACCGTCTATACAAAAGGCTGAACCAGAACCCAACAGGCTGTCGATGGCATGCCATTATCTTCCTTTCCTGTAGTGGAGCATACAAATATCGATTGTATGATGTGCCTTGTAGGTCACACTGAGGTTATCGCATTTGATTTTATTGATGCTCCACTGTTTGGGGTAATTCTTGGAATCCCTTGGTTTACATTGTATAACCCCACCATAGATTGGTTACTCGGTCTCATTTGTTTTCAAGTTGCAAAAGCATCAATGCTAAGGAAGCAAGAGAACCAGACGATACTAGGGAAGGAGTACAAGTGATGCCTGATTCAACATTTAGCAGCCCTAACTGATCTAATTCCTCCTTATTATAAATAATATCAAGTCTTCAGCAAACCATAAATGATCATGTTTACTTCCACATAGGAAGTTGTGAAAAACATGGTGGGTATTCTACCATGTAGACCCCGGGGTTCAGGTGGCCAGGGGAGTCATCGCTTTTGGATCCCAACCCTGGGGGGTGGACAAGCGAGGGAGAATCACCTGGGTAGGCAGGTACAGAGTTGCACTTCGGAGAATACCCTACGTGAGACTCAGTATTTCAACTGAACGATAGGTGAAAAGATCCCAGAAACCTTTATCCTGTATGCAAGTACCATTGTCCCTAACCCAAGAGACAGATTATCCAAGACTCAACACTTTATCTTTCCCTAGCTTATATAATGGGAAGTGTAATACAGATCCATGCTTGCATTTCTGGGTGTGTAACAAAGGGAGTAATTTGATACAAAAGAATCACATTTTGTATACAAAACCAGGGGGTCACCCTCACACCCCCTTATCCTTTACCAATCACCTTGTAATATTATAGCCTGTAAATATCAATTCCCATCTTGCCTTGACGCACCCTCCCCATTATCCACAAGTACTGGGACGAGGAAGAGGCGATCAAGAGCAATAAAGATTTCCCTTATAGTTAACTTGGGAAGGCAGGGAAAGGCGTACTATTACCAACTACCATCAAGTCGGGCACTCTACACCAATCATTCACACCTGACTCCACTAGGAACCATAAAAGCTGTGGGTTGGCACAGGTGAATGAGATGGCTGTGGAGGCAAACTAGACCAGAGAAGCCAAGAAGCTGGAAGATTTAGATAGAAGGATCCCGCGGAGAACAGCATGCCGTGGAAATGGCCCGGTGTTTAAGGGGCTGCAGTGTGCCGAGGGTGCAGTGTCTCCAGATAGCTAGAACAAGGCATCTGATATCCTGCTGGCGATGTCTGTGCAATTGCTCGTTCCTTTTGGGCCATGTGCCGGGCCCAAGGGTGTCTGAGGTGCAGGTGGTGAGACCTTGATTTCGACCCAAAGCATCCAGGAGAGACCGACCGCTCACCAGCACAATGCGATCTGGTGAGTTTCGCATGAACGAGTATCTCTGAAGCATGTGGGTGGCTGGAGCGGGAAAGGGAGAGAAGCACGGTCTGTAAAGCAGCATGGAGCGGAAGGTAGAAAAAGGCACATTAGCGGTGCAGAAGGAAAAGGCGAAATCCAGAGTGAAAGAAAAGGGTGAGAGCGACCTGGAAAGAAGGAAGTGCAGGTCTGCACAGAAAAGTGTGCACTAGGCATGATAGGAAAAGGACAGGTAGAAGTGTGCACGGCACAAGGAGGGGAGCGTGCAGGAGGCACAACGGAGAAAGACGAAGACAGTGCAAGTTTGCACAACAAAGTAAAAGGAACACAGATAGATGTGTGGTGCAGGAAGCACCTGAAGATAAAAAGTACCAAGGAAAGCAAGTGTATGAAATAAAGGGAGGGGCAAAGGATCAAAGTGGTCACGCTTGGGAAAAGCAAAGAGCCCGGCGTTTTCGAAAGCCTCAGATTCTACCCCATGAAAGGATTGTATTCAAGAGTAACTGTGTATAAGGAAAAGGTACACCTGACAAACTGAACTTGTTTGAAACTAGAGGGACCTAAGCTTGAGGAAGGGAACCGTGAGAGGCCTACCAAAGCTAAATACTTATTTTGGACACAAAGGCATAAGCTTGGGGAAGGGCACCCTGAGAAGCCTAAAAGGAATTGTGATATATTTGGTTTTGTTTGAAACTGAAAGGGGCCTAAGCTTGGGGGAGGGATCCCTGAGAAGCCCATCCAAGTTGGAGACTATTTGTTTTTGTAGTGTTGAAAGGATTGAAGCTTGGGGAAGGGATGTCCAAGGAAACCAAAGACACAAGGTATTTGAAACCACTGCAAGGACTCTTTGGAGAAGGTCTTACAAACGCCCCTTTTTGATTGGTCCACGTCACAAAAATGAAATCAAACTACACCCAGTGAGAAGGCCACCTGAAACCAACTTTGGTTTCCCATTTTTTTGTTGAACCACGATTTTCCTTTTTTTTAAGACTTCCCATCACATTTAGGTTTAGACACACTGACTTTTATTTTTGACTATTAGACATTGATGGCCATTAGAAAAGTTGAGGGAACCATTCCTTTAGAGTTGGGGCCAGTCAGGCATTACACCAACCTTAGTAAATAAAACAAACACTTTTTAGTCTGTGTGTCTCTTGATACCATGCCTGTCTCGGAGTATAATCATCCCATTTATCTTTTACCAGTGGCTATACTCCCATGTGGTCGCATATATGCACTTAAGATGCTTAAGACGATATCTCAATGAATGTCTAAAAGATGTGTTTCAGTCACTCGAGGTCACCCGCAGCCTCTCCCTTGTAAAAAGCCACTGATGAGCTAAAACCCTGTATCAAATGCCATGCATTGAATTGCGTAACAATCAAGAACTGCTACCCCTTACCTCTCATCTCTATCCTCTTAGAACAAGTGAGACCTGTGCGGGTATACACCAAGTTAGATTTGCGCGTATACGCACTTGGGATGATCCGAAAACTGCTTTTCGCACCAGATACAGATTATTTGAGTACCAAGTAATGGTGTTAGTACTGTAACGCACCCGCCACATTTCAACACTTTATTAACATTGTCTTTGGGAAAGCATTGGATAGATTTGTGGTAATCTATCTGGATGACATCTTGGTGCACTCCAACTCTCTTCCGGAACACGAAAGACATGTCATGGAGTACTGAAGGCCCTTCTTGAACATATTTTGGATGCAAAGATGGTGAAATGTCTTTCATCAGACCTCTGGAATTTCTGCTTGCTTTTACACCAAAAGTAATCCCCATTGATGACCGAAAAATGAGCCGTAATGAACTGGTCTGTGCCTGTAAACCTCAAGGCTTCATAGGATGCATGAACTTTTATTGCTGCTTTTATCCTTGTTTTTTTAGAACTAGTACAACCATTTATTGACTTAACCCGGGCCAGTAAGATATACCTATGAAACTGAAGAATCCTACAGATCCGTCACTGAAACCCTGCCTAAAGTCTCCTGCCAGGTGGCCAGGGAAAGGCAGCCGCTCCCTGACCTTTGCGGGTGGGGAGGAGGGGTGGGGGCCGGTGTTCTGGGGGAGGGTCAACTGGAGGCGATCCTGTGGGATGAGACCTTATTTGTTCTCTGAAAGGAAGTGCCTTTCTGGGTTGCCAAAACGAGTAATGGCATATTGAAATAAATCTACCCTTAAAATTAACTAAATTGTTAAAAGGAATACCTTTGTTGAAGGGGACTACATGTCCCATAATCCCATGGGTACTGGGACAAGGAAGATGAATGAAGAGGCATGCAGTTGCAGTAGTCTGGCAATTAAGCCGAATAGCCCACATCTGAATGAACCTAGGAGGCATAAAATGCCCCCTCTGGTGCAGGCAATCGGAAGGACCTGGAACTGTGGCTGGAATGCGAGTTGTAGCAGTAAGAAGACACAAAGCTGGCAAATCAAGCAGAAGACAGATGCCAGAACGTGGAGACTGCAGATTTCACCTGCTTGTTCTGTGCAGGTCCTCTTCCCGTAGGCTATGAAGTGCAAAGGCTGTGCAGTGGAAAGCATGCATTGTCTTTCCCCATGTGAGCCTGATTACCATGCAGTGAACATTTTTGGCATATTTAGACTGACCACCCTTTCCAACAACTGGCTGTTACCACAAACAAAATCCAGGGCTGCTTCCTTATTACCCAGTGACCATGTTGGTCTACCGGGATGTCCCCTTTTCTTCTCCTGTTTAGGGTTTCCAATTTCCACTCTGAGAAAACCAAGCCACTTTTTCTACCTCTTGTTTGCATCTTTTAACACCATTTTACAATCTGGCTCAATCGACCTACCAGGGACCGGAGAACAAAACTCCCCACATCTGGCATTTAGGTCACCACCCAAGATAATTAGATCTCTTTCAGGCGCTTTGACTCAGTTTGTTACCAGTGCATCAATGTATACAAAAATTTTTAGTTGACTTTCCCCCTGGAGGGTCGTACACATTGTTTACCAATAAACTGGTTCTATTAACCGGCCCTTTGCAGGAGATTTGTACCACCGAAACATTCCCTTCTTCCTCTATAGGAGTCATTAGGGTAGAGTTTAACACTTGCTTCACCCCTATCATCAAACCACCAAATGGGTGACCGTTGATCCCCTTTTTAGCCATACACTGGTAAACCACAAAACCATCTACCATGACAGGAGCGGTCAACCATGTTTCCTGCAATAAAAACACAATTTTTGGTTAGGAAGTCTATAGAAGGACCATCTTGCCGTGAATGCAAGTGGCCTCTCATATTCCAGGAGGTGATCTTGAATTTTCAATTTCCTGGGCCATCGTGAACAGCGAGTAAATTCTTCAACCATCGCCATCCCGCCTCATTCTCTAAAGTGCTTGGTGCAGGTTTTTGTTTAGTGGTAACTCGAGTAATTGGTTTCACAGAGTGACTACAATGTTCACAACAGATTCCTATCTCGACCTGGTCTGGAGTCCTGTCAAGTTCATAACCCACGAACTCCAGTGACTCCTTTTGCGCTCTAATAAGGGCAGATAAGGAAGATGGCAATGTACAGTGTCATACCCCCGATGCAAATTTCATGGGTTCAATAAACTGTCAATAGAATTAAGAATACGTAGTGCCGGGATTTTGGCAAAAGTTTTCAAAGGTTCTGCTCTATTTGCGTGCCGCTTAGTGCGACGAGAGCCTTTATTTTGTATTGTTTGCATATATCCAATAAGAATGGCACCTCCGGACTTGATTGTATACATGCTACGGTTGGCAACGTACTCATTTAATAACAAGGGTAAACCCGGGGCCCCTGTTTTCCCCTGGTCATGCATACTTTATGATGTATTGGTAGGTATGGGCAGTCCGCTTTTATTTAATTCCGAAGCATCAATGACCGAAGCCCCACTGTCATTTTGTTTCAGTAAACTAGTCGGCATACCAACTGACTGCATCCATCTTCTCTTACTAAGAGTTGCCTTTTTCCAATTTTTCCTTCCCTTTTTATTATTTTGGGGCGTTGATATTGTCGAATTTAATGGAGGATTAATGCCTCCTTTAGTACTGGTGAAGGAGCATTTTCAACCACCACTCTTTTTTGTTTTTGCTTTGTTCCGGGTTTGTTTGTGGGTGGGATAAGACTGCAGGGATTGTAAGATATCTACATCATGATCACTAGCCACCGTAATCTCAAAATCCAAACACTCAATGGGATTACTATCACAAACAACAAACGGAAGGTCAACTCTATTTTCACCCGAGGGTACTTCCAGACTGCTAGATTTTATGTTGGATTTAAATTCTTGCAAGCGGTTGCCCTGCTTTTTTACTTCTTTATAAATTTGGCCACCTAAGTGTAGGACCTCTCTTGAGACCAAACCACCAGAGTAGCCTGTCTGATTGTTAGGGGAAGAAATGAGGACCCCCGCAGGCTCTATGCTACCGCCCTCAATAGGATAATCAAAGTTTTTGGTTTATGCTCTTCTTTGAGGGGATGGCAGCAAGGAACATATCTAGTGACACCGACAAGTGTTGTCTCGGCGTCCCCTCCAAGAGTGGGCTAGATCTACCTAATGCCTGGCCCTCCACGCTGTCTCCCGTCTGTAATGGCTGCAGCTCATCTGCCACCGGCTCAGTTTGGGGGTTGTGCAGAGTTGCATAGCGATGGGCATAATTTTAATAGTGAATCCTCATCGATGTCACCAAATGAATTTCTAAATCATTTGCCTGATCCACAGCCCGGGGCTCTTCCACCAACGAATTAGATGTCGGCCGAGCTATTTTGAACCCGACTTTCCTTTTGAGGGAATGGATTTTGTGGGTTTAAAGAATTCAGTCATTTGCCCAGGAACAGCCTGAACCATCTGAGGTGGCTCACAGGGAGGGTATGGAGGGGGGGGGTTCTTTTTCATTATCCATATTACGGGACGCTCGCCTCTGCTAGAGTCCTGAGCCACGCGGTTTCCAGCCCTACGATAGCCTTTTGATTTTCCATGCGGCTTTGCATTCTGCAAATTTATAGTTCTTTGTTTTGCAGTTTCTCTTCAGGGGGCTGTATCTGCTCAGGAAGGGGCAAGAAGATGGTCTACTCTTGCAGACCGATCAACTTTGGAGTTTGGGAAAAGCTGGGGAGCGCAGGCTATACCAGCCAAGGGGAGTATCTTTTGAGAGAGCGTAAAAGTGAATGGATGTGTCAGGGGCCACTGGTAAGTTAGGAAAGTACTCCCCGACCCTCGACACAGTCCGGACCAAACTTTGGCAGTCTAGTCCACTTTGCCTGTTGGTATTAACCCTGCAGTTTCAGGATACTCCAGCTGTCCGCGGAACGGGACGATTGTCCATGATGAGACATTTGCTTTTTCTCCGCCCTTGAAGGAGGAAGGTTTGTTGGTGCGGCTCATCTCAAGACATGTAAAGCAAGAACTGCAAGGCACTTTCAGCGATGTTCACCACAGCGGGGCGGTGCAGGGAAAGCAAATGCTCGCAGCGTGGCGCACTTGCGGAAATCGTGAGCCAGAAAAGCTAGGACAAGGGGAGGGCCCAGGACCACAAACTAGTGATTCCCCAAGTTACGAGTCGCAACTTGGGACGGCAGCATTCCTGTGCGATAGCCTGGGTTTGAGCTGGTAAGTTGACTGAATGGCCCAGGAACACTTCCAAAGAAGCTCTTTGCAAGGGTAAGTACGGGAAGCCGAGAGTTGTTGTTCCCACTACTCCAAAGGGGCGAAGTGCCCTTAAAGGCCTTCTTGGTTCAATGAAGAAACAGGGGTCCGACAGGACACCAACGGGGTCAGGGTGCCAAACCTTCCTAGCATGTCACCGGTGGATCCTCGAGTCTGCTTTCTTCTTAAGGGTACTTGGCTCCTAATGAGGTTCGGTGTGAACCTCTGATCGACCTGGAATGGATGCAGAGCCCCTTTTCTTAGCCAAGATTTGGTTCACGCTCAAATCTCAGATAACCAATGGAAGATCTGCTCTCTTGCATGCACGCAAGACGTGGGCCAATCGTGGCCCACTGCAGTTCCAGTCATTCAGGCCTACCAGACATACTGGCACCAGTAGTTTGGATTGGGACCAGCCAGGCCCAACCCTCTTCCTGGGCACTAGCACACCTGACCTGCAGGAGCCTGCGAAGTTGCTGTTTTCCCAGGAGGCTGCATGCCCAAATAAGGATTACCTATGTCTTTCGACCTGGGGGAAGGCAAAGGGACAAAATGGCCAAAGGACTGAACAAAAGACTTGTTGGCACGGCCATTGTCGGCACTGGCCAGAGTCTTGTGCCCAACGGAGTAAATGCGGTATGGTCCATAAAAACTAAGTAAAAATACTTTAAAAGTAAACTGCCATCAGTTCATTCTAGGCACACTTGTACAAACGCCAAATCCTTAGAGGCCATAAACAAAAGGACCCCTATGCGTGGTACTGTAAGGTACTTGGCACATAGATAAAAAGTTACCAAGAAATGGCAACAATCGAAGACTAAGGGAAACCTAGTTTCCCAGTACTGACAGCCTGAAGGACGGATCAGTTTCCCCATAATAAATGAGCGAAAGCCCAGAGGAGTGCAGCTGAAGGCTGTGCTCCACTGGAAAAAATCAGGTGAGTTACTCCAAACAAAAGCAAAATGTTTGGGGGTGGGGGGTTTCACAAATGGAGGGAAAATTGCACCTAAGGGAAATCTTTCCTAACTTGCCTCTCCTAATGCACCCCTCGATGAGTCATCAGGTTGACTAAACATTGTGAACAACCCATCAGCATTGCTGTGTTGGACACCTGGCCTGTGCTCAATGGTGAAGTCCAACCCTTGCAGGCTTGTGGACCACCTGAGCAACTTTGGATTCTATCCCTTCATATTCATTATCACATTTAAGGGCTTGTGGTCAGTTGCACAGTGAACTGGGTCCCATAGAGGTAGGGCCTCAACTTCCACACAACAGAGAAACATTTGAGCCTGCAAGACTATTCCCAGTTGTTTCACATGTTCTTCCCAGGTGGCACCGAAGACTGCTATATCATCCAGATACGCTAAGCTGAATTCATCCAACACATTTAGGACATGATTTACAAGCCTTTGAAAGGTAGCAGGTGTATTCTTCAAACCAAAGGGCATTACCCTGAACTGGTAAAGACCCTTTGAAGTGCAGAATGCGGTCTGCTCCTTGGCATGTTCTGCCAGGGCTGTTTGCAAATACCCTGCAGTGAGGTTAAATGTGCTGAGGTACATTGGGTGGGAGGGGGTGTCATCAGCTCATCAGTTCTAAGCAAGGGGTGAGCATCTGTCTTGGTGACCGCATTCAGAGGCCTATAATCCACACAGAACCTCCACTCAGATGTACCTGCCTTTGGCACCAGAACCACAGGACTGGACCATGGACTACTAGCGTTCAATCGCCCCAAGATCTAAAATCTTGTTGACCTCCATCTTGATGTAGGATCACCCCTTCTCCAGCATGGGGTTTGGCATGGATTCACATGCTCATGAATATTCCCCGTCGTCAGGCCGGGAATCCTCGGTATAGAAAAATATCAGTTTCGTTTCTGATCTGCCTTTCTTAGTAGTAACCAATCACTGGTCTCTGGGTCATACTGCCCCCAGCCAATGACTGCCCTCTCCCTAAGCCCTGCCTCTGGCAGCCATCCTCCGATTTTTACTGCACGTTCAAGTGTTGGGAGTCCTCGTGCTGTAGCGCTCGAGCTTTGCTGTGTTTTCACGCTTTTCTTTCAGGAGATTCTTCTCATTTTTCGGTTAAATAGATCCTCAAGCTCCACCGTTTCTACATCCGATCATCAGGGATCCGTTTCGGAGTTTTCTACGCCCCTCAAGAGTGAAGATTTTATCGAGTTACGCTTTTGGAGGATTCCAGAAGTTCCGAGGCCTACCCCGGACATGGCCCAGGAGAAAGGAAGCACGACGCCTGGGAAGCTGTTCAGGACCTGCCCTGGATGCCAGCTTCAGAATGTTTTCAAGGAGGACGAGCATTCGTTATGCCTCTGCCTCCATGAGGACAAGACGCACACAGAGAAGGACTGCGCGTTTTGTGGGAACATGTCGGAGCGGACCATGAAGGATCGCCACCTCCGTCTCGCCAACTGGCTGGAAGGGAAGAGCCCGTCAGGCGAGAAGAAGAAAAAGAAGTCCGAGCGGTCGTCGAAGTCCTATGAGGGCGCCCCGGCGACAGGGGCCCAACAAAAGGCTAACCACCGCGAGTCCGCGGACACAGGGAGCGCCGAACGGTCGGGCTCCGTGGCTGCCAGGCAGGGCGCATTTTCCCCGGAGCCCCGGGCGATCTCGAAGATTCCGGCAGAGGGGGAGCGAGGCTCGGACCCTCCCCCCAAGGTGAAGGCCCCAGGCGTCCAGAAGGTGACGATTGCCTTAATTCGCCCTGCTAAGACCTCGATTAAGGATGTCGCCGCGGCCCTGGCTCAGCCTGTGGAGGCTACACCAGTGGAGGCGCCCTCGGGACCCAGAGTCTCCCTGCCACCGCGGAGGGAGTCGTCTTTCAGGCCCATTGAGAAGACCCCCACGAAGTCCTCGTTGGAAAAGGTGGGGGAGGGGCTGGTGGCCATCGTGGATACGGACACGACCTCTGAAGAAGAACTCATCGAAGTCGTGGAAGAGGCCCAGCCCATCGGGAGGGATCCCGACTAGGGCGACGATTAGAGCGACGGGGTCGCCGACAAGGCTCCTCAAGAGCCCTTGCGCCCGTCATTTCCAGCACCGCAGGACACTTCGGCGGCCATTTTGTCAGCGATTCAGTCCTTATGTTCAGAGATAAGGACAAGGTTGCCCCTCCCCCCGACGGGGGAACCGGAGCCAGGACCTTCGGAAAGTCCACCGCATAAGAGGAGGAGAACGCATCCTACGCCATCTCTCCCAACTCTGCGGCCTGGTCTGCCTTCCCCCCGGTCTACTACCCACGGGGATGATACAGGCACGGACACGGCTACGACAGGTACAGATGACGACGGGACGTGTCCCTCCCGTCGCCCCCTGCTCAGGCGTCCCCGCCCAACGAGATTGGATCCTTTCATGCCATGATTTCCAGGACATCTGAGCTCTTCCAGCTCTGCCCAGAAAAGAAGGAAGGGTTCCTTTACCAACGGCGTGAGGCTAAAAGGAAGACTGTCCTCGCGGTACCGCTTCTTGATGACATCTGGGATGAGGGGCTCGCCCTCCTCACGAACCCTGCCACGGCGCCGGCAAAGAGGGACTGGTACGAGAAGAAGTACCAGGTCCCCGACGCTGCCCCCTTGTGCCTTCGGGCGCAACCTACCCCAGATTCGGTCGTCTCGGCGGCGGCAAAGAAGAAAGCTGGGGAGGCATCGGCCTCGACATCAACTTCCCCACCGGACGGCGAGGGCAGGAAGTTGGACACGATGGGACGGCGGATCATCTCATCCGCAGCGACGACTATCCAGGCGGCCAGCGCCCTGGCTATCGTTGCCCGCTACGACAGGGAGTTGTGGTTCAAAATCACCCCTCTGTTGGACTTCCTTCCGGACGCCAAAAGGTCTGAGGCCCTTGAAATCCTACAGGAGGGTGAGATTGCTTCGGACCACGCCATCATGGTGGCAACGGACATCGCCGACACCGGTTTCCGTCAGTTGGGCAACAGCGTTTGCTTGAGACGAGGATGGCTCAAGGCCACGGATTTCCGCCAGGACGTACAAACCAAGGTTTTGGACATGCCCTTCGATGGGAACAACCTGTTTGGGAAGGCGGTTGATGAGTCCCTTCAGGCCATCAAGACAGACATAGAGACTGCCGGGCACTGGGAGTGCTCCAACGACGGCGGCCGTCCTTTTGGAGCTCCGGAGGCAGACAAGGTGCCTCCAAGGGATCCGGCGGTGGCTCCTCCACGTACCGCCAAGCGGCAAGATCTTCGTCCCAGGAAGCCTACAGGGGATGCGGCAAGTCAGGTGGTGCACGTTGTCGTCGACAGGGAGGTCAAGGAGGCAAGGCAGCCTCCAAACAAGATTGAACCAACCCTGGGGCCGGGCCCCCGCCGAAGCACCCCGGTGGGAGGCCGGCTGGCGAGGTTCGTCAGCGTGTGGGAGTCCATCTCCACTGACCATTGGGTGCTGGACGTCCTGGCCCAAGGGCAGGCCCTCGAGTTTCAGAAGAAGTGCCCTCGCGTCCCACCCGTGGCCAGGAAGGAAAATCACGTCCCTCAACTACTGTTGGAAGTAAGGGCGATGCTCAAGAAGGATGCCATCAAGCTCGTCCCAAAGAGGCTTCGTGGCTCCGGAGTTTACTCAAGGTACTTGCTCGTAAAAAAGAAGACGGGAGGATGGCGCCCCATCCTGGACCTACGACGACTGAACAAGTACATCAAGGGGAATATTCGTGAGCATGTGAATCCATGCCAGACCCATGCTGGAGAACAACAGTTACAAGTAAGTAACTTGTTCCTTATCTGACATCCTGAACGCCCTACTTTTGGTAGGTACAGTCTCCTGTGTCAATTTCGAGTTTGCACCAAGGTGTCAAACCAGGAGTCAGGGAAAACAAGGTAGAGAACTGCCTAAGCAAGGTTCTTACTTCCTCTTGCTGGGTAGAAGTCGGATGAGGGGCTACATGGACATCCTCAATGGAGCCATCTTACAGGCTACCTTGGAACAAGTCAGGCAGAGGTTCGGATTCCTCTTCCTCTTTGTCCGATGCCAAAAGTAGTGCTGATATTTCCACTTTGGGGATGAAAGCCTTCAGCCTATTTATGTGGAACACTTTAGGGGCCTGACCAGGTCTTTTAAGGTCCACTAAATAGTTTACCTCACCCAGCTGCTCCACAACTGTATAAGGGCCTGATCATTTGCCCTGTAGCGCTCTAGGCCTTATAGGATTCATGAGCAGGACTTCTTGGCATGGAGTGAAGTGAATAAGTGAGGTTTTCTGGTCATACCAATGTTTTACCAGAGCCTGACCTGCCTTCAACTTATCACTGGCCTGAGCCATCAGACGGACCATGCTCTTCCTTAAACCCGACACATAGTACACTACAGAAGGAGTAGGGAGCACCCAACCCTCGGACTATGGCCAGTGGTCCCCCCAACAGGATGACCACAAAGAAGCTTGAAGGGGCTGAAAGCAACACCCACCTGAGGTACTGCTCTGTAGGCAAAAAGTAAGCATGACAACAGGAGATCCCATTTTCTCCTTTTGAGGTTCTTCCTGGGCCCCAATCATGCTTTTGCAAGTTCTCTTAAACCCCTCAACTAAGCAATTCGTTTGTGGGTGATGAGCTGATAAATGATTCCCCACTCTTTCCACATGACTTGCATGTACTTGAACATAAAGTTGCTGCTTCTGTCTAACAACTTCTTTAGGGAAGCCAACCCTAGTAAATAAGCCTAGCGATGCTTTTGCAACTGACTTGGCAGTCTGGCTTCAGGATATCTGGTGGCATGATCAACCAACACCAAGATAAACCTATTTCCAGAGGATGTCTGAGGGTCAGTGGGACAAACAATGTCAATCCCTACACTTTCAAAGGGTACCCCCACCACTGGGAGTGGCACCAATAGAGTCTGGATTGTTGAGCCACTCTTACCAGAATCTGAAGTGGCTCAACTCCTATGCCTTCTACTTGGACGCCCATCTTGGGCCAGTAAAAATGCATGGATAGCCTCTGCTTGGTTCTCTTGATCCCAAGGTGACCAGCTAGAGGAACTTCTTGTGCCAGTTGTAGGAGGAAGAGTCTAACTTGAATGGGGACCACCAACCTCATATGGTCACCTTCAGTAGACTCAGTGGGCTCACTGTACAGGAGCCCACCTTCCCAATAAATCCTATACTTCCCAGAAGGTTCACCCTCACGCTGGGAACAGGCCTGTCTCCTAAAGATGGGCACTCACATTGGCCCTTACTAAACTCTTTCCTATCAGGACCACCTACATCCAACACACTTTTGAGTTCAGGATGGTCATGTGGGTTGAGAAATTCAGGCAGCACCTCTTCCTCGTCAGGTTCAGGTGCTTGGCCAGCTACCTCCACCTCAGTGGTAGGTGAGTTAGCGGGAGTATTCTTTCACTTTTTTTGGTTTCTTGACTCCCTTAGCCTTTGGTTTACCCTTTGGCTTTGGCTCAGCTTTGGACATAATCTGGGCAGCCTTTGTGACCTTGTGCATGGTCGTTCTGCTGTGTCCCCCACAAGACCCAAGTCTCTGAGGTCATTTCCCAGCAGTACCTTTCCAGGGACTTGCCTCTGAACACTCACAGGAATCCTTACTACTGTACCATTTATAGATTTACAGGTTTTACTGGAAACTTGAAGGGGAGCCATCAGCTAACTTGGTGGGCATCAGGGGAGCTCTGGCAAGCTCCTCCGGGTTTACCAATGTGGAATCCACCACAGTTCTGCTGGCTCCAAGATCCCTATGGACAGGAGTGTATACCCCATTGATCAGCACAGTGCCTTTAAAGTAGTGCTTGGTGTTGTCAGGAATACTAGCATAAGCCTCTGGGACTCTAGGCTCCCAGGAATCCAGGGTTACTGAGACTACCTCAGATTCTATCCCACTGGGGAAGGAGTCTGAGAAGGATGCCCCTGTGATGTCTTCCTTCTCATAGGAGGGGAAGGCCAGACAGAGTGGACTCCCAAGGTTTTGACCTTACATCTGGGCTCCCCCTTCACATGATCCACTGGGTCTTGGGACATGGGGAGGCTTTCTGTAACTAGCATTCTCCTTGTGAGGACTATTCTGACAATTCTCATGTGACTTACTCTTGTTTTGCTCTGTGGCCCTTATGGGAGGAAGTTTTATCAGACCCCCTGACCCCCCGTACCCTCCTTATACTTGTGCTTGTTGCCCCTCCTCCTGCTTACCAGGAGCAGGCTTGCCCTTATGGGACACTCAGTGGGATATCCATTAATCTGCTGCACTGGCTAGTTTCTTGGGATCTATCTTCTTGGAATGGGCTCTGGGGAACAAGAAGCAAAAATATGTTCACGCATGACTAAACAAATCATATCCTCAAAGGTGGTGACCTTGTAACCTTCCACCCAGCAAGTCGTTTTTCAAGGAATCGGTTACATGAGATCCAAGTATTACCTTCTTTCCCTTTGTAATTCCTGAATCCTTGGCAATCTTACCAAACTTTAAGACCAGGGATTACTTTAATTCTGCAAGTCTTTTCTGTCGGCATTAGACATTTCCACAATGGCACTGCAGCCAGAATGGTGTAGTCGACTGAGTAACCATGCAATCTTATCAGCATCCACAACTTCTTGCACTTAACATACGTACTCAGATGCAGTTAGCCAATCCATGGTGTCATTCTTGTCCTCAAACACTTGAGCAGAACGTTACAGAACCTTGGATGAGAGGAGGAGCTAAACCCAATAGCAGATCCTCTAGAGGAGCCATTGGCAGCTTGTATTCTAGCAAGCTCCAACTGGTGATCCCTGTCCTCCTGCCTTTTCTGCTTTCTGCAGTTCTAGCTTAGCCATGTAGAGTTCAAGCTCCATCTGCTTAAACAGCAGATCTTAATTCCAGCAGGGCTTTGGCCTCAGAGGCAGCAGAGGAAGCATCGGACTCTAAATCATCCTGATCACCTGTCCCTTAGATGAAGGCAGCAATTGCCCTTTCAGCACTGTTACTGCGATCGGCCCCAGCACTTTCTGCACTGTCATCGGAGGCTGGTTTTCCTGCCATTCTATGATCCTTTGGATAATTTCAGCTTTTGTTCCAGAGACTGACCAGCCTCTTTCAGAACAGCTTTCTCAGTTTTGGATTAAGAAGTAGTCGTTATGTTCGCAATTGCTTCCATGTGATAAGTGAGACATGTGGCTTCCAGTTTAATTAAACTAAGGTCACTGTTTTCTGTGGAAGTACAACCTGGGTATTTCACCAGTGCGCAACACTGGGTACCTTCCATCTGATCACACCACTGTACACCAATTTAAGATGGATTTAAGTTTGGGAGGACACCTTAGTTTAGTGGAACAGGGTAACCGTCTAGACAAACCAGACCAATCTATGGCAGCTTGGCAGGCGGTCAAGACTAAGTCTCAGGAGGGGTGAGAATGATAGGAAGCCCACAATGAGCACACTGTAAAACTCTACAGTTTACTCTTAGTCAGATGTATCAAAAATACATTTATTAGGCCTTCTAATCAAAACACAATTAAACCAGTTATGAAAAAACACTACCCCACACGATCATACACTAACTTATATACAATAATGCGATTAGCTTAAGGCTAATGGGGGTGCTGGTGGGGAATAACCTCGACCTGTAACAGCAAAGAGGTTAAATCAACACAGGTATCAGTTGGAAGTCCTTCCTCCGCAATCCCTTATGTAGTCCAGCCCTACGAAGAGAGGAGCCTAGCGCTCAAAGTACAGTTGTGCGTTACACACGTGTGGTTGTGTGTAAACAAAAAGGCGGGTTCTTTTCAGAGGGCTGTGGCTGCTCAGGAAGGGGCTTGAGGCGATAAAGATTAAGTTCCTATTCCTAGAAGTGGGTCTACCCTTTTAGATGGATCGACTTTCGGAGTTCGGGAATAGCTGGGGAGCGCAGGTGAGTATCTTTTGAGGGACACTCATGCGTAAAAGTGAATAGATTTGCAAGGGGCCTCCGATTAAGTTAGGAAAGTACTCGCCGACCGTCGACAGTCCGGACCAAACTTTGGCAGTCTAGTCTACTTCACCTGTTGGTGTTAATCCTGCAGTTTCAGGACGCTCTGGCTCTCGGCAGTGGTACAGGACGATCGTCCGTGATGGGACATTTTGCTTTTTCTCAGCCCTTGAAGGAGGAAGGTTTGTTCCGGTGCGTGTCGTCTCAGGACGCAAAGCAAGAACTGCAGGCGTTATCAGCGATAATCGCCATAGCAGGGCGGCACAGGGACTGCAAATGCTCACGGCATGGCGCACTCTCATAAATCGTGACCCAGAGGAGCTAGGACAACAGCAGGAGATGGCCCAGGACCACAAGCTAGCGATTTCCCCAAGTATCGAGTCGCAACTCAGGACAGCAGCGTTCCTGTGCGATACCCTGGGTTCAAGCTGGTCAGTTTACTGGATGGCTAAGGAACACTTCCGAAGAGGCTCTTTGCTAGGGTAAGTAGGAGAAGCCGAGAGTTCTTCCCACTACTCCAGTCTTGGTTCGATGAAGAAACAGGGGTCTGACGGGACAACGGCGGGGTCAGGTTGCCAAACCTCCCTAGCACGTCGCAGGTGGTTCCTTTTGTCTGCTTTCTTCTTAAGGATACTTGACTCCTTATGAGGTTCGGCGTGAACCTCAGTAGATCGACCTGGAATGGATGCAGAGCCCCTTCTCTTATCCAAGATTCGGTTTGCGCTCAAATAGCAGATCACCAATGGAAGATCTGCTCTCTTGCATACATGTTAGATGTCGGCCAATGGTGGCCCACAGTGGTTCCAGTCATTCAGGCTTACCAGACATACTGGCACCAGTAGTGTGGATTGGGACCAGACAGTCCCAACCCTCTTCCTGGGCACTAGCACACGTGACATGCAGGAGCCTGTGAAAGTTGCTTTTTTTGTGGGAGGCTGCATGCCCAAATAAGGATTACCCGGGGGTCTCAACCTGAGGGAAGGCAAAGGGACAACATGGCCAAAGGACAGAAAGAAAGACTTTGTGGCATGGCCATTTTCGTTACTGGCCAGTCTTGGGCCAAACGCACTATGGTCCTTAGTAAAAATACTTTAAAAGTAAACTAATGCCACCAGTTCATCATAGGCACACTTGTACGTATACCAAAAAAGCCTTAGAGGGTGCCCAGGGCCATACAACAAAAGGACCCCTATGCGCGGCACTGTTAGGTACTTGTCACATAGATAAAGTTACCAAGAAATGGCAACAAAGTCGAAGACTAAGGGAAACATAGTTTCCCCTTACTGACAGCCTGAAGGTGTCAGTTTCCCCATAACAAATGAGCTCAAAAGTCCAGAGGAGTGCAGCTGAAGGCTGTGCCCCACTGGAAGAAGTCAGGTTAGGTACTCCAAACAAAAGCCAAATGTTTGGGGCAGGGTTCACAAACGGCGGGAAAATTTTACCTAGGGGAAATCCTTCCCGACAACCTGGAAGACCGATCCTGGGAGCCGGGCAAAAGAGTACATACACTTTTACTGGTGAACAGATGTAGTCAATTTCCCTGATTGCCCACCCCCTCTGCGAGCTTTGCAGGAGGGCACAGTCAGAATCACACCTTTATGACCAAGGTGAGCCCTGTATCCAAAGACCGGCTGGCAAATATGTTGGGGTAGGATGCGCGCTGCCACATCCCTGGTTGAAACTACAATCCTTATCCCAATGTGGCTACACTACGCATACGCTGACTGCTTACGTTTCATAACCTGAGCTGGAACTGGGCTCTGTGCTCCTTAACACTCTGAATGTTCTATGCGTCGAGCCGGAAAACTTGGAACTCTGTTTTGTGACAGTTTTCAAAATGCCATTTCTACTGAAATTAAGTAGAAGCCTAGTTTAATTTTTGTTCTCTATCCTATATTACCGACTCCATTCTGGATCGCATCTTTGGACTTCTTTTTTCCGTGGTTGAGATCAGATCAGTTGTGGTAATTTATTTCCTTGGTTATTTTCGTCTTCTAAGCTGCAGGGAGAATCAGTGTGTGGATCGCCTTCTATTACTTTACCTTCTCATCTAAGCTCCTGCTAAACATTTTACCCCTAAGCCTGCAGTATTGTATGTTACTCAACGGGTAAGTGGTTCTATGGCAGCATTTTGGGCATAACATTTGTTTGTTTTGCCTTTCAGCTTCTGGGGACGTTGTAGGGGCCTGTGTCCTAGCAAAAGGTAGTGTCCTCAATGACGGATACTCCTTTCCCCAGCACAACTTGGTTACTGGTAAAACCGGTCCAAAATTCAAAACCATTTTTTCACAGTAACTCAATTTCTGTAGGTAGGTATACTCTTGGTTATGAATAAAGTTAATGTTTCTTGTGAAAACATAAATCAATTTTACAAACAATATTTTATTAACCATAGATCTAAAACAATTTCTGATGCTTGTGATCTGCTTAGAATCACATGCTGTGCATATAGTCGAACATCTAGTGGTAATCGCAGGGTTTTGCATCTTTCTTTTGAAGATCGAAAAGTCGATTTCGACATGGGCGTGACTGTAACACTATCCTTAACGTGAACTGTAGTGTACCCAAAATCCCTCTGGTCACTAGATGTCGAACTATATGCACAGCACGTGAATCTAAGCAGATGCAATCAGAAATGCCATTAGGGTGAGTAATGCAGGTCCTATCTGGCTCAACGCGTTTTGGGAAAATTATATGCCTTCATCAGGAGCAAATGAACTTCAAATTCAATGGCAATTCTTCAAAACTCCATCTCATTCTACAAGGTAAATGGAAAGTATGATCTACAAGGTAAACGGAAAGTATGTATCTGAAATCTGTACAACATTGTATGTATGTTGAGTTGCAATTAAAGAGGCAAATGCATTAAAATGCACCTGTTCTGCAGAGTATTCTGGAAAGCAAAATTCATTGAATCCATGTATTCATCTTCTATTCTTTCAATTAACTGGGACTGTTTGCTCAGTGAAGAAAGTAAATAAATCAACATTGGTTGTTTTCACAATGGTGACAATAGATCCAGTAAACATGAGTAATAGAGTATTGGTACCACGTATGGAAGCAGAATTATTGTTTAAATAGTGAAAGATCCACATTTGAAATCCCCACAGTCCCATTCTATGTCCATCTATGCCACAGAGTCAATGTGCAGTTATTTACCGCGTGTGTTTGAGATTTTTAGAATCTCATAGTATTTGAAAGTGCATTGACAATAAAATCTAAAATCAATGTTTTATAAGTTTAGACGGGTGACCTCTGCATTAATGACAGAACTGTCCTTCGGTTCTTAGCCCTTTATGCTGCCGTGGCCGACTCATGAGGGAGTTTGGCGTTATGAAGTAGCTCCCTAGTTCTGTAAACAATGGGATACTTCAATATTAGTTCAACAATTGCGCCGTCGTCTTGCGCAGTTATAAAGTATTAAATGTACTCCAACGTTACTTACATGAGCCCGGCTTCAAAGTAGGATATCTCCTGTGCTGCGGCGCATTTTTTTTACAGCATCTAGTTGAAATGCAAATGATATGATGGGTTATTTATAACGTGCTTAATACCCAGAGGTTTCTAAGCGCTGACCCGGGGATCAAACCTGTGTTGCTCCGTGTCGTCTTGTTTCCAAGGCGAGCATGTTGCCCTGGAGCTTTCCTCCCGAGACATCTATTGAAAGAAGATGCAGAGTGTGTTTTAGTAGGAATGCCTGTTGGTCCCTGGACTATGAGATGCCCTGGAAAGGTCCCCAATGCTTAGAATTCTGTTATTTCTAAACTTAAGTTTCTTTTGGTATGGTCACCATGGTGATGGTTGGTGTGAGCGTTTGTGGCTTAATTGTGACAACGTACATATTCACATTGCGGTAGTTGTATTGTAACTAGTGAACTGTCGCTTGATCCCAATATTTCCACGTTGAGGTTCAGTAATAAAACATATACAAGACAGTAATGTCGTAAGAATGTTAGGGCTCTGCCCCAGGTTACACTGGGATAATATCTTTCACATATTACGTAAAAGTGTGTCATTCATACATACAGAATGTCAAAACAGAATCCATTACATTTTCACTTGCTTTTCAATTCACTTGAGGGATGGTATTTGTGACAGTGGGCTAGAGTATCTCTGCTTATAGTCACTGTGTTTCCCCCTTAAAAGGCAGAGATTTAATTGTCCATCAATGTCCTGTGGTATTATGTACATAATACAAGAAAACATTGTATTCAGGGCTCCGCTCCAGGGTACATTAGGAAAATGTCTTTCACATGTTACCTGAAAGTGTCATAACCAACAAGTGCCAAAACAAAGTTAATTATATTTCCACTTATTTTTCAATTCAGCCGAGGAATTATATTTTTGTCAGTGGGCTAAAGTATATCAACTTGGTCATTACGTTTCTACCTTAACAGGCAGAGATTTCATTGTGCATCATATGTCCTCTGGTATGGTTATATACATAATGTCCAAGAAACATCAAACTTTATTGCTACGTACTTAGTTTCTCCCTTAGCAGGCGAATATTTGTGCATCAAACATCCTGTGTTGATGTGTACATAATGTCCAAGAAACATCAAACTAGAGAACTACGTACTTGGTAAAAGTGAATATTGTGCTTGAGTTGAAGGAATAGTGTTCAAAGGAATACTGCTAGGGAGTATTCTTCATTCAAACCGGTAGGAGCCATGGCATCTAGTTTATGGATCCAAAAAATGTCTATTTGCTAGCACAGAGTTCACATCTCCACATCTTGGTGGTGTTCGGATGGTTTCTAGAACAAGAAATCTCAATTGTGCCACTTAATGTCGCATTTGTGTGAAGTGTCTCGCAACCAGTGAGGTCTGTTTGTCCAGTTATTGAATTTGTGTTCTGTCAATCTTTCCTTGATTTTGCGGATAGTTTTGCCTTCATAAAATCTGCAACACAGGCATATTAGGCCATAGATCAAGAATTTGGAGTCACACGTGGAAAATTGTTTGATCTTTTGTCCTGTAGTAGGGTGTCTAATCTGCTCTTATATTTTAACATTATTGCATTGATTGCAATGTAAGCATGGCAAAGGTCCACATTTGGGTTTACCCAAAAAGGTCAGTCTTTCTTGAATTGATCTCTCTGCCTTGAATAGGTTGTCTTTAAAATGTCTGCCGCAAGCGATCATTGGTGGTTTTGAGAATAGTTTGCTTAGTTGGGGGTCTTAGCTTGTGAGTTTCCAATTTTTTTGTTCAGTCGTCAATTTATATAATGGCTCTGTTTGGAGAACCTCATTAGGTGCATGAAGGGTGAATCTGTTACATATTGTTGGTGTTAAAAGGTTAGCTCTTGATTGCGCTGAGCATCTGTTGTTGGCTTTTCCCAGTATGTTATCTGGATATCCTCTGCCTTTGAATCTTTTGATTATGTTGTCTATATTCGCATGGTATGACCGGTCTGCTGTATTAAGTCTGCGTATGCTCAGAAATTTGATCAGTGGTAGATTGTCTTTCAGATTTGGATGAGGATGAAAATTGGGTAGTGTAATATATTTACGTTTGTAGGTTTTTGGTACATGGAAGTAGTCCGAGTATTGTCCCTAGGCATGACCAGTACATTTAGGAAATGGATGTCCGGAGTACAGATTAGCATGGTGAACTTAATCCGTGGGAGTTGTGTATTGAGGTAATTTAGGAAGATGGCTAATTCCTCTTTTGGACCCTTCCAGATGCAAAAATGTCATCTATATACCGCTTCCATAGTCCCTGCTTAGATTTCTATTGGTGGTGATCCAGTATATTTTCTGTCTCAAAAACATACATAAACAGATTTTCATATGCAGGGGCCATTGACAAGCCCATTGATGTACCTGATATTTGAACATGGTAGTTCTTTTGAAACGGGAATTAGTTATTGCATGGATGATTTTTGCCAGTTCAATCACAAATATCCTATTCGACTGTACATAGTCTTCTCGGAGGGCCCATTCCAGGGCATCCAGCCCATCGCTGTGTGGGATAGGGGCATGTATCCTTAGCACCTTTTAGGGGTCTATCCCAGACTGTAGTGTGTATTTTGTACTTCAGTCTTGGGTGATTCATTGGGGTTTGAGGGGAGTTGCGACGGCCCACAAAAAGTCTGTATTCATGATGGGTATATTTTGGCATAGAGCATGCCAAAGTTTTTACGTTGCTAATACTAGGATGTATTTTTGCTCCGAGAATGAAAATATTTTAGTGGCAATGTTGGCAGCATATTTTGGGCACAGAGAAAAGCTTCTAGGCTGCAGGATGTGATACCATTGTTTACTGGCACAGCCAGCATGAACATTTCATTTTACAGTGACGTTATTAGGCAGAACAAAATGTGTTTTAGTCAATACTGCCATATATTGGAACAACCAGCATGTAAAGGTATTACAGTTGCATTGCTGGGCTTTGGTTGTACTGCCATATGTTGGTGTCAGCATGGCGTAGTGGCAGTATTGGGCTTAGCCAACATGAGTTATTACATTAGCAATACTGGTTATAATGAGCACAGCCAACATGAATGTTCTTGTAGTGCCAATAATGACTTCAGAGTGACAGTACTTGTGTTATTCGGCATAGCCAATATGTTCTTAAAGTGGCAGTATATACTTATATTGTGGGCACTAGCATCATGCACATATGCTTGGTTTGGTGGCATGTACTCGGACACAGGCATAATCAAGTTTGTTTTACAGAGGAAATATTGGCATGTATTGTGAGCAAATGCATTGGAAAATTATTCTTTCTAGTTCTGGTGACCTGATGTGCGTGGGATTGTTTTTGTTAACCCACGTGTTAAAACCGGATCTTTTGTCCATTTATTTTTTTATAGCAAAAACTGTAATTGCCCTTGTAACCCATTTGTTAAGTTTCTTGCAAGGGGTGCCCCTCCCTTAGGCCTCAAGACCACCCGTGGAGTTCCCAGTGGAGTTGTTTGGGCTCTCACTTCAGTTACAGATGTCGGTAAGGTTCTTGACTGTACCATAGTGTCATATTTTAAATTTCTAAAATGTTATGGCACTTTTCATTTAACTAGAATTAACGTGTCGGAATTACACTTGCTTCATTTTGTAGCATGTGTTTTTGGCTGGTCTGATTCATCCATGATGTCCAGAAATGAGAGGAGAAAAAAAATATGTATGTGTGTATGTATATATGTATGTATATATACACTACAAAAAACCTTTCCTCCTCCGCTTTATGCTTCAAGTTAAAACCGAAACCCCCCTGAAATTCCCCAGTTATGGTAACTGAGCCCCCAACCCTGCCACCGCCCCTGTGCACTGCTAACACTAACACCCAGACCATGAAAGATGTCATCTCAAATGTCAATGATGACATCAATGATGACATCACTTCATTGCCAAATATATATGTGCAGTCTGTTAAAAAAAAATCACTAAAAGAATGTTATAATTCACAGTGCAACCAAACACCACTGCACATTCCCCCATTATAGTAAGCTAAGCAACCATAACTCGCAACATCTACGTGCATTGCTAAGACTTAACATCCAGGACATCAAAGATGACATCACAAATATCATTGGGGACATCACTGATGTCCCCAATGATGAAAAGAGCCGTGTATTTTTTATTTTTGTCCAGATATTGTACCGACATCTGGTATTTTATGTATTTTCCTTGCTTTACTCTTACAAACATTACAGAACCTTCTCTAAAGCAAGTGTAATGCATCGACCTTGGAAGATTTGGAACCGATGGAAGTACACCTAACATGGATGCTGGATACTTTCACCGAGGTAAACGTACTATTTTTGGGTAGCTATTTTTCTCTTATCGGTTTAATCCCTGTTAATCGCACTTGGAGGTTCTCCTTAACTCCCCAGTTCCTGTACTTTTCCTTTCTGCCTTACCTTGTTTATCTTTCTTTCTAAACTTCCGTTTCATATCTTTTCTATTCTTTTTCGGCTGGAGTCTCTTCTCACTTTAAAGCCTTTCCAGTCTTTGCATCGGTTTGTGATATCGCTGCCTTGGCGTTCAATTACCTTCCGACCAGTTACCTGTGCTTCTATTGTGCCTCAGTACCTTCGGCAACACCAACTACTCTATCATCTTTACCGAAGAAGGAAGAGGTCTCAATTCTACTATTCTATCCAACCTGAAGACCATTCACACAGGGTTTTTTCTGCCTACGGCTTTTTCCCTGGAACAGCGGGTTGGCTCCTGGGAGGCTCCTGGGACTTGGTTCCTATCCGGTCACATTGGCCTCCGGGGAGTCACGCCCGTACTTGCATCAAAGGAGTAGTAAAGAGATCCGAAAGTCACGAAAGAAAGAGAAGACGGAACTCCGAGAAGAATTCGAAGATTCAGGTGAGGAGGAGTTTGAAAAGGGATCCAAGGTTGCAAGTTTTGACAGTATACAACGCCAAAAGACAAGGAAGATGGCTACTCCTGAACAGGTTCAAGAGATGTGCAACGCCATTCAAGCATTACGAGTCGATATGCAGAATCTACAGGCTGAAAATCAGGCTCTTCGTCAACAAGTAGCAACTCGAGATGAAGGAAGAGGTGAACTACCTCCGATGCCCTTGTCCATTAACAAGTATGATGGCAACCCTAAGGGAATGAAGGAATTTCTTGATGCTTGTATGGTGTATTTCTCTTTCAGAAGGAGGAATTTTGAGTCTGGTAGATCTCGTGTTGGTTTTCTGATAGCTAACCTAACGGGTAGCGCATTAAAATGGGCAACTCCTCTAGTTACTTCTGATGATCCTTCAGTAAATGATTACGATTTATTTGTTCGCAATTTCAAGACTAGGTTCGAAAGACCTGAGGTTCAGTATTCAACTTATGAAGCCCTTATGTATGTAAAACAAGGAAACCAAGACGTACAGACATATATTTCTCATTTCCAAAGTTTGGCAAGCTTAGCAGGATGGCCAGACGCTATGCAACAGACCATATTTCGAAGAGGGTTGCACGAAGATATAAAGGATGAGTTGGCACGAGCCGAAAGACCCGAGACATTTTCCGATCTGGTTTCCTTGGTACTCGGGATAGATTTCAGGTTGCAGGAGAGACGCCAAGAGAAACGGAAGCGTTGTGGACTCCAATGGAACACCCAGGCTAGTGCACAACCTAAGGATCGTGTTTCTACAGAGGAACCAATGCAGATTGGTGCAACCAGAGGACCTCTGTCTACTAAGGAGAGAAGACGAAGGAGAGAACTCGATTTGTGCATGTATTGTGGGTCTCCAGACCATCAGTTGAAGGACTGTACAATGATTCCATCTCGGCGTTCGGGAAACAAGCAACCCCGAGTCTACGCAAGGGAGACTACGGGGAAGGTGGCACAAGCCCTTGCAACACCACTAACACAAGAGAAGACAACCGACTGATGATTTTTCAAGTTACATTGAACTCTACTAATGGAGTCTTGTTTCTAGTATTAGCCATGTTAGACTGCGGTGCTGCAGGCAACTTTATAGACTCTTCTTGGGCACAAGGCAAGGGTATTCCGCTAAGACGAGAGGAAGCCCATTCCCGTAGAAGGTGTGGATGGACGTCCTTTGTCGTCAGGACCTATTACCATGGAAACAGTACCATTACAGATGACCATGAAGAATCATACCGAAGAGATGATCTTTGACACAATCAGGGCTGCTCATTTTCCAGTAATACTTGGCATTTCTTGGTTAAGACTTCACAATCCTTCGATTAACTGGAGTGCTAATCGTCTGAGTTTTAAGTCAGATTTCTGTGGAAGGAATTGCATCAAGGAGCAACGGGTTGAAGTCTCTGCATGCCCTATCAATCAGTCTACAGTTTCTAATTCTGCCATTCCCGTTCAGTATCAAGAATACAAAGAGGTTTTCGAAGATGTTGTTCCCAAACTCCTCCCACCTCACCGACCTGAAGACTGCAGGATCGACCTAAAAAGTTTCACTACCTTTCGGTAGGATCCGTTATCCCAGCAGGAAAAGACGGTCTTGAAAGAATATCTAGAGTCCAATCTTCAGAACAGTCTTATTCGGAAGTCAAGATCCTCCGGAGGTGCATCGCTTTTCTTCGTTGCAAAGAGGGGAACAAAAGAGTTACGTCAATGCATAGACCATCGAGAACTAAACAGAATAACCGTTCGGGATCGTTATCCCATGCCCTTGATAAGGGACATTCTTGAAGCTGTTAAGGACTCCAAGATCTTCACTAAAATCGATCTACGCGGAGTCTATCATCCATCTACTCAGGATCCATGCAGGCGATGAATGGAAGACTGCGTTCCGAACACCATTAGGGTTGTTCGAGTATTGCGTAATGCCGTTTGGGTTAGTCAACGCCCCATCGGTGTTTCAGCGATTCATGGACCACATCTTCGCTGATATGCTAGGAACTTCCGTAGTAGTGTACTTCGATGACATTTTGGTTTACTCTTCCACTCTAACTGCACATCGGAACCAGGTTAAGGAAGTACTGCAGAGACTCGAGGACAATCGTCTGTACGCTAAGGTCGAGAAGTGCATATTTGAGGCTACCGAAGTACCATACCTCGGCTTCGTTTTATCCTCTAATGGAATACGGATGGATCCGGAAAAGGTTAAGGCCATTCTCAGGTGGCCTGAACCTTCTTCTCCTAAGGATATTCAAAGATTTCTTGGACTGGCTAATTTCTATTGTCGATTAATTCCTCACTTCTCGGAGATGGTACTTCCTCTGACATTCTTTCTTAAGAAAGGAAGTAATTTTGAATGGAATCCTTCTGCTCAATCAGCCTTTACGGGCCTCAAGAGACTATTTACCACGGCTGCGGTACTGATTCAACCGGATCAGTCAAAACCTTTTATAGTGGAAGCCGATGCTTCAGGCGGAGCCCTCGGAGCTGTATTGTTACAAGAAGATAATGGAGTTGAACATCCCATTGCCTACTGCTCACAAACTCTTACAGTCAGTGAACAAAACTATTCTGTACTTGAGCGAGAGCTTCTAGCTATGAGAAGAGCTTGCGAGGAGTGGAGGCATTTATTACAAGGGGCCACACATCCATTTCTGATTCGCACAGACCACAGGAATCTGCGGGTTCTCCAGCAGATGGAATGCCGCAATTCTCGTCATGCCAGATGGGCATACTATTTCTCCAACTTTGATTTCCAGATTACATATATACCAGGCTCACAAAATGGGGTAGCTGACGCCCTTTCTAAAAGTTGGGCGGAAGATCAAGGAACGGAAGTCAAACCGATTGAGAAGGAAAGGATATTACCTACCACAAGATTTATAGAAATGATCAACTGCTTTCTTCAGAAGGTTTGGAAGGAATACAGGACATGGACTAGACAGAAGCTAATGTCTAAATGTCTTCAGGAGAGAGATGGTTTATGGTTCCACAATTCATCTTTCTCCCTTCTTCACAACTTCAAGCCAAGGCGCTACATTTTTGTCATGATCTCCCATTAGCTGGTCATGGGTGACAAAAGGCCACCTACGAACTATTGGACAGAAGTTTTTGGTGGCCTTCGATGAGAGCTGATGTTAATTCATATGTTGACTCCTGTTCGGTATGTGCTAGTGCAAAGGTTTCTAGACAGAGACCTTTAGGACTTTTCCAGCAAGCCGATTTACCTTCTGGACCCTGGGAGAATCTATCAATGGACTTTATCGTAGATCTACCTCCTTCTCAGGGGAAAACAGCTATTATGGTTACGGTTGATTCCTTTTCCAAGCAGGCTCATTTTTCCTCTTTAACAGGAGTGCCTTCAGCTTCTGAGACAGCTTCTGTGTTCTTACGAGACATAATAAGACTGCACGGATTTCCTCGAGTGATCATCTCGGACAGAGGAGTATAATTCACCTCAAAATTCTGGTCCATTCTGTGTAAGGAACTTGGTATCCAAAGAGCATTATTATCAGGATACCACGCTCAATCCAATGGACAAACAGAGACTAAATGCCACACTGGAGGAGTATCTGCGGTGTTTCTGTAACAAGGAACAAGACAATTGGGCATCATTGTTACCCATGGCGGAGTTCACGTATAACAACACGGTACATACAGCTGTTTCCTTTTCATTGTACCTATGGTTATCATCCGCATTTTCTACCTCCCAATTCAGCAGGAAGTACCAAGGCTCCGGCTGTAGACGAGGCAGTGCTCAAGATGCAACAGACCCATCAATTGGCTTTACAGACTCTAGAGAAGAGCAGAAGGAACTACAAGAGATTAGCCGATGCTAAGAGAAGAACCAATCCTCAATGGGGACCTGGTTCTATGGTATGGCTATCCACCAGGTACTTACCTCGCTGGACACGTATAGGCAAATTTTCTCCAAGATATATCGGTCCATACAAGATCGAGACTAAGATAAATCCTACAATTTGAAATCACCACCTCGATGCAAGAGAATTCACCCGGTATTTCATACTTCCTTGCTAAAAGCCTGTGTGGAAGATCCTTATCAGAGGAGTATTAAGACGAGTGTAGATCCCAAAGAAACCAAGGAGTACGAGGTGGACAGATTGGTTGATTCACATTATAGACAGGGTGTCTTGCAGTGCCTGGTACACTGGAAGGGATATCCCAGATCAGAGAGAACCTGGGAGCCCAAAACCCATATAAGTGCTCCAAGACTTGTTTAGAAGTTTCACAGGTTGTTTCCGAGCAAACCAGGTGGTGTCCGACATCGAAGGGGGCATACTGTAATGCATCGACCTTGGAAGATTTGGAACCGATGGAAGTACACCGAACATGGATGCTGGATACTTCGTGTAGCGGTCTATGCCTTATCCAAGATGGCCGTCAGCACGTATTTACGCACAACGCACCAGTGCTCCGATGCGTTGTATCTTAGTACTCTCATACCTTTCCAGCGCTGTTACTGTTTGTTTCGCTACCAGTTATTGCTTATGACCGCTTCCTCTCTCTTCTCTCTTCTATCTTTATCTTTCACATAGGTAAACATACTATTTTTGGGTAGCTATTTTTCTCTTATCGGTTTAATCCCTGTTAATCGCACTTGGAGGTTCTCCTTAACTTCCCAGTTCCTGTACTTTTCCTTTCTGCCTTACCTTGTTTATCTTTCTTTCTAAACCGCTGTTTCATCTTTTCTATTCTTTTCGGCTGGAGTCTCTTCTCTCTTTAAATCCTTTCCAGTCTTTGCATCGGTTTGTGATATCGCTGCCTTGGCGTTCAATTACCTTCCGACCAGTTTCCTGTGCTTCTATTGTGCCTCAGTACCTTCGGCAACACCAACTACTCTATCATCTTTACCGAAGAAGGAAGAGGTCTCGATTCTACTATTCTATCCAACCTGAAGACCATTCACACAGGGTTTTTTCTGCCTACGGCTTTTTCCCTGGAACAGCGGGTTGGCTCCTGGGAGGCTCCTGGGACTTGGTTCCTATCCGGTCACGGTGGCCTCCGGGGAGTCACGCCCATACTTGCATCAAAGAAGGAGTAAAGAGATCCGAAAGTCATGAAGGAAAGAGAAGACGGAACTCTAAGAATTCAACGAAGATTCAGGTGAGGAGGAGTTTGAAAAGGGATCCAAGGTTGCAAGTTTTGACAGAAAGCCTTATGTTACAAAAGAACATTGCATTTCCCAAAGAAGATAGCGCAACACCATCTCCTTCAAAGTAATGCGCATTGCTTGGAACAATGTTATCGTGGCTACAAAAAAACGTACTAACTCGTAGCATGAATGCACGCATGCCGCGATTGATGATACACCTCCCAATGCTTTGATCTGGACAGAAAACAAAAGTGTTGTTCCATTGTACTCTCAGGAGTAAAGCAGAAAAAAATACTTTTGATGTTGGGAAGATGGTCATGACTGCTTCAACCAACTGTGCCAAATCTGCCAACAAACAAAGTACGTGAAGTCAGGTATCGTATCCCAAGTGGCAAGCACCGTAGTGCAAAATTACCACATGAGTGGTCATTGTACGCATGTCTCTGCAAACTTGCAGAATTGCCGCAGCATTGGCATCAGGGTTAGCCCTCCACAACACCTTCACTCCTCGCACATCGAAATGGTGTGCCACATGCCTACTCTCGGCATAGTGTTGTAAGCCTTGCACAAAAATGTCTCCAAGCAGCAAAACCCTAAACCTCTCCACCTCTGCCATTTTCAGTGTGCCCAACGTCTTTCGACACAAGTAATGTGAACATCTGATTGGCTGATGCCTAGAGTCGTCTTTCCATGCAGGATTTGCTGTAGAAACCCGTATGTGACACGCCCTACCAGTGGACAAGCGTTGCCTACGTGCGGCACGTAAATCTTACCCAGTCCTTCCACCCTTTCTACAGCGGTACCAAAGCAAGTCCCTCATTGGACACAACTAAGCGGGCGCACAATCATCCACCAATCACATAGAACGTCGCTATTTTAACTCCGTCATCAACATTGCGCACTTCAAAATTACTGTCGATTCTTAATGGAAATCGCATACCATTGCAAAGTACCTACTTCACAAGCTACTGTGCAATTTCTACATACAGCTCTATCCATGTCCACATGCATTAGTATAGAGTACAGGTATGTATAGTTTAATCAGAGTACATGTGGAAGCATTATGATTTAAAATAGACAAAATAATGCAGGTAAATGTCCACAGGGAACACATAACGCTCCCCCTTTTTAAATTGCCAGATTGCCGATTTGTCATTAACAAATTGCACGACTGCTTACTGTCTTCCGCATAACCTGTACATACGTTGCAAGCATGCCTATTTAGGTATAGCGCTCAAACCATTTTTGGCATTAAAGGCGGGTAGATGCTTACATTGGGCACTTTTTTCTTCATTTATTTTTTTTGCTCTAATTCTGCGTTCCTTTCTACAGAGTTGCTTTTTGGTAGGCATTCTTTGGTGTTGAGTAAAAAAGAACAAGTTACTTCTTACCTTGTAACGTTCTTTCGACGGGATGTTCCTCCGACGTATTCCTCATCTTAGATATCTCCTTCCAGCTCTGCTGGCCTCGGAACATTTTTTCTCTCTAGAGGGCGCTGCGCGTCGACGTCCTCCGAGTCGATGTCCCTCGACAGCCGCCGTATCGACATCATCCTGCCTATAAAGGCCGCGCGCAGCGTCCGTTGCTCAGTTCCGTTTTGTAGCCCACAATAATACTTTCTGGACTAAACTAATCACCCTGAAGGAGCGTAAACTGCAACAACAAGGGAAGTAGAACTGCGGGGATGGATGGGAGGGTCGATGAGGAATACGTTGGAGGAACATCCCGTCGAAAGAACGTTACAAGGTAAGAAGTAACTTGTTCTTCGAAGGGATTGTGTCCTCCGACGTATTCCTCATCTTAGATGGGCTCCCATAGCAGTATTCTGTTATCGGAGGAGGGAGTACTGACTTCACGCTGTCTTCTATTGATTAATAGAATGCAGTACAGCCCTTCCAAACCTAGTCTCTTGACTGGAGGAGGAATCCAAATTGTAAAAACGTGTAAAGGTATGGACAGACGACCATGTAGCGGCCGCACAGATGTCTTTAACCGGCACGCCTCTTTTGAGGGCCGATGAAGCTGCAATACCTCTGGTCGAATGAGCCCTAAGGTTTTGAGGGGGCTCTTTCCCTGCCAGTTTATAACATTCCAGAATGGCTAGAATGATCCATCTGGAAATGGTCTGCTTAGTTATTGGTAACCCCAGCTTGTGATCTGCGTAACCTACAAACAGCTGGTCTGCCGGTCTTATCCTGGCTAGTCTACTGATGTAAAAACTTAAAGCCCTCCTAGGGTCTAGCCTGTGTAACCTCTCTTCCTCTTTCCCCGGGTGAGGAGGAGGATAGAAAGATGGTAGGGTAATCTTCTGAGTGATATGGAATTCAGAAACCACCTTTGGGAGGAAATTAGGCTTCACTTGCAGGACAACTTTGTCTTTGTGAAATATTGTGTGAGGGGGTTTACAAGAAAGAGCTTGTAATTCGCTCACCCTTCTAGCAGATGTAAGTGCTATTAATAAAACAGTTTTAAGGGTAAAGAATCTTAACGAACAAGAATGGAGAGGTTCGAAAGGTGTGCCCATCAGGAAAGTTAGTACTTAGTTTAAATCCCATAGGGGAACTTGGAATGGTCTTGGGGGATAAACATTGGTTAACCCCTTTAGAAACTGTATTACCAAGGGTAATTTGAAATAGGATGGTTCTTCCGCAGTACGCTTAAAGATGGATAGCGCTGCGAGATAGCCCTTAATGGTGCCAACTTGAAGGCCTGAATTTGCCAAATATAGTAGGAAGGACAAAACCATTGGTGTACCACATGCAAAAGGGTCGATATTCTGTTCTCTACACCAGCTGCAAAATCTGTTCCAACGGCAGCGGTATAAAGACTTTGTTGCTGGCCTCCTTGCCGAAAGCAACACCTCCATAACATCATCAGGGAGGTCCCAATCCTTGTACCTCAGCCTTTCAGAAGCCAAGCGTGAAGGTTGAGGGTTTTGATGTCTGGATGGAGAATCTGACCTCCCTTCTGTGAGAGTAGGTTCTCTCTGAGTGGAAGTCGAATTGGAGGGCAGATGGACAAGTCTAGAAGGTCCGGGTACCACGTTCTCCTGGCCCAATCCGGGGCAATTAGGATCATGGTTCGCCGGAATCTTCTCAACCTCCTGATCATTTGAGGAATGACAGGGACCGGTGGGAACGCGTACAGAAGCGGAAACTCCCAGTCCACTATGAACGGGTCTCCCAGAGCTCCTCTCGGGGGAAATTCCCTTGAGCAGAACAGGTCGCATTTCCTGTTTAGGCTGGTGGCGAACAGATCTACCTGAGGGGTTCCCCAAAGGGCGAAGATCTCTTGAAGGACTTCCTGAGCTAGCTCCCACTCGTGGGAGACTGTGTTCTGCCTGCTCAGAGCGTCCGCTGTCAAGTTCTTCTCTCCGGCTAGGTGAACTGCCGATAGAGAGATTCCTTCTTGGATTGCCCAAAACCAGAGCTGCATCGCCTCTCTGCACAGGGGTAGTGATCCTACGCCTCCTCTTTTGTTGAGGTAATGCATGGCCACCGTGTTGTCCGTCATTATCAGGACGTTCTTCCCTTGTACAGCTGGCAGGAACGCCTTCAGCGCAAGTCTGATGGCTCTCAGCTCTAACAGGTTGATATGTAGTCTGGACTCCGATGGAGACCAACAACTGCTGATGGTCAAGTCGTTGGCGTGGGCTCCCCACCCCGTGAGTGAGGCATCCGTGACTACCGTTATCTCCGGCCAGGGTTGCCAAAACTGTTCTCCTTTCAGAATGTTCTCCTGACAGGCCCACCACTGAAGGTCTCGAGCCACCCTGCCGGGAACCTGAAGATCTGTCATTCTCTCTGAGAATTGTGACCTCAGTGCCCACTGGAGGGATCTCATTCTCAGGCGAGCCTCTGGCACTAGGAAAATGCAGGATGCCATGAGGCCTAGCAACCTCAAAAAGCCGAAGGCTGGGAGACGTTGGGCATGTTGGAACTTGGTAACCATCTGTAGAATATCTTGAGCCCTCACCTCTGGTAGCAAGGCTTTTCCCAGGGAAGTGTCCAGGATCGCTCCTATGAACTGGAGTCTCTGCGATCGTATCATTTGTGACTTCTTTAAATTGAGGGAGAAGCCCAGTCTGTGAAGGAAGTGGCACACGTGATTTAGCTGGATCTGAGCTTGTTCCGAAGAAACAGCCCTGATCAACCAATCGTCCAGGTAGGGGTACACGTGAATCCCTTCCCACCTTAGACTTGCAGCCACTAACGACATTAACTTGGTGAAGACCCTCGGGGCGGAGGTCAGCCCAAATGGCAGCACTCGAAATTGATAGTGAGAGTTGTCAATTGCGAACCTCAGGTATTTCCTGTGTTTGAGATGGATAGGCACATGGAAATAAGCGTCCTGAAGGTCCAGAGATACCAACCAGTCCTGGAACTGAAGGGCCTGGAGGATCTGAGAAAGAGTGACCATCTTGAATTTGTCTTTTCTGAGGAATTTGTTCAATTCTCGCAAGTCCAAGATGGGTCTCAGTCCTCCGTCTTTCTTTGGAATGAGAAAGTAAGGGGAGTACCAGCCCTTGTTCCTCTCCGCTACAGGTACCGGTTCTATGGCACCTTTCTCTAGCAGGTCCAAAATTTCCTGCAAGAGGAGCGGATCTGGAGCTTTCTGAGAGCTGATCCCAGGTGGATGACTGAGGTATACGTAGGAAAGGCAGGCAGTAACCTTGGGCAACTGTTTCCAATGCCCAAGCATCTGACGTGATAGCCTGCCATACCGCCAGATGTTGAGTTCAACCTGCCTCCTAGAGGTGTCCTGTGAGGGAAGTCCTCAGAGTGGTTTTGGAGCGGCTGATGCAGATGCCGATGGTAAAGAGGCACCTGCTGTTGCTGCGGCTTTTGAATATCTACCCCGTCCACCTCGGGTAGTTCTTCTTTGTCCCCTTTGAGCCGGTCGTCCTCTACCTCTTCCGAATGCGGAGTAGAAGTGAAAGGACTTGCCCCTCGCAGAGGTTCCTGTGGGACGAAAGGGAGTCTGACGGATTGCAGCTCCTAGGGATTTTGCTGCTGCTTTTGAAGTTTGCAGTTTCTCTAAACTGTCATCCGCCTTTTTCCCGAACAAAGAGCCATCGAATGGCATGTTCAAGACCCTGGCTTGCACATCTGGGGCAAAACCAGACTTTCTCAACCAAGCAAATCTCCTGGTTGATGTACTTGCCGCCATTGCTCTGCTGATACTGTCAGCCGAATCAATGCCCGTCTGGAGGGATTCGCACATAGCGTCTTTACCGTCTTGTATAATATTCAGGAACGCATCCCTTTCTTCTCCCTCCGGGATGCAGTCAGCCGCTGTAGAAGCACACTCCCAAAGTGTATGGCTGAACCTAGCAAGGGTGCAAGTAGCATTAACAGATTTTAACGCCATGCTACATGCTGAAAAGACTTTCTTTGCCATAGCATCATATTTGTTATCGTCCCTGTCCTGTGGGACGGTAGGATAAGCCGTCTTGACATCGGTAGAGGATGCTGCCTCTACCACCAGACTTTCTGGGGGGTGGGTGTTTAGACAAAAACTCCGGGTCTGTAGAAGATACCCTGTACTTTGTAGACAGTTTTTTATTTACTGCTGGTACTACATCTGGGGTTTCCCAGTTTGTCATGATCTTCCTCTGAAGAGCTTTATGAAAAGGCACCACAGGATCCTCCTGTGGGCCTTTGTCAAGAATATCCGTGAGGTCATCTTGTTGGAAAGATTGTGAAGGTGCAGACCACCCCATGAACTCTGTGATCCTGGCCATTAAGGCTCTATAGGGGGTTTCAGCATGCTCCCCGGGTCTGGCCTAGCAAACTCCACCTCAGGGGAAGTGTCTAACCCACTTGCCTCATGTAAGGAATCATGAAGATCCTTTAACCTGCGTTCTTCAGAGGAAAATTCCTCTCTAATTGGGGTTACAGGTCCCTGCAACTCAAATGTGTCTTCCTGTTCAGACAATTCACCCTCTTCCAAAATTGAGGACATAGTTCTCAATTGTTCTGAACTCATAAAGGGAGTAAATCCCATTTCCAAGGCAGAGGGAGCCGAACTTGTCATTATCGGCCTCAAACGTCGATGTCGTTGACGCCGACGTCGAAGGCTTCGAGCGTGGCGTTGAAAACAAAGGCGGAGGCCTCGAAGACCTCGACAGAATTGGAATTCTATTCGCCAATCTCGAAGCCATCGACGTCGGGGACCTGGGGATAGTCACTGGGTGTGTCGTAACCGTGACTTTTCTTGGCGTCGACGCCGGTGTCGAAGCTGGCGTCGAGTCGACAGACCCGTGTGTCGAAGGTCCCTTCGACAACGGCATTGAAGACATCGACGTCGACGGAACCCTCGTCGACGGCGTCGACGGAACCTTCGAGGAAGGTTTGGAGGTCATAGTCCTACTCGAGGGTTCGAGACGCGCTCGAGAGGTTTCCTTCGCCGGGTACTGCGACTCGCGGCGTTTTTGACCTTCGGGTCTTTCGACCAGAGCATCGCTCTCGGCAGTCTTCGAGGGGGTCGAGGCCGCTTTCTCGAAGACGCTCATCATATTTTTGCGTAGTTCCTCCCATTCAGCCCGGGAACTATGTTTCGTGGGGCAAGGGATTCTTTTTGGCGAAACAGAGGAAGAGTAAGACGGAGAAGGGGATCTTCGACGTCTCCTCTTCGAGTGCTTTGATCTCGAGGAGTGATGAGACCCACTCCGAGACCTGGAGCGCGAATGGTGACGAGACGAGTGTCTCGACTTCGTCGACGAAGAAGAAGCTTTAAAAGTCTTACCTTTCTCCAGCTTCCCCCTACGCTCCTTCAGGGCCTTAGCTGACATGGACATACAGTCCTCGCATTCCGAACAATGGTGTTCAGCTCCCAAACACCACAGACAAACTCTGTGAGGGTCAGTCAGCGACATCTTTTTCCCACAATCTCGGCATTTTTTGAAGCCGGATCGAGGAGTTGTCGGTTCCGACGAGGAAGCCATCGAGTACGGATCGAATGACTCGAGGTAAATAGGATTAATCTGACAAGAACTGAGCAACGGTATTCCGAGGCACTGAGCGCGGAAAAACGGAACTGAGCAACGGACGCTGCGCGCGGCATTTATAGGCAGGATGACGTCGATACAGCGGCTGTCGAGGGACATCGACTCGGAGGATGTCGACGCGCAGCGCCCTCTAGAGAGAACATTTTCCGAGGCCAGCAGAGCTGGAAGGAGATATCTAAGATGAGGAATACGTCGGAGGACACAATCCCTTCGAAGTATACTTTGGTCTGTTGTCCAATGTATGTGTGCAGTGCACCCGATTTTTGTTTTTGGCGGGTGAGACGGCCATTGGAATGAATGGGCGTGCAGGAGGCTTGGCGGCTGAGTCTGCCCTTTACAAGGCGGGTGACACCCGCCAAAAGCGTGTGAGTTGAGAACTGATTTAGGGCAGACCTCAATTTTGTATGTGAAAATGTCAGAGTTCTGCCTACAGTAATGCTACTTGCAATGTGATCGTATGAGAATAGTAAGCGCTCCCGATTGTAGTGCTGACATGTCCTTCGGAGGGTCTCCTGATTTTTCGACATCGTGCTTTTCATTAACAAGTACAAAATGTTTCCCCATCTAGTACTTTGCCCTATCGCTTACAAACCTCTCTCCTATGCATACTACACTTTGTAAAGAACAAGGCATTTGCAAACCCTTTAAAAAATGTGTTATTTTGAAGGACTTTCAAGTACCATATTGAAAGTAGTATGCAAAGACTGCACAGAGTGAAGTGAAATGTGCACATGGACTGGGTTGAAATATGAAAGTTCAATCCTCTGACGAAAGAAGTAAAAGTAATGTCTGCAGTATCATGACTGCTGCAAACACACAAAGTAATTGATATTGTTTTTTTAATTCACAGTTAAGCCTACTCTTCTGAGAATCAACAGCATCTACACTGCAGACGACATATATGAAGAAACCTGGTCATCTTGCACAAAAAAGTAAGTACAGTACAACCTTCATATTGTAGCTACTCCTTAAAGAGGCTGCGTGGGTTATTTTGGGCACCAAAGCAAGCATTCATTTGTAAAACATTCTACCTACAAATATCCATTTATTGAACAAAGAATAACAGGCAGAATGGCTGACAAATCCCTGTGTGTTTGGTACTGAAAAAACATAGATTGTGAAAAGAAGTTGCTGTAGCACGTTTTTGGCATTTCGGTAAATACTACACCAAATGCCGCGTTGGTTTCCCTAGACCAGTTACAGAAACAGGTGAAGTGAACAACTTCATGTCTTCAGTTCGACATAGTATTACAGGTAAATCACCTACAAACTCGTATTACATAAAAAGAAGGGAAGCATCAAAATATATCAATGATTACAATGCATTCATTGCCCTATTATGGAATGCAAACATAGATGTGCAATACATTGCAGACAATTCAACTGCTGTTGCACGATATGTTACATCCTACTTAACAAAAGCAGAAAAAACAGAGCTTTAAGACCTCTGGGATGACCTAGCATCAGACAAAACATTATCACAGAAATTGTACAGCCTTGGCATAAACATGCTCGCTCATAGAGGATGTGGGGCCTATGAAGCAGCAGATCATTTAACCGGCACTGCTTTGTATGGAAAATCAGAGAACATAATATGGCTCAGTCTTGGTCCTGAAAAATCTAGAAAAAAGAGTAATAAAATCATGAGAGGACATAAACAATTGCCAAAAATGATCCAATAGGCAAAGACCTTCTTCAAAACAACTTACTGGACACATACTATCCGAACAGGTGCACCACTCTGGAAAGCATATGTCTATACGACCTAGCTCAAAACTTTGCATACAAAAATAATGTAAAACCCGATGAAAGCAAACGTAGATATAGTGACCTTAGTGAAACTTAACAAACAAAGCTTAATTCATCATGTCAAATTGTCATTAAAAACTGCTCAACAGAAAGAACTATATTACATGTCTGTTACAACTTTTCAAACCATGGAGAAAGGAGGAAGACATACTAGATAATTATGAGTGCTATGAAGATGCTGTCAAAGCAAATGAAAGCACTATCACCGATGTGAACTTTACGCAGTACAAAGCAATGTTACACAATGAGCAACAACGGGAAGAACTTCTGGCCCAACTAGATAAAGACTCTTCCGACAGTAGTAAACCTTCTGTAACAGGAAGTCGAGAACCATTAGGACAACCATTAATGGCAAATGAGGCTGAAGTAGCTATGGCTAGAGAACACCATGTATCTGTATCAAGAAGATACAGAAGACTTAACTGTACAACAAGCAAAACTTAACAATGATCAGCGCACCATTTTTGAAGACGTAACAAAACAAATTGTACATGGTGTACAACACGAAAATAAAGAATGTACCTGCCAGAATTCCAAACCTATACTGCTGTACGTCAGTGGTGATGCTGGATCAGGGAAAACATTCTTAATCAAAATCATCAGCAAGTTCCTTCAGCAATTGACAAACAACAAACTGTCAGCTGTTGTAACGGCCCCCACAGGTTTAGCTGCCTACAACATAGGCGGTGTGACTTTACACCGAATGCTACTGCTTCCAGTAGAGCATCAAAATAAATTAGACTACTATAAACTTTCTACAGAAGCTGCAATGGAATTACGTAGAGTATTGAAACACATGAAAAAGCTACTAATAGATGAAGTGAGCATGGTCTCCAACCTAATGTTGGCTTTGATTCATCTCAGATTGCAAGAAGTACTTAAAAATAATAACGAGGAACTCTTTGCAGGGAAACGCATTATCGTTTTCAGAGATCTTCTACAATTGACGCCAGTGAAAGGTGAACCGATTTTTAAAACCTTAGGCCGGAAAACTGTTGGTAGCATAGGTAATGTTAACCTTTGGTAACATTTCCAATACAGAGAATTAACTGAGAACATGTGCCAATCTGCAGATCTCACTTATGCCAACATCTTCAAAAGTATTAGAGTTGGTGTATTATCTCACGAAGCTCAAGCTGTATTGAAAAACCGGCATATACGTGACTTTATGGCGTTAATGCATGTGCAACTGATGTTATGGAACAAATAGCGCACAAAAATGTCAATTGTATGGCCTTAATGCCAACTCTTGCAAGCTGTTTCAAATTCAATGAAGCAATGTTAAAGCAAGAAATGCAAGCAATAATAGAAATTAGCGCCACTGACAAACTAGATGTACATGGTATGACAGTACCCATGTGTGAGCAAGCCACAACAAGACTAAATAGTTTAGAAAATTCAATCTCCAACACAGCTGGGTTGGAAAAAATATTGAAATTATCATTAAATTGTAGAGTAATGCTTAAACGTAACCTTGACGTTAGAGCAAGGGCTAGTTAATGGAGCACTGGGCACAGTTGTTGGCTTTCAATCATACCCACGTGATGGCATCATTCAGTTTGTCAATATTCGCTTTGATAAAGTTTCAGAAGTGAAAAGGATAGGGCGCTCAATTGCTCGATTCCTTCTCTTCAAAGACGTGTGTACATAGAGAGCCATTTTCTCTAACTCTTGTATATGCAGTTATCATTCATAAATCCCAAGGTCTTAACCATACAGAAAGTATTGATAGATATAGGGAACAGTGTTTAAGGAAGGCATGAGCTACGTAGTATTATCACGCTTACATACACTTGACGGTCTACTGCTAATAAACTTTGATTCAAGTAAAGTCAAAGCTGATAGTCCTTGCATTCTAGAATACAATAGATTGCGTTCACTGTACACCCTTCATCTGAAACAATACCCTGTTCCAGATAAAGTAAAACGTGGTAAAAGAAAATTAAATGAAACAGAAATGCAACAGCAAATTCCGCAAAGAAAAGAAGCTAAAGTTTGATCAATTGCCGCAAACAAGCACCTATTAGGGAATGTAAACCAGGGACGTCGTCAAAGAAGCAACAGAAAAACCAAACAATGCACTCGGATACAGAACTTGCTGGCCCATTCAAATTTACAAATGAAAGTGGGGTAAGTTGCTATGCAAATGTAGCAATCAATATTCTATTTCAATTGCCACCAATTATTAACAATATTTACCTGCACAGTACAGACAATTGTGTTTGCAAATGTTAGTGCTGCATAGAAATGCAACAAGCAATCCTGACAACACATACAGTGTTCATGGAGTAAGGCAACGATTGGACGACTGTGCTGGAAGGGTGAGATTCACTATGAACTCACAAGAAGATCCACAAGAATTTCTAATGTACATACTATTAGTATTGGAAAACAAAAGCATACTTATAAATGAAATCTTCCAAATATCGTGCATGTGGAAACATACATGCACTCCCTGTAGCAAAGTGATACAGGAAGAAATCCCAAATGAGCGATTTGTGTATGTTTCCATACCAAATACTGAGAGCATTCCATTTCAGCAACTGGTACAAAATGCAAACCATGGCAGATTATGTAGTATTTGCAATTCAATCGCTCCACCTTACTGATAAAATCACATAGTGCCTACGTAATACTTATGCTTCTACGTTATAATGCAGATGGCACCAAAACAACTGCAAACTGACTGGATTCACAAGTGTCACTTGGAAAGAAAACCTTTACAACAGTAGGAATAATCTACCATGCAGGAGCTACAACCAATGCAGGTCACTACACTGCATACATTAAAAAGAATTCTGGATGGTTTGAATGTAATCATAGTACCATTACTCTAAAGCAGAGGTTGCCAGCTAACCTAACAAATGCGTATTTAATGTTCTTGAAGCCAACATTTACGAAATATATACTTCAAGATTGTCAACAAAGTATGTCAAAGACTACAGACAGTTAGAATATGCCCACAGGTATCTAACTACCCAACAGGATGGAAGAATGACACAAGTAAATGATTATCACAGATCGTTGGAAACAAATGCACAGGTAGAATACGCCTATAGGTATCTAAATGTTGAAAATCAGCAGGAAGGCAACAAAGAAAACCATAATGGGAAAGATGAAGGAAACAGGATGTAACAACGGCACAAATGAGTATCACAAATCTGTAGAAAGAAATGCACAGTTTGAATACGCCTACAGGTATCTAACTGTTGTTAAAAATGGGCAGGAAGGGGAGGCCACCAGGGGGCGCAGGCAGGATGGACGCCTGAGCTTCGAGCTCCGCACCCAGCCCCGGGTAAACTGCGGTCCACCAGTGGAACGAGGGTCCCATGAACCACGTGACCCCCACCAAGAGGAGTGGGAACCTGTAGCCCCCACCTGGACCCAACTCCGGTCCCGATACGACGCTCCTACGCGGAGCTTCACGGGCCAAGGCGATACCAGCGACCCCTCCCCCACGGCCTGGTGCGAAGCAACGTAGGAGGCAACGAGGCAGGGCGCGGCGGCCGCACACACGCGCTGCCGCGCACGGGTGGGCCTGGGGCTGCGGGCCCGCGGTGCCCCCCTCCCCCGGACACTTAACGCGGCCTACCGCGGGACATCGCACGACCCAGGGGCCCGATCCGAGGAAGGCCATCCGCCCGCCCAGGGAGCTGCGACATCATAGGGGGGCCGACGCGGGAGCTTGCGGCACACACCAAAGCAGCCCGCGGCGCCCTTGGACTCCGCGCCTGGCGCTCCTGACACTCGAGGCAGGGCATCCGGGACGCCGCCGACGCGGCCTGTCATAGGGGGGCCCGGACCCCCCGGCCCGTCCCACGGCCCCAGGGCCCGGCCCGGAGAGGGCCATCTTCCCGCCCTTGGAGCAACGACACTGCGGGGGGGCCGACGCGGGAGCGCACCCCCCCTCATCGCGGCACACACCAAAGCGGCCCGCGGCGCCCTGGGGCCCCGCGCCTGGCGCTCCTGACACTCGAGGCGGGGCAGCCGAGGTACCGTGGGCACGCTCTGTCATAGGGAGGCCCGGGCCCACCTGCCCATTCCACGGCCCCAGGGTGGCCATCCATCTGCCCACGGAGCATCGACATCGCCTGGGGGCCGACACTGGAGCGCGCCCCCCCAACACACTCCCCCATCTCCCGCCCTTACCTGAGGAAAGTGCCAAGGGATACCTGCAGCCTCGCGACGAGGACCCTCCCCACTGCGGCGAGGTCAGGGGAACAAAGTGAGGCAAGCATAGAGGGCAAGGACCCCTGCTCAGCACCCCTACAACCCCCCTCCACTGGAAGGGCTCTTGAAGTAAATGGGGTACCAAAGGGAACGTTATGCACACTTGTAACATTGCTTGAGTTGAGTCCTCAGATACCCCTACCTACAACAACTTGGGAACTCCCCCAGCTGAGATACCTGGAGATCGCCACCACAGGACTAACTAACGGAGCCAAACAGGATAGACACGCTCCGAGCTGCCGACGCCCTCGGGGGACGCACCCCCTCTCCGCCCTGCACCCCAACTGACCCAGACACGGTTGACGACCGGCGGTGCCCGCTAACAAGTAACCGACACGATCCTTCCATGAGCTGGAAAGAAAACCTGCTGAAATACCAATTTGTTGCCAACGAGAGTGTCAGGGCGACCGGGGGCCCCGCTGCCCCACCCCCAGACCTGGGGGCCATCCAGAACAATATTCAGATGATTCTAGAGGAGATACGCGGGATGAGGACTGACATGGGAGCCAAATTGGCTGACCTCACGACCAAAGTCACCACCCTAGAGGACCGAATGGAGGGAGTCGAAAACAATCAACTCTCTGTAACACTTCTTGAAACCCAAATGGACATTAGACTCCAAGACATGGAAAGACGAGAGGAAGAACTCCGGCTTAAGGTCGACGACATGGAGAACAGGGAGAGCAGGAACAACCTGCGCATTTTTGGCCTGGTGGAGTCCGAGGGCGAATCCACACAAGGACTCGAGGGCAAAGTGCACGACATTGTGAGGATCGCCCTGGGAACAGAGGCTGCGGACACGATCAACTTTGACAGGGTGCACTGGGCGGGGGGGGGGGCAGAGGCCCGCGCTCGGTCTTGGTCCGGCTACATTATTATAAAGACAAGGCCAAAATTCTAGAGAAAGCGAGAAACCTCGGCAACATACAATACGGCGACTCAAGGGTGTCCATCTTTCAAGATCTGTCGGCCCTCACCCTGTCAATGAGGAGGAAATGCGGCACCCTCACAAGATGGCTTCAGGGAAAAGGGGTTCGATACCGCTGGGGACATCCCTTCTACTTGGAATTTGAATGGCTAGGGGAGAAGCACCACCTAGTGTCGGAGGAGGATATTCGGAGGGCCACAGACGACCTGGTTGGTGACCAGGCGGGCCACTCGGGCGCCCAGGATGGAAGAGCCCGAGACCCCCCCCAGGGGTCCTGACAGATTGGCGAACCACAACGGCAAATCCAAGGTCAAGGGGGCCCGGAAGTTCCGGAAAACTAGACATCCGTCGACAAACTCTGAAGACCACTCAGTCATGACCACACCGTTCGATCGGAGGTGGAGGAAATCACAAGGTGAGCATTGACTCTGGGTCCAGGCACTGGAGGTCCTGGGTCCATGAGGTGCCATAACTGGACGCCGCGTTGGCGCTACGGCTGGCCCGCCGGACTACAGGGCGGGCGAAAGTTTGTTAAAAAGTTAACTGTTTGGTTGAGTTAGCCCACACTCGAGGCCCAAGTTAATGGTTGGTGGGCTGGAGTGGGGGCTCATTGTTCCAGAATTTTATCTCGGGCACTTGTACCGAGGTTCTGACGGGGCCGATCTATATTGATTTTGAGAATTGGGATTCCCCAACACATGAAAATCCCGGGGCTGGGGTTAGAGTCCTTGGTGGTTTGTTGACAAACCCCAACGCATGTTGGGGAAAGTGGACGAACGCCTTATATTTCAGGGGAAAGGTGGGAGGGGGGAGGAAACAGGGAGGGGGGCTTGGTATAGGGGGGAGGGCGGAAGAATGGTCAACAGGGCAGAGGGAGGGGTAAAGGGGAAAAGTCAGTTCAAGTCACAGAAACTTGCTTGGCGGCGGGCTCTGAAATTCAGATACTATGAGGGGTCCAAAGTGCACAACCGAAAAGACGATAATGATTGAAGGGAAGATAGGCACGTTGAATGTCAAGGGCCTTAACTCTCAAAATAAGAGGTCCCTCACGAGCAATATGTTCCGCAAACAACATCTAACAGTTCTATTCCTACAGGAAACACATTATAAACGAGGGAGAGAATCCAGAATCAAAGGGAAGGACATTGGCTGCAACTACTGGGCATCACACGCGACCTCAAAGAAAGAGGGGGTGGGCATTCTCCTGGGAAGGGCACTCCAACTCACAGGGGTAGAAACCAAGAGAGGATTTGGAGGTCGATTTTTAGGTGTCAAAGGGTTTTGCGAGGGGCAACGCGTCACTCTCGCCACCGTATATGCACCCAACTCGGGTCAGGTAGAGGTCCTCACGCGGATCTTCGGGGTCATGGACGAGTGGGTAGAGGGGGCCATGATACTTGGCGGGGACTTCAATCTCATAGCTGACCCCCAAATGGACTGGTGGTCCGCCAGGGGAGGGACACCCAAGGGGATCACTAAGGACAACCTGGCCTTGCAAACCCTCCTGAGGGATCACTACTGGGTAGACACCTGGCGCAAAGCATACCCGGGCCAAGGCGGTTACACCTTCTCTCCCCCACACTGCACCTACACTAGAATCGACCTCCTGCTGGCCTCAGAGGAGGGGGGACGGGGCGGTAACCCAACCAAGGGTCGAGGCCATAACGTGGTCGGACCACGAATTGCTCGTGGCTAACAGGTCACTGCCCATTGCCCCGAGATCATCCCGATGGCGGTGCAATGACACGCTCCTTAGGGACCCCGTATTCCGTGACTTTATGAAACCAGAAATGCTGGCCTACTTTGAGACAAACGACACCGGGGAGACTGACATGTCCCTGGTATGGGAAGCGGGGAAAGCCACTTTTAGAGGTCTCCTCATAGCAGAGGGCTCGAGGCGCAAAAGGGAGAGGAGCCTGATTGAGAGCAAACTCCGTGCGGAGCTGAAGGTCTTGCGGACCAGATTGGGCGCCCCGGGGGTTGACCGAGATGCACTCCTGGACGAGATGCAGGGCAAAAGACAAGAGCTCCATACGGTTCTCATAGGGGAGGTTGTTAAAAAAATGTGGTACACCAAGCAGATATATTATGAACGGGGCGACAGGGTAGGCACTCTATTGGCACAAAGGTCACGGGGGTGCAGAGTGGAAAGAGGGATTGCCCAGCTTGATGATGAGGGAGGCAGAATTCATGGGGACCGGCAGAAAATAACGGAATGTTTTGCTGACTACTACAGCAAACTTTATTCCAGGCAAGTGGGCGAATCACAGGAGGATATTTCCTCCTACCTGGCAGAACATCCCCTCCCCAAGCTGACCGACGAAGACTTAGAGGCCCTTGAGGGGGAAATCTCAGAAGAAGAGGTGGAGGGAGCCATCAAAAGACTGAAGGCCGGAAAGGCACCAGGCCGAGACGGCTATACAGCAGATTTTTACAAACAGACCCAATCGATCCTAGTGAAACCCCTGGCTAAACTGTTCAACCAGATTAGGAGTCGGGACACAATCCCACCGACATTCCTGCAGGCCCTCATCACCGTCATACCCAAACCCGGCAAGGACCCGACGGACTGTGGGTCTTACAGACCCATCTCACTTCTTAATTTGGACGCCAAGATTTTCGCTAGAATCTTGGCTTCCAGACTGGAAAACTCCCTCCCACGCCTGATACACCCAGACCAGGCGGGATTCATCCTTAACAGACAGGGTTCCGATAATTTAAGGAAAACACTCCACATACTTGCCACAATGGAGGCCAGAAACGAGGGCACACTCTTATTGGCTCTCGACGCGGAGAAGGCCTTTGACAGGGTCAGTTGGGCCTTCATGAGGGAGGTTCTCACATCTATGGGGATGGGCCCAAGGTGGTTGGGATGGATATCTGCGCTTTACTCCTCCCCCTCGGCCAGAGTGGTTGCAAACGGAACGGAATCAAGAGAATTCCCCCTTGAACATGGTACGAGGCAGGGATGCCCCCTATCCCCGTTAATCTATGCATTAGTAATGGAACCATGGGCAATCTCGGTCCGCAATGATATGGCCATAAGGGGAATACAGATGGGGGACATGCATTGCAAAATTTGCCTCTTCGCAGATGACTCCCTGCTTTATGTCACCAGACCGTCCCAAACAATCCCCCGGTTGCTACAGGGCCTCACACGATATGGGGAGCTATCGGGGTATAAAGTCAACCTGGACAAATCGGTGGCATTCATTGGTGGGAAGCTATCGGGCCCGGAGAAGGCCTTTGTGGAGGGACTCCCCTTCAAAAGGAGTGAGGAGGGGTTCCGGTATCTGGGAGTCCAAATCACGCGCGACCTTGAAGACCTGTATGCGGCCAACTTCCCCCCCCCCCCCCTCTGGTCAACAATCAGGAGAGACATAGAAAGGTGTGCGGGAGTGGGTCTCTCGTGGATGGCACGCCTCAATCTCATAAAAATGGTGATTCTCCCAAAATTCCTGTTTCTCTTCCAGATGCTCCCGGTGCAGGTCCCTAGGGCCTTCTTTGAAGAAACAAAACGAGTCCTTCTTAATTTCCTCTGGCAGGGTAAAAAACACAGAATCTCGTACGAGGTATTGACCAGGGCTAAGGAGGACGGGGGGGTGGGTTACCGCGACCTGGGAACATACTACAGGGCATCCCAGTTGAGGATACTGGTTGATCACTTCTCACCGGAAACGAAAAAACAGTGGGTAGCCATGGATAATGGGCCCCTTGCACCTGTCACAATAGAGGAATGGCTCTGGGTCCCAAGGAATAAGATCCCCAGAACCGTCCTGAACCATCCGATTCTGAAAGTACTGTGGTCCCTATGGAGAGAGGGAGGCTACTACAGATGGCTCACAACATGGCCCTCCCCCTTAAGCTGCATTTGGGCCCCTCCTTTCCTGGCCAAAATAGCAGAACCAGCAGCATACCAGACATGGTTCGAGGCAGGCCTTAGCAGGACTGGCCATATGTGGGTGGGGGGCTCTTTCCTACCCCTGAGTGACCTTGAGGAGGCCCTGGGAATAGGCACGCTTTCCCCTTTCCGTTATCTTCAGCTCAAAGGGGTCCTCACTGAGCCATCTTGGGTCGATACCCTCAGGAGGGATCTCACAGACTTTGAAAAGCTTCTCCTAACCGCGAGGGGCTCCAAGGGGATCATATCCCGCCTCTATAAGCTCTTTCTGTTCTCTGACCCCAGAGACCCGCCGCCAGCACGCACACAATGGGGTAGGGATCTAGGTGAGGAAATCGATGACGAAAGATGGACGGAGATGTGTAGACGGGCTAATCGATCCACGGCCTCCCTCAAATATCGCCATCAGGCCCTCAAGATACACCGATGGCACTACCCCCCGCAGAGGATAGCTAGGATGAGGCCAGGATATGACCCACACTGCTGGAAATGCAGGACAGAAAGAGGAGACTACTTTCACATGTGGTCGGGATGCCCAGTGTTCCAAAACTATTGGGACAAGGTACGGGCCTGGATCAAGGGGGTGGATGGGGTTGAGCGATCTTCCTGCCCTTGGCTCCTCCTCTTCGGAATTGACATTGGGGAAGGCCAAGAGGGCACTCAAGACCATATGCTTCAGGTTATGCTGGTAGCAGCCAGATGTTGCCTGGCACAGAAATGGAAACATCCGGAAATGCCAGGGGGAAAAAACCTGGGTAACCAAGGTACGGGCCATCTACGACATGGAGTTCCTCACACACCTGCTTGATGAGTCCAAATCCAGCATCGAGGAAATCTGGCTCCCCTTTTTTGACAAATACGGCCGAGCGGTCTAATGCTTAGTGGTGGTGCCGAGGGACCCCCCCCCCCCCCCCCCAAGGACACGGGGCCATGGCCCGCAGACCCGATTGTGAACTTTACCCAGTTGGTCCACACGACTTCGACGTGCCAAGCGCACAGTGCATTGACACTTCTGTTTTCTAAAGAGCCCGTTAAGCAAGCAATTAACCAACCTATGAACATTTGAACTGAAGGGGGGTGGAGGGAGGGAAAGGGAGGGAGGGAGAAGGGGTGTGTTGCGATTGGTTCTTTCTTGTTAACTCACATCAGCAAATGTAATGTAACTTCGTAATGCACAAAGAAAACTTAATAAAATTGATTTTCAAAAAAAAATGGGCAGGAAGGCAACAAACATAACATTGATCCGAAAAATGAAGAAAATGCAAAGGAAAAAATTAAGTACTTAGTACCATAAGAAATGAAGGTTTTTTTAATCCGACAAGGATTTTTTTCCCCAGACCCAAGGATTAGAAAAGCAAACACAGAAACTGAGCGCAATGCACGGTACACTGGTTTGTAAAGTAAATGAGGGTCCAAAAAAGAAATTAACTGCCTATTATGCAATGTGGTAAATTTGGAAAAACTGCAAACACTAACGCACCTTTTTCTTTCATCACAGAAATCGAAAAAGTGATACTTCCGCCAAGTATGATCACCAATTTAAAAAAAATGTATGGATTCTGATCAAAGTAAGGAGTAAGTATATTGGCAGGCATTTCCTACACGTGCAAATCTACTCGTCTAATCTATGGTACTAATATGCTGCAGTGCCTATAGGCTGCCCTTTCATCTTCGGTGAGTAACCTACCACCTACGCCTTACAATCAAGTTTCAAAGAGTACAGTTCCTATCCACAACAATCGCTGCATATGTAGAACATGGTCCTTGTAAATTAGCTGCTTATAAATTTACTTTTCGGACCATCGTCTGCAGCCATGAAGTGAAGACACTAGGGCATCAACACAACGACCATAATCCACCACACCCATATTGACTTGTAACTCCACTGCGTATGACTTCAGTCTTGGGTGCATGGGCTTTAGCCATGCACCCAAGAGTGCAGGGTCTCCCCACAACCACCTCGGTGATGTGTGTTGTGGGGGTTATTCTATAGGTGTGTTATCCTTCAGTACCTCGGCCCAGAGGCTTCCCTCCTAGGTGTATGTCTGTAGATCTTACATGGGATGGGTGTGCAGTGTCTTCCAAGTCTAGTACTTGCCACTTTGTTCTTGGTCTTGGTTGCATGGCCTTCGGCCATGCACCCAAGACTGCATGCACTCCCCACAACTTGCCAATCAAAATGCAACACTACGGGTGTGTGCATGGGTGGCACATGTGGCCGTGGTTGTGGCCAGGGCCTACAGTCTTAGATGTAAGGCCTTCGGCCGACGGCCATGCATCCAAGACTCTAAGCCCTGGCCACAACCACCGTAGCATGTGCCACCCATGGCGGCATACTAATATAATGATCATTTGAAAAAATAATGCATTCATGGCATGTTGTCAATTTCAATGTTCCCTAACGCCACACGTGTCCTTACAAATATAACAGTGCACGGCTCAAATACTAGCCTTATTGGATCCCTCATTTTCTGTGAGTACAAGGAGGCCATAAAACATACGTCATTAAGTAGGTATAAGTGTACTGTGCGTACAAGATGTCCATACACATTACATCATGACGAGCGATTCCCCAGAACAAGTGCATTAATCACCCATATCTTAACTGTAGCCCCTGGCCACAACCACCGTAGCATGTGCCACCCATGGCGGCCTACTAATGAATATAATAGCCATTGGAAAAAATAAAGCGTTCACGGCATGTTGTCAATTTGAATATTGCCTACCTATACCCGTGTGCTTTCAACAGTTACAAATTTCCTGTCCACTACACGGACTGAAGTGCTATCGTTATTACCCCCCACATTTACTGTACATACAATGTGTCCATAGAAGTTACATCATGATGCCCAAAGAACAAATGCATAGATCACCCATTTCTTACTGTCTGAACCTTTCCCAATGCTCTGTGACACAGCAAAATAGGTTAAAAGCATGTGTACTCTGGTTGTTGCTCTGCTTTCCGCGGATCCAATTTGTCAGGCGCATCCAAATCTGACGCAGAACACGTCTCGCAGCAGCCAATGGGCAGAGATGTCGCGTGTATGCGGTCCTGACGGCAGCCCCTTAGCCAATCGGTTTCTTGTTCGTCGAAGTCTGAACGGTCTTCTAAGTCCTGTGAGGGTCACCCCAGCGACGGGGGCCCAACAGAAGGCAAAGCACCGCGAGTCCGCTGGCACCGGGAGCACCCAACAGTCGGGTTCCTCAGCTGCCAGGCAGGGTGCATCCTCACCGGCGCCATCAACCACGAGCCAACGCTGTGGCTCGGGGAAGAGGAAATCCGAGAACCCGGCGAAGCTTCTGGAGAGGCCCTGGTCGATCTCGAAGGAACCAGTCGAGGGGGGGAGTGAGGCAGTGCCCCCCCAAGGTGAAGGCCGCAGGCACGCACAAGGTGGTAAATGCATTGATTCACCCGGCTAAGGCCTCTATCGAGGAAGTCACTACGGCACTGGCACAGCCTGTGGAGGCTACCCCAGTGGAGGCGACCTCGGGGCCCAGAGTTTCCCTGCCACCCCGGAGGGAATCATCTTTTCAGCCCATCAAGAAGACCCCCGTAAAGACCCCGGCGGAAAAAGAGGGGGGGGCGTTGGCCATTACGGACACTGACACAGCCTCTGAGGAGGAGCTGGTTGAAGTCTTGGAGGGCCTCTACAAGAATGTGGAGGAGGCCCGGTCCCACGGGAGGGGATCCCAACGCGGACAACTAGAGCGAGGGTGGCGCCAACGAGGTTCTAGTGGAGAAACCATCGCGCCCGTCACATCCTGAGCCGCTGGACAACTCGGCGGCCATTTTGATGGCAATCCAATCTTTATGCACGGAGATGAGGACGAGATTGCTGATTCCCCCGACGGACGACCCGGAGCCGGGCCCATCGGGAATCCCTCCGAACAAGAGGATTCATCCGGCCCCGTCTTGTCAGCCCTCAAGGCCCGCTCAGCCTTTGTCCCCGTCCCCTGTCCCTGGAGACGACACGGGAACAGATACGGCCACGACGGGGACGGATGACGGCGGTGGTGACGACGGGACGGATCTCCCATCGCTGATTCCTCGGGCCTCCCTGTCCGACATTGGCTCCTTCCACCCCATGATTGCCAGGGCATCTGAGCTTTTCCAGCTCTGCCCCAAAGAGCAGAAGAAGGAAGGCTTCCTCTACCAACGGCGCAAGGCCAAGAGGAAGACGGTCCTCGCGGTGCTGCTGCTAGATGACATCTGGGACGAGGGACTTGCGCTTCTGAAGAACCCGTCCACGATGCCTGCCAAAAGGGACTGGTATGAGAAGAAGTACCGGGTCCCCGATGCTGCCCCCTTGTGCCTGAGGGCACAGCCGACCCCGGATTCGGTCGTATCGGCAGCTGCCAAGAAGAAAGCGGGGGTGGGGGGGTGGTATCGGCTTAGTCTTCAACTTCCCCACCGGACGGCGAGGGAAAGAAACTGCACGCCATGGGATGATGAGTCATCTCATCGGCGGCGACGACTATTAAGACGGCCAACGCCCTGGCGATTGTGGCCCGCTACGAGAGGGAGTTGTGGTACAAGATCGCCCCCCTATTGGACTCCTACCGGACAACAAGAGGGCAGAGGCCCTGGCGATCCTACAGGAAGGTGAGGTGGTGTCCGACCACACCATAACGGTAGCCACAGACATTGCCGACACCGGTTTCTGTCAGTTGGGCAACAGCGTTTGCCTTAGACGGCGGGGGTGGCTCAAAGCGACGGATTGCCGCCAAGACACGCAAGCCAAGGTTTTGGACATGCCCTTTGACGGGAACAATCTGTTTGGGAAAATAGTTGATGAGTCACTGCAGGCCATCAAGACCGTCACGGAAACGGCTCAGGCCTTGGGAGTTCTGCAGGAACGACAGCCACCCTTTCGGAATTCCGGAGGCAAGCAAGGTGCCTCCATAGGTTTCGGCGGCGGCTCCTTGAAGTACCGTCAAGCGGCCTGCTTCTCGTCGCAAGAAGCTTACAGGGGACGAGGCAATTCGGGTGGATCTCGCCGTCATCGCCAGAGAGGCCAAGGCGGCAAGACTGCTGCAAAGCAAGACTGAACCGGCCATTGCGTCGGGCCCCCACCGAAGCATCCCGGTGGGAGGCCGGCTGACTAAGTTCGTCAGCGTGTGTGAGTCCATCTACACTGACAGTTGGGTGCTGGATGCCCTGGCCCACGGGCCCGCTCTGGAATTTCTAAAGTGCCTCCGAACTCCTCCCATGGCCAGGAAGGAAAATCACATCCCTCAACTGATGTTCTTCAGCATGGGTCCGGCATGGATTTACATGCTCATGAATATTCCCCGTCGTCAGGCTGGGAATCCTCGGTAAAGAAAAAAAATCAGTATCCGTTTTGTTTCTGATCTGTCTTTCTTAGTAGTAACCAATCACTGGTCTCTGGGTCATACTGCCGCCAGCCAAAGACTGCCCTCTCCCTAAGCCCCGCCCCTGGCAGCCATCCTCAGATTTGGTAGCATGTAAAGTGGCAGTATGACCAAGTGAAGAGCCGCAGAGGGGTAGGAGGGAGGGTTCGCATGTGAATCCATGCCAAACCAATGCTGGAGAACAACAGTTACCGGTAAGTAACGTGTTCCTTCTCCAGCATGGGGTCTGGCATGGATTCACATGCTCTTGAATATAATACATAGCAGTACACATACACAACCACGGGAGGTGGCAAGGCTCAACATTAAGCATTACATAAACTCAACATTAAGCAACTCTTACCTCCTCACCAGGCCCACCTTCAGGCGAACAGGTTGCGCAGCACTGCTTGGTCGACTCTGGAGTCCTCCCTGGAATCCCGGTCGACGCAGTAGAATCTTGTGAAGGTGTGCGTCAACCTCCACGTAGCAGCCCTGCAGATGTCCAGCAGGGGCACACCAGACGGGAACGCCATGGTAGCAACGATCACTCTGGTAGAATGGGCTCTCGGACGGCCGGGCATCGGTCGTTTTGCCCACTGATGACAGTGCATGATGCAGCCGGAGAGCCATCTGGAAATGGAAGCCATTGAGAGAGCCTTCCCTTGGTTTACAGGTCCAAAGTTCACAAATAGCTGTGACGTCTTCCGAAAACTTTGTTCGTTCCACGTACAACTTCAGCGCTCTAGCTACATCCAGCGAGTGCAAAGTCCTCTCGGCCGGTGATGAAGGCGATGGGAAGAAAACTGGTAACACCAAGGGCTCGTTGAGATGGAAGTCCGCCGGCACCTTGGGCATGAAGGAGGGGTGCGTCCTCAGCACCACTCCCGTTCCGTGAAAAGTCAAGTATGGAGGCTTGCAGGATAGGACCCGAATCTCTCCCACGCGTCGTGCGGAGTTGATGGCCATAAGGAGCGCTGTCTTCCACGACAGGAACTTCAACGGAACCGAATGCAAAGGCTCGAATGGCGGGCCAATGAGCCTGGTCAGCACCACGTTGAGCTCTCACACCAGGGCTTGAGCCTTCACCGGCGGGAACGATCGGAACAGTCCTTTTATAAACTCCTTCACCAGGCGATGAGACCACAGGGATGACCGACCTGCAGTTCTGGTGTATCAGAAAATCGCTGCCAGATACATCTTGATGGAAGCATGAGCTAGTCCAGCTTTGGCCAGCAACAGTAAGTACGGTAGCACTTGAGAGGCCGTAATCCGTAGAGGGTTAACCTTCTGTGCACGGCACCAGACAGAGAACCTCTTCCACTTGTGCCCGTAGCACTTGAGAGTTGAGGACACCTTTGCCTTTGCAAGAACATCTCTGCAGTCCGCCAGGATATCGTACCCTCCAAACTCTAGTGCTGCAGGAGCCAGGCCTGCAAGTTCAGTGACTCTGGGTCGTGATGAAGGATGGCGCCTCCAGAAAGTCCAGGAACCAGATCTGCCTCGGCCACGCCGGTGCAACGAGGATCATCCTGCACCGGGACCTCTTGAGCTGGTTGACGAGTCGCAGTAGCAACGGCAACGGAGGGAACGCATACAGGAACAGGCCGTCCCAGGGGAACGAGAAAGCATCGCCCATGCTCCTCGGCTGGGGAAACCTGCTGGCGAACCTCTGGCACTTGGAGTTTGTCGCCGTCGCGAACAGGTCGATCTGGGGTTTGCCCCATTGCTGAAAGAGTCGATCCACTTGATCCTGCCGCAGTTCCCACTCGTGGCACAAGCGCAGCTCCCTGCTGAGCAAGTCAGCGATTGGGTTTGTCCCTGCCAGATGAAAGGGTACCAGAAACATACCTTGGGCAACGGCCCAGTGCCACAGATCCTGGGCTTCCTTGGACAGGGCTGGGGATCTTGTTCCTCCCTGCTTCACGATGTAGAACATTGTGGTGGTGTTGTCGGTGAAGATCCTCGCCCCCTTTCCCTTGAGGGACCGGAGAAACGACCTGAGGGCCCAGAACACCGCTCGGAGCTCCAGTATGTTGATGTGGAGCGTCCTCTCCTCCGGGAGCTAGAGGCCTCTCGCGTGAAGATCTCCGGTGTGCGCTCCCCACCCCTCCAGGGAGGCATCCATCATCACCGTCACCTGGTGTGCTGGGGTCTGAAAGTCCTTGCCCGCCGCGAGATGCACGCGGACGCCCCACCACCGAATCGCTTGGCGGAAAACCTCATTGAGCAAGGTCTTGTCCTCGAAGCTCCCCGTCGCTTGAATCCAACAGGCGTCGAGGAACTCCTGCAGAGGCCGCATCCGAAGCCTGCACGGGCGCAACAGGTAGATGCATGAGGTCATCATCCCGAGAAGGGATTTGTTGGACCTCAACCTGGCCACGTCCGTGGCCAGCAGACGCTGCACCTTGCCCAGGACGGCCTTCATCCTTTCCCCCGACTGCAAGGCCAATCGCGCTACTGTATCGAGCCTGGCTCCCAGAAACAGTGCAACCTGCAACGGAGCCACGTGGGATTTGGGGAAGTTGATGGAGGATCCCAGGTCCGTGAGCAGCGGGACGGTCTTCGCTGTGTGTTCGACGGCGAGCTCCCTTGTTCCTGCTCGGATGAGCCAATCGTCCAGGTAGGGGTAGACGTGGAGCCCCTGCAGGCACAGCTGCACTGCCACTGGCGATGGGCACTTGGTGAATACCCTGGGCGCAGACTTCAATCCAAATGGGAGGGCCTTGAACTGGTAGTGCTGTCCCTGGACCACGAACCTGAGAAACTTTCAGTGTCCTTTTAGTATGGGGATGTGAAAGTACGCATCCTCCAAATCCAACGACGATAGGAAGTCTCCTTCCTCCAGCTGGCCCAGCGTTTTCTGGAGGGTGACCATCCAGAAATTGTGCCTTGATGTATCCGTTTAGTCGATGCAGGTCCAGAAAGGGGCGCCATCCTCCTGTCTTCTTTCTGACGAGGAAGTATCTTGAGTATACTCCGAAGCCCCAGACCCTCTTTGGAACTTGGGCAGAGGGCAGTCATTGGCTGGGGGCAGTATAACCCAGAGACCAGGGATTGGTTACTATTAAGAAAGACAGATCAGAAACTGATACTGATTTTTTTCTTTACCGAGGATTCCCAGCCTGACGGGGAATATTCATGAGCGTGTGAATCCATGCCCAGACCCATGCTGAAGAACAACAGTTACAGGTAAGTAACTTCCTTCAGCGAAACTGGAATCAAGGATCACAGGAGGGCCACGTCTGGCGAGATTTACGGCTGCCCAGTGCAAGGTTATCCGAGGGCATAAGCGCTCACGCGCAGGGTGTGGACCACATCAGAGGCAGCTTGCCTGGCTGGCGAGCAGTAGGGCAAACTTTTCCCCAGCCCATCCAGCACTGCTGAACGCTTGCCCACTGCGGTGACGGCGCACAAGCAAAGGAAAGCGGGCAAACCCACAGATAGGGGCGAAAAAAGGCTCCTATTTAGAAGCAGGACGACAGAGCACCTGCGAGAGGGGGAGAACACGACAGTGTGAAAAAACATTCTTTCGTGACACTGAGCATCCCGCAGTGCACATTTTTACTGAACAAAGTCTGCACAGCAGAAAGCGAGCATCTTTTCTCCAGGAAGGGTGGTGGAAGGCGCAAACAGCAAATAGGGCTGAAGGGAGCAAACAGCCTTAACACTCCTGCATCCAGGCCACCCTACCGCTGAGCAGGCCCACTGTGTAGTTTACGGGCTGTGCTTGTCCCAAACTATGGCACCAGCAGCCGACATTTGAACTCCTAAAGTACCCAAGGCGGGGAGAAACGCAAGTGTTTGCAAGCAGGAGGACACAGAGCTATAATTTTAACTTAACACAGTTGCATTAAAGAAGAAGAAAGGCGCCTTACATCATATTGTAGTGCTATACCCTTGGCAGCATTGGTCAGAAGCAAGCACGCAGTGACACAGCACACCAAGTGGGCAACACAAGAACGGCCCACTACAAACAAGCACGCAGAGAGCCAAACGGGCAAGAGATGTCAAATGCCTTATCCTTGAAAGAAACTCTACTCCTTGAATGGGCCAAAGCAACGGACGCAGTCCATGGCATGGACATGGTGCAGGTAAGAATGGCAGAGCTCGCATCCACTTGCCTCAACGAGGATGACGCAGACACTCTGGAAGATGAGGTCGACGGCGATGATGAGCCAACAGAAAAGGAGCAGCCGTCCAGGAAGAAGCGGCGCCTTGATGTCCGCAGCATGCCCGCCTCTTCAGACACTCGCCCAGGCACCAAAAGAAAAGCAAATCGGGTACTGTGAAAAGCAATGATTTGGGGCCAATGTTACAATAATTTTTAAAATGGCACAAGGGTGCAGGTGCTGGGGAATAAACAAGAGGCACCGGGAAGACTCGAGCTGCTCCAGCAGCGAGAGTGACAGCACAGTCTGAATCTGGGGCGAGGATGACCAGGGCCAACTTAAAGCATGGGTTGGCCCTAGCAATGATGTAGTGTCTCCAAGCCCACAAATGACTAAATATGGGAGGCGCACAGCCGGCAAAAGTGTGAGTGAATAGAAGCCTAAAAAAGACTATTTGCATGGCACATAGAGCGGAAAATTAAGAGAAAGATTTGGAAAAAGCAATTCATTGATTTTTTTTTTTTTTGCCTATTGGAATCTGAATAGGTTTTTTGGCATTTCCAAAAGTAATAAGAGGAAGAAAAAGAGAGATCATAGAGGCCCACACTGGAAAAGAATATTCAGAACTGGGAGGCCTCTTTTCAAATCTTGTCAACAATCATTCTAGAAAAATTCCCAGAAGAGGGCACTGGACTGATTGCCTCCCACCACAGGATTATGGAGATTCACAATACCTATGGGGGGGGGGAATCATGGCTGAACTATGATAGAGTTCAGGAAGGAGATGCAGAGATTCCCTGTAGGGAGTAGGAAGACCCTAAACTGTATATTTTCCATGCATTTAAAGAAAACTCAGCCAGGAGCGCTCAGAGCAGCAAAGACCAAGAGCATCAGTATAACAGAAGGGGTAGATATAGGCAGCATAACCAGCGCAGGCCTCAACAAGACAGTAAAAATGCTAACAAAAACAACCCCCCCCTTTCGAAGACCGCCAAAAAAAAGCGGGGGAAAATCAAGGCAGTCTGGTAACCGCAGCACCGGGTCGGGGGGGAGTTTGGGGGCAAAGGGAGCACCCCGAGGACCTGCTTGTATTTCAAGAGGGTCATGAAACAGGGGCACTGAGTGCAGATACAAGCACCAATGCAGCACTTGCAATGGTGGCCACAGCAGCAACAACTGCACAAAAGCCTCTCCCTCCAGGCCCAGCCCAAAGGTCCCAGAAGGCAAAAACATGCACTAGTTATAAGATGGGGGCCTCACCAATAAATATTGACTAACTACTAAAAATATTAAGAGAGCTACCCTGACCCAGCAGCTAGTAAATTCTTGGGTCAGGGCTTCAAAGATGGCTTTCCTATCCCATTCAAGGGCCAGGGATCTCCCACCATACCTCAAAACTTCAAATCTGCCTCATCCCTAGCCATCCCTAGCCAGCATAAGAAGAGAAAAAATTAATAAAGAGCTACAACTAGGGAGGATTGAGGGTCCCTTACAACACCCACCCTTCAAAGAGTTTTTATGCACCACTAGGGCCTTCCTGAGAAAGCTCCCTGGCCGGGTTGGGGGGAGGGGGGGCAATTGTTCAGACAAAAATGGGTCTGCCCTCAGTAGATTCCAGGTGAGGTCTGTCCTCAAAACTATAATAGCTATAGGGTGGAATCCTACTGAGTTCAGATCCCACTCCTTCAGGATAGGAACAGCCACTTCAGCCTGGATGGGGGGGGTTGCAAGAGAAAGCCATAAAGGAGATCGGTGGCTGGAAATCGGGGTTTTACAAAAGATACATCAGGAAAGACTTGATCTAATAGTCACCCCCCCACCCCCCCCACCCACTTTCTGATCACAGGCAACCCTCCGTCTCAGACGGCCTGGATCGTGGGCCACTCCATCACCAGGGCCAGCAGATGGCTGGAGGAAACCCAGGTCGGCATGCGTTTCCAGGACAGCATCACCTACAGGTGGGGCAAGCCGGGCATGCGCTGGGGAGACCTACACGACAAACTGGCCAGCCTACTCGGGGCCTGCTCCCCTCCCCAGGAGTATCATCATCCACCTCGGGGGCAATGACTTGCCTCAACTGGGCAGGAAGCGCCTCCTTGCGGTTATCTGCACCTCCTTCAGATCCCTGGCTCACATGCTAAGACTTCGAACAGAAGTTATGTCAGAAATCATCCCGCGCCAACATTGGCATGGGGCAGAGTGCAACAAAACCATGGAGAAATCTAGGTGCAAACTGAATAAGGCAGTGGCCAATTTCTGCCTTTTCTCAGGCCTCAAATTCATTAAACATGGGATCTCGGTGCATAACCAAGCCATGTTCTGCAGTGACGGGGTCCATCTGTCCATTGAAGGCATGGAAATTTTCACCAGGAACATTTTCTGGACCCTGGCAGCCAGGGGCTGTACTTAATTCAGAACTCCTATTTTGGGTGGATCTGGGGGACGATGGTCAGCATCCCTTCAGGGTGGCGGCGGGGGATCAGCCTCGAGCGGGCCCTAATTGGGATTAGGGCCCCCGCTCACCTGATCCCTCTGTCCCCAAAATATATTATTATTCTTCTTATGTGATATGGTTGGTTTTTCTTTTGCACCATGGCTGGTACTAAAGCTTGTTTTCCACCTCACATCCTGGTGTCAATCTCCTCATTCCTGTAACTGTTATTACTGTCTTTCCTGTCATGTCATACTTGTCATCCATGACACCTGTCACGCGCATGCCACTCCCCAGCACAAAAGCACTTCCAGGCTTAGACACCCGGGCCCCCCCGGATGGGAGGCCCGGGGCCGTAAGCTGGGAGGTTTGTGCGAGGTCGAGTGGGGCAGCACCTTTTTAGGTGCTGCCCCACTTAGCATGCACATGGTGGGGGTGGGCAGCTGGGTCCCCGAGACAAAGGGGACCTAGACTGATTGTCGCCTGTGCAGGAAAGCGAGATGAGGGGGGGGGGCAGGTGACAACAGGTAGTCCCTGTCACCTCGCTCCAACTTTAAAGGTCCCCCCCCCTTCCCATCCTGGCGGATGCGGAGCAGGGACCTTTGAAGTTCAAAGAGGGGCTGCCTTGCCGCTAGGTAGAATTTTTGCCTTTATCTGGCAGGGGCAAGGTGGCCCTTCTCATTCTTTCCCGCGCCATCTCTGACAGCAGCAGGACAGCTGCAGGATTAAAAAATACCTCCCTCCCACCCTGCAAATAGCTGTATAGAACCCCAGTAGCGGGGGCCAGGTAGACTTTGGAACGTACACAAATACAAGGGGAGGCTAAAACGCCTCACTTTATAAATAAAATTGAACTCCAATAAGGGCTTTAAAAGACACCACTTTTTTTTGTTGATTATTTAATTTATCTATAAAAATACAGTTATGTAAGACCCAGGCGCTCAGAATGCACCAACAAAAGCGGTTCATGAGAGAGAAGGATCCTCCTCAAGTCTCCATGGACCCATTTCAGATCAAATCAATACAGGTTAGAGCTCTAGGTGTCTTACAATACAGAAAAGGATGGAGGACCTTGAGCAAAAACACATACTAGTAACCTCAAGTATCCACCTCCTGCATGCATAGGGGGGTCTCACTGCAAGTGGATCAGGAGGAGGGTAAGTTCCAAGTAAGGCTCCAGCACCCTCCCTCCCCCCTTGCATTTAATATCCAAGAAAAGCGCACTGGGGTACACAAGTGGATCATGGGCGGGGGAAGTTGCCAGTAAAGCTTTTAGAACCCACCCCAACGGCGAAATAGTACAACACAAGCACTGAAGGGGTCTCGCAACACAAGTGGATCGGGAGCAGGGACAATCCTAGTAAGGCTCTTTGAACCCACTCCTGCTGAAAAACAAGCAACCTAAAGCACTGAGGGAGTCTCACAACACAAGTGGATCGGCAGCAGGGCAAAAACCTGGTAAGGCTCTTAGAACCCATCCCAAGAGAAATAATTACCCCACAGAGCGTGGGGGCTTCAAAAACTCAAGTGGATCATGTGAGTAGAAAATGCCAAATTCAGCTACAAAGATTACAACAAGAGGCTAAAACGCCTCCATCCATGGAAAACTACAAAACACATTACCAAAAAAATCAAATGGCTCTAAGAACCCACCCCGAGGAGTATCGGGTGAAAGGTTTCACAACGGGGGGTTGTTTTGTCAAGTAAAGCGTATCAAGAGCCATAACTTCAGTGAAAATCACCCTGTGAGCAAGCGAGGGTGCAAATGCCAAACCTTGTCAGTTTGGACATCAATGAAAGGCGCATAGGCGCATAAGCGCATACCTCCCCACCTCCCATGGAAAGGACAAGAGAAAGCGGGCAGAACGCGCTCCAAAAGACAAGCAAATTATGAACAAGTCACGGCTCACACGCTGTGGCCAAACAATTGTCACAAGCTTTCATATGAATGTCGGCGGGGATCAGCCTTGAGCGGGCTCTATTTGGGAGTAGGGCCCGCCTCTCACCTGATCCCTCTGTCCCAAAAATATATTATTGTTATCCTTCTGATGTGATGTTATGGTTGGTTTTTCTTTTGCACCATGACTGGTACTAAAATAAAGCTTGTGGCCAAAGTTTTTCCACCTCACATCCAGGTTTCAGTCTCCTCATTCCTGTAACTTTCATTACTCTTTCCTCTCATGTCATACTTGTCATCCATGACACCTGTCACCCGCATGCCACTCCCCAGCACAAAAGCACTTCCAGGCTTAAACTTTTTCTCTTCTCCTTCACCACCTGCATGGTGTGCAGAAATCCGAATGCCCATTCTTCTATACGGACCCGGGGAGGGGGGTGTTAAGGGGTCTCGCGGATCCTTAATTTTTCGGACTCCGAGCATTCCCATTATTCAATTCGGGGAACGTGTTTTGCTGATGACACGATCTTCCAAGAAAAACCTTCACTCTGAACCTGCTCCCGATTGAGGGCGCAGGAGGGATTCCAAGGGTTGTGCTGTGTATGATCTGAGGGCCGGAGTGTCATGGTTACAGCTTCCCACGGTAAGTAGAGCTTCTCCCTTTTCGCAGAGTAGCTGGCTGAGTGGAACATATTCCGGAGGGAAGAGGGGAATTCCAGATGAGAGCTGAGAGACGATTCCTGCCTCCCAGTCTCTCCCTTCACGGCACTGTTCCAGGGGGGAATCCAGTGCACATGCCACACAGACACGTTCCTGTCCATGGAACTAAAAATGCGCGAACTGCAACATTGCTGCCGATCACAGGATCCCATTAAATGAAAAGGACATGTCTGCCATTGCCCAATGGCGCAGGAGCAAACAAGAAATCCTGGCCCAGTGCAGAGTGCATACATCACCAAGGGAAGCTTGGATGCAGTTTTTTAGACTGCATGCATTTCAGCCTTGTGCTTTGGCTAGAGATTTGGAAACGCAGAGCAGCAAAGGAGGCATGGAATGGAGGCGTTGCTTGTCGGGCTGTCTTGCACAGATAAAAATGGCCTCTACTGTGGGCTCCAACACTGAAGAATGCATTACATTATTCTCCTTTGCCAGTATCACTATTTCCAGTTCACTAGCCAACCAGCAACTTTGGAATGGAGGCTCTTGCTACCAGTAAAGGGCTGTGTTCCAAGCTTACCTTTGTGTGGTGTATAAGGCGACAAGGAGCAGAAGGCGGGAACCCTAATGTGTGCAGAGCTAGTTTTGGGGGTGGGTGATGTGGGCGAGGGTCCAAGAAGCAAAGACACAGTGGGGTGCCCCCTGGCCTTTGTGTTAATCACTGCATCAGCCTAGACCCTCACCCCCTATCTTTACAATCCTCGGATTCGCGCTTGCTTGGAGTCAAGGATGACAGGAAGCAGCCCAAATTAAAACAATAGGCTGTAAAGCAAGACCACTCCATAGGTTCAGCGCTCGTTGTTTTTGGAGAGCTTGTTCTACAGCAGGGGTCGAAATTGGGATTCATTGACCAGGAGCAAAAAGCAGCTCCTGGGAATCTGGCATCACCCATTATGCAGGAGCTACCTCTGGGGAACCCGGATCTAGTACACAATGTGCAGCAAATCTAACTTGTATGCAAAATACCTTTTCCTATTGTATATTATGGAATATGCTTTAAAGGTCCCTTAGGCAAGTCCTTTATTTTTTTATACACATGTCCTTAACCTCAGTTAATATTACATGACTATGTCTATAACACAACTTACCTGGGGGAGTAAAAAGTAGCTCCTGGTTTGAAGCTAACCAGGCTCTCCTTGGCTATAACCAGGAGTTAAATGGCTACCGGCTCTTGGCAATTTCAAACCCTGCTACAGTTTTGGCAGCCAACTGTGCGGGCACAGCCTTTTTATCCTTTAGACGGCAAAAAAACTTTACTTTTGGATAACAATAACCCAAACATCCTCACCAAATAATCAAATTAAGAGACATGCAACAAAGGTAGAGACTAGGTTAATTTCCATACAACTGATCTGGAAACCTGAAAAGTATCCACGTCCCAAAAAGAATGGCCCCATGCTCTGGTGTTTTCATCCAGTTACACAATGAACCGCATACAGAAAAGTCAGGATAAGTTTAGGGTTTCATTAACCTTGTACTTCCAAATGGTTCATCCTGGGCAGCATGGCTTACAGGACCAATTCGAGCTCTATGCAATAGTCGGCCAGCTGCTCAGCCCACCCTCATGACCTAGACCACCTCCTTTTCAGGAGTTTTCCATTAAAACAAACTGGACTTTGCATTCATGTGACTGGTGTTCCAGTTCTCGGGCACCTAAAATTGCCTTCATGATCTAATGCTCAGGAGGGCATAGAGGTAGGCAAACCTGTGCCTCGGATGGTGACGTTATTCCTATTCACAATACCTTATGGGCATTCATGCACCTACCAACCAATTGCTGTTTGTTCCGCATCACCTACACTAGCAAGGCTGATGCTTCTATGTCATTGCCATAATGTTGGCGGGTGGCTGCAGTTCAGCACCCCTCCGTGGGGCTCGTGTACCTCTATGGACCTTTAAAAATGCCACCAGCTTTCACTATCTTTAATATTACATACATATTTGTAAATAAGCTTCTTCTTGACACATAACGGGTGCTTATGATCGTTGATTTTATGACCATGGCAGGTCTGTGCATCACAAAGTCCAAAAGGCATAATGGAAATGTCTTTGGTAATGAATTTCTTTTGCCTACACGAAGCCCACAACCAAATAGAAAGAGCAGCAGGTACACAATCGGCTCCCTACACCCCTCGCAAGCCAATTTAACTGCGGGTCATTTGAGGTTTTTACATCGTTTTTTGGATCAGCTGTATTCTGGTTTCTTGCTAAGTGCCTGGGGATTTGACTGCTTTAGTGTTTATTTGTGCGTTATCTAGATTACATTTTGTGAAACGTCCGAACACAAATGCTTAAAACAGTTTGGCGGCGAAATAGCCAGGGCCTCACTGTTCGAAGAGCTCAGTTTGCCTTTTTTCATGGAGATTTAATTGACATGCTTTTATTTAAGAAGTCATTCTGAGTTCCTCTCACTTCAAGTACTATGATCAGTTTTATTTTACTGGTACTCCTCGAAAGGATGAAGAGCAGAGTTTGTTCAAAGGTTCAAACCTCTGACGGCAGTTTGCACGTAAAGGTCTGAAGTGAGGCTTTAACTTGCTGAACTATTGGAACTGGGTTTAGTTATATACATTTTTTTAGAAGATTTTGGGTGAAAATGGGTATCCGAGAGAATTCATAAAGTTCAGGTGAACCATTGAAGCACATTTAAACAGATTTTTGTTAATGTCGGTTTGGGATATAAATCGCAGTTTGGAAGATTGCTAATCGGTTGTGGAGTCCTCTTAGAATTCAGGAAGATCGTGCAATATTCATTCAGACCTGCTAAAGTTCTGGGAAAATATTTGGAGATGTGGGGGACGGGGGTGTGGGGGCATTCAATGAACTGTATAATTGAGGCTAACTTATAACAGCCGAATTAACTGGGGTGAATGTTTGGGTAGACATGAAAGGAAATGGAAATTTGTGAATTGAGTGGTTTTGTCCATGTATGTTGCGTATGTCCTTATTTGGTGGTGGTCTCTCTCCTTTTATACATAGTAATACTGCAGTTGGTTAGTTATAGTTGATGATTTCTGTTATAGGATTTCATAGAAGAATTGAAATTAATGTTTGGTTTGTGGGAATAATAAGTTATTGATGTTTGGGTTTTATAATTTGAAATGAGAAAGTTTAAAAAAAATTCTGGGAGACATTTGTAAATCTTTTCAGTGAGATTGTGTTCACTTCTATCCATTCAGTAGAGTTGTACTTGAAGCCAACTTGCAAGTCTATCTAGTAGAGTGTCTGCTAAACTAACCACCAGCTTATGTACACCCTCCTCTCCACAAACAATTTGCCCCCTTAACAGACTGAGCCTCTCCATCTGACTTAATTATTTACTATGCTTCCAAGTGGGAGGAATCTACTTTGGTTTGAAATCCAGCTCTGGTGCATTAAGTGAATGGGAAAACTGCCAGCTGGATGGAGCTAAGGTGAGTGCCTATGGGAATAATGGCTTCATTCAGCTACATCTTATGGTGCCAGTTTAATTGGTGTTATGCTGATGGGAGGCAGCAAGCTGAATTTACCAAAAATAAGTAGCGAGTCTGCCAGAGAGTATTGGAAAAGCCTGCATTTTGTTGAAGGTGAGGGCTATAAGTATTTTTTGTCGTGGGGGCTGGGGGAGGATTAAAACTCTTACAAGTCCTGCAGGTAAGGCGTCCCCTTAATCACCCAGAACAAGTTCTGATGGGGCCCCATCGGAAGGGCTGAAACACTATTTTGTGCTAGGGTAACCTTCATCCTTGTTAGAAACCCTTCTCTTTGGCTCAGACCACTAATTTGGGCAGTGCTGCAATATTGAAAAATGAGTACTAACAAACTCATGTTATGTGGATGATTACTAGAGAATTGCAATATATTATAGTTGTAGTGTTCAAATACATGAATGGACAAATATGTCGACGCATATAAGACCAGAAACTAGTGGTTTTGCCGATAAGTGCAATCGATAATTTTAACATCCTCCAATTGCTTCAAAAAAGTTCCATTTGACTTTAATTTCTGTATCGTTCCTACATTGTCTAAAAGTTTCAATTCATATCATTTTTGTAGCCTTTCTCTGGGTCATTTTCTTAAATTGTGATTGCCTATGCTCCCTTGCACAAAGCACATCATGTATTATTCCAGTGGAGAGTACACCTGGTTTGGCCTGCCACACTCGCTTTAACCAGTATCCAGTGATGTTTGTCACGATCCATGCCCCTGACCCCCTCAGGTATAACCGCACCTTGGCAGCAGTGGGGCTAAAGCCCTTCACATCGGCCCCAAGGCCCTTAAAACTCCATCAGAAACATACATGGAGTCAGACCTGGCGCCTTCGGCGCCAGGCTCATCAGCAATAAAGCAATACCAGTCTTGGACCTTAATCCCACATGGAGGCCCATTACACAGCTCAATTCTTAAGAACCAAGCCATGCGGTCTAGTGTTTTGGGTGTGGCTGGGCCTGGGACTACTTGGCCTGGACCTACTGTACCATGGCTATTTAAACCACACCCAAACAGCAGAACAGGCTTTGCGTTATTCTGCACTCCGTAACACTCACTGTGTCCAGCTTCTGCTCATCTGCTTCACCGGTGGCCTGATCCTGAAGCCCTAGATCCAGATCCCATTAATAACCTGGTAGAACAAGAACCGCATTAGCGAGCAAGAACACTTACCTGTGAAGTAACCGGCCTTGAATCCATCCTGCGCTTCGCTTACCTCGTCCATCTCTGGGTTTCACCGCAACCTGCAAGGGAGAAGGAACAAGGTCAGCAAGCACTTACCTGGGCAAGCAGCACTTCGATGTCTTATCACTCCCGAACATCACCGCAACCTGTACACAGAAGAGAACACAGGTTAGCAACTAACACCAATAAACGGCGCAGCACTCCGCGCATCAATAACTCACTGTGGTGTTCGCCATCCGCGCGGCAACTCCGAGATCGCAACCATCCCTGTGAAAACAAAGAGACATTGTTTGGGAACATCGTAGTAGAGCAAGACGCCGAGAAGACAGGGAAAACAGAGGGAAAGAAAGACAGAATAAAGACGGAAAAGACATTCTAACTCACCTGGAACACAGCAAGCAGAGTCGGAGTCACAGCCGGTCTGGACCCAACATAAGGGCACACGGACCACTGAAGCACCTAGTTCCACGGAACGCCCGCACCAACCACGCGCCCCTGCACAGAGACGCAGGACGGAGAGTTAAACGCTCAAAAACCTAAGGTGAGCAATAACCCCAAGGGAGGGGATTTGGACCTGAGGGGGAGGTGGGAGTCCACCCATCACAGAACCAGTATCTAAACCCTCCATTCTCCTGTTATAGGTGCTATCCAACGTCTGGCACATAACCAAGCACAGAGGGGTCCAGGATAGTGGTTAGACCTCCATCCAGTATTGTGTGGCACCCCTGTGGATACCAGGTGAGCGTAACAATGTTAACGAATACAAAATAACAAATTACATTTTTGACGAAATTTTAATACCGGAAATTTACTGAATGTTTTATTATATATATATATATGTGGTGGGGTAAAGGATTAAAAAAGATGGGGGTTGGGGTGGGGTCATTATCATTGTAAAACGGGGTTGTTGTTGAACCCCACCCAAATAAAAAAGATCTGTATTTTTTTTCATTTAAGTTTCAGTAAAAATGTTTTCATTATAACCTTTTTCGTTAGCCTCACATGAAACCACTTCAACCGACCCATAGAAGAAACAAGTAATGTAGATGCAACCATGATGTGACCGTCCACGTCTTGAGCAATTATGGGGCCTATGTAGAGGCTGGGCAGCCACGGCCGTTGGTGTTCTATTCAGGTTTTATTGTGTTTTTGAGACTACTGTAACTCTTTCACCTACTTTGTAGACATCGCCATATCCTCTGTGAACTGTGAAATTGTGCTGGTGTTTTTTCTGCATCTCTGAAAGGGCAAATCGTCAGTGGGTATGTGGGCCACTCAGGTTCAGTGGATTGCTTGAGCTAGCACTTGGTTTATATCCTAGACGTCTGCTGCCATCCAACTACATATGGGCATGAAGATTCCAAACCTTGTCCGGTCCAGGTTGCTTTGTTTGGGTAAAGCAAACGAGAATTTAGCCAGACTGAGTTCTTCTCTTGAAACCATGGATCAGTGTTGTACAACTGTTGAATACAAATAAATGCTTGAGCCAGACTTGTTAGAAGTCTGCAAATAGCAGTATAAAGAATGAATGCCTAGAAATTATGATGGAAATGGGGATAAACGGGATTGAGAGAAAGGTGGCTTTAATGTCAACTGATGTTATTTGTACCCAAAACCTAAAATGAACATCAATATAGCATTTTTGTCCACCGCTGAAGTAAGACATTAGTGAGATGAGTAAGGCCTGGCAAATTCTTGAAAATTCTGCTAGATATATAGGTCGAGTAACTATCTACTCGACCTATGAGAAATGCACCTGGCCCATGTCAGTGTTGACAAAAAAAGTAAATCGGTTTTCTGAAAATGGTGCATGTCACCACAGACCCACTTTGCTTGGCACAATGCTGCCACCCAGAGGCTAGCCATTCACAGTGACATTTTTATTTCACATTTAATGATAACGTAAATGTTAAATAAAAGTTTCAAACATCCCCAGCAAATGTTAAACGCCCTTCATAAAATCTACTTGAGTGGGCGAGTAGACTTTGCAAGCACTGGATGAGTGTCTGTAAAATCTAAAAGGTTAGTTGCATGAATGGACACACATAGCTATGATAAAAAGGTTCTGAAACAGTTTGGCCAGCACTTTAACACGGGTGTGAATATATAATGTAATCACAGAGAGCTCTGGAACCTAACTACTGTGTAGGGTATTGCAGCAGATCTGTAGATGTACAGAGTGCATGGAACTATTGGTCACTACTTTGCGTAAACATCTAGTTAGCTTTGGGCATTCATTATGCAAGAGGAAAGAAAGTAAGAGACTAATCAGTGTAGATGGCGTAGCAAGCAGAGAACTGGGAAAATTAGGTGGAATATTGCAGTTTTCGTCTATCTCCTTTTAACGGTAGCTGATATCAAGCAACAGGGTGATAAGTTATGTCATTGAGTATGGGATCAGCTGATGGGTTGAGCACCAGTGGCACAGGTGTATGCAACGAACATGAGACAGACCTAGGTTTTCAACCAAAGCATTTGACCATGAGATATGTACATTTTCATAACTGTTCACCCTTCAATGTGATTCAACTATATTTCATTTAATTGGGGAAGATGTAAGTATGAGATTTATCTGCACTGTGGGGTGCATTGAAAGGCCCCAAACAGAAGCCCCTTTCACGGGAATAGCAAGATTTTAAACGGAAACAAACAGCCTGGCCTCTGTTTTTTCAAGAAAAATTCAAGAGCCATATGGAAATGGGACTACCAGTCCTTACCAATGGATAAGCAGCATTTTAAGTCACGAAAGGAGGCATCAAAGATTCCCGTCACATGGAAAACCGGATTCTTAAACATTGGCAATAAAAAATGGCCTGCTCAGGTGTGTGCAAATAAAAGCAGTTTTAAAAGTATCACTGCTCACAGAAAAACACAAAACATGACAAAAAGCAATGTATGTTATGTTTCACCTACAAAACTAGTGACATTTGAAGAGCCACTTTCATGAAGAAAATGTCAGCCAGCCCAAGGCAGATGTTTTTGCTGTGGGCAAAACCTCACAAGGAACTCTCCCACGCCCTGCCTGGATGTGCCATCTCCCACCTAATGACCAACAGCAATAAAGTGTCCTGCTAAAGGTGTCCAAATTTTGCTGGCTCTGAGAGCATTGACTACACCAGAAGTTCCCCTTGGCTGGAGCATGACTAATATGTGTGAAAATGGGGGGCATCCACTTCAAACAAAGAGCAGGCTTCCAACACAAAGAAAACTCTGGGTACAGGCCAACCCAGTGAAAACAAATGGCGGAAGGCAGGCGGAGGGCCATTTGTTCCACATGAAGATTTGCAATTAATTTAAAAGCACTATTCTAATTTAGGCCTTTTTCTCCGCCATCATAAGGCGGATGGATTTCATCTATGTACGCTTTCTTTAAATGTAATTTCCAGGCAATTTTGGAGATATAAAATTCATCAACCTGCGACTCAGAACTGTAATGGCCAGTTAAACTAGGTTTCTGGCTGATCTGAACATGTTCCAAATGTGGGAGTTGCTGAGAAGGTTAAAAATGAAATTAAGGATATGCTTAACTGTTGTGCTTTTTATGGAAAGGGTGGAAATGTACCACATGGCCATGCTACATGGTACGACTTGGTGGCCCGCTTATCTAATTCCCCATGATTAGCTTAGTCCGAAAATATGTATATTATGGAAGTTGGTAGTAAAATTATGAAGTGGTGATACATAACTAGTTTGTGCCCAAGAATTTGAAAGGAGAACAAAGGACCCCTAAACAATCCTGACTTGAAGGCTGGGTTTGGTAGGAGAGAGAAGGTTAATTGTCCAATCCTAGTGGCAGGAATTATTGCAGGGCACTTACAGGCACTTACGCAAGATTGCAAAATTGGTGATGTCATCGCTGTTATATAAGGGTGGGCGCACTAGGACAGGAGCATACAGACAATAGCCAGACCATCAGGAAGGCTGCTGAAACCTAACATCTGACAGCTGTAAGGAGTCATCAGAGGAGATTGCCGATAGTGCATCTGGGTGGAGCTGTCTATTTCTAGGAAGTCCTCAAAGCTGACGGGGTGCTATTGTGGAGAGTGGGAGGTCATCTTTGAGAGTGCAGAGACCAGACCCAGTTACAGTGAGACAATCTAGTGTAGAAATGGGGTGCCTGAGAACCATCCCTGAAATTGGGCAACTAGACTTTAACCTAGGACATTTCATCCAATCCGTTTAGGTTCTAGAAAGTAACTTTGTTCTGGACTGATACTCATCTTCTAAAAATAAACTCGAGTCAATTTTTGATCACCTGTTCATATATTGAACTGATGGATGGAAATCTTGTTATCCATCATGAAATAACTGAATTAATTCAAAGTACTACATTTTTGGATTTGTTAGATATCCTACTCTGTACCTTAGATTGTGGCGGGAGTAACGAACCTTTGAACACCTTTAGTTACATATATTAGAATATGATCTGTGATGTGGCATTTATAACACGCCTGTGCACAAGTGTTTCTATGCGCAACAAGACAAGAAGGGGTAACAAAGGGAGGACAAAATAACGATCTTACTAGGCCTTGTGTCAATCAGATTGCGCAAGTGCCGGAAGTGCCAGGGGGAAGGGGAAAGTGTAGTTTACTTACAAGTGCAGCCAGCGGGTGGCTCAAAAGTGCAGAGAGAAGGGACTGTAGGGTTGCAGATACAGACCCTTAAGTGCTGAGGGAGTCTGGAGGCAGTGCAAGGGCAAATGGACATGCAGGAGCCTGGGCCAGTCAGGTGAAGCACCAGAGGAGAGTAAGAGAAAAAGCGGAAGCGAAAAGGAAGGTCTTGAGTTGCTTCCGGAACCAGAGATGGTTCTGCTCAAGTTTGAGAGAGGCAAGGAGGCTGTTCCAGAGGGAGGCCCCAGCCGAGGAGATCGATCTGCACCCAACTCTCTGCTTAGAGAACAGTCTGACCCTCAGTGAAGGAAGATGTTTTGGAAGAGAAAGTTGGAGGTAGTGGTCCCAGGCCCCAGAAAGACTGGTTGACAATGCAGAGGGTCTTTAACTTGATCCTTGTAGCCCCAGGGAGCCTGTGAAGAGATTTCAGAGCTGGAGAGATCCGATCCCTGGGCTTGAGGCCAAGGACAAGTCTTGCAGTCCTGGTCTGGATAAGGTACAAAGGTCGAAGAGTAGAGGATAGTTTCCTCATCCGCATACAAATCCCACTCGGTCGCTCGTGTGGACAACCAGGCCATGCTCATTAGTCTCACTGCTCAGCATCTCGGTAACTGGGTTTCAGGGAGTAGCTTGGAGGTGGCCATTTCCTTTTGCATTCCCCGCTGGTGCAAGCCATTATACCCCATTAGCACAATGCATCTTTTAGGTAGCCATTGGGGTTTCAATGGGTTTAGTTAAATCTTGATTTTGTTTTCAAGGGCTTCCCTTTGTCTAAGGTAGGCTCTAAATGGACGTTTTGACCATGTGCTCTGAGCCCATCTTGGCAACCTCTATACTGGTCCTAACTGGTGTAGGCTAATGGAGGCCTCTGGACTAGCCCTCTGTCTGTGGGTTTGGCTGAGCGGCAGTTCCAGTGAACTGGTTGGTCATATGGCCCTCTGCCTCAGCCCCTTTTTGCGATTGGCTGGCTTTTGGCCAAACACCTTTCACAGGTGTAATTGGGCTCTGCACTGCCCCTAACTCACTCTTGCTGCTGTGTTCCTGAAGCCTTGGAAGTGCCAGCTTTCCCTACCTGCTTAGTTTTCTGGTCGATTTCCTGTGTGTTGGCCATTTTATTCAAGCACTCACTTGACAATACATATTAAGTGCAGTGGCTTGGCCTTATCCCGCTTTTTATTTTGATGCCAGGAGTCTCCAGGTGACTCCCCATGTCTGCTGGGTCGAACCCTACAACTTGTGACCGTGTCTATGCCGTTTTACTGCTCCCATCTTCTGCTTGGCTGTGGGTTGCTGCAGAAGTCCAGAGGTGCTGTGAGTCGATCACTGCACTGGATCCTCAGTTCGGGACATCCGAGGGTGCCACCAGCTGTTCTGTCCTCGGACCATTTGCTGTTGCCTTCTTTTGTTCGCCCTGCTGCTGGGAGCAGTCTGTATGGGTTCTCATTTCTTCCTGGAGTCTTCATGGGATCGTTCCCTCTTGGATTAAAGGTAGTTGTCCTAGGAAAAGCCTCTGTATTGCTGGGATCATCGTTTGTTCAGGGAGCCAATCCCTGGGAACTGGATTGTAAGAGTTGTTTATTTGCCAGGTTGTTTAGTCACTGGAGCAGTTGCAGCCAAAACCACTGACATGAGTACCTACCTTGGGATCACAGGAAGGGTGATATTCATGATAGTCACTCCTGGGTGCCACCCGGTCCATGGTAGTGATTCTGGGGAGATGAGTTCTAAATGCGATTCCCTATACACTTCCATTTGGGGGATCCTCCTATCCTGCAGCTTCTTCGGGGGTCCATCTTCCGACCTTTGCAATGCTTCATTGGTGTATCCTGTGGCCTTGGCTATGGTTGATCATTGCAACATCTGCACCTGTTTGATAGAACTTTATTTACCTCCTTCTGTATGGATGGGCCTCAAACCTTTCTCTTTGTATGCTATGGAACTTTGAAATAACACTTGAGCTCTCCTGAAGTGACTCTTCAGTGGGTGATTGGCAAGATTCACCTTTTCAGTACCCACCTAAATGGTATTTTGTTTTTTTTCTTTCTCATCCCTTTGATTTCTGCATTGGTACTGGAAAATGACTACATTTAGTAACTATGTGCATATTTCCACATGAACTGGAAAGTATTGTTGTTGAGATGTTCCTTGTGTCTTGGAAGGAATGGCTAAAGGTTGTGGTTCCATTCGCTTGGCCTTAATGTACTGCTTTGGGCAACTGGGTGTTCTGGGCATTAATACTGTTATAAGGTCCTAGTAGGTCTAGATGGATGGGGAAATTGTGTTTTAGGCCTGGGGGGTGGTTAAAGTCTATTTTTCCTCTGGATCAAACTGTTTCCCTATTACCATACTCTGCCATACTGTTTGCTGCTGGCCACCAGCTTTAGGGCCCTTTACATACACTAGGGTTGGGGTGTGTCTTTTAGGAAATGACACTTGGTGCTGCAGACTACTAGATACTTAGCTACTTATGGTATCTGGTTCTCCCCAACTCTCGTTATTTTTATGTTGGGTGCTTGGCCTTGGCAGAGGAGCCACATATAGACATTGAGGTTGAGAGTCCTTGTATAGGTATTAGTGACTCAGACCATCCACCTTATGGCGATTTTGCGATTTGCAAAAAAATCGCAAAATTTGCCATTTCCCGCAATTGCCGCTATAAATCATTAAATGAGCGCAAAAAAGACACGTTAGCTTAGTGTGTCTTTTTTCACGCTCATTTAATGATTTAGAGCGAACACAGCTGGCTGCTGATTGCAGCAGCTTGAGGGTTAGCACCTCGGCTCTGCGTTGCAGGCCCAGGATTGGGGGAGGGTCACGCAGGCCTGGGAGATGCACAACTTTTGGCTGTGACCCCAGGCACCTCCAAGGCTCATTGAGTACCCGAGCTGACAGTTGGTGAAGCTAGCCAGGTAAGCACTGGCCTGTCCACTCATCTGCCCCCAACTCAGAGCACCCAAAGAGGCCACTGGACTGTTTTCATTCCCGGCGCTCGACAGGAAAGTAAATTACTTTCCTGTCGAGCGCCGGAAAAGAAAGCATAAACTTAATGCTTCCTGACGCTCGCCTACAATTGGTATCATGCAGCCCAGCCTCAAGGCTGGGCTGCATGATACCAATTGAAGACTCTTGTAGCTGTATTAATTTCAAATTGCTTTACAATTGGTATCATGGGCTGCATGATACCAATTGTAAAGCAATTTGAAACGAATACAGCTACGAGCGTTTGTATCATGCAGCCCAGCCTTGAATCAAGGCTGGGCTGTATGACACCAATTACGCACAAAATTGGGTGTTAAAATTTATGAAAGGCAAATGCCATTCGTCCTGTGCAATTTTGGTGGTTATGCAAAGCCAATTTAATGATATATGCATATTTCACCTTGATATGCTAATTTCTGATGACATCACATGCCATTGCATTTGTTAATGAGTTCCCTCCCCCACTTTAATTTGTAGGACTTGACCCCTGGTAGTGTTGTGATGTTTCATTTCTGTTTGTGGGTGTGTTTAGTCACCATGTGTGGGTGGCATAACCAAGGAATTATGACCACCCAAGAGAGTTCATTGTTTGGCTAGGTATTATGGGCTTGCAGTTACTGCCACTGCATTGCCCCTGTGTCTTGGCCTCATGGATTCCTTCCATGGAGAAGTGTAGAGTTGTTCCCCCTCTCTCCTGGGGTCATAGGACAAGCGAAAAGCAAACCTATGGGCTTCAACCAGGGTTACACTTTTGAATTCAAGCCTATCTGTTTATTTGCTTTCCACTTGTCTGCTGGAAGTAGTGGCACAGCACCATTTCCTTGGAGCTCATCAGGCTGTATCCCCCTTCCCCCACCACAATCCAAAATGTTAGGCTGTGGTGACTCGACCTGGCTGTCCTACAGAGCGCAGCCAGACAGAACACATTTTGTTCCTCACTAACAAAAGCCTTGCAATTACTTGGTTTTAGGCTAAAAAAGATGTTAAATGATATATTTTTCAACGTTAGAAAATGCCGCAAAAAACGCAGTTGGGTGCGGCAATTTTTTTCTTTTTTGTGCCGCAATATTTTCCGTTTCGTGCCGCAATTTTCTGGAGGGTCTGTGAAATGTACTTGGTATTTATTCTTGTACTTGTTAAGTGCACTAAACCCGTAGGAATCAAGGCGCTCGTTACAAGCGGTTATGGGTGACTTAGGCAGCATAAAGGATGCTGGTTACAAGTGGTCATATCAGACAATTACATACAAAAAGGTGCATAGTGCATGTGGTAGGCTCCGAAAGACATCCAGGCGCTTGTTGCAAGTGGTCATAGCAAATAATATATACAGATAGAACATGGGGTATACGGTTGGTTTAAAATGTCAGTTTGAGGAGAACAGTAAAGTCTTGAGATGTTTTTGGAATACCCAGTAAGATTGTTCAGATCTTAATGACAAAGGTAAGGCATTGCAGTTTTTGGAGATGACCTGAAAGCTGGCTCCGCCCAATCTCATTCACCTAAATCTAGGGATGGTGAGAGTAAGAAGAGCGGGTGGGTCTGGTGGAGTGAGCTTTAATGAACTTTTGCGAGGCTATCTCTGTGCCAAGTTAGAGGCATTTGTGCGTGTTTGCTAAGGATTTTAAAGTGGTGTGCAGCGCTCCTGGATGTGAAGCCAGTGAACGCTTCTTCGAGCGTCTGAGATATGCCCCCACTTCAGAATGTCAAGTGCTGCTCTGAGTGCATTATTTTGAATAACTATGTTTATTAATGTTTTGGAAAGAGGTCCCTGCAAATAAGGGCCCATGAGCGCTCTAGCAATGGTGAGGCAGCTTTCAGGGGTTATGAAGGGTCTGCACGCGTTTAGTTTGGAGGTGTGGGCTGCAGAGGAGGCAATCACATTGACCTGCCTTGAGCGAGACCTGGTGGCATTCAAGTAGACGCCCAAAGATTTGACATGGCTGGGACCTGGATAGTGATGCAGTCAATGATGAAAGATTTGTATGCTTGGTTAAGCTTACTGAGTGAAGTATGCGTGCCCACTAATAAGATTTTCGTCTTCATTGAGGCAGAGAAGGTGGAAAGCCATCCAGGCCTGACTGCTGTGGTAGACTGTAAGGTGTTTGTGTCAGGTGCATAGTTTCTGGTAAATGGGAGAAGTATCTGTCATCTTTTTCGTTTGTGTAAGATATTCCTTTATCGTCAAGCAAGTCGAAATCGAGGTTTTGTGAATATGTTGTATGGGGTTGGAGAGACACATGATCTTTGGGGAGCACCACAGGTGACGGTGTTGGGGGCAGCAGCATTGGAGGAGAACACTTGTGATTCTTTCTGATAGGAAGGAGATCCAAGCAATTGCAAGTGGGCTGCTGATACAAGGTGCCTACACAACATTTGGTGGTGCATATGGTCAAAGACTGCTGACCAGTCGAGGAGGAGGAGGAGGAGGAGGAGGAGGAGGAGGAGGAGGAGGAGGAGGAGGAGGAGGAGGAGGAGGAGGAGGAGGAGGAGGAGGAGGAGGAGGAGGAGGAGGAGGAGGAGGACTGAGTTGCTGGCATCTTTAATCTCATCCAGTTGGTTCTTTAGGTCTAACGAGGCAGTTTCAGTCCCATAACCTGGACGGAAGCTAGATTGGCATACGCCCAAGGGGGGTTGTTGGATTCCAGGTGGAGCTGGATCTGCAGATGGGCTCTGCGATCAAGGATTTTCAGAAGGAAGGGGACAGTGGCGATAGGACCGTAGTTAGTGGGAATTTTGGGGTCTAGAGTCGGTTCTTTTTAGTAGAGGAAGGACCCAAGCATCCTTGAGGCTCGTGGGAACTGAGCGAAGGCGGCGTTGATGAGGGTGGCAAAGAAAGGTGCCAGTGGTTCCACACAGTCCTTAATGACTGCTGCAGGGCAGCTGTCACCCTGGCAATGGAAGTGTTTGAGGCCTTTGAGCTGAATTACCTTGTTTTCTTTTTTTTTTCAACAACATTTTATTGATTTTTACAAGATGGGATATTACATGCAACAACGCAATACAGGTCAATATAAGCGTTAATTAAAGCCTTTATAATCTATTTCGAGTCATAGAATGGAGGAGAAAGTGGGTGGTTCCTGGATGCGGCTGTTGGGCGGGCGAGATCTGAGTGAATGTTCCCCTATGTTCTGGAGTGTTTGGGGACCGGTCTGGGATTAGTAGAGGGGGCTGCATTGGAGCCATCTGGTGAGTGGCGGCCTCCTGGTGAGGGTTGGGTATTTGGCCGCGTAGTCAAGGAAAGGGTCCCATATATTTAGGGTTCTATTTAAGGAGTCTGAGCGGATTGCAGTGATTTTTTCTGATACTGCAATCTCCCAGCATTTGGCCCACCATTAGGCGATTGAGGGGCCACTTTTGTCTTTTCATAATCGAGCCATTGAAATCTTCGCAGCCAGCAGTAGATGGTTGCAGAGGCGGGAGATTTGGCCTGACATTGGGAATGCTCCATCGCCGGTTTCGCCCAGGAGGACGATGCCTGGGTCCCATGGAATTGAGAGGCCAGTTATTTCCTTAATGTGCTTCAGCACTTCTTTCCAATATATTTCTGCCTTTGGGCATGGTCCATACTAAGTGGTAGAGGGAACCGGGGGTTTGACAGCCTCGCCAGCATGAGGCGGGAAAATCCGGGTTGGCTTTATTGATTTGTGTGGGGGTGATGTAGTATCTAAAGCACAGTTTATAGCCTCCTTCTTTATTCGTGACGCATTGCAAGCTTTTATGTAGTCTAGTCCAAATTTGCTCCCAGCTTTCTACTGCTATTTCCCGGCCAATATCCTTTTCCCATTCCGTCATGTATCTTTCTTTCTTTGCTGGGTCCGATCTGTCGAGGAGTCGGTATATGGTGGATATTCTACCTTTGTTGGTCAGGGATGTTAGCGTCGTGAGTTCCAAGGCTGTTGGTTCTCTCGAGCATTTGTCCCGAGTCCTTCTGTGGGACATCCAATGCCTAATTTGCGAGTATCGGAATCTTTCCCGTTCACCCACTCCGAATTTTGTTTTACACCTCTCGAAGGTGATGGGGGAGCCATCTTCCATGAAGTCGCTAGTTTTTGCCAGGCCCCCTGCTATCCATGCGTGGAAGTCTCGAGGCGGGTTACCAGGGAAGAAGTCTGAGTTGTTCCAGATGGGAGACATGGGTCCCAGGTAGCTGCGAAGTCCCCATTTCCGCGCTGCAGTTTTCCAGCAATGGGTTGTGGTAGTCGTGGCCGATAATGGCCCCGAGTTGGGTTGTGGTTTTAGTGTTGGCAGGTGTGGGAGATCATGTAGTGGGACCGGGCACCAGGATTCTTCGATTTGACGCCATAATGGTGGGTCTACTTCTTGCACCCAGGCAAAAGCGTGGGATAGTTGAGCCGCTAGCGAGTATCTGGCCAGGTCGGGGACTCCCATTCCACCTAGGGGTTTGCTTTTCATCATGATTCGTTTATTGATCCTGGGCCTCTTCCGTCCCCAGACAAATTCCATTAATTTCTTCTGTAGTGCTCGTATGGCCGGGGGTGGGATTTGTAGTGGTAGGGATGCACATTGATATAGCCATCTGGGTGTTAGGTTCATTTTCACGGCTGAGATTCGACCAAACCATGAGATTTCTTGTTGTTTCCATCTTTTGAGATCGTTTTGCAGCGCACTGAGTAATTGTGGGATGTTTTTTGAGTATAGGCGCGTTGGATTTCCGGTGATCTGTACTCCGAGGTATTCTATGGCATCTTTGTCCCAGGGAATCGGTGAGAGTGGAGCGAGCGTGGCCTCGTCTAGGTGAGATAGATTGATGGGGCGTGCTGAAGATTTTGTTAGGTTGACTTTCAATCCTGACATGGTGCCAAATGTCTTAATCTCTTTCCATACGGTCCCCAGGGAGGATGGGAGGTCCGTCATCGTTAGCATCACGTCGTCAGCATAGAGTGCAATTTTATACTTGCGGTTTCCCACCTGGATGCCTTTTATGGTTTCGCTTCGTCTGATTCTGGCAGCGAAGGGCTCCATGGATAGGGCGAAGACCAGGGGTGAGAGCGGGCAGCCCTGTCTAGTGCCTCTCGTGCTACGGATGTGGTCGGATCTCGTGCCATTAACTTGGAGTTGTGTAGTGGGGATTTGATAGTTGGCCATGACCCATGCTGTAAAGTTAGGGCCGAAGCCAAAGCGTTGGAGGACTTTGTGTATGTATCGCCAGTCCACTTGATCAAAGGCTTTGTGGGCATCTAGTGAAATTACAGCCATTTTTGTTTTGGATTTGTGAGCACATTCAATTAGATTTAGTACTCGCCGTATGTTGTCATGGGTCCCTCTGCCAGGGATGAATCCTGTTTGGTCACGGTCGATTAGGCCTGTGAGAGTTGGGCCCAGTCTTCTGGCTAGCACTTTAGCAAAGATCTTCCCTTCATTGTTCAGGAGCGATATGGCCCGATAGGAATCTGGCAGTTCGGGGTCTTTTCAGCAGGATCGTGATTGATTCAGTCATAGATTTAGTGACGGTTTTCGTAGATGGGAAGGAATTGAATAGGGTAGATAGTTGTGGGGCCAGGTCTCTGGCAAATCTTTTGTAAAAGGTTGCGGTTAGGCCGTCTGGGCCTGGTGCGGAGGGTTTGAGAGCTTTGATGGCTTCGATAATTTCTTCTTCTCCGATGGGCGCCTCCAGGTGCTCCAGGTGGTCGGTATTGCGGGGTGGTAGTGTGTTTAAGTATTCTGGTAGGTCTTTTAGATTTAATGGATCGCTGGACATTATAGAAGTATGGTATCTCAGTAGTTCGCTTATTTTCTCCGATTGGGAGAAGAGCAGTTTTCCATTTCCCCCTCGTAATTTGAGTATGTTGTTCCGACTACGGAGCGCTCTTAGCTTCTGTACTAATATCCTATTTGCTTGGTTTCCTTTGGCGTAGTAAAATTGCTTTGTGTACGCTAAGGATTTGGCTGTTCGGTCGGCGCAGTGCATTTCCAAGGCTGTTTTTGCCTTCCTCAGGGATCGCTCGGTTTTCCTTGAGTATTGCATTTTTAGCTGTGACTCATGAAGGGCTACTTCCTTTTCTAGTTTGGAGGAGGCTATGTTTGATATTCTTCGCTGCTCTGCTCCGGCCCCTATTAATATGCCCCTAACTACCGCCTTCATTGCGTCCCAGATTATGCTGATGGGAGATGTTTGTGTGGTGTTCTCTTCAAAGTATTTTATCAATGAGTCCTCAACTTCGGCCCTTATACTCATGTCTAGGAGGAGTGAATCATTCAGTTTCCAGTACCTTTGAGGGGGGGGGGATTTCTGGCCTGAGATGGCTACATTTACAGATATCGGGGAGTGGTCGGAGATCATGCGTGTGTGGATATCCGTGTTGATGACACAGGGGACGAGAATGCCGGGGATTAAAATTAGGTAAATTCTTGAGTATCCCTTATGAACGTTGGAGAAATGTGTATAATCTCTTGTGGCGTTGTTTTGTATTCTCCATGCATCTACTGTCTGTTTCTCTGAACAGCTTAAGTAAGGCGAGGGCCTGTGTGTAATCATTGTTCGTGGCGGGAAGAGTTTTGTCTAGCAATGGGTTGGGGATGGTATTGAAATCTCCGCCGATGAATAGGTGGCCTTCACGGAAGGATAGGATTGTTGGTAAAATGTTGTTTAGGAACTTGCTTTGGGAGGTATTGGGGCTGTAAATTGAGGCTAACGTGATGGGAAGTTCTTCGAAGATGCCTTTGAGAAGCAGGTAACGGCCTTCTGGGTCTCTTCTTATTGTGATGTTGAGTAGAGGAATTTTGTCGCTGAGCAGAATTGCCACCCCCCTTCTCTTTGAGTCAGAAGTGGCGAAGAAGGACTGTTTGTAGCTCTTGAATTTTATGCGGCGTTCATCCTCTGCGAGTAGATGTGTTTCTTGCAGTAGGACAATGTCTCCGGCCAGTTGTCCCAGGCGGTGTTCCACCGATATGCGTTTTCTTGGTGAGTTCATCCCCTGTATATTCCAGGAGAGAAATCTTAACTTGCTTATGTTGGTCATCTCTGGCGGCGTGGCGATGAGGATGCATCGTGGGATTTATCCCTGGGCTGCTCTGTGGGATTTGAGTAAGGCCTGTTGAGTGGAATGAGTTGTGGGCTTGTTTTCGTATGTTGTTGCATGTTGTATTGCGGAGTCTTTGAATGGCTCTGGGGACGGTGAATAACCGTGCTGCGTAAAGCATTCTTGTAAGTTTCCGTATCTTTTACTTATTTCCCAACGTTGACTTGGTAGATGGAACTTCTACCTACTGCCACTGGGGAACTTGTGGCACCAATGCGCTCGTTGTGGCCAACTGGGTCGTCGAGACGAACCGGTTGCAGGCTCGTCAAAAGACCTGCCTCTGTGTGTGAGCGTATGAGTTGCTTGCGATGATATCAGAGGGGCTTCATGCTTCATTTGGTCTTGGGAGACCACTGCTTGAGGAAACCATTGTTTCATGGACCGGGGAGCTGCCGCTATGTGCTCAGCCCCTGTCGCCGTCTTTTTTCGGGGGGCCTCCGAGTCTGCGCCGTCTGTTGGACTTGGACCATGAACCTCCTGGGGAATCGTCTCTGGGAGGGTGAGCTGGTTCTTCCGGCACAGCGCTGGGGTCGGCCCTGCTTATGCCCATGAGTTTCTCCGCCTCTCTCAATGACTGTATTTGTCTCTGCGTTCCGTCCCATTTGAATTTCACTGAGGTGGGAAATCCCCAGTGGTATGGGATTTTCTTCTCTTGTAGCCAGGTTGTCAGGGGCCGCATTGCTTTCCGTTTCAGGAGTGTTGCGCTTGCCAGGTCTTGATACAGGGAGATCGTAGACCATCTGAAGGTGATCTGTCTCATTTGCCTTGCTTCTCGCATAATGTCCTCTTTTATCTGAAAGAAGTGTATTCTAGCCAATACATCCGGGGGGAGAGTGGAAGTTTTCCTTGGAGTAGTTCTGTGCACCCGGTCCAATTCTAGGGGGGAAGCGTCTGGGAGGGTGATGATGAATCGAAAAAGATCTGATATGTAAGCTTTCAGGTCTGGTTCCGGAATAGTGGTTGGGATGCCTCGGACTCTGATGTTGTTCCTCCTTGATCGATTTTCAAAATCCTCCTGTTTTGCCTCCAGGATGTTACATCTTGCTTCGAGGGCAGCTATCCGGTCCTTGTTATGTTCATCTTCGAATCTTTGGTCACAGACTTCGGCTTCGATTTTGGCGGTCCGATGTTCCACTTCCCCCCATTCTTTTGTCAAGTGTGTTTATTTTCTTAGTGATTTCCTCAGAGCTTTTTTGGATTTCCCAGGTTAGAGCTACCAATAGGTTTTGCAGGTCCGCTTTGGTTGCAGCTTGAGGCGAAATGGGATCTGTTTCTGCGGCTGGTGGAGTGCTATTTTTGATAGTATCCTCCGGTGGGTCGGCTTTCTTAGCTCTTTCGGTAGCAGCGGAAGACATGAGGGTGATAATGTCAGATTGTTTAGGTGCCTTCCCGCTTTTAGACATTGTCGTGAGGGATTGAGGAGAGTGATGGTGCCTCAGAGTTAGTGAGGTGATGAGAGCTAAGTGTTGTTGGGGAGATTTTAGGGCCGGGTCTCTGAGTCTGAGCCAGTGGGGAGAAAGTCTGGGTTCGGAGGGGTTCCGGAGGCGTGAAGGCGCAGCAAACGGAATGGGGGCTGCGTTGGAATCCCAGGTGATCAGGAGAGATTTGGATATATGGGATCTCGGAGTCAGGCCAGCGGGTCCGTGGAGCTTCACTCTGCCACCCCCCGGTGCGAGTAGATTGCCCTCCCGCACTCCCCCCGACTACTCACCTCCCGACTCCGGAGCTGGGGCGCTGTGCAGCTGTAGTGAACACTTGCGGCCAGGAGCAGCCTGCGGAGCTGTTGGGGGCACCAACCCCAGCAGGACTGTGGAATGATGGTCCAGGAGGGGGGCCGGTGCCGTGGGGAGCAGGTAGCAGTTGGCCTGGATGTGATTGATGTGGTGGCTGGGGGGGGGGGGCGAGCCAAGGCACGTTCCGATGTTGTTGTGGAGGAGGGTTGGGGGGGGCCAGGGGCCCCGTTGCTGCGGTGAGTACTTTGGGCTCTGGTGGAGGTCCTCAAGATGGGCGCCGGGCTTGGAAGTGCCGGAGCTGCAGGAGTAGTAGATTGGGTCCTAGGGCCGCTGAGTTAGTCCAAGAGGGTGGCGCTGTGGTGAGCCGGGAGTCCCACCGGGAGTGCCACCGTTTATGTAGTGATCTGATGAGGGAGGCCCGGGAGTCGGGGCCTCAGGGATCTGATGCAGGGCTTGGAACGTGAACCCCCCCTGGCGGGCTTGATAGCCGGCCGAAGTGCGGGCCCTCGTGTTCCGGTGGTGAGGAGGAAAGCTGGTGGCCTCCTGCGGCGGGCTGAATGTGTGGAGGCAGGCTGGCCGTGCGGTGAGCGGCGCCGTTTTATTCCGGGCACAGGAGGGAAGGGGGCTGTCCAGCGGCTGCGTCCGGGCCAACGGGCGAGAAAGAAGGGATAATTGTACCTGCTTCAGGCGTGTGCGGGGCTCGCTCTCGTCGGGCTCAGATGCCGTGGGTTCCAGTCAGGGCCCCCGTGTTCGTTGGTGCTGTTAGGAGCTTGGAGGGTGCCTGTGGTTGTGCGTGTGCAGGTCCTCGGCGCGGAGCAAGGCCGATCCGCTCCACACCAGGGCTCGGACGTGCAGATGGCGTCCCGGCAGGCGAAGGGAGGATCAGGGTTGGCGCCTTCGGTTCCTCGGGCGCAACGCTGCTTCAGGCAGTGCTTAATGGGGAGGCTGAGAGATGGGTCCAGGGGCAGTGTGACACCACAGCAGGCGACGAGCAAGCAGACACCGGATCATCACGGACGGATGCCGATCGGCAGGGCTTCTGTGTTCGTTCCGCCCCCTCCTGGGTTGGCTGCGGCTCTCACTGTTGAGGCGGCCATTTTACCGCCGAGTGGGCCCCGGGGTTGTTGAACGGTTTCCCTTGGCCGTTTCAGCGTGAACCGGGACCCACTCGGTCGGTGGGTGCTGGGGAGGTTCCCCCACCGGTGGCTTCAATCCCGGGGAAAACCGGGGATGGTAACGAGGCTTTTGTGGAAAGGCGCATTGGGCCAGACGGGAAAACTCAGGAAGTCATTCCAGACGAGCCGGCTCCAGGCCACGCCCTCGAATTACCTTGTTTTCTAAGAGATGGGTTTAAATCTGAAAGGGGGGGGGATTTTTGTGAGGTGGTTTGAGGCTCCTTTGGGGGAGGTGGCAGGTGCGTCAATCTTTTTAATGATGTGTATTATGACTAAAGCACTTAGTTGAGCTGATAGTTTTATGTGTGACTTTATATTTTTCAGTATATCGGTGTCGTTCCTAGATCTGTGTGAACTAATTGTACCTCTGTCAACCTACTACCCTTACATGAGTTACACCTCCTCTGTGACCACACTACCAATGTTTAAGATAGGTTTGGCTTCCCGTTCTCATCTCACTTTATCTGTGTTCCCTCTACACTCCAATGTCCAGAACAAAAACGTATGGCAGGTGGTCTTTCAGCTTATACAGTCTCTTTAGGACTAATAACTTTTAAAAAAATGTTTTATTAATTTTAACAATGACACAAACCAAACTTGCAGCATATACAATAACGTTTCAATTATGCATTTCTTCGATCGTGTGCGCTGCTTCCCATATCCCACCCCCCGTTACGAGCCTATTTCTACTAATGTTCTATGCTGCATCTTGTGTTTCGAGGGTTCTGATAGGTCTTGCATTGACCCAAATAGTTCCACTATCAATTGTTTCCAGGCCATCAAGGTCTCAGCCTCCTCCTCCCCCCCCAACATTTCTAGCCTCTTGCCATACCATGGTTTCCGCCTCCGCCCACTGTTGTAGGTCTTTCCACCATACTTCCAAAAGTGGTTTGATGTCTTCCATCCCATAGCTATTCTCCTTTTTGCAAGCACATATGCCAGATCTTTCAATTTGCTTATGTGCCCAAATGTACGCGGCCTGGGGAAACCCCCAACAGACATTCCCATACTGTATCTACCACAATCTTGACACCCTTTTCCGCAAACATATGTTCAATCTCCCCCCAAATGCTCTCAATAATCGGGCATGACCAGAACAAATGCACCATGCCCGCATTCTCCTCATTGCATTTAGGGCATGCCTGCCGTCCTGCATTTTTGAACTTGGCTATTCTTTGGGGTGTCAGGTACGCCCTGTGCGTAACATACAGTTGTATCTGTTTGAGTCTAGCATTCCTCGACACCTTCTTGTGATACCCTTGCACTCGTTCCCACATCCTATCTTCCATCGGGGCTCCCACCTCGTTTTCCCAATCCAGTCTCAGCTGCGTCACCTCCTTTCCCACTTTAGTCATCAATATCTCATATATCCTAGATGTCTCATGGCCCCCCTCCGCTATATCATATATTACATCTATGATAGCGTCTGGTTCTCCTTCCAGTACCAGTTCAGGCCACGTTGTCTTGGTCTTCCGCACCAATCTGATACGTAATCTATTGGCCACTATGTAGCCCAGTTTCCACTCCCAACTCCTCAAAGTCTGTTATGATCCCATCCTGCCAAATATTCCCCATCGTAACTATCCCAACCTGCTCCCAGTGGTTCCTAATCAGCCTCCTTAACTGCTCTTCCCCAACTGCCAGCGCAACCAGTGGTACCTGTGGGGAGCACAGGTACGGGTTCTCCATCAATTGAGAAGCCCTGTGCCACATCTTCCACCCCAGTACCATCATCTCAGGGCGCCCTCCCATTACTGCTGGGGGAAACGACATAACCTCCTTCAGATAAAAGGGGCCGCAGTCCCGCCCGTACAATCTGGTTTCAGTGGTTAACTCTTCCGAGAGCCATTTAGCTACATATTGCAACTGACTTGCAACATAATACACTTCATAATTTTGTAATTTTATACCCCCTTCTTATGAAAATTCTGCAGCTTCCAGAGAGCTAATCTATTCCGTGTGCCGAGCCACAGGAAGTCCCAGCACATGCTGTCTAGTTTGAAGAACTTCTTTGGTATAAGATATGGAATACTCCCAAAATAGTGCAGGAGCCTGGGCAACACCACCATCTTTAGCATCGCACCGCGTCACATCATTGCCAAAGGCAGCCTTACCCAGAACTGCATGCGATTCTCAATTTTCTTGACAGCTACCTCTGTATTACACTTGTGCTCTTCTTCAACCGTGTGGTATATGTCTATGCCAAGGTAGCGGAATGTGCTGGCCGCCCATGGCACGTGCAACACGAGTAATTGCTCCGGGGGAATCCTTTTATACACCCCCAATGGGAACATGCTAGACATTTGAGGGTTCACCGCTCTACCAGACATGTCCGCATACCTTCCCATCACCTCCAAAATATATTGGAGGTTTTCCTCTGGATGTCGCAAGTACAGTAATATGTCATCTGCGTATAGGGTTATCAGATGTTGTTCACCTCCTGCAGGGATGCCTATCGTGTCATATTGTTGCCTTAAATAGATGGCTAGGGGTTCCAAGGCCAGTATATAAAGCATGGGGGACCATGGACAGCCCTGTCTTGTTCCTCTTTGAAGCTTCCATCTCTCAGATATCACCGACCCCGTTTTTACTCTGGCCAGCGGTTCGCTATGTAACATTTTAGCCCACTGCAAATATCCCGGACCCATCACATAACCAGCCGGGGATGCCAACAACCATGGCCATCTGACAGAGTCGAAGGCCTTTATTGCATCCAGCGAGACAATCGGAAATTCGTCCTCGCTTTCGTTACCATATTCAACGACTCTATGGAGTCTTCTGAGGTTGTTTGTTATATTCCTATTGGGGACATAACCCGTCTGATCCGGATGTATCAATTTGCCTATTACTCTGCGCAACCTGTTTGACAGAACGGCAGTTAGCTTTACTGTCTTGATTCAACATCGACAGGGGTCTAAAAGAACTGCAGCTATTCCCAGGTTTGTTAGGCTTAGGTAGCGGTATTATAATCGCTTCTCTGAGTGACTCTGGGAATCTGCCTAGCTCGTACGCCTCATTCAACTTGTCTAGCAGCGGGGGGGAGCACCTCATCCTTAAAGATTTTATAAAATTCACTTGGAAGACCATCTGCCCCGGGGTCTTACTTGTTGGCAACTGTCTCACTACCTCTCCTAATTCCTCCAGGGTGATCGGTGCATCCAGCTCCTCACTTTCCTCAGCACTAATCTGCGGCAGTCCAATATCCTCTAATGTTTCTGCTATCATTACCTGATTAACCTCTCCATCATCCCCATACAGCTGCCCGTAATAGTTTGCAAATTCCTGATTAACCTCCTCCTGGGTATCCACCACCCCTCCGTCTTCCCTTGTTATTGATCTGATCCGGGGTCTAGGGGTTTTGCTCTTGTATAACCATGCCAAGATCCGTCCCGGTTTATCTCCTCCTGCATGCTGTCTCTCTATTTTTTATAGTTAAGGTTACACAACCTCTCCCAGAGCCCCGCGCACTTTTGCTGCATTTCTAGTATCAGATCAGCGTTTTGGCCGGTACTGTCCCCTCCCTTCAATGTCCTTTCCAGTTCTCTCTCGGTACTCTGCAGGTCCGCCAGGATCCCACCCTGCAACCCCTTAGACTTCGCGATAGCCACCCCCCCCCTCATAACAACCTTAAAGGCCTCCCAAAATGTACCCGCTGACTCCACAATGCCCGTATTCGTCTCAAAGTAGCTAACAATATCTTCCCTCATATCCTCTCTAAAAAGGGGGTCTCTAAGCGCCTCTGCCCTGAGTCGGCACGTCGGAATTCTTGCTCTTGGGGGGGGGGGGGGGGCAACACTGCCATCCAAGGAGAAGGAGCGAGTGGTCAGAAAGGACTCTCGCTTTATATTCAACCTGCGTGATCTCCGTCGGTATGTCCAGAGTGCCAAAGACATGATCTAGCCTTGTGTGCAATTGCTGTGGGGCGGAGTAATGCGAATATTGCCTCTCATGAGGATGACACACCCTCCATGCATCTTCCAGCCCAAAGTCATGCAGCAGCGTATGTAGCGCTTTTGCTGACGGGGCAGGTCTATCCATCTTTCCATCTGATCTGTCTACCTTAGGGTTTAATCCACAATTAAAATCCCCTCCCCAAATCACAGCACTCCCAACACACATGCTAAGCTTGTTACACAGGGTTCTAAAGTAGGCCGCTGTGTTCTGGTTCGGGGCATACATATTGACAACACTTATTTCCCTATTTTCCACCAGTCCCCTCACTATCACATCCGTCCGTCTCCACCAGCGTCTTTAACAGCTGAAGCGGGACGTGTGGTGCCACCCAGGTGATCGCACCCCTACCGTAAGCCGAATATGGTGAGCCCACCACGGTAACCTTCCATTTCCTCTGTCATCTCCATCTTATCTCGCGTTGGGTGCATCTCTTGCAATAAGGCAATATCTATCTTCAGTCTTTGTAGATACAGCATGACCTTGTTTCTCTTAAGGTAACTGTTAAGTCCCCTGACATTCCAAGTAATTATTTTAAGCTCCCCCATGGCATGTCAAAGTCCCTCTCCTTCCCTCTCCTGTGGATTCCGGCTCCCGCCGCTTACTCAGTCTATGTAGGCTCGTACCCCAACTGAAACTTCCCCTAACTATAAAAAACAAACTCTCCCTCCTCCCCCCCTCCCCACCTTTCCCCAACAACATCCTCCACAACTGTTGCCCAGCTCCATCCCTGGATCTCAGGCACCCCCGCATCTAGCCCTTTCTGGCAAAGCCTGTACTCGTAGCTCAGCAGGGTAAAACCCCCCTAATGGCCGCCTTACTACTAGTTCTTGGGGGTAGGTTGCCTCCATCCTGTGGCTCCTGTTTATTCTGAATTTCCTACGCCTAGTGCTACCCAGTTCGTTAACACACTTAATTAGCTATATTCCAGTCCAACAGGGGTATAGAGTCCATAGGCTACCCCACGTAGTTCTAATGTTCAGAAGCCTCACATAAGGGCTCCTCCTCCCACTCATCCCCCGTGGTCTCGATACCTTCCATCACTCGTGTTTCTGCAGATCCTGCTCCTCATTCTGTTCCGGGCTGACCTGCAAGTCCAGCCATTTTGCCACTTCCTCTGGGGTGTCAAAAAAGAGTGCTCTGTTTTTGTGCAACACTTTTAGCTTTGCCGGATACAGGAGCATATCAGCCATGCGCAGCCTCCTTTTGACTGCCACATAGCTGTATCTCTGCCTTTGCACTAGCATAGGGTAGTCTGGATACGCCCTGATGTTGGCGGATGCTCTTTCTATCGTTCCCCCTTTACGAAAATACTCCAGGATCCTCTCCCTGTCTTTATAGTTCAAAGTTTTCGCAATTATTGCCCGCGGCGGGGCCCCTGGCCGTGGCTTTATCAGGGCCCAATGTGCACGTTCAACCGTGAACCCTTGTGAGAGCTTGTCTGCCCCCATCTCTTGCGAAATCATATTTTCGACATAGTCCGTGGGGTCCTGACCCTCTTCTCCTTCCGGCAGGCCGACCACACGGTTCTTGTGCCGTCTGGCCCTTCCTTCTGCTTCTTCCGCTCGGTTTTTGAGGTTAGCAACCTGCGTGCTTACATCCATGTTAGTCTTGACCACTCTCTCCAGGCCACTCGTCCTTTCCGCCAGTGCTCTGACATCCTGTCGCAGCAGGGTGACTTCGATCCCCATTGCATCAATTTTATTCTCCAAAGCTGTCCGTAACTCTGCCATAGCCGTCCCCCATTTGGCACTCAATTCTGTTATGGCGGCTAGGACCTGATGATTATCCCCTGGCGGGGTACCTTCCGTGGAAGCGGCCGCTTCACTCTGCGCCAGGGTCGATGGGGGTCCGCTGCGCCTTCGCGAAAGTCTCCATTGTGGATTGCTTGCTCTTGGTCCTCAATCCTTTAACTGACATTGTGTTAACTTTCCTGCACGTTTGGCTCCAGCCCCTTAACGTTATCGTGCCTCCACCAATTCAGTTAGGCGCTGGGATATCTCTTTCGGAGCATAACGATGTGTGGTGGCCTACGGGGTTGTGTTTCGAGTGGGCTATGTCCTCCCACGTATTTCTGTAGGCGATGTCTCCTAAGCCTGTTCCTGCAGGCCAATGGGCACGCCTTCTCTGCCGCCAACACTGTGCCTCGGGCTTCCGGAATATACAGCGTTGTGTTCGCCTAGGGGGATCTGCCCCGCAGCATCTGCATCCAGCCTACTCAATTCTGAGCCCTGGCATGTTCTACCATCTGACAACCTTCCTGACCCCTTCTTGGCTCCATCTTGTTACGGTTTGTGCAAAAGTTGTTTGGTCTTGGCTTTGCCCCTCCCCCGGAAATCTTGCAATCCTTCCTTCGCATGGAATGCAGTGACCTATTCAGTGGTTTGCACTAACCAGTGGTACACAAGGTTGTATTCCGAGTGGGCTGTGTCCTCCCTCGTCTCATTGCTGGCTACTGTAGTCCGTGCTCCAATGGCATGCTTTGTGAGGCCAGTGCATACACTCACATACTCCCACCTCAGCGATTTCGCTCTGGATGTCAGGGTGCCAGTTTGTTCAGGTGACTGTGTCGCTTTGCAGTGCTTCGCTATGGGCGCTGCGTGTGTTAACAGATCTCAGCCATTTTCAAAGCCCCCTACGTCGCGACAGGCCCTCATTGTGAAAGGGGCAGATATTCGGTGCGTTTCGCTTGCTTATATAGCTCCTTGTTTCATGTGACCCTCTGTTCTAGCAACGCCCTCAGCGGACAGCATATCACGCCATGTCCATGCACTGCAACAATAAGGCGCTTCCCATCACTCGAGCGTCCTTTGCACCCTGTGCAGCTCACCGCTGATGCTCTTAATCCGTTTACTTTGCGCTCGGGGCCCTGCTGCCCTTATTTACAGTCCGCTCGTGAGTCGTGGTCGGTGTCCTTTGTGGAGCTCGCCGCCACCCGCTATCATGTGTTTCAATGTTTGACATTTAGTATATTTATATTCAATGATGGCTCAGGATCGGGATCATGCAAACATCAGGCGCCCGTCTCATGTTACACGGCCACGTACTGTTTCCTACGGCCGTTTCGCACTTGTCGTGGTTCGAGCTTCTGCCCGCCATATGATGTCAGTTATTTCATGCACCTGGGCCACCGCTGTCCTTATTGCTGGGCGCTCGTGGTCCATGCTTTTTGCAGAACTCGCCTTTATGAGCTGGTGGAAGCCGCTCGAACATCCGATGCCCGCTCTTCCGTACGCGGCTACTGTTACCGCTCCTCCTCTACCGATCTCAAAGCGCTGCCACAATGTTTCAAAATAAAACACAGCTTCAGAGCAGCGTCGCGTGTCCATCGGCAGCCGGCTTCTTTTCATCTCCCACGCTGTTACTTGCAATCCGTTCTTCCCGGGTTGCAATTACAGTTCCTTTGTTGTCCGCCATCTTGCGACAAAGTATCCAAGCAGCAGCTTCCCCGAAGTTCTTTTTCAGCTCGAATACCAGGTGCAATACACTTGGGGTTCAGGACAGCTGCAGGGCATACGTTCAGACATCCATGCCTTTAAGTTATAGGATGCATATGCCGCTTTTCGGGCATGTTTCACAGGATCAATACTAGATCAACAGGAGCCGTATTCGAAGAAGCGTCCTACTCCGTGGCCATTTAGCCACGCCCCCCCCTCTTCTAGGGCTAATAACTTCAATCTCTTCGATCCTATCAGGTGAAAACATTGTTCCTCAAGTTCAGACACTTCTTGACCTCTTCTACTGTGAAAATGACATCGGAAGAGATGATTCTGGTAATGTCAAAGGCTCAATCTTCAGTTGCCTTGGGCCTTTTCTCCCCCTGTCGTTCTGCATCTTCCGATGCAACCTCAAACACTGGTGCCATCTTCATCACAAGGCACTCAACAGCTACTTCATATTTATTCAAGAGTCTTCAGCACATTCTAGGGACCATCAAGATCTTGGAGATAACCCAGTGGATAAAGTCTGTCAAGATGTTTCTTGAACACATACTTGGCATCATGTAGTTTCTTGACTTGCACGCCTGACCCTGAAGAGCGAAAATTTGAGTGCTAGCAGCTGTCTTCTCGAGGGGGACAAGACGATGCACTGCAACTAGAATTCATCAAGGAAGTCCCCTTTATTCTGTTTCCTACCAAATGGATTCAACATTACATATTGTATTTTGGAACCAAGTCCACTAGTTTGAGTGCCAGTTATTGCGGTGGCACACGCACAAGGGCAAGGTTCTTCCTACACCTCCAGCTCTTATCCACACCACCCGAAAAAGCGACAGCGAGACCATGATGTGGCTGGTGCAGAAGGGTGTACTTAAGCACCCTTCATCTGCATCTGGAAAGCATACTTGCTTTTATAGCAGCTTGCAGTTTGAGGGTATGGAAGGGCATAGCAAACTTTTCTAACTTGCCTCCATAAAAGAAAGACCAATTTCTAATTGGCTGTCCGGATGGCCTGCAGGCAGTCGTGTTGTAGCTGTGTTGACCGAGCAGCCTATTGATATGTGCCTTTATCTGATAAGCAGAGGAATCTAGCACAAACACATCAAATCTGTTCCTGAGGCCCAGGACAAAGTCTGCACACACTCTCCTTTGACAGCCTTCAACTCCTATCAGTCATGTATGGACGATTAACTAACTAAACCAGACTAATGGGCTGACCACAAAATCCTGGTGATCACGGCCAAACCGCCTCTTAAACGTTCCTCTTCCATGAGCCACAAAGTAGCGAGTGTAGACCTTCCAAAATGTTAAGGTTTTCCAGGATAGGTCTCAAGACTGCAGCAACCGGAAAGGTCGATCTGCATCCTCAATGCAAACAAAAACAAAAAAGAAATGGAAAACCAAGGACTTATTCCTCTTCTATGGGGTTTCCTCAGACCAGCAGAAAAATGTACTTGATTCAGCCCAATGAACACATGAAACTGGCAGGAAGCTGGATCTCCTTACCGCAAGGTCTGAATTGCTATCACACAGGATATTTGAACTGATTTGGTGGTGTGAAGTGCCTTTTGGCTTCCCCTTGCACCCAACCCACCTTCTTTCACTGTGGCCAAAATCTTTTTAACTGATTTTTATCCCTTGTAAGGGTGCAGCAGGAGGAGACTGACGCACGGTTGGCATGGTGATTGCTATAGACATTTATTAGCCAAATTAAAGAGAAAACCTATCTCTAAAACACTAAGGGTTCTGTCAGAATGTCAGTGTAAATCAATAGTCTACCGTTCTGCGTCCGAAACCCTACTTCTGTCCCGTACTCTTAAAAATAAACTAGAGCTAAAGTAGACCACATTGGTCCAGAGGAATGACTCCTTTCTTCAGAACTGGGGATACAAGTCCACATCCAGGTGTTAGCTTCTTCTTGGGGAAATTATTCCCTTCCCTGGGTCAAATATGTCCAACACAAGAGACAAAGTTCCAGCACTTCTCTACGTCTGACACACTGCTTATCTTTTAACACTGTTAGTCTTTTCTGCTTTGGTTACCAGGGGGAATGCCCCCTTCACCTGGATTCTCTCACTTAAGTTTCACAGTCCAACACTTTCAAGCCTTTCACTTTGAGGATCCCAGACCCAGTCTTCCCTGTCTCCAGGCTTGGACAGGCTTGGTTCACTCCCCTGCCAAATACTGCCATGAGGAAGATGATTTACACTTCTCTGGTGGGTGCAGGTCTCAGAACCGTATTTCGCCTCTGCTTTGATTTGGCAGGCCTGGTTCACTTTCCTGCCAGGTACTGCCACAAGGAAGATGATGTGTAGGGATCTTCTTTTGTGGGTGTGGGTCCCAGACCTGTTTTTCTCTTCTACATTGTCATTGGGTACTTGGAGCACTTTCGTCTCAAATACTGCCACAAGGACGTTAACTTATGGTGGTCTCTTGTTCCTGGGTCCCGACCCTTACCTGGTGGTCTGTGGCTTCAACCTACCACCACGCAGTGTTTTTTCCCCCTCAAATCTTCACAATTCTCTTTAGGTTCCCAGACTCTGTGCCTGTCCTTGCCTGCACTTTGGGGTTGTGTGTGTAACCTTGGCAACTTTTTTGGTACCCAAACCTTCCTTTCCCTTTTCCTAGGACTTGTGACCCTTGTGGTGTATGGATTAAGCCCCATTATCCCCCCCTGCATCGCAGCCGGTTCGGCCGTTGCCTGTAGGGATTCCTGCACACGACGGTGGCTCTTCTTGGGGACTCGAGTTGGCTGTCCGTTCCTCCTCTGGCATAGTCAGCTTCTCGCGTCTGGTGCTGTGACCTGTGACTACCGGCGCTGTAAGTATGTGGTGTCTAGCCTGTTCCTCTGGCATTTTGTATGATGGATGAATGCATCTCTGATTATGTGTGCTATCTAAGGAATCCCTGTTGGAATGTAGAAGGTGGGAGTGCTGGGGATTCCAGGGTTGACTGTTGGGGCCTTGGAGATGGAAACCAGAGCTAGAAGGCTGTCGAACCCCATCCCTCCCCTGTTACTTTCCTGCCTGAGGTCTAAGTGTATAAAGCCCTTTTCTTTTTGGTACTTGCATCACTCAGCGTTAGGCCAGTATGGCTCTTGGACCTGCGGTCCAGCTTCTTATGGAGCCTTTGCCTGGCTTCACGGTCAAAGGACCGACCGTCTGGTCCTGGAGAGCCGCCTTCTGCAACTCGCTGGCTTCTTCTGCTCTCTGGTCTCCACGGTTTCTGTGCTCCCACGTCTCACAGCTTCCATGCCTGCTGTTGCTGAAGGGCTGGCTTGACAACATAGTAAGCCCTCTTTAATTGTAATCTTAAGCGGACATGGAAGACTGTTCATTCAGGTTCTCAGCATTGCTCTTCCTTGTTCCACACGTCTTCCTCATCCCAGTATTGGTTAAGCAGGTCTCCCTGGGGTAGGTAGTCCCTGCTCTTCCTTGTCTCAGTAGTTAGGTTTTCATACTTGCATAAATACATAGAAGTAGTGGATAGGGAGTTTGGGGGGGGGGGGAATGGGATAGGAAGGTGTACAAGGTGTGGGTGGAGTGTTGTTGTATGGCATTCTCATTTAGATGTTCTCCTTTGTCCCCAGAATCGGAAGTCTCTCCTCATGAGATCCTCCCGCTGAGTACAACACCTAGGAGGACTATCGGGTAGCGGCCTCACCACCCTGGTCTCGTGGGAAGGCCCCCCCCCCCCTTGACCTCCCAGAGTAGTGATGACATCCCTGGATTCGTGTCACCCCTCTGGATTTACCCTTTGCGAACTTGACTGTTCTATTAACTCTATCGTATTTAGTGGATGATCTTCCCTTTCTTTAGAATAGATTCTTGCAAGTTCTATTTTATAGGGTATCAAAGCTATGAGTATCTTCCACTTTCGACTAAGCCAATCAAAAAAGCACTCTGAAAGACGCCAGCATCTCTTTGCCAGCTTGTCTGGACACCCCTTTGTTGGCCCTGAACCTTAATGCTCCTACGTCCCGTCCCCTTTCCTCCATACTTGTGGGGGCATTCCGTCCTTCGGGGCGGGACCGGAGCACATTTGTCAAAAAGCATCAAAAATTAAATTGTCCTTTTTATTTTCATGTGGGGCCACAGCACGTAGCCGTAACCCCGCCCTCCTGAGCTCTGCATCGCCCTTCAGTCCTTTTCTCCGTGCGGTCGGGGCTGGATGCACTAGCATCACTGGGAATTGTTTTTTATTCCCTTTGTCCTTCCTTCCTACTCCCGTTCCACGGTCATCTAGTCCTCCGTCTATGCCGTGTCTGGGATTCGTGTCCTGTACTTCATGCAAACGTAGTTTCGCGACGACTGATCACCGATCTTTGCTTGGAGTGTCACATGGCTGGAATTCGTGCTTCTATTGCGATTCCCTCTGTTCGTGCTCTCCAACGTCGTCTTCTTCGGTGGGAGGAAGCATTTCAGTGCATTCCTCCACCTCATCTCCAGCTTTTCAACGACGAAAAGAAGAAACGCCCGGTAAGTTCTTTACTTTTTAGGGTGCCTCGGCCAGGGGACTCCTTCCCGGGGTCTTCCAGGACTGGGAGGGGCTCGAGTAGCTCTGTCACCAGGGGTTCACCTGAGGTGCCCCACAAAGGGCCTAATAGGCGCACCAGAAGTATCTCCGAGGGATCCCGCAACGGACCGCCAAAACCGGACACTGTTCCGAGGTTCACTTTTGGGTGCTAAAGTTCAGCCCAATTCTTCTGTGCCTCTGGATACCGGGGTTCGTCCTGTGGTCTCCATTTCTAGAGCTTTCCACACTGAGTCACGGCTCGAGACCTCTCTTGAGAGAGCCATTCGTCCTGGGTTACAACCGGAGGTTCCTCTTCTTGGGGCTAAATCCAACACACAGAATGGAGGGATCCTCTTTGAGGGTCTTGTCAGTGAGGTACGTTCCTCGCCGTCCCACGCTCCCGATCGTGCTGGTACAGGTTCTGTTGAGGGGGCAAAGAGGGCGGTCACGGACCACAGGCCTTCCAGTACCAGCTCTGCCGAGGTTACTCCACTGGAGGCTAATTCTGGGGCAGTTCCTAAAATATCCAGTAAATATTCAAGACCTGCCAGCACTGGCTCGGCTGAGGATCCTTGTTTCAAGGCTAAAGTGTTACTTAAGTCCCGTCTCCCCTTAGGAGACAATGGCCTCATCTTCACATGTGACGTAGTTCTCCTCAGGTGTAGACAAAATGGCAGCCCACCCTCCATGGTCCACCGCGGCCATTTTGGATACCTCTTACACCTATGGTCATGACGTCTGGTGCTGGGAGAATTTCTTTTGGGGCTGTGCAGCATTTTCCATGCTATGTGGATGACAAAAAGCTGTTGCGCCCTTCATTCGACTGGCGTGCTTGGGCACCTCTGCCTCAAACAGTCTTCTCCCTCCTGGCTCCCCACCACTGATCTATGTCGATGCGGCCGGTGGTGGGCCCTTCTGACAACTATCCTCCTTACGTTCATGGGGGTATGGCCCTCATGAGCAGCCTTTGCCTGTTCCGGCGCCAAAACCTTTGTTTGAGGTTGCGTTTTTTGGGAAGTTTCAGATGCTCATGCACTCTGACCCCATGATGCCTTATTTCAAATGTCTTTTCACGGAAATATACCCTGAACCTCCTGTCCCACCTTCTGCCCTGGCTGTTCTAAGCCAATCTGAGGCTGTGGAAAGAGCTAGCCGATTTCCAGGAGTGTATTCCTGCGGATAGGCCAGACTATTTGAAAGCCGGTTTGTCGGACTCCAGTGTTGGCACACGATCTACTGGAAGCAGAGGCGTACCACGTAGATACCTTTGATCGAGGCCTTACCTTATGGTTGGGGTTGACCTCTACCACCAAGCGTGGCTTCACGCGACAAAGTTCTCAAAGGTAGTGCAAGAAAAAGTACTGAACCTTCATTTTGATGGCAAGGAATTGTTCTGTTCTTCTATAGACGAGGAACTTGCAAAGACTAAAGCGAGTACCCAAACCGCCAAATCTTTATCGGTCCTGGCAAAAGGTCCAGATGAGGCTTCCTTATAGACAGAGGTCAGGGTCCCAGACTTGGTCCTTCTCTGGATTCAGGTGTTTTCAGGATCGCCGTGCGCTCCGATCTGAAGCTCCGATTGGCGGGCCCAGCCGAAAACAAAAACGACAAGGTGGTCGGTTTTTCTCTCGGCCACCAGCCTCCTCTCCAGGGACAGGTAGTCTCCCTGCCGACAAATTATTTTTGTCGGTCCCACGAGATTCTGGTAGGAGCACGAATCCCGTCTCATCTGGAGGCGTGGCAGACCATCACCGATGACCGGTGGGTTTTGTTCATCGATCGAGCGGGGTTCCGCTTGCCCCTCCCCATCACTGGGTCTCCCACCCTCAAAACCGAGGTACGAAAACTTCTAGACCTCAGAACGGTGGAGCCTGTTCTCCTCAGGGAGCAGGGGAGGACTACTACTCCTGTCTGTTCTGTGCCCAAACCCAACCAGGCTGGTCTGCGCACTATCCCCGATCTTTCCAAGTTCAACCTTTCTCCCCAGGAGAAATTAAAGATGATTACGCCCTGCCAGATAAAGTCCTCAGCGTGGTGGACCTTCAGGATGCATGCATATTTTGATTTGGAACCTGCATCGAAACTATCGGTGGTTTTCTGTGGGAGCAGAAAACCTACAGTTTCGTGTACTCCTCTTTGGTCTCAGCTTAGCGAGGCGCACCCGCGACTCCTCAGAGGGCCCCCACAGCAGATCTGCCAAAACCGGATCTTCTGAGGTTCCCCGTTTTTCTTCTGTGGCTCTGGATACCAGGGTTCGCCCTGAAGCTTCCGCATCTGGAGCTAACCGCACCGTGTCTGGGCTTGAGGATTCTCTCGAGGTGGCTATACGTACCAGGGTTAAACCTGAGGTTCCCCTTCTTGGAGCCAGTACCGGCTCTGCCGAGGTTCCTTGTTTCAAGGCTAAGATGGCACACAAGGCCCCTGACTCCCCTGAGGAGACTATTGCCTCAATTGATCCTGTGACGCAGTTCGCCTCAGATGTGCACAAAATGGCGGCCCAACCTCCCCGGACCACGGTGGCCATTTTGAATACCTCCCTTACAGTGTAGTTTGTGTTTGCACGAACAATTTGGTGGCAATGTTTTACATCAGCAAACTGGGTGCCACCAAGTCTCATCTCCTTGTGGATCTTGCCATACGAATTTAGGACTGGGCCATCCAGCACAATGTTTGCTCCAGGCTGTACACATCCCGGGTCACATTAATGTGGCCTCAGATTCACGCAGTCGCCAGCCAATTACGAGTGGGAGATGAACAGCAATGTCCTCTACAACCTTCTCCAGATGTGGACCTCTTTGCAACTTCTTCAAACAAGAAACTTCCTCTTTATGCGTCAATGGACGGGCTCAGAGCGTCCCCCCTGGGGGACGCCCTCGATCCCATAGGGCAACATGAAAGCTTATGATTGCCTCTGATCCATTCGTCGCTCTGCAAGCTCAGGAGCCCATCAAACTGAACTCTCCTTTTCATAGCTCCTTGGTGGCCAGCCAGATTCTGGTTTTCGGAACTACAGCATCTGTAGGTACTCCGCCATACCCCCTCACCCCACCCCGCAAACCCATTCAGATTGCAGCAGATTCCAGACCTGCTTCACCAGATGTGGCACCTCTCCCCACAATCGTTCAGCTTGGTGGCCTGGTGCCCGAGTTCAGATCGTTAGCACAATTTGATCTGTCCGAAGACACTATGTATATTATCCAAGCGGCCAGGAAGCCTTCTATGGGGGCTCAGTACAGGAGCAAATGGCTCTGGTTTTGCCATGGGTGTTTAGCTAATCAGCTCGATCCCAGGCAAGCTTCGGTCGACACCGTTCTATCTTTTGTGTCTCATCTGGCTGCTTCTGGCATCCATGTTCTGTCAGACAAAATGTACTTATCCGTTATTGCGGCCTACCTGTCCACGGACAGCTGTTCATTTTCATTGACTGGTGGCGGGTCTTCATCTCGCCCCATCAGTGCGTACCCCTCATCCCAAATGGGATCTGAATGTGGTCCTCACTGCGTTATGCATAAGCCATTTCAACCCATGGCCACTACCGATCTTAAGTACCTCTCTTGGAAGGTTGCCTTTTGTTCGCAATAACATCGGCAAGGCGAGTTAGCGAGCTGCAAGCTCTTTCCGTGGAACATCCGTTCCTCACTTTCCACAAGGATAAGGTTGTGCTTCGCATGCATCCTTCCTTCCTGTCTAAGGTGGTTACTGATTTTTTTTTTTTTTTTTTTTCATTTGAACCAATCGTTCCCCTTACCTGCCTTCTTCCCTTGCCGGGCATCTGAGGCCGAGAGAGTTATTACATAACTTGGACGTCAGGCGAGCCCTGACGTTATCACTCAATAGAACGGGTGAACTCAGGCATTCCTTACAACTTTTTGTCACATTCAGAAACCCGAAAGGGAAACCAGCTTCCAAAGCCTCCATCTCCCGCTGGATTGCCTCATGTATTTCAGAGGCCTATAAGATTCATGGCCTTCAAGCACCGAAGGGCATCCATGCACAGTTAGTCTGTGGCAAGCGGGTGCTGTTGCCTTCCAAAAATATGTCCCTTGGGAGTCCATCGCCAAGGCGGCTACGTGGGCCTCCCCATTGGCTTTTTGTAAGTGCTACTGCTTAGACCAGATCTCCAGGGCTGATGCCCAATTTGGCCAGGCTGTTCTTCAGAACTTATTCCAGTAAATGGGTTTTTTATGCACCCGTAATAACCTATGGTGTGCGCTTGGGAGTCTCCCACAAGTATGCAGGAAAGCGGACGGGACGTGGGAGTATAACAAATTTACTCACCGTAGTGACTACCTTACTCTGAGTCCATGGTCCCCTTTCCTCCATACGCCCACCATCCCCTCTAAGTATCTCTATTATTGCTTAAATGGTCTCAGACCTGGCGATAGAAAAGTACTGATGGGCGGGGTGGAGCTCAGGAGGGCAGGGTTACGGCCACATGCTGTGGCCCCGTGTATAAATAAAAGGACCACAATCAAATGTTTGATGCTTTTTGACAAAAGTGCTCTGGTCCCGTCCTGAAGGACGGAATGTCTCCACAAATATGGAGGAAAGGGGACTATGGACTAGGAGTAAGGGGGTCACTAAGGTGAGTAACTGTTAGATTTATATGCCCTCCTAGTTCATGGTCCATTGTGCTCTTATGCGCCAGCATGTACAAAAACCTTTCTGGTGCCAGTTCTGTTACAAGAATGAGTTTCTTTCAGGTTTGGCGTTCTGCACCACTTTTCTTGCATGCATGTCTAGTTGAATGCAGATGTTGCTACAGTTAATCAATGTGTTTGCTGGAAATAGGATTGCTAAAGGGAGCAGGCAACATTGCAGAATCCTCTGACAGGTTAGTTGGAGTTTGTTTCCTCTGAACAAGGCAGGCTTCAGTTTCAACTTGAGAAATGCGGTCTCTGTAATAAATGACTGCACGAGTTGTCCCTTAACAGCTACACCTCCAGCAATGTTGCATTTGACCGGGTAATACTCCATGTGTGCCCACTTTCACCACAGCTCTGGTTTTTGAACCATTAGCATAATTGCTAAGATAACTCAACAAGCACCCTTATTCCCCTGCAGTTTACTTGAAGTCATCTTAAAAAAGTTAAATTGTACGCTGGCAACTTCTCTGAGCAGCTTTGCGTGCAAAGCTTGTTAGGTAAGAATTAGTGCAGTCCAGCTGGTTTGGAACTACACAAGACTTATCTCTTGGTATAAGATAACCCACTTTTTAATATAGGCCTGTACTACACAAGTTGGTAGTGTGACTGAACAGCCAGGCTTATCTTAAGAAGGGTAATGTGAGCTGTGCAGTGAAATCAGTAAATACAGGTATCCAAGTAAACACTTGCACACTTAAAGTTATAATATACATATTTATATATATATACACAGATATTTAAAGCATTCTTTAAAAAGTAGCAACTGATAGTGACATTAATCCCAAGTTGGGATTCAATTAAAGTGAAAAATAAAGCAGGTGGGTCATTTTTCATGTTATATATTTTACAGCATCATGGGTGACGTCATAGGAGGTCAGAAATAACTTATTTTGTGTCATCTTTGCAGTATTGAGTTATAAAGGAGGAAAGGATTATGGTTAGATCAGAGCATGCTGGTATTCTACAAAAACAGTTATTCTCCAAGAGGGATGCAGGCAGTCTTTTATCCCAGCAATAGTGTTAAACAATTAAAACCTTTAAGGGAACAATCACTGCCAAAGCCAATAAGTCCAGAAGGGGGCCTTTACGGAGCCAGGACAGCCAATGGGCAAAGTCAAAGTTCTGACGCTCTCTTATTAGAAAATGTTCCTAAATAGTCAGTAGTTCAAATAGAAAATCTCAGCAACTCAACAGTCGCCGCCTTGAAGCACAAGCTGAAAGACCAGTTTAAGTAAGTTGAGGCCAACCTGGAGTAGTGTTAAAAAGCACTCCCCCAGGTAGGAAGCGCCCCAAATGGCAAAAGTATGATATACCCCAAAACCCACAGTACCTGTGAACTGAAGAATTTGTTCCAGATGGATGCCTTCTGATTGCAGTACAGCAGACCCTTGTTCCGGACCTTGGTCGTGGTGACGAAAGGGAGAACGTCTGGCAGGCTCCTGCGGCAGCACTCGAGAGAGTGTGACACGGCAGCAATAGATTTTCCTCGATTTCAGTGGTTTTGGCGCCTTTTTCGCAGCACCAAAGAACAAAAAGCTCTGGTTAGAAGTTCCTTGGTCCTGGACTCTGGTGAGGGGACTCTGGATGCAGATTCCCTGCTTCTGTAGGGTCATCTGGAGCCCAACAAAGGTTTGGCCGGATTCGCACTTCGGAAGACAATGCATACCCTGGGTATTGAGATTCTGCCGCTTTGGAAAGTCACAGCAAGTCGAGTGTTGTGACAAAATAGTTTGTCTAGAGCAGGGGTCTGCAACGTTTGGCTTCCAAGATGTTTTGGACTACAACTCCCGTCATCCCTAACCAGCAGAGTCAATAGCCAGATAGCATAGGAGTTGTAGTACGAAACATCTGGAGAACCAAAGGTTGCAGACCACTGGTCTAGAGGCTAGTTGGTCCCACCAGTCTAAGGATGGAAGTCGTCCGTACGGGTGTACAGGAGAGCGGGAAATTCACTGACGGGCCCATAGGTCAGTGCTCACCCTCTACTACTTGTAAGACAGGATAGCTGCACCATGTGAGGGATGGGGGTGCAGGATTAACTTACTCCAACACGACTCAATAATGAGGACTCAGTAGTTTGGCAAAGGGAAGTCTGTTTAATGACAAGTACATCAAACGGGGAAACAAATGGAATCGGCATCGTTGCGATCACCTGTCTCGCTCCAACTTCCACAAACTTCAGTGGAACAGCAATTCTTATAGGCAATATTCGTCATAATTGACGTCTAATTCTACAAAACTCGTCATGCAATATAATTGGTTTGGAAAGGTAACTTAAGTATAGGTGCTGTATCTGTATATGATAATAGAGCATGCAGATTGGATAATTATCGGGTTGGCATCTACGCCCCTCCCTCTACATCACACGTGATAGACGTCACTGCAAGTATGACGTCTTATTGGTTCTACGATATATAGGACCCCAGATAACTTGGTCCATTGTGATTGGGCAGGTTACACCACTAGACATAAATGTCCCCACTTTTAATTGGCAGCATGCAGAATGGACACCCAGGTGCCTGGTGTCCCAAGTTTCACCTTGCCTCCCTTCCATCAATCAGTATCTTGGGCTATGTGTCTATTAGTTGGCTGGGTATGGCCTCGAAACTGTAGCCTTTTATCAGGAAAAGTTATGGCATCCTCGGGTTCTGGGTGACATCAGGCGGTGGTACCTCCTCGCGCCTGGCTGATCACGTGCTAGTTCACCATGAATCTGCTTCAGTTTCCAGATTTTAGTGTACTTCTGTTTCGGCCTCGCCACCTGCATGGGCCCCCCTTATCTTGACCTTCATGGGGCAGGCTGGTATGCTCTGAAGTCTGAGTCTCGTTAGCGAACGCTCTGCTCCCCTTCTCTGGATGACCTCGATTTCCTAGACATGAGCCACTCTGAGTTTCGATTCCGCACCTGCTCTTGCCTCTGGCTGGGTTACGAAACTTGGCCTGTCAGGCCTCTGGCAGCCTGGGTACATTTCTGCTTTTACAAAATGGAGTCTCACTTGTATAATGTGTCTTATTGAGGTAGATATATGGTTGGCGCTTGCCGCTCTAATCTTCTACTAAGCACTGCAAGCAGTATCGTTTTCTTTAGCTTCTTGCGTTCCAAGCCTATTTACACACGTTTAACTGGTCGGTTGCTTCCATCTTGTCTCGTAGCAATGTTTCCTCACGTTTTAACATCGTCTCTTCTCTGTGTACATTACATTTATTTTCGTAGCTACTCGCACTGGCGTGCTATCTTCGATGGCTGTTTTCGTTCATTCGCGAGTCTGTTCAGGCCCTTGTCTCATTTCCACTGGCCTTCCATTAAGGCTCTTTGGGTCTCTTCGTGGACCGTCTGTATGTACTCTTCGTTTCGTATCAGCGGCTGGTACGGCTATCTGATAGGGTACCGTGCTGCCCAGGGTTGTCTGGTTATGGGCGCTTCAACAGCAATGGATCTTCTGATGTACACTGGGCAGAGCCCCAGTGCAGCTCTTTGTTGGTTCATTTGTTCCTCATACGTCACATACCTTGGTTAGTACTCTTCTGGTACCTCGAAATGAGGGGCAGAGGTGCAGGCCATGTCTGGGACCTCCTCTACACGGGTCTTCCCGGTTTATACAAAAATGGGGTCCGCACAGCTGCAGGGCTTCAACGGGCACTTTATGGTCCAGGAGGGTGCTGTTGGCACCACGTTGTCTTCGTCGGATGTTGTCCGCCAGTGGTCGACTCTCCCTCTATTTCCAAAAGCCTTACTTTTTATGCAATTTCCCATTCATTCACAGCCCTCCGCTGTCGATCAGCCAATAGGGACTGGTTTCACTCTGGCACATCCAGAAACAAAGGACAGGGAAGCTTTGGGACCCTCCCTCACTTCCTGCCTTTCCAGACACACTGGAGCCTGGGTGCGCTTCAGGGCTGAAGCCCGTCAAAGGTAAAACACACAAAGGACTCAAACCCGATTCAAACACAGTTAAAGTCCAGAAGAAACTAACTGACAAAAAGGGGCCATTTTGGGAAAATGGTCACCCTTGCGTGCTGTACTGCAGTTGATGTATCAGCCTGCAGATACATATCGCCAGGTAGTAAACCAGAAACCACTGCCACCAGCCAATCAAGTTAGTGTAACAGAATGTTACATGAAGAATGGGTTAAAAGAGTTAATATATAATCTCCCAGCACTCCACATAGGTTGGTGTGGGCTGGACCAACAAAGGAAAAGTTAAGACAGGGGCCATCTTACTATTCTTGGGAACAGTAGTTCACCCAAGAAAATGTAAATGAACAATGTACAAAGGACTTCAGTGGCACTGCATGCAAAAAGGTGCTGTCGCAATGCAAAACGCAGATGACTGTGGAGTTTACCAGACTCCATAAAACGGTAAAACACAGAAAATCGTAGTCTGGGAAAACAAATGAGGGAGTGAGAGAAAAAGTCCCACTCAGGAGTTAAAATTAAAAAGCTTTGAGTCCAGCAAAAGAGCTGGGGATTTCTAAGGTTAAAGGGAATTGGCACAGAAATGAACCTTCTCCCTTACAGCTTACCACAAACTGCACCGCTGCTCTAGAGGTATAGAGTGGCATTTCAGGATGAAGGCCAGATAGAGTCAATTGGATCTAATGCATTGGAACTCATGTCTTGATACACTAGAAAATGCCTTGACACGTGTTTCGACCACCGGTCGTTTTCAAGGCTGTAAGGATGTATCTTGATAGTACAATAAAGGCCTTTTGGATATAGCGGGCGGGAGGGATTGAGCCCCTATACAAGACCAGGTGATAGTTGGCATTTGGAGTCTGAATTTCTAATATACTAAGCTACTGGACCAATTGGCACATCTTATATTTATTTCAAGATTTGTACTATCAAGATCCTTGCAGCCTTGAAAACGACCGGTGGTCGAAACACATGTCGGCTGTTTATAATTCGAGAAATGAAATACATATATTTTTGTGAATCATCACAGAAATTGATCTCTTGGAGTGACGTTTTTTGCATTTATTAATATGACGTGACATTGTACCTGTATCAAGAAAGGCTATAGACTATTTGTGTGGTGTGAGAGCGAGATATCTTCCCAAACCATAATCTCTTGGGGACAGAAGGGGTCACTGTCCACATATTGATAGTCATTTACTTTAGGGCCTAATCAGCAAGGATTTAATAATTTCATCTTTGTCTTCAGAGTTGTAGATACTCCAGCTTGTATCTCGTGGACGGAGCGTTTTTATCATTCCACCATGTCTCAGAGCTCCCAGGAGAATGAGATCCGTAATCCAGATATTTTGCAGTGTCTTTGGGAATACTTGGAGCAGCAGTGAGTATCCTTTGTTGATTCTGTGTTTCTTTGGTAACCCTACCTGGCACTACATGGAATGCATGTATGAGATTTGGGTAATCTAGCTCTATCTTTATCTGATGTAACGCTCAGGAAAGAGTTCATGCCTAACAGTGTATTGGTATTTATATGAGAACATGGATCTTGCTATGCTTTTATTTGAGGGTATACTTCAACAATTCATTAATGAACAGATCCCTTTTTTATTAACTGGCATATCTGGACAAGAAAGTCAAGGTTAGTCTTTCTTCCCATTTTACAGTGCACCTGCCCCTCCCCAAATCTGTACTGATTGAAGCATTGCAGTTTCAAGGGTGAGACCCCAAATAAATGGTAAGGTACATATTGGCCACCACCGCATTCTCCCACAGGTCAGGTGACTGCTGTCCTAGTGGATAAGTACTTAAGTCATGAAGTGTAGGTGGGCTGCAAAATGACACCTTTGTTTTTGGACATAGGCTTTAATATCAGAGGACAGTACAAGCAGTTTTCCGTAGTCTTTTCAGAAACATTAAGAAACCAGAGGAATCCATGATTGAAGAGTCAAAGTAGAAGAGGAGGTACTAGAGAAAAAGGGGGGCAAGACTGGGAGGTGCCGGTCTGCGCAAAATTAAGTGTTAAGGTGAGAAGGGAAAATGGTGAAGGGGCAAGTGCTAAGGGGAGGCCATAGGGCAAGTGCCAGGGAAGGGTGGGGCTGGGCTGGGCTGGGCTGGGCAGGGCAGGGGAGGGGTGGGGCTGGGGCCCTGTACTACTCGGAGAAACCCAGGCAGCTTGTCACTGTGGCAGAAGGTGTTTTAGCAGGGGAGAGTGATGGAGGAGGTATAAAAGGAGGGTCTTGAGGAGCATCCGACACTTAAGGCGATCCGCCTCAAGCCTGAGGGGCAGGGAGACCATTCCAGGGGGAGTCTCCTGTGGAGGAGAGACATATTTCTTTAACAACTTACTTTATTGATTTTCATAATAAACATTCTACTTCCCCATCCTGCTATTATTGCCCACCCCCCTACAAGCAGCTCGTTGGCATTGTACACAAGGTAGTTCTGTGACAGTACATATGTTAGAGAGTCCATTATCGTCACATTCTGTGTCTATTATGGCAGCACAACATCATCCTCTGGGTCTGTTAGGGTTCCAGGTTTTTTGCATAAATTCTGGTTCCTAGTGTGTGCCCAGCTAATTACATATCGTTCGAATACCTCACTGCTTTATCCCCTGCGTGGTCTTTCCTCCTCGTGACTTGAGTCACGCCTATGATGAGTCTTCCCCATCTGAGGACGAGTTTTGTTTCAAGGCTGAGTAGTATTGTCTGAAGGGGGCCCAGTAGTCGATAGGTTGGCTACTGGCTGGGAGTGACATAGCGTAACGGGTTTCTCTTTGTTCACATGTGTTCATGAATTGCAGCTATCTCGCAAACCCAAGTGCAGTAAGTTTCCTCCACATTTTATCTAGGAGATATCTGGCAGTCACACTGGCCACCCCAAACAACTTTTTCTCTCCACTGGGGTCTCGGCCAATTAATGCTAGGAGCCATAACTTGAGTGTATAGATTCATTTTGACTGTAACATCCCCGACATGGCTTCCTCAATTCTTCCTAAAAAGGGCCTCAACTGTACGCATGCCCATGCCACATTGCTCACGGCATCTCCTACACGTGGAGAGTGTCTCAGGTTAGATTCTATTCAACTTAGCTGGGGAATAGTACGCTTGATGTAGAAATGTGTAATGTATCGACCTAAACCGGCTATTTAGGGATGGGTAACGTGTCTGCATGCCAATGGAGTTCCAGTGCTCATTGCTTAATGTTACCCCCAGTGTTTCCTGCCAGGGTTTCCTGCGCCTGTGCACCCCCACTACCTTCTTTCTTCTAATTTTATATTGGCTTGACACTAGTGGGGGTCGGGCGCTTGAGGAAATTCAGTCCATTTTAGTCTCAGTACCGCCATAGTCCTATTAATACATGAGCACCCCTCGTTTGTAAGGTTTCCATTTTTATGAACTGCACGTCATTCACCAAGTCACCCAGTCCCTGTCTCCTCAGTTTCTTAAAATGGTATTGGAAAGGTCTCTCGTGTGAGTGGGATCCCGTGTATATTGTACATTGGAAGGTCAGGTGAGTATGGGGGCTCGGCTCTGGTAAGCCGACCGATCTGTTCCCTTGCTTTACATATCACTGCAGTGGGCTGAACCTCGGTCTGTGGCTGACCGGCACAGGCGCCCCAGAGCAATCCCAGTATGTTATTTGGGCTTGCCACCTTTTTTGCTAGGAGAGACCTCTAACCCCCACTCTTGGCTTAGAGAAGTCTCTGATCCGCAAAGAGTTGGAGCTAGCAGACCGAAGGGATTTAGCAGGGAACTATTTATGGAGAGAGCGTGGGAAGTAGCGGGGGTCCCAGACCCAAGAAGGTTTTGTGAATGATGCAAAGGGTCTTGAATTTGATCCTAGGAGCAACCGGGAGCCAGTGGAGAGACATTAGGGCGAGAGAAATGCAATCACTGGACTTGAGGCCAAGTCTTGCAGTCCTTTTTTGGATTAGTTGAAAAGGACGAAGGGAGGAAGAAGGAAGATTGAGGAAGAGGCTGTTCCAGTAGTCGAGCCTAGAGAGGACCAGAGCTCTGGAGACATTGAGTTACTGGGGGGAAGGTGAGGAAAAGGGGAATACCTCTGATGTGGTGCAGCTGATCGCTGTCCTTCTTGGCAAGGACCACGATGTGATGAGAGAAGGTGAGGGAGGAATCAAAGAGGACACCAATGTTTCTTGCCTCCCGAGAGGGTGAGGGGAGGGGACCCATGGGGGGCAGCCAGAGGGAGAGAGGGAAGGTGGTGGGAGCTGGGGTCCCAATAAAAAGGATCTCGGTCTTGAATGGGTGGATGACAACGAACTGAGTCGGCAATACCCACCGCGGTTGCCCTGTGAACACTCCAGACATTTCTTTGAGCAACTGCACCGACATCTGCACTCATTGCATCTTGTCTCTAGTGTGCTGACAGGGAGAGGTGGGATTCCACTGGCCATTTAAAGGCAGAATAAATGTCTGCAAAGCAAATACCCACTGGTTTGGTACAGCTGCCACATTACACTTAACTGAAATTTCTTTACAAGGTCTCTCCATGTTTAATTGATCACCTTTCATTAGGAGCATCACTATAAGGTCATGGGAATGCAACCCACTCTTGCAGCCGCCACCATTGGACCTGTGCTCACTCCATGCCGTGACTTTGAGTCAAGTTTCTTTTTACTGCTGACAGCGATTTAGTTGTAATATTCAGTTGTGATGTGTTTTCTTAAAGATGGGCTAGTTTGGTAATTTTCTGCATTTTCCATGTTTCCAAGCCCTTCTACCATGCACATGTTTTTAGGATGGACTTTATTTCCTTTGCAAATGTCAGTTCGCTTTCCAGTTTTACATCCTTTCTTATGCTTTTTACATTTCTTGGGTCTTGAGGGTGGAGCTTTATGTAGCCATGTCTTGGCTTATTCCTTATTCTTGGAGGGTTCCAACATAGAATAAAGTCCTTAAGAAGGTTGCCAATTGAGCGAGCCGCTGAAACGTCTAACCAGAAGCAGGGATTGAAATACCCTTCTGCTCAAAACTGGGGCAAATAGCACCCCATGTCCATAGAATTGTAGACGACCCTGTTTTAACTAACGTTTTGTTGGGGTTCATAGTGGTCTTCACAGCACATGGTGGTCTTCATGTTTGGTTAGACTGTAGAGATAAAAAATATTGTTGCTAGATCCATATGCATCCAATTTTCCTTATGTTCACACATCAAAAATTATTCATGCAAGAAAGTGTAAGCAATGATTTAAAAATTGTTCTAAAATTGCATCATTAATGGCGCAAAAATCAGAACCATTAATACAGTTAAATATTGGTGTCCGTGCATTGTCCCGAGAGATTATTTAGCATTGAATGCACTTAAAAATTATGGAACAATATTCCTTAAAGTCGTTGGGTACAATTATGTAACCAGTATTTAGTTTAACCCCCAAGTACTCAACAGTAGGGCTCCCTCCTGTATAGCTATTTATATTCTAGTAAGTTCTGTACTAAGGAACCATGAAGTCATTTTAGAAAATGTCTGACAGCAGTTGACCATTGGCGGTCTCTGAGAAACGAGAACCAGAGTGGTTTTCTCTCCCTTTATCCCACCGACAAATCAACACACCATATAGCAGGCAACAAGTGCCTATATAGTTGTAGATCCATGGCTGAGAGTAATACCCCCACTACATCGAACAAATAATCACGGAACTACTGAGAGGGCCTTACCTCTTTAACCTGACGGGGACTGATGCACCACAATCGGAAGGCGTCTCAGGAGAAGATGTAAAACTCAGGAAATGCTTTAGAACAGAGTCACACAGACACTTTCTGCGAGAATACCTTAAATCAAATATAATGCTGGCAGATCTAGTTGTACGAAACAACCAGTTTTGTGTCTGGACGATTTAGAATACCGCACAAACTTCAGCCATATTGCAATAAAATTTAGCAGAGATCTCATGTTCTTACAACAGCCTTAAAAGACCTGTGATAAAATTCAAAGGGATCTGGATATGGAAGAGTTTTGCGAGAATACAGCACTTGTCAAAGTAAGAGATAAACGATGGGTGATAAATACAGAAATTGACCAATTTAAAGCCTCTGCAGTAAACAAAAAATCTAAACTTTCAAAGGACATATAAATTCAAACTTGAGGCTATGTTCCCCTACCTGGCAGAAAACAACTTGGAGGATAGGATAGCAGATGGAGGTCAACCACAGTAATAAGCTCCCAGATCTTGCAAAAGGTGGGTTACATTTTCAGGGTCCTATAGCTCACTTGCCAGTAGAATACCTGTGGGAGTATAGCAAGTACAGGCACACCACCAAACAGGGCTTTCTTTAGGCCGAGTGAGCCAATGGGGGCAACAAACTGAATCATATTGGAACCAGGGTCTTGGGATGTACCGACCACGCAGGTGACGCACAAGGTGGTAGATGCAAACCTGCAACTCCCACCGTTCAATCTATTGGCTGTCACAATCATACGCAGCACTAGCAAAAGGGCTCATTTGTCCCAACCAATTGTTTCTAGCTGAGTCAGAAATACAGAACTTTTTTTTTTGGACAAATTTGATTGAAGGGATTCTTTCAGAATCAAGAGAGCACAGTAGACATGGAAGATACAGTTCTACGTCAAAAATTGAGTCTTAGCCCCACGGAGAACCAGATGCCAAAAGAGGTGGTCACTTTTGAAGCATGCGTCCTGAAGGAAATGAAAAGCAAAAAACTAAATGTGAGACACAGCCTGACAGAGCGGCAAGCACTAAAAAAGTTGAGCTCTAATTCAGAGCTCATAACAAAAGCTGCATACAAAGGAGGAGGCATATTGGTCCAAACAACGGACCAGTATTTAGACATGGTTATGGAGCAATGAGAAAATTAGCAACCTTTAGACACAGATCCAACAATGGCCATTAGACAAATTCTGGAAATTGTTAGTCTTCAACAAAAATTTGTTTCAAAACATTTCAGAGGGGAGAACACTGCTTTTTTTATGCAATCCCAAGATGCATAAAAACCACCGGGCCGCCCCTTTGTGTCAGGTTGCAGATCCATATTAGAATAGTTGAACAAGTTTATAGACTACTTTCTTAAACCGATAATTGCTCAGTCAGATCTTTGTGACACTATGACCACGATCGGCTGCTTTGAGAAATAACCCTTTAACCCCCAAGTGGAATTGCTTGTGACCATGGCTATCACAGCGTTGTACACAAGCATTCTACAGCAGCAAGCGTTGGAATGTGTTTGGAACCAACTCGTGCACAGTGATCTACAACAAAGGGTACCCATAGAATTCATCATGGATCTTCACATAGCCTTGACCAAAAAAGTCTTCAAGTTTGAGAGCAAGTTTTACCAACGGGTCTGCGGGACCGCAACGGGAGCGACATTTGCTCCAAGCTTAGCCATAATTTACATGGCAAGCCTCGAAGGGATGTAAATCTTCTCGGCAAACCATCCCTAGGCCCGGAACATTCGTAAATGGGAAGATAGCTCAGGGACAACGTGCTCGCCTTGTAAACAAGACGACACGGGGCACCGCAGGTTCGATCCCCGGATCTGCGCTTAGAAACCTCTGGGTATTAAGCACGTTATAACCTATCATATCATATCATGGAAAAGATTAATTGATGTCATCTTCATTTGGAAAAGGAGTTCCGACCTACTGGAAGAATTCTGGTACTGGGTCAGTGAATGTTACCCACATATAAAATTCACAATAAGCTCGAACAAACGCAAGATCCACTTCCTAATGACAAACTAAAATGCACTTTGTTAAAAAATGATGCCCTGCTTTAATACAAAAGTTACCATCCCATGCACCGCAAACAAAATCTCCTGTTAAGGCAATACCTGAGGATTCCCCAGAACTGCACCTCTCAATTATTTTTATGCACAACTTGACTGTCATACTCAAGCATGTGGATACCCGTAAAAACATTTAAACCAATCCAGGAAAAGTTTATCACCCCCCCCGCCCCCCTGCCCTCGAGAAACACTCCATACCTAAAAGATAGACCACCAATGCAGGAACAGAAAATGACATGTGTAACTACATATTGTCACAACACTTCCCAATTCAGGGGCCTTATTAAACAATTCTGGCCATTGATCAGACTAGCACTCCCATGAGAACCCCTGCCAAGGATGGCATTGAAGAGGTGCACAATTTCTGAGGAAATCTGCTAAAACTACTTTGTGGAACCTCAGACGAACGGGGCATCAACTGTGCGGTTCCTGCCGTTCACAAGCAAAATTACATTCTTTACTGCACACAGCAAAGTGTGGGAAATAAAGCAGTTTTCTAACTGTAAAACACTGAACGTAATTTATTGCATCCAGTGCCTGTGTGGCAAGAAATACATCGGCCAGACAAGACCAGTCCATAAGGGAATTGGGGAACACCACTCAAAAATAAGGTGCAGAACCCAAACCACTCCATTGGTGACTCACTACATAGCATACCAACATACACCGATGACCTGGTCTGGTGGGTTGTAAATGCAGTAAAAAAACTCTCCAAACAGCGTGTGGGCAATCCAACATAAAGAATTGTGGTTGATCCAGAAGCTGGGATTTCACATTAGAAGGCTCAATGAGGATCTCCCATTTATCCGGTGAATGACCCACCATAGACACGTGAACAATCCATAATGGCCCAGGGAACTACCAATTATAGACATTATTGTGATACCTTCAGACAGATTTTCTTTGTTCTGGATCCAATCAAACAGTGCCTGGCACTGCAGGTGGTGATTTATTTTTAAATTAAATGGTGAAAAACTTACTGATGCGTTCAGGCACCATATAAATGATAAGTCCATCATGCAGATAGATGGGCTTTAGGCTTAATTTGGGTTGGTAAACCGCACTCAACATGGACAGCATTGCATCCCTCCAGCAGCCTAGCCCAATGCATTGTGCAGTTCAAGCCTGAGGACCGCGCTAGAATCTTAGCAATGCTGAGATGAATCTGCCACAAGCTAGCACATGCACAGTTGATCGATTTGCTGCCAGAGTAGCGACTAACCTCTGACACGATGCCGGGCAACGCCGCCGAACACAGACCAGCATACAAGAAGTGAGTAATCGCAAAGTGAAAATGCCGGTATTGTTACAATCTCTCGCCAAAAGGCAGCTATGAGACTGACATTCCTATATATCTATTCTCATATCGGCCATGATCACAAGCGCATACCAATACAAGATAAATCGGTCCCGACCCAGCAAAGAAGTGAGGCAGCCAAACTGAAGAGGTCAGTCCAACTTGGCAGATGTTGCCAGCACAGCTGACATTTAGTGCCACACTTGAACAAAATGTTTCAACCGACAAATATACTTTGAATGGATTGTGTCCTCCCATGTATTCCTCATCTTAGATATCTTGTCTCCCAACTCTGCTTCTTCGGAAAAACAAATTTCACCAGAGGGCACTGTGCTCGAAGCCGCAGAGCTGTAATCCCTCGAGGGCCGCCGTCGTCATCCGCAGTACAAAGGGCTCGAACCACGCCCATTAGCTCAGTTCTGTTTTTCCGAGCACTGCTTTGTGTCACAACGGCGCAACAGTTTTTCTTCAACAAAATGTCATCGACTCCAACCACACCCAAGACGGGTTTAAAAAAAGTCTAAAGTGTGGAAGAAAAATGTCGATTACCGATCCCAATCATAATTGCCTTTGATGTCTGAGCCTGACAATCTGGTATACGAATGTGGTTCCTGTCAGGCTATGTCCAATAAGGCTCTTAAGGAACGGAAAGGTAGGCTGGCGGTGGGGGGAGGAAGTTTTCGAAAAGACCGATTTGGGAGGGTCGAGCGGAAAGTCTCGACACAGGTCGAGGAGATCAAGGTCTAAAAGTCGCTCAAAGAAATCCTCCTTCGTCCAAAAGATCGAAGAAGCGACATAGGTCTTCCTCTTCCTCCTCGTCTGACAGAAGGGTCATAGCCTACCCTTCCAAGCACGATTCCTTAGAAAAATGGGAGGCTTTTAGGGTTTCAATGCAAAAAAATGCGGTCCAGACCCCCTCGAAAAAGCTTTGTGAAGATCATGCCCTTGCCCACTCCAAGTGACGGAGGGAGATCAAAGACAGGCACGCGAGATCCACCAAAAAGTCGAGGGTGTCATTGGGGGAATGTTCTCCGACAGCTTGCCTAAAAAAAAAAAGTGAAACCACCAATGCATAAATCAGGGGTGATGGCCGACCAAAATGGCGTCCACGTCGCAGTCTAATCTCGACTCGACGCAACCTTCGACCGCGTCGAAGCTGCCACCGAAGTTGGCGTCGATACCTTCCGCAACGGTGTCGAGGCCTCCCTCACCGACGTCTAAGCCTCCATGGACGCCTTCGACGCCTTGATCGAGGCATTCCTTAATTCCGATGCCTTTGTCTAAAAACATTGATGCTTGGTGCCAGAAAGTCTTCTCTTCGGGCAGCATGGCCCTTAAATCTTCAAATGTAACTTGCACTTTTGCAAGATTTACATACACTCTGTGGGACTGTATGACATCAGCGGCTGAATACATCCCGTCGGGTGAGGAACAGGATGTTTCCTGGCGATGGTGAAAGATGGAACGGAGGCTATGGAGGAATGCCTCCAGTCAGGATTGGACACTGCTGATGGTGTAAGCAGGTCCATGGCATCTAGCACGGTCCTACACAGATTTGCATGGCTGAGGAAATCTGGCTTTGCACCTGATGTGCTGTCCAGATGACTCTATATGCCTTTTGACAGCTTGAGGCTGTTCTGCAGCAAGGCGGACGAGAGCTTCGATAAGCTGCAGACCTCAAAAGCGGCAGCTAAATCCCTCCGTGCCGCTATAAAACAGCCTCGGCTACACTCCTACGCAGGTTCATCTTCCTGGAGGAGCCGCCCCTTTCATTTCTACTCTTTTGGAAGGAGGGGACAGGCCAGTCAGAGGCCAACAGAGAAAACCCCCTTGTGGTGGAAGAGGGAAAGGTGCTAGATCAGCCCCAGCAGCGGCTACCTCCTCCTCAGCTGCTTCTGCAGCCGCTGCAAAGCCACTCTGTGGTCTTCACCCACAAGACCCCGCTGGGAGGCAGGATCACTCGGTATCTGAACGAATGGAGGGGCATTACGTCAGATGCCTGGGCGCTAGAGATTGACCCCTGGTTAATGCCTTCCTTTTCAACAAAGCCCTCAAGATCATCCACCAGGAGCCGATTCTGTCAAAATTCCAGGCCCGCTTCTTGTGCAGGAGATTTCAACCCTGCTAGAGAAAGGTGCAATAGAACATGTAACTGTAGCGGAGAGAAACAAGGTTTGGTACTCCCCGTATTTTCTCATTCCCAAAAAGGACAGAGGATTGAGACCCATCTTGGACAAATTCCTCAGCAAGGATAAGTTCAAGATGGTGACCCTTTCTCAGATCCTTCAGGTTCTTCAGCTTCAGGACTGACTGGCTGGTTTTGTTGGACCTTCAGGATGCTTACTTTCATGTGCCAATCCATCTGAAGCACAGAAAGTACCTGAGGTTCGCGGTTGGCGGTTCTCATGATCAGTTTCGGGTTCTGCCATTTGGGCTGACCTTCGCTCGGAGGGTTTTCACCAAGCTGATGGCTGGAGTGGCAGCGAGTCAAGAGTGGGGGGATTCACGTCTACCCTTACCTGGACGATTGGCTAATCAGGACAAGTTCACCCGAACGAGCCCAGGAACATTTGACCATGACCTGCCACTTCTTACAGACTGGGCTTCTCCCTGAATTACAAGAAGTCGCAAATGATTCCACGCCAAAGACTCCAATTCATTGGAGCAATCCTGGATACTTCCTATGGGAAAGGCTCGCCTCCCTAGGAGAGAGCTCATCACATTCTGCAGATGGTAAAGTTTCAGAATGCCCAAAATATGCCGGCTTTTGATTTTCTGAGGTTGCTGGGGCTCATGGCATCCTGCATTTCTCTGGTGCCAGAGGCCAGATTGAGAATGAGCTCCCTTCAGTGGGCCCTCGGGACTCAATGGTCCCAATTTTCGGGGGAGATGTCAGATCCTTCTACAAGTCCCGGCCAGAGTGGCTCAAGATCTTCTATGGTGGTCTTGCAAGGAAAATATCCTCAAGGGAGAACCTTTTTGGCAGCAACCATGGCCGGAGAGAACGGTAGTGACGGACGCCTCACTCACGGGGTGGGGAGCCCTCACCAACAAACTGACGATCAGCGATCGTTGGTCTCCATCGGAGTCCAAACTACACATCAAGCTTTTGGAGCTGACGGTAATCAGACTAGCGCTGAAGGACTTTCTGCCCTCTGTACGGGGTAAGAATGTCCTGATAATGACGGACAACACAGTGGCCATGTACTACCTCAACAAAAGAGGAGGCGTAGGATCACGTCCACTGTGCAGAGATGCAATGCAGCTCTGGTTCTGGGCAATGCAAGAAGGAATCTCTCTATCAGCAGTTCACCTAGTCGGAGAGCAAAACACGGCGGCGGACGCTCTGTGCAGGCAAAGCAGTGTCCCATGAGTGGGAACTAGCTCGGGAAGTCCAAGAGATCTTCACCCTTTGGGTAACCCCTCAAGTGGATCTGTTCGCGACCGGTGCAAACTATATTGCTCAAGGGAATTTCCCCCAAGAGGAGCGCTAGGGGACGTGTTTGTGGTGGACTGGGTATTTCCACTCCTATATGCATTTCCTCCAGTCCCCGTGATTCCTCATGTAATCAGGTTGCGAAAGTTCGGGAACCATGATCCTAATTGCCCCAGATTGGTTCCAGGAGGACATGGTACCCGGACCTTCTGGTCATGTCCATCTGCCCTCCAATATGTCTTCCACAACGAGAGGATCGTCTCTCGCAAGAGGAAGGTTGGGTTCTCCATCCCGAAGTGAAGACACTCGGCCTTCACGTATGGTTTCTGAGAGGCGGAGATCTAAAGTTTGGGACCTTCCGGATGACTTAATGGAGATTTTACAAGGCCACCAACAAAATCCTTGTGTTGTTGGAACAAGTTAATTATCTGGTGCAGGGATAAGAATGTGGATCCATTCTCATGTAGTACTCCTACAGTACTTTCTTTCCTTTTACACTTAGACAATTTGGGGCTCCAAGTTTGCACTATTGAAGGATACTTGGCAGCGCTATCTATCTTCAAGCCCTCCTCGGAAGAAGTTTCTTAATTTAAAATGCCTTTTAGTTACCGACTTTCTAAAAGGTCTGACAAATGTGTACCTTCCAACGCCTTTTCAGGTTCCCATCTGGGATTTAAATTTAGTTTTAAAGTTTCTAATTTGTGCCCTTTTGAGCCTTTACATTCTTAACCGTTAAGGCTCCTCACTTTGAAAATAAATTTACTAGTGGCTATGATATCAGCCCGCAGGGTGAGTGGATTGCACGCACTTTTGTAAGCCTCCTCACACCATTTTCCATAGGGACAAGGTCATTCTAAAGGTCAAATAATCCTTCTTACCTAAAATAGTGTCTGATTTCCACCTGTCACAGAAGATTACCTTACATTCACACTTTTGTGAAGCATTACTGCTTGGACTCTACATCATATCAAGGAGGCCTCTTTGCAAAAGTCGTCCTTCATTCAGTCCATGATTGAAATTTCTGGTACTCCCTCCTCCAAATTCTTACTGCTTTGGGAGCCTATCTAAGATGAGGAATACGTGGGAGGACACAATCCATTCGAAGAAAAAGTTACTTGCCAACTGTAACGTTCTTTCGACTGGATGTTGCTCCCATGTATTCCTCATAGACCCTCCCAACCTACCCCTCTGTACAGTATACACCAGTTGTACTCCAACTTCCTTAAGAGCCAAAGGACTTTCAAAGCCTGATCAACTGATGCGACCATTAACACTGTAAAAACAGAACTGAGCTAACGGGCGCGGCTTGAGCCCGTTATACTGCGGATGACGTTGACGCTCGACGGCGGCTCTCGAGGGACTACAACTCTGCGTCTTCAAGCACAGCACCCTTTGGTGAAAAAAAATTTCCGAAGCAGCAGAGCTGGGAGAAAAGATATCTGAGATGAGGAATACGTGGGAGCAACATCCAGTTGAAAGAACGTTACAGTTGGTAAGTACGTTGTTCTTTTTGATAGATGACTGTGCTCGGACATGGCAAATTATAGTCACACAAAACCTGACAACCTGAAGTGGAGCTGAGGATTGACAAAGCGCTTCTGAATAAAATAACCCTCTGTGGGTAAGACGAACCAATTTCTCTGCCGCTATCCCCCCATCCCCGCTCCCCCATATCTGTTTTAAACCAAAATCCATTTCAATGATAGGTTATTTATAACACGCTTAACACCCAGAGGTTTCTAAGCCCGGACCCGGAGATCAAACCTCTGTTGCTCCGTGTCGTCTTGCTTTCAATGTGAGCACGTTGCCGCTGAGCTATCCTCCTGAGAATATAGTCCCACATTTAAACCGTGTGCTTTTATTTGGGGCCAGCATTAAGCACAACAGGCACACAAGACGAAGATCTGTGGGAGTATTGGGCACGAAAATAAGGCGCAAGGTCAGTCGATTGTGATTAGGTCACATTCAGAGATGGTGACAGCAGCTGACCCTTTTAGTTTCTTTTTCACCATGATAGTTCATTTATGGTGCAAAACTGGTTTTCACGGAGGACCGAAAGTGCCCTTTAAGCGGCATACAGTGGGTCGTACTACTACTGTGTGGTGTGGCATGCGGATAGGCGATTGCAGGGCATGAGCAAGGGGGTGAAGCAAGGAAAGTGAAAAGGAAATGGAAAGAGTCCTGGTCATGAAGAGGGGGGACCTCCAAAGAATAAGTACTATGATGAGGAAGAACAGAACTCCCCGTGTGTCTCACTCTGTTTTTCTTTCTTTCCCCATTGCCACTATTTTTGTCTTTCTATTGCTTCGCTTCTTCTCTAATTATATAATATATTTATATTTCTGAGGCTTGTGGAATCTGCTTAGATCACATGCTATGCATAGGCCGACATCTAGTGGAAGTTGCAGAGTATTACAGTTCGAGTTTTCCAAACTCGAAAAGGGACGTCGACAGGGCGTGCCAGTAATACTATGCCTACTGACGTCACTGTACCCATGGTCCTTCACGCATCGAGGTCCCTCCAGATTGTTCCATCATCACGGACGCCTATCGCAGAGTTCTATTCGGCTAACGCCATTTGCTTATGAAAAATGTAAACTAGTTGCTCTTCCTGTCCTTTTCTGCTCCGACTTAGACTACTTCATTGACGTGGTGAAAAGCAAGACTGTCAGATAATTCCAGACTCTGGACCCTTTCGGCCTTGGAAGACTACACCGGGCTTAGGCCCCAACAGTAGGGAGAGTGGGGGGTGGTCATTGTAGAATGCATTTTCTCTCTTCTTTCCCTTTCTCGCATGGCTGCCATTCCCCATAAACATGAAGAAAAATGTTTGTCCCACGTGCAGTAAAATATTTCTGTGGATAGACGAGCACCGGGTATGCAACTTGTGGTTAGCGCGTCACCACGACAAGGGGCATTGTCGAGCCTGCAAGCTCTTAAACCAAAACCTTTTAGAGACCGAAGAACTAAACGATGGGCCCATCACGCCATGGACGTGGAGGGAGCCTCCATTGATGGCAGTGTTGCGGTCTTTACAGACAGCGAGGGCGACAGGGAAGTGCAGGCCCCTGACCCCAAGAGACAGGCCGGCTGCTCTGTTAAGGGGACGACACCCGGCGGCGAAAGCACTAACATTACCCCGCCACTAAACACACATGCTCGGGCAAGGAATAGAGACAGTCGAACAAACGCCCAAACACTGCGTCAAGGGGAGGTCTACAATCCCTGTATTCTGGGCACTCGAGGTCCCGATCGCCCCATGACAGGCCCCGTAAGTCTAGAGACAAAGAAAACGCTGTCCCTAAAACATCGACCGAATGTCGGCAGACAAGCCTGCGGTCCCCTCCAGTGCTGAAAGGTGACATCCTACGTCGAAACGGCTGTAGCCTAAAAAAAGCACTATTTTATCCCACCTAGTAAAAAAAGCACGTCCCTGAGAGCCTGCTAAAGTCCAAGCACTCCAAGAAACACTCCTCCAAGAGCCCCAATCGTAATAAGTCTAAGGACAAGTTTACCCCTACTATTGGGGAGAAACACTCTGTCCCACAAGAGGAAGGTTCATTGGCAGAAGCTTTAAAGAACAAGGGCCAGCTTCAGCCTCCGGCCCAGTTGACATTCCAGGGCCATCCTACACCCCTAGGGAAAGACTCTACCCCTCAGTACCTTGGTGTCATTCCCAGTTCAGCCACATAGACTCTCGGAAGACATAGTCATGACTTGAATGACCTTAATGGCCACTTTCTTAGAGGAAAAAAAAACGGTATACCAGAACTTTCAAGTTACACCTCCTACAGCTTAGGCTTCCAGTTCCCAGCCCCCAGCTAAAAAAGCTTGGCCTGATACTCTACCTGTGTTAAGTACAGTCCAACCAGTACAAGGTGATCTGTATGATGTTCATGCAGACACTGATAATAATGAAAACTACCAACAGTCTGATGAGGATACCCTGGCCTCGCCAATTCAGCAGGACTTACCAGTGGGCGATTCGCAGGTGGACAATCAGCCTCTCCATAATGACACGTTAATTAAGGCAGCTTAGCACTTTGGTATCCAAACACAATAAACTCAGCTAGACAAATACTTTGTTGGAGATATTTTGGGGGACAAGAAAGCTGCCACCCAATTCATCCCTATTTTACAATCTGTCGAAAGAAGGATTCAACCTTCCCTAGAGACAACAAACCAGACACGGGCAGTAAACTTGTGGGTCGAGAAACTTCCGCCCAGCGCCGTCTGACCTGCTCTACTGGCAGTCCCAGTGTACCCCTATCTGGATGACTGGCTGATCACCAGGGAGTCACCCCCCCTTTGCAAACAAAACACGCAAAGTACCATAAACCTTCTCTTCCAATTGGGCTTCTCAATAAACGAGAAAAAGTCAAGCCTTGTGCCAAACGGAACAAAACAGTTCCTAGGAGCTGTCTTACACACAGAAGCAGGATTGGCCTTTCCATCCATGGAAACGTGCTATGGCAAATACCTCCGCATCAAGCCGGTAGCCGGATAAGCGTATGCAAAGCTATGCGTTTACTAGGCATGATGGCGTTGTGCATATACCTGGTACCACACGCACGTCTGAGACCCATGCAGGATTGGTTAGCGAAACGATGGTCTCAGGCAAGCGGTCAGTGGGACGATCTAGTGTTAGTTTCGCCAACACTAGTACAAAATCTAGGTTGGTGGACAAAGGAAAACCTGTTGAAGGGAAAACCCTTTCACGACCCGGAAGCACAGGCGATTGATACAACCGAAGCATCACTCTCCCAGGGCGGTGGGTGGGGGTGTGGATACATTACCTTCACCATACAGCTCATGGTTCATGGACTTGCATCACTGCACAAAACCACATCAACCTGCTGGAACTCCTAGCAGTATTCAAAGCGCTTCAAGCATTCCGAGCGCAGCTAACAAACCAGTCAGTTCAAATCCTAACAGAAAGCACCACTGCAATGTTCTATGTAAACAAGCAGGGGGGGCACACACTCTCCAAGTCTGTTCAGGCTGGCACAGAAAATATTGAGATGGGAACTCTGGGGGATGTTCCTATCCTCCCAACACGTCCGGGGGTACTCAACAATCTAGAAGACTCTCTGAGCAGAGATCCCCTACCAGAGGAACATGAGTGGCAACTAAACTCAAGTGTTGTAGACCACATCGTCTCTGTGGGGTTAACCCACGCTAGACTTGTTCGCTACAAGAGAAAACGAGCAATGGCCAGACTTGGCGTCCAGGTTCCCTCAATCAGGCTCCAAGGAGAACGTCCTATGTATGAACAGGTCACCCCCAGACTCCTTTTAATGAGCAGGGTAGTGAACAAGATTCACAGAGAACAGATGATGCTCATCCTAGTTGCTCCCATGTGGGCAAGGCAGCCATGGTATCCACATCTGCGCAAACTGGCTCTGTGCGATTCCATCAAACTCCCGTGCCAGACGAATCTGTTGACCCAACACGGGGGGAATAACAGTATATCCTTAACCACTCAAACTTGGCAGAAAGGCCCCTGAAAGTTCGGACACCTTAATCTAACACAATGGTGTATGGATAGCCTCAGGGAGGCTCGTACACCAAAAGGAATGTACTCCTTCACACATTCTAAATTATTTGCTCCACTTGTTAGACTCGGGGTTAGTATTCAACTCCATAAAGGTCCACCTTGCGGCTTTACCAGTGTACACCACCTCTCAGAGAAAGGTATTGTGGTGGAAACTTCCAGTCATTAAGGCATTCATGGAGGGGGGTAAAGAGACTCCCATCCTCCAATTTCAAACCCACCGCCAGGCTGGGATCTCAATGTAGTACTTGCAAAGCTCATGGGACCCCCATTCGAGCCTATGCATAAGTCAAGTCTTAAACACCTGACATACAAGACTGCCTTCTTAGTGGCTATTACTTCCATAAGCAGGGAAGTGAATTGCAAGCATCGTCAGTGCAGGTCCCTTTCTTTGTCATATGCAAGGACAAATTGGTTTTACGTACACATCCTAGTTTTTCGCCTGAGTTAATTTCCAAATTCCACATGAACCAATCCATTGAGCTACCGGCCTTCTTTCAGAATCCAACTAGCTCAGCTGAGGTAAAACTCCACACACTGGATGCGAGGAGGGCGTTCCTTTACTATGTAAACAAGACCAGACCGCTTAGAAAAACAGACCAACTGTTTGTCTCCGTAGCACCAGGCAGAGAAGGAGACTGCATTTCCAAAAATGCCCTCTCCAGATGGATAGTCTGATGCATCCAACTATGCTATTCATTATGAAACAAAACGCCTTTCACACCAAGAGCTCACTCCACAAGGAGCACAGGAGCTACTCTGGCATTTATCGCAAATGTTCCCTTAGACAGCATTTACAAAGCAGCTGCATGGAGCGCAATACACACTTTTACTCAGCACTACTGCATTGACACTCATTCCAGAGCAGATGCATAGATGGGACAAGCGGTTCTAAAAATCTATTTGCCGCTGATCCTTCTCACAACCCATCACCTTCTCCTAACACTGCTTGCTAATCTATGCGTAGCATGTGATCTGAGCAGATTCCACAAGCCTCAGAAGGGATACATTACTCACCGTAATCTTATTTCTGATGCTTGAATCTGCTTAGATTCACATGCGCCCACCCTTCCTCTCCTGAGAGAAGGTGCATAGATGTTATATGAGCTTCTCTGATATTTATCTTCTTGGATACACCTGTACTCGCGCTACACTTCATTTCATGCTGCCACATGACGGAAACAAAACAATCTGAGGGACCTCGATGCATGATGGACCATGGGTACAGTGGATGTCACACTAGGGCTAGTATTACTGGCACACCCTTTCGACGTTCCTTTTCGAGTTTGGAAAACAACCTCCGCAGATTCCACTAGATGTCGGCCTATGCATAGCATGTGAATCCAAGCAGATACAAGCATCAGAAATACCATTACGGAGAGTAATGTATCCGATATAATTGTTCTTTTATAACATGCTTAATACCGGAGACCAGTTTCTAAGCGCAAGACCGGGATTCAAACCTGTGTTTCTATGCGTGGTCTTGTTTCTAAGACCAACACGTTGCCCTGAGCTATCCTTCAGGCCTTTGTCTCTATCTCTCTGCTACTATTTGTCGCTCTTTGTCTTTCTTTCTCTCCCATATTCCTCTCTCCCATTATTACCAGTTTTCTTTCTCTCCCCTCATCCCTATGGTAAGATTTCTGTCTCTCTATCCCTTTTCTTCTCTCTACCACCTGCTAACTCTCTCGTATGTCTTTCTTCATCTCGATATTCCCTCTCATTCACTTCTCCTTAACGCTCCCTATCTGTCATCCTGATCTGTATCTCACTCCCAAACTATCTCCACTCTCACATTATTGCCTTTTCGCTCTTCTCTCATACACATTGCTATGCCGAAGGGGGCAGGGAGCATTTAGCTTGAAGGGCCAGGGTGCGACTCTGCCACCCTCTGTAAGATACACTGTTAGCTGGTCTGATAGCACAGCGGGTAGAGAGTTCGCTTTGACATCTGTGCAGAGCCTCTGACACAGGTTCGAATCCCGGCAGGGCCAAACGCAGCTTTTCAGCCTTCTGAGGTCGATAAATGAGCACCACACACCGTGGGCAACAAAAAGCAGCGCTCAGATACCTGAGGGTTCGTAGCGATATATTAATGCAAAATTATTATGATTATTATAAGGGTTTGCTCGCACCGGCATGTCTGTGCCACCTTTCACCCCCCCGCCCCCATTTTCGAATGGATTGTGTCCTCCAACGTATTGCTCATCTTTGACATGTAATGTCCAGCTTCCAATGCTTTGGAAAAGAATTTAGGCAGAGGGCGCTGTGTCGATGGCGTCTAGTCGATGTCCCTCGAAGGCGTCGCGTCGAGGGTGACTTCATCAGAGGGAATATATAGCACGAGCGGCACCCGTTGGCCTCAGTTCCGTTTTTTCACAAACATCGTTTTCTTCGCCTCATAACTGTGACGTTTGTTTCTCGAGTGATAATGTCTTCATCTACACCATCGACACCCAAGTCCGGTTTATGGATCGAAGGTGTCCCTAACCGACCTGCATCGAATCTGCCGATGGTGCCTCGGGGAGGACCATGATACTACAGTTTGTTCCAAGTGCCAGTTAATGATGGGGAAAAGCCTTGAGGGAATGGGAAGCTTAAGGTAGGAAAAATACTGGAGTCCCGTAAGCCCTGACCTACTAAGCCTTTGACTGATGAGTCGAGAGGCGCCTCTCCTCGGAGGAAGGCCAAGCTAGGTCAAGGAGTGGTTTCCGCCACTCGTCCTTGTCGAAGAGGAGGCACTGCAGGTAGCCTTCGTCTACTTTTTCGTCTGACTGTTCCCCCAAAATGGCCGCATGCCCTTCGAAAAAGTCAACACCAGCTGAATGGGAAGATTTCAGAGTGGAAATGTGAAAAATATTTGAGAAACAAAGCTGTGCTCTGACCAAACCTTCTAAGGAAGCCAGAAAGGAGAGGTCTCGACATAAAACTTGCGTGCCCTCGAGCATGGGTAAAAGGCATGATCCGGTTCGAGAGCCCTTGAGGCCCTGTCTGAAAAATCGAAGGATCATTCGAGATATGGGGAGAGGTCGAGGACGTTGACTCCTTAGAGACATTCCATGCCGTTGTTGCCGATGACGCCCATCAAGCGCAATTTTGCCAGCTAAGTCATTAGAGCAAAGCGGCCTTCCAAAAAAGGTCACTGTCTAAGAAGACTTCGACTTCGACAATGTCGAAGCCTCTGGGTTCAAAACCAGAAAAATATATGGTGATCTCCTGAAGGACTTTTTCAAGTCTCTCACTTCTATTTTTGAAGAGAGAGAGCATTCAGTTGCCCCTTTTGGGCTTCAATACGGTACACCTAATGTACCGGAATGCCTCATTTCAGAGGAAAGCGGAATCTCAGCATCTAGAAGAATGGCAAGAAATTACTTCGGATGCTTGGGCCCTGGAAACAGTAGCCCACGGCTACTTCCTTCCTTTTATAAAGAAGCCTCCGAACAATCCACCATGGAAATTCTTTGAGGATTCCGGATCCGCTCCTCGTGCAGAACATTTTAACCCTGCTACGTAAAGGCGCTATATAACCGGTGCCTGTAGCAGAGAGGAACAAGAGTAGGTATTCCCCATATTTTTTGATCCCCCAAAAAGGATGGAGGTCTGAGACCCATCTTGGACTTAAGATACTTGAACAAGTTCCTCAGGAAGACCAGTTCAAGATTATCACACGTTCCTAAATCCTTCAGGCCCTCCAACTCCAGGATTGGTTGGTGTCATTGGACCTTCAGGATGCTTATTTTCATGTGCCAATCCATCTCAAGCACACAAAATATCGGAGGTTCGCAGTTGGCGCCTCGCACTATCAATTTCGAGTTCTCATTCGGGCTGACCTCTTCCCCAAGGGTTTTCACCAAACTGATGGCGGTGGTGGCAGCGAGTCTCAGGAGAGAGGGGAAATTACATCTAGCCCTACGTGGATGATTGGATGATCAGGGCGTTCTCCCTAACAAATCCTGGATCATCTCAACGTTGCCTGACCCTCTCTTCACAGACTGGGCTTCTCCCTCAATTACAAGAACACCGTCTCAAAAGCTCCAATACATCGGAGCTGTACTACATACATCCATGGGAAAGAGCTCGCCACCCGATGAGGGCTCAAGACATTCTTCAGATGATTACTGTCAGGGTTGTACACCGGTACCTGGCGCAGGAGTGGATGTACCAACTACCCCCACACTGGTCTTGATACCTGCAAGACGAAGCTTACGCAGGCCTTCGCGACCAGGGCAGGGAAAGAGGGTTAGGGTCTCGTTGATTGGATAGGTTGGGGGGTTGTGGGAAAACCGGGAAAAGGAATAGGGCGAGGTAATGGGTAGGTAGGGGGAGATTGGGTGAGGCTCAACTGCTGCACACCTTCATCTTCATAACACACCAAATGGTAATTCCTGCAGTGCCTACAGGCTGGGCCAAACAGTACGCTTTCTGAATTATGAATCACATAAACAAACAATTGACCCCTTTGAGCAGTTCAATTGGCAGTGGGCAACCACTGTCAGTTAGTCTAGCATGCAACACTTAGCTTGGGTCCATTGACCGGTCCAAGTGCTCGGTCCTTGATAAGCTGTCAGTCTCTGCTGCGTCTCAAAAACGGTGTAGACTGGTCACGTCTTCCGCTACAAAGAAAGAATGTGTTATTCTTGGTCACACATACACACGGTCATTCACTCCATGCCGCATTCATACTTTCTTCCCAGGCTTAATGATACGGCTCCCCACGGACTATGCCGTTCGCCGTACTTGTCTTTTTAGCAAAACAAGTCGTCAGTATAAATGCCAGCGCGACCTTCGCCACGTGTGGCTTGGGGCGCTGGTATTCTCCTTTTTACAATGCCAATGTTGCGTTCCTCATATCTGCATGACACGCGCTGCTAAACACTTTTTATCCCCAGGACTAGTACTTATCTCGTATGCCGGCGCAGGGGCGAGCGATATGGACTGGGAGACTGTGCCCCCTGCGCTTCCCAAAACTCCCTCTACGGGCTTTCTCAGGACTGGGTGTTGCGCGGCTTCGATCCCCTGGGTATGCGTCCCCAACTTATCTGAGTAAAGGCGAGGGGCCGGAATCTCAATCAGGCGGGGCGGGGCCCCTCGCACGAGTTTTCTTGCGGAGCTCGGTGTCTCACGTCCTTCTCCCCGGCGATCTCGAGCACTAGCCCCGTGCTGATGTTTTCGCGCATGCGCGTTGTAGCGTACCACGCCCGATCCCCGATTGGCTGTCTGCGCGAGCCATGCTGGGTAGTGTAGTCTCGATGCACTTGCAGTGCCTGCAGCCTACAGGGAGGACAAAGCAGTCTCCTGTATGGCAGCACCCTTCCCCATCCTACCTGAACACAACACGTGGCCCATAGTGCAGGGCACATACCAGCTTCTTCACCTTAGGTTTCGCTGCATGCTTTTTGCGTGCCACCCCAGGTCTGCCCCTGACATCACTCCCCCCCTCCCCACGGAAGGCCGGTGGAGGCCGGGGTTTATCTGGGAAGTTGCGATGGAAAGTGCGCAGCAGTCTTTGGGCATGTATATGAGCGGGTGGCTCCCAGGAGCGGTCTTCAGGTCCATACCCGACCCAATCTACCAGATACAAAACCTGTCCTGCCCAATCCCGTTTAGAGTTTAGGATTGCTTGGACCTCATATTCGGGTTCTCCTTGTACTAAGATGGGTGGTGGTTTCTGGGTCTTGGTGGTCTTGGGGGCTGGCTTCAATAATGAGGTATGGAACGTTGGATGTATTCTCATTTGAGGGGGCAATTTCAAACGCACGGCTACTGGATTGATGATTTGTTCTATAGGGAATGGGCCCAGATATCGTGGTTGTAATTTACGTGGTCCATGTAAAGTTATATTTCGAGTGGAGAGCCAAACCATGTCTCCCACTTGATATTGAGGGCAGGCTCGACGATGTTTGTCAGCATACTTTTTGTAGGTGGTCTTGGATTGTACAAGATTATCCTGCGCCTCTTTCCACACTTGTTCCATGCAATTCCTCCGTCCTGTTATGGTTGGAAGGGTCGGCTCGGATTCTGCCAATGCAACAGGGAGTACCCTGGGATGGTAGCCATAAAGGCAGTAAAAGGGTGATTGCTTTGTGGAATTATGGTTTGCGTTGTTATACGCTAGCTCCGCCAACCACACATGTTGCAACCAAGTTGCTTCCCGACTGGCAATAAAGCAGCGTAGGTACTGTTCTAGCCCCTGATTGACTCTCTGTTTGGCCGTCTGTTTCCGGATGATAGCCCGATGTCAGGCCCACATCCATTCCTATGATTTTGCAGAAGTCACGCCAGAAGCGAGAGGTGAATTGTGGTCCCCTATCCGTTATTATGTGGGAGGGCAGTCCATGGAGGCGTACTATATGCTGAAGAAATAGCTCTGCGACTTGACCTGCGGTTGGTACTCCCATACAAGGGATAAAGTGTGCCATTTTAGAAAACGTATCAACAACCACCATGATGGAGGTAAACCCCTGGACTGCAGGTAGATCTACTATGAGATCCATAGTGATGGAGCGCCAGGGTGCAGAAGGTGTTGGTAATGGGCACAAAAACCCTGCTGGTTTACTGTGGTCGGATTTATTACGTGCACACGTATCGCAGTCACTCACATACTGTTGTACGTCTCACCGCCAAGTAGGCCACCAGAAATACCGTGATACCAGTTCTTGGGTCTTTGTCCTACCTGGATGGCCCGATAGAGGGGAATCGTGGCACCAAGACATGGCTTTTTTCTGGAGTTTGGTAGTGGGTAAGAAGAGTTGCTGGCCATGATACGAGAGCCCAGCAACTACCTGATGTTGCGGGTCTTCTGCACACCACTTGTGCAAATCCTGCATGGATAATTCTTGCTGAATCGTCTCAAATAGTCCAGTCGTAGCACCGACAATGCGTGCCAGTGGAACTATGGTCTTTGGAACACTTTCTGTCTTACTGACAGGATCAGGATACAGTGACAAAATGTCGGCCTTTCGGTTATTAGTGCCCGGCCTATATGTGATTATAAAATCAAATTCCGCGAAGAACAGGGCCCAACGCAATTGCCGCGGGCTCAAGTTTTTAGCAGTCCGGATAAATTGCAAGTTCTGGTGATCTGTTACAGTCACTGTGTGCCGAGCCCCCATCAGATAATGCCGCCACTCATCAAAGGCGGCTTTGATGGCAAGTAATTCACGGTCCGCAGTGGTGTAGTTTGCCTCAGCTGGTAACAGTTTTCGCGAATAATAGGCCACTGGAATGGAGTAGGCCTGATTCTGGATTCCTTTGAGACAATATGGCCCCTAGTGCATAGCTGGAGGCGTCGGTCTCCACTATAAATGGTTGAGCTAGGTCAGGGTGCCTCAGGACAGGTGCATTAGAAATAGCGCTCTTAAGTAGTTGGAAACCTTGTTCAGCGGCTTGATCCCACACAAAGGTACATCCTTTACGTAGTAATCTGGTGATTGGTGTTACTAAGTCCGAAAAGTTTTTTACAAAGCGCCGAAAGAAGTTGGCAAATCCCAGGAAGGATTGTACCTCCTTCACGTTAGTAGGGGATGGCCAACTTAGTATCGCTTGCACCTTTTTCTGGTCCATTTGTACCCCGGTGGGTGTCAGGAAATACCCCAAAAATTCAACGGTGGTACGATGAAACTCGCACTTCTCTAACTTAGCGTAGAGTTGATGTTCCCGCAATTTAGATAATACGGCGCAAACGTGCTGGACGTGTTCCTGAGGAGTACGAGAGTAAATTAAAATGTCATCTATATAGACAACTGCACAGATGTCCAGAAACTCTCGGAGGACTTCATCCAAGAAGTGTTGGAAGGCTGCGGGTGCATTAGAGGCCTAATGGCATAACTTGGTATTCATACAATCCGAATTTTGTACGGAAGGCGGTTTTCCATTTGTCCCCCTCACGCACCCGCACCAGATGGTAAGCGCCTCTAAGGTCCAACTTAGTGTAGATGACCGCATCTCGTACCTGGTCTAACAGAACTGGTATGAGAGGAAGGGGGGTAACGGTTTTTGATGGTAATCCGGTTTACACCGCGGTAATCGATACAAGTCCGGAGCTCCCCGGACTTCTTGGGAACGAAGAATAAGGGGGAAGAGACTGGCGAGTTGGAATGGCGAATAAAACCGCTCTGCAAGTTTGTAGCAATATACTCGCGAAGGTGCTCATTTTCTGCCTCTCAGCGCATAGATATGACTGCATGGGAGAACAGCTCCCGGTTTGAGATCTATTCTGCAGTTGAACGATCTATGCGGAGGCAGAGTCTCTGCAGCCTTTTTATTGAAAACATCCGCAAAGTCGGAGTATTCTTTGGGTAGATCTGTAAAACATGTCTTGGCCGGCTGGTCCTCTACAGTACCAATGGTGCACGAAGCTATGAGGGGTTTTGGTCTACAATGTTTTTGGCAATACGTGGAGTTCAATGCGACCCGACGAGTAAGCCACTGAATATCTGGATCATGTTTACGTAACCAGGGTAGTCCAAGAATAATCCCGAACTGTGGGGCGGCAATCACGTCAAAGATGATCACTTCCCAATGTGATTCCCCACATTGTAGGGTCAATTTTTGGGTACAATGAGTAATAGGACCTGAACTTAGAGGGGTGCCATCAACCGCCTGAACTGGCTCTGGTGTTTCTTTCGGTTGAACGGAGATCCCTAATGCTACAACACACTTGGTATCAATAAAATTTCCCGTTGCTCCCGAATCCACCAGCATGGATACCATCCTCTGGTGCCCTGAATAGCTCAATTGACCCGATATCTTAATATGGGGAGCATAATTGGGATTGTCCGTGACTGGGGCCCTAATCTCCGGAAAGCTCGGTCGGGTGACCCCCACTACCGCCGAGCGGAGGCGTTTCCCTGACTCTTAGGCTTCGTGGGGCACTCTCGCACGAAATGCACGGCTAAACCACAATAAAGGCAAACACCTTCTTTCCTCCGTCGCTCCTTCTCTTCCTTGGATAAGGGTCCTCGGACAGAACCTATTTGCATGGGTTTGTCCCCACCAGACCTTTCTACCGGCCCACGAGGTCCACGAGACTGGTCTAACCGGACCATCGGGCGAGGATCACCTTTTCTTTTATCGCCCCGTCTCTCAGCCTGGCGATGATCCAACCGTAAGGCAAGATCGATCATGTCGCAGCATTCCACCGGCTGTGGATCAACCTGGGCAATTAGATCTTTCAGATCGTCCCGCAGACCTTGATAGAATAGAGATATCCGCTTGTCGGTAGGCCACTCAGCTTCCGCTACCAAGCGGTTGAAGTGTGTAACGTAAAATACCAGTTCCTTGTTTCCCTGCCTGAGCGTCAAAAGCTCTCTATCCTTATACAGGGTGGCTGCCCGTCGATTGAATACCTTCTCAAACTCACCCAGAAACCTATCCGAGTCATAGAGTAGTGGGTCGTCCTTATGCACCAAAGGATTGGCCCATGCAGCGGCATCCCCCGTGAGATAAGAAATGACGAAGGCCGTCCTAGACTGGGTGGACCGGAAGGCTGTGGGTTTAGTAAGAAACTGGAGGCGACACTGAGTGATGAAAGTAGTAAACTTCTGAGGGTCCCCAGCATAACGCTCTGGGGGTGCAAGAGGAATTGTGGGTTCTGGTGACACTTGCACTTGGACAGGGACCAGAGCCGAACCAGGTAAGGGAGAGGTCTGCGCTGCCAGACTTCGGACTTGAACTGATAAGGTAGCGTATTCCTGTCGAGATGCTGCCAATTCGTTTTGCAGATCCTGCAGGACTTTAGCAATCTCCTCCATATTGCGAGAAACGGGGGAGGGTATCAAACCCACTCAGGCGCCGTAATTATTCGTGGGCTAGTGCTTCTGTCAGGGTTGCACACCGGTACCTGGCGCAGGAGTGGATGTACCAACTACCCCCACACTGGTCTTGATACCTGCAAGACGAAGCTTACGCAGGCCTTTGCGTCCAGGGCAGGGAAAGAGGGTTAGGGTCTTGTTGATTGGATAGGTTGGGGGGTTGTGGGAAAACCGGGAAAAGGAATAGGGCGAGGTAATGGGTAGGTAGGGGGAGATTGGGTGAGGCTCAACTGCTGCACACCTTCATCGTCATCTTCATAACACACCAAATGGTAATTCCTGCAGTGCCTACAGGCTGGGCCAAACAGTACGCTTTCTGAATTATGAATCACATAAACAAACAATTGACCCCTTTGAGCAGTTCAATTGGCAGTGGGCAACCACTGTCACAGTTAGTCTAGCATGCAACACTTAGCTTGGGTCCATTGTCCGGTCCAAGTGCTCGGTCCTTGATAAGCTGTAAGTCTGTGCTGCGTCTCAGAAACGGTGTAGGCTGGTCACGTCTTCCGCTACAAAGAAAGAATGTTATTCTTGGTCACACATACACACGGTCATTCACTCCATGCCGTATTCATACTTTCTTCCCAGGCTTAATGATACGGCTCCCCACAGACTATGCTGTTTGCCTTACTTGTCTTTTTAGCAAAACAAGTCGTCGGTATAAATGCCAGCGGCGACCTTGGCCGCGCGTGGCTTGGGGCGCGGGTATTCTCCGTTTTACAATGCCAATGTTGCGTTCCTCATATCTGCATGACACGCGCTGCTAAACACTTTTTATCCCCAGGACTAGTACTTATCTCGTATGCCGGCGCAGGGGCAAGCGATATGGACTGGGAGACTGTGCCCCCTGCGCTTCCCAAAACTCCCTCTACGGGCTTTCTCAGGACTGGGTGTTGCGCGGCTTCGATCCCCTGGGTATGCGTCCCCAACTTATCCGAGTAAAGGCGAGGGGCCGGAATCTCAATCAGGTGGGGCGGGGCCCCTCGCACGAGTTTTCTTGCGGAGCTCGGTGTGTCACGTCCTTCTCCCCGGCGATCTCGAGCACTATCCCCGTGCTGATGTTTTCGCGCATGCGCGTTGGGGCGTACCACGCCCGATCCGATCCCCGATTGGCTGTCTGTGCGCGAGGCATGCTGGGTAGTGTAGTCTTGATGCACTTGCAGTGCCTGCAGCCTACAGGGAGGACAAAGCAGTCTCCTGTATGGCAGCACCCTTCCCCATCCCACCTGAACACTACACACATCCACAACACGTGGCCCATAGTGCAGGGCACATACCAGCTTCTTCACCTTAGGTTTCGCTGCATGCTTTTTGCGTGCCACCCCAGGTCTGCCCCTGACAATTACCACATTTCGGAGTCCCCAGAGTGTTCCGGCCTTTGGTATGCTTTTTTAAAAAAAGAATGAGATCCCTTCAGTGGGCTCTCAGAACACAATGGTCCCAATTCTCAGGAAAGATGTCGGCCCGACATCAGATTCCAACCGGAGTCTCACAGGATCTTCTATGGCGTGCCTGCAAGGAAAATATTCTGAAGGGAGATCCTTTTTGGCAACCATGGCCGGAGATTACAGTAGTGATGGACGCCTCACTCACAGAGTGGGGAGCCCATGCCAACTATCTGACAATCGGCGGTCGTTGGACTCCATCCTAACTGCACATCAATCTTTTGGTGCTGAGAGCAATCAGACTAGCACAGGAGGCTTTCCTGCCCTCTGTACGGGGAAAGAATGTCCTGATCATGACAGACAACACAGTGGCCATGTACTATCTCAACAAGAGGTGTAGGGTCCCTAACATTGTGCAGAGAAGCAATGCAGCTCTAGAACTGGGCAATTCAAGAAGGAATCTACCTATCAGCAGTTAACCTAGCCGGGGAGAACACAGTGACGGATGCTGTGAGCAGGCAGAGCAGTCTCCCACGAGTGGGAACTAGCTCAGGAAGTCCTTCAGAAGATCATCACTCGGGTTGATCTGTTCGCAACCGGTGTCTGACGGAAGTGTGAGCGGTACTGCTCAAGGGAATTTAACCCAAGAGGAGCTCTAGGAGGCTCGTTTGTGGTGGACTGGGAGTTTCCACTACTGTTCGTGTTTACTCCAGTCCCAGTCATTCCTCATGTGATCAGGCGGTTGAGAAGGTTCAGGTAACGCATTACCTTAATTGCCACGGATTGGGCCAGGAGAACATGGTAGCCAGACCTTCTGGACATGTCCATCTTTCCTCCGATGCGTCTTCCACACAGAGAGGACCTTCTCTCGCGAGAGGAGGGTTGGGTTCTCCAGCCAGATGTCATGACTCTCAACCTTCACGCTTGGTTTCTAATAGGCTGAGATGCAAGGAATGGGACCTCCTGGATGACGTAATGGAAGTGTTGCTTTCGGCCAGAAGACCAGCACAAAGTCTCTCTAACGTTGCCGTTGGAATACGTTTTGCAACTGGTGCAAAGAAAATGTTGATCCTTTTCAGTGTAAAACTCTGGATGTCTTATCCTTTTTGCTTTCCTTGGCCAATAAGGGCCTGCAGGTTGGCACCATTAAGGGCTACTTGGCAGCGGTGTCAATCTTTAAGCGCTCGGCACAGGAATGTTCCTATTTCAAGAATCCACTGGTGACTCAATTTCTAAAAGGGCTCACTAATGTGTTCCCTCCAACTCCTTTTCAGGGTCCGGTTTGGGACCTCATCCTGGTTTTGAAATTCCTGATGTGTGCTCCATTTGAACCTTTGCACACATGTCTCTTGGGTTGTTAACCTGTAAGACAATACTATTGGTAGCTCTAACATCAGCCCATAGAGTGACCGAGTTGTAGGCACTTTCATCCAAGCCACCCTTTCCCATATTCCACAAGGACCGGGTTGTTTTAAGGGTAAAACCCTCTTTCTTGCCATAGATGGTTTCCGACTTTCATTTGAGTCAGAAAATTGTTCCGCCTTCCTTTTTTCATCGACCTCTTCCTGGTAGGTAAGGAAGAGGAAAGGCTCCATAGGTTGGACCCTAGGAGAGTGTTACGTTTTTATATCTCCAGAATGTGAAATTTGAGTGGACGACCAACATTTTATAGGATACCCAGGACACAAACTAGGCCGGGCTGTTTCCAAACAGACCTTGTCTAGATGGATCATTCTTACCATATCTGAATGCTACAGACTAGCAGGCAAATACCCTCCTGGAGGTTTGCAAGCTCATTCCACCAGGGGCATGGCTACATCTACAGCCCTTCAAAGGGGTGTTCCCATTAGGAATAACTGTGATGCTGCAACTTGGTCATCAATGCATACGTTTACAAAGCATTATTCTATAGATGCTGCTCATGCTTAAGATGTTGCTTTTGGTAAGGCAGTACTTTTGTTCCACCAAGACTGATTACTGCCATGCCCCTATTTATGGGCATCTGGTCTACACGAGGAGGGGAAAAGCAGTTCACCAGCATGGGGTCTGGCATGGATTCACATGCTCATGAATATTCCCCGTCGTCAGGCTGGGAATCCTCGGTAAAGAAAAAATCTGTATCAGTTTCGTTTCTGATCTCTTTCTTGGTAGTAACCAATCACTGATCTCTGGGTCATACTGCCCCCAGCCAATGACTGCCCTCTCCCTAAGACCCGCCCCTGGCAGCCATCCTCAGATGTTTACCTCCCGCTCAAGTGTTGGGAGTCCTCGTGTTTAGCTCTCGAGTTTTTTGCTACGTTTTCACGTTTTTTTCAGGCGATTTCTCATTTTTTCGATTTAATCGAGCCTCAAGCTCCACCGTTTCTACTTCTGATAACGGGGACCCATTTCGGAATTCTTCTACGCCCCTCAAGGGTGAAGTTTTCGTCGAGTTTACACTTCTTGGAGGATTCGGGAAGATCTGCGGCCTACCTCAACGGACATGGCCCAGGACAAGGGGAGCTCGACACCTGGATCCAAGATGTTCAGGAACTGCCCTGGATGCGGATTATGTAACGTTTTCAAGGAGGACGAGCATTCGCGATGCCTCTACTGCCTTCATGGGGACAAGACTCACGTGGAGAAGGACTGTGCGTTCTGCAAGAACCTTTCGGAGCGGACCAAACAAGATCGTCGTTCTCGCCACCTGGCTGGAGAAGGGCACAGCAAGTGAGAAGGCGAAGAAGAAGTCTGAGCAGGCTTCTAAGTCCTTTGAGGGCGCCCCGGCGACGGGGGCCCAACAGAAGGCCAAGCACTGCCAGTCCGCGGGCTCCGAAAGGTCGGGCTCTTCGGTTGCCAAGCAGGGCGCTACTTCCCCGGCACGTTCGACCACGAGCCAGCGCTCTGGTTCGGGGAAGAGGAAGTCCGAGAACCCGGGTAGGCCGCTGGAGCGGACCCGGTCGATCTCGAAGGGGGAGCGAGGCGCTGACCCCTCCCCCCCAAGGCGAAGGCCCAGGACGCACCTAAGGTGGTGAGGACTTTGATCCACCCGGCTAAGGCCTCTACCGAAGTGGTCGCTGCGACCCTGGCAGAGCCGGCTGAGACTACGCCAATGGAAGCGGCCTCTGGGCCCAGAGTATCCCTGCCGCCTCGGAGGGAATCCTCTTTCCAGCCCATCGCTAAGACCCCCGTGAAGCCCCCGGCTGAAAAAGAGGGTGGGGGGTGGCCATTAGACACGGAATCGGCCTCTGAGGAGGAACTGGTGGAGACCGAGAAGGGCCTCAACGAAAGGTCCATAGGCCTCAATGAGAGGTTCAGAAACCTCAACGAGAGGTTCGAGAAGCTTCGATCCAAGGATTGGATTGCCGACAAAATGGCCGCCAAGCTATCCTGGGGCTCGGGCAATGGCTGCGACAGACGGGATGGCCGCTCCATTGGGCCCTGTTCGTCGTCCCAGGATAGCTTGGCGGCCATTTTGTTGGCAATCCAATCCTTATGTACCGAGATAAGGACGAGATTACCACGCACCCCGACGGAGGAGCCAGAACCAGGTCCGTTGGGAAGCCCTCTGAACAAGCGGAGGAGAGTCCACCCCACGCTCCGCACTTCGTGCCGGCGAGACCGGTGGACGCCTCATCCCCCTCGCCGGGAGAGGATACGGATACGGCGACGTCGATGGACGATGACGGTGGCGATGACGCAGCAGACGTCCTGTCATCCCCCCCCCTCCCGCAGGCGTCCCCAGCCGACGAGGTTGGCTCTTTCCACGCCATGACAACCAGGGCATCCGAGCTCTTCCAGCTCTGCCCTGAAGAACAGAAAAAGGAGGGGTTTCTGTACCAACGACGAGAGGCGAAGAGGAAGACAGTCCTCGCGGTGCCTTTACTCGACGACATCTGGGATGAGGGGCTTGCGGTCCTCAAGAACCCTGCCACGACACCCGCCAAGAGGGACAGGTACTAGAAGAAGTACCGAGTCCCTGATGCCTCTCCCTTGTGCCTCAGGGCCCAGCCCACGCCTGACTCGGTCGTCTCGGCAGCGGCTAAGAAGAAGGCAGCGGGCACGGCGGCTTCAACTTCCACTTCCCCGCCGGACAGCGAGGGCAAGAACTTGGACTCCATGGGACGACGAGTCATCTCGTCGGCAGCGACGACGATTAAGGCTGCCAATGCCTTAGCGATCGTGGCCCGCTACGACAGGGAGCTCTGGTTCAAAATAGCTTCCCTGCTAGATTTCCTGCCTGATGACAAAAGGGCGAAGGCCCTAGAAATTCTGCAGGAGGGCGAGGTGGCGTCGAATCACGCCATAACGGTGGCGACGGACATCGCCTATACCGGATTTCGCCAACTGGCAACATAGTTTGCCTCCGACGGGGATGGCTCAAGGCAACAGACTTTCACCAGGACGTCCAGACCAGGGTGTTGAATATGCTGTTTGACGGCAACAACCTCTTTGGTAAGGCGGTGGACGAGTCTCTACAGGCCATCAAGTCCGACTTGGAGACGGCCCGGGCCTTAGGGGTGCTTCAACAGCGACGGCCCTTTCGGCCCGCTCCTCTTCCCAGGAGGCCTACAGAGGTCGCGGCAAGCAAGGGGATCCTGCCGTCGTCGCCAAGGAGGCCAAGGCGGCAAGGCCGCCTCCAAGTAAGACTGACCGTGTTGTCGGGCCCCCACCGAAGCACCCCGGTGGGAGGCCGGCTGACGAAGTTCGTTAGCGCGTGGGAGTCCATCTCCACCGACCGTTGGGTGTTGGACACCCTGGCCAACGGGCACTCGCTGGAATTCCAAAAGTGCCCTCGCATTCCTCCCATGGCCAGGAAGGAAAATCACGTCCCTCAACTGCTGTTGGAGGTAAGGGCGATGCTCAAGGGCGCCATCAAGCTCGTCCCCAGAAGGCTATGGGGCTCCGGAGTGTACTCAAGGTACTTCCTCGTCAGGAAGAAGACAGGCGGTTGGCGCCCCATCCTGGATCTGCGTCGCTTAAACAAGTACATCAAGGCGCAGAAATTCAGGATGGTCACCCTCCAGCACGTGCTGGGACAGCTGGAAGAAGGCGACTTCCTGTCGTCTCTGGACCTGGAGGATGCTTACTTCCACATTCCTATTCTAAAAAGGCACAGGAAGTTCCTCAGGTTCGTGGTTCAGGGACGCCACCACCAATTCAGAGCCCTACAGTTCAGATTAAAGTTGGCACCCAGGGTTTTCACCAAGTGCCTGGCACCAGTGGTGGCGCGGCTGCGCCTTCAGGGGATCAACGTTTACCCCTACATGGACGACTGGCTACTCCGGGTAAAGACAAGGGAACTCGCCGTTGAACACACGGCGAGGACCGTCCGGTTGTTCACGGAGCTGGGGTTCGCCATCAACTTCCCCAAATCCCACCTAGTTCCATCGCAGGTAGCACGGTTTCTGGGAGCGAAGCTCGATACAGTGGGGCAATTGGTCTCCCCTTCAGAGGAGGGGACCAAGACCATCCTGGGCAAGGTGCGGCACCTGCTAGCCACGGACGTGGCCAGTGTGAGGTCCATCAAGTCCCTCCTCGGATGATGCCCTCATGCATCTATCTTGTACCCCTTTGCAGACTTCGGATGCGTCCGCTACCGGAGTTCCTCGATGCCCGCTTGCTTCAGGCAAGGGGCTGTTTCGAGGACAGGATCCCTCTCGACGAGGAGTTCCGTTGGGCGATCTTATGGTGGGGCATCCGTGCTCACCTCACGATAGGCACAGAATTCCAAATCCCAGCGTTTCAGGAGACGGTGACGACAGACGCCTCTCTGGAGGGTTTGGGTGGGCCCACGCCGGAGACCTCCACGCAAGAGGCCTTTGGCTCCCGGTGGAGAGGTCTCACCACATCTACATTCTGGAGCTCCAAGCAGTGTTCTGGGCTCTCAAGTCGTTCCTTCCGTCCCTCAAGGGCAAAGTGGTGAGGATCTTCACCGACAATACCACCACAATGTTCTATATACGGAAGAAAGGAGGCACCAGATCCCCAGCCCTATCCAAGGAGGCCCAGGATCTCTGGAACTGGGCCGTCGCCCAGGGGATGTTTTTGGTTCCCTTCCACCTGGCAAGAATAAAAAACACCATCGACGACTCACTCCGCAGGGAGCTGCGCTCGTGCCACGAGTGGGAACTGCGCCAGGATCAAGTGGATCGACTCGTCCAACGATGGAGCAAACCCCAGATCGACCTGTTCGCGACGGCGACGAACTCCAAGTGCCAGAGGTTCGCCAGCAGGTTCCCACAGCCGAGGCGCATGGCCGATGCTTTCTCGTTCCCTTGGGACGGCCTGTTTCTATACGCGTTCCCTCCATTGCCGTTGCTGCTCCGCCTCATCAACCAGCTCAAGAGGTCTAGGTGCAGGATGATCCTCGTCGCACCGGCGTGGCCGAGGCAGATCTGGTTCCCGGACCTTCTGGACTTGTGAACGTCCCCGCCAGTCGGGCTGCTGGCGGACGCGGATCTTCTCTCCAGAGAAGGAGGCGCCATTCTCCATCACGACCCACAATCGCTGAACTTGCAGGCCTGGCTCCTGCAGCACTAGAGTTTGGCGGGTACGATATCCCGGCTGATTGCAGAGAGGTTCTTGCAAAGGCCAGGGCGTCCTCAACTCTCAAGTGTTACGATCATAAATGGAAGAGGTTCTCTGTCTGGTGCCGTGCACAGAAGATGAACCCTCTGCGGATTACGACCCCTCAAGTGCTGCCGTACCTACTGTCGCTGGCCAAAGCTGGACTGGCTCACGCCTCCATAAAAATACATCTGGCTGCCATCTCCCGATATACCAGGGCTACGGGACTGGCGTCCTTGTGGTCTTGTCGCCTGGTGAAGGTATTTATGAAGGGACTATTCCGATCATTCCCGCCGGTGAAGGCTCCTGCCCCGGCGTGGGAGCTTAATGTGGTGCTGACCAGGCTCATGGGAGCCCCATTCAAGCCTATGCATTCGGCGCCTTTGAAGTTCCTGTCATAGAAGACAGCGTTCCTCGTGGCCATCTCCTCTGCACGACGAGTGGGAGAGATTCAGACCCTATCTTGCAAGCCTCCATACTTGACTTTTCATGAGGACTCACCCCTCCTTCATGCCCAAGGTGTTGTCAGACTTCCACCTCAATGAGCCCTTGGTGTTACCAGTTTTCTTCCCGTCGCCTTCGACGCCGGCCAAGAGGACTTTGCACTCGCTGGATGTAGCTAGAGCGCTGAAGTTCTACGTGGACCGCACAAAGAGTTTTTGGAAGACGTTACAACTGTTTGTGAACTTTGGGTCTGTGAATCAAGGGAAGGTTCTCTCGAAGACTTCCATTTCCAGATGGCTCTCCGGCTGCATCATGCATTGTCACCGGTTGGCAAACCGACCGCTGCACGGGCGTCCGAGCCCATTCGACCAGAGTGATCACTGCTACTACGGCGTTCCTGTCTGGTGTGACCCTGCTGGACATCTGCAGGGCTGCTATGTGGAGGTCGACGCACACCTTCACAAGATTCTACTGCGTCGATCGGGACTCCAGGGAGGAGTCCAGGGTCGGCTAAGCAGTGCTGCGCAACCTGTTCGCTTAAGGTGAGCCTGGTGAGGAGGTAAGAGATGCTTAATGTTGAGCCTGTTGCCACCTCCCGTGGTTGTGCATGTGTATACTGCTATGTATTCTTTTATTCATGAGCATGTGAAACCATGCCAGATCCCATGCTGGAGAAGGAACAAGTTACTTACCTGTAACTGTTGTTCTCCATCATGGGTCTGGCATGGATTCACATGCGAACCCTCCCCCCTACCCCTCGGCGGCTCTTCACTTGGTCATACTGCCACTTGGCGTGCTACCAAATCTGAGGATGGCTGCCAGGGGCGGGGCTTAGGGAGAGGGCAGTCATTGGCTGGGGGCAGTATGACCGATAGATTAGTGATTGGTTACTACTAAGAAAGACAGATCAGAAACAAAACTGATACTGATTTTTTCTTTACCGAGGATTCCCAGCCTGACGACGGGGAATATTCATGAGCATGTGAATCAATGCCAGACCCATGCTGGAGAACAACATTTACAGGTAAGTACCTTGTTCCAACTAAGGCCAACGGGTGCCGCGCATGCTACATATACCCTCTGATGACGTCACTCTTGACGGAGGCCTTCGAGGGACATCGTCTCGACGACATCGATGCCCTGCACCCTCTGTCGAAAACATTTTCCGAAGCTGGAAATTACATGGCAAAGATGAGGAATACGTTGGAGGAACATCCAGTCGAAAGAACGTTACCGGGGGTAAGTAACTTGTTCTTCTCCCGCGAGAGTTCTTCCACATGTGGCAGGTCTGCTGCGGTTCATGCACACCCTACCGGGCTGCACTGTCCTGTGTGGCTGGTCTGCTTTGAAATACCACTGCCCAACTGCTCCTCCCTTGAGCTGACCCTCTCTGCTATGAAGTCAAAGTCTGGGAGCTTTGTCCCCGACTGCACAATTTAAAGTGGCATAATAAATCAGTGACTCTTTTTTTCATAAACCGGACACCCATGCCTCATTCCTTATGGACTGACCCAAAACAGTAACTATTGCCATGCCATCACATATAAACTCCTTATGCATCGGCATGAGTGCAAGTATAAAAAATAGGTTTGCAACAAATTAAATTAATACATTAATGTAACGTAAAAAAGCAATAATGTATGCCCAAGAAAGAAAGAAATGCCGTCCAGGAAGTACATGGAATGTAGCACTATTTGTTCCACAAATGGCAAGAAGTTTTTGTTGCTTTTATTGCCAAACCACTATTTACCCGTCAGTCACCGACTGCCATGTAATGTGACAAGCACTTGCTAATAGGTAGCATTTGTGTATGGCTCTGCTTGAGCAAGGCTTAAGTATAGCTAACATTTGTGGATTTTTCCACTTGTGACATCTTAGAAAGTGGGGACTTCATGCTACGTAACTCTTGTGAATGACCCTCCTACTATATAATGTGAGCAAGGCTTGGTAGTTCTTGTATCTTGCAGTGTTGGATGGATAGATGCAAGCTCACCTGGCCTCTAATAACAGCAAGTAAGATATCTCTCGGTATTGTGCACTTATTGCAGAAGGGCAACTGGCAGGTAGGCTGCATGCCTGTCAGATATGAATTCGATCAGGATCCATGGAGTCCTAACCCTTTCCATGTTTGATTAAAAAGGAACCAATAGGTTTGTTAAAAATAGCATTGCTAAGTGCATAAAAGCAGTCCAGTATGGAATATGAGTCGCATCAATGATTAGTCGTAGGAATATCAAGAACGTCATGGCAGAGTCTTGGTCAGACTCCTTGTTGGAGTTACTGTTGGGTCATACATGGGTGCATACGTTTACAAATACTTGCTTTCTTGTATTTGATGGTATCACTCCCTGAGATGTAAACCTAAGGTGACTCTGGCTGACGCAGAGAAAATAACCTCACCAATCGTATACTTCAGTCCATTGGGAGTACGCCCAGTTTTTTTTAACTATATGGAGAAACTAGCATTACTAGTCAGTCATCTCCCAACACCCCCCATAGATGCAGCAATTGACATACGTCCTTTCCACATGCAACATGCTTTTCTCCTCTCACATGACAAACACTGGGCACAGGTGACTCTAATGCCAGTAATGAACCATTTTAATAACTATCGCTTCCAATGGGAAAAAAGGAAGTGTCACCTTGTTGCCTTTCAACACTGGTTCATCCAGGTCATCCACTTGCTTACAAAGAGGGATTCATTGCTACTCAGCGGGCATTCAGTGTTTCAGCTCCCTGCTGAGTGGCAGTGAATCGTTCTTTGTATGTAAGTAGCTGACAGCTGGCTTGCTTGTCACATGATAATAGGCGGCTATTAACCTTTATCTCCATTATAATGTATACCCCCTCAGGAGTCCCTCAGACTGCTTTCCGTTCTCAGCAAAGGGGGGCGGGGGGGGCGGCATACATTATAATGGAGATAAAGATAAGGTTAATAGCCACTCTAAAAGAGGTTCAGACTTTTGTCTGCAATGCCTGACCCCCGGTAAACGGTTTACTTATGTAATGAAATGCGGCGACTGCTTGAAGTGGGCCGTGTTTCATTACAAAAGTAAACACTCTTGGGCCGCGTTTCGCGGGATGGAGGGCCGCATTTGGCCCACGGTCTGTATGTTGAGCACCCCAGATTTGTGATTTCTTGCAGGATTCCAACATAGAATAAGGTCCTGAGGAAGGTGGGCAATTGAGAACTGCCGAAACGTTTTGACTATGAGCAGGGATTGATATACCCTGCTGCTCAGAACTGGGGAAAACAAAACCCCATTTCCATAGAATTGGAGACGTTGAGCCTGTTTTTATCTAAAAATGTTTTGTGGGGCTTCAATGTTGTACATACAAATGATTGTTGCTAGATCATTTATAAAACATTGGATGTATGTTTGGATGCATGTTTTTCCTCATGTTGACAATTATTCAGGAAAGAAAGTATAAGTAATGATTTAAAAAAAAAAAACTGTTCCAAAATTGTATCATTTAATTGTTTCGCAAAAATAAGAGCCATTAATAAATTGAAATATTGCTGGTCAGTACGTTGTCCCAAGAAATTATTTGGCATTAAATGCACTTAAAAATAGTAGAAAAATATTCCTTGAACAAAGTCGTTGGATACAATTGTGTAACATTGGCGTATTCCCATAGCCTGGGAGTCCTGCTCCCTTTTGGTTGCGGAACTGTAAACGCTTACCATCGCCATTTTAAACCAAAACTATGTGTAGCTGCACATGCCTGTGAGGCTGCACCCACAACTCCCTATCAGGCATGCTCTTTTGAACAAGACACTTGATCATTTGTCTTAGTTTTTCTTTAGCTGTACTTTTTTCTTCTCCCAGCTCCTGCTCGGAAAGCCACAAAGGTAGTGTCTGAAGTCACGCCATGTATTTTATGCCACAAGCCATTCACAGCAGCGTAGTACGAGTTCTCCAGCATGGGGTTTGGCATGGATTCACATGCTCATGAATATTCCCCTTCGGGATTGTGATCCGCAGTACAAGAAGAAACTGTTTCACTCTAAAACTGGATTTCCTCTCTAAACCAATTACTGTCTTCTGGGTCATAGTGCCCCATCCAGTGACCTTCCTCTCCCTTAGCTCCGCCCCTTCTGGCCATCTTCAGATTTTTACTGCACGCTTCACTGTTGGGAGTCCTCAAGTTGCTCTCCAAGCTAATTTTGTGTTTTTTCTGATTTTTATCCAAAATAGTTGGAACGTTGATCGATTTTTGCTTAATTATCTTCGATGAAGGACAGAGGCCGGCAGCGGGGATCTTCTACCGGTGAAGAAATTCATCCACCGTCGGAATCCTCATCAAAGTTTCAAGAAGGCCTGGCCTTGGGCCTACTTCACGCCTTTCAACCATGAGTAAAGAGAAGGAAAGTCGAAGCCTCTTAAACTCTGTGCGAAGTGTGGATTAAGGAACGTCTTTGTGGAAGATCGGCATTATAAATGCTTATATTGCCTGCATCCGGACCACGATGAGGAGGGATGCAAGGTGTGGCGTGGTTTCGCGAAGAAAACCAAAAACGACTGCTACAGCAGACTTGCAGCGTGGCTCAAGTCGAGGAAGGCCACTGACTCAGCCGCAGGGCAGAGTCCAGCCTCATCTAGGACCGGCTGGTTCGAGGAGCTAAGTTCCGCTGGGAGGAGGTTGAGATCCTTTGAGGACGCCTTGCTCGCAGGGGTCCAAGAGATACCAAACTGCACCGCTGAATACAAGTCCCGAATCATGCAAAAAGGCGATCGCCATCAACATCTAAGGTGATCCTAACTAACAAACGGGTCTTCTTCAAAGAGGTGGTCCCCAAACCCGGCAAAACTCTGTCCACAGATAAACTAATGAAGGACTAATCTGGAGAGGACTTGTCAAAGCTGGCAAAAACCTTGCAGCAGGTCAGGTCAACTGAGTTGACAACTGCAGTCGATAAAAGCAGCGACAAGCTCATCGTCGACAAAATCAACAACGACCGCTAGAATAGCGCTGAAGGAGAGTGGGTCAGCAGAGAAGGGGGCGGCCACTCCACGGATATCCTTACCCCTGAGGCGAGACATGGCTGTGGAAGCAGTGATGAAGACGGCGGCCACTCCTGGATCAGGAAGGACCCAGCGACTGCACAGGCCCAGCAGACTCCTGAGAAGGAGAGAGACGGCCCCTCCGGTGGAACTTACCCTGTATGTGGATCAGCAGGCCAATCCAGATAAGCCGGAGCAGATCTACCGACGAGGACAATGATCTGCAGGACGATTGCTACACGGATCACGAGGGGCCTCCTGCTTGCAAGAGGAGGCGCGTCAGCCCAGACTCTACACGGTTGGCTCTGTTCACCCCTAGGGATGTGTCACTGGATATTCTAACGACCCTGCACACACTGGTCAATAAAATCCAGCAGAGGATGTCTCCAGGACCTATGCCTTCATGGGACACGCAGGAGCCTCCGAGGCCAAGCTCTTCACACCCCTCCCCCCCGGTGAAAGAGAAAGGCCAAAGGGTGCGCTGGTCCGCGCCATCATCAGACTCCTCCACCACCTCGTCACGAAAAGATACCGCCCTGGACCCGGACACGGGTACCACGGCTACGGGCATTTAGTAGTTCAATGACTTTATCACGGCCGACTGGGAGATGCCACGCACGGATGGGCCTCCCCAACCGACGAAATTAGATACTTTCATTCCGTTATATAAAGGGCCCCGGGACTGTAGTTTGCCCCCAAAGAGACAAAGAAGGCTTCCTATACCATGCACGCAAGTCCAGAAGAAAGACAATCATGTCTGTGCCCTTCATGGACGACATCTGGGAGGAAGGCCTGGCTCTAATGAAGAACGCTCGGTTGCTTTCTGGGACGCAGCCTCAGCAGTTCCTTTTATGTGCGCTCCAGTCACGCTTCCTAAACCTGTTTTAATTGTTTTTACTTAATGCTCGGTTGCTTTCTGGGACGCTGCCTCAGCAATCCCCTTTCTGCTTCTTGAGGGGGTGGGCTTAACCCCTCTCTCCTCCCCCCTCACGCCGCAGGGATTTATGTGCCTCATTCACCGGAGGCGCAGCGGACGGGTGCAGCGGGCACACCTGCAGTGCGCCAAAGGCGCGCTTAAGGCAAGCCCGTCTGTGCCCGTCCGTGTCGCGGCCGTGGAGGGCCGGCCTCGCATTATATTACCTAGAGCCTTCTTGACTAATTGTGCACCAGAGGGTACTAAACTTCCTCCAGGCCGGAAACGCATATCCAATCAACTTGACACTGCTGAGCCCAGGCTCTCAATTAGTAGCGCTACGAGTGATTTCTCTGTGTTACTGCTTAATACTCGCTCATTCCCAGCTCATGCTGATGAGCTCTGCGCATTGTTAGAAGACCACTGCCCTACTCTATTGTGCCTTATGGAGACGTGGCTACAGGCTATCTCTGGCCCCAATTCCTTCAAGCTATACCTCCTGGCTATTGTGTACTATAAGTTGATCGCGAGCCACTACAACATGGTGGAGGAATTGCATTCATTTTTAGGGCGGAGGTTATGATAACTCAACTAGAATACCCTCACAATATCCCCATGGAGTCCTTGTTATTTCGATGTGAGCAAATCCACCATTACCTGTCACTTTTTGCTTATTTATTGACCCCCGGGTACTTCTCAAAGCAGCTTCCTTGAAACATTTCCTGATCTTGTTGCCAACCTTCAGGTCCAATACACTCACCTGGTGGTTCTGGGGGATGTTAATGTAAAATATAATCTTCCAGGCCTCCCGCTCTGGATCAGTTTGCTGAGAGTCTGGCGGATCTCCAAATTCATCAACCTATTGATAGACTCACTCATAAACTGGGCAATATGTTAGATCTGATCTTTTCGGAAAAAACCCTCTTAACACTTCAGTCAGTTGACCTAGTTCTGTGGTCTGACCATAGTCTGATCTCGTGTAGACTTGAAAATATAGGTAAGCCCACTAACATCTCAGTTGCAAAAATTTGGCTGCGCTCCTTGTGTGCTGTGAACACTCACAATCTGGCTAGTCTAATTCAAACGAAATGCTGTAAGGAATCTGAATCTACAGTGTCTCTATCTTTTTTTGTCCGAGGCTATCTGTGAGGTTGCTAATGAGGTGGCCCCTCTTCCTTTGATCCAACCTTGCAGACTGCCCCCGGAGATGTGGTTTACCGATCTTCTGAAAGAGGAGCGCCTTAAACTGCATCAATCCGAACGGAAATGGCGTACGATCCCATTCTTAAAGCACAATATTAAATATGTTCAGCTGCCTACTCAGTTAAAGTTAAAGCTGCCAAGAGGCAATATTTTACCACCAACATTGAATCCTCCCTATCTCAGCCAAGGGCTCTGTTTTCTGCGGTCAAGGTCCTTGCCTCGACGGAGAGACTTACACCGACGGTCACGCCCACTCAAGAACTCTGTGATGCATTCTCACTTCTTCATCACGAAAAACAAGACTATTAGGAAAAATATCTCTTCTACTATGATTGGACCGGCCCCGACACCACCTAACTCTTGTCCCATCATGGCTGTTCCTAACAGTCAACACCTGGTCCACTTTACCAGTTTTTTCGGAGGAAGTGTTTCTGACTGCTATTGAGAAGATCAAATCATGCTCCCCCTCAGATGCCATCCCTCTACGGCTTATGAAAGAGATAGCTCTGTATTTATTATCGGAGATCACAAATGCTATTAATTCCTTCCTGACAGGGCTCATCCCACAGGAATTGAAATCCGCAAGAGTAGTTCCTCTTCTGAAGAAACCGACTCTGGATCCTGCTTCCCCATCTACTTTTTGCCCCATTTCTCTTCTCCCTTTTCTGGCTAACCTCTTAGTCACTGCTGCCCCCCCTGCTCTCTTCCTATCTTGGATCTACTAATCTTTTGGACCCGGTACAATCCGTGTTCCGTCCTGGTTGGGGCACACAGTGTGTTCTTGTCGCCGTTCTGGACGACATGACCAGGCTGGTTGACACTGGTGGAATGGGGACCCTGATCCTGCTGGATCTATCAGCAGCCTTCGACAGTAGACCACTCCATCCTGCTGTCCCGCCTTGTCCAGTTTGGTATCTCAGTGCAGGTACTAGCCTGGTTTAGGTCGTTCCTTGCGGATCTTGCAGACCGTCGCAATGACCCCCTTTCTTTCTACTCCTTGTCACCTTAGCTGTGGGGTACCACAGGGCTCCTCCTTGTCACCTATTCTGTTCAACATCTATATCTGGGCCTTGCTGCGTCTCATCCGCTCCTTTGGCGTCAGATGCTACTCGTATGCCGACGACACTCAGATATTGGTGGGGGATTGGATGGGCCACAACTGGTTCAATTTGAATGGTGAATAGACTGATGTTTTGGTGGTGGGTTACCCTCCTAATCCTACACTTTGGGTGTCCTCTTTTTGGCCCCCCTCTTTGGGATCCTTACCAACCCCGGTCAAGAAAGTTAAAAACCTGGGTGTCATGTTATCAGCATCTGTCTATGGACCAACAGGTTACGGGGGGTTGTCAGGCCGGCAACTTCCAATTAAAAACTCTTAGGAAGGTTCTGCCTCTGATTCCGGCCCCACTATGTCCCCCGGTGGTTGCAGCCCTGGTACTATCGCGGATAGACTACTGTAATTCTCTATATTTGGCCCAACCTAAGAAACTGATAAAACGGTTGCAGGGACTACAGAACCTGGCGGCTCGGGTGGCCACTGATGCTCCTTACGGAGCTCATATCTCTATGGTGCTTTGGACTCTGCACTGGCTCCCAGTGGCCAAGCGGGTGGAGTTTAAGGCCTTGTGTATCGTCCATCGTGCCCTTCATAACCACGGAGCGTGATATCTCCAAGTCAAATTTACTTGCTATTACCCCACCCGCAATCTTCGCTCTGCTACTGCCGAAAAGCTTCTGGTGCCAAGATACAATCGTGGAGGCGGTCGAGCCTTCTAGATTGCCGCTGCATCTTTGTGGAATAAACTTCAACTGGCCATTAAAAAAGACTATCGAGTTCAGAAAGAGGGTCAAAACCCATGTATTTTAACCCTCCTAGGTGTCTGCTCTCTCTCTGTCTCTCTCCTTAAGCGCCATGATGCCTTCTGGCGACCGTCCCCTATATAAGAAATGATAACATAACCAGAGTACGGCCCTGACCAAACGGGACAGGTTGGAAAAGTACAGGGTTCCAGATTCAGCCCCCAGCTGCTTGGGTCTCAGCCCTCGCCCGATTCAGTGGTCTCGGCAGCAGCCAGGAAGCGCTCAGTGAATGCTTCATCTGCAGCCATGGTACCTAGGGACCCGGAGGGGAAAATGCAAGAGGATAATTTATACAGCAGCCTCTACCATCAAGACAACAAACGCCGTAGCCATCTTGTCCCGATATGACCGGGAACTATGGTTGGGTCCTATTCTGGACTTCCTGCCCGAAGACAAGAAGGTTGAGGCACTGGAGCTCTTTCAGGAAGGGGATGTGGCCTCGGATCACACCATTACGGTGGCAGTGGACATCACATGGGTTTCCACCAGATGGGGACTTTGGTGTCCCTACGTCGTCAAGGTTGGTTGAAGGTAACAAACTTCCGCCAGGATGTTCAAACGAAGGTACTGGATCTGCCGTTTGACGGGCAGAACCTCTTTGGAAAGGCAGTCGACGTGTCTATGCGAGCGATGAAGACCAAAACTGAGACGGCAAGCTCCTTGTGAACTCGGCGATGGCCATCCTTTCACTCTTCCAGGGGCAAATCAGGAAGATCCTCCAAAGGCTATAATATACCATACCGACAGCCTCCACGCTGCTCCTCACAGGAAGCATACAGGGGTTGCTCTGAAGGCAGCAAGGACAGCAGTGGCGCTGCCCGCAGGGCAGATTTGACCCCCATGAAGGCCTGAACAGGCTGTGGCCTCGGTCCCCCACCTATGCAACCTGGTGGGAGTCCGGCTGCCGAAGTTTGTCGGCATGTGGGAGAAGATCACAGCTGACAGATGGGTGCTGGACGCTCTCGGACAGGGGCACACCTTGGAGTGCCAACGCAGGTGCTCTTGTATTCTGCCGATTCAGCGACAAGAACATGGACCACAACTTCTGCAGGAGTTGTGGGCCATGTTACTGTCACGCTCACCTGGGCTCCACAGGGGCGTAGCTCATGGCTGAAGGCTGCTGTCTGCACTGGTGTTGCACTGCTTCCAAGATGGTGCTTGCCTCCTCACCTCGAAAGGCGTTTGCCTGCAACGTCAAAACAAGATATTAGCCAACTGAATGGGGCCGGATTGGCTTCTCTTCTTCTGCACTCTGGCAGGGGTGCGGTATGTACAGTCTTTCCCCAAGATCAAGTTACTTCACTGATCCGATGGGTGTTGCTGCTGATTTGGAAGAACCTGAGTAAGCAGGTAAGTCTCTATACCAATGTCTTCTTGGAATAGGTGCTTAAAGTCTCTGTCGCCCATGTTTTTTAACTAACGTTCTTTTAGGCGGATTGTCGAGCGGTTTCCGGATGACTGATTGACTCTCCTTGCAATGTGAAGCAGGTTTCTTGCAGGTGTGTTTAGCGCTATGCAAGGCACGCCGAATGTTCGAATAGCCTTTCTTGCTGTGCGTGACTAACCCGCTGTGTCTTTTCTATTCAGCAGGTGCGGTGCGATTCCAGGAAGATGATGGAAGGACCGCTCGATGTTCCTGGAAGATGCCGGCCCAGGTGAAGATGGATGCTCGTGTGGTACCTTCTTTTCTGCTTATTCTCTGCAGATGCGGCGGCCCGGGAATAAGCGGAAGGCAGGGCCGGAATGTTTGATTGCAGGTAAGGCCTTCGTCGCTTAATAACTCCGGTTCTTCTCTTTCCATTCACAGGTGCCGATGGATAGAAAACTCTGGACGGCCGTGGCTGAAGAAGAACTGAGCAGACACAGTGAGGGTTACACTGCAGGAGTGCAGAATAACGCGAAGCGTGTTCTATTTGCAGGGTGCGGTTTAAATAGCCTTGCAAGTAGTTCCAGGCAAAAAGTCCCTTAACCGTATCCTGCCACTTCAGGTAAAGTAGTCCCACAGCCACACCCTGTACCGGAAGGCTCAGCCTCACTAAACTGAGAATATAGTTCCATGAGTTCAACACCTACTATGAGCCTGGCGCCAGCGGCGCCAGGACTGGGTCCAGGAGATTCTAGGGTACTTCTTAGGGGCTTGATAAGCCCTTAAGGATGCCAGTGTCAAGGGTGCCCTCACCAGATTCAAGGGTTTGGGAGCATGCACCATGACAGTTACAGAAGGGGGCAATAGAACCCATCCCCCAGCGTCTCTAGGGCTCTGGGGTATACTCCAGTTAGTTAGAAAGCAGGGGGAGGTGGAGGCCGTTCCTAGATCTTCGTCATAAGTACTTGAAGTCCCAAAAGTTCCAGATAGTCGCGTTGCAACACGTGCTCGGCCAGCTGGCACAAGGAGATTTTCTGATGTTGTTGGATCTGGAGGGCGCCGACTTCCACAAGAAACACTGCAAGTTCCCATGGTTCATAGTTCATGGTCAGCATTACCAGTTAAGGCTCTGCATTTCGGCCTGAAATCAGCCCAGAGGTCTTTTACGAAGTGCTTGGCCCCGGTGGCGGCACATCTTAGTCTTCAAGGCATCCACGTATACCCCACCTGGACGACTGGCTGGTGCTTTCCTGCTTGCGCGCTCTGGCGTTGAACACACATTGAAGACCGTACATCTGCTGATGGAGTTGGGATTCTCCATAAACTATCCAAAGTCTTGCTTGACTTCATCTCAGGATGCTCTGTTTCTAGGTGCTCAACACAGTGATGTTTGGCGTCTTCTTCGGTGGAGAGGGTGACAGCCATACAAGGCAAAGTACAGCGCTTGGCTGTGCTGGTTCGGTCCATTAAGTTGTTGCTGGGCATGATGTCCTCCTACATCGGCCTCCTCTCCCTGTGCAGACTTAACATGTGACCTCTTCAGGAGTTCCTGGATGCAGGTGTCGGAACTTTGCAGACAAGAGCTCGCTCAACAAGTTCTGTTGGCTATTCAGTGGTGGGGCGTACGGCCACATTTTATCCAGTGGGCTCGGTTTCAGGTTCCCGCTTACCAGCAGACTCCTCACGGATTGCTCCCTAGAGGGGTGGGGAGCCCACATCGGACAGTTGCACGCCAGAGGCCTCTGGCAACCGCAGAAGGACCTACACATCAATGTCCTGGACCTCTGGCCCCTCAAGTCTTTTTTTTTTTTTCTCGCCACCGTCATTGAAGGGCAAGGTGGTGAGGATCTTCAGACACCACCACCATGTTCTACGTCCAGAAACAAGGGCAGGGGTGAGGGGGGACAGTTCACTGGCACTTTCCAAGGAGCAATCGAACCTGCGGCACTAGGCTGTTCGTCAAGGCATGTTCCTCGTTCCGTTTCACCTAGCCGGAGTTGAGAACACCATCGCCGACTCTCTCACCATGCAACTGCGTTCTTGCCAGGAGTGGGAACTTTGCCAGGACCAGGTGGATTTTCTGTTTGGCAAATGGGGCCAGCCCCAGATCGACCTCTTCGTGACAGAGGCGAAAACCAGTGCCAAAGGTTCGCCCGCAGGTTCCCTCAACTGAGGAGCATGTGCGGCACGTTCTCGTTCCCATGGGAGGGAAGGTTCTTGTACGCCTTACTGCCATTTCCACTTCCCTTGTGTGATCAAAACACTTGGTGCCGTTGCAGGATAATACTAGTCGCCCCAGCGTGGCCGAGACAAATTTGGTATCTGGACTTAGTCTGTCAGTGGCCCCGTCCATCCGGCTGCTGCTGTCCTGTTCCTTCTTGCCAGAGAAGGGGGGTGATTCTGTATCGCAACCGAAAGTCTCTGAACTGAGGGCATGGGTCCTGCAGCCCTTGAATTTGGCAGCCATGCTTTACCAGCAGAATGTAAACGCTTTTCTGTGTGGTGCAGGACGCCGAAGATTACCCCTCTGCGTGTCACGGCTCCACAACGTCTACCTTACTTGCATTCCCTGGCCAACGGGGGACTGGCTCGCGCCTCTATCAAGGTGCATCTTGCCACCATATCCAAGTATACCAGATCCCCAGGCAGACAGTTGCTGTGCTCTCACAGGCCCGTCAACAAATTCCTCAAAGGACCCGCCAGTGAAGGCCCCTACCCCAGCGTGGGAGCTCAATATTGTTCGAACTAAGCTCGTGGGAGCGCCCTTTGAACCTATGCATCAGGCCATGCTCCAGTTTCTCACGTGGAAGACTGCTGTCCTCATGGCGATCACCTCTGCCAAGCGGGTCGGGGAGATTCAGGCCCTGTTTTGCATGCAGCCCTACTTGTCTTTCCACTCTTCGAAGATGGTACTGTGTACACACCCCACCTTTATGCCAAAGGTACTGTCAGAATTCCACCTCAACAAACCTTTGGTGTTACAGATGTTCTTCCCGAATCCGTTGTCGCCAGCAGATTGCTCATGCATTGAAGTTCTATGTGGCACGAATGAAGAATTTTCTGAAGACTTCTCATATGTTTGTCAACTTTGTACCGGTGAATCATGGAAAGGACTTGTCGAAGTCTTCCATCTCCAGGTGGCTCTCCGGCTGCACCATGCACTGCCATCAACTAGCTAGTAGGCCGTTCGCAGGTCGGCCGAGACCCCACTCTACCAGAGCCATCGCAGAGCAATAGCATGTCTCTCCGGTTTTCCCTTGCTTGACATCTGCAGGGCTGCTACGTGGAGGTCCATGCACACCTTCACAAGGTTCTACTGTGTCAACAGGGATTCCAGGGAGGTGTTGCGTCGGCCAAGCAGTGCTACGCAACCTATTTGTGAAGGTGAGTGTTCCATAGGTGAGTGTTTATTGCTTCTGTGAGCCTTGCCACCTCCAGTGGTTATGTATCTATGCTGCTGTGGAATCCTTATTCATGAGCATGTGAATCCATGCCAGACCCCATGCTGGAGAAAGTTTGAGTTACTTGCTTGTAACTATTATTCTACAGCATGGGCCTGGCATGGATTCACATGCGAACCCTCCCGCCTTCCCCTCTGTGGCTCTTCTTGGTTCATACTGCCACTTTAAGTGCTTACCAAATCTCAAGATGGCCATCAAAGGCGGAGCTAAGGGAGAGGACTGTCATTGGATGGGGCAGTATGACCCAGAGGACAGTGATTGGTTTAGAGGAGAAATACAGTTTAAAAGTGAAACTGTTTTTCTTTTACCGAGGATTCCCAGCCTGAAAATTGGGAATATTCATGAGCACGTGAATCCATGCCAGACCTATGCTGGAGAACAATAGTTAAAGGTAAGTAACTTAAACATTACTCTGTCAAGTGCCTGGGGAACTGCCACCATGAGAATGCCTATGCTCAACAATCTTTCAAACTGCTCCAAAGTCTTCCTCCTATCTACCCCAGAAGGGGTAGAATTACAGAGATGGTGCTTTGGGTATGAAAGGAAAAACCTCATGGCTCAATTTCTTCTGGGCATGATGAATTGAATCCTACTTGCAGCACAGTGCAGTTGAGCGTGCATGTGTGTTTTGAGCTGGAAGGGCCGTGGGGGTGTGTTGCAGGACAGGGAGGTTCAAGAGTGGGGAGGAAGCAGCAGGCATGGGAGGGGTAGGTGGGGATCGGGTTTTTGGGGATAGGGGAATAAAACCAGGACGGGGTCAGGTGGGGAGATTTGGGAGGAGTTGGGGTGGGGGAAGGGGGCAAGAATTGGGATCTAGGATGGAACAGGGGAGAAGAGGGGCTGGGGGGGGGGGTCGTGATGTGGATGTGTGGTGGAGCTGTTGAGATTGGTATGTTGGCCAAGGCGGCCTTTGCTGCACTTTGTGAAGGGAAGTATGAGCCAGCGTGCAGCGCTTATTTGGGAGGAGCGAGATCTACCACAAGGTTGGATTATTGGGAGAAGCGCGTGGTTGGTTTTTTGTGGGGGGGGGGTAGTGGATGGTTTAACTGTGTGTGGCGACGGGCGTGGAAGGGGCTGCGTGTAAGGATGGGGGTGAGGGGCGGGCAGGTCGAGGAAGAGGGGAGAAGTTGGCTGGGTAGGTCACTATTTAAGTTTCTGGAGCACCAGCGTGCCACTCCGATCTGGGCGGTGAGAGTCATGGTATCTAGAGTTGGGAAAGATGTGCCCGGGATCAAAACTCACTGTACTGGGAAAATGCACCTAGATATAAAATTCACAGCAGAGGGAAAATGCACCTAGCATTCAAAACCCACAGCAGTTGGAAATGCACAATTAAGACTCAATTATATTCAACAGTGTAATTAAATAATTTACAATAAGGCTATAGATGCAAGTGGGTATACGATAGTTTGGTAATATGAGTGGTGGGGTTTTACTGGAGTGCAGGAATGGCTGTACTCACTGCCCTCACCACACTTACCTTATCCGTCACTGTAAATTGTCTGCATCAGGCATCCCAGGCAAAAGAAGGCAAACATTGAGCAAAGCTGCATAGTTGGGCGCGGCCCTTTGCCTTGTGGCCCTTAGCCGGTATCTGCCCTGAAGGAGCGTCTGAAGTGTTCTGATCACGGGTTTGTGACTCTCTGGCTTCTCCATTGGTCAGGATGGCAACTCTTGTCTCTTCACTGCCTGATATGCTCAGGGGTGCCGTTACATACATGACTTTGGTGTCTAGAAGATTCTTGTCTCCTTGCCCAACTTGCCACATCTCACTGGGTCTCCCCAAAGACCTGGATGTGTCCTTGCGCTCTGGAGGTGCCATTCTGGCACCTGTATAGACGAGCTTCCGCCCAACGTTGGGAAGCCCCGTCTCCTCTCGTTCAGCTTCTTTGCAACAGATCTGAATCTCCGGGCTTCTCAAGTTTGGTTGTTGAGTGAACTGTAACCCTGGGGACAGTGTCATGTAACAGGCTCACCTCATTAGCCTCACAGCGAAGTTCTCCCCCACACTACTCATTATTATCTAGCTGTATGCTAAGGGAGTAGATCACGTTTTCAATTCCAGAACCCTCCCTCCCCCACAAGACCTACCAATTTGTCCCGCATAGCCTTGCATGTTGCCTTTAGATTGACTAATTTATTCTCTAATTCAGAAGTTCTATAGCTTTGTTCACATGCTGTATCAATTTTTTCAATCTTTCTTTGCGCTTTGATAATTTTGATATCACAATGAGGATACATTTTGAGAACTCCAGTATGATGGTTTTTATTTACATTGTTTTTTTTTAAATTGTTTTAATGTAAAAAAGTAGTTGTAGGTCCGCTTTTGTCACCAGTGCATTTATGTCCAAGGCCTTTCTTTGTGTCAGTATGCACCTGTACTATTGCGGTATCCATTTTCTTGGACCAATCTTGCACTGTAATCTTATACCAGACTTCTCTGTCGAGCTGCAGTCTGGTGAGGGTTTGTTATGTGTAGGTATGTATTGTGATGAGCTCCTGTCCTTTATTATGCGTTGCTGCAATTGTTAGATGGAACTGCGATAATCAAAAGCCTGTGATTGTGGTTGGTTAGATTCCCTTTTTCTTGAACTCCTTCATGGTGCATGGTTTCCCAACCTGATTGTTGGGATTACTGTGATCATCATTAATTGGTTTGTGAATAGCCTTGCTCCTCCTGCCCTGACAATCTCCCCCCGCCCCCCTCTCCCTGGACCCCATTAACTCGCATTGGAATGCGGTCAGCATGCATGTGACAGAGCTATGGCCCGCTTATCTGTGTTTGTTTCTGTTGCTGCCAGTTCAACATCCAGTTATTCCTCGTCACTAAATTGATGGGAGGAGCACGTCTCGCAGTATCCTCTGCTTGTACCATATCTCCTATGGCCTTTCTTGATGGTGCAGGGCTTTATTTCCACTGCTTCCATGCTACTGAGAGTGCAGTTTTGAGGGTGTCCTGATCTTCGGGTCTGTAATCTGATCCTTGGCTCTGGGCGAGCAGGGTACACTCTCAGAGCTAGCTTCCACCCCCTGCTGCAGACCTTGCAGCATGTGGTAGCTCATGAAGGAGAGTTTCCTCATCTTCGCTGTGCTTTCTGCATCCCTTCTCAAGGGCCCCCCTGCTGATGTCGGACCACCCAGTTTATGCTGCAGTGCCACCTCTATCATGCTTTTGTGTCCCTACTGTGGGCCCAGTTTGCTCAGTGTTCCTGGGTAACTGTGATTGTGTTGAATTTATGTTTGCCACATCAGGATTATTGTGGCCTTTATAAGGGGGGAGAGAGTGGGTCGGAGTGGAGCAGCAGGATTAGATGTGTACCATGTTTGGCCTGCAGGCCACGCACCAATTCCCTCAGGAATGATACTCTTGTCAACAGACTGATTTTACTGGGGTTTGTCCAATTCTCTTGATTTTGCCCTGCTCTCTTCCTGCCTCTGGAATCTTCCTCTTCTCCCTCACTGTTAACCTTGGGACGTCAGGCATGGCTGGTTGCAGTCACGCTCATGTTTTTGGTGTTGCTATCTGCCGTCTCTTTTTTCTTAATTTCCCCTATTCATTTGTATGCGAGTATGGTGGTTGACTGGACTCCTTGTTTTTACTTAAATAGTGTCACGCTGTTTCTTTATTTGACCTTGCTCTCATTGTAGCTAGTTAATTCCAGCAGGAAGGTGCCTGGCTTCCTCCCTTGCCTCCTAGGGTCCTGTGCCTGGAGGTAGGCATGTCTTTCTTCTCACAGTAGTTGCTTGGGAGTGCCTCTTCACTGTCTTGCAGTGGGAGGGCCCCGGCTACTGTGATGCAATGTGTTCAAACACGAGTTATGGCAGGGAGCACAGCGGGAAAGTGTTACACCTGGATTTCGGCATACCACTCTCTGGCATCGTTGGCGGCTACAGCCGCGGATGCGTCTCCATACCACCAACATGGAGCCTCAAGCACAGAGGAGCGTTCTAGTGACTCGTGAGAAGGATGAGAGCGAGACTTCTCCCCCCCCACTCCGGAAGTACGATATGAACGAGTTGCCAGGAGTACTGCGCGTTGCTACGATTCATTACAGCTCCGCTCTGTGAGTTATTGAAACTGCTATACGCGCCTCTCATTGATTTAAAATCAGTGTAGCCTTTCTTACTTTACTCTGCTTACATTTCCCTGCAGGACTTTTCACCATTTCACCCCTGTTCTGTCCGACCCAGCAATTCCACTCTACTCAGCTTTACGGACGAAACCTTCGGCAGACTTATGTAAGCTGTCCCCTTTTTCCTCTGAATCAGGATCCTAGTTTTCTTTGTAGTCTAGTATTCATGAGTTCTTTCCCTTTTGGCAGCAGTTCACTTAGGTCGATCTTGTCTCGACAGTACACTCAATCTCCCAAGATTCAACACGCGATCTCTGCATTCTGGCATATCCAACAGGTAGGGATCTAAGCATTCAGGCTTCTGTTACCTTTTACTTCTCTTTTAACAGAACCTTATTCAAAACACTCCATTCTGTTTCCTTTAACCTATATCCGATCGGACAACATCCCCAGCCAACAGAGACTCTCCATAACACTCTTTGGGATCCTCCCACAGGTACTTTCCACTCATTCAACTTTGGGTAACCGTAAGACAAAGGGTGCAACAGATAATTCTATCCATTCTATTCCCACAGAAGAGTCGCACCGATTAAACCCCAAGTCAATTCAACGCGACTCCATCTTGTTAGACTTCCTACTCCAGTCGTGAGGGATCGACGAGAACCACCTACAGAACATCCACAACCAGGTTTTTTTCCCTCTAAGAGGGTTTCCCGGAGAACCCCTTTTTGGCACCTGTGTTGGAAGGTGGGGGAAGGGGCCTCTGGTAAACTTTCACTCCCTCAGAGATACCGAAGACAAGGTAGGACTTTTCCATTGTTACCTGCAAAGTGCTTCTGTATTGTATTGGCAGTCGTTATAGAAAGTGCCTTGCATGCCACAGTCAAGCCCGTCTGTGCTAGCCTGTGTGCAGTACGGGCACAATGAGGTAAGAGGCACATATCCTTCCCGTAAGGGTATTTTTGATTTAGCTCCTCCAGATATGTGCTTTCTGCCGAATTGGAATGATGAGTCGGTTCCTTTTGAAGAATCTTGTTCAGGAAGTGGATTTGTTGGCTAAGGTAATGCTAGTGTCATAATCTGTGCTGTGATTGATTATGGCTATGAGGTTGTGATGGTGGTGATGTCACCAACATTCTAGGTGGAGTGTTGGTGTGATGTCGTCACTGGGACTCTTGGTGGAATGTTGATGTATGTTTTGGGTTCTACTGGTGTCAGTTGGACCTAAGCTGCTGGGCTAGATGGATGTCCCAGTGCTTTCTCTACTTAATAACTAAGAGAATAAACCTACATGTAAACTACTTATTTTATGGTGTTCTTGATTGGCGAAGGAGGCTTAGTTTACATCACTGGCGACGAGGATGGTCCTGCTGGGAAGGGGCAGTAAGTGAGGAGCGCTGCCTTCCAGGGTGACATCCATCCAGCAACAAGGAGCTGCAGGCCGGGCGGTGCAGTGGGGTCCAATACAGTGGTCCAGGTCGGGGACCCGGAAGGTCCAGAGTCCAGGCGGTGCCAGGGGAGCTGGCCCAGTGCCTGGTAGGTCCAGAATCCAAGCGGTGCTGGGGCTGAGGTGGCCAGTGCCTGGAAGGTCCGAATCCAGGCGGTGCCGGGGCTGAGGTGGCCCAGCGCTTGGAAGTTCCGGTACCCAGGCGGTGCTGGGCTGTGGCGGCTTAGCGTCTGCAGCTGCGTGTGACCGCTGCACTCTGTTGGGGCGGTTCAGAGCTTGACGGTAGTCTTGAAGCAGCGGTGTCAGATGGCCCAGGTCGGAGAGTCTGCGGCTGCAGCCATATTGGCACGGCGTGCCGGTCTGGCGTAGGAGAAGCAGAGGTCGGGCTGACATTGCCCTCCAGGTCGGGAGTGTGCAGGTGCAGCGGTGGGGCCCAACAGGGAGGGCCCTGCGGAATATTGGAGGAGGTAGTTTCGCAGGAGAAGCGGAGGTCTGGCCGCTATTGCCCTCCAGGTTGGGAATGTGCAGGTGCGGCGGTGGGGCCCAAAACGGAGGGCCCTGCGGAAGATTGGAGGAGGTAGTTCAATCTCCGTTGTGGTGCCGTGCATCTTGATTGGAGCGCACGTTGCAGCTGCGTGTTTCAGCGCCCAGGCTTCCGGCATGGAGCTGTCCTGTTTCTGCTGGGATCTTGGCAAGCTGTGTGACGTGTGGTGCAGGACTGCGCAGCAGGAATGGAGCAGCAACATAGGAGGCACCAGTCATCGGAGCGTTGGTGTGCCGGCCAGAGGTGTTTCCCTTGCGGTGCCGGCGGCAGTAATGATGACGTTGGTTGGAGGTGGGCAGGCGTTCCAGCGGTCTAAGCTGGAACGCAGCATTCACATGGAGCGCAGCGTTATACTACATGGACACGCAGGGGCCGAATACGGGTGCTGCGCCGCGCCAGGTAGGAAGTTGGAGCGCAGGATGGTTCATGCTTCTGTGATTCGTGACGCTGGAGGGATTTCAGCAAATTTTGGAACGGAGAATGGCAAAGCGCGGACCATATTTGAACCTGGCGGTCAAGGAAAAGTCGGTGTCTTGCCATGAGTGGGGAGCGCAGGGAGTGTCAAGGAATTTGAGGCTATTTACCATGTGTGTCCTGGAATAAAGTGGAAGCTGCGTGGATACAGCGATCTGACAGGAATGTTGGTGAGACGCCGAGCGTTGGATCCGAACCAGTGGGGAATAAGTAACGTGATGAAGGATCTGACTAGTCACTAAATAGAGGCACCTGTTTGGTGAGGCCGGTTTTATTGGTTAATGTTGTTTGTATTTACGTTGTGGCCTCTGGGTTGAGTACAATTTGGGTTGGGTCCTGGGTTGATGTTAGCAGTGTTGGGCCTGTCATGTATGTACTGATGTCGTGTTTCTGTAAGTGGCCTGCTGTTAGGACATGTCTTTGGGTTTTCACTATGGACGCGTGGGTGTGGGGTCTATGGGACATTGTAATGTTGTTTATGCAATGTTTTCTTTGCAGGTTGGCTGAAGTGGACATGTGGGTGGGAGTATGGCGCAGGGACTTTAGCGCCATGTCACTTGCATCCATTTTTGCATGTACGATTACTTGCCATGTATTTTGTGTTTTGCATTACAGGGACATGTTGGGGTTGGCGCAGGGCTTTTAGCGCCATGGACTTGATCTGGTATCGCTTACTGTGGGTTGTACATGTTGTCCTGCAGTGTTTTGTTTGTCGTGTTCGTAGGGGTGTTTCCTCTGGTTATGTGTGGATGATGCCAGTACTTTTAGGGGCAGTGAGGTGCTGTCTGATCATTTTGGGGGCAGTGAGGTGCTTCTACTTCATCACATGCTGGGATTGGCGCAGGGATTGTGGCGCAGATTTGCATTTATGTTGTGCATTTCATGGATATTTTGGGGGTGGTGCAAGAACTTTGCACCATGACGCTATTTAAAATGATTTTGATGGGATTCATATGTGGTCCTGTGTGTGTGTTCTGTTGGTTGTTGTTTGTAGGGGCATGTCCCCTGGTTACGTGTGGATGATGCTGGTGTTTTAAGGGGCAGTGAGGTGCTGCCTGGCAATTTAAAGTGATAGTGAGGTGCATTTTAGGGTTTTAAAGGGGTAGTGAGGTGCTGCCTGGTTAATCTAAAGGGTGGTTAGGTGTTGGTTATTTTAAAGGGCAGTGAGGTGCTGTCTGGTTGTTTTTAGGGGCAGTGAGATGCTGTAAGGTCATTCTAGGGACAGTGAGATGCTGTCTGGTGTTTTTAGGGACAGGTGCTGTCTGGGTCATTTTGGGGTAGGTGCTGTCGGGGTCATGAGGCAGTGAGGTGCTGTCTGGTTGTTTGTAGGGATGGTTTTAGGTGTATGGAGGTGTTGTCTGGTTGTTTTAGGGGCAGCGTGGTTCTGTCTGGTTATTTTCTGGTGTATTTAGGGACAGTGAGGTGGTGTTTAGTTGTTTTAGGGGAATATTCGAGTGCGCCCTGGTTGTTTTAGTGTTTACTGAGGTGCTGTCTGGTTGTGTTCTGCTGTTCTGGGTGTTCTAGGGACAGTCAGGTGCTGTGTGGTGTTGGGACAGTGAGGTGCTGTCTGGTAGTTGTAGGGGCAGTGAGGTGCTGTCTAGTGTTTATAGGGATGGTTTTAGGTATATGGAGGTGCTGTCTGTTCCAGGGGCAGTGAGGTGCTGTCTGGTTGTTTGTAGGGATGGTTTTAGGTGTATGGAGGTGTTGTCTGGTTGTTTTAGGGGCAGCGTGGTTCTGTCTGGTTATTTTCTGGTGTATTTAGGGACAGTGAGGTGGTGTTTAGTTGTTTTAGGGGAATATTCGAGTGCGCCCTGGTTGTTTTAGTGTTTACTGAGGTGCTGTCTGGTTGTGTTCTGGTGTTCTGGGTGTTCTAGGGACAGTCAGGTGCTGTGTGGTGTTGGGACAGTGAGGTGCTGTCTAGTGTTTGTAGGGATGGTTTTAGGTATATGGAGGTGCTGTCTGTTCCAGGGGCAGTGAGGTGCTGTCTGGTGTTTGTAGGGATGGTTTTAGGTATATGGAGGTGCTGTCTGTTGTTCCAGGGGCAGTGAGGTGCTGTCTGGTAGTTTGTAGGGGCAGTGAGATGCTGTCTGGTGTTTGTAGGGATGGTTTTAGGTCCATGGAGGTGCTGTCTGGTGTTGAGGGACAGGCAGGTGCTGTCTGGGTCATTGTGAGGGCAGTGAGGTGCTGTCTGGGGTTTTTAGGGACAGTCAGGTGCTGTTTGGTGTTATGGACTGTGAGGTGCAGTCTGGTTGTTTGAGGGGCAGTGAGGTGCTGTCTGGTGTTTGTAGGGATAGTGAGGTGTTGTCTAGGTGTTGTCTAGATGCGGTCCATATGCTGTTAGGGGGCGTAGCGATTTAGGGACAGTGAGGTGTTGTTTGGTTTTAGGTACATTGAGGTGCTGTCTGGTAGTTGTAGGGTCAGCGAGATGCTGTCCATGTGCTGTTAGGTGGGGTAGCAAGGTGTGTTAATTTTAGGTTGGTTGGGCAGCGAGGTGCTGTTGTTGATTTAAGGTTTATTTAGGTGCTGTCTAGGGCCCGGTTAGGGGTAGCTAGTGTTGCCATTGCTGTACTTAAGCAGTTTTGAGGTGCTGTCCTTGTTTTGGGTAAGGGCAGCTAGGTGCTGTCTGGTCATTCAAGGGGCAGTGAAGAGATGTTTGGTAATTTTAAGGGGCAGGGTGTGCTGCCTGAGTCTAGGTAAAGGGGCAGCCAGATGATCTCGGTCATGAGTTTTATTTTTGGGTTCCTTTCTCCTTTGTTGTTGTTCAGCTGGTTGATAGCGGAGTGTTGGGTCTTCCATGTTGTGGTTCATTCAGCGGGTAGTAGCTGAGTGGGCTCAGGTCTGGGGAGAGCTTGTGGTTGAGCTAGTTTTTCGGTTTTCCAGTTAAGATCTTGGGTAGATCTTGGGGTGTAGGGGTTTGGGCTCAAGGGGGGTAAAATGGTTTGAGCTACAACATTTCTGGTAATTTGCACTTAGGGGGGGTTCCTACCATGGGTCTAGTTGGTGTTATTGAAGAGGGGCAATTGTCGTAATCTGTGCTGTGATTGATTATGGCTATGAGTTTGTGATGGTGGTGATGTCGCCAACATTCTAGGTGGAGTGTTGGTGTGATGATGTCACTGGGACTCTTGGTTGAATGTTGATGTATGTTTTGAGTTCTACTGGTGTCAGTTGGACCTAAGCTGCTGGGCTAGATGGATGTCCCAGTGCTTTCTCTACTTAATAACTAAGGGAATAAACCTACATGTAAACCTTATGGTGTTCTTGATTGGCAAAGGAGGCTTAGTTTACATCAGCTAGTTAACGGATTTGTTGGCTAAGGTAATGTTAGTTAACGTGTACTCATTAGTCGCACATGCAGATTTTGTACACAACATTTTAGATGCTCGTTCCCCCAATTTCATGTGTTTGACAGACTTGGTTAGGGGTTGCCTCTGCACCCGTCTTGGTACAAGCACTTTCACAAAACCTGTTTTTTTAATAGTAAATTTAATCTTCCCTGTGTCCTGATTTTCAGTCAGTTTTTTTTTTTACTACTTATTGGATTTCGATCTTTGTCAATGTGCTACTGAGCCTACCCATTCCTTGGCAAATGCTCTTGATTTAATGTTTTCTGTTGAGTCTCAAATACCACTTTTCCTGTGGAACCCCTCATTTGGTCTGATCATGTTTTGCTGTCCTATTTCAAATTCCCACCTCTCCTCCCTGAGCTCCCGCTTGATAGTACTGCGGCACAGTTGGAGCTCTGTGGATTGGACTGCTCTCTTTGTGAATTTGCTGGAAGAGTGCCATAACTCTCCACTCATCAATTTTTCTCTACTGACCAACTATCTGCAGAAAGCAGCAGATTTAGTTGCTCCCCTAAAATCTACCCGCCTTTATAATCGTCCATCTAATCCGTGGTTTACGGATGATCTCTGAGCGGCCCGTCTCGAGGGTAGACGCGCTAAATGCAAATGGCGGCACTCCTACGGTGCAGCTGAGAAGACAGCCTATAGACTTCTGGCCAAAGCCCATCATAAGTCTCTTTGCTTCTAAACAGACCTTCTCTACTCAGTTACCAACGCTCCGAATCTGGCTAAAGAGCTGTTAGCCCTTGTGAAAACGTCATCTGCTGAGAATTCTTCACTGACTGCGATTCCTTTGCCCAGTTCTTCATTTCTAAAATGGATACTATTTGAGCCTACATCCATCGGCTACACTGGTGTTCCGCTAATGTGCTGGATGCCGAAGTTGGTGGCCCTGCACATGTGTGATCTGAATTCCCAATATTCTCTGAGGATGCAGCAGAGAAGGCTGTTTTTCAGCTCAAATCAGCTTCTCTTCTGACCCTATACACCTAGCAGTCTTCAAGGATATTTGCCCTGGTTTGATTACTTGGGTTTCCCAGTCAGTTAATTTGTCCTGCCAGTCTGGGTCTATTCCAGTGGAGTTAAAGCAGGCCATATTTATTCCCCTCTTTAAGAAGCCTTGACTGGATCCTACAGTGCCTGGTAACTTGCGTCCAGTCTCTTACCTCTGTTCATGAAATCTTTGGTCTCTCCTCTTCTTTCCTCCTTGGAAAGCAGTTTTTATTTTTTTTTTACCCCTTTCAGTCAGGTTTTTGGACAGAACGCGGCATGGAGTGTCTTGGTTTCGAAGGGATTGTGTCCTCCGACATATTCCACATCTATGACAGTAATCACCACAGCTGTGCTGCTTCGGAAAATTTTTTGGTGTCTGATGTCGATATGCTGTCCCTCGAGGGCCTCGTCGATCCGACGTCACCGGATGTTATATATAGGACGCATGACGCCTCTAGCCTCAATTCTGTTTTTTCTGTGAACGTGTTCGCTTCGGCGCGCCTCGGTTCTTCTCAATCGGTTCTTCGAACTTGGTTGTTTGTGAAATATGTCTTCGTCTTCTACCCCGCGCTCGGGTTTTAAGAAGTGCCGAGACAGCGGTTCCAAGATGTCGCTTACAGACATGCACAACGTCTGCCTGTGGTGCCTCAGCGAAAGCCACGCTGCCGGTGACTGCGATGAATGCCAGTCTTTGACGTCAAAGGCCTTGCGGGAGCAGAAGAAGTTACCTGTAGGTAGGGTTTCCAAACCCCATAAGTCAAAATCCGCTGGGCTTTCGACTGACAATTCGAGGGGCGACTCTCTGCATCAGCGTAAGTTCAGGGGGGTCTCGGTCCCGGAGTGGTTCCTGCCATTCCTCTGCCTCCGAGGACTCCGCCAGACAGCGGGTAGCTTGTCCCAACAAGCATTCATCTCCGGCGGAATGGGATGCATTTCGTAAGGAGATGATGGCGATTTTGGGATCGCAGGGCTCTGTTCCATCCGCGACTTCGAGAGAATAGCGTCTCGGGCGGTTGGCGCGATCATCGGGAGCTGTCAAGGTTCCAGTCGGACAAGGTAGATCGCTGTAGTCATGCCCGCTCCAGGTCCCGGTCCTCGACGCCCTCGAGACTGTTGGAGCCTGTGAAGCCTTCTAAGGCATCGACGCCGTCGGCGCCATGTCCGTCGAGGGACTCTCTCGAGGCTCTGCCTCCGAGGAAGTAATTGGCGGAGAGGCTGTCCAAGGACACGCTTGGGACTCCGGTCTGGACGCCATTGTCGAAGTCATCGGCGCCTCACTCGACATTGACGCTGATTCCGTCGACGCCTTTTGTGGAGGCTTTACTGGAGGTACCTCGGAGGACGGTGGAAACTCCGAGGAAGGCCCTGAGTAAATCAGTGAAGCCTGTGTTTGAGCCTTTTTCTGTTCCCTCATCCAGGGATTTATCCTAGTCTTTGGATTATATCTCGGAGGTGGATGAAGGGTCAGATGTTGAGGGGTTTGTTCCTCATGAGGTTCCCGACGAACTGTTGTCTGGTCATAGCCAGATGGAAGACCTGCATCAATCCTTGCATGACGCCAGTGGTCTGGACACCTCCCCGGAGGTTGAATTTGCCAGGCCTGCGCCTGGTATACACGCCGAGTTTTCTTACAGGTGTCTCATGTCGAGGGTGACGGAGTACTTGGGGTGGTCTGCTCCACCTGTGGATTTTCTGCAGGATGACCTGACAGATATTTTGGACCAAGGTCCACCCACTGACGCCATTTCATATGGCCTTACAAAGAAGGGTGGCGGCGGCTTGGGCTGCTCCGGAGAGTCTCCCGGCAGTGAATAAGTCTCTATCAAAAAAATACTGTCCAGCCAGTGGCGACTCCGGCTACTTGTCTGCATACCCCACTCCGGAGAGTTTGGTGGTGCAGGCGGCTACGGCCCCAGCAAAGCAGACTGCGTGCCCTACCATCCCTCCGGATAGGGACAACAAGCGCTTTGACGGTTGGGCAAAGAAAGTGTTTTCAAATGGGGAGTATGGCTTTAAAGGCAGCCAACTCTGTTTGTGCCTTGGCAAGATTCACTCGCACTCTGTGGAATTGTGTATCTTTGGCGGCTGAACATATTCCCGAAGGGGAGGAACGGGATGGTTTTCTTGGCCTCGTTCAGGATGGCAAGGATGCCATGTGTGAATCCGTTCAGTCCGGTCTGGACGTGGCAGACTGTGTCAGCCGAACCATGGCGGCAAGCACCGTGATGCGCAGGTTTGCATGGTTGCAGAAGTCGTGGTTTGCTCCTGATGTACAGTCCCGGCTTCTCAACATGCCCTTTGATGGTGGCCATCTTTTTGGCATCAAGGCTACCGAGAGCCTTGAGAGGTTGCAGACCGTCAAAGCTGAAGCGAAGAGTTGAGCGCTGCGGTACGTCAACCTCTGCCTTTTCGTCCTAGGGGACAGCAATGGAGGAGAGGTTCCTTTCGATACTACACTTCCTTTGGTAGATCGAGGGGAGCTGCCAATCAAAGGGGCCCACGTAGGAGTACCACAGGTGGAAAACAAGGCACTCGAGGTGCCAAAAGCCACTCGGGCAGTTGCCTCTTTGCCCTCAGGCACTGCCGCAGCCGCTTCAGCTCAGTCATGAGGCCATATCCTATGGTTCGCTGGTTGGGGGGAAGGCTTGCGCAGCATCTTGTAGAATGGCGTGCCATTACTTCAGATGTGTGGGTTCTGGAGATCATAGCCCACAGCTACTGTCATCCTTTCCGGCAGAGGCCTCACGACAATCCATCGGGGAAGCTCTCTTTGAAGAGTCTGGATCCGCTCCTTGCGCAGGAAATCAAATCCCTGCTGGAGAAAGGCGCCATAGAACTGGTGCTTGTAGCAGAGAGGAACAAGGGATGGTATTCCCCATATTTTTTGATCCCCAAAAAAAGACGGGGGATTGAGACGCATCATGGACTTGCGTAGTTTGAACAAGCTCCTCAGCAAGGACAAGTTCAAGATGGTTACTCTTTCTCAAGTCCTCCAGGCCCTTCAACTTCAGGACTGGTTGGTGTCTCTCGACCTCAAGGATGCTTACTTTCATGTGCCTATTCATCCCAAGCACAAGGATGTACCTGAGGTTCGCGGTTGGCGACTCGCATTTTCAGTTCCGGGTCCTGCCGTTCAGATTGACCTCCGTCCCGAGGGTCTTCACCAAGCTAATGGTGGTGGTGGCGGCAGCATATCTCAGGAAAGCGGGGGATTCACGTCTACCCCTAACTGGACAATTGGATGATCAGGGCGCGTTCTCCCGAGCAAGTCCTGTATCATCTGTCAGTCACCTGCCACTCCCTTCACAAGCTGGGCTTCTCGCTCAACTTAAAGAAGTCCCACTTGACACCTATCCAGCGTCTCCTGTACATCTGAGCTGTGCTCGACACATCCATGAGGCAGTGTTCGCCTCCCCATGTGAGGGCTCATCACATTCTGCAGATGGTGGACAAGTTTCAACATGCCCAGAGTCTCCCGGCGTTCGAGTTCTTGAGGTTGCTCGGCCTCATGGCATCCTGCATTCTACTGGTGCCAGAGGCCATGCTGCAGATGAGATCTCTGCAGTGGACTGTCAAGGTGCAGTGGTTGCAGCCCTCCGGCAGGATGTCGGATCCCGTTCAGGTGCCGCCCTCGGTCGCCCAGGATCTTCTCTGGTGTGGCGTCAAAAGCAATCTGATGAAGGGGCCTCCATTTTGGCTACCCTGGCCGGAGGTAACGATCGTGACGGACGTATCCCTCACGGGATGGGGAGCTCATGCCAACGAGTTGACAGCGGTCGTTGGTCTCCGTCGGAGTCAAGACTCCATATCAGTCTGTTGGAGCTGAGGGCCGTCAGGCTAGCCCTGAAGGCTTTTCTGCCGTCTGTGCGGGGGAAGAATGACCGGATTCTGACGAACACAGTGGCAATGCACTACCTCAACAAAAAGAGGGGGCCAGGGTCTCTCCCACTGTGGAGAGAGGCGATGCAGCTCTGGTTCTGGGCCATCCAGCAGGAAATTTCGATCTAGGCAGTTCATCTGGCCGGAGACGAAAACGAGGCGGCGGACGCCCTGAGCAGGAAGAGCACGGTCTCTCACGAGTGGGACCTGGCTCAGGAAGTTCTCTTGGAGATCTTCGACCTGTGGGGGACCCCACAAGTGGATCTCTTCGCCACCAGTGTCAACCGGAAGTGTGAAAGATTCTGCTCGCGGGAATTTCCTGCAAGAGGAGCCTTAGGGGACGCGTTTGTAGTGGAGTGGTCCTTCCCACTGCTGTACGCATTTCCTCCAGTCCCCGTCATTCCACAAGTGTTGCGCACGTTACGGAGGTTCGGTTCCCAAATGATCCTCATTGCTCCGGCATGGGTCAGGAGAGCATGGTACCCGCACCTTCTCGACATGTTCACCTGCCCTCCACGCCGTATTCCCTACCAAGACGATCTGCTCTCACGGGAGGGGGGTCGGGTTCTCCATGCAGAGGTCAAGTCTCTCAGCCTTCATGCTGGTTATCTGAAAGGTTGAGGTTTAAGGATTGGGTCCTCCTGAAGACCTGATGGAGGTGTTGCTTTCGGCCAGAAGGCCTGCAACAAAGTCCTTGTACCGTTGCCGTTGGAGGAAGTTCAGCGACTGGTGCAGGGTTAAGAAAGTGGATCCTTTTTCATGTGCCATTCCTGTGTTTCTTTTTTTTGCTTTCGTTAGCCCATAAGGGCCTGCAAGTGGGTACCATTAAAGGTTACCTGGCGGCGCTGTCTGTATTTAAGCGCTCGTCTGAGGAGTGTTCTTATTTTAAAATTCCTTTTGATTTCTCAGTTTCTGAAAGGGCTCCCTAATGTGTTCCCACCGTCACCTTTCCAGGTGCCCGGTTGGGATTTGAGCCTGGTTCTAAAATTCCTAATGGGAGCTCCATTTGAGCCTTTACATTCTTGTCCTTTGAGACTGTTGACTTTGAAAACTGTATTTTTAGTTGCGGTCACTTCCGCTCGCAGAGTGAATGAGTTGCAGGCACTTTCCGTTAAGCCACCCTTCAGTGTTCCATAAGGACAGGGTTGTCCCTGGGGTTCGTCCTTCTTTTCTTCCGAAAGTTGTCGGAATTTAATTTAAGCTAGAAGTTCATTTTTCCGGCATTCTATCCTCCACCGCATCCTGGTAAGGAAGAGGAGACTCCGTAGGTTGGATCCTAAAGTTTCTACATCTCGCACATTTCCCGGGTCAGAGTGGGCGATCAGCTCTTTGTAGGGTACGCTGTAAGGCGTTTGGGACAAGCTGTTACTAAACAGACTGTCTAGATGGATTATCTTGACAATTTCTGAATGTTACCGCTTGGCGGGTAAGGACCCTCCGGTAGGTTTATGGACCCATTCTACTAGGGATGTTGCTGCCTCTACTGCCCTGCAGAGGGGTGTTCCCATTCGTAACATTTGTGAAGCAGCCACATGGGCCTCTGTCCATAGATTTGTAAAACACTACTCCCTGGATTCTATCCATGGTCAAGATTTGGCCTTTGGCAAGGCGGGCCTCTATTTTGCAATTTAATACGGCATTCTAAAATTCTAAATTCTTTTCCCACCTCCTTAAATTGGTACTGCTTTGGGAGACTGTCATAGATGTGGAATACGTCCGAGGAACCAATCCCTTCGAAGAACAAGTTACTTTCTTACCTGGTAACGTTCTTTCGATGGGATGTTCCGACGACGTATTTCACATCGTACCCTCCCAGCCTGCCCCGCTACAGAATTTCTTATGCGATTGCAGCTTCCGTTTCCGCAAGGCTTTCTGTAGTCATACTGGCAGAAGATTGGTGCCATACGTTCTGGCAAAAAACTACAACTGAGGCTACAGGCGTCGTGCCTCCTACATATAACATCGGGTGACGTCTGCTGTCGGGGGAGGTCCTCAAAGGGACATATCTATGTCATTGACGCAGGACGCAAACGCTGGAAACTTTCCGAAGCAGCACAGCTGTGGTGATTACCTGTCATGGATGTGGAATACGTCGTCGGAACATCCCATCAAAAGAACATTACCAGGTAAGAAGGTAACTTGTTCTTTGCAACCATTAAGGAGGGCATTTCTAAGGCTCCATCGTTGGGTGGTTTTGTATCCGGGAGGAGGACCGCACTGTCAGTAGATGCAAGTCTTTTAGGTTTGGGTGCCACATTGTCTCAATTTGATGTGGGGGAAAATGGAGCATGTCATAGCATTTGCTTCGAGACCATTACATGGGGCAGAAAAAAAAACTATTCTGTAATAGAGAGAGAGCAGCTCTAGGGGTGTTTTGAGCAATACTTGATTTTAAATTCTTTCTGTGGGGCCAGGAATTTCAAGTAAAAACTGACCATAAACCTCTGGTCCAAGTTATGAGTAGTACGGACTCGGCTAAGGGTTCGCCCAGGATTGCTAGGTGGATGGTAGGTTTACTGGGTTACAACTTTAGGATAAGTTCTATACCTGGTAGGGAAAACGTGGTCGCTGACTGTCTATCTAGACTCCTGGTAGAGGATGGGGACATGATTGACCTAACCAAAGAACAGGATATGATCATAGCTTAGGTTGCATGTGATGCTGTAAACTAAAGTGAGTGGCTGGAGGCAGACATAGGTTATAATTGTGACCAAATTGAAGGAATGGACAACCAAGGGGTGGCCCAACAAAGAAAACTTGGATAGGTGTTATGATGGATACTATGAGGTGAAACTAGAGTTAAGTCCATCTGAGGATGTCTGTAGACTAAGGAGAGGATCAAAGGTTGTACCTCCCATTGGCATCAGTACCCGGTTGGTCAACCTAGCCCACCAAGGTCATTTGGGCATGGGGGGTACCAAGAGACTGTTAAAACAGTCATTCTGGTGGCCCGGCATGGATAGCGAAGTTGAAAAAAGGGTCTGGTCATGTAAGGAGTGCGAAAAAAGTGATAAAGGGAAAATGGTGAGAGAGACCTCCTTTCTCCAGTGCAAGTACCCAGTGAACCATGGGAAAAGGCTGTTGATTTGATGGGTCCTTTACAAGTATTTGGGGATGGATATACATTTGTTATGGTGGATTATCATACTAAATGGAGTGGAGAGCACTAAGGGAGGCCACCACCACTGAAATGATAACATTTTTTGAGGACACATTCTTTAGGGAAGGATTCCCTACAGAAATTATCACTGACAACCGAGTCCAATTTTGCTCTGACAGGATGAAAGCATTATTAGGGATGTTTGGCATTAAACACCTCCGCACGGCATTGCATCTCCCCAGTGCCAATGAGTTGGTTGAGAGAGCCAACAGATTTGTCAAAGGGGGGGATACAGCTAGCTTTCAGTTAAGCGTTGGGGTGGATGAAAGTTCTCAAGGAAATGGTGTGGAGCTACTGCACGACTCCTCTCTATCACAAAAATGCCTCCCTTTGTGTTGTTAAAGTGTCGCCAACCTGCCACAAAACTTTGCCCGGGATGGTTGGAGATGGCAGGTTGCATTGAGGTGGATCGCCAGGAAGTTGAGGTTGATATTTGAGACACAGAAGGAGCACAAACAAAGTTTTGATGCTGTCTCTAAGGTTAGGAATGTGGAGTATGAGGTGGGTGACTTGGTTTTGATTTAAAAAAATCCCTGTTTTGGATCAAAATGTGTGGAGAGTAAATACTTGGGGCCCAAAAGAAATGTGGCAGTGCGTGACCGTGTTGTGATATTGGAAGGTGGTGAGTGTTGGTCCAAGGCAAGGATGCTCAAAAGTTCTGCTGCTGTCAGTGATGAAGTAGCGGATAGTGGTTAAGGCAGCAAAGATAATGAGGCTATGAGAGAAAGTGTGAATGAAAATTAAACATTTGTCAGTGAAGGTGGGGAGGATGGTCATTCCAGTCATAGAAACACCTAGGGGCAGAGCAGGGAAAATGCCAAACCGCTTTAAAGATTTTTGTTGCGAGTGATTTACTAAATCAAATGTCACTGGTAAGGAGGGAGATGTGTTAGGTTTAGAAGTGGTCTATATGTTCTTGTTTGGTTATGCTTTAATTGATGTATTATGTCATTGCATTATGATGTTATCACATTCCTAATTGCATGTGTTTATGCCTGACTGAGGTTCCAGAACTCACAGGGGTTCTGGGATCAGTTGGACCTGGCGATACCTTTACAAGCAGTGCCTGCTGCTTCTGTTTACAATACTTCGCATCTCGCCTCCGCATCATTTCAACATGCCGCCTCTCAGTTCTTTGATCTTCTTTCATGGGCACACTCAAGACGTCTGGAACTGAAAGCAAACAATCGATGGTCCACTGATGAATGTGCCACCAATCCCTACACTTCGATGACATTTTCCATATTGCACTGTTTCCCCGCGGCTTGTGCACCTGCATTTCCATTTTCCCTCAATGGAAACTCTCGGCACGCCAAATCCGCTCCTGAGACAACCTCATGATGCGAAGTTGCTAGAACACCCTTTGTTTTTATTTGCTGTTCAGAGTCACTAAATACTTCGGCATTAGTTAACATCCCGTTTGTAAATCGTTCCTCAATCAGAAGTTACCCACATGCTTCCTGCAGAGTCCCCAGTTAAGTCCACCAGTGCCGTTAGATTTCCACCCAAAGTAAGTTTTATTATTCGAATTTGCAACTTTGTGTTTTAGTGCAGCAATGAGTTGGGTGGTCTCGCAGCGAGGTTCCTGGTTTGCATTGACACCGCCCGCGACCGGGCGCTGCTAATGTCAAATGGGAGGTTGGCAGCAACTCCCCTAAATTCATTCAGGCCTCTTTTGCTTTCAACACTAGTAAAATCCTGGGCTCCTTCCTTAATCCTTCACGCCATCTCTATGAGCAGCTTGCTCTCCAACCAATTTTATAATCCCTTTCTGCAAACATTTGTAATTTCCTCAATCACGACGCTCTGCCCCCTTGATTCAAACGGGCCATTTTAACTCCACACTGCTGGATTACAATGACCTAGGAAACTCAACCGGTGTATCTCTTATACTTGGGTACGTTGCTTGAAACCATGCTAGTCCTGCAGGTTCAGGCATTCATTGGAGGCCTTGGAGGCTGGGTTTCGTCTGGCAGGCATAGTCTGAGATGGTGTGAGGATCTCTGTGCTGTAGATCTCTCGCCAGCATTGCAAACGCTTAGCCACTTGCTCTTGACTTTACAGCTGAGATAATCCGATGTTATGGGGGCATCTTTACAATATTTATTTTCTATATCACGCCCCCGTGCATCAGAACCCGTAGCAGTGTTGTGGAGTCCAACGGGACTCAGCCTTGCTGCTTTTAATTTTAACCCTTCACTCTCTCACATTTGATTCACATCCTTTTTCATCTTTGTGGATGATGCCCAAATTGTTTGAGGTAAAATCCTCCTCTACGAACACCCTTAGTATTATGTTTGAAAAATCTTGTACTCTGACTGGATGGGGGAAAATGTATGCTCAGCCTGACCAAGACTAAGACCCTGTTGGTGGGTATGGGATTTAGAGAGATGCCAGTTGGCAAGCAATGTAGAGCTGTGCATACACGACGCATCAAGATGATAATATCTAGATGATTACAGGTAAAGTGCAAGGGTAACCTAGATGGCTGGAAGTATAGGGTTGAGTGTAGCAACATGCAAAATATTCCCTTAACAGTAGGGTCTTTAGGCCCATAGTCAAGTGCTGTCTAGAGTACACTTTTAGAGACCTGTTCCTACTAGAAACATCTACGAGTGATCATTGACCAAGTTGTGTCACTAGCTCCCCAGATCATGCAAGTGGTCACAACAAGGTTCTATTAAAATACCGTTCTCAAATTCTTCCCTTCTTGGACTTGTCCAACCCTACTGAATTAGAAGCTGCCTTGGTTCGGTCCGGTTTGGACTGTGTGAATGGGTTGTATTTAAATCTGCCTAAATATGCAACGGGGAAGGTACAATGGCTCATTCTGCTGGAAAACCTCTAACCCTCCCTTGTGCTAATTACTAGTCGAACAACGGGTCACCTTCAAGGCTCTTTATACAGGTCATCTAGTGTACCAAATACTACAAGTAGATGCCTGCACTCTTTGACAAACTGTTCACCATCTCAGAGTTAGAGGTAGAGCAGGTGATCTGGCCATTGACCATATTTTCCAGTCATTCTGGAACAAGCTTATTCTTTGAATTTAACACATACATTCTTCTGCTAATCCTTGGGTATCTAAACATCCGATTTATAGGCCAAAGCTTTGCTCCACCTTGGAGTTTTGGGGCATTTGTGACAAGAGGCCACTTGAGGTGACTGTGCGCTTTAGAAATAATTTATAACAGAAGTGTGAAAAACTGTCCCTACAATGCACATCCGTGAAGAATTGCTTAATTTTGTGAACTTGTTTTTATTTTACTGTACGTAAGCAGTTAGTACCAGCTCGGACATGCTTTCATTCAGAGATCTCGGTACTGTTGGACATCTGAGCAGTATATCATACAATAAAGGATACGATGATAGACTTTCTCTACTCACACCCCTCCCCCTTAGATAAGCACCTCTGATAGATTTTCCGGCACTACAAGTCTTGGCAACATAGACTGCGTGCAACATTCCAATTTTCCAAAAACATTCTTATTTATTCAAAATATTTAAATTAAAACATAAAACACTACCCTCACCTAACACAGTGTAAATGCTAACACTAAAACCTACAGAATCTAAAAAACTAGGCTTCAAATTATACACGCACCCAAGACACAAACGAAATCACATAAAATACAAAAAGAACCTAAATGTGTCAATGAAAAACCTACAATCCCAACATGTTTCTGTTCTTCAAAGCCCCTTTCGGGCGAACATTCTTCAGGGAAACTTTAAAACATCCACTATTCTCCTCAACTCCGTGTTGAATGTGTAGTTTCAGGCAAACAAAGCCTGTAAGGGAAACGACAGAGGAAACTTATAAGTTCCAAAGGAGGGGAGTATTACAAAATGTAAATGGGAAGTCAGCTCAACAACTGATGCCAACCTCACAAAGGTCTAAAAAGATTAAACCACTTGGATTTACCTTAAAATGGTGAACCTTCAATGCATGTCTGTAAATGACCAGTGTGCTAATCTCTCGCCAATGAGAAACCAAAAACTTCAAAAGGCGTCACAGTCCGCCGAGCTATCGCAACACCTAAAAGAACAAACCAACATACAGAGAACCATATACTCAGTTTCAGCCAAAAGTCACTGAAAACGCAAGCTATAGCATAGTTTAATCTTTTTAGAGCTTTGTGAGGTTGGCATCAGTTGTCTGTCTTTTCCCTTACAGGCTTTGTTTGCCTGAAACTACCCATTCAACACGGTGTTGAGGAGAATAGTGGATGTTTTAAAGTTTCCCCTGAAGAATGTTCGCCCAAAAGGGGCTTTGAAGAACAGAAACCTGTTGGGATTGTATCTTTTTAATTGACACATTTAGGTTCTTTTTGTATTTTGTTATGTGATTTCGTTTGTGTCTTGGGTACGTGTATAATTTGAAGCCTAGTTTTTTAGATTCTGTAGGTTTTAGTGTTAGCATTTACACTGTTAGGTGAGGGTAGTGTTTTGTTTTAATTTAAATATTTTGAATAAATAAGAATGTTTTTGGAAAATTGGAATGTTGCATGCAGTCTATGTTGCCAAGACTTGTAGTGCCGGAAAATCTATCGGAGGTTCTTATCTAAGGGGGAGGTGTGTGAGTAGAGAAAGTCTCATCTTATCCTTTATTGTATGATATATATCAATATTCCTATTGGTGGAGTAAGATGTGTATGTTTAAGTAGGAATTTTTTTGTACCTATTTGAATATATGGACATCTGAGCAGTCCCTCTCAGGACTGCCATTTATCCCCTTCATATAAAACCTTTGGACGTTCCCCTCCAGGGGATCACTTCAATACAAGCAGGGCCACAGTGTTTTGCAGTACTACTTTTCTAGAGGATGATTAAGACTTGGCCACCTTGAGAGTGGAAATCCCTGCCCTGAGATGCCCGTAAAGCGCAACTTAATGGTCCAAAGCAAAACATGTGCCATGGTGGAGGACTTTGAGCACCTAATCGCTCGAATGTCTTGGCACCCATGATCACGAGGCAAGCAACAAGCAGTGGAAAACGTGAATCGAGTGCTGTGCTACTTGTGCTCGGTAGTGTTGTCATGGCGATGCTGCTCTCTGCTGAGAGAAGGAAGGACATAGTAATGTCCTGGATATTGGAAGTTGAAAGGAGGATGGGATGCCATCATGCTCAGGAAGACGAGTGGGTATTGTGGCACTTGTAGTAGGCCAACCAGGGGAGTGTGCAGCATGGCAAAGCAAGAACAGAATCTGCCCCAGGGGTCAGGTTCGAGCCAGGCCACCAAGGAGTGACAGGGCAGATGGCGGGTGGGAGGGAATAGGGGCAGTGGGACAGATATTGGCCGGAAGCCCAGAGCCTTTTGTTTGGCCCAGCTGGGCAGGATCGAGCAGTTCTGGCCAGATACCAAACGATGGTGGCCAGCGTTTCAGGGAAATACTTGTACTTAATTGGCTCAGCAATGCAGAATGTTTGATTGGATGCTAATTATACTATATTATTCTCAATCGGAAAGACCATTTGGAAAAAGCTCATCGGGTGAGTCACACTATTTTGTGTTTTCATTTTTCCCCCACAGGCAGATTCATTCTGTCCAACCAATTGACTTGAATTTTACAAGTGACCCCAGCGAAAATGGCCCAGCCAGCAAAATCGAAATTAGCATGGATTGCATTAGAATGCATGACTGTGACCCAAGTGACCAACCGTGGGTGAGTAAAAATAAAATATAGAAGAGCCCTGACTCTTCTGTTAGTGCAATAAACACGTTGTCTTTTCAACTGTAACATCATACCCAGCAAAATGGTTACTTTATGCAATTGTATGACCTGACTCTATTTGGGTAATTTCCAAATGCACGTCAAAGGTTTCTCTTGTATCCAGGATCTGTGTCCTGGCTAGGTTGCAATCCGCTTGGCCACATACAAATCATTAAAATGTTTGGAACAATCCTATTTACTCTTTCGATTCACAGATCATGTGTAACCTGACATGCATACTTTTTCACTTTCTATTCTTCCCACGTGACTTGGACGTATAATTTGGTGTTTGCTTGTCACTCTGCCAAGGCTGGGCCTCGATTCTCCTTCTGAAGCCTCATTCCGTGCATCGTGTGGCAGTTTGTGCACTGCTTACCTGCCTGTCGCCTGTCTCCAGTATCTGTGGCCCTTGTAGATTGCGTTGTCAATATGTATGCGTTTACTTCCATGTGTTCTTGTTTTTCGAAATCGATACCCCAGCCTCCTCTCCAAAAGAAACACTCATCCTCTAGAGAAGTTCCTTGGGTCCAAAAAGTGAAAGCTGCAAACTGTGCCAGTACAAGTATTCGTAATGGGGCCCTAGGAATGACCGTCCTTGCTGAGCTCCGAAGCTTGGTGTGGTGTCCTTTTTAATTATCTGCCAGATCACAGGATGGATTTGAGGTGAGGCCCACACCGCTTTTATTGGATGATCAGGGTTTTATCCTGGATACCTCACAATTCATTTGATATTTTAAAATGTGGATTTGCCACACTTAAGATCAGTTTCCAGTGCAATTTTTATTGTTCGTTTGTCAATTGTTTCACGTGGGCTCATAGTCCCATTATGGTCAGCCGACACGTGTTTCGACTGCGTACGTCTTTATCAAGGCAGGTGGTTAGATGTAGATGCCCCAATTGGGGTTGGGTAGTGACGAGTGTCTGTATTCAATACGGACAATGGGACGAAACACACGTATGCGTTCACATCGGATTAAGGGCACGACTCAAGCCCAGCTGTCATCCACAGGACTGACCACTCGTCACTACCCAACCCCAATTTGGACATCTACATCTAACCACCTGCCTTGATAAAGACCTACACGGTCGAAACATGTGTCGGCTGACCATAATTGGGACTATGAGCCCACATTAAACAATTGACAAACGAACAATAGAAATTGCACTGGAAACTGATCTTAAGTGTGGCAAATCTACTTTTTAAAATATCAAATGAATTGCGAGGTATCCAGGATAAAACCCTGATGTGCCAGTACAATGTGCCCGAATTACAAAGTGATGTTGGCGGAGGACTTGGTCACGTACGTTACCCGAGAAGGCTTTCAGGCCCCTTGTTAAACTCTTGATGCTTGCACCATTGCACCTGCAAAGATGGAAGCAAAGGATTAAAAGTTAATTGTATAAAAATTTGCGTTTTTCCGTTTGTACATTAAATCAGAAAGGCAATACATAAAGGTTCAGTTTGCTGCATCTACTCCGCTCACCCCACAATCCTTACTGCAGTGACTTGCTCGTTCTGTACCCTTTTCCATTCTGCGAACAAGTTTACATGGTTGGTTTGGCATAACCTGGTGTTGCAGCCCTTGAACACAGAGCATGTGGGCAAAGCAGTGCACTCGGTGGCCTCTAGTGCTTCAGCCACAGCTTGTTCCACAAGAGAGCTCTCGATCTTTTCCTGATCTCCTTTAAAAGGTCTTTGGCCAATCCCTTCTTACCCCATTCTTTTAGTTTGGCAAGATCAGAAATGTTATTGTGTTGCTTTAGGAAGTTGTTCTTCGGTCTAAATTAATGTAACTGAAGTCTATAAATATATTTTGGGGTGCTCCCCCAAGGAGTTTCATGTTCTTTAATGGCAAAGAAAGTTATTTTTATTTTTATTTTTTTAAGCACACCATAACAGTGGAACTGATGAAAACCTGATCGTATTTATAGATCTTTTCACTGGGACTTCAGAGATTCTAATCCTATTAATAGTACATTTTAAAGTACACCAGGCCTTTTCTGAAGGGTTGGGTGTTCTCTCCCGCCCCCAGGAATTTCCCCTGAAATGATTAGTAAATGGTGCAGTTTTATGCACATTGGGACAGAAACATTGCTAAGAACTTGGAGCATTTAAAGACCGCTTAACATTAAAGACTGCTTTACAGAATGGTGTTTGGGGTGGTTAACTAGATCTTTGCATCTTATTTTTTGTCATGTTAATTGTAAATTCCGATGTTTGTTAATCTGCTTAGAATCACATGCTGTGCTTATGTTCCGACATCCAGTGGTAACCGCAGAGTATTGCATCTTGTCTTTCGAGAATCGAAAGAGGACGTTGATATGGGTGTGCCTGTAACACTATCCCTACGTGATGTGTAGTGTACCCAAAATCCCTCACGCATCGAGGTCCCTCCGATTATTTTTTTCCGCCCAGCATACTGGTCGCCTTGATGCAGAGCTCGTCAAGGACTTTGCTTATTGTCCCATCGACCTTTGGACGAATAATCATATAAAATATCCATATCACCCTATCCGTTCCTTGTTTCGACGGCTGCTACAGACCTCCGCCGAAGACCTTGAAGAACTCGATGGACCGTGATCCAGTCGGCGCTGCTGACCACGTGGCCGGACCTTCCGCCGGCCTATACAGTAGGGAGAGTGGGGTCGGGGTGGACATTTCTATACAGATTGAGAATGCCTTTCCCCTTCCTTCCTCTTTCCTTCTCGATCTTCGTCACTCTAACCATCCTCAGCTATGGAGAGGACTCCATTTAGGTTTTGCCCTAATTGTAGGAGCAAATTCCCTTGGAAAGAAAGGCACAGACGGTGTAACCAGTGCTTACCTATCGATCACAAGGAGGAAGGATGCGCGGCTTGTAAGCTCCTCCGTCCTAAGACATTAAAGGAGCGTAGAGTCAAGCGGTGGGCGGCCTATGGTATGTCGAAGGCCAAATTTTGTCCTGCTTCCACAGCCACCGAATGTGACGACGGCGAGTGACGAGCATACCTCCGAACAGCAGGTTGTTGACTTTTCGACGGAACGCTTGCGTTCCGCTTTCTGTCCCCGGCCCCGATAGGCACGGCTTAGGCACTGCTATGGGGAAGTCACACCCCGGCGACAGACGAGCATGTACACAGCACAAAGCGCACAACCCCAAGTCAGTCTTCGGCCAGGTCGAAGTAGACTTCAGCGCCAACTGGTACACCCGAAGCCCCGGCGGCACCTGCCGACCGTCGGGTTCGGCAGCCCTCCCCACAGCCGCAATTGCACCTAGCGACCGGGCAATCGAAAACAAAGGGCGCTACCCCCAGTATATCGGGTTCCGCCTAGACGCATCGCTAGAAGGCGTCCTGCGATGATAGGGTTTCGGTTCTGCCGAAAAAGGCAGCCGTTGAGAACAAGGCCCCAACACCGGCGATAAAGACCCCCTTGCAGGCTGAAGCCACAAACCTCCCCACCGCAGAGGACATCACCGGCAGCTTAGCCAGGATTGACACTGCCCGTTCTCAGAAGCGGCAGGCCCGGGGTGCGCCGAGGCCCACGGAAAGGCCCAGGGATCCGTCTAGGTCCAAAGATGGCCTAAGGGGGGGGGTTGTACCGGAACCCACCCATAAGTCAAAAGAGAAGCACAGACACATCTCACCTCTGTCGGTGCCCCAGGAGGAGTTCTCTGAGGGCGAAGGACTATTCTCGGCAATGAGACAAAAATCTCGACGCTTTTCAATGGGTGAACACGAAGACATTTTTTTCCACCTCTAGACCACTCTAGGTCCTTGGACTAGAGAACAATTTCAAAACTGCATGGAGAGGCTGGACAGGTTTGTTTCCCGTTCAGAACAACCAACACCAAGGAGGCCAAGGGATGAGAGCCCTATGGACCCCAAGGCTAAGTTTCCAAGACTTTTTGACCCCTCTTTAGAAGAGGATATATACAATTACGATTTAACAGAGGTTGACATTCATGCTGATACCCAGAATGAAGAATTAATCAACCCTGTAGACATGCATGAGCCCATAGAGGGCTGGGAAGAAAGCCCAGATGGAGGTGACCCCAAACCATGGCAATCCCCGCATCAGCAACACCCTGATGTCCTGTCCCTGGACTCTCCCCAGTCCACTCCCACTAAGCAACAACCATCGCCAGTGGATGACCAATTGACTTTTAACGTAATGTTACGTAATGCAGCTGATCATATTAAGATGGCTATGGACGAGGGGGTCCCCGAAGCTGACTTCGTGGAAGACATCCTTAAGGAGAAACCACCGGCCAGCCAGGCCATTCCCCTCCTTAATTCAATTAAGAAACGTTTGGCTCCATCCTTATTGACGCCTGCTCTCACAAGGTGTCAACCCACGAAGAGAAAAACTTTTGCCCTTCTCCATCAGACAGTCTTTACATCAGAAGTCATTCCACCCCAGATTCCCTAGTGGTGACTACTACACGAAAGCGGGCAGGGGTCCCTTTGTCAACTGGTGAGGCACCCTCTGATAAGGAAGGTAAACTACTTTACGGCCTGGGAAAAAGATCACGGTTGTAGCTGCGTTCTCACCGTGCATTGCCAACAACCATACCTTGTTGGCCAGTTACGCCGATGTGCAGTGGGTTTCACTACAGGAAGGCATACAAGAGGTTTGCAAACCCCTACGTACTCGTCTCCTCTCCTCTCCACTATCTCTGAAGGCAGACAAGTGAATCAGAGCTTTCTTAAGAATACTTTGGATTCCGCAGAAACGGCTGCTCAATCCCTGGCTCAGGGCACACTCCTGAAAAAGACATGCTTAGCTGCGGAACTCTGGATTTAAGCCAGAGACGCAAGCGTCTCTAATAAACAAACCCGTGGAAGAATTCAACCTGTTTGGGAAAGCAGCAGATGAGGCCCTCAAAGGAGCATGACACCTTAAAAACACTGGACCACATCACACAGAGACCATCTACGAGACGAGGATATGGATCCAAACAGCTTTTTGGTGGCAAACGCTTACCTCAGCGACAATACTCATTGGGAAACAATTGGAATTCTAAACGGGGAAATGGTGAATACACCACCCCGTATCCCCAAAGGGGTCAACACCGTGGCAAAGGAAGAGGCCGGATCTCTATGCCCAGAGGCTCCTCGGGCTCAAAATGACACGAAGATTTGAGCCCCTTCCCATGCCTCCCCGGTCGGGGGCCGGCTAACATCGTTTCTACAGGCATGGGAGGAGATAACTACAGACCAGTAGGTGCTAAAGACCGTGGCCACGGGTACTGTATAGAGTTCAACTGGTCCCCAACATTCAGTCCTCCACGAGCAAGACTGACACCAGACCATCTTCGCATTCTTCTGCAAGAAGTAGACACTTTACAGGAGAAAGGAGCCATAGAAATTATACCCCTGGCACAGGTAAAAGAAGGTATTTATTCAGTGTACTTCCTTGTACCCATTAAGGATCTAACCATGCGCCCTGTTCTAGATCTGCGCCCAGCAAACAAGTTTGTAAAGCCACTAAAGTTCTGCATGGTCACACTGCAGGAAGTAATCCCACTGCTAACACAGGGGGATTACATGGCAACACTGGACATGAAAGATGCATACTTTCATATTTCAGTATTGCCAGCGCACAGAAAATACCTCGGGTTTATGATACAAGACAAGCATTATCAGTTCAAAATACTACCCTTCGGCAAAGCATCTGCACCAAGGGTATTTACAAAAGTACTAGCGGTGGCAGCAGCGCATCTGCGTAGGCAATCCATCCCGGTCTATCCTTACCTCGACGACTGGCTCATAACAGGGGACTCTTACGAAACATGTCTGTCAAATACCCAAAAGACGATAGATCTTTTATTCAATCTGGGATTCTCGATCAACGGGAAGAAATCCAGCCTAGACCCCAGTCAGGTCAAACAGTTCCTAGGGGCTCTAATTCGAACAAAGGACGGCCTCGTCTTCCCTTCCAATGAAAGGGTCCAAAACATGTTTCAGATCCCTCCGTATGTAGCCAGTCGAGAGGTGACTGTATCCAAGGCTATGCGACTGCTAGGAATGATGGCGTTGTGTATCTACTTGGTTCCTCACGCCCGCCTTCGTCCAATGCAAGAGTGGCTCAACAGCCAGTGGTGTCAGGCCAGCGGACAGTGGGACGATCTAGTAGTCGTCTCGCCAGCCTTCTTTTTCTCGCTGCAGTGGCGATCGAGGGAGAACCTCTTCAAAGGGAAATCCTTTACCACCCCCGCAGTGGAAGCCACTCTAACCACAGACGCGTCTCTTACAGGGTGGGGAGCTCACCTGCTTCAACAAACAGCGCACAGAGCGTGGTTGTCAGACATGGCATCCAACCACATAAACCTGTTGGAGCGGTTGGCAGTGTTCAAAGCACTAAAGCTTTCCAGACACAACTGCAGGGGAAGACGATCCTCCTCCTCACAGACAGCACCACGGCCATGTACTATCTGAACAAACAAGGGGGCACTCATTCTCCAGGGCTGTCAAAACTGTCCCAGAACATTTGAAAGTGGGCTCTCAAACACATGTTCCTACTATCACATGTTCCAGGGGAACTCAATCTTCTGGCAGACGTACTCAGCAGAGATTCCCAGAGTTGGATCTGTTCGCAACTCTGGAGAACGCTCAATGCCAAGATTACGCCTCCAGGTACCCGCAGAACCACTCCAAGGGGAACGGACTATGGATAACATGGTCAGGGAGATTTGTCTATGCCCCCGACTCCTCTTCTCAGCAAGATTGTGCACAAGATGCACCAGGAACCAGTCACAATGACACTGCTGGCCCCCATGTGGGCCCGCCAACCCTGGTTTGCTCATCTGATGGAGCTGTCCCTATCTCCTCCAGTCAAACTGCCTTGCCCATACAACATGTCGCAAGACAGAGGGGAGACTTCACCCATGCCCGCAGACACTGAACTTGGTGGCCTGGCTCCTGAGGTCAGAGTTTGGACACCTACAACCCCCTTAGATGTATGGACATTCTCAGGGAAACAAGAAAGCCAAACACCAGATACTGCTATTCCAGTAAATAGTGACAGTTTGTCATATGGTGCAACGCTCTAAGAACATTAATCCAATTAACTGCTCTCCCACACACACATGTTATACCTAACTCATTTACTTGACTCAGGCCTGGTCTTCAACTCCATAAAGGTACACCTAGCTTTGGTAGACTTTACTATCACCATGTCACATTCTACTTTTATAAAAGTGATGCTAGGCTATAGGCCTCCAGGACCATTAGGTAATTTCCTGGAATTATTGGACCTATATTTGACCACAACTGGGAACAAATATAAGGAACTGCTTTGTCTTGGAGATTGGAATATCTGGGTGGAGAGGTTAATTAACCCAGATGCAATGGCTTTGGGAGAAATTCTGGATAACTATGGATTGATAGTGCTTACTACCGCACCATCACATAACAAAGGACACTGTCTTGATATGTTGGCAACTAGGGGACAAATTGTAACCTTTAAAGAAACCTGCCCAATATTATGGTCAGACCATTATATTCAGTCCTTCGTGTTCTCCAGTAAGGAGCCACAAAAAGGGAGAGGTAGAGAAATGCCACCAATGTGGAAACGTGCTGTCGCCAACCTGGATAAAATTCCAGGGGGAGAAGTGCAGAATAAATTGGAAGGAATGGATTCTACATTGACTTGTGAGGAATTTTTTGATAAAGGTATGGAGATATTGGAGGACATTTGCAACAAATCTGCTCCCCTGAAACGGAAAAAAAACTAAAATCTAGTTGGTTTGGTCCAGAACTTGCATTGTTGCGGAAACAACTTCGCAAGGCTAACAATACCTGGAGATATTCAAAGACTGATGATGATGCTGATAGAGCAAAGGCAACTCTGAAAATATACAAAACCACGTTTATTTTTAGCTAAACGTGATTTCTTACATAAAGAAATTAAGCAAGCTGGTAACCAATCGAAGGCCATTTTCGAAGCGGTTACAAGATTTAGTAAACCATCTTGTTTAGATGTGAATACAGCCGCATCACAGGAACAAGCAGATACATTTAATACTTTTTTTAAAGAAAAGATAATTACGATTTTAGAAAATATAGAACAAGGAAGGCCCCCAAAACATGAGAAGGAGATGGAGGAGGAAAAAGAACAGGAGAACACAATACAGGGAGAGACTGCCTTTCAGTTTCAAATGGTCGATGAAAAGGTGATTTGTACGCTGTTGAGTCAATTAAAACCCACTAATGATCTTTCTTGTGGGAAACCAGCATATGCCGCTAAACAGCTAGCAAAAGAGCTTACACCATTTATAAAAACCTTTGTGAATAAGTCTTTTCAAGACTCTCAGGTGCCTAAAGCCCTAAAAAAGGTGCTAATAAAACCACTGCTAAAGAAAGCCAATTTAGATCCGGAAATAATGAACTATCGGCCAGTGGCAAATCTGATGCGGCCAACTAAAATCCTGGAAAAAGTGGCTTGTTCCCAGTTCCAAGCATACTGTAGATAAGGAAGAACAGTTAGATAATCTCCAGTCAGGATTTCGCCCTAAACATGGTACAGAGTTAGCTCTGTTAGCTGTACATGACTTACTCAAAGCAGCGGACGAGGGGAGATCAACAGTTCTGTTGATGCTGGACCTGTCCGCGGCTTTTGATACCGTGAACCACCAGATAATGGTTCAACGTATTGGGGAAGTGGGAAAAGCATCTAAGGAAGTAGTGAGATGGTTTGCATCATTTCTTAAAGACAGATCACAAAGAGTTATACTAGATGGATTTACTTCCCAGATGGTGGAGCTGGAATGTGGGTTGCCCCAGGGCTCCTCCCTATCCCCTCATCTTCAATTTGTATTTTCGACCAGTTTTTAGAATATTTAAAAAGTATGGCCTGCTGTTGCATTCATATGCTGATGACACACAGATATATATAGAACCTCAGGATGCCTTCGAACGAATAAATCAATGCATGGAAGAACTCAAGGAGTGGATGACTAACAATCAGTTAGAGTTCAATGCGGCAAAAACAGAAATCATACTGTTTGATCCTAAAAGTAAAAGGTCACAGGAAAGACAAAATCCTCCACCATTGATTCTAGGTGAACAATTACAGTATGCTAAAAAAAAGTAAAGAATTTAGGCTGCTGATGGCAGGAGAATCTAGGGAGTGAGTCAGGTGGGAGCAAAAGTAAAAACAATTTACCCCGCACTGCGCTCACTACGGAGTATATTACCCTACATTCCAACAGAAGATAGGGCGGCTTTAGTGGGGGCAATGACCAACCCCCATTTGGATTACTGCAACAGTTTGTTAGCAGGTATCCCAAAAAACAAATGGACAGACTGCAGAGAGCACAGAATGCAGTAATCAGAGTAATTGGGAATCTTAGGAAACGGGATCACGTTTCATCAATGCGGAGATCCATACATTGGTTGAGGGTGGATGACAGAGTCAAATTCAAGACTGCATGTTTGGTTTTCAAATGTTTGAAGGGGCTAGCGCCTGGGTATTTGGCTGATAAGATTATACCATATCACCCCAAAAGGAATCTACGTTCAGAGGATAAATGCCTCATCTGTAGCCCACGAACAAAGTTTGTATCGAGAGGAGACAGAAGCTTCGGAGCATCTGGCCCCAGAGTTTGGAATAAACTTCCATTAGAAATTAGAATGTGTGAAACCCTTGATTTATTTAGGAAGAAACTGAAAACGTTCCTATTTAACTAAAGATGGAAATTGACGGATTTAGAACTGCAATGTTAATTCGTTCCTCCAGCCGTTTAATGTTAAACTCTAGTTGCCGTCTGCGCCCGAATATGGTTCACTCTCTGGTGCGCTTTAAACATTCTTCAAAATCTAGCTGCACCTTTCATCTTACACAACATCACAACAAAGTGTCATGGTGGAAGATAACAGTTATTGAAGCTTTCATGGAGGGAGTGAAAAGAATTCACCCTCCCATTTCTAACTCCGCTCCAGGATGGGACCTAAACGTGGTGTTGACTAGGTCGAGCCCATGCACAAAGCAAGTCTTAAAGACCTCACCCTTAAGACTGCTTTTTTAATAGCTATTACCTCCATCAGGAGGGTAAGTGAACTACAAGCGCTCTCGATCCTAGATCGCTTAGTAATAGTTCACAAGGACAAGGTGGTTCTGAGCACTCACCCTAGATTTGCCCCTAAATTCATTTCAAAGTTCCATGTTTACCAGTCAATAGAACTACCAATGTTCTTTCAAAATCTTTCAAGCCTGGGAGAAAGAACCCTGCACACACTGGATGTACGCAGAGCTGTCCTGTTCTACATGGAAAGAGCTTGACCACTTACAAAGACTAATCAGTTTTTCGTTTCGGTGGCGGCAGGAAGAGGAGATGCAGTCTCCAAATTCACTATCTCTAGATGGATTATCAAATGCATTACTCTGCTACAATCTTGCTAAGAGAGAACTGCCCTTCAAGCCTAGAGCACATTCCACTCGAGGCACTGGGGCGTCCATAGCATTCATTGCAAATGTTCCCCTTGAATCTATTTGCAAAGCGGCATCCTGGAGTTCTGTGCACTCCTCTACAAAACACTATTGCCTAGACACTCATTCTAGGTCTAATTCTCAGGTGGGACAGGCAGTACTAAGACATCTTTGCTCGCTAGTCTATGCACAGCATGTGATTCTAAGCAGATTAACAGACATCAGAAGACATGCATGACTTACTGTACATGCTTTTCTGATGGTTGTATCTGCTTAGATTCACATGTGCCCACCCTTCCTCCCCGCTTGGATGGAAGGAACATGGATGTCTTACTACTTTCTCTTTTCTGTACTCACTCACGATAGTTGCAAGGCTCCCTCTTGCAGATAAATACAATCGGAGGGACCTCAACGCGTGAGGGATTTTGGGTAAACTACACGTCACGCAGCGATAGTGTTACAGGCACGCCCATGTCGACGTCCCCTTTCGATTCTCAAAAGACAAGATGCAATAATCTGCGGTTACCACTGGATGCCGGACCATAGCATGTGAATCTAAGCAGATACAACCATCAAATGCTTTTACAGTAAGTAATGCATGTCATAATAACTAGTTTAATTGGATTGTAATCGTAAAGTTTGTACATTTCTCCAGCATGGGGTCTGGCATGGATTCACATGCTCATGAATATTCCCCGTCGTCAGGCTGGGAATCCTCGGTAAAGAAAAATCAGTATCCGTTTCGTTTCTGATCTGTCTTTCGTAGATGTAACCAATCACTGATCTCTGCGTCATACTGACCACAGCCAATGACTGCCATCTCCCTAAGCCCCGCCTCTGGCAGCCATCTTCAGATTTTTACCGCACGTTCAAGTGTTGGGATCCTCGTGCTATTGCTCTCGAGCTTTAGCGCTTTTTTCGCGTTTTTTCCTAGGAAAATGTTCTCTTTCGGTCAAAAGAGCCTCAAGCTCCACCGTTTCTTTATCCGATCAACGGGGACCCGTGTCGGATTCTTCTACGCCCCTCAAGGGTGAAGACTTTGTCGAGCCACGCTTTTGGAGGACCCCAGAAGTTTCTCAGGCCCATCTCGATCATGGCCCAGGAGAAGGGAAGCTCGACGCCCGGAAAGCTGTTCAGGGTCTGCCCTGGATGCCAGCTTCAGAATGTCTTTAAGGAGGACGAACACTCCCTTTGCCTATACTGCCTGCATGAGAACAAGACGCACGTGGAGAAGGACTGTGCGTTTTGCGGCAATATGTCGGAGCGGACCATGAAGGACCGCCATCTGCGTCTCACCTGGCTGGAAGGGAAGAGCCCGTCAGGCGAGAAGAAGTCTGAGCGGTCTTCTAAGACCTTTGAGGGCGCCCCGGCGACGGGGGTCCAACAGAAGGCTAAGCACTGCGAGTCCGCTGGCACCGGGAGCGCCGAACGGACGGGCTCTACGGGTGCCAGGCAGGGCGCATCCTCCCCGGCGCCATCAACCACGAGCCAACGCTCTGGCTCGGGTAAGAAGAAGGCCGAGCACCCGGCGAAACTCCTGGAGAGACCCCGGTCGAGCTCGAAGGCCCCATCGGAGGGGGAGCGAGGCGATGACCCTCCCCCCAAGGAGAAGGTGGTGAGCGCACCTAAGGTGGTGAAAGCCTTAATCCATCCGGCCAAGGCCTCTATCGAGACATTCGCGGCGGCCCTGGCTCAGCCTGTGGAGGCTACACCAGTGGTGGCGACCTCGGGGCCCAGGGTCTCCCTGCCACCGCGGAGGGAGTCCTCTTTCATGCCCATCGACAGGAGGTCGTCGTGGATTCGGCCTCAACCTCTGAGGAGGAGCTGATCGAAGTCTTAAGCCACGGCGTTGGCGTGGAAGAAGACCAGCCCGTCGGGAGTGACCCCGACGTAGGAGACGACGAGAACGTCGAGGGTGCCGACGGGGCTCCTCAACGCCCGTCGGACTCCCCTCAACCAGTGCCGCAAGACAACTCGGTGGCCATTTTGTTGGCTATACAGTCCTTATGCTCGGAGATAAGGACGAGATTGCCGTTACCACCAACGGAGGACCCTCTCCCGACGGGGGACCCGGAGCCAGGCCCTTCTGGGAGCCCTCCTCCTAAGAGAAGGATTCATCCTCCACCTCCTTTTCAACCATTGCGCCCTGCTCAGCCCTCCTCCCCGTCCACGACCCGTGGGGATGATACGGGGACTGACACGGCCGCGACGGGCACAGACGACGAGGTTTACGACGAGGATCTCCCGTCGTCCCCTCCTCCCTGGGCTTCCCCGCCCAACGAGATTGGATCGTTTCATGCCATGATCGCCAGGGCATCCGAGCTTTTTCAGCTCTGCCCGGAAGAGAAGGAGGAAGGTTTCCTTTATCAACGGCGCGAGACCAAGAGGAAGACGGTCCTCGCTGTACCTCTACTGGACGATATCTGGGATGAGGGTCTCGCCCTCCTCAAGAACCCATCCACAACGCCTGCGAGAAGGGATCGGTACGAGAAGAAGTACCGGGTCCCGGACGCGGCCCCCCTTGTGCCTTCGGGCACAGCCGACCCCGGACTCGGTCGTCTCCGCGGCGGCCAGGAAGAAAGCGGGGAGGGCCTCGGCCTCTACGTCAACCTCCCCGCCGGACGGCGAGGGAAAGAAGTTGGACACAATGGGGCGCAGAGTCATCTCATCGGCAGCGACGACGATTAAGGCTGCTAATGCCTTGGCTATCTTAGCCCGCTACGACAGGGAGTTGTGGTACAAAATCGCCCCCCTGCTGGATTTCCTACCAGACAAGAGGGCGGAGGCCCTAGAGATCTTGCAGGAAGAAGTGGCGTCGGACCACGCCACTACGATAGCGACGGACATTGCTGACACTGGATTTCGCCAGTTGGGCAACGGCGTGTGCCTTAGACGGCGTGGATGGCTCGAGGCAACTGACTTCCGTCAGGACGTGCAGACCAGAGTCTTGGACATGCCGTTCGACGGGAGCAACCTGTTTGGGAAAACAGTGGACGATTCCCTACAAGCCATCAAGACGGACACGGAGACTGCCCGGGCTCTTGGTGTCCTCCAGCAACGACGGCCGCCCTTTCGGAGCGGCGGAGGCAAGCAGGGTGCCTCCAAAGGTTCCGGCGGCGGATTTTCCACCTCTCGTCAAGCGGCCCGTTCGTCGTCACAGGAAGCCTACAGGGGACGAGGCAAGTCGGGCGGACCCCACCGTCGTCACCAAGGAGGACAAGGCGGCAAAGCCTCGAAGCAGGACTGAACCGGCCGTGGGGTCGGGCCCCCACCGAAGCACCCCGGTGGGAGGCCGGCTGGCGAGCTTCGTCAGAGTGTGGGAGTCCATCTCCACCAACAGTTGGGTGCTGGACGCCCTGGCCCAGGGTCACATGCTCGAGTTTCTAAAGAAGTGCCTGCGCATCCCCCCCGTGGCCAGGAAGGAACATCACGTCCCTCAACTTCTCTTGGAGGTAAAGGCGATGCTCAAGAAAGGCGCCATCGAGCTCGTCCCAAAGAGGCTTCGGGGCTCCGGAGTTTACTCAAGATACTTCCTTGTGAAGAAGACGGGAGGATGGCGTCCCATCCTGGACCTACGACGACTGAACAAATTCATCAAGGCACAGAAGTTCCGGATGGTCACCCTCCACCACGTCCTGGGTCAACTGGAGGAGGGCGATTTCCTGTCGGCGTTGGATTTGGAGGATGCCTACTTCCATATCCCCATCCTAAAGGGACACCGAAAGTTTCTCAGATTCGTGGTCCAAGGGCGTCACTACCAGTTCAGAGCCCTTCCCTTCGGATTGAGGTCGGCACCCAGGGTGTTCACCAAGTGCCTCGCACCGGTGGCGGCGCGGGATCCATGTCTACCCCTACCTGGACGAGTGGCTCATCCGAGAAAGACAAAGGAGCTCGCCGCGGAGCACACGGCGAGGACCGTCCAACTACTCATGGACCTGGGATTCTCCATAAACTACGCCAAGTCCCACCTGGTGCCCGCTCAAGACGCACTGTTTCTGGGAGCGAAGCTCGACACAGTGGCGCTTCTGGCCTCTGTCGGAGGAAAGGACGAGGGCCATCTTGGGCAAGGTGCAGTGGATGCTGGTTGCGGACGCGGCCAAGGTGAGGTCCATCAAGTCCCTCCTCGGAATGATGTCTTCTTGCATTTATCTCATCCGCCTGTGCAGGCTTCGGATGCGCCCGTTACAGGAGTTCCTGGACGCTAGCTGGATCCAGACGGGCAGCTTCGAGGACGGGATCACACTCGACAAGAGCTTCCGATGAGCGATCCGGTGGTGGGGCACCCGCGCGCATCTGATGGCGGGCATGGACTTCCAGACCCCGGACCACCAGAAGACAGTGACCACCGATGCCTCCCTGGAAGGGTGGGGAGCGCACACCGAAAATCTGCACGCGAGAGGCCTTTGGCTGCCGACGGAGAAGTCCCTCCATATCAACGTCCTGGAACTCTGTGCCGTGTTTTGGGCCCTCAGGTCCTTTCTTCCGTCCCTCAAGTGCAAGGTGGTGAGGATCTTCACCTCCGCACGACGGGTGGGAGAGATCCAGGCCCTTTCCTGCAAGCCCCTGTACTTGACTTTTCACGACACGAGGGTGTAGTGCTCAGGACGCACCCCTCCTTCATGCCCAAGGTGCCGTCGGACTTCCACCTCAACGAACCCTTGGTGTTACCTGTTTTCTTCCCGTCGCCTTCGTAGTCGGCTGAAAGGACTTTGCACTCGCTGGATGTGGCTAGAGCGCTGAAGTTCTACGTGGACCGCATGAAGAGTTTTCGGAAGACGTCACAACTTTTTGTGAACTTTGGACCTGTCAATCAGGGGAAGGCTCTCTCAAAGGCTTCCATTTCCAGATGGATCTCCGGCTGTATCATGTACTGTCATCAGTTGGCAAACTGACCGCTGCCTGGCCGTCCGAGAGCCCATTCCACCAGAGCGATCGCAGCTACCAAGGCGTTCCTATCTGGTGTGCCCTTGCTGGAAATCTGCAGGGCTGCTACATGGAGGTCGACGCACACCTTCACGAAATTCTACTGCGTCGATCGGGATTCCAGGGAGGAGTCCAGGGTCGGCCAAGCGGTGCTGCGCAACCTGTCGCCTAAGGTGAGCCTGGTGAGGAGGTAAGAATTCTTAACGTTGAGTTTTGGATGTAATGCTTAATGTTGAGCCTTTGCCACCTCCCGTGGTTGTGCATGTGTGTACTGCTATGTATTCTTTTATTCATGAGCATGTGAATCCATGCCAGACCCCATGCTGGAGAAGGAACAAGTTACTTACCTGTAACTGTTGTTCTCCAGCATGGGTCTGGCATGGATTCACATGCGAACCCTCCCGCCTACCCCTCTGCGGCTCTTCACTTGGTCATACTGCCACTTCACGTGCTACCAAATGGCTGCCAGAGGCGGGGTTAGGGAGATGGCAGTCATTGGCTGTGGTCAGTATGACCCAGAGATCAGTGATTGGTTACTACTACGAAAGACAGATCAGAAGCGAAACTGATACTGATTTTTCTTTACCAAGGATTCTCAGCCTGTCGACAGGGAATATTCATGAGCATGTGAATCCATGCCAGACCCATGCTGGAGAACAACAGTTACAGGTAAGTAACTTGTTCCTTATCCATCATGGACACCTTGGTATACATTGGCCCGTTTGTTCATTTTTCATGTGACCCATTTTTCATGTGATCGAAGAGAAAAGTATCGGACAACCATCATTTTTTCACCAGTGCACTCTAATAAGCATGGGACGTTTCTGAAAAATATTGTGCATGGCCACATCAAACACAAACCTAACCTGTACACAATTTGTCCTATGCAAATTATGTAATAAAGGAAAGTTGGGTATGCATACTGCTTACTTACTTGCCAGCTGTACAAAGGAACAGATGACCATTTTTACCAGGAAAAAAACATGGGCATGTTCAGTTGTCTTGCCCATTAGTTTCCTTGCCAGCTGAGCGAATTATCTAAAAGATGACAATTTATTCACAATAACCCATTTGGATCATGTGGACAAGTCGGCATGCATTGCACCAATTTTTGCTCTTGCCAATCTTCTGCCAATAACCCCATTGCACCCTATGTGCGCACAACAGGTGAAGGCTACGTTGGTGTTACGCTCGCCAGGTCTCTGCGGAGGCATTGGGGCACGGTTGCAGCCCTCCCTGAACTTGAATCACCCCCTTCAGGCCTCTCCCTCAGTAGAAAAGCTGTGAGAGGTGGTACGTGGGGATACTGCTCCTGCGTGGAAATAAATGCGTGAGTGCGTCTTTCTGTGATTGTTGTACCTCTCAAACCCTTCACCCCAAAGTACGATTTCTGTGAGCATACGCCGGCCCATAAAGCTCACCTGTGAATTATGGAAGATAAGCTCTCCGTCCTACTACTTCTGGCAGGGGAGCGTCGAATGGGATCTAGTTCCTTCACTGATCCCTGATAAGGTTTAGTCCAGTCCAGCTGCGACTGTTTCTCCTTCTAATTGGTAAGTCTTTCTTGAGCTCCTGTGATGCTGTTCGTTCTGTTTAATGTCTTTATATGTTGCTCCTATTTATGCCCGCATTAATGTCTCTTCTGTTTTCTTCCTTTAGTTTGAAATGCTGCCTCAATACAGCTGCGAGACGCGGCCGGATGGAAGATGGATGCTATTGCAGTGTTCGACAGCAGGTAAGTGATGGTTTAAGGCAAGCGCGAAGTCTGGTGAAGCGCAACCTTAAACTGACTGTTTTTTCGATGTCTAACCTTGTCTTCTGTTTTTCTTTGCAGGCGCTGCTGTCGACGATGGAGTGTGACGCGCTGCGGTGCCAAGATAAATATTTCAGCGTTCCGTAAAGATGAATACTTGGTTCGCCGAAGAGATGTACAGGTAAGAACAGCTTCCCCCAGTTGGTAAGTATGCTGGCAGGAAGCAGGATCTTCAAAGGTAAGTCTGACCTCATGCGACGGTGAGCGTTATGCTGCTTGCAAGTGCAGGATAACGCAAAGCATCTGTTTTGAGGATCGAGGCATAGCTGAGATCGTGAGCATGCCCATTAGGGCCGGCTTACCAGCCACACCCTGCCACTCCTAGAGAGTGAGCACGTTCAAAGGCAAACCATTAGCAGCCACACCCAGGAATACACTTGGGGCCGCTTAATGGATGGAATGTTCAAGGCTAATGCATCCTGCTTAATGGATGGAATGTTCAAGGTTAATCCATCTGATGTGCCATGTCCATAATAAAAGCTTTTTGGTGTTAAATGGATGTTCTTGTTTACTTTTGTTCATGAGCCTGGTGCCAGTACAGTGTCCACCCAGGTCTCCTGTGCATGCGACCCCTGCATGCCTGTGTCCCTAACTTCATGACCATGACAGTTGGTTGCAACAGTTGCTGCCAGATTGCGTATGTGCTCCAGCCAGCTGTCGCTTCTTTTGTGGTGCCTGTAGTGTTGCAGAGCGGGGCTGGGCCAGTAGGTTTGGCTTCATTGGTGTAATACTGCAGCATTGCCAGGCCCGCCTGGTTTCTGTGCCTCTGTTTCTCTTTAGTTTCGAACTAATGTTCTACTTTTGCCAGGTAGTGTGTGCGCACTATTAGATGACTGTTACATCTGGTTTCAACCGCTGTACTGTAGTTCTCATGGGACCTGCCTAATCCTTAGCCTTACCAGTCATCTTCCATACTCCCTGTGCAGTGCAAACCCGTCCAACCACACAGTGGTAGAGCACAGACCACTTTTGCTCTATCAGTCTACACTGTGGTGCCTCCTTAACTAGGTATCTGTCAGAGCAGGCTGTTTGGCGGTCATTCCCACTGAGTCCTGGCCAAGCCATACTGCTGTTGCGGTTTCATCCCTGCAGTGTTTCTTTCTTAGGCTTCACTCCATGACTCGAGTAACTTGCGAGCAACATATTTCTTACAAGCTACATGTTGAGAATTCTTTTCCCTCAGGAACCGAGTTTGCAGTTGTGAATAGGAAACCCTCCCGTTCATTGTAAAACCACCACCATAGGTTTTGGTAAGTGATCAGCTATGGCACCCACATACAAATTAAGGCCTTGCGGGCCACTACAACCTTTAACTAGAAACCTCTGATTGGAGCACTGTACCACACAATTTGGGGATTTGGCAAATGTGTGGGACTTCTTTGGCTTCTGTTTGTTGATCCAATTAACTAATTGGTGGTGGGTTTGCCAGAGCAGTGCCCGCATTCTATTTGGATTTCATGTTCAGAAGTGGGAGATGTGGTGGCATTGCCTACATCATGTGTGTGCAGAGCTAGGGTGCTTGTATTTATTGCATTGATTTCAAAGGTGGCGGCTGCGAACCCAGTCACCAGTTCAACCTTCTTTCCTGACCCTTTTCAGTTTGTTTCTACATCTGGCAGATTTTGTTATTGGATAGGAAGAGCAAACAGTTGGACAGGAATAGGATGCTTCCAGTAGGGCAGCGGTCTGGAACCTGCCTTGATGTTCTGAAATGGGGCTTCCATCATCCCACACTTTTGACTGCTGGCTTAGGCCGATTGGAGTTGTAGTCCAAAACCTCTTGAAAGAAAAATGTTGCAAACCACTGCAGTAGGGTGAAACGTCTGTCGACCTAATGTCCTTTATGATCTTTTTTTTTAGTTCATACCCGGCATCCAACATGGTTGTGGTAATAAAGAATAGTTTTCATACATCCTGTGCAGTGATAAAAAATAAAATTGTATTGAGCAGGAGCTACCTCTGGGGAATGGGGGAGCTATTGCCTAGCATTCTGCATATCGAACTGTAGCTTTTTTATTCCATTCTACGATTCATTATGCTTCAATTTTCTTCTAGAGGTCTTATGCACATCCCCAGTCACATAGGTATGTTTGGAGGTCCTCTGCCTGCACAGTAAAATGAGCTCCTTGTCGCTGTTGATATAAAGCTAACAAAGATCTTTTTGTCAATTTCAGACAATATTGTGTCTTATTAATTTTGCAAATGTGCCTTCCTTTTGCGATTTTAAGCAGTACCCTTCCGCCATCTTACCTATTCAGTTCTGATAGAATAGGTACTAAGTGACATTCACAATCAATATTTTCCTCCCACATTTATGATAGATTTAGAAAGACTGATTAAATTCAGTTAATCAGTCTTTCTAAATCGATCGATCGATCAAAACTCATTCAACAACCTCCCAAAACCCCCTCACTTAACTTATTTTCCGCAATGCTCCATTCCTTTCGATGCACACACCACTTTTGGACGACAGCTTCTCCTCGCGACGCACGCAAGTGTGCGCAGGGACTGACTAGCACGGCCAGGCGAGGGAAGTCATGGGAGTTGCGTTTGTGTATTGTGTGTGTCTACCTATGAGGTAGAGGTGGGAGAATGCTGGTGCGGGGTGCGGGTAAAAGTGTTTGCATGAATTGTGGAGAATGAAGGGGTAATGTGGTGTTGTGGAGCAAAGGGGGTGGTGGCGTATGGAAGGGGGGGCTCGCATGTGTACACAAGAACAGTAGGCATCTCGTTTTCAGCTGTCTGTGTGTTATCTTTGAGAGCAAATTGTCCCCTGGTTGGCAAATGGGAACAACCTACCATGGCTGTCTGCTTTTGAGCAGTAACACTGGTTTGCCATTAATGTGATCTTGGTTGCAGGGTCCTTAAAGCGGTTTTTGTGTGGCATGTTACTGTAAAACAGAAGCCAGTCTGTCCACATTGGGCAACAGGGTGCCAACCTGCCTCACATTATGGAGGAGCCAAGCCAGCCTAGCAAGAACAGTGACTGTGTCCGGACACACTCCTTGACTGGCTTTTCATTGTGTAGAGAAATATAGTCTACCTTCGACAGTACTAATCCCAGGACGCAATGGTCTGGGTCATGTAAGGTCGGGTATGTATTGCTTTCTCAGCCTTACGTGGCCTATTGGGGATAAAGGCTTGGGTACTGTGGTGGTGAATGTTCGTAGGGGGCGATCCTGCCTGTGGGGTACATTGACCAGCCCAGCAGTACTCCCCTACCTCACCAAACACATCTCAGCAGTCGCCAGCAGAATGGCTGTGCTGGCTCTGAGCACTATCGCCTTGTATTAAAACTGCGATTTGCAGTCTACAAAATTATGGCTATGCCATTTTACCAGCCACACATGGGCAAGATGAAACGCAGAACTCCCCGACAATTGCTAACAGTATTTTCTTCAATTGCACCAAAGAAAAGAATTCAAAGGCAGCACTGCTATGCTGCCAGCTGTAAACTTTTTCACTGAGAGAAAATATTCTGCGTTTTTAAAATGACTGTGCCCTGATGCTCTCATCTGTTCAGCAGTACACAGTTCTGATTCAGTGAGACCAGCTAGGCCCCTCCATATTCAGGTTGTGCTCCAGCAAAAAGTGGGCATGTCTCATTGAATCACGGGCTGTGTCAGGCAAGATCTGTGAAATAACAAACTTCACTTCAAGCCGTACGCTTTCCTTTTTGCAACAAAATGACAGATAAACCATTCAGTTTTTATGCTGAATGACAGATGCACATCACAGGGATAATATGTAAGTGAAAGAGTGACTCTAAATTAATGACAGGATGAGATTCTCAATAGGAAAGGAAATTTGGTTTTAAAAATAAAAGCAGTTGACAGAGAAAATCGGTTTTGAAAGGAAAGGGCAAGTTTCACTTAAACTAGATTTTACTGGCTAGAAAAGAGACGCCACCCATGAATAGAAAGGTTACGCTACAGTTGTAACCCTTCACGCAGTGTGCCTCTTTTTAGGCAGAATTAGTTTATTTAATCATAATAGTACTAAGGACTTACAAAAGACAGAAATGAGGGGAAGAATGGCACTAACACTTAGAGAGCACAGACAGGATGCACAGAGGATTCTGACAGTTTTAAGGGTTTCTGCTAAGGCAGTTATGGGATTTCTATGGGGTGGAACCTAATACAAGGTACAGAGCAAAGGAGGCAGTTTGTGGATATTGGGAAGGAGAAATACTCACAACAAGCACTTGAATGGGGTATACGGACAGTGCATCGGGTTTCTAGACAGCAAGGCACTATCTGGTCACTGGTCACAGCGACAAGCTCTCCCAGAAGCAAACCACTCGGCAATGGTCTGGTCACTACAGAGCGGCACCTCAGCTGGATAGGGCAGATAGCAGAGCAAGCAGGCAGCACTGGATAATCCCACTGAGGATTCAGCCACCTATCCCCTTTCTCCCTGAATCTCTTGGGATTTTGTGGGGTTTTTCTGGATCAATGGTCCTACCTGGATAGGGTCAGCTATGCTTTGGCCTGGCAGTGGAGACTGGAATCTTGCAGAGTGAAAATGGAATGTCCGGATACGCAGGAGACGGAAAATTCAGAAGTCTCCTTTTTCGAATGGATTGTGTCCTCCATGTATTCCACATCTTTGACATGTAATGTCCACAGCTGTGCACTAAGGAAACTTTCGGTAGAGGGCGTGCTGCGTTGATGGCGTCGAGTCAATGTCCCTCAAAGGCCTCCGTCGAGGGCGACATTGCAGGATGTTATAAATAGGACGCACAGCGCCCGTAGCCTCAGTTCCATTTTTTTCTGTGAACGTGTTAACTTCGTGAAACTCTGCGCGCCTTGTGTGTTCATCATTACGGTGTCTTTCTCTTCACCCCTCCGATTCCGCGGTCTGGCTTCAAGACCTGCCGGGACTGCAAGTCAAAAATGTCACTCACGACCCCCACCGCATTAGTGTTTGGTGCCTGGGCGAGTCGCACAATACAGACGACTGCTCGAAATGCCAGTCGCTGACTGCTAAGGCTTTGCGGAAGGGGAAGCTCCAGCTAGGTAGGGGTTCTAAGCCTGCTAAGTCCCGGACTTCCAAGGGGGTTTCCACCGACGACTCGAGGGGCGACTCTGCGTCGGAAGGAGTCCCGAGTTTCTCGGTCCCGGAATGGTTCCCACCACACCTCTTCCTCGTCCTGGCACTCTAGGAAGCGCCATCACCGATTGCCTTCCCTGTCCTCCTCGGAGGATGGTGCTTCGAGGAAGGTTACGTGCCCTACGAAGTCCTCGACTCTGGAGGAATGGGCGGCGTTCAAACAATCCATGTTAGAGATTTTTCATTCGCCGGGCACTGGTCCAATCGCACCTTCTGACGAAGCCGGCCAGGATCGTCCTACGTGACTTCTATGCCTTCGGGCTCAGGTACACGGCGCGACTTGCATCGGGAGCCTTAGAGGTCCCGTACGTACAAGGAATCGAAGAGTCGCAAGAGACGTGTCTCTAGGTCTTGGTCCTCGTCTCCAGCAAGACTGCAGCAACCTTTTGAGGGCTTAGCGCCGGCATCGACTCGTTCGGCTCTCTCGATGTCGAAGCCTTCGGGGATTTTTTTCTCAATTTACCATTGAAGTACCCGGATATTGTGGATCCTCCAAGGAAGGCTACGTCTAAGTCTGTGAGGCCCGTTTTGGCCTCCAGGCCCTCTTCTGTTCCCAGTCCTGGGTTTCAACTCCCTCTGATTGACATTTATGAAGAGGAAGAAAGGTCTGAGGTTGAGGAACCTGGTGACCTTGATGATACACTTTTTTCTGGAGACAGTCAGTTGGAGTTTCGGCAGATCCTCCATGATGCCAGTGGTTTGGACACTTCTGCGGAAGTGGAATTCGGTAGGCCTGAGCCTGGGGCTCATACAGAGTCTTCATACAGGAGGCTCATGGCGAGGGTCTTGGAATATCTGGGCTGGTCCAGTCCTGAAGACTTTGTGCAGGATTATCTAAAAGACATTTTAGATCAATGTCCGTCCTCTGACCCTGTTTTCTCATTTCATCTTACCTTGCAGAAAAGGTGGCAGCTGCTTGGCAGTCCCCAGAATCTCTTCCGGCTGTTAATACGTTTTTGACCAAGAAATACCACCCTTCTGTTAGCGACCCCAGCTATTTATCTACTCACCCCACTCCCGAGAGTTTGGTGGTCCAGGCGACTATGGCCACCTCGAGGCAGGCGGCGTACCCTACCATCCCTCCGGATAGGGACGACAAGCGCTTCAACGGTTGGGCCCGGAAGGTATTTTCTGCGGAGCATGGCCCTGAAATCGGCCAACTCCACTATGCCTTGGCAAGGTTTTCACACTCTGTGGCACCGTTTCCTTGGCGTCTGAGCATATTCCCGAGGGGGAAGAAAGGGATGGGTTCCTTGCTCTCATGCAGGACGGCAAGAATGCCATGTGCGAATCCCTTCAGTCGGGTTTGGATATGGCCGACCGTGTTAGCCGGTCCATGGCTGCGAGCACCGTTGTACGCAGATTTGCGTGGTTACGGAAGTCTGTGTTTGCTCCGGATGTGCAGGCCCGCCTTCTGAACCTGCCCTATGATGGCGCACAGAGCCTTGAGAGGTTGCAGACCTCAAAAGCTGCGGCGAAGTCTTTAAGCGCTGGGTCGACCTCCGCCTTTTTGTCCAAGGGAACTTCAGTGGTGGGGGGGGTTCCTTTCATTACTACTCCTCCTTTGGTAGAACGAGAGGGGCCTCCAGTCTAAGGGGCCTGCAAAAAGTACCCGTGGTGGTCGGGGAAATCATGGTGCCAAAGCCGCTCAGGCCGCTGCCTCTTTGCCTTCAGGCAATGCCACAGCTGCTTCGATTCATGAGGCCATGTCCCATGGTTCGAAGGTTGGGGCAGACTGTCTCAGCTTCTCGAAGAATGGCTTGCCATTACTTCAGATGTGTGGGTCTGGATACCATAGCCCACGGCTACTGCCTTCCCTTCCTTCAGTGGCCTCATGACATTCCACTGGGGGAACTCACTTTGAAGCTTCCGGATCCGTTCCTTGCAGAGGAGATCTTGAGCCTGCTGGAGAAAGGCGGAATAGAACTGGTGCCTGTAGCGGAGAGGAACAAGGGATGGTATTTGATCCCAAAGAAAGACAGGGGATTGAGACCCATCATGGACTTCCGTTGGTTGAACAAACTTCTCAGGAAGGACAAGTTCAAGATGGTCCCTCTTTCTGAAGTCCTCCAGGCCTTCAACTTCAGGATTGGTTGGTATCTCTGGACCTCAAGGATGCTTAATTTCATGTGCCGATTCATCCCGCACACAGGAAGTACCTGAGGTTTGCAGCTGGCGAATCGCACTTTGTTTCGGGTCCTGCTGTTCGAATTGACCTCCGCCCGATGGTTTTCACCAAGCTAATGGTGGTGGTTGCAGCATACCTCAGGCGAGGGGTGGGGGGATTCACGTCTACCCCTACCTGGACGATTGGCTGATCCAGGCGCACTCTCCCGAGCTGGCGTTGGATCATTTTGGTGTCACTTGCCGCACCCTCCACAGGCTGGGCTTCTCCCTGAATTTCAAGATGTCACATCGGAAACCTTCCCAACAGCTCCAGTACATCAGGGCTGTATTAGACACGTCCTTGGAAGTGTGCGCCTCCCAAGTTAAGGGCTCATCACATTGTACAGATGGTGGATAAGTTTCAACATGCCCAGTCTCTCATGGCTTTCGAATTCTTACGTTTGCTCGGCCTCATGGCATCCTGCATTTTTCTGGTGCCAGGGACCCGGCTGCAGATGAGATCCCTGCCGTGGGTTCTCCAAGATGCAGTGGTCATAGTTCTCTGGCAAGATCTTTCCGGCAAGATGTCGGATCCCGTTCAGATTCCAATCTCGGCCTCCTAGGATCTTTTGTGGTGGTCCCACTAGGGAACCTGAAGAAGGAACAGTTTTGGCAACCGTGGGCGGAGGTTATGGTAGTGACGGATGCTTCCCTCAGAGGATGGGGTGCTCATGCCAACGAATTGACCGCCAGCGGTCGTTGGTCTCCGTCGGAGTCCAGACTCCACATCAATCTGTTACAGATTAGGGCCATCGGGCTAGCCCTGAAGGCTTTTCTTCCCTCTGTACGAGGGAAGTGTGTCCTGATCATGACGGACAACACAGTGGCCATGCATTACCTCAACAAAAGCGGAACAAACGCGGGAGGGGGCTTTGGGTCACTTCCGTTGTGCAGAGAGGCAATGCAGCTCTGGTTCTGGGCCATCCAGCAAGAAATTTCGATCTCGGCAGTTCATCTGGTCGGAGAAGAAAATGTGTCGGAGGACGCTCTGAGCAGGCAGCACACGGTCTCCCACAAGTGGGAGTTGGCTCAGGAAGAACTTCAGCAGATCTTTGCCCTTTGGGGAACCCCTCAAGTGGATCTCTTTGCCACCAGTGTCAACCGAAAGTGTGAGAGATTCTGCTCAAGGGAATTTCCTCCATGAGGAGCCTTAGGCAACGCGTTTGTGGTGGATTGGTCATTCCCACTGCTGTACGTGTTTCCTCCAGTCCCCGTCATTCCTCACGTGTTGCAGAGGTTACAGAGGCTCGGTTCCCACATGATCATCATTGCTCTGGATTGGGCGAACAGCGTGGTACCCGGACCTTCTAGAAATGTCCATCTGCCTTCCACGCTGTCTTCCCTACCGAGAGGATCTGCCGGGGGGTGGGGGGGGTTGTGAAGGGTCGGGTGTCAGGTTCTCCATCCAGAGGTCAAGACTCTCAACCTTGGTATCTGAAAGGTTGAGGTATAAGGATTGGGATCTCCCAGATGATGTGATGGAGATGTTGCTTTTGGCCAGGCGGCCTGTACCGTAGGCGTGAGTTCTGCGACTGGTGCAGAGATCACAATGTTGACCCTTTTGAGTGCTCCATTCCTATGGTTTTGTCTTTCTTACTTTCTTTGGCCCACAGGAGCCTTCAAGTGGGTACCCTTAAAGGTTACCTGGCGGCGCTGTCTATCTTTAAGCGCTCGTCTGAAGAATGTTCTTACTTGATTTCTCAGTTTCTTAAAGGACTGTCTAATGTATTCCCGCCGTCCCCTTTCCAGGTGCTGGTTTGGGATTTGAATTTGGTTTTGAAATTTCTCATGGGTGCTCCGTTTGAATCTTTGAGATTACTGTCCTTCAAAACTGTGTTCTTGGTTGCCGTTACTTCCGCTCGCGGAGTGAGAGAATTTCAGGCACTTTAATCTAAGCCACCCTTTACTGTGTTTTACAAGGACAGGGTTGTACTGAGAGTACGTCCCTCTTTTCTACTTAAGGTAGTTTCTGAATACCATTTAAGTCAAAAGGTGGTTCTTCCATCTTTCTACCCTCCTCATCCTGGTAAGGAAGAGGAGTGATTTCTTTGGTTGGATCCTAGGAGAGCTCTGAGATTTTACATTTCTAGGATGTCCAGGGTCAGAGTGGACGATCAACTCTTTGTAGGATATTCTATGGCTGTTACCAAACAGACCTTGTCCAGGTGGATTATCCTTACCATTACGGAGTGTAACCGATTGGCGATTAAGGACCCTCCTGATGGGTTGAGAGCTCATTCCGCTAGGGGCGTGGCTACTTCCAACGCTCTCCACCAGGGGGTGGAGGGGTTCCTATTAGGAATATTTGTGATGCCGCTATATGGGCTTCCATCCACACCTTTTGTAAAACATATTCCCTGGATACAATCCATGGTCAGGATATGGCCTTTGGGGGAGGCGGGTTCTTTTTTTTTCTTCCTGCAATCTAATTGGGTATTCTCAATTCTTTTCCCTCCTCCATTACTGTTACTGCTTTGGGAGTCTGTCAAAGATGCGGAATACGTTGGCGGACACAATCCATTCGAAGAACAAGTTACTTACAACTGATGACGTTCTTTCGACTGGATGTTTCTCCAGTGTATTCCACATCGCCCTCCCAGCCTGCCCCTCGGAAGAATTTCCTATGCCATTGCAGCTTCCGTTTCCGCAAGGCTAAGTGCAGTCAAGCAGGCATGAGACTGGTGCCACACGTTCTGGGGGAAAAAACTTAAACTGAGGCTATGGGCGCTGTGCGTCCTATTTATAACATCCTGTGACGTCGTTTGACAGAGGCCTTCGAGTCACATTGACCCGATGCCAAAAGTTTCCGAAGTGCACAGCTGTGGACATTACATGTCAAAGATGTGGAATACGTTGGAGGAACATCCAATCGAAAGAACGTGACCAGTTGGTAAGTAACTTGTTCGTCTCCGAGTCTCCCCCTTTTATAAGGCCGGTGACCTCACAGGATTTACCATGGGGGCAGGCCTTTGGCTTCACATGCCTCTAACAACTGTATTGGTCAGGGTTTACTGTTACCGCCTTCCTGTCAACCGGTTGGGCTTCAAGGACATGACATCAGCTTTATGGTATGGGCTTAAATTGCCCATTCCCTGCCAGTCATTTTTGCCAAAAATCAGTTATGACATAAATTACACATTTGTACAGTTGTGTGATTTTGAAAAATCACATAGGCAAATGACACCTTTCATAGAGAGCATGGCATTTGAACTCCCAAGTCTGTACTTTGTCATTTCGCCCTCCTAATAATCCTTCGCTCTTAAGTTGCACCAAGTATACCTTTACCACGATTTACATTTTTTTGCCGTTTGCGTCTCCTACATGCTAGGGAAAGCCACAATATCTTGTTTTAATGCCACACAAATTACATTTAAACTGCTAAACTTTTGCATTCCTGCGTTTCCCGGTTGCAGAAATAAGTCTTAAAGTTTATTATTTCAGAACAGTCTTTTGCCCCAAATGGCCAGCATTGCCTTCCAAATAAGGGCATTTGTTTTTAACCCACAGACTACTGTCAGGCACTTGCCCTGCGTGTCATGGCATTGTCCTGGAAGCTCCCCAGTTTAAGTTGAGGGGAGGTGCTGCTTAAAAAGTCACTCCTACGTGTCCCAGAAATCCATTGTACCTGGCTGGAGCAATGCCACAGATTCTAATGAGGTTGTGAAATGCTTCAACCCTGCCTATTCATCGGCCCCAGACGCTGGTACACTTGGGGGAGGGTAGATCCTGTAGTCAGTCCTTTGAAGCCAGTGCCTAAAAACCTGTCCTGCTGGTTTCACAGTAAAAAAATAAAAAACTTATTTCGTGAACCAGAAAGCAAGACTGTTGGCATTAAACATTCTATATATGTTTTAACACAAAACCCCAACACATTTCTATGCAAAGAGAGGGCCTTCATTCAACATTTCACTTTTATACAGATCTTTTTTCTTGTTTGTAAAAAGCACCAATTTACACGTGGTTCATTTTTCCTTTGCTGTCACTTTCAAATGCGGTTTTTCCTGGTATCTTTATTATGATCATTTCCATGGCCATAGTCAATTTCTACTACACAGGAATCTGTTCAAAGCAAGGGTCCAATGAAACTGACACGGGCAACCGTTTTGACATTTAAACCTGTGTAAATTAGCAAATGCAATTTCTATGTGTGTGATTTGGCTGCACTGTTGTCACTTCAAAGTTGATTTCTTAACTGTATGCCCATTGTTGGTACCTTGCCTTGTAGTTCTTCCATCCCCGATACTGTTATAACTCATATTTACCTCCTGCATTCAACCGCACATTTAAATTAAATATTTAGTCATTCTGAGTGCTATTTTATGCAATTGCAATGGTTTTAAAATCCACTTTTGCCTCCCATTTCGGGGGGGGGGGAGGGGTTGGATTTTAATTGTTTGCTGCCTAGTATACCTGCTGCTCCTTTCTATCCACTCGAAATTCGTTTAATTGGAGTTTGAGGGAGCATTGCAGGGGGAATCTTAACTCAGGTGCTATCCACCCTAACAGTTAAATTGCTCCAATTCATTTGTGCTTTGGATATGTTATAGTAGAAGGTCAAACTAAGTGAATTTCATCACTTTACATTGTTATTATCACCCCACTTGTGATTGGTGCCCAATATTAAATTTGTGTGATTTTCTTGGAATTTAAAATAAATATTGTATTACCACCCACCGGCCTGGTACCTTGTGACCCGAGGTATTTGTAAAAGGGGGTGTGAGACGGGTTGGGAGCCAGCTCAATCCGAATTCTAGGAAATAGTGTTTTAATTGTGCGCTGCATCCTAGGCTAGTGGCAAGAGTCCTGGTCTGGTGTGTCACGCCCAATTAGAATCTTAAACAGATTGGGGGCTCATGCCGTGGATTGGGATTGTGTTTTCACCCATGGCAGCTTAAAACAGCAGGCTAACCTTCAAGGTAGTGATACTTTGTGGGGTAGAAAGCTGTTACGCTGTAGAAAGCGCCGCCCCAAAACCTAGACCCTAAGCACCAGGCCTTTGTGTAAAACTAAAGGAAAATCAACCCAAACTAGACCAAAAGCAACAGAATACTGGTTACCCTTATATAAATAAATTAATAAAGAACACTTTCCAAAATTACCACAGTAGAGATGAACATGGCTAGGAAGCGCCTTCTGCACAAATTTGTCAGAAGGGAGTGGGCACAGCAAGATGAGGTAGTCTGGCTAGGAGAAATGATGCAACAGGTCACTGGCATTGACGGATATGTGGCAAGACGGTGGCCTATTACATCAAGCCTTGAGCGAGTTGTACGACCCCAAAAATTAAAGAAGAGCAGGTTAATATGGTCAGAATCACAGCCTACCTATATCTCCATATGGGAATTGTGCAGAAAAAAATCTGAAGAAAACAGAATTCTTGTGCAAAACCAATCTGAACTCTTAACTCAAATCCAGACGGAGCTGAAATTAGTGTAAAAGAAATTGCAAAAGAGCCAAGATTCTGCGGTCAAAGTTGAGAACTACATCAAACAGCTAAAAGAGGATTTCGCTCTACAACAGCAAAATAATTCAGACCAAGAGGCCCAATTAAATGCATTACGAGTGGAGTGTCAAGAAAAGGTTGACTCTTAAAACGACAAGTGAGATACAATAATGTCTGAGCAAGAGGAAACTAATAGATTATGAAAGAACTCCACTTTCAATCAGAATTTGAGGAGTGCCAGAAATTAGGCGTCATAACGCAACAAAGGAATTACCTGGCTGAACAAAGGGGTGCTCTGTATCAGGGGAAAGAGGCCATTTTACCAGGAAGTGTGTAAATTAAAAGCCAATCTGGAGAGAAGGGAATCGGATCTTCAGGGACTGACTGGCATAAAAGAAGAATGTGAAAAATTAATGGGACATAGGGGACAAATGGAAATAGAGTTAGAGCGGGTCATAGAGGCTCTAAATGTGCAGAAAAAGGAGGTTCACCTCCTGCAACAGAAATTGTCTATGTTCCCAGACCATACAGGTAGCGCAAAGAGATAATGAGGCCCTCTGTGAGGAGAACAATGGACTTCACAAGCAGGTGGCAGCTCAAGAGCGGGTCATGGAGGTCATTCAAGCCCTGATAGCGGAGCAAATAGCTCAGACCTTTAACTACTATCAAGAGGTAGGGGCTGAGAAGGAGAAACTAAGGAGGTTGGAGAAGGAGTATGCCTGGCTAAATCCATACTTGAGGGACCCCGAACAAGTAGAGAGGGACAGGGCTACCCCTGATCAGTGTGATGCCCTCTGTACTAATACTTTGTGCATTGCTGACTTCATGTCTACTGGTTCACATGAGCCAGAAACCATGAGGCCGTCAGAATTAAATAGGCCTAGCATGATGGATCCGACAGGTCAGCGTCCCTCAGAAATTGATGGACAGGCATCCCTGTATAAATAAAATATTATCGCTGATGTCTCTGACCAGGAAGCCTCCTATGAGGAGAAAGTCGGGGAATTGGATCTGCAGAAGCAGTATCTCCAAAGGGACCATTTGGTTCGATTTGCAGAAAAACAGCATGGAATGAGGCCCCAAAAGAGCATTCTGAAGACCTCCACCCAATCAGGGCAGTGGGGTGGTGGGGAATCCTCCACTAACCCTGGAAGCAGAGGGGAGTAAAAACTACTCTCCTGTGCGCCACAGGGGAGAAGAAACTAGGCCCCACCATTCTGCAAGCTCCTCACAAGCTCACAGAATCGGGGAGCGCCTAGAAGATCATGAGGGGACCTCAAACAGTAGCGGCTCGGAGTCTGAGTGCGAGTGGACTCAGGTGACGTGGCAAAAGAAGGCAAATAAACAGAGGGGAGTTCTGGTGAAAGACCCCATTAGGCAGATCAAGGCCATTAGGAATTTCAGAACCCTGTACCACAAAAACGCAAAATATTCTGTCTGGGAACACCTGGTACTCTATGAACAAATGATGGACACTTCTCACATCAGATAGCCAGAACAACGAGCGCTGTGGCATTTTTATTATTTTCATCCTACGCACATCGTTGGCAGCACTGCGAGCGTTGCTCTTGCTGCAGTAACCGCTTCCTGGAGGGGGCGGAGCTGAACTCCGACACGTGTTTGGTCACGTGACTTCAACCAGCACTGAAACTGCCGGCACAACCGCCCGTGAGGCGGATTCTTTCACTCTTACAAAGAGCGCTGTGGCATTTTTATTATTTTCATCCTACGCACATCGTTGGCAGCACTGCGAGCGTTGCTCTTGCTGCAGTAACCGCTTCCTGGAGGGGGCGGAGCTGAACTCCGACACGTGTTTGGTCACGTGACTTCAACCAGCACTGAAACTGCCGGCACAACCGCCCGTGAGGCGGATTCTTTCACTCTTACAAAGAGCGCTGTGGCATTTTTATTATTTTCATCCTACGCACATCGTTGGCAGCACTGCGAGCGTTGCTCTTGCTGCAGTAACCGCTTCCTGGAGGGGGCGGAGCTGAACTCCGACACGTGTTTGGTCACGTGACTTCAACCAGCACTGAAACTGCCGGCACAACCACCCTTGCGGCGTTAAGCCCTGGAGGCAGTAAGGGCTGGAGTCGCTGTTGTGCTGTTCGGCTGTGACCGGCACGAGCTAAGTTCTTGAGAAGTATTGTTTCGTGATAGCACACAGTGCTTAATTTTTTGTAAACTTTGAGAAGGCTGTTAGTTTACGTTTAAATTCTCTGACCCATCAATAGGAAAGGTGTTTGCTTTTTCTGAGATTTTGTAAAAAGTATTTTTATATTTGGTATATCTCTTTTTTACAATGGCCAATGGCCTGCGAAGTGGGCGTCGCATTGAGGAAATAACTAATATCTTAACATCTTCCAGCATTGACTCTACGGTATGCAAAGGTCGAACTTCATATCATGAAGTGCCATTAGTTGACATGGTGGATGACAATATATCTACTGCCCCTGTGGTCTGCTTAGATAATGGTAACTGCTCTACTCATGTAGCCCAAGTGCATGTTACCTCCTCTGTTGATATGTATGCCCCAACAAAGGCCGAGGAAAAAGAGATTGTAGATGTAAATACGAATGATAGTATGATTCGATCGGATTCATGTACCCCTAACAAAGTGCAATTTAGCACTACTTTGCAGAAGATGGCTGCATTAAATGCACAAGTCAATCAAACTATTAGTATGATGACTCCACTAGTATATGGTATAACAAACTCTGGTACCACTGGAAATACTAATAGGAGTTATCATACCAAAATAGATGATGATGTATCGGATGAGGCACTAATTGGAGCAATTCCGCGCACGCTTTCATTCTCGCCTGATCAATATAATGTCTCAAATAAAGTATCAATTGAGGATCTTGGAGTAGGTACGAATAGTGTGCGCGGAACTGAAGCCCAATCCCCAACTCCTCTTCCGGTGATCACCAAAATTTTAGATCTCCTTGACAAGGGTCACGAGCTCACTCATCTTGAATTAAAGGAAATTAAGGCCATTTTGCACCATCTTTGCTCCAAAATGGATAAAATCGAGGGGTTTATCACTGCAGTTGACACGTTAAGATCCATTCAATCTGAAATTAGAGGGCAAGGCCATAGCAATGTAGTGGCAGGGAAACACGATTTTCACGCAAACAGTTTGGAACAGTGCAATCAGGACGCATTAATTGAACCGGTGAAATGTAAGTGCGAAAATGACTTGAAAGAAATTAAGGCATCAGTCGATGCAATGAACCTCACAATTACAACTCACTTTACCAAAAGAGAACCTTCAATGCGGTTTCCCGATAGCCCATCTGCTCTCCTTGAAGAAATTGAATCACAAAACAAAATAGAGACAGAACGCTGTGTTTCTGAGGAACCTCTTACCTTTATGTCCCGTCGAGTCAAAAAAAACCACTTGAGAGCTATTAAGAGATATGCTAAGCGTAGGAAGGAAGCACTACTACATAAGAATGACGGACGTGGAAAGGATACCTCCTTGGTTCCTAGTATAGAATTAATCGAGGAAGATCATATCGATGTAGGACAACTGTCCAAAGAAAGCCAAGATGCTCTTACCCCGGTTACTAACTCACCGGAGGAAGTAAGTCAAAATGGTATTATTACCAAGTCACTAATGATGGGTGCTATCCCTCCTCAGATTGCTAATCTTAAACCTGGCATCGTTAATCCAGTGAATAGCATAACTGAGGAAATTACGATTTCTAAACCTAAATTATGTGAAATGTCTCTAAAGGTGTCAGACAATCAGGACAACGGATGTGTAACAACTCTAATTGAACCTGTTATTGGCTCTGCGGCAAAAAAAAATAATTTAAGGGACTTTTTCCCGATTATAGGGAGATGTCGCACCATGGAAAACAACATTATTCAATCGCGCCCCCATGGTAGTGACAATTCGATTCCATTTACTAGGAAAACCTATAGCGAAGTATGTTCGAGCGTTGTGACTAATGAACTCTCTGCGAACAATATCCCTGAACAGTCCAAAAATATACCCTTAGTCGCTGTAAATGGCATTGGTAAAATAGGGAAGGTAGAGGTAGATGAAATAATTAATAAAGAAGAGGAGGTGAATCTGTCCAAGTCGGTAATCGCAGTAAATGGCACGGGAAAAAGAACCACTTTGGTTGAGGCATCGGCTGTACTTCATAAAGAGAGTCCTAAGTTCAGCTGCTTCGATCAAACTGGATCAATTGATAATGCAATGACTCCATATCCTATATTTACCCACGGCCCTGCGCAAAGTAGAACACTACCACAACATACGAATATCAATCCACTCTTGCATAAAAACGGCGAAGCCTCTGTAGCTCTGAGTAAAACCTTTTTTATGGACAACCAGAACACAAGCACTTATAACAAGATCCTATTAAAACAACCTAATAATTTATTAATCAATCCTGCTATCGAAGCAGGAACTTCAGTTGTCTCAGCTCCAATTTCACACAGGTCCCTGCAGTCAGATAAGAGGAAGGAATACATCATAGGATTTGAAGGAAATGCTGAGGACTTGGTAGATGAACGTATTATTCGCTCATTTATCTTCTCCCTTTTCTCAAAAATACCTCAATTTGAGAATGGTTAAATCTAATGATATTACCAGAGCCTCTCTGGCCAGAATTAACAACTTCAGGGCCCTGTGTTATCTTGGTTCTGAAGCAGTAATGAAATTCATTTGGTCCAATCGAGAGGAAATAAAAAGAGAAGGTTTGGTTTTACTTACCTTTGAATCCGAGGACGATGCTGCTCTATTCCTAGATCCACCAAAAGTGACTGATGGAAATTGTATTGATATGATCGTACCCATTGCTAAAACAAACACGGGTTCTGGACTTGACTTGGCTGAGATTCTGAAAGTTGTAGCACAAACCAACGGCCTTCCTTGGCTGGAACCTATGCTCTCGGCCATTTTGTCTTCTAATACTACTTCATTACCTACTAAACCAGTCACATAGCTATCTAATCACAAAGAACTTAAAATCATGTCCTGGAATTCGTGCGGCTTTGTGAATTTAATGAACTGGCATCTCAATCTCAATAGTGATGAACCACCAACTATAATCATAATTCAAGAATCAATGAAAACAGTACCACTACTTATCCCCGGTTATGTTACTTTTAACTCATTAGCTAAAAGACATTTCTCAGGCCGCCCATCTGGGGGCTTATCGATTGCAATAAACACTTCATTTAAACTCCAACCTAATTTAGTGTGGAACTCTCCGAGTCTATTAGGGGTTCATCTTAATATACCCTCAATCAGATACCCATCAATAATTATCATCTCACTATATTGGAATCCTGCCAATTTAACTATTGAAGAGATGCTCGATGATCTTGAAGCATGCTTGGAACTCTCCGCTAGTACATATCAGAAATGTGAGATTATTCTTGGTGGCGATTTTAACTGCGACTGTAGAAATGTGAATGAAACTAGTACATCCAAACTCGCAACCTTAGCATGCATTAGAGGAGCCAAGTTTAGAGAACTCTTAACCGATTGGGACATGGATCTCTTGGCAACACGCGATATGAAATCCAAATTTACATGGGAAAGAGGAGTCAAGAAGTCAATGATAGATTTTATCTTTGCATCCCGCAATCTTATAGTCTATATGGCACCATTAGTAATAGAGCCTATATTGATCAGTGATCATGCACAACTTATAACTTCATTGAAATTGAAATGTCAATTGTTAGGGGCAAATAGTTCACTAACAGCAGTAGAAGTCGATCGCCCTCAGCACTCAATTAGGTGGAACAAAGGTTTGTGCGATCAGATTGTTAAACACATATTTCGAGAAACAATACGAGTTGATCAATATGGTACCAATTTAAGAATAAAACTATCTGATAGGGATTACTCCGAAATAGTTGACACTGTCTTGCTCAAATTTTGTAAAAACCGCAGTAGTGCGAAACACACACACATTTACGATCAGAAATGTAAACTTTTGAAAAGGGAAAAAAACAAAGCATTAAGACAATTAAAATATAATGTCTTAGGCACTGAAAGACTCAGAGAAAGGCGGAATCAAATCATCTCACAGTACAAACAAAACTTAAGATTCGCCCGGATCTCGAGACACAATGAAGATAACTGTACTTTAATTCGTGCCATCACGTCACATGACACTCGAGTTATATGGCGTACTCTAAAAACCGACCCAAAAAATGCTGTGTTATCTATGCCAAATTGTATTTCTGATCAGACATGGCAGAAGTATATAACTGCAAAATTTCAACTACCTTATAAGTTCCAATTTCTTCCTGGTATAATGTTAGACTCTACCACGATCCCTCGGTTTAATTGGAGCATTAGAGACATAATTTGGGCAATCTCGAGGCTGTCGTATTCTAAGGCTGCAGGACCAGACGGGCTCCCCCCTTGTCTTTATAAAGCGGACCCTGTCATGTGGGCAGAAATTATAAATACCAAATTCGAAACCATCTTCAATTCTGGGGAAATCCCACCATCTTGGTTAACTGCAAACATAGTCCCGATATTTAAGAGGGGTGACCCATCCTGTCCTGAAAATTACCGCCCGATTTCTCTAATCGATACCGAGGCTAAAATCTTTGCGATTCTACTTCTTCACGATCTGGAGAAGATTATTGAGTCCAAGGGTCTTTATTCTAAATTTCAAACGGGTTTTAGAAAGAATATGAGCACTACTTTAAATGCAACTATCCTTGCGCATATCATTGCTGGAGCCAAGAATAAGAACTCCAATCCGGTATATATTGCAATGATTGACATGAGTGCAGCCTTTGATAACGTTGTCCGCAACTTATTATGGATGAAAATGTTGGCTTTCGGAATTCCAAAAGATTTAATGTATTGGATCATGAAATTGCATACCAACACATTTTATAGAATAAAAATATCACAGGACGGGGGCACCACAGCTCCAATAGGAACAGCACTGGGCCTGAAACAGGGCTGCAACCCTGTTTAATCTATATGTGGCGGATCTGGATAAAACCTGGGAAAAGATGAACCTGTTCTTTGTGAAGGTTGGGAGGATATCCTTACAATGGATTGCCTTTGCAGATGATATTATTTTGTTTGACCCTACTCCTGTAGGCTTACAAACTAAATTAACACTCTTTGAGGAATTTGCAAAGGACCACAATTTGACTCCCAACCCGGCAAAGACTGCTATTATGAAATTTGGAGTGAAGCAGAAAAAGGGCAGTTTCAGATGGCATATTATGGATACGCAGATATCTTGTATTAACAACGCCATTTATTTGGGGTATCATCTCTCTGATCAGAATTCTATCAAGGTATGGACAGACATAATCAAATGCAAAACCAGGACACTCCTTTCGCAAATGAAAAGGATCTATACCCGGTTTTGCAAATTCTCATTAACTCCGTTAATTGAATTCATGTCCCTGAAGACTGAGAGTATCATTCTTTTTGCACTAGATATATGTTTGTGTGATATGTCTAATATGTTGGATTGTGTACAAGGCTCACTTTTAAAAGCAGCAATGTTCTTGCCTATGTCCATTCCAAATGCCATCATACGCCATGAATTGGGGTTGGTGGCACTATCGTCTAGATGGAAATGGAGACAGTTATCTCATTTTGCAAAAATGAATTATCCACCGAATAATTCGCTATATGCGGATTTGTATAAGATGCTGGGTACCCACTGTCCTCCTTTTATCTTTTATAATTATCAATTGAAAATGCAACAACTTTTAAGTGAAGTAAATATTACAGTGAATGATATCCATCTTCGCCCGTGCTATGCCAAAAAAAAACTTTTTGATTTAGACTGGTGCGTAACTATTGATCGGATTATGACTTATAAATCTTATGAAGAATATGGTGCCTTTGTTAAACAGCGCATTCCTCGCTATGCACATATCACTTTATTCCCCTGTGAAATTACCAGGAAGGCATATATTCGATTTAGATTTAATCTTTACCATACTAGAGATAGAATAAAGAATTGGCGAACAAATGCCACCACATTTGCTGTGGGATGTCGATTTGATGAGTGTAACGAACCATATGAAACAATGAAGCATCTCATACTCTATTGTCCCCATTTTAACAAAATACGTACAGCAAGATTTATGAAATTTGTTGATATAGGGTTTGAAGATTGCCTTGAGTTTTTATGGTCTCGCATGATGCAAGGAATTCACAACCGTCTAATCTATGAATTAGTAAGCTTTTGTAAGCATATAGAAAAAACTTATTCTGACTGCAGAATGGAATGCTGAGCTGATAAACTGACTGGTATATCTTTTCTTTCACTTGTATTTTAAATTGTATTTTAAAGCATTTTAAAGTATTGTGTGTTCATGTAAAATAATGTAATTTCAAATGTTTAAATTTTCTTCTCTTTATATATGGATTTTAACTTGCTCCTTTGCAAAGGTTCTACTTGAAATTATTCTTGTAAATGAACTAAATGCAAATAAAAAAAAAAAAATAGCCAGAACTGCATAGATCGAGCCAAATGAACATTCTCTCGAGTACTCCAGCTTCTTTGCTGGACTGGAAGATCAAAACCATTCAAGGTGGTCCACCTACGAGGCGGCCATCTTGAAGCACTTTTCCGCCCACAGAACCCCAGGAGGCTCGCAAAGCGGCCTACAATTTGCGATGCAGAGATCCGACCCCAAGAGAATTTGTGCAGGAGCTAAAACGCGCCTTTGCCCAAACTACCAGGCAGGTGCGCACTAATTCCAGAGAATTCATAACCACTTATTTTCAAGTGCTCACAAAATACATAATGACTCAGCTGGTGAGGGATTTTCATGATAAAAGATCCCTGAACTGGGTAATAGAGCAGTTTACCCTGATCTATGAGGTCCGAAAAGCTGCAGAAAATAAAATCCAGATAAAAAAAAAACAAGCCAACCAACCCCTCCCCCACTGCTGCTAAGGTGGCGGAGGTGAAGGTTGCCCCCATTTTAGACCTAGAAATCAGGGGGCCTAAAAGCAAACCGTCCCAATATCAGCCACATCAGAGGCAAAGAAGCCCATCTGATCAAACGGCAACAGGTGGTAGTCGGGTAGGTAACCCCACCAATGGGACCCCTAACTCTCCAGATTGCATAAATCCCAGATACAAGGGCAACAGACCTCTCTTGGGGTATGTATGGACTCCCCCAGTCAAAGGGCGGGGATCCAACCAGGTAAGTACTGCCCCAGGAAACTTCCCTCCTAACTTCCTTCAGGAGGGCAGTAATCCCCCAAATCCTGGGTTAAGTTTGTTTCCCCGGTATCTAGCAAACCCAACTTGCAGGACACCCCTCCTTTCTTTCCCCGGTTTCAGGATTCCAGACCACCCAATCCAGGAGAAGGTAGGCCAAGGGTGGAGGGTTACCAAAATCCCCAATACCAAGGGTACTCCGGGAGAAGTGATAGTTGCCTTTCCCGCGAACCATTTAGGTATGAACAGACCCCCGTACCAGTCGGAACGGGTGTCCCAACTGGAGCGCTAGGTCCAGAACCTCACGCATGATCTTAGTCGCATGTTGAGGGCTCAGCAGACCCCTCAGATGAACATGACGGCTCAGAGCCCCTCATACCGAGGGTCTGGCAGCCCAGAACAATGACTCGGAGAGAACCCTGACAAATCGCTGGTTCCAGAGGAGGAGGCACAGGAGGAAGGGGGTGTAAAGCCCTAGAGGAAGCTTCCTTCCTCACCTGAGAAAAGGCCCTGGCACCCCAGAACTAAAATCTCCTGCCCCTGAAAATCTGCCCCCAGGGAACAGAGGGTGGGTAGGAAAAATAAAGAAATTAAAAACTTCCAGTTTGTGGAGGAAGTTAGTGTCTTCCAGTTTGAAGGGGAAGAATCCTTATAGAATTCTGGGAAGACCATCTTCTCCTTCGGGGACGGGGGAATTTCTCCCAAAGAAAAATGGGTCCCAAGAGATCTGAATGAACATTGGGTGGGTGTGTGGACTGATTCAGAGTCACCCTTCCCTGAACCCCAGAATTGTCATCCTGCGAGAAGAAAATATTAATGGAGGGATACTTCCCACAAATTGGTTCTAGTGACTGCCACTAGCTAAGAGGGACCAGCACAGGGCTAAGGGAAAAAGGGGATTCCAAAATCCCATCTATTTCAGGAGGCCAAATTTTTATTAGATTCCCAAACTCCGGCACAGAATTTTCAAACTCCCTGTGTCGGAGTCCAAAATAAAGAAATTGACCACCCAGCTTGCCGAAAATGCCCATTACCTTTGCCCGCTTGACAAGGAGGGGAGATTCTATGCCCCCCTTTAAGTGCAAGGGCAATGCACATTTTCAGCAATGGTGGACACTGGATCCCAAGCCACTCTAATGTCTAAAAGGGCCCTTGAGCAGCTAACTTCAGCAAGGGGGGAGAGGCACCAGATCCCTCTCACCTCTCTTCCTGGACAACTCCAGAATTTCAAGGGGAATGAAATTCCTGTTGAGGGGACTGCGGATCTGGAAATAAAAATTGGGCGACACAAGGTGAAACGCCCGGTCATAGTCATGACTCCAGAGGGAACCCCTGGTCTATTAGGGAATGACATCCTTTGCAGGTTGTCTCCCCTCATAGACTGTGTGAACAAGGTCCCCTGTCAACCATGTTAGTTTAAATGGCACATGCCAAATGGTTGAACATAAATCTGATCATATTGAGTTTCATTTCCAAAATAATCAAATACCTGATGTTACAGTAATTGCTGTAGGACAACAAACTCGTGATGGGAACTCCTTTCCATTCCTGAAAATCAACCTTCATTCCAGTTTTAAGTGGCATTCCACACTGGAAGGAAATACTTTGAAATTGTATACCAATTCACAATCTAAAAATCCTAATTCTATAGTCAGAAATGATGAAAAACAAGCTCAAATTTTAGCTGACATTCAGAAAATTAGAGAACAGTTGTTCCTCCCTATTCAGTTAAATGAGGGGAGGGAGTTGGTTATCGCCCGAGTGTGCTTGAACGGAAAGAGCTTCATCAGCGAAGCCATGTTCAGAAAACTCCCAAAAGATCCAGCCATTGCCTCATTTAAATTGATTGATAAGTGGGAAACGGGCCTAGAAACTCGCAATTCCAAACATCTCCAAATTTTCTATAGGTGACAAAGGCATGGAACATAATTGTTGGGTCGTGCGCGATGTCCCTGCTGCTTTCCATTTAGGCAGTAACCTTCTCAATCGGTTTGCAATTAATTTGTACCTTATAAATTACAAGGCCTAGTTCCGACTAGGGGTCAATCCCATGGACTTTGATTCTGAAAAGGCATTTCGGTCAACCCAATTGTTGCTGTATGTGGTTGAAGTTCAAATTGGAGAGGGGGGGTCGGCATCCCAGGACGGACCCGACAATTCCCACTTGACTTAAAAATTAAGAGGACAGAAACTGCAAAATCCTGACACCTATGTACATCTCACTGCCCATCTCCAACAGCAGGAGTTAAACCGAACACCATTGGTTAGTGTAGAACACACCATTCCAATATTGATGGATAACAGCGACCCTAGGAGTATCGCTCTGGGCGCAGTTGATTACTGACATTTTTCCATGGATCTAGGAAACTAACTGATAGCACCAATTCATCAGGACTGCTATGACAATGACATATCCCAGAAAGGATATTCACCCGGCAAGGGGGGATTTTCCTGGTGTACTCTTCCTGCCTTTACGGGGAGGAAGAGGTGACCTTTGACATCAGGCAGGATGAGGTGATATTCTAGGTCCACAATGACTGCCTTGCCTACCTGAAACCCTCTGTCCATGTCAATACTCTAACCAGACCCCTGTCCACCCAGCTGGAGGAGGCTGCTGAGGTAGCGAAACCCGAACTCTTTCCAGGCTTCATGCAAATGGTGAGCGGGTCAACCTCGCGATGCCTGTGAGACCGAGGAGCAAAAGTTGAAACGGGTGTTCCTAGATGTCCGAAATATTTTTGCTGTGGACTCGTACGACTGCGGTCGCTCCGAGATACATACCACCACCATTCCCACAGACCCTGGAATGACTCCAGTATTTGTGAAGCAATACCGCTTGCCTTTCTCATCTATTGAGTCCCTGACAGAAATAATCAAAAATCTGGAGTCCCGTGGGATAATTCGTCCAGTCCACAGCACCTTTAATAATCCGATGCTGCAAATTTTAAAACCAAATGGCCAATGGAGACTTTGTGCAGACCTTAGGGAGATGAACAAACAGGCCCAGATCGCCTCTCCCTTACATTGTTGAAGGACTAGCCCAGATCCAAGGGTCAAAGGTATATACCGCTATTGACCTGAAAAATGGATACTGGACCGTGCCCGTCAGTAGGGAGGACCAATACAAGCTGGCCTTTATCTTTTGAGGATCATCAGTACACGTGGACCGAGACTCGCTTCGGATACATACATTCCCGTAACTAATTCAACCTCTTCTTACATAAGGCCATGCCCGACTTGGTGAAAGGGGTAACCTGGCCTATGTGGATGTCTTGATTAAAAGCTCAACTGTGGAGGAACACATAGCAGAAATCTGTTATGTTCTGATCCAGTTGAGGGTTGCCGGAGCAAAACTCTCCTTCCAGAATGCACAGTGGTGCAGGGCCTGTGTCAACTTCTTGGGACATGAAATAACTCCTGAGGGTCTCTGTCCCCAGGAGAAGAAAGTGGAAGCACTATTAAAACTAAAAGACCCTACAACTCTGCGTGAGCTAAGAAGCTTCCTTGGACGGACTAATTACAGTAGGAAGTTCATTGAGGATTACGCAGAGGTCACAAGACCCCTGATCCATCTGTTCAAGGGGGGGAGGTGAAGTGGGAGTGGGGTCCAGAAGAAGCCAAAGCCGTAAAACAACTCAACAAAAAACCTCTAAGCGCCTTGTCCATCTTACCCTGTCAAAAACAAGGAGTTCTTCTTGGAGACGGTTCTCGGATACATGCTTCACAGCAGTATTATATCAAAAGCATGACAAGGTCAATAAAGTAATCTCCTACGCAAGAAAGACTTTATCCTATGTGGAAGAAAATTCAACGATTGTGAGAAGGCACATTCTGGTAACTGCGTGGGCATTGAAAAATGACTGCTTGTTCATCCAAGGGGAACACCTAGTGGAGACTCCCCACCATCCTTTGCAATACCTCCAAAGCGACAGAATCTGGGCTGGAAATGCGAGTAATTCCAGAATTACTACCTGGATTTTGTCAATGCAAGGCTTTCCTGTGGAGGTAAAATATGGGCAAAATCGGAAGTCCTCTCGTGAAAGATCTGGATGACTTGCATGATTGTTCCAGAGAGAACTGTCTCGAGGACAAAGTCTCAAAACCCAGGACAACATGGAGGCGTACCTGAATTCCCTGCACAAAGTCTATGAAGAAGACAAGTGCGAGGGAATGCCCAGTCTGTGGACGGGTTCTCCTACCATGTTGACAACAATGGGGGGAAAAGGAACTGGTGGCTGGCATTGGGAATGCCATGGTGAATTAATTGTATTTTGTTATTTATTTAGTGCTTTACAGTATAACAACCAAAATACATAAAACATGGAACATAGAAGCAAAAAAAAATTTACATGAATCAAGCCAGAAAAACAGCATGTAGAACAATTTGCGTTTGGGAAGGAAGAGAAGGGAAGAGGAGGGGAGAGGGAGGAGTAGAAGGGATGGTGGAAGTCAAAGGGGGGGAAGACGGGAAGAGATAAAGAACAGGAAGGTAGAGTGGGGAGGAGAAAGAAGGAGGAAGGGGGGTGAAGGAGTGTTTTTAAGGAGGAGCGGAAGGAGGAATAGGTGGAAATGGAGCGGATGGAGAAACGGAGCGAGTTCCAATGTAAGGTGGCAAGGAGTTGGAAGGAGCGGAAACGAGAGGAGGCACAGGGAGGGGGGAACAGAGTAAAAAGTCATCAGCAGAACATAGAAAGAGAGGAGAAGAGAGGTAAGGTCATGAAGAGATTTAAAAATGAGACGAAGGAAGTTGTATTTAAGTTGGGAGTGGAAGGGAGGCCAGCCTAGATTGGCAAGTGAATTGGCGATGGAATCCTAGGGAGAGAGAAGACAGAGGGTACGGACGGCAGAATGGTAAAGGGATTTAAGGGGGGGCAAAGGTGGGAAAAGGGGAGACCGAAAAAGATAGAAGAACAGTAGAAAAGGCGAGAAAAGATGAGCGAAGAGATTAAGAGTTTAGCATGGAAAGTAAGAGAAGAACGGACTTTACGGATATTAAAGAGATGATGGCGACAAGAGCGAGTAGTGAGGGAAATGTGGTAAGTGAATGACAGTGAAGCGTCAAAGTAGATTCCTAGATTCCTCGCATGGACGGAAATAGGAAGATTGGCTGGCGGGAAAAGAATGGAAGGAGGGGGGAGGGAGGAGGAAGTGTGTTGGAAGGGAAGAAAAGGACTTAAGTTTTGTCCGTATTGAGAGAGAGAAAATGCTATGACATCCAGTTTTTAATGGGAGTGAGACAGGGTACCAATTCTGTCCTTCGTAGACAAAGGAGGATTTCCTGGGGACCCAAAAAGGGGTTGTCGCTCCACACCCCAACTAAAGACAAAGGGACCCGAAAAGGTGGTGTTGCTCCACACTCAGAGCAAAGACAAAGGGAGGATTCTGGTGTATCTCTTCCTGATTGGGGGGGGGGAGAACTCTGCCCGATGAACTTCACTTTGCCCTACTTTCCCAGTCTTGGGGAAGAAGAGGTTGGGGGGGGGGGTGGTCTGTGGGGTACATTGACCAGCACAGCAGAACTCACCAAACTACATCTCGGCAGCCAGCAGCAGAATGGCTGCGCTGGCTTTGTTGAGCACAATCGCCTTGCATTAAAACTGCGATTTGCAGTCTTCAAAATGATGACTGCGCCATCTTACCAGCCACACATGGGGCAAGATGAAATGCAGAACACCCCGAGAATTGCTGCCAGTATTTTCTTCAATTGCACCAAATAAAAGATTTCAAAGGCAGCACTGCTAGGCTGCCTGCTCTAAACATTTGCACTGAGAGAAAATATTCTGCCTTTTAAAATGACTGCGCCCTGATGCTCTTTCATGTGTTCAACAGTGCACAGTTCTGCTGATTCAGTGAGACCCAGCTAGGCCCCTCCGTATTCAGGTTGTGCTCCAGCAAAAAAGGGGGCATTTCGAGGGGATTGGGTCCTCCGACGTATTCCATATCTGACAGGTAATGTCCACAGCTGTGCTGCTTCGGAAAATCTTTGGCGTCTGCGTCCTGCGTCGATGCGCCGTCCCCGAGGACCTCCTCCGACGGCCGACGTTACCCGATGTGATAAGTAGGACGCACGACGCCCATAGCCTCAGTTCCGTTTTTTCTGCAAACGTGTTTGCTTCGTGAATCTCTGTACGCCTTGACTCGGAGTTTGCTGTTTTCAATTCTCGGTTTGTTGAACCTGTTTGGTTTGTTGTGAAGACCTGTTCGTGGCGATGTCTTCTTCGTCTTCAACCCCGTGTCCGGGCTTCAAGAAATGCGGGGACTGTGGGTCCAAGATGTCGGTCACGGACTCGCACAACGCCTGCCTCTGGTGCCTCGGGGAGCCCCACGATACGGACGACTGTGTCGACTGTCAGTCGCTCACGGCAAAGGCCTTGCGGGAACGCAAGAAGAAGCTGTCGGTTGGCCGGGTGTCTAAGCCCCGGAAGTCGAGGTCTGCGGGGCTTTCGACGGATGACATGAGGGGCGACTCTCCGCGTCATCGTCGGAAGTCCAGTGGGTCTCCTTCCAGGAGTCGTCTCGCCACTCCTACGCCTCTTCGAGGCATTCCTGGAAGCACCGGTATAGGTCGCCTTCCCCGTCCTCTTACGAGGACTCCGCCCGTCGGCGGGTCGCTTATCCCTTCATGCAAGCGACACCGGAGGAATGGGCTTCCTTCGGGAAGCAGATGCTAGCGATTCTGGTATCGCAGGGCACCGGTCTGTCCGCGCCTCTGAGTGGGGTCGGTCGGCACCGGTCGAGACACTGCTCGTACGCCTTTGGGCTCGGGTGGTCGGCACGGCTCGCGGGAGAGGTCCCGCTCGGACAAGGGTAGCCGTTCTCGCCATGCCCGTTCCAGGTCCCGGTCCTCGACGCGCTCGAGACCGCGTGATCCTGTGCCGTCTTCAAAGAAGACGTCGACGCCTGTGGCGCCGAGGTCGTCGACGGTTTCTCTCGAGGCTCTGCCTCCGAAGGGGTCGTCGGCGCCTAGGTCGTCAAGAGACACGCTCGGAGCTCCGGCTTCGAGGCCTGTGTCGACGCCGGCGATGCTGGCGGCGCTGCAGCTGACGTCGACGCCGTTTCGCTCGACGTCGACGCCTTTTCTGTCGACGCCGATTCGTTCAGCGCCGATTCATTCGTTTGGTCCCCAGAGGTCTTCCTCTCCCCGCCTGGAGTACATTTCAGAGGGTGATGAAGGCTTTGATGGCGGCTTGGTTCCAGATGAGCTTATCTCGGCCCATAGCCAGTTTGGTGACCTGCGGCAGTCACTGCATGATGCCAGTGGACTGGACACCTCTCCGGAGGTGGAGTTTTGTAGGCCGGAGCCTGGCACTCATGCCGATTCTTCATATCGGCGCCTTATGTCTCGGGTCACCCTTGTACTTGGGTTGGTCCGCTCCCCCAGGGGAGTTCGTTCAGGATGATCTCACGGACATCCTTGATCTCGGTCCCCCAACTGACACGGTTTTGGATTTTCATATGGCTCTGCAGAGAAGGGCGGCGGCGGCTTGGACTGCTCCGGAGAGTCTCCCGGCAGTGGGCAAGTCTTTGTCGCGAAAATACCGTCCAGCCAGTAGCTACCCCTGCTACTTGTCTAGGCACCCCACTCCGGAGAGTTTGGTGGTGCAGGCGGCTACGGCCCGGGCAAAGCAGGCGTCTTATCCTACCATCCCCCCGGATAGGGACGAAAATTTTTTGACGGCTGGGTGAAGAAAGTGTTTTCTTCAGGGGGTATGGCGCTTCAAGCGGCCAACTCCATATGTGCTCTGTCTCGTTTCACACACACTCTGTGGAACTGTGTTGCATTAGCGGCTGAACATATTCCCGAAGGGGACGAACGGGATGGTTTCCTCGCTATGGTTCAGGATGGCAAGGATGCCATGTGTGAGGCCGTTCAGTCGGGTTTGGACTTGGCAGATTGCGTCAGCCGGTCCATGGCGGCGAGCACCGTAATGCGCAGGTTTGCGTGGTTGCGGAAGTCTGGGTTCGCTCCTGATGTGCAGTCCCGGCTCCTCAACATGCCCTTTTAAGGTGAACACCTTTTTAGCAGCAAGGCTGACGAGACCCTTGAGAGGTTGCAGATCTCCAAAGCTGCAGCGAAGTCGTTGGGCGCTGCAGTTCGCCAACCTCTGCCTTTTCGTCCTAGGGGACAGCAATGAAGGGGAGGTTCCTTTCGCTATTACTCGTCCTTCAGTAAAGCGAGGGGAGCTAGCAGTCAAAGAGGCCATCGTAAGAGTGCCAGAGGTGGAAAACGGGGTACTCGAGGTGCCAAGGCCGCTCGGGCAGTTGCCTGTTTGCCCTCAGGCAACGCCTCAGCCGCTACCACTCAGTCATGAGGCCAGGTCCCATGGTTCGCCGGTTGGGGGAAGGCTGGCGCAGCATCTCGTAGAGTGGCAAGCCATTACCTCGGATGTGTGGGTTCTGGAGATCATAACCCACGGCTTCTGTCATCCTTTTCGGCAGAGGCCTCACGACAATCCACCAGGGAACCTCTCTTTGAAGAGTCCGGATCCGCTCCTTGCGCAGGAAATTCAAGCCCTGCTGGAGAAAGACGCCATAGAACAGGTGCCTGTAGCGGAGAGGAACAAGGGATGGTATTCCCCTTATTTTTTGATATCGAAGAAAGACTGGGGATTCAGACCCATCATGGACTTGCGCGGTTTGAACAAACTCCTCAGGAAGGACAAGTTCAAGATGGTGACTCTTCTCCAGCATGGGGTCTGGCATGGATTCACATGCTCATGAATATTCCCCGTCGTCAGGCTGGGAATCCTCGGTAAAGAAAAAAACCAGTATCAGTTTCGTTTCTGATCTGTCTTTCGTAGTAATAACCAATCACTGGTCTCTGCGTCATACTGACCACAGCCAATGACTGCCCTCTACCTAAGCACCGCCTCTGGCAGCCATCTTCAGATTTTTACCGCACGTTCATGTGTTGGGATCCTCGTGCTATTGCTCTCGAGCGTTAGTGCTATTTTTTCACGTTTTTTCTCAAAAACTTCGTTTTTTCGGTCAAAAGAGCCTCAAGCTCCACCGACTCTCCATCCGATCAACGGGGACCCGTGTCGGATTCGTCTGCGCCCCTCAAGGGTGAAGATTTCGTCGAGCTACGCTTTTGGAGGACTCCAGAAGCTTCTCAGGCCCGGACATGGCCCAGGAGAAGGGAAGCTCGACGCCCGGAAAGCTGTTCAGGATCTGCCCTGGATGCCAGCTGCAGAACGTCTTTAAGGAGGACGAACACTCCTTTTGTCTCTACTGCTTACATGAGAAGACGCACGTGGAGAAGGACTGTGCGTTTTGCGGCAATATGTCGGAGCGGACCATGAAGGACCGCCATCAACGTCTCGCCAACTGGCTGGAAGGGAAGAGCCCGTCAGGCGAGAAGAAGAGGAAGAAATCCGAGCGGTCTTCTAAGACCTTTGAGGACGCCCCAGCGACGGGGGTCCAACACAAGGCCAAGCACCGCGAGTCCGCTGGCACCGGGAGCGCCGAACGGTCGGGCTCTACGGGCGCCAGGCAGGGCGCACCCTCCCCGGCACCTTCAGCCACGAGCCAACGCTCTGGGTCGGGTAAGAGGAAGGGCGAGCACCCGGCAAAGCTCGAAGGCCCCATCGGAGGGGGAGCGAGGCGGTGTCCCCCCCCCCCCTCAAGGATAAGGCGGTGAGCGCACCTAGGGTGGTGAAGGCCTTAATCCATCCGGCCAAGCCCTCAATCGATACTGTCGCGGCGGCCCTGGCTCAGCCTGTGGAGGCTACACCAGTGGTGGCGACCTCGGGGCTCAGTCTCCCTGCCACCTCGGAGGGAGTCCTCTTTTGTGCCCATCGATAGGACCCCCGTGAAATCCCCGGCGGGGAAGAAAAAGGGGGGGCAGGGCGGCGTCGTAGATTCGGCCTCGGAGGAAGAGCTGATTGAGGTCTTAAGCCACGGCCTTGGCGTGGAAGAAGACCGGCCCGTCGGGATGGATCCCGACGCAGGTGACGACGACATCGTCGAGGGTTCCGACGGGGCCCCTGATCGCCCGTCCGATTCCCCTCTGCCAGCGCCGCAAGACAACTCGGCGGCCATTTTGTTGGCTATACAGTCCTTATGTTCAGAGATAAGGACGAGACTACTGTTGCCGACGGAGGAACCTCTCCCGTCGGGGGATCCTGAACCGGGACCTTCTGGTGCTCCCCCGCCCAAGAAAAGGAGGATTCACCCTCCACCTCCTTTTCAGCCGTCGCGCCCCGTCCAGCCCTCCTCCCCGTCCACCCGAGGGGATGATACGGGGACTGACACGGCAGCGACGGGTACGGACGACGAGGTATACGACGAGGATCTACCGTCGTCGCCTCCCACCAGGGCTTCTCCGCCCGACGAGATTGGATCGTTCCACTCCATGATCGCCAGGGCATCCGAGCTTTTCCAACTCTGCCCTGAGGAGAAGAAAAAGGAAGGATTCCTTTATCAACGGCGCGAGGCCAAGAGGAAGACATTCCTCGCGGTGCCTCTACTGGACGACATTTGGGATGAGGGCCTCGCCCTCCTCAAGAACCCTTCCACGACGCCAGCTAGAAGAGACCGGTACGAGAAGAAGTACCGGGTCCCGGACGCGGCCCCCCTGTGCCTCCGGGCGCAGCCTACCCTGGACTCCGTCGTCTCCGCGGCGGCCAGGAAGAAAGCGGGGGGGGGGGGTGCGGCCTCCACATCGACTTCCCCACCAGACGGCGAGGGAAAGAAATTGGACGCTATGGGACGCAGGGTCATCTCGTCTGCAGCGACGACGATTAAAGCGGCCAACGCCTTGGCTATCGTGGCCCGCTACGACAGGGAGCTATGGTACAAACTGGCTCCCCTGCTGGACTTCCTACCGGACGACAAGAGGGCGGATGCCCTGGAGATCCTAAAGGAAGGTGAGGTGGCGTCGGACCACGCCATCACTATTGCGACGGACATCGCCGACACTGGGTTTCGCCAGTTGGGCAACGGCGTGTGCCTTAGGCGGCGTGGATGGCTCAAGGCTACGGACTTCCGTCAAGACGTACAGACCAGAGTCCTGGACATGCCATTCGATGGGAACAACCTGTTTGGGAAAACAGTGGACGATTCCCTTCAGACCATTAAAGCGGACACTGAGACGGCCCGGGCCCTTGGGGTTCTGCAGCAACGACGGACGCCCTTTCAGAGCAGCGGAGGCAAGGGCGTCTCCAAAGGTTCCGGCGGCGGTTTCTCCACCTACCGTCTAGCGGCCCGCTCGTCGTCTCAGGAGGCCTACAGAGGACGAGGCAAGTCTGGCGGACCCTGCCGTCGTCGCCAAGGAGGTCAAGGCGGCAAAGCCTCGTCGAAACAGGATTGAACCAGCCGTGGGGTCGGGCCCCCACCGAAGCACCCCGGTGGGAGGCCGGCTGGCGAGCTTCGTCAGCGTGTGGGAGTCCATCTCCACCGACCGTTGGGTGCTGGACGCCTTAGCCCGGGGCCACGCGCTCGAGTTTCAAAGAAGGTGCCCGCGCGTCCCCCCCGTGGCCAGGAAAGAGCTTCACGTCCCTCAGCTTCTCCTGGAGGTAAAGGCGATGCTCAGGAAGGGCGCCATCGAACTCGTCCCAAAGAGGCTTCGGGGCTCCTGAGTTTACTCGAGATACTTCCTCGTGAAGAAGAAGACTGGAGGATGGCGCCCCATCCTAGACCTGCGACGTCTGAACAAGTTCATCAAGGCGCAGAAGTTCCGGATGGTCACCCTCCAGCACGTCCTGGGTCAGCTGGAGGAAGGAGACTTCCTGTCGTCGTTGGATTTGGAGGATGCCTACTTCCATATTCCCATCCTAAAGGGGCACCGAAAATTCCTCAGGTTTGTGGTCCAAGGGCGTCACTACCAGTTCAAAGCCCTCCCCTTCGGACTACGGTCGGCACCCAGGGTGTTCACCAAGTGCCTTGCACCGGTAGCAGCGCAACTGCGGCGTGAGGGGATCCACGTCTACCCCTACCTGGACGACTGGCTCATCCGAGCCAAGACGAGGGAGCTCGCCGTGGAGCACACGGCAAGGACCGTCCAACTTCTCACGGACCTGGGATTCTCCGTGAACTACGCCAAGTCCCACCTGGTACCCGCGCAAAACGCACTGTTTCTGGGAGCGAAGCTCGACAGTGTCCCTTCTGGCCTCCCCGTCAGAGGAAAGGACCAGGTCCATCCTGGGCAAGGTACAGCGGATGTTGGTTTCCGACGCGGCCAAGGTGAGGTCCATCAAGTCCCTCCTCGGAATGATGTCTTCTTGCATCTACCTCATTCCCATGTGCAGGCTCCGGATGCGCCCGTTACAGGAGTTCCTGGACGCGCGCTGGATCCAAACGACGGGCGGCTTCGAGGAGAGGATCACACTCGACAGTTTCCGCCGAGCGGTCCGGTGGTGGGGCACCCGCACGCATCTGACGGTGGGCATGGACTTCCAGACCCCAGACCACCAGGAGACAGTGACCACGGATGCCTCCCTGGAAGGGTGGGGAGCGCACACCGAAAATCTGCACGCGAGAGGCCTTTGGCTCCCGACGGAGAAATCCCTCCATATCAACGTCCTGGAGCTCCGTGCAGTGTTCTGGGCCCTCAGGTCCTTCCTTCCGTCCCTCAAGGGCAAGGTGGTGAGGATCTTCACCGACAACACCACCATGTTTTACATCAGGAAACAGGGCGGCCCAAGGGATGTTTCTGGTACCATTTCATCTGGCAGGGATAAAAAACACCATCGCCGACTCACTCAGCAGGGAGCTGCGCTCGTGCCACGAGTGGGAACTACGGCAGGATCTAGTGGATCGCCTCTTCCGACGGTGGGGCACACCCCAGATCGACCTGTTCGCGACGGCGACGAACTCCAAGTGCCGGAGGTTCGCCAGCAGGTTTCCCCAGGCGAGGAGCATGGGCGATGCTTTCTCGTTCCCCTGGGAGGGTCTGTTCCTCTACGCGTTCCCTCCTTTGCCACTGCTAATCCGGCTCGTCAACCAGCTCAAGAGATCACGGTGCAGGATGATCCTCGTCGCACCTGCGTGGCCGAGGCAGATATGGTTCCGGATCTTCTGGACTTATCAGCGTCCCCGCCAATCAAGCTGCCGGTGGACGCGGATCTACTCTCCAGGGAAGGAGGCGCCATCCTCCACCTCCACCACAACCCGAAATCGCTGAACTTGCAGTCCTGGCTCCTGCAGCGCTAGAGTTTGGAGGATACGACATACCGGCCGACTGCAGAGAGGTTCTTGCAAAGGCCAGGGCGTCCTCGACTCTTAAATGCTACGGACACAAATCTCTGTCTGGTGCCACGCACAGAAGATTAACCCTCTACAGATTACGGCTCCCCAGGTACTGCCGTACCTGCTGACGCTGGCCAAAGCTGGACTGGCACACGCGTCCATCAAGATTCATCTTGCTGCGATCTCCCGATACACCAGAACCACGGGCCGGACGTCCTTGTGGTCTCGTCTGGTGAAAGAGTTCATGAAGGGACTGTTCAGATCGTTCCCGCCGGTGAAGGCTCCGGCCCCGGCGTGGGAGCTCGACGTGGTGCTGACCAAGCTCATGGGACCTCCGTTCGAGCCTCTGCACTCGGCCCCGTTGAAGTTTCTGTCGTGGAAAACAGCGTTTCTTGTGGCCATCACCTCCGCACGACGGGTGGGAGAGATCCAGGCCCTTTCTTGCAAGGCCCCGTACTTGACTTTTCACGACACGAGGGTAGTGCTCAGGACGCACCCCTCCTTCATGCCCAAGGTACCGTCGGACTTCCATCTCAACGAACCCTTGGTGTTGCCTGTGTTCTTCCCGTCGCCTTCGTCGCCGGCTGAGAGGACTTTGCACTCGCTGGATGTGGCTAGAGCGCTGAAGTTCTACGTGGACCACACGAGGTGTTTTCGGAAGACGTCACAACTCTTTGTGAATTTTGGACCTGTCAATCAGGGGAAGGCTCTCTCGAAGGCTTCCATTTCCAGATGGCTCTCCGGCTGTATCATGTACTGTCATCGGTTGGCAAACCGACCGCTGCCTGGCCGTCCGAGAGCCCATTCCACCAGAGCGATCGCAGCCACCACGGCGTTCCTTTCTGGTGTGCCCCTGCTGGACATATGCAGGGCTGCTACGTGGAGGTCGACGCACACCTTCACGAAATTCTACTGCGTCGATCGGGATTCCAGGGAGGAGTCCAGGGTCGGCCAAGCAGTGCTGCGCAACCTGTTCGCCTGAGGTGAGCCTGGTGAGGAGGTAAGATGCTTAATGTTGGGTTTGATGTAATGCTTAATGTTGAGCCTTTGCCACCTCCCGTGGTTGTGCATGTGTGTACTGCTATGTATTCTTTATTCATGAGCATGTGAATCCATGCCAGACCCCATGCTGGAGAAGGAACAAGTTACTTAACTGTAACTGTTGTTCTCCAGCATGGGTCTGGCATGGATTCACATGCGAACCCTCCCGCCTACCCCTCTGCGGCTCTTCACTTGGTCATACTGCCTCTTCACGTGCTTCAAAATCTGAAGATGGCTGCCAGAGGCGGTCCTTAGGTAGAGGGCAGTCATTGGCTGTGGTCAGTATGACGCAGAGACCAGTGATTGGTTATTACTACGAAAGACAGATCAGAAACGAAACTGATACTGGTTTTTATTTCTTTACCGAGGATTCCCAGCCTGACGACGGGGAATATTCATGAGCATGTGAATCCATGCCAGACCCATGCTGGAGAACAACAGTTACAGGTAAGTAACTTGTTCCTTTCTTGAATATGAGATATTGCATTTATTAAGGAATGCTTTAAGTCGTGCTTTCAAACACTGGAGACTTGTGAAATTGAGTGCTCGGGTTTGGTCTTCATTTAGGTCAAGCAGAATATTTAGCTTCACTTTTCATTTGACCAATTGTGGTCTGTGGCACCTTTTCAGGACTTCTCTATGATGACCTAAGGGTGGGGGTGGGGTAGTCACTTTCTGCGTATAGCTGGTAGGGATGTTCTGGGGGGTTGGGTGGTTCGAGCCCAGGAGTGTTTTTTCATTTTTTATTTTATCTTTTGCCTTGACTATAGGTTTAGGTAGTATTGTCTTGTGAATTCATCGCAAGGATTGGGAATCGAGACCTACTTATGTCTTGCACTTTTCAGAGGAATTTCAGGGTGGTATCTTGGAATGTGAATGGTGCACATTGTGCTGTCAAAAGGAAGGTGATTTTGAGTAAACTAGGGGAGATGGGAGTGGATGTTGCGATGCTTCAGGAGACTCATCTGTTAGATGCGGATATAGATAAGTGGAAAAAGGAGTGGGTTGGTGATGTTTACGGTTCCTCGTTCACTACTAGTTCTAGAGGAGTGTGTATTCTTTTTAGAAGGAATCTACAGGTCACTGGAGTGAAGTGTGTGAAGGATGGAGATGGAAGGATTGTATGTGTCACTGCACATATTCGGGATGTTCCGTATTGTTTCTGCAATATATATGCTCCGAATGGGGGTGATGGTAGTTTTTTTGTAGCTTTAGCGCAAATGTTGCAGAATGTACATGCAGTTAATGTAATTGTGGGAGGGGACTTCAATGTTGTTTTGGAACCTGAACTTGATACAAGTGTGGGGGGGTGCGGGCAGTGCCAATAATCTGAAAAGAACAGCATTGAAGAGGCTAATAGCTGAATGGAACCTCACAGATTTATGGAGATTGCAGAACCCTTCACTGAGACAATATACATTCTTCTCTGCAAGGCATAATGCTTACTCGAGAATTGACCTCCTTTTGACCTCTGGCCTCTGTACGCAATCCTTCCAAAGGGGAGACATCAGATCACTACTTACTTCGGATCATGCTCCGATCTCCATAGACTTACAATGGACCTTCCCTGTTCCTAAGTCTAACACCTGGCGGATAAATGTCACCCTATTAGACGATGATGAAATTGTGGACAAGATAGTTCAAGAGGCGAGATTTTTTATATCTGTGAATTGGACTGGTGAAGTCAGGGTGGAGTTTGTGTGTGAAGCCTTTAAACATATATGCTTGGATTGCTGATTGGTTTGTCAAGCAAGAAGAAAAAAAATGAGGGATGCAGAAATGAAAAAGCTTAATGAAGACATTCAGGATCTCGAGAGAAGTAATATGCAAAACGTTTCAAGTGAGACTTTAGGAGTATTAAAGCTGAAAAAGGAGAGATTGGAAGATTTGTATTCTTCAAAGGCTGAGTGGTTGCTTTTTAGAACCAAGAGCAACTATTATGAAAAAGGTGAAAAATGTGATCGGCTTCTTGCACATCGATTGAGGGTTATGGAAAATGGCAGATCTATCAATGCAGTGGAGAGACAGGATGGGGTGGTGACTTTTGATCCTGTGGAAATTAATACAGCGTTTCTGTCATACTACAAAACCCTGTACTCTTCAGAAACCGACTTATCTGAGCGTGCAAGTTGTCAATTCATTGAGGACTCATCTGAAGAAAGTAAGTTCAGAATCTTTGGAGTATATGGAAAGAGATTTGTGCGTGGAGGATCTCAGAATGGCAGCCTGTGCTTTGAATTCTGGGAAATACCCAGGTCCGGATGGACTGCCAGCAGAACTTTTTTAAATTTTCCTGGAAGAGGTTTTTGAGTTAATGCTAGAAATGCTACGTGCCTCTTTGAGGAATGGATGCCTTCCAAGTTCAACAAGGCATGCTTCAATCGGTTTTTCTGAAGGAGGGACAATCACGGTAAAAATTGGCTCCTATAGGCCGATTAGCTTACTGAACACAGAGATTTTCGCCAAGGCATTAGCTTTCAGGATTGAAAATGCTCTGATGGATATAATAGATGTAAGTCAATCTGGGTTTGTGAAAGGAAGGCATGTTTCAGAAAATATGAGAAGACTGTTGCTGACTCTATATGAAAGCAAAGAGCGCCAGACAGATGTGTTGACGTTATCCTTGGATGCTGAGAAAGATTTCGATCGTATTGAATGGACATATCTTTTAAGTACATTGAAAGGCTTTGGATTTGGAGATAACATGATCGGATGGATAAGACTGCTGTATTCACAGCCAACTGCTTGTGTTCGGACTAATGGCATGAGCTCGGGCGTTTTTGAGCTTGAGAGAGGCACGAGGCAGGGCTGTCCGCTGTCGCCGATATTTGTGATCGCAATGGAATTGCTGGCTGTGAGGATAAGAGATGAGGATAGAATGGAGGGAGTACGCTATGGTGCAACCTACCAGAAAGTTTGGTTATATGCGGATGACATGTTGCTGGTGGTACAAAATGTGGAGAGCTCCATTCCGGAGCTGATTGGTGCGTTCAACAAGGTTTCCGGATACAAGATCAATTGGGCCAAGTCTGAGGCGCTGCCTGCATCAACCGCTTGCACTGCTTTGAGGATGAGTTTTCCATTTAAGTGGTGTCCGAGTAAAATGAGATACCTTGGGATCTGGCTAACGAATGATGTCGCTAAAATTATGGATGTCAACATTACACATGTGATTCAATCTTTGGAGCTTGACTTTGAAGAGAGGAGTGCACTTAAATTGAGTCTCTCGGGGAGAGTGAATGTCATCAAAATCACATCAACACCACGTATCAACTATGTGCTTAGTGTGCTTCCCCTGGATTTTAAAAAGGGCCGTTGGAAGAAAATTGAGTGTTTAATCCAGTCTTTTCTCTGGGAGAACAGACAGCCACGCCTCAGATTGTGGAAATTGCAGCTGCCCCAAGACTGTGGGGGTTTGGGGGTTCCGGATTTTGAAAATTATCATTTGGCCTTTGGAGCCAGGCATCTGGTTCCATTTATTGAAAATTTGGAGGACTTCTGGACGTTGGCAGAATCAAGCCGTTCTTCTGCGTTGCCGCCTAGGGCCATACTGTCCACGGTGGATGGATCTGGTTATCTGTCATTTCCGCCGACAAAATTCTTGAGAGCTTGTTGGAGGGAATTATGGAAGAAGAGCAAGCGCAAGGTATGGGATAATGATTTCATCCTGATCTGGTTGAATCCAGGGATATTGCTGAATGGGAGGCCACTATTGTGGCTGAACTGGCTCCCGAGTGGTGTACTATGGCTGAGTGACCTGATAGAAGACGGTAAATGGATCAGCTATAGAAGACTTGTACAAACAAAAGTTCTCAGACTGTACAATGGGAGAATACAGGAAATTGAGAGGTTTACTGCTGAACCAAGGAACAGTCAATGGCGGTGGTTGGCAGTTATGGCTGCCTGAATATAAGGCAAAGGGTGGAATGGCGTCCAAGGTGTATAGGACTCTGGGCCAACAGTATACGCCAGCAGAGGGATTATTATCTAGGTGGTCTGAGATCCTTGGCTCGGATATGACTGTGGAGAGATGGTGGTTTCTTTGTAAAAACGTGATCCTGACTTCCATTAATCTAGGAGAGCAATGCCGACAAACAGAATTCTTAATAGTGTTTTTTGGACTCCCCAAAGACTTCATGTGAGAGGGATGATTGACTCAGAGGCTTGTTGGAGGGGTAAGCATGAAGTTGGCTCTTTTGAGCACTTGATCTGGGATTGTTATGAACGGAGGACATTTTGGAGGAATGTTACTGAGAAGATTAATGAGGTTCTATTGTTGCAAGAGGATTTTGATTACGACACTCATCTTGGGCGAAGATGATAAATGGAAGAAGTCACTTATCCAGAGAAATACTGGTTTTTCAGGGCTGCAAATTCAGCAAAAAAATCGTTTTGAGAAAATGGAAATGTGATGAGAGGCCGACCTATTTGGAATGGGTGGAGGACTTTAGGCAGTTTGCCAGGTTTGAGAAGGTTATCCTTCGCAGAAACAAAAAAAATGAAATTGTTTGATCAAACGTGGGGTGGATTTTTGGATGGCATGTAATAAGTTGGTCTGTTTTACATTTTTAATTCTGTGAAAGTTGGGGATGGTAGTGGGGGGTGTAGATTATTTGCGATGAATTCTACAGTTACAATGCTGATAAGCTTGATGTCCTGTAAGTTTTCTGTAAACTTCAATAAACTTAATAATAATTTTAAAAAAAATGGGACATTGTGTGGTTTACCGCAGTATCTTGGACTTGGTTCAAATAAACCAATTCCAAATCCAAAACAAAAAAATCTGTGAAATAACAAAAACTTTACTTCAAACCGTACACAACGCTTTCCTTTTTGCAAAAAAATGACACAAACCCTTCATGAGAAGCTTTCTCTTTTCTTATGTCAGTTTCATTGTACCCTTTCTTTGAACAGATTCCTTTGTAGTAGAAATTGACTATGGCCATATAAATGCTCAGAATAAAGATACCAGGAAAAAACGCATTTGAAAGTGACAGCAAAGGAAAAATGAACCACGCGTAAATTGGTGCTTTTTATAAACAAGAAAAGATCTGTTTAAAAGTAAAATGTTAAATGAAGGCATGTCCTTGCATAGAAATGGGATTGGGGGTGGGGTGTTGTGTTAAAACATATATAGGATGTTTAATGCCAACAGTCTCGCTTTCTGGTTCTGGAAAGAAAAAAAAGATTAAGAAAGAAGTTACTGTGAAACCAGCAGGACAGGTTTTTTAGGCCCTGGCTTCAAAGGACTGACTACAGGATCTACCCTCCCCCAAGTGTACCAGCATCTGGGGCCTATGAATAGGCAGGGGTGAAGCATTTCACGCCCTCTTCAGACTGTGGCATTGCTCCAGCCGGGTAGAATGGATTTCTGGGACACGTAGGTGTGACTTTTTAAGCAGCACCTCCCCTCGGCTTAAACTGGGGAGCTTCAAAGACAAATCCATGGCACACAGGGCTAGGGCCTGACAGTTGGCTTGGGGTTCAAAAAGAATTCCCTCATTTGAAAGACAATGCTGGCCATTTGGGGCAAAAGACTGTTCTGAATTAATAAACTTTAAGACTTTTATTTCTGCAACCGGTAAAGGCAGGAATGCAAAAGTTTAACAGTTTAAATGTAATTTTTGGGATTCCAAGATGGCCGCCGGCACTGACTAGCTGTGCCGACGGCGCTCCCTGGACCAGTCTGTCTGGAAGGTGCCCACCACCCACTTAACGGACTCCGTTCATGCATTGATTGGCCCTCTGTGGACTTTAAGGGGGTAGGAGGGTGCTGGCGGCGAGCTTTGTGCCGGAGGTGCCGAGGCGAAAAAGTAACGCCGGGACCGGCGAGGAGCAGCTTCGCAAGTTGCTGCAGCTGGCCCGCTCTCCTGTGACGGGCGGGGTGCGGAGAGGTGTGAGCCTGGGAAGTGCCTCGCCGCTCCGGAGGTAGTCGCCGAAGACCGGCCCTGCAGTGAGCAGCATTGCGGGGAGCGATCCGGAGAGGAGCGCCGCCGGCTCTGCACAGCGCGGGACGCCGGGGACGGCCTCCTCTTGTGGCGGATCCCTGAGCGGCCCGGGGGCTTCGGGACCCGGCACCCCCTGGAGGGGGCGGTCTGCGAGCGGTAGCGGTCTGGGGATGACTGAGTCAGCGGCGGGCCCCGGCGGCTGGGAATCTGCGACCGGGAGCAGCGTGGTGGGACAGAGCCAGATAGCCTGAAGGTGAGAGTCCGGGTGTGGCGGGGAGAGGAGCCATACTCTTGGGGCTTTTCTGCCCTGCTGGCTGCGGCTCGGGGAGCGGCCGGCGGCAGAGGATTGGACCCCGCTGACCCGGGAGGAGCGACAGACCTTGGCTCGCCCTGCCCGCTCTGCACCACGGGGGAGCTTGAGATTCGCTTCCCCCTGCCCCTCTGAGGTGGGGAGAGAGGCCTGGAGGGCTCCGGCCTTCCCAGGCAACAGAGGGACTGCAAATGACCATTTCAAGCAAGTTCAGCATGGCGAGGACTCCATCCCTCTAACGAGCGACGCTGAGCGGAGCCTGGGCGGCCGGTGAGGAGGCAAGGGGGCAGAGCCTTCGAGATAGCTTCGCAGGTCCCCCAGGAATCGGGAGGCGGATTCTACCTGCGCAGACATCCACTGAAGTCTGCCCCTTGCCCGCGGATCCTGTCTCGGGAAGAAGTCAGTGAAGCGCAGCTGGACCAGAGCCGGCCATCTGGAGGAGAAGCGGCCGGCATGACCACGAAATCCAAGGGAAGAGGGGGGGGGAAGCGCCTACAGGCCTCTGGGGACAACACGGTTACGCTCCAAGCCATGTGGTCAGCGCAGAACCGGAAGGAGGGGTCCGAGGCCTTGGGGGACACGCCAAGAGAGGAATCCACGCTAAGGCGAGCAGAGGACTTGGCAAATATGCCCAGACAGGAGTTCATTGGAGAACTGCACACCTTGCAAGTGAATCTAGCTAAGACTTTCCAAGAACAGTTTCAGTTAATGCGCACAGACCTGAATGAAGCTGTAGGGGAGTTGAAGCAAGAGATGCGACAACTGGGGGAGAGGACCGACATCCTGGAGAAAGGTCTCCAAGAAGTGGATAAAGACAATGCAGCAAATGGTGAAGCTATAGAGAGGCTGGATGTCGCCGCCAGGAATCTCAAACTCCAGGTGGAAGACCTGGAAAACAGGTCCCGTAGGGTCAACATACGGGTTAAAATGCTTCCTAAATCTGTGCCCGATAAGACTCTGAAAGCGGTACTCCAGGGTATCTTTGCGGACATCTTGGAGGAGGGGCAGCCTAGAGGCGGTGGAGTTGGATTGTGTGCATAGAACTGGATGGCTGGCCAAGGGCCAGACGGCGAAGCCAAGGGATGTATTGGCTGCATTTACTCTGTATGCCCAGAAGGAAGCGGTTCTCAGAGCAGCGAGATTACGAGAACCAATTATGTTAGAGGGTCAGCAGATCGCCCTCTTCCAAGACCTGGCGAGCAGTACACTCCTAAAGAGGCGACAAATGGACCCAGTGGTGAAGGTTCTTAATGAGAGCGATTTGATACAGGTGGACCTTCCCCTTTGGCTTGCTCTTTGAGTGGGAGTGGTCCCAGAGACGAATCACATCCCTCCAAGAAGGGGCTGCTCTCCTTCACATTGAGCTGGAGGAACACTCCCCTGGTGCAGGCCTTCCGGGCCCGAGTAGTCGTTCTGGATCAAGGCCTTGGGACTGGACGATGGTTCGAGAGAAAAGGAAAAGGGGACCCAGAGGAAACGGTCGGCGGAGTGATTGAATATCCAGTGAAGCAAGAAGCGGCTCCCCGGTGCAGTCTTGATTTGGCACGGGCTGATAGGGGTGGGGGGGCCTCTACAGGGTGTCTGAGTTCACAGGGGTCATAGGGGGTGCAACCATGTTGGAAGCAGAAAGGGCAAAGATGCCCAAGTTCGGCGGGGGGAGTGGGCGGGAAGGTATTAGCCTTCAGGGGGGGAGGGGGGTGGGAAGGGGGGGATTCGGGGGTGTTTGGGGGGGCGGCGACAAACAAAAGTTGGAAGGGCGATGGGGAGAGGCACTCCCACTTAGCACCGATTCTCCTCTGCTGGGGATTCCCTTAAGTGGCTAACACATAATGTGAAGGGGTTGAATACCCCTCTCAAAAGGAAAAAGCTGGACCACTTCACGCAAAAGGAATAGCCAGATATTCTGGGACTTCAGGAGACACACTTGCTCCATAAGGACCAGGGCAGGTTGAAATTGCAGGGTTTTGATCAGATACTGCACACCTCGGGCCACTGTAAGGCAAGAGGGTAGCCCTGGCAATTAGGAACACGGTAGACTTCAAGCCCTGCGAGGTGCTTAGGGATAAGGAGGGGAGGTACATTGTAGTGAAGGGGAAGTGCCAAGGGGTCCCTTTGACGATAGCGGTAGTGTATGCTCCCAATACGGGCCAGGAACCCTTTCTGCAACGGGTTCTGAAATTGCTGGAAGAGCACTCGTGGGGTCAAATCATCCTTCTCGGGGATCTTAACACTGCTTGGGATAAGAGAAAGGATAGGACAGGAGGAAGGGAGGAGGGGGGGGGAGCTGTAATGTCGGCGGATTTTAAGGAAAGAGTCAGCAGGCTGGGGCTACGAGATGCCTGGAGGGAGCTTAGTGGGGGCGAGGAGGGCCACACTTTCTTGTCGGACGTCCATGGTGCTCAATCCAGAATCGATTAGATATGGGTCTCGGTTGCTTTAGTTGGGGCCATTCGGGAGGTATGCACGGGGCCGATGGGGATTGCAGATCACAAAATAGTCTCTCTGGAGATGGATGTGGGGCAGAGGAGAAGGGGGATTTGTGGCTGCAAACTCCCAGGGGCCATCTTGAGGGATCCAGTAATCAGAAAAGACATTGAAGAGAAGATTAGGTTCTTTTTTGATACCAACAAGAAGGGGGCTACTGGGGAGGACACGAGGTGGGATGCCTTTAAGGCCACTCCTACGGGGGAACTAATAGCCATATCCGCCCACCGTGTGAAGCAACTGCAAGCGTTGGAATCTCAATTAGAAGCAGAAGTGGAGGTGGCTAGACAGGCGGCGGGTGGCACCCCCTCTCGGAGGGCAATGCAGGAATATAGGAAGGCGGTTGGGCAGTTGGAACTCCTACGTACTAAGAGGGCAGAGGGGGGCCTTACTATCTGTGTGACAACAATATTATGCAAAAGCCAATTGAACTGGCTCCCTTCTGGCGCGATTACTAAGGGGTAAAAGGGTGAGAAATGCGATAACGGCTTTGAGGTCGACCACGGGGGAACAGGTCACGGACCATGAGGGGGTACAGGAGGCTTTTGCGGAGTACTACGAGTCACTCTACACCTCCCAACATCCTCCAGGCGACAGGCAGGAGGACTTCCTCCAAAAAATTCGGCTGGGGGAAATTAGCAGGGACGCGAGTGAAGTCCTAAATCGAGAAATCGCTGAGGAGGAGGTGCGAGGGGTGATAAGGGCTCTGCCACCAGGCAAAGCTCCAGGCCCGGATGGCTATACAGCTGCCTTTTATAAGTTGTTCAGTGTGCAGTTAATCCCGCATCTCACCTCGTTGTTTAACTCATTTCGTCTCTCGGGTAGAATTACGCCTTCCATGGAAGAGGCTAAGGTCACCCTAATCCTGAAACCAAATAAAAATCCAGAAGAGAGAGCCTCTTACCGCCCTATAGCGTTGATTAATCTTGACGCTAAGATTTACACCAAGATATTGCCCAACAGGCTTGACTCCATACTTCCGGTCCTGATACATCCCGATCAAGGCGGGTTTATTAGGGGCAGACAAACCGCAGACAATATGCGTCGAGTGGCCCATATAATTGAAAGTGCAGAAAACACACATTGCCGCGGTCCTGGTGGCCTTGGATGCGGAAAAGGCTTTTGACCGCGTGGAGCGACCTTTCCTTTTCCGGGTAATGGAGAAGATGGGCTTCGGGGGGGGACTTTTTGTCGATTGTCAAGGCCAACTATCAGGCGCCCTCTATTAGAGTGATGGTGAACGTGGTCGCCTCCAGAAAGATACCCTTGCAGAGGGGGACAAAGCAGGGCTGCCCGCTTTCTCCGATACTGAATGTGATTTATTTGGAACCGCTACTTCAGGCCTTCCGGGAGACGGGGGGAGATTCAGGATGTCCCATTCAGAGGAGAGCAGCATAAGGTAGCAGCTTTCGCTGATGATATGCTGCTCATGCTCACGGCTCCACGGGAATCATTACAGGCTAGTGTGGCCCACTTAAAGACCTTTGGGGCGGCTTCAGGGCTAAAAATTAACGCCAACAAATCTGAGGTTTTGAACTTAACACTTGCAGTAGCGGAAAGGGAGAGCCTGAGGGCGAATACTAGCTTCCTGTGGAGCTCGAGTGGGATTCGGTACCTGGGAGTGAGAATTACGGCAACATTGGCGGGATGGTTCACAGCAAATTTTCCCCCGCTCCTTAAAGCAATCAAGAGGGATTTCCAAAGGTGGAGAGATCTAAGGGTGTCATGGATAGGGCGGATAGCCGCGGTTAAAATGGTTACACTTCCACGGCTTTTGTATCTATTCCAGGCGGTCCTGCAGCCAGTCCCGGCGAGCTAATTCAGGGAGTTGGGAACGCTGATTAAGGGATTCATTTGGGAAGGGAAAAGACCTAGAGTGGAAGTCAGACTTTTGATGGCACCGAAGGGCAAGGGAGGTCTCACATTGCCGAATTTTCGGTGGTATTACGAGGCAACACAGCTTCGAATTATTAGGGAATGGCTGAAGGGGGAGGAAGGAACGCGGGACAAATTATGGGTGCGAATGGACAGGGCCGTAGCGCATCGAAACCTAGCAGAAGTACTGTGGCTCCCGAAACCGCATAGGCCTCGGCACCTTTACAAGAGTTCCATAACCAAATTTATGGCTGATGTCTGGGGCAGGCTGGTGGGCTCCGAAGGGATTACCACATTCCCGTCTTCCTACACCCCCATCTTTGGCAATGGGGACTTCTCCCCAGGTCTGGAGAGAGGAGCCTTCACAAAGTGGCAGGAGGGTGGCTGTCGGAAATTATGCGATATGTTTTCTGGGGGGGAATTGTTATCGTTCAATGATTGTAAGAGGCACTTTGCGGTACAAGAAGGAGAGAGGTTGAGGTATGCCCAGATACGCCATTAGGTACTACATCCAGGGGTCAAGAAGACCCCTTCGAAAAATTTCTGCTCACTTAAGATGGGGCGAGGGGCCTCATCTCCAACATCTATAAGATTCTGGATGGCTCTAAGGTGGGGGGTCCAATGGGCCTACATGCGGGAATGGGAGCGGGTCCTGGGATGTGAGGTCAGTAGGACGGACTGGGAAAAGCTGTGGAGGAGAATTTCGAAACTGGTCCAGGCACCCCACCGCCAAGAGGCATGGTATAAGATTATGTTCGGGTGGCATTATAGGCTTCACAGGATGTACCCTACCGTGTTGGGGAACTGCTGGAGGGGCTGTGGGATGGCTGGCTCTGCGGAGCATATCTGGTGGAAATGGGGATTACAGGAGGCACAGGGGCTGGCCTTTGGGCTGGGAGACGAGAGGACTCCAGCGCAAATCCTTTTGGGAGTACGGGAGGAATCAGGGGCAGGTGAACCTAGAGGAAGGGAAAAAGCTAAAGTTATAATGACTCTTGCCGCTATGCTGTTAATAGCCCAGAGATGGAAGGGCCCAGAGGTCCCTATGATTCAAGACTGGTTCCGAAAGATGTGGGAGATAGTGGCCTTGGAATGGGCAACTTACGCCATGGACAATAATATCCAGCGCTTCGCGGCAGATTGGGGAGAATTATTGAACGTTCTTAAAGACGATTTTAAGGTGATGTGGTGCCCACAGTGATTGAGATCGTTGGATTTGCAATGACTGTAGAATCAGCCCGTGTGGACGATGGTGGAAGAGGTTAAGCTTGTTGCCGGAGGGGTGGGGTCGGGGAGGGGGGGGAAGGGAATGTTTGCTTGTTATCTTGTGAAAATCAATTAAAAATATTTAAATTATTTAAAATTTTTGTGGCATTAAATAAGATTTTGTGGCTTTCCCTAGCATGTAGGAGACGCAAACGGCAGAAACATGTAAATCGTGGTAAAAGTATACTTGGTGCAACTTAAAAATTAATGCAAATATGCTCTCTGATAATAGGTACACATATATAAAATTGTTGAATTTTAGGTGAAATATTTCCCACTGAAAAGTGCAAAAGATTATTAGGAGGGCGAAATGCCAAAGTACAGGCTTGGTAGTCGGAATGCCATGCTCTGTATGAAATGTGTCATTTGCCTATGTGATTTTCAAAAATGCCATGACTGTAAAAATGTGCAATTTATGTCATAACTGATTTTTGGCAAAATTGACTGTGGTAGGGCATGGGCAATTTAAACTCGCACCATAAAACTGATGTCATGTCCTTGAAGCCCAACCGGTTGACAGGAAGGCGGGAACAGTAAAGTCTGACCAATCCAGTTGCTAGAAGCATGTCAAGCCAAAGGCATGTCAAATCCTGTGATGTCACCCGCCTTATAAAAGGGGGAGGCTCAGAGACAAAGGGCACTCTCTTCTGTATTTTCCAGCTCCTGCATATCCAGATATTCCATATTCACTCTGCAAGATTCCAGACTCCACTGCCAGGCCAGAGCATAGCTGGCCCTATCCAGGCAGGACCAGTGATCCAGAAAAACCCCACAAAAAATATCAAGGGATTCCGGGAGAAAAGGGGAAAGGTGGCTGAATCCTCAGTGGGATTATCTAGTGCTGCCTGCTGGCACTGCTATCTGCCCTATACAGCTGAGGTGCCGCTGTGTAGTGACCAGACTATTGCCGAGCGATTTTCTTCTGGGAGAGCTTGCCGCTGTGACCAGTGACCACATAGTGCCATTCTGTCTAGAAACCCAATGTGCTGTCCATATAGCCCATTCAAGTGCTGCTTGTATTTCCCTTCCCCAACATCCACAAACCTCCTCCTTTGCTCTGTACTTTTTATTAGGTTCCACCCCATAGAAATCTCAAAACTGCCTTAGCAGAATTCCTTAAAACTGTCACAATCCTCTGCCCATCCTGTCCGTGATCTTGATTTTGATTAAATGAATTAATTCTCCCTAAAAAGAGGCACACTGCGTGAAGGGTTACAACTTTCTCTTTTCTAGCCACTAAAATCTAGGTTAAGTGAAACTTGCCCTTTCCTTTCCAAACTGATTTTCTCTGTCAACTGCTTTTATTTTTAAAGCCGAATTTCCTTTCCTATTGAGAATCTCATCCTGTCCTTAATTGAGTCACTCTTTCACTTGTGTATTATCCCTATGATGTGCATCTGTCATTCAGCATAAAAACCGCATTCCGATTCTGTCTATTTCACCTGTTTTTCAAACTGTTTTGACATTTAAACCTGTGTAAATTAGCAAATGCAATTTCTATGCTTGATCTGTCTGCAGTGTTGTCACTTCTAAGTTGATTTCTGAACTGTATGCCCGTTGTTGGTACCTTGCCTTGTAGTTGCTAGTGTTCTTACATCCCTGATACTGTTAACTCATATGTACCTCATTCATTCAACCGCACATTTAAATTAAATATTTCATAATTCTGAGTGCTTTTTTTACAATTGCAAAGGTTTTAAAATCCAATTTTGCCTCCCATTTCGGGGGGGGGGGGGTCCGATTTTAGTTTGCTGCCTAGTATACCTGACTCCTTGCTGCTCCTCTCTATCCAATCAAAATTTGATTACTATGGGTTTGAGGGAGCATTGCAGGGGGAATCTTAACTCGGGTGCTATCTAGCCGAACAGTAAAAATGCTCCCATTAATTTGTGCTTTGGCTGTGTTATAGTAGGTTAAACTAAGTGTATTTAATCAATGTACCTTGTTGTTATCACCCCACTGGTGATTGCTGCCCAATATTAAATTTGTATGATTTTCTTTGAATTTAAAATAATATTGTTTTACCAACCACCGGCCAGGTTCATGGTCCATTGTGAGCCGGGGTATTTGTAAAAGGGGGTGTGAGACAGGTTGGGTGCCAGCTCGATCCAAATTCTAGGAAATTAAAGTGTTTTAATTGTGCGCTGCATTCTAGGCTAGTGGCAAGAGTCCTGGTCTGGTGTGACGCCCGATTAGAATCTTTAACATGCCTTCCTGATAATTTAGAGGCTGTGAGAATGGTGATGCTCCAGCTACATCGTGCATGTCTGGAATCAAAAGTTCTCCATCATGGGGCCTGGCATGGATTCACATGCTCATGAATATTCCCCGTCGTCAGGCTGGGAATCCTCAGTAAAGAAATCAGTTTGTTTCGTTTCTGAACTGTCTTTCTCCTAATAACCAATCACCGGTCTCTGGGTCATACTGCCCCCAGCCAAAATAAGTTTTTTAACATTTCTAATGTCCCGAGCAAAGCCAACCGAAGTATGTATTTACGTGGGTGTACTGACTTCCATTGGCTGAACCAGCATGGAAAGGTGTTCTCTTATAGTACCTTACTGGTATTATGGGCAAAATAAACATGAGTCTTTTCTTATGTGGGGATACTGGCATCTAATAATGCTGCCAGCTTGGACCATTATGGGCACAGTTGTCCTGAACCTGTTATTTTACACTTGGAGAATATGGTCCTATAGCGGGCAGTCATTGTTATGAAAATGCTCCTGTGCGCGCTTGCTGACTTGGCATCTTATTAGATTTCTCTCATGTTGCCACCACAACCAGTTTTGTAGGGTATTGACCTTAATTTTTCGCTTACAGGGAGTTGTGAAATGTACCATTTTAACCATTATTTAAAAGCGTTTTCTGGAGAACCCTCACCCACTTCAGTAAGGTTGATCTCTGTAGCTGTGCCCGGTCGTTAGACACATTCATGGAAAATAGATCTGCCCCTCCAATAAAATTTGCTTGGTACTACAGCTGTAGAACTATACAATTAACACATTGTTATTCAGCTATAATGTGCCTGATGGTCAAAGTACAAAGGCACAAACGCACAATGTTCAATAGGTTCTTTTTTAGGAAGAATAACAAATGTGTTTTAAATGTTTTATTTTATTAAGGTGTGTGGTTTGTTACAAACCTAAGTTTCAATTCATAGCAACATTTTGCATCATAACACAATGTTCTTAGCTCGCTTTTGTCCCACCTTGCTAAAATGTATAAGAAGCCATGACGATTAGTTAAAAAAACCTCTTTTATTTTAAACTTAATCAGCCCAAAAGGTAGTGTAAGATTTTCTCCTAGTAGGATTTTTGGCCACCAGTCGTTTATATTAAGTCATTTCTCCAAAGCATTGTCCCATGTGTCTGAATCTTAACTTGGTCAGGTAGGTGCTTAGCAGGGCGATGTGCTTGTGTTTCTGCTGTCTCTTCGAGCTTGCAAAATCTGCAATTAGTATTATCATCCATCTTTTTGTGGGCCATCAAGATTTCCTTTGTCGGGAACCTGTTCAAGTGAAATCTTAAGAATTGCTCTCCGTATTGCTTGCTTGGGAATTTGAGTAGTTATTTCGGGAGGTAGTTTTCTTTTCTTGCTAAATCCATCTCAATCCAGTCATGTTCCCATAGTTTTAAAAGTTTTTACATAATCTGGTTTTCTAGCATTTTCTGAGAAACTCCCAGGTATTCAAGAGTTTGCAATCCTTTCTTTCCACTGTTTTAAAGGGAAAACTTCTCTCACCTTATTGGTGCGTAGTATCAGATATGGAAGAGGCGTTTTGTTTTGGAAGACATTTCCTATATAGGGCAAGAGTTTTCCAGATTGTCATGGCATAGATTGAGGTCTTCACCTAGTTCATATCATAGTTCATATCTGATGACTAAAATTGGAATTCTCCTAGGCAGGTGCAAGATTTGCCTCCAAAATGTGCCCTCTAGCGACGGCCATGAGTCCCAAGGAGTAGACAGGATGGCCTCTGCTCCATATGCTAGTACCGGAATTACTTTTGCTTTGTAAAAAGTATGTACTGTAATTATTGAGACTTCTCCGTATTTATTATTGATCACCATTCCTTGAGCTGTTAGACTCATTTTGTTTTAGTTGTAGTCGACGTGGTTTGTTAATGCTGGAATCTATGCAGGTTCCCAGGTAAGTTAATTCAATTGTCTGACTCGGTACGTTCCGCCGTAGATCTAAATGAAGGCCCACATCTTCCTCGTAGTGATCTAAATATCAGGATGTTCTTTTCTGCGTTGATCGACAGACTGTTTTTGATAACATACTCTTGTACATTCTAGTGGCTTTGTTGAAGCCCTATCAGATTCTAATCAATTGTTACCAGATCGTCCTCGTAAATGACCCATTGTAGATTTTTACAGTTAACTTCCGGTGGAAAGACTCGCCCAGTAGTCATTGCGTCGTGTAGGTCTGATAGAAAAAGATTGAATAAAATTGGGGCCAATGGGCATTGGGCATCCTTGTTTCAGTCCCTTAGATGTATGGATTTCTTTGGCTAAATGCCCCTGAGAATTCTGTCTGATCTTTTGTGCAGTGGTAGTAGATATTCAGTATAGTTTTGGAAATGGTGTAAACGTAAATCCACCATAGAATGATTCTGCTCAATGTTTTACTGCAATAGAACTGTACATATCACATGCTAATACTGATACAGATAGGAGGTTAAGCAGGAAGAGAAGAGGGGGTGGGGAGAGGAACGAATAGGGAAGAGCGTGCAAATGTCTAGTGCCACCACATCGTGTTTGGTACCTTGTCGACGCTTGGCAGTGTGTGTCTTGTATATGGCATTTTGGCAGTGGAGTGCGAGTGGTATAGACACACGTGCACATTTCTGTGGAGGAGAATTTAGTAACTGGAGAGGGTGTATGTGACTCCCCATGATTGGTTGCGTATTGTGAGGTATCCTCCAAGATACCTTGGATCTCGCATCTCATGAACACATTGGTGACCAGCGTTTGCTATGTAATGTAAGCATTATTTTTATAGGAATCTAACGTGGGTTGAGGCTGCATGTAGTATAATATTGCTACCTACTGGCAAAGATCAATTGGGCACTTACACCGGATCCCGATGTTGACTGTGGACTGAAAGTCCATTCTATGTCAAGACCCGATGGCAAGGATTATGCTCATCTCAACTCCTTACTTCTCGAGCAGCCAATAAAAAAAAAGCACATTGCAATCATTAAACAAAGTCAAAAGAGCTACAATTCCTGTGAATTAAGCACATTTTGTAGTTTTCTAATTGGTTCTTCATTCCATTTGACTTGGTATATCTAATCACAGTCCATAGTCCATTATTTACTACTTTAATTGATATGTAAAGTGTGATTGTACTGAGATAACATGTGTGGGTTGTACAATAGTGTGCAGCGACGAGTTGCGGCTTGACGCAGTACAGAACACGATAGGGCTTTCAAAGGCACCGGCATTCACATTAGGCAGTAGCCTTACGGAAGTTGCAGCGGGTGCGATGGGACCTTCAGAGGTTCCGGCACCAGTGTGCACTTGAGTGAGGTGAGATATGGAGGAGCGGTCACTTTCCACGACCGGTAGCAATTATAAAGCGATTTATAAATGCAACCAGAATTTACTGAGGGCAGCACATGGAAAGCTGCGCAAGGTCTTGCCAAACACTACTGGGCAGATCGGCTTGCAAGCCCCACCTGCTGGTAGCAGGGCCACATCACAGGTACACGCAGCAGTTGTGAGGAAAATCCACAGCAATTTGTGTTTATTATGGGCCCAGTCCCAAGACAAACTGGTAACCGCTCCACAGGGTCACCAGCCCTGGGGCAGCTTTCTGGTTCATGTGTGCAGTCCCAAGAAAAACTGTATAATATAGCCCATTGACCCACCAAGCTGTGAAATAAAAGCAAATACACATTTGTGAACTGCATATTCTGAAATACCTGAACCAAGCAAGCTAAGAATTGTGAGCAGGAGATGATTTTCAATTGATGACCCGGATGGCCCACACGTTGGTGTCATCAGAATAAGTCGGACTGTTGAGAGGGCACTAGGTGCCGGTAGAGGCCCATTGCACGGCAGCATGGGCATCATGACCTCCTGGCCTTCTCTCAGGGAATGGAGGAATTGAGGTGGGGAGGCACATAGAGGAAAAGGGGGAAGAAGGAAGACCTGCAGGGCGCACAACGCCCAGACTCGCCTGGGTACGCCACAGAAAACCAGTGGCAAGAGAGGGGTGGGTTCGTGGAGCATATATGGCCAGGAGAGCTCGGAGAACTCGTCCAACAGTGCCAGGAGGCGCAGCAGCAATAGAAGCGCAAGCCATCAGCCGACAAGGAAGAGGGTGAGGAATTTGACCTTGATTAAATAATCCATCCCAGGTCTTCAGTGTGGGAACCACCCAACAACAGTACAGCTTGCTTGAGGAAGAGGCTGAAGGCTCAATTAAGTAAGGAAGCCAGAAATAAAATGTGGGCAGAGTGCCCCAGGTTGCCAGACGGGGTAGTGGAGAGCCCCGAAATTGAGCGCATGGTGACCTTCATAGGGAGGTACAGCAAAGACGTTCAGAGGGGCATAGACGGATCACGGAGGTCATGCCAGGACATGCTACTGGATGTGGTTGGGCCAATCACAAAGATGTGGCAGCTCACAGAGAAGGCCAAGCAGGAGTTGATAGATCCTGATGTGTCTGGCTGCGCGCAGAGAGCAATAGGTTTATTGGGTAATGCCAATGGTGCCATGGCGACCGGGAGAATATGGTCCTTCCTAGTGAAAATTGATTCCAGGCTAGGTGAGCTGGCCCTGTCAGAAGCAGCGGCAAAAGCCACAGGGAAGTTATTTGGAGAGACTTTCATCAAGGACATGGCTACATTTGTGAATACCCATGCTACACTTGCCAAGGCACATGCCTTCTTGAAAAAGATCTTTGGCAGAACATTTTTTGATGGGGCTGGCAGAGGCCAGCCGACGACGCAGTCCCTTTGGAAACAGAGAGCAATGAAGAGAGCAGGAGGACTGGTGCGTCAGCCCCTTCTTTCCATCGAGAGAAAGGGGTAGAGGCAGAGACTGGAGGTCCAATGGCAAACAGCACAGTAACACCGGTATGAGCTGGGGCTACAATACGAGAATCCACTGTAGGCACAGACATCCCACCTGTGGGGGTGGGGGTTGGAGGAGGTTGTCAGTTGGGCAGTGTTTACACAAGTGGGAAGAGGTATCTGGAGACTTCTGGGTATTGGAAACGATACATGGTTTCCAGTTAGAATTCTTGCAAGAAGCTGTGGAGGCATATCCACCAAGGCCGATCAGTCTTACCAGAGAAGATGAAATTCTGTTAGACAGCGAGATAGAGAAACTGAGGCAAAAGAATGCAATCCCACCGTCAGCGGTGGTGCAGGGAGGTTTTATAAGCAGCATATTTTTGGTAAGAGGCAGACGCTAGGTCAGACCAGCAATCGACCTCAGGGCGCTGAATGAGTTTCTGATGTACAGACATTTCAAGATGGAATCCATCTGCTTAGGGACATACTTCAGAAAGGGATTGGCTAGCATGAGTAGACCTCAGGGTGCGCTTATCTGATGGTTCCCATATCTCAGAAGCAGTGTCGCCTAGTCCAGTTTTTCTGAAGAGGACAGCGACCGGACTTTATTAGCCTCCCGTTCGGGCTAGCATCAGTTCCTCGGTGCTTTACCAAGCTGATGAAGCCAGGGTCGGACATCTCGGGGAACAAGGCATCAGTTTGATAAGTACCTGGCAACATGTGTCTAATGTGACCGGACAAAACTGCTTGTGGAGCAGCTGAAGACCACGATCAACTTGCAGCAGTTGGGATTTCTGTTCAACTAGGAGAAGTCGTGAGTTAATCCTGGCCCAGTCAATGGAATTTCTGGGTTTCCTTGTGGCCTCAGAACAGGGAACCCTCACATTGCTCCTAGGGAAGGTGAACTCAATCAAGGAGGTAAAGGCCATGATGGCCAAGGATTCGATATCCCTGAGGGGGACAAGCCAGGCTATTAAGCAGTCCATCAATCCAGCCATATTTCTAGGCACCTTTTATTAAGCGTTACAACGCTTAAAAATACATCATCTCAGAGAGGGACTGCCTTACGAGCAGAGAGTGCCCATTTTGCAGGAGGCGAGGACGGAACTGGAGTGGTGTTATCACCACATGGAGGCCTGGAATGGGAGGGCGCTATTGGGATCATCCCCAGACCTCATTATAGAGTCGGGCGTGAGCCAATGGGGCTAGGGAGCCTGGTGCGGCTATTTATTTATTTTATTTATTTTTTTACATTTGTAGAGTGCACTGCAGCCCATAGACATCGAGGCGCAGATTTAACAGGAGGGACATTGCCATAGGAACAGCTAGCCCTCCATGAATTGCCTCGAATTGCTAGCAGGCTCATTCGCAATACAATGCTGTCCCCAAGGGAAGACCAAATGTTCCCTTCTCAAGATGGACAACGTTTTCGCGGTCGGGTAGATCAATCGCCTTGGCGGGACGAAGTCAAAGATACTAATAGAGCTATTGAAAGATTTTTGGCATTTATGCCTTCAGAGGAGGATCAGCGTGATGGGGAGCACCTGCCCGGCGTACAGAACCAGGTAGCAGACTGAAACTCAGGCTCCTGAGGGACTCCAGTGATTGGCAGCTGGATGAGTCAGTTTTCCAAGAGATTGTCAGGATTTGTCAGGCGAGTACAAAGGCAGCGAATATGGCAAGGGAAATGTGCACTAAATTACACGGTCAAAGGCTTCGAATTAAACTACGTGCACACAGGAACAACGACTCATGTATGCTAAAACCCAGGAGTGCAAATAGAGTGTGACAACAAAACCAATATATGAAAAGGGATGGGGGGTAATCACCTGACCGCGAGGAAAGTCGGCAAGCGCCTTACCCCCAATTGCTGTTACCGGTACTGACAGCGCTAAACCCATGTGGAGGGCAAGCAATGACAGGATCTGTGAACTAACACTCTTGATGGTATTAAATAAGGGAACTAAAGAACAGTCCTCACGAGGACGAGATAAACCTCTTGAATGTCAGCTAGCCCACGAATCCTGTTGATGAAACTGGGACCCAGAAAGGCTATAACAGCAATGGGAGGGAAACTAAATACCTAAGTTGGAATAGTGTTTACAAATTAGTGAGGAAAACATAAGCATTCACACAGGAGCTAGCTACAACCGCACACCACACCTAAATATCAAATGGGAAATAAATGCAGTTGTGCAATGGAAAACATGGAATGGATCCCAATGGAAAATAAGGATCAGGAGCAGGGAAAAACGAAATAACCAATGCAAACTTCCCCCTACCCCTCCAAGGGAAAGACAGGATGCTAATCTAAGAGGAAGGCTAAGGCATACGGGTTTACAGCAGCAAAGGACAGAGTCAAAGAAATATAGAACACAGACAAACTGGGCTGCATCTAAAAGGGGAAAGCACTGAGAAATGCTGCCTGCAAACACAGGAAGACAAAAAGGGAATCAAGGGAGCAGAAATCAATTAGCGCATGAATCCGAAATTCAGGGCGGAGGAACAAGAAAACAGGAACTAGGAACTAGGTACAAAGGCAAGGAACAAGGAACAAGGGACTAGTCACAACAGGAACCCTGCAAACGATGACCAGCGCTGGACTGAAGTAAGACTGAGGCTTTTAAAGCTGCTTAACGAGCACACGCCTCAGGTGTGCTGATTGCTGCACCTGCAGCCACAGGTGTTGCCTATCCTCCACCCAACCTTGTCCTGCAAGGGTGGAGGTGGAGCAGTAGGCCAGACATTCTGGGAAGCATAGTCATTTGGTTAAAGAAGCATGCTGGCTGCCAAAAACCTGGAATGGATCCGGAAGGGAAGTAGCTTGGAAAATAGGGATTTAGCGCTCCCAATTCATCACAGCACTGTAGCATAAGGTTCGGAGGAAAGGTCCAGTAGGGAATAAACCCCAAATCATGCCCCCAAGTGGTGGGAACGGGAGCGAAGGGAGCGAGTCGTGACAGAGATCATGAATCTGAGGGGCCCATGTCAGATGGATCTGTTTGCGTCAAGATTGCACAGAAAGCGGAGTCGGTTCTTTGGCTGGAGACCGGATCCGGTAGCAGCAGCGACGGATTAGTTTCTCTGTCTGGGGCCCAGCCACAGAATGCGCTTTCCCTCCGTTCGCCATGATACCCCGAACACTGGCACAAGTAAGGAGGCCGAAAGCAAGAATCATAATAGTGACTCCCGAATGGAGAGGTCGAGCTTTGTTCCCGTACCTGTTACAGATGTCATACGATATGCCAATCTTACTGCCCCAGATGGAGGATATCGTGCAGGGACCAGCAGGAGAATACCACCCTCTGTTTCAGACGAAGTCTGAGTCTAGCAGCATGGACTATTTCGGGGGATCCTGGACTAAGCCAGGACTTTTAGGAGAGGCTCAACTCATCAGAGAACCTGGGCTTCTGAAACGAAGAAAGTCAATAAGGGCACATGGTCTAAATGGCATAATTGGTGAATGGATAGGGATGTGCATCCCGCTCGAACAGATGTAGTTCATGTAGTGAATTTCTTTGGCCAACCAGGCGGCCCAGGGTGGAGCATACCAAACAATCAACAAATATCGTTCAGAGATTTCTGCTGGACATTAGGGTTGGGGGTAACCCTATAGGTGAACATCCACTTGTATGTAGGTTGCTCAAAGGGATAAAAAGCATGAAACCACCAGCTCCAAAATATTCACGTCTATGGGTCGTTAGAGAGGTACTGAGGTTGTTTGAGGCATGGCCTTGCCATGAAAACCTATCCTGGAAAGCTCCATGGGCAAAACAGACTACATTACTCTGCTTAATTACATGCTTTAGAGCTGGACAGAAAGTACTTTTTGCCAACAGGCATAACCTTTCATATAGCAAAAACTAAGACTGGGATCAAGATTGTTGATTAGGTCTGGAAATGCTGCATAAACGGTCTGGTGAGATGTCTGAAGACATATGAAAATATGTCTGCACAATCTGCAGGGGAATCTACGTAAATAGCTGTGAGGAAAGCTTTTACAGCAGTGTACAGCTACCCTGATAAGATGGGGAAAATGGTGTATGAGTCCAGCTGGTATCGATGGAGAACATTCAATTAGGGGTGCCATGTTGGCCACAACATTCATGATGGGGGCACGCTTGGAGGACATTTTGAAGGCAGCTGACTGGTCGAACAAGTCGACTTTTAAGAATTTTTATTTTTGACCAATAGAGCAGGTGTCTACGTTGGTTGCAAGTGAACTTTAAACAAGCATAATCCTAGCCCCTGGGTATTGACATAGAATACAGATTTTTAATACTATTGTAATCGAAAGTCATGATTTTATTAGACATGGAGGTGAAGGATTATCCCACCCTAACAATCACGAAGATACTGTCATGGTTTGAATGGAGAAGACTGATCATGTTGAAGCATTGATTATGTATTTATGCGATTGCCCACCAAGTCAATAGCGGGTTTTAATAGTACTGTTTGTCTTGGCAAGTGTAGAGCACAAAACATCGGGGTCATGAAAACTAAGTTATTTTCGTTTATGTTCAGGCATTAACTGGTTAGGACGCAGGTTTCAGTTATGGATCAGCTAAAGAAAGAGGATGAAAGAAGGGAGTCTGGGATGTTATAACGGACTATGGACTGTGATTGGATATAGTAAGTCGATTGAATCGGGAACCATTTAACATCATACTACAAAATGTGCATAATTCATTGGAATTGTAGTCTTTGAACGGTTTGTTTTATGGTTGTAATGTGTGTAATTATTATTTTTTTTTTTTTTGGCTGCTCGAGAAATAAAGAGTTGAGATAAGCATAATCCTTCGCCTCCGTGTCTTTAATAGAATCATGGCTTTCTATTACGATGGTATTGGAAATCTGTATAGTCAATGCCCCTTAAGTGCAGAGTAAATATTTAAGCAATTAATACCAAGGCTATAGAATCTCCTTCATATTTCCATGCTATAGCTGGCACTGTGAGCTGTTCACTGTATGCCCAGAATTACGTGGCACGAACACGAAGTTGGGTTCATACTAGCAACAATCTGGGAGAAAGCAGTCTGTGCTAGGTTTGAAATAAGGATTTATTAAGATCTGGTGGAGAGCTGGGTTCGGTAGGGGCCGTCATGAGGTCCCTCGCTGTATTGCATGAATTCCTAATAATCTCAATCGAGCATTGATGAGACCCCACTTTATCGGCGGAGAAATTATGAATTTTCTGACACCAATCGGAATACTTTGCGGGTCCAGCCATGGTGCCTGACTTCACTTTTTAAATTCCTTCAGGCTGGCAAACAACTCCTTGGAGCTGGATTTAGCTTGTGACCCTGGTATTATGAAGAGAAGACTTTGCATAAATAATAGCGTCCTTACACTGTTTAACCAAGAGTCGATAGGAGGCCAACGTGACAGGCGTCGGATTTTTACACCAGTCACGTTCAGCTGATCTCTTCTGGTGCCTAAGTTCAAGAATGGTATCGTGGAACCAGCACTTTTTCAATGTCTCAGGCTTCACACGACTACTTATCATAGGCACTAGTGAATTAATGGCCCCTTCCAAAGTGTCTGTGAGAGTCGGGCGAATTAATCAGCCTTATTATACTCATCCAGAAGACCAAGCTTTGAACTAAGCACCGCTGACAATTTTGCAGGAGTGATGTTCTTCCAGTTGCTAGCATCTATGAATGACCTATCTTGGATTGGCATGGAATCTTGCCAGGGGCACAGGGATGTTCACAGAAAATGTAAGCAGATAGTGATCAGTCCAAATACAGGAATTATCAAACTAAATTGGAGACCGGAAGCTGAGAGAGAACCCTGTCGAGGGTACGCCACCCTATGTGGATTGGTCCATTCACCCACTGTGCATTGAGCGCACCCACCACGGACGAGGTGAAATTATCGGAGGGTGCCTCTGCCCAATGGTTGAAATCTCCCATCACAAGAACAGGAGTTCACCTTGGTGGTTTTATAAAAGACACTAGCAGCTGTTCCTCAAAGGGGAAGTACCCTAGGTGGTCTGTAAATGACTGTAGTTATTGACACATTGCCTAATATTTTAAGTTTTACTATTAGCCTGTCATCCGGTGCCTCGTGCGACACAATGACAGTGTAACTGGGTTTTTAGCAGTAAGGCAAACGCCCCCATCCCACCCCCATGGCCAGCTTTACGGTTGGCCCGAAAAATTCAGTAGTTAGTGGGACTTGCTTCGGAGGGCCTAGTCTCATTGAGCCAGGACTAGATTTGATGAGAAGGTCCTCAATCGCTACTCCATATTGCTTAAGTGAACAGGTGTTCAGAAAGGCGAAATGGAGCGAGGAGTCACCAGCTGGATTTAATGTGTTTTCCTCTATGGATGCGGTATGGGGAGCCTTGTCTGCGATATTGAGATTGGCCTAACTTATATTCAGATGCACTAAGCTGTGGGGTACAAAAACCGCCCAGAGTGATAAAATGGAAAGGCCATCCTAGGCCAGAGTGATTTGAAGAAAACTGGCTAAGGTGGAGTCCCATTGAAGTCTAAAGCCAGAACAAAAATGGCGATGCCAGACATGAAGCCAAATGAACCAAAAACAGGCCTAAATCTTAAATGAAGGAAAGTGTGCTTGGAAGTTCAAAAGGGTGAAGATACGCGCAATGCATTTCAGAAAGGAAAAAGACATGTGGCTGAAAGGAGGGTTTCATAGACTGAAAACCCACCATTTGAAATGGAATTCGGAGAAATGGCAGCACGTGGCATCAAAGTGACATAATACCAGACTGCGATCCCGAAGTCTACAGTCAAGCCAATCTTATTGCATTTATAGGAAATAAAAGAACCTCCTCTTCCTCATCCCAAATGACACTATGCAAAGAGAAGTGCCCACTTGGTTTCAAGGTGAACATGGTTTTCTCATATAACTGGCCTGTTTATGGACAATCCAGAAGTGATGTATTTTACAACTGTGAGATTAAAGAAATACATTAAACATGCACAGAAGCCCCGGATGCCTGATAAAATGCTTCATGTAAAATTCATTGTGTGTGAGTCAAAAGCCATTTCTTGCAGAATTGTACATGCAGCTGAAAAGCTACCCAATTTCAACTTACAGAGAGCAACGTGTTACATTAATCTTAATGCCACATAAGACTGTGATTCAGAAATCCAAGCGAAACAAAACATATTGCATTTCACACGAGGAAAAAGAGCTTTGATTTTAAACAGCAAAAATGACATTGAAATGAAGGCTGATTCGGGTTTCATAATGTAACACTGGTGTTCTATGTAATTGGCTTATTTGTGTGCATGTAATGAATCTGTGTTAATATTGTGGAAAGAAATATATCGTTGTAACCAACAGGTCTAAGTGCAGTCTACTATGCAACTGGTGAACATCATGCCATGCAGAGTGTCAAAAGGTAAATGCAGTTGATTCACGGCTGCACTTTCAAAAGTAGGGGTGCAGCTGGGCATTTCTACTGAACTGGAAGTTTAACCTCAAAGACCTTTCCTCTGCTTGTCGGAGAGGGAGGTCTGGTTATCAACAATCTGGTTAATTGCTTAAAAACACAAAGAAATGCATAGCCAGAGATGTGAACCACAGTGGAAATACATGAGACCCGCTCAGCAGACGTGACCTAAAATGTGCATTAGGCCTGAAGCAGGGTCCTTTTGAAGCTCCTCAGAAGAGCCAACATCAACATGGGCTCAAAGCCATATGCCGTGCCGGTGTATTTGAGAATCAAAACCTAAGAAAAGGTGGGGGCTAGGAAAGTGAGTGAGGCTTGTGAGGCAGGGGTTTAATTAATAGAAGAATACATTTTGTTGCATAAAGAGGGCAGCGTATATGCCACAAAACTCGTTTCAGACTTTTAATAAAGTGACAGTAACCCCATTTGAACCTTCCCAAAACAATTTTTGTGTGATAAACAAGACATAAGTTATTAAGGAAAATCTTATTTAAGGTCTTCCTATAATTCTGTGAAAACTGAAACTTGGTGAGGTGATCGATCAGTCATAGAAGGAACATGGGGATTCTGACGTATCATATTGTCCAGCATGTGGTCTGGCATGGATTCACATGCTCATGAATATTCCCAGTCGTCAGGCTGGGAATCCTCAGTAAAGAAAAAATCAGTTTCAGTTTTGTTTCTGAACTGTCTTTCTCCTAATAACCAATCACTGGTCTCTGGGTCATACTGCCCCCAGCCAATGACTGTCCTCTACCCAAGCCCCTCCTCTGGCAGCCATCTTCAGATTTTTACCGCATGTTCAAGTGTTGGGAGTCCTCGTGCTATAGCTCTCGAGCTTTTACTGCGTTTTGCGATTTTTCAAAGAGTTAAACCTCTTTTTTTCGGTCAATCGAGCCTCAAGCTCCACCGTTTCTACTTCCGATCAACGGGGATCCGTTTCGGAATTTTCTACGCCCCTCAAAGCGAAGTTTTCGTCAAGTCCCGCTTCTTGGAGGATTCCAGAAAATTATTTGAGTCCCACCCCGCGTGGACATGGCCCAGGAATAAGGGAACACGACACCTGGATCCAAGCTTTTCAGGAGCTGCCCTGGATGCAGTTTGCAGAATGTCTTCGAGGACGAGCATTCTAGATGCCTCTACTGCCTTTACGAAGACAAAACGCACGTGGAGAAGGACTGTGCGTTTTGCAAGAAAATGTCGGAACGGACCATGAAGGATCGGTGGATCCGCCTCACCAACTGGCTGGAAGGGAAGAGCCCAGCAGCAGGTGAGAAGAAGAGGTCCGAATGGTCTTCTAAGACCTTTGAAGGCGCTCCGGCGACAGGGGCCCAACAAAAGGCAAAGCACTGTGAGTCCGCGGGCACCGGGAGCGCTGAACGGTCGGGCTCCTCGGCTGCCAGACAGGGCGCACTTTCACAGATGCCATCAACCACGAGCCAACGCTCTGGCTTGGGGGGAAAAGGAAGTTCGGAGAACCAGAGTAAGCTTCGGGAGAAGCCCCGGTCGATCCTGATGGAAAAAGCCAAGGGGAAGCAAGGCGGCGACCTCCCCCGAAGGTGAAGGCCTCAAGCGCGTCCAAAGTCGTCAGGGATTTGATTCACCCGGCTAAGGCTTCTATTGAGGGAGTTGTGGCGGCCCTGGCGAAGCCTGTGGAGGCGACCTCGGGGCCCATAGTTTCCCTGCCACCACAGAGGGAATCCTCTTTTCAGCCCATCGATAAGACCCCCGTGAAAAAGAGGAGGGTGGAGGGGCGGTGGCCATCACGGACACGGATACAGCCTCTGAAGAGGAGCTGGCTGAAGTGGTGAAGATCCTGGACAAGAGCTCAGAGGAAGTCTTGTCCCACAGGAAGGATCCCGACGAGGCGGACGAAGAAAGCGACGGTGACGCCGACGAGGTTCCCGTGGAGGCGGAGGATTCCACTCCCCAACCATCGCAGCCGTTGCCTGGGCCACAGGACAGCTCAGAAGCAATCTTGATGGCTATCCAGGCCTTGTGCACAGAGATCAGGACAAGAGGGCCCTTACCCACAAAGGACGACCCAGCGGAGCCTGGACCGTTGGGAAGCCCTCCAAGCAAGCGGAGGAGAACTCATCCCCCATGGCCCTTCCAGCCTACGCGGCCCTCGAGGCCTTCATCTCCTTCCCCCGGATCCGAGGGATGACACAGGAACAGAGACGGCTACGACGGGGACGGATGACGACAGTGGTGACGACGGGATGGGCCTTCCATCACCACCCCCCTCGGTCTTCCCCGCCCGATGAAATTGGCTCCTTCCACTCCATGATCGCCAGGGCTTCCGAGTTCTTTCAGCTCTGCCCGGTGGAACAGAAGAAGGAAGGTTTCCCCCATCAACGGCGTGAGGCCAAGAGGAAGACGGTCCTCTCGGGCCCGTTGCTTGACGATATCTGGGACGAGGGGCTGGAGCTCCTGAAGAACCCGTCCATGACCCCTGCCAAGAGAGACCGTACGAGAAGAAGTACCGGGTCCTGGATTCCGCCCCCATGTGCCTTAGGGCTCAGCCGAACCCGGATTCAGTCATCTCGGCGGCGGCCAAGAAGAAAGCGGCGCAGGTGACGGCTTCAACTTCGACCTCCCCGCCGGACGGCGAAGGGAAGAAATTGGATGCCATGGGACAACGGGTCATCTCGTCGGCGGTGACCACGATTAAAGTGGCCAACGCCCTCGCGATTGTGGCCGCTACGACAGGGAGCTGTGGTTTAAGATCGCTCCTCTACTGGTCTTCCTCCCGGATGGCAAGAGGGCTGAGGCCCTGGAGATACTGCAGGACGGCGAGGTGGCGTCGGACCACGCCATAACGGTGGCCACGGACATTGCCGACACCGGCTTCCGCCAGATGGGCAACAGTGTTTGCCTTCGGCGGTGTGATTGGCCCAAGGCAACAGATTTCCACCAGGACGTGCAAACCAGAGTTTTGGACATGCCTTTCGACGGAAACAACCTGTTTGGCAAGACAGTGGACGAGTCACTTCAGGCCATCAAGGCCGACACGGAAACGCCGCGGGCCTTGGGAGTTTTGCAACGACGACAGCTGTCCATTCAGAACTCCGGAGGCAAGCAAGGTGCCTCCAAAGGATTCGGCGGCGGCTCCTCAACGTACCGCCAGGCGGCCCGATCCTCGTCGCACGAGGCCTACAGAGGACGCAGTAAGTCTGGAGGATCTCGTCGTCAAGGAGGCCAAGGCGGCAAGACCACTGCCAAACCAGACTGAACCGGCCGTAGCATCAGGCCACCACCTGAGCACCCCGGTCGGAGGCTGGCTGGCGAAGTTCATCAGCATGTGGGAGTCCATCTCCACGGACCGATGGGTGCTGGATACCTTGACCCGCGGGCACACTCTAGAGTTTCTAAAAAATAAAAGTGACCCCGCATTCCTCCTGTGGCCAGGAAGGAAAACCACGTCCCTCAACTGCTGCTGGAAGTAAGGGCGATGCTGAAGAAAGGAGCCATCGAGCTCGTCCCAAAGAGGCTCCGGGGCTCCGGAGTGTATTCGCGCTACTTCCTCGGAAGGAAGAAGACCGGTGGCTGGCGACCGACCCATCCTGGACCTTCGCTTAAACAAGCACATCAATTCCCAAAAGTTCTCGATGGTCACTCTCCAGCATGTGCTGGGACAGCTGGAGGAGGGCGATCCTATCGTCGCTGGACTTGGAGGATGCTTACTTCCATAGCCCCATTCTAAGAGGACATCGAAAGTTCCTCAGATTCATAGTCCGAGGACGGCACTACCAGTTTAAGGCCCTCCCCTTCGGATTGAAGTTGGCGCCCAGAGTATTCACCAAGTGCCTAGCACCAGTAGCGGCGCGGCTGCGCCTGCAGGGGATCCACGTCTACCCCTACCTGGACGATTGGCTCATCCGAGCAAGGACAAGAACTCGCCGTCGGACACACAGCGAAGACCGTCCAGCTGCTCACGGATCTGGGATTTTCCATCAACTACGTGAAATCCCACTTGGTCCCGTCACAAGTCGCTCTGTTTCTTGGAGACAGGCTCGACACAGTGGCGCGATTGGCCTCTCCATCGGAGGAAAGGACGAAGGCCATCCTGGGCAAGGTGCAACGACTCTGCCATGGACGCGGCCAGGGTGAGGTCCATCAAGTCCCTTCTCGGCATGATGTCCTCATGCATCTACCTCGTGCGCCTGTGCAGGCTGCGGATGCGTCCACTGCAAGAGTTCCTTGACGCCTGTTGGATGCAAGCGGCGGGCAGCTTCGAAGACAGGATCTCGCTCAATGAGACATTCCGCCAAGCAATCCGGTGGTGGGGCACCCATTCACATCTCACGGCGGGGATGGACTTCCAGACCCCCTCATACCAGGAGACTGACGATGGATGCCTCCCTGGAGGGATGGGGAACGCACACCGGAGATCTCCACGCAAGAGGCCTTTGGCTCCCTGAGGAGAAGTCGCTACACATCAACCTCCTGGAGCTCCGAGCCGTGTTCTGGGCCCTCGGGTCATTCCTTCCGTCCCTTAAGGGCAAGGTGGTGACTATCTTCACCGACAACACCACCACGATGTTCTACATCTGGAAGCAGGGAGGCACCAGATCTCCAGCCCTATCCAAGGAGGCCCAGGATCTGTGGCATTGGGCCATCGCCCAAGTGATGTTTCTGGTACCCTTCCACCTGGCAGGAATAAAGAACACCATCGCTGACTCACTCAGCAGGGAGCTACCCTCGTGCCACGAGTGGGAACTGCGGCAGGATCAAGTGGGTCTGCTATTCCAAAGATGGGACAATCCCCAGATCGACTTATTTGTGACGGCGACGAACGCCAAGTGCCGGAGGTTCGCCAGCAGGTTTTCCCAGCCGGGGAGCATGGGCGATGCCTTCTCATTCCTCTGGGATGGCCTGTTCCTCTATGCGTTGCTGCCTTTGCTGCTGCGACTCAACCAACTCAGATGGTCCCGGTGCAGGATGATCCTTGTCGCACCGGCACGGCCGAGACAGATATGGTTCCGGGACCTTCTGGACATGTCAGCGTCGCCCCTAGTCATACTGCCAACGGACGCGGATCTCCTCTCCAGAGGAGGCACCATCCTCCACCACGAACCGGGGTCGCTGAACTTGCAGGCCTGGCTTCTGCAGCATTAGAGTTTGGAGGGTACGATATACCGGCAGACTGCAAGGAGGTACTTGCAAAGACCAGTGCGTCCTCAACTTTCAAGTGCTACGGACACAAATGGAAGAGGTTCTCTGTCTGGTGCAACGTGCAGAAGATTAAACCTCTGCGGATTACGGCCCCTCAAGTGCTGCCGTACTTTCTATCGCTGGCCAATGTGGGGCTGGCCGATGCCTCAATCAAGATCCATCTGGCGGCTACCTCCCGCTACACCAGAACTCCGGGGCGCTCATCCCTGTGGTCCCATCGCCTGGTGAAGGAGTTCATGAAGGGACTGTTCTGTTCCTTCCCGCCGGTGAGGGCTCCGGCCCCCGCGTGGGAACTCGACGACGTGCTGACCAGGCTCATGGGGCCGCCATTCGAGCCTCTGCATTCAGCACAGTTTAAGTTCCTGTCGTGGAAAACGGCGTTTCTTGTGGCCATCACCTCCGCACGACGAGTGGGAGAGATCCAGGCCCTCTCCTGCAAGCCCCCATACCGGACTTTCCACGAGACGAGGGTGGTGCTGTGGATGCACCCCTCCTTCATGCCCAAGGTGCCGTCTGTCTTCCACCTCGACGAGCCTTTGGTGTAACCTGTTTTCTTCCCGTCGCCTTTGTCGCAGGCCGAGAGGACTTTGCACTCGCTGGATGTAGCTAGAGCTCTGAAGTTCTACGTGGACCGCACAAAGAGTTTTCAGAAGACATCACAGCTGTTTGTGAACTTTGGACCTGTGAACCAACGGAAGGCCCTCTCGAAGGCTTCCATTTCCAGATGACTCTCCGGCTGCATCATGCACTGTCACCGGTTGGAAAACCGACCGTTGCCCGGCCGTCCGAGAGCCCATTCAACCAGAGCGAGGTACCATGGCGTTCCTATCTGGTGTGCCCCTGCTTGACATCTGCAGGGCTGCTACGTGGAGGTCGACGCACACCTTTACGAGATTCTACTTCGTCGACTGGGATTCCAGGGAGGAGTCCAGAGTCGGCCCGGCAGTGCTGCGCAAACTGTTCGCCTGAAGGTGGGCTTGGTGAGGACGTAAGAGATGATGAATGTTGAGTACTGAAATGCTTAATGTTGAGCCTTGCCACCTTCCTTGGTTGTGCATGTGTGTACTGCTATGTATTCTTGTATTCATGAGCATGTGAATCCATGCCAGACCCCATGCTGGAGAAGGAACAAGTTACTTACCTGTAACTGTTCTCCAGCATGGGTCTGGCATGGATTCACATGCGAACCCTCCCTCCTACCCCTCTGCGGCTCTTCACTTGGTCCTACTGCTACTTTACGTGCTACCAAATCTGAGGATGGCTGCCAGAGGAGGGGCTTGGGTAGAGGGCAGTCATTGGCTGGGGTCAGTATGACCCAGAGACCAGTGATTGGTTATTATGAGAAAGACAGTTCAGAAACAAAACTGAAACTGATTTTTTTTTTTCTTTAGCGAGGATTCCCAGCCTGACGGGGAATATTCATGACCATGTGAATCCATGCCAGACCCATGCTGGAGAACAGTTACAGGTAAGTAACTTGTTACTTCACTGATGCGGCACCTAGTAAACCAAGAAAAACTACATCTCTGCATAGGAAGGGCGTGCCAACTTCAGCTGATTTTCCTTAAAATGTAGTTCTTAAAAATATATCCATACATGTAAAGATTTGAAAAATGTTGAGATTTTCAGAACTTAAACATGCAAAACCCACATGTCAGTTTGGGATGGAACAACTAGCAGAGAGGCCTCAATTCTTGCATTGGAGACCGTGGCTGGGAAATCCAAGAAGTTAGCTGGGGACCCAAACCAGAGGAGCAGAAGGATATTGGGTGCAGGAGAAAATCCACGACTGAAAGCCATTGACCAGACTTGTGCTGTCCTCAGAGGAGCCCTGCTGTTTTCCCTGACCAAAGCCTCCCATGTAAGTAGATATCCCAAAGTCATCAATTGTGTGGGGAGCCACCTGCCTTTATTCCTTTCTATTAGTGGGTTGATTGGGGGGAGGGGGGTGAAACTGGGTAGGCCCTTCGCACAATTTATTAAATCTTAGTTATTTCCCCATTAGAAAACCACCGCTCTGTTGAAATTTCATTGCGTTGGGAGCAACCATCCTTGACAATTTCTATTAAATTGTGGCGGGGAGCAAGGGGGGACTGTGTAGATGCTTAGCACATTTGATTAAAGTAAATCAATTCCCACATAGAAAATCATGGGATGAGGGTTGTTAGAATTCCCAACTAATATCTCATGCCCATTGTGTTAGAGCTGGTATAGCCCATAAAAACCTGGCTGGCTGTCTCTGAAATCCTTGACTTCCACATAGAAAGGGAGGTTAGGGGGGGGATTCCATAATCCCTAAAAGTAATCCATAAAACACCATCTTTCAAGTCAGTTTGGCGGGTGTAATACCAAATTTCCCAGAATTGCAAAGTATTGCATCTCATCTGCATGTGTGTTCCAAAACAAAATTATTTTCTCTGACCTCAAACTTTCAAGTCCTGCCTTTTATTTTTAAGTGTTGAAAAACTATTTTCGTTTGAGTTCTTTTTTCCCAACCTTGGCTTTTAAATAATATGCCCAAAACTATTTTCCCCATTCAATTCCTTTCCCAAACAGCACCTTTTAAATCCGCTGCAAAACTATTTTTCCATTGTGTTCTCACTCCCTGCATCTTGCCTTTAAATTGAAGGGGTCATATTAAATTGAGGCCTGGAAGGTGGGGGTTGCTGGGAGAAAGTATTGTTTCAAAGTAAGTCATTCCTGTGGCCCCTGTATTAGATGGTGAATGTTTTCTGGCGGTTAAATTGAAATTAAATCTGTAAGTTGTTATTGCATGTTTCAAACTGTCGCCTGTGTTTTTGGCTGTTGCCACTGCATTGGCAGCTGATAGTCTGTCAAATCTTGATTAAATTAATAAATATATATTTGAATGGATTGTGTCCTCTCACGTATTCCTCATCTTTGATATATTCGATATCCAGCTTCAGCTGCTTTGGAATGTTTTTTTTTTTTCTTTCGGCAGAGGGCACTCGTGTCATGACCACTGTGAGGGGGCACAAATCATGCCACAAGCAGGCTCCCACCAGAACCCTGAGGGCCTTAAAACCACTGCAAAAGGCCTCCTGGAGCCAGTCCTGGCGCCTTTGGCACCAGGCTCATATGTAAGAAGGAAGGGCTGTTCAAACTAGGTCCCATTTATGTACATGGGCCTTTAAATCCAACATGGAAAGCACCCACACAGTCTAGTTCTAAGAACCAAGCCATACGGTCTAGTGTTTTGGGTGTGGCAGGCCTGGAACTACTTTCCCTGGGCTAATTAAACCACACCTGACTGCAGAACATGCATGGTGTTATTCTGCAACCCGCAGCGTGACGCTCACCGTGTCCAGCTCCTGGTCTTCAAGATCTTCCTGTAATCCTGCAAGAACAAGATTATTCTGTTTTACCTGAGAAAACACCATCCAGCACTCTGCATCTCAACTGGGCTGCAATCTGTGGAAACCGAGAGAAGAAGAAACATCACTCACCCGTGAGTACTAGCTTAAGGACTTCCGGTGAACTGCTACCACAGCTGCTGTTCGAACATTGTGACTTGCAATAACGAGAAAGGGAAAAACAATATTAGAACGCATGCTTCGAAAACATCGAATTCCAACAGTCTTACCTGAATTCCATTGCGCTACGCCACGCTTCCATCCGGAGCACCACAGCAACATCTGCAAAGGAAAAGAGACCTATTCAGGTTCGCTTTCAATATTTAACAACCGCACAGCGCTGTACTTACCTTAACGGATTGCGGGGGCCTGTTTTTCATCGCTCTCATCCACTCGCAGCACCACAGCGACCTGTGAGGAGGAGGAGGAGGAGAAGAAGAAAACACAGGTTAGCTTTAAAAGACAATAAAGGCGCTTCGCACTTTCGCTTACCTAGAAAACCTGCCTCTCCATCCGGCACACCAGCATCAAGACCTTCGCACCTGAAAAGGAGATAAAGACATTAACAAATTCCCACCATAAACGGAACAAAGACGTACAATTAAAAAAACCTACCTGCCTACCAGCAGATTCGGGCTCACAGCAGGCCTGGGCCCAAGGAAGAAGTACTGCACCAGTGAATTAACTCGGGCAGCTCGCCAACAAATGTCAAGCGCCCCTGCACAAGAAACACAGGACGGATAGCTCACCTTACAAATAAGTCAGAGGGAGGTGGGGGATTCACCCATTAGAGACAGTTATCACAAATCCTCCCTTCTGTAATTGCAGATTCATTATTCAGCACTGGGCAACTACGCATCCAGGGTTCCAGATCTGAGCCTTCCAGACGCCCCTGGGAATATCAGGTGAGCGTAACAGCTCGAGTGCCTCCACCTCAAGGATGTCATCGAAGGCATATATAGCATACGCAGCGCCTGTTGGCTTCAGTTCTGTTTTTCTGCGACCGCTTTAGCTTCAAGAAATACAGCAAGCTTCTTCACTTTTGTGATAACTTTGTTATTTAGAAAGAGAATCGAGAAAATGTCTTCGTCGGCACCGACAATCCCAAAAACTGGGTTCAAAAAGTGTAGGGATTGTGGGTCAAAAATGTCATTGACCGATCCACATCGTATATGTTTGTGGTACCTCGGGGCAGACCATAACACCTCGGACTGCTCCAAGTGCCAGTCGATGACTGGGAAGGCCTTGAAGAAACGAAAGGGGAAGTTGAAGGTAGGTCAAATCCCTAAATCTCCTAACCCGGCCAAGAAACTTTTGACCGTTGAGGGGAGAGGTGACTCTCCTGGGAGGAAGGAAGAAGGCCAAGCGGTCGATCGCAGAGTGGCTCTCACCACTCTTCTCCGTCGTCGAAGTCTAAGAGAAGGCCCCATAGGTCGCCTTTTGTCGACTTCATCATCAGATGCTTCCCCTGAGAGTTTCATGCCCAACTACAAAAATCCAGTGGGAGGCCTTCAGAGCAGAGATGCTCAAAATATTTGGAAAAATAAATCCTCCAAGCCATGCTCCTACTGCTCCTTCGAAAGAAGCTTGGAAGGAAAGGGCTCGACATAAATCCTGTGTGCCCTCGAGCCTGGGACGAAGGCCCGATCCACATTGAGAGCCGTCAAGGCCTTGATCCGATGAAGTAACATTGAAGGATCAGTGAAGCCGAAAGCATAAGTCGAGGTCGTAGACGCCATCAACGCATTCAGTGGTGCCTTTGACGCCAGCCAAACAGTCGACTTCGCTGAAGGCATCAATGGCAGTTGTGCCATCATTGCCAGCTGTGCCATTGAAGACCAGCGCCCCAGTAAAACCTATGGTGCAAATGAGGAAGGTTTCGATGGCCCTCCAGTGTCGAACTCATTATTCACAAAATCTCTCATACCTGAGAAAACATATGTGCCACTACTGAGAAAAGACTATTTAGGTCTCTTCCATATATGAGGAAAATGTATCTGCAGATGAAGAGGATTTGTTTTGCCTCCAATTTGGTATGCCAAATGTACCAGAGTGTGTTTGCATAGGAGTCTAGGTTCAGAGACATCTGACAACCTGCAGACTGCAAGTGGTGTGGTACATCACCTGAGTTGGAGTTTGGGAGACCAGAGGCTGGGGAGCATGCAGATGCGTCCTACAGACAACTCATGTCCAAGGTAGTGCACTACATGCGGTGGAGTAGGCCTCCATTGCCATTTGAACAAGATGATAGAACAGACATCTTGGATAAAGGTCCTCAGTCAGATTCCTTATTACTGTTTTACATTGCTTTGCAGAAAAGAGTGGTGACTAATTGGGAAACGCCGGAAACCAATCCGGTTGTAAATAAAAACTTGACCAAGAAGTACTGTCCTTCCAGTAGTGACCCCGACTACCTGTTGAAACACCCCACTCCAGAGAGTCTGGTGGTGCAGGCAGCTACTGCAACATGTAAGCAAGCAGCTTACCCTACCATCCCTCCAGATAGGGATGACAAAAGAGTAGATGGATGGGCAAGGAAAGTATTTTCCGCAGGGAGTATGACACTCAAATCTGCCAAGTCCACATGTGCCCTTGCAAAATGTACATTCACTCTCTAGGACTGGATTTTCATGGCGGCAGAGCACATTCCCAAAGGAAATGAACGGGACGGGTTCTTAGCCATAGTCGGAGACGGCAAAGAAGCCATGTGCGAGTCTCTTCAGTCGGGTGTGCATTCTGCTTATAGCATCAGCAGAGCCATGGCTACTAGCACCGTTATGCGCAGGTTTTCCTGGTTGCCAATTTAGGGTTTTGCACCGGATGTGCAATCCAGACTTCTCTACATGCCCTCTGACGGGTGTCACCTTTTTGGCAACAAGGCTGACGAGAGTCTTGAGAAGTTGCAGACCGCGAAGGTGGCAGCCAAATCTTTAGGTGCCACTATTGGGCAACCTGTGCCTTTTCGACGTAGTGGACAACATTGGAGGGGTAGATCTTTTCGCTACCGCTCCTCAGTTGGAAGGGCGAGGAATGGGCAGTCAAATGGGCCAAAGATTTCCTTGTGGTGGACGAGGAAGGGGGGTGCAAAGCCAGTTTAAGCAGGGGCATCTTTACCATCTGCCACTGCATCAGACACCCCCCCCCCCCCCAAATATCTGAGGTCTTGAGTCACAGTTCACCAGTGGGGGGGCCAGACTGTCGCAGCATCTGGAAGAATGGCAAGACATTACTTTGGATGCTTGGGCCTTGGAAACCGTAGCCCACGGTTATTGCCTTCCTTTTTATACAGAGATCTCAGAACAATCCACCGGGGAACCACTCTTTGAGGATTCCAGATCCGCTGCTTGTCCAGGATATTTTAACCCTACTAGAGAAAGGCGCTATAGAACTAGTGTCTGTAGCGGAGAGGGACAGGGGTTGGTATTCCTCTCATTGCCTAATACCCAAGAAGGACAGAGGATCTGGACTTCAGATACTTGAACAAGTTCCTCAGGAAGGACAAGTTCAAGATGGTTGCGCTTTCTCAGATCCTTCAGGCCCTCCAGCTCCAAGATTGGATGGTGTCATGGACCTTCAGGATGCTTATTTTCATGTGCCAATCCATCTCAAGCATTGAAAATACCTGCGATTCGTAGTTGGTGGTTCTCCTTATCAATTTCGAGTTCTGTCATTCGGGGCTCACATCTGCCCCAATGGTTTTCCCCAAACTGATGATGGAAGCGGTCTCGGGAGACGGTGATCCACGTCTACCCCTACCTGGTGGACGATTGGCTGATCAGGGTGCGTTCTTCTGAACAAGTCCTTCATCACCTCAACGTCAACTGCCACTCCCTTCACAGACTGGGCTTCTCTCTCAATTACAAGAAGTCCCATATGACACCTTCTCAAACTACAATTCATCTGAGCTGTTCTGCATACATCCTTGGGGAAGAGCTTGCCACCCGAGGGGAGGGCTCAAGACATTCTTCAGATGGTCACCAAATTTGAAAGTGCCCAAGGCCACCCGGCCTTGAATTCGTTTTTTTTATGTTGCTCGGCCTTATGGCATCATGCTTTATTTCAAACTGGACTATTTGGGCATCACATACACAAACTATGCAGACGATACCCAAATACTTATTCCAATCACAGTAGACTACGTCACAGACACAAATGCCCTAAATGCAATCTACCACACAATCCAAGCATGGATGGGCCAGAATGAGCTATGTCTTAATGACGACAAAACAGATCCTCATTCTGGGCAGCCAAGTGAAACTCAAAAATACTTCACCACTGTACCAATCCTTTAACATAGATGGAAACATTATCCCCACCGCCAAAGAAGTTAAGACCTTAGGAGTCTATCTCGATTCCTCACTCTCACACGGCAAGTAAATGCTATCGCATCAGCATCTGCCTACACAGCCAAACTTATCACGGCCTGTAGACCCTACCTCACAGTAGAAAACCGAATCACCCTGGCAAGAGCACTTATCCTGTCCAGAGTTGACCAACGCCATCTTTGCAGACGCCTCATTCAAAAACATCCAGAAACTCCAAACAGTGCAGAATAATGCCATAAGAGCAGCATTAAACATTCCCAAATCAGAACATGTCTCCTCCACCAAAAGAAACATTCACCTGCTACCAGTGAAGGACCGGATTAAATTTAAAATACTCACGCTGACACACAAATGCCTCTCCAATACTGCCCCAGGCTACCTATCCAGCCTGATAACTAGGAACCAATCCTCCAGACCCCACCCGCATTGCCTACCTCGGGCAAATAACCATTCCCAGATACAAAAAACAGAGCAGGTGGCTCAAGTTTCCATGTAATGGCAGCCAAATACTGAAACATCCTGCCACTGGAGATAAAACTGGACAAAGCCCTACTCTCCTTTTGCAAAAAACTAAACCTGGTTCTTTACTCAAGACATCAAATTACACCCGCCCTCCTGTAAGTAACCCATTATGACCGGTACTGTTATGATTATAAACTACGGTATGAATAAGCAATTGTTTACCAACTCGCTCACCTTGACAAGTCGAAGAATCCAATATGGAAGAGGCTGTGAAGATTCCCCAAAGGCAATCCTGCCCCCCCCCACCCCCCCACCTGGATTTATAATTACCAGGGGAGAGGACAGGACCGCCAGGGAAACCCTCTAATGGGAAGAAAACCCTGGATGAGTCTGGAATCTCGAGGTTCAGGCGGGTGTGGAGTGAAGGTGTTCCTGAGATGCAGTAGAAAAGTGATGTCCTCTGGGAGGCTTACTCTGGATACACGAAAGGAAGATAAGAAGAGGGTTAGAATGGAAATGAGAGTTGGAGGTTTAGTAGAGGGCGGAAGGAGGATCCTCTCACCGTTAAGAGTCTAGTAAGGCTTAGACTTGATGCGATGGGTACTCGAAAGGTTTGCAGGCAAGTAACAGGAACTCTATAAGAACAGGTAGGTAAGTGTTTTGATTGAAACAAAGAGCGGGGAGTTCAAAGGAAACAGGGCTTACCCTCGCGGGTTCCTGGGAGGAAATGAAAGCCAGAGAGACTTCTCTCGAATCGGCTGGATAATGTTGGATAAGCTGGACTGATCTGCACTCGCAAGGAATGAGGGCTGAGTAGAGCAACTGTAGAAAAGGACTGAGAGACAAAGAATCAGAAGAGTAAGAAAAGATTAGCATGGAATTTTCTACAAGTAGGCAAGAAAAGTGAGGGCGAACTCACGGAGCGTCAGTAGCAGAAGCGACGCAAAGATCCGTAGGCTTCGAGTCCGGAAATAGTCACCTGAGCGTTCTGTGGCGTCTCGCAGGGACGTGGGAAGACTGAACCGCTGCCGTCCGCTTAAAGGTCTCTATGGGCGTCCATCTTGGAACTGCTCTTCCAAAGGATACCACTCAAGAGGGTACGTGTACTGTATAACCGGGTACGAGCCCATAATGACCATTTACGGCCATGTGTAACAGGTACCCACCTACCTGCACCGGCCTACACCCCATGTAAGTCTCCATAAAACGTGCAACCATACGCTTAAATTGACACAATGTGGCAACACTAAGCCCAAACCCACTTCTGCCACGCTATCCTGCAACCATATATTAAAGCGTGCCTCTCTATGATCGCCATTACCTTTAACCATATTCTTAAGCCTGCCAAAATCCATAACTAATCTCTAAAGCATACTGATTCTGCAACCATTTCCTTAAGTCTGTTTACCTAGCCACCTAAGGGCTGCTAGGTTTACCCTGTAACCATATTCTTTAAGCATGCCTATTTGTGATCTGCATTTCATGTAACCACTTCCTTAAATCAAACCTGTAACCAATCTCTTAAGTTGTCTCTGTAACCATGTTCTTAAGATTGTTGTGCCCAGATGCCCAAGGGTTAGGCACGTCTTACAAATGTATTAATAAAAAACAAAAATAGTGCTATACATTCCTGTTGAGAATATTTTGTTTGTGCTCACCAGTTGTTTCGCTAGTCATATTTCTGATGTAAACTTTACCATACTGGCATTTCGTTTTGTGAACCTGAAATTCGTGAAATAAGTGGTGTTGGATTTTAATACAATTTCTTCTCCTTGCATTGGATGTTGCATGGTTGGACCAATTGCACAATGATTCCAATCGATGCACTTGAAAGATGGTTATGTGCCCTTTTTGGATGTGATTAAATGATTCTGCCATGGTGGGGTTTTCTGTCTATAGTCACGTGCGTAGCACAGGGACATATGCACAGAGTCAATATCCACTTACCTGAGGGTATAAAGCGGGCATTTCAAACCCTGTGTCCAATAAAGCACCTCAGTATGGCATTAATCGCAACGTGTGATTGATGACTCCTAGTGATGTCAGCTGTACAACTGGAACGAATCGGAGCAGTGTTTTGTCCCCCAACCAGCACTGCTAGGGTCCCAATAATCTGTATTTGGAGACTATTCCAGAGAGCGATTTAATAGGGGAGCGATGGAAGGTACCGACTCTTGTCTTTAATCGTCTTTTTGCTTGAGTGTGTTCAGAGCAGAGAAAGCAGACAGTGCAGTGCAGATAGTGTAAATCTAGGTTGATTTGCAATATTTGCTTAAATAGCGGGAAGCATCATTTTAGGGGGATAAGTTAGGCTAGTTAGCCCACTTTGTCATCCAGGTTTCCTGCATTTGTGCTGCTGGCTCTCTTAGTGTTCGCTCTCTTGAGGCAAACCAAGTGGACTTGAAACCAGATAGAGCTTTGCTTTTGTTTTTTTGGATGATGGTACCTGCCTGCAGACCTCAGACGAAAAGGAGCAGATGCAGAGAGCTGGTCCCAAGCCCCGCCATAGCTGTAAACAAATCAGACCCCCTTGGGATCCAGGGCAAGTGGTCCTTGCCGCCTCAGCCCTGCAAGCTGCAGGAAGCAACCTTTTCCTCAAAACTGGTCAGTACTTATCAGTTATGTAGATCCTTACAAACTGTACATTTCGCCTGTTCCCGAACTCCCAGCTCTTAATCCATGGGTTTACGTCGATCTGTAAGGCAGCTCCAGCAATGTATGGCAAGTTCCAGCACATATAATCTTGCTATGGACACTCGGGCCCATGCTCTAGCACAGACTAGGCTACGCAAGTAACTGTCCAGTGCCGAACAGATAGACCTCATTAAGTGGTACAATTCGCTGTTCCGCAGACTTTCAAAACTGCCCTTCAGCAAACCGTTGAGATGAAGGCTAAAGTTGCAAAGCCAAGTAGATTTCAAAATCTGAGACCCCTAGACCACCCTCTTCCATTGGGCTTTTCAGAAAATGCCAAGAGACCTGTGCCCGTGTTTCTATCTAGTTCTTCAAAAACACACATTGGAACATAAACCAATGAATCTGCAAATACAGAGAGGAGCTGTGGGACAACCGGTTTGCTTAGTGCGACTCGCCATTTGTCGAAAGTTACAGTAAAATTCAGAAATGATGTAGAGACCACAACTTAGTGGTAGCTTTTGTGAAGTTGCATTCAAGCGCAACAGGGCTCATGATGCATGTTTCTTCCCAGATATCTACAGTCCCAGCGCCCACGGGAGGAAGGGCTGCCAGTTGCTTAGCATTGATGGTGCTCCCAGCCAAAGCCAGCAGCATTTAGCACATTTGACATTCAATCCCATGACATACCCATAACATTAAATAAATCGCTGCAAGTAAGTCAGGTGTCTCAAATAGCAGAAACGAGCACACCTCTTCCCGCATCGTCCTGAGCATTCTAGGGGATGCACTAACCGTGCCAAGAGTAGAAGGGGCACCCCGGTCTCATCCCCCTCTCCACCCTGCAGCCATCTGATACCACTCCACTGGTGCGTATTCTGTCTAATGACTCGATATAAAGCCGCCCAACCTTAATTTAGGAATCGGAGACATCCAGAGCCAAAACATGAACTCGCATCCACCAGAATCAAACTATCATCCATTATTTTTTATTGGTTTTAACCTTCTATAAACCTTAATGGAATGAACTTTGCTGCCTCTAACTGTGAGGACGAGATAGCGGGGAAGTATATTTTAAGATGTGTGCATGTGCCCATGAACTTGGCATTCGCGAGGGCCATATGCCTGATGTAATTACTTTATATAGATGCTATGTATTTTGATATTTTTTAGCATACAATAGTTCTGCAAAGAGGGTTAACAAAGAGTAATCCTTATTTATCCAGCATTTACACCTGCCCAGCACCCAGTTGTAGTCCTACAGATAAGTGGCATACTAGCCAGTGTTGCTGCTCCTAAACAAGCAGATGTCCCCCCCCCCTCCGAATATAAATGAGATGCAAAACCACTTCAAACAAAAAATAGCAAACCATGCACCACTCGATATACGCGACCGACCAGTGCTGGGAATAATGTATTGGCATCGTCCCTTCTTAGGAGGGGCGGGCCAAGGGGCGGCGCCCCCCCCCCCACCAGGTCGCAACACAGTATCTCTATATAGAACCCAATCCTGGCGATTTGCATAAAAGCAAAGAGCGCATTAAAACATGTCTTAGTGATTCAGGAACAAAACCTTTTAAGCAAATCATGGACTCTTCTGTTTTGATTGAATCGTATAGAGGTCGGACCCAGGCCTTCTGTGGAGACTCGAAGCGCTGTCAGTGCCCACTGGGAAAGGCACAAGCAACCAAGCAGGCCCAGGGCCCGGGCCCCCACTTCTGCACCCCAATGGGAGGCTGTCTGTCAAATTTTGTTGATGCCTGGAAAAAAGTCACCACAGATGAATGGGTGCTGGACATTCTGCAGCAAGAGCACACGCTGGAATTCGCCGCAAGTGCTCTGTATTCCACCTATAATGAGAGGAACAACACCCTGCCCAGCTGCTGCGGGTAGTGTGAACCATGCAATAGAACCTGTCCCACTACGACTCCAGGGCTCCGGATCAACTCCAGATACTTTCTAGTCTGAAAGATTGTGAGGACGCCTCAACAAATACCAAATGTTCAAAAAGTTCAGGATGGTCATGTTGCAGCAAGTGCTCGACCCTGGAAGATGCCTACTTTCATGTCCCCATTCATCCAAAACATAAGATTCCTTAGCATCGTAGTTCTGGGTAATCCCTACCAGTTCAAGGCGCTGCCCTTAGGCCTGAGGTTCGCACCAACGGTGTTCACGGAGTGCTTGGCCCTGGTGGCAGTGCATCTACGTCTCAAAGGTATACACGTCTATCCGAACCTGGACGACTGGCTCATCCGGTTATGTTCTCGGAGTCTAGTAGTGCAACACACACAGACGATATGCTCTGTAACAGAGCTCGGATTCTCTATCAGTTATCCAAAGTCATGCATTACGCCATCGGAGGACGTCCTGTTTCTGGGGGCATGTCTTGACACCGTGGTGTCTCTAGCTTTCCCCCTCGGAAGAGCGGGTGCTGGCCCTCCTGGGGAAGGTGCATTGTCTATCCATCAAATCAGCAACCATTCCAGCAATCAAGTCGCTGCTGGGAATGATGTCCTTCTGCATACATCTGATCCCATTCTGCAGGCTGCAGATGAGGCCACACCAGGTGTTTCTGGACTGCAGGTGGCACCAGGCCCCGCGCAATTGCTCAGACTAGTTGAAGCTAAACCTGGAATTCAGGAAAGTTATACAATGTTGGGTGGCTGCGCTCGCACCTTATGCAGGGATCCCCAATCCAGACCCCTCCCTTTCAGGCAACAGTCACCATGGATGCCTTGCTATTCGGATGGGTGCCCACACCAGGTAGTCCCGGGCCAGAGGCCTTTGGCTGGCGGAGGAAAAGGATCTGCACATCAATGTGCTGGAACTTCGAGCCATGGTCTGGGCTGTGGAAAACCTAAGGGCTTTTTCCACCTTACTCCCCACACAGGTGGCTAGGGAAGGGCCATCGCTCTTGGATCCCAACCCTGGGGGGCGGACTAGCGAGGGAGGACTACCTGGGTGGAGGGTCCTTGGTAATTGAGGACGGAGTGCCTAAAGGTGAGACATGGTATCACCCCTTTCCTGACAGTAATATACCCAACTTTCCTTCCCTTTTAGTGAGACACTAATACTCTCATAATTCCTGTTTTCCCTTTGACTGTCAAAGTACTGGGACGAGAAAGAGGCAACCAGAGTGCTACATATTACCCTATAGTCAACATATGGAAAAATAAGGGCAAACTACTTAAGAGGTCAGCAATGTCCCACTAATAGTCGGGCAGGGCTAGGCAACTGCTCCCGCATGACTCCAATTGATTTGACCACCAAGTATAAAAGGTGGAGCCAGAACCCACACTTTGAATGAGCCTTGGAAAGCAGAATGCAGAGAAGTTGAGGAGGAGAAGCCCAGCAGTATCCTGTGGAGAACAGAACGCGGGCCGGCTGTATTGTTTGGAGGGACCAGAGTATGGCGAGGGAGCAGTGCCTCCAAGAAGCCGGACTTGCCAACCATAGTGAATTTGCAGACTTGTACTGGCAGCGAAGGGTGGGGTACTCAATTCCCTGGGCGTGAGCTGAAGCCCAGGTGTCAGAGGGGCAGAGAGGAGACCACAATGCTGAATGAATCTGAGAATAGACACAGCGACAGTTGAGTATCAAAAGCTTAAAGAAACCCGGTACACGTGTGGAAGTATTGAAAGTACGCGTATTAGCGGCATACACTGTAATTATTTGAGATCTCCTGAAGATCGCTGAACGAAAGAGAAATGCTGCCGAAGGGAGCAGACCTTTGAAACTTTTGAAAGAAAGTTGCAAGGTGAGTCTCCTGAAAGGAAAAAGTTCTGCAGAGGGGAGCAAAATGAGAAACAATTAAATGAGATGCCGCATGACCAGAAGGGCTTAGACACAAACTATGATAAGTTGTGATGTAATAAAAGAATACAAAGTAGCAGAGTGGTCCTGTAAGAGGAAGTCGCACATTCAAAAGTCTCTGAAATGTTATGGATTTAGAAAGATATTACAAGCGGAGATCAAAGGAAGGAAAGTTGAATAGGATGGAAGTGAAATATGTGAACTGTGAAATATGGCAAGAGGGCAAAACTAAAATTGAAGAACTTTGAAAAGGGCCAAGAAGGCAAGTGGAAGGGAATGAAGTAAAAGTACCAAGAGGCTTTGGTGCCTTAAGAGAAGATTGTGAATTGAAGGATTATTGAAAGAGGTCGAAGTGGTCGTGCAAAGAGGTCTATGTAAATTCCTTGCAGTTTCGAAAGTCTGACTGTGAAAAGCTACCTTAGCTAAAACGTGGGTAAGTGAACCCCCCATGAAGGAGAGCCGGGCTCAGGGAAGCCAGTGCAGAACTGTGAGAAATTAAGAACATACAAACGGAGTACTGATGGAAAGGCAGGTTAAGCCTAAGGAAATAATTGAACTACCAGAAGTTGACAGCCTAAGATTGAACTGTTGAATTGTACCAGTAAGCCGAAATGTGCAAGAATGATAGAACTGTACCATCCACCTATCTTTTCTTTTTGAGAGACTCTCTAGACACTGTGGGGTTGATACTGAAGCCATTCTCTTTTGAAACACTATTTTCCTTGGTTGTATTCCCATACCACATTTATTTTGAGAAAGAGGGCAAGGTTAGGTTTTCTTAGTATAGGCTTTTTTTATTTTAACTAGACTGACTTGGAAGTATTAGTTATTGTTTAATGGCAGAGATTTCTCCCATTCTAGAGTTGGGGCCCGTTAGGAATTCTACCATCCCAACCAAAATATTAAATAAAGGTTTTGAAACTTCTATCAATTGTGCCAGTCTACTGCTCGATACCATGCCTCCCTCACATGGGTCATGAAGTCGGTCTTGCCTCTGCTGAAGGGTCGCGTGGTGAGGATTTTCAGACAACACCACGCAATGTTCTACATCGGGAAGCAGGACGAGACCCGATCCCCTGCTCTGTCGTTTGGAGGCACAAGCCCTATGGCAGTGGATGATCCTTCAGAACATGTTCCTCATGCCCTTTCATTTAGCAGTAAAAAAAAAAAACACCATAGCAGATGCCCTCAGCAGGGAGCTTGTCATATCACCAATGGGAGTTGCGGCAGTACCAAGTAGCCTTTCTGTTCCGCCAGTGGGGTTGTCTGGAGATTGATCGCTGCCGTGGCAAAAAATAGAAATCCAAATGCAAGCAGTTTGCCAGCAGGTTTCCTCAACCAGGGAACTTGGGGGACGCCTTCTCACTCAGATGGGAGGGTCAATTCCTGTACGCTTTTCCTCCGATCCCCCTCCTGCTACGTGTCATCAACACATTGAAGCGATGCCTCTGCAAGAGGATACGCTTCACCCCAGCGTGGCCCTGCCAGATATGGAACCCGGACCTGCTCAACCTATCTGTGGCGCCGGTAATCCCTCTTCCCAACCTTTTCTCCAGAGAAAGCGGAACCATCCTACATCACAATCTGGCGTCAATGAACCTCACGGCCTGGCTCCTGCAGCTTTAGAGTTTGGCCACTACGACCTTCCGGTGGAATGTAAAGATGTTCTTGCCAAGGCCAGAGCGCCCTCTACTTGATTGTGCTAGTCACAAATGGAAACGCTTCATTGTCGTCCAGGGCATCAAGCCTCTGCGTGTCTCTGCTCCTCAGCTCTTGCCATACCTGCTCTGGCTGGCCAAGTCTGGTTTGGCCCACGCCTCAAACAAGGTACAGCTGGCGGCCAGTTCACAATGCACCCGTTCACCTACAAAGCCATTGTTATGACTGGTCAAAGAATTAATGAAAGGTCTAAAGGTCTCATTAGGTCTTTCCCTCCAGTGAAAGCTCCTGCCCTGTCGTGGGAGCTCAATGTTGTCCTCACAAAGGTCATGGGACCTCCATTTGAGCCTTCTCATCGTGCTCCTGCTGCTGAACGGTCAATGTATATGCTGGACGTTGCTTGTGCCTTTAAGTTCTATGTGGGCTGCTCGAAAGATTTCCCGAAGACTTCTCAGCTCTTTGAAGTTTGGTCCTGTGAATCAGGGGAAGGCCATGTTCAAGGCCTCCTTATCCAGGTGGCTCTCCGGCTGGATCATGCACCGTCATCGTCTGGCCGACAGACCCCTTCCAAGCCGGCCGAGAGCCCACTCCACCAGAGCCATTGCTGCTATGAAAGTGTTTCTCTGGGTTTCCCCTGCTGGACACTTGCTCAGAGCTATATGGAGGTCGACGCACCCCTTCACGAGATTCTACTGTGTCGTCTGGGATTCCAAGGAGTCTAGAGCCGGCCAAGCAGTGCTGCACAACCTGTTTGCTTGAGGTGAGTCGGTTCCAGGGCTAAGTGTTGTACTTCTGTTGCGCCTTGCCACCACCTGTGGTTGTGTACATGTTACTGCTGCATAATCTTATTCATGAGCATGTGAATCCATGGCAGACCTTACCTGTTCTCCAGCATGGGTCTAGCATGGATTCACATGCAAACTCCCCCTCCGTCCCCGCTGTGGCTCTTCTAGGTTCATACTGGCACCTCAAGTGCTTCCAATCTGAAGATGGCAGCTGTGGGCGGGACTCGGGGAGACGACCGTTTTACCTTGTCTTCAGTGATTGGATATCTGGCAAAATGCTGTATTGAAGCTTATACTGCTTTCCTTTTCTTACTGAGGATTCCTGGCCCGACTACTGGGAATATTCTTGAGCATGTGAATCCATTCCAGACACATGCTGGAGAACAGTTACAGGTAATTAATATGTTCCTTATTGTCTCTGAACCGTATTTTTGCTAATATGCTCCCCTGTTAGACTTGTTTGGTTAATGTTATGGTAACAGGGTTACTGGGGCACTGTGTAATTAGAGCAGGGATGGGGTGGTGGGGTGTTTCAACTTTTGTAAGGTGGTGCAGTTACCTGTGAATCAGAAGCTAAAATGAACCAACTATCAATTTTGTTGAGACAAGCAATCAATCTGAGTCGGGTGCTAGTGGGAACAGTATGTAATAACAGGGATCCTGCCGTCTCCTTTTTATTTCTCCCTCTTTCTCTTTACATCTTCAGCACTAAACTCCCCTTCCCCCACTCATCAATCACTTACCACCTCATTGTCCAGTTATGTTTGCTGACTTATGTATTTTCACACGTCTATAGGCTTGGCCGGTGTGTTCCACTTGCCTTGTATTGATCGTGTATATAGAGATGGCGTGTGGCACATTTAATAGGATCAAAGGTATGTCACATTAAATGTTTTTAGCCTGAAGGTTGAGTGTAGTCAGTTTGCTGTATTAGTCCACTTTTATTTAGCAAACTATACCAGAAAAAACTGTTTGAAATCCAATGCATCATTGCTATGACATTAACGTTGCGAAAGTCTCAATTATACTCTTCATTCATAAAATGTTTTAACTTACTTGGTGAGAACCTGCACTTTTTATTTCACAACTTAAAGTATTGTGTGTACTTGGGTGTTGCTAAGTCTGGAAAAGATCAGGGGCTAGGCTAATGTCGGGACTGGTGGGATTCGGGGCTAGCTATAGCCCCTGAGCTTCTATCTGGGGCTACAACCAAAAGACCCGGGGCTATAAACCCCTTCATTCCCCTCCCCTTCCCCCCAGCAACGCCTCTAGTAGGAACCCTATAGTTTTCCACAGCTCTCGCATTTAAGTTTGATATGACTTGCTACAATGTCCTAATTGATGATCTATCCAACGGCCATGACCTACGTCATTATCTCTTCATTATTTGGGGGGGCATAGACCCAACTCTCGGTTGTGATTACTAGTTGCTTGACTTGGCCCCTACCATGCAAAATGCCCTCTTGGGTTTTCCGCCAAACACCATTTATTAAAAACCAGTATGCGAGATACACTAGTAGCACGAGCTGGCTTTTTTCAATTTAATCTTGTGGTTAGTTTTTGTAGGTTTTTTTATTTCTCTTCTGGTGCCCTAATCATCCTTTTCAGCACTGTCCTGGTTTGGGCTATTACCATTTAATTTACTTAGGCCTGCTGATCTCTTCTGTTCGAAACTTCAGTGAGTGTAGAATACAGCTACGTGTCTTTTTTATTTTTTGTGCGCATTGTGCCCACATGATCATATATCAGAGTTTTTGAAATCCTCTATCAGCTTACCCAGTTAAGGTAAGGGGATGTGGAGACTTGGCAAGTAGGCACCACGCTGTTGGAGATAATCCATCTACATATCGGGGCAACTTGCAATCTACGGAATTCCCCTTCTTTAATTGTACTCTGCATCATATCTAGTTGGGTACTTATTGCAATGCCATCTCGCTGTTCTCATCAGCACTAAGATACTGCAAGGTGAACGTTTTAAAATGGAAATGAAATGGGAAACGATATAAAAAATTCAATGTAAAAAGTCTCATTTAAATATGACTTTCAACATTCTTTCACCCCTCTTTAGGTTTAAATTGTACACATCTCTTGGTTTAGCTCATACTCCTGAAAAACTTTAATTGTGGGAATGGGGGCTTGGAGGGAAGACACCTCTGTCATAGGACTCTTCCTTCCCATAACAAACTAACGATCAAGTAGCATTCCACTCTCCCCACAATAGGTACAGTAATTATAGTGGTGGGCTTTCAGCTTTCATGCTCCAACTTCTATACCTCAAACGCCCCATAGATATTCATCCAAGTAACTCCTCCGTTTCCTCTTACTTTGCCATCCAGTATAAAGCAGCATCTCTTGGACCACTCATTCTAGGCTGATCCGCTCTCGGGGTCTGAGCATAGACTATGTCATCAATTCTCAACGGCAGCCTGCTTGATCACCTCGCCCTCCCTGCCACTTTCCACATTCAGTAAGTCTACCATGCATGGTTCTTCCCCTGTTTCAGGCTTCTCTTGGCAGATTACCTTGCGTTGCTCTGTTTCTGCTGTACCGCTGACTGCCTCCTTTGGATGTAAACCGGTCCTTTGCTTCGGGTCTTGTCCTGCCAGTAACACACTGTGTTGATTTCCTTATATGTACCTCAGAGCTCATTAACGGCCTTCTAGATCAGGTGTTAGCATTTGCTGAAGCTGTACTATTTGCCACAGGGGACCTCCTTCTCCGATTCTAGCAGCTCGGTTGATGTGCCTGGAATCGGTCCGCCTGCTTTTGCTGCCAGTGAAAAACTTATTACAAAAATTGCCATTCTTTTTTTTTTTTGGGAAATTTTTATTTTAGTTTAAACTAGAGTGCCATTCAATAAACAAACCTATACATTGAATACATCTTATAATTATCTTAAATTAACCCCCCCAACTCGGTTTTCAATGTTCACATTTATATACTATCAGTTAATATAATGTGAGAAATGTACCCCAAATTATCTCAGTGTGATGCCGAGCAGGGAGAGACTCGCCCCAATCCTACCAGGGAGGTCGATGGTGGGGCGCACCCTGGATATAGAGCAGTACTGGCAGGTCCAAGGAATACAGGGGCAGAGACAGTAGCAGAGCGGACCCACATACCCACGTTGGAAGCCTCAATGAGGAATCCAGAGGCACAGGGACAAGCGCACAACAAACGGGACCTCCGCTAAATAGTGGGATAAGAAAATGTCCATTATTGTGTGAGAACTGCAACTCGCTTGAGGTGAAGTACGTTTCTCCAGCATGGGGTCTGGCATGGATTCACATGCTCATGAATATTCCCTGTCAGGCTGGGAATCCTCGGTAAAGAAAAATCAGTATCAGTTTTGTTTCTGATCTGTCTTTCGTAGTAACCAATCACTGATCTCTGCATCATACTGACCACAGCCAATGACTGCCATCTCCCTAAGCCCCGCCTCTGGCAGCTATCTTCAGATTTTTACCGCACGTTCTAGTGTTGGGATCCTCGTGCTATTGCTCTCGAGCTTTAGTGCGTTTTCGCTCTTTTTCATAGGAAAATTCTCTTTTTTCGGTCAAAAGAGCCTCAAGCTCCACCGTTTCTTTACCCGTGTCGGATTCTTCTACGCCCCTCAAAGGTGAAGATTTCGTCGAGCCACGCTTTTGGAGGACTCCAGAAGTTTCTCAGGCCCATCTCGCACATGGCCCAGGAGAAGGGAAGCTCGACGCCCGGAAAGCTGTTCATGTCATGTCCTTAAATGTCTTTAAGGAGGACGAACACTCCCTTTTGCCTCTACTGCCTGCATGAGGACAAGACGCACGTGGAGAAGGACTGTGCGTTTTGCGGCAATATGTCAGAGCGGACCATGAAGGACCGCCATCTGCGTCTCGCCAACTGGCTGGAAGGGAAGAGCCCGTCAGGCTAGAAAAAGAAGTCCGAGCGGTCTTCTAAGACCTTTGAGGGCGCCCCCGCGACGGGGGCCCAACAGAAGGCCAAGCACCGGGTCCGCTGGCACCGGGAGCGGCGAACGGTCGGGCTCTACGGTTGCCAGGCAGGGCGCATCCTCCAGGCGCCATCAACCACGAGCCAACACTCTGGCTCGGGTAAGAGGAAGGCAGAGCACCCGGCGAAGCTCCTGGAGAGACCCCGGTCGAGCTCGAAGGCCCCATCGGAGGGGGAGCGAGGCGGTGACCCTCCCCCCCAAGGAAAAGGTGGTGAAAGCCTTGATCCACCCTGTCGAGGCCTCTATCGAGACAGTCGCGGCGGCCCTGGCTCAGCCTGTGGAGGCTACAAGAGTGGAGGCGACCTCGGGGCCCAGAGTCCCCCTGCCACCGCGGAGGGAGTCCTATTTCAAGCCCATCGACAGGACCCCCGAGAAACCTCCGACGGAGAAGAAAAAGGGGGGGCAGGAGGTCGTCGTGGATTCGGCCTCAACCTCTGAAGAGGAGCTGATCGAAGTCTTAAGCCACGGCATTGGCGTGGAAGAAGACCAGCCCGTCGGGAGGGACCCCGACGTAGGAGACAACGAGAACGTCGAGGGTGCCGACGAGGCTCCTGACCGCCCGTCGGAATCCCCTCAACCAGTACCGCAAGACAACTCGGCGGCCATTTTGTTGGCTATACAGTCCTTATGCTCGGAGATGAGGACGAGATTGCCGTTACCACCAACGGAGGAACCGCTCCCGACGGGGGACCCGGAACCAGGCCCTTCTGGGAGCCTTCCTCCTAAGAGAAGGATTCATCCTCCACCTCCTTTTCAACCATCGCGCCCTGCTCAGCCCTCCTCCCCGTCCACGACCCGTGGGGATGATACGGGGACGGACACGGCTGCGACGGGTACAGACGACTAGGTTTACGACGAGGATCTTCTGTCATCACCTCCTCCCCGGGCTTCCCCGCCCGACAAGATTGGATCATTTCATGCCATGATCGCCAGGGCATCCGAGCTTTTCCAGCTCTGCCCGGAAGAGAAGAAGGAAGGTTTCCTTTGTCAACGGCGCAAGACGAAGACGGTCCTCGCTGTACCTCTACTGGACGATATCTGGGATGAGGGTCTCGCCCTCCTCAAGAACCCATCCACAACGCCTGCGAGAAGGGATCGGTACGAGAAGTACCGGGTCCCGGATGTGGCCCCCTTGTGCCTTCGGCACAGCCGGACTCGGTCGCCTCCGCGGCGGCCAGGAAGAAAGCGGGGGGGGCTTCAGCCTCTATGGCAACCCTCCCCCCCCCCCCCCCCCCCCCCGGACGGCGAGGGGAAGAAATTGGACACGATGGGACGCAGTCATCTCATCGGCTGTGACGACGATTAAGGCTGCCAATGCCTTGGCTATCGTAGCCCGCTACGACAGGGAGTTGTGGTACAAAATCGCCCCCCTGCTGGACTTCCTACCGGACGACAAGAGGGCGGAGGCCCTAGAGATCTTGCAGGAAGGAGAAGTGGCGTCGGACCACGCCATTACGATAGCGACGGACATCGCTGATACTGGGTTTCGCCAGTTGGGCAACGGCGTGTGCCTTAGACGGCGTGGATGGCTCAAGGCAACAGACTTCCGGCAGGACGTGCAGACCAGAGTTTTGGACATGCCGTTCGACGGGAGCAACCTGTTTGGGAAAACAGTGGACGATTCCCTACAAGCAATCAAGACGGACACAGAGACGGCCCGGGCTCTTGGTGTTCTCCAGCAATGGCGGCCGCCCTTTCGGAGCACCGGAGGCATGCAGGGTGCCTCCAAAGGTTCCTTCGGCGGATATTCCACCTATCGTCAAGTGGCCTGTTCATCGTCACAGGAAGCCTACAGGGGACGAGGCAAGTCGGGCGGACCCCGCCGTTGTCGCCAGGGAGGACAAGGCGGCAAAGCCTCGTCTAAGCAGGACTGAACTGGCCGGTGGGAGGCCGGCTGGCGAACTTCGTCAGCATGTGGGAGTCCATCTCCACCGACGGTTGGGTGCTGGATGCCCTGGCCCAGGGTCACGCGCTCGAGTTTCTAAGGAAATGCCTGCGCGTCCCCCCCGTGGCCAGGAAGGAACATCAGGTCCCTCAACTTCTCTTGGAGGTAAAGGCGATGCTCAAGAAAGACGCCATCAAGCTCGTCCCAAAGAGGCTTCGGGGCTCCGGAGTTTACTGAAGATACTTCCTCGTGAAGAAGACAGGAGGATGGCGTCCCTTCCTGGACCTACGACGACTGAACAAATTAATCAAGGCACAGCAGTTCCGGATGGTCACCCTCCAGCACGTCCTGGGTCAGCTGGAGGAGGGCGATTTCCGGTCGTCGTATTTGGAAGATGCTTACTTCCATATCCCCATCCTAAAGGGACACCGAAAGTTTCTCAGATTCGTGATCCAAGGGCGTCACTACCAGTTCAGAGCCCTTCCCTTCGGATTGAGGTCGGCACCCAGGGTGTTCACCAAGTGCCTCGCACCAGTGGCGGCGCGGCTGCGCCTGGAGGGGATCCACGTCTACCCCTACCTGGACGACTGGCTCATCCGAGCAAAGACAAGGAAGCTCGCCGCAGAGCACACGGCGAGGACCGTCCAACTACTCACGGACCTGGGATTCTCCATAAACTACGCCAAGTCCCACATGGTGCCCGCGCAAGACGCACTGTTTCTGGGAGCGAAACTCGACACAGTGGCGCTTCTGGCCTCTCCGTCGGAGGAAAGGACGAGGGCCATCTTGGGCAAGGTGCAGCGGATGCTGGTTGCGGACGCGGCCAGGGTGAGGTCCATCAAATCCCTCCTCGGAATGATGTCTTCTTGCATTTATCTCATCCGCCTGTGCGGGCTTCGGATGCGCCCGTTGCAGGAGTTCCTGGACGCTCGCTGGATCCAGACGACGGGCAGCTTCGAGGACAGGATCACACTCGACGAGAGCTTCCGACGAGCGATCCGGTGGTGGGGCACCTGCGCGCATCTGACGGTGGGCATGGACTTCCAGACCCCGGGCCACCGGAAGACAGTGACCACGGATGCCTCCCTGGAAGGGTGGGGAGCGCACACCGAAAATCTGCTATCGAGAGGCCTTTGGCTTCCGACGGAGAAGTCCCTCCATATCAACGTCCTGGAGATCCGTGCAGTGTTTTGGGCCCTCAGGTCCTTTCTTCCGTCCCTCAAGGGCAAGGTGGTGAGGATCTTCACCGACACCACCACCATGTTCTACATCAGGAAGCGGGGCGGTACCAGATCCCCAGCCCTGTCCAAGGAGGCGCAGGATCTGTGGCATTGGGCCGTCGCCCAAGGGATGTTTCTGGTGCCGTTTCATCTGGCAGGAATAAAAAACACCATCGCCGACTCACACAGGAGAGAGCTGCGCTCGTGCCACGAGTGGGAACTATGACAGGATCTAGTGGACCGCCTCTTCCGACGGTGGGAACCCCAGGTCGATCTGTTTGCGACGGCGACGAACCCGAAGTGCCGGAGGTTCGTCAGCACGTTTCCCCAGCCGAGGAACATGGGCGATGCCTTCTCGTTCCCCTGCGAGGGCCTGTTTCTATACGCGCTCCCTCCATTGCCGTTGCTGATCCGGCTCATCAACCAGCTCAAGAGGTCACGGTGCAGGATGATCCTCGTCGCACCTGCGTGGCCGAGGCAGATATGGTTCCCGGACCTTCTGGACTTGTCAGCATCCCCGTCAATCAAGCTGCCAGTGGACGCGGATCTTCTCTCCAGGGAAGGAGGCGCCATCCTCCATCACGACCCGAAGTCGCTGAACTTGCAGGCCTGTCTCCTGCAGCGTTAGAGTTTGGAGGTTACGACATACCGGCCGACTGCAGAGAGGTTCTTGCAAAGGCCAGGGCGTCCTCAACTCTTAAATGCTATGGACACAAATGGAAGAGGTTCTCTGTCTGGTGCCACGCACAGAAGATTAACCCTCTACGGATTACGGCCCCTCAAGTACTGCCGCTGGCCAAGGCTGGACTGGCGCACGCTTCCATCAAGATTAATCTTGCTGCGTTCTCCCGATACACCAGAACCACGGGACGGACGTCTTTGTGGTCTCATCGTCTGGTGAAAGAATTCATGAAGGGACTGTTCAGATCGTTCCCGCCGGTGAACGCTCCAGCCCCGGCATGGGAGCTCAATGTGGTGCTGACTAAGCTCATGGGACCTCCGTTCGAGCCTCTTCACTCAGCTCCGTTGAAGTTCTTGTCGTGGAAAACAGCGTTTCTTGTGGCCATCACCTCCGCACGACGGGTGGGAGTGATCCAGGCCCTTTCCTGCAAGCCCCCGTACTTGACTTTTCACGACACAAGGGTAGTGCTTAGGACGCACCCCTCCTTCATGCCCAAGGTGCCGTCGGACTTCCACCTCAACGAACCCTTGGTGTTGCCTGTTTTCTTCCCGTCGCCTTCGTCGCCAGCTGAAAGGACTTTGCACTCGCTGGATGTGGCTAGAGCGCTGAAGTTCTACGTGGACCGCACAAAGAGTTTTCGGAAGACGTCACAACTTTTTGTGAACTTTGGACCTGTCATTCAGGGGAAGGCTCTCTCAAAGGCTTCCATTTCCAGATGGCTCTCTGGCTGTATCATGTACTGTCATAGGTTGGCAAACCGAACGCTGCCCGGCCGTCCGAGAGCCCATTCCACCAGAGCGATTGCAGCTACCACGGCGTTCCTATCTGGTGTGCCCCTGCTGGACATCTACAGGGCTGCTACGTGGAGGTCGAGGCACACCTTCACGAAATTCTACTGCGTCGACCGGGATTCCAGGTAGGAGTCCAGGGTCGGCCAAGCAGTGCTGCGCAACCTGTTCGCCTAAGGTGAGCCTGGTGAGGAGGTAAGAATGCTTAATGTTGAGCCTTTGCCACCTCCCGTGGTTGTGCATGTGTGTACTGCTATGTATTCTTATATTCATGAGCATGTGAATCCATCCCAGACCCCATGCTGGAGAAGGAACAAGTTACTTACCTGTAACTGTTGTTCTCCAGCATGGGTCTGGCATGGATTCACATGCGAACCCTCCCTCCTACCCCTCTGCGGCTCTTCACTTGGTCCTACTGCCACTTTACGTGCTACCAAATCTGAAGATGGCTGCCAGAGGAGGGGCTTAGGTAGAGGGCAGTCATTGGCTGGGGGCAGTATGACCCAGAGACCAGTGATTGGTTATTAGGAGAAAGACAGTTCAGAAACTAAACAAACTCATTTTTTTCTTTACTGAGGATTCCCAGCCTGACGACGGGGAATATTCATGAGCATGTGAATCCATGCTGGAGAACAACAGTTACAGGTAAGTAACTTGTTCCCTATAGCTCCATTTGCAGGACATGGGTATTTCCTGTGGAGTCCCAGCATTACGGTGAAATACCCAATTTATAATGAAGAGGCTGAAAGGGCAGAGTTTGGGGGCTGTGGGGGGTTCTCCACTTTCAACAAAACAATGTGGGAGACACCCACAGTTTCCCCTCACATTGCCACTTCCATATTTTATTCCCTTTCCTCACCCCCATATATTTTTGCTCAAAGTGCAAATAAATAAATAAATTTGGTCATAAAAACTGTTTTCGGCCTTGGTGTTTTGTAATTCGATTTTATGGGGGATTAGCCAGCACTACCACTGCGTGATGCCACTGCTACCCCCTTGCCACCGCTTCTGCTCCACAGTACCTCCACCAGTAGACTCTCCACTACTGGTCCCGGTTAACCTGATGGGTCCTCTGGGGTGGTAGCCTCATGATGCGCCACTTTGGAGTCATGGCCGATTCTCGTGTTAATCTCCGTCCCCAGAGGAGAGGGATAGAGTACTCTTTTTCCCTGCTGCGCACCTAAACGTGACACTGAAGAAGCTTCGGTCACTCCTAGTAATCCTCTAATTTAGGCGTGTCTTGTATTCAGATGGTGCAGGAGGGAGCCCCAGAATTGGAACCAGCTAGAAGGTCTGTGAATGTATGTTCGGCTCGTCCAGGCTCGGGGACCCCGCTCCCTGGTTTCAGATCTTTTCAGCTTCTGCTTGAAGGAGTGCAGGCAGGATGTTTCTGAAAGTGATTAATCCAGGTGTGTAACAATGTGGTCACAGAATGTATAAACTACTGAAAAATCTGCCCTTAGACTTTTTCAGACCTCCACGAATTCATGTGGATGGAAATAGGAGGATCCATGTGGGTCTTAAATATAGTGCAATGTGTGTGTTTTTATTTTGTTATACCCATTAAGGGGGCAATTGCATTAGGAACCTCTCCCTCTATTCAGTGTTACACATTAAGCACTACCTTTCACTAGAGGGGCTAGGAAAATAATACCCGAGGCTCACTTTATCCCCTTCTTACAATGTGTTGACCTCTCACCCACCTCTTTAAGCAGGCGTGTTCATCGGTTGTTAAGACCTAAGACTCGGGGCTTATTGAAGAGCAAGGGAGGGTCAGGTGGCCAGGGCAGATGGACATGACCCCTGCAATCTTAAAACCTAGATCTCGAGCCCTTGGGGTGATGCTGAGTGGACAAGTCACCTGTTCACTCTGCGAGCAGGGGGTTACCATGCACAGTTTCAGAGACTTCTACTTTCTGTCTGCAATCCTCTTTTACCCCTTTTCATTGCTGGACTTAAGGCATTTGTTTTATGCTTCCATATTTAAAAAAGAAAAGCAAGCTGAAGAAGGTATATCTGATAAATTGTAACTGTCGAAGTCTGCAGATGCGCTTGTGCCATGGCAGAAATTATACGAGGTCTGGCTACAAATGTGTGCAAATATGTGAGCATATTCTCCACCTCCTCCCTCAAGCTGAATATATAATGCCCATGAAGTAAACCAAAGGCACCCATGGATACAATTATTCATCCAAAATGCATAGATCACGTGCACTATTGTTAGTGTTGGTGGGAAGTGAGCTCTGCTATGCTATGGCCCACTTCAGTTGCACAATGCAAAAAAGTTAATTGAGCATGTGTAGAGTTTCGGGCACACTAGAAGGGGTAGACCTTTTCGGAATCGCAACTGCCTGGACTGGCCAACCTTCTCTAAGGCATAGTTTCAAATTGTGAGGACTTGGGCGCAAGATGATGGCTTCCATCTCAAGCATCTTCCTCCAATGCCCTACACTTACCTCTTGCCACAAACGTCTTGCTTTCTCGACTGTGGACGGTGATCTATTAAAACAGCTGCAATACTGGACCACATTCTGTGGAAAACACCCAATACCTTAAAGGCAATCCACTTCCACTTTATGAACCATATCCCTCATCTACACCTCTTCATCTTTCTTCTACTTAGACTTTCGCTGCTAGAATGTTTTTTGACCTCTGTTTTACCTTCCTACCAGGTTTATTGAAGGCGCCCATCTTCTGTAAAAGGCCTTCTTAAGGTGCTCGTCAGCTTACCCCCGACACTTGCTTAAAGCCTCCTTTTATGACCTTGTTCAAAATCAATTGTGCTTTACTGTTCCTGGCGTCGGAGCACCTCATCTGTTCAGTTACTTTTCAGCTTCTAACCAGATAGTCATAATCTTTCATGTCACTCCTCAACAGCAATCAAAACCCTATAGCACGTTACTCGTGTTTAATTTCCATGCGATTCCATTAGTTTCCTGATTGCTCTACTGATGATGTGCACAGGTCTTTCATTTCTTACATCTCTTGTTTAGCTGCAAGACCTAATCTGCTGTGCTGTTAAATGACAGTCTCTTGTCAGTTCTGGTCTTGAACGTCTGTGCCACTTCGCGCAGTCCGTGTAGTTGTGCTTCCTTTATAAGTTTGTCCATTACTTTTTTCTCCATCATTTTGACCTGTTTATTTTGAGCCAACTCTCACCTTGAGGATTCCTTCTTATGCACTTGCCTAACATGGAAGACCCTATTTTACACCGTTCAAGGGGCTTACTTGGTGCTCTGATCCCAGTGGTAAGTATGAACACATGTTTTTTTCAGTTGGGTAGTGGGCATCCTTTAGGTGGCGATTTGATTACACACATCGTACTCCAGTCTTTACTTTCGTTCTCTTTTAATTTGCATTTTTTAAAATCTAAATGCTAAAGCATGGAACCTTAAAATGAATGCCTCGCAAGACACTTTGCACCTGCCAAGTGGCCACCAAGGTGGTACTTGCTGGGAGCACTGGTTTTCTCCTGCTTGTCATTCTGATACGCTTGCTCTTTTTGGCATTGCCTGCAAGCTGGCTTGAAAACAAGCCCTCCTGAATGTTGTGCCTGGTGTTTCCTACATGCCCATGTCCATAACTGCTGCATTCTGGGATACTCCACAAGCCCACTAGTAACATGATGAGAAACTGTAGCAGTTGGTGGTGGCTATAAACTTCAGCGACTTGTGCAATTATCTGGAAAGTTTCGGAGCTGAGAACTGTTTCTACAATGTAGGTTTTCGTCATTTTCGAACACACTTCTAGGTGTCCATGGATGGTGGATTTGAAAGGACTATAAAGCTAAAAGATCAGCCACAGCAGTGCAGCGTTCCTGCTAGCACAGCCTAGTCCAAGCAAAATTTCGAAAACACGAAAATAGTGGTTTTTGAATGTGCTCTGCTCGGGTGCTTTTTGTTGGCGAGTGAATCGCATTCAGTTTCGGTCTTTCTAGGGCACCCACCTTTTAATGTTGGCCTCGCAGTTAGCCAACCGCTGGTGCCAGCCATCTGTTGTGCTGTTACATGTGCTCTGTTCCCTGGGCTCGTCCATGGACATGCGAGATGCATACATGTGTACACTCTTTTCTCTTACCTATATACAGCAATCATTTGGTGATGGGAGGTTTGCAATCTGATGCAATGGGAAGATTCTGCCTTAGTATCACTTCTCTTTTGTTTGGAGCCGCCTCTTCCACATTCGTGGCAAGCGTATTTTCCTCTTCTGCACTGGCACACCACCCCTTCTAGTCTAGCTCTGTATTCCCTATTAGTGCACATAGAAATGTGACCCGGATAATGAGGTTGTGGGAATGGGTGGCCAGGGCTGCTGCCGATGTGGCCTACTATTGGTCCCAGGCTAATGCTAGGGTCTACACATCAGGACAGCGTACTTCCAGAAGTGAAAATGGGCAGACCAAAGTAGTATTTGCACTGAGGAAGCTAACCTTAGTAGCATGTTCTCTGTATGCAGTCTACCAGCAAGTTTTGATACACTCAGGCTTTGGGATTCAAACCTGGGACTTTCAGGTTGCACATTCTTCTGAGCAGCAAGACATTAACCTGCTGAGGTGTCGTGGCACCACACATCAGGCGAGGAGGAATTGTAGTCTGCCAGGTGTATGTCAATGGAATGTATAGACGACTGATGTCACCAGTGGGGTGTGAATGTCCTTGTGGTTTAATGGATGAAAGTTGAAAGATGTTGGCGAAAGTGATGTATGGACCTGGTGGGCTGTTACTACGGTTTTATCCACGTGCTTGTTACTTAAGAATAATTCACCTTTACTTTAGTATACCCATTTTAAGAAGAGCTATCCCACCATTCTCTAGCAACTCCCCAAGCAGAATAAAAAGCATTTAGATGTCTGTGATTTGAGCTACTCTATTGTACGTGTGTAGCCGACGTTTTTCAGAGTGGCAAGAGGAATGTGTGATATGACCTTCACCAACTGACTACGTCTGTTATGCTAAATACAACCTGCCCAAAGGAAAAAGCACATTGGGGTCATTCACCAATTGGCAGTGTTATGGCAAATTACAACTGCAAGTTTTTCTCCAGAATGTGGATGGAAATCTGTCGATTCTATTGATATGATATTTAAGTTGGTAATATGTGAAGATTCGATGCCATTATTTTTGATAGAATTTTGCAGGGATTTTTTTTTTTGCTTGAAAACATTTGTTAAACTAAAGTGCATCATTTTGTTTTTTTAAAAAGCTTTTTTATTGGCTTTTTCTACGGACGAATCAAGGTGTGGAAATGTCAGACTTTTAAAATTAATGTAATAAACATTCGGAAGGTAATGCCATTTTCAATTGTTTTTTAAAAAGGACCTTGCTGGAGGGTGCCAGTCGCTCGCCTGTATGCCTTTTTGTTGCATGGACAAAAATGTATTTTTTTCCTCCGATTTACATGGTGGTCAGAATGTTTGCTGCAGGTACTGGTTAATCACATTCTGAACGGTTTTTTGCGGTTAAAAAGTGCATTTGTTAACGTGAGTTTTTAAAAAGATTTTAATGTGCCCCATTTTTGACATGGAAATCCAGGTTGATTTGGATTTGGTCCTCAAAAGTGAGTGTTTATTTACAAGACAGACGGAGAAGAGGTGCAACCGCATCAGTGAGGTCGCTTTTAAAAGCATGGTCTTGTATCCTGAGGATGAGACCTTTCCAAGAAGCATACATTGTGTCAACGCTGTGAACTAAAATATATCGTGTTCTGGCTCGCCAATAGGCTAGCTCAGGGGCGACGCGTTTGTCTTGGAAGCAAGACAACACGGAGCATCACAGGTTCGAATCCCGCTCCTGCGCTTTGAGACTGGTCTCCAGTGTTAAGTGTGTTCTAAAGATGAATGTTATGATTTAGATGGGAATACGAGTTCCATGTTTGCAATTGGAATGGAGAGCGTTGGGAGCATGGCAGGGAAGCAGGCTGCAGAGTAATGGATGGTGGACAGCCTTGACCACACGATGTGCATTAACTAATGAAAGTGGCACAAAACATATCTGATTCCACATATCAGAACGTGACCTATTAGTTATTAGTGGCTGCGAGGATGAAGTTCAAAACACTCTGCATTGTCCACAAGGCCTTCTGGGGCCGCAATACCTTCAACTCTCTCTTCCTAAATATCTTCCTTCTCGAGCTCTTCGCTCATCCGCTTCCAACTCCCTCAGGGTCAGTCGCTTCTCCAAGCAACGAGTGGGCGGTAGATCTGTCGTCGGCAGGGACCTCCCTCTGGAACAGCCTTCCTGCCTCCCTTAAACTTGGAGGACCATTTCCGGTTCCGGAAGCACCTCAAAACCTTCCTCTTTGCCTCTGCTTTCTCTCCCCCTCTCCCCTGCTGAATTCCTGGCTGATACTGCACTGGTCACCTGGCCACCCTTCTGTTCTCGGGCCCAGGCCCCACTAGCTGTACACCCGCACTGCCTCCCTGGCAGCCCTTGTACCTGGGGACTGTTTTCTGTAGCTTTACAGTCCCCTACCAGCACTTATCTGCACTTGCCCTGCACTTGGCGCCTTCTGGCCGTTACTATCTTGTTCTTCTACTATCCCATGTACTGCACTTCCCCTCTCCCCCTCCCCTTGCACTTTTCCCTCCCCCCCTCCCACACACTTGCGCGATCTGAATGACACCTGGCCTAGTAGGATCGTTGTCTGTCTTCCCCTTGTTCCCCCTCCCTGCCTCGTCGCGCCTTGAAACACTTGTGTATAGGCGCGTTATAAATGCCATATCATTAGTACCCAGCGAGAGGCGTGAGGGGCCTCCCAGTCAACAATCGAGGGTCTCGGAACTGGGGCTTTACCACATGCAAAAACCCCAGCTATAATCTTCCCTCGCCGGAAATCGGGAAGGTGCCATCTCCCACCCCTTTCCACATCTTCTGCCTTGGTGGCGCTGGGAATACCAGTGTTCCTGGCACGTCCCTGTCACGGAAATGGCTGCCATAATATGAGAATACGTGAAGTTCCTTCTCCCTGATGCATTCTTATTTAATTTATTGGGTATTTATACATCTGCATTTGTTTTTTCTAAAGTTGAGACACAGCAAACATGACGTATCATAACCTGAGAAAACACTTATTAGTACCCCAATGCAACATTTTGGGGTACTAATGGTAATATGACCGTCACAGGGGGGGTATTACCTATCCGGTAATGCCCCGTGGCTAAAGTTAAAGCCCTCGCTTCGGTCGGGCTTCTAACTTATGCCCCGAAGCATTACCTGTCTGGCAATGCCCCCTCTGCTCATGTTGTATTGCTTACGTGTGCGATGAAGGCATTGTGTGTTCGCCCGCCCCACGCCGAAAGGACTTTGTTGGAGGAAAATGAATGGCTGTATTTTTAAACTATGCAAACCTTCTTGGAGGTCAAAATGTATGCATTTTTGTGTAAAATAATCACTTGCGAAATGGAGGAGTGCTTGTTGGGTGAGACTGCAGATGTTGTCCTAAGGCGGCGCAGTAGCCTTTTGGATAAAGCAAGTAGGCTGGGGAGAAAGAAATGCGCTGCTCCCAGGCATGCTCTTTTGACATGTAACCAGTTTAACATACGAGTTAATGGAGGCTGCTGTGATGGGCGAGAGCAGGCTGGGCCTTGGGGGCCTGGACACATTATGTGTCATTACTGCCGTCATCCGATACGGAGGAATGTCGGTGCGTCCCGCGCTGGCAGCACGAGCGCGTTTACACCCCCCCCCCTTCTCTTGTTGACTGTATTGTTATTTACAGCCTTGCTGGGTCTGAGACTTAAGAATTTGAATTTATCCTACGTTACCAATCTCGCACTAAATTTAGTACAGTTGCATGTGCCAAGCAAAGGTAAAATTGGGCGATAACTAAAGGGCACAACGTTCCCTTACTTTCCGGGGCAAGCCATGATCGTTCCCTTAATGTACTGTTAGAGGACAGCATTCGAACCTGAGTACTGCCATAACAAGCCAGTGTAGCATGTCCCTGCTCTGTCTTGTATGCATGTGTTTTTTTATTTTATTTCAAAAGACCTGCTTTGGACATAAAACACCTAACCAAGCAGCCGAAAAGTCCAGTGCTGCAGCTTCTCCGAATGAATTGCTGCAGGTAATGGCTGGGCGTGTGTGACTATAGATATGGACCAGGTCCCTTTAGAGGTGCGAATGGTGGGCGTTTGTGCTGTGCGGGACAATGGCACATGAATGCTGGTCACTTAAATGCGTTTTCTTGCACGGATTTCTTCACTCTTGTTAGAACTGTTGTAAAACGCATCATCATTGCAGGGTGGAGTGGAGGAAGGGAAGGGCCTTGTGTGGGGATTTTTTTTTGGGGGGGGGGCGGCTCTAGGGAAATCTAGTTCCACTTTTTATTTATTCTTTACACTTTGACCACTGGTGCCAATTACCTAAGGTTATTTCTGTTGAAAGGTATATAGTTGGCTACTTTACCGTTTTATGACATTTTATACCAATGGTGCTTTGTTTAGAAGGGGTTGGAGGGGGGCATGGGGGGGGATTGCAGTGTGGTCTGCAGAGTGAAAAAACTTAGTTTTTGATTTTACATTATGGTCAGACGCCGCCCTAACTAATGTTGCTATGAAATCCATGTTAATCGCCATTGGTGACAACATGCATGTTATTTTCATCTATTTGCATGTAACGCATCTTCTAGGATTAGGAATGACATGTGCGCTAATTGAATACAGTGATCCGTGAGTCTTGCGTTAACATCGCAGCGGTGGGTTAATTCCAGGTTTCAATACTCTTCTTCAGGGACTCCCAATTTCAGCTATGTTTTTGCACTTGCTCTTTATTTATTGTAAGTGTTTCATTTCAGCCTATAGGAGAGGACCTGTCCTTGAGCAAAGCAGGCCATTGTGTGGAAACGTTTGGACTTGATAAGCTGACCGGTAACACACTGTACACTAGCAGTGTTCCATCGCATTCCCCCCCTTGCTTCTTTCCGTCCTTTTGACCCCACTGGCATGTGAAAGAACGCCTTTCTATTTCAAGTTCATTTTCCAGGGTGACCTGTATGGTACAGTGGCCTTTTCCAGTACTGCTTGCAGGGAGAGCAGACCCTGCATCAGTGTCCGGGATCAATTCTTCTGCTTCTCTTGCTGCTCCTGACACTGCCTCTAGTGCAGCTAATCGCTCATACTTCATTGTCCAATTGTTGCAAGCCATTAACTACCACTTGAGGGGGGCCGCATGTGCAACGAATCATGGATCCATCTGTTTCCCTCCCCCACCGCCCACAAGACCTAGAAAACAGAGCACCCCATAGCAAACCAAAACGGCTTCAAGAAGGCGATTCATTTCCTAACCAAACCTCTTTTAACATGCTGTTTGCATTGATCAAATGGAAGTGTCTGCCTTTGGCGAAAAGGGGGCATTGTGACCAGCCTTGCGGACAACATATAAAACATGGAAGAACATGGTGCATGCATTCACCGTCCGCTCAAGTACTGCCTGGACGAGTGAACATCTGATAGTCAAGTCGTGAGATTATGCAAATATAGTATTATCCATGAAGCACTCAAGGGGAACTACAAGGATTCTGTGCAGCACTAAGTAGTAATAGTCCTTTGTATTGCGTGTTTAGTAATGGCCTCATCGCACTTGGGGTGGGAACCCCTCGGGGGACCAAGGTGTCAGAAGTTGCGTGAAGGCTAGAATACGTGTGTGCATTTGGCCAGGATAAGTAAGGAGTTGAGGGCTGGACGTGCTCCAAAAGCTACACACGCTGGAGACTAAGTAATAATAGTGGGTCACACAACCGCTCTCATATGGGGCCCAAGATGGGCACGTATTTATATCTGATTCACGACAATATGTTCAAGTATCCATAATATACCATACTTCTTAGAGAAAGGAAGATGAGTCTTTCTGATTCATATAAAAAATGATTTATCCATAGTAGTTCAAACAAAAAGCTATCACTAATAATCCTTAGTGAGGAAGCAGTTGCCACAATCCACATGTATTAGACTAAAAAAGCCAATGCATTTCGGAAATTATTTCCTTCATCAGGGCGAGTCTAATTATATAAGTCCAGCAAGCAAGTATATAACATAACAAATGCAAGTATGTGACATAAATTCATATAATGGTGACAATTCAAACGAAACATACATTGAAAAAAATGAATGAAAGGAAACATACCAATCAGTAGATGTTACATCATGGGTAAATATCAATAGCGAAAAAGAAAAATGCCGTAAGTGGTTTATAAGGTAAATAAATGAAACCAAAGAATAATAGATGTGGATTTACCTCATTGGTGTGGTCAGTGGTGAAAAACAGAACGTCCTGCGTTCATGCCCACTCAGCAGTGGGTTGTAAATGACATTATGCACAAAGGCATGGAGAAAATCCACTCGTGCTTACAAGGAAACCAATCTGTGGATCATAAAAGATCCAATTAGATACTGTGTTTTACACTCATACTTCGTCAAAGAGAAGGATTGTGATCAGATTCTTACCTTGTAATACACATAGGGAAACGATCCTCCACTGTGCAGCTGCAAGGCAGTGACACAGACTGCAGTGTGAAGCCGTTGTCTAGGCAACGGTTCTTTTGTTTAGCATGTGACCACCTCGTTTCTGTGAGATGCAGGTGGTCACAATTAATGATGTAAAATCGGCCAGGGCCCACAAAAATGACAAACCAAATATTTATGGGGCATCATCAATAGGTGCCCATAATTGTAATGATAAAATCCGAAAAAAATGAAACATTAGAATAATGAAGATAGAAAAAATACTGTCACAAGTCCTGTGGCTGTCTGGTCACAAATACTGCTGTAAATTCGACCAGGGCCCCCAAAAAATAAAAATAAAAATGAGGTATTTATAGGGCATCACAAATGGGTGCCCATAATTGTAATAACAAATTCCCAAATTAAAAAAATTATGAAAAAACAAAGTAGTGATGGATTTATGTAGGTGGTCATAAATAATGATGTAAAATAGGCCAGGGCCCACAAAGATGTCAAACCAAGTATTTATGGGGCATCATAAATAGGTGCCCATAACTGTGATAGTAAAATCCGAAGGAAAAAAAAAAAAAATTAAACCAGAGAATAATGAAGATAGCCATAGGACCTGTGACAGTATTTTTTCTATCTGGTCACGAATACTGTTGTAAAGTCGGCTAGGGCCCACAAAAATTAAAAATGAAGTATTTATGGAGCATCACCAATGGGTGCCCATAATTGTAATGACAAAATTCCAAATAAATATATGAAGTAACAAAGTAGTAAAGATAGAAAAAATACTGTCACAGGTCTTTAAGCTGTCTGGACAGCAAGACATAACAAAATTAAGCTAAGGTAATAGTAAGACTATTCAAACGTAGATGAGCAGTTGAAGCACAGTCACAGTGCGTAAGGTGTCGCCCAGGGGCGGCACCTTGGGTCCCAGACATACGTCCGGGACATGCACTAGGGCTGTTACTAGAATGCTCAAAACATGATTAGACAAAAGGCAACCTATGCCAGACAATAATTAAGAAAATAAAGCAAAAAAGGCTACATGAGGTAGAGTGATTCGAACTAGTTAAGCTCAACGGCCGTCAACATGTGGAAATGTAAAAAAACAGTATCCAAATCTTCAGAACATCTTTCACAAATTACTCTGAGCATCATATAGAGTAGCCAATGCAATCAAAAAGTAATAATTAGAGCACAGGGCAAAGAGACCCCTATGTATGAAAACATGTTAAAGTATACAACTCAAGCACAGAAAGAACAGTAGAAACAGTAAAGTCACAAGAGGAACAGTAGAGACCCTTATGTGTGAAAACATGGCAAAGCATACACCTTTAACACAAGCAAAACAGTAGTATCACAATCAAATATAACAGTGGTAATTGATCTCCTCATTCAGACCGCTCGGGACCAGACTACTAAGACTACTGAGTTTATCAATCCAAAATGTCTCTCTGCGATTGAGGCGCAGACCTGAATCTTCATGAGGATTATTTCTTGTGAGTACCTCCAGAATCAGAAACTTAATCTGTGAAAGATTGTGATTGTTCAAGGCCCAGTGGTGAGCTACAGCCGAATTAGGGTTGGAATTACGGATACATGACCGGTGTTCGTTCCATCTGATTTTGGCTGCTCTAGTTGACTGGCCGACATAGTATTTTCCGCAAGGACATTTAATGCCATATATGATGTTGGCAGTGTCGCATGTGCCAAATGTCTTGAGGATGATCTTCTTACCTGTACGTGGATGGAAGATTACATTGCCTTTAATGACGGAATTGCAATTAATGCAGTGTAGGCAGGGAAACGTACCAGTGCGTTGTGTGATAATTTTTTTCAATGGAGGTCTTGTATGTACAAGTTCGTCCCTGAGATTCCTACTCCTCTGGTATGCAAACACAGGTAATTCAGAAAACAAGTTTTGTACTCTTATGTCGTTTTTGAAAATGTTCCAGTGTTTCTTAATTGTTTGTTTGATTTTATTGCTCTGGGTAGAGAATTTTGATACATATACTGGTGATTTAAGGTCCCTTGTTGGTTTCTTAGGAGCGGATAGTAAGGTTTTACGGTCAAGACTGTTGACCCTTTCAACTGCAGAATCCAGTTCTTCTTGATGGTAACCTCTTGCAAGAAATTTCTCTTTCATAGCCAGTTGCTGTGAAATACAATCCTCGGGGTCACTTACAATCTTTTTGACTCGAAGAAGTTGACTAAATGGCAGGTTCCTTAGTAGGCTGGGCTGATGGAAACTAAGGCGGTGTAACAGATTATTGCGATCAGTTGGCTTCCGGAAAAGGGTGGTACTATAACCATTGTCTTTCTTTATTATTTGTACATCTAGAAACGTAATCTTGTCCCGTGGTGATTCCCTAGTGAATTGAACTCGTTGGTCAATGTTATTAAGGTGCTCAAAGAAGTCGTCAAATGCTGTATTTGTGCCTGTCCAAATGCCAAAAATGTCATCTATGTATCGAGTCCACATGTAGATATCCTTCTTCCATTCCGGTTTGTTCAAAATATGGTCCGACTCGAATTTGTACATAAAGCAGTTGGCGTAAGTCGGCGCCATAGTTGCGCCCATGGATGTACCAGAGACTTGAAGGAAAAACTGGTTATGGTATTGAAAATAAGAATTTTCAGCAATAAATTGCAGAAGGGTTAGAATAAATTCCTTTTGGGCTCGAACATCCGGTGATTGAAGTAAAAGCCATTCTACTGCTTCAATTCCAAGGTCGTGTGGTATAGAAGTGTATAGACTTTTGACATCTATAGTAAACATCAGATGATCCTGTTGGAAAGTGATCTTGTTAAGCTTCTGTAAAAAATGAGTTGTGTCTCGAGTATAAGTAGGGGGTACCCAAAAGCTACCCATGAGTTCAGGCACTTGGGTGGGGTGAATATGTGAAAGCAAGAAAGGCTCATTAAGTGACCAGCAAGACCACATTTTGTAGTATGTCGTCACTGCATTCCGATGGAAAAGAGGTGGTGCGAACTGTGTATAGGCCTTAGGGGAGCATTGTGTCCAGCAAGACCTAATTTTTGTCGTAGACTTCGCTGCATTCTAATTCCCATATGTCTTTGTAGGCAGGCTAACTGCATGGATCCTCTAGGTGTGCGGTCAATGTGGGGTGCAACAGATGGGAGAACCCAGTACTTGTTTCATGCCCTGGGTAGGCTATCCTAATGTATTTCTTTAGTAATATACCGCCTACACTCAAATGTCACAAGCTATATACAGGATGCATGCTCGCACCAGGTTGAGAGAAAGGAGGCCAGGTGGGCTGTTGTGTGTTAGTGTACACTGAGTGGTGTGTGGATTGAGTGTGCAAGGCGGGCCACTACAACGGCCGGTATCCGCCTGTAGGTGTATGTGCACGTGACTTGTTGATTGATGTGGGTGAGAGAGATGCATCTGAATGATGCTGTGATAGAGATGGGGGAAGAGGGTTTCAGTTGCCGTGGAGAATAGCCAAGTTTTGCAGGCCTTTCTGAAGGGGGAGAGAGTTGTCAATGCAGTAGATGTGGAGTGGAAGGGAGTTCCAGATGGAGGGGACTTGGACGGAGAAAGATGAACCTCTCAATGTGGTGGAGTTGTAATGGGGGATAACAAGGTCAAGAGTAGAACCAGATCTTAGGTTTCTGGTGGTTTGGTGTGTGAGCTTATCCTGGAGGAATTTGGTCTGGTCCGGTGTTAAGGAGGGTGCAATGAATGATGCACATGGCTTTAAAGGTAGTCCGTCGGCCGATAGGGAGCCAGTTTAGTATTGAGTGCTGGGCCAATATATCCTTTTGATGAGGGGGCAAGGAGGTGATGTGCAGCCATGTTTTCGATTCTTTGGAGCTTCCTAAGCTTGCATGCCACAGCGCTTAAGTGAAGGGAGTCGGCATAGTCTGTGTGGGAGAGGATGATGGCAAGAATTGCAGAGACTCAGTGTGGGTAGGAGAGGTCGTGGAGGTTCACTTGTGGATGTGTAGGTGGAAGAGGCAAGACCTGGACACAGAATTGATATGGTAGCAGAGTGGTAGATCGGAGTCCAGCATTCACCTGAGTTTTTACAGAATTAGGTGTTGCAGGAGCGGGTCCTAGGGAGTGTGGCCAGAGGATCGGTAGGGGAAGGAGAGTGGATTTGCTACATATTAGGATTTCTGTTTTGCCAGGGTTGAGGAGGTGGTTGGCCGTCATCCAGTGGTCGATTTCAGAAAGGCAGGAGGAGGATGGCGTCTTAGGACTCTTGCGAATTATCTGGTTGTCATCTGCATAATTATAGCAGATAGGTTGTGAGAGCGAATGAGTGCGGGACTGGGCTAAGGTAATATGTTGAAGCGGAGGCGAGACAGGGAGGCTTGCTGCAGGACCCCTTTCGAAACAGGGTGAGCAAAGGATGCGAAACGGGGAGGAGCATACTTTGCGAGAGGTTTGAAAGGAAGGAGGTGATGCATGTTAAAACAGTCTTTGATCCCTAAGTAATGGAGCCTGTCTATGAGTATGGTGTGGCCAAGGGTGTCGAAAGCAGCAGAGGTCGAAGGGGATCAGCGCAGTGCATCCTTCAGTGTCTGCTGTTCTTTTTAAGTCATCCCAAACTGACACAAGTGAGGACTGAGTTGCTCAGCGGGGTCTGACGCCAGTTTGGGCTGTGTGAAGGAGGTTGTTGGTTTCTGTGAAAAGGCAGAGCTGTTTGTACGCAGTGTGGTCCAAGAGTTTGGCAATGAAGCAGGTGTTAGAAATGGGGCAGTAGTTGGAGTGAAGGAGAGGGTCGAGAGAGTTTAAAACATTTTATTTTTTTAACGATTTGACATAAAATGTTTTGAAGGCCTCCGGGAAGATACCTGAGGAGGGACTGGTTAATAATGGACCATGCAATGCTGCCTGCACATTTTATCGTTAGAATGTTCTTAAGGGTGGGGCAACGGGGCGTCTCCAGGGGAGCCTCACGGCAGGCTTTGTGCTAGAGGTTTGAGGAACTCTGGTTGTGATATGGGGGTGAAAGAGGAGAGGACGGGCATAGAATGAGGAGTTAGGACTGAGTGGGGAATGGGAAGAGGGGGGGGGGCGCCAGAGCTAGTTTGGAGATGATGGAACAGCCTCTGCTTATAGCGATATTGTGTAAGTGGTCAGACCGAGCCTCATAGTGATTGGGAGTTGGGGGCGGCAGGGGGGAGGGGGTTGAGCAGTGTTGCATCTTGAATTCTGTGATTATTCTGTGCAGTACTTCGCTAGGGTTTGGTTACAAGAGTTGATTCGGTTACCATAGTTTTTTTTGTGCTTTTCTAATTTCTAACCGGTAGGCCCTAGTCAGTTTTGCAAGGTTTTGTTTTGAGGGGTGGGGTTTGTTCTCCAAGTCCGTTCCAGTTGGTGCTTAAGGGTTTTGAGCGATTTGAGGTAGGCTGTGTACCACTTGGGATTGGTGTATGGTCTCAGAGGTACGTCTTGTTGGAATGTGGGGGGGGATGAGGGCACTGGAGAGCCACTGGTTAAAAAGTTCACTGGAGGGGGGGGGGGAACCTTCCTAGAGAGAGTGCTGGGAGTGAGTTTAGAAGGGAGCTGGCTAGATCAGGGTTAAGTGACTTTCTTCCAGATGGGGATGTGGAGGGAGAGGTTGAAGGAAGGGTGGTGTGACTGGAGTGGGTTGAAGGGAAGCCAGGAGGGAGAAGATCAGTAATCTGTACAGATTAGAGGGTGGTGGGAGGGGCAGGGTGGATATCCGGTTTCATGGAGATCCGGTTTCGTGGAGCTGAATACAGTGATGGCTGTGTCCTGCAGTGTGGGTGGGAATATGTTGGGTCAAATTGAGGGCTTCTAGGTTGTCTGAGCGGGTCATGGGGTTTGAGGGAGAGTCAAACCAGATGTTGAAGTCTCCTAATATGGTGAGAGATGGATGCCAAATCAAGGTGGCTGTTGGGGCATCACTAAGGGAGTCTGCAGAGTTCCTGTTGTAGCCAGGGGACCCGTATAATAAGAAACTGTGGGTGACAAAAGGAGAATGTTATACCTTTACAAGCAGTGATTCTGTCAGTGCTGCATGATTAGTTGTCCTTGAATAGGACTGAGAGGTGGTGTTTGTGGAGGATGGTCAACCTCTTTCCTCTGCTGGATCTATTCTGTACAATCGGGCTGTACCGTGGGGGAATGCCTTGTCTGCTATAGGTTCATAGTTGTCGGGGAACCAGGTTTCTGTGATGAAGAGTATGTCTGGGTTTTCATCTGAGATGAAGTCGAAGATTTATTTGTTTTTGGAGACTGACCTGGCATTGAGTATGCAAGAGAGCATGTTCGGTTTCTGGAGGAGGAGTGTATTGGGGGTCTAGGGAGGCCAGTTCGTGAACAGTAACCACGCCCATAAGTAAACGAAAGGATCTGCTCCCAAAGAACATTCCCCCTCCACGTTCTCTGTCCACGAATACTGAGCACCATTCCTTTTACAAAACCCACTTAGGAATGCTAGGCAAAAGGAGAGGAATTGCCTGGTCTCAGTGTTTATTTAAGCCATCCTGGCCTGCCAGGGAAGGCAGAGGAGAATGAGGGCATCCTTGGAAGAAAAGTATAAGAAGGATGGCTGAGGAGGGCCTTTAACTTTTTCCTTCTACAATCTCTGGGAATGACGTGGACATTTATTCACCCAGAGAACTCTGGCGAGTCACCATCTAGGTAAGCTTTTTTCTAGAAGTAGGGTAAAATTGAATAATCTGAGGTTTTGTCGCTAGTATTGGAGACTGAGAAAAGTGAAGAGAGGTTGGCGTGCCAAGCATTCCCGTACCCAACCTGAACGCTGTTCCTTCAGTAAATTGATTTTAAAAAAGTGACTCTCCGGTGAACTCCACAAGGAAATTACCCGGCCCTCTGGAATTCATTATACTAATGTTGAACCTTCACTCTGTATTGTGGGATGGAGTTTGCACTAAAGAGTATCTGCAATCCGCCACGGGATGAACTTCAGCAGTAGTTCTCGTGATGAGGGGATTGTCCCCCGACTTGTATTTATCCATACTTAATTTGTATGTAAAAAGTCAGTGTTTTTTTATTTTTCTCTGGTGTTGCTACGATGCTAGCCATTCAAGGTGGGGTGGCTGCGGTTGTGGGTTGGGCAGAGGAATCTTCTCACTGACAGTTGTTGGAGAGATGAAGAGCGGGACTTAGCGGAGGAGTGGGCAGTTTACTAAAGTCCTAAATTCTGTTTGCAATTTAGTTGTAAACATGGAGTGGCAAGCAACTCTTTGATTGGAACAGTCAGAAAAGTAAGTAAATTATGAGGCAACTCACCCGAAAACCACATCCCCACCAGCTCCCAGTTGAACTTGCGCTCCACTCTTCTTGTGTGGGACACAATCTTTTCAAAGGTCTGCCTCTACCCGGAACGAGCAAACTGCAGAGCGGCAAAATTCAGGTAAAACAGAATTCGGGTTAAGAGGAAAAAACATGTGTTCCAACTGGTGCCACAAACTGCACTTGCGCTCCACACTGAGTTTAGCCACCTTTTGATCAGACTGGCTTCAGGGAAGGTCCAACGTGGCAGAGGTGGTTCTATGCCAATTGTCGCTTAGTATGTGAATAGAACTAGATGATGGTATTTGAGAAAGCAACAGAATGCTTTACAAGTCACGCACAGCAATGAAGCAGATCGCAAGGGATCAGTACAAGGGAGGGGGGAGCTGAAGGGGAAGATTTGGCAATTTTACAGCAATGGATCTACAAGCAAGTAGGGGAAAGAAATGCGGATAGGAGGGTTGCTATTGGATCCTGACTCTCAAATGATTAATCTCATGAAGAAGTGGACATTGAAGATTACAAGGCTGCAGAAAGCGGTACTGTATATCAGAAGATTCAACTTTCTGGCCACAGTAGACCTTGAGGAATTCTGCAAACGCATACAATAAATGTTTCCACCAACACATTCTCAGTTTCATAGTAAACTGTGTCCATTTTCAGTTAAAAATCATCTGTGTCTGCTTCTGATTGGCCCCAAGAATGTTAATTCCCTTGTCACAGTAACTGTGCACCTGCATTAATGACCAGTATTACGTCAACCCATATCTGGACAACCGTTTCTTCAGGGGACAATTGCCAAGTCGGCAGTGGCCAGCCTTCAAACTACCTTAGCCCTATGGTGCTGTCCTAGATTTATCCTTAAACATGCAACAGTCCTCTTTCACCATCTCAAAGGCCATACACCTATCCCAAGGGTACAGCCATCCAGGGACGGGGCCAACAAGCTTGTTGACTTGATAGACTTAACATTATCAACTTGCAGTGTAAGGACATTTTTACCCCTCCTGGTTATGGGGTCGCCCTCTATACTGTCCCAAACTGTGGGCTTGGGCTGAGGCCTATACAATATGATATGGCCCTTATAACGTGCCAGTACACAAGTGTTTCTAGGCGTGACAAGACAAGGAGGGGGAAACAAATTGAGGACAAAACAAGGATCTTACTAGGTCTTGTCATTCAGATCACAGAAGCGCATGGAGGGGGGAGAGGGGATGGGGAAGTGCAAAACGGGGAGAGGGAGAAGTGCAGGTAAGAGTCCAGCAAACAGGTGGCCAAGTGCGAATTATCGGAGGGTGCAGCCAGCGGGTGGCTAATAAGAGCAGAGAGAGGGTGGACTGTAGGGTTACAGATACAGACCACAAGTGCTAGGGGGGCTAACAGGCAATGTGGGTGCAACTGGACAGGCGGGGAGACCTGGACCCAAATTCAGAGGGTGGCCAGGTGACTATGTGCATGGAACAGACGGGTCATCGGCAGGGGAGAGGAAGAGAGAAAGCTGAAGCGAAAAGGAAGGTCTTGAGTTGCTTCCGGAATCGAAGATGGTTCTTCTCAAGCATGAGAGAGGCAGAGGCTGTTCCAGAGGGAGGCTCGAGCCGAAGAAAGAGATATGCCCCCAACTGTCTGCATGGAAAAGTGACTGACCCTCAGAGTTGGCGGTGGATGAGCGGAGAGCTCGAGGAGGGAGATACTTGGGAAGAGATAGTTGGAGGTAGTCCGGACCCTGGCCCCAGAAAGCCTTGTGAACAATGCAGAGGGTCTTGAACTTGATCCTTGCCACCGCTGGGAGCCAATGAAGGGATTGGCTCCCAGTGGCTCCCAATACAGTAAGATTTACTGGCAAGTAGCTTAAATATTATTAAGTTGGGATAGCACGCCATCTAATGGGGCATGCCTTCCTACATTCTTCAGCTGGACGTTTCTCTGTAAGTGTAGGCGTGCTCCCCTCAATTGCCTGTCCGCCACGATCTTGGGGAGATGACAGAATGCTTCACATTAACATTACTTCAGGCCATCAAATTAATTCCAAGGTTCTTTCAGCCAATCCTAGTCTCATGGTCACTGTATATGGACATGTTCTAACCATCTGAACCGTCAGCAATCTGGGCACGAAATCTGCCCTTATTCACAGAAGTGCATAATCTGGTTATTTATACAATCAAAAAATCATCTCCATTCATGGCCCACTACTGCCATGTGCATACAGTGCTTTAGTAGATTTCTTGAACATGGTGTCACTGACATCTCATGAGCGCAAGGTGGGTCCCCTTTAAGTTTTGTGCAGGTAGGGCATTGCAGACATCTGTTTGCCACACAATCAACTCAGTGACTTAGGTTAGCAAGCAGCTTCTTGGAGTGGTTTCACAGGTGACTGATTTCATTACATGAAATAAGAAGTTCCTATAAGCTATGGTTTTAGTGGCCCCAGAGATGCAGGCTTGGCTATAGGCTGCCTTCTACGAGTGGAGGGAGAGTCTGTATTGCCTTACAAGCAGGCGGCAGGCCATTCTGTGAGACGATGTGCTTGAAGTCTGCCACTTCCGCTGAGTGCTTTGCACTTGCGTTTCAGAGAGACTAGGCCGGAATCATACCAGGTGTTGCACTTGGAGGCAGGCTTCATGTGGATCCTCCTAACTGGGTCAAGGATGTCCTGAGTGATGGAGATGGAGAGGTGAAGGTTAGCAAGTGGTGTGTTGGTATGATAGTGGGAGGGGGGGGAATGAAAGTGGTGACAAAAGCAGCAACTGACACTCTCTTGATCTCTCGAATGACGTGGAAGGAGACAGTATTGCAGGCAGAGGCTTAGCCAGGGGACCCAAGAGATTCAGGTGAGAGGACAGGAGACAATTATCAGACCAGGAAAGAGGTGTAGTGAGAGGGTTGGAGATGTCTACTGAGATGAGAGCATCCAAGGTCCGAGTGTGTCGGACCGGATGGAAGAATGGTGAGGAATGAGTCTAAGGCTGCAGAAGAGCCCAGAGGCCACAACAGGGGAGACTAGGTGAATTTTGAAGTCTCTGAGGAAGAGAAGCTTGGAGGTGGAGGCCAACAGGGAAGAGGTGAGGTCTGTAAAAGGATTCAATTCAACACTACAGCTAAGTCAATGCCTAGTCTGGGATACTGAATGGAAACCCTTATTGATATATCTTTACGTCCAGTTCATGCGTTCTGGATGACTACCCCTATATAACACCCCTCTCTTGGAATCCCCCTGACCCCGCTGAGCCAAGAAGTAGTTCTGTTTTGCAAGTTTAAAAGGTTTATTTGATAATTTAAACAATAGATATATATATATCACACTTTATAATAAATTAATAATTGAATATCACACTTAATCTGAGCAGTAATCAATAATGGATAGTCCGGCACTAGCACACTTCTTTATAATCAATGATGAGTGGTTATAGGATGGATACGATAGCAACAATACTTTTATGGTTTCAAATGGATGCAATGTGGAATGAAATGCAGTACAGAAATTAACTTGATAGGATTTCAGCAAAAGACAATGTAATCACTCTTAGACAATTCACCCCCCCTTTTATGCACTGTAAGGAGATGAAGATGACACAGTTCTTAGGAATGCAATTAAATAGAATTCAGTTCAATTCCCCCCAGCAGCTTATACGACAGATGGGAGTTTTGAAACACAGGCAAAATGCTTTGAATATGGTGACAATGCAGTGAGAAATATGCTGAAAATGGTTTTAATTCCCTTTAGGAGGTTCAGGGTGAGTGAAATATACTTGGGATGAGTTCAGGCTCACTTTAGCAAGGATCTAGGAGTAACTAGCAGGTTAAACGAATTTGTGGCAAAGGAAAGCAATGAAGCTGCTGTTTTCACACGTGGCTGGATTTTTAACCAAATCGCAAATCGCGGTAAAATTTGCGAGTGCGAGAATCGTGATTACGGAGAATGTATAAGTCGGTTCTAGGCTCGTTGAAAAGCTGAGATTCTAAGCTTTCAGAGGAAAGTTAAACCAAGTTCCTAGCCCAAACGGTTCCAGAGATACGGACAATTAAATAAAGGTAGTTTTTCGGATTTGAAATTTTAAAAGTTCAAAGCGACAGGTTACAGCTTGCAGCTAGAAAATGACAGGTGACAGCTTTGCAAATGACAGGTGACAACTAGGAGGCAGTTCTACTTAGATTAAAATAGTTTGGATTATATTATTTTAACTAAGAGATTGGTTCTGCACAGTTCTGCTAGGTACTCACAATATATTTAGAAATAGGCCTCGCCACGGATCTGGTCAACAGGTTTTGGACTGGACTCCGGTTCAGCTCTCTGGTTCTGCGAACAGCGGTCTGGGTCAGCTCTGCTCTGCTGGTCTAGCCTCTCTGGATTCTGGATACTGCTCTGCTTTCTAAGTACTGCTACAGGTTCTGGAGATTGATGGATTTGAAGTCTGGATCTCTGGATGTTGTATGGTCCGGCAGCATGCTCCGCAGCAAATGGAATTGAATGTCCCTATCTGTCCTGACTGTCTGCTTTTATGTGTTTTGAAAGTGGGTGGAGAGGCTAGCTTTCTAGGCCCTACCCCTCTCCACTTGTCATTGGCCACTTCCTCCTCTTCGATTGGGGGAATGAAATGAAGTGTCATCATGATGAGGTCTGTTTATGATACAGAGAACCCACCCCTGTCAACTTTACACACAATCTATATCTGATACAAATACATACTTCCCCGATAGACAGTTGTTTGGCATTGCATACACACATCATGCATTTACTGATGGTAGCCCCTGTTCCAATTCTGTCGTTTCTAGGAGCTTGGGTTCAAAAATGGCAACATATTTCACTTTTTGGTCGGGTTACCAATATTGGATTTGTCCCCGCATTTACACAAATGTTCGCAAAGCATGTGGGCATTAGGTGGTGGAGTGTCAGATTTTTTAACATACATACATTTAGAGTAATATCCTCTTTTCCGCTAAAACCCCCCTGAACATACCACCGGGTCCTACCACGTCTTCAAATGTGCACAGAAAAATCACAAGAATCATGATATCACTTATAAAATGTTCACAAGTCCTTTCTATGAATGATCCATCTTTTTAGATTTATGTTCTGGCCCCAAAGGGGTGTGGTTTCCCCCAGCACAAGGTTGAATTTCTGGTTTTCCCAGTTCTGCCAAGCCAGCTTGCTCTCACAGGCAGTGCTCCTTTCCTTCCAGGAGGAAGCCACTTTTACGACCCCCATAATAAAACATTTGCCTGAGTCAGGACAGGGCTTTGTTCAATTTCCTGCAGAGCCCAGGTAATTCAATCAGAGAAGTGTCATATCCCTTTTGGTGGGAACAGCAAAAGGCAGCTAGGCCTGGGAACATCCTAGCATGCCTAGCATTTCGGTGCTGGACTGCCCCAGGGCGGGACAAAGACTGATATGTTTGGGATATTTCTTCTCTGTGAAAGATAGTGAGCTAAAGACTCTGGGTAAGTCTCTCGTAACCAGGACTAATGTCTGGCAGAGGGACTCCCAGGACCCCCCTTGTTAATTTGCATATTTAAGTAACTTTGGGTCTCACCCTAAGTTACTAGGGGAATCCAGACGTGGACCCCTTGCTCACTATTCTTAGAGAGGCACAGATCCACCCTACTGATGAGGTCCAACCAGACCGAAACACGTGTCTGGGGTTTCTGTTGGTACTCTTGTTCAGAGGAGAATTGCCTAGCATTTCGGTGCTGGACTGCCCCAGGGCGGGACAAAGACTGATATGTTTGGGATATTTCTTCTCTGTGAAAGATAGTGAGCTAAAGACTCTGGGTAAGTCTCTCGTAACCAGGACTAATGTCTGGCAGAGGGACTCCCAGGACCCCCCTTGTTAATTTGCATATTTAAGTAACTTTGGGTCTCACCCTAAGTTACTAGGGGAATCCAGACGTGGACCCCTTGCTCACTATTCTTAGAGAGGTACAGATCCACCCTATTGATGAGGTCCAACCAGACCGAAACACGTGTCTGGGGTTTCTGTTGGTACTCTTGTTCAGAGGAGAATTGCCTAGCATTTCGGTGCTGGACTGCCCCAGGGCGGGACAAAGACTGATATGTTTGGGATATTTCTTCTCTGTGAAAGATAGTGAGCTAAAGACTCTGGGTAAGTCTCTCGTAACCAGGACTAATGTCTGGCAGAGGGACTCCCAGGACCCCCCTTGTTAATTAGGCCTGGGAACACAGCTGTTGTGCAAGTCTCAACTCCTGTCGGGGGTAGCTGGTGGGCAGAATTCAGTTTCATTAAGCCAGGTTTCAGATAAAATGTCACTTTTTGTTCCCCAGTTTAAGTCAAGACAATTTTTACATATGCAGCTAGAATGCTGATTCTAAGTTCAAAACTATGACATTTCAACAGTGACAAACTATGTGACACTCAAAAGTAGGTCACTCAGTTAATTTAAACATTTTCGATTTTTGGTAGTTTTAAATCCAGTTTCAGTTAGGCTGCTGCAGACCTGCAGAACTCATCCAGTCTTGTTATAAACCTTCAAGTCACTTCGGAATATAACTTTACATTGTATCCACCTCTCAGTAAGTCTTTCTTTGGCCTGCTTTCTTTATTCAGTTTTACGCAAAAGTCTGGTGTTTTAAAACGCCGGCTTTCTGATAGTGGTGAGTACTGGTAATGCAACCATTTTTGGGATTTTTCTTGGATTAATGCATTCCAAACAGGAATGGTTCTTACATGGTAGTAAATCCTTGCTAAACATTGTTTTGATGGGGCTCTTTACAGTAAAATGGTTATGTGGAACCCCACAAAAGGGTTGAATCTTTAAAGTGGTCCGGTGAGCCACGATTTCAACAACTTTTTTACATCAATAACAGTGGATTTTGTTAACAAAGATCTTTCTTTACACTGGTGGGTGGCAAGTGAGGTAACCATTTTGGTGTGCGCACAAACTGCGTGGTTCTCCTGGATTCTGGCGCACTTGTGGGCTTTTTGGCCATCTTGGATTTTCTAAGCCCACAGCACCAAATGTTGCAGCATGATAGCTCAAACGTGGGTCAGGACACCCGACAGGTCAGACTATTCCGAGAGGGAGACCGGATGGCAAGAGTTAGCGAGAGGATTGGAGATACACCAAGCCTGCAGACAAGGCAAGGAAAAGTAGGACTGAGTGGGTATGATAGTAGCAGGGACCCTCTCAGGGAAGATCTGGGCCACTCCACCCCAGATCAGTTATGCCTGGGCTTAGGGAGGATCCTGTAGCCCTCTGGGAGGAGTGTGCCAAGTGACACATCTGGCCCTGAACCACGTTTTGGTGAGAGCGAGGACATGGAGGTCTAAGTCTTCAAGGAAGTGCCAGATGTCAGAGTAGTGTTTAATGGCGGAGCGAGAGTGGAGGTTAGCAAATTAGAACTGGATGCCACCTTTGAAGGTCTTCCAAGGACGGATACAAGAATGTGGTACGCCCGTCAATGGTGTACAAGGGGCTAGAGGAGTGGCAGGAAAAGGGAGGAAGTTGATGAGGGATGGAAAATGCCCATCAAGAAGGAGGTTGGGCTGAGATCCCTGGACCGACAGTGCCATTCTGGGAGACATTAATGATGCCCCTAGAGGATGGGAACTATGCCAAGAGTAATTCCTGTCGGGTTCCACCATTAATGGACGAAGAGTAAGGGGAGCACACAGAGACCATATGGGGAGTCCAAAGGTGTGGAAAGGCAACGACAGAGGATGCCAGTAACAGTCTGCCTGCAGGAAGCGCTGCCTTGGGTGTCAGCGATGGGCAGGCCTGGATTGGAGACCAGGATATCTTTCTTGAACTTTTTTCCTTCCAGACTTGGAAAGAGAGATTGGATATGATATGGCATTTCTAACGCACCTGTACACAAGTGTTTCTAGGCGCAGCAAGGAGGGGAAAACATTGGGAGGCCATAATAACGATCTTTCTAGGCCTTATGTCATTCAGATGGCGCAAGTGCGGGGAAGACTAATGGGGAGAAGTGCCAGGGGAAGGGGGAAGTGCAGTTAACTCATAAGTTGCAGATACAGCGCCTTAAGTGCTGAGATGCAAAGAGGCAGTGCAAGGGCAACTGGACATACAGAAGCCTGGGCTGGAGTTCAGAGGGCGATCGGGTGACCAGTGCGCGGAGCAGTCGGATGCATCGGCAGTGGAGAGGAAGAGAAAGTGGAAGCAAAAAGGAAGCTCTTGAGTTGCTTCCGGAACCGAAGGTGGTTCTGCTGAAGTTTGAGGGAGGCAGGGAGGCTGTTCCAGAGGGAGGCCCCACCTGAGGAGTTAGATCCGCCCCAACTCTATGCTTGGAAAAGCGTCTGACCCTCGGAGAGTTGGAGGTGGATGAGCTGAGAGCTTGAGCAGGAAGATGTTTTGGAAGAGAAAGTGGAGGTAGAGTGGTCCCAGGCCCCAGAAAGTGGCGTGGACGATGCAGAGGGTCTTGACCTTGATCCTCGCAGCCACAGGGAGTCAGTGAAGCGATTTCAGAGCTGGAGAGTTATGATCCCTGAGCTTGAGGCCAAGGACAAGTCTCGCATTCCTGTTCTGGATAAGTTGTAAAGGTTGAAGAGTAGAGGCAGGAAGATTTAGAAAGAGGCTGTTGCAATAGCCCAGCCTAGAGAGGACCAGAGCTCTGGATACAGTCAGCTTCTGGGGGAAAGTGAGAAAAGGAAGAATACCTCTGAGGAGGTGCAACTGATAGTTTGACTTCTTAGCGACGTCAGATGTGAGAAGAGGGAGTCGAAGATGACACCAAGGTTCTTAGCCTCACAGGAACAGGGCCCAGAGTGGGCAGCTAGAGTGAGGAAAGGAGGGAGCGGGTATCCCAATGAGGAGGGACTGTCTTACGGGCATTAAGGCAGAGATCATTGGCGGCAAACCATTCCTGAATTGCGGCTAGACAGTCTAATATGAGAGAAGAAGCAGAGGTGGCTGAGGGGAGCCTGAAAGAGAGCGGAGTCATCCGCATAACATCGAAAATAGAAGCAGAAAGTAGCGATGCAGTGGGTAAGAGGTGCCTGGTAGTGGTTGAAGCGCCAGGGAGAGAGGTTAGACCCCTGAGGAAGACCACAAGAAGAGAGGAAAGACCCCAGTTGAACCTGAGAGGGTCGGTCAATGAGAAAGGAGGTCAACCAGGCCTGGGCCTGATCAATAATACCAAGGTTGTTGCAGAGCTGATTGAGCAGGATGGCATGGTTGACCATGTCACAAGCGGAGGATAGATCGAGCAGAATGAGGACAGAAGGGCAATTAGAGTCTAGATTGGAGAGCAAGTCTTTACTGGTGTTCAGGAGATCAGTTTTCGTGCTCCTGGCAGCTCTGAAGCCAGACTGGTGGTAATGGAGGCAACCAACAGATTCAGTATGTAGATTAAGCTGGGAGATAATATTTGGCAGTTACTTGAACATTGAGCCCATGCGCCCACGTCTTTCTGAGAGTGAAAGGATCACATAACTCCTTTCTCCGTTTTCCAGTGTAGTTTTTGGAAGTTTTTATTATTACAACAGTGCCCTCTGTGATAACACATGTTTCAACGGGTTCTCTGTCTTTCTCAAATCGGGGCTTATTTTTGCAAGTTCACAAAATCAAAAAAATATATATTTATGTAATTTTCAAACAGTCATTACACAAACAAGAAAAATCCATTCAAAGAGATTGGCCATTGTGGGAGGGGAAAAGGGGTAGGAGTGTTTAGAAATGGTAGAAAAAACACCAAAAAAGAAAGAAAATGATAAAAAATGAAAAATTAAAACATTAGTTACTTTGGTATGTATTTTAACATTGTAGACATTCATCAATCACTCTTTTCGTATTTTACTTAGTTTGCATTTACCTGACCATTTTGATAATGAAAGATTTGTATGGTATTGGGGTTTAGGAGCTTACCCAATGTTACTTGTTCTCGTTTCCATTGTGGAGAATCGCAGAGGTTGCGAACGAGTCCTGAAAAAAGGCTGGTAGCATCAAGGTGGATGTTCAAGTCTCAGAGGAGGAGAAGGTGAAAGGTAGAGGCAAGGAGTGAGGAGGTGAGATCAGCCCACTCAGAGGAAGAGGGCGAGGGCGACCTGGCCAGGCTGCCTGTAAATGGTGGTCACAGTGAGAGAGAGGCCAGGAGAGATGAAGATCCTGTAGACTGGGCATTCAAAGGAGGAGTGCTGCATTGGAATGATGGAAGCAAGGATCCACTGTGGGAAAATCAAGGCTACACCCCCACCGGGACGGTTGGTTCTCTGCTCGGAGAGGATCTTGGCGTTTCGACACTGGTAGGAGTGCCGAAACTCATGACAGAGCTGGCCATGAACCAAGTCGCGGTAAGACAGAGTACATCAAAATCAAGCTCTTCCAGCAGACTGATATTTGATTGTCGCAGTTTGAGAAGATAGGAGAGATTGAAAATCACCATGGAGGGAGAGACCAGAGGGATCGAAGGGAGAGAAAGATAAGGAGGAAGAACTGCACATTGCATGGCAAACCCACCAGTTGGCCTAGCAGCAAGCCAGGTGTAGTCGAATCAGGTACACGAGAAATTAAGTCACGACCAGTGAAGAGTCCCGCGGAGGGTAAGCTCAGCAAAGAGACTTGATTCTTTTTTCAGCCGCGGCGGACTTATTATGCAGAGACTTAGTTCTGCAGTTCTTTCAATCGGAGCACAGCTGTAAAGCTAGAGTGCAGCTCGAGTTGGACCAACTAGAGGTGGTGGAGCACCTAAAGCTGAATGGAGAGGAGGAAGCCTAGATTTCTGCATAGAGGGAGAATGCCCAAACTTCGAACACAACAGCAGATTCAAAACACCCAGATTAAAGTTCCCTGGACAGAAGTAAGAGGCCAAGTTTCAAACCACAGCAGCAAATGCATAACGCCCAGATTCGAGATTTCTGGATTGTGGCAAATGAGCCTAAATTTCAAAACGCTATAGCAATGCAAACACCCAGATATGTGATTCCTGGATAGATGCCAAACTGTCAAATATGGCTAACTAACACAATTCACCTAAGTGCCAGATATGGATAACATACAACTGTGGGCGACATGCAGCAGACTACAAACATTTTGGTAATAGAAGTAATAAGAGGTGGGACCGTTTAATAGGGAGCATTAATGGCTGTTCCCCCTGCCTGCACCTTCCTTACCTTGTCAGTCGCTGCTGATTGACTGCTGCGCTGCAGGCTCCAATGGCGAACACTGGCAAACACAATCTGGAGCTGCTACTGCTGGAGCACCCCTTTGCCTCGGGGACCTTATCTGCAAGGGCTGCAAGGGCAGTGGGCTGCTCTGTGTACTGGCTTAAGTGGGGCAGAAGGCCCAATCGGGGCACACAGAGGAGCGGGAGGCAGGGAGCTGGAAAAGGGATTCTGCTATATACATCGGCAAGAAGTCTGAGACCCAAGCCCTTTAGATAAAGGAGCCATTCTCTAAATGTTTCTTGGGCATTGTTAAAACCGCAACCTTGCTCCATCCTTCTACCTCTATGCTAATTTCCTTTGGAGAGCATTAATCGACAGCGGAACAGTGGGTCACCCAGTGAATTCATCTTGCACATCTGGCAGGATTCCTGCAGAATTAAAACGGGTGTTGGTTGTTCCACTCCTCTTTTCCTATGAAACATCTGGAGACTTTAATTTCCCCCTGGCTCCTTTATTTTCTCAGAGTCCTCTTTAACTTGATCTGGTGCAGCTGTCCGATCAGGCTGGAGTGGGGGCGCTGATCTTGTTAGACCTTTCAGCTGCCTTTGCTATGGTGGACCGCTCCATCCTGCTGCACCGCCTCACCCCAGATGGCCTCTCACGCCCAGTACTGTCCTGGTTTTCTTCTTTTCTTTCAGACAGAGGACACATTCTCTCTCTCTGTTCCGGTTCCACCACTCTTTCATGTGTTCCCCAGGTCTTTGCCATTTCCTTAATTCTTTTTCATGTATATATAACGACCGCTTTTGAGCCTCATTCACTCCCATGGCTTACATTGCTACTCGTATTCTGATGACACACAGATTTTAGTCCAACGTAATCTCTTGCAATCTGATAATTTGTCTCAGTTTAGGAGTTGCTTGGAGGCCGTGTGGTGGGGAATGAGTACCAACTGGCTTAGATTAAATGGAGCCAAGGCTTAGCTTCTTGTGGTTGGTCCTCTGCCTGCCACGGTCATGTGGACCCTTTCCTTCTGGCCCTCGACCTTGGGACCTTTTCCCACCCCGGTGTCGGTAGTTGGAAATCTGGGTGTGACTGTTAGGGAGAATTCTTATTTATGGCTAATTTCCCTCGCCTGGTGAGTCACTCAGCAGCTTTGCTGGATTTCAGTGTTTATTTTTTCCACCTGGTAAGAGTGTGAGTCTTTTCTCCCCTCTTACATGTGTTTTGCCTTGTGTATTTCTACTTTTTGTGTGATCTTGGGCTCTGGAGCCACACCACTCCATGAGCCCCAGTTTTTGTTACACAGCACCTTCAGTGCAGTGATGCAGGGTTGTCTTTGAGACTTCGCACTGACTCAGTTTTTCTGGGGCTGACTACTGTCCCACAGAAACCTGTAAAGTTGCCATTAACTTTATGTAGTCACTTTAAACTACAGACCCAGTACACCCCATCTTTCATGGAGTATTGGAAAGGGTTAATTCCTTCCCCCTTTTCCCTGTGGCTCTCTGAGCTTTGTTTTGCTCTTTTAACATTTAGACTTGGCTGGTGGCAGTGGTATCTACCCTAACTTTTCTACTGCGATTATACTATATAAACATGGTACTGTTCCAGGCTATTGTATTAGCCTCGAACATAAACCTGCTTGCCCAAATACTTTTTATTTCGGCTCCGGTCGGGTTTAGTCGCCATTTCTTTTTGTTAAAGTCCTTCTTGTGTTTTACTTTGCACGGCAATCCTGGTTTGCCTTCTTTGTTTACCGTCTTTCGAGGGGATTGGTTCCTCCGATGTATTCCACATCTATGACAGGTAAACGCCACAGCTGTGCTGCTACGGGCCGACGTCACCGGATGTTATAAGTAGGACGCACGACGCCCGTAGCCTCAGTTCTGTTTTTTCCGCGATCCTGTTTGCTTCGGAGATCTCGGCGCGCCTCGGTTCTTCTGTTTCTATTGGTTCTTCGAACTTGGTGTTTGTGAAGATATCATGTCTTCATCTTCTACCCCGTGGTCGGGCTTCAAGAAATGTTGGGACTGCGGTTCCAAGATGTTGCTTATGGACCCGCACGACGTCTGCCTCTGGTGCCTGGTGGAAATCCGCTGGGCTTTCCACCGACGATTCGAGGGGCGAATCTCAATGTCGGCATAAGTCCAGGGGGTCTCGGTCCCGGAGTGGTTCCCGCCATTACTCTGCCTCTTCTAGGCACTTGGGGAAGCGCCGCCACCGGTCGCCTTCCTCGTCCGAGGACTCTGCCAGTCGGCGGGTAGCTTGTCCGAAGAAGCATTCATCTCTGGCGGAATGGGACGCGTTTCGCAAGGAGATGGCTATTTTTTAATCGCAGGGCTCTGTTCCGTCCTTGCCTTCGAAAGAATCTGGCAAGGAACGCGTTTGGGCCGCCGCTCGCACACCTTCGGGCTCGGGCGGTCGGCGCGATCTTCGGGAGCTGTTGAGGTCCCGATCGGACAAGGTCAATGGCTTTAGACATGCCCGTTCCAGGTCCCGGTCCTCGACGCCATCGAGACTGTCGGAGCCTGTGAGGTCTTCGAAGAAGACGTTGGCGCCATGTCCGTCGAGGGAGACTCTCAAAGCTCCGCCTCCGTGGAAGTTATCGGCGCCGAGGCCGTCTAAGGACCCGCTTGGGGCTCTGGCCTCGGCCTGTGTCGAAGCTCTCGACGCCGATTCCGTCGAAGCCCTCGATGCCTTTTGAGGAGGCTTTACTGGAGGTACCCCGTGCATCGGTAGAAACTCCGAGGAAGGTCCTGAAGAAGTCAGTGAGGCCTGTATTTTAACCTTTTTCTGTGCCCTCATCCAGGGATTTAGTCCAGCCTCTGGATTACATCTGAGGTGGATGAAGGCTCTGATTATGGTTTGGTTCCGGATAAGGTTCCTGACGAACTATTGTCGTGTCATAACCAGATGGAAGACCTGCGTCTGTCTTTGCACAACGCCAGAGGTCTGGACTGTCCGGTGTATCGACCCACGTTCATGTTATTATGCTGCAACATTTGGTGCTGTGGGCTTAGAAAATCCAAGATGGCCGAAAAGCCCACATTTGCGCCAGAATCCAGGAAAACCGCACCATTTTGCGCACACCAAAATGGTCGCCTGACCTGTCACCCACCATTGCGAGCGTGATGGGCCAGAAGCGCCATGAGTGAAACTTGGTGCCAAAGGAAAAACATCAGTGCCTGGTAGCTCAAAAAAGTGCTTTGAAATCACCTTTGTTTCTCAGAATGCAAGCTCAAAATGCCTATTTCAAACATTGCAAGATATTTAAAAATCTTACTGAACGCCAGCAGACGTCTGGTAGAATGAAGTCTTGTGTGCATACAATCTGGAAAGATGAAGAGCCTAAAATAATGTTCATAACAAAACTGGCTGAGCTGTGGATGTCAGCAGTTTAAGTGAAATGGGATTTAAAGCCACTAAAATCGAAATGTTTAAAATAAATGAGTGACCTACTTTTGAGTGTCACATAGTTTGCAACTATTTAAATGTCATAGTTTTGAACTTAGAATCAGCGTTCTAGCTGTATATGTCAAAATTGTAAGTTTGATTTGAATCAAGAAAAATAGGAACAAAAGTGACCTTTGGTTGAAGCCTGGCTTAAAGGAGATTGAATTCTGCCCGGCAACTACCCCCGACAGGAGTTGAAACTTGCCCAGCAACTGCATTCACAGGCCTGGCCGCCTTCTGCTGCCCCACCAAAAAAAGATTACACCTCTCTGATTGAATCAGGGGAGGGGTACCTGGGAGTGCAGGAAAACAGAACAATGAACTTACCTTTGCTCCAAGCAATTGCTAAATCGGGGGGTCGTAAATGGCTTCTCCTCTTGGAAGGAAAAGGGAGGGGCACTGCCTCTGTGAGCCAGCTGAGCTTGGAGGCGGGGATGAACCAGAAATTCCCCCATGTGCTTTGGGACCTAAACACGGCCATCTGGGCCAGAGCATTATTTTAGAAAGATGGATAATTCATAGTACATAATTGTCAAAATTATATCAATAATATCATTATTCCTGTGATTTTTCTGTGCAAATTTTAAGAGGTGTTAGGACTTTGTGGTATGTTCTGGGGGCAGTAGCGGAAAATAGGGTATTACTCCAAATGTATGTATGTTAAATATCTGACACTTCATCATCTGATGCCCATATTCCTTGCGCACATTTGTGTAAATTCTGGAAAAGTTTAGAGGTTGTGTTCTGGATGAAAAGGGCAGAATTCTGTCAGAAGAGAACACAACATCTTACAAAGACAGGGGTCGGATGATTTGGCGCTACAGAAAATGTTAACTGGACATATAATATCAGAAAAATGGTACATAGATAAATATGCATTTAAGTCAAAAATAGATTTGTGTGCAAAGTGACCAGGGGAGTGTTCTTTCTGTATGCCATAAAAATGTCTCATGACACGGGATGACTCACAACTCAGTTCCCCAGTGAGGCGACAGAGAATCCTCTAGCCTATCAGGATCCTCAGAGTTGGGCATAGAAAGTCAGCCTTCCCACCCACTTTTAAAAGACATAAAGAGCCATTGAAACCTAGGTAGGGACATTCATTTTCCACTTCAAACTGATTTCTTGCGAAGCACTTTGACGGACGACATCCAAATTCAGGCAATATCCAGAGACCAGAACTTCCACAGACCAGACCGCTGTGCAGTGACAAGAACTTTTGCCAGAACCAGAGATCCAGACCCTCAGAGCAGAGAGAACCGCAGCTAAACCTGTTGACCAGATATGTGACTAGGCCCATTCCTTCCAAAATTAGGAGTGAGTATCCAGCCAGAGCTGTGCAAAACCAATCTTAGTTTAAAATAATCTAATTCAAACCATTTCCACATATTTAGAACTATATGGAAATCGTGTCTATTCTGTGAATTCAAACCTGTGAAAGTGTCATTTGTCATTCTGAACATTAAATTTACTTTTGAAAATCTACCTCCACTAAATCGTCAGTATCTTTTGAACTACACGTGCTAGGAACGAGATTTATAGTTTTTCCGTAATCGCGCTCGACGCACTCGGAAAAAGTGCAGCGAATTGCAATTTGACTCAAAACTTCTTCACCTGTCAAAAATAGCTGTCTTTTGCTTCCATTGCTGAAATTCGTTTTCAACGTGATATCCCTCATGAATCATTACTAGTGTTGACCTGAACTAATTCAAAGTAGCTGTCACTTACCCTGAATCTCCTAGAGGGAATTAAAATCATTTTAGCATATTTTCACTTCATTGCAAATCACATTAGAAGTATTTTTGCATGTTTTAAAAGCATACCGGTTGCTCCAAGCTTGCTAGGGGGAACTAGAATTTGTATTGCATTTGATTGAATTCCTGAAAACTGTGCTCTTCTTCCATCTCTTTACATTGCATAGGGGGGAGTGAATTGTCAAAAGAAAGTGATCATATTATCTCTTGTTGAAACCATAGCAGTTTATTTCTGTGCTGCATTCTTTCCATCATTGCTTTTCCTTGAAACCATAAAAGTATTCTCTGCTATCTTATCCTTTCTACACTAACTCCTTACTGATTGAAAAAAAGTGTGATAGTGTAATATTATCCATTGTTGATCACTGTCATATTCATAAGTGTGCTATCAAATATTAATTTATTTATAAAAGTGATATATATATATATATATATATATATATATATATCGTTTAATTTTTCAATAAATCTTTTAATTTGCAAAACAAACCTACTTCTTGGCTCAGTGAGGTCAGGGGGATTCAAAGAGAGGGGCGTTATATAAGGGTTTATCATCCAGATTATAACTTGTCATAAAAATATATAAATAGGGGCTTTCCTTGGACATCCCAGACCAGGTATTGACTTAGTTGGAGTGCTGAATTGAAGTCACTTAACAGGACACCTCTCCGGAGATTGAGTTCGGTAGGCCTGAGCCTGGCATGCACGCTGAGTCTTCATACCGGTGTCTCACGTCGAGGGTGATGGAGTACTTTGGGTGGTCTGCGCCACCAGTGGATTTTCTGCAGGATGATCTGACAGATATCTTGGACCAAGGTCCAACAACTGACCCGGTACTGCCATTTCATATGGCCTTGCAAAGAAAGGTGGCGGTGGCTTGGACTGCTCTGGAGAGTCTCCCGGTGGTGAATAAGTCGTTGCCGAAAAAATACCGTCCAGCCAGTGGCAACCCTAGCTACTTGACTTTGCATCCCACTCCAGAGAGTTTGGTGGTGCAGGCGGCTACGGCCCCAGCAAAGCAGGCGTCGTACCCTACCATCCCTCCTGATAGTGACCACAAACGATTTGACGGTTGTGCGAAGAAAGTATTTTCTTCAGGGGGTATGGCTTTGAAGGCAGCCAACTCTGTGGGTGCCTTAGCACGTTTCACTCACACTCTGGAATTGTGCATCTTTGACGGCTGAACATATTCCCGAAGGGGAGGAACGGGATGGCTTTCTTGCCCTTGTACAAGATGGCAAGGATGCCATGTGTGAATCCGTTCAATCGGGTCTGGACATGACACACTGTCAACCGGTGCATGGCGGCGAGCAGCATGATGCGCAGATTTGCATAGTTGTGGAAGTCTGGGTTTGCTCCTGATCTACAAGCCCAGCTTCTCAACATGCCCTTTGATGGTGACCATCTTTTTGGCAGCAAGGCTGACGAGAGCCTTAAGAGGTTGCAGACCTCCAAAGCTGCAGCTGTGTTGAGCACTGCAGTTCGCCAACCTCCGCCTTTTCGTCCTAGGAGACAGCAATGGAGGGGAGGTTCCTTTTCGATACTACTCGTCCTTTGGTAGATTGAGGGGAGATGCCAGTCAAAGGGGCCAACGTAGGAGTACCAGAGGTGGAAAACAAGGTACTCGAGGTGCCAATGCCAAGGTCAGGCACTGCCGCAGCCGCTTCAACTCAGTCATGAGGCCATGTCCCATGGTTCGCCGGTTAGGGGAAGGCTGGCGCAGCATCTTGTAGAATGGCGTGCCATTACTTCAGATGTGTGGGTTCTGGAGGTCATAGCCCACGGCTATTCTCTTCCTTTCCGGCAGAGGCCTCTCGACAATCCACCGGGGAATTTCTCTTTGAAGAGTCCGGATCTGCTCCTTGCGCAGTAAATCAAATCCCTGCTGGAGAAAGGCACCCTAGAACTGGTGCCTGTAGCGGAGAGGAACAATGGATGCTATTCCCCATATTTTTTGATCCCCAAAAAGAGACTGGGGGATTGAGAACCCCCATGGACTTGCGTGGTTTGAAAAAGCTCCTCAGGAAGGACCAGTTCAAGATGGTTCTTCTTTCTCAAGTCCTCCAGGCCCTTCAACTTCAGGACTGGTTGGTGTCTCTCGACCTCAAGGACGCTTATTTCCATGTGCCGATTCATCCCAGGCACAAGAAGTACCTGAGGTTCCTGGTTGCCGACTCACACTTTCAGTTCCGGGTCCTACCGTTCGGATTGACCTCCGCCCCGAGGGTCTTCACCAAGCTCATGGTGGTGGTGGCAGCGTATCTCAGTAAAGGGGGATTCACGTCAACCCCTACCTGGATGATTGGTTGATCAGGGCGCGCTCTCCCGAGCAAGTCCTGGATCATCCGTCAGTCCCCTGCCACTCCCTTCACAGGCTGGGCTTTTCCCTCAACTTAACGAAGTCCCACTTGACACCTACCAAGCGGCTCCAGTACATCGGAGCAGTGATCGACACATCCCTGCCTCCCCAGGTGAGGGCTTCTCACATTCTGCAGATGGTGAACAAGTTTCAACATGCCCAGTGTGTCCCGGCGTTCGAGTTCTTGAGGTTACTCGGCCTCATGGCATCCTGCAATCTCCTGGTGCCAGAGGCTAGGCTGCGGATGAGATCTCTGCAGTGGGCTCTCAAGATGCTGTCGTCAGCAGGGTGTCGGATCCCATTCAGGTGCCACCCTCGGTCGCCCAGGATCTTCTGTGGTGGGACGTTGAAGGCAATCTGATAAAGGGGGTTCCATTTTGGCTACCCTGGCCGGAGGTGACGATCGTAATGGATGCATCCCTCATGGGATGGGGGGAGCTCATGCCAACGAGTTGACGGGTCAGCGGTCGTTGGTCTCCGTCGGAGTCCAGACTCCATATCAGTCTGTTGGAGCTGAAGGCCGTCAGGCGATCCCTGAAGGCTTTTCTTCCGTCTGTGTGGGGGAGAATGTCCTGATTCTGAGGGACAATACAGTGGCCATGCAGTAACTCAACAAAAAGGGGCGGCAGGGTCTCTCCCTCTGTGCAGAGAGTCGATTTAGCTCTGGTTCTGGGCCATCCAGCAGGAAATTTCGATCTCGGCAGTTCCTCTGGCCGTAGACAAACGCGGCAGTGGACGCACTGAGCAGGCAGAGCACGGGCTCTCATGAGTGGGAGCTGGCTCAGGAGATTCTCCTGAAGATCTTCGCCCTTTGGGGGACCCCACAGGTGGATCTCTTCGCCACCAGTGTCAACCTGAAGTGCGAAAGATTCTGCTTGCAGCAATTTCCTCCAAGTGGAGCCTTAGGGGACGCGTTCGTAGTGGCGTGGTCCTTCCCACTGCTGTACCTGTTTCCTCCAGTCCCTTTCATTCCGCAAGTGCTGCAGAGGTTACCGAGGTTCGGTTCCCGAATGATCCTCATTGCTCCGGCATGGGCCAGGAGAACATGGTACCCGGACCTTCTCGACATGTCCATCTGCCCTCCACGCCGTCTTCCCTACCGAGACGATCTGCTCTCACGGGAGGGGGGGGGGGGTAATCTGGTTCTCCATCCAGAGGTCAAGTCTCTCATACCTCAACCTTTCAGAAGCCAAGCATGAAGGTTAAGGATTGGGACCTCCCTGAAGACGTGATGGAGGTGTGGCTTCGGCCAGAAGGCCCGCAGCAAGGTCCCTGTACCGTTGGAGAAAGTTCTGCAACTGGTGCAGGGTTAGGAATGTAGATCCTTTTTCATGTGCTCTTCCTTTGGTTCTGTCTTTTTTGCTTTCGTTAGACCACAAGGGCCTGCAAGTGGGTACCATTAAAGGTTACCTGGCAGCGCTGTCCATATTTAAGCGCTCGTCTGAGGAGTGTTCTTATTTTAAGATTCCTTTTGATTTCTCAGTTTTTGAAAGGGCTCACTAATGTGTTCCCACCATCATCTTTCCAGGTGCCCGGTTGGGATTTGAACCTGGTTCTAAAATTCCTAATGGGAGCTCCGTTTGAGCCTTTACATTCTTGTCCTTTGAGACTGTTGACCTTTAAAACTGTATTTTTAGTTGCAGGCACTATCCGCTAAGCCACCTTTCACTGTGTTCTATAAGGACAGGTTTGTCCTTAGGGTTCGTCATTCTTTTCTTCCGAAGGTTGTGTCGGAATTACATTTGAGCCAGAAGGCAATTCTTCCGGCATTCTATCCTCCTCTGCCTCCTGGTAAGAAAGAGGACAGGCTCCATAGGTTGGATCCCAGGAGAGCTTTAAGTTTCTACATCTCACGCATGTCCCGGGTCAGAGTGGACGATCAGCTCTTTGTAGGATACGCTGGAAGGCGTTTGGGACAAGCTGTTTCTAAGCAGAGTTTGTCTAGATGTATTATCTTGACAATCTCTGAATGTTACCGTTTGGCGGGTAAGGACCCTCCGGTAGCCTTATGGGCCCATTCTACTAGGGGTGTGGCTGCCTCTACTGTTCTGCAGAGGGGTGTTCCCATTCGTAACATTTGTGAAGCAGCCACATGGGCCTCTTTCCATACTTTTGTCAAACAATACTCCCTGGATTCTATCCATGGGCAAGATTTGGTCTTTGGTAAGGCAGTCCTCTATTCTGCAATTTGATTGGGCATTCTAATATTCTAAATTCTTTTCCCACCTCCATACGTTGGTACTGCTTTGGGAGTCTGTCACGGATGTGGAATACGTCGGAGGAACCAATCCCCTCAAAGAACAAGCACTTTCTCCAGCATGGGGTCTGGCATTGATTCACATGCTCATGAATATTCCCCGTCAGGCTGGGAATCCTCGGTAAAGAAAGAAATCCGTATCGGTTTTGTTTCGGATCTGTCTTTCTTAGTAACCAATCTCTGGTCTCTGGGTCATACTGCCTCCAGCCAATGACTGCCCTCTCCCTAAGCCCCTTCCCTGGCAGCCGTCCTCGGATTTTTACCGCACGTTGAAGTGTTGGGAGTCCTCGTGCTATATCTCTCGAGCTTTTACTGCCTTTTGCGATTTATTTATTTATTTTTAGAGTTTAATCTCATTTTTTCGGTCAATCGAGCCTCAGGCTCCACCGTTTCTACGTCCGATCAAAGGGGACCAGTTTCGCAATTTTCTACGCCCCTCAAGGGCGAAGTTTTTTGTTGAGTACACTTCTTGGAGGATTCCAGAAGACCTTGAGGCCTACCCCGTGGACATGGCACAGGACAAAGGAAGCTCGACGCCCGGATCCAAGCTGTTCAGGAACTGCCCTGGATGCGGATTGCAGAATGTGTTCAAGGAGGACGAGCATTCTAGATGCCTCTACTGCCTTCACGAAGACAAAACGCACGTGGAGAAGGACTGTGCGTTTTTCAAGAACATGTCGGAGCGGATCATGAGGGATCGGCAGATCCGCCTCACCAACTGGCTAGAAGGGAAGAGCCCAGCGGTAGGTGAGAAGAGGAGGTCCGAGCGGTCTTCTAAGTTCTTTGTGGGCGCTCCGGTGACGGGGGCCCAACAGAAGGCTAAGCACCGCGAGTCCGTGGGCACCGGGAGCGCCGAACAGTCTGGCTCCTCGGTTGCCAGGCAGGGTGCACTTTCACCGACGCCATCAACCACGAGCCAACACTCTGGCTCGGGGGAAGAGAAAGTCGGAGATCCCGGGTAAGCTTCTGGAGAAGCCCCGGTCAATCCCGAAGGAAGCAGTTGAGGGGGAGCGAGGCGGTGACCCTCCCCCCAAGGTGAAGGCCTCAAACACCCAAAAGTCGTGAAGGCCCTGATTGACCCGGCTATGTCCTCTAGCGAGGGAGTCGTGGCGGCCCTGGCAAAGCCTGTGGAGGCTAACCCAGTGGAGACTACCTCGGGGGCCCAGAGTTTCCCTTCCACCGCGGAGGGAATCCTCTTTTCAGCCCATCGATAAGACCCCCATGAACACCCCGGTGGAAAAAGAGGGGGAGGGGGCGGTGGGTTCCCGTGGTGGAGGAGCAACCATCGCGCCCGTCGCAGCCAGTGCCCGAGCCTCAGGACAACTCGGTGGCCATTTTGATGGCAATGCAAACCTTATGCACGGAGATGAGGACGAGGTTGCCTCTACCCAACGGACGACCCAGCAAAAGAGTGCAGGAGAGTTCACCCCGCCCACCCCCCTCTCCCCTGCCCTTCCAGCCCTTGCGGCCTTCATCTCCTTCCGCTGATCCTAGGGATGACACGGGAACAGATACGGACACGACGGGGACGGATGACGACGGTGGTGACGACGGGATGGGCCTTCCATCACCACCCCCTCGGGCCTGCCCGACCGTCGAAATTGGCTCCTTCCACGCCATGATTTCCAGGGAATCCGAGCTTTTCCAGCTCTGCCCCGAAGAACAGAAGAAGGAAGGCTTCCTCTATCAACAGCGCGAGGCCAAGAGGAAGACTGTCCTCGCGGTGCTGTTGCTTCTGGGACGAGGGACTTGCTCTCCTGAAGAACCCGTCCACGACACCTGCCAAGAGGGATCGGTACGAAAAGAAGTACCGGGTCCCCGATTCTGCCCCTTTGTGCCTTAGGGCACAGCCGACCCCGGATTCAGGAATCTCGGCGGCAGCCAAGAAGAAAGCAGCGGGGGCGACGGCTCCAACTTCGACCTCCCCACCTGACGCCGAGGGAAAGAGACTGGACGCCATGGGATGACGAGTCATCTCGTCCGCGGTGACCATTAAGGTGGCCAATGCCCTAGCGATTGTGGCCCGCTACGACACGGAGTTGTCGTACAAGATCGCACCCCCTGCTGGACTTTCTGCCGGACGATAAGGGGGCAGAGGCCCTGCGGATCCTACAGGAAGGTGAGGTGGCGTCGGACCACGCCATAACAGTGGCTACGGACACCGGGTTCTGCCAGTTGGACCACAGTGCTTGCCTTCGGCGGGGATGGCTCAAGGCAACAGATTTCCGCCAGGACGTGCAAACCAGAATTCTGGACATGCCCTTCGACGGGAACAACCTGTTTGGAAAGACATTAGATGAGTCACTTCAGGCCATCAAGACCGGCACAGAGACGGCTCGGGCCTTGGGAGTTTTGCAGCAACGACGGCTGACCTTTCGGAACTCCGGGGGCAAGCAAGGTGCTTCCAAAGGATTCGGCAGTGGCTCCTCGACATAACGCCAGGCAGCCTGTTCCTCATCACAAGAGGCCTACAGAGGGTGCAGCAAGTCAGGAGGACCCCGTCGCGAAGGAGGCCAGGGCGGCAAGGCTGCCCCAAGCAGGACTGAACCGGCCATAGTGTCGGGCCCGCACCTGAGCACCCCGGTGGGAGGCTGGCTGGCAAAGTTTGTCAGCATGTGGGAGTCCATCTTCACTGACCGTTGGGTGCTGGATGCCCTGGCCCACGCTCAAATTCCTAAAGTGCCCCCGCATTCCTCCCGTGGCCAGGAAGGAAAATCACGTCCCTCAATTGCTGCTAGAAGTAAGGGCGATGCTCATGAAGAGGCTCCGGGGCTCTGGAGTATACTCAAGATACTTCCTCGTCAGAAAGAAGAGAGGCGGTTGGCGCCCCATCCTGGACCTGCGTTGGTTAAACAAATAAATCAAGGCCCAGAAGTTCCGGATGGTCGCCCTCCAGCACATGCTGGGACAGCTGGAGGAAGGCGACTTCCTATCGTCTCTGGACTTGCTTACTCCCACATCCCCATTCTAAAAGGACACCGAAAGTTTCTCAGATTCGTAGTCCAAGGACGGCACTACCAATTCAAGGCCCTGCCATTCGGATTGAAGTCGTCGCCCAGGGTATTTACCAAGTGCCTAGCACCAGTGGCGGCGCAGCTGCGCCTGCAGGGGATCCACGTTTACCCCTACCTGGACGATTGGCTCCTCCGATCACGGACAAGGGAACTTGCCGTCGAGCACACAGCTAAGACCGTCCAACTGCTCACAGATCTGGGATTCTCCATCAACTTCCCCAAATCCCACCTGGTTCCGTCACAGGTCGCACTGTTTCTGGGAGCCAAGCTCGATAATGGCTCGATTGGCCTCTCCTTCGGAGGAAAGGAAAAAGGCCATCCTGGGCAAGGTGCAGCGCCTGCTGGCCACAGACGTGGCCAGGGTGAGGTCCATCAAGTCCCTTCTCGGCATGATGTCCTCTTGCATTTACCTGGTGCGCCTATGCAGACTGCGGATGCGCCCTCTACAGGAATTCCTCGACGCCTGTTAGATGCAAGCGGCGGGAAGTTTTGAAGACAAGATCCTGCTCAACGAGGCTTTCCGCCAAGCAATTCGGTGGTGGGGCACCCGTGCGCATTTTGCGGAGGCGCGGACTTTCCGACCCCAGCACTCCAGGAGACGGCGACGACGGATTCCTCCCTGGAGGGGTGGGGAGCACACACCGGAGATCTTCATGCGAGAGGCCTTTGGCTCCCGGAGGAGAGGTCGCTCCACATAAACATCCTGGAGCTGCGAGCAGTGTTCTGGGCTCTCGGGTCGTTTCTCCCGTCCCTCAAGGGCAAGGTGGTGAGGATCTTCACTGACAACACCACCATGATGTTCTAAATCCGGAAGCTGGGAGGAACGAGGTCCCCGGCCCTATCCAAGGAGGTCCAGGATCTGTGACATTGGGCCGTTGCCCAGGGGATGTTTCTGGTGCCCTTCCATCTAGCAGGGATAAAGAACAACATCGCCGACTCACTCAGCAGGGAGCTGCACTTGTGCCAAGAGTGGGAGCTGCGTCGGGACCAAGTGGATCGACATTTCCGACGATGGGGCAAACCACAGATCGACCTGTTCGCGACGGTGGCAAACTCCGAGTGCCAGAGGTTCGCCAGCAGGTTTCCCCAGCGGAGGAGCATGGGCGATGCTTTCTCGTTCCCCTGAGACGGCCTGTTCCTGTATGCGCCCACCCCCGTTGCCGTTGCTACTGCAACGCGTCCACCAACTCAAGTGGTCCCGATGCAGGATGATCCTCGTCGCACCGGCGTGGCCGAGACAGATCTGGTTCCCGGACCTTCTTGACTTGTCAGCATCTCTCTCGCCGTTCCCCCCCCCCCCCGTCAAACTGCCGCCGGACGCAGATCTCCTCGCCAGAGAAGGAGGCGCCATCCTCCACCACGACCCGGGGTCGCTGAACTTGCAGGCCTGCTCCTGCAGCACTAGAGTTTGGAGGGTACGATATCCCGGCGGACTGCAAGGAGGTGCTTGCAAAGGCCAGGGCATCCTCAACTCTCAAGTGCTACAAACACAAATGGAAAAGGTTCTCTGTCTGGTGCCGCGCACAGAAGATTAACCCCCTATGGATTACGGCCCGAGAGTGCTGCCGTACCTGCTATTGCTGGCCAAGGTGGGACTAGCTCATGCCTCCATCAGGATACATCTAGTGGCGATTTCCCGCTACACCAGAACTCCTGGGCGATCATCTGTCGTCCCATCGCCTGATGAAGGAGTTTATGAAAGGACTGTTCCGTTCATTCCCGCTGATGAAGGCTCCGGCCCCGGCATGGGAGCTCAACGTGGTGCTGAGCAGGCTCATGGGGCCGCCATTCGAGCCTCTGCATTCGGGCCAGTTGAAATATTTATCGTTGAAGACAGTGTTTCTTGTGGCTATCACCTCTGCACGACGAGTGGGAGAGATCCAGGCCCTCTCCTGCAAGCCTCCGTACTTGACTTTCCACAAGACGAGGGGGGTGCTGAGGACGCACCTGTCCTTCATGCCCAAGGTGCCGTCGGACTTCCACCTCAACGAGCCCTTGGTGTTACCAGTTTTATTCCCGTCGCCTTCGTCGCCGGCCGAGAGGACTTTGCACTCGCTGGATGTAGCTAGAGCGCTGAAGTTCTACGTAGACCGCACGAAGAGTTTTCGGAAGATGTCACAGTTGTTTGTGAACTTTGGACCTGTGAACCAAGGGAAGGCCCTCTCGAAGGCTTCCATTTCCAGACGGCTCTCCGGCTGCATCATGCATTGTCACTGGTTGGCAAACCGACCGTTGCCCGGCAGTCCGAGGGCCCATTCGACCAGAGCGATCGCTGCTACCACGGCGTTCCTATCTGGTGTGCCCCTGCAGGGCTGCTACGTGGAGGTCGACGCACGCCTTCACGAGATTCTACAGCCTCAACCGGGATTCCAGGGAGGAGTCCAGAGTCGGCCAAGCAGTGCTGCGCTACCTGTTCGCCTGAAGGTGGGCCTGGCGAGGAGGTAAGAGATGCTTAATGTTGAGTTGTTGTAATGCTTAATGTTGAGCCTTGCCACCTCCCGTGTTTGCATGTGTGTACTGCTATGTATTCTTATATTCATGAGCATGTGAATCCATGCCAGACCCCATGCTGGAGAAGGAACAAGTTACTTACCTGTAACTGTTTTTCTCCAGCATGGGTCTGGCATGGATTCACATGCGGACCCTCCCTCCTTCCCCTCTGCGGCTCTTCACTTGGTCCTACTGCCACTTTACGTGCTACCAAATCTGAGGTTGGCTGCCAGGGGAGGGGCTTAGGGAGAGGGAAGTCATTGGCTGGGGGCAGTATGACCCAGAGACCAGTGATTGGTTACTACTAAGACCGATGAGAAACAAAACTGATACTGATTCTTTTCTTTACCGAGGATTCCCAGCCTGACGGGGAATATTCATGAGCATGTGAATCCATGCCAGACCACTGCTGGAGAACAGTAGTTACAGGTAAGTAACTCCTTCTTACCTGGTAACATTCTTTTGATGGGATGTTCCGACGACGTATTCCACATCGAACCCTCCCAGCCTGCCCCTCTACAGAATTTCTTATGCGATTGCAGCTTACGTTTCCGCAAGGCTTTCTGTAGTCATTCTGGCAGACGATTGGTGCCACACGTTCTGGGGAAAAAACTACAACTGAGGCTACGGGCGTTGTGCGTCCTACTTATAACATCTGGTGATGTCAGCTCGACGGAGGCCCTTGAGGACAGGGAATCGAATTCATCGACGCAGACGCCGAAAATGTTACCAAGCAGCACAGCTGTGGTGATTACCTGTCATAGATGTGGAATACGTCGTCGGAACATCCCATCGAAAAAACGTTACCAGGTAAGAAAGTAACTTGTTCTTTGGCGGGCTTCTACGAAGTAGCCCTCCTTTGGCGCCTGGGTTTCTAGGTGGGCTGAATGTGAGGGAGGGGTGTAGTGACCCCCTGCACAGGGTCTCTTTGGAGACCCAAGTCGCACTTTGTATTGATTGGCTGAGGTGGTTGTCCGGGCCGGACAACCCCCCCCCTGCTGAGTGATTGACAGCCAGGCTTTGTGAATTGGGGATTTTCGCATAAAAGGCAGGACTCTAGGGCTGGAAGTCAGTCAACACTGGAACTGCAAGGAACCGAAGAGAAGCGGAGAGGAAGACGGCTGCTCCAACTCCCGAGCCCCGGTGAAGCCCTGCTGCAGTCCTGAGCTATCTACCCTTCAACGACAAGAGAAGATCCAGTCCGGAGTCTTCTTCCCTTGAGCCTGGTGGGATCAACCAGCTCATTTTCCACAGCCAGAGGACCCTCTTCCTGGTCGAAATCGCTGCACATAGCTGTAGTGGTCCGGATAGCCATCTGAAGAGCCTCTCCTGTTTTAAAGGAGCGCACCTTTTATTCACTGTTGCTTCGCTGCTGCTGGCTTCATCCCTAGGTAGTGCAGATCACTCCAGACGTCGTCCTTCTTGTCTCCACGACTGAAGCTCCAGGAACCGTGAGTCTGCAGGAACTACCAGGAACAACTGACGTGGCACCAGCTATCTTCACCGAATCGGGTACTGTGTCTGACTTCGAGGAATTGAGGTGAACCCTTCTTCCTCACCAAAGGCTTGTCCTTTTCTTCCTTCCCTCTTATAACTTTTGCCTCCTCTTCTGACAATATCTAAGTACTCCTGGCAATCTTGAGTCGTGAACTGTTCTAACCGTGTGATCCTCGGAAATAGGAACCCTGTTTCACTTGACACTTATCTTATTGTTAGAAAGTGCCCTCTGATTCTCTCTGCCTTGACAAAAGTATTGCCTATGATTTTTATCCCCAGCTCTCTTGTGTTAATTAACGTGCTAAGTGTGTTTGACTACGGTTACATTTCTTTCCGCGGGTACTCTTATCTTTAGTAAGACCGAACTGTCATTACTGTCAAAAAGTGATCACATATGTAATCCCGGTAACGTCTTTGCTTCATAACAACGGTCTGTTAAATCCTAAAGGTACTTACCTTGAATTGTTCTGCACAAGGGGAATTGGTTGTGTAGTGTATTTGAAGCGTGGTTTTATTTTACTAGAAGTGAAGTGTTTTGTGAACAGATGGTTTAAAGATAAATGTGTTTGCTTGAGTCGCAGTAATTGTAGTCCTTTATGTAATCTCAACTACTGCTCATTTGCTCTTGAGATAAGTCTGGCTGCTCCACTACTGCTACCACTCTTTCTGTGTAGTACCGGCTTGTACCAAACTTGAACTTGTACTACCACTTGTAGTCTTAACTCTGTGCAGTGGTCCCTAAGGGCACTGCATAGGATTCTGCCTAACAGTGATGTGGTCTTCTATTTCAATGGAGGCCCAAATTTGGTGCTACCTGACAAGGAGGGCTTATTCAGTTGAAGATTCTTCTGAAGATTCGACTGTTTCTCCCTGCGCAATTTCATGCACCAGCTGTGGCATTGTTAGTAATGAGCTGTATTTATTACAGTAATTATCTTTACCTGACGCAGCCTCTGTAGCTCATTGGCTGCTTATGGCATTGACCACTTGGCTACCAGAGTGGTCCATGGTTCTCATATTTCACCCATTTTACGCAAATGCCGTTGGCTTCCAGTTACAAAATGTATTGAGTTTAAATCACACTATCGTTCACCATGCCTTTTATGGACAAGGTGTGGAGTATTTGCAGATATTTCAGCCCCATGTTCCTGCACATACACTCCACTCGCAGGTTGGTTGCCTTCTTGTTATTCCGCGCTACAAGTTTGCTAGAACCGCGAGCCATGCTTTTTCGGTGTCTGCTACTAATTTGTGGAATTCCTTGCTGTTATCAGTTAGGCCCACTGAAAACCATCTTGTCTTCAGGAGCGCCTAAAATCTCTTCTCTTCTATTTGTCTGGTGGGTCAGTCAGTTCCTGTTGGTTTCCAGCTCCAAGATGTCTTAAGTGAATAAGCGCTTTATAAATGTGCTAACATAACACAACATACGCCACTCTTAAGATATTAAATGGGTCATTGATCAACATTTCATAGCCTTTTGAACCTGGAACTGACATGATGGATAATAGCTTGCATACATTGCTACAGCCACAGGCACACCTGCCTCTTGAGGAGTTGTGGCTCAATCAGCGAGAGCAGCGACTAAGATCCATGCTGTGCAGCTGTAAGATTTTCACAGCAGCGTTGTGTTGTGCTCTCTACAGGTTCTTCAAGCACACTCTCGATGTGGCTGGAAAGGTAGAGTCTTCTGTAAGAAGATGGTCCTCTGGTGTTTTTCTACCTGAGGTAACCACAGCCTATCCCACCTTTCTCTTTGAGATATTCTGCCTTGTGTTTGGTTCAAGCATGAGATTCTATGAAGAATCCAATGAACTGTAGTTTTTCGACATATATATCTTCCAAAGTTTCACAAGCGACATGCCATCCTCTCCACCGAGCCGTAATTAGCTTTTGTGTTAGCATAGCACATGATTCTTCATTGAATCTGAAAATGGCTTCCAGGGAAGTCTAAACCTTTCCCCCTAATTGGTAGGCAGGGAGAAGGACCAAAATTTGGTGGTTGAGCTATACATTTAAACTTTCAATGTTACTTTTTTTTAAAATATCTCAGTCGTATTTATTTGTACTGCAGATTCACACCCTGTATGGAAATACTTAAATGTCGCAAATGTATGAAATATGCCCAGTCTGAAGAAATACTGAGCTCGCAGTTGTGCTCCTAAGCCATGGAATGTGTATTCAGGATTGTTTTCTCATGTTGAATCTGAGAGTTGCGAAGATTCTTGAGGTAAAAGAATGAGGGCAACACGACTAACTACATTCCATCCAGGACTTTCTGTAGGGCCCAATCTTCCCAGTGACACCATAATATTTAGTCTAGCAAGGCCAGTATCATTCTGGGAGTAGTGTCATACTGGCCATTGTTCCACATGGGTCTTGTGGAGACACCCAGGGTAGGCAGTTAATATACATCCCTGTCATTGCTTAGCAATACTCACCAAGCCGACACCAATATGACTTCATTATTAATATTAAATTGCAGTGGCAGTATGAACCTACTAGCTACCATGTCATAACTGACATTTACAGTTTAACGTGCCACAGGACTAGGGTGCACAGTTATGTTTTGAATCGGAAGTGCAGAAGATTAAAAGGTCACCTCTGCATGCTGGAACTTTGTATTGCTGCAGCTGTCAGGATTTCACGTGACACCTTTGAGCCTACTCTGCTGCCACTGCAGAGCAATTGCTGTACATGTCGAGACTATCACAACAAAGTTGCATGAATGAAATATGCGTTTGCCATTGAGCTTCTGTTTAGCAGACCCCCCTTTCAGAAACATAACCACCTGCATCATTTTATTTCCTAATCATAAAAGCTTGGCCTTTCAGGCCCTCACAAGATGGCATTGTGTCAGTTAGGGTTTTTGCTCTGTGCCCTTGATTAACAAAGCAGAGGACCCAGAACGTCTGCTCTTCTGAGCTGTGGCCACATATTGGAAAGAGGTAGAGAACCAGACCACTGCCAAATCAGTGTTGGACAGCTCCAGTCCCAGACTCCAGGACCCCTTACCACTGCCTCCTGGTATATTTAGTCCATGAGTTGTACTTATCCAGAAAGATAAGTCACCACGTATGCAGGGTCAGGTGCATGGTAAAACCTAGTGAGTACAGTGGCTTCACCGCTTCGGAGGCACATAAAACCCTGCGCTTCAAGTAAGAGCTGCCACCCACAACAAAATGATGCCGGAGGACACTCGAAAGAGGCAACAGTTACGGAACCTTCATGTGAATCTTGGCCCCCTCTGGGAAAGCCTACCACATTTTCTAGTTCTGGCTACATGGTCTGGATTGGTGGTGAGTCCAGGGTTAGCTCCCAAGAGACCTTGATATGTAGGTGCGTCACCCATCCTAGCTGCTGACAGTCTAATCATTGAAAGTGTGCGCCATAACCAGATAATATGGGGGGGGGGTGGCCGCTCCCTCTCCCAGCTGCTGGCTTAGTGTGATCGACATTAGTCATACTGTGATGCCCGAAGGAGCACACACATGCTGGTCATAATACAGCCCTTTCTCCATGGATCTGATGTGTCTATGCTGTAAAGCACCTTGTTCATATTTTAGACAATGGGCCTTTCACTATGAAATGCTTTTTTCTTTTTTTGCTGTTTTATTAAGCAAGCATTAGCTTTACACTTGAAAACCTTAAGCTTATTACAAAAAGACAGTTTAAAAAAATTAAATAAAGGAAGAGAATTTAAAAATAAGACAACACTTGATTAAGAAGCAAGGAAACGCAATAGAAAAAGTAAAAAGAAGACGAAGATAAAATAGAGTATAACACTTCAGAAACTCTGCAAGAATGGAACATGTTGCACAATAAGGTTCGTACAGGAGCATGTATATAAAGTTTCTTTTAGGAAGCATCAGACGGCAACAGTCATCGAGATGCTTTCCCCATACAGGATAGATGCCCACCATCCCTCCGCCGGCCTAGTTGTAAACTTTTCAATCAATTTGCCCATCCATTTTTTTCGCTGGGTTTTTATACCTGGGCAAACGATGATTAAGTGCTGAAGGATTTCCATTTGGGCATTAAACTAGTGACCGGCGTAATCTCTTTGATCTTTTTGTTTCCTTGCTTCCAGTACTTCCTTAGTAGGCATTAAGTTCATCCTCTGTCCCAAAAACTCCCTTCTCTGTGTATTGCATGGACATTTTTTCAGGTTCTCTTGGGGATTTCCTCTTTCCCTACAGTTTGGGTCTTTCTGGCCATACAGCTTTGAACATCGGACATTCTCTCTGGTGTAGCTCTAGACCAGGTCAATATTTTTTTCTTTTTCTTTTTTTTTTTTTTAAACACTGCCTGGATTTGTCATTCAGGTTTGTTCCGAGCACTTCAGTTCATCCAAAAGTGCCAAACAGGAAGTTTCCAGGCGTTTAGCATGTGGTCAGACTTTTGAAGCAGGGCCTGGTTCAAGACCCTAAAGCCACCCTCTCAACTATTCAAAAGACATTTGCAAAAAAATGACAGGGTTTTCCATTGCATTTTAGACAAGTGAATTTAGACCCATTTCTTCTCTGATTAGGTCAATAGGAATGCAGGCAGGGAGGATCAGCACATGTCTCCAGTAGATTCCCTCCAGTTTTGGCCACAGCTCCTCAGATAATGATGGCATAGCTTTAGCTCCATAAATTATAATAGGCCCGACGTTCATGGTGCAAAAGTCAATGACCGGTTGTAGAGTGAATTTGCAAAATCTTCTCATTATTTTAGCATGACACGTAAGATTTCTCATTTTTAGTTTTAGTCTCTGTTCCTGGGGAGCCTCCACCGCACTGTTTCTGATACATATTCCCAGATACATGAGGTTCGATACAATTTTTTTCGCCCTTAAGGAACCATGCTTGTTTGCCAGACGGTTTATGCGCAGTTTTCCCCGTAAATGTCAAGATTTTCGTTTTTTCAACATTAGTTTTTAGGCTGTTGTCATCCAAATAGCTCTCTAGTGCGTCCAGCTGCCTCTGTAAACCAACCATAATTTGGTCAAACAGAATCAGGTCACCTCAATAAAGCAGACTCCTCACGGCAGTCCCGGCTAGTCTTCGGGGAAACATTCTTGTTTTTTCAAAAGCCGTTGGTACGTCCGAGATTAATTGGTTGAAAAGCATAGGGGCTAATCTACAGCCTTTTTTAAGGCCATTTGTGGTTGTTATTGGTTCAGTAAGGGTACCCTTTTTATCCAGTTTAATTTGTAAGGTGCTATTAGTGTGGAGAACGATCAATGCTTCTCTCAGATCCTCGGGGCAATTCCATTTTTCCACGTTTAACCAAAGCTTGTGCCTCTCGATCACATCAAAAGCTTTTGTGAGGGCGACTGATGCCATGTATACTTTTGGGTTTCGCTTTCACGTTTTCGATTGATCAGAAAGAGATGTAGGGCCGTGCCTATCCCAGGTTCAAAGCCGGCTTGCCATTCATCAAATTGGCCAGTATTCTTTCTCGAAGAGTTCAATGCCTTAAGAATCAAGGCTCCAAATATCTTTCCCATAACATCAAGAAGGGTGATTAGGTCTGTAATTAGATGGTTCTGACCTATCACCCTTCTTGAATATGAGCACAAAGATGGATAGGAATCATTTTCGTTTTCTTTATTGTATAAAACAGGCTTTCCATGACCTCAGACCATCCTTTCGGATCCTCTCTTAAGTACATGGCTAGGCAGGCCATCAGGCCCTGGGGCTCTCGAATTACTAGATGACGAGATCAGTTCCTTTTATTTCAGCCTTTTCCGCCGAGAATGACCATGGAGTATTGTATAGGCAGGGAGGCAAACCAGTAAGGGTATACAAGTTAAACAAGATCTCAGTGTTTCTTCAATGCGGCTGAGGATACTCCATTTAACATTAGCGAATTTTGTGGAGTGTTTAGATTATTCAAGATCTTCCATAATCCAGACGTATTTTTTGTAGCCATTAGTTTTTTTTTTTTCAGCGTCTCTTTGGATTAGAAGCCATTTATGGTTCTTTAGCCAGTTTTTGTATTTTTGTTTCAATTTCTTGATTTTTGCATCCCAAAGCTCTATCCGACCCCAGTCAAAGTCGCATTTAGGGCCTTTTTCTTTCTCCTGATGTCAATGTCAAGTTCGTGACTTCTTGAAATTACACCCAGAAGGAGCCATGGGTGCCTCCCTGTACCTCTCCAAGGCTCCAGGCTCTTTGCCATTGCGCACAATTTCTGTGTCTATTGCCATTCTATTGCACACAGGTTGAACGCGAAGAGTAGGCCCTATTGGCGCCTCAATCATAAAGGGCCAGTTGCCAATGGTCGTGGTTATGATCTCATGCTCGCTGTTCTCCGGGGATCTAACCACAAATTCTGTTAGATTTCCCAACAGATTTTCTGAGGCAAACATGTAATCCAAGATGTGTTTAACAGGGCCTCTTTTCCAAGCTGGATTTGCTGTAATGTCCCCTAAGGTGTGGCCATTTGCCATATGTATGTTTCTTTCATACATCTCTTCACTCCAGACAAAAGAACCTCTAGCTATTTGTAAGGAAGGATGCATAGGATAATTTGAAATTTTGATTTTCGTCAAAGCAATGAATGTAAAGAAGGTCACAGATCAACGTTTCGAAATACGGAGTGGTTTCTATAGCACTGTCCATGGTCTCTAATACATCTCTGAAGTCCTCATCCCTTATTCCAACCGGGTTCGAATATACGTTGATTATCAGAATTTTCTCCAGCTGGTTGCGATTTATTATTATTTTTTTTTTTAAAACCTGTAGAGATGAGAAGAGCTAAAATCCAAGGTGAGGGGTGAAACTCTTTAATCATTTTGCATCTGATAGTATTTTTAAGGGCAATTAAGAGGCCCGCCATAGGTCGACCCTTATTTTCATTTACTGCAGGATTAATGAATATCTTGTATCCGTCAAGTAGCTATACTTCAGACATCCAATTCCCTTGGAGACTTATTATTTAATGGTCGTTGAATTTCAAGTCTCCTACCTGGAACAAATGAACAAAGCTCGGAGTGTTCCATGAGGCAATAGAGATGTTTTTTTGGACTGGTCACTTGTACTACAGCTTCAGGTGTTGGAAGCTATGAGTTCCTGGTACCTCTAGCTAGAGTCCCAGCCAACCATGACCAGTCTTCATTTTGTTTGGATCTGTAATCTTCATGGCGAAGCCTCCCCTTTGTCACGCTACTTAGTCCTATTTTCCACGGTCCTCTTTAGATTTCTTTTGTGATGTGGAGGAGCAGTGTCATCCGACTTTTGGCCATATACAAGAGAACCATTTGTTGTCCAATATCAGCTTTTTCCCTTTTACCTCCTGGGATTCTCTCGTATCGTATTCAAACAACTCAAACCCCATGGGCAATAGTTTTCCTTGCGATTTACATGATTCGTTTTTTTTTTTTGTCATTAGAAGCAACATAGATGATTTTATCTGTTCTCTCTTCCTCCGGGAATTCAATCAGGAGGAGGTCTTTTGAGTCTATGCTTCTCAGGCTTGGAAAGCAATGAAACAATCGAAGTATGTTGGTGTGATTTACTGTACTCCGAGAACCTCCAGAAAGTCTTAAGTATGATGCTGAACCCGCTCAAGAGGGTCTAAAGTACCGCTTTAGCTCACCAGGCTTTGACTCCAAAAGAAATACCAATTTGTGAACCAGCCCATGGTGGCCTCACCCCAGAGGACAGGTGAATTGGGCATTTTCGTTCCCAAGGAGCACACTTTTGGTGAATATTGGAAAGCTTGGCGGTTCACCCTAAGCTATGAGGCTGATAAATATGTGATGGAAGCGTTGCCTCCCTGCCCTGCCGCTGATCCAGGGCCACGCACCACTGAGGGAAGAGGCTGGTGCCACGGGTGTTACTACTCCTGTTCAGAGGACCCAGGCAGATATGGACATCTAGTGAGGCATGCCGAGTTAAAACATGATTGCTACACCCCAGCGGACCAGCCCTAGAATTGGTTATCATAGCTTTTTCTTCCCAATAGAGGATGTCACATTTTTGGGAAACTTCATTGTACTTCATTTTTGGTTGCATTGCTAACCCATCCTATTGTGAGCCGCGCTATGAATCCCCGAGGCGAATAGTGCACGATTCCTAAAACCTCAAAAAAAAAACGTGGCCGCCAAAGAAAGTGTACTGCGAAAAACCTCTGCCCTTCGTGTGCAATATAGCGCTTGGCATGAGAAATGTCTGCAGATCAGTTTACACTGATCCGTGACTCTTGGCATGGGGGTGGGTGTTGGCAGTGGCGGTGAAGCTGAAATGCGTCCTTTCACCCTCCCCGCGCACCCCCAGGCCCCGTCCTCTTTCAGTAGTAGCTGCAGGGCCGCGCCTGTCTTCGATGCAGACCTGCGCCATGTCACTTAAGACGCCCTGCTATGTCTGCTGGAGACCGGGGTTGAAAAGGGCATGTACACAGGTTATCCTGCAGCCTGGGTTGATGTTCACTTTATGTCCCGGGCAGACAGTTTTCCAGTACATTGAGCAGCGAGAGGTTCATGAGCCGTGCAGCTGCCGACCGACGAAGGCACCGCGGCGCAGTAAAAAACAAAGCCCTCGCATTCCCCTTATTTCATATCCTTTTGCCAAAATCCAGGTTCAGCCTTGGGGAGAGGAGAGGCAGCAGGGCGGGAAGATTACCTCCGAGTTGTTGGGCCAACAGAGAGCGCAAGGCATTTAACGCTGAGAATAAGAAGTTTACGTGTTTCATGGAGGTGGTGGGAAGCGCAGGACGCGTCAATGACTGCCCTGCAAGAGCCACCACTAGTACACGTCCCTCTGTTATTGACTACAGCTTTTAACCAAGGACCTGTGCTAGGCTTTCAGGGTTTCTTTCTTTTAGCGCGTATGTGCTATTGAGGAGGAAGTGGGGCGAGGGTGACCCGCCCTGAGGAGTCTGGGTCGGTAGCAATCTTCTGCAACTCATGAATTTCCTCCAAAGGTAGCATTCAAGTCGCCCATATAGCGTCCAGGTTCAGCTTGTGAACAGTGACCATTTCATGGAAACCTTCAACCTGCCTATGGCTCTACAGGTCAACCAAAACCAGGGCTGCACAACTAGTTTTGCTAGAGGGCCAACCTTACAAGCTGCTGACAGTGGGCTGGACTGTGCATGTGGATTTGCCGGGAGGGCCATAGGGTGAATTTGCGATTCCTGCCCAGACATTTTTAGTAAGCATGTGGGAACAAACGGGCGTTATCAGGTATTTGTCTTCATTGCTGTTTTGAGCTTTCAATTCTGCAACACATTTATTAACCAATGTTATCTAGTGGTTAGTACCATACATCGCAGCACTGGTGTTAGTACACATTACCAAACCAGAAGAAAAGCTTATTTGACCCTGGGCTTGAACATGTTCACAGTGTGAGCACAAACCGTCTCCAAACCCTCAGCAGCCAGAAACGAACATAGAGCTAGATGTCATGCAGGTGAACAAGAGCTGTGCAGATCTGGCTGACCAGTGATTTCCCCACAGTAATGCATGCATGACGAAGCTCTGCCTCTGGTTCTTAGGCGCAAATGCAGCCTCCACCACGTTGCAATTTACAACCTTGCATTATGGGTAGATTGAGAGGCCAGCATTTTCTCTCTGAAGCAGCATACAAAGATGGGGTGCACAGGCCATGGTAAAACAATCTAATTGATATAGTTTGTTTTCTATAGTGCTCATTACAAAGCTTTACAATGTAGCTTTTGGCAACATTGTGTACTAAACCCATAAAAGAAATTGATTTGAGCGTGATTCAACATTGTACAAATACAGACACTCCCTGGCCCCACAGCAGCATGCACCCAAAGTAGCAAGCGAACTGTCCCACATGTGAACAAACGTTGTGTAGACCACAGGCCTGAGGGAGGAGTGGGTGGTGAGGAATCTCTGTATGTGGACCTTCCAACTCTTTCAAATGAAATGGACCCCTTCACCTTGGGGCCTTCTGTGACTTGGCCAAAGAAAGCTTATTAGATTTTTTTAAATGGTCATTTAGAGTTTTACCACCGCCACTGGCTGCTTTTCTTTGCTCTGTAGGGCAGAGGCCAATAATCCTGTTTGGTGATATCTGCAGCTATTAACCTCCTCCTCCATTGCTTCTGTAGGTCAGAATTTGCCACAGAATGAAGCCCCAAGGTTGGGCTAATTGTATGGAGACGTTCTCGAAGGAGGCTTCAGTGTTCACAAACAAAATTCTGTATCACTTAAAACATGCCTTTGGTGGATCAAGGCAGACCTCCACTTCTCCAGAAGGTATTCAATAATCAGACACCTTTCACCCAGATTTCTGCTCCTTGGTACGAGACAACGAGTATGGTTGGAGATGAATGACGTACAGGTGTGGGCTCTGGTTATTCAACATTAATAAGGCAAAAATGCAGGGAGGAGCAAGCCCACTATACTTCTGAACACTTTCTCTGAGACTCACACAGCCTTCAAACCTACATCCAAGAGATGGAACTGTCCAGGCCACGCCTTCTTCACTTGGTGCCAATGGTAGGTTGGAAATTAAGACCAAGGGTTGAGCGGACACTGCTACCACCCCTTCTTCGCCCCAGAACAGCCTAGCTGCTCTTCAGAGATGAACAACTCCTCGCTCAGGTGTGATAAAAGCTCTAAGTAGTTTTGATTCCCTCTGTGCTAGGCAAGGAAAACACAAATAGACCTGAGATCAAAGGGACCCAATTAAGCTTGTAATGTTAATTTCCGACTTTGCCCTATGTAAAAATAAAAACCCAGAATAGAATAGCTGAATGAGAAGATCCAGACAGAGCAACTGCACTAGTGTTAACAACAAGAAAGATCAGAACCACTACTTGCTCTGAACTGGAGGGGGCAACATGCAAGAAAGAAACATGCACATGCCTGTTGTGCTGGAAAGGTTCATGTGCAGGCACACAGACTGTGAACTGCTCTACACTTGCTGAGCACATACTATGAAAATAAAAACGCAACCTCTTGACTGTAGCCACCACTCATGATTTATAGCAAAACCAGCAGGTATGCAGGGCTGTTGCCTGCCTTGGGAGCTGGCACAAAGGCTCCAGGAACCGTCTGCAGCATGGGGCGAGAAGTCTGACGGGCAAAGCCAGTTCCGGCAAGTCCAGTCCTGACAGCAGGTATAGGGGGAGACACTGAAGGCCGTCCATGGGGGTCCAAGCGATACGGTTTACTCGGTCCCAGTGATGGTTCGCTCATTGCTACTCTATTGGATGGGCACACTCACTATGTGCCTTTATTAGACATGCAGCCGTGTAATGCATGTGCTGATCTAATAAAGGGCCACCAATGTTTTGGGGGCAGAAAATACTTTTGCAATGAAGTGTGGCCCGCTTTTTCAGTTACTTGAAGTGGGCTGCACTTCATTATGAAAGTTAATCCCAGAGGTGGCAGCAAAGCACAACATGGTGGGCCGCATATGGCCCACAGGATGTAAGGTGTGCACCCTAGACCATGCGCAAGTAAGAACTTTAGATCTGCTCCCTTCGATTAGAAGAAAGAAAAATAATCTCTTAAAGCCAACAACTCGTTCAATGCTGAGCTTGCCTTTCTTAAAAAAAAAAGGAACTCGTGAATGCAAATGGATAAAAATACTGGACCCCCTGAACAAATTGGCTTGCCAAGGATACCATGTGACATTTTAATGTACTACAAGAAAACTTTGCCATGACCGAATTGCTCAATTCCCTAATACCTCTGCCAAGGTTTTTTGCATCCACCAAGAGCAGAGTAACCCTGCTGCTCCTAAATCCATGATCACCGGATCCCGAGTCTTGATTAACAATATACCCTCTTTGTCAGCAAAGTTATGACTATTCAAGCCATAATTACAAGTCAAATCAGATCCATGGCTTTTCCAACCCAAACTATCACCTTCTGGTGTTTTCTCGCACTTCAATCACGCCAGAAGAAGTTGTTGACAGTCTCCAACATGAAGGGTTCCTCAGAACAAGCCCACCCTCGCCCGGCATCTGTTATCAAATGCACTGCTCCATTTGCTTGTAGCCCTTGTTAACTGCTCTTTCTCCCATTGCACTTTTCCTCATTTGCTACAAAAATACTTTGATCTCCCTGCCACTGAAGAAGCCAACTGAGACTCCTGGAAACTTGACCACCTAATGGCCTATTGATAACACCCTTCTTAGTGTTCAAAATCCTGGAGAAAAGGGCCACAAAACAGCTTATGGACTCTTGTGAAACACAATTTTCACTATGACTATAAATCTGGGTTGTGCCATACCGGAGGGAACCGATCCCGAGAGTGATCAACAACCCCCCCTGTCATTCTTTTCTCACTCAGCCTGTATCCTCCTTTTGTTGCTGTCAACCTGCTTTCCAGAGGGTGCAATGGTCCCTCAGTGCAAAAGCCAGTCACCCACTCAAACGTGGGGTTTACTTTGATGCCCTTTACACTTTTTGTTGCACAGATTCTAGACCCAACTAAAGAAATTGCACTTCTCCAGCATTGGATCTTTCATGGATTCGCATGCTTAGAATATTCCCAGTCGACAGACTGGGAACCCTCGGTAGCTTATAAAGCCGTTTCCTATAGGAAAATGTTCGACACTTTCGTGCCCTATCTGTTGTTTTGGGCCGCCCACACATGCACGCCCCACTAGGACGTAGCGGTATAAATGTCCCGCACCCGCGGCTCCCTTCAGATTTCAACCGTCTCCAAAGTAGTGGGAGCACCTTGTGTAGTCTACTATTTGGTTAGGTTGTGCTGTTGCAGTTTTTCTCCTGATGTCGGGAAAAGCGCTTTTCCGCCCGTGCACTACGTGCGGATTGAAGGTGTACGAGGGGGACGGACATATGGACTGCATATACTGTCTACACCCTCATCATTCGGCAGACAAGTGCGACATATGTAAAGGCTTCTCCCAGAAGACTCTTAAAGATCGGAGTCGCAGACTTGTGGCATGGTTGAACAACGGAGCGGGAGCATACCCGCCTTCGGAGGTTGGCTCCACGTGCAGCGCGGCCTCCATGTCAAAATCTTCAGGGGCCCAGCGCCGCTCAACATCGTCGGAACCCCCGGTGAAGAAATCGAGACCGGCGGAGAGGGAATCATCGGAAGGCCATTCCAAGGACTTCTTTGAAGAAGGCCTCTTCATCCTCCTCTTCAGCGAGGAAAGACAAAAAAGAAAAATCTAAATCCTCCTCGGGCGATCATCATAGATCGGCCTCGAGTCGAGATGCAGAGAAAGGCAGGTCGAGTTCGGAAAAGGCGGGAATGCCGCATAAGCCTGCACGACCACCACCGTCGACGACGGTAGGGCAGTCGTCGACTACTTCTCTGCCGCTGACGCAGTTGACCTCAACCGTTCCTGTACCGCTGACGACGACGACGTCAATGACTGAGTTGACAATCGCTTCGTCGACGGAGATCCCGCAAGAGGCCTGTCGTCCAGAGGTATACAACCCAATTTTGCCAGAGCCACTTCTACAGCAAGAGGCCTTGTTGGTGTCCTCGGGAGATGAGGATGTGAGAATAGCTGGCCCTGCAGACCTGGGGTTACAAGTTACCAAGCCTCTCTCAGGGAGCATTCCGGGTTCTACCGCTCTTCTCAATCCGCAGTCACTTTTGTCATTGGAAGTCTTGTCCACGCTGCAAACATTGCTCAAGACACTGGATGACAGACTACCTCGAGCAACTCCAGCCAGGTTGGACATCGACGACCCGGGGCCGTCTAGTCTACCTCCGCCTTCAACCCCCGCGGCAGTGCCGCCGGATGCAAACCTCTCGGCCTCATGCCACGAGGAAGGGGAACTGATGGATTCAAACTCTGACAGCAGAGCCTCGTCAGTTGTCTCCCTTTTCCCCCTCCAGGGATCCAACCTGGGAGTCCGAAGCAGAATTGGAAAACCAGAGGAGCCCGGCTCGGCCGTCTCCCACAGACGATATTGGGTCATTTCACACCATGATGGCCAGGGCTTGTACGGAATTCGGGCTGGCCCAAGAAGAAGAAGAAAAGGACGGTTTTCTTTTCGACCACATGGGGAAAAGGTCAGTGTTTTCAGTGCCCATCCTGGATCATGTGTGGAAGGAAGGACTTCAGACCATGCGCCACCCTTTCTCGGAACCAGCGATAAAGGGTCGTCTAGAGAAAAAATCTAAGGCCCCGGACTCTACACCCAAGTGCCTTTCCTCCCAACCAACTCCTGACTCAGTGGCATCGGCGGCGGCAGCGAGGAAGGCGAGGGCCCAGCACAAGTGCACGACCCCCCGGAAAGTGATGCCAGACGTTAGGATGCTTTCGGCAAAAAAGTGCTGTCGGTAGGTGCTACCACAGTGAAAGCGGCCAATTCTCTAGCCATAGTTGCCAGATACGACAGGGAGATGTGGCACCAGCTGGCTCCTATACTGGAACACCTTCCGGATGAACATCGCAAAGCGGCTATGTTGCTGGTCAGGGAAGGTGAAGAGGCTTCCAATTATGCCATAAACATCGCAGTGGACCTCGCGGAGTCGGGGTTTAAGCAGGTGAATAACGGTGTGGTTCTCCGACGGCAGGCATGGCTAAAATGCACCAACATCCGACCGGAGGTGCAGTACAAGGTACTGGATATGCCTTTTGAAGGAGACCTCCTCTTCGGCGAGAAGGTGGACGAAGCCCTGAAGGGCATGAAAGAGGACCCGGACACGGCGCGTTCCTTGGGGGCCCTCCAGAGTGGTCTGAGTTTCCGTCCCTTCAGGGGAGCATCGGGAAATTCCAGATTCTCGGAATCGAGGGACAGATCCTTCTGTAGGCCAGCATACCCCTCTCAGGGATACAGACGAGCTTCGCAAGCGGCTAAACGTTGCCAGGACTACCAGGCCCCAAAGAAGAGAGCAGGTTACTCATCGTCGACGAGGGATAAGCAGACCAAGGACCAGCAATGACGGGCATCGGAACGTTCTGGGGGCAGAGTATCGTGTTGCATCAACGAATGGGAGCTTATTACAACGGATCAATGGGTGTTGGACACTGTAAAATACGGACATTCCCTGCAATTCAAAAGCAACCCTCCGCACATTCCACCGGCGTTTGTAGCTCAATCCCATCTGAGCGTGTTGCAGCAGGAAGTAGCACTTATGCTACAAAAAGGTGCTATAAAATTGGTCCCGTCGTCACAGAGGGGTCAAGGGGTTTATTCCTGATACTTTGTGTTGAAAAAGCCAAACGGAAAGTGGCGTCCCATCCTAGACCTGAGCGAGCTCAACAAATCGTTGAAAAGTATAAAGTTCAAGATGCTTACGCTCCAAGAAGTGATGCGACACAAGAAGTTCCTAAGGTTTGTGGTAGGGCGGACTCACTACCAGTTCACAGTACTTCCCTTTGGACTGAAATCTTCTCCCAGAACGTTCACGAAATGCTTGGCCCCGGTGGCAGCCTGGCTGAGAAGGCAAGGCCATCATGTATACCCGTATCTCGATGAGTGGTTGGTGAGGGGTTCCTCCCCTATGTCGACGCACAGGAGTCTGCAGGCCACCATGAGCCTTTTACAACGGCTGGGGTTTGCGATAAACTTCGAGAAATCCTCGTTAACACCGTCAAGAAGCTTGGTGTTCCTGGGCGCACAGTTCGAGACCCAGTCAGGGTTAGTGAGACCATCCCTCGACAGGATCACCAAACTCAATCGATTGTAGGTCAATTGAAAATCAATACCAGACTGTCAGTGAAAAAATATACATCGATCCTGGGCGCCATGGCGTCCTGCATTCCTCTGGTGGGCAACTGCCACCTGTTCATGAGGCCAGTGCAACAGTTTCTGGCGGACCGATGGACGCAGGCTCAAGGCCTCTGGTCAGACAAGCTGACCGTTGACGACGACGAGCTCCTCTTAGCTCTTCGGTGGTGGAAAAGCGTCCAGAATCTATCCAAAGGAGTACCCCTACAGGAGCCGGAGTTTCGGGTTAACCATAGTGACGGACGCGTCCCTAACTGGCTGGGGGGCACACATGGGCACTCTGCAAACACAAGGCCGTTGGTCTCAGAAGGAATCTCTCCTGCACATCAACGCTCTGGAAATGAGAGCAGTGCGCTGGGGCCTGAGGGCGTTCCTGCCACACATCAGAGGGTCCACGGTGAGAGTTGTGACGGACAACACCACACCGATGTTTTACTTGAGGAAGCAAGGCGGCACACGATCCAGAACCCTTTCCATCGAAGCTCAGAAGGTGTGGCACTGGGCTCTGAAACACGATATATCCATCGTAGCTCATCACCTTCCAGGGGTAAGGAACGAGCAGGCGGACTCGCTCAGCAGAAATATGGACCAGATTCACGAGTGGGAAATAGACACCGGTCAATTTTCGAAGGTCTTCGAGAAATGGGGGTGGCCTCCGCTGGATCTCTTCGTCACGAAGAGGAACAAGAAGTGCGAGATGTATGCCAGCAGGTGGCCACAGGAAGATTCGATGGGAGATGCGTTCTCCTTCCCGTGGACGGACAAGTTCCTATACGCCTTCCCTCCGTTCCCTCTGATACGGAGAACTCTGCAGTGGATACACAGGTACAGGTGCCGAGTCATCCTGGTGGCACCCTGTTGGCCGAGGCAGCCGTGGTTTTCCGACCTGCTTCACCTGTCAGCGGATCATCAGATAACGTTCCCGAAGGTTCCCAACCTCCTGTCCCGGGACGAAGGAACAGTGTGGCATCACAATCCAGGCAGTCTCAGTCTCACAGCTTGGCTCCTGACTTTTCAGAATTCGGTGCCTTGAACATTCCCTCGGACTGTCGGAAGATCTTACAAGCTGCGCGGGCCCCTTCCACCAACAAGTCCTACAGGTGTAAGTGGAGAAGATTCTGTGCGTGGTGTCAAGGACAGACGGGAGTGCAACCTCTGAAGGTTACTCCGGAACAGCTTCTTCCGTATCTACTACACCTAGCAAAAAGTGGATTGTCCTTTTCATCACGAAAGGTTCACCTGGCGGCCATCTCTAGGTTCACAAGAAGAAGGAAGTCATCTCCCTTGTTTAGCGACAGGTTAGTGAAACACTTCTTGAGAAGTTTGTTCCGGACATTCCCTCCGGTTAAACGTTTTCCACCGACAAGGAGCCTGAATATTGTGCTAGCAGGGTTCATGAAACCGCCCTTTGAGCCAATGGCCACATCGCTTTTGTCATGGAAAGTGGCTTTTCTAATAGCTAGCTAGACGGATCTCGGAGCTGCAAGCGTTGGTCATAGACCCTCCGTACCTCAGATTTTTCAAGGACAAAATGATTGTCAAGTCCTGGTTTCTACCCTGAAAGTTCCTACAACTTATCATAAGCACTCATCCATTGTCCTGCCCACCTTCTTCGACCCCTTCATCGGCTGCGGAAAAGGTCCTACATACCTTGGACGTCAAGAGAGCTATAAAAAGTTACCTTCATCGAACTCAACAACTTTGATCTACACAGCAACTCTTCGTTGCATATGGCCCTTTGGCAAAAGGGAAGGCAATTTCAAAACCGGGACTAGTCCGATGGGTCTCGTCGACGATTGCCTTCTGTCATTCAAAAGCGGAAAAACCGCTTCAAGGGCATCCGAGAGCTCACTCAACCAGGGCGACTTCGTTGTCGACGGCGTTGTGGGTGGGGGTACCACTGACAGACATTTGCCAGGCGGCAGCATGGTCAGTGCCTCACACATTCACCCGCCACTACTGCCTCGAACTACAGCATGCGGACGAAATACAAATGGGAAGAGCAGTCTTGCGACATCTGTTTCAGTAAGGTAAGCCCCTTTTTCAAGAAGGGTCTATGCTGATTTGGACATATATATGTATCGATATAAATGTGTGTTTATGTATACTATCATAGCTTTATATGGATATTGCTCTGTGCAATTACTGTGGCACGCTTTAAAATCGAATCTTATATGAACGTGATTCGCTATATGCAGGATTGGGTGGTTGCTGGATTGCATTCACACCTCCTCCTTTTTTCAGGATCACTGCTGTGCATTCTATTCTAAGCATGTGAATCCATGAAAGATCCAATGCTGGAGAAGGGAATAGTTTCTTACCTGTAACTCTTATTTCTCCAGCATTGGTATCTTTCATGGATTCACATGCGCCCGCCGGCCTCCCCTAAATGCAATCATCTTGTAGTTCTTGGTTTCACCCCATTCTACTTTGGAGGGGTCGAAATCTGAAGGGAGCCGCGGGGGCGGGGCATTTATACCGCTACGTCCTAGTGGGGCGTGCGTGCGCGGCCCAAAACGACGTAGATAGGACACAAAAGTGTCGAATGTTTTCCTATAGGAAACGGCTTTATAAGCTACCGAGGGTTCCCAGTCTGTCGACGGGGAATATTCTAAGCATGTGAATCCATGAAAGATACCAATGCTGGAGAAATGGAGTTACAGGTAAGAAACTATTCCCTTCCACTTACATTTGCTGAAGTGTATACTCCCCAACTTGTCATTTTGACTTTGTGGGCAGTATTGAGAACCATGGTCCTGTTGAGGTTTGACTACAGAACTAGTATATCTTGGCCTTCCCAAAGACCTAGATCACCATATCCATTTCATTCAAAACCAGGAACCTAGACTGTTCCTGGGTTTAAGACCAAGATACCATGTTACTCCAACTTTAAAATCCCTTCATTGACTGGCTGTTGGAATCCACGTAATCTTCAAGTGTTTATACTTTATTTATTGATTTAGTGGAACTCTGGCCACACTTATCTGAGAAATAAAATCATAAAATGCTGCTATTCCAGGCTGCTAAAATCCTTGAACCTCACCACTGGCCTTTTCAGACTGGCAAAGTTTGGCGATGGTGATGAACCTTTCAGGCACTGATGCCTGCCACTTTGAGGAACGGAGAACACCACAAGCTCTTTAAAAAAAAAGGTGTGTATTTATTGAGCACTGAATTAGCTTTGGGAATTAACAATGCTTTACAAGTCATATGACGGTAAAGGAGTACACCTTGAGGGGGAGTTAATGTGGGTGGGGTGGAGGGGTAAATTTGGCAGAAAATGATCTACAAGCAACCAGGAGATGAAACTGGATGAGGGAGCAGCATACCCAGTCTCAGGTTACGTAGAAAGTGGAGGATGTGTACTGAGGTGTTTGGGCTTCAGCTTTTTCTTCCAGTCAAACCAAGAAGATCCCCAACCCCTTAATGTCTCAGCCTGCTCTTCTTGAATGCAGTGTTCAACTTTGATTGAATATTTGAACCAGGCACTTATGTGCTGATGTACTTGTATCTGTAATTGTTTGACCTGTTACCCACTCTTCTCTTTTGCTCCATCCTTTAGCATGTAATTGATATGGAATTTGATGCCAAAATATGTCTGCATTTGCTTGTGGTTTCGTGCAGAAGGGATGTGAAAATGCGGTTTAGGCAAGACAGCCCCTTTTGGCATGGGACCACGCCTGATTTGCATTTGGTCGTTCCCCTTTCTGTAATGGCTTGCCAGGTGAAAAATGATGGTCTGGAGGGTTGCCCTGTGCAATTTCAGCCAATAAGATGAATTCTAAACCTTCCAGCTATCCCCTTTAGTATTACTAATATGGAATGCACCATGGCTGTTAATTATCAGACTACCTCTGTCACCCCCTCCTGTGGGTTTCAAAGGAAGCCCCCAGACAAAAATGAAAGCGCATTTGGCTACGTCCGGCCTAAAAGGAAAAACATTGAAAAAACAGATATAACTGACAGACTGGACGGGCAACATTTCATTTCCAACTGCCACATCATGTTTCCGGAAAAATAAAATTTAAATGGGCCTAAAAATGCAAGAATACTGTCTTGGAAATGTGAAAGCATAATTGTGACTGGCAGACTGAAAGGCCAGCAATTAATTTTCAAACTGCTAAACGGGAAAAGAGCAGCGTAGAAAAATAGACATTTGCATCTAGGATTGAAGGGAACTGTTTACCAGTGAAACTCCGGTGCCTGTGTCAGTTTAATATGAAGTATAATTTAAAAATGAACATTGATGGCATGGCGCAGGAGAAATCTGCATATGATTGGAGGTCAAGTATAAAAAAGGTCTCCTGTATAAAAGAAATGGCAACATGTAAGGCTTCAGTTTCTTTTCAGGAGAAATGGCTTCAGTTTCTGTTCAGAACACTCAGAACAGTGACCTTAGCCCTATATTTTATTTATCATTTGTCTAACATCTTGTGAAGCCACAGCAGTGACCAATAAGGAATTTGATAGGTTTGGGCCTGCTCTCGTAGAGTAGCAGCATATGACCCATTAGCCTTGAGAGCAAGAATGCTAATGGATTAATTGAAGGCACAACCACCAAAGACGGCAGATGTCTAGACCTTATGTGGAGTTGAGAAACTAAATTTAATGTGCAATTGAAGTCAAAATATGCATATATGTTTAGAGATTGCCATTAGCTTAGCTGGACCATCGTTTTGTTGTTCATTTTCTCAGGAATCATAAGTCGCACAGTAATAGTTCATGTTTTATTAAAAAGCTGATGAACATGCCTATCTGCTAATGTAACTCATAAATATTCGACCTTGGTAACAAAATGTATCTGAAATGTGATTCTGACCTCCCAGAAAATGTCACGAAGCAGAGATTTTGGGAGATGGGCTTACTAAATTAGATATCTGTATAGAAAATTCAGATTGATAACGGTTATAATTTTTGAATAAATCAAGAAAACCCCTTGTTCGAACCTTCACCTTCATGCATTCACGGGACTTATTTTTATAGGTCTGGCACGGGCAGACGTGGTTTTAGGCATACATATATAAGACTTAACTGTAAAATAACATTTGCCGCGTTAGTTTTTAGTGCAAAATTGAAATGTGTAAAAATGTATATTCAAGTGGGTGGTCTTATCCTCCCAAAACGTGGGCTTGGCAACTGAAGGGCTAATTAAAGAAGAGTTTCGGTCTTGGGTAAGGGGATGGAAAAATAGCTGTCCCATCAAGACTAATGACCCATGAGCTGGCATGTCATCATTTAGACATTTTTGTGGGAGTTGTGTAAGATTCCTAAGGGGACTGTGAAAAAACAAAGGGTCTTTCCCAAACTAATACCTGGGAATCTTCTACACAGGGGGGCAATGGCGGACCATCGCTTTTGGATCCCAACCCTGGGTGTGGACAAGCGAGGGAGTATCAACTGGCTAGTAGGTCCTCAGGGATTGGGGAGGGAAGACCTGAGAGTGAGACATGGTATCACCCCTTTCTTGATGAGGACCTACCCAACTCCCCCCTCAGCCTTCATAGGATGTTTTCAGGCACATTCGGCTCTTCCCCTCTGCCTCCCAAACACCACTTAAGTACTGGGACGAAGAAGAGTAGATCAAGAGGAGTACAGACTTCCTATGAGAAACACCATTATAGTACTGAGAAGATGCAGATCAAGGCACATCTACCTCCCTTTTCTATGTCCCATTAACAAGGCCAGGCAGTGTCAGGCAATTGAGTTTCATCCTACAAACCTGCAGCCTTTAAGCTTTTCAAGACCATATAAAGAGCACCCAAGCACTCAATGGTTGGAAAGAGTAGAAGTGTGGATGGAAATCGCAGCGGAGCCGGAGTATCCCAGGACCAGAAGGCAGAGAGTGGGACGCCGAGACGCTTGCCCCTGCATAGTAAGGCAGGTAGGTGGAAGCGTGGCAAGGGAGACGTGTCTTCAAGGAGCCAAAGTCTGAGAGTGGGAGGCGACACGATCCCTACAAGACCTGGGAAATTGCTTGTTCCCATAGGCAGTGAGAATGAGCACAGGAGTGTCTGAGGTGCAGGGGGCAAGACCCTGACCTCAGCTGTTGAAGCCAGAGCCAGCCGAAATAGCCACGTGACCTTCTCCGAATGAAAGAAACCGGTTTGCAAGTCAGTGCTGCTATCGCTACAGTGTGCCAAAGTGAGCGCATGCAGGCGGCATGCTAATGACAGCCAATGTATGCAGAAACTAACTGTTGAAACAGGAAACAAAGTAGCAGAGTGGTTGTGTACAAGAGTGTACGTTATCAGAAGACTGCAGTTGAATGAGTTGCTCCTTTTAGAAAAGTGGGGGCAAAATCCCGAAAGCAAGTGAGAAGCTCCTTTGAGGAAAAGGGGAGCTGTGTGAAAACCAAAGTGGGAGCAAAATACCAAACTAAAGGGAAAGACCTTTCTTATAAAACAAGAGTGGAAAGAAGCATTGGGGTGCCCCCCAGGCAGGAGGTTGATCCAGGAGGGCTGAACACACCCCACAAGGAAGACAGAAGAAACATTTAACAAGTAAGGCACCTGGTTGCGCAACCTGTTGTGTGTGTACCGTGCAGTCTGACAGCTGCGCCATGAACAGGGGAGCCCTAAGCTGCATGAAGTATAGTGGACTGAACTGTGATATTATACATGAGACAACAGTGAGCCAGTTACATATTTTGTGGCGTGTAAAGCAGTTAAGAGTGTCCGATTCAAGGCGAGGGAAGCCTGAAAGACCCGCTACAGAAGAATATCCTGAGCAGCGAAGGTATTGTGAACATTTGTCCAGCCAATCTGAATTGCCAAGAGAATCCTAAGACGCTTCCTAAATTGAAGTGCCTTGAACATGGAGAAGGGAGCCACAGAAGAGTTCCATTGTCTCCCTAATTTAATTTTTTGACTCAATGATTTTAACTTTTGACTGACAGACTTGTACTCCCCTTAGTTTTCCTTTCGTCAGCAAACATTCCCACTTTCAGAGTTATGGCAAGTTAGGTATTTTCCCATCCTGACCACTGAAATAAAGGTTTTTGAAAAACGACTGTCATCTCATGATATCATACCTGTCTCACAGGACGCACAGTGGAAATCAGAGACTGCCTGAAATTACATGGGTTGGAACTTCTGATAAGATTGCTGGAGGAAACCAGGAGAGGTGACGGAGGCTGCCATCTATGATCAAGGAGAGGCAACATAGAGGTATTGAACCTGGAAAATATCCATGATGGTCCCAGTCTCTGTACCTGAAAGATGACCCGAGCCTTGATGTCCTTTTTCCTGTGCGCAAACCCAGAGATATTTGTGTGCACACTTGTACAAACACACCAAGTCTGGTGAGGATCTGTTTTATTTAATATTTTTCCCATTATTGATTGTGTGGGCACAGAAAGATGATACTTACTGTTTTTACTAAACAATTTAATTCCCACATAGCCAAATTACACAGTGAACTTGTTGAAATTAACAAAATTGCTCCCAATGTGGAGAAAAATCTAGTCTGTATTTTTTGCCAACCCCAAAATTCCATAAAGGGAGGGGTGCATTAAAAACCAAATTCCCTACTGCTTCCCATTTCCTGACCCTCCTTTAACCCCTTCAGTGCCAAGGAAGAGAAATCTCGTCCTTGACATTACCTCCGTAGTGCCAAGGACGAGATAGCTTGTCCTTTTTGGCACCTTGTTTTGAGCGATCCCTGCAAAGCAGGGATCGCTCAAAACTGTAATCCAACCCCTGGGCTATGTGAGGGGGAGGTCCCCCCTCACTGCCAGGGGGCTGGATTACCTTCAGTTTCATGTCGGCGTGCGTAAAGCACGTCGGCGTGAAACAAAGTAAATTCACTGCGGCTGCTGCAGTGAAAATAGAAAGTGAGGGCCCTTTGTCCACCTCCATCTTCGGCTGTATTTCAAGCCAGAGATCGAGGCAAGTATCGTTGGAAAGGGTAGACTCTCCCCTTTCCAAAGATGCCCTTTGTGTGGCATTGCTGCTCACGGATCGGGCACAGGGCGCGCGATCTGTGGGCAGCAATGTCACTGGATCAATAGATATCCGTTTGTGACGCGGGGGGAGGAGGGGCTGCTTACTAGGTAAGCGGCCCCGTTCCTCCCCCCCCCCCCCCCCCGTGGCCCCAAAGCTTCGGGCCACGGTGCTGGAAACCCCTGGGGGCAGTGATCATCTGCCCCAGGGGTGAAAATGAGAAAAAAAAATCGAGGGGAGGGGGTATGGGGCCCTGGGGCCTACTAGCCACCAGGGATATAGGAAAACGTGGTGTCGTTGGAAAGGGGAGATGCTCCCCTTTCCAACGACACCATGTATATGACGCATTGCTGGTCACGGATTGGCGCAGAGCGCTCGATCCGTGACCAGCAACCCACTGGATAACCAGGGATTCGTTTGTGACGTGGGGGGGAGAAGAGGGCTGCTTACAGTAAGCAGCCCTCTTCTCCCCACATCCCCCCCCAGTCCCCAAAGCATGGGGTCACATATGTGCACAACCCTGGGGGCAGATGGCTGTTCTGCCCCCAGGGAAGGGGCACATTTTGTTTTTTTTTTTTAATGAAATGGAACGGGGATGGGGGTTGGGTGTGGCCCTCCCCCTACCACACCGAGTGGAAAGGGGGGCTATGCCTTGTAGCCCTCCCTGGGGGCAGATTTATGCCCCCAGGGAGGGTGTCCCCCCCCCCCCCTCCCTGCACCCCCCTCACATTTCGGACTTTGCAGGGGTGTCTGGGTAATACATTAGGGCCGATTTGTGCAAATCATACATCTGCGGATTCCCACGGGTGTCCTCTGTTCGAAAATGCATGGGGTTCCCTGTTTTCCTTGGTGGCTTGGACACCCAAGGTCCATATCTGTATGGTGTGCCTGTCTGCAGAAAGTGTGAAATTCACGTGTCAAAACAGACTTGGGGTTACCTTTGTTTTAGGCTTTCCCTTTGGCGCCGAGGTAGGTGCACCCACACATGTGAGGTATCGTTTTCATCGGGACACCTGTGGGAACGCGGGACAGTAGGCCATGTGTTGGTGGCGTGTTTCGATGGGTGAGCCGAGTGAAATGTGCGGAAAATGTGTTTTTTTTTTTTTTTTCCCACATTTGGACTTTGCGGGAGTGTCTGGGTAATAAATTCTGGGCCAATTTGTGCAAATCATATCTCTGCGGATTCCCACGGGTGTCCTCTTTTCAGAAATGCATGGGGTTCCCTGTTTTCCTTGGTGGTTTAGACACCCGAGGCCCATATCTGTATGGTGTGCACGTCTGCAGAAAGTGTGAAATTCACGTGTCAAAACAGACTTGGGGTTACCTGTGTTTTAGGCTTTCCCCTTGGCACCTAGTTAGATGCACCCACACATGTGAGGTAACGTTTTCATCGGGACACGTCTGGGAACGCGGGAAGGTATAACATTTGTTTTGTTTGTGTGATTTTCATAACGTTTAGACCCATTTGCTGGTGCCCTTTGTCACACAACCCTTTCATTTCCCAAATGTGCCCTACATTTAGTCGCTGCTTTAGGCACCATACACTTTTGTAACCTGCACAAGTCACCTACCCTTGAAAAGGTCTGCCTGTGCTCTTTCAAAAAAAGTATGCTTGCCGTTCCTCACCACATTGGTTTTCCTAATTTACACATACTAAGTGCGTCTGTTCAGGCCGCAAGCATAAAACTCCTGTGTACCATGGCTGTGTTTGGCTTGTGGTATTGCTTGTTTTGTAAAACACTTCAAAAAATGTGTGCTTTCCTAACTGCAAGAGTCGGGGAATGTAGCGGAGCATTGCTTTTCTCAAAATTCATAGAAGCCATTGCCGTACCAAGCCAACCATGTCCACCACATACCTTTTTTTTTTTTTCAGTCATTTTCCCGCTTTTAACCCAATCTATGGCATTTTCCCCTACCTAGTTTCCCGACCTACGCAAATCACCCCTTCCTAAACTTGGAATGTTGTCTCCTTTTCAGAAATGTATGCCTTTCTGTCCTCCAATTCGGTTTTCCTACCCTTTTCTTCCATTCCGTCCATGCATGTCTAATTGGCAAAAATGGGCAAAATCGCATACCTCTCACAAAACAGTTCATAACCACATCAAAATGTTTTTTTCGTTTCCACTCAACCTGTTCTTGAAAGCCAGGAAATTAGGGAATTCAGCACAGCAAACCATTTGTTCCTACAAGGAAAAAATCACAGGCGGCTTTGTACATCAATTTATTCGCATTTTTTGAAAAAACACAACATTTTCGCCCTTTTTGATTATTTTCTCTCACCCCCCTACAGCAACCTAGGATTCCTGGGTGGAGTTACGACCGACTACATGTGGGGAAAGAAGGAGCCAAATTTGGCTGAGATATCTCATGTAACAAAAAAGTTACAAGGCTTTGAATGGCCACATACCGAAATCACCACAAAATGCCTTGGCACTGGGGGGAAATACCCATGGCACTTAAGGGTTAAAGCAGAGGGGTTTCAAATTATCAACTGAACTGTGTTTTTGTGTGCTGGGACAGGACAGTGTCTTCCCAAAGTTAAGAAGAGTAGAGTCACTGATTTAAAAGCGTACCTTATACTTAAAGTGAGAAAATGGCTCCTGAGAAGGGAGATTTTGCCTTGCATAGTGGTCAAAGAAATGGTTTCAAATATAACAAACCTTTCAACACAGACACTTGTTATTTATAAGTGCCAGCATTGCTTAGAGCGCAGCGCTAGACGAACATCTTCTTAAATGCGATTAAGTTAAACAAAACTGCTACCATTTCCTAGTGCGCAGGAAGATTAAAAAGACAGAACGCAGTGTGTGTGAATTTGTTTTTGCCAGTGAAAAGTGTGGCAGATTATTTAAATTAAACTTCACAAAGTAGTGTCAAGATTTTGATCTAGTCCTGCTTCAAAGTGCTACATGCTATTAAAAGTGAATCCCACGCAAAATGTTTTTGACTGTCCATGTTGTGGGGCTAAAGAGTTTGATCTGTGTTATCCTGAACCAATTTGTGTTTTCAGTTTGTGAAAAAAAAGTGTGAAAAAAAAGATTTGGGAAAGAAAAGCATTTGGCCACGGAGTGAGGTGGCGTGATTTTGTAAACATTAATTTTCCCATTCTGTAATACATATATATTCTTTCTATACACTGTCTGCTTCTTGGTTTACCTGTGGCACAGGGGTGAGGGCCCTACTTGGTTTTATGCGAATCACAGATAGGGCTAGATTGAACATAAAATAGAACCTCTTTGGGTGCCATAAAGAGAATTTCTTGCATTTGGCGCCTTTAGAAATCAGAAAATAAATGCTTAAGCTGTATTGGGTCTCGTGATAGAGGTGCAGCTTGGGAAGTGTGCCTCGTTATATAGTGAAGTGACCACTGGACACCCCAGTGGTTGATATGTTGGCTGAAGCCCTTTCATCGACTCATTCCAGAAAAGGGATCTTTCAGGCCATAGTTTTCAATGAGGAATCTGTTTTTGAATGTGATGACCTGCATTTCTTTTGGGCAATTGTGCTCCTCATATTGCAGGTACCTATGTATGTCTTTCTTGATGTACCACCCTGTAGAGTGAGCTTTGCAGCCTGAAAGCACAACTTGATAGCTGTGCACATTGAGGTTGCCTAGCTTTCCATTCCATTCACTTGTTAGTTTTCTGCATGCTGCATTCATGGAAGCCACATGTCCATATTCAAATGTGCTTTATTACCAGAGCAAATGATGGTTGGTTTCTCTTGCTGTGCATGGTGAAGGGGTCTGCCTCCCCCCTTGTCTTTGGGTACAAGCCTAAATACTGATAAATGTGAACCATCGTATTTTAGGATATTTAGATTGCAAAGGTTGTGCCAAGTGAAAGTAAGAAGAGCATGCCAAAATCACAGCTAGACTGGAATGTATTATTTGTGAGCTAGCTAATGAACAGGGAATCCTTTGGTAGCCATAGAGAGGACTTTGTCTGAAAGGAGGCAGTTGCAGATCTCGCTGCCTGCCGTTGCTCTATATTTAACTGGTGTTATTGTATTTTTTAATACTTACCCTCACTTCATTTTATACTGTGATTGGACTTTTGATTACTTACCTCTTCAGAAATGTATATTTTGACTGTAGTGGTGTCTCATTTGTTTTGCTGATGATCACAGGGACTGGGGTCTGACTCACTCTGGCTGAGCAGGAGTCTTTCCTCACTTGCCGTTCCGTTCAGCGGTCACGTGATCTTCCTGCCAGCATTAATGTACCAACAGCCAAGACAGCACAGTGGGCACGCCTAATGCGCGCAAAATGAAAGCCCGTATGTGCTCTGCCTTGGACGGGCCATGGAGGAAAGCACCCATTACCCATATAAATTTGGGTAAGTGCTATTCTTGCCAGGAATTACTTTCTCTTGCACCAGTAAAGACAGTTTATCTACAATTTTCCAGTGAGACCTGCTAATGATCCGGCGGTCCTGACTTTGTTTACTGCTTAATACTTGCTCCCTTTCTGCCCACACTAATGAATGCTACAAGTTATTACACAAACATCAACCAGATGTGCGCTGTTACTGAAACATGGTTGAATGAATCGTCAGGCCCTGATATTATACATGCTCTGCCAGTTAACTAATTCTTTGCAAGCATAGAGGCTCACTGAGACCTGGAGGTGGCCAAACAGTTCTCCAGCATGGGGTCTGCCATGGATTCAAATGCTCATGAATATTCCCAGTCAGGCTGGGGATCCTTGGTAAAAGAAAAAAAAATTCACTTTCACTTACAAACTCTTTCTCCTATAAACCAATCACTGAGCTCTGGGTCATACTGCCCCCAGCCGATGACTGCCCTCTGCCTAAGCCCCTCCTCTGGCAGCCATCTTCAGATTTTTACAGCATGTTCAAGTGTTGGGAGTCCTCTTGTTTTGCTCCGAGAGCTTTGCTACATTTTTGCGCTTTTTCGATTAAAAGTTCCTATTTTTGTCAAATAGAGCATGTGTGCTCTTTCGTTTCTTTGACCGGCAAGCAGGGATTAGTTTGTCAGCATCTTTCAACGCCCCTCAAGGGCAAGAATCGTTAGCGTTTCATCGAACATTCCAGAAGATCGGGTCAACACCGCACGCCAGACCATGTCGGCGGAGAAGGACGGATGTTCCCTCTTAAAGCTCTGCTCCAGCTGCGGATTGAGGAACGTGTTTGTGGAGGACACACACTCCCAGGGACTCTACCTTCTCCATCCGGACCACAAGGAAGCAGATTGTGAAATCTGCCTTGGTTTCTCCAAGCGCACCGTCAAGGTTCGTCACAGTAGGTTGGCAGCGTGGATCAACGCCAAGGCCAAGGGCGACGAGCAGGGGCAGGCCTCACCCAGGATAGGAGGGTCTGAGGAGCGGACTTCTACGTCCTTTGAGGGCGCTCCATCCGTGGGGGCATAAGACAAGGCCAAGCACTGTGAGTCTTTCAGTCGCGGTCGCCGCGCAAGCGGGTCCCGCAACGAGCAGGGCGTGCTCATCTTCAGTCTGCCTCCATCTCCAGCCATCGTTCCAGTTCCTCCTCGTGGTGGCCGCCTTCTCGAAAGCGAAAGGGGCTGACCCATTCCAGGGGGCACTGACGGTGCCCAGAGTGGTTCTCCCGCCGAGGCAGGAGGCGACGGCCAAGCCGGTGGAGAAAACGCCAGAGAAGAGGATGCCATCCATCACTGAGTCGGAGACCGACCCCTCAGGACGCGCAAAAAACAGGGGGAGAGGGGAATGGGGAGTGGAGGCCTGTACCGCGCTCCAGTGCAGATATTTCTTCTTCGGATGAAGAGAACCTGCTGTCCGTTCACACGGTCCCAGAGGACATGTGGGAACTACGGTGGAAATGCTGAGGACGAAGCCTCCCCAGACCCACCCTTACACCTCCCAGGGACGTATCACTGGACACCCTTTCAACTCTCCACACGCTGTTGTTAAGATCCAGAAGAGGATGCCCATGGCACCCCCGACACCGGCCCTGCCGCCTCATCAACCACATGCCCCCCTTAAAGATACGGGGATGGACACAATAGCGTTTCTCTGCTGCCGAGGGATTCTCCCCTGGACAAAGTGGGGTTGTTCCACGCCACGGTCGCCCGTGCGTCTGAGCTCTTCCATCTGATGCCAGAAGAGACCAAGAAGGAAGGTTTCCTTTATTAACGCCGTGAGGCCCAAGAGGAAGACCATTCTGGCAGTGCCTCTCCTGAACAACATTTAGGATGAGGGCTTGGCGCTGATAAGAAATCCTACCACAGCCCTGACGAAAAGAGACAGGCTGGAAAAGTACCAGGTGCCGGAGTCTGCACCCAAGTGCCTGCGGTTGCAGGCCTCCCCGGACTCTGGTGTTGGTGGCTGCGAGGAAGAAGTCTTCAAATCCCTAATCTTCAGCCTCCATTCCCCCACGCAGCGAGGGGAAGAAGCTGGACCCAGTGGATAGAAAGGTGATCTACTCGGCAGCAGCGACAATCAAGGCAGCGAATGCGCTTGTGATCCTGGCCAGATATGACAGGGAGCTGTGGTAGAAGATGCCCCGCTGCTGGAATTTCTCCCTGACCACAAACGGGTCGAGGAGCTGGAGATCCTCCAAGAGGGCGAGGTGGCTTTAGACCATGCCATCACTGTGGCCGTGGGATCGCAGACTAGAGATTCCGACAAATGGGGGGAAAAGTGTCTGCCTCTGTCGCCGTGGCTGATTGAAAGCCAGCAACATTCAGCAGGAAGTTCAGACTCGGGTCCTGGACATGCCCTTCGAGGACAATCCTCTTTGGGAAGGCCGTTGACGAATCGTTGCTATTAAGCCGGTCAAGTGGCAGAGCGAGTAGAACGCTCGCTTTGACATCCGTGCAGAGCCTGCTAACGCAGGTTCGAATCCCGGCGGGGCCAAACTCAGCCTTTCATCCTTCCGAGATCGATAAATGAGCACCACACACCGTGGGTAATAATAAGAAGCGCTCAGATACCTGAGGGTTTGTAGCGCTATATAAGTGCCAAATTATTATTATTATTATTGTTATTATTTAAGACCGACAGAAGGTCTGTGCCCGTGGCACGCTTCAGCAACATCGTCCTTCCTTTTGTGCCTCAGGAGGAAAATTCAGCAGGTCGGTGGGGGGGGTCATCCTTGTACCGCCAGCCCTCCCCTTCCACGACCCCAGAGGCCTACAAGTGTTGTTCGAAGGCTTTCGGAGGTGGCAGCCGTTGTCACTCCCAAGGCAGCGCACAGGCCCTGAAGCAAGATTGCACCGGCCAGGACGTCGGGCCCTCACCCATGCACACCGGAGGGAGGCCGGCTGACTGGCTTTGTCGGTGAGTAGGTAAATGTCTCCACCGACCAATAGGTGCTGGATGCTCTCGCCCACGGACACTCTAGAATTCCAGCAGAAGTGCCAGCGGATACCACCGGTAGCCCGGTAGGAGCAGCACATCCCTCAGCACCTGCAGGAACTGTGGGCCATGATAAGAAAATTGGCAATAGAGCTGGTTCCAAAGCAACTCCAGGACTCCGGAGTGTACCCCAGATACTTCTTGGTAAAGAAGACCAGGGGCTGGAGGCCTGTTCTCGACCTGCAGCTTCACAGGTACCTCAAGTCCCAAAAATTCAGGATTCTCAAGTTGCAGCATGTACTCTGCCAACTGGAGGAAGCTGGATCTGGAGGATGCATACTTCCACGTTCCCATTTACGAGAAGCATAGCAAATTCCTGCGATTTGTCGAACAAGGAAAGCAGTACCAATTCAAGGCCCTTCCTTTCGGGCTGAAGTAGGCACCCAGGGTGTTCACGAAGAGCCTGGCACCAGTGGTGGCCCATCTGCGTCTACAAGAGATGCATGTGTACCCGTACCTTGACGACTGGCTCATCCATGCCAAGTCAAGGGAAGTTGCCGTCGAAGACACAAAGGAACGTTCGACTACTGACGGATTTGGGTTCTCTGTGAACTAAGTTCTGCTTGATGCCATAGCTTAATGTGCTGTTCCTGGGGGTGAGGCTCAACAGGGTCTCCTGCGTGGCGCCCCCCCTTGGAAGAAAGGATAACTACCATTCTCGGCAAGGTGCAACGGCTGTTGACACTGAAGACCGCCACAGTACGGACCTGTTCTAATCTTGATGGTCGTGCAGATTAATGAATACCTCCGTCCCCAAGTACCACACATGCAGAATGGCCAATCACTGCCTGTGCAATCTTTGAGGCCACAGGTGAAGTGAGCCGTCAATCTGGAGCCAGGAACGCCTGAAGGACCCCCTGAGCGCTGTAATGCAATAGATGGTTATCAAACAAAGTGCAATGATGATAAGGTTATATGAAAACAAGTTGTAATAAGGCTTACCTAAGTGTAATGTAAACAAGGCCGCAAAGGATGGGATGCATCAGGGGATCAACAGCAGAGTCAATGGGTCGGTATCCAGTGAGGCTTGGATGACAGTTCAACACCTGGGTCAAGATAAATCTGCACAGGTCCAGAATCCAAATACGAGATCAAAAACCAGTGGTTACAAGGCCAAAAGTTCCAGGCAAATGGCAGTCTGTTATGCAGTCCATTGAGTGTCCGGGTCAATACCAGTAGAAACAGATACAGGGCAAAGGTAGCAGATGCAAGAAGGATGAAGACAAATCCATGAAGCAGTCCGTGGTCGTCGTGCCTGAATATCCAATGAGATTCAAAACGCCAAACAGTCCTTAAGAGGCAGCTGAGAAGCACTGACTTCGTGTCTTCTGATGCTTTTAACTGCTAAGTCACATGATGCGCATCATGGAAGAGTGAGGAAAGTCACGTGCTAACAGATGTGTGATTGGTAGTCATTCACCTCACGTGACGTGTGAATCTCCGTGTTCCTCGGCGGAAATGCAGAAGTTTCCATGGAAGTTGCCACAACAATGAGGGTCGAAAAACTCCCGGAGTGCCAATCGGCGCTCTCCGTGGTCGAGCGGAATGCAGTTTCTTTGCGCCATGATGAGAGGTGACTGTCGTGCCAGGTAGATCCGGGCTGATCTGTGTAATTGTGGATTGTTTAACAATGCATGGACTGGGAGACGTGACGGGACCATCAAGTCGCTGCTCGGCATGATGTCGTGCATTTAGCTGATCCGTCTCTGCAGGCTGCGGGTGCAACCCCTTCAGGAATTCCTGGACGGTCGGTGGATCCAGGTGTCTGGAAGCTTCACAGACAAGATTGTGCTTGACGAGGAGTTCCATCAAGTGAGAAGGTGGTGGGGCGTGTGCTCTAAAATCACCGGGGGCATGGATTTCCAGAGCCCCCCATACTAGGAGATGGTAACCACGGATGCTTCCCTGGAGGGCTGGAGAACCCACACCGGAAGTCTCCACACCAGAAGCCTGTGGCTACCGGAGCTGCGGGATCTCCACATCAATGTCCTGGAGCTGCGGGTAGTGTTCCAGGCCCTCCAGTCATTCCTTCCGTCCCTCAAGGGCCAGGTGATGAGGGTCTTCATGGACAATGCCACCACAATGTTCTACATCAGGAAACAGGGGGGATCCTCCGCGCTCTCCAGAGAGGCGCCTCAGCGCTCTCCAGAGAGGCGCAGGACCTGTGGCATGTTCATGTACGTGTTTCCCCCGTTGCCTCCTCTGCTGCGAGTCATCAATCAACTCAAACAGTGCCGATGCAGAATGATCCTCGTCGCCGAGGCAGATTTGGGACCCGGATCTTCTCAGCATGTCAGCAGAGCCCCCGGTTAAGCTGCCGGTGGTCACAGACCTGCTCGCCAGAGAAGGTGGCGCAATCCTACATCATGAACCAGGATCGCTGAACCTTGACTCCTGCGGCCTTAGAGTTCGGAAGGTACGAGCTGCCAGCCGACTGCAGGGAGGTCTTTGCCACTGCCATAGCTACGTTGACTCTAAAGTGCAACGGGCACAAGTGGAAACGTTTCACGACATGGTGCTGGATGCAGAAGATCAACACTGAGTCACAGGCCCGCAGATTCTTCTGTACTTGTCCTTGGCCAAGTCGGTGCTGGCGCATGCCTCTATCATGGTGCGTCTGGTGGTTATCTTCCGCTACACCAGGTCTACAGGATGGTCTTCTCTTTGGTCTCACCATGTCGTCAAGGAGTTCCTCAGAGGACCGTTTTGATCATTCCTGCCGGTGAAGGCCCCGGCGTGGGAACTCCCTGTGGTGCTGATGAAGCTCATGGGGGGGGGCGAGGAGCCTTTGAGACTATGCATCAGGCCCCTTTCAAGTTCCTTTCATGGAAGATGGCCTTTCTCATGGCCATCACCTCTGCCAGGAGGGTAGGTGAGATCAGGCCCTTTCCTGCAAAAACAGCCCTATCTGACTTTTCACGACACAAGGGTAGTGCTGTGGACAAACCTTTGTCGACGGCTGAAAGGACTTTGCACCCATGTGGATGTGGCTCGAGCAGTGAAGTTCTATGTGGGACACATGAAGTTTCCGGAAGACATCTCAACTATTTGTGAACTTTGGTCCTGTGAAACATGGGAAGGCCTTGTCCAAGGCTTCCATATCCAGGTGGCTCTCCGGCTGCATCACACACTGTGTCAGGTAGGCAAACTGACCGCTGCCAGGCCGTCAGAGAGCCCATTCCACCACAGCGACCGCTGAAACAGCGTTCCTGTCTGGTGTGCCCCTGCGTGACATCTGCAGGGCTGCTACGTAGAGGTCCAAACGCACCTTCACCAGATTCTTCTGCGTCGACAGGGATTTCAGAGAGGAGTCCAGGGTCGGCCAAGCAGTGCTATGCAACCTGTTTGCTTGAAGGTGAGCCTGTTCCGGAGGTAAGAGTATTTGCTTCTGTTGAGCCTTGCCACCTCCCGTGGTTGTGTAATGTTGTACTGCTATGTATTCTTGTAATGCTTACCTGGCCTTCTCGGGAGCGTAATACCTTCCCAGCCCGTGGACCTGATACCTTGGAGCCTTAGGATTCTTTTTCTGTTTTGAACAAATGACAACAATAGAAATTCTATAACATCTATTAACTGAGATATGTATACCCCTAAAATCACTCCCTTTTCACAAGTTTTATTATTGTGGAGCTCTCAATCCTGCTTTTCTACAGGGGCGCGTTGAGATGGAGAAGCAATGGTAACTTGGGATGCTGATGAACTATATCGCTTCTTGTCTTGAAATGTCTATTCTTTTAAGAATGAGTCTTTGGGTAACTAAGCAGGTGAAGATACTGTAATCTTTGAGGGCTTGAATTGATTCCTACGTTGGAGAGATCTCTTTCTAAATACTTTGTCTTTTTCGATTTTTTGCAGGTTCTAGGAATTTGGGAGAAGAATTATGGCTGCGGAGTTACTTAGGATGAGAATACATTTTAAACGTAAGTTCGCCAATACGGAGTAACTGCAGCCTTCAAGGTGGGGCGCGGTAACAACTGTGAGGTGGAAACCTAGGGAACCTTCAGGTACGTAAACGCTTATTAAACGTCTTCTGTTAAACTGTTAAGTTTTGTTTTTTAATTAAATACCTCTTGTGTTGTCTGCAGGGTTTTGGAAAGCTGAGAAAAAAATTCTGAAGATGCAGTGGTTGCGGATAAAACTGCTGACTGAAGCTACTGCGAGCGGAAACTGCTGACTGAAGATGCTGATTCATGAGCATGTGAATCCATTGCGGACCCCATGTTGGAGAAGGAACAAGTTACTTACTTGTAACTATTGTACTCTTACGTCCCGTCCCCTTTCCTCTGTACTGTATGGGCATCCCTTCCAAGGGACGGGAGACAAAACCTTTTTCACCAGAAAAACCTTCTTCCCTTTAAATTTAGAGGTGCACAGGGCCGTGGCCCAGGGAGCATGTGCTGCCCTGACTACGCCCTCCGGCGCCACACCCTAGTCCCCTTTTCTGCGTCAACGGGAACGGGCAGAATTCACCAGCGCTCCTGGGTTTGGCTTCGGCCATGTAATTCCACGAGTGGATACTTTTGTCTTTATCTTTTCTATCATTCAGGTAATCAGTCCTCAGGCATCATGCTCCTGCCCGGCGAATGTAGACTTCTACAGGGATCATCAGGTGTCCATCCTGCAATGTGCTCTTCCCAACTTAAGACCTCCATGCCCTCTGCCTACTTTGCTTTGGCCCAGACCACAGTTGGCAATCATGTTTGGCGTGTAACTCGCTGTCCTAGAAGGGACTGAAGAACAGACTAGCTAGGTAGAGGGAGCTCTTCAAGAAGTCGCCTCCAGAGGATCTCAAGAACTTTGTGAAGCATCATCCCAGGTCCAAGGTAGGGCCGATATTTTCTAGGCACCCTGCAAGGGAGACTCCTTCCCAGGTCCTCTCCTGCGTGGGAGGGACCGGCCAGGTCCTTCCACCGGCACGTGCACCGAGGCTGCTACAGCTACCGGCCCTCGGGTCGAGGGGTCCTTGGATCCTCCCGGACGCAGTGTCGAGGGACCAGAAGGTTCTTGTACCGGGCTTATACCTGAGGGGCTCCAGCCTTTTACCGACACAATGCCCGAGGGGCTTCGCCCTAACACCGGCAATACGTCCGACGGGCTATGCCCTAATACCGGCAATACGCTTAAACGTAGCTCTACCGACCCCCGGGTCGAGGGTGTCACACCTACCGGGCCGAGACACGAGCAGCAGGGTAGGCCCAGTGATCCACACGTAAGAGTCTTGGACGAGGCCAGACCCAGCTGACTGGACATCACGTGGCAAGCAGCTCGACAATATTTCCGCCGTGCCAAATAGGAACACTCGTCCGACGCCATTCCACTAATTCAGTGAAGAAGTAGTGTCAAGGTGGGAATGGTCGCAACCAGGTACGTGGCCTACAGTTTACCGTTCTTATGCACAGGGCAACTTTCCCATGCGTCCATACAGACTGGATACGCAGCGGCTCCAGCAGCCTCCCCCCTCCCCCCTATCCCATCGGTACCACCTACCACCTCTCCGGGCAGTGAGGAGGTGCCCTTCGACAAATTCTTCAGCCTCATGAGGTCTCCGCAGATTGGGGGCTATCATCAAGGACGTAGTCAGGGAAGTCCTCCCTGCCATTCTAACGACACCACAGATGCCTCCATCGGGCTCGTTGACCCTGGTACAGCCGCCTCTGTCAGCCCTGCAAACTCCGCCGCCTCCTCAGCCTCTGCGGTCACGGTACCCCATCCTCCGGCTCAATCTACCCCTCCTCCACAAGATCCTCCGGATCCTCAGGACTCGGACGAGGCGGAAGATCCGGACACACCATCCTCAGCTAGGGCCTTCCACAAACGTCTTGCTGGCCTGGCGGAGTACCTGGGCCTCCCTCAGCCCGAGGTCGAACAGCCGGCAGAGGGGGTTCTGGCTGAAATCCTCACAAGGCGCCCTTCTGTCAACACGGGGATTCCACTGCAAACTGATGTAGTCTCCTTGGCCAAGAAGGGTTGGCTCAAGCCCCACTTAGCCCAGCCGGTCAACCAACGCCTGGACGCCAAGTACAGGCAGATGAAGTGGGGGGACACACACTTGCTCTCGACCCATCCTCAGCCGCACTCCTCGGTGATCGCTGCAGCATCACTTTACTCCAAGCCTCAGTCGTCCTCGGCCTCCTCCTCTGCAGTGCTGCTAGGCAAGGAGGAGAACTTGGAGGCTTACGGCAAGAAGATATACTCCAACACCTCCTTGCATCTGCGTCAGGCCAATGCAGATGCCATGCTGGCTGCCGCCAACCAACGGTTATGGCAGGAAATTGCGGACTTCATCCTGGAACTCCCCTCCCAATTCCATTCACGCTTCAAGGCAGGGCTAGCGGAGTCCAAGCTCATGGTGCACGACCTCATGGAATTCACAGTAGCGTATATCGATACCTTGGGCCGTGCCATCTGTATTGCCACGGACATGAGGCGCACAGCCTGGTTCCGGGTGACGAAATTCAACCCAGACATTCAGGTGCGCATCCTAGATCTGCTGTTCGAGGGGGGGGCGGGGAGGGGACCTCTTCCACTCCTCCACGTATGAAGAGCTGGACAAAAAGAACAGCAGCTCACAAATGGCTAAGTCCTTGTCCATTCTTACAAAGGCCACCCAATCTCAGCAGCGCTCAGAGACGGGCCGTACATGTGGAGGGTTCTGTGGCTTCCAGGAACGCAGATCCAGGCAGCCGGACCGCTCGCTGTCTCAGAGCCGGCGCAAACAACAAGGGGGGGAGGGGGCCAAGGGCTTTTTCCTGTCCCCCCTCCTCAGCCTCAGAGGGAAAGAAGGAATGACACGCCCCTTCGGGTCCACACGTCTCCAATGGGGGGGCAGGCTTGCTCTCCATGCACATTTCTGGTGCCAGAATTTCGCGGACCCCTGGATCCTCTCCGTAGTATCCACAGGGTACCGCCTACCCATCCTAGCCTCTCCTCCCCTCCACTTCCACAGGTTGGGACAGCAACTCTTTTGGCGGAGATCCGGTCGCTCCTAGAGAGCCAGGCAGTGGTGGAAGTTCCAGCCTCCCAGCGAGGCTTTGGCTTCTACTCCAGGATTTTCGCCATTCAGAAGAACCACCAGGCAGGCCTGAGAGTTGTGCTGGACCTTTCCACCCTCAACCTCTCCTTACCCCTGCAAAAATTCAAGATGGTTACGCCAGTTTTTATAGCAGAGACAATGGACAAGGGAGACTGGATGTGCTCCCTGGACCTGAAGGACGCGTACCTACACGTCCCAATTTGGCAGCCCCATCGTTCTTTCCTATGGTTCAGAATCATGGGCTGCCATTTCCAATACAAAGTCCTTCCGTTTCACCTCAACTCGGCCCCCAGGGTCTTTACCAGGCTCATGAACGAGGTAGCAGCCCTCCTCAGATTGCAGGGCCTCCTCATCTACCCCTATTTCGATGACTGGCTCGTCAGGACTACATCTCCGCAGTCTGTTTACCACTCGTCCCATGCCCTTATGAATACACTGCACGACCTGGGCTTCTCGCTCAACCTCAAGAAGTCGCAGCTGCTCCCCACGCAGACTGACTTTCCTGGAACTCATTTGGGAAACGTCCTCCGAGGGTTTTCTCGTCGGAAGACAAGATCTTGGCCATCAATAGGGCCACCGCCCACTTCCTCAGCAGAGAACTGACCTCGGCATGGTGGTTCCAACATCTCCTGGGTCTACTAGCGGCGGTTCTGTTAGCTTTGCCCCACACAAGACTAAGGATGAGAAGGATTCACCTGCAATTCACGGCCTCATGGAATCAGGAGCGGGGATCACAATCCGAGATGATCAACGTTCCTCCATCTCTCCACTCTGACCTAACTTGGTGGCCCATGGACTGCAGCCTACGTTCAGGCAAGCCCTTTCGGCCGCCCCCTCCACAGGCCACCATCACCACAGACTCCTCGTTCGAGGGCTGGGGAGCCACCCTGGACGATCTCTCGGTCCACGGGACCTGGATTCGACAGGAGCAGGAATACCACATCAATTGGTTGGAGATGAAAGCCGTCTGGCTAGCGCTTGGCGCATTCCTCCCACTCCTCAGGGGCAAGGTTGTCCTCATCCAGACAACTCGACCAGCATGTACTATGTCAACAAGCAGGGAGGCACCAGATCCCCTTCCTTTGTGCAGACTGGCGATCAGCATGTGGGAATGGGCCTTGGAAAACTAAATGTACCTCTCGGCAGTCCACCTCCCGGGGGTATCCATCCTGGAAGCGGACAGACTCAGCAGGCTGGGAGCGGACAATTAAGAGTGGCAGCTAAATGACCTTGTTACTCAGATCTTCAGCAGGTGGGGTCTACCCCACGTGGATCTTTTTGCCACCTGGCACAACAAGAAGTGTCCCCAGTTCGCATCCTGGCAAGGACAGAGCCTGGCTTGCTGGGCGACACATTTCACCTACAGTGGACCGGCATGAAAGCCTGCGCCTTTCCACCCACTCCTTGGAGTAATTTGCAAGATCTAGGAGTCTCACCGACTCAGCATCATTCTGATAGCTCCATGGTGGCCGGCCAGGCCATGGTTCTCGGAGCTCCTCAGCCTCTCGGAGGTGCCACCTATACACCTTCAGATGGGCCCAGCACATCTTATCTTCTGGCACAGCAAGGGGGCAGAATCATACACCCCGCGCCAGGGAAACTAGTCCTCACAGCATGGTACCTGAGCAGGTAACGCTGCGGCACCTTAGCCTCTCAGAGGCCAATCTGGAGATCATACAGGGCGCCAGGAGCAAAGCCACCAGGACCCAGTAAAAGAGCAAATGGACTAGGTTCTGCCACTGGGCAGACTCCAAGGAAATGGACCCGTTGGCCTGCAATTTGGACGACGTGCTCTTTTTCGGTGCACCTCGCTCATTCGGGAGTACAGGTAGACACCTGCCGTACATACCTTGCAGCCATAGAGGCTAACAGGAACTCGGAGGAAGGCATTTTTTCCTCCTCCAACCCTATCGTCGAGAAACATCTGACGTGTCTCGCTAGGCTCTACCGGCCTGTCAAAAGACTGCACCCTGTCTTCCATATCCCGCTGGATGCTCTCGGCCATCAAGGAGGCGTATGAGGGTCAGTACAAGCCGCTCCTGGCCAACTTGCACGCCAACGCAGTCAGGGCCAAGGCAATGGCCATCGCATTCCAATGCCATGTCCCTTGGCAAGTCATAAGCATGCAGCTACTTGCGCCTCTCCCTCGTCTTTCTGCAAGCATTACTGTTTGGACGCCAGCACTAGATCTGATGCCGCTTTCGGACAGGCGGTTCTCAGGAACCTATTTGCTTAAGGAAGGTCGCCTCTTCACCCTGGGGCTACAATCAGTTGTAATCGCCCATACAGTATGGAGGAAAGGGGACGGGACGTAAGAGTAATTATAAATTACTCACCGTAGTGACTAACGTACTCTTAGTCCATAGTCCCCTTGCCTCCATACGGCCCTCCAACCTCCCCCCTAATAATACTGATGTCGTTAGGCAATGTTAAATCTATTGTCGACGCATCAATGTGGACTGAGGTGTGGTGCCGGAGGGCGGAGTCAGGGCAGCGCATGCTCCCTGGGCTGCACTACCGCGTGCCTCTAAATTTAAAGGGGAAGAAGGTTTTTCTGGTGAAAAAGGTTGTCTCCCGTCCCTTGGAAGGGATGCCCATACAGTATGGAGAAAAGGACTATGGACTAAGAGTATGTTGGTCACTATGGTGAGTCTCATTTATAATTTCTCAAGCATGGGTCTGGCAAGGATTCAAATGCAAACCCTCCCTCCCGCCCCTCTACGGCTCTTCTTGGTCATACTGCTACTTTACGTGCTAGCAAATCTTAAGGAGGGGTTTAGGGAGAGGGCAGTCTTTGTTTTGGGGCAGTATGACCCAGAGCTCAGGATTGGTTTATAGGAGAAAGACATTTTGTATGTGAAAGTAGAACTATTTTTTCTTTTACAGAGGATTCCCAGCCTGACTGGGAATATATGAGCATGTGAATCCATGCCAGTCCCATGCTGGAAAACCATAGTTGCAGGTAAGTAACTTGTTCCTTATCGATCTATCCACACTGAACTGCGGGCTTGTGCCTTTGAGCACTCTTTTTTAAATGGAGGCTCTGTTGTTTCCCATAGCCCTCTCAACCTCACTGACCCTTCATGTGCCACTAGCCTATCGGCCTCCAAGTCCTGACCCATCTTTTCCCTTGGCCTTTATCGAGCTAGCAGCTGACCTAAAACTGTGTTTTGGGTATTTCCTTGTGACTGGAGATTTTAACCTACATCCTAACGATCCTACTGGTCACTCCACCACTAGGTTTGTATCAACAATGGAGGAATTAGGCCTCCCGCAGCTGGTCCACCAGCCTACTCAGTCATGGAAATACACTGGATCTCGTCTTCGGAGCCGAGACCATTGTAACTGTTTTCCACTCTGCATGTTCTTTGGACAGATAATTTTATCCTGCCTTTTATTAATATTCTGGCACCTTGTTTCACTAGACCCTCTCAAGGACTGGCCAGGCGCTGGTGGCACTTGCAAGCTCTGCCGAGATCTCGGCTCAGATTGTCAATTCCTGTACGGCTCGTCCCCATACTGACCTTGAAAGCAAATCTCAGATACTTGCTGGCACAGCCAACAAGCTAGCGCCCCCCTCGACTATGCTCCATGCCGGCTGAGCTTTGGGTCACTCAGTTAAATGAACTCCAGCTTGTCTGTAGACTGGCAGAGCGTAGATGGAGGGAAAGCCATTTTTTTAAAGCAAAACACCTCTACTTTACCGTACCAACCATGTGGAGGGTGCTCGAACTCTGCATAAGCAGCTTTTCCTGATTGTAAAGTCCCTTTTCTCCCCGCATACCGATGAGGCTTCTGTTGTTGTCCCCTCTCAAGCTCTTTGTGACTCTTTCTAAATACTTTCTGTAAAAATGCTAGTTGTTCGGCAGAATATTGCTTTGTGCATTGAGCAAGGCCCTGCTGGAGCTGGTCTCTTACTAAATTAAGATGTGCCGTCCCTATGGTACGCATTTCCCCAATTCTCTCTTATGGATATTATCGCTGCAACTCAGAAGTTTCTTTTGGATCCCATTCCTCTCTCCACTCTGTAATATATTGTAGCAGCTATTGCTCCGACCGTGACTGATGCAGGTAATCGGTCTCTCACTTCCCCAGTTTGGTGATACCACTTCTAAGCAGAAAACCTTGTTGGATCCTACTTTGTGCTAGCTACGACCCGATCTTCTTACTACCTTTTCTTAGGAAGTTGCTGGAATCTCTGGTTTCTCCATTACTTTCTTTTTTTCTGGAAAAGTCTTCTTTCTTTCAGCCTTTCCAATCTGGTTTCAGACTGGGACGCAGGACAACCGGTGCTTTTTTCATTTGTAGAGAAACTGTCACGACTTGCGGATTAGGGTGGGGGGGCGCTGATTTTGCTAGATCGATCGGCTGCCTTCGACACCGTTGATCACTCGACCCGGCTTCATAGGCTGGGTAGTGCTGGCATTTTTGGCTCTGTCCTGTCCTGGTTTGGGTCCTTTCTCGAGAATCGTACAGTCACTTTCTCTTTGGCCTTTTCACTCTGACCTCACATCTATCATGTGTGGTGTCCCCCAGTGGTCTGCTCTTTCTCCCATTCTGTTTAAAAATTATTATACGGCTCGATCTGGCAGCCGCTTATCTGGCTGATCACCTACGTGGCTGTTTGGAATCCATGGGTAGCAGGATAATCCAAATTGTCTGAAGCTGAATGCAGACAAAGCAGACGTTATGGTGGTTGGGCCCCTTTCTTCCACCTCTTTCTGGACACACAGGCCTTCGGGCTGACTTCTTTAGGCCCGCTTCCTACCCCAGTGGGGTGGTGAAGGACCTGGGCTCTAAAATCTCTGAATTTTTCTGTGGAAGCTCAGGGCAGCATGGTCTGCAAAAATAGCCGTTTTAAAAAAAAAATCTTTCATAAGGTTCTCCCCCTTCTACCAGCGCACCTCTACGCCTCTGTGTCCTCCTCCGTTTTGTTTGTTCTGATTGACTATTGATTGACTATTGCAAGTCCTTTAGCTCAGCCCCTGTAACTTCTGAACAAGCTACAGGTGCTGCAGATTTCTGCTGCCAGAGCATCTACTGGCACCCTCTGGCGCTCTCTCGCCAGTCCTACGCTGCATTGAGTTTAAGATACTCTGCTTCGTTCACTGTGCCTTCTATGGAATGGGTTCAGAGTACCTTCAGAACAAATTCCGCCCTTACACTCCTGCCCGTGCCATAAGATCAGAGCATGGGTTTCTCATCCATTTACCTAGGTACAAGCGCTCGTGTAGTTGGAGGGGGGTCGGCAGCTATCTCAGTGACGGCCTCAGTTCTTTGGAATAAATTGCCATGTTCCCTTCACGCAATTAACAATTATCTGATGTCTCGACAACATCTCAAAACACTTCTATTCTGAGCAGCGCTCTGCTCTGGCTGTTCTCCTTTTAGTCCACCCTAGCGCAATGATGCCTTCATTAGTGCAGGTCTGCGCTTTACACGTTTTAATTGTTTTACAATTTTTGGTATTTGTGTATTGGTTAAAAGCTAATTCAACCTTTAATGTGAAACATAAATATGAAAAATAGGAAAACATTAATTTACAAATCATTAAAACTACAAATTGATTATTTCAAAGTAATAAAACAAATACATATTGAAAGAAATTCAGCGCAATCTTTCTTACTTCAGACCAAAAGACACACTAACATTAAAAACAGATTAGTTACTTCCAATCAATAGAACAGTTGTATATACGGAGACAAGTTCAACTCAACCATTCTTGTTTTTGTGCCCTAACATTATTCATTCAATCTCAATCCATTCAGTAAGTTCACCACTGAGAAAAGTGGCTACGTGGGATCCAAGAACACCCATTTCACAGAAGGTATCAGTGACACATTAGCATGCGCAAGATGCTTTAGTGTTTCTACCTGGTCAGTTTTCTTACAAAATCTACAAACAGCTCCACACTCCTGCATCAAATTTCATCTAAGCCGAATTTCACCAGTATAATGCAAATTCCATCAAACTGAGAAAATCCTTACCCATCCTAGCACATGGAAATATTTCTAAATAGTGAGCCATAGTAAACCACTTTTTATGCTCCCTATGTAGATGACTCAGGCTGGCGTATGTAAGCGGCCGGTTCAAGTTTAAGCTCCAATCGAGGTCACACAAGGATTTCTTTCTTTCCGGCTCCTTCATAAGCTCACAAGTGGACAAACCCATGAATTGCAGTAAAACTGTAATGCGCTCCACAAATTCCATCATGGGAGCAACCGTTGCCTTCTCTGCTATACCAGCCAGGTCACCGTATAGAGTATTTGTAGGTGTTATCAACATCTTTCTGTATAATGACCTAATTCACCTTGACCTTTCACCCTTTTGTATCTAATGGCCGAAATAGGCACTGCTTTTGGAACTCCCATTACACTTTGCCAGATTCCAATCCTTCCAAAGCTCTATTCCATAGAACCGCTTAGGAGCAACTTTCCCTCCAGAGAATTTTACTAACGGAATGAAGGAAAATGTACAGTATCTGCTTTTAATGAGTTTTCATTTGTACAATGTTGGCATCTGCTTTAGATCTGAAATATTTCTTAATGTGCAATTTATCAAGGAATCCCGTTATGGGGAACCCCAAGTACACCATGGAGTCAACCCTTGTTAAAACAAACAGTGCAATTTAGAAACCAACGCATAGCGGTTCTCCTCTTCCTTGTAGTAAATGACAAAATCTTAGTCGTCCTTGGGTTAATCCTAAAGCAGTTTGATTTGGCATAATCTTCGAAGGCAGTCAACAGTCTCTGCAGCCCCTTACCTTTGCAATCAATTAATATGAATTTGTCAGCATATTATTTTATCTATTCATTTGTAAAGCCCAGAGGCAACTAGGCGCTGGTTACTGCTTAAGGATATGGTTATAAGTTGAATTCTTGGAGGTCATTTACACAATACATTACATATTAAACCATGAACAGTACATTTGCGTTAGTTGAGATGCAGAAATTCCAGTTTTTACATATTTCTATATTGTTAAGTTCTTATCAAAATTTGTATTAAATTGATGGGCTGAAAGGCTTTTGCAAAAGGTCAGATCTGAAGAGCAGGGTTTTGAGGTTTTTTTTCTGAATGACCAGAATGAAGTATCGTTTCTCAGTTGGTGAGGGAGGGTGTTGAACAATTTTGGAGCTGTAACCAGGAAATTTGAACCTCCAGCTTTCTGTCTTCTGTCACTGGGGGTAGAGAGCATGTTCTTGTAAGCAGAGCGGGTTGGTCTGTTGGTGATGACTTTGCACATGTAGTTGCTAAGGTGTTTAAGAGTCTTGTTAGCGATACACTTGTGCGTCATCGTCAAGATTTTGAATTTGATTCTATCTTGGACAGGGAGCCAATGAATGTTCCTTCTAGTGTTTGAGATGTGATTGTGACTTGGGATATTTAATGCTTCTCTTATAGCGTTGTTTTGTACCGTTTGTAATTTTTTGATGTTTCTGGTGCTGGTACCAGCAAAAAGGGAATTACAGTAATCAATCCTGGAAAGTATCAATACCCTTGCCAAGATTATAGTGTTTTCCGAAGAGAGAAGGGCGGCAGACTTATCTGTTTATCTGTGTAGGCGGCTGAGGAGACAACACCATTGACCTGTCTATTTAGTGTGAGTGAAGAGTCAATATAAACCCCTAGAGTTTGTATTTCGTTAGCCACTGGGATGGTATTGCCATCACTGATGAAGGAATTGTAGCACTGTGGGAGGTTACTGAGTTTAGTTTTGTTTCAGATGAGGATAAACTCAGTTTTATCATCATTGAGGCATAACTCATTGAATGCCACCCAAGCTTGAATTGCCAGGTGTATTTTGTTTAGATTTCTGGTGTCTATATCATTACATCTGGTGATTGGTATTAGAATTTGAGTATCATCCGCATACGCTTGTCATATAGGAGCTTGGTGAAGGCATTAGAGTGTGGGTGAGACGCACAAACCTTGCGGTACGCCACAGGTCATTAGAGCAGGGTGAGCTGGTGAAGTGTCTGAAAAGACCCTCCTGGTCCGGTTGGATAGGAATGATTTGATCCAATTGATGGAATCTGGAGAGAATTGTGCTGCAGTCTCAAGGTGTTGGCATAGGATATCATGATTGACCAGATCGAATGCTGCAGAAAGGTCTAGCAGCAGAAGGATGCAGAGTTCTCCTTTATCTATGTATTGGTCCATTTGTTTTTTCAGATCGAGTAATGCAGTTTCGGTGTCATGGCCTGGTCTGAAGACTGTCTTAATCCCAGGAGATGTTTATCTTCCAAATGTTTTTGGATCTGTAGATAAGCTGCACAATATTTTAAGTAAGACGGGAACTGTAGTGATGGGGTGAAAACGAGTAGGAATATTAGGATGTAAGGCGGGTTTTTTGAGCAAAGCTATGACCCCCCAGGCTGTTACGTCATTTGGGACTGTGTTGGAGACGAATGAGTTACTGATGAGACTGGTGACAAAAGGTGCAAATTCAACCGTGCAATCTTTTACCAAGGTTGTCAGGCAGATATAACCTTTGCATCTAGATGGCTATAAACTTTTGATGTTTGTGTCAAGTTGTGAGTGGGGAAAATGTAAATGTGGTTGCCTTAAGGGTGTTTAGTGAGAGGTATGTGGTTGATGGGGTAAGATTAAGTCTAAGTCTGGATTTCTTTTGCTCTACTTTGCTTTGTAGTAGTGAAATTTTGTCGGCAAGGACAGTCTGAATATTGGAACACCATTGTTCATCTTCGATCGTATGACCTGGAGTGGGCGCCGGTGATTCCAATTCGCAGAGGATGGTGAATAGCTCTCTAGTATTAGATTGAGCATTAAATATTCTTTTATTATAAACTTCACTTTTAGCTTTAATTTAATTCTTGTAGATGTCTTCTAGGGATTGGAATAGAATTCTATTTTCATGAGGTGGTAATTTGATCCATTTGTTTCTGCAGATCATTTTACAGCCCGGAGAGCTTTAAGTTCAGGGGTGAACCATGGATTAATATGAGCTCGGGGATTGATAGTTTTGCTTTTTAAAGGACCGCTTTTTCTATAGCTGCGTACATAGTTTCATTGTAATGTCTGACTGAGGTTGAGGGGTCACTGTCCAGGTGTGCTGGATCGAGGATGGGGGTGATTAGTGGTAGCATACTGTCTTGGTTGATATTTTTGAGGTTTCTGGAGGGGGGCCAGTGGTGTTGGGTAAAGCCGTTTCAGATTCTTGGTGGTAATAGTAGTGGTGAATACGATGATGTGATCGTACCAGGGCGAGAGGGGTGTTGGATAAGATGTTGGTGGAGCAGTTAATATCAGCTAACCAATCTAAGGTGCATCCTTTATCATGAGTAGTTGCAGTGATTCTTTGAGTAAGCCCTTGGGCTTCAGTTGACCAGGATACTTGCAAAGGTGTCTAGGGGGTCATTCAGGCCTAAGTTGAAACAGCCCAGGATGATCACTTTGGAGTGAGGTTTCATATTGTGTGCCACGAGTGTTTTGATGTCATCATCAAAGGTAGAGATGGGGCCTGGGGGGTCTATATATGATGTGTGAGTGTACAAGTAGGTGTGAGGCTAGTTTTTTTGCGAGATTACTTCTACGAAGGTGAATGGTAGTTCAAGGGATATTCTTATGTTCAGAGTCTCTTTAGCTGTTTAAGCTACTCCACCTCCTCTTGAGGTTGCTCTGTCTTTTCTTGGCATACGCCAACCAACTCACCGCCAGATCCCCTAGCTTAAGCATAACAAACGCTGCTGCTTCCTTTTAGGCAGAATCCTATGCAGTGTCCTTAGGGACCACTGCACAGAGTTAAGACTACAAGTGGTAATACAAGTTCACCTTTGGTACAAGCCTGTACTACACAGAAAGAGTGGTAGCAGTGACTGAGCAGCCAGACTTATCTCTAGAGCAAATGAGCAGTAGTAGAGATTACAATTACTGTGACTCAAGCAAACACTGACTCAAGGTTTTTGGTTAAAAAATAGAAGCATTTATTTTTAAACCATCTGTTCACAAAACACTTCACTTCTAGTAAAATAAAACCACACTTCAAATACACTACACACAACCAATTCGCCTTGTGATTTGACAGACCGGTGTTATGAAACAAAAGATGTTACCAGGAATACATATGCGATCACTTTTTGACAGTAATGACAGTTCGGTCTTACTAAAGATACACATATCCGCGTGATGAAATGTTACCGGGGTAAAACACACACTTGGCACCTGAGTTGCCACAAGAGTTGGGGGCAAAAATCATAGGCAATACTTTTGTCAAGGCAGACAGAATGAGAGAACACTTTCTAACCCAAAGATAAGTCAATAGGCCTGCGCCAGTGTTAGGTGGAAAAAGGTTCCTGTTGTCGAGGATCACGCAGTCAGATAGTTCACATATCAAGGTTGCCAGAAGTACTTAGATGTTGTCAGAAGAGGAGGCAAAAATTTTAAGAGGGAAGAAAGAAAAGGACAAGCCTTTAGTGAGGAGAAAAGGGTTCACTGTAGTCCCTCGAAGTCGGACACAGTACCTTATTCCTTGAAGAAGCTGGTGCCATGGCAGTTGTTCCTGGTAGTTTCCTGCAGACTCACGGTTCCTGGAGCTTCAGTCGTGGTGACAAGGACGTCTGGAGCGATCTGCACTACCCAGGGATGAGGCCAGCAGCAGCAACGATGAATAAAAAGTGTGCTCCTTTAAAACAGGAGAGGCTCTTCAGATGGTTATCCGGACCACTACAGCAGGGTGCAGCGATTTCGACCACGAAGGGGATCCTCTGGATGTGGAAGATAAGCTGGTTGACCCCACCAGGCTCAAGGGAAGAAGACTCAGGACCGGATCTTCTCTGGTCGTTGAAGGGTAGATAGCTCAGGACTCCAGCAGGGCTTCACGGGACTCTGGGTTGCAGCAGCCGTCTTCTTCTCCACTTCTCTTCGGTTGCTTGCAGTTCTAGTGGCGACTGACTTCCAGCCCAAGAGTCCTGCCTTTTATGCGTAAATCTCCCATTCACACAGCTTGGCTGTCAATCACACAGGTGGGGGGTTGTCCGGCCCGGACAACCACCTCAGCCAATCATGACAATGTGCCACTCGGGTCTCCATGGAGACCCTGTGCAGGGGGTGACTACTCTGCAGAAGCCCGCCAAAAGACAGTGAACAAAGAAGGCAAACCTGGTTTGCTGCATAAAGTGAAACACAAGAAGGACTTTAACAAATAGAAATGGCGACTAATCCCAACCGGAGCAGAAATAAAAAGTATTTGGGCAAGCAGTTTTAAGTTCGAGGCTACCACAATATCCTGGAACAATACCATGGTTATATAATATAATCGCGGTAGACGAGTCAGGATAGATGCCACTGCCACCAGCCAAGTCTAACTGTTAAAAGAGCAAAACAAAGCTCAGAGGCACAGACAAAAAGGGGTAGGAGTTAACCCTTTCCAATACTCCATGTAAGATGGGGTGTACTGGGTCTGTAGTTTTAAAGTGACTACATAAAGTTAATGGCAACTTTACATGTTTCTGGGGGACAGTCAGCCCCAGAAAAATTGAGTCAGTGGGAAGTCTAAAAGACAACCCTGTGTCACTGCACTGAAGGTGCTGTGTAACTCACAAAAAGTGGAGCACATGGAGTGGTGTGCTCCAGTGCCCAAAAATCACAAAAAACTGTAAAAATACACATGGCAATGCACAGGTAAGAGGGGGAAAAAGGCTCACACTCTTACTAGGTGGAAAAATAAAGTCCAGAAATCCAGCAAAGCTGCTTGGGGACTCACTAGGTGAAGGAAATTAGCCATAGAAGGAGAATTCTCCCTAACACTTCCAAAGAAGTGCCAGCATCAGCCACATATGAATTGAATAGGTAGGGGGCCAATATGCACCTCTGCCTAAGTCCATTATGTGTGCCGATTTTCGGAGTTAGTGATTTAGCCTGACCCTTACATTAAAGCGCTCATGCAGCATAATAATCGATTTAACAGACCAGGCGGGATCCACATATCAAGTTTTTCCCATAATTTCACTCTAGAAACTGTATCAAAGACATAAGATAAATCAATAGTTGCGGGATGGGCTGTGTCATACTTTCCCTTTACTACAAGATCCTGATAGCAACCCCAAACAAAACCATTCAGATTTGTTCTGTGTAGCTTACAGAACCATGTTTAAAATTTGCTAATCAAACCCTTGCCGTATGTCAAAGATTCCAAATGAGTTAAAATAAGGGAGGCAAAGATTTTACTATCCGAATCAAGAATTGATATTGGATGATGGTTTTTAGCTTCGGACCTACTTCCACTCCTATATATAGGGACAATAAATGCTGTTTGCCAAGTATCTCAAAGTGGCTGACTCTAATATGTCATCAAATAGTATAGTCAAAATTCTTGCACATTCCATCGGGGCTCCCTTAAACAGGCGTTCTGAGGTCATATTAGGCCCGGGAGCTATTGAATTGCTGGCTCTCATTATCACCCCATATACATTGCTTGTATCAAGTCATTGCAAGCATCAAGCTACTGACTACTCCATTCTTCACCTCCCTCCATTCAACCTCACAAAAGGGATCTGCATAAAGTTCTTGAAAATGCTTCATCCAATCAGATTGACACTGCATTTTTAATCTGGTCTACTTCAACCCTGGACTGGTTATTCATCAGTGCCCAAAAGGCCCAGGAGTTTCTTTATAGCAAATGCCCCAGCATTTCCTCTGCGTCGGTTTGCAACATCAAGGCCCTATGATTTCTCACCCAATTCTTGTATTTGTTTTTCCTTTTTTAATTTTTTCCACAACCTCTTGCATATTCGAATTCCTACTGTAGATGACTCTGATTTCAGCCTTCATGTCCCTTTTATGCTTGACCAGGAACTCGTCGTACCTGTGTAATTTTTTCAAAAACTGGAACCTTACATTCTTTTGCAGAGTTGATACGCCCCGGTAGATTAATAGATTCCCTCACAAAAATGTAAAAATTATCAGGTGTGAAAGTTACCGATTTCCAATTATGACAAGTAGAAGACCCCACCGCCCGATTTCATTATACACTAAATCATTTTAGGATTCCACACAATTCGGTTTCTGGCTACATTGAACGACACTTTCTTTGAAACACCAGTTCACACAGCGATTCCCACAAACGGTATTGCATCATGCTGTGGTCACTCCAACCATTCGGGGCAATCTTAAAGTTGTTAAACTTCCACATTCGAAAGTCATCAACAAAAACATAACCCAGTATTGAGCTCTGGTTACCACGGAAATAAGTCAGGCAACACCCCTTACTCCCCTCAGTCACCCCATTCAAACAATAGAGACCCAGATAATTTGGGCAGCTACGCCATTGAGCACCATAGTCCTGACTATCTCTGTGTTCAATGGTAAGGTTTATGTGGGCCATAGCAGCTCTACTAGACTCAACTGAGGAGTCTGGGGCTGAGTGCAGTCAGAATTGAGATCCCCCAAAACGGTCAACCGTCCCATGGGATGCTCTTCTGTCCATTCCATGATAAAACCCACCAATGTTTTCGAAAATGACTCTTAATAGACATATTCCATCATTCCAATAGACATTACAAACTAGAAAAAACCTCAGTCCCCTTGACCGGTGCGCCATTCTGCGGCCAACTTATCTTATCCAATGTCAATTTTTTAGTTAAAACCACACTCATATTTTAATATGATGCTAATGCCCCCTTTCGGTCTTCCTCTGGAGCCCTTTGTCGCCAATTTGGTTACCGCTTAACATCCATCCCAGGCAGGGCGCTCCATCGACAACTCCTGAATGCAAACCACTTCAAATGTATGTAATTTGAGGCCCACTTCTGAGTTTGTGAACAAGTGTACATGGCTCCTGGAATTCCAGGATACCAAGTTGAAATAAGATGTCAGTGGGACGTCTTGTATGACAGGTCCCGAAAATGGTTGCTATTTAGAGAACAAGCCACCCAAGACCAATCCTCTGTGTTTTGCGTTCGGACGTGTGATCTATGTTGATCTATTAGAGTTCTTATGCTCGTTCTCCACAGAATACGAGTGATGGGTCTGACGCCCACCCCTTTCCTTTACTGGAGATGCCGACCTGGAGTTAAAGGGTGCAAGAAGGAAGCCAATTTTCCTCCAAGTAGACTCTTCCTCCATAACAATTAATACACCACCCTGGATTCCAAGCCCAGCACCACCTTATCCGTTCTCTGCAGATCTGTGAATTCAACCCTCTCAATATCTCTTGTTGTGATCATACTTAAATTAACGATTTCCGAAAACAGGGCTAGCACATTTGATTAAGTATAAGGTTGCCACCAGATTTAAAAAATACTTTCTAAGTAGATCTTATATGAGGGTTTCCTTTCTAGACACTGCTATTTGGTTGCCATTAATTTCCTTTACACTTCTGAACACTTGAGGGGCTGGGAGGGAGAAGATTAAATCCTTACCTCCTACACCTTGCCCCTTAAGAACAAACTGTTTTGACAGACCAATGTCTGCTTTAGAGCGGGTGCCCTTGGTGGGAGTTATCCCATTCGCAGAAAGCTTCTCATAGATGTATTTGGCACCATTTTGGGCCACCAGCGCAGGGTTCTCTCCATACGTTGCACGCCTCTGCTGACAAAACCCTCATGCTCAAATACCTTCCAATGGATGTAATTCGCGCCATCCAGATCAATTACATCAGCATTTAACTAATCAGAATTGTCTTGGGAGGGCATAGCTTTGTTTATCAATCAGAACGAAAAAAAACGTACTCTGCGCCTTTTGTTCTTCAGGATGCGGCCCATTTTGTCGAATATAGGCTTCCCACCCCCCGCCCCCCCACCCCATGGGAGCTTCTGTACGTTGTGCAGTGAATGCACAGGTCGGAGGGACGGCTGCTTTCACCTTGTCTACAGTTCCATACAGAGCAACCCGCAGCAGCCTGTTCCACATATTCCTCTCGCTCCTCTTCTACCTCAAATTCGAGTACCAACCAGGTTTATCGTACCAGGTATCAAGCTTGATTTATCAACCCGGACACTTTGTTGCTTTTTTGCCACAAAAACCTTGAATCGTCCCATTTCTCATGGGTTTACCCACACATGGATTTGTAACCCCTTCCTTGGTCCTCTTTGGTTATTTTCTTCTGTGCCATCTGCACATTTTTCCTCTCTTCAGTGGCCTTCTTACTCGTCCTTGCCAAGGTCCTACTATTGGCAGCAGCAGACCACACTGGGGGGTGGGGGGCCGTAGTTGGTGGGCATACCTCTGGCTTCGTTGAATCATTGTCAGAGATGAAGAAACGTCCCTTCCCTCTGTATCAACATTTGACGAATGCAGGGGCTTAGCTCTCACCCGTTCTAAAAAAAATGTGTTAATAATCACTGTTTGCGACAAGTCTTTGCTCTCAACCCCTTGTAATCGTTGCACGTCATCCCCCGAGCCAGCTAATTTACAGTGTATCAAGTTTGTTTTGAATGACTCCCAATACTATTGTATGTAAACTCACCTCTGCTTTAATATCCTCCTATAATACTGCAAATGTTGAAATCACCTGATTGTGAGTTGACAAGGTAGTTTGATCCTTGGTTTCAGCTTCAAAGAACGGCGGTATTGGGGGCAGAAGGAGCTCTGTCTAGACTCCATTGCAGAAACTCTGTGCAGTGTTGAGGCATAGGAAGTGCTAGTCATTTTGCCCATCATCGTCCCCCTCTTCAACCTCTGAGTAAAAGGTGGGGGGAGAAAACACCCCCCCGCTGTAATTTGGACTTCCTGACTTTCAACAACTTGTATGCAGTCCTCATCAGATAGCCAGGTCGAGGGTGATTCACTCCTCCTTGCCCCACGATCACTCTTGTAGCCAAACACAGAGTGCTGAGGGCACTGCTCTACCCTTTCAACATTGACTCTGTCCACTGTAGCCCTTAAGGGTTGAACACATTGAGTGATGTGATGGACTTTCCTTCTTGGTTCCTGCATCCTAGTTGCATGAGGTGTATGCAAGGTATGATGTCATGTATGGATTGTTAGGAGAATGGTTGGAATGTTGTGTGTGAATGTAATTCCACCCAGGGCGGTTGGAAGATGTAGCCTGGGTGGTGGGAGCCAGTGGGTTCCCCTCTGTACTTCCTTTTCTCCTAAATGTACCTGATTTACGCTACCTGAATAAAGTATCCTGAAGAATACCTGTGGCATCATGAGTATCCGGATTAGTAACCATGAGGCATGAACATAACAAGTGATCACGGTTTGCTGATTAGTGTATGCTTTCCCTCCACATGTTATGGGAGGCGGCGATTCCGGGAGAGGCAGGTCTTTTACCATTTCTAGCATTGCCTCACACAGTCAAATCAGAGTGTTTGGAAAGACTTCGTAGCCCAAACATCTCCAAAATAACTAGACTTTTGGCTTAAGTCCAAACAAGCACTTTTGGGTAATTTAGCCATACAATCTTGTGTCACCGTGCCTCACTGTAAGCCACTATAAACCACTCCCCTTGTCTCGCGAGCAGATCATAACACGCTTACCATACTACGCCCGCACCAGCACTCGTTAGAGTCCACTTTGGGCAAGTTCAAGGCACTCCAACCAAGCTGCGTCAGAGTGACAGCAGCAGTCCCGGCGAACCCACACTTTGACCCAGGAACGTAGAAAAGAATGGAAAGGAGGATGTTCCTTCCCCTGCTCACCGGAACACTTATTAACACTTACCCAAGTTTTAATAACCGAACATGAAAGCCACTGCCATGATGCATTGATCTGCCCCTTCCATGGACCAGGAAAAGAGGCCCCCAAAGACTAGGGGGGGGGGGAAGAGACCCCTTCACCAGGCACAGGTGTCCAACCCTCTGACTATTAGGGTTGGACACCAGGCATTTGTCTGGAAATTGAGCTGCCCTTCACCCACTTAACACTGAAGAGTTGATGCTCACAATGTCTTGTGGTGACTGGTGTGCATTGCGGGGAAGAGAAAACTGCTAATCCATGACCCCCACACGGAAGTGGCGAGACACAGAACAACCCCTTCTACCTTGTAAAGTTATCGCATCGACCTGCGAATCGTAGTGGGTTTTCAAGGGTCTTTAATAAGTGCATTCGCCTTTGTGCAAGCATGTTATTCTCCCCTTCGTACAGAAGGTGGCTTGGAATGATTGAAGAAGTCGATCCTGGAGCAATGAAGTAGTAGTAACCCCCTCCCTCCACCCCTCAGTTCCCCTCGTCCACCCCCGCGATGCATTAAAAGCAACACCATAAAACGATTATTGTAACCCGTGGCCTCGGCTGTTACACCCAACAACAAAAAACCCAGTCTTCAGAGCCTCGGGGATGGCTGTCTTGTCGAGGGCCGCCTGGTTGCCTCTTTACTAATGCAAAAGACAAAAAATGGGGAAATGATCTTTCGACGGTCACAGCCGACTGGGGATAAATATCCTGCTCCAGGTGAAGCGAGCCCTCGCCTTCTCAGTTTCCCCATGTTTGCTTTACAGTGCAGCTGCCCCTTCCCGCGGCAGCCCCTCTCTGCGGCTTCACAGTTCACTGGAAGCTGGAAAACCCTTTGGAGTTTCAATATTCAGCTTGTTTGAGAAAAGGTGGATTTGATGGGAAATGAGACCTGCCAATGGTCTGCCTCTAGTGTGTCCCTAAAAATGTGAACCTTTCACATCCGTTCTGCTGGTTGGCGGTCTACAAACATGTGCAAACGGCAGTGTAGATGAAGATGCCAGTTACCGTTTCCCACTTGAGTGCTTAACTTGGACAAAAAGCTTGTACACACTGCACTCCCCCTATGCGTGTCCAGCATTTCGTGTAAGGGCCCGCCTTCAGTGGCTGCTGCTTCCTTTTAGTTTCTCACTGTCTAGTGTAGCTAAAAGTGTACATCTGGGCAGTTCGGAGTTGGATGTGTAAATGTTGTAAAAATAAAGGTAGAAAGCTCGATAGCTTAGCGCAAGCTGTGGGCAGTCTAGGCCCGGGCTGTAATCCAAGTTCTGGACTTCGGGAGTCAGTTGCTTCTAGTGGGAGAGGAAAGAGCAAGGAGGTTCCGGATTGTTGTAATGAACTTGTTGAACACTGGCACCGGGTATGAGCCCCGCCAAGAATTATTCCCTGGGGGCTAGTGGCAACTGCGTTAGCCATCCATGTGCCTCCAAAATCGCAGAAAACACTCCTACTTTAAACTGTAAATCGGAAGTCTGCGTTCATGATGTAACTTATGGTTGCTTTTTTCGGTGCCACGTTGGTGCTGATCAAGTGATCTGACAAATTGGGCTGCAGCTAACCCATAACCCCACCGCAACCTTTGCATCATTTATGCAGCACATTTGGCATGTATTTTATTGTAGGCTATATCAGACACGAATGTGAAACTTGGGAGTGGCAAAAACCCGTGTCGGTGTCAAGTTGCATGACTGGATTGGCCCGTTAGCAATGAAAAATCCCTGAATCCGTGCTACTCCACAGTAAATGGGTCCAAGACCCGCAAACCTCAGTTTTGCACCTCACAATGCAGACCAATGTGTGCGCGTCTGCTTGTTCGACATGAATGAACAGTGTTCAATATTTTTGTGGGATTGAGCATTGTGAAACTTGTAGGTCCAACTTCATAATGTGAAAACTGCAACTATGCAAGATTTAATGGACTAATGAAATATTACTTTCAGGACAAGCCACGAGAGCTCAGTTTCGTCGTATATAAGAAATGAATGTGTGACTGAAATAATGATTTTGGGTGAGGCAAGTTTGCATTTCTAGCTTTGGATTTTTTTTTTTGGAGGCTGCTGTAAAGGCCAACTAAGCACTTTGTTTTTTGCATTTTTTTTATTACCTGTAGCCCGTGGTACAGATTTTGTGACCGAGCAGTTCTCAGAGGCCCACCACAAAGGTCTCTTTTGCAATGAAGGGAATCGCAGAAAGGAAACCTGTATGGTTATTACTAAAACAAAACTTTTTTTATAAGCAAGAATTTTTCTCCAGCATGGGATCTGTCATGGAGTCACATGCTCATGAATATATCCCGGCGTCAGGCTGGGAATCCTCGGTAAAAGAAAAAAGTTTAACTTAAAAAAAAAAACGGTATTTCTCCTTTAAACCAATCCCTGTCCTCTGGGTCATACTGCCCCATCCAATGGGCGTTGTCTCCCTAAGCCCCCCCTCTGGCAGCCATCTTCAGATTTTTACTGCACGCTTCAGTGTTGGGAGTTCCTGAGTTTGCTTTCAAAGCTATATCAACATTTTTTTTCATGTTTTTGATGGAAAAAGTTGTATTTTTGTTTCAAAGAAGCCTGTGTGCTCTTTTCTTCATTGGCTGATAGCGGGGATCCGTTGTTGGGGAAGTTCTGCACCCCTCAAGGGCGAAGATCGTCAGATTTTACAAGGCCTTTGAGCTTACATTGCGCCCTCCAACCATTAAGGAGGAGGAGGCAAGGTCTCTAGGCCCGGCACCAAATGTGGGATACAAAATGAGTTTGTGGAGGACAGGCACCTGCAATGCCTATGTTACCTGGGTATGCAGACTTTCCATAAACATTTTTTTCCATCAAATGTTTTCCAAAGAGAAGATGTGCATTGAATGCATGTTTTTGTGGGGTAAAGGGTTAATTTTGTTTGGGATGTGTTAAGGGTTAAAAACAGGGGGTTGGGAGCCACCCCCCCAAATAATGCACCCAATGCACATTTGTCAGTTGGAAAAAATTTGATGGTACTTGCCCTCCATGGAAAAAATTTGATGGAAAGACATGTGACCTATTGGCTGCACCCAGAACACAAGGACGTAGAGTGCGAGATATGCCTTGGTTTCTCCAAGAAGACAATGAAGGACAGGCGTAGGCTGGCGGCATGGCTCAACGCCAAGGCCTCTGACCCATGCTCCGAGCAGGGTCATGCCTCATCTAGGACTGGCTGGTCCGAGGAACAGTCTTCTAAGTCCTTTAAGGGGGCCTCAACGGTGGGGGCCCAAGATAAGGCCAAGAGCCATAAGTCTGAGTCAACCCGGTTCGCCGTGGAAGCGGGTCCCAAAGTGGATAGTGCGCAATTAGCATCACCTTCCGCCTCTGTTGCCAGCCAACAATCAAGCTTCTCTTCAAAGAGGAACTCATCTACCCAGCTAAACTATAGAAGAAATCCAAGAAGCCCGAACAGCCCAAGCAGGCTCAACCGGCACGGGCTAAGACCTCGTCTGCGACTCAGTCAATGACTCCTACTGCAGCTAAGGGCGCTGATCCACCGCTCGGGTGTCCCTACCACTAAGGCGCGTCACCTCCGCAGTGACTTTGATCAAGTCTACAGGCACGCCAAAAGTGGTGAAACCGGCTCAGGCCCCGAAGATTAGGAGTCCTTAAATACGGTCCACAAGGATGTTTAAGAAGAGGATGATGGTGCAGGGCCTAGTTTTTCCTGTTTTGCCTTCTCAGCCGAGGGACATTTCTTTGGATATTCTGTCGACTCTACACACCTTGGTGTCTGAGATCCAGATGAGGATGCCTCCGGCTCCTGTACTTGTGGTCCCCAGAGCCCCAATCCGCCTCCAGCGAAGAAGAGGAAATGGTCTTCCAACTTGTGTCTTTGGACCCTCCGGACAGCGAGGGGAGAAGGATGGATGCCATGGGGAAGAAGTTGATTTACACTGCAGTGTCCCCTATCAAGGCTGCCAACGCACTGGAGATCCTGACCAGGTACGACAGAGTTGTTGTACAAGCTGGGGCCGATTCTGGAGTTCCTCCCCGATGATAAGAAGATGGAGGTAATTGCTCTTTTCCAGGAAGGGGAAGTGGCGTCCAATCACGCCATCACCGTGGCATTGGACATCGCCGACACAGGGCTCTGGCAAATGGCGAACAGTGTTTGCCTTCGTTGCCAAGGTTGGAAGAAGGCCACAAATTTCCATCCGGAGGCCCAAGCAAAGGTGCTGGACATGCCCTTTGACGGAGAGAATCTGTTTGGAAGGTCGTCAACGAGTCCCTCCAGGCCATCAAAACAGAGACTGCCTGTCCCTGTGCACTCCAACAGCACCGCTCGCCCTTTTGCTCCTCCAGGGGAAAGTCGAGCAAAGGGTTCTCCGCATTGTACCGACAGCCGTCCAGATCCACAATGTAGGAAACCCACAGAGGCCGTTCCCAGGCCTACGGTAGTGGAGGACAGTGTCTCCATCGCCCGCAGGGTAGGGTGCCGAAGCAAGCCTGAACCCACCTGGACGTCAGGCCCCCACATGTGCGCCCCAGTGAGAGGCCGGCTGATTAGGTTCGTCAGTGAGCGGAGAAAGATCACTACTGACAAATGGGTGCTGGGCGCTCTCGCCCAAGGACACACCCTGGAGTTTCAGTGCAGGTGTCCGCGGATCCCTCCGTTTATCCTTTGGGAGTAGCACATCCCTCAGCTCATGTGTATTTTACTCTTCTCCACACAAAGAACTTCAACAGCCTGGCTGAAACTCAGGCATTCCTGTTAGACCAGTTTGGCAAGGCAGGCACTTTCAAGGTACCCAGCCTGCTTGGGGAAAGGAAGTCCCTTTACAAATGTGAAAGGATCATGCTGTGGGACTTCGCGACCTCGTCAGACTGACCAGCATTTCTGTTCCAAGGAACAAAGGACCCAGGGGAACTGGCCCTATCACACAAATGTGAATTCCTTTGACACATCTCCTCAGCTTCAACTGCCCAGAATCAAAGGGCGCTATGGGTTACCCTGTTTCGAACAGACACATAGGGGGGGCATTTGGCTGGGGGGGGGGGGGGTTGGAAAAACTGCCCACTTTTGGGAACAAAGCCAGCCCATTGGAATCAAAAGACTTTTTACATTGACATTTATTTCAGTGATCTGAATAAGCAGTAATGTGAAATTATGATGGTTTTTAATGTGATTTTTGTAGCAACAAGATGAGAAGATTTGGGTCTTCCTACCATGTGGGGGACGCAAACGGCATTAAAGTGGCCTTTCTGGGGAAAGCGTACATAACACAGGTGTACAATTGGATGGAATTATGCCCGACACTGTTAAGCTCATATGTAGCCATTTGTAGAATTTTAGGGGACATTCTTTCCATACAAATTGTGAAAGAGTGCCAGAAGGGCAAAGCTGTATCATACAGACTTGGCATTTGAACCAGTATACTCCTTGTGAAATATGGTATTTGCCTATCTGATTTATATAATGGTGACGTTTGTAAATGTTTGTTTATTGATTTTATATAGCGCTTTACGCCAAAGCGCTTTACAGAATAACAATACATGAGAAGAGGCAAATTTACAAAATTGAAACAAACCAGTGGGACAGTATATGGAACAATATCTCAGTAGGAGGCGGGGGAAAGGGGAAGGAGGGGAGTTCACGGGAGAGTATAACACCCTAGGGGGTTACAGCTTCCAGTATGAGGTCATCGGGATGAGGAGGAAGATGGGAGGGGGAGGGATGGGTAGAGGATAGGTGGGGAGGATAGGGAAGGAGTCAGGGGGGTTGATGAGGAAGGGCTTACATTCAACGTTTGATAAGAGGTCATAGGGATGTAGGAGAAGGAAGGAGGGGAAGGGATGGATAGGGGAGCGGGAGGGAAGGAGAGTCGGGGGGGGGGGGATGGGGTAGTGGAGACTAAGAGCTTTCTGGGAGGAGCGGAAAGATGGGTAGGAGGGGAGGAGTGGATAGAGGGGTAGGGAGTTCCAGTGGAGGGGGGCCAAGAGTTGGAAGGAGCGGAAACATGAGGAGGCACAAGGGGCTGGGGGTACGTTGAGAAGATATAGGTCAGCTGAGCGGGAGGGAGAGTAGAAGGAAAGGGGAGGAGAGCTAAGGGTGGGGCTAGGTCATGGAGAGATTTATAGATAAGGCAGAGGAATTGAAATTTCAGTTGAGGAATGGGAGCCAGCCGAGTTGGGGGAGAGAGGTAGATAGTCACAAGGGCCGAGAAGACAGTGCGGATGGAAGTGTGGTAAATGGATTTTAGGGGAGTCAGGTGAGTAATAGGGAGGCCGAAGAGAGGAGCAGTAGAAAAGACGGGAGAAAATAAGGGAGGAGATTAGGAGTTTAGAAACGTGAAAGGTGAGGGAGGAGCAGATCTTGCGGATGTTGAAGAGGTGGTAACGACAGGCACGAGAGGTCAGAGATGTGGGTGGAGAAGGAGAGAGAGGAGTCTATGTGGAGGCCAAGGTTGCGGGCATGGGTAGAGATGGGGTGATTGGAAGGGGGGGGATGTGGATGACAGGAGGAGGGGAGGGCGAGAGTGTGTTAGGGAAGAAAGCACGTCAGTCTTGTCAGAATTGAGGGAAAGAAAGTGGGATGATATCCAGTTTTTTGATGGCCGTGAGGCAGGAAGAGTGTGGTGGAGGTCGGAGGTGAAGCAGGAGGAAAGAAAGAGTTGGGGATCGTCTGCGTAGAAGTGGTGGGAGATGCCGAAAGAAGAGATGACGGGGGCAAGAAGGGAGGTATAGAGAGAGAAGAAAGGTCCGAGTACAGATCCCCCGGGAACGCCATAATGCAGGGGGACATTGGAAGAGGTGCTGCCACCCCAGGAGACAGTAAAAGAACGGTTGGAGAGGTAAGAGGAGAGCCAGGAGAGGACAGAGCCTTTGAAGCCAAGTGAGGACAGAGTGCTAAGAAGTAAGGGGTGATTGACAGTGTCAAAGGCTGCAGAGAGGTCAAGAAGGATGAGGATAGAGGATTGCTTAGCGTGTCGGACGGTGAGGAGAGAGTTGAGTACATATGTGAGAGCAGTTTCAGTGGAGTGTTTAGGGTGAAAGCCAGATTGAGAGGAGAGGAAGGGAGAAGGGATTGAGAGGAGATGAAAGCAGAGAGTTGAGAGTATGCTAAGCGTTCGAGGAGCTTTGAGGGGACTGGGAGAAGCGAGATTGGTCTGAAGTTGGAGGTGAGAAGAGGGTTAGCGGAAGGTTTCTTTAGGATAGGGATGATGACTGTGTGTTTGAAAGCTAAAGGAAAGGTTGCAGAGGAGAAACATATGTTAAAGAAAGTGGTAAGGTAGGGGATGAGGAGAGGGTAGACTTTGGGGATGATGGAGGTGGGGATAGGATCAGAGGGGGCAGCGGTGGGGTGAGTTTTGGCCAGGAGGCGGGAGACACATGCTGTAGTGACGGGAGAGAAGGTGGACATGTAGGTGGAGGGGGAAGGAGAAGAGGAGGGGGAACGAAGGAATAAAGAAGGGGAGGAGAGAATGTTTTGGCAGAGAGAATTTTGGAGGAGAAAACGTTGGTGAAGTCAGAGGGTGAGAGGAGAGAGTTCGAGGAAGGGTCTGGGGTGGGAGGGGAAAGAATGCGAGAGCGTATTTGGAAGATACGACGGGGTGAGAGGTTTGAGTGGAGGAGGTTGGAGTAGTAGGAGCTCTTGGCAGATGTGAGGCAGGAGTCGTAGAGCGAGTGATATGAAAAGTAAGAGGATTTGTTTGTCTGGGAGGGGGATTTGAGCCAGCGTCCAAGGCGACGGCGGAGGCGATGCATTGACAGAAGGTGAGAGCCAAGGTTGAGAAGGTTTGCGAGAGTGTGATAAGGGAGTGAGAGGATAGAGTAGGTCAAGACTGGAGGATGAGGAGGAGGAGGAGGAGGAGAGTGAGGAGAGGCCGTCGTCGGGTGAGAGGGATGAGAAGTCACAGGGGGAAGGGAGGAAGTACAGGAGTCAAGGAAGAGAGAAGGGTTGAAGTTGCGGAGATCATGACGAAAGAAGGAGGGAACTGAGGGAGAGGGGGGTGACCGTGAGGAGGGGGGAGGAGTAATGGAGAAGGAGAGGTCGGAGAGATAGTTGGGTAGAGACAAGACGGGGGAGGAAGAGTGAGATGAGAGAAAGATGAGATCGAGAGTGGAGCCAGAGGAGTGGGTTGGGGGGTAACGAGGGGGGAGAGGAGGTAAGTCCAGTGAAGAGGGCGAGAATGAGATGAGGTGGAGAGAGGGAGGTTAAAGTCGTAGGGGAGGGAGAAATGAGAGGGAGAAGATGGTTTAGGTCTTCATAGAAGAGGAGAGGGAGCCAGGGGGGGACTGTAAATGATTAAGAAAGATATCGCATGAGGATAAGTAAAGGATTTGAAGAGAAAGGTAGGGAGGGATAAGGGAGGAGCCGAGGAGAGACATTTAGGGTGAAAGAGGAGACCGCCGCCTCCGCGACCGGAGGGGTGTGGGACATGGAAGGAGGAAGAGGGGGTGGAGAGAGAAGCAGGAACAGTGGAATTGAAGGGAGGAATCCATGTCTCTGTGATACAGAGGAAGTGAAGGGTGAGTCGCAGGAACAGGTCCAGGCTGCAGTGGCTTTGTTGCAGATGGATCGAGCATTCTAGAGGACGATGTTGAAGATACTGGAGGGATTGGTAGTGGGGAGGTGTATAAGATTAGATCGAGAAGGGATTAGGCGAGGTGGATGGGGTGGGCAGGGGGTAGGTGGAGAAGGGGGAAGGCATGAGGGTGAAAGGAAGGTGAAGGAAGAGGGGGGAGGAGGGTAAGGTAGGTAAAGGGCGTGACAGGAAGGGGGATGAGAGAGTAAGTTTAGGTGGCCACATAGTGTAGTGCCTGCAGTTGGAGTGGGTGGCAGGAACTGTTGTGGTTCGGTGGAGGGATGAGGTGGGGTGAGGTTTTAGAGAGGCGGGAAGGGGAGTCAACAGCAGAGAGGGAGTGAGGCAGAGGAGTGAAGGTTGGAGAGTGGATGAGGGTGGGTTGGTGAGGGGGGGGAAGGATCCTTGGGAGATCAACTGCAGTCAGAGAATCGGGCAGGACGATAGTCACTGTAGGTCTATGGTGGGGGGGCAAAGTGGCGCGTTCTTGATGTGACAGACCATTGCAGCAGGGCGCAGGAGGGCTTCTCCAGGTGAAAGATGGAGTGGGGGTGATGTTAGGCACAGACAGCTAGTGGTGGAGGCATCGACAGGGGCTCAGTGCCTCTTACAGCCCAGAGTTAAGGTGGAGCTGCCGAACTCGACGGGGAGTGGGCGTGTCAGTTGTGGAGGCCGTGGCAGTGGGCCAGTCAGTGGACCCTGTCCTCAGGACTGTGCTGCAGCTGGCTCTCGGAGGTGGCCGCTGCTGGGGGTAAAGGTGTGAGCAGCGGGCGAGATGGTTGAGGGCCATGGCAGTGGGTCCTACTGTAGTCACTGTCCTGATGGCTAAGCTGCAGGTGGCTCTTAGAGGTGTCCGCTGCGGGGATTATGGCGTGATCAGCTAGCTAGATGGATGGTGTCCGTGGCAGTGGGCCTGACTGTAGTCACTGTCCCCAGGGCTGGGCTGCAGGTGGCTCTCGGAGGTGTCCGCTGCGGGGATAATGGTGGGGCAGCATGCAAGAAGATTGTGGGCGCTGTGGCAGTGGGCCTGTCAGTGGACCCTGTCCTCAGGGCTGTGCTGGGAGCGGCTCACAGAGATGGCTGCAGTGGGGGAACAGGTGTGCGCGGCGGGAGGCACCTCAGTACCACTCGCAATGCAGCTCAGCTCAACTCTTTGCAGCTCGCCATGCAGTGATTGCAATGGAAGCAAGGGTGTGCGTGGCAGGTGCTTTGGCAGGCAGTGTCGCGACTGCGGGCTTCAGATAAGGTTGCCAGCAGGAGGGACATCAGATGCAGAGACCCCGGAGGGGTCCGTGGGAGTCACAGGAGGAGGAACAGAAGGCTCAGGGATATGATTAGGCCAATGGTACGGCTGTGGGGGCAAGCCGGGCCGGAGATGCACGGTGTGCGCGGCGGGGGGTGGGTGGAATCCGGTGCAGAGACCCAGGAGGGGTCTGCAGGTGCAAGGAGTCGGCTGTAGGAGCAAAGCCGAGGCCGGAGATGCACGGAGACTCGCCAGTGAGTGGTACGGCAGGAGGTGCACAGTCGGGGCCAGAGACGCAAGGAGACTCACTCACTGAATGGCTCTGAAGCGGGTTGTAGGAGTTGGCGCCTGTCGAGCGATGAGATCCGGTGCAGGGACCCTGGAGGAGTCGATGGATGTCACTGAGGAGGAGCAGCAGAAGGCCCCGCTGGCGGCGTAAAGGCTTTGATCAGTTCAATTTAGGCCGATGGAACGGCTGCCAGTACTGTGCCAGAGCCGAACGGAGCTGTGGATGCAGCACCAGCAAGCCGCCCCTGATAAGTATCAGGGAGCCCTGAGCGACGCAGTCACTTTCGCCTTCGGAGCTCCTTCTCGCGGGAGGGCGGGAAGGGGCCTACTGTAGAGGCCAGTGAAGAGAAGAAGTGTTTGGCGGGTCCGGAATATATATAAGGAGCGTGCAGCGTGCTCTTGTATTTTGGGAGCTAGCCACAATATAAAAAAAAAAGAACCATAAGCATTGTAATACACTTCCCAAAGTTAATGCTGCAGTGATCACAAGCTCTATTAGTGAAATTAATGAGACGACGAACGGGGAGCGTGGTAAGCTTACTGCATTTTGGAAACCGACTCCCAAGGACTCGATGGCTGCGACATCATCCGCCAATAGACAAGAAGCTATCATTACAACCAACACAGACCTTAACTCTACTGTGGAAAATCCCATTGATGATAACACACTCTTAGATTTAGTTTTGGGTCTAGCCAAGGCTAATACGCTGGCTCAAGCGGGAACTCCAGTCATAACATCTGCAGAATGGATTTTTCCCTCCTTATCTACCCCGAATGCCTGACTTGAATCAGATTGCAATTAATGCGTATGCGTCTCCTGCCAGGAACATCTGAAGCTCGTCTTCCTCTGATTCATCTTACAGAGAAGACCTGCAATCTGACTGAGGCCTTGATAATACGTAATGCTCTCTTTCCCCTTTGCAATAATTTATATAAAAAACCAACTAATAAAGCATGAGCTGAGCTGATTGAGATGAATATTTCTAAGCAAAGCTTGCTTGCTTTGGGAAGCAGAGTATGGAACCTGGCCCAGGTCCTTCTTTGGGCTCTGAGATCATAGAATTTGAAGACACAACTTCTGTACACAATGCCCTGTTGAACATGGAGCTGTTGAAATTCAAGCAGGCAGAAGACTTTCTTTTAATCTAACGAATCACTCAAATCCTCATGCTCCAACTATTTCAGCATCCAAGGGGTCATCAAATTTGCAAGGGCGAAGAAAACCCAGAAACGTGAACATCTGTTGCCTCATCTTAGCTCAGGAAGTAGGTGAGGACCTTTGAGTGCAGTAGCAGCACACGCACTGTGCTCTACCTTCCCGAAAGATATGGTTTGCAAGAGACTAACAATGGTTTTGAGATTGTGGCTAATAAGTCACAAGAATTAGCGGTGCGGAAACAGGGATCATCCCAGGTCTAAGTTGGGGAAAGAAATCTGTCCTTTCAAAGGAACTTATTACGGAGCGAAATGGTAGCGCCATCCAGCTAGGCCGCTTAGTCTATGTAAACAACATAGAGCTGTTCATGGGTTGGACCTCTGACCAGAAGTTAGATCCGTAATATATGCCAAATATTGGCAACTCTTTAAATCTAGATTTATCGTCCTCAAGGGTGATAAACTATTCATCCAATGAGATAGAAATTATTGATCTATACGCCACTACATCGAGCCAGTTTTTGAATTGGGCTTGTGTACTAAAGCTGATTCGTCAAATTTTACATTTAAAAATGATTACGACTAATGACCTCAAATTGGGCATCATATGGATCAAATTGGGCTGTGATACGTTTGGCCTCGCCAGATTGGATGACCTAGAAACCACGGTTTGCGAACAAGCCCATGACCCTGTGACGCTCTTGCACTGGGTGGTCGGAATTGAAGAGCGGATCGAACTGGAAGACCTAGAGAATCGATCTTGAAGGATCCAACAATATTGGACAGCGCAGAATCCCATGCCAAATGCAAGATCAGGAGCTTAAAGATTTCAACCGAAACCTGTTCTGATCCCTTCTTGGGATCCCTACCCACACAGCTTTCCTCAAATAGGACGTATTGGGTCTACTTGTCCTTTCAGCTGGGCTGCAACCTCTTGAATGATGTACTTTCTAGAGTGCACTGTTTTCAGCAGAAAAAGTTGATCATGGCGGCAAGGAGAAGGAAAGCGGCCACTGAGTTCCAGGGAGCAAGCATTGCATTATTCCAAGAGCCCTCTTCGTGGACACTGATGAACAGGTGAAAGCTTAATGTGGCGACAGCCTGACTCCAATCGCACAAGGTGCAGTACAGATGGGGATTCCTGTGCAAACTGTGGTTTGAGTACCAGCAATATGCAATTGGCTCGGAGGAAGAGGCGGCAGAATTGATTGAGACCTCTGCGGAGGGGCAGCCTGCTGATGAGGGCACAGTTTCATTGGCCCGTTCAGGGCCTGCAGATTGGGACCTGTCCAGGAGGCCGAAGGGGAGGCGGATTGATAGGAAAAGCACATCAGAGAAAAAAATCAGAGGCAACACTAACCGCATTGATACCCTTGGTGCAGTGCTGGTTTACGAAATTATACAGACCCATATACAGGGTCGAACTCATTTGTAGGTTCTTCCTACTTATGTTGGTTGTTGACTTCCTGTTCACTTCATCCGATGGGGGTTGAGGATAGGAGTTCAGTAGGGCGGTCCTGAGGACTGTTGCCCGAGTTTAATGCTTCACATGATTTTGCTCTTTGTTCTTGCAAAAACGCTTTTACTTGTTTTTTCCTTTTTTTGGGATTTTCATGTTTAATTTCACGATTGAGCTTATTCAGTAACTTTATTGGTTGTGAGTTCAATCCACTGTAAATTGCTGGAGGTGAGTGGTCGTGATCCGAAGCAGGCCCATAGGGATTAATAATGGAGTCTCCTGACGATCTGTTGTAACCCTGAATGTTCAGGGCCTTAATTCACCCATCAAGCAAAGAGCGCTACTACAGAGGCTGTCTCTTATTGCATCCATTGTTTTTCTTCAAGAAACCCATCTCCTGAAAAACGACGAATCACGGCTCTATTATAGAAATTATCGTAGGATCTATTTTGCGAGCAGTGGTCTCAAAAAAACGAGTCACCGTCCTTATGATCCGTAAAGGAACCCCCATAAAGGTTTTGAATATGCTGAGCGATGGAGAGGGCAGGGATTTATTACTTACTGCTCTTTTGAAGAAATACAAAATTACGCTGGCCTCGCTATGATCAAAATGTTGGTCAGGACTTCTTTCTCGCCAACTTCTTGGGTATTTGCAAGCTTTGCTGAGCGGGAGATAATACTTTGAGGCGATTTCAACTGCGTTGTAGACTGAACTATGGAGAAATTCTTGGCACCTACTACTAATGGCAGGAGGAATTTTCAGACCGTGACTAAGCTGCTCCGTGATCACTCGCTCATTGAGGCCTGGTGCTTTTTCGACCCCCGGGAGTGTGGTTATTGTTTTACTCTGCAGTACACAAGGGTTTCTGGAGACTTGATATGGTTCTCGTAGTTTATATCCTCATTCTGGAAGTGATGGGTGTAGACATACATCCTAAGGCCCTTTCCAATTATGCCCCGGTTAGACTGACTTTGGACCCGGGCACAACACTACCTCCAGCCAAACTCTCCTGGAGATTGAATGATTTCATTCTCCGGGACACAGCAGTGAAGGCCCATATATTGGAGTCCTTGAACAATTATTTCTGGGAAAATGATACAGGGGAACTAGACTTCCGAATGGTATGGGACGCAGTGAAGGTGGTGATTAGAGGGTCTATAATTGGGCAAACTACAGTTTTTAAGAGGGCTTGAAGGGTCCAACAATTTCTTTGAGAAGGGGAGGTTAGGGATAGGGAACAAGCACAGAGAGGGTCTTGTCGGTGCCTGTGGGACCTTCGAAGAGCACAACAGGCATTAGAAGCCGATTTATCAGAGAAAGCGGCCCACTCCATCTTGCTTACCAAAACATTATTCTCCAGCATTGGATCTTTCATAGATTCACAAGCTGTGAATATTCCCTGTCGTCAGGTTAGGAATGCTTGGTTAATTTTTGATTCCCCTTCCCCTTGCCCTAGGCAAAAAGAACCTAAATTGTGTAGCCTAACACCCTTGTTATTGGTGTTTTCAGTCCCCACCAATGGGACCTCGACTAGCCCTAGAGTAGACCCCCGCCACCCGCTGTTCCGCTTCAAATCAGATTCTAACCACGTCTTCAGTTGAGGGAGTCCTCTGGTTTTCAACAGTCAGAATGTTTAGGTTAAAATCTTCAAAACTACAATTTCAAAAGAAAAGAAACCCTTTGTCTACACAAGTACTCTTCAAGGTGAGGAATCTTTCTGGGGATGAAGGGCAAAAGGAGACCCCTTTTTTAAGCACTCGTGGACTGAAATGTATGAGGGAGATGAGCACTTAAACTGCATATAGTGCCTTTACCCCCACCACACCGTTGAAAGCCACACTATCTGTCGAGGCCTTAGCTCCAAGACTCTCAGAGAGGCTAGTCTGCTGGCTCAACCAGGGGAACTACCCTGAATACTCTTCAGACGTCGACCAAGAGCATGGCCACTCCCTTTTATTTGACCTTATGGGTAATGGGAGAAAAGCAGTGGTCTCAATTCCCATCCTCGACCATGTCCGGCAGGAGGGACTTAAAACAAAAAGTACAACCCACCAGAAAATGCACCAACATGCTGCCCTTCCCAGCCATCTCCTGAGTCAGTGGTCTTGGCAGTGGCAAGCCGCAAAACTAAATCCGAAAAACAAAAATTCTCTATAACATTGGACATTGAAGCATGGAAGCTGGACGCTTTCAGTAAGGTTTTAGCGATTAAAGCCACAACAGTTAAAGCAGCCAGTTCCCTACCCATCGTAGCCAGGTATGATAGAGAGAGGTGGGAAACTTGAACCAATCATGGAGCATCTCCCAGAGGAGAAGCGTAAGGAGGCAAAGGCAATCCTGAAAGAAGAATCCTCCAACCAGGGTGTTAACATGGCGGTGGACCCTGCAGAAACAGTAGACCTACAAAGCGCTCCTTATCGCGCTCTGAAACACTTGTGTACAAGCGCAATAGAAATATAATATCAATCAAAGATCAGCGTCGCTCCGATGTATGGCTTTCCGGCCGGATGTCCACCATAAGGTAGCGGACATGCCCTTTGAGCGGGATGAGCTTTTCGGACCCCAGATCAGCTAAGCTCTAAACAATTAAAACGGACACTGACAGGTCATTAACATCCCTCCAGAACCGTCCTTTTTGTCAGTTCAGGGGAGCAGCCTGCAGAACATCCACGTCCTCATCCAACAGGGGTCGTCAATACTCAACAGGCTCGCATATTACTCCCAAGGGTACAAGAGAGCTTACCAGGGGTATCCCAAATCGAAAGACTTTCGACAAAATGAACGCTGCAAGCAGCCCTCCAGATCCCAAACGGGGTGGTAGGGTAAGGCCCAACAGTGATAATCCACCCCAAAGACAAATAGGTGCTGGATGTCGTAGTATACAGGCACCTATACAAACCAACACCCCCTCCCATACCTCCAAACCACGGGCTCAGAAAACACGCTTCTACGAGAAGTGCAGCTCATGCTGCAAAAAAGGGCTGTAAAACTATTCACCAGGGACCAAAGGGGGAAAGGGAGTGTACTCCCGATAATTCATCAACCACAAACAGGACAGAAAATGGAGGCCCATTCTAGACCTAAGGAGGTTGAACAAACGTATAAAACCCCAAAAGTTCACTATGATCACATTACAGCAGGTGATGGAAGCAATGCAGCACCACGACTACCCATCCATCCATGGGACCGGAAATGGCTCCGGTTTGTGGTCAGAAAATCGCACTACCAGTTCAAGGTCCTGCCATTCGGCCTGAATTCTGCTCCGTGTACCTTCACAAAGTGCCTCGCACCAGTGGAGCCAGCCTGCGCGAACATGGATACCACGTCCATCCTTAGACTGGCTGGTGCGATCCCCTTCCAAGCAGGGAGCAGAGTCTTGTATAGCTGCAACAATGGGCCTATTACAAACATTGTGCTTCGCCATCAACTACAATAAATACTTCTTGCAGCCGTCCAGGAGTTTATATTCCTGGGGGGGGGGGAGAAATACTCCACCCAGGAAACCAGGCTGCGTCCCTCCAGTGACAGAGTGAATACCCTTGCTGCCCTGCTGAAGACATTCACGCCGAGCAAAGTAAAAACAGAGAGTCAATGCATGCAACTACCTGGAACAATGGTGTCCTGCATACCACTGGTCCTGCACTACAGACTTCATATGATGATATGAGTTCCTGGCAGCAAACTATACTCTGACCACTAGATCATGGGGGGCTGAGGGGTGGTGCAGACTCCTCTCAAGCTGCACTCTGCTTCAGTGGTGGGCAACCAAAGCCACTGTCTGCGAGGGGAAAGCGTTTCTGGATCCAACACCTGACAAAACACTGGTTACCGTCTCCTCCCTCCAGGGGTGAGGCGCTTGCGTGGACCAGCTGCATGTCAAGAGCCTATGGATGCCTCGGGAGTCCATGCCTACATATAAATGTACTCTTAACTCAGAGCGGTTCGCTGGCCACTCAAAATCTTTCCTCCCAATACTACCGAACCAAAGTCCTCATAGAAAACACCACCATAATGTATTATCTGTGAAAGCATGGAGGAACGAGATCCAAGACATAGTCCAAGGAATCTCAACTGACATGGCACTGGGCCATTTCCCACAGGATTTGCATTCAGGCATTCCACCTGCTGGGGTTACAGAATCAGACGGCGGACAGCCTCAGCAGGCAAATGTCCCTAAACCACAAATGGGAGCTTGACTCGACGCTGCAATCGCTGTTCCAATGCTGGGGTCGGCCAACAGTACAACTATTTACCACAATCCACAACAAAGTGTGGCTGGTACCCCAGCATGACGCCCCAAAAGGGCTTCATGGAAAACATGTTCGCTTTTCCGTGGGTCAGCCTCTTCGAATGCGCGTTTCTGCCGTTCCTGATACTGCACAGAATGATACAGATGATAAAGCTGCACTCCTGCAAGGTGATTCTCATTGCGTCAGACTGGCCTCACCAGACCTGGTACTTTGATGTAGTCCAGCGCTCCAGGGACAAACCCATCCGACTCAACAATCGACCAGACATCATAACACAAGGCAAAGGGAAGATTCTGCACCACAATCTTCAATCACTGCGCCCAATGGCGTGGCTCCTGATTTAGCGGGTGTTCGGATGCCTGAACGGCAGCAACTGCTCCCACCACTTATAAATCATTCCACCTAAAGTGGAAGCGATTTTTGCAAGTGGTGAGAAACCCAATGCCAACACCAGGAAGGACTGAACCCATTCTGGGTGACGCCAGAGGTACTGCCAGGGCTCATACAGAAACTGTTTGAACCTATGGCCTTTGCACCTCTGGGATACATTTCCTGGAAGGTCGCCTTCCTGGTGGCTATTACATTAGCCAGGAGGGTATTGGAGCTGCAAACCCTCTCAACCAGCCATACTTGCCGTTCCAAAAGGACAGGGTACTTCTCATGACAAATCCGCAATTCGTTCCCAAAGTGCCCACGCATTTTCCCCAAAATTCCACAATATCCTTAGACGCTTTCTTTAGCAAGCCCTCATCACTGGCAGAGGTGCCATTACACTCGCTTGACTTCAAGCGAATGTTAAAATAGTAAATTGACAGGCCATAGCATATGGCCCGACGAATAAAGGCAATGCTCTATTCAAGTAAAGCGTAGCAAGGTGGATCTCGACGGCTATTGTCTTCTGCCACAAGTCAGCGGGAAGTCCCTCCATGCTCCCCCACATGCACGTTCAACGTGAGCTTCAGTGGCAGGGTGGTCGGGAGTCCCGATCAGACATCTGCCAAGCGGCCACCTGGTCAGTGCTGCATACTTTCACGAGGCACTGCTGCCTGGAAAAGCAGCATGCCCAAGCCATTGCAGACAGGGAGAGCAATCCTACAGCTCTTGTTCCACTATGGATTGGCCAAAAGGTATGCATGTGTGGATTTTTCCCCGTATGCACCTCCAGGGTCTTATGTATATTGCTACATAGTCTATTAACAGCATGTCAATCTATGAAAGATCCAATAGTGGAGAACGTTTCGAACCTGTAACTCCTGTTCTCCAGCTTTGGTATCTTTCATAGATTCACATGCACCCTCCTTCCACCCAGCCAGGTAAAACTTCTCGCACCCCAGGGACTTCTGGTACCACAGGGTCAGAATCTGAGGGGAAGAGGAGGGTATAGTCTAAGACTACTCGAGGTACCATTGGTGGGGGACCGAAAACACCCGTAACATGGGTGTTGGGCTACAAAATGTAAGTTCTTCTTGCCGAGGGCAACAGTAATCAAAAAGTAACTGAGGTTTCCCACCCTGACTGGGAATATTCACAGCATGTGAATCTATGAAAGATGCCCATGCTGGAGAACAGGAGTTGCAGGTAAGAAACATTCTCTTTCTAAGGGCAAGAGGGCCAGCAAACTCCTGGCTGACAAATTACAGAGATGATCAACCTGTAACTACATTGTGGCCTTAAGAGATAAAAGGGGGTGTTTGGTATTTACTGAGCCTGGGAAGCTGGCGATACTGGAGGAGTTTTCCACGTGGCTTCGGCTAAACACCAGTGTGACCCGGCTCACACCCAACATTTTGCTGCTTTAGCATTGAAGGCGCACACTCCGCACATCACAAATAAGACTCAGAATAATGGACACATCCCAGTAGGGAATGAGACCAGGTGATTGGTTGGGAGAGGCAACAAAGTCTTCCTATAAGATTCAGCATCCAGAGAACTATGCTGCTTTGAGAGCGCTCTGGCAAAAAATACAAATACAATACATTTTAAAGGGTTACAGCATCATCAGTGACATTTTCTATACAGTCTACAAGTTAGATTTTGATTGGTGAGGGAATGGGTTCGAGTATGGTGCTGTAGGGGCCGGCTCCACCAGATTGGTTGGTGGCTTGGCGGGATGTCAAGAATCACGTGGTTCATCTATGCCGGTCCGTGCGAGGTGATGGTCGGGTTGGGTCCAGGAGTGGTGGCTGGTACTGGCTAACTAATCTACACACTGTCACAAGACATACAGTAAATAATGACCATTACTACACATTTGGTATTTACGAGAGGCCTATAAAATGTACATATGTAGTCACATTATCTCGCTTCAGATCATCGGCGAGGTGAAGGCTGTGGGGGTCTTGCCCTCCAGGTGACATGGGGAGGGGGGGCGGCGGGATTAGAAGCTGTCGGGTCTGGCACATCAGAGCGGGGGGGAGGGACTGAAGCATATTAGTTTAGAATGGAATATACTGTGACAGGAGTTTGGTTTTATTGGGGGCACTCTAGGGTGGTCAGCAAGGAAGGGTAACACTTCTGCTACATCAAAATAATAGCCTTGGAAGTGCACAGGGTTGAACAGGCAGTCATTTTCCCACAGTGGGGTGAGAGGTGCAGGAGCATGTTTGTTGAGATATATGGGCCACAAGTCATGATTCAGCCCTGTCACGCACAAGGCAGTGATCTCAGAGGAAGGATGGAAAGAATACACTGTTTGCTCGCAACAATTTGTGTCCGAGCATCCATGAGAAATGGACTTGGGAGGCACAGGCGCGGGAGGAAAAGGTGGGGGCTGTCGGTGCTTGCTGTGCGCTGCGCTGCTGAGAGGAGAGAAGGCTTCACACATACCAGGATGCAGCCTAGTCCAAAGATGGAGTTGGGGGTTCACAAAATGGAGTCCAAATGTCTTGCAATAGCGCCACCCCTGTATATGCCAGGGACTTATCCCCTGAGGCCACAGAAGGGCAAGGAAGGCGTCCCTCCAATAGTGCAAAAGCAGGTGGTCCCATTCGTGTAGAATGTATGGGGGGGCAAAACCGACACCCTCCTTCCTTACAGGGGACTGCCCCCAAATCTCTGGGGAAATGTGAGAAGCCCTCGGATAACGGAACAAGAGGTTGCGCAAGCAATCCATAAAATCCTGCTGCGAAAGGCCCCAGGTCCTGACCGCTTCACCAATAAATTGTATAAGGCATTTGCTCCCACGCTGTCACTCACCTGTGTCTCTGCAGGAGCGATGGATGAGCCTCCTTTGACCCAGAGTTCTCACTTCCCCTGTTTCACCCGGAGGGATACCTGTCAAATACAAGGTGTACACCCAGACCTGAATTCACCTGATTCCCCCTGGGCCCTTCCCCTTACCTTCTCTTTACTGTGTGCTGTGATGTCCCCTAAGGGCTTACCTTGATCTGCAGTAGGGTGTGCACTCCATCCTGCATTTGCAGGGGCGCGATTCACTCATGTGATTGCTGCCAATGTCTGTAGGCCGAGTTCAGATGCCACACACTGTTTTATGCCTTCACAGCGAGGCAGAGTGTTCAAGGCGCCAGTTTCTTCACTGGCTAGAAAGCCTTTCCACAAGTGAGCGTTGCGCGGAGAATGTTGAGTGCCCAAAATTGTCCGTATTGTCTTTGTTTGCCGGTATCTTTGTGGGTGAGTAGCGCTGCGTGTAGAAGCTAGCTGCTGGCAGGTATGTGCAGCGCCTTCAATTCGAGAGCGCTTGGTAATGTCTCTCCCTTTCCCTTGCAGGAGAAGTTATGTGGTATTAGCACCTCGAGTCCGAGTTCCGCGCTGCTGGAGACTTAGTGGTTTGGTAAATATGCACGGAGGCTTTGGTAAGTGTGCACCGCGTTGAGAGAGAGAGCGCAGTGAATAAGTGTCTGCGTTATTGTGGCGAGCGCAAAGAATGTCTCTTCTTTCTTTTGCAGGTGTTTGTGCGCTCGTACAACTGACCTGGATTCCAGCGTCGCGGGAAGATTCGGCGAGTATGCGCAGAGTTACTGATGTGCGCATGTTTATGCAGTGCTTCTTCTTACAGGTGCCGGTATAGAAGTCCCCTCTTGACTGGAGAGTGCTGCGGCATGGAGTAAGAATGGAGGTTCCTCCAGAGCAGGTAAGCAGAAGCAGAATGATCCGGAGCAGGTAAGCCGAAGCAGGATGATCCGGAGCAAGTAAGCAGAAGCTGGCTGATCCAGAGCACGGCAAGTGTGTTGCTGAGACAGCTCACAGTAAGCAACACGAAGCACTGGAAGAATCTGGGTGTGCTTATATAGTCAGCCACACCCAAACACTAGAGAGCTCATGAATTGTCATGCACTTCCTGCTTGGCAACAGGAAGTGGTAACCAGGAAGTTACTACAAACACTAGGAAGGAATTAAAGGAGGGATTTGCTATGGGTTCTGTGTGCCTATGCCAGGCCTGCCAAGCCTCCACCCAGCTTGCCCCAACTACCTGCCTGATGCCCATGACAGTTTTCCCCCTCAAGACCCCTCCCAATGGTGTGTATGAGGGCTTTGGTTTCTCAGGATGGTCCCGATGGAATTTCCTCACCAATCAGGGGGCATGCACGTGTGTGCTGGGTCCTCATGATCTTTCCTGGGGTCTGTACCCCTTCCAGTCAATCAAATAATACAGGGTCTTTCGTACTAGTTTGGAATCTAATATGTTCTTTACCTCATATTCCGGTCCTTCTTCACCCACTTGTATGGGTGCGTGAGGTGTGGAAGTTCAGGTTCCTGGGTGTGCTGGTTTTAATAGTGACACATGAAATACGGGATGTATACACATATGTTGAGGTAACGCCAGTCTCATGGCTGCTGGATTAATTACTTTTTCAATTGTATACGGGCCGATGTATCTAGGCTGACATTTTTTGGGACCCTTTAAAGCAATGTGTCTAGTTGCCAGCCAGACCGAGTCTCCCACTTGATAATCTGGGGCTTTTTGTCAATGACGTTCAGCGTTTCTTTTCTGTGTTTCTTTGGCTTGCTGTAGGTTCCTGCTGGCTTCTCTGGCTGCTTTCATGATGCTGGCTTGCAGATTCTTATCAGGTCTTGTCTTCAATCCAACGCGGGAGCTGCTGAGCCCCACAGACCCACCAAAGCGTAGCGTTCTCAACTAACTTATAAAAAACAGTTGAGCTCGTGACACCCCAGGGGGAAAGGGGAATTTGGATAAAATAATAAAAATTAGACACTGGAACTTGAAATTTCTTCAGGAGGTAAGTATCTGCATAAGTGAGAGTAACAAGTTGAACAAGTATAAGTATGCAAATAAATATGTATTTCGCGGGGATTTGGTTCTCCGACGTATTCCATACCTATGACATGTAATCACCACAGCTGTGCTGCTTCGGAAACTTTTTTCGGCGTCTGCGTCCTACGTCGATGCGCCGTCGTCGAGGGCCTCCTCCGACGTCATCCGATGTGATAAGTAGGACGCACGACGCCCGTAGCCTCAGTTCCGTTTTTTCCGCGAACGTGTTGCTTCGTGATTCTCGGTTCACGCCTCGACTCTTTGGAGTTCTGTTCTTCTCGGTTCTTCGAACCTGTTCGTTTTGTGACAAATCCTTCGTGTGAAGATGTCTTCTACTTCGTCTTCGACCCCGCGTCCGGGTTTCAAGAAGTGCGGGGAGTGTGGGTCCAAGATGTCGGTGACGGACTCGCACGACGCCTGCCTCTGGTGCCTCGGGGAGGCCCACGAGACGGATGACTATCGACTGCCAGTCGCTCACGTCCAAAGCCTTACGCGAACGTAAGAAGAAGTTGTCGGTAGGTCGGGTGTCCAAGCCCAGGAAGTCGAAGTCTGCGGGGCTTTCGACGGATGATTCGAGGGGTGACTCTCCGCGTCATCGTCGGAAGTCTCGTGGGTCTCCTTCTAGGAGTCGGTCTCGCCACTCCTCAGCCTCTTCGAGGCGTTCTTGAAGCGCCGACACCGGTCGTCTTCCAGGTCCTCCTCGGAGGACTCTGCCCGGCATGTCGCTTACCCCTCCAGCCGTGTGACGCCGGAGGAATGGGCTTCCTTCGGGAAGAAAATGCTGGCGATTCTTGAGTCGCAGGGTACTGCGCTGTCCGCGCCCCCGAGTGGGGTTGGTCGTGTGAGGTCGAGAGACACCGCTCGCATGAGTGGTCGGCACGAGTCACGGGAGAGGTCCCGTTCGGACAAGGAGACTCGTTCTCGCCGTACCCGTTCCAGGTCCCGGTCCTCGACGCGTTCGAGACCGTGTGCACCTGTGAAGTCTTCGAGGAAGACATCGACGTCTGGGGCGTCGAGGGCGTCGACAGGCTTTCTCGAGGCTCCGGCTTCGAGGACGTCGTCGAGGCCGTCGACGCTCGGGTCGTCGAGGGACACGCTCGGGGCTCCGGCCTCGAGGGCTGTGTTGACGCCGCCGATGCTGGAGGCGCTGCGTCTAACGTCGACGCCGATTTCCTCGGCGCCGATCCTCTCGGCGCCGATGCCGGTTCTCTCGACGCCGGCGCCGATTCGCTCGACGCCATCGACGCCTTTCGTTTCGGAGGTACCCCGTGGCACGGGAGAACCCCCTAGGAAGGCTCTGGTTAAGAGCAAGCACTCTCGGGTGCCTTCTTTTCGCCACCTGGACTATATTTCAGAGGCGGATGAGGATTCTGATGGCCTGCTTCCTAGTCAGGTTCCAGATGAAATTGTCTCGGGCCATAGTCAGTTTGACGAATTGAGACAGTCACTGCATGATGCCAGTGGACTGGACACCTCTCCGGAGGTGGTTTGGTAGGCCTGAGCCTGACTCTCATGCCGATTCCTCGTACCGGCGCCTTATGGCTAGGGTTTCTGAGTACTTGGGATGGTCTGCTCCCCCAGGGGAGTTTGTGCAGGATGATCTGACGGACATCCTTGATGTTGGTCCCCCAACTGACCCGGTACTGCCGTTCCATATGGCTTTACAGAGAAGGGTGGCGGCGGCTTGGACTGCTCCTGAGAGTCTCCCGGCGGTGGGCAGATCCTTGTCGCGAAAATACCGTCCAGCCAGTAGCGACCCCTGCTACTTGACCAGGCACCCCACTCCGGAGAGTTTGGTGGTGCAGGCGGCCACGGCCCCGGCAAAGCAGGCGTCGTACCCTACCATCCCTCCTGATAGGGACGACAAACGTTTTGATGGCTGGGCGAAGAAAGTGTTTTCTTCTGGTGGTATGGCGCTTCAGGCGGCCAACTCCATTTGTGCCTTGTCTCGTTTCACTCACACTCTGTGGAACTGTGTTGCGTTGGCGGCTGAACATATTCCTGAAGGGGACGAACGGGATGGTTTCCTTGCTATGGTCCAGGATGGTAAGGATGCCATGTGTGAATCCGTTCAGTCGGGTTTGGATTTAGCTGAATGCGTCAGTAGGTCCATGGCGGCGAGCACCGTGATACGCAGGTTTGCGTGGTTGCGGAAGTCGGGATTTGCTCCTGATGTGCAGTCCCGGCTCCTCGACATGCCCTTTGACGGTGAACACCTTTTTGGCAGCAAGGCTGACGAGAGCCTTGAGAGGTTGCAGACCTCAAAAGCTGCAGCGAAGTCGCTGGGCGCTGCAGTTCGCCAACCTCCGCCTTTTCCTCCTAGGGGACAGCAGTGGAGGGGTGGTTCCTTTCGCTATTACTCATCCTTCAGTAAAGCGAGAGGAGCTGGCAGTCAAAGAGGCCACCACAGGGGTACCAGAGGTGGACGACAGGGTACCTGTGGTGCCAAGGCCGCTCGGGCAGTTGCCTCTTTGCCCTCAGGTAACGCTGCAGCCGCTCCCACTCAGCCGTGAGGCCATGTCCCATGGTTCGCCGGTTGGGGGAAGGCTGGCGCAGCATCTTGTAGAGTGGCAAGCCATTACTTCAGATGTGTGGGTTCTGGAGATCATAACCCACGGCTACTGTCTTCCCTTTCGGCACAGGTCTCGCGACAATCCACCGGGGAACCTCTCTTTGCAGTGTCCGGATCCGCTCCTTGCGCAGGAAATTCAAGCCCTGCTGGAGAAAGGCGCCATAGAACTGGTGCCTGTGGCGGAGAGGAACAAGGGATGGTATTCCCCTTATTTTTTGGTTTCGAAGAAAGACGGGGGATTGAGACCCATTATGGACTTGCGCGGTTTGAACAAACTCCTCAGGAAGGACAAGTTCAAGATGGTTACTCTCTCTCAAGTCCTCCAGGCCCTTCAGCTTCAGGACTGGTTGGTGTCACTCGACCTCAAGGATGCTTACTTCCATGTGCCGATCCATCCCAAGCACAAGAAGTACCTGAGGTTTGCGGTTGGCGACTCGCACTTTCAGTTTCGGGTCCTGCCGTTCGGATTGACCTCCGCCCCGAGGGTTTTCACCAAGCTCATGGTGGTGGTGGCAGCGCATCTCAGGCAAGGGGGGGATTCACGTCTACCCCTACCTGGACGATTGGTTGATCAGGGGGAGCTCTCCCGAGCAAGTCCTGGATCATCTGTCCGTCACCTGCCGCTCCCTTCACAGGCTGGGCTTCTCCCGCAATTTAAAGAAGTCCCATTTGACGCCAACACAGCGGCTCCAGTACATCGGAGCAGTGCTCGACACTTCCCTGGGGCAGTGTTGTCCTCCCCAGGTGAGGGCTCTTCACATTCAGCAGATGGTGCACAAGTTTCAGCATGCCCAGACGCTCCCTGCGTTCGAGTTCTTGAGGTTGCTCGGCCTCATGGCATCCCGCATTCTTCTGGTGCCAGAGGCTCGCCTGCGGATGAGATCTTTGCAGTGGGCACTCAAGACGCAATGGTCGCAGTCCTCCGGCAGGATGTCGGACCCGGTTCAGGTGCCGCCCTCGGTCGCCCGGGATCTTCTGTGGTGGGCCGTCGAAGGCAACTTGATGAGGGGGGCTCCATTTTGGCTTCCCTGGCCGGAGGTGACGATCGTGACGGATGCATCCCTCACGGGATGGGGAGCTCATGCCAACGGGCTGACAGTCAGCGGTCGTTGGTCTCCGTCGGAGTCCAGACTCCATATCAATCTTTTGGAGCTGAGGGCCATCAGGCTAGCCCTGAAGGCTTTTCTGCCGACTGCGAGGAAAGAGTGTCCTGATCCTGACGGACAATACAGTGGCCATGCACTACCTCAACAAAAAAGGGGGGGCAGGGTCACTTCCTCTGTGCAGGGAGGCGATGCAGCTCGAGTTCTGGGCCATCCAGCAGGAAGTTTCGATCTCGGCAGTTCATCTGGCCGGAGACGAGAACGTGACGGCGGACGCTCTGAGCAGGCAGAGCGCAATCTCTCACGAGTGGGAGGTGGCTCAGGAGATTCTCCTGGAGATCTTCGCCCTTTGGCGGACCCCTCAAGTGGATCTCTTTGCCTCCAGTGTCAACCGGAAGTGCGAAAGGTTTTGCTCGCGGGAATTTCCTCCAAAAGGAGCCTTAGGAGACGCGTTCGTGGTGGAGTGGTCATTCCCGCTGCTGTATGCGTTTCCTCCAGTCCCCGTCATCCCGCAAGTGCTGCGGAGGTTACGGAAGTTCGGTTCCCGGATGATCCTCATTGCCCCGGCGTGGGCTCGGAGGACGTGGTACCCGGACCTTCTCGACTTATCCATCTGCCCTCCACGTCGTCTTCCCTACCGAGACGATCTGCTCTCACGGGAGGGGGGTCAGGTTCTCCATCCAGAGGTCAGATCCCTCAACCTTCACGCTTGGCTTCTGAAAGGTTGAGGTATAAGGATTGGGACCTCCCTGAGGACGTGATGGAGGTGTTGCTTTCGGCCCGAAGGCCAGCAACAAAGTCTCTGTGCCGTTGCCGTTGGCGTAAGTTCTGCGACTGGTGCAGAGTTCAGAATGTGGATCCTTTTGCATGTGACATCCCCATGGTTCTGTCCTTTTTACTTTCTTTGGCCCACAGGGGCTTGCAAGTGGGTACCGTTAAAGGTTATCTGGCGGCGCTGTCCATCTTTAAGCGCTCGTCTGAAGAGTGTTCTTACTTTAAAATCCCTTTGATTTCACAGTTCCTGAAAGGGCTCACTAATGTGTTCCCTCCGTCACCTTTCCTGGTGCCCGGTTGGGATTTAAACCTTGTTCTTAAGTTTCTTATGGGTGCTCCGTTTGAGCCTTTACATTCTTGCCCTTTGAGGCTGTTAACTCTGAAAACTGTGTTTTAGTTGCAGTTACTTCCGCTCGCAGAGTGAGTGAGTTACAGGCACTTTCAGTTAAGCCTCCCTTCACTGTATTTCACAAGGACAGGGTTGTCCTTAGAGTTCGTCCTTCTTTTCTTCCGAAGGTAGTGACGGAATTTCATTTGGCCCAGAAGGTTGTTCTTCTGGCATTCTATCCTCCTCCGCATCCTGGTAAGGAAGAGGAGAGGCTCCATAGGCTTGATCCTAGGAGGTCTTTAAGCTTTTATGTTTCACGCATGTCCCGGGTCAGAGTGGACGATCAACTCTTTATTGGTTACGCTGGAAAGCGTTTGGGGCAAGCTGTGACGAAACAGACTTTGTCTCGCTGGATTATTTTGGCCATCTCTGAGTGCTACCGCTTGGCGGGCAAGGACCCACCGGCTGGCTTGCGGGCCCATTCTACCAGGGGTATGGCTGCGTCTACTGCCCTGCAGAGGGGTGTTCCTATTCGAAACATCTGTGATGCAGCCACCTGGGCTTCAGTACATACATTTGTACGTCACTATTCCCTCGATTCCATCCGAGCACAGGATCTGGCCTTTGGCAAGGCGGTCCTTTGCTCTGCTATTTGATTGGCTATTCTAAATCTTGATTCTAAATTCTTTCCCTCCTCCTTGCTCTGGTACTGCTTTGGGAGTCTGTCATAGATATGGAATACGTCGGAGGACCCAATCCCCTCGAAGAACAAGTTACTTTCTTACCTGGTAACGTTCTTTCGATGGGATGGTCCGACGACGTATTCCATATCGCTGCCGCCCTGCCTTCCCCGCTGCAGAATTTCTTTTGCGATTGCAGCTTACGTTCCGCAAGGCTTTGTGTCTGACTGGCAGTTGACTTATGTCACACGTTCTGGGGGGAAAAAACTACAACTGAGGCTACGTGCGTCCTACTTATCACATCGGATGACGTCGGAGGAGGCCCTCGACGACGGCGCATCGACGTCATCGACGCAGGACGCAGACGCCGAAAAAAGTTTCCGAAGCAGCACAGCTGTGGTGATTACATGTCATAGATATGGAATACGTCGTAGGACTATCCCATCGAAAGAACGTTACCAGGTAAGAAAGTAACTTGTTCTTCTAATTTACACAATTAAATCACTTTAACTAGGATTACCTGATTATCCTCTGCAATTGCCAAGAGGATCTATTTCTTGTAATATTTCTTTTCTCTGGTGAATAACTCTTTTAAGGGAATTTGCATTCAAAATGAAATTGTTCAGCAAGTGTTCATATCCCTTGATAAATAGAATGTGCACCATTTAATTCTACATAAGAAACTTCTTTTTTTCAGGCATTTCTTGAGACTCAGTAAAAAAGAAAAATAGAGTTCTTTTATTTTCCTTAATGTCACCACCTTTTGAATTAAACTGTCACTCAGATTTTAGATCATAAGGCAGGAGCACAATGAACCTTTAAAAATAAAGCGGGATAGCGTTCCTTTTCTTTATAAAAACTGTTAATGCTGATTTCTTTCTTGAGAGTTTTCAAAAGATGACATTTGCTTATTCAGTTTATATATATTGCATTTGTTGAATGGGTTCTTGCTTTGTATTAAACTCTGTATAGTTGTTTCATCAAAAATGTTTGTTCATAAAACTCTTGTGTCCCATATAAGAATTAAACTCTAGAATAGTCATTTGTATATTGCATTGAAAGACATTTCCATAAATCAAATTCACTCAAAGGAAAGTCTCCGTCAAATGCTAATCAGTCGCTGTGCACGCGCAATGGCGTTCTTCAGGAATGTAAACAAACTAGATAGATCTGATCGTTCATTAAATGAACAGATCGCGTTGCCACAAAAATATACTTAGGATTGAGTACGGAAGGTAAAATCAGTGCGCAGATCCCAAATTTCTAATTGTGGAGTCCATGAAACGAAATGCAAAGTAGGCTTCAAATCCAATTTATTGTTTGCTAAACAGCCGACACGTGTTTCGACCTTTCAGGTCGTTATCAAGGCAATGAATTGGTCCACAAAAATAATAAAATCATGTATAAAGATAATCAAACCATAAATATTAAATTCAGACATGGTAACACAAATGGCAAAAGAAAATCACATACCAGTGTTTCAATGAATGGATGTAGCCAATGAAAACAAAAGAATGTTATGTTTTTCCTCTCGCTAAATTAGCATACCCTAATTCTTATTTCTCTTTTGTTTTACCTTGGGGCATTATTTTGTTTTTGTATTTTGTTTTTGTGGACCAATTCACAGCCTTGATAACGACCTGAAAGGTCGAAACACGTGTCGGCTGTTTAGCGAACAATAAATTGGATTTGAAGCCTACTTTGCATTTCATTTCATGGACTCCACAATTAGAACTTTGGGATCTGCGCACTGATTTTACCTTCCGTACGCAATCCTATGTTTACTGTACTAGTGTTTACTAGGGGCATCAGTGGAAGGAAATCAGAGCAGCAGGCCATCTCACTTGCTTTAATATTTGGTATTAACCAGCGCACTGGCTACGCACGACGCCCAGTCTATCTTATTCCTACAAAAATATACTTCGCAACCAAACTAAAAACAAAATACACGAACCGCTTACCTTATCGAGAACCAACCCGGAAAGGACTTACTAGGAGAAGACGAGCTCCCACTCGCGGCTGAAACTTTTCAGTTTCTTCTCCTTCACACGCGGCTGAACCCTTTCAGTTCCGACTCCGTCACACGCGACTCAAAAACGCAGCCACGTCTATCCAAATCAATGGAAAGAAGACGATAGATTCCCCTAAGAGGTAAGCGTATATAAATTAGATAAAACTACAAAAAATAAAACATTAAATTAGCGCTCATAACTACACACTCATAAAAAATAAACGTGTGATAAAAACTAGCATTCTTAACACGTGCATAAAAATAACCGCGTGATTAAAAAGTAGCACAGTCAAAAATATTTTAACCCTAAATCTGGGTCCATATGAACAAAAAATGAAATGACTAAAGCAAGAATATTACTTTCCACAAAGATTCCTCAATCATTCATAAAGTGGTACTTGGCTCTGGTTATTGAATTTCATGTAGCTGAACTTTTATCCTTCTTATCACAGAAACAAATTCTTCTTTCCGAAGAGTAGAGATCAATCTTTAACAGGTTACTTTCATAATACTGTTCTTTCCTAAGAAGGCTCTAGGCCTAAAAACTCTGGAGAACACAAAAACATGACTTGTTTACCAGAATCACTAAGTGAAAGGCAGTTTAGAATGTTCAGGTTTAGCCTTTGTTTTCTCTCTCAACCAATCATGGCTCTGGCTCTGTTCCACCATCTTGGCTTGGGCTCCCAACTGCACTCTGGAAACTAAAGTTAAGGCCCAACCAAAAATAGAAGGAAACTTAGTCATAAATTACATATTAAACCTTTATTCTTTCTCAGGGACCTGCATTTGCCCAGAGACCTGACAATTCTTTACTGTGGGCATTTCAATGTTTTCGGTGCATCGTAGACCGACGTTCTGGGGTTTCAACCATATATAGTAAAGAAGGGTGTTGCTTAGGTTGATGAATGTGTTGAGTTGTTGTAGGCATACTCTGCCATCCATAGTATTTCTGTCCAGCTTTGGCTTGTTTGGTGTAATAGACAGCGTAAATACTGTTCCATGGTCTGGTTTGTGCGCTCGGTTTGGCCGTCCGTTTGAGGATGGTGACTAGAAGACAGACGGACTTCTAGTCTTGCCAGGGCTCAACATTTTTTTCAGAAACGAGATACAAATTGGTTGTCGCTGTCAGAAACGATTACGATAGGGAATTCATGTAACTTGACAATTCGGTCTAGAAAAACCTGCGCCAGAGTCTGAGCTGAGGGTATACCTTTTAGAGCTATGAAATGGGCCATTTTGGAGAAGAGGTCCACTACTACGAGGATGGTATTATAACCTGAGTTAGGAGGTATATCAGTGACGAAGTCCATTGATACTGTGTGCCAGGACGCTGGCAGGATGGTGATTGGCTGAAGGAGGCCGGCTGGTTTTTGCCTGGATGTTTTGTATTGTGCACACACCTCACAGGTGCTTATGTAGGTGACAATATCCTCTCGCCAAGTTGGCCACCAATAAGATTTGCTTACTTTCTTCATGGTTTTGGCTATACCCGGATGGGCTCTAACAGCGAATCGTAGTAGTCTGATGTGATTGCTTGTTGCAGATCCTTAGTTGGAACATAGATGCGTTTTTGGTAGTATGGTAGTTTGTCTTGATTGGTGAACTGATCTCCCTTTGTGTCCCGAGCCAGTAGGTCTTCTTCAGACATATTTTCTTTTATTGCTTCCTGCAGTGTGTTTAACAGAGATGGGCCGATGCAGAGGCTGAGAATTTTATGGCTGGGTATGATCTTCACCGGATTAGGGGCATTGTAGACGTCCTCTCCTGTGCCAATGCAGGCTAACGCATCCGCTTTCCCGTTCTCAACTCCGGGACAGTAGGTGATCACAGTGTCATATTCCATTAAGGATCGGGCCCACCAGAGCTGCCTAGAAGACTGAGCTTTTGCTGAGTGTAAGTATTGCAAGTTCTGATGATCTGTTATTATTGTGATGGTGTGTTTTGCTCCTAGTAAGTAATGTCGCCATTCACACAGTGCGCTTTTGATTGCTAGGAGTTCTTTCTCAGAAATCGCATAGTTCAGTTCTGCTGGGGAAAATTTCCTTGACCAAAAGGCAATGGGGTGAAGGCATCCGGTTTCAGGATTTTTTTGAGACAATACGGCCCCCATTGCAATCCTTGAAGCGTCCGTTTCCATGATGTACGGTAAATCAGGCTGTGGGTATTGCAGTATTGGGGCTGAGGTGAATTTTTCCTTGAGAGCTCGGAAAGCTTCTTCCGTCGCTGGTGTCCATTCGAACGTTCAGTGTTTGCGCAGCAAGGACGTTATTGGATGTACAATATGTGAGAATCCTGGTATGAAGCATCGATAAAAGTTTGCAAACCCTAGGAAACTCTGTATTCCCTTTACAGACGTGGGTGAGGACCAAGTGAGGATTGCCTTCACTTTTCAATTGTCCATCTTGATCCCCTGTGGTGTCAATACATATCCCAGAAACTCCACCTCGGTGACGTGGAAAGAGCATTTTTCTAGCTTTGCGTAAAGTTGGTTTTCACGCAGTTTGCGGAGTACTGCTCGCACGTGGATTACAAGTTCTTGGGGAGTGGTGTAGTAAATCAGAATGTCATCGATGTAGACGACTGCACAGACATCGAGGAGTTCCTGTAACACATCATTCATAAAATGCTGGAACGCAGCGGGGGCATTGCAAAGCCCAAAGGGCATGACCTGGTATTCATAAAAGTCATAGCGGGTACAGAACGCAGTCTTCCACTCGTCCCCTTTCTTCATGCGTACCAGGTGATATGCGCCGCGTAAGTGTAGCTTGGTGAAAATCTTAGCTTGTCTCACCTGGTCTGAGTACTGGTATCAGAGGTAATGGGTACTTATTTTTTATGGTGACTTGATTTAGGGCCCGATAAGAACGTGTATTGTTTAAGTCCCCCTCTTTCCTTGGTACAAAGAAGAGTGGGGAGGCAGCTGGTGACTTAGATGGTCTAATGAAGCCATTGGCCAGGTATTGGTCCAAGTATGTCCGTAGATGAATGTTTTCTTCCTCGGTTAATGCATAAATGGGGCTGCATGGTACTTGTGCCCCTGGTTGCAGATCGATCTGGCAGTCATAAACTCGATGTGGTGGTAGTATATTAGCTTGCTCCTTTGCAAACACATCCTGGAACTCCTGGTATTCCTCTGGTAAAGTGCCCACCAAGCCTAAACCTGCTATCTTTTCCTGTGAAGCTAACAATGGGCTTCCTTGGATCCCTTTGTTGTCGTAGTAAGAGGCGCATTGTGTGGAAAAGAGTAAGGTTCGAGCTCGCCACTCTATCTTTGGGTTGTGAGTCTCTGGCCACGGTATCCCAAAAATCAGCTGGAATTGAGGTGCAGCGATAAGGTCGAATCTAATACTTTCTATATGGCCATCTTGGCATATTAAGGTGATGGTGGAAGTATTGTGTTACTGGTCCCGAAAGGAGCTCTGTGCCATCCACAGCTGTCAGGCTTTCAACCATGTCCTTACGGTGGAATGCCAATCCCAAGGTCTTTGCAGTGTTTATGTCCAGGTAGTTCCCAATAGCCCCACTGTCTATGAAAGCCTTGAGGGCATGCATTCGGGTGGGCTTTGAAGGGTATACCAAAACCACAGGAATACTGAAATGTGAGATCTGAGTGCTCCGTTCCTGGCTCGACAGACTGACCTCACATCTGCCGGGAGTTGGAGTTTTCCGCTACCGCACCTGTGTCTTCCCCTGTGTTATCTAGTACCTCCATTGTCTTCCGTGGAGGTTTAACCGTGCAGCTCCGGAGGAAGTGACCAGATTGACCGCAATATAAGCAAAGTTGTTCCTGACGGCTCTGTTCTCTCTGCCTTGGTGAGTGGTCCCCTGAGAACACCCAATTGCATGGGCTCTGAGTGTATTTCTGAGGCCTGTTGATGGGACGTGTCCTTTGGTCGGACATACACTGGTCTATGCTCTGTTGTTCGGTCGGCCTTGCGATCCTGTAACCGGTGGTCTAGTTGCATAGTTAGGTCGATGTATTCACTGCAATCTTCGGGAGGATTAACTACTTGCGCCAAGACCTCTTTTAATTCTCCTCTCAGTCCTCGATAAAATAACGTTATTCGTTTCTCCTCTGGCCAACCTGATTCGACTATTAGGCGATTGAATGTGGCGACATATGAAATAAGATCCTGACCACCCTGTCGCATAGAGTAGCTCATCATCCAGGGTCTGACCTCGAGTCAGAGTCCGATGCTGAAAACCTGGGTAATTTCTCAGGTAGGGTCTTCCCTAAGCACTAACGGGACAGACCAGTCCGCTGCCTGCCCTCCTAAATAGGAGAGGACGAAAGCTACTTTAGCTTGGTCGTTCAGAAAAGTGTCTGGTTTGCATATGAAGTGTAGCCGGCATTGATTCATGAACGCTCCAAATTTCTTGGGATCCCCAGAGAAGCGTTCCGGGGGTGCTAAAGGGATGTTGCCTGGAAGCAATACCTGAACGTGTGTGGCTACAGGTGCCACGGTAGGCTGCCCCTGAGGAACTCCACCTGGTAAGGGCGCTAGACCAGCTTGGGTCTGTAAGAGCTGTCTTGCCAAATCGTCTGTTTTGTCACTGTTGACTACCATTTCGCATCTTAAGGCATTTGTCTCAGAGCGGGCTGCATGCACCTCGGCCCGTAGGTCACCTAACAATAGGGGAAGCTGGTCCACATCTGAGGTTTCCATCGCTCGGGCAGAGGTATTGAAGAGGTCTTCGTGTTCTGTCACACTCACCTGTGTCTCTGCAGGAGCGATGGCTGTGCCTCCCTTGACCCAGAGTTCTCACTTCCCCCTGTTTCACCCGGAGGTGTACACTCAGACCTGAATTCACCTGATTCCCCCTGGGCCCTTCCCTTCTCTTTACTGTGTGCTTTGATGTCCCCTAAGGGCTTACCTTGATCTTCAGTAGGGTGTGCACTCCATCGTTCATTCGCAGGGGCGCGTTTCACTCATGTGATTGATGCTCATGTCTGTAGGCTGAGTTCAGATGCCACACGCTGTTTTATGCCTTCACAGTGAGGCCGAGAGTTCAAGGTGCCAGTTTCTTCACTGGCTAGAAAGTCCTTCCCACGAGTGAACGTTGAGCGGAGAATGTGGAGTGTCCAAAATTGTTCGTATTGTCTTTGTTTGCCGGTATCTTTGTGGGCGAGTAGCGCTGCGTGTAGAAGCTAGCTACTGGTAGGTATGCGCAGCGCCTTCAATTCGAGCGCTCCCGGTATTCTCTCCCTTTCCCTTGCAGTAGAAGTTAAGTGGTATTAGCGCCTAGAGTCTGGGTTCAGCGCTACTGGAGACTTGGTGGTTTGGTAAGTATGCACAGAGGCTTTGGTAAGTATGCACCGTGTTGAGAGAGTGCAGTGAATAAGTGCCCGCTTTATTGGGGCGAGCGCAAAGAATGTCTCCTTTTTTTTGCAGGTGTTTGTGCGCTCGTACAACTGACCTGGATTCCAGCGTCGCGGGAAGATTCGGTGAGTATGTGCAGCATTACTGATGTGCGCGTGTTAATGCAGTAGTTCTTCTTACAGGTGCCGGTGTAGAAGTCCCCTCTTGACTGGAGAGTGCTGCGGCGTGGAGTAAGAACGGAGTTTCCTCAGGAGCAGGTAAGCAGAATGATCCGGAGCAGGTAAGCAGGATGATCCAGAGCAGGTAATCAGAAGCAGGATGATCCAGAGCAGGTAATCAGAAGCAGGATGATCCGGAGCAGGTAAGCAGAAGCAGGATGATCGGGAGCAGGTAAGCAGAAGCTGGCTGATCCAGAGCACGGCAAGTGTGTTGCTGATACAGCTCGCAGTAAGCAACACGAAGCACTAGAAGAATCTTGGGTGTGGCTTATATAGCCAGCCACACCCAAACACTAGAGATTTCATGAATTGTCATGCACTTCCTGCTTGGCAACAGGAAGTGGTAACCAGGAAGTTACTACAAACACTGCGAAGGAATTAAAGGAGGGATTTGCTATGGGTTCTTTGTGTGCCTATGCCAGGCCTGCCAAGCCTCCACCCTGCTTGCCCCAACTACCTGCCTGATACCCATGACACACGCCCTAATTCCACATCTTAACAGGGTATTTAAGTATTTTCCTGTCTTAAAAAAAAAAGTGTCAAGAGTCTGTGGCAGAATCGGTCACGTCCCTATTTCAGAACCCGGGGAAAGATCCTGAATACTTCTCGGCCTATCGCCCCATTGCCTTGCTGAATAGATGCCAAAATGTATAGTAAGGTGCTTGCCACCAGATTGAATGAGGCCTTACCACTACTGATTGATAGCGATCTGGCAGGGTTTATTAAAAAATAGAGGGGGTGCATGATAAAATCTGGAGAGTGCTCACGGCAGGCTATCAAGCCTATCACTGGACACTCATCGCCTATTTGATAGGAGGTCCTGAGATTACCTACGGTCATTATTGTCAGCATATGGGTTTGGATCAAACTTGTCTAGGTTATGTCAAATTTCCAGATTCCTGCTACAAGGGTGAGCGTGAACGGCCAGTGGTCTTCCTTTATCAATCTGGAGAGGGGAACCAGGCAGGTATGTCCCATGTCTCCCCTTGTGTTTGCCCAGGCGATGGAGCCACTGGCCCAGAGGATTCGCCCTCCAGATCAAATGGTTTCCACATGGCGGGATAAGCCATAAAGTGGCATTATATTCTGGTGACCTATTATGATTCCTTGGAGACCGTTTATCTTCCTTGCCTGATCTCATGAAGTTGCTGGGGGAATTCAGTTTATTCTCAAGGTTTCATATAAATCACAGGAAGAACCTCCTGAAACTATAGAGTCCCTGAATAACCGGTTCCAGTTTCATTGGGCTGCCAGAGAGATTCAATATTTCGGGGTACGTATCACTTTGAAATACGGGACATTAATGAAAGCAAATATCCCTGCGCTATGGAAAGACGCTAAAGATTTGTTAAAGTGGCGAGACTTGCAAGAGGTCTCTTGGCTGGATTTATGCAACCAAGATGTGATTACTTCTAAAATTGCTGTGTTTTTCAGGCACTGCCAATCCAGGTCCCTGAGCAGGACCTCCTGGAGGCAATGGGGATTTTTATCTGGGAGCACAAACTCCCCCTGAGTTACCAATAGGGGGGTCCTCGGTCTAAAGGAATCTGAGGTCTCAGTGTCCCATCAATACAGATGTATTTTCGAGAGGGCTAGTTGGCTTGTATACTGGATAGGGCGTCCGAGTCTCTAAATGGAAAATAATTGAACAGGCCTGTTCACCTTTACTGCTGGCTCACCTCTAATTTCTTTCATAGGAGGCGAGATGCTTCAACCAGTGCCTTTTGGTGACCACACGCATTGCCTTAAATCACTGGGACATGGTGTGTACCCTGCAAGGCTTTAGGTCCGGATTGTGACCCCTCTCTGGTTCTCCGGAACCTGGATTTCACACCTGGGCTGAACACAAGTGCTTTCACCAATTGGGAAACGTAAGGGACACAGAGACTATGTTTATAGAAGGTAAAGTGAGATTTTCCCCCTGGCATCTGAACGGTTCCATTACTCTCCAATACGACACTGGATAACTAATAGCGGGGTAAAAAGAGCTGGGATTGGGCCCCCAACTGGACTGTAACCTCTAGTGATGGATGGGCAAGAAACACACAAGATATCCTCTTGTTGCTTATTGGAGAATGCACTTCTGGGAGAATAGCTTCCAAACATGCTTGGGTGGGAGCAGGGGTTGGTCATGGACATTTCTGAAGAATCCTTGCAGGGCATCTGGACTAGGGCCCATAAGGGCTCTTGTTGCACTCTGATAAAGGGGGACGCATTGAAACTGTGCTTCCGCTGGTACATAAACTCACAAAGGTTAAATACGTTTCTTCCTGAATTCAGGCCACTGTTGGCATGTTTATGGCCAACTGGGAGCTCTGTCTCACATGTGGTGGTCTTTCCTGGGCATTCAGACCTATTGGGAAGAGATTCGCTCAAAAATTAAAGATCTAACTGGCCGGCTTCTCCCGATGTGCCCATTTAGCCTGGTCCTGGGTGAAGTCTGTGATGATGATACTTAACCTATCACAGGTCCTAAAGCAGAGATAATATCACACCTGCTAATGCTGTCTCGAATACCGTGCATCTCCTATTGGTGGATTGAAATATGGGAAGTAATTTCATGAGCCTGAGCTCCCTTTCTTGATTTTACTCTGGGGAGACAGCACATGTTCTTTCGACCTCGGCTGCTAAAGAAATTTTCTTTGGAATAGGACATGTGGAGAAGATGTGCCCACGTGCGCAGCCAAGTAAAAAGGTGGGATGATGCTCGCATGCATTAGCGGGTTATGTTTGATATCGTACGAATCTGTATGGAAAGTGTGGGGTTCAACCGTGTTAAGTTTTATTTAAATATATATATATGTTTTAAAATGTTCATATTTCTTCCGGGGAATGGGAATTAGTTGTAATTGCTAAATGAAGTTTTGAACAAGCACCACTGTCGTCATGTGATGTTTGTTATTGTTGAAGCTTGTGCTGATTGTTGAGATTGCAACAAAAAACTAGCATTTGTAAAGCCAAACATGTTGGCTCTTTTCTAGGCATTATATGGGCATTGGCCAGGCGCTGCCATCATATGTACAGGTACTAGCACCATTTTGAAGCTGTTGCCATCTTGCACAGGTAGCACCATTATGATGCTTTCTGAAAAATGCTGATCCCATGCCTACGCATAATCTAGAACTGTTGGTTTTGTCATTGCTTGCTAATACCTGTTGGCTCACCCCAGCTCTTAGGTCCTGGCAACCAAATAACAAAAAGGGTTTCCCTAGCCAAGTTGTCATTGTAGAGTCATACGCTTTAGAATAATTGCTGGTTGCAAGTCTGGATTGCGGAGCACATTTATTTTTAAATTGACAAAATAAAACCTTTACCTCAATCTGCGTTCCAAGTTTAAGTGATTAAATACATTATAAGTAATTCATGTTCCGCGAAACAGTGCTTGTGGTGTTTGAAACATTTTACTTTTGCCTGGTGGCTTTGTTGGCAATTATGATGCCCAAAAGAGGAGCATCCCTGCTCAGGCTTGGGCAGATCACCTCTACTGCTACAGTACCTGGGAAGGGGCTTGTACAAGAGAGGCAGCAGTGATGCTGTTCTTCTGCCTGGGTTTAGGGAGAAGGGGATATCTGGGCATTAATTGTCAATTCCGGCAATAGTTTGAGCAACTGAATACATTATGGTAGTACCTTGCCTGTAGTTAATGTGTTTGATCGCTAAATGAAGAAACCTTGATTACAGTTGTGATGGTAACGAGTAGGCAGGCTTTTGATAGTAATACCTTGCAATGATGTGTCGACCTGGACGTTGAAAGTTAAGATTTGGTAACCGTTCGAATGCCTCGTGCTTTTGATGACTAAGTGAAATCTGTTTCTCTTGGCTTTTTTCTTTATATTGGCTTAACCTCACCAAGTTGGATCAACAAGAGCTGTCGATGAGAATCTTTGTTTAAGAAGCCCTCTAGTGAGGGCGGGATAGCCTAAACGTTTGATTTTTAGAAATACAATGATGCAGATAATTCAGTTTCTGTCTACTCTCTGGAGGCGAGGGACCACCTTTAGGTGCCAGACAATCATCCTGGAATGGAAGTGTGGAACAAAGGCTCATCTTGTCTTAGACCTCCCTGCAACTCTGAAGTCCAGTAGTAGCACAGAACCCCATTCATTGCCTCGATCACTTTGAGCTGCTGTGACTATGCTCGACTCACTTAGAGCTGCTACAGGACCTGTTGTTGCCTTTGCAATGCTCCAGACTTTGAAACAATTGTGCTTCTTCGAACTGTCTCGATGCTCACTCGACCCAGTGAAACACATCACAACTGTGACTCGACTGGCAGCTTTCTGCTGTGAAAGCACCAGACTCAACGCATCCTGACCCTGAGTGCCATTTCAACAGAAGCATCGTCTCGACCTGTTGAAAGCCATCCGCTCGCCCCTCTCGAAAGGAGACTCATTCAGTGAGTGCATGCTTTCAACCCGAGTGGACAAAAGTATAACTGTTGGGACCCTTCGAATCATCTTGAGCAGATTTCTTGAGCAGATTCTATCTACAGACATCCCCATTTCTAAGCCCACTCGATGCCGATTTGCCACTGGAACAGTATGACTCCACCAGCTTGACAGCAGACTAGCACCAAGAAGCTAAGCTCGGTGATGTCAAGAGCTCAAGACAAGAAGGGTATTTGCAGTGGTCCTGTTGCCCAATCCATCTTTTAAAGTGCCCTAGTGATTTAAAGCCCAACTTGACACAAGTATTTGACATTTGCTCCTTCATTGAGAGTACCCCAGTGGCTCTCAGATTCTTCATTCTCTGTTTTTGCTAAAGAGGGGTGAGTCTTTAGGTCTTTCGCGTGTGTGCATCTCGTTTTTGAACCTTGGTTGGACATTTTTATTTTTGGTACCAAGGCATAAATTAGTTTTCCAAAATTGATTAGAGTTTGCTAATTAAATTATTTTTGATTAGCAAACAGGCTAATTTGATTAGCAATTTTGTATTAATATTATTGTCACCAGAAGTTCAATGTACCCAAGACATGAAATGAGCAACAATACAGAAATTCTGCATACCGCTGAAATAAGAAATTAGTGAGAGGAGTCAGGCCTTGCAAATTCTTTAAACTTCAACTAGACCTGCATGTCGGGTAACTTGGTTTACCTATTCAACCTAAGAGAAATGCACTTGACCCACAATGGAGTACAACACATTAAAATGTGATTTCTTTAAAATGGTATGTGTCCCTTCAAACCCACTATGTTTGGCACACTGCTGCCACCCTGAGGCCAGGCATGCATAGCAAAACTTTTATGTGACATTTTTCTGCAAAGTAAATGTTAAATAAAAGTTTCAAACAGTTCTTGCAAATGCTACTTGCCTTTTATAAAATCTACTTGACTATGCAGCGGGTGAAAAGACTTTGCGAGCAATAGATGAGTGCCTGTCAAGTCTAAAAGGTTAGCTGTATGAATGGACACAAATAGATATGATAAAAAAAAGGCTCTGAAAACAATTTGACCAGCTGTCTCCTGCAGGTGGTAATATATAATACAATCATAAAGCAAAGGGTACTATGGAGGCCAACTACAGTGTTTGGTATTGCAGTAGATCTGTAGACGTACAGACTGAATGGAACTATTGATCACTACTTTTCGTAAGCAACTAGTGCGCTTTATTTATTCATTATGTAAGAGGTAAGAAAGACTAAGCAGAGTGGATTGCGTAGCAGGCCGAGAACTGTGCAAACTAGGTGCAATATTGTAGTTTTTGGTCATCTCACTTTCAGGATACCTGGTATAAAGCAACAGAGTGATAATACAGCATTTCAAGGAATATTTGTTTGCTCATGGGTTGAGCACCAGTTGCAAGATGTATGCAACCTTTAGGTTACAGAACTAGGTTTGCCATCAAAAGAATTTGATCACGTACATGGCCAAACGTCACATACATGTCCAAACGTGTGTTCTTGTCATTGTGATGCATCTTTCCCAACAAAATGAAATACAGTGGGCACTATGAAATGTAGATACACTAACCTAAACGTTACTGTAACGCATGGAGATGATGCAGTGTGTTACAGTATCAATACTGTAATTATGCATTATGTAACAATTTACATTTTCGGAATGGAATTGCATGACTCTTATAAAAATCTGAAGTTGAGACATACTGGTCTTTGCCAGACAGGATATAGAAAGCTTAATAAAAGTATCGTCCTGATTACTTCTGGTTTGCAATTATTTGAAAAAGAAATAAATTCTTGCCTAGCACTCCCACACATGCCTTTCGCACTTAAGAGTGGAGGAGAGGATTACTGATGCACTTGAAGTGAACAGAGAAAAGTGGGTGAAGAGGGCACCATGGGCAAGAGAGAAGAGAGAATGTAGGGCAAGCTGTGCGTTCATTGAAGAGGGCAACTTAAATAGCTAACTTTGCTACACAAGTGTCCATTTGATTAGCAAACCGACAGAATTGCATAGCAAATTGCTATGTGACACTGCTTATTTTATGCCTTGTGGTACCACTGTATTGTTTTTCAAATGTATCAACTGACATCCCTTCTAAGGAGTATAGCCTGCCCTCATCCCACCTTATCAAAAGAGGCGAAGGTAGTATCTTTTTGTGCAGTGTTTGCTTCACCTTTGATGGGATCACTGCTGGTTCAGTAGTAGTGTGGGGCTGTATAGGTACCCCTGCAGAGCCTTAGTCATTTTATTTGTTTTCCATAGGGAGATGAGGCAGCTCAAAGTCCGGCCCTTCTTTTTTGACAGTGTGAAAATTGAACCTCGGTCAGACTCTAGCTGTTGTATTAGCAGATGGCAATGACACAATTAACGTGTGGAGCACTTTGTCCTTGGATGCTAAGATGATTAGGACCGAATTAAAGATTCCGGCCTTTCGGGACCACTTTTGCCAGCTAACCTGCCCAGAAACAGACCTCGAAACCAGAACGCCTTATCCTGGAGCAGGGTTTTGTTGTATGTTTGTGTATCATGAGTGGTTCTAGCCCTGTTTCAGGTTTCCATGTCATGTTGGAGTCCTCACTCGTGATCGATACCTCCCTCTCCCACTATGCGCTCTAACAAGAGTGTGGGACATTGTCTATTTATTGCTGTTGTACTATGCTACATTTTGCTAAAAATGCCATGTGCCCATCGCTCCATACTGATTTTCTGCCTTTAGAAGCTGTCAGTCACCTGGGGAGTGAGCAAAGGGGGAGGGATACGTCCTATAATATTATACATTTCAAAAGTCTAGCACCGTATATTTTCTCCCTTCTGTTGTGTCGCAGGGTTCTTGGCAACATATGGGGAGTTTGGGAAAGGTGCCATAATGTATTTTGCTTGAATTTAAACCGTTTTGGCTCAAAAGGCTTGTAGGCTGTGCATTGAGAGAAACTAAAGCATTGTGTTGTACTTATTGCTTCAGACTGGGACTGCAACCAGGGCTGAGGGACCTGGCCCTACCAATCTGAGAACAGTCTGCGAATCACTCTGACAACGGTTGGGCTGTTGAGACGAGCCGCTGTTGCCGTTTTGGAGATGAAAGTGAAGAAGTTGTGAGAAGGGTCAAAGATGATGCTGAGGTTTGTAGCTGAAAGGGAGTACAGAAGTCAGTGGGAACTGGAGAGGCAGAGGAAGAGATGAGATGGAGTATTTAGAAGGGAAGAAGAGCACCTCTGTTTTGGTAGTTTGTCAGTTCAAAGCCATCCAATATTTAATGGCAGAGAGGCAGCTGGGCATTTTGAAAGAGCGATCAGATGAGAGTTCAGAAGATGATTTCAGTGTCCTCCTTTAAGAGTTAGTACGAGAACCCAAAGGAGGAAATAAGTGCCCCAAGAGCAGAGGTCTAGAGTGTAAAGAGGAGAGGACCCAAGTCAGAGCAATGTGGAACACCTGCAGTTGGAGGAGTGAGTTGAGAGGTGGTGGTGTTCCCGGTGACTGAATTGGCTAGGTGCCTGCTAGGCTTCAATCCAAGCAAGGGCTTGACGATGAATCCCAAGAAGAGTATTAAGGAGATCAGAGTGATCGACTGTGTCAAAGGCAGCAGACAACTTGAGGAGAATTGAGGTAAAGCATAGGTTGGAGTGCTTAGCAGCGGTGATGAAGTTGAAGACGTTTATGAGAGCAGTTTCCGTGGAGTGATGGGAGTGAAAAACCTTCTTGTAGGGGGTCCCAACAGTTGTGATGGCTAGGAAAAAATGTGTAAGACGTTTGGATACCATCCTTTTTGAGCATTTTTCGAGTAGCATGGAAGGAGACGGAGGCAAAGTTAGCTTCTAAGTTCGGGTCAGCCCCTTGCTTTTTAGGGGAGAGATGACCGTGGCCATTTTGAAAATTGATGGAAAGCAAGAGTGGTAGGACAGGTTGAAGAGTTCAGTGAGGTGAGAGCACAATAAAGGGGTAATAAGCTTGGCTAACTGAGTAGCAAGGTGGTCTGATGGTGCACAGGAGGGGTTAGTTTTAATCGGTAGAACCTCTTCAGTATTAGTGTGACTAGAGTGGGAGATGGAGGCAGAGGATGATTGTAGAGTAGGCAGAGTTTAGGAGAAGGGAGTGTTACACTTCTGCATTACCCTTACGATCGCAGACTTGGACGTGGTTCCTGTCAGCTATACCCCCAGTAGCACTTGAGTCAGCAGCATGTGCCACCTACTTACCGGCGTTCCAGGTTCCCCTCGGCATTCGGCCCCCCCACCACGTTGTCCTCTATACACGTTTCCCCGGGGCTTACACCTCAGGTCCCAAATGGACCACGTGGCTGGACACCGCCATATTGGAATGTTTTCACAGGCCCGTCCTCTCCTGACTCGGCACTAGTGGGCATGGCTCCAGACCGGTAAGGCTTAGCAACCAAGCAACAACCTCATTGTGGCTATAGAAACGGGCAGTAACACCCATACTGTGCATCTCAACTCGTGTTGCCTCGCTTCAGTGTGTTCTCTGCTTCTCCATGCATTTTCTCTGAATGTTTCTGCCCTGCACTCCTTGTTTCTTTACCCTTTCGCCTGTTACTCTGGCCTTTTGTGTTTTCCCTCTTGCCTTATTGTCTAGCCTTGCTCTTTACTTTACTACCTTTAGTTCTTTATGCTGTACACTTGCCTGCAATGGAGTTTTCTACCTTCCATCAACCATGGTACCCCAGTCATTGCTTTGCACTGTCCCTGCATCATGTTAATCTGGGTTGCCCTTCCGTATCATTGGCAGAGTCATCCTGTTTTCTGCCTCAGGTTTTATACTCTTGATAGGTGGGAGCAGGAGCTTTCCTCAGTGCCACACTTGCGAGGCTTTGATGCCAGTGAAAATCGTGGTGCTTCCCACTAATCAGACTTTAAAACCAAGTACGCTCCAGCGCTCAATCCTTGACGCAGTTTAAGGAAGGTCAGGAGAGAGTCTAATTTTAGGACATTTTTGCAGCAAGGTATTTAGCTAGGATAATGGATCTGAGAGCAGAGTTGCTAGTCATAGGTTTAGAAGGCTTGAGGAGTGAGTTTTGGGCGCTGTGTAGCCGGCAAGGATGGTTGGAGTGGGTGTCAATGCGGGTGAGGTAGAATTCACTTTTTACTTAATCGGATGAGGGAGCGCTCGGGGCAGAAGGGAAGAGTTGAAGGTCCTCATGCGGATGGGAACATCTAATTTGTTCAGCAGCTGACTTATTTCTGTAGGAGAGAGCGTATGAATGGGGGGCATGGTTGTGGAGGCTGAGACTTGGGGGTGAAAGTTAGCAGTGTAAAGTGAGAGGAACAGTATAATAGGGATTGGGAGCTGGAGAAGGCAGTGTTGGTGGAATAGCCATCACATGTAAAGCAGAATGAGAACTGTAGTTTGGAGAGAAAGGTGGGAATGGCAGAATGCTTAGATTTCCTTATTAGTAATGGGTCAGATAAGCTGTGAGGAGAGGCTAGAGGGTGTAAAGATGATGATGGTGGAAACAATGATCAGATGTAGATGGTGGCAGTAGTATTACGGGCTGAGAGGGGTGGAGATGAACAAGGGATCCAAAGAGTTACCACCAGTGTGGATTGGTAGGTTATTGTAAGTGATTTCAATCCGGCACACACCCAAGTCAATACCTAGCGTGTAATGCACAAGTGAAATCCTTATTAAAGTTCTTTATTCAGGAAGATGTACCACTCATATCACGCCCCTCTCCTGGAACCACGGTCACACTGAACCAGGAATCAGGCTGGTTTGCAAAGTTAAAATATTTATTTATGTATTTACAATTGAATCGCACTACGTTTTGATGGGTACACAATAATCACCAATGGGGTGATGTAACACTGAATGATCTCTTTAATACACCAGGAGTAATGGTAAGCAAAACAATTCAGCACAGAAATAATACTTTTGTGTGTGTTCAGATTGAATAGCACTGTGCTTATAGGTTCCCCCTGCACACCCCTCAACCCCCAATAGGCAATGTAAAGAGCTAGGAGGAGAGAGCAGGTATTCAGGAATGGTAGAATTCACACAAAATATCAATCCCACTTCCCCCAGCAAACACAAGCGAAAAACGGAATTGACTGTCACGCTGTCAGAATTGCTTTTAGATTTATCATCGAACAAACTAGTTAAAACATTAAATATGGTCTAAAATGCTGAAATTACTATTAATTCTTATGGGAGCCGCTTTGGATAGTTGCACACAAACACAAGCAATGATTTAATAACCAGAAATGATTTGAAATCCTAAAATTCAAGTCGTAAGCAATCAAAATCTGTTTTACACGTGTCAGAATTTCCCCAAAAACAAAATTTGCGGCATACTCTTCACTGCACGATAATCGCGATAACGGGAGAACCGTATGGGTTTGGGATGCGGTTTTAGATGCGATTTAAAGCTGTGGATGTTAGCAACAAGCAGAAGTTTCTAGCACAAAAACTGAGGACGTTATGGATGTTTCAGTGGAGGTTGTTTTTTTCGAAATAGGCGCAAGAAGGGAAAACAGGAATACACTTAAAATGACAAAAAGGATTTCTAAAACTAGAGGATGACTATGAACAAACAAATACCCCACAGGAACACAGCCACTTGATCAGGGTGACTGCCTGCAGAGGAAACTCATCTTTTTCAGATGAGAAAAGATCAGCGCAGAGATGGTTTTAGCAATACTAGCACAGGAGGAAGGTAGGAGGGATTGGACAGAGTTCAGACAATTAAAAAAATACTCCTAACAATATAAGTTCTGAATACAAGAAAGGATGGGTTTAAGATAGGGATTAACCAAGCAAGGTACATATGCTAGTGACAGTTCTTACTATAGATAGATACTAGATATGTTTTTAAACCGAACTGTCAGGATTCTGGTCTGTCAAGATTCTGGTCAGGGAATGGGATCTGGTTCTAGGACAAACACCTTGGCACATCAGATTGGGTGTGCAATCAGCAAGGTGCTCTGGTCACAGCACGGCAAAGGACTGGACTGAATCTGCAATGGCTCTGGTCACAGCACGGCACAGAACTGGATTGGACCTGCCCTCCTTGGTTCTGATGACAATTCTTTTAACAGGCAAGCAGTACAGCACAGCCCGGCTGTATTTTGATGCTTCCCGTTAGGTTTGTTGGATTCTGGTTCTGGAATTTGAGGCCTAGCTCAAAATGGTTCAGCTATGCAATGGATTTCTGCTTTGCCAAGTTTCTGAAGTCTGGCGCAAGGAAGATGTAAAGTTCATTAGCAGGGTGCTCCACCAGTATCGGGATAGTGAGTGAATCTGTCTGTTTTTGAGTGGTGATGTCACAGCTCGCTCCCTTCGCTCCCGTTCCCGCCACATGGGGGCATGTTTTGTGGTTTATTCCCTACTGGACATTTCCTCCGAACCTTCTGCTACAGTGTTGTGATGAATTGGGAGCGCTAAAACCTTATTTTCCAAGTTACTTCCCTTCCGGATCCATTCCAGGTTTTTGGCAGCCAGCATGCTACTTTAATCAAATGACTATCCCTCCCAGAATGCCTGGCTCACTGCTTCACCTCCTCCCTTGCAGGACAAGGTTGGGTGGAGGATAGGCAACACCTGTGGCTGCAGGTGCAGCAGGCGGCACACCTGAGGGGTGTGCTCGTTAAGCAGCTTTAAAAGCCTCAGTTTGCTTCAGTCCAGCGCTGGTCATTGTTGCAGTGTTCCTGTTCTGACTGGTCCCTTGTTCCTAGCTTTCGTGCCTAGTTCCTGTTTCTTGTTCCTCTGCCCTGGATTTCGGACTCATGTGCTTAATTGATTTCTGCTTTCTGGATTTCCCTTTCTGTCTTCCTCTGTCTGCAGGCAGCCTTTCTCTGTGCTTTACCCTTTGATGCAGCCCAGTTTGCCTGTGTTCTCTGTTTCTTTGATGCTGTCCTTTGCTACTGAAGAACTTGATGCATTAGTCTTTCCCTTTATAGATTTAGCTTCCTGCCTCTTCTCCTTGGTTGGGTGGGAAAGGTTTCCTTTTGTGATATCATTTTCCCTGCTCCTCATCCTTACTTTCTATTGGGATCCATTCCATGTTTACCATTGCACTTCTGCATTTATTTCCCATTTGATTATTAGGTGTGGGGTGCTGTTGTAACTAGTCCCTGTGTGAATGCCTTTTGTTTTCCTCACTATTCTACAATCACAGTTCCTACTTGCCCCTTGACTTGGGTCTTATGAATTTAGTTATCCTCCACCCATTGCTGTTATAGCCTTCTGGGTCCCTGTTTGATCTACTGGGTTTGTGAATTTACTGACATTCAAGTGGTCTTTCCGGTCCTCGTGAGTACTGTTTCTAAGTTCCTTATTCAGTATCATCCAGAGTGTCAGCTCACAGATCCTGTCCTTGCTTGCCCTCTACGTGGGCTTAGCGCTGTCAGTGTCTGTAATAGCATAGTGGGTAAAGAGTTTGCCGACTTTCCTTTCAGTCATAAGGAGGTTCTAAGTGCTTACCCCACATCCCGTTTCATATATTGGTATTATTGTTTCACTCTATTTGCACTCCTGGGTTTTAGTATACACAAGTCTTGGGTATTGTATGCACGTTGTTAGATTCAAAGTTGTTCACTGTGCGATTCCGTGCACATTTCCCTTGCCATATTCATTGCCTTCTTCCTTTCGTAACAGGTGAGCTGTCTCTATTTATGCTATGATAAAGGGGTGTGTGGGCTGGTTTATCCTAAGCTCGCCCCTTTGACAGGTGGTTGGGTCAGAGTCTACTCTCTGCCTTGATGGGAGGAGAAAAACGGGGTGTTACGTTAATGGTGTGATTTTATGAGGCTGAGGATCCAGCCCTGGCCCTTTGAAAACAAAATCTACTTTTGGCACCATACATATTTACACATGTGCAACCTCTATAAGAATAACATATACAGATTACATATTTTATATAGCAGCTATCCCTCCAAACCCCGTAGCGGTGGGATCTTGTCTCAGCTTTTCACCGAATTTTGTCCTTTTCATCAGGAAGACAATGTCCAATTTCTAAGCAAATTTCTACAAGTGTGTGCGTTTAACATGGGCATACATGTATAAAGTGTCATACTTCTAGCAGCAATACATTTTGTGTAAAATCACATTTTCTGCCGTTTCTTTCCAGAACATGTCTCACGATTTTGCAGCGTCTTGAAACTTGCAGCCAAAGTTTAGATTCACAAATCTGTTACTGCTGTATTTTACACAATTTTCACTGGAAAATTATAAGTCTTTTAAAAAGTGTTCTTTGTGAAGGTTCAGCCACAGATGGTTGTTTGTGACTGCCTCCTCCTGTCTCCCTGCAGTTCAGAAGCAGTCTCCTCCCTGTTTGCTCTTGGCAGAAGCCATATACGACTGTGCTCACACCCCGCATTTCCTTAGTAGCAGCAGTTCATTGTTCCCTTTTGCCTCTGTAGACCAAGTTATTTCCAAACCCTAGAATTATCGCTTTGGTGTGATTTCCTGCTGGAAGGAAAGGCCTTCTTTCTGTGAGGAAACCTGATATTCCAGTTCGGTAGCTTTTTACCAGGCTTGATTTAATTGTTAATTCTGTTGCATTTTCCCTTAGCTTAAAACAAACATATGATTTCAAAATAGCAGCTAGAATACTTATTCAAGGTTTTAAACCCCCCGATAAAAACAATTACAACATAGGTTACTCTCAGTAACAGGCCTCTTAGATTGCAAACATTTGATTTCAGTTTATATACATGTTTAAAGTTTAATCAGGCAGGCTTTTGACAGCTGTCATTCAGTCGGCCAAGGGTACTGTTCCCAGATTTTTGACACATCCAGAGACAGGACACTTTTGCTGTGGAATTTTCTATATGCTCTCAGCTTTTCCAGGACCTTGCAAGTTCACAGTGGTTTCTTAAACTAAGTGAATTGTAGCACCCAGTAAGAATTTGGGGTGTTTGAGGATGTTTTGCACCGGCATTCTGCAGTTTCAGTAACAAAGAAAAAAGGATTTAAAGCAAGATTCTGCTGTTTCATTTAGCAACACTGCTTTTTCCTTCTGTACTCCATTTTTACTTGTTGTGGAGCCCAGTGACATATTCTAGGAGTGAGATCTCTGTTCCACCACTGACAACATGCGTGGCAGATTAAGCAGCCATCTTTTTGTGCGTTGCAAAGCGCAATTTTCAGAGGTGTTGGCACGCACAAGCGTTTTGCAGCCATTTTAATGTTCCTGGCACTATCCTAACACAGTGCTGCAGCATCGCAGAGCGGAAGTTGGTTAAAACATCCCACATTATGGATATAGTGGTAGAGCAGGGTCATTAAGAAAAGACTGAAGTTCAGATTTCTGAGAAGGCATTGTAGAGGGAATGTTAGTCACCTAAGCAAATGAGGTGATGTTTAGTGGAAAGAGAATCAGTAGTACCAGTGGAAATGTAAAGCAAGTGAGGTGTAGCAATATTAGAGATGGTTAATTCAATAGAGGTAGACTTGCCATAAGATATTAGTCGGCCATTGAGTCGGGCGAGAGTAGGTGTCGGACACCTCCATCTCTGCCAATCAGACAAATAGAGTGAATGAAGGATAGTTTGGAGTCGTGTAGGGATGTCCGTGTCAAATGGATAAATCCTGGTTTCAGTGTTAACAAGGACATGGGGGGGGGAGGGAGGGTATGCCAGGGGAGAGTGCAGACGTGAAAGTCGGTGATAAAGGACGTTTTGTTGCATTGGACAGATCTTGCCAGAGTGCAATGTTCACTTGATTAGGTAAGGAAGAGTGGAGAAGTTGAGCCTCTGAGGAAGAGGCGAGGTGGATAGGTGTTGGGGTAGGTATCGTTTGCTTGTCTTTGTTGTTGGAAGTAGGTAAAAAAGATATGTGGAGTAATGGGATTTTCAAGATGCAAGTTTTATGAGGAGGATAGAAAGGAGGTTATTGTAGCCTGATTGGTGAAAGCATTGGCAGAGGTGAGCAGGAAGAGCAGGAGGAGAGAATGCCTTGGAGTACTGCAGTTTGGAGAAACCTCACAGTAGTTAGTAAACAGAGTGCTCACAGGTGCAGCATGGAGGAAGGCAAAGAGGCTGAATGGCTGGTCTTTGCCATTTACTGTTGATTGTGGGAGGAGTGACATTAGCTCAGCGTACCAATGAGGGATGAAAGTAGGTTTGGTCCGGAATGAGAAAAACCTAGAGAAGGTGTGTAGACTTGTCACTGCTTGTTGGCACAAAGTGGACTATTAAGGCAGTGACAATTTAAGTAATTCTATTTCGAATGGGTTGTGTCCTTCAACGTATTCCTCATCTTAGATGTATTCTTCCAGCTTTAGCTGCTTTGGAAATATTTTCTCGGCAGAGGCCGCGTGCGTCGATGTCGAGTCGAAGCCCTCCGTCGAGGTTGATGTCATCGGGTATACAAGTAGCACGCTCTGCGCTCGTTGGCCTCGTTCCATTTTTCAGCAGTACATGTTGCTTCGGAGACTCAGCGCGTCTCGATAGTACTGTGACGCTGTTATTGTGAAGAAAATATTCGAGATATCCTAATCGTCGACCCAGACTACCCTGCATTCGGGGTTCAGAAAATGTAAAACCTGCCGTTCCAAAATGTAGATCACGGATCCGCACCGAGAATGTCTGTGGTGCCTCTGTGAAAACCACGACATGGAGGCCTGTACTAGGGGTCAGGCAATGACGGGCAAGGCCTTGCGAGAGAGGAAGGGTAAGCTACAGGTAGGTCGAAAATCCTCGAGCGTTGAGTCGAGATCCCATTAGGAGAAATTTCCTCAAGCGAAAGGCGAAAACATAGGTCTAGGTCTCGAAGTTTTTCCCACCACTCTTCGTCTTTGACGAAAAAGTCTAAAACGAGACGCCACCGGTCCCCTTCCACCTTGTCTTCTGACGGGTCCCCCAAGAAAATGAAATGCCCCACAAAACATTCTTCCTCTGCAGAATGGGAAGCATTTAGAGTTAAAATGATGGAGGTTTTTGAAAAGGTGAAGCCTTGATCCGCGCCTTCCTCAGAAGCCGGCCGAGAGCGTTACCCTTCCGAAAGATCGTGAACCTTCCAGGACCCGAGTGATAAAGATTGCTCGAGTCGACCACTCAATGTCATCGACACCATCCGGAACCATACACACCTTCAAGGGCGAGCCTTCGAAGAGCGTCTAGACGCCCTCAAAGCCAGCTCCGTCAACGACTGCTATTTCGTCGACGCCATAGACACCTTTGTCAACGTCGACCCCGAAGCCCTCGGTACCAAAAGTTTCAAAGGCTCCAGTTCATAGAAGAATATGAAAGCGGACGCTCTGAGCAGGCAGAATACTGTGTCCCACGAGTGGTAACTGGCTCAGGAAGTCCTTCAGGAGATGTTCACCCTTTGGGGAACCCCTCAAGTAGACCCCTCAACCGACCAGAATCAACCGGAAGTGCGAAAGGTATTGCTCAAGGGAATTTCCCCAGAGAGGAGCCCTAGGGGACGCGTTTGTGTTGGAGTGGAACTTTCCACTGCTATACGCGTTCCCTCCGATGCCTGTCATTCCTCAAGTCATCAGGAGGTTAAGACGGTTCAAAAACCACATGATCCTAATTGCCCCAGATTGGGCCAGGAGAACGTGGTACCCGGACCTTCTCTCTCAAAAAAGAGGGCCAGGTTCTCCATCCACAGGTCAGGCCTCTCAACCTTCATGCTTGGTATCTGAAAGGCTGAGATACAAGGATTGGGACCTTCCGGATGACGTCATGGAGGTGTTGCTGTCGTCAAAGGCCAGCAACAAAATCTTTGTACCGTTGCTGCTGGTGCAGGGAAAAGAATGTTGATCCTCTTCTGTGTCCTTTTCCAGAAGTATTATCCTTCCTCTTATCATTGGCACATAGAGGTCTCAATGTTGGGACCATTAAAGGTTATGTTGCAGCGCTTTCCTTCTTCAAGCGCTCTTCGGAAGAATGTTCCTATTTTAAAATTCCTTTTGATAGTACAATTCTTAAAGGGACTCACCAATGTGTTTCCTCCTCCTTCTTTCCAAGTCCCAGTATGGGACCTTAATCTGGTTCTAAAGTTTTTGATGTGTGCCCCTTTTGAACATTTGCACACATGCCATTTAAGATTACTAACGTTGAAAAACGTTTTCTTGGTTGCTTTCACATCTGCACGAAGAGTGAGCGATTTGCAGGCAATGTCTTCTGTGCCATGCTATACTGTGTTCCACAAGGACAGAGTTGTATTGAGGGTTAAACCCTCGTTCTTACCTAAAGTTGTGTCTGATTTCCATTTAAATCAGAAGATCATTCTGCTTGCGATCTATCCTCCACCTCATCCCAGCAAGGAGGAGGAAAGATTGCACAGGCTGACCCCGAGAAGAGCTCTAAGCTTTTACATTTCTAGGCTCTCCAAGCTTAGAGTGGTTAATCAATTTTTCATTGGCTACACTGGAAGGAAGTTGGCTCAATCGGTGTCAAAACAAACCCTATCACGTTGGATTGTGCTTTGCATTTCAGAATGCTACAGATTGGCAGGCAAGATCCACCAGAAGGCTTGAGGGCCCATTCAACCAGAGGCATTGCCTCGTCGACAGCCCTTCAAAGAGGTGTTCCCATCAAATCTATATGTGAAGCAGCGACTTGGTCTTTGCTGCACACTTTTCTAAATTCTATAATCTGGATGCTTCCCACTCTAAAGAGCTTGCTTTTGGTAAAGCAGTGCTGCATTCAGCTATATAATATTAAAAACCTACTCCCTCCGCCAAATAACTTTTACACTGCTTTGAGAGTCTATCAAAGATGAGGAATATGTTGGAGAACACGATCCATTCGAAGAACAAGTTACCAACTGTTAACGTTCTTTCGACTGGATGTTCCTCCAAAGTATTCCTCATCGCCCTCCTATCCTACCCCTCTGTAGATTGTGCGGTGTTATTACCACTTCAACTCTTGCAAGGCTGTCACCTGGCAACCTACAATATCTATACAGCAGAGAAACAGCAGAGCAAGAGGGGAAAAACAGAACTGAGGCCAACGGGTGCCAAGCGTGCTACTTGTATACCCAATGTCACCCTCGACGGAGGCCTTTGAGGGACTTCGACTCGACGACATGGACGCACAGCGCCCTCTTCCGAGAAATTTCAGAAGCAGCTAAAGCTGGAAGAATACATCTAAGATAAGGAATATGTTGGAGGAACATCCAGTCGAAAGAACGTAACTACTTCTTTTGTGCATGTAAATGTTCTGCCATTGGCTTATAGAATTCATGCACCACTTTAGTATTTCAATGAATTGCACGTCATCTGAAGTAGTGGAATGCTAAAAGGTTGACAGATTAGTGGTAATAATGTAAATCTCTCAAAGTGCAGACCCCATCCTTCTAGTCTTTTCAGATGCAAGACCAGAGTAACGCATTCTCATTTTTAGCTCCACGGATTAACCATAAAACTAAATGCGCTTCTTCCTCGCTCCTCCCATACCCACCAAAGTGAAGTGAGAATGAAACAGTCTAAAATCCTCAATTGAATCCAATATCCCACTACAGTGCCCCCGACTGGAGCACCAGTCCTGCCACCTCGTCTGGTTCACCCTGGGGGAGGTGAGGGGGTGGACTGAAACCCATCCCCTTCTTCCCGATATTTACATTACTGTTCAACCTGTTGCTTGCTTAATTCGTTCGCGCTCCTACAAATAATTTCTAATTGGTTTGCTCGTTGCCTCCTGGCTCGATGTTGGGTTTGTACTTCCCTATTGGCATGTTATTCCAGTATATTTGGAGGCAGGTACAGCAGTGTCAAGTTTGGTATTCAGGTGAGGGTGGTAAGGTGGTCCCAGGGTTCAAATACAAAACTGTTTGCAAACTTCTTTTCATGAATTTCCTGTTAATTTGCAGCTGACCTATGATTTTGTGTTCATGGGTTGGAAAAGCTGAGGTCTTATCTATCGTGTCAAGTCTAAGAAACTAGCCACGTACCTTGGTCGGCACTGTGCTAATGCTGCACTTAACGCATGTATTATCTGTAATTTGTGAGAGCTTTGCCAAACATTGGGCCATAGACTGATATTACACTTCCTATTCATTGCAGTCCTGTGGAGTGCTTTTGCACTGTACCATTTCCTGCTTTTCCAATGCATAAAGGCTTTGCTTAGAAGCTCTTGTCTCTGCGAGGACCCCTAGGGTTATTTTGACCATATAGTCTATCGTTTGCAAAATCCAACTAGATACTGACCCACACCAGGCTGGTACTGCTCTCAGACCACCAACAGCTAGCCCAAGCGGTTCTTCAGCTGTTCGGTAATAACCTAGTTGAAGCGTGGAATATTCCTCAAACTAGTAGGGAATTCACTTCTCATCTGTGCATGATCTCCATTTCCATGTTGATCCATGGCTGCTTTCTGTGCAGATATAAGGCAGTGTAGAATGGTTTCTGGCGGTTGTTAATCTGCTTAGAATCCCATGCTGTGCATAGTGCATATTGCATCTTGTTTTTCGAGGCTCGAAAGGGGACGTTGATGTGGGGGTGCCTGTAACACTATCCGTAACGTGACGTGTAGTGTACCCAAAATCCCTCGCGCGTCGAAGTCCCTCAGATTGTTTTTGTACACCCAGCTAGCTAGTTGCCTTATGCGGAGCTCTTGCCTAATTGCAAAATTGTTATATTTCCCGACCTTCTGTCATATTTATATTATCGTCCCCGCCTCGACGATTGCTTCCTAAACCACTGCCGAAGCCAGTGAAAAAACACACCTTGACGGCTGGTGCTCCGGTCGACCACGTGGCCAGGCCTTCTGGCTGGCCTATACAGTAGGGAGAATGGGGTCTGGGGGTTTCTATTATTTTCAAGAATGTCTTTCCTTCTCCCCTCTCTTTGTCACTTTGGTTTTGTCGTCGCTTTAATATCCCTGAGCTGTGGACAGTACACCATTTAAATTTTGCCCTTCCTGTAAGGGAAAATTCCCATGGAAAGACTAGCACCAGCAGTGCAATAAGTGTCTTTCCCTCAATCACGATGAGGTGTCCTGTAAGCTCCTGCGTCCGAAGACTATCGAGGAGCGTCGAGTGAAGCGGTGGGCAGCCTACGCTATGTCGCAGGCCGAGGGTGGCGCCGCCGCCGAATGTGATGAGGAGCCAATCGACGACCAAGGCTCCAGTTTGGACGCCATTGACCTTACATCGGAGAGCTTGCACTCCACAACGTCCGTCCCTGGCCTGCTAGGCACGATGTAAATCCTGCTATGGGGAATGTACATCCCGGCAACAGGGACGCACCCGCTACTCGGGGCAAAAAGTACACCACCCCCGGTACCGCCTCATCGGTTCAGTCGAAGAGGTCCAAGGCGCCAATGGGTACGTTGGATCCCTCGACGGCACCCGCCGATTTGCATGATCTGCAGCCCTCCCCGCAACCGTAGCAGCGGCATGCGTCTGGGCATTCTACAAGTAAGGGCGCCAGCACCAAACGCCACATGGCCGTCGAGATGCCTTATGAGCATGCTGGCGCCACATAAAGCCCCGGTTGCATCGAAATACACGGGCGCAACCGCCTACACAATCCAAACACCTCCCAGTAACGCCAAACATCAGCAAGAGTATTGCTAAGATTGTTTCGGAGGCTATATAGAAAGACTGGTCTAGAGACACGGCGAAACGCCCAGAAGGGCGGAAGGATTACTCTGAGAGTCCCCTTTCTTTATCTAAGACTCTGATTGATAATCTTGACGTTCTAGGGACGAGTATCATCAGGAAGAGCCCTTTCCTCCTCTGGACCCCTCTGGCTCCTCATCATGGACCAAAGAAGTTTGAAAGTTGTATGAACAGGCTGGAAAAGTTTGTAGACTTTTCTGAAAGGTTTACTCCTAAGAAGCCTCATGAGGAAAGGCCTTATACGCCTACAGAAAAATACCAGAGGACCTACTTACTTCATGAAGAGGTCTTTGACCTTACAGATTAAGGAGGAGTTCCTATTGACCCATATTTACAGGATGACGATCCCTTTGATGATCCCAATGATGAGACCCATGGATGGGAAGACAACCAGCCTGTAGATAACCCACCTTGGCTGTCCCCTACTCATACCCCGGACCCTGACAACATATGTATGGACTCACCCTCCTCCCCACCATTGCATCAGGCGTCACCTGTAGATGACCAGATGGCGTTTAATGCCCTCCTAAAAAAGGCAGCAGGACACTTCCAAATTGCCACGCAGGAGGCAGTGCCAGATTCAGATTTTGTGAAAGACATTTTAAAGGAGGAGCCTCCTGCCAACCAGGCTATCCCATTACTCACTTCCATTAAGAGGCGCGTTGCCCCTTCATTATTAATGCTTTCACAAACCAGGGCTGTTAACCCATGGGTGGAAATACGTTTTCGCCCCTCCCCTACTGACCCCCTTTATATTAGGGGGCATGCCACCCTGGATTCTCTGATGGGCAGGACTACAAGAGAGAAGGCAGGTGTCCCCTTGTCCACAGGCGAGGCACCGCCAGACATAAAAATGTAAGAAATTGTACGCGCTGGGAAAGAGAATCACTACTGTGGCAGCATACTCCACCCGCATAGCTAACACCATGCTGTTGGCCACCTATTCGGAGTTCCAATGGAACCTGCCGCAGAAGGGCCTACTGGAGGGACCCGAACGAGTGCGTTCTCGCGTGCTTACTATTGTATCTGAGGGCAAGCAGGTGAACCATAACTTTCTCAAGAATACTTTAGACGCTGCAGAGACAGTGGGAAGGACTTTGGCCCAGGGTACCCTGCTAAAACATCACGCCTGGTTGAAGAACTCCGGGTTCAAACCAGAGACTTGGGCGTCATTAATCACCAAGCCGGTGGAAGAGTCCAACCTGTTCGGCAAGGCTGTTGATGAGGCACTGGAAACAGCAAAAAGGAACACAAGACTTTGAAGACTGAGTAATTTGATTCACAAAGACCCTTTCAACAGAGAGGGGGGCGGGGGGGAGTTCTCACCACCCCTTTCATGGGCAGCCCCTCACAGCCAATTTGGTTCTGGGAACCATTGGTCCTCAGGACAGGGGTATGCCTCCTCTACCCCGTATCCACCTAAGGGACAATGCCGTGGGAAAAGGGGTTGTAATACCACTCCCAGAGGCTCCCCAGCCTCCAGTTAGAAATAACTTTCAGATCCGGGTCCCTGTCCATGCCTCCCTGGTCGGGGGACGTATAACATCATTCCTGCACGCATCGGAGTGGATTACAACAGACCAGTGGGTTCTCAAGACAGTCGCCCACGGTTACTGTATAGAGTTCAGCCGACCGCCTCGATTCAGACTTCTGAGATCAGGACGCCTGACCCCAGAACACCTAAGGATCCTGCTGCAAGAGATAGAGATCCTGCAGGAAAAAGGGCATCATCGAAGTTGGCCCTCTTCTACAGGTAAACAAGGGTATTTATTTAGTGTACTTCCTTGTTCCCAAAAAGGATCTCACCATGCGCCCTGTGCTAGACTTGGCCCAGCGAACAAATTTGTCAAACCTCAAAAGTTTTATATGGTAATGCTGCAAGAGGTGATTACATGGCAACATTGGACATGAAAGTTGCATACTTTCATATTTCAATGTTGCCGGCACACAGGAAATATCAAAGGTTCATGATGGAGAACACTACCAATTCAAGGTCCTTCCCTTCGGCATTGCCTCAGCCCCAAGGGTGTTCACAAATGTACTAGCAGTGGCAGCAGCCCACCTGCGCAGGCAATACATCCCAGTTTATCCTTACCTCGACAACTGGCTCATAACAGGGGATTCCTACGGAACATGCCTGTCGAACACTCAAAAGACGAAAGACCTCTTATTCAGTCTAGGATTCTCCATAAAAGAGAACAAGTCCAGCCTAGACCGAAGCCAAGTCTAGCAGTTTCTGGGGGCCCTAATTTGGACAGAAGATTGCCTTGTCTTCCCCTCCAACGAGAGGCTCCAAAACATGCTGTTTCTGATCCTTCAGTATGTAGCCAGTCGAGAGGTAACAGTACGCAAGGCCATGCAACTGTTAGGAATGATGGCATCCTGCATTTACTTGGTTCCTCATGCACATGTGCGCATGCGCCCCGTGCATTCGTCCATGCCCGCAAACTCTGAACTTAGCGCCCTGGCTTCTGAGGTCATAGTTTGGGCACCTCCAACTTCCTCAGAGATGCATGGACATACTTAGAAAAGCAAGAAAGCCTAACACCAGACATTGCTACTCCAATAAATGGAAACACTTCATCATCTGTGTTAAGACGGATTTCTGAACTCTGTCCTGGTGGCGCAGAAGTTCAGAAGGCCAACCTAATTACTTGGAACAGGGTAACCTCTGGACGAGCCAGACCAATCAAGGTAGCGATCGCGGCGGTCAAGACTAGGTCTCAAGAGGGGTGAGGGTGACTGAAAGCCCGCAATGAGCACACAAAGCAAGAACACTTACAAACTACTCCAAACAGTTGTTATATTAAAAATATATACACATTTATTTCAAGGCCTTTAAAACAATGACCGTAGGGAGAAAATCACAATATAACGATAGTAAACCAACACATACCATATCAACACAATATATATACAAATACAAGTCTCAAGCGTTATATGCACAAAATGTGTAGTCCACCTAAAAGGGAGGGAAAACAGGCAGTGCGCAATAATGCTTAGACCCAGTTCGCCTTCAGAGGCACCTAACTAGATGGAAGTCCGAGCCCTGCGAAGAGTGGAGCCTTCTGCTCAAAAGTACCTGCACGCGCTGGTGCCAACGGGCAAAACGAGAAGCTCTTCGAGGGAAATCAGGCAGTTCAGTTTAGTGCACAAAAGAAGAACAAGTTCCGCGACTCAAGCGCAGCCTCCACAGTGGGCAGAAGCAGAGCGCGAGTACGGAAAAGGGTGCTGTGTGACACAGCGGGGAAAAGCAATGGGCTCCTGCAGGAGTGCGACCAGATCCTAGCTATGCTACTCACCGGTCCCTGATGCAAGCAGACCCAGGCTTCTCCGCGTCAGTTTCAGCAGCTGGCAGGTTCAGAAGAGAAGGGAACGCCTCGTCGTCGTGTTGAGTAAAAAGACGTCCCAATCGAAGAATCCCGCACAGTTTACCACAGCAGGGCAACGGCGCGGCCGTGTGTATCTGAGCCAAATGTACACTACTCACTTCAGACCTGGGAACGCCAAGTGTACGAAGCGTGTGAGAGTGACAAGGACTCGAAATACTACACAACCTGGCGGCGGTTACAGAGCAAGACTCCCGTGTAAGCTGGTTAGTCAGCTGGATGGCCCAGAGACGCTTCCGAAGGCTTACTGGCAGGAGATGGTGAAGATGCCGAGAATACCTGTTCCTGCTATTCCAAGGGTCGAAGTACCAGTACAGGCCTTCTGGTTCGATCAAAGGTGAAAAGGGTTTCACAAGGCGACAGCAGTGCAGAGAAGTCCTTCAGCGGGTCACCAGCGATTCCTCGGTCCAGCCTCTTGGTTGCAGGATACTTGGCTCCTGTATTCCCTCGTTCGTGAGAACTCAGGAGATCGACATGGTAGTGGTGTTTCCAGCCCCCTTTTATCCACGGTTCCCTTCGTGCCAAAACGGAGGGGACCCAATGGGAGATCCGCTCATCAACACTCACACCATTCGTGGACCAATCACGGACCACGGTGGTCCCAGGCATTCACACCACCCTAGACTCTCTGGCACCCAGGATGTGTATTGGGACCAGACATCCCAGCCCACATCCTGGAGGCACACACAAGACATGTAGAAGCCCGCGAAAGCATCCGTGTTTCGCGGGAAAGTACATGCCCAAATAAGGAAGGCCCCGGGTCGGCTCGACCTGGGGAAGGTGAAGGGAGCAAGACGGTCAGCGGACAGGACAAAGGAGCCTCGTGGTCTGGCCATTTTGGGAGCCAGGCCACCATTTTGGGTTAAGCGCGAGAAACGCGCTTAGAACGCCAAAAGGAGCTCAAAACACAAGAAACGATCGCTGCCACCATTCCTGTCCCTGAATCACTTGCACCGATCAGATACAATCCTAAACGAGTATCTAGGGCCTGTAGAAGGCTAGAGACCCAAGAGAGCTGTAACTTAGCTTACAGTGCCCTCTTGTGTCATGTTGCACGAAAGCCGCAACATGATAAAAGAAACTACGGGAAACAGCGTTCCCCGGTACTGACTGTATTAAGGGCATGTCAGTTTCCCCGTAAGAAAGGAGCGAAAGCCCAGAGGAGTGCGGCAGAAGGCTGCACTTCTCTGGCAAAGTCAAGAACAAGGTGAAAAACAGCAAAAAGTTTAGGGGTTGCCACATGGAAGGAAAATTACCTACAATTACGAAATCTTTCCTAACAATCTGGTGCAATGCCAAGAGCCCAACAGCCAGTGGTGTCAGGCCAGTGGACAATGGGACGATCTAGTGTTTGTCTCGGCAGCCCTTGTTCTCTCTGCAGTGGTGGTCGAGGGAAAACCTCTTGAGAGGGAAAACCTTCACCACCCCCGCAATAGAAGCCACTCTCACAAACGCATCTCTCACGGGGTGGGCGGTCAGGGAAGGGGGTGGTTCACCTCCTTCAACAGATGGCGCACAGCGTTTGGGCCCGAGCAGTAGCATCCAACCACATAAACCTGTTGGAAATATTAGCAGTGTTCAAAGCACTGAAGGCCTTTCACACACGGTTGCAGGGGGAAGACAGTCCTGATCCTCATGGACAGCACCACGGCCATGTACTACCTGAACAAGCCAGGAGACACTTGCTCTCCAGGGCTATCCAAATGGTCCCAGAACATTTGAAATGGGCTCTCAAACACAAGATGTTCCTGTTGTCTCAACACGTTCCAGGGGAACTCGATCTTCTGGTGGATGTGCTCAGCAGAGACTTTCCACTGCCCTTAGAGTACGAATGATGACTAGACGAAGACAGTCTCGAACGTTTTCGCAGAATGGGGTGTCCCAGAGATCGACTTGTTCACAACTCTAGAGAACTCACAATACCAAGATTAAGCTTCCAGCTAACCTCAGAACCAATCTAAGGGGGAACGGTCTCTGGATAACATGGTCAGGGAGATTTGTTTACGCTCCCCCCCGCACCGACCCCCCCCCCCCTGCGCCTTCCCCGACTCACCTTCTGAACAAGATCGTGCACAAGATGCACCAAGATACAGTCACCATGATATTGGTGGCCCCGTTGTGTGCCCGCAAACCAAGGTTCTCCCATCTGATGGAGATCTCTCCTCCGATGAAACTTCCTTGCCCGTACAACATGCTATCTCGGGACAAGGGGGAAACACTTCGTCCATGCCCGCAAACTCTGAATTTTGCGCCCTGGCTCCTGAGGTCATAGAGTTCGGGCACCTCCAACTTCCTCAGAGATGCATGCACATACTTAGAAAAGCAAGAAAGCCTAACACCAGACATTGCTACTCCAATAAATCGAAACGTTTCATCTGGTGCAATGCCAAGAGCCGCCCAGCACCAGAATCGTTGGATCCAGGGGTCTCGGGAGGGGTATAAGGAGCGAGAGCGGGTGGTGCTCTCACTCTTTGAGCTGCAGAGGCAGCTTAGACTGCCAATTTTCCGCCCTTCCTTCCTGTAGATTGGGGTTCTGAGGGTGTTTTGCAGTAGGTTGGGGCACATTACATCGAATTGAGTTATGGGATCAACAATTGGGGTCACTGGAAGAGATTTGTTGCTGAATTATGTTATGGTCCAAGGTCCGGCGCGGAAGGGTGAGGGATCATGCCAGGCGCTCATTGAGCAGTCCTCACCGGTCCAGGGAATGGAACTTGTGGTCTGGTTGGTTTATGGCAGAGGTCTTCAAACTGTGGGGCGTGCCACCCCAATGGGGCGCGAGAGCCCAGCATGAAATGTGTTAAAAAGAGAAAAATCCTCGAATCTGAACTGCATTAACGAGGCAAATATTTGCTTCAACATCAAGACTTGGTCTGAACAGTTAGGGGAATGGTTTGTTTAATACTGTTGTTCTATCACTTGTATTCTCCCCAATCCTATGTGTTTCTATTGTTCGATATCCTGGATTGATTGCTACTCTGTACTTATCTGGTCCGAGAATTACAAATTTTATTTCTATTTTCTCAAGCATCTAAATGGTGCTAAAAAGGGAACAATATAGGATTGAGGAACGAAAAGCTGGGATGAAAGAAGTATGGCAGTTGCTCCCGAGAAGTGGGGAGGAAGCTTGGTAATGAAGGACACTCAGTTGGAGGAGATAAAGCAGGAAATGAAAAGCAAAGATTGAGCAAAAGAGATGCTTAAAAGGGAAGAGTAGAATTAGCACCAGAAAAGGCGATGTCATTTTACAATGTGACCCTCACTAGATGGTGGTCATCTGAATCCTATAGCACTCTTGCCTGGTGCTGGTCATCTGTGTCGTTTAGGTGGGGGACCAGCAGGACCAGGCTCCCCATTCTTGCCATTTAAAAAGGGAGCCCTTAACCATAATGGGCACTTCAATAGTACATGGTAAAATATTATAGTGTAAGCATCCCCATGTGCAATTCTCTGAGAAACATTTGGGCATGTGCCTCTACTTTTGGCTCCACCCAACTGGCCCAAAGAAACTCTCACATCATTCATAAGTTGAATGTCTAGTAGCCCATGCTTTACAACCCAGTTTGATCACCCCTCCCTTGCCCCCCCTTGACGATGCTAATCCGCGGAAAACATTTGCTCAATGCTTGTCATTCTTTATTGCTCATTTGTAAGGTGCCTTCTGGGATAGAATTACTACCCAAAAAAGAATTGTTGCCCATAAATATCAGCAGCATTAGTAAGCAACGGCCTCCTGTGTGAAATACGAGAAATCGGCCAGTCTCATTGCATTCACTGCTACCGTTTTAGCCGATTATTTCTCTGAGAAAAATGCAGTCGCCTCTCATCCAAGCATGGTTTACCCGTGGTGGTGATCTCTAGTAATAAGGCAGCAGTCACTTGCCTGTCCCTAGCTTCCATTTTACAACACACATCCAGGACCTTCAGCCTGCAACTCCCGGGATTCTCCATAGGGTTTAGGCATGCATTTACTCCATCTGCCCCACCTTCCACACAAACCACAGTAGGTGATAAAGGCTGGTTTTCATCCAGAGTTGGGTTCTGCACAGGGGAGTATCCAGCCTTGCAAGAGAGGGGGGGGGGTTGAGGGTGAGCCACGAAAAAAGTATTGATTTCCACCCCCATGCACTTTAGATAATCAATGAAAAACTGACACACAATCGTTCCTGTCCCCAATATGATTACTTGACTCTGTACCCTCTCCCTGCAACATTGGGACAAGCGTGGGACACGGAGCTGTGTTCTCCTGCTCTGCATCTCCCCCTTATTAGGCCTGCAGGTGCAATCAAAGGCCTTGTGTGGGACTCGGAGCATGCTCCTGATATTCCCCCCATTGAGCATGGTCGGTGCAGAGCAGGACCATATAGCCACACTGCTTTGCGTGTCCTGCCCCAGACCACTGTTCTAGAGGCAGCCAGGCTAAGTAGGAGCACATCGGAACACTGCTATCCCTGGCGGGATGCCCAGCAAAAAAGGCATGCCCCAGCAAGTAAGGGCTAGACTGGCTGCCTGCAAATGCCAGTCTAGCCATGTAATGACACATACCATACATGCAAACCACCTAATTAGCGTATGGATTGCACCAACAGAAGGGACTTTACAGAAAAGGACATGTTAAGGCACGCCCCTGCAAGCTCACACCAGAAGAAATACAGCCAGCTAGGGAAAAAAGCCCCAAGACACCCTTGCAAGGAAGCATTTATTTCTGCAAAATACAAATGCATTAGCAAAGAACTCTGCTGCTGCCGAGCACTTGGAGTTCCATAGGAACATGCAGCACATAATAAGCACAAATGTCACTAATGACATAATCATATAAGGTACAAATCTACGATTCTAATTGGACGAGCTATATACATTTAGGGCAAGCTCCATATGGGATGCCAGGCCATTGGTCCATCTTCATCTTTTTCCACGTGGGTGATGCTGGGCTCATCGTCCGAGGTGAAGCTGGCCTGACAATCAATTGGCAACTAACACAATGTTGTTTTATCACTAACAAGCACCTGGAAGATACAGGGATGGTTTTGGGGGGGGGGAGAGCCGAGGTCGCACTAACTCTCACGCTTCACTCACTTCCCAGACAGATCAGCAACTCCCAAGTCCTCCACCTTAGTTTTAGGCTATGATTTTGATTCTACCTTGCACCGCAAATCACGTGACCTATTTCTAAAGGCACGATAGCCTTGCCATCTGATCTTAGTGATCGATCGAGGGTTGTAAAAGTTTTGTGGTCTGGGTTTGGACGGTGCCATCGCATGTGGGGGTCATGGGATGAAAGCATGTCAGAGCTGTATTTCTCGTGTGGGCATCGTTGGGGGCTGGAGGGCTTGGGTATCTGTCCCGTGGAATGTACTGCCAAGAGGCGCTATGCTCCCTTCTCATGACCTTGCAGGGCGCATTCTTTCTCATGGGCGAGGGCCTGTAACTTAGAACAATGGAGGATTTTGTGGTCTCTGAGAGGCTGGAGTGGGGTGATATTCGCGCTCATACAAGGGGATCTAATACTAACACACAACGATGTTCGCCGCGCCTGGGTCTACTTCTAAGATGGCTGCCAGTGACCAAGATGGTGTTTTCACCCGCATCTACCATATAGCTTTTAATGCATGCACTAAGGTGGTCGCGCACCCATTATTTGCGCACCACTCCCCCTAGATGTGTTCTTAGTATTTATTTCTCATTCGATTTCACCTAGAGAGGTGGGAAGATCTCTCCTTTCTAACATTACCCCTTTCGTTAATCCTAAATTAAACTCCTCTGCAGTGTCATTTGCTACTAAGTTCCAATATATGTTCTCATCCCCCCCCCCTTCGCACTCACTCTAACCCTTCAGCTTCCTGGAATGGTGGTGACCTGTCCTTTGGGACTCCTGCTCTGCAAACATCTCGCAAGCTGGCCCCATAATGCGCAGATTCTTCTGGAGTACATGTCATATAGATATAACCCCCCTCTGCATCTAAGTTGATCCAGTGCTTGGTATTATTCCCAGGGTCCGGTGGAGGTGTAGTGATTGTGCCCTGGGGTCTAAGGGGTGATTATGCTCTATCATACAGGGTTTGCTTGGGTCATCTGTTTTGGTACAGCAAAGTGCTTTGGGTGCTACCCAAATTGAGACCATCGTTGCGTAGACTGGGCACTGCTTTGGTACAACTTCTGAGTCCCATCTGGCACAAGCAAAAAATGACCAAAATAAAGATGATGGCTGGTACCAGCACCTTCACATTCGCTCCCAGCCAGGGTGGAGCCCAAGAAAGTCAGATCAAGCCAGTAATTTCTGCTTTCTTCATGTGCACGCCCAGGTTGTGCACCGTTTCGATGTGTGACAGAGCCATTCATCTTCAGGAGGTGCAAATGTGCTGCAAGAATCCCAGATTTTCCTGCACACGCCTCCTTCCATTGCAGTATGCATATCCAGGACATATCGATTTTGCAACTTCATCAGCCTTCGAGCTCAGAGTTCCACATTTATGACATTGAACCCTTGTTCGGTGTCATCGTCCAGTTGAATCAGTTCCCAGCTGACAATCTGCAGCCATTTATCTTTGGCCACAGCTTGCGCACAGGTAGTAGCAATGAGGCAAAGAAAGGCTCTGCTTTGCTGAAGAGTCTGTATTCCTCTGGGATTTCCTCAAGCAAGTTTGAGTCTTTGGAGAGCGAGTTCTCTTTTTCCTCTGCAATTTGTCATATTTTTTGTTCCCAGGGAGGGTGTGGAACTCTGGTGCTGGCAACAGGTTTCTCGTTTCTTCCTCCAGGGGTGAAAAGGTGGTGGGGATAAGTCTGTCGATCCCCTTGCAAATGTATATCTGGGATTACAAGTGGTGCAGTGTGGCCAGCCAACAATGGCCCCTCCATGATTGTGGGAGGTGCAAGTACGCTTGTTGGCCATGCACCCAGTAGTAATCCTCACTGCCGCCGTGCCTTTTTTGAGATCCAGAATGAGCAGAATCTTTTTGCAATGTTCATTAGATCATACAAATATCATTGCAGCACTGTAAAAGCAAAGTTCGTATGTTTCTTCTCTGTGCACTTTTTCTGGTTTCTCCATTGTTTCAATCCAGGTTAGTTTTGTGTTCAGTCCAGAGCCGTGCACATGCAACTACCACCCATGCCAGAACCCCTTCTTCGTACCCTATGAGGCCCTCTGCCACACAGCTCACTGTTTCTTGCCATTTGTTTGTTTTTTAATCCTTGTATCACCAAATAAAATCTTCTCCAGCATTGGATGTTTGATGGATTCACGTGCTGTGAATATTCCCCGTCAGGCTGGGAAACGCCGGTTACTTTGATTTAGTAATTTTCCTATGAATTTTTTTTTCACCTTGAGTGTCCCATTGACGTTGTGGGTGCTTTTGGTACCCACCAATGGGATGCCCAGAGTGTATAGCTCTGCCCCAGCAGCTTCCCCTCTGATTTCAACCGTCTTCCAAACTGTTGGGATTTCTGGTGTTTCTCTCCTGAGAGTAAATTACAGTTCTTTTGAAGAAAAGGTTAATTTTCAATTTCAACTTCCGGTACAACAACGTTGAAATGTTTCCAGTTCCAACCATGGAAACTTCAGGACCTAAAGTCCTTTATTTAGGCCGTGCGACACATGCAGCCTAAAAATCGTTTTGAGGGTGACGGGCACACAGAATGCCTTTACTTCCTATACCCGAATCATTCCGCTGACGGCTGTGACATCTGCCAGGGTTTATCACAAAAGACCCTTAAGGACAGGAACCAACGCCTAATCTGCTGGCTCAATGAAGGAGCCTATCCGACGTCTGAGGTTGGCTCGTCACGGAATGGTAGAGCAACCACTCCCTCTGATGGGAGGTCACCGTCAAGTCAGAGGTCCAGATCTGAGGAGCCGGTGGCAAAGAAGCAACGGACCAGTGAGGCAAATTCGTCCTCTGGGCATTATGAAGCCAAACACTCTTTACCTGCAAATAAACCACCACCTAGTGGTGAAAAGTGCCAATTCGGGTCCAAACACTCTTCCAAGGGTCCGTTGTCAAAGTACCCGTCGGACAAACCAAGGTAAAAGGGTTTGCACCCATCGTCAAAATCCGCGGACTCGTCCTGGAAATCTCCTCCATCGACAGACGAACATAGAGCCAAATTGGCCACGACTTACTCCTCGACCTCGCCTTTGAAAGTCTACCTCGACGAGTGGCAAAAAATACTCCTCGGAATCTCAGATCCTCCTGTGGCCATGGGTTGTCAGAGACACCCGTCAACGGCCAAATCGTCGTTGAAGTCTACTCCGATGACGGCATTGACATCTTCGTCAGGGTCTACGGTTCGTGTCATTGAAGACCGAGAAGTAGTAGTCTGCTGAAAAGCCTACACGCTCAGCGACCACTACGTCAGATTTCTGAATTAGACAGAAGGCAAAATATTGTCCCCTAAGGCTCCCCTGGGAATGTCTCAGATGTAGTATCCAGTCATCATGCCAGAGGATATTCTGCAGCATGAGATTACATCTGATTTTGAGCCTCCACCACACGAATGTCAAGGTGTCTTTAAATCCGATCCTGAAGAAGGAACTTCTGATCCGCCTACCGAGTGACCATCTAGAGAGGAAAACATACCTCTAAGGTCTCAAACACCTACTCTTCCATCAATATCTGCAGGGATAGGTGGTATACAGACACACTACCCCCTTATAAATCCACAAGTCCTGCTTTTCCTGCAGGTCCTTACTACACTGCAATCCTCTCCACAAATCATTTGGCTTGGGGAAGGTAAATCATACACATTCGGAGTTTAATGGCAAGCAGTGAAGTAATCTCTTTGAACAGTTCATTAAAGTGTGTGCCATAATCTGACCTTAACACATAAGACACTCCCCATTGAGGGAGCACCTCGCGGACCAAAAATGTAGCCACGCATTTGGCATCCGGATGTGCACAATGACCCACTTCCACCCAATGTGAGAAGGGGCAGACGACAACGATCAGATATCGAGACCTTCTGCGTCTCTCGCCCATGTCTGCGTAGTCAATATGCAACTCGCGGAATGGCCCAGTGGGGTGGGGCAGAGTGTCTGTGTTTGTAATGTCATTCCCATGCTAAAACTTTAACACAATGTGCATCGAATGACCATACTTGTCAAATGTACCTGGATGTTTTGGACAAACCAGTCCTCCTGTATATCGGTTGCAATGTGGGGCTTGAAACTCTGGGAGGGGTGATGGAGTTGATTGAGTGCTATTACCAACAGTTTGTGTGGCATGACTGCTTTTCCTGTGCATTCCTGCCGCCACAATAAATCGGAAGGGGATTGTTTGCACCCCCTTTGATCCACAACTATGTTTCCTCCTCCGGGGCCCTTCCTTGTAGTTCAATTATTTGCGCGATAGGCAGTGCATGTTATGAGACCGGGCTGGTCACTGGCGGGTGTGATGATAAACTGTTCAGCTGCACTGGGAGATATGCCACTACTTTGGCCGCAGTGTCTACGGCAGCGTTACTGAGTGACACCTCATCATTATTAGTATGAGCGCCGCATTTAACGACTGCCACTACAGAGGGCTAGGAAAGTGCAAAAATGAGTTTGCTAATAAGGCAGCATGCTGTTCCGGGGACACATCTACTCTACTGAAGCTCCTCCTCTTCCACCGCGAAAGACCGGCGTGCACTGTGGTAGTGGTATATGCCGAGTACGAATAAATGGTCAGATGACACTGTTGTGATTCTTGCAGCGCTTCAAAGAGTGCAATGTGTTACGCTGCCTGTACGGTATAATGCATGGGTAGTCTTTTAAGAATTGGTGTCTCATATTCACCGTCCACTAGAAGCACCACTGCTGCCCCAGTATGTCTGAGTACCAGTGTCCTGGTTAATTGTCATTGATCCATCAACAAAGAAGACCCTCTGCCCCTCTCGTGCAGCCTGTCCTCCTCCCCCCTCGTACGTTAGTCGTGTCTGGCTAAAACCTCATCAGTACACATTTGTTATGAATGTTGCAGTGTTCAGTTTTGCATCGGACAATGTGAATGTTTGAACTGGAGAGAATTATTTCATATGATGATGCTCCTTGGGTAATCGGGGATGATTTTGATCTTTCTAAAATGCCAAAAACTGCATGTTCCACGTAGAGCGGAATTGAACAGCCGATGATTGTGGATCTCTTTTCAATGGCAAAAGCTGCAGCTTCAAGTGCCTGTTGACAAGCCAGCTGCCCTTCTATCAGTCTAACGTGCCACTGTAATAGGCCAATGGCTTGTGGCCCATTGTGCTTTTCTGTGTTAACACAGCAGTCATGAGTAGGCCGTTAGCATCACCAGACTATACACAGGAATTCTACTTACTCTCGCACTCTTAACAAAGGGGCAGTCGATCTCCTCATTTAGGTTGTTAAAATTCTGTACCATTTGTTCTGTCCATGCTATTTTGTAGTCTCTTTTGTGCTTCATTGAGGCCCTGTAGGAGCAGCCTCATGTATGCCTCTATCATCAAGAATCTATGCTCAACTGTAATTGCATAACCCTAGGAATTTATGCAATTTCTTCACTGTCGTGAGCTGGGCGATGGCCGGCACAGAGGCAGTGCGTCAGGTAGTATTCTTTTGCCATGTGCTGATAGTAACTGCCTGGGGTATAAAACCTCTTGTAGGCAGTATTGTAGCGTTGCCTTGTCAAACTTCTACCCTTTGCGGGCCAGGAGCTGTAGAAGTATGATGGACTCGTGCCTGCACTATTGTTCAGAGTCGCTGCATGCCAGTAAGTCATCCACATACTGAATGATTGTGCTGGACACTTGGATGTTCCCTATATCTGCGTGGAGTATCCTGTTGAAAATGCTGGGCCTCTCACAGTACCCTTTAGGTAACCTTGTGTGTTCGACTGAGATACTGTGAGTCTGCGTGCAATGGTATGGGGAAAAGGCGTTCTTGAGGTCCACCAATGTATAGTGTTGCCTCCTTGGGGATACTACACAACATTGTGGCAGGATTAGGAACCACAGGAAACTCCTGTTGCACAACATAATTTAAGGGATGTAAATCCTGAATCATCTTCCTATTGCCTTCTTTATGGGGTATATTGTGTTGCAGGGGGAGGTAGAAGGTACAATTATCCCCTGGTTCAGTAGGGCAGTGATTGATTGTATCTTTAATTCCCTCTTCGGCCTCACTGGAAAATGGATATTGTTTCACTTAGGCTAACACCGCTCCTGGTTTTAATGTTGTGTACTGGGGTCACTCCCTGTAGGAACCCTACATCATGGGGGGTTAGTTGTCCAGTCTCTCCGACACCTACTCTAAATCTGCGTCAGTGAACCGGGGTGGGTCTACAAGGACAGTCGCGGGGCACTGGACCTTCCTGTACTGTACCATTATATCACAGTGGATACCTATTGCTAGTACAATTTCTGTCATCTGGCCGGTCCTCAAACAATTCTGCTTGTTACCTGCTTTAGAGGTATTGTGGGGTCATTGCATAGTACTGTGCGCCACTCGTACCTGTCTTGTCCGGTCCCTATCGCAACAATCCTTTTCACCAAAACCACCAATCCTTCCAAATCTAGGGACACTATTGTACCTGTTGCCAACTCGGGGGACACAAAGGGATGAAAAATAAAATCTGTGGGCACTCGCCAGCACCTTTTGCCAATCTGAGGCACTGCCTCCACAAGCACAGTGATTCCATGCACAAACATGTCTGCATCAATGGGAATTCCACGAACCACCATCTCTTCCCATCGCATGCATTAGCATTGCCCTTATGATGCACATCCCTGGCATGGTACACACTATGCCACTCTGTGAATGTGATAGTCATGTTGACCTTGATGAGCAGATCCCTGCCCAGCAGCTTCACTGGCACGTTTTCAGCATAGAGTAGGGGGGCCCGCACCACCCCCCCCTATTTTGATGTCAACCAATTTAGTGTATGGAACCGTGGATACCGCCCCAGAGAATACATGCGTGTCGAGTGTGGCCTTGATGGTGGGAAATCTCCCTCGCTGATGCATGATTTTGTGGCACCCGAATCGACCATAAAAATGAAGTTTGTTTCTGATCTCTGCGCCCATCAAGGTTTCCCCATCAGGGTGAACTGTCATAGATAGTACTAGGCATGCAATCATTCTCTGTGGGCTGTCCTATTCTGGGTGTGTGTTCGACCCGGGGAGCGTAAACAGGTTTTTTCCCCTCACGCTTACTCCTCGATAAGGTGCTAGGGTGCCATTCGGTACTTCGTTGGATTTGAGAAAGTTACCATTTCCGTGCTGGGGCATCGTCTGCTGTGAGTATTGCTTTTGTTGGGGCTGCTGTTGCTGTGCGTGTACCCCTGGGGGCTGAGGTGGGAGCTGTGTATATGCTTGGTATATTTCATAGGGTATGTGTGTCATTCTCAGCCGTGGCATCTGTTGTGTATTCTGCGGTGGTGGGTGATAATTATTGTATATGTTGTATCCTAACCCTGGCCTGCTTCTACATTCCCTTGAAAGGTGTCCCCACTTCCCGCAATTCCAACACTGAAGAACCCATACCCGCCCCTCTCGGACTCATTTGTCATGATTCCTGCCCCTCATGTCCCCAGCCCTCCAAGATGTCAGGCTGGAGCCAGGCCACAATCACCTACATGGCCCTCAAGGGCCTCTCCATTCCTCCAAAGACCCACCTGGAGTCAGACTTGGCACTTGTGGCACCAGGCTCACACACTCCCATAGGATAACATTGGGGATTGGACTTGTAGTGCATTAATGGGGACAAGATGGATGCCCCCACATATTTTGGTTCCCAGAACTGCATGTGCAGTCTAGTCTTTTGGGTGTGGTTCAGCCCAGAGAAACCTGGGATACCCAGAGACTATTTAAGCCACGGCCAGGCTGAGAAACATGCTTTGTGTTTTCTGCACCTGCTGTGTGACACTCACTGTGTTCGGATCGGTCTCCAGTAGGCCTGCATCTTTCTTCTGCGCTCAGCTCCTGCAAGAACAAGAACACTGTTAGGAACAGCCTTACCTTGCGGCGCTTCTGCCCATCATTCATCGCTCCTTCTGTTCTGCGGGCATCTTCGGCAGTGTCATTCCCATTCCCATCCCGGCACGCTGCTTTCTAAGGAAAAGGGAAAAGAACAGAAAAAAGGCATTAATGCGCATTCTGCAAATCTTCGCTTATTTTTAAATACTGTACGAGCTTCTCGGGAGGATAGCTCAGCAGCAATGTGCTCGCCTTGGAAGCAAGACCACACGGAGCCACACAGGTTCGATCCCCGGGTCCGTGCTTAGAAACCTCTGGATAGTAAGCACGTTATAAATAACCTATCATATCATATCAAACGCTTACCTGAATCCCAGCCGCTCTGGGGGGAACTCTGTCTCCGGAACTTCTCATCCATCTGCAAGAGGGAAAAGGCACTCCAGGTTAGCGTGGAAACATCTAGAGGCGCCGCATACTGCGCTTACTCACCGCATTTGTGCTTCATAACCGGCATCCACGCTGAAAACGTCGCTGCACCTAAAAGACACAGGAAAAGAACTCAGTTCAATACAAATACGAAAGGGGTGCATCGCGCATCACGCTCACTCACCTTCAGCGCTACTCATCTCAGCAGCACGCCGCCATCCCCGGACGCCAGCCATCATCTAAGGAAGGAAAGGAACAAAGTTGGAGAACTGTTCAAAAGACTCATTATACTTGTCGGACTCTTGCCAGTGAAGTAACTAGGAAGCAATGAGCCTGCATCAATCAACGCGCCCCTGCGCTGAAAGCAGGACGGAGAGCACACTATCCAAGAAAACAAGGTGAGCTGTGGATCAAAGGGAAGAGGAAGAGGGAAGAAGGTGTTCAAGCTCACAGACAATAGGGAGTTAAACTCTACCAATCCTGTGTTTCAGGCCCAGTCTCCAGTCGAATAGCCTCCAGGGAATGGTTCGAGGTCGTAAGAGGTCAGAACCGGCTGAGTGACGTCCCCGTGGATACCAGGTGAGCGTTACACCATTCCTCCAAAGTCCTCCTCCTGTGCTGCTGACCTTGCTGCCACTCCTGGATGGGGTACTGCTGTCCTCCCCACTGCCCGTATGGCCAACATGCCGCTATACGGACATCTGTGGACCACTGTGCACTCCCTGTCACCTGTTTCTGTGCAGGTGTGGACACTTCCACATCAACAGCTATTTTAGCCAGCTTCCTCTGAACCAGTTTCACTTCATTTGCTTGCAATTATTGTCCCGTTTCCCTTTTGCATTGCTTTATTCGTTTGCAGTGGTACACTATTATACTCTGGATCTCTGCCCGCCCCTTCGCTTCAATGCCCACATGCTTTTCTAGTGCCTTTGGCACTTCTTTTGGCAGACCCCTTTTGATAAAGTAAAAAGGAGGAACTGATCCGGGTCATTGGTCCCACCGTTGCCGCTCTCCACAGCTCCTGAACCTTAATGTACTGCGCAAAGTCTTCGTCATCCTCCATAGCATATTGCATGATCTACTGTAGGTCTGGCATGTCGGGGTAGGTGGGCCGAAGTGCACTCCACACCTGTGTTCTGATGTTGAACGGTGCGCCATTGTGCAGATCGTCTAATCTCACCCCTGGGTATCCTGCTTTATTACACACATCTCCGGCCTGGTCACCCACCATTGGCTGTAATAAACTTTTCATATCCCCCACGGCGAGGGGTACACCCGCAGTCCATTTTTCAAATGCATACATCCACTCCGCCGCCCCTGCTGTTAACTGCGGGAGCGCTTTGATCAAATTGTTATTGTCCTTCTGCGCCCAGGATAAATATTTGGCTCTACCCACACCTTTGTGTATCAAAGGCATCTGTAAGCCTGCTCTCCTCCCTACTTGCCTTTCGGCACTTTATTTTTCTTTGCCAATGCCATCCTGTCGAACCGCCGTATCCTCTCAACCCACAAACTTTCCACTGAGGTGTTCTCTCCGGTGCCTATTATGCTTCCTCCTCACCATCATCTTCAAACTCATCTTCATGTTCTCCACCTACTGCCACTAATTATACGGGGCTCCTATATATTTCTTTTTTCCTTCGTTACACAAAATAAGTGGCGCCACCTTCTCCTCTAACAAATTCGCCTTAAAAAATCAATAATAATAAAACCAAACGGTCACACCCACACCACTCAAACTACCTTGTCCTCCACTTGCTCATACCTCGCACTCTTTGCCATATACCCTTGCCCTACTTGTTATCACTTGCAAGGGTATACTCACACGTACGTGTTCACCCGAACTCCTCTGTCACAGGGTTCCAACAACGACCTGCACACTCGCCGGGGACACGCCCCGCTTCAAAGAGCAGACAGGAATGCTCCTGCAAAACCTCTGATACTGGGACTGGTTGCTGTAGGTGGGCGTGGCACCCTCAGAGAAGTGACCTGGAAGCCTGTCAGTGCAGGGATCGCTGGGATTACGTCCGGGTCAGAAAACAAAGGCACGCCCCTGCACGCTCTTACCAGAAAAAATACAGCCCTCTAGGGAAAAAGGCTCAACACGCTTGCAAGGATAACAAGTATTTATTTCTCCAAAATATAAATGCTTCAGCAAAGAGTCCTGCTGCCGCCAAGCACTCTGAGCTCCGTAGGGGCGTGCAGCAAATTATAAGCATAAATAACATCACTAATGACGTTATCCTATAAGGTAGAAATCTACAATTCTAACTGGGCTTGCTATATACACATAGGGCCTGCTACGTATGGGATGCCAGGCCATTGGTCCATCTTCATCTTTGTCCACGTGGGTGCTGCTGGGCTCATCATCCGAGGTGAAGTTAGCCTGACAATTAATTGGCTACTAACACAAACAATTTTTAATCACTGTATCGAGCACCTGGCAGATACAGGGATGGGCTTTGAGGGAGAACCGAGGTCACGCTAACTCACGCACTTCACTCGCTTCTCAGACAGATCAACTCCCAAGGTCCTCCACCTTAGTTTTAGGCTATAATTTTTATGCTACCCAGCACCTCGCAGCACAAATCATGTGACCCATTCCTGAAGGCGTGATAGCCTTGCCTTCTGATCTATCGAGGGGTGTAAACATGTTATGGCCTGAGGTCTGGGTTAGGACGGTGCCATGGCATACATGGAATGTGGGATGAAAGCCTGGCAAAGCTGTATTTATTGTGTGGAGATTGTTGGGGGCAGGAGGGCTTGGCTCTGTCCCGTGGGGATGGTACTGCCAAGCGGCGCTCAGCTCGCTTCTCATGACCTTGCAGGGTGCATTCTTTCCCGGGTGCGAGGGCCTGTAACTTTCTTGGAACAATGGAGGATTTTGTGTACTCTTGTGAGACCTGGCCAGGGTGGGGGTGATATTCGGGCTCATGCAAGGCGATCTAATATGAACTCCCCAAATTGTTTTCTGCAATTGCCTACTTCTAAGATGGCTGCTGCTTACCAAGATGGCGTTTGTACCCGCTTCTACAATATAGCTTCTAATGCATGCACACAGGTGATTGCGCACCCTCAATTATATGAACCCCCCACCCCTGCTTCCTAGATGTGCGCTCTTAACGTTTCTCATTCGGTATCGCATAGGGGGGGTGGGAACACCCTCTCCTTCCCAACAGGAGTTCATAAGTCTTTGCTACTGGGAGGCACCTTGGTAGTGACTTTAGAATAAGTTCCCTTAAGTAAGCCAAGTGGCAAATAACTTTGTGGTTTTTGTGGTGCAAAATACCTAAATTGCACTATTATAATATATGGATCAACTCTATAGTCATTGAGCTTTTTTATAATCTCATGATATATTAAGATAAGCTATGAAGTGATCACTTACGGAGCTGCAGATGATAAACCGTGCGATTAAATGATTTGCCCAGTATCACACACTTTGGTTAAATGGTGAAACCGTGATGTGGACAATTTAAGCAACTGAACACATCCCTCCCCCTTAACATTTCTTAAGGGACAAAATGTTATGTAATGCTCTGTTGAGACAGAGCAACGTGTCAGTTCGCTGAGAGAGCCGCGCTGCTGTCCAGAGCTCTAACAGCGAAGGTGTCCTGCTGCCAGGACAATGAGGGTGCTGAGCAGAACCACTGTGCTTCTGCTCGGGGGCACCCTCATTGTCCCAGTCTGGCTCTTAAAAGGGCCACTAAGGGGGTGTGGGGGGGCAAGCTGCTAACCCCCTGGTACGCCACTGGTTTCGCCACCCCAAAGTGTTGTCTTGGTCGACAGTGACCATATTCTCACTGTTGCAGAGAGCCTTCCTGCAGCATGCTCTGCCCCGTTCTGCGAATGCATTACCGGCACTAGAGCCAATTAATATTAAGCCCATATGGCACATGCATGGTATCAGGAATAGACGGACACAAGTGATCACAATTCAAGGGTGTTAAACTGTATAGATTGGGTAGAAAAACGCCTAATCTAAATCTAAGATGGGAGCAAGCTTTGATCATCAAATGAAAATAAGGCAGTCCTAGTAGCATATTGTCAAAATAAAAGGGCCTATACTAAAAATAAAACTATTGCCAAACCGTACAACTAAATACCAAAAAAAGAGTGTGGGACAGGATTCTCAAAAAAGAAAGATGTTCACAAATGGTAAGTCTGGATGTGGTAGCCGGGGTTCTCCCTTCCCCACGTTTTGAGCACGGGACAAGGTGAGACTCCTGAACACAGCACAGGCTCGAGCTTTCCCAGCATGAGACAGTTCCAATTCAGGTATCGGGCCGTTGGTGGTTAAGTCTCTTTTCTACTAAGTCTCTTGCCTCCAAGGACCTAACAGGCTCCAAAATAATAAACAAAAAGTTCCTTTCAAATGTACACTGGGTGATGCCTTCACCCCTGGTTTCCCGTCTCGACTGTTGGCCTCCCTCTGTGGGGTTCACTCTGGCTTTTGCAAAGATATGTTCCCCTTGGCATTCACAAATCTTAATGTCTTTTTAAACAGTTCTCTGCGGACATCCCTCTGCCAGGTTCACTTTTGTCAACACACGGTTTCCTGGGAATTTAGACTTTGCCCCTCTTTATTGGCATCCCTCCTTCGGGTTCACTCTTGCCACTTCGCAATTCCTTTTCCTCTCCCTTGATGTGGGATTCACTTCCCTTGCTTTTCAACGGTTTGTCTGTCAAAGGCTTTCGACTGTACAGGGATTTTGCTGGACCGCTGTATGACCACTTTGACCTTTCTTGGCGGATCTCCTATGACCTTTTGGTATCCGTAGTTTCCATCAACACAGGATCAACCAGAGTCTCTCGGGTTGGCACCCACATGGTGCTGCTCCCCTCTGCAGCTGGTCTTCCTTTAACAATTTACAGTTCTTTGAACTTTGCCACTTTCATTCAGCACAGTTCGGTTTCTTTATCAGTTCTCCCATCGACTCACCAGCTGTGGTGAACCGTTTGGCTTAGTATCTGGAGTCAAGGCTGGTCCCACGGTAGCAGGAGTCTCCCTCGGACCTGCTTATCAGCGTAGGCACGCTCAGTGTACCGTTGATCTGTTGCAACACACTTGGGCTATTGTTTGCGGTCTTACGATTCCTTATTCGGAGGTCTCAGGGGCCTGGCTCGGAAAGAGCAAGGTTGCTCCTCTCCTCGTCACCCTCACCCTCTCGGTTTGCACAGTCTTTCTTCTCTTGAACTGCCATGTCTTGATGGCTGTCTCATCATGGGGTCTGCCTTGCTCGTAGTGTGCTCTTGTGCTCCACCTTTTATCCCTGTGGGGAAGGGAAAGGGACGTTGGATGTGTGATTCTGATCAATTGCCTGACCCTTGTATTGGGACATGTCAGGTAAACGGTTCTGGTGTCGGTCTGTTGTCTTTGGTGGTGTGTGTAAGAGTTTGTGTGGGAAAAGGGGGGGCAGTGGTTTAGAATGTCCTACGTGAGAGGAGGGGGAAAAGGTGTCAAAGGAAGGGGAATACTGTGTCTCACCCATCAGTGTCCCACTCCCACTCCCTGAGGACCCCCCATCCAGATGGTCCTCCCGCAATGTTCCACCCCGGGAACTGGATCCAATAGCGATGGCCGTGTCATGGCCACCTGGATGACAGATCCCCGGGGTCTAGTCAGTGAGACACCTTCAGGTTTCTCACACATAGGCACCCCTCAATTGCTGCTTTGCCTGCCTAATTGGTCCCCCCTGACTCCTAAAGAACACTTTCAGAAATCTTCAAGGTGCTCCTTTGACCAGCAGTGAATTAGTCAATTGTGAGTTTACAGGCCTTTGGTTTGCTGACGTTTTTTCTTCCGCCTTGAAGAGCCACCACAGATATAGATGGGTCATGAATACCATTGGGGAGGGGGGCCATCTGTTAAAAGCAAGCTGCCCACGTGCTGGGCACAGTATTTCCTAAATTTGCAGCTTACAGTGTCATAAACAACTAAACGGACATGTACAAAGTGAAACATGCTTCTTAAACTTCCAGCTTTCTTTATAATGTTGTTTTCTTTAACCCGTGTTTAAGTTTAGGTTTTTTGTGTGGACTTCCCACACAAATGCCATATGATTTGTCCCCCTTTCTTTGTTTTATCAAAGGGTATATACCTCGAAAGATGTTGTTTGCTTGCCAAAATGCACTGTTATTAGAAAACAGCAGTATGTTCGCGAGTGCCAACTTTTTTATTTTCACTATAGGGATGGAAATTCCCCCCAAACCCACCCTAAATATCAGTGTCCAGCCCAAGCCTTCCTCTGGCCGAATGGTGCATTTTACAGTACCTTTTAATTATAAGGAATTTCAAAAAAACCATAAGATTTGCAGCCAGCTTTAAACTTATAACCTCTGTCACTCAACCTGCTGAGCTACCTTAGTAGCTTTCTAATTTAGGATATGTTACTCTATCTTGAAAGGTGTGGATGCATGATTGTGCATTAAATAACTGCGATTATCAACAGTGCCGTTCATAAAGGTTACTTTAAAACTCGTGTTTCATCCCCGGCCACACGGACACTGCCCAGTCTCCTATAGGCTATGCCGTCAAACTGAAAACTGTAATCCTCTGTGCAAGTAAGTGTGGTACTTGCCCCATTGCTAAAAATCGATGTGGACAATTGCCCCATTCCCACCTGTACCTGGCACCTATGGGTGATATCTCTTAAACAGACTGTCTTTGACAACCTATCATTTGAAACTGATCTCTAAGCGATATCTTGTTGTAAACTATTTTTACAGCATATTTGAAGCTGAGCTTTCAGTGATGTCGGTTTTAGTTAAAAGCATCAGGTCTTTTGCTCCGTGCATACTGTTAAGTGTTTAATAGGAGTGAACACTTCTCATTAGGGGGATGCTGTCCCTTGTATGTAGATCATGCATAAAAAGCTGCATGCTTTCATGAAGCAACACATAAGAGCACGTGACTATTGCATGTATAAACCAGCAGAAGATTAAAGAGCTTTGCTCTCACATTAGCGCATCTCCGGTGTGAGATTCTAAACCAGTTCTCTCTGTCTATCTATATTGGTTTTTGTATTGCGCAATATCACCCGAAGGCCTCAGAGCGCTCACAAGGACAAACGCCACAAAGAAACATAAAAGCAGGCGACATGGCAGAAGACCAAAACAAGGAGCATAGATCACTCAGTGCTGCCATCGAACAACCACGTCTTGAGTTGTTTTTTAAATACACTGATGGATCCACAATTTTGTATCGACAGTGGTAGTGAGTTCCAGGTCCTAGGAGCCCAGAAGCTGAAATGAATACTACCCACTCTTTTTAGGAGTTGGCGTGGTTGTAACAAGTTGATGATGCTGTTGGATCGCAAGTATCTCCTAATAGGTGCTTTCTGTATTTTTTTTCCAAAGTATTTGGGTGCCATCCCGGATAAGCATTTGAAGAGAATTACAGCATTTTTTAATTTGATTCGTTGTCCAACTGGGAGCCAATGCAGACTCCTCCTCTCAGCCGAAACCTTTGAGTATTTGCATAAACCATTGACTGCTCTAACAGCTCATTTTGAATAGTTTGCAGCTTGCTTATGTTGGATTCAGAAGTACACATCATCAAGCTATTGCAATAGTCGAGTTTAGAATTAACAATAGCACCAGCTATTATAGCCAGGTTTGGCTTGCATAGGTATGGGCAAATTTGCCAAGGGAGGTTAGAGAAGAAAGCACAAGTTGATTTGAGATGGGATGCATGTCTTTTGAACAAGAGATGAGTCCATGTAGACACCCAGAGTTTTTACATGATCAGACACCTTATGATACTATTGTTAATTTTAAAACTTTGGTACTTATCCTCAAGAAGTTTTAGTCTCTGGGGGGTACCAATTATCATTAGCTCTGTTTTAGCTTAATTAAGAGCCAGTGAGTTTGATGCCATCCAGATTTGTATCGCTGAAAAAACATCTTACTCTACAGGCATCTTGTTTATATTCTCTGGATAGCGTGAACACCAGCTGGGTGTAGTCAGCATAATTTGTAAATCTGACACCAATGGATCGTAGCATATCACATAAGAGTTTAGAGAAGATATTAAACAGAAGCAGCGACAAGCAAGAGCCCTGAAGGACACCACATAGTAGTGGGATGATTAAGGAGGAGAAGTTCCCCTTGATGACTGCTGCAGATCTAGGGCCTAAAAAAGATTTGAACCGGTCTGCTGCGGCCTGGGAGCATCTACCTACTGTAATAAGTCTTCTGGCTAAAAGCTCATGTTTGATTAAGTCAAGGTCTGAAGAAAGATCCAGCAAGAGGAGTGCAGGATTTCCATTCTCTATAATTGGCACAATGTTGTTCTGAAGGTCCAGAAGGGCTGTCTCGTTGCCATGGTTGGCCCGAAAGCCAGATTGTTCCTCAGCCTTCTGGTATTTACAACCCTGCCTTTGTAGTCCTAAATTACAACCGCAATGGCTGGTCAAGGCTACTGAGCGCAGGTTGCTGGAAGCGAGGACTAGAACATCTGAGCCCTTAAAGGCACAACCCCATAGCTTCCTTTCCGCACCTTCTGCAATGTAGCAGCATTGGGTTAGTCTTGTTACTCCATCCGTGGGCATTCCTTAAGACTGTTGGGGGCATTTTCAGGACTTACAAAGGGGCTGAAAAAGGTGTCGGACATGCCATAATGTGGTCACCCTAGTGGACTGCACCCCCACACTGACTACAAACGTTTAAGGGTAGCCTGGGGATAGATTGGCCTAGCTAACAAAAGATATGTATTGCTTCATAGGCAGGATTATTGCAAGTGCCCACTGTGCCCGCAAAAGAGACAATGAGTTTAGTGCCGCACAGAGCTAATGACTGCATGGGCAGTAGAAGTGAAAGCTTCTCTCCTGCAGCAGAGGCACAAAAATGGCATGCTAAACCTAGGATTGCCCGTTCTCGCCCTCGCTCTCTTCTCCTACTGACCTCAATCACCTCTATTATGATTTCTATATTTAGCAACTATTTATCCCGTGCAGCTAGCCAAGATTTAGCCTCGTAAATGTTTATGCTTTAATGATGCAGAGTAATTTTTCCTTCCATAGTAGACCTCAGTATCCCCTGTGAGGTAGTCAAACTTAGTTTGAATGCTGGCCCTTTACTTTTTATTGAGAGCAAGTATAGGGATTGCAGTGCAAGGGTGGTAGTGAGAGCAATTGTTTCAAACCAGGAAGGAGCTCAAGGCCCTCCTCTATAAGGAAAGTCTCTCGACACCTATATTCACCCTCCACTGCCACCCTAATACTTGGTGAGCTGCCCTCCACCCCTGGTTTCCTGTAGATATCTTGCTGCCATGTTGCTTGCCCTCTCACCGTTGTTGTCCGCCCCCCCGCCCCCTTGTATTGTTCCCTTGCAATCTGCTTCCCTTGCCATGTACTTCCCACTGGGACTCGCAAAGCGCTCCGTTGCATCTGAGGATAGATCATCGCTCCACCCTAATAATAAAAACCAAGGATATGTAGCAGGGTGATTTCAAACCAATAAAGCTTTTGCCTCTGAAATCTGTGTACAACCTGAAGTCACACATTTGAATTCTGGCAGTCGACTCGGCCCTTTGTCCTTCAGAAGTTAATGAATTGAGTGCCCTCAAGATCCTCTTGCCTATCAACCAATCTCTGAAACTCTATGCCCATGCAACTCCCCACAGATGACAATCACCCAGTCTTCTTGAAAATCTCTCTCAACGTGGCTTCATTAGATCACAACAAACCAGCATTACGGCCTCTACAGGCGGAGCCGGGCAAACTTTTTAACCTCTATCCATGCCAAGTGACAGTTGTAAGACTTGAACCGCACAGATGAACCAGCATAGTCCGGCAACTCCCAAAGGATGGACCAATCCGATTTAAACAACAAATATGGATGCAGACTGATCAGAGCACCCGCCCCCTTGCAAACAGGATGAAATAGAGATTTAACTATTTCTGTCCGCCTCACTGACATGCAAAATGCCCGTGCACAACAATTGCATTTAAATTCAGAACAACTTGGGGATCAAAACATGAGTCAGTCTCCCGAACCTTTGTTACTCATCACACCTCGGACACCTCCCCTACTCAAAATGAAACCCAGAACAGTAACCTCTCATCCAGATAGATGAAAACACATCTTGCTCTATCGATTCACTATAACCCTGACATTCTAAAAGGACTCCTCAGGAGCTCCAAGCCACTTCTCCATTCCTTACCTTTGAATTGGCTAGGGCCTTTTAAACTACACACCAAGGACTACAACACACTGGGAAGCTGTATGGTGCTAGCACCATCCCAACCACAGGAACCTGGGGGAGCATTTGAAAGGGAATTGCACATCTCTAGCTCCATCACATACTGTGTGGTGCCAGTGGCACACTAATGATGTCATTCATTTTCTTCTAGATAGAAAACATATCCAAGTGTCAATGTAATAAACCACATACAGCCAACCATAACAGCGCTTATTTTATTTTTTTACATTTGTATAGCGCACATACAGCCCAAAGGCATCGTGGCACTATTACTTGTGGCAGACTTAGTTACATAAGGTTACATGCATAAGGTTACAAGGTACATACACAAGGTTACATGTCTTGGAGGCAGGGTATAAATAATCAGATAACGGGTACATGTCGAATTTGTTTTACATTGAGAATTTGTTAGTTTGTTACACAGTTGGGTACACAGTCATTCATAAATGAGTTTGTTTAGGGCACATTGATGCGTTCCAGTGAGGGTAGGGTGCAAGCTAGGTTTAGTTGAAGAGCATGGTTTTCATCGCTTTTCGGAATGCTAGGTGAGAGACTTCTGCTCGCAGGGGTGGTGGTAGGGCATTCCAATGAAGTGCAGCTAGGTATGGGAAGCTAGCCCCACCTGCTCTGGCTCTCTTGACTCTGGGGTTCATAAGCATGTTTGTGTATGGGGTTCTGGTAGGCCTGGGGATCTGGTAAGGTGCATCCTATCAGAGATAGCTCTAAGAGCGCTGTTTTGTATCGTTTGAAGTTTAGATAAGGTCTTGGAAGAAGTGCCCAGGGTCAGAGCATTACAATAGTCCAGTCTTAACCCTGTTATAGCTCTGGCAATTGTGATGCAGTTATCCTTTGATAGAAAGGGTCTTGCTGCTGTCAGCAGTTTGGCCTGATAGGCTGCTGTTGAGGCGATGGCGTTCACTTGTCTAATCATTGTTAAATTTGAGTCTAGATAGACACCTAGTGTCTTTACTGCGTTGGCCACTGGGATTTTTATGCTGTCAATAGTAAAGTGAGTACATTGTGAATCAAGGTTCTTGGGTGTCTCTTTAGAACCCACTATGAGAAGTTCAGTTTTGTCTGAGTTGAGGCATAGGCCGTTGGCTGAGTTTTGAGTCGATATCAGTCTCCTGTTAGGGTGAGGATTCTTAGGACTCTTTGATTTCAATGCCACATGATTAATGCCTGCCTTTTCCTTTCCACCTCGTTTTGTTTTTTTAAACCACAACACAAGGCCACCACAACTTTCAGTGATGCACTATATGTAAGACCACTTTACAATCTATTGTCATGAATTTGGGCATGGCCCTTGTTACAGCACTTAGTTGAGGTGGTACAGTAGATACAAACGTGATATTATTGTTAATCTTGAAATAATGGAACATTTTTGTGGATAATTTGTTAAAAACACTGAGTGGACACTTTAAGGGCAACAGTTTAACTGTGTTAATTTGTAGGTTTGGCTCGGGTGCCATTCAGGGTGAGGTAGGTTGGACCTTGAGTGCACACCATAAAGTGAAAGTGAGCTGTAGTCCCAAACTGTAAATGAAAGATTTCCGAACAAAATACATTTTTTGTAAGCTAGAAGAACAAATGCTAATGGGTCGTGTTCAATGAAAATCACGCAGTAAATCACTTGTAGCACTAAATGCCTTTGTACATTTTTTGAGTTCCTTATTGAACTCTTGAACAGGAGTTCACCTTTTAGGATGTGTATAAACTTCATACAAACCTTTGTCTTCCTTCCCTTCCCTTGCATATTATAAATGTGTACTTAAACCTGTTGGGCCTGTTGACACTTATTTGATGTGGGGCTTCTATTTTACTTTACTCCCCACTCCCCAATATTGATTTCTAGAGCCAACACTGCTCACACGGAGGTGGTTCCAGCGCAACTTCAAGTTTTCTCAAATCAGTGTGTAGTTAGTGAGGCTCCACACACAAAATGTGACTGGTATGTATGTATGTATGTAGTTTGCACACTGGCACAGCTCTGCTCACTGTTTTGCATTTAGGAAAGTGCTGAACATGGGCTAGAAAAGCACCGATAGTCGAAGCAAACAGGACATCCTTAATCCTAAAACAACCCACTTTTTGTTACAACTCTGAAGGTTGCAGTGTGACCCACTTATGGCATCTTGGGCTCATCGGAATAAAGAGGGACTGCACAGAGGACGTGATTGTTTAATGTGTCTTGAGGCAGATTCATTATTCACTTTTGTTAATTGTTTCCATCACCTGAACCCCGGTTTATTTTTAACTGTTGGCGAGCTTCCCTTCAGCACAACAAAGGTCTATTCCTATGGTGACAGGCGCTTGGTTAACGCCTTCTATATTCGAGGCAATTCTGCTTAGAATGTATTAAACAATTTCAACATGTAAGTGTTAATGTCTATATTTGAATAAAGCCATATCAATTTCTGCTTTTATGGATTAAACTATGAAGTAGATTATACGTTTTATTTTCCATTGACAAACTAATAATGTGGATACCTCATGTAGGAATCGGTTCTCGGTGAGGCCCCCTGTAAGTTAGATTCTGCTCATTCCTCGTATTGTGAAACTGGCAAAATACTGATGTAACTGACTTCCTTGGAACCTTTCTACTGATCCCACCCATATATTCCTCGCACTCACTTTCTCGTTCAGGAAAGGGGGAGATGCCAGGCTCACCGTAGTGTTACAGGGTAAGGGACTGACCCAGTTAAGAGGGGATGTGGATCCCTTCCAACCTGGGTGGTGGCCACGAGGGTTTATACCAGAGCCAGTCTGGACCCAGAGGCTGGGTGTGGGAGTTGGTGGGGCCCAAGTTCTTTGTCCCTTTTCGTTTGTCCCTGTCTGCAGGTAAAGAGTACCACAGTTTCTTACCCCATACCTGCATTGTACAATGCTGACCAGTCCTTGTTCTGTAGAACTTCAACATCCAGCATGCTTTGTGGTGAACAAGCGAGCACCCTGGCCGGGAGACACTGGCATGCCTCACAGCATCCCGCGGAACAGACCGGCGGATACACTCATCATGACACGGACCACAACAAAGGATGGAACTCCCGCAAATTATCACTGCACACCTTGCTTATCTCGGACACAATTCCCTTACCTGTGACAGCTTAGTGGAGAGGGCTCCCTGGCAAACCTGCATATGAAACGCTCCATAAAATCCTTAAATGAGCTGGGACATTGACTGTGATTGTGGCGTGCTTCCATTGCCTAGAGCGGACAGACCCTTGTATGAGAAAGGGGCGGTGCTTAAGACCCCTTTTATTTTTGTATTCATATGTTGATATATTGGTTGCTCAATAAATGGGCACCCATGTATAATGTCTCCTGGCATACTATCCCACCCCACAATTCTATGGACAAGAAACTGGCTGATTTAACAATCAATATGTTGTTTTAATACAATAAAAGCAATGCGAAGGTGGCTCCCTTATTTTACAATGGGGAAATCACCAGAGGACATCAGATATACATTACATGGGCTTACTGACCTAGTTAGACGCCTGTGACAGTTTCGCTAAATACAACATACTTCCTTTTGTTTGAATTGTAATTTTCTTATTGAAATTCACACAAAACCATTACAACTGTTCACAATTCATTAACAATTCCTAAAAGTATTAACCACCCAACCCAATTCAACTTTTTCAGCCGTCCCAATTCATTGCCACTAAATTAAAGTCATCCACAGTCCTAGTATTCAGCCCCACAGAAGCCATCAAAGACCCAGTTCTGTATTTTCAGAGAGCAAAGCTTGTCTGTAAGTTGACATGTGTTTACAGGCCAGGAACCCTTTGCTTCCTTCCCAAAGTCCACCTTCAATCGATTTTTAACGAGAATTCCTTTCCACCTTGACCTTTCGCTACTGCTCATCCTCTTATGCTACTGATCGTCAAATGATATAGCTATTAACCCCTCAAGAATGGTAGAAAGAAAGCGGTGATACTGAACAGAAACAAAACCATCAATAAATGAAACTTCGGTAGTAAACCTAACCATTGCAACACTTCTGATTCCAGACTTGGAATACATCAACCTCCCCAGTATCAAGGGCGCTTTAATCAACGCCAAATCCTTGGTGGCGCACGCTACAGAAATAGCGTACCTAATCACAGCGGATAATCTCGACTTCCTTGCCATGGTGGCTTCACAATGCCACAGGCCCCACCCTCCTACCAGCAGTTCCTGATAACTACGAAATCGAAATCTTAAGAGCTGACAGAACTGACTCCAGAGGCATTGCCCTCATTGCCAAGTCTGACCTAGCTATGAGAATAGTCCCATCTCTTAATGTTAGCTCATGTGAATGACTTACAGCTAAATTACCAATCTCTAACTCAGGCACCCTAACAATACACCTACTATATAGACCACAGGACCAATTTGCTCGTTCGAAGAAGACCTCTGTGCAATTCTATCTGACAAAACTAAACTGGCCTCTCAAAATCTCTTGCTAGGAGATTTCAATTTAGGTTTTAATGATCCCAGCGGCCATCATGCTCTAGATATGGCTAATATGTTAACAGAATTGGGACTCGCCCAAAGAGTGACCCAAGCCACCCATAACAAAGGGGGAACCCTTGACTGGGTGGCAGACTTCAATTGCGCACGATCTATCACTTCCATTACGCCCCATACTTGGACCGATCACTTGGTGCTCTCCTTTCCCCTGTCAATTAACTCCTCTATTTTCAAAGTCAATCCAATTGCACACCCCCTCCCTACGAGGAATAAAAGGAACTTTACTGCATACAAGCTTATACCACTTATTTTGCCTACTCGCAAATTACTGCCGGACTCTACCAGTCCAGATATCCTTGTAGATGTCTACAATGCTACCATGACTAAATCTTTAGACACTATTGCTCCAGTTAAGATGCGGAAAAGAACTCATGGTTCACCCTGCACTTAAAATCCTTGAGAACCGACAAAAGAAAACTTAAAACTTACTCCCACTGAGGAAAACAAAACTAACTTGATTAGCCTCGCTACCTTCTACAAAAAGGAAATAATCTGCACCAAACAAGAATCCTATAATGAGAGGATCAATAAAGCTAGATCAAGCACCAAGGAATTGTTCACCATTCTAAGGGAAATAGAAGCACCCATTCCCCAGACAGACTAAGGTCTGAAGGACAAACTCTGGTGCACAAATATTCAAAACACCATAGTGAATAGAATTTCTCTTCTCCAATGCAAGATTGCCAGTAAAAAAGTGAACCTACCTAACCTAGGTGTGTATCATGCAGCCACTGACTCATCTAGCAAACCCTCACATTATTTCAGCTTCTCTCAAGTCCCACCTATGAGGTTGAAAGTCATCTCCCTCAAACCTTCAAGGTGTCGAGGAGAAAGCTGCCCGGCACAGATAACTAAAGATGCCGCTAGAGACCCGGCGCCATTCATAACCAAACTAATCCACTCCTCATTCCCCTCTGGCACTGTCTTTCATAATCTAAAGGAGTCCTGGGTCTTACCCCTCTTGAAAAAGCAATCACTGGATCCTTCAATCCCCACCAACTACAGGGAAATTACTACCGTACCATGTTTTACTCAAGAACCTTGACAAAGAGGCTTACATCCAAATACAAGAGTTCCTAGAGAATAACCACCTCCTTTGTGCCTGCCAATCTGGCTTTAGACCATGTCATGGTACAGAGGCAGCTCTAATAGATCTAAAAACACAGATCAATGCGCTCCAGGATCATGGAAAAACAGCACTGCTGCTTCTCCTTGATCTTTTGGCCGCCTTTGTACTTGGTAGATCAGCAAGTACTCTGTAAGCACCTTGCCTCGGTGGTGCACTTCTCACAATACAAAACCTGGATTAAATCCTTTCTAAACAGGACTAAGTCTTCTCTCCACTTACAAGTGCTGACCCTATCCCGATAACCGGTGGTGTGCCACAAGGTTCTTGTGTATCTCCTACAATGTATATTTTCACAAAGCCATTGTTCGATGAACTAGACCATCTGGGTGTTACCTACACTAACTATGCAGATGACACCCAGATCCTCATACCTCTCACAGGAGAATGACACGGACTTGGCCCTGGTGAAGAAAATATACCTCATCATCCAGACTTGGATGGCTGCACACGGCCTATGCCTGAACGATGATAAAACTTAGCTTCTTATCCTCGGAATCATAGCTAACCTTAAAAAACTGAGCTCGAACTATTCCGCCTTCAGCATCGACGGGAATACCATTAAAGTGGTAAAACAAGTAGAAACTCTTGGTTTTTACCTTGACTCTGCCTTCACTTTCATCAAACAAGTCAATGAATGGCGTCCTCTAGAGCTTACACTTGTAAATTGACAAGACCTTTTTTGTCCAAAGATAGTTGTACAATCCTAGCCAGAGCACTTATCCTCTCTAGGTTGCATTACTGTAACTCTTTGTACTTGGGGGCGAGCAAATACATTACTAATAAAATCCAAATCCTGCAAAACAATACTCTGCGGGCTCCCCATGGCATACCAAGGAGAGAAAATATATCGCATTTGAGGAGACTGATCAAATGGCTCTCGACTAGGGACAGAATTATGCTTGAAATGTTATCACGAACGTATAAATGCCTTAACCAAGCAGCCCCCATATACCTAGCTAAGAGAATCATTAACAAATCCACATCTCGACCCACAAGGACAGTATATGCATCCTGTCTGGTCGTGCCCAGATTTAAACTAAAAAACAAGCAGGAGGAAGTAGCTTACCTGTTTTTGAGTGCAAAAGCATGGAACACCCTGCCTCACTCATTAAAAGCCAACCAACCATTCTTCATTCTTCAACCAACCATTCTTCATGTTCAAGCGCAATACCATAAAGTGGCTAGTTTCTAATGCCACAATTGGATAGGTCTAATCTTGCCCAGACTAGAACACCCACTTTTATTTTTTCTAACTCTAAGTAACCTCTCCTATTTATTCTCTTCTGTACCAGTACCTTTATGTATGCATTTCCTGACCGTATCCTGTATAGTTCACTGCATCTGTTGTATATTTTTGCTCATCTTGTATATTCACTGTTTCTGTTGTATTTTGTATCGCATTTTGTATCCACTGTAACTAAGCTGAAAGTATACTTGTTTCCTCTCTGTGAAAGGCGCCTAGGCCCAGAAACCCCAAGGTTGGGTGTGCCATACAAATAAACATCACGATTCGATCAGTACAGAATTGTTCTAGGCCTTCCATGCAATTTAAAATGCCTCCTTCACAGCCCCAACATACTTACTCCTGGTTGACCAGTATCTGCACTCCCCTTGCTCTGCTAGCTTCTTTGAAGGAATGTCTGCGAGTTAATCGTCACTGGGGGCGTTGTAGATCTCCAAAGCCTTAAAATGACCTGCTTTTCCACCAACGGCGCTGTTTTTTTACCATTGTTCATCTGCTTTAGATGCGTTCAGGAGCTCTGCATATTATTCAGGATGCAGAGCCTCAGGTTGTTAGAGAAGAGCAGCAATGATCGCACTAAACTAGGTTTGTATCCAAGATAGTCGCTTGTTTTTTGTAAAAAAAAAAAAAGAAAATATTTTTATGTTTATTTGGATATATTTCAAATGCACAAATTCTTCATACAGACTTGGGTTAAAGGTATCCTTGATTTCCTGGTCCTCTACACGTGTTTCACCAGCAGGTAGAGTGCTGGCTGATCAGGAGGAAATGTCTGGATAGTTTTAGGTTATGATGCAGCTAGAATTTCGACTTATTAGCTATTTCCAATGCGTCTCAGTTCAAGATTGTATCCTCTTATCGCATGTATGCAAGTTTGGGTGTTTGTGTAGATGGAGGACGGCATATATGGGCTCAACATCAATGGCTGGGGCCTGTTATGCCTGTGGGTATGGACGCCCTTAGGTAGGAATTGTCTGTCTGACGATCACTTCCTAAAACCTTCCAATACAAGGCGATTGTTACCGATAATGTTTCAGGGTCTGCTGGGCACTCCAACCCATTTTTGTCTTGGATCACCTCCAACACTTCTGCCCAATATCTTTGCACACATTCTATGGTCATGCTAGAAAGTGGTGAATAAAATTCAAGGGACACTTCTCAACATGCAACATTCATTTTTATTTCTGAATTATGTACTTTGGTTTACACGTGTTTTGGCCTTGGGGCCTTTTTCAAAACCAGACATGAGCTTATATAATGCTAATAATTAGACAACAAATGAATGTGTGTATGCAAGACAGACAAAACAAGGTTTGGAGCAGGGGAGGATTATATGGTTTGAAAAAATGAGAAATCAAACAAGAGAAGAAACAAAAAGAAAATGAAAACGAGAGAAAGAATGAAAGACATTTCCGTAAATGTCCTGAGCAACCAATTTGAATTGAACACGTATCACAAATGTAGTCTAAGCCTTTCTCCAACCATATGGATGAATTCCAAACAGTAATTGCTCCAGAAATTTACCCCCCCAATAGTATAACCTTTTTTCTTGCAATTGGGTAAGATAATTTTCAAAGTTGGGTTAATTCCGGTTTAATCCCTTTGTTCTACAAAAATAGACATGCACCAACTACATAAACTTAAAATGCTGATTTCGCAACTATTTCATTGTTCCAAGTATTATGCTCACCCCAAAAGCGCATAGCTTTGTTTCTTGCAAATTGGTAAGGTCATTTTCAAAGATATTTAATTCCTGGGGTTATCCCCTTTTTTCTGTCAAGAATAAACATGTACCAACTACATATATTTAAATTGTTCATTATGCAACCATTTCAGCGATTCTGTTGTAGAAGCTTCCTCCAATTCATCTGAATAGCCCCTATGGTGATATACCGTAACATGCCTCTTGTGGACCCAGAGATTTACTTTAAAGCGCCACTGTGTTGTATTTTGCGAGTGCAGCTCCCACTCACAATATTCATCCAATTGAATAATGAATGCTGTTCCTCATGTCTCTTAATTAATCCTGGATTGTAAATTGTGTATGGCTCATCAGCCTAGTGACTCCTAGTTACGCCCTATGGGTAAGAAAGAGAACTCTTCCAAACACTCGCGATTATGTATAAAATAAAGCCCATTGGCAGCAGTCAAATGTCCCACCCTATAGTTAGTGAGATTATCTTGTACTTAGCAAAATCAACATAGCAAATATTGGTGCCAAAGGGCCCCTCCCCTCACCTGTATTAGTGGAGCCAAGTTCTCCTCGCGGCCACGATCCTTGTAAGAATCACGGCTGTCATTTTAGATGCATATTTATGTAATACTCGGCCTTGTGCCTTGCCCATTTTTCAAGCATACCAAGTTGAAGGGATTTGTGTCCGCTTAACGAACGAAATGATGTGTGTTCGTTAGAGCTGATTGATGACTTATACCTAAGTGCATTGATGTGTATATATTACCATGTATTAACCTTAAGCAATATATATATTTGGCTGTTCATGAATACTTGTGTTTGGGTTTCCAAATACAATTGCATTAAGTCAGTATTATGTGATATATTTGATGCGCTAATCTGATAAACGACCTGTTCTTCTGGCAATATATAATTCAAAATAAAAATAATTGTAAAAGTAGAGTAGAGAACGGCGTCTTCTGGTACATGAATTGGCCCATTGAAAAAAATTGCTCATTAGTCCTGTCAAATAGGTTGTACGACAACAAATGTTCTTTTGCTCAAACTACTAAGAATTATACTCTTATGTCCATAGCACATATGGCCTTTCCCTTTTTACTGTCCATGTAGACTTTTCCAAAAACAAATTCACACAGCAACCATTTTGTTTTGTCTTTAAAATTAGATCCACTACATCGAGTGTTAGTGGAACCATTACCCTTATGTCTGAAATTCTGTGAGATTACACATTATTACAAAAAGTAACTAATTTTGTGATCAAAATTTAAACCATTTTCTGTTGCCCTAAATGGCAAATTGTCCTGGCTTCAGTCTGAGTCTTTCCTTGTTGCCCCCTCTTTTACTCAATGTAATTCTTTTCAGACTAGTGAACGTGATGTTTTTTTCTCCATTTGGTGATTCCTTTGCCAATGCACTGCCAGTGGGAGTCTATGATCCTGGCTGTTGATAAATACCATGTGTTCCCTTATCCTGGTTCTGAGAGTTCGAATTGTAGTACCAATCTAGATCTTTCCACAAACAGATAATTGCATAGACAACATATGTCGTTTGGCAATTGATGACATCTGGCATTAGCAACGAAATGCCACTGTAAATTTGTTTTTCACATGCATGTTTACACATTGTACAAGTTCCGCATTTGTAGAAGCCATTTCTCTTTTGATTCAACCAGGTAATATTTGCTTCATTCGTTGAACTTGGTAAGGAGGATGGGCTAAGTCTGTTTCTCAAGGTTTTAGTTCTCTCGAATGCCATCCTTGGCTTGCTTCCCAAATGCCCTGCTAGGTCTATGTCCAGAAGTAGAAGATGCCAATGTTTGGAAATTCTTTGAATTTTAAAATGATTTTGGCAATATTTCATTATAAATTTGATCTCCACAGGATGAGTGTTTTGATCCTTCTTGTTTCTTTGTTTCAGAGTATCTTCCCTTTTCATACATGTGGATTTATTGAGTGCACCTTGTACATGATCCCTTGCATAACCTCTCGTGAAATATGTTTGTTAGCAGGTCACATTCTCTCTCAAACATACTTTGATCTTTACAGTTCCGTCTGCCCCTGACAAATTCCCCCATGGGTATATTCCGGACCAATGCATCATGACAACTTGTATACAAAGTTGAGTTAACCTCAGTCCATTTTCTAAAAGTCCTGGTTCGCAGTTTATTGACAGATACATTTCCAGATCAAGAAAACTTATCTCCTTTTGGACTGAGTGTCCCAGTAAACGAAATACCAAAGTCATTGATGATGTCGTCATTAATGAATTCTTCGAGCTGGTAGCATTTCCCGTCCAAATCATTAAAATGTCATCTATGTATCTCACCCACAGCATTACCTGTTCAAATAACCCCATGAACAGATTGGCCTATGCTGGCGCATACTTGGTGCCCATTGTCACATATTGGATTTGTTGTGTAATAATGTAGCATCCAGCATCTCAGGTAACATGTTTATATGATGCTAGTGGGAGGCAGAGCTGTCTCTAAATACATATTGGATGGTTTTGAGTGCCATTTCATGCTATATTGATGTGTATAATGCTCGAGCGTTAATTGTAGCCAGCAGATATTCGTTGTCCCACTGGTATTCCTTGATGCTATTAATTACAGCGGTTTTATCCTTCAAATAGGATTTTAGTTGACTTAGCATAAGGCCTTAACCTATTTTGGGTAGGAGAGACTATTGGCCTTAATGCCCTAGAGGGGTGAACTTTAATCTGGTGAGAGCGTGATTAGGGGTACCCATATAATTAAAGGGGTACCCCTGTAAGTTGGGCTACCTTTCAGTGGTGACCCCCGACGTGATCTTAGTTTTTTCCCCTTGTACTTTGCGAAGCCCTGGGCCAGTCACCAGAAGAAGAGCCACACTCATCTAGTGATCAGACCCCTAAATCAAAAAACGCATGTATCCTGAGCGACTTTAGTAGGAGCCATTTAAAAAAAAATCCTTTCTGCCCACTAAAGCGTGCGTGGCTCCAGAAAGACAGGCCAGCTTCATAACAGAGAAAAACTTGAAACACGCACGTGAGTATATCTTGCAATTGATAACATGGGAACAAGTATGAGAAGTATGGTGACATGAATGATAGTATGGTGATGTGGATGATATAGAAGGTCAATGGAATAGAACTTTTTGTTTATTATGGAATAGGATTTGTGGTTGTGTTCAGGAATAGATTGGATAGGATTTCAGGTGATGCGTTAAGGAGTAGATTGGATAGGATGTGGGTTATGTATTGAAATTGTCACGCATTTCAGTTTTTCTACTTTATCATGGAAAAAGGGAGCCTAAGCATATAAAAGACTGAGCAGAAAGGGAGCCTAAACATATAGAAGACTGAGATGAAAATGAGCCTCAGCCATAACAGGTTGAGAAGGTAGTACCACGCATTCTTTTATGGCGATGTAAGCAAAAGGATCCTCAGCATATTAAAAAATGCTGGGAAAGTGGTACTATGAAGGAGATAAGGAAAAACAGTAGTGGCTCGGTATAAGGAATGAGCCTGGATTTTAGTCAGTTATATTTTTATATTTTCTCTTGGTGTCTTTTTTGCTAAAAAAAAAAAGGAAGGAAGGTGGACGAGTCGCGGTTTGTGTGTGAAATCAAAGTGGAAAAAGTGGGTGGGGGGAAGTGGGTTGATATGTAGTTTTGTATAAAAAGCTGAAGAATGCGAAGCACAATAAGGTCTAAGTGAAGCATTAGGGACATGCACAATATTATGAGGGAAGAAACCCCATTCGGTTCTGCCACTGTATTGTGACAGAATAAACAAACAATGGATTGTAGAAACAAAGGAGAGGGATGTCCTGCTCCTGGCCAGAGCAGGGCTCCCATAATAGAAACATGCTTGAAAAAAATGCCCATCTTTTTAGCTGCAAAATACAAAGAACAAATCCCCCCCCCCCCAAAAAAAAAGATTCTAGATCTCTGGGAAGTATTTGAAAATATGGGAGATCAGGAAGGGGGAAAAAGATCTAATGTAGGGGGATATACCCCGTAACACCTAATCCTGCAGTAGGGTATACAAACCCAGCCTGCAAGCCTCCAGTGGTTGAGTGTGTCAAAAGGATTATCAAGATTAGCATCTAGGGGATGGAGGGGGACTAAAGAGCTTTTGCTTCTCCATATAACCCATCCGCAAGCTCTAATATGCCCGTAGCATTGATATACCCAGAGGGTCCACAAGTAGATATAGACCGAGTTAAGATCATTGGGGGAAAGGTTAGTCAGGTTACAAGAACCTGAAGAAGTATCGCCAGAAATAAGAGTACAAGTGCAGAAGATGGGGGGGATAGGAAGTCGGGAGATTTATTGTTTAGATTCAATCCTGGGCCAATAAGAAATGTTTGTGTTGAGAATGATGGGGAGAGGGTATGGACGGTCCTGGGACAAGAAGTAGAACAAGCAAGGGAAAATGGAGGGGGAAGATCAAGGTGGTAGAAATAATGAAGAGGCAGGGCAAGAAGGAGATCAAGGAGAGGTGGCAAGAAACGCGTCCCTGTACCAGAGGCAATGAGGAGGGACAGACCAAGAAATAGAACAAGGCTAAGAACCAACAAGCACACCTAAATTAGGAAACAATCTTTCCTTTGTCAGACCAAGAAATGGACCAGATTTAATGGTGGTAGTACAAGATCAGAAGAAAAAAGGGGTAGAAAACAAAATGGATATGCAGGTGCCTCTTATGCATAAAGGAGTAGGAATAACGCAGTATGTAATAAATATTGCAGCCTACAGAGCTCTCCCTTGGCGCTTCCTCTATATGGTTTTTCAATAGCAATTGTGTAAGCGCAATTGGTAATCAAGATAAGAACATGGTTGTCAAGCATAAGTTCCTCCACAAAGTGTGTGGCTGCCACACACGCTAAATTATAATTAAGTATTGATGAGCAAGAAACAAAAACTAGGTTGGCACACTTTAGAGATATTAGCTGGTGCGTCATTTAAGGTAATGAAACATTCAAACTTCTTGACTTTCAAAAATGGAATGATCCAATTTTATTTGTTGCTATATTCAAGAAAAATATTGGGTGTTAGATCACACCCCATTTCCTATCTCCTCCCCTCCTCCCTTTACTTTCTTCTATGCACTTACTCTATCAGAATTCTCACTGGACCTAGTATGATAGAAACCTCGTCTGTCGCTACCCCATCCCCTTACTGTTCCGCCCCCCCCCCCCCTCCCTCCGGCACTATCTGAAATGTTGTCAGGCCTAGTACGATAGTCGCTTGTTTTGTTCCTCCCCTCCCTTTCTGCACCCCTCTCCCTTACCTTTTGTTTTTCTCCGGCTCTACCAGAAACGTCGTCCGGCCTAGCACGGTGGTAGCTTGTCTGTTTCCATTTCCTTCCCACTCTCTCCCTCCCTTCCTTATCTATGTCTTAGCTCTTGCACTATATGAAATGTCGTCAGGCCTAGTACGATAGTTAATTTCACATCCTTACTGTTCATGGCCTGTAAGAATGTCATTGTATGTTCCCTTGTTCCCTCCCTTGCCTTGAAGCGCTTTGAAACACATTGTGTATAGGCGCTATATAAATAAACTATCATATCATTCAAACAGTGCAAGGAATGTTTTTTTTTTTCCCCCACAGTGTAGCTTTGTGTAGGAATGAACACTCCATTGTAGCTTATGTGGCTTTAGGCACTCTGTGTTGCTTAGTCTAGCGAGTAATGCTTTTATTAGCTTGTGTAGCTAATTTTGATCTCTCAATCTCTCAACACGTGTTTCCTCATTGCTTGTAGCAAAGGTTCATCAGGAGAAAAGGGAGTATTCTGAGAGAAAAGGGAAAATAAGGAGAAAGAAAATATAGTGAATATAAGTGTTTTAGTCAGCAAGGGGCTGTTATGTCAAATTTGCAAATTCCAATTTGGAAAGAAATGTTTTGCCAACATTTTTTAATTTTCTAACTTATTGACGCACCGGAGATTCTTTTTTCCTTCTTTCAAGAGAATTTTCTTATTTTATCCAAGGGTTCAGTTTAGTGGTGAAAATCCAATTGGTAAAATAGAGACTTTATGCCAAGTTTTGGCAGAGGTCCGTCCATATTTTAACTATCACAGAGAAGGAGAAAGAAATAACTTCATTTTATGAGGAATATCTATAGTTGGAGATAGTGTTGTCTTTTTTGCTAATGCTGGTTAAAAACATGAAGCCATTTTGGCAGATTAAAGTGCTAATGGTCAAACGTTTTTTGGCTTGAAAATAAAGAATATAGGACCTAGTGTCTGTATCTCAAAAAAACCACAACTCTTAACTTTAAGGTTTAAGTGCTTGCCATGATAAGCATCAGGCTAATGGTGTCCAAGTAGATGCACGGCGTATGCTCTCTACTGTGGTCTATTTATATTGCCAAAATCACGGCGCGAAAGCGTGTAGACGTCGTGCGTGCCGTAGCGTGACGTCACCATGCTCGCCGCCGTTCGCGGCCATATTGGAAATGGCTAAAGTCGATGTTATTTAGGCGTTGTTTCAGTTTTGAGCTCGGTTTTGATTGTTCGGTTTAAGTGGAGAGAAAAAAACCCAAATACACTCTCAATTTGGATTGCTTTTCCACGAGTCCTAATTTCCACTAAAAATGGGGATCAAAGTAAGAGCACAAGTCTGTGCCTATATAGGTTGTTGTCAAAGGTGAAGATGTTATTGAGTAAAAGTTTAACATTTCCATAATCCTGTTGTGTTGGGAATAGGAGAACGATCTGGATTTCAGGAAAAACATAGTACTTTCCAATCCTTTGTTATGTTGAATACTGGTATAAATTTGGATTACATCCAAAGTGACACAGATAATTTTGTTCCCACGGAATTTGGTTGATTTGTTGAATGATGTGCTTTGTATCCTTTATAAATGAAGCTAGATCTGATGCTAATGGCTGAAGATGTGAATCTGTGTAGTGAGATGTTTTCTGTTATGGAGCCAATACCATTGATTATTGGACGGAGTGGTGGAAAGTCTTTGTATGTTTTATGAACCTTCGGTAAGAAGTAAATTGTTGCTATGATAGAATCTTTACATTGTAAACCATGATATTCATTTTCAGTTAGAAGCTCTTGTTCAAACCAAGGCTTGATGATTTTGTTCCATTCTTTTTCAAGTTCGGGTAAAAGGTTGATAATTTTTCAAAACAGCCTATTGTGTTAAGATGTTTTTGTGCTTCTCTTATATCCTATCTCCTATCCTATCTCCTATCTATTGATGAGAATGATCTAGCCTCCTTTAGGTGCTGCCTTTGTCACTATGGTCTTATTTGCCAATTGTTTGATGGTGAATCTTTCTTCCTTGGTAAGATTGTTGTTTGATTTTTGAAAAGTTGTTTTTGAGATAATTCTGATATTGTTGCTCACTGCTTTTTGAAACATGTCTAACGTTTTCAGAAGACAAAGTAGGTGTAAAGGTTGATTTCTGTCTCAGATTGGTTTCGTCCAATAGAATTGTTTCTATGCCTTGTTCTTCAAAAAAAAGTTCCTTGGTATATTGAGTGTCTTCATCAATATTTAATAAGTCAACTGTAAACTCAACTATTTTATCTGTGAGCTTTGATTGAGTTTGAAAGATGTTTTTCTTTTCTCATAGGTGTTTCTTCAAAGGACTTTCTAAGTTTTAATTTTCCACAAAATGTGTATAGATCGTGTTGAGTCCTGAGATAGTCTCCTCGATGTGTGGGGCTGAAGGAGAGACCTTTGCTGAGGGCTGATGTCAATGCTTGAATAACTTAAAAATCAGACAAATGTATTATTCGGTCCATCTCCTCCTCCCTTGCTTTTGAGATCTTGTTTCTACTCCTGGATTTTATTTTGTGCGTTTTGCTTCCTCCTCTCTTGCCTCTGGGGCGTTTGGATGAAAAGTACATTGCGTTTGTTGCTGGTTTGATGGTGTCCCACAATAGGTTGCTTTTCCCGAACAGGAGCTCTTTCTGTGCCTTAAGAGCACTTCTAAAAAAGGACATGCCTGGGATTTTGTTGCTTCAACTGGTTGGGAAGTTAGGTTATCTGCTGTGGATGATGCTGCTGGAGTGCCATGATGCCTACCCCTGGGCATCGGGATCAAGCCCATCAGCCCCGGGAGCAGGCATCCAGATATTTAATGAAACCTCAGCAGCCCCGGCTGGGGGCTGTCTGGGTTCAGTCCTGGCGCCATAGGTGCCAGGCTCATAGACTTTACTTACCTTGTGCAGACCATGCTGCAAATGAATCCAAGCCAACGTGAGGCCTGGATGGGACTATTTTACTACAGGGACTATTTTTTACTCTGGTGTGGTTCTAGGGACTACTTACCTGGAACTACTTTGTAGGCCATTTAAACCACGCCCGAACAGCAGCACATGCTTTGCGTTATTCTGCATCCAGCAGGGTAATGCTCACCGTGCCTGCAGTCAGCATCCAGTCTTCAGCCACGCCCGTCTCGAATCCAGAGCTCCTACTAATAGAAGAAGGAAAGGTTAGAAAATAGATATTATTTCAATCCTTATCTGAATTCCGGATCCATCACGTCTTCGAACTTGAAAAGGACATTATTCTACACGCGTCGCATCGCCAGCTGCAGCGCTGCTCCATACTCGCCAGTCCTTACAGCATTTTTCGATCTGGCGCAGCCTCCATCATTTTCTCCGCCGAATTCCACCGTCTACGGGACAAAAGAAACATAAGGTGTCCCGAGAGAGCCAACAAATACCTCTTCACCATAGACTTGCGCGCCGCACCTGTAAGGAGAGTGAAACCAGCAATTTAAACACACGCATCTTTTGCCGGACAGTGTTGGGTAATACAGACTCTTACCTGAACACCATCAGCTGCCACAAGACAATCTTCCCTTGGACCCAGCTGCAACACAAAGGAAGGTACAAGAGTGAACATCGGACATATTGAACTCTTTGAACTTTATACTTACGGGTTCTTGCCTGGAACCTCAGAGTCAATATTTATCCGGAACTCTTCCAACACCTTCAAACCAGTGAAGTAACTGGTATCTATGCACCCCTGCATTCCACGCAGGATGGAGAGCTCATTATTTACAAACATAAGGTGAGCTTACTGAAAGTGAATATCGGTGGTGATTAGTGGGGAGAACAGTGGGGTGCCATTACAAAAATCCACGGGTGGCTAAATCCCTTTCTCCACTTGCAGGAGAATACTTCTACGGGTCAAGCAGACGAGATTAGGCGGTCCAGTCCATTCTGTCATCTCTGCACTACGCTTCACGTTGGAGGAGGTCGCAGCTGTCCGGGTCCGATCGACGCCCCTGTGGGAGCCAGGTGAGCGTAACAGAACGCGAAGACTATCTACAAATTCCCACCGGGGCGTTATGGAAACCTCCGAAACAGACCAAGTAGCCCAATTATTAGGGGAACTTAGGGCGGAAGTGCACGCTGCGTGCCAAGAGACTAATGCCCTCAGGAGAGAACTGATTGTGTCAAAGGAACGCACAGATGATCTTGCTAGACAACTGCTACAAAATCAAGCTGGGCAAACACCCCTACCTGAACTCGGGGGAAACCCAGCTCCTGTTTCATCGAGCAATCCTGTGCAAGTAATCCTACCAGGGGCTATTCCTTTAGCTCCACCGGAACGCTTTGCTGGGGACCCAAAAAGGTTTGCAGTGTTTATGAACCAATGCCGCTTGCACCTTTTATGCAGACCTGGAGCTTTTCCAAATGACCAAGCCAAAGTAGCCTTTGTACTATCATATCTTAGTGGCAGCGCAGCTGACTGGTCAATTCCACTAGTCAACCAGGATGACCCTCTTCTTCGGGATTTTCAGGGTTTTCAAAGAAGCATGGAAAGACTATTCGCCAGACATTCACAGGGACAGGCCCTGGATAACAAACTTTTATCCCTTCGACAGGGTAATCGGGATCTGCTAACCTATATCGCAACCTTCAATAGGTTGGTGGTGGAAACCGGATGGCCTGAGGAGAAACAAATTATATTATTTCATCGTGGGCTTCGGGGAGAACTCAGATATTTTGGCTCAAGTTGTGAACCCACCTCAGGATTGCGCAGAATATATAGACTTAATGGTCCAGTTAGACCACTGACTTCAGAATAGAAAGGCTGATCGAGCTAAGTTCGAGAGTCGGGTATGGGTTCAACCCAATGTTACCCCCAAAGGAAAAGATGCATCAGAACCTATGCAGATCGGGGTGGGTTAAAGGACCCTTAACTCAAAAGGAAAGAGAAAAGAGACAGCAGATGCAATTATGTCTGTACTGTGGAACCACAGGACATTTTCTACGGGATTGCCCTATAAAACCACCCAAGAAAGTAGTAGGAGTTGCTGACAAAAGTCAAATAGAGCCTGAATCGGGAAACGACCACGCCCGACAAGCGTAGAGGTCCGCTAGCCGAGCTTATAGAAGGACACTCAGACCTCCCACCTAATTATACCAATGGTCCTAATTGATCCAAGGCAGCCATCCCGTATGCACGCAGTAAGGGCATACATTGATATCGGGGCCGTAGGAAATTACATGGACCACGAATTAGCCTCAAGGATGAATCTACCCCTTTGCAAAAAGACCGCTTCGGATGTCATCACCACAGTCGAAGGAACTGAAATTGCCTCTGGGCCTGTACCTCATTCCACTACTGAGCTGACACTGTTGTGTCAAGATGGGCATCAAGAAACTATTGTTTGATTTAATCAAGGCCCCGCATTTCCAAATAATTCTGGGAATGCCATGGTTGGAAACACATAATCCTTGTATTGATTGGCGAGAGAAGAGTGACCTTCCCAGATTGTGCACACACTTGTTACCTGGAAAAAACCTTGAACAAAAGCCTGGCCACCGTTACTAATCCAGTTGTGCAGTTCCCTCAGGAATATCAAGAATTTCAGGATTTTTTAAAAAAAAGAACAGGCAAATACCTTACCACTTCACAGATCATACGATTTGTCAAATTGACCTAGTACCCGGTGCACAACCTCCATGCAGTAGAATCTACACCCTTACGGAACCCAAAAATCTTCACCTACGACAATATCTGGACCAATACCTTGCTAATGGCTTCATTCGTCCATCCAAATCTCCTGCATCCTCAGCTCTATTCTTTGTGCCTAAAATGGAAGGTGACCTTAGAACGTGCAATGACTACCGCGCATTAAATCAGATTATGGTAAAAAACCGATACCCATTGCCTCTGATCCCGAATTACTAGACCAAGTAAAGGATGCTTGTATCTACACTAAGTTAGACCTCCGAGGGGCATATCATCTGGTACGTGTAAAGAAAGGCAATGAATGGAAGACTGCCTTTTGCACCAAGTACGGTTTATTCGAATACCAGGTGATGCCCTTCGGGTTGTGCAATGCACCAGCAGCCTTCCAGTATTTTATGAACGATGTCCTTCGTGAACTCATTGACGTCTGTGTTGTCGTATACATAGACGATATTCTAGTGTACTCCTCCTCAGAATCAGACCATGTGAAGCACGTTCGTGCAGTCCTAGAGAAACTACACCAGCACAAGTTATACGCAAAATTGGAGAAATGTGTTTTTCATTCTACAGAAGTTGAATTCCTGGGATTTATCCTGACTCCAAAAGGAGTTCGAATGGACTCTCGAAAGGTAGACGCAATCCTCAAGTGGCCATCACCCAGTTCTGTTAAAATGGGTACAAAGCGTGCTTGGATTAGCTAATTTCTATCGCAGATTTCTTCCTGAATTCTCACATATTGTACACCCCATCACAGCACTATTGCGAAAAAACAAACGTTTTTTTGTGGACTGAAGAGGCTGAAAGAGCCTTCCAAGAGCTAAAATAGAATTTCACGTCTGCACCTGTCTTAAAGCATCCACGCCCTGAACTTCCATACATAGTTGAAACCGATGCATCCAGTTTAGCCATGGGAGCTGTCCTGTCCCAGAAGGATCCCGCAACCGGTCAACTTCATCCAGTAGCATTCTGGTCAAGAAAGTTCTCAGCACCTGAATTAAATTATGCGGTTACTGATGAGGAGTTATTAGCCATCAAGTCCGCCGTCAAGGCTTGGCAGCATTATCTTCTCGGTGCCAGGCATACCATCACTGTAATCACCGATCACAGGAATCTGCAGTATTTGAAAACAGCCAAGACAATCATCGCGTCAACTTCGGTGGCCATTATTCTTTGCCGAATTCGATTTCGTGATCACTTATCGACCAGGTTGTAAAAACGGCAAGGCAGATGCCCTATCCCGAATAGGGATGGGAGAAGTATTTTTGAACCCGGAACGCGTGCCTATAATTTCAGAACAAAGAATTCTTGGCATAACTACTCTACAGACTCTAGAAGACATTCATTTAAAAGTCCAACAACTTTTCGATCCAGCAGCCCTGCAGGACTGGGTAAAGAAAGGCCAAGATTATTCAGTCATCAATGACCTGTCTTACTATCAAGGATGTCTATTTTGAGGGGATTGGGTCCTCCGACGTATTCCATATCTATGACATGTAATCACCACAGCTGTGCTGCTTCGGAAACTTTTTCGGCGTCTGCGTCCTGCGTCGATGACGTCGATGCGCTGTCGTCGAGGACCTCCTCCGTCCGACGTCATCCGATGTGATAAGTAGGACGCACGACGCCCATAGCCTCAGTACCGTTTTTTCCGCGAACGTGTTGCTTCGTGTTTCTCGGTTTAAACGCCTCGACTCTTTGGAGTTCTGTTCTTCTCGGTTCTTCGAACCTGTTCGTTTGTGAAAATCCTTCTGAAGATGTCTACTTCGTCTTCGACCCCGCGTCCGGGTTTCAAGAAGTGCGGGGAGTGTGGGTCCAAGATGTCGGTGACGGACTCGCACGACGCCTGCCTCTGGTGCCTCGGGGAGGCCCACGACACGGATGACTGTATCGACTGCCAGTCGCTCACGTCCAAAGCCTTACGCGAACGTAAGAAGAAGTTGTCGGTAGGTCGGGTGTCCAAGCCCCGGAAGTCAAAGTCTGCGGGGCTTTCGACGGATGATTCGAGGGGTGACTCTCCGTGTCATCGTCGGAAGTCTCGTGGGTCGTCTCCTAGGATGCCGTCGACGCTCAGGTCGTCGAGGGACACGCTCGGGGCTCCGGCCTCGAGGGCTGTGTCGACGCAGCCGATTCTGGAGGCGCTGCATCTGACGTCGACGCCGATTTCCTCGACGCCGATTTCCTCGACGCTGATCCTCTCGGCGCCGATGCCGGTTCTCTCGACGCTGGCGCCGATTCGCTCGACGCCTTTCGTGTCGGAGGTACCCCAGGGCACGGGTGGACCCCCTCGGAAGGCTCTGGTTAAGAGCAAGCACTCTCGTGCCTTCTTTTCGCCACCTGGACTATATTTCAGAGGCGGATGAGGATTCTTATGGCCTGGTTCCTAGTCAGGTTCCGGATGAAATTGTCTCGGGCCATAGTCAGTTTGACGAGTTGAGACAGTCACTGCATGATGCCAGTGGACTGGACACCTCTCCGGAGGTGGAGTTTTGTAGGCCTGAGCCTGGCTCTCATGCTGATTCCTCGTACCGGCGCCTTATGGCTAGGGTTTCTGAGTACTTGGGATGGTCTGCTCCCCCAGGGGAGTTTGTGCAGGATGATCTGACAGACATCCTTGATGTTGGTCCCCCAACTGACCCGGTTCTGCCGTTCCATATGGCTTTACAGAGAAGGGTGGCGGCGGCTTGGACTGCTCCGGAGAGTCTCCCGGCGGTGGGCAGATCCTTGTCGCGGAAATAACGTCCAGCCAGTGGCGACCCCTGCTACTTGACCAGGCACCCCACTCCGGAGAGTTTGGTGGTGCAGGCGGCCACGGCCCCGGCGAAGCAGGCGTCGTACCCTACCATCCCTCCTGATAGGGACGACAAACGTTTTGATGGCTGGGCGAAGAAAGTGTTTTCTTCTGGTGGTATGGCGCTTCAGGCGGCCAACTCCATTTGTGCCTTGTCACGTTTCACGCACACTCTGTGGAACTGTGTTGCGTTAGCGGCTGAACATGTTCCCGAAGGGGATGAACGGGATGGTTTCCTAGCTATGGTCCAGGATGGTAAGGATGCCATGTGTGAGTCCGTTCAGTCGGGTTTGGACTTAGCTGAATGCGTCAGTAGGTCCATGGCGGCGAGCACCGTGATACGCAGGTTTGCGTGGTTGCAGAAGTCGGGGTTTGCTCCTGATGTGCAGTCCCGGCTCCTCAACATGCCCTTTGACGGTGAACACCTTTTTGGCAGCAAGGCTGACGAGAGCCTTGAGAGGTTGCAGACCTCAAAAGCTGCAGCGAAGTCGTTGGGCGCTGCAGTTCGCCAACCTCCGCCTTTTCGTCCTAGGGGACAGCAGTGGAGGGGTGGTTCCTTTCGCTTTTACTCATCCTTCAGTAAAGCGAGGGGAGCTGGCAGTCAAAGAGGCCAACGCAGGGGTACCAGAGGTGGACGACAGGGTACCCGTGGTGCCAAGGCCGCTCGGGCAGTTGCCTCTTTGCCCTCAGGTAACGCCGCAGCCACTCCCACTCTGTCGTGAGGCCATGTCCCATGGTTCGCCGGTTGGGGGAAGGCTGGCGCAGCATCTTGTAGAGTGGCAAGCCATTACTTCAGATGTGTGGGTTCTGGAGATCATAACCCACGGCTACTGTCTTCCTTTTCGGCACAGGCCTCGCGACAATCCACCGGGGAACCTCTCTTTGCGGAGTCCGGATCCGCTCCTTGCGCAGGAAATTCAAGCCCTGCTGGAGAAAGGCGCCGTAGAACTGGTGCCTGTAGCGGAGAGGAACAAGGGATGGTATTCCCCTTATTTTTTGATTTCGAAGAAAGACTGGGGATTGAGACCCATCATGGACTTGCGCGGTTTGAACAAACTCCTCAGGACGGACAAGTTCAAGATGGTTACTCTCTCTCAAGTCCTCCAGGCCCTTCAGCTTCAGGACTGGTTGGTGTCACTCGACCTCAAGGATGCTTACTTCCATGTGCCGATCCATCCCAAGCACAAGAAGTACCTGAGGTTCGCGGTTGGCGACTCACACTTTCAGTTTCGGGTCCTGCCGTTCGGATTGACCTCCGCCCCGAGGGTTTTCACCAAGCTCATGGTGGTGGTGGCAGCGCATCTCAGGCAAGGGGGGATTCACGTCTACCCCTACCTGGACGATTGGTTGATCAGGGGGAGCTCTCCCGAGCAAGTCCTGGATCATCTATCGGTCACCTGTCGCTCCCTTCACAGGCTGGGCTTCTCCCTCAATTTAAAGAAGTCCCATTTGACGCCAACACAGCGGCTCCAGTACATCGGAGCAGTGCTCGACACTTCCCTGGGGCAGTGTTTTCCTCCCCAGGTGAGGGCTCTTCACATTCAGCAGATGGTGCACAAGTTTCAGCATGCCCAGACGCTCCCAGCGTTCGAGTTCTTGAGGTTGCTCGGCCTCATGGCGTCCTGCATTCTTCTGGTGCCAGAGGCTCGCCTGCGGATGAGATCTTTGCAGTGGGCGCTCAAGACGCAATGGTCGCAGTCCTCCGGCAGGATGTCGGACTCTATTCAGGTGCCGTCCTCGGTCGCCCGGGACCTTCTGTGGTGGGCCGTCGAAGGCAACTTGATGAAGGGGGCTCCATTTTGGCTTCCCTGGCCGGAGGTGACGATCGTGACGGATGCATCCCTCACGGGATGGGGAGCTCATGCCAACGGGCTGACAGTCAGCGGTCGTTGGTCTCCGTCGGAGTCCAGACTCCATATCAATCTGTTGGAGCTGAGGGCCGTCAGGCTAGCCCTGAAGGCTTTTCTGCCGTCTGTGCGAGGGAAGAATGTCCTGATCCTGACGGACAGCACAGTGGCCATGCACTACCTCAACAAAAAGGGGGGGGCAGGGTCACTTCCTCTGTGCAGGGAGGCGATGCAGCTCGAGTTCTGGGCCATCCAGCAGGAAGTTTCGATCTCGGCAGTTCATCTGGCCGGAGCTGAAAACGTGACGGCGGACCCTCTGAGCAGGCAGAGCGCGATCTCTCACGAGTGGGAGTTGGCTCAGGAGATTCTCCTGGAGATCTTCGCCCTTTGGGGGACCCCTCAAGTGGATCTCTTCGCCTCCAGTGTCAACCGGAAGTGCGAAAGGTTTTTCTCGCGGGAATTTACACCAAAAGGAGCCTTAGGAGACGCGTTCGTGGTGGAGTGGTCATTCCCGCTGCTGTACGCGTTTCCTCCAGTCCCCGTCATCCCGCAAGTGCTGCGGAGGTTACGGAAGTTCGGTTCCCGGATGATCCTCATTGCCCCGGCGTGGGCTCGGAGGACGTGGTACCCGGACCTTCTCGACTTATCCATCTGCCCTCCACGTCGTCTTCCCTACCGAGACGATCTGCTCTCACGGGAGGGGGGTCAGGTTCTCCATCCAGAGGTCAGATCCCTCAACCTTCACGCTTGGCTTCTGAAAGGTTGAGGTATAAGGATTGGGACCTCCCTGAGGACGTGATGAAGGTGTTGCTTTCGGCCCGAAGGCCAGCAACAAAGTCTCTGTACCGTTGCCGTTGGCGTAAGTTCTGCGACTGGTGCAGAGTTCAGAATGTGGATCCTTTTGCATGTGACATCCCCATGGTTCTGTCCTTTTTACTTTCTTTGGCCCACAGGGGCTTGCAAGTGGGTACCGTTAAGGGTTACCTGGCGGCGCTGTCCATCTTTAAGCGCTCGTCTGAAGAATGTTCCTTTGATTTCACAGTTCCTGAAAGGGCTCACTAATGTGTTCCCTCCGTCACCTTTCCTGGTGCCCGGTTGGGATTTAAACCTTGTTCTTAAGTTTCTTATGGGTGCTCCGTTTGAGCCTTTACATTCTTGCCCTTTGAGGCTGTTAACTCTGAAAACTGTGTTTTTAGTTGCGGTTACTTCCGCTCGCAGAGTGAGTGAGTTACAGGCACTTTCAGTTAAGCCTCCCTTCACTGTATTTCACAAGGACAGGGTTGTCCTTAGAGTTCGTCCTTCTTTTCTTCCGAAGGTAGTGACGGAATTTCATTTGGCCCAGAAGGTGGTTCTTCCGGCATTCTATCCTCCTCCGCATCCTGGTAAGGAAGAGGAGAGGCTCCATAGGCTTGATCCTAGGAGAGCTTTAAGCTTTTATGTTTCACGCATGTCCCGGGTCAGAGTGGATGATCAACTCTTTATTGGTTACGCTGGGAAGCGTTTGGTACAAGCTGTGACGAAACAGACTTTGTCTCGCTGGATTATTTTGGCCATCTCGGAGTGCTACCGCTTGGCGGGTAAGGACCCACCGGCTGGCTTGCGGGCCCATTCTACCAGGGGTATGGCTGCGTCTACTGCCCTGCAGAGGGGTGTTCCTATTCGCAACATCTGTGATGCAGCCACCTGGGCTTCAGTACATACATTTGTACGTCACTATGCCCTCGATTCCATCCGAGCACAGGATCTGGCCTTTGGCAAGGCGGTCCTTTGCTCTGCTATTTGATTGGCTATTCTAAATTTTGATTCTAAATTCCTTTCCCTCCTCCTTGCTTTTGGTACTGCTTTGGGAGTCTGTCATAGATATGGAATACGTCGGAGGACCCAATCCCCTCGAAGAACAAGTTACTTTCTTACCTGGTAACGTTCTTTCGATGGGATGGTCCGACGACGTATTCCATATCGCTCCCGCCCTGCCTTCCCCGCTGCAGAATTTCTTTTGCGATTGCAGCTTACGTTCCGCAAGGCTTTGTGTCTGACTGGCAGTTGACTTATGTCACACGTTCTGGGGGAAAAAACTACAACTGAGGCTATGGGCGTCGTGCGTCCTACTTATCACATTGGATGACGTCGGAGGAGGTCCTCGACGACGGCGCATCGACGCAGGACGCAGACGCCGAAAAAGTTTCCGAAGCAGCACAGCTGTGGTGATTACATGTCATAGATATGGAATACGTCGTCGGACCATCCCATCGAAAGAACGTTACCAGGTAAGAAAGTAACTTGTTCTTCTACCACACAAAGAACTACAAGAACTAGTCATCTCCAATTATCATGACGCCCTTATGGAAGGACACCCAGGTATCGCAAAAACTGAAGCTAAAATTAGAAGACAATTCTGGTGGCCCACCTGGCGAAAGGACGTGAAGTCATTTGTGATGTCTTGTGGTATCTGCGCCCAAAACAAAAATCAGAAGAAAAAAGCAGCTGGCCTTTTACAACCTTTGGATATTCCACCTACACCATGGCACACCTTGTCTTTAGACTTCATTACAGATCTACCTCCGTGTAATGGATTTAACACCATTCTAGTCATTGTGGATCTTTTTTCCAAAATGGCCCACTTTATTCCTTTAAAAGGATTACCTTCCGCTTCCATTTTGGCCTAGGAATTTCTCAAACATTGTTCGAATCCATGGATTTCCTTCCGTATTGGTCACTGACCGAGGTAGTCAATTCATTTTGCAATTTTGGAAGAAATGCTGTCAACTGGCACAAATCGACGAAAGGCTATCAACCAGTCACCACCCCCAAACTGATGGTCAGACGGAGAGGACCAACCAGACTCTTGAACAATACCTATGTTGTATGCTGCACCAAACCGAAAGCAATTGGAAAGATATTTTATGGATTTCCGAAAACGCATACAAAAACTCTGTACATTTAGGAACCAGACAAAGCCCCTTTTATACCATATATGGACATCATCCTCGAACCTCCGCACTCGATTCGCCTCAACACTTGGAAATGCCTGCAGTGACTCATCTGCACTCTACTATTACACAAGCCTTTAAGGAAGCAATAGAACACTTGAAACAAGCGAAGGAGAAATACAAGAAAAATGCTGATCAACATAGAAGTGAAACTCCACAATACCAGATTGGCGATCAGGTTTGGTTGGCTACAAAACACCTACCTCTAAAGGCAACTCGAACTTTCAATCCTAGATATTTGGGACCTTACACCATTAAGGCCATTATCAACCCGGTGGCCGTCAAATTGGAATTTCCCTCTAATATGCGGATTCATCCTGTCTTTCATGTTTCACTTCTAAAACCAGTTCAACCTGGGACAAGATTAACCAAACCACCTGACCCCATCCTAATAGATGGAGAACCTGAATTCGAGGTAAAGAATATCCTGGACTCCAAGATGGTTAAATCAAGACTTTTATATTTAATCGACGAAGGGTTACGGACCACAAGAAAGGTCATGGGAACCTAGTGACCACGTTCATGCACCTCGGTTGGTGAAGAAATTCCATCGGAACTTCCCAGACAAACCAGGACCAAAGGGAAGAGCAACTTTAGGAGGGGTGGGTCAGGGGTGGGGGAGGGGGGAGAGTGCTGTCATGATGCCTACCCCCGGGCATCCGGATCAAGCCCATCATCCCCTGGAGCAGGCAACCAGATATTTAATAAAACCTCAGCAGCCCCGGTTGGGGGCTGTCTGGGTTCAGTCCTGGCGCCTTGGGCGCCAGGCTCATAGACTTTACTTACCTCATGCAGACCATGTTGCAAATGAATCCAAGCCAATGTGAGGCCTGGATGGGACTATTTTACTACAGGGACCATTTTTTACTCGGGTGTGGTTCTAGGGACTTCTTACCTGGAACTACTTTGGAGGCTATTTAAACCACGCCCGAACAGCAGCACATGCTTCGCGTTATTCTGCATCCAGCAGCGTAACGCTCACCGTGCCTGCAGTCGGCATCCAGTCTTCAGCCACGCCCGTCTCGAATCCAGAGTTCCTAGCAATAGAAGAAAGAAAGGTTAGAAAACAGATATTTATTTCAATTCTTACCTGAATTCCGGATCCATCACGTCTTCGAACTTTAAAAGGACATTATTCGACACGTGTCGCATCGCCAGCTGCAGCGCCGCGCCATACTCGCCAGTCCTCACAGCATTTTTCGATCCGGCGCAGCCTCCATCATTTTCTCCGCCGAATTCCACCATCTAGGGGACAAAAGAAACATAAGGTGAGCCGAGAGAGCCAACAAATACAACCTCTCCACCATAGACTTACCTGATTAACAACCGGAGGCATTATTCCGTAACAAACCGCAACTTCTTACGCCGCACCTGTAAGGAGAGTGAAACCAGCAATTTAAACGCGCATCTCTTGCCGGACCGTGTTGGGTAATACAGACTCTTACCTGACCACCATCAGCTGCCACAAGACAATCTTCCCTTGGACCCAGCTGCAACACAAGAAAGGAAGGTACAAGAGTGAACCCTCGGACATATTGAACTCTTTGAACTTTATACTTACGGGTTCTTGCCTGGAACCTCGGAGTCGATATTCATCCGGAACTCTTCCAACGCCTTCAAACCAGTGAAGTAACTGGTATCTATGCGCCCCTGCATTCCACGCAGGATGGAGAGCTCATCATTTACAAACATAAGGTGAGCTTACTGAAAGTGAATATCGGTGGTGATTAGTGGGGAGAACAGCGGGGTGCCATTACAAAAATCCATGGGTGGCTAAATCCCTTTCTCCACTTTAGGCAGTCCAGTCTGTCATCTCTGCACTACGCTTCACGTTGGAGGAAGTCACAGCTGTCTGGGTCCGAGCGACGCCCCTGTGGGAGCCAGGTGAGCGTAACATGGAGCCAATTCAGTTGGAGTTAAATCTTTATCGCTTGTGATGTCAATATCCAATGATGAGGGTGTAGAGGTATTACTTTTTTCATTTGAGTCTTTTCTTTTGTGATGTCGAAATTTTGAACTTGTATTTTTTATGGAATGTGAAAATTCTGTTGATATGATCATTCTCATCTCTAATAAAAGTTCTTTGTTTTTTTAATTTTTATTCTTTTTCATAGTTGACAAGGAATTCGTCTATTTGATTGTTTTTGAAAGTCATCTCTGGACATTGTAGTTTTAGTGTGTCTTTGAGAGTTTCAATATGATTAAGTATCTTTTCATGTGTAAGTGCCGATTGATTTATAATTCGCACCATCATCTCTTTGGATGTGTTAGTCAGAAGATCAACCCAGTCATTTAATTCTGTTCTCTTCATCAAATGATGGGAAGGTACAAATGCGAAGACCTCTTGGGATCCGATCAACTTCCAAATACATTCTTAGTGTTTTTATCTCCCACCATTAGTTGAGCTCTTGTTTGCTAAAATTTTCCAATTGTTCAAAGAGCTACCTTAGAGATTGGTTACTTTTCTGTGTAGATGCAGACACACAATTGGCGGTGTCTAAGAAAAAGTTCTTCTGCTTCAACTTCTCTGTTGAAAGCCTCTTCCATTTTAGTTTTTTGTTGTTTACAGGAGGGTCAGCCTGCGGACTCCTGAATAACTAGTAAGAAATAAATATTGCAGCTTACAGAGCTCTCCCATGGCGCTTCCTCTATATGGTTTTTCAATAGCAATTGTGTAATCGCCATTGGTAATCAAGATTAGAACATGGTTGTCAAGCACAAGTTCCTCCCCAAAGTGTGTGGCTGCCACACACTCTAAATTATAATTAAGGATTGATGTGAAAGACTCAAGTGCACTAATCTAGTTTTGGAGATATTAGTTGGTGAGCCATTTAAGGAAATGAAACATTCAAACTTTCTTGAGGTTCAAAAAATGGAATGATTCAATGGTTTTAAATAGAACCTTATTTCTCTATCTTCTTTATTTTCAAGCCAAAAAACGTTATCCATTAGCACTTTAATCTACCGAAATGGCTTCATGTTTTTAACCAGCATTAGCAAAAAAGACAACACTATTTAGAACTATAGATATTCCTCATAAAATTAACAAGTTATTTCTTCCTCCTCTTCTCTGTGATAGTTAAAATTTAGACTGACCTTTGACAAAACTTGGCATAAAGTCTCAATTTTACCAATTGGATTTTCACCACTAAACCTTTGGATAAAATAAGAAAATTCTCTTGAAAGAAGGAAAAAAGAATCTTGGGTGAGTCAATAAGTTACACAATTTAAATAAAAAATGTTGCAAAAACATTTTTCTTTCCAAATTGAAATTTGCAAATTTGGCATAACAGCCCCTTGCTGACTAAAACACTTATATTCACTATCTTTTCTTTCTCCTTTTTTTCCTTTTCTCTCAGAATACTCCCTTATCTCCTGATGGACCTTTGCTACAAGCAATGGGGAAACACATGTTGAGGAATTGAGAGATCAAAATGAGCTATGCAAGCTAATAAAAGCATTACTTGCTAGACTAAGCAACACAGAGTGCCTAAAACCACATAAGCTACAATGGAGTGTTTGTTTCTACACAAAGCTACACTGTGCGAAAAAACACACATTCCTTGTTCTGTTTGAATGAGTTGTGATGTAACATCCAATATTTTTCTTGAACTTGGCAACAAATAAAATTGCATCATTCCATTTTCTGAACCTCAAAGTTTGAATGTTTCATTTCCTTAAATGGCTCCCCAATTAATATCTCAAGAACTAGGTTGGCGCACTGGAGTTTCTTTCTCATCAATACTTAATTATAACGCAGTATGGGCCATGGCCTCATGGACAAAAATAATTTGATTAAAGCTCTCCCCAGCTTATAGCCAGAGCTAGTAAATGAATCTATGAAACAGCCGGGGTAGCCTTAGCACCAGGAGACTAGTCCACTGGTCACTATAGTTAGGGACCAGGCCGGGGATATATGGGCAAGGACTGGGTTAAGTCTTGCAGATAATGAACATGATGGAGCAGCCTTTGAGGTAATGGCAAGGGTATGGGATGCCCTACGAAGGATGTACCCAGATATCCCTGACTTACATTCTTTAATGCAGTGCACAATGGGTGATGATGACCCATTTAGTTTTATTCTTAAGTTACAGGAAATTTGGAGAGTTGAAGCAGTACCATTTTTCTATTTTATCGTAAAAAGGGGATTACCAAAAGAGATCCAGAAGGCACTTGATACAATTCTGGGAATTTAAGTAAAACGGTGGGCAGAGATACAAAATATAACAGTCCACCATTGTAAGAGGATTAGGGAGCGGGACAGGGAGACAGCCCAGAAGCGGCAAACGGATGAGGCAAAACTAGTGGAAAAGAAACTAAATAAGGTTGTCTTCCAAGCACCACTGACGGCACCAGCTCAGGGGGAAAACGCAGGAGACACTCAACAAATTTGGGAGTGCCACAATTGCAGCACTACTGGGTAAAGGAAGACCAACCGACAGTGGCAGTATGAAGGAGCACCAAGGGGAGGAGGATTTCGAGGACCAGGATGGTTTGGGAGGATAGGGCCCCGGTGAGGAGCATTGTGAACACCACAGTGCTGGTATTGCGGGAAATGGCTGCATTTCGCATGTGAATGCAGGAACAGACTTGGGATGGGATTTAATTATGGGCCATCACCTCCAGGGCAGGGATTCCAAGGGCCTCAAGGAATAGGACAACAGCAATTTGGGCGAGGTGTTCAAAATCAGTTCCATTATGGGGCTGAGCGGTAAGGATAACATGGGCAACAACTACAGCAGGGTGAGGGAACACGGTTAACAGGATGGCAGGGGGAGCCAGGCGCCCCATTCCAAGGCGTTACAATAACGGGCGGGGGGGTGGCCCTTTTTCATTCCCATGGGACAAATGCATATTCTGATTAGGACAGCCCCCAGAGAGCACTCGCATGTCCAATCCTTTTGGCAACCGCACACCCTGAAGAGGAGCCCTTGGTGGAGGAGGAAATAGTAAACAGGAAATTTATATTTATGGTAGATGCAACTAAATCATGCATCATTGAGGGGAACTTTCCATTATCAGGTAAAACTCTTGATACGCAGGGATTCTCTGCGGCTATTTCTATGGTTCCATACACTGAGAATCTGGATATAAGTGGGAGGGGATGTAGTATGAGCCCCCTTGTAATGTTCAAATTTCCCCTGTGAACTTGTTGGTTAGGGATCTGCTAAGTAAACCAGGGCATAAAATAAGCGGTATCGCATCGCAATTTGCGATACAATGCTGCTTATTTGAGTTTTATTTAATTGATCATGTCGCACTAACTGCGATATGATTTCCGAACGTGTGCATGTTTTCACTGCATTACTTTTAAGGTCTAACTCGTGCGCGCACAGCCTGCATGCGAGGAAAAGACTCCCGGGCTGAGCTGAAACAGTGTTTCATTGCATGTGCTCAGGCCGGGCACTCACGGACGTGCTGCCATCATCTAAAGTGCATGGGCAGACGAGTCCACGTGCAGAGGCCGGCAGCCTGCCTCATGCAGCTTCCCAGTCATCGTGTGGGTAAGTAAGGACAGATCAAAGCAGGTTTGTTGGATTTATTTATATGGCTGCATCACTATTTGCCACTTTATTTAATATAAGCAGCTGCTAAGGGAGGGGGCAGAGGGTCATGCTGGGGCTGAAAAACTTCCATGTCCGCGCCATGAGTGAGGCAGATTTAAAAGCTGAAACTGACCATTTGTTTAATTTATTATTTTAGAACTATGTTCATTTTGGATGTGGGCTAGGAGCATGACTTGCTAGCACAAAAGCATGCAGCGCAATTGAAACCCCTACTTCGAAGGGATTGTGTCCTCCCACGTATTCCTTATCTTTGATAATTCGTCTCCAGCTTGCTGGCCTCGGAAATGTTTTCTCTGTAGAGGGCGCTGCGCGTCGACGTAAGCCGAGTCGATGTCCCTCGACAGCCACCGTATCAGCACTGACATCCCCATGCCCATAAATAGCCACGCGTGGCGTCCGTTGCTCAGTTCCGTTTTTCCGCGCTTCGTGGGGCCTCGGAATATTGTTGCTCAGTCAGATAAACCTTCTACATTTACTCGAATATACCAACTCGTTCTCGATGGCATCTTCATCGGAACCGACAACGCCACGATCCGGCTTCAAAAAATGTCGAGACTGCGTTAAAAAAAAAACAAATTGTCGATAACGGATCCACACAGGATCTGCTTGTTCTTCTTGTGGTGCTTGGGAGCCGAGCACCATTGTTCGGAGTGTGAGGACTGCATGTCCATGACGGCGAAAGCCTTGAAGGAACGCAAGGGGGAGCTCGAGAGAGGTAAGTCAGTCAAAACCTCCTTGAAAGTTTCTTCGGCTGTGTCGAGGCATTAGTCTCCTCGCCGTTGAAAGTATTCCCATTCTAGATCTCGAAGTAGCTCCCACCATTCGTCGAGATCGAGACACTCAAAGAAGAGACGTCGAAGATCCCCTTCCTCGTCATCTTCTGTTTCCCCAGAAAGGGTCTCCTGCCCCACAAAACACAGCACTCAGGCTGAGTGGGAGGAATTCAGGAAGAAAATGCTAAGCGTCTTCGCGAAAGCGGCCTCGACCCCCTCGAAGACAGCCGAGGGTGATACCCCGGGTGAAAAACCCAAAAAATCGAAACTCTGCGATTCGCTGCACCCGGCGAAAGATTCCACCCGAGAGCACCACAGCCCATCGGGTAAGAAGGCACCGTCTTCGCCGTCGTCGAAGATCCCTTCGACGCATGGATCGGTGCCATTGACGCCGTTGTCGAAGGGTTCTTCGACGCGTCGATCGACTCGACGCCGATGAAAGAGAAAACAACGGCTACTTCACAGCCAATGGTGATACCAAGAGCCTCTGGCACGACGCTGAGACCGTCGTCGACATCCTCGAGTCGGATCCCGATCCTCTCAAGTTCTTCGAGGCCTCTTCCAGTTTTCTCAACGCCATTCTCGGCACCTTCGAAGCCTGTCACATCGGCGTCGGCGACATTGATGTTTTCTCGCCCAATAATGACGAGTTTGGCTCCTTCTGCCTTAGAAATGGGTTTTACACCATTTCCGAGGTCAGAGTACCCCGGATTATCTTCAATCTATGAAGAAGGGGAGGATTCTGACCAGGAAAACTTCGGGTTGCAGAGGACCACACTACCTGTTTCAGAGGATTTCACCTCTGAGGAAAGAAGGTTGAAAGACCTACAGGAGTCATTACATGAGGCAAGTGGGCTGGACACTTCCCTAGAAGTGGAATTTGTTAAACCAGACCCAGGGGAACATGCCGAAACAACCTATAGAACCCTGATGGCAAGGATTATTGAATTTATGGGTTGGTCTGCGCCTTCGCTTATTTTTCAACAGGATGACCTGACAGACATGTTAGACAAAGGTCCCCTTCCATGCAGCCTTACAAAGAAAGATTTCATCTATTTGGGAAACTCCTGAAGTTATCCCTGCAGTCAATAAAAGATTGTCAGCCAAGTATAGGGTAGCTGCGGCTGACCCTGAATACTTATCAAAACACCCAACTCCAGAGAGCCTGGTGGTTCAAGCGGCAACTTCATCAAGCAGCAGGTCCGCTTACCCTACTGTCCCACAGGATAGAGATGACCAGAGGTACGATTCTATGGCAAAAAGTATTTTCTGCTTGTAGTATGGCGTTGAAGTCCATCAACGCCACCTGTACGCATGCCAGGTTCAGTCACACACTGTGGGAGTGTGCTTCATCAGCGGCTGACTGCATACCCGAAGGAGAGGAAAGGGAAGTCTTCCTTAACATTATTAAAGATGGCAAAGATGCCATGTGCAAGTCCCTTCAAACTGGCATTGATTCCGCTGACAGTATCAGCAGGGCCATGGCGGCAAGTACGACAGTCCGCAGGCATCCGTGGTTGCGAAAGTCTGGCTTTGCTCCAGATGTACAGGCCAGACTTTAGAATATGCCCTTTGACGGCTCTTCTTTATTCGGTAAAAAGGCTGATGACGGTCTGGAAAAGTTGCAGACATCTAAAGCAGCGGCAAGATCGTTAGGAGCTGCAATCCGCCAAAATCCTTTTCGCCCCCAGGAACCTCTGGAAGAGGAAAGTCCTTTCGCTATTATTCCGCATTCGGGAAAGGCAGAGTACAGCCGGCTCAAAGAGGCCAAAGGAGATCCACCCGAGGTGGACGGGTCAAAAGTACTAAAGCCACAGCAGGTGCCTCTTTACCCTCGGCATCAGCCGCCCCCAAACCACTCTGAGGTCTTTCCACACAAAACACCTGTAGGGGGCAGGTTAACTCACCATCTGACGGAATGGCAAGCTATAACGGCAGATGCTTGGGCATTGGAGACAGTTGCCCAGGGTTACTGCCTACCCTTTCTACACATCCCTCAGTCATCCACCGGGGCAAAGCTCTCTAAAAGTTCCAGATTCGCTCCTCTTGCAGGAAATTATAGACCTGCTAGAGAAAGGTGCCATAGAACCAGTACCTGTAGCGGACACTACTTTCTCATACCAAAGAAGGACGGAGGACTGAGACCCATCCTGGACTCACGAGAATTGAACAAGTTACTCAGGAAGGACAAGTTCAAGATGGTAACTCTCTCTCAGATCCTTCGGGCCCTCTGCCTCCAGGAATGGCTGGTATCTCTGGACCTTCAGGATGCTTATTTCCATGTGCCAATCCATCTCAGAGGAAATACCTGAGGTTCGCAATTGGCGACTCTCTATCAATTTCGAGTTCTGCCATTTGGGCTGACCTCCGAACCGAGGGTCTTCACCAAGCTAATGTCGGTCGTGGCTGCGAGTCTAAGGAGGGAAGGGATCCACGTCTACCCCTACGTGGACGATTGGCTGATCAGGGCTGTATCTTCGGAACAAGCTCAGATCCAGCTAGATTATGTCTGCCACTTCCTTCACAAACTGGGCTTCTCCCTCAATTTAAAGAAGTCACAGATGATACCATCACGGAGACTCCAGTTCATTGGAGCGGTCCTGGACACTTCCCTGAGAAAAGCCTCGCCACCAGAGGTGAGGGCTAAAGATATTCTGCAGATGGTCAACAAGTTCTAAAATGCCCAACGTCTCCCAGCCTTCGACTTTTTGAGGTTGCTAGGCCTAATGGCATCCTGCATCTTCCTTGTGCCAGTGGCTCGCCTGAGAATGAGATCTCTTCAGTGGGCACTGAACTCATTGGTCGCAATTCTCAGGGAGAATGACAGATCTCCTCCGGATTCCGGACAAGGTAGCCCACGACCCTCAATGGTGGGCCTATCCAGAGAACATCTTGAAAGGAGAACTGTTTTGGCAACCATGGCCGGAGATAACCGTAGTCACAGACGCCTCACTCACGGGGTGGGGAGCCCATACCAACGACTTGACCATCAGCGGTCGTTGGTCTCCATCGGAGTCCAGACTACACATCAACCTATTGGAGCTGAGAGCGATCAGACTAGCGCTGAAAGCTTTCCTGCCATCAGTACATGGGAGAAATGTCCTGATAATAACGGACAACACGGTGGCCATGCACTACCTCAACAAAAGAGGAGGCATAGGGTCACTGCCACTGTGCAGAGAGGCAATGCAGCTCTGGTTTTGGGCAATTCAGGAAGGAATCTCTCTATCGGCAGTCCACCTAGCCGGAGAGAAGAACTTGACAGCGGACGCTCTGAGCAGGCAGAGCACAGTCTCCCACGAGTGGGAGCTAGCTCAGGAAGTCCTTCAAGAGATCTTCGCCCTTTGGGGAACCCCTCGGGTGGATCTGTTCACCACAAGCACCAACAAGAAGTGCGATCTGTTCTGTTCAAGGGAATTTCCCCTGAGAGGAGCTCTAGGAGACGTGTTTGTAGTGGACTGGGAGTTCCCACTCCTTTATGCGTTTCCACCAGTTCCTGTTATTCCTCAAATGATCAGGAGGTTGAGAAGATTCCGTAAAACCATGATCCTAATTTCCCCGGACTGGGCTAGGAGAACGTGGTACCCGGACCTTCTAGATATGTCCATCTGCCCTCCAATCCGTCTTCCACTCAGAGAATCTTCTCTCGCAGAAGGGAGGTCAGGTTCTCCATCCAGACATCAGAACCCTCAACCTTCACGCTTGGCTTCTGAAAGGGTGAGGTACAAGGATTGGGACCTCCCTGATGACGTCATGGAGGTGTTGCTTTCGGCCAGAAGGCCAGCAACAAAGTCTTTATACCGCTGCCGTTGGAACAAATTTTGCAGCTGGTGTAGAGAAGGGAATATCGACCCTTTTTCATGTGGTATACCAACTGTGTTATCGTTTCTACTCCTCTTGGCAAACTCAGCCCTTCAAGTTGGCACTGTAAAAGGCTATCTCGCAGCGCTTTCAATCTTCAAGCGCACTGCGGCGGAACCATCATATTTCAAACTACCTCTAGTAATACAATTTCTCAAGAGATTAACTAATGTTTATCCTCCAAGACCATTCCAAGTTCCCTTATGGGACTTAAATTTAGTCTTAAACTTCCTAATGGGTACTCCATTTGAACCACTCCACTCTTGTTCGCTGAGATTTCTCTTGCTTAAAACTGTCCTATTGGTAGCACTAACACCTGCTAGAAAGGTGAGCGAGTTAAAAGCTCTCTTGTAAACCCCCCCCATACAATTTTCCATAAGGACAAAGTTGTCCTACAGGTGAAGCCTAATTTCCTCCCAAAGGTGGTTTCTGAATTTCATATTACTCAGAAAATTACCTTACCTTTGTTCTACCCTCCTCCCCATCCGGGGAAAGAGGAAGAAAGGCTACATAGGCTGGACCCAACGCGAGATCTGAGCTTTTACATCAGCAGACTGGCTAGGATTAGGCAAGCAGACCAACTGTTTGTAGGATACTCCGGTCACAAATTGGGACTACCCATAACAAAACAGACCATTTCCAGGAGGATTAATTTGGCCATTCTGGAATGTTACAAACTGGCAGGGAAAGAGCCACCCCAAAATCTTAGGGCTCATTCAACCAAGGGTATTTCAGCCTCTTCGGCCCTCCAAAGAGGGGTACCGGTCCAAGACATATGTGCGGGTGCCACATGGTTGTCCGCACATACGTTCACAAAATTTTACAACCTGGATTCCTCCACTAGTCAAGAGACCAGATTTGGAAAAGCAGTATTACATGCGGTTCATTCCTAAAAGGGATACATGACATTATTACTCCCACCTCCAATTACATGCCACTGCTATGGGAGTCTATCAAAGAAAAGGAATACGTTGGAGGACAGAATCCCTTCGAAGAACAAGTTACTTCTTACCTTGTTCTTTCGATGGGCTGTTACTCCGTATTCCATATCGCCCTTCCCATCCATCCCCGCAGTAATACTTCCCTTGTGGTTGCAGTTTACGCTCCTTCAAGGTCAATAACTAATTCAGGCATGACTTATCTTATGCTACAAAATGGGACTGAGCAACGGACGCCGCGCGTGGCTATTTATGGGCATGGTGACGTCGGTGCCGATACGGTGGCTGTCGAGGGACATCGACTCGGCAGATGTCGACACGCAGCGCCCTCTACAGAGAAAAAATGTAAGAGGCCAGCAAGCTGGAGACGAATTATCAAAGACAAGGAATACATTGGAGGAACATCCCATCGAAAGAACGTTACATGTTAAGAAGTAACTAGTTCTTCTCAGGCAGCCGGCTCATTGATTTAGCTTGGTTACAGCCACTCTCTATAGCTCTCCCATTCCTTATTATTGTGTTGAGTGTCTGCATATCCGTCAGTGGCTCGGCAGAGGCCTGGGCTGGCTACGGCTGGCAGTGAGGTCTGCGTGCCTGGGGGAATGCAGGCCTTGGGCCATTCTATCATACCAGTGGAGTAACTTTGCTGAAAAAGTTGGGGGGACAGGCCATCTGAAGAAAAGGTGCCCCAGCCAAATGAATGGGGACAAAATGGTGTGCCATGAAAGTTGGGGCCGGGGGGGGGGGCGCAAACGCCCCTTCCCTTCCCCCTAAAATTACACCCATGTACGTTACACCCTCCTGCACAGCCCTTTTATTTTAATCCAGCAGACTTACTGCCTAAATACCAGTAGGCTTTCTCTCCTGCCCGAGACTGCCCAATGTGTAATGCATGGAGCAATTGACTGACTGTGTAAGGTACGTTGGTATGGTTTTACTTTTTAGATTCCAAGTCTGGGTTCTCTTGGGGCCTGGCCGTTACAGAAGGGCTCTTTGGTGCAGCATGCAGTGCTTTGACAATGCTGGGCTGCAGGAGAAAAGAGGCAGACTGCAAATGTTGCTCATGACTATTTTTTTTTGGAAACCCGAATCGTGTAATCCGTGGTAGTGGATTTCGAAAGTTAGGAGAAAACATTTTTATATAATGTAAAGTTACTTATTATCTTAATTGCCCACAGTGTAATAAAGACACTTTCAATATGTTATGGCCCAAATTCGATGCTGCCGCTTTAATCAACTTGGGCAAGATTAATAATTGTGCTGTTCTTGCTGTGATATAAATTGGGCCTTGAAATTACTTTGATTGTACCCTCTGCGCAACTACACGTTATCACTAAAGCTGGTGAAAACATGTTCCTGACTCTCTTCCCCCATACCTATGGCTTGCCTGGTAAATACCCCTTTAACACGTCTTAAATGTGGGGAGGATCAGACATTGGGGTGAGAGCTACTAATTTACTGGGAAATGTCAAGCAGTGAGTGTATGCGTGATTGCAACAGAGTACATCTGCATATAGGAAATCCCACATAGCTAACACATCTGCGAATACGGTCAAGACAACATGGAGAATAATTGCTTTTATGTAGTTCTTAAAATGTGTTTCACGTCATGAATAGCAACAACTCAGCAGTTTTTTTTAGGTCAAATAACATTGCATTCTGGTACATGTAGGCTTCAATTCAGGATGGGGAACGTAAATCTATATTGTGTGTGTGTGTGTGTGTGTGTATATGTTAGGTTGGTTTATCGTAATTTGAATCCTTTGCAGTTAAGTGCTATGAAAGTATAATTTTAGTTTGTGCACGACAAACATTTAAAAAAAGAATCGTACCTTGTTGTACAACAGCACCTAGTAAGCAATGAGTTCAAGTTCCTAAATGGCACAATGGTTTCCAGCACCAGCTGCACCAGCTTCACCACTTAGAGAAATCGGGCGATTCTGGGCAACTCATTTTCCCTCATTGTGTATTACCATTAAAAAAAAGTCCATAGAAGTGATTTAGTTCGTAGCGAGCCATTTAAAATAAGTCCCTGTCATCTTTTATGGCCTTCAGTAATGTTCCATTTATATATATTCCCAAACAGCTGGTTGCAAATAGGTGGTCGTCAGGTTTGTGGGCCACTTTGTGTTTTGGTAGCCGGCCATAATCTCCAATTATTGCTATTTGAAGGAAAACTGTGTATTTCCTTTTTAGGGACTACGAAATTGGCTTACTATGGAAACTATTCAGATTTGACAAGGAGAAGCAGCGATGTATGACGTCTGTCAAATCTGAATAATAGTTTCCATAGTAAGCCAATTTCGTAGTCCCTAAAAAGGAAAAATACAGTTTTCCCTCAAATAGCAATGATCGTCAAATGAGTGACATGGGAATTTAAATAAGTTTCTATGAGTGAGCTGAGCAACAAATAATCTTTGTGGTCATGTGTACGGCAACAAGAAACATTTTAAAAGTGTGAGGGTTTTTTATGATATTAAAACGCAGGGAGAGTGAATGATTTGCCCAAGATCACACACGTTATTTAAGCAGCGAAGATGGAATTTGGGCCCATCCTACACTTTAAGCATTGGAACGCTTTCAGCTGTAGTTGCTCGAACAAATGTGTGCTAAGTTTTGCTTTTCACGTGTTAACATAGTGCCTGGTTTAATTGGAGATGAAAGTGCAAATTATTTTTGTTTACAGTAATACAAAAAAGGTATTCTTTCCACAGAGGGGCGCCTGCTACCTTTTTTGAATTTTTGGAAGGAACTTGGGGTTGGTCACCCTAAGTTACCTGGGGGCAACCAGACGTGGACTCCCTGCACTCCGAGAGGCACAGCTTCACCTCACTGATGAGGCCCAACCCGGCTGAAACACGTGTATGGGGTTGCTGTTTGTACTCTTGTTCAGAGAGGAATTGCCATAGCATTTCGGTGCTGGACTGCCCATGTGGGCTGGACAAAGATTGATATGCAAATGGATATTTCCCATCTGTGAAAGGTACAGTGAGCAAAAAGCAGATGGCTGCAAACTCTCAAAGTGGTTAACCACTGAGCAGGTTATCATGCTGTGTTCTTTCTCGAGAGGGGCGCCTGCTAACTTTTTTACATGAATAGCAGTGCACGAAGCCCAGAGGCATCTAGACCCTAGTTACATTGGGTGAGGTAATGCAGGAAGTACTCGGGTGTTACACACGAGATTTAACTGCAGTACAAGGCTTGAGTCTCAAGTTAGGTGGGATGCAGACAGGTAAGTAAGTTACGTATATCGCACAGGGCTGGTCAAAAAACGGTAGTTGAAGACTTGTTACATTACAAAGGCAGCACATGGTTGAATAAGTGAAAATCGGTAGTTACAGGCAGGTTAAATTACATGTACGGCTCAGGGCTGAAAACTTCAAAATCGGTATTTGCAGACAAGTTGGAATACGATGGCAGCATGAGGCTGCCAAGTCGCATTAGGTGGGTTGCAGATAAGTTGAAATACAAGTACAGTACAGCAAATTTCAAAATCCGTGGTTGCAGGAAAGTAAGATTACAACACCACCATGTGGCTGTCATATTAAGTGGGTTGCTATCAGGTTACGTAAGCAGCACAGAATAAATGGAACAAAGGTGTTGTTGAATGGAATTTGTACAAGGTGATGACCAGCCAGGTCAGTGTGAGATGAGTGCTTGAAGCGGGGAATGATCAGCTGCATACTAAACACTAACGTAGTTATCACTCTAGTGAAGTAGCGTGGTCTCCTATAGCCTTCAGACAGGAGTCCACGCACAGCAATAGTGTGGGTAAGAGGTGTAGCAAACAAAATGCACACCCTCCTAGAGCCATAGTATGGTGAGACTACTGTGTTGCAGCAGGCAGATGAGGAGAGCAACGGTGCGTGTATAGAACAATGAACTAGGGTGGTTAATGAGAGACTGCGACTCGTCGCACTGCTGGAATTGAGGTAAATGGCTATGTACGTGCGAGTTTATCACAGTCAGATAATGGCAACAGTGATATTGGATGCTGGGTATCTCCTGGGAAAGCCACTGCCATGACAAATTGAGGCTACATCAGTGAAACCAACGGGAGTAATGAGATGTAGCATGATGTGCCCGGGTCTTGAAGTTAATCGACAGGAATGGTGGCTGGCCCTTAAAGGAGGGTAAATGTTCTAAATAACTTTGTTATAAAATGTTAAGAAATTTCACACACACACAAACTTAAGTCTTTATTGAGGTCTTGTTGCAATTAACTGCTCGTCCCAATGAAAATAGTGACATCAAAATTGCTAATCATTTAGGTTGGATTGCTAATCAACATATTTTTACTCTGCAATTTCGACTAATCAATTTTTTAGAACTAATTTATGCCCTGTAAACTAAATAGAACTATATCATTCACAGATCAAGGGGTAGTGTGTTCCACTCCAGGGATGTGTGTAGCTCAGGCAATGGTGATAATCAATGCAATGGCAAGGTAGTCAGTAGTCCATTGGGTTCCTGTGGTCCCAGATATATTTTTCTATGATATTAAGGTATTAGTAAATGCAGTGCCTCAAATTTCGACCAAAATGTTAGCGCATGCCCACATATTTTATTTTCCGACCCATGGTGGCACCCGAGATGGTGGCAGGGACAATGTTGTCATTAGATTTACAAGAACTAATAGTGTCAGACAAGAGTAGTCCTGATTGGAACAGACAAGGACGGGTGCAAGTGGTTACAGTATTGTGTAGACCCGACAGTATAATTAAAGGGAATAACTGATGAGTTATTTGAGGACAGTAAACACAATGGGGAGATTATTTTGGAAATCTGCATCCCTGTGATATCACGGTACAGTATGGGAAGGTACCGTGCCCCCCCCTGGTGGCAGTGCTGACCCGATTTTTATTTTTTGAGGAGGATATGTGCCAGCACAATTGGGCACTGTTAATCCACATGATGTTGTGTTACTGAGAGATGTGACCCCAGTACAGATTACATTGAAGTCTGATGCCTAGCACAATCATCAGTATGTGCATGATCAGTTGGTAGGTAGTGAAAATGAACATCCGTGCATTCTGTTGCATTATTGCAATTGCTGGTTCACAAAGGGTACAAGGCAGATTAAAAGAAGCTACAATACTGCCAACAGGAGGTACTATACTTGGGACAACTAATTTTTGCAAACGGGAAAAAATATTACCAGATAGGGCGGCGAGAGTATGCGCCACCCCTAGGCCCAGTACTGTGAAGGAAATGAGTTGATTAGTGTTTGGGGCTAATGTAATTATTGTAGGGCATGGATCCTAGACTACTCAGTCCACAAGGCCACTGTTACAAAGTCTCAGGAAAGGACAGAGGACTTGAAGGTAAATTGGAATGGACTGACAAAACGACTAGACAATTTGAGGACTTAAAAGAAGCTATTTGCACGGCCCCTGTTTTAGCAACTCCAGAGCATACATAGGAGTTTTATTTATTTTCCCACTCTGATGAACGTCTTGTGCATTGGCTGAAGGAGACGTACTATATTTTGATGGGTCATAAATGATTGACCAGGGGATGGGGCGGAGGCACACGGGGGCGGTAGTGGGGCATGGTAAAGGGCGGAGAAATAGTGACCACCCCTGTAGAAAGCAAGACCATAGTTCCATACACAGCATTGCCCATATTACAACGGGACCGTTATTACCTGGGGAACTGATCAGCCCCAGGTTTGAAGGTCCATATAAGGTGGTGTTCTGTACGCCTCTCGCCGTCCGTATGAAGGAGTTAGATATTGGGTGCATCTCTCGCATGTCCGAAGAGCACCTTAGACAAGGCAAAGATCAAACAGAGTAAGATAAAGGATCCATGCCAGGGTGGTGTGCAGTGGCACACGTCTGATTTTTTTTTTTTTTTTTTTTTTGGATTTTATTTCCATTTTTTATTGTTTTTTTCTTTGTCATCTTTTTTCATTTTTTTTCCCCTGGTGGAAAAAGGGTCTCTGTCTCTCTGTTTCTCTCGGGGATTGGGTTCTCCGACGTATTCCATATCTATGACAGTAATCACCACAGCTGTGCTGCTTCGGAAAATCTTTCTGCTTCCTGCGTCGATTACGTCAAAACGCCGCCCTCGAGGGCCTCCGTCGAGCCGACGTCACCGGATGTTATAAGTAGGACGCACGACGCCCGTAGCCTTAGTTCTGTTTTTTCCGCGACCGTGTTCGCTTCGGAGATCTCGGCGCGCCTCGATTCTACTGAATCCTGTTCTTTAGGTTCTTCGAACCTGTTTCTTCATTGAATATTGTATGATGTGTTCGGCTTCTTCCACTCCGCGGTCCTGGTTTAAGAAGTGTTGGGTGTGCGGGTTCAAGATGTGTCTGACGGACACGCACGGCGCTTGCCTCTGATGCCTCGGGGAGGACCATGATACGGATGACTGTGTCGACTGCCAATCGCTCACATCGAAGGCCTTGCGGGAGCTTAAGAAGAAGCTGTTGGTCGGTAAAGTGGCCAAGCCCCGGAAGTCGCGTTCCTACTAGTCTTTCGACGGATGATTCGAGGGGCGACTCACTGCATCGTCGTCGTGAGTCCGGGGGTTCTTGGTCTGGGAGTCAGTTCTGCCATTCCTCTGCCTCTTCGAGGCACTCCAGGAAGCGCCGTCACAGGTCGCCTTCCCCGTACTCGTCCGAGGACTCTGCCTGTCGGCGGGTTGCTTGTCTGAACAAGCATTCCACTCCTGAGGAATGCGATTCCTTCTGAAAGGAGATGTTGGCGATTTTTCAATCGCAGGTCTCCGGTCTGTCCGCGCCGTCTGAGGACGCCGGGCGTGGCTGTGCTAGAGACACCGCTCATCCGCCTTTGGGATCAAGCAGTCGTTGCGCCACCGGGCGCCTTTGAGGTCCCGGTCGGACAAGGATGGTCGCTCTAGGCATGCCCGTTCCAGGTCCCGGTCCTCGACGCCCCCTCTGAGGAAGTCGTCGGCGCCCAGGCTGTCGAGAGACACGCGCGGGGCTCCGCCCTCCAGGCCTGTGTCGACACCGCCGAAGCTGTTGGCGCCGCGCTCGATGATGATTCCGTCAACGCCTTTCGAGGTGGCTTTGTCGGGGGTACCCCGTGGCACAGTGGAACCCCCCAGAACGGCTCTGGCCAAGGCTAAACATGTCTTTGTTCCTTTTTCTGTACCCTCTTTCCAGCCTTTGGATTATATTTGAGGTGGACGAGGGGTCTGAGGAAGGTGCGGTTCCTGCAGAGGTTCCTGATGGCCTCCTTTCTGGTCGTAGCCAACTTGAGGACCTGCGCCAGTCGTTGCACGATGCCAGTGGGCTGGACACCTCTCCGGAGGTGGGGTTTGGTAGGCTTGAGCCTGGCACGCATGCCGACTTCTCTTACCGGCGCCTGATGTTGAGGGTCACGGATTACCTGGGGTGGTCTCCCCCCCGACCCCTCCCAGGGATTTTCAGCAGGATTATCTGACTGATATCCTCAACCAAGGTCCACCAACTGACCTGGTACTGCCATTCCATATGGCCTTGCAGAGAATGGCGGCTGCGGCTTGGATTTCTCCGGACAGTCTCCCGGCAGTGAGCAAGTCCTTGCCGAAGAAATATCGCCCAGCCAGTGGCGACCCCTGCTACTTGACCACGCACCCCACTCCAGAGAGTTGTTTGGTGCAAGCGGCTACGGCCCCCGCAAAGCGGGCGTCGTACCCTACCATCCCTCCTGATAGGGGTGACAAACGTTTTGACGGCTGGGCGAAGGTGTTTTCTTCTGGGGGTATGGCGCTTCAGGTTGCCAACTCTGTTTGTGCCTTGTCTCATTTCACGCACACTCTGTGGAACTGTATCTCCTTAGCGGCTGATCATATTCCTGAAGGGGAGGAACAGGATGGTTTTCTTGCTATCGTGCAGGATGGCAAGGACGCCATGTGTGAGTCCGTTCAGTCGTGTCTGGACATGGTTGATTGTGTCAGCCGGTCCATGGCGGCAAGCACCGTAATACGCAGATTTTCGTGGTTGCGGAATTCGGGCTTTGCTCCTGATGTGCAAGCTCGGCTCCTCAACATGCCCTTTGATGGTGAATATCTTTTTGGCAGCAAGGCTGACGAGAACCTTGGGAGGTTGCAGAACTCCAAAGCTGCAGCAAAGTCATTGGGCGCTGCAGTTCGCCAACCTCTGCCTTTTCGTCCTAGGGGACAACAATGGTGGGGAGCTTCCTTTCGATATTACTCGTCATTTAGTAAATCGAGGGGAGCTGCTAGCCGAAGGGGCCACCGTAGGAGTGCCAGAGGTAGAAAACAGGGTACTCGAGGTGACAAGGCCACCAAGGCAGTTGCCTCTCTGCCCTCAGGTACTGCCGCAGCCGCTTCAGCTCAGTCATGAGGCCATGTCCAATGGTTCGCCGGTTGGGGGAAGGCTGGCGCAGCATCTTGTAGAGTGGCGTGCCATTACTTCAGATGTGTGGGTCCTGGAGATCATAGCCCACAGCTACTGTCTTCTTTTCCGGCAGAGGCCTCCCGACAATCCACCAGGGAATCTCTCTTTGAGTCCGGATCCGCTCCTTGCGCATGAAATTCAATCCCTGTTGGAGAAAGGCGCCATAGAACTGGTGCCTGTAGCGGAGAGGAACAAGGGATGGTATTCCCCTTATTTTTTTATTTTCGAAGAAAGACGGGGGATTGAGACCCATCATGGACTTGCGCAGTTTGAACACTCCTCAGGAAGGACAAGTTCAAGATGGTTACTCTTTCTCAAGTCCTCCAGGCCCTTCAACTTCAGGACTGGTTGGTGTGTCTCGACCTCAAGGACGCTTATTTTCATGTGCCGATCCATCCAAAGCACAAGAAATACCTGAGGTTCGCGGTTGGCGACTCGCACTTTCAGTTTCGGGTCCTGCCATTCGGATTGACCTCCGCCCGAGGGTCTTCACCAAGCTCATGGTGGTGGTGGCAGCGTATCTCGGGAAAGGGGGGATTCAAGTCTACCCCTACCTGGACGATTGGTTGATCAGGATGTGCTTACCTGAGCAGGTCCTGGATCATCTGTCCATCACCAGCCACTCCCTTCACAAGCTGGGCTTCTCCCTCAACACTGAAGTCCCACTTGACGCCAACACAGCGGCTCCAGTACATCGGAGCAGTGCTCGACACATCCCTGGGGCAGTGTTTCCCTCCCCAGGTGAGGGCTCTTCACATTCAGCAGATGGTGCACAAGTTTCAACTTGCCCAGACGCTCCCGGCGTTAGAGTTTGAGGTTGCTCGGCCTCATGGCATCCTGCATTCTTCTGGTGCCAGAGGCCAGGTTGCGGATGAGATCTCTGCAATGGGCCCTCAAGCTCCAGTGGTCACAGTCCTCCGGCAGGATGTCGGACCCCGTTCAGGTGCCGTCCCCGGTCGCCCAGGACCTTCTGTGGTGGGCCGTCGAAGGCAGTGTGAGGGGGGCTCCATTTTGGCTGCCCTGGCCAGAGGTGACGATCTTGTCGGACGCATCCCTCACGGGATGGGGAGCTCATGCCAACGGGTTGACAGTGAGCGGTCGTTGGTCTCCATCGGAGCCCAGACTCCATATCAATCTGTTGGAGCTGCAGGCCGTCAGGCTTGCCCTGAAGGCTTTTCTGCCGACTGTGCGAGGGAAGAATGTCCTGATTCTGACTGACAACACAGTGGCCATGCACTACCTCAACAAAAAGGGGGGCAGGGTCACTTCCTCTGTGCAGGGAGGCGATGCAGCTTGGGTTCTGGGCCATCCAGCAGGAAGTTTCAATCTCGGCAGTTCATCTGGCCGGAGACAAAAACGAGACGGCGGACACTCTGAGCAGGCAGAGCACGATCTCTCACAAGTGGGAGCTGGCTCAGGAGATTTTCCTGGAGATCTTCAGCCCTTTGGGGGACCTTTCAAGTGGATCTCTTCGCCTCCAGTGTCAACCGGAAGTGCGAAAGGTTCTGCTCGTGGGAATTTCCTCCAAAAGGAGCCTTAGGAGACGCGTTCGTGGTGGAGTGGTCATTCCCGCTGCTGTACGCGTTTCCTCCAGTCCCCGTCATCCCGCAAGTGCTGCGGAGGTTCGGTTCCTGGATGATCCTCATTGCTCCGGCATGGGCCCGGAGGACGTGGTACCCGGACCTTCTCGACTTGTCCATCTGCCCTCCACGTCGTCTTCCCTACCAAGACGATCTGCTCGCACGGGAGGGGGGTCAGGTTCTCCATCCAGAGGTCAGGTCCCTCAACCTTCACGCTTGGCCTATGAAAGGTTGAGGTAAAAGGATTGGGACCTGCCTGAAGACGTGTTGGAAGTGTTGCTTTCGGCCAAATGGCCGGCGACTAAGTCCCTGTACCGTTGCCGTTGGAGAAAGTTCTGTGACTGGTGCAGGGTTCAGAATGTGGATCCTTTTTCATGTGACATTCCTGTGGTTCTGTCTTTTTGCTTTTGTTGGCCCACAGTGGCCTGCAAGTGGGTACTGTTAAAGGTTACCTGGCGGCGCTGTCTATTTAAGCGCTCGTCTGAGGAGTGTGCCTATTTCAAAATTCCTTTCGTTTCTCAGGGGACTCACTAATTTGTTTCCGCCGTCACCTTTCCAGGTGCCTGGTTGGGATTTGAACCTTGTTCTGAAATTCCTAATGGGTGCTCCATTTGAGCCTTTACATTCTTGTCCTTTGCGGCCGTTAACCCTTAAAACTGTGTTTTTTGTTGCGGTCACTTCCGCTCGCAGAGTGAGTGTTGCAGGCACTTTCAGTTAAGCCACCCTTCACTGTGTTTCATAAGGACAGGGTTGTCCTTAGAGTCCGTCCTTCCTTTCTTCCGAAGGCGGTGTCGGAATTTCATTTAAGCCAGAAGGTTGTTCTTCCGGCATTTTATCCTCCTCCACATCCTGGTAAGGAAGAGGAGAGGCTCCATAGGTTGGATCCTAGGAGAGCTTTGAGTTTCTATATTTCATGCATGTCCCGGGTCAGAGTGGACGATCTCTTCATTGGTTACGCTGGAAGGCGTTTGGGACAAGCTGTGACTAAGCAGACTTTGTCTAGATGGATTATCTTGGCAATTTCTGAATGTTACCACCTGGCGGGTAAGGACCCTCCGGTAGGCTTACAGGCCCATTCTACTAGGGGTATGGCTGCCTCTACTGCCCTGCAGAGGGGTGTTCCTGTTCGTAACATTTTTGTACGTCACTATTCCCTAGATTCTATCCGTGGGCAGGATCTGGCCCTTGGCATGGCGGTCCTTTACTGAGCAATTTGATTGGGCATTCTAAATTTCTATATTCTAAATTCTTTTTCCCTCCTCCATACGTTGGTACTGCTTTGGGAGTCTGTCATAGATATGGAATACGTCGGACACAATCCCCTCGAAGAGCAAGTTACTCTCTTACCTGGTAACATTCTTTCGATGGAATGGTCCGACGTATTCCATACCGCTCCCTCCCTACCTGCCCCGCTACAGAATTTCTTATGCGATTGCAGCTTACGTTTCCGCAAGGCTTTCTGTGGTCATACTGGCAGTGGTTTGGTGCCACACGTTCTGGGGAAAAAACTACAACTGAGGCTACGGGCGTCGTGCGTCCTACTTATTACATCCGGTGACGTCGTCTCAATGGAGGCCCTCGAGGACAGCGTATCGACGCAGGACGCAGACGCCAAAAGATTTTCCGAAGCAGCACAGCTTTGGTGATTACTGTCATAGATATGGAGTATGTCGTTGGACCATCCCATAGAAAGAACATTGCCAGGTAAGAGAGCAACTTGTTCTTCTCCCTCTTTCTCAATAACCTTTTTTCTCCTCTCCAGGAATAGCAAGGATGCCCGACCGACAAGTGCAAACCTCTGTTAAGTAGGGCTAAGGATAATAAAGATGTTATTTGTTCTAGGAATTTAGTATTCTGTTTTGTATAACGCTGGTCGTGGTTGCTGGAGTGGATGAAGGTATGTCTGTTATATTTATTTATTTTGTATTTGTATAACGCACTACAGCACACAGGCAACAAGGCGCTTTAAGAAAACTGAAGGCTTGCTTGTGGGTTACAATAGGCGGCCCAAAAAAGAATGCTTAGATAGATTTGTTAGGTTACAGTTGTTACCACTTGATATGTTAGTTGTTCACGCATTTTTCTTATACAGGTAGCAGACTTCAATACTGATAGGTTTCTTGTACATAGTGACAAATGTAGTACAGATCTCATGGGGATATACTCTTTAGATAAAGAGCCTGGTTTTTAGGGCGTTGCGGAACGCTGTGTGAGAGTCGATTGTTCTAATCTGAGCTGGGAGGTTGTTCCACAGGGTTGCAGCCATAGTGGGGAAGTTGGTGCCTCCTGCACACACTCTGTGCGTGTGAGGAACACTGATGCGGTTGGCATAGGCCGACCTCGAGGGTCTGAACGCTGTTTGGTGATCCTTTGTGCAAGATAGGGAGGAGCCTGATGGAAATTTGTGTTGGGGCCAAGGTTTTGAAAACCACCCTTTCCTTGATGGGGACCCAGTGTGCCTGCCTCCTGACCCCCGGGGTGGGGTGGCCATATAAAGGGGGGGGGCGACAGTTGGAAAATAATGCGAATATGTCTATAAAAAAGAAAATACAAAATGGCTCCCTTTTTTGCTGGCCACCCCTGCCAAATTTCTTAGGCGAATGAAACGGGAAGTACGAATGATGTATGATTTATATAAGGGTATGGGCTTTAACGTCATTTCTGATGTCGAGTACCCAGAATCCTCTAATAGCTGGTACTCTGATTTGCGCACTGCAGGAAGGCATATAATCAATGAAAACTTTTACGTGTGTGTACTTATGCCGCACACATCCAGGGGCTCCTAAGGTTTTAGTTCCACATCCGGTCCCAATTGCAGAGGCACAACGCCTGGTACATCTTGCACTATGAAGGATAAAGGGCACATTCAGGCACACAGCGTGCATTTGAGGAGTATTGATCTAGACCCAGCGTTCTGCAATTGCAACACGAAATACCATCGGTGTCTACAAGTACCATATTTTTCCTTGGGTAGGTTACTCACATGTCAACGAAAAAAATAGCAGGGCACCACAGTGACGTGCCCGGCAGAAGGACTGATCGAGCACAGCGGAGAAACAGGATCCCAAATAGACTCTGTGCACAAATATGGTCTAAACACATCTCAAGGCTGACATGAATTACTACAATGAAGAAGCCAGTGCGAATACATAGCCACAAAGTATGCAATCTAGGAACAGTTCCTGTTGGCGCAAACGCACAGTGCAACCACACTCTTGTGATCCCTGATATGACGAAAAGTATGTTAGCGGTGATGGATTACTACTGGGTTTGTGGCCGACAAGCCTACCTGCTCCTCCTACCATCTTGGAGGGGAAAGTACTCATTGGCCACCCTGCACTCAGTGTTATTAGTAATCCTAGAAGAACACCTGAAGGGAGAAGAAATGCCAGCCAAGGTGCCAACAGCCACTCCAGCACCTAAAGAAGCAGAAAGAAACTTTCAGATCACACAAGAATTTGGTATGTTGCCAGAAAAAGTATGATTTCAATGGTGGGGAAGAAAGAAGAGCTCAAACTGTCTCAAAGGACTCTTTCGCACTGCTCAGAGGAATACCTGACTAGTATCAGCTTTTTAGCTCAGCAGAGACCTTCTTTTCATCTTTTTTTGTCTCCTGGGGTACAAGCAGCTGCTGTATTATACCCCCTGAGGATGTTGAGAATGGGTCACAATCCTACATCATCAAGGCAGTGCACAATCTAGGTGTTCAAATGAAGAATGGGTGGAGTTCAGAACACGGATTGGCTATCGCTTGCCTTTGATTGGGTCCCCTCTTGGCTGGAGGCAGCAGTAAATATACTGGTTCCTGCAATCGTATTCTTCTTGGTCCTCTTCTGCACGTGCCAGTTGGGTCTCCAATGTTGTGTTCATATAGTCCCTAATAGTGCAAAGATGATGCTATCAATTGGGGAGGGATCTAAAACACCTTGCCATACAATAAACTGCAAAACTCAAACTAATATTTATTTTTATTTGTTATAGCTGAGCAAGCAGCCTTTCAAATATACAATGTTAGAATTTACATATAGCATATTTTCAGCCTACAAAACAATACTTATACATTTCATATTCATAAAGAAATTACAAATTACAGATTTCACAGTATTATTAAAACAAACTGCCCCAATTTCATGACTCGCGTTTGAATAAAAATACAAATAAGAAAAGAGAACAGTAGAAACAAACATTATTAGATCCACAATTCTATCTAATGAAATATTAAGGGCCTCAATCCTAGTATTTACAACTTTGGTAATGCATAGTAAAATTACTCTTTCAAATAATGGCTTTACTTCAAGCAAGTTACAAGATTGCATAAAGCTTATCATCGCTACATTAGTTCCAGATCTATGGCTATCATAGAGATCTCCATAGTATGTCAGGGTTTATCATTTGATATTCCTTGAACTTTTGCTGAAGAAAATCTAGTTCTTAGATTGTTGTGGGACATTTGGCAATCCAGTGCTTTAGTCTCAGGTTGAGAGACTTTAGAAAAAAAAAACTATTATTTTGACTAAGTTTACGCATATACAAGATGTCGTTAGTATACCATAAGTTCATCCTCTGTCTCATATATAAATTCCTTTGCTTAGGCTCTGGAAACTTTACATAGAAGGTTCTGAGGTATATAACTTTTTGATACTGTAAGCATGGTCTCTAAACCGATGCAATTTAAGACATGTTTCCCTCGTTCTTATCCAATCACTCAGCCATTGTGTGTTTTTTATTTTTATTTATTTATTTATTTATTTATTTATTTTGCCTTGGCCAGGTCATTGATCAAAGCACTCTTGTATTCCTTCTGTTTCCAAAAGGTCCTGGATTTTTGTTCTCCAAGCTTGGATCTTATGTTCTGTTGGCAATACATATTTTGCCAAAACATTCATAATACAATTCGGATTAACACACCTTAGGTATTTCCTAAAAAGGGAGTGGAGCTTCCAGATATACATAGCATTGAGGGATACAGTTCCAAGTTCATGGTGTATTAGGCACATTGAGACCGCCTGCGTAAAATCGAAGACTGACCTCCAGTACAAGCCCTCCATTTTCTGCCAAAATAACTCAGTTTGACAGTGCCTCGTCCCAGCCCGTATAAGTATGAGCATAACTTTTTGTTTAAAAAAGATCATGGCTGGCGCAAATGAGAACTTTCCATATCTCACCTGTATAATACGAGCCTGAGAGATACCAGTCTTCAGGCTCACTTGCGACTCGGGATGCGGACCGGCACGGATCTCATCACAGCGACGGCCTCATTCTACACGCCGCTTGGAGACGGTATCTCCAGCCACAATTTGTTACTGGCCCTGATATGATCCACTTGCCTGATCCTTGTCTGACTGATTGACGGGCAAGCCGGCCTCTGACATGACTCACAGCTTGTCTGCAGCCTTCCAGTTTTGACACATCGGGTTTCAATTCACCCTCTGCTGGACTGGTTCCGGGCCCCTACGGAGGAACCTGTTTCGCGCAACTACAGTTCCACACAGCACCTGTGCACACTCTGCACGGGCCCTCTCCTTGGTCACACTGATCTTTGGAGCTTCTTTTTCTACACCCCCTCTGCTCAGAGCGACATCCGCAGGTCCAGATGAAGGTAGACTTCACTGCCCGCCGAAACGTCTTATTGGACACGTAATCGCGATACGGCCCATTCTTCAAAACCAGCAGGAATATAACCACCGACGTTGACCTAGGATTCATCTCTTGATAAACTTCCATCAGCTGACCCTCCAAGTTATCAGGAGGACCTGACCTCTGGCACTGGTTTGGAACCACATATGCTTTGGGCTCCAAACCTTAGGACTTGACATTTGATTCTTTGGCCGTGGCCACATATACACCAGACTCTGGTAGGGCAAAGCAACCAAATGCGACCACCATCACACACAACCAGGACGTGTTGGTTTCGCTTTTGTTTCTTCCTTCTTTTCACTTTGCCTTTTTAACTCCTTATATAGACTGTGTATTCTGCTACACATCCTGTGGATGGCTTTGTTTGAAAATGATTACCTTTTGCCAACACCAGAGTGTATGTTCCATACCATTTGATGCAATTCATTGTGCATTTTAATGATCATTGTTTCATTTTGAAAGTATCATTTTTTGAATGCTCCTTTGGGAGACCATGTTTATTTGTTAGACAAGAACTGTACAATTAATAAATAGCCACTAAGCTATTACAGTAGTTTTTCTTTATATATTGTCTTTTGCTACAAGGCAGCAACACTGAATACTTCGGGGTAGCCTGAGATATCAAATTAATCAGATATCCAGAGTTTCTGGGTTCAACATTTATTGTTCTATATGCGAATTAGTCTTAAGCCTCTTTGTCGTAGAGGACCACACGGGAAGAAACAGTGTGTGTAATAAGATAAATATCTTTGATGGGATGAGGTCAGTTCCTTGTTTGTATAACAGCATTTTCGATGCCCTTAACCTGACCTTCCTAACACATAGGGTTTTCCTTCCAGTCTACTTAAAATAACTCAGTTTGACAGTGCCTCGTCCCGGCCCGTATGTAAGTATGAGCATAACTTTTTGTTTAAAAAAGATCATGGCTGGCGCAAATGAGAACCTTCCATATCTCACCTGTATAATACGAGCCTGAGAGATACCAGTCTTCAACTTGAGCTGCAGATCACGATGAGGTTTATCGTTTGGATGATTACTAATTGAGTGGCCCAAGTACTTAATACTCAGGTACCACCTCCAATCTAGTTTCCTGCAAAAGCTAGGGTGCAGCCCTTGGGTCCCTCTTTTTATTCATACCCATTACCATAATCTTACACTTTACCTGATTGATCGTCAGTAAATTGGCTTCAACATAGTTGCCAAGTTGAGAGAGGAGGGCGTGCAATCCCCTGGGTGTTCTCGCCAACACCACCAGGTCGTCCGCATAGAACAGCCAGGGGATCGCTTGCCCTCTTAATGTAGGTGAGTCTGAAACAATTTTGGCAAATTAATGGCACATATCGGCGACAAAAGAAAATTGAAAAGAGTGCAAGCCAAAAGACACCCCCTGCTTAAGTCCTCTGAAGGTCTCAATGGGTTCTGACAGATTGCCATCCAGGGACAACCTTACTTGTATCGTGGTCTGAGAGTGGAGTTCGTTGATCCAGAATGATAGATATTCTGGACAGGCGGCTTTACGTAATTTTTTCATAAGTAGACCTCTACATACGGAATTGCGGTCTCCAATCCGGGCATACATCCAGTCTTATTAGGGTCTCGCGAGTTGGTAGCATCAAGCCAATGGTTAAGATCTCTAAGGATCAACCTGGCAAACAATTTGCCAGGGACATCCAATAGAGTTATCGGTCTATAATTACCAGGATTTGACCGATCGCCTTTCTTAGAGATCTGTATAACAATCGATTTTCTCCAAGAGGGAGGCAGCTGTCGGTTCCAGATAGCCTGCCTAAAAATAATCCTAACGATATTAGCCCAGGCAATCGAATGTTGCTTAATCATATGATTGGATAGATCAGGCCTGGGTGCCCTAGAGGTGTTGAGCTTTGAGATGTAATATATAATATCCTCAAGGTCAAAGTAGAACTGGCCATCCGTCATACCGACGCAGGATTTGGGGTTACCTGCTAATGGAGTAGTAGCATATAAGGTCTTACAGAATTTAACCCAAACTTCCTCTGGAACACCATTTATTTGGGAAGTCAATAGCGGAGTGCCATACGCATTATTCAAAAACCCCCAGATCCTGGCAGAGCTCTTGGAAGCTAGCATTTCCAACATACTTTCTGCATCATGTTTATAATGTAATGCTCGCCTAGCCTTTATCCAATTTTTAAATCTACATTTAAGGGATCTTAGTCATGCCATTTTAATTGAGCCAGGCAGCAAACAAAAATTCCTTTCTTCCGCCTGATAGGCAGCTGTCCTTTCAGCCATCTCGGGGTCCTAGACATGTAAATTGCTTTTAAGAGATTTGGAAAGGACTTGCTTCCTAGTTTTAAAGATCTGCAGAACACCAACATACGAACAATGATCTCCAGTAGTTAACAGGTTATGCAAATTAGAGGACCGTAGCAGTCTCCTATTAAAATTATCAAAAGAACCAGGCGTCCAATGAAACCTGTTTTCAGCACTATTTAGTACCATGCTGGTAACAGATTTTATCTCAAATTAGACCAGGTTAATAATGCTGTCCGAATATCATGATCACTAACAGTTTGTGGAATGATCTGAAACTTAGATATAAAGTTAAACATTCTGCTATCCGTATATACATAATCGATCAAGGCCCCTTGGCAGCCTCTAGTATTTCCCCGTAGGATGTCACCCTGGACGCCCCCATTTAGCATGTGCAACTGACGCTCCTTCATTAATATATTCCATCGCTTAGCAATGGGAGAAAGAGCTCTAGTAGGTTGGTCAATGCCTGTGATGTTAAAATCACCTACCAAGATAGTATGGTCGCAACCACGGTCTAACGCAATTAAATCCAGTAACAACTCCAGGTCTTTAATAAAATTCTCATCCGAAATTCCAGACCTCCTTGTTTTGCACTTGTTACTCCCAAAGAACCGTGCAGGTGATGTGCACTCAAATCAGGAAGACCATGTCAGTAGTTTTAGGGTTAGCAAAAGAATGGAACAATAAGGACCATACGAATTGTAGCACTAGCAATGTGATAGTACATGTATATAGGCAAGACAAATAGGAAATGCAAGACGAGGATGATTGAGCACAAACGTTGTATCAAGGTCAAGGTGGAACAGGCACCGTTGGTTAAACATTATATACAGAAAGAACACACCTGTAATGACTTTGATTGAATGATTCTTAAACAAATCAAAGGAGGATCACAAGACCAGATTAATAAGAAATGATGACAGTTGGAGCAGAAACTTATTTTTTTTAACCAAAAGCCATATTCATGGTCTAAATGAGAATGTGGAATGGCACAATACTTAAAGACTCCGTTTTGTGCCCAGCCATCCGTCGTCTGATAGTCTTAAGAATCCTTTGAGCAATTTACAATGGTACATGTATGGAAGATGATACACTTTGTCCTTGCATGACTTATGAGATAAGACCCAAGAGTGCAAAGGGTGTTTCTCCCCCTTTTATCTTATACATGAACAATGGAAAACAAAGTAAAATAAGTGGTGTAACAGATTTGTCTGATGCCAATACAAAAAATGTTTTGAAAATGCATAAAGCCCTTTGGTCATGGGCACTGTAAACAATAGAAAAAATATGATGTTGTCCTTCTCCTGATCTATTTAGAAAAAAAGATTAGTTATCTTCTAGAAGTATGGCCCAGAATTGTAGTAGACTTACTCTGACACTTACAGGTATATATAATGATTATGGAACTGCACGTATTACTGGGCCGTTTTCTGTTTAATGAAATAAATAAAACAAATTATACTACCCAGCACTTATGCGGGCAGTCCGCGATTCCGCGGGCACGCCGTGAACGATGACCTCATTCCGCAAATGCGTCATGACGGCGGATGCTGCATTTAAAAAGCAACCATAATGAAAAAAAATGCGAGGCAGACTTGGTTTACATGGAGGTACCAGTTTGGAAAAAGTGATGAATCCTGATTAGGTGAGTGCAGAGGAACCGCCTTTTGACTGATGATGCCTATTTTTTACATGAATAAACAATGAACTGTATCTTTATGTAGATACTCATTGTTTTTCTGTTCGTGGGAAGAAAGTACTGTTACTGTAGTAAATGTTTTTGGGATAAGAAAATGGGACATTTAACAATATGGAGCCTTTTAAATAATTTGGCCCATTTTGTTTGTCTTCCCTCCCTCCCCCATCTACGCTTGTCAACATTTACAGCCTATGACCGATGTATACAGGGTTTGGAAGAAAATAATACGCCTTTGGAAACTTGACCCAAGACCTGGGTTGACCAGAAGGGAGGACACAGATTTGTGTACCGCAGGTATGATTTGGATTTGGATAGTCGAGGATAATTTAAAACAATGGAGACACAAATGTTTGGCACAATTTGAGACTGATTTCAGTCTTTCTTGTCATTTTTCTAGAAAACTATAAGAGGCAGCAGGTTGATGTTTCCCAAATTATAGGAAATCCCTACCACAACCATTTGAGGTTAACAAAAGGCATTGAGATACAAACCTGAATCGCCCACAAGGCATGTAACTTATAGAGCATGCCAAACCCCATTCGGAATCGGGGTTTGTTTTGAGAACTAGTTAAAAAGATCTTTTCTCAGTATTCAGTACTAAAAAAAGTCTCCATTTGAATAGGGTACCACATAAAAGTTCTGAAGAAAGAATTTGGAAATATTGAACAGTTTTTAAAATAAACACACACAAGACATTGTTTACCCCTGATGAATGTCCAGCATTCAGTTGTGTAAATGGACAGAAACTTGTACAAGTAGGGTTTTTTCTATGTATAGCAAGAGAGGTTATTGGACCCTATTGGAAGGAAAAAAGGCCCCAGTGTGAAGAATCACAGAGGATCATTGTGTATACTATGCAAACAAGACCTATGTGTAGTGTTTCCACTTGTGATGTTTTTTTGTTTCATGTAGTGTGATCATTTTATGATTGTTTAAAATATTTTTGAATAATAAAACTTATAATTTTTTTTATGTACGAGAATAAAAAGCAATTCATTTTGATTTCTTTGTGGTCCCCAGTCTTGTAGAGACACATTTTACTTAGACCTTCTTTTTGTAAAAACAGATCCAATATTGGATTTACAGATGTTTTAACAGCAACCATAAGCCCTGCCATTGGCTAGCCCTGAATTGGCACAATGGCGGGAATCAAGAAAACATGCTGATCACACACTGGAAAAGTAGAGAGCCATATCTCCTGTAAGGCTATGATCGCCTAATCCTGTAAGAGGTTAGTTTTAGAACTAGTGAGATGCATAAAACCCCTTCTATCCCAGGGGGCCAATGTACAAGAGAAGGATTCCTTGGCTTGTTAATGTTGGATCGGTGGCGTTCTACGAATTTTAAACAGTCAGCATTTACATTTAACTGATTGTCTTGTGGCACTGTCTGCTGTCTGTTTTAGTAGCTGTCAGCCACAGGAAGATCTTGATTCCCTACAGTGGGTATGTGCTGATGATCAAAGGAGGATTAATTAATCGGGAGAAACCCCAGATTGTAAAGCTCAGCCCTAGCCTGCCACAATGCATTCCTTATCGTGCCCGATTTCATCCATAATTTGTCAACTGCCAAATCTTGATCATGAAGAAATTCTATTTGGTCAATGTCATTTGAGGAAAGATCTTCGAAGGCAGGTTCTTCTGCAAAAATATTCATAACGGATTGCATATCGAGATTGCACATAGAGAATGGATGCGAGCGACATTGTAAAATTAAATGGGACAGATTGTGATTTGCCTGCAAAGGCCAAGTGGTTTGCTTCAAATCTTGAGCTGGTGATAGACCGGTTGAGACCAAAACCTTCTATTATTTGAAGGCATTGGATCCTCCCTAATTGTCTGGCTAGCTTATTGTAAATACCTCCTGTTGCTTTGGTTGTCAAAAGAAACGCTGTAAGGATTGTGCAATCTCCTCCCTCCACCCCTCAAGTGTCATCAGCTTATCTAGTGTAGTTTACAAATATTTCTGTGGTTGTAGATATGTTGGGTGTGGTTGAGTTTGTTACTGTAGAAGTAACGAAAGTGCAGAATGTTGGGGAGAAGATGGCGACTTCCTGCACCCCCAATCGCTTTACAATTAGGCAACACGTCTGTTGACTGTTTCTAAGCACTATAGCACTGAGATCCTTTTTCATGCAAATATAATCACACACAGACGTGGCCAGGTACGAAATGAAGATGGTATTTAAATATAAGGTGTAAGTAACTATTAGCTGAATAAATTTGTAAAATGTTAAATTGTATTTAGTTTTTCTCAAAACACAGTAAAGAGCAACAGGCTCTGTGCCAAAAGGAATGCAGCCTGTGCTAAAAATAGACCGGCATTGCCATGGTCTTTGCTAAGGCTGGCAGAGAGCATGTGGTAACTCAGCAGCCATTAGCTGTCCATCAAAAACCTGTGCAGGCTGAAGGCTCAATGCGCACAATGCAGAGTACTATGAAAAACAAGGTTTTAAGGGGAATTACTGGACCAGATAAAATATGAGTATATTGAGTGAAGTATAGAGAGTATGGCGGGAAAATGTGTGTATGTAAAATATATATATATCAAAATGATGGACCCTCCCAGGTCATATTGGTGTCCTTCCTATCATCTATCTCCTTCTCTACCTCAGCCTCTTTCTAAACCTACCTGCCTCTATCCTCCGCCCTCTGCAACTAATCCAGAACAGAATTGCGAGACTTGTCCTTGGCCTCAAGCCCTGGGATTGTATCTCTCCAGCTCCGAAATCTCTCCATTGGCTCCCAGTGAATGCAAGGATTAAATTCAAAACCCTCTGGATTGTCCACAAGGCCTTCTGGGGGCTGGGTCCAAAATACCTTGAGCTATCCCTCCGCAAATACCTCCCCTCCTAGCTCTTCGCTCCTCTACCTCGAATTCCTTCAAGGTCAGTTTTTTTTCAAAGAAATGAGCTGGGAGTAGATCTGTCTTCGGCTGGTGCCTCCCTCTGGAACAGCCTCCCTGCCACTCTAAAACTTACTTGAGGAAAACAATCTCTGGTTCCGCAAACACCTCTAGACCTTCCTCTTTGCTTCTTCCTTCGCCCACCCTCTCCCCTGCTGATCTAATCTCTTCTGGCACTGCATCTGGCCACCCTCTGTCCGCCGGGTCCAGGAACCTGCTCACCCTGCCACCTTTTTCTTCCTGCACTTATCAGTCCTACCCTGCCTGCTGCTTTAAGCCCAGCACTTCCTGGCTGCACTACCACTGTTTGTTGCCTTTATTATTTATTTATTTGTTTCTGCTCCACACGTTCCACTTCTCCCCCTTCCATGCACTTTCCCCTCCCCCTCTCCCATGCACTTGCACGTTCTCAATGTCACTGGGCCTGATGAGAACTTGTTTTGTTCTCCCTTGTTCCCCTCCCTTGCCGCGCTCTGAAACACTTAGTGTATGAGCGCGATGGAAGTAAAATATATCATGTCATATATAAACAGGAGCTACAATGTATTCTTGCATAGGCTAGCATTATGTTAAGTAGTATGTCCCAAACGGAAACCCAGCAATGAAGGAAGACTGCAGCACCCCTTTTAAGGGAAGGAGGACAGTTTTGGACGGAGCCATGCCAGTATCCAGTGACCATGTCAAGAGTATTTAAGCTCCCTGCCTGACACCAGTCTGCAGAAGCTGGGAGCGGTTGAGGGACCGAATATACCGTTCAGGAGCAGAGTTCTTTGCCCCATCCTCATTTCTGTACAGATTAAATTTGTTATCCTAGTAAAATAAAGACTCTTGGCCTTATTTCCCTAGAGGGGTGAACTTTAATCTGGTGTGAGCGTGATTAGGGGTACCCGTATAATTAAAGGGGCACCCCTGTAAGTTGGGCTACCTTTCACATGGAACCATTATCAGAGTACATCGATACTGTTGCCCACCCAATTCCGCTTAGGATTGGTCTGGCTCCTGGTATTATATCAAACGCCTTGTGAATTCTGGGAAAAAAGTACATAGTAGGAAGAGTTGGTTCCTTGATGGTCAAAAACACCTTTTCAGCATCAGTTACAAGATCCTGCCTGTGCCATTTAAGTCTGTTCTAATAAGTGGTTCACCACATCCTTCTTAGGATTTTCTTTTAGTACTTTGTAGCTTCTGTGGGTGTTCATATGTTGCAATGCCACTAAAATAAACTTCTCTGTCCCTTGTGACAATGTTTCCCCCTCGCCCCTTTATCTGCCTCCTTGATGACAATTGAAGCATCGCTTTTTAAGACATGGAGTGACTGTTATCTCTTGTGAAGTTCGAACGCTCATTATTTGTCATTTGTAACAAGCAGCTAGTTATCCTGGGCTAGTTGTGGTACACATTTTGATGTGGGTTTAAGTTCCTGGAGCTTAATATTGGTTGGTAGGATCCATAAACCATGCAGTGAATGTCTCATCTGAAAGTCTTCATTTTCATCAAGAGATCTTAACAAAAAAGTGTTTTCAACATCTGTTATGGTCAGTAGGCGTGGTTCGAAATGTGTACTGTACTCCATTGCTAAGGTGACTTGTGAGGCAAAGAATCTTTTTAATTTCAATTTACGAATGAATTTATATAAGTCGATTTGGAGATCAATTGGGTCTAGCGAGGTTGTAGGTGCAAATGATAGACCTCTATTGAGAACACAGTGTTCTTCATTGGTGAGAATCCGTTTAGATAGGTTGACCACCAGGTTGTTCGTATTCGTCTGTTGGTCACACCTTTGACGCTCGCTCTTGTTTACTTGGGTCTGTTGCGAGAAGTTGGTCTGTTCCCTTGTTCATCTCCCCCTCCCCTCCTTTCTCTCGTCCTGTACTTGAAATAGTTGTTGGTAAACAAGGTGGTAGTTCAAAACAGACCGGTTTGATGAGTGTTTTTATTACTTTTCTTAAATCTCCTGATCCGATTCGTATATCCTTTGTTAGGCGTGGCTGTATTATTTTCTCCGGTAGCACCACCTTTGTGGTCAGATTGAATATCCGAACTTCCTGTAGATGTATTGGGTGTACTACCCCTGGATCCAGTTGAACATTTCTGATCCTATTTGGTCTGAAACGTGTACACACAAATTTCCCTCCCTCGAGTCACGATAGTCACGGAAATATTTCCTCACCTTGCAAAGTTTGACCTAGTGTTGATATTCCTTTAAAATATTGTGCATTTTGTGGTAATTCTTTTCCTTCGTTTCAAGCGATTTCATTTCTGCCATTTCTTTTTTGATGGTTTCTATCTGCTCCACAGCTCTGGAGTGTTCCTTGTAGCATGTTCAATAAATAGTTCCAGCATTTTTCTGGAGCTGGTGTTCAGATTTTCCTCCCATTGGTTTGCCAGGTCTGTATCATCACTATTCGAAAAAAACGGAAATATCAAAAACCTCTTGGCATGCTAGAAAGTGCAATGTCCCCGTATCCGTACTGCCCCTCCAACACTTTGTATTCTGCGTGAATTTAGCATTCCCACGCTGCTTTGGTGTCCAATACCAACCCTGCAATTTTGTACTGTCAACTTCAGCCTTGCCTCGCCGGCTCCCTTCATGAAATTCTGAAAAACACTGTGTCCTCCGTAAACTGTTCCCCAGAAGTGTTTGCCATCTGTTCACAGCCCCATCCCGCTCTGTATATAATGCCGCAGTCATAGCACCATACAGAACTCTCACCAACCCCTTATGCTTCCACCGTTTTAGTAGAGCAGCGAACTCAACCTTTAAGCACATACTTTTGTACAATAAAGGCCTTCTGCAAGCAGTTGTGATTAATCTGATGTCATCACTCCTTTTCCTGAGAGCCTCTCCTCATGTGGCCAGTGGACGGCAGCTACTACCTGATCCTGACCCTAAGGGCGGCTACTTGTGGGGGGAGGACCCCATTGGGGGAGGCAACCCTCGGGGGGAGTGGATGCGGGGGGGGTTAATGTCTGGGCTAGACTAGTCCGAGCACTCCCAGCACACACTCCCTGGATGTGAAGTTCTACAACGCACAAATGATACAAAAAAATACTATCCACAGCAATCTTCAATAAAACATAATTTTGTATATATGCAGCAAGAAAAAAGGACACACTCAATATCACAATGTAAAATGAAAAATTAATTAGACATTGTCATCTAAAATCAATCACACATTTTAACACCCAATATACAATTGCCAAAAAATGCCAACACTCAAAATATAAAGGAATCAAAATGTGTTCCTAGACTTGTCACCAGCAAGTCAAAAATGGGAACGGTCTTGATCACATTCCTAAATTTCCAGTTCTTGATTAGCACCAATCAATTGATGTGTACACGCACTTATTTAACACAGAAATTAGGGTTTCAATCTTGTATAACAAATCCAACACGTTTTGGGACCTTGCGTCCCATCATCAGGGAAAATGCCTTCAAATTCCTAAGACAAACCATAATAAAAATTACCCAATTATTATTGTAATTTTATATCACATCTCAAATAAACCAAACCCACCCTTAGTAGATCCAAAACATGTCTTACATTAAATCACCAGTTCTACATCAAATCATTCATGGTCGTCCCCAACACTGGAAACGAGGGAATCAATCCTCCAATAATCAGATGATAGCCAATGTGGGTCATGCAGACTGGGTTCCCAGAAAAGATCAAGAAGCATCAACTCTTGTATTGACAATCGTTCAAAAACCCACATCAAAGTTGCACCCATTAACTGCCTAAAACAAATATCATGCACCAAAAGTATCATTGATCACATACCTTCCTCATGCCACCCATGCAAGGTTGTATAACAAAGTAAACAGCTGACTATGCTCTCTGTAAATGTGTTATAGAGCTAGTGTAAAGTCACCCAAAAATGTATTAGGCGCCTATACTTATGGGTATATGAGTGAGTCATACTTGTGGATGAAGCGGAGCGAGACAAAGGAGAGTTGCACTTAGTATCCCCCTTCTTTAAACACCTTAACCCCCATCCTACCACATGGAATATTCCAAAACACTCCCATCCTCCTTTTCTGATACCAACTTTCTCGCACAACATGAAAGACCAGGGACTTACACCAGAGGCGTTTACCTGACATGTCCCAATATAAGGGTCAGGCAATTGTAAATTACACACACCTGGCGGTCCTTTCCCTTCCCCACAGGGGTAAAAGGTGGAGCAAGAAAACACAGGACGAGCAAGGCAGACTGCCTGACGTGAGCGCTAACTCAGCACAGTAGTTCCGAAGGAGGAGACGTAGGGCGCAAGTTGAGAGGATACCAAGGGGAGAAGTGACCATGCCCTTATCGACAGAGATCCGAAAAGCCTCAAAAGGAATTGCAAGACCGCGAACAATAGTCAGCATGCATTACAGATGTCAACGGTACCCAGGCGCCTCTCCGCTGGCAGCCAAGTTGGGGAGAGACGCATGGCCCAATGGTATCGGCGTTGATTCCAAGACAAGACAGCAAAGCAATTCATCACAGCCGGTGAGTTGAGGGGAGAGCCGATAAAGAAACGGAACTGTGTTGAAGAAAAGTAGCAAGCGGCTGATTGAACTTTGAATAAACAATGAACTGATTGCTTACTGCAAAAGAGGAAAGCCAGCATAACGGAATCAAACACCACGTGGGTGTTCACTTGAGAAACGCTAGGCGATTACCCTGCTATTGAGCTACCGTAACTAGAAGGCCTTAGGAGACTGGTGAAAAGAGGGGTCAAAGTGGTCATACGGGTGTCATGTCAAATCCTCCGTACAGTCGAAAGTCTTTGACCGACAGATGATTGGGAAACTAAGTGAAATTAATCCTGCATGGTAGGAGTAGTACACAAACAGTGCCTTATAAAGGTTGGCAAGAGTGAAACCGGCAGAGGGATGCTAAAATGAGGGGACCTCATCTGAAGTCCCATGAACAATGTGTTGATAGGAGTGAAAGGAGGGAGGCTGGAAATTGAAAAGGGGTCTTAACCCGAAGGAAGGAGATTCAGGGGTGTAAAGTCACCACCCAAAGTTTGCTAAGAAAGTAACTGTTTAATTGAGTTGTTGAGTACGACTGTGAAGTCTGTGCCTGGAAGAGGGGGGCCCAGGGGTGAGACAGTCACCCAAAGCCATACGTGGAACAGAACTTTTGTGCTCGAAGGCAAGAGACTTTTTATTGAAAGGAGACTTAACCATCGACGACCCTGATAGCTGGAACAGAACGGTCTGCTTGTGCTGGGAAAGCTCGAGTGTGTGCTGTGCTCAGGAGGCCCACCTTGTTCTGTGTAGAAACCGTGGGGAAGGGAGACCCGGGCAATTGCATCCGGACTTATTTTTTGTGAACACTTCTTTCCTTTTTGAAATCCCTATCCCACACCCTTTCTGTGATTAGTTAGAAGGATTTGTCAATATGTTTTTTAGGATAGGCCTTTTTACTTTGACAAGATGCCATGAGGACAACCTTATTTTTCATTTGATGGTCGATGCTTGCTCCCATCGTAGGTTTAGGTTATGCATACAGTTATGCGTATACAGTTTGATAAACACCCTTGAACTGTGATCACTTCTCGGTCTTTACTGTTGCCACTGTGAGTTCCTTACACTCCCCCGATACTCACTGGTCTCCTGTGGCTCCGGCTTCTTTCTTGCTTCACCAGTTGACGAACCAGCCCCTACAAGCCCTGCTCGCGCTCCTGGTGCTCTGCAGCACACACAGCCATCTCTACCTCCTCCACACGGATGCGGACGGCCTCCCTTTCTTCCTGCTCGCCTGCAGGTGCTGCTACACGCAGCTCAGCACGGAGGCTCCTACCCCTGCGGCAATCCAACGGCCCAATGAACAAAGCAAATTGGGGTAGCACACACCTTATTACCCATGAATGTTTGCCTGGTCTGATCTGGTTTTTCGGCCAGACTATTGCTAAGATTTCTGCTTAGAGTGCAAGCAGTTCCCTGGACGCTTTGCAGCTCCTGCGACAGTTCAAGACTGGAAACGGCTGCGGGTTTCGGGTGGCAAGCAATTCCGCAAGCAAGGCTGGACGGATGGCTGGAGGCTGACCTACACGGCGGCTCAGGGTCAAGAATCATGGTCTCTGTGCTGTTTGGTGGATCTGGTATGCTGGCCGAGGCATCTCGGATGGCTTGAGTGACCGCAGTGTCAAGTCAGTGGGGCAGCCGGTCGCGGTTCGAGGGTTCGACTGCCTTGAATGTCCTTAAAAGATGGACGCTTGTTGATGCGTGTGTGGCCCTCCTCCTAGCATCTTGGAAGGCCTCTTGTCCTTTCAAGGCAGATGTCCCAAAGCTGAGGAGACTGCTGCAGGCAAAGGCCTTGTCCTTTTTTCAGAAACTGTCACTTCCCAGCTAGGAAACTTGCTGGCAGAACCTAGCAGGGCATGCTGTGTACTGGCTGGGTACCGGTTCTGGAGCTTCTGGACGAGTCCTCGGAGTCCGGTATCTCCCCCTGTGTCCTGGGAGATGTTTAGGGGAGGGGTCTGGCTTCCCTCTTGGAAATCCTTGCCTTCCTTCACTGGCGGAAGATGTAAGGCAAACTGTACCTTCAGCCAGGGTCCAATGCAGAGTCCTTTCCTGCTCTGGCGAAGCCTTCAGATGATCTGCTAAGTGAGGGCTCACTCCTCTTTTAAACCCAAATGGACCCCAGTGATTGGGTCAGGCTAAGCCTACCTTAAGGAACCAATCCTGGGTCCGCACTATGATGCTGGAAATGCATTGGAGGGCAGGGCCTCCCTGTCCTTGTCCTGTAGTCCTTTTTCACTTATGTTCTGTATTGTTTTCTGCCCAGGAGTCCATGTGGAAATCCTGGCAGTGCAGCTATTCCTGTTTTTGGGTTGTTGTACAGACCCATGGGATACCCTTATGGCACCCATGTGTGGGGGTGCAACCCTGTGCCCCTGGAGTATGTTTTTGGGCACCTGTGTATGGCCCACAGAGCAGGGTATGGGCTGGTGGCAGGTCCATGCTGAATTTGACAAGTGCTCAGAGTATCCTCCATTTTGGGATCCCCAGGCCCTGCCATTGGAATCAGTTGATTCCTGATAGGAACACGATGGCCCCTGTGGCCGCTTGCTTTCTTTTGTCTGTTACCTTGTTTTCCCAAAGTCCTGGAAAGCCCTGACTCTGTCCCTTCCCCCCTGAGTGGCTGTTGGGTAGAAGTTCCATATATGGTGTTGTTGTGAAGTCCAGACCAGATTGGCTGGAGCCTTCCCAGTGACTGTATGTTGTGGGTACACCCTGTGGGAGGGACCTGGGTGAATGGAGTGTGTGACCAATATATACTTCTTGGTGTGGCTGTCTGGTTTCTGGCATGAGAGACAAAGACTGAGACAGCCCTGCCTGAAACTGGTATGAATGCAGTGTGTAGTGTTGAATGGCTGGGTACTTGTCCAAATACACATTCCTTGTTTGCGAGTGTCTGAGAGGGAGGAGTATGGCCTGAATGCAATCTATGCCTGATTGGCTGACTGACTGCATGAATGCCCTTCTGTATGATTGGCTGCTGAGTGTGACCCAGCAGTGTGGATGAGAGACAGAATAGTATACCTGGGGATCTCTCACCGCTGGAAATTGTTCAGAAGCTGTGTCTACACTTGAAGAGTAACGAACTGCTGATCCTTGAAGCCCAGCTGGAAGAACTGCTGCTGCATTTGCTTCGATCCGAAAGCTGTTGAGGTTGTCTAGGACTGATCCGAGAGAGGACCTGGCTAGGCGCCCTCTTCCTGTGCTCCGAGGGACCACGAGCACCGCTAACCTTTGCCGAAGCTCCCTGGAAGACAGACCCTCGAAAGACTGCCGAACGGAGACGGGGACCGCCGAGGAGAACGAAGGGAAGCACCCAGACTTCGACGCCGGCGAAGTCCATTGCCGTTGACCAGGGTTCAGTGTATCGCCGTAACCGCTGGAGGCCCGTCAAAGCAGTGTTGCCCAGAAGAGGGGACCGCTTGACGCCGTGCCGCCGCCGACCAGAGCCGCCTGCTCCTTTGCCTAAGACTGTTGAATCGAAGGACTCCTTGTCCGCAGCGACGAGCGCTTTATCCCGCCGGAGAAAGTCGAGGACGCCTACTCGTCGAGGAGAATCCGCAGGTGGATTTCCCACCACCCAAAGACCACAAAGACTTTGACGACTTGACACCCTTGTTGGGCCACAGTTCTTCAGAAACTCTTTGCGGTCCTGAACTCCAACGCTGAGGTGCCGCGGACCCCTCATCCTCGCAAGACGTCGCCGACGAGAACCGCCTGGATCGACGCCGTGGTTTTCGGCACCTCAAACTTTTCATCGATGCCAAGTTCACCTTCTTCGATGCCTCTTGACGATCCGTGGCTCCCGCTTTAAAGTGAGTCACTCAAGAAGGATCCATTGACGCCTCTTTGAAGAACTCTGCTTCACTAGGTACTTTGGGGGGGTAGAAACATTACAGAAGGAAATTATGCTTGTAGAACAATATATGGACTGGGCTTGTGTTATATCTTTATTTTACAGGTTGCCCAGGTGGGCGGAATCTCCACACAGAACTGTGCTTAATGGTAGAGGCCAGTATGCTGTCAATTGTTCTAACCAACTGCTTTCCTCCTATGCCTATTGTTGGTTCCCTTTATTAATTGATTTGACATTTTAACCAGAGTACAGTTGATGCACTTTAATGAAATCTGATAACAATTGTGGTACCACTTAGAATTGTATATATTTGCCATTGTATATTTTCTGAGCACAAAGTGAGTTATTGTGATGATATGCATTACCTTGAATATTAATTATATAAAGACTGTGTTTTCAGTAATACAGTGTGTGGACATTCCTTTGTGGGGGCTTGGGGACTACACTGTACTTAAGAACCAGTCTGCATCACCTCCTGAGAAGCTAGGCCTTGATTGCTCGACCACGTACCAATAATAGAGAATCTTGGCTGGGGTCCTCTGTGCCTCTCCTATACCATATAGAGAGCAGGAGTACAGACACCCCCCTCCAGTCTTTACACTGGTGGCAGCGGTGGGATGCTTATGGTTTTAAGAATCAGTGTATAACCGTGCCACTTACAAAATATCTGCACTTTGTTAAATTAAGGTTTAGATGTGTACAAGATAACTGCATTACAAGCAATGGAGTCTATTGCAAATGGTAAATTGACTAGGATGAGCTTAGAGGCTCTCCAGAGTGCTTGCGAAGCCAGGGAGTTGGACTTTGTGGATAAGTCTAGGGCTGAGCTGATGGATGCCCTAGTGGACTACCAGACTGATGGTGAAACTCTTGAAGGAGGGGATGCAACCAATGAGGACTCTGCCCCTGGGGTTTGTGCTGAATCTGTTTCTGGGAATGCCACCATTCCTGCTGCCTCTGTTCCAAACCCCAGCAATTCTGTGGAACTTGATTTATTATTGGCCTTTGAATACCGCAAGTTGGAAATAGAAGCTGAGCTTAAGAAAGAGGAGCTGGCACAGCAAGTGGAACTCAAGAATAGGGATCTTGAACTCAAAGACAAGGACACTGAATGTCCGAGAATCCGGCTAGAGAAAGCTAGAGTGGAGACTTCAGCTAAACCAGTTGAAAGTGTCAGGTCCCCAGCCACCAAGTTTATGAAAGATTTGGTTGGTGTCTTTGTGGAGGGTTCAGATATCCTCCAGTGGATTGAAGCGTTTGAAATGGCTTGTGCAATTCATGATGTTGATAAGAGATTGGGCTAAGTGTTTGTTAAGCAGAGTGCCTCAGACTGGATATGACTGTATTCTGAAACTGAGTGTGAAAGAAAGGGGTCAGTATGAGTGCATGAAGTCTGCTTTGATTTCCAAGTTTGGCAAGACACCTACCCAATACCGTAAAAGGTTCAGGGAATTTAAGAAAAGAGAGAATGTGTCTTGGGTTGACGGGGTGAGTGCTGCGCACTTGAACATGATGGGGTGGATTGATGGTTACAAGGTGAAACCTTTTGTTGAATTGCCCCACCTGTGTTCTTTTTTGCAGTTTTCTGAAGCCTGTTCACCAGAGCTGCGTCAGTATGTTGCTGACCAGAACATTTCAGATCCCTTTAAGCTGGCTAGGTTGGCTGACAAGTGGGTGCCCCACGGGGTGTCCCCTAAGGACTTCAGTGGGAAGGACAAGGACAAAGAGAAGGGGACCTCTCAGAAAGCTGAGGAGTCCCAAAAGCAGTCAGTCGGGTAAACCAAAACCTTCCTCTCCCAAGGCCCAAAAATCCAGTGGGAATAAGTCATCTGTGGGTGGGAATAAGAGTAGTGGTCCACCTGCTGCAAAGCAGACTCCCAGTGCTTCCAGTACCATTCCCCGCATTCCTGGCACCTGTTGGGAATGTGGGGCTCTGGATCACAAGAAGGGTGACTCCAAGTGTAAAAGTAAGGCCCTTGGAGTACAGGCTGTCAGCCAGACCTACCCTTACCCCATGTCTGAGCTGGATACCACTGTCCTCCCCTCTACAGGGATCACCTTTGATGCTCCTGTAGAGATTTCCTTAGTGTCCCTTGGGGCCTGGGACCAGTACGCAGTACTGGCCACTATCCCGCAGAACACCTGTAGATTTTTGAGAAGTGTCCTCTTGAATGGCCAGCCTTCTACTGGCTTGAGGGACACTGGGGCAAGCATGTGTTGAGAACACCAGTGGTGGAGAAGACCCCCCCCCCAAAAGCGTAGGCCCTGGACGCACCTAAGGTGGTGAGGGCCTTGATCCACCCGGCAAAGGCCTCTATCGAGGTTGTCGCAGCGGCCCTGGCGAAGCCGGCAGAGACTACGCCAGTGGAGGCGGCCTCGGGGCCCAGCGTTTCCCTGCTACCGCGGAGGGAATCCTCTTTCCAGCCCATCGTTAAGACCTCGGTGGAAAAAGAGGGGGGGGGGCGGTGGCCATTACGGACTCGGATTCAGCCTCCGAGGAGGATCTGGTGGAAACCGTGAAAGGCCTCAACGAGAGGTTCGAAGGCCTCAACGAGAGGTTCGAGAAGGTTCGATCCCAGGGGAAGGATCCTGCTGATGTGATCGAAGATGGCGACGACGAGGGCCCAGTGGAGCAGCCATCCCGCCCGTCGCAGCCATTGCCCGAGCCCCAGGATAGCTTGGCAGCCATTTTGTTGGCGATCCAATCCTTATGTACTGAGATAAGGACGAGGTTACCACGGACCCAGACGGAGGATCCAGAACCTAGACCGTCGGGAAGCCCTCCGAACAAGCGGAGGAGAGTCCATCCCGCACCGCCCTTCGTGCCCACAAGGCCTGTGGACCCCTCATCCCCCTCGCCGGACCCTCGGGATGATACGGCGACGGATACAACGACAGGGACGGATGACGACGGTGGAGATGATACAACGGACATTCCTTCATCACTCCCCCCCTACCCCCCTCCCCTCGGGCCTCTCCGCCCGACGAAATTGGCTCTTTCCACGCCATGATAGCCAGGGCATCCGAGCTCTTCCAGCTCTGCCCTGAGGAACAGAAAAAGGAAGGCTTTCTTTACCAACGGCGGGAGGCCAACAGAAAGATGGTCCGTTGCTTGACGACATCTGGGACGAAGGGCTGGCTATCCTGAAGAACCCTTCCACGACACCCGCCAAAAGGGACAGATACGAGAAGTAGTACCGGGTCCCCAACGCCGCCCCCTAGTGCCTCAGGGGCCAGCCTACGCTGGATTTGGTCGTCTCGGCAGCGGCCAAGAAGAAAGCGGCAGGTGTGGCGGCTTCCACTTCCCCGCCGGACAGCGAGGGCAAGAAGTTGAACTCCATGGGACGACGAGTCATCTCGTCGGCGGCGACGACTATTAAGGCGGCCAATGCCTTAGCGATTGTGGTCCGTTACGACAGGGAGCTCTGGTTCAAGATAGCTCCCCTGCTAGACTTCCTACCGGACGACAAGAGGGCGGAGGCCCTACAGATTCTGCAGGAAGGTGAGGTGGCGTCGGATCACGCCAGAACGGTGGCAATGGACGTTACCGATACCGGATTTTTGCCAGCTGGGCAACGGGGTTTGCCTTCAACAACGAGGATGGCTCAAGGCTACGGACTTTCGCCAGGATGTCCAGACCAGAGTGTTGGATATGCCGTTCAACGGCAACAACCTTTTTGGGAAGACGGTGGATGAGTCCCTCCAGGCCATCAAGACCAACACCGAGACAGCCCGAGCCCTAAGAGTCCTTCAGCAACGGCGGCCCTTTCGGAGCTCCGGAGGCAGACAGGGAGTCTCCCAGGGATCCAGCGGAGGTTCTTCTACGTACCGCCAGGCGGCCCGCTCCTCGTCCAGGAGGCCTACAGAGGTCGCGGCAAGCAAGGAGTGTCTCGCCGCCGTCGTCAAGGAGGCCAAGGCGGCAAGGCCTCTTCCAAGCCCCCGGCCGTAGCGTCGGGGGGGGGGGGCCCCCACCGAAGCACCCCGGTGGGAGGCCGGCTGACGAAGTTCGTCAGCATGTGGGAGTCCATCTCCACCGACCGTTGGGTGCTGGACACCCTGGCCCACGGACACTCGCTAGAATTTCAAAAGAAGTGTCCTTGCATTCCTCCCGTGGCTAGGAAGGAGAATCGCGTCCCTCAACTGCTGTTAGAGGTAAGGGCGATGCTCAAGAAAGGTGCCATCGCGCTAGTCCCCAAGAGGCTCCGGAGTATACTCAAGGTACTTCTTAGTCAGAAAGAAGACAGGTGGTTGGCGCCCCATCCTGGACCTGCGTCGATTAAACAAGTAAATCAAGGCACAGAAATTCAGGATGGTCACCCTCCAGCACGTGCTGGGACAGCTGGAGGAGGGCGACTTCCTATCGTCGTTGGACCTGGAGGATGCTTACTTCCACATCCCCATTCTAAACGGACAGAGTTCCTCAGATTCGTAGTCCAGGGGCGTCACTACCAATTCAGAGCCCTGCCATTCGGATTAAAGTCAGCACCCAGGGTGTTCACCAAGTGCCTCGCACCAGTGGCGGCGTGGCTGCGCCTGCAGGGGATCCACGTCTACCCCTACCTGGACGACTGGCTAATCGACGGCAAGTTCTCTTGACCTTGCACAGAACACGCAGCCAGGACCGTCCGCCTGCTCACGGAACTGGGATTCGCCATCAACTACCCCAAATCCCACCTGGTTCCGTCGCAGGTGGCACTGTTTCTGGGAGCGAAGCTCGATTCAGTGAAGCCATTGCCATCTCCGTCGGAAGAAAGGACGAAGGCCATTTTGGGCATGGTGCAGTGCCTGTTAGCCACGGAAGTGGCCAGGGTGAGGTCCATCAAGTCCCTCCTCGGGATGATGTCCTCATGCATCTACCTTGTGCCCCTTTGCAGACTTCGGATGCGTCTGTTACAAGAGTTCCTAGATGCCCGCTGGATTCAAGCGGCGGGCAGCCTCGAAGACGGGATCCCACTCGACGAGGAGTTCCGTCGGGCGATTCTATGGTGGGGTACCCGTGCGCACCTCATGGCAGGCACAGACTTTCAGACCCCGCAGTATCAGGAGACGGTGACGACGGACGCCTCCCTGGAGGGATGGGGGGCCTACACCGGAGATCTCCACGCAAGAGGCCTCTCTCTCCCGGAGGAGAGGTCTCTCCACATCAACATCTTGGAGCTACGAGCCGTGTTCTGGGCGCTCAAATCATTCCTTCCGTCCCTCAAGGACAAAGTGGTGAGGATCTTCACTGACAAAACCACCACGATGTTCTACATCCGGAAGCAGGGAGGCACCAGATCCCCAGCCCTATCCAAGGAGGCCCAGGATCTGTGGCACTGGGCCGTCGCCCAGGGGATGTTTCTGTTTCCCTTCCACTTGGCAGGAATAAAAAACTCCATTGCCGACTCACTCAGCAGGGAGATGCGCTCGTGCCACGAGTGGAAACTAGGCCAGGACCAGGTGGATCGGCTCTTTCAACGATGGGGCAAAGCCCAGATCGACCTGTTCGCGACGGCGATGAACTCCAAGTGCCAGAGGTTCGCCAGCAGGTTCACACAGCCGAGGAGCATGGGCGATGCTTCCTCGTTCCCTTGGGACGGCCTGTTCCTGTACGCGTTCCCTCCGTTGCCGTTGCTGCCCAGTCTCATCAACCAGCTCGAGGTCCAGGTGCAGGATGATCCTCGTCGCACCGGCGTGGCCAAGACAGATCTGGTTCCCGGACCTTCTGGACTTGTCAATGTCCCCACCTATCAAGCTGGCGACCGACGCGGATCTTCTCTCCAGAGAAGGGGGCGCCATTCTTCATCACGACCCCGAGTCGCTGAACTTGCAGGCTTGGCTCCTGCAGCACTAGAGTTTGGAGGATACGATATCCCGGCTGACTGCAGAGAGGTTCTTGCAAAAGCCAGGGCGTCCTCAACTCTCAAGTGCTATGGACAAAAGTGGAAGAGGTTCTCTGTCTGGTGCCGCGCACAGAAGATTAACCCTCTGCGGATTACTGTCGCTGACCAAAGCAGGACTGGCTCACGCCTCCATCAAGATACATCTGGCTGTCATCTCCCGATACACCAGAACTACAGGACAGGGGTCCTTGTGGTCTCATCGCCTGGTGGAGGAATTTATGAAGGGACTATTCCGATCGTTCCTGCCGGTGAAGGCCCCTGCCCCGGCGTGGGAGCTCAATGTGGTGCTGACCAGGCTCATGGGGGGGCCCCATTCGAGCCTATGCATTCGGCGCTGTTGAAGTTCCTGTCGTGAAAGACAGCATTTCTCGTGGCCATCACCTCCGCACGATGAGTGGGAGAGATCCAGGCCCTATCTTGCAAGCCTCCATACTTGACTTTTCATGACACGAGGGTGGTGCTGAGGACGCACCCCTCCTTTATGCCCAAGGTGCCGTCGGACTTTGACCTCAACGAGCCCTTGGTGTTGCCAGTTTTCTTCCCGTTGCCTTCGTCGCAGGCCGAGAGGACTCTGCACTCGCTGGACGTAGCTAGAGCGCTGAAGTTCTATGTGGACCGCACCAAGAGTTTTCGGAAGACATCACAGCTGTTTGTGAACTTTGGGACTGTGAATCAAGGGAAGGCTCTCTCGAAGGCTTCCATTTCCAGATGGCTCTCCGGCTGCATCATGCACTGTCACCGGTTGGCAAACCGACCGCTGCCCGGCCGTCCGAGAGCCCACTCGACCAAAGCGATCGCTGCTACCATGGTGTTACTGTCTGGTGTGCCCCTGCTGGACATCTGCAGGGCTGCTACGTGGAGGTCGACGCACACCTTCACAAGATTCTACTGCGTTGATCCGGACACCAGGGAGGAGTCCAGGGTCGGCCAAGCAGTGCTGCTCAACCTGTTCGCTTAAGGTGAGCCTGGTGAGGCGGTAAGAGATGCTTAATGTTGAGTTGTATTGCTTAATGTTGAACCTTTGCCACCTCCCGTGGTTGTGCATGTGTATACTGCTATGTATTTTTATAGTCATGAGCATGTGAATCCATGCCAGACCCCATGCTGGAGAAGGAACAAGTTACTTACCTGTAACTGTTGTTCTCCAGCATGGTCTGGCATGGATTCACATGCTGACCCTCCCTCCTTCCCCTCTGCGGCTCTTCACTTGGTCATACTGCCACTTTACGTGCTACCAAATCTGAGGATGGCTGCCAGGGGAGGGGCTTAGAGAGGGGTCAGTTATTGGCTGGGGGCAGTATGGCCCAGGGATCAGTGATTGGTTACTACTAAGAAAGACAGATCAGAAACGAAACTGATACTGATTTTTTTCTTTACCGAGAATTCCCAGCCTGACGACGAGGAATATTCATGAGCATGTGAATCCATGCCAGACCCATGCTGGAGAACAACAGTTGCAGGTAAGTAACTTGTTCATCCACACCCGCTCGTCCATTTGGTCCGCCACTGGAAAGTTTTTGGTCATTTCCGTTTGCACTTCTCTCCAGAAGCCCTTTACCACCCCACAGTCCCACCAGATATGTCTCCAGGTGCCTGGTTCCCGGCACCCTCTCCAGCATCAGTACGACATTTTCGGGTACATGGATTTGAGCCTGTCTGGGGTGTAGTGCCATTGCATGATTATTTTGAGCCACATTTCTCTTGTTTGGACTGCCCTGGTGAGTTTTGGGATTCTCCCCCATAATTCTTCCCATTGCTTCCTGTTTATTCCTTCCCCTAGCGTGCCTTCCCATATCCTCATATATGTCCATTTGATTTGTTCTTCTGTCATATTGATAAAGTGATATAATGTTGACACCAGCTTTTTGTCCCCTGAGTTGGTTATTATATAATTTTCAAAGGATGTTGGGTCCCTCGTGGCCGCCTGGTATACCTCTGGTGTGGAAAGCCAATGTTTCAATTGCTCATATTTATACCTCTCGGCGTCCGTCAGGTTCCACATTCTTTTACATTCCTCAAATGCCCTTATTTCATTGTCCTGGAACATTTCTCCTATTTTCCTACACCCTGCTGCTTCCCATTTTTCAAAGGCCCTGGGTTCTTGTGCCGGGGGAACTGTGGGTTTTGGCAAATGGGTTTAAAGGGGGCCTGTTGGGTGGTCATGAGCCACTTCTTGGTTTGGTCATCCCAGGCGTTGAGGGTGGTTCTTATAACCTCGCTGATTCTGAGGTTCGGGTGTCTGTATTGTTTGTGTTTCCACAGCAGGTCCTCCAGGGGGGGGGGGGGGGGGTCCTAGCTACCGCCCTGTCTTGTAGTGCCCATATTGTCCTTTGGTCTTCACCCAGCCATTCCTTCAGGACCCAAAGTTGCGCTGCTTGATGATATTTCTTAAAATGTGGGAGTGCTAGACCCCCTGCCCTGATTGGTGCCGTGAGGATAGCTCTGGTCACCCTAGGGGGTTTTCTGTTCCAGACGTATCCTGATATGGCCTTAGACAGTGCTTTAAAAAAGGAATCGGACTGTTACTGGGAGGGTGTGAAAATAGAGGACCCTGGGGAGTATGTTAATTTTAACTGATTGGATTCTGCCCCACCACGAAACCCTAAGCGGGCACCATCTATCTAGTTCTTTCTTCACCCCAGCCAATAAGTGTGGGTAATTCTTAAATATCTGGTCAACCTTACTTGTGAGGGTCCCCCCTAGATACTTAATACCCTCCTCTGCTACCTTTAGCCCATGAGAGCCCCCCAGTTCATCAAATGTCCCCTTATCTCCCTCCAGGAGCATGATCTCCGATTTTTTTCCTGTTAATTTTTAGACCAGAGACCCCCCCCCCCCAAATTCCTCCAATTCTTTCAGGGTGTGTGGTAAAGATCTCCCTGGGTCTGCCAAAGCCAGCAGCATATCGTCTGCATATGCAATAATTTTATGCTGCCTGCCCGCCATCTCGATCCCCTTTACCCCTACCGATTCCCTGATCTTAATTAAGAGAGGCTCTAGAAAAATGGCGGGGAAAGTGGGCATCCCTGTTTCGTACCTCTTGTAATTTGCACCCTATCCGTGACTTCCCCGTTCAATGCGATTCTTATCAATGGAGAATTATAGTTGGCTTTGACCATATTTTTAAAGTGGTCTCCGAACCCCATGTGTTTCAATGTTTTAAACAATATGGACCATTCTACCCTGTCAAAGGCCTTCTCGGCATCCAGGGAGAGCAGTACCGCTGGTGTGTGAGTAATAACTATTTTTTCTACCAGATGGATCATTCTTCTTACTTAGGTTATCGTGCGTTTTCCTGCCGGGGATGAAACCTGATTGATCTGTATCTACTAGGGTTGGGAGGAGGGGGATAATCTGGCCGCCAGTATCCTGGTATAGATTTTTGCGTCCAAATTAATCAGGGCTATAGGGCGATACGAGCCCGGGAGAGTAGGGTCTTTACCTGCCTTATGGAAATCCAGGACTTTTGCCTGATTCATTGTTGGAGTTACGTTTCCTCCGTCCTTGAATGTGTTTAGTAGCCTTGTCAAGATTGGTGCAAGTGTGTCTGAGTACTTTTTTGTAAAAGAGGGCCGTAAAGCAATCTGGACCTGGTGCCTTTGCAGACGGGAGGTCAGCTATTTCCCTGCGGACTTCTTGTTCCGTGATCCTGGAATCCAGTAACTTTTTGTCCTCCCCTGATAATGTTGGGAAGTGTAGGAACCGATCTTGCTGGTCCTCAGCCGGGTGTTCTGTCGCATACAGATCTTGATAGAATGTCTTGAAGACCTCCCCTGTGTCCCTGTTGCGTGTTCGTGTCTTTCCGTGTATGTCTTTGACGTTCAGGATCGTTGCTTTAGGTAGAGTAGGGATCTCTCTGCCTTCTTGTTGCGCAGCATATCGAGCTGTCCTTGCACGTGTTTCAATGCCTTCTTGAGACTTCTCGTGGGGTGAGCTACGATCTCCCCTTGAATATCTGTTATTTTCTTTTCTAGTGTTCTTTCCCATTCGTAGTGCTGCTTATCTTTTGTAGCCTTTGGTGCTATAATATGACCCCGAGTTACTGCCTTGAAGGCTTCCCAAACGGTCCCTAGGGGTACTTCTCCATTGTCATTTTGGTCGAAGTATTCTTTAATTTTGTCACCAACTGCCTCTCCCATCACCTGGTCCGTTAAAATGTTGGGTGGTAATTTCCATTTCCAGAGACCTCTTCCCCTACCTGGCGTCTGAATGTCCAGCCAGAGCGGAGCATGATCTGACAGCGCTACAGCACCCATATCTATTCCCTGGATCATCCCAGTCAGTCCCACCGACACCCAGAAGTAGTCTATCCTCGACATCGTGTTATGCACATGCGAGTAATACGTGAATCCATTTGCTTGCCCCCTCTTTACCCTCCAGACATCCTTCAGAGCCAGCTGCTCCATCATTAGTTTCAGTTGTTTTGAAGGGGCCCCCTGGCCATGAGTCCCCCCAGCGCTCCTGTACAGCTTTGGTTGCCAGGCCAAATTTAGATCTCCCCCCAGTATTATCTCTCCCTTTGCAAATCCTTCTAGGTTCCCTAGCGTGTCTCGGAGAAATCCATCCTGCCCAGAGTTCGGTGAGTATATTGCTGCTAGGGTGAGACGGAAACCCTCTATTGCGCAGTTTGCAAATGCGCATCTCCCTTCCCTATCTACCTGCGTGTCAATGAGGGTCGCCCCCAATTCCCCTTTAACTGCAACCATCACTCCTGCTCTTTTATTGCCCGCATTCGCCTGTGTCCAGATCGTGTACCCTCTCGGGCGTACCTTCTGTCTATCCTGTGCCTTTATGTGTGTCTCCTGGAGGAGCAGAATGTTCGCCCGTTACCTTTTTACCAAAGCTTCCCGTTTCTTCCTCTTCACCTGCGAATTCAGCCCCCTAACATTTAAAGAAAATATTCTGGCTTTGCCTTTTTATCCTGCTTTCTGTGTTCCCTTCCCTCTTCCAGAGTTTCCCCCTCCCGATTTCCCCCAAAATTCCCCAACTTCCCCTCAACCGTTAACAGTAACTCAACTATGATCAACTATGATCCCGAGGAGGGCCCAGGCCCATAAGGTTACAAGGGCGTTGCGCCTATCGCTCCTTGCCCTCTCTGGACTCAGGGTGAACTTTGCGGGGGGTCCTAATCCCTGCATCTTCTTCAGGCCTGGGCTGTGTCCCAGCCGGGTCCCCTACCTGGCCGCCACCTGTCTGGTATTCCGATAGTCCTGTGATTTTACTTCTCCCGCCTACTCAATTCTAATAGCGAGCTGTCTGTTTTGCGTGGATTTTTACTCTTTTTTTCCCCCAATGGGTGCCCTGCTTTCCCCCTGCCGTTATGTTTCTTTCTTTGCCGCACAACATCCCACCCTCTCGGTCTCTTATGTACGTCCCCCAATGACCTGGCCCCACTAGTGTCGTCCTCCGCTTGCAGCCCCATTATATGCAGACCTTCCTCACTGGTGGTCACTCTCCTCTGTTTGCCTTCCCACTCAAATAGTCCAAATGGAAACATCCACTTGTATCTTATTTCTTTTGCCACCAATTCTTTCACCAAAGGGGCCATCTGCCTTCTTTTTAATAGTGTTGCTGAGGCCAAATCTTGATATAACTGGATTTCCACCCCATTCATCCTTATGTGGTCTAGCTGTCTCGCCTTCCTTAGAATCTGATCCTTTTGTGGATATGATGAGAGGGCCGCTAGTACATCCCTTGGTCTTTCCCCTGGGGCCTCTGTTCTTTTCGGACCCACCCTGTGGACTCTGTCAATCCCTATGCTCTCCGCTTCTTGTTCCTCTATTATGTCTCTGAAGACTTCTTGCACCGCCCATTTTAGGTCTTTATCTGTCACCGATTCAGGCATATATTTAATGCGGATATTAGGTCTACTGGAGCGGTTTTCAAAATCTTCACACTGGATTTCAAGATTATGGGTTAGCCGTACCAACTGCTCCTGTGTTTCACTGCTGAGTCGCTTCCTCTTCCACATTTTGCACTATTCTTTGCAGGGTATCTGTCTTTCCTCCAGCTTGGCCACATCTATTTGCAGCTCTTGGACAGCCTGCTTCATTTCGTTCCTCATTGAGGTAAACTGTTCCTGTACCGTGGACATAAAGTTGTCCTGTAGTAGCTCCACAAACCATTCCCTCATGTTGTCTTTTGTCAATGGAGAGGAGCTCTGGGATTGGGGGGTGCTGTCTATTGTGGGCTCTTCTCCTTCCCTGTCCTTTGCGGTTTTTCGGTACATCTGTTTTTTAAGCAAATTTGTGTCCTGTCTGGGAGGTTGCGACGCGGGTTGGGAAGCACCCCCCTTTCCTTTCGCCCTTGACATCTTCCCTTATTTGTGGGGTGTCCTGTCATGGTTCTGGGTAACTCCCAGGTGCTTGAGGCGGGGGAGCTATGAGTGCTCTCTGTGGAATCTGGGGGGTCTTTTCCCCTTCCTCTGGTGGGCCTGTGGCCGTACTGCGTGGGTCCACCTCTGTGTGGCAAGTATAGCGGCGTCTCTTGTGCCTTCCCAGGGTATGTTGGCTGACAGTTGTAGTGGGGTCTTATTCCTCCTCCCCATAGGCAGCAGCCCCCCCCCTTGCTTTCCCATGCTATGCTGAGGAAGGGATGATGGTGGTGGGGGGGGAGGTGCTCCACATCTCTGTGCAGAGTCATGCTTTGCTTATGAATTTGCATCCTATGCTGGGCCTCCAGGGATACGCAAAGGAGGGGTGCTTAAGCAGGTACTCTTACCTTCGTCTCCTCTCCTCCTTGAGCCATGCGCCTTTGAATTTGGGGCCGTGTTTGGTGTCTTCCGCCGTGTGCGGATCCGCCCGTTGCCGCCGCGATGTGGACCGGCAGTTATATTGAGTCCGCGCATGGAGTCCTGTTCTCCTCGCCGGAGGGGGAGGGGCCGCTCTGGCCTCGCTGCGTCTAGTCCTTGAGAAGCAGGTTGCACCTACCGGGTGACACGCACGGGCCCCCGTGCAAATATATTTTCCCCCTGCTGTTGTGTCGGGAGCATGTGATTAGCCCCCACTGCTTTTGTGTCGTCCTTCACTCCGTCTCCTCTCACCCACTCTATCTCTCCCGTAGGAGTGGCAGGGTTCCCCTCGGTGGGGGAGGGGCAGCCGCTCCTCTCGGATGGTTCTCACCCCTGGGGGGGATTTTGCTGGAAGGAATTCTGGTCGCTAGTGCGCCCGCCACCGCATGTGAGGAGCAGGAGTGGACCCGATTCAAATCCGCTCGGATATCAACATTTAAAGTGCTTAATGTTGGCGGCGTGGCGGGAGAGCGCGGCTCAGAAGCGACTTCCACTGCCGGCGGCCATCTTGAAGTCCTGCAGTCCTTTTTTGCTTATGTTCTGTATTGTTTTCTGCCCAGGAGTCCATGTGGGACTCCTGGCAGTGCAGCTCTTCCTGTTTTTGGTTCGGTGTACAGACCCATGGGATACCCTTATGGCACCCATGGGTGGGGGGGTGCAACCCTATGCCCCTAGTGTATGTTTCTGGGCACCTGTGTGTGGCCCACAGAGCAGGGTATGGGCTGGTGGCAGCTCCATGCTGAATTTGACAGGTGCTCTGGGTATCCTCCATTTTGGGATCCCCAGGCCCTGCCATTGGAATCAGTTGATTCCTGATGGGGAAACAAGATGGCCCCTGTGGCCTCTTGCTTTCTATTACCTGTTACCTTGTTTTCCCAAAGTCCTGGGAAGCCCTGACTCTGTCCCTTCCCCCTGACTGGCTGTTGGGTGGAAGTTACATATATTGTGTTGTGAAGTCCAGGCCAGACTGGCTGGAGCCTTCCTAGTGATTGTATGTTGTGGGTACACCCTGTGGGTGGGACCTGGGTGAATGGAGTGTGTGACAAATATGCACTTCATGTTGTGGCTGTCTGGTTTCTGGAATGAGAGACAAAGACTGAGACAGCCCTGCCGGGAACTGGTATGAATGCAGTGTGTAGTGTTGAATGGCTGGGTACTTGTCCCAATACACATTCCTTGTTGTGAGTGTCTGAGAGGGAGGAGTATGTCCTGAATGCACTGTATGCCTGATTGGTTGGTTGACTGACTGCATGAATGCCCTTTTGTATGATTGGCTGCCGAGTGTGACCCAGCAGTGTAGATGAGAGACAGAATAGTATATCTGGGGAACTCTCGCCACTGGAAATTGTTCAGAAGCTGTGTCTACACTTGAAGAGTAACTGGAACTGCTGATCTTCGACGCCCAGCTGGAAGAACTGCTGCTGCATTTGCTTTGACCCGATCCGAAAGCTGTCAAGTAGTTGAGGACTGATCCGAGAGAGGACCTGGCTAGGCGCCCTCTTCCGGTGCTCCCAGGGACCATCGAGCACCGCTAACCTTCGCCGAAGCACCCCGGAAGATAGACCCTCGAAAGGCTGCCGACCGGAGATGGGGACCGCCGAGGAGAACGAAGTGAAGCACCTGTACATCGATGCTGTCTAAGTCCATTGCCGTCGACTAGGGTTCGGAGTATCGCTGTAACCGCTGGAGGCCCGTCGAAGCCACGTTGCCCAGAAGAGGGGACCGCTTGACGCCGTGCCGCTGACGCCCGGAGCCGCCCGCTCCTTTGCCGATGACTTGAATCGAAGGACTCCCATCTCCGCACTGACGACCGCTTTATCCCGCCGGAGAAAGTGGAGGACGCCGACGCGCTGAGGAGAATCCGCCGGTGGGTTTCCCGTCACCCAACGACCACAAAGACTTCAACGACTCGACACCCCTGTTGGGCCAGAGTTCTTAAACTTTGCGGTCCTGAACTATCCAACGCCGAGGTGCTCCACACACCTGCACAGGTGGTGCTCGTCGGCGACGTCATCCCCGCAAGACGTCGCCGACGAGCACCACCTGGATCGATGATGTGGTCTCGGCATCCTCAAACTTTTCATTGTCGACGGCAAGTTCACCTTCTACGTCTCTCGACGATCCGTGGCTCCTGCTTTAAAGGGAGTCGCTCAAGAAGGATCCATCGACGACTCTTCAAAGAACTCTGCTCCACCAGGTACATTGGGGGGGTAGAAACATTTATAGTAGGACATAAGACTTGTAAAACAATATATGGACTGGGCTTTTGTCATATCTTTATTTTACAGTTTGCCCAGGTGGGGGGAATCTTCACACAGAACTGTGCTTAACGGTAGAAGCCAGTATTGTCAATTGTTCTAACCGACTGCTTTCCTTCTATGTCTATTGTTGGTTGACTTTATTAATTGATTTGTGTGACATTTTAACCTGCGTAAAGTTGATGCACTTGAAATCTGTTAATAATTGTGGTACCACTTAGAACTGTATATATTTGCCGTTGCAGATTTTCTGTGCACAAAATGAGTTATTGTGATAGCGTACATAACCTTGAATATTAATTATATAAAGACTGTTTTCAGTAATAGTATGTGGACATTCCTGTGTGGGGGCTTGGGGACTACACTGTACTTAAGAACCAGCCTGCATCACCTCCTGAGAAGCTAGGCCTTGATTGCTCGACCACATACCAATAATAGAGAATCTTGGCTGAGGTCCTCTTTGCCTCTCCTCTACCATATAGAGAGCAGGAGTATGGGCCCCAGAGATTTGGTCAGGCTAAGCCTACCTTAAGGAACCAATCCTGGGTCCCCACCAGCAATCTTCTGTTATGCGTGAGGTCAGGACCAGCGTGCTTTGCAACAGGAAAGGTAAGAGGTGACATGTACTCCTAAGTCCAACCCATCTTCCTGCCTGTTTCAGATAAGTGTTTCTCTGGTTCACTAAGCCCTCTGACTCTTGATCAAAGCATAGCTCTCCCTTGAAGTTTGTGACGAGAGCAGACTTTTTCCCCCTCGAATCACATACTTTTCCCTCTGAAAGGGGTCTGCTCTGCAGAGGTTGCCTATGGTAAATAGTGGACCCAGACAGGCCATTCACTGTCCTTCATACAGTGGTTTGGGAACTAGCTTTAGGTTGACACATTGCATATCAGTTTTCCTGCCCATTAAGTTCTGTAACCAGGCCTATTCGCAGGCCTGCTTCAATTAACTCATCAGTATGTGCTGACAGCACACAGAACTTGGACAATACAACTGGGCGGATCCATGTATCCTTTGATATTTAATTAGGCTGGCCATTTGTGGAGGAAGGCATTGCTCTTCTCCTCTGGATGTTTTCATGCACCCCTCGCTGTCACCTGTCAAATTAATGTGACTGGGAGGACTGCGCCTGTAGGATTTGTCCCCCAGAGTACACTGGACTATGTTTGTTCTGTGCAGAATAACGCCGCACTTTTTCATAGGTTGATCTCCTGTCATTCCATTTCCTAAAGAATCATAAAAAAAAGCCCAGGCGAGCGCACACTCAATGTACGGATGGTGAAATCCCTCACACTTAGTATTTTCATTTATCCATTCCTCATTCAAGGCTTTCGACACTACTACTTTCATGATCGGTTTGATTGTATTTCTGGCGTCCTGATCTAACGGGTACGTTTCCTTGTCATTCAAGAGTGTTCGATCACTCTGATTGTAGAATCGCTATCCATAATGACAGTTGCCACTTGTTTAATCGTTCTAGATGTATCATTAGCTAGTTGTCTGAATAATTTGTGTTGATGTCCTATTAAATTGTGTGCTTTAATGTCAAACTATTTTATTGATGGCTGATCTTTGATCATGGCGTTTTCAAACAAATAAAGTGCTGAATTTTTGACACTGGGATTGAATGTGCTTTTCGATTTCATTTCCAAGCAGTCAAATGTTCTTGAACTTTCCTCTACAGGAGGTGTCTAACTTCCGGTTTGTATCCTCAAGTATCTTGGATAGTTCTTCCTGAGATGAAACATGTGTTGAACTGTTCCTTAAGTTCTGTGATGGCTGAGTCAATCTTAGATAATGATTTGGCTAATTCTTCTAAGGTCAGAAGTATAAGGTCAAGAGAGCACCTATTAAGGATCTGCTCCCATCTTTTCACAAAATCACTGTTCTCTTTACATAGAGTTGGGAGTAGATCTCTTCTGAGAACCCTTGGTATTCTTTTTGCTTTGTGATACTAAGCTAATGTAGAAGCATGGAGCTTTTGGGAGATTTCTCTCATGATTTAATCTTTCCAGGTTGTTAATTTGTAAGTCGGGGCTTTCTATCGTTAGAGTTGTTCTCGCTGTATCTTTCATTCAAGAATATGTGACGCTTTCTCCTCGCTAAAAGCTAATGTTGTAGCGTGTTTGGTTGTAAATACATTTATCTTTGAGAATGACTTAATTGAACGCAAATAGGTTTGAATATGTAGGGTGCGTACCCGAGGTAGTGCCTCTCCACCCGAATGTGGATAACTGCCTTTGATTTAGACTGAAACACAACTTCTGTATTCTTTGAACCAGAGGCATGCTTTCTTTCAATTTTTACAACTAATTGGCATTTGAAAGGCTAAGTAGTTCTGAGCACCAGACAGAATATTTGTGTTGACATATTCAATGGGATTGTGTCCTCCGACGTATTCCACATCTATGACGGGTAATCGCCACAGCTGTGCTGCTTCGGAAAAAAATTCTGCGTCTATGTTGATATGCTGTCCTCGAGGGCCTCCGTCGAGCCGACGTCACTGGATGTTATAAGTAGGACTCACGACGCCCGTAGCCTCAGTTCTATTTTTTCCGTGAACGTGTTCGCTTTGGAATCTCAGCGCGCCTCAGGTCTTCTCTTGATTGAATTGGTTCTTCGTTCTTGGTTTTTGTGAAAAATCATGTCTTCATCTTCTACCCCGCGGTCGGGCTTCAGGAAGTGTTGGGACTGCGGTTCCAAGATGTTGCTTACGGACCCACACGACAACTGCCTCTGGTGCCTCGGCGAGGACCACACCACCTATGACTGACGATTGCCAATCTTTGACTTCGAAGGCCTTGCGGGAGCGGAAGGAGAAGCGATCTGTAGGTAGGGTTTCCAAACCCGGAAAGTCGAAATCCACTGGGCTTTCGACCGACGATTCGAGGGGCGACTCTCTGCGTTGGCGTAAGTCCAGGGGGGGTCTCGGTCCCGGAGTGGCTTCCGCCATTCCTCTGCCTCTTCTAGGCACTCACAGAAGCGCCGTCACTGGTCGCCTTTCTCGTCCGAGGACTCCGCCAGACGGCGGGTAGCTCGTCCCAACAAACATTCCTCTCCTGTGGAATTGGACGCATTTCGTAAGGAGATGATGGCGATTTTCAAATCGCAGGGCTCCGTTCGGTCCGTGCCTTTGAGAGAAGCCGGCAAGCAATGCTCTAGGGCCACTGCCTGTAAGCCTTCAGGCTCAGGCGGTCAGCGCGATCATCGGGAGCCATCGAGGTCCCGATCGGACAAGGTAGATCGCTCTAGCCATGCCCGCTCCAGGTCGCGGTCCTCGACGACCTCGTGACCGTCGGAGCCTGTGATGTCTTCTAAGAGGACATCGGCGCCATGTCCGTCGAGGGACTCTCTCAAGGCTCCGCCTCCGAGGAAGTCATTGGCGCTGCGACCGTCGAAGGACACGCTCAGGACTCGGGCCTCGAAGCTGTCGACGCCGATTCCGTCGACGCCTTTTGAGGAGGCTTTATCAGAGGTACCTGGAGACCGGTGGATACACAGAGGAAGGCCCTGAGTAAGTCGGTGAGGCCTGTATTTGAGCCTTTTTCTGTGCCCTAATCCAGGGATTTGTTACAGCCTCTGTATGGTATCTCTGAGGTGGATGAAGGGTCGGATGTGGAAGGTCTGGTTCCTCAGGAGGTTCCTGATGACCTGTTGTCTGGTCATAGCCAGTTAGAAGACCTGCGTCAATCTTTGCATGACGCTAGTGGCCTGGACGCCTCCCCGTAGGTTGAATTTGGCAGGCCTGAGCCTGGTACTCGCGCCAAATCTTCATACAGGTGTCTCATGTCGAGGGTGACTGAGTATTTTCGTGGATTTTCTGCAGGCTGACCTGACAGATATCTTGGACCAAGGTCCATCCACTGACCCGGTGCTGCCATTTCATATGGCCTTACAAAGAAGGGTGGCAGCGCCTTGGACTGCTCCGGAGAGTCTCCCGGCAGTGAATAAGTCATTGCTGAAAAAATACCGTCCAGTCAGTGGCGACCCCAGCTACTTGTCTTTGCACCCCACTCCGGAGAGTTTGGTGGTGCATGCGGCTACGGCCCCAGCAAAGCAGGTGTCGTACCCTACCATCCTACCTGATAGGGACGACGAGCGTTTCGACGGTTGGGCGAAGAAAGTGTTTTCATCTGGGGGTACGCACTCTGTGGAATTGTGTATGAACATATTCCCGAAGGGGAGGTACAGGGATGGTTTTCTTGCCCTCGTTCAAGGTGGCAAGGATGCCATGTGTGAATCCGTTATTCGGGTCTGGACGTGGCAGACTGTCAGCCGGTCCATGGCGGCGAGCACCGTGATGCACAGGTTGGCGTGGTTGCGTAAGTCGGGGTTTGCTCCTGATGTACAGTCCCGGCTTCTCAACATACCCTTTGATGGTGACCATCTTTTTGGCAGCAAGACTGACGAGAGTCTTGAGTTTGCAGACCTCCAAAGCTGCAGCGAAGTCTTTGAGCGCTGCAGTTCGTCAACCTCTGCCTTTTCGTCCTATGGGACAGCAATGGACGGGAGGTTCCTTTTGATACTGCTCGACTTTTGGTAGATCAAGGGGAGCTGCCAGTCAAAGGGGCCAATTTAGGAGTACCAGAGGTGGAAAATGAGGTACTTGAGGTGCCAAAGCCGCTCGGGCAGTTGCCTCTTTGCCCTCGGGCACTGCCGCAGCCGCTTCAGATCATTTGAGGCCATGTCCCATGGTTCGGCGGTTGGGGGAAGCCCTGCACAGCATCTTGTAGAATGGCGTGCCATTATTTCAGATGTGTGGGGTCTGGAGATCATAGCCCACGGCTACTGTCTTCCTTTCCGGCAGAGGCCTCGCGACAATCCACCAGGGAAGCTCTCTTTGAAGAGTCTGGATCCGCTCCTTGCGCAGGAGATCAAATCCCTGCTGGAGAAAGGCGCCATAGAACTGGTGCCTGTAGCAGAGAGGAACAAGGGATGGTATTCCTAATATTTTTTGATCCAGAAAAAAGACTGGGGGATTGAGCCTCATCATGGACTTGCGTGGTTTGAACAAGTTCCTCGGGAAGGACAAGTTCAAGATGGTTACTCTGTCTCAAGTCCTCCAGGCCCTTCAACTTCAGGACTGGTTGGTGTCTCTCGACCTCAATGATCCTTACTTTCATGTGCCGATTCATCCCAAGCACAGGAAATATCTGAGGTTCGCGGTTGGCGACTCACATTTTCAGTTTCAGGTCCTGACGTTCGGATTGACCTCTGCCCAAGGGTCTTCACCAAGCTCATGGTGGTGGCGGCAGCGCATCTCAGGAAAGGGGCCATTTGTCACGCTCACCTGGTCTCCACAGGGGCGTAGCTCGTGGCTGAAGGATGCTGTCTGCACTGGTGTTGCACTGCTTCTAAGATGGTGCTTGCCCGTGCCTTTCCTTCGATCTCACCTCTGAAGGCGTTTACCTGCAACGTCGAAACAAGATATTAGCCAACTGAATGGAGCCGGATTGGCTTCACCACTTTCCAATTTCCTTCTCTTCTTCTGGCTCACCTTGGGTTTTTAAAAGGTGGGCTCTCTGTCCTGCACTCTCTGGCAGGGCCACGGTATGTACAGTCTTTCCCAAGATCAAGTTACTTCACTGATCCGATGGGTGTTGCTGCTGATTTGGAAGAATCTGAGTAAGCAGGTAAGTCTCTATACCAATGCCTTCTTGGAATAGATGCTTAAAGTCTCTGTCGCCCAAGTTCTTTTAATTAGCATTTGTTCTTTTCTTTTAGGCGTATTGTCGAGCAGTTTCCGGATGACGTATTGACTCTCCTTGCAATGTTAAGCAGGTTTCTTGCAGGTGAGTATAGCACTATGCGAGGTGCGCCGAATGTTCAAATAGCCTTTCTTGCTGTGTGTGACTATCCCGCTGTGTCTTTTCTATTCATCAGGTGTGGTGCGATTCCAGGAAGATGATGTAAGGACTGCTCAATGAAGTTCCTGGAAGATGCTGGCCCAGGTGAGGATGGATGCTCGTGCTGTACCTTCTTTTCTGCTTCTCTGCAGATGTGGCAGTCTGGGAATAAGGGGAAGGCAGGGCCGGAATGTTCGATTACAGGTAAGGCATTTGTCGCTTAATAACTCCTGTTCTCTTTTCCATTCACAGGTGCCGATGGATAGAAAACTCTGGACGGCATGGCTGAAGAAGACCTGAGCAGACACAGTGAGCGTTACGCTGCAGGAGTGCAGAATAACACGAAGCGTGTTCTGTTTGCAGGGTGCGGTTTAAATAGCCTTGCAAGTAGTTCCAGGCAAATAGTCCCTTAACCGTATCCTGCCACTTCAGGTAAAGTAGTCCCATAGCCACACCCTGTACCGGAAGGCTTGGCCTCACTAAGCTGAGAATATAGTTCCATGAGTTCAACACCTAAAATGAGCCTGGCGCAAGCGGCGCCAGGACTGAGTCCAGGAGATTCTACGGTACTTCTTAGGGGCTTGATAAGCCCTTAAGGATGCAGTGTCACGGGTACCCTCACCAGATTGAAGGATGTGGGAGCATGCACCATGACAGGATTCACGTGTACCCCTACCTTGGTTGATCAGGGCGTGCGCTCCCGAGCAATTCCTGGATCATCTGTCAGTCACCTGCCACTCCCTTCACAAGCTGGGCTTCTCCCTCAACTTAAAGTCCCACTTGACACCTACCCAGCGGCTCCAGTATATCGGAGCAGTGTTGGACACATCTCTGGGGCAGTGTTAGCCTCCCCAGGTGAGGGCTCATCACATTCTGCAGATGGTGGACAAGTTTCAACGTGCCCAGAGTCTCCCGGCGTTCGAGTTCTTTAGGTTGCTCGGCCTCATGGCATCCTTCATTCTTCTGGTGTCGGAAGCCAGGCTGCGGATGAGATCTCTGCAGTGGGCTCTCAAGATGCAGTGGTCGCAAGTCTCCGGCAGGATGTCGGATCCCGTTCAGGTGCCGCCCTTGGTCGCCCAGGATCTTCTGTGGTGGGCCGTCGAAGGCAATCTGATGAAGGGGGCTCCATTTTGGCTACCTTGGCCGGAGGTGACTCTCGTGACGGATGCATTCCTCACAGGATGGGGAGCTCATGCCAACAAGTCGACAGTCAGCAGTCGTTGGTCTCCGTCGGAGTCCAGCCTCAATATCAATCTGTTGGAGCAGAGTGCAGTCAGGCTGCCGTCTGTGCGGGCAGAAGAATATCCTGATTCTGACGGACAATACAGTGGCTCTGCACTACCTCAAGAAAAAGGGGCGGGCAGGGTCTCTACCTCTGTGCAGAGGCGATGCAGCTCTGGTTCTGGGAAAACGAGGCGGCGGACGCTCGGAGCAGGCAGAGCATGGTCTCTCATGAGTGGGAGCTGGCTCAGGAGGTTCTCCTGGAGATCTTCGCCCTTTGGGGGATCCCACAAGTGGATCTCTTCGCCACCAATGTCAACCAGAAGTGTGAACGATTCTGCTTGTGGGAATTTCTTCCAAGAGGAGCCTTAGGGGACTCGTTCGTGGTGGAGTGGTCCTTCCCACTGCTGTACGCATTTCCTCCCATCCCTGTCATTCCACAAGTGCTGCTGAGGTTCGGTTCCCGAATGATCCTCATTGCTCCGGCATGGACCAGGAGAGCGTGGTACCCGGACCTTCTCGACATTTCCACCTGCCCTCCAAGCCGTCTTCCCTACCGATACGATCTACTCTCACGGGAGGGGGTCCATCCAGAGGTCAAGTCTCTGAACCTTCATGCTTGGTTTCTGAAAGGTTGAGGTACAATGATTGGGACCTCCCTGAAGACATGATGGAGGTGTTGCTTTCGACCAGAAGGCCGGCAACAAAGTCCCTGTACCGTTGCTATTGGAGAAAGTTCTGCGACTGGTGCAGGGTAAAGAATGTGGATCCTTTCTCCATGTGCCATTCCTGTGGTTCTGTCTTTTTTGCTTTTGTTAGCCCACGAGGGCCTGCAAGTGGGTACCATTAAGGGGTACCTGGCGGCGCTGTCCATATTTTAGTGCTCGTCTGAGGAGTGTTCTTATTTTAAGATCCCTTTGATTTCTCAATTTCTGAAAGGGCTAACTCGTGTGTTTCCACCGTCGCCTTTCCAGGTACCGGGATGGGAATTGAATTTGGTTTTAAAGTTCCTCATGGGAGCTCCGTTTGAGCCCTTGCACCCTTGTCCATTGAGACCGTTCACCTTTAAAACAGTATTTTTAGTTGTGGCTACTTCCGCACACAAAGTGAGCGAGTTGCAGGCACTTTCCGCCAAATCACCCTTCAGTGTGTTCCATAAGGACAGGGTTGTCACTAGGGTTTGTCCTTCTTTTCCTCCGAAGGTTGTGTGGGAATTTAATTTGAGCCAGAAGGTAATTCTTCCAGCGTTCTATCCTCCTCCACATCCTGGTAAGGAAGAGGAGACACTCCATAGGTTGGATCCTAGGAGAGCTTTAAGTTTCTGCATCTCACGCATGTCCCGGGTCAGAGTGGACGATCAGCTCTTTGTTGGATACGCTGGAAGGCGTTTGGGTCAAGCTGTTACTAAGCAGACCTTGTCCAGATGGATTATCTTGACAATCTCTGAATGCTATCGTCTGGTTGGTAAGGACCCTCTGGTAGGCCTACAGGCCCATTCTACTAGGGGCGTGGCTGCCTCTACTACTCTGCAGAGGGGTGTTTCCATTCATAACATCTGTGAAGCAGCCACATGGGCCTCTGTCCATACTTTTGTAAAACGCTACTCCCTGGATACTATCCATGGGAAAGATTTGGCCTTTGGCAAGGCGGTCCTCTGTTCTGCAATTTAATTGGGCATTCTAAAATTAAAAATTCTTTTCCCACCTCCATGCGTTGGTACTGCTTTGGGAGTCTGTCATAGATGTGGAATACGTCGGAGGACACAATCCCCTCAAAGAACACGTTACTTTCTTACCTGGTAACATTCTTTCGATGGGATGTTCCTCCGACGTATTCCACATCGCACCCTCCCAGCCTGCCCCTCTACAGAATTTCTTATGCGATTGCAGCGTAAGTTTCCGCAAGGCTTTCTGTAGTCATACTGGCAGATGATTGGTGCCACACGTTCTGGGTAAGAACTACAACTGAGGCTACGGGCGTCGTGCGTCCTACTTATAACATCCGGTGACGTCGGCTCGACGGAGGCCCTCTAGGACAGCGTATCCACGTCATCGACGCAGACGCCGAAATTGTTTCGAAAGCCACACAGCTGTGGTGATTACCCGTCATAGATATGGAATACGTCGTCGGAACATCCCATCGAAAGAACGTTACCTGGTGAGAAAGTAACTTGTTGTTCTGTCTTATTTGACAGACCCAGACATTGTGTTCACTAGTCTGAGTTCAAGATTAGTCCATAAAATGTATCCCACGCTGCACTGCTCAAATACCACTCCAATTAAGGTGATTTACTTCCTGCTTTACCTATTTATAAAAAAGGCTTAGTGCTGATCTCAAGGTGTAATATTAACTATATGCCAAATATACTTAAGCACCATAGTCTGATACCAGTTTTTAATTTGCTTTGTAGATGAAATTGGAGATGGAAGAATGAACCCATGACTGAACTGTGTTTTTACTCCTGATGAGGGGAAAAATACTCCCGAAACGAGTTGAGCTCTTTTTTACATGTTATATGTAATTATTTTGTTTGTTAAAAAACACTGTGTTCAACTAATGGTTGATTAAAATTCAACATTTTCTGTTTGGATTGAATAGACTTTATTTCACTAGACTGTGTTCAATATATCCAATCAATCACTGATAACCTACATTTTGACTGTATTACCAGCAATAGAGGGTGTCCATCATTTGAGGACACTTTATGTTTTGCAATTCAATGGCCCACCTGGCTTGGGGCTTCTGTTTTTTCTTGGCATCGGCTTGCATCCTGGCTTACTGCTGTCTACTTCCACACAGGCCTCCTTGTTCTTCATGTTTCACAGATCTCTTTATACTCCTGCAACCCTTCAACAGGTTGCAGGTGTGGACTCGCCATCAGACTTGCCTGACCATAGTTAAAGGGACATGCCTGACCCTCTCAGTACTCTGCAGGCATTGTCCTTGTCCTAGTACCAAGTTGTTGAAATAAGGTATCAGTGTTCATTACTTTTAGTCGCCTCTTCCTCGTCTCGGTACTGTCAGAGGTTAAATATACGGAAATGATAGGAGCTGTTACAGTAGCCTACAAAGGCCGGGGGAGGGCTAGGTTAACAGGGAAAGGGGATACCATGTCTCGCCCGAGGGCACCCCACTACCAATCCCCAAGGACCCTCCACCCGGGTGATTCTCCCTCACTTCTTTCTCCCCACAGTCAAGATCCAAAAGTGATGGCCTTTCCCTGGTCCCCTGAGAAGAGGATCCAGGGGGCGTAGGAGTGAGGATACCCTTGTGTTTCTCACAGAGCCCATTTCTTCCCAGGGATGCGTTCCCTTTTTATTTTATTCTACCACTTGGGCGCCTCTAAATGCCATTGCCCTTCTATCTTAAGAAGCGGATGTGTTCTTTCCCATGTTGTAACGCTTGCACTAAGTATAGGATGGGCTCTGCCTCTTGCATCCTCATGAAAGATCATCGCCAACCTCAACTTCGAAGGGATTGTGTCCTCCGAAGTATTCCACATCTTTGACAGTAATTACCAAAGCTGTGCTGCTTCGGAAAACTTTTTCGGCGTAGGCGTCCTGCGTCGATGACGTTGATACGCTGTCCCTCGAGGGCCTCCGTCGATGGTCGACTTCATCGGATGTTATATCTAGGACCCACGACGCCCGTAGCCTCAGTTCTTTTTTTCCGCGAACGTGTTCGCTTCGGAATCTCAACGCGTCTCGGTCCTTCTAACTTGAAAATACATGATGTCTTTGTCATCTTACACCCCGAAGTCGGGCTTCAAAAAGTGTCAGGACTACGGTTCCAAAATGTCCATTACGGACCCGCACGACGTCTGCCTCTGGTGCCTTGGTGAAAGCCACGCCACCGACTATTGCGATGACTGCCAGTCCCTAACTTCGAAGGCCTTGCGGGTGCGGAAGAAGTTGTCAGTAGGTAGGGTTTCTAAAACTCATAAATCAAAATCTATTGGTCTTTCGACCAACGATTCGAGGGGCGACTCTCTGCGTCGGCGTAAGTCCAGGGGGGTCTCGTTCTCGGAGTCAGTCCCGCCATTCCTCTGCTTTTTCGAGGCATTCACGGAAGCGCTGTCACCGGTCGCCTTCCCCATCCTCGTCGGAGGACTCCGCCAGACGGCGGTTTACTTGTCCCACAAAACACTTGTTTGTCGCCGGCCGAATGGTATGCATTCTGCCAGCAGATGGCCATTTTGGAATCGCAAGGCACCGTTCCGTTCGCGCCTTCAAGAGAAGCCGGCAAGGAACGAGCTAGAGCCACCACTCGCACGCCTTCGTGCTTGGGCAGGCAGCGCGGTCATCAGGAGCCTTCGAGGTCCCGATCGGACAAGGGTGATCGCCATTGCCGTGCCAGGTCCAGGTCCCAGTCCTCAACTCTGTCGAGACCGTCGGAGCCTCTGAGGGACGCCGTCGGCGCCATGTCTATCGAGGGACTCTGTCGAGGCTCCGCCTTCGAAGATCTGACAGACATCCTGGATCAAGGTCCACCCACTGACCTGGTGTTTTGCATTTCATATGGCTTTACAAAGAAGGGTGGCGGCACTTGGACTGCTCCGGAGAGTCTCCCGGCAGTGAATAAGTCTCTTCCGAAAAAATACTGCCCAGCCAGAGTTGACCTCTGCTACTTGTCAACACACCCTACTACGGAGAGCTTGGTGGTGCAGGCGGCTACGGCCCCAGCAAAGCAGGATGCGTACTCTACTATCCCTCGGTATATGGACGACAAGCGTTTTGATGGTTGGGCAAAGAAGGGATTTTCTTCTGGGGGTATGGCCTTAAAGACAGCCAACTCCGTTTGTGCCCTGGCAAAATTCACTCGCACTCTGTGAAATTGTGTATCATTGGCGGCTGAGCATATTCCCGAAGGGGAGGAACGGGATGGTTTTCTAGCCCTCGTGCAAGACGGCAAGGCGGCCATGTGTGAATCCGTTCAGTCCGGTCTGGTTCATGGCTGCGAGCACTGTGATACGCGGGTTTGCGTGGTTGCGGAAGTCGGGGGTTTGCTCTGGATGTGCAATCCCGGCTTCTCAGCACGCCCTTTGGTGTCAATCTTTTTTGCAGCAAGGCTGACGGGAGCCTTGAGAGGTTGCAGACCTCCAAAGATGCAGCGAAGTCTTCGGGCGCTGCAGTACGTCAACCTCCGCCTTTTCGTCCTAGGGGACAGCAATGGATGGGAGTTTCCTTTCGGTACTACTCTTGCTTTGGTAGATCGAGAGGAGCTGCCAGTCAAAGGGGCCACCGTAGTAGTACCAGAGTTGGAAAGCAAGGTACTTGAGGTGCCAAAGCTGCTCGGGCAGTTGCCTCTTTGTCATCCGGCACTGCCGCAGCCGTGTCCACTCAGTCATGAGGCCATGTCCCATGGTTCGCCGGTTGGGGGCAGACTGGCGCAGCTTCTTGGAGAATGGCGTGCCATTACTTCAGATATGTGGGTTCTGGAGATTATAACCCATGGCTACTGTCTCCCCTTTTGGCAGAGGCTTCATGACAATCCACCGGGGAATCTCTTTGAAGCGTCCGGATCTGCTCCTTGCGCAGGAAATCCTATCTCTGCTGGAGAAAGGCGCCATAGAACTGGTGCCTGTAGCGGAGAAGAACAAGGGATGGTATTCCCCTTATTTATTGATCCAGAAAAAAGACGGATTGAGACCCATCATGGACTTGGGTGGGCTGAACAAGCTCCTCAGGAAGGACAAGTTCAAGATGTTAATGCTTTCTCAAGTCCTCCAAGCCTTTCAACTGCAAGATTGGTTGGTGTCTCTAGACCTCAAGGATGCTTACTTTCATGTGCTGCTTCATCCAAAGCACTGGAAGTACCTGAGGTTCCCGGTTGGCGACTCGCATTTTCAGTTTCGGGTCCTGCCATTCGGATTGACCCCCCCCCTGTTAGGGTGAATTCTCATTTTATGGCTAATTTCCCTTATCTAGTGAGTCCCCCCGGCAGCTTTGCTGGATTTTTGGAGTTATTTTTTTCACTTGGTAAGAGTGTCCCTCTTTTTCCCACTCTTATCTGTGTTTTTGCCATGTGTATTCCAGCTGCTTTTATGATTGTGGACTCTGGAGTACACCACTTCAGTAGCCCCCTTCTTTTGGGTGTTACACTGCACCTTCAGTGCAGTGACGCAGGGCTGTCTTTTAGACTTCCCACTGACTCCATTTCTGAGGCTGACTACTGTCACCCAGAAGAAGGTAAAGTTGCCATTAACTTTACCTAGTCATTTAACCACAGATCCAGTACTCCCCATCTTACATGGAGTACTGGAAAGGGTTACTCCTTAGCCCTTTTTATCTGTTCCTCCTAGAGCATTGTTTTGCTCTTTTAACATTTAGACTTGGCTGGTGGCAGTGGTACCTACCCTAACTTTTCCACCGCGATTATATTGTACGTGGTATTGTTTTAGGCTATTATATTAGCCTCGAACATAAACCCGCTTGACCAAATACTTTCTTTTGGCTCCGGTCGGGTTTATTTGCCATTTCCTTTTGTTAAAGTCCTTCTTGTGTTTTACTTTGCGCGGCAAACCAGGTTTGTCTCTTTTGTTCACTGTCTTTTGGCGGGCTTCTGCCAAGAAGCCGCCCTCCAGGCGCCTGTGTGTCTAGGTGGGCTGAATTTGAGGGAGGGGTGTAGTCACCCCCTGCACAGGGTATCCTAGGAAACCCAAGTCATACTTTGCCATGATTGGCTGAGGTGGTTGTCCGGGCTGGACAACCACTGCGTGATTGACAGCCAGGCTGTGTGAATGGGGGATTTTCGCATAAAAGGCAGGTCTCTTGGGCTAGAAGTCAGTCGCCACTGGAACTACAAGGAACCGAAGAGAAGCGAAGAAGAAGACGGTTGCTGCAACTACCCCGTCCTGGTGAAGCCCTGCTGCATTCCTGAGCTATCTACCCTTTGACGACCAGAGAAGATCCAGTCCGGAGTCTTCTTCCCTTGAGCCTGGTGGGGATAACCAGCTCATCTTCCACAGCCAGAGGATCCTCTTCTTGGTCAAAATCGCTGCACACGGCTGTAGTGGTCCAGATAGCCATCTGAAGAGCCTCTCCTGTTTTTAAGGAGCACACCTTTTATTCACCGTCGCTGCTGCCGGCCTCATCCCTGTCTGGTGCAGACCCCTCCAGACGTCGTCCTTCATACCGAAGCTCCAGGAACCGTGGGACTGCAGGAAACTACCAGGAACAACTGCCGTGGCACCAGCTTCTTCAAGGAATAAGGTACTGTGTTCTGCTTGAGGAATTAGGGTGAATCCCTTTTCTTCGCCTCCAAGGCTTGCCCTTGTCTTCCCTCCTTATTATAACTTTTGCTTCCTCTGTTGACAATATCTAAGTACTCCTGGCAACGTTGAATCTTGAACTGTCCGACAGTGTGATCCTCGACAACAGGAACCCGGTTCCACTCGACACTGGCTCCGTCCTATTGACTCTTGAATTTCTGTCAACGTGTGTTCTCTGATTCTGTCTGCCTTGACAAACGTATTGCCTATGATTTTTGCCCCCAACTCTGTGGTTATCTCGGGTGCTAAGTGTGTTTTTGCCCCGGTAACATTTCTTGTCGCGGATATGCGTATCTTTAGTAAGACCGAACTATCATTACTGTCAAAAAGTGATCGCATACGTATTCCCGGTAACGTCTTTTGTTTCACAAAACGGGTCCATTGAAACATCGGGTACTTACCTTGAGTTAGAGTGTACCAAAGTGAGTTGGTTGTAGTATATTTTACGTTTGATTTTGAATTAATAGAAGTGTTGTGTTTATAACAAATGGTTTAAAAATAAATGTACTTATATTTTTTACCTGAAACCTTGAGTCAGTGTTTGCTTGTGTCACAGTAATTGTGGTCCCTTTGTGTAAACCCTGCTACTGCTCATATACTCTTGATAGGCCTGGCTGCTCAGCTACTGCGACCACTTTAACATAGTAGTACAGGCTTGTACCAAAGGTGAGCTTGTATTACCACTTGTAGTCTTAACTGTGTGTAGTGGTCCCTAAGGGCACTGCACAGGATTATGCTTAACAGCCCCTATGGTCTTCACCAAGCTGATGGTGTTGGTGGCAGCGTATCTCAGGAAAGGGGGATTCACGTCTACCCCTAGCTGGACAATTGGTTGGTCAGGGCGCGTTCTCCTGAGCAAGCCCTGGATCATCTGTCCGTCACCTGCCACTCCCTTCACAAGCTGGGCTTCTCCCTCAATTTAAAGAAGTCCCATTTGAAACCTACCCAGCGGCTCCAGTGCATCGGAACAGTGCTCGACACATCCCTGGGGTTGTGTTCGCCTCTCCGGGTGAGGGCTCCTCACGTTCTGCAGATGGTGGACAAATTTCAATGCGCCCAGAGTCTCCCGGCGTTCGAGTTCTTGAGGTTGCTCAGCCTCATGGCATCTTCCTGGTGCCAGGGGCAAGGCTGCGGATGAGATCTCTGCAGTGGTCGCAGTTCTCCAGCAGGATGTCGGGTTCCGTTCAGATTCCGCCCTCGGTCACACTGGATCTTCTGTGGTGGGCAATCAAAGGCAATCTGATGAAGGGTGCTCCATTTTGGCAACTGTGGCCGGAGATGACGATTGTAACGGGCGCATCCCTCACGGGTTGGGGAGCTCATGCCAACGAGGTGACGGCCAGCGGCCGTTGGTCTCTGTCGGAGTCCAGACTCAGCATCAATCTTTTAGAGCTGCGGGCTATCAGGCTAGCCCTGATGGCCTTTCTAGCGTCTGTGCGTGGGGAAGAATGTCCTGATTATGAGGACAATACAGTGGCCATGCACTACCTCAACAAAAAAGGGGAGGACAGGGTCACTCCCGTTGTGCAGGGAGGCGATGCAGCTCTGGTTCTGGGCCATTCAGCAGGAAATTCCGATCTCGGCAGTTCATCTGGCTGGAGACGAAAACACGGTGATGGACGCTCTGAGCAGGCTGAGCACGGTCTCTCGCGAGTGGGAGCTGGCTCAGGAAGTTCTGTTGGAGATCTTCGCCCTTTGGGGAACCCCGCAAGTGGATCTCTTCGTCACCAGTGTCAACCGGAAGTGCGGAAGATTCTGCTCACAGGAATTTTCTCCAAGAGGAGCCTTAGGGGACACGTTCGTAGTGGAGCGGTCCTTCCCACTGCTGTACGCGTTTCCTCCAGTCCCCGTCATTCCGCAAGTGTTGCGGAGGTTATGGAGGTTCGGTTCCCAGATGATCCTCATTGCTTTGGCATGGGCCAGTAGAGCGTGGTACCCGGACCTTCTCGACATGTCCATCTGCCCTCCACGTCGTCTTCCCTACCGAGACGATCTGCTCTCACGGGAGGGGGGGACGGGGTTCTCCATCCAGAGGTCAAGTCGCTCAACCTTCCCGCTTGGTATCTGAAAGGTTGAGGTACAAGGATTGGGACCTCCCCGAGGACGTGATGGAGGTGTTGCTTTCGGCCAGAAGTCCCGCAACGAAAAATATGTACCGTTGCCGTTGGAGAAAGTTCTGCGACTGGTGCAGAGTACAGAATGTGGATCCTTTCCAATGTTCCATTCCTTTTGGTTTTGTCTTTTTTGCTTTCTTTAGCCCACAAGGGACTGCAAGTGGGTACCATTAAGGGTTACCTGGTGGCGATGTTATTTAAGCGCTCATCCGAGGATTGTTCTTATTTTAAAATCCCTTTTGATATCTCAGTTTCTAAAAGGGCTGACTAATGTGTTTCCACCGTCGCCTTTCCAGGTGACGGGATGGGATTTCAATTTGGTTTTAAAGTTCCTAATGGGAGCTCCGTTTGAGCCCTAACACTCTTGTCCGTTGCGACTATTGTCCTTTAAAAATGTATTTTTAGTTGTGGTTACTTCCGCATGCAGAGTGAGTGAGTTGCAGGCACTTTCCGCCAAACCACCCTTCACTGTGTTTCATAAGGACAGGGTTGTCCTTAGGGTGCGGCCTTCCTTTTTTCCGAAGGTTGTGTCGGAATTCCATCTGATATAAATATATATATACACAAAGTGTGTCAGCGGAAAAAAAAACAAATTAGGGAGGAACCCGTCTATAGAACTAGGAGAGGGGCACCCAAATTCGGAACCACAGATCAAACCATACCAAAAACAAAAAAATTAGAAACCATGAATGTTTTATTTGTATTTCATTATATGTTTAAAATATACATATTAAATCATGTTTCGAGCTCATTATCTGAATAATACCATTTAATAAGAAAATTGAAAAACACAGTACTTTTCTAAAAACACGACTGATAATTTAGTCAACGCTAACTTAATGTAGCCATGCAGTCTGGACGTCATGCCGGTTGAAGGGGATCATCCAGCTGGCAGTCAGAGGCTACGGCCACATTTAACAATATAAGAACCGCCGTAGCTTACTAGACAAGGTAATGTTGGTTACTTCTAAAGTTAAGACCAACAGAAAAAAGTAGGGGGTGCCGTACGCCGTCTACTATACTGTCATGACTTATTGAATACACTGGGTCCGACATGTAAACAGACAGTAGTTTCGATGGTACAAGGCATCTAAGCTGATTCACAATTGATGCCCATCTTCTTCAGGACGGTGCACTCCCATCAAATGTATGCCACAGGATTTTATAATGTGGAAAACTGCATATGTAAGGCGATAATGCGTTCAGCTGTAAAGATTTGTGCAGGCTGAATCCATAATTATACCATTATCTCAACCTTAAACCCTGGTCACCTTTTCCCGAATGTGAATCCTGAGAAATAAATGTAGGCCAGCAGGACCAGTTCTCTATGAAGTAGAACTGAATAAGAATAAACAAGGCGAAAAAGACATTGATCTTGACATTGTGTTGCAGGCGACAGATGGCATCAAGGCGTCTGCAAAAAGTTGTCCTATCAGGACGGAATGTTGTTCGGCGTGGCGTAATGAACACACCAAAAACGAACTAAACAATGTTGGCGTCTTGGAATTGCATACATCCATGCCCCCGGGATTTCAATGAATCTCCATCTGAGCCAGAAGGTAATTCTTCCGGCATTCTATCCTCCTCCACATCCTGGTAAGGAAGAGGAGAGGCTCCATAGGTTGGACCCTAGGAGAGCTTTGAGTTTCTATTTCTCACGGATGTCTGTGTTCAGAGTGGACGATCAGCTCTTTATTGGTTATGCTGGAAGGCGTTTAAGTCCGGCTGTTTCCAAGCAGACCTTATCTAGACTGATCATTTTGACGATCTGAGTGTTACCGTTTGGCGGGAAAGGACCCTCCAGTAGTCTTACGGGCTCATTCTACTCAGGGTATGGCTGCCTCTACTGCACTACAGAGGGGTATTCCGATTCGCAATATTTATGAAGCAGTCACATGGGCCTCTGTCCATACTTTTGTGAAACATTATTCTTTGGACTCTATCCATGGGCAGGATTTGGCCTTTGGTAAGGCAGTCCTCTATTCTGCAATTTGATCGGGCATTCTAAATTGATGCATTTGTGAATTCTTTTCCCACCTCCATACGTTGGTACTGCTTTGGGAGTCTGTCAAAGATGTTCAGTACGTCGGAGGACACAATCCCTTTGAAGAACAAGTTACTTATCTTACCTGGTAACTTTCTTTCGATGGGATGTTCCTCCGACTTATTCCACATCGTACCCTCCATACCTGCCCCGCTACAGAATTTCTTATGCGATTGCAGCTTACGTTTCCGCAAGGCTTTCTGTAGTGATACTGGCAGAAGATTGGTGCCACGTTCTGGGGGGAAAAACTACAACTGAGGCTATGGGCGTTGTGCGTCCTAGATATAACATCCGGTGACGTCGACCATCGACTGAGGCCCTCGTGGGACAGCGTATCGAAGTCATCGACGCAGGACGCCTACGCCGAAAAAGTTTTCCGAAGTAGCACAGCTGTGGTAATTAGTCAAAGATGTGGAATACGTCGGAGGAACATACCATCGAAAGAACCTTACCAGGTAAGATAAGTAACTTGTTCTTCTGGCGGATTTCTTATTCCCACAACGCCCAAGGGGGCCAATGTTCCCTATTTCTAAGGAACACCACATGCAGGAGCTGTTGAGCGGATAGTACACTTCTTTTGGGTAATCTGAGACCCCCTGTAAGCGCTGGTGTGTAGGGTTTTTCAGCCTTAAACCTTGGTCTACGACTTCCCCAGACAAATGATTTGATCCCCTGTGCTATCTTTTCATCCCAGCAGTCGGGACTTTTGAAGGCAGCATACCAAATCTGTAGTTTAGACTAGCAATTACCACCATTTTGGTTATTTGGACCTGACCCCAGCTGGACAAATTGAGCGATGACCATCTTGCAAACTCCAGCTGCGTCTTAGACCATGCTGGTTCTACATTATCCCTAATATTCTCTAAGCCTTTAGACAGAAGGATCCCCAAGTATTTAAGATGCTCACCCACCCCCAATGCAGTTGGGATCCCTCAATACATTTTTTGCGGGTTCTGTCGTTTAAAGGTATGGCCTCGCATTTATCCCAATTTATCATGTACCCCTGAGGTGGAGGAAGCAGTGCCTTCACCTGCATTAACTTGCTACTGAGGATTCAGGGTCAGCCAAAGTCAACAGAACGTCATAAGCGTACAGTAGTGCTTTTTACAACCCTGTCAGCGTTTCAAACCCCCTGATTACTGGGTTTAGCCGGATAGCGGCTCAAGTACCACAATGAACAGCAGAGGCGAGAGGGCACATGCCTGCTTTGTCGTCCTGCTGATATTGAAAAGTTCAGACACGTGGTCACCACATCCTATTCTAGCACTTGGCTAGTTGTAGAGAAGGTGCACTTTTCGAATAGTCTTGTCTGAGACCGTATCTTTCTAGTGTTCGAAAAATGTAACCCCACTCCAACCGGTCAACCACTTTCTCAGCGCCTAGCAAGAGTGCTATTTTCGACTCTGTCCCTCCCCTTTCTTGCCAGACAAGTAACAATAATCGCATATTCTTCCTTGCTGACCTGCCATGCACACAGCCAACTTTCCCTTGCAGAGGGGTATGAAATTGACGTGTGCAACAACCAAGTCGGCCTTTTGGTTTCCCTCTGTCGATTAACTATCAGAAGCTGGGTGTGTAGGTACCTTGTTTGAAGGAGCTTCTCAGCATAAGATCTATATGGCATGAACCTAGGAAACTTACTACTTATGTAATTCTTTCTTTTACCATATATAGTATAATCCTCATAAAGCAATGCCATACAGGATTTGAGGTCAATGTGTTGTTGAATCCTATATGAAGAATGATGCATTTTAAATAGCAAGTAGATCTATGTTCTGGATTCTTTTAATTCAAGAGAGTTTACGTGTTATAGTTTTACAGATGAATTTGCAATTATTGCTGCATTGCAATGAAATTAACAAGGTCCAAGCCCTGATGATGGATTTGTAATCCGAAACGCGTTGGCTAATTCTTGATCTGAATTTGAGTTTCTTGGTTATAAAACAAATGCTTTTTGGAACAAACATTACACTAATTACTGTTTTCTTTTGTGTTTGTATTTCTTTATTTATATAGCGCACCTGGCCCAAAGGCATCTGGCCCCACCAGATATTTGTACTTTGTTTCTGGGTATGGCTAGGCAGTGGGTTTGGGCTGCTGTTTGTGGTCGGTTTGACGTTTGCGAAGAAAACTGGGTGGCCCAGTATGGGGGTGCCTTGTCAGCCAAACATTTGTGTGAGGGCCAGAGATTTAAGGGAACCTATTTGAGCAACAAAGAGCCAATGCAGGTTACGTCGGGTGTCCGATATGTGTTGGTTCCTAGGGATGTTCAAGGCAGCTCTAATGGCGTTACTTTGGATGACCTGAAGCTTGCTGATGTTGCGTTGGCTGGTCCCAAGATAAAGGGGCGTTGCATTAGTATGACTTAGACATAATTAGAGTTCTAGCAAGCGTAATGCAGTTAGCTGAGGTTATGAATGGGAGGCAGGCAGTGATGAGTTTGCAGGTGTAGGCCGATGCTGAAATCCCAGCGTTAGTTTGTCTCGAAAGAGATCAGGTGGAATCAAGATGGATACCTAGAGTTTTTGTTTGTCATCGATGGCAACACTATCAAGGTGACTAAGGATTTGAATGTAGAGTCTAATCTGCTCAATCAGTTGGGGGAACCCAGGATGAGGAGCTCTGTCTTGTCATCACTAAGACAGAGCTCGTGTTGGGCCATCCAAGCCTGGATGATCATGTAATGATCGTTTAAGGCTTTGGTGTCAACTGTGTGGTTACCTGAGATAGGGATGAGTATCTGGGTGTCATCAGCATAATTGGTGTAGGTGGCACCCAGATAGTCAAGTATATCAAAGAGATGTTTTGTGAACACATTGTAAAGCATGGGTGAAACGCAGGATCTTGGGGGACTCCACAGAGAACTGGACCGGGATCAGCTGAGGCAGACGGAGAGAAGACCCTTCAGGATCTGATCCAGGTGGTGTTGCTTTATCTGAGAAGTGGGCTGCCGCTTTAAGATGGTGACACAGGATTTGGTGTTTCACCAAATCGAAAGCGGCCGATGGGTCCAGTAGTAAGAGGAGGGCGATTTTGCCATTGCCTTTTAGGGCCTCAATTTGAGTTTGGGTCTAGCAAGGCTGTTTCCGTTCCATGCTTGGGGCGGAAGCCCGACTGTCTGAGATCAAGGAGATTATTACGTTCCAAGTAGTCCTGGATCTGTAGATAAGCTGCTCGGTCTAAGATGTTTGGCAGGAACTACACGGTTGTGATGGGCCTGTAATTAGTGGGTATATTTGGGTCTAGTGAAGGTTTTTTGAGAAGGGGATGACCCAAGCATCCTTCAGGTTATCTGGCACAGTGCCTGTGCTGAATGACGCGTTAATTAGCGCCGTGATGAAAGGAGCTAGCTCGTGGGAGGCCTCCTTTATAATGGGAGTTAGGCAGGTATCTCCCTGGCAATTAGAAGGTTTGAGTTTAGAAATTATGTTCTCTACCTCGGAGATGGTTATAGGTGAGAAACTGAAAGGTATAAGGGTGTGTGAAGTAAGGTTTGTTTTGTCCACGGGGGAGTTAGGCAGAGCGTTGGGCTAGAGGCTGCTTTTTTTGGCCTTGAGTTCGGCCTGGAGTGTAGAGATTCTGTCTAGGGGTGCTTTTTGTCTGTTTGAGCACCAAGAGCTGTCTTTGCTGCATGTATCAGGTGGTGTGCAAGGTGTTTTGAGCTCTTTAAGGATCTTGAAGTGCTCTTTGGTATTAGATTCAGCTTGCAAGATAAGTTTGTTGTAGGTCTCGTTTCTGGCTAGGAAGATTGCCTCTTTATAGTTAAGTGATGCTATGATAAGGCTATCCTTATTGGCATCAATAGGGTGGCTTTTTTCGAGCGGGCTTTTGAGTTTCTTTTTTCTTTACGCAAGGCCCTTGGATGTGGTGTGAACCACGAATTGAGGTGAGCACATGGTTTGGCTTTCCTAGATTTAATGGGGGCAATGTTATCCATTGCTTTAAGAAGGGTGACATTGTAGGTATCAACTAGGACTGTGGGGTCTGAACATATGTTCAGGATAGGCAAGACGTGCTGGAGAATATTATCTCTGGTTATGTCTTTTATTTCTAGTACAAATTGGTGGTGCAAGGTCTGGACTGGAGCGTTGATAGTTAGCTGAGATGTTGAAGGTAATAGTGTGATGATCGGACCAGGTACAATTTGCATGAACTACTGAGGTGATGGTACAGTTTAGATCTGCTAGCCAGTCGAGGATTCTTCCCTTTTTCGTGAGTGGGTTCAAGGATACGATGAGTGAAGCCTGCGGTCGGTTGAGTTAGCATGGTCTAGGGCTTAGGAGTCATTGGGGTCTTTCAGGCCCCAGATTGAGGTCACCTAATATTTGCGAGTTGACCTTAGTTTTGTCTGCAAGGATAGATGTAATGTGGTTTACAAAGGTGGTGACGGGTCCTGGTGGCCTGTAAATGAAGATGCAAGATAGCGGTTTGGTTGTGTGAGATAGGAAGTTTGACCGAAAGGAGTTCTGCTGAGGGGATCTGTTGATCAGGTATGATTCGCATGGCGCTCTTTTTTTTTTTTTTTTTTACTATGGATGAAGGGAACACCACCTCATTTTTTTCAGTGATTGGCATTGTTATCATATTTAATGATAGTATCATTAGCGTGGCTAGTGAGAGGAGGGGACCTGATGCTGTGTGCAGCTGGTTTCAGTGACAGCAAGGAAGTCGAAGTCTTGTGTAGTAAAGAAATCTGCAATATCGAGTGCATGGGCGGTAAGGGACCTGCCGTTGATAAGGGCACTCTTAATGGTGGTGTCTTTAGGAGAGTGAGGCGTGCTTATGATTAGGTATGCAATCGTGTGTAGTGGTGTGTATCTGCGAGGGTAGTGCTGCGTTGTGAGGTGATAGGCGGAGGTGGAGATATTAGTGAGGTGGTGCGATGGATGGATAGAATGACGTGCAGTACGGGTAGATGTGGAGCCTAGTCTGGAATTCCTGGTGTGTATAGAGCATGGTTGATTGGGTGTAGGTTTGGCTGCAAAATGTTCAAGCCAAAGAGCAGGGGTGTTCAGATATGGATTGAAAGGTGGTGAGGTAGGTGTAGTTGTGGTCATGGTACTATGCTGAGTGCCCGAAGGGGGGCAGGAGAAATGATAGTGTAGGACTATGGTGCCCAGGTCTATCAAAGTGAAGTTACAATGCTGGCCTAAGGCTGAACAATCAAGATGGGTATGTGCCAAGATCAAAAGATATATTGAGCCAAGTAATAATAGGAGGCAGCATGTTTCGGTGGGAGTAAGCATATTGTGTTATGCGTTATCAAGAATAACTGGCCTCGTCAATGTCACATTAACCCCTTAAGTGCCAAGGACGAGATATCTCGTCCTTGACATTACCTCTGTAGTGCCAAGGACGAGATAGCTCGTCCTTTTTGGCTCCCTGTTTTGAGCGATCCCTAGGAGGCCTGCATGAGGTGCCCCTGCCACCCATTTGGGGTGAGTGGGTAGAGGGCCACCAACAATTGTGGGACAGGCCCCCCCAGTGGGTGGGGCAGTAAGGTTTGGGCACCTGGGGCCAGATTGGCACACCAGTATGCCTGTCTGCGCCAAGGGGAGTTGGGTTACCAAAGGAAAAAGTGAAAATGGTGGACCGCATTTTAGGGGGGACTGTGGAGCAACCCAAACCGACGGGGAATTTTCTAATGGGACGGTGTGGTGACCCCCTCACCCCCACCCACAGTGGAGTGGGGGCCATGTCATGCAGTCCTCCGTGGGGCCAGATATCTGCTCCTAGGAAGGGACACCTGAGCCCAGGGAAGAGTGCAGGACACCCCCGCCCCCTTATCTGCCCCAGGGAGGGCTACATGAGAAGCGCCGCCCCTCCAATTGGGTCGAGAGGTGCACCCCCTTCACATTATAAAATTCCCCGGCGGTGTAGGGTGCCCCTCAGCCCCCCCTAAAGTGCAGCCTGCCATTTTCAGTTTTTTTCTTTGTTTACCAAACTTGCCTTGGCGTAGAGGCACATTGGTTTGCCAATCTGGCCCCAGGGTGCCCAAACCCTACTTCCCCCTCCATTGGGGCCTGTGCGTTTTGGGGTGGGCTTCTCACCCACCGCAAATGGAGTGTGGGGGGGCACCTCATGCAGCCCTCCCTGGGGGCAGATATCTGCCTGTAGGAAGGGGCAAATGGGTTGTCACTGAGGAGTGAGGTTCAGTAGAGAACCAGGGATGGCTTGCGGGGGGGGGCATTCTTGGAAAGTATTGATTTGTTTTTGCTGGTGTGACCATAGGTCACACATGTTTTTTGTTTTGTTTACAGCTTTTTCTACACGAGCAGCTGCAACGTTGTGGGTACTGTTTTTTATTATTCTATGGTTAGGGCCCACTGTCAGTGGGGTGGGTGAGACTGGGGCTGGATTGTTGGTGGTGTGGGTAGGAATGGGCTGTCTGGGCAGATATGTTGGTGGGCTGGGACACAATTGCAGGGGCAGGCCACAAATTGCCCCCCATGCCAGCAGAACATTGGTGTTTCCCTTGGAGAGGATGCCTCCCATTTGGGTTGTCCGTCTGCAAGCCCAGGCTGCAGCTCTGGCTGTGCTATGTTATAGGTGTTACCTCCGGGGAGGTATGGGGATACTGCCGGGGATCCCTGGAACTGCCGCTGTGCTTAGGGGACGGTACACCCACATGGTGCATGGATGTCCAAGGCCGGGGACATCACCGCCAACCATCCTGGAGTTGCGGCTGGGCTGCATTACAGCTTTTCCCTTCGGGGGGGGGTATTGGCACACTGCTGGGGAGAAGCTGTAACGCAGGCCAGCCAGAGCTCCAGCAAAGTCGGCGATAATATCCCTGGCCTTGGGCACCCTTCTCCCATGTGGGTTTTTGGCGGGCCTTGTGGGCAATACATTTTGGGGAAATGTGTGCAAGTCAGACATCTTTGGATTCCCACGGGTGTCTTCTTTTTAGAAATGCATGGGGTTCCCTGTTTTCCTTGCTGGCTTCGACACCCTTGGCCCAAATCTGTAGGTTGCCCACACAAACAAAATGTGCTGTGCTGAAAGGTTTGGGGTGATCAGTGGCATTTCACCCACCCTTTGCAACTAGGTCACTCTTCAACATGCTGGATGCGCCAGGCATCACATTTACCAATTATGCTGATGACGCAGAGGTCCTGATCCCCCTTACCGCAACTGTGAGTCAGACATGAAAACCCTTAACACCATCTACTAAACCATCCAAAACGGAATGGCAGAAAACTGGCTGTGTCAACGGTGGAAAAAACGAACTACTTCTTATTGGATCACCTGCAACCCTACAGAAACTTGACAAGCAGTACTGCTCATTCACAATCGACAATTCACAAATCCCTGTCTCAAAGGCTGTCAAAACCTTGGGGTATACCTGGACTCCAACCCATCAATGGTCAGACGGGTGAACACCATTGCGTCCACTGCAGCCTACCACTCAAAGCTAATCAATGCAGCCAGACCTTTCTTGTCAGAGCAAAACTGCCTCACCATAGTGAGGGCAGTAATCTGATCTTGGCTCGATTACTGCAACGCCCTCCTAGCTGGCACCTCCTCTAAAAATATCAGTGAACTCCAGACTACCCAAAATAACGCCATCAGGGCTACCACCGGCATATCCAAAAGAGATCACATTTCATTAACCAGGAGACATGTCCATTGGCTTCCCATCAAAGAATCCATCATTTTCAAAACCTTAGCCATCACGCACAGATGCATCATAACACTGCCCCCAGTACCTATCACAGAGAATAGCCAAACCTACCACAGACAGACCCACCAGAACCACATATACTAAACGGATTACCGTCCCTAATGCCTTGAGGGCTCGTGCAGGAGGCTCCAGCTTCCCTGCCATCGCTGCCACTCCCTGGAACTCCCTACCACCTCACCTCAGAAGCGACTGACCTTGTCTTCTTGCTTACATTGTTAGCTACGCCATGCTATGTAACCTATACAGACACCATCTCGCGTACATGACTTAACCATCTATGTAACCCAGACTGATAACGTGTGACTATGTAACTGCAACAGCTATGTAACCGTTTTTCCTCACTGTAACCTCGAGCCAAGCACCCTTTCCTGTAACTTAGACATCTGCAACAGCACACGGTGCCCTTGGGCTGTTAGTGCGCTTTACAAATCTAAAAAATAAAGTATGGTAACCCAGAGGTTGATGTGAATCCTAATTACACGCGTAGTGCCCCTCTCCGTTGTGTTTTCTACAGAGCCAACCTGTCTCATGGATCATACTAAACTGCAGTGGGTTATCGTGTCACGCTACCTTCCAGCTTTTAATTTGTGCACAAATACGTTGTTGGGCTGTCCAGCTTTCAAAGGTAGGAGGATGCAAGCATGGTTGAGATCAAATGACCTAAGCTCTAGGTCATACATGAAAAGGTACACCATAGAGACTCATACCCCGGCGCTCCAATTATTTCAATTCTCTATTTGTAAAGCGGTACACAACGGTTCGCCATTCAAAAAATCGTAAGGTTGTATTGTAGTTTTCAAAATGGAACAAATGCAGACACGTGTTTCGACCTGTACCAGGTTTTGGTCAGAGCTTGGTGTTATGTCAAGCGATGGCAATCCATCTATGCGTTCTTTAACCCAACTGATCACTGTTCATCAGAAATGTTTGAATTCGTCCATCTGCCAGTGTCGGGCTGTGACCCCAATAAGCTCAGTTAGGGAATCACCACATAATAGAATGCTTCAGTGCTCAGTTTCATGCAAACCGAAATCTATGATTTGTTACTGAAATTATTAAAGCAAAACATTACAATCCCATTGGTGTTTCAGCAGCAGTCCGCTGTACAAAGAGGGTGTCAGCTTAAATAAACATTGAAATGCGGCTGGTTCCGCACAACTCCCATGATCAGGTACCGCGTCCCAGTCTCTCTGCACTAATTTATCAACTTCCTTCCGCGCAATTGTCTATCTGGTGTAATTGTTCTCCTCCTGTCAGATTTTGCCCGATGTGTATTCAGTCTTCTTTTTGCCTCCCCACTGCGGCACAGTTGTGTGATATCCATCGGTTGGTTTCTCTAGCATGAACCCTCAGAGCGCATGGGGCTGTGTGAACTCCAATGTTCTTTGGCCTTTTGTGGTGAGCATGGTAGCAACGTCCGAGAGTCCACACCGTATATCTAACTTCTTCAGCTGCAGTCTGAGCGCCATCAATCTTTCTGACCTCCATCGTCTCTTTTGAGAAATCAGATGAATAAAAAAATCTTGTGTCCCTCCCAGACCATTGGATTACCTTTTTTTTGGCCAGCGCCAATATTGGCAGCATATGCTGGTACCTTAAACATGCATTGCTAGGCCAGTGTGCCTTTAGGTTGGCGCCAGCACTCCTCCTAAACCTGTGCGCCCTTTGGATCTCCACCAGACGTCAATCTTCATCATGGATGGTATCCGCTTCTTCAGGAATGCCACTGTCTCCCTCCTCCGCCGCCTGTAGGAAGCCAAAAAAGCATATTTTGCACCTCCTATGCTTTTCCAATTCGTTCTTTGACGCTTTCACTTCTACAAGCTCTGCATGAAGGGAGAACACTTTGTCAGTGACTTCCTCTACCCTCCTCCTCTACATCTGGCGACCTCCTGCCATATTTGCTCATATCTCCGGCCTTTCGGTCATCACCAGAAGCCAGGTGGTTATTAGACAGATGGGTTTACCGATCTATAGTACAAGAACGGGATCGAGGGATCTTTGGGTAATGGTAAGACTGCCTCTTTTTAGGTTAGAGAGGGACGGTCATTAGGCAATTGCTGAATTTGAAATGACCATTGAACCCTCTTTGGGAGTTCATTTTATGGAAGCCATCTGTGACATTAACCTCACTTGTAACAAAACATAGAACCGGGAAATTATACTGATTTTGTCTCTTAAAACTGCCTGTTGAAGGCTGCCTTTTTAGGCTACCTTGGAATTCCTTCAGTGGGCGGGATTTTGTTGAAATCGAGGAAGAGCGGATTTTAGCCCCTCCCTGTATCCCTCCCCGGGCTTTTCACCCACCTTCCCAGTGCCCTTAACAAATATGCCCATGCCAGGCCTCTTCCACCACACTCCAGTACTGACAGGACTTTCTTTCCATTCAGGGGTTTTACCCCTGAATCCTTTGCATCGATTCCTTGTGATTCTCCCTTTCTCCCTCATGCCCAGGCTGCTACCCAGGTCCTTGGCACTGTAATCAATAAGGAAGTTCCTTTTTATTTGGCTGATATGCCCTGTACTACATTTACTCCTTTGACCCATTCCTTTTCCTCTATACTTTCAGCTGTTTTCGATGGGGGCAGGACAGGAGCTCTTTGCACAACAAAGTCACAACTTAATGTTTTTGCTGCAGGGTAGTGCAGAGACGTTACCAGCCTCATTGATACTACCCTCCGGTAACTCCATTCAGTGCTTTTCTCCACCTTTTGGTTGGCTGGAGGCGTATCCGCAGCGTGCATGACTGTTAATTTCCCCCACAATTTTTCGTGTTCCCCTCCTGGCAACAACCAATCAAAACCCTTGTATTCTTTTTTTGTTTTGTATGTTTACGTTTTTTAACACGTCTGGTGTAATAGGTTTGTGTATTTTTTCAACAGACTATATGTTTGCAGACTTCTATAGGCTTAGCCTAGAGTCTAGTGCCTTACCACAGATGGTTCAACTATGCGTTGCATTCTGCCTTCATCCCACGGGTGCTGCTTAGAAGACTTTTTTGTGCAAGGTAATTTTAGCATAATACCTCTATTTAGCACGCCATTTCATTCAAAACCAGGAAGGATCGCTTTTAAGTTCTCCATTTTCTTTCTAAGGTACCCACTTTCGGTGAACCTAGCAGGGGGAGACAAGAGCTCTGTTGCAGCTATCCACCGTGCTACTGGCTTCCCGGAGGCCTTGCTACCAGTGCTCGTACAGAGGTCCTTTTTTGGGTCTATGATCGGGCCCTTCGTAATAGCACACCAGAGCGTCGCAAACTTACTGTGCTCTTAAAAAATCCCTTGGGAAGGCCCTGCTAAGAGGTCTGACAATCTGTCACCGGGGTGAGCCAAGAGAACCCAGATGGGTTCAGTACAACTGAGTAAGTCTCCTTGCAGCGCTATTAGTGTCAGATTGGTCCCTGACAATTTTCAGAGGCCTAGCACAAACACGTCACAAGCCTAAGGTTCATCACAGCGCTCCCCAAATGGCAGCAGTGGCCAGGAAAAACGGAAGGACTCCAGTGATACGCATCGCTGAGGCAGTGTCTGAGTTTTCCTCAATCGTTTTTCAGAGTATTTTTACTAGTTCATCACATCAACGCTCTACACTTTGCCTCCAGTAGTTAACAAGTCCGCTTTTGTTAGTTGATTGGGCCCCTATGACTACGATTTGGTCCAATACCATTCTCTTCTTTGAGGTAATTTCACCGTCTCCTCACAGGCACTGTCGGGTACCAGTCTTCAACATTAGTTGGACACCCTACAGCAGCAGCGTCAAGTGCTGTTTCATAAGATTCATTTTTTGATAGATTCCAAAGATTAATGCATTAAGAGGCCATGGCAGAATACTAATACGGTCCTTCAGCCTTAACAGCCTCGAATTTCTACATCAGCCATGATCATCCTACCCCAACTCCAGCTCCTCAGTCTCCAACATTGCCTGTTGCTTTTCCTTAACTTGTTGTTCCGGTTTCCTCATGTAGCTTTTGTCGGTTTTAGTGATTCTCCATATAGTGTTCTGGCTGTTTCTATCACTGTTGCCAGCAGGGTGGATTTGGATCCTCCTTTTGCCTAAATGATCGCGTGGCCAATACAGACTATGCACATTCAGAGGAAGATTCTGTCTTGATGTGAAGCTTTTCAAAACTTCGCAACAGAATGTGGGCCCAACATAGGTTTTTTGGCTGTCCTATTCCAGAGAAGGTTTCATCTGACCCCGCTGTTCTATCCGGTGTGCTTTCACTGCAAAATCCATAAAAGTCAGCAATAGCCATACAGAAAAGTCCTTACTGAGGCTAAGAAAATGTGGAAAAATCAACATGCTATTTAACGTATCAAGACAATTGACGCCAGATGTTTGCGACTGCTATGCCAATTTTGTCTTTCTTCAAATCCTCAATCTTCTGTGCCACTTTATTTTCGAAGTCCATATCTTTGGCTGTGGAGCAGTCATCTCCTCCACTCTTCAAAGATGATCAACCCACTAGACTCTCATGATGAGGTTTACTCGAATGGCGCACTTCGTCTTCATTAAGTGCATTCCAGCGCCATGCTAGCGAAAGCTGTCTAACGCATATGGTATCAAAATTACTGATTTTGTTCATTGTTTTCCCATTGAATAAGGTGACAGTTTACACGTTAAGTAGTCTAGCTAAGGTAAGGCTAATAGCTCAGGACATCAAGGAATCTTCCATGCCTCATATAGATGCTGCATCCAGGGCTATGTCTAGGCACAGACATGCAACACTCAACATGGGCGAGAGCATCTATCAATAAGGGAGTTCAGGAGAAAACCCTTGATCTACTGATGCATTAACCAAGAAAAATATCTTTACTTTAACAGATAAATGTGTGTTGGTACTTGCAGCTTTGCTGCAGTCCCACTTTTAGGTTCAAAGGTTTTGGTGGATTCCCTGTGTATCAAAAAAAACAGACCGCTTGACAGATCTCCTGGCAAACATAGGCGTAAGCAAGCAAGAACATCAACTGAGGGGTTTTACCCTTCCGCCACTACAACCTCTCCAAATCTAGTTGGGGGCAGAGCTTCAGAGTTCAAGCCTAGTTCTAGTACCATTTTGCAGGATTACATGTTCTGTTCAGTTATTTCTTTGGGCGACTGCCTGGCCATTTCTCCATCTTTTCCCCCCTCCTTCAAGTTGGATTGGTGGCCCTTTTCCAGGAGGTGGACAACCTTCTTCAGATCTGGGTTATAGATGAAGTGCCTCCTCTGGAAAGATGAAACAGTTTTATTCTCGCTCCTCTGTATTGGGGCTATCATGTGGGCCATATTGGATCTTTTCTCAATCTTTCTTTCCAAAACAAATTTAAGATGTTTGCATCAGCTCAAGTTCAAACTGCCCTTTACCAGGGAGGTTGGTGGGGCGCTGTTTCTAAAAGATACATATTTACACATTTCTTTTGCAACCGTGCACAAGACGTATCTTAAATTCTCTCTAGCAGGATGCTCTTTTCAATACAGAGTACTTTAGTTCCGTCTGAATGCAGCTCCTCCCGTATTCACAAGGTTGATAAATCCATTTGTTTTTCATTTAGGAGTCCTGGGAGTGCATGTCTATCAATACTTGGACTATTGACTCTTCTTGGCCAGGAGGTCTTCCAACTCCTTTTGGATCTACTGAACAAATTAGGCTGTTCTGTCAACCAGGAAATGGTATCTCCCTCAGTCAAGACATTAGATTAATTGTTTTTCGATATAATTCAGGGATCGGAAGTGTTTCCAATTTTAGAGAGGGTTCAGGATCTTAAAATGGCTACTATCACTTTTTGAGTTGTCCTCAAACATTGGCCTTGGGGTTACCAACACCTACGTCTCATGGCGTCTTGCATAGTGGCATTTCCTTTTGCTCAAGTGAAGATGAAATGCCTTTAGATTCTTGTTGAATCTGTATTTAGACAATCAAAGTGCCCATTCCTATGGAGTTGAGGTCCGATGAGGTACGATGACTGGAAGCTGCTAGTGTGGACCCCTTTTCAGGACCCTCCCTTTAGCATGTAAGAATTTAGTATTCAACCCTCTCGAGTGGGGGGTGACTTTGGGTCCTCTTCAGATATTGGCTATTGTCTCAAAAGATGAGCGAGCGATATCGTTGTGGTGTACACATGTTCTGGAGCAACGGGCTATATAGCTTGTCTACCAGTCATTCATAACTCATTGGCATTGATGAAAACCAACAGCATAATGGGTATTTTTACCAGAACAGGGCTGAGCAAGGTCGCCTCCTCTCTGCCATCACGTGATGCTCCATGCTGTTCATCTCACTAGCAATCTCAACAAGGAAGCAGTCAGTCTGTTGAGCTCACGGTCATGGTTGGAATTTGAGAGGCAAGTTTTCAATTATACAGAAAATCTTTCGGGTTTGGGTAATCCTGAAGTGGATTTATTTTCCAGGAGTCAGAAACTGCAAATTTCGCCTTTACTTATCCTTAATGGGCCAATGTCAGGAATCGCTAGGCAATGGCCACAACACTCCATGTGTTCCTCCCTATTCCTCTCATAACCAGGGTTTTGTCAATTACTGAGCACTCTTCGCTGCTCCCTAATCCTGATGGTTCCAAATTGGCCGGCCACTTCTTTTCTCCTTATTTCCACAACATTGTAAACCAACGGGGGGGGGTTTGGGGGAGACAGGTTTTACACCCCTCTCCAAAGTCGACAGTTAGCCGCCTTCTTCCTAGAATGTTAATTTATGGTGACGTTTGTTTATATGATGAAAATGTGCCTGTTAACCACGCACCTAGAAAACCATCTACTCTGCAACAATGCAAAAGCAAATTGACGCATTTTGGTTTCTCTATGCTTCAAGTAAGATTTCCTTCTTTTTCTATCCAACATAACAGCTTCAGGCGTCAAGATTGAATCGTGTATGAATTTATCAGTTATCTCGGTTTACTGACGCTCCCATCCAGATTAGCTGTGGCCAAAAGGGGTCATGAAAATAATTGAGGCGCTTTTGCAGTTGTGCCATTCGGTAACTCGTAGGTTTGGCTGCTCTTGTTCACTAGTGAGCCCATGACAAAAATTGATATTCCGTTAGTGACATGGAAAACTGATTTTATTTTTTTTTTTGGGTTGCAGTTACATATCACAGAATGATTGAATTTCAAACGTTATCTTCATTTGAATCATATACGACTTTTCACAAAGATGGGTCTGTTGGGGTGGTCAGGAAGGGTCCCCACGAGCAGGAGTTCATGTTGTGCATGTCATATTGATGACTAGGGGTGCGGCGAACTGGGCGCAATGTTTCAATTTAATATGTATCGGGTGTAGTTAATAATGGATGGGGTGTGTTCCTTTTAGTGTTGCTTTTTTATTAGAAGTGTTAAGTATTCATTTTCACATGTCCAGAAAGAGAAAATGTTAACCGGCCAAATGAAATATAAACGTGATTCAGACCTAATGTTCTATGGAGTACCAAGCAGGCAATGATGAGATTTAATAATATACATAGGAGAAAGGGGGTCTGTCTTACAATAATCTACTGTAAAAGAAAGGGGGTATTTACAAAAAATGCATGCACACTGAGAAAACATATATAAAGGGATCTATGAATCTACATGTAGTGGGCTTTTTACAAACCGATTGAAACACTGCAGTCAGGGGTTGACTTATCTAAACTGTTTCTGCTGATTTTCAAAGGCCAGAAGGTGGGTGAATAGGTAATTGCAACCTTAGCGGTCGTGAACTCAGCTGAAGGAGCCGGCCATCGTTTTTATCGTCTCATGAGTATTACTGATCACAGATGTAATCTTCTGAATGTATGGGAGCTTGACAGGGGGTGTTTGCTGTTTGTTTTTGACAATCAGTAAAAACCTGGGGTAAGTTGATGCTCAAGGCTAAAGTAATTGAAACCCAGGGGTTTCAGTGTATTTTCAGATGTGCTCTGTGCGATGAACTTGCCGTTTAGATTAGAATGTTCCGAAGGAGATGGGTAACCGGGGGATGAGATAGTTATAGCTAGTTCAAATAACTGGTTTACTCTGCTTTCTCCATATCGCTACAAGTATTTATGCGAACCATGTGCAATTAAGAATTAAAGTTAAGTGCTTAGGCCAGTTATTACTAGTAAGTAATTATGTTTGTATACAAATGTTTAACTGGTGATTGATGTCATGACCTACCACGGACAAATCCTAGGTGTGTTCTACACATGAGCTGAAGATGGTAGTTAAGATAACGGCTACTAATGCGTGTAGGAATTGGAGAAAGATGGGTTTTCGGGGTGGGAGATTGTAATAAAGTATCGGAGTGTTGTCACTGTTGCATATAATGTATAAAATGCATCAACTCAGGTGGTTCATTGAGACTTGGGTTAGTTTGGTCCTGCAGTGCCATTTTATTGCACCCCAGACAATTGTACAATAAACTTGCTTTACATACAAAACGTGCACTCGTTCCTCAGGTGGTGGGCCTGCTTGGGTTGAGGTAATTGGGGGTCCACCCCACAAGTCCTTTTTACAAACACCTCCCACATTGTCTTCTCAAATGGTTTTGGTCTTGTACATCAAGCAATAGTTTTCTGAACACACTTTTCCTTCCCGCAATCAGAAGTAGAGAACTCTACATTTACTTGATGTCACAAGAGTTTCCAAATTTACTTAGACCATTTGAAATTGGTTAGAAAAATTCAACAGCCTCTCCACTACTTTTGGCTGCCAAATGCCAGGATGTTACGATAGCAAGATGGATTGTGACCTATATCCTGGTAGTTTACAGAGCTCCGAACAAACCTGCTCCCAAAGGCCATCACACACATGCTGTAACAGCCAGGGCCGTGTGACCAATCCAAGGAGATACAGATCTCTTGATCATTGATACCTTGATTGGGATAGACTGCAATGCTTTCTTGACCAAAAATTGTCTACCAACTGGCTCACCCTTCACCGGCACGCGTCGCGCCGATTTGGCTAAACTGAAATTATTAATGGTTCTGTATGTCTTTCCTTCCTTACATAAGGAGACCAGGAAGTTCACCACCTCTACAAGAGGGGCAGAAATTCAATGAATACCCCCCCCCCCCCCATCGACGCACCACTCCACCAAGTGACCATCCTGCAGAATATGAAGGTTGAGTGGATCGGGACACAGACTCCCCAAGAGTTTGAAAGCATCTCCAGAAAAGGCCTGGAAAAGATCAAGGCACTCAAAACCTTGTGACAACCTCCCCCAGGTCTGTCTGGAGATAAGGGAACAATGCGAGGTTCCTTGGGATATCTAGGTAGGGCCAGGGTCCACATTTGAGAAGGCCAAAATGGATTGAAGAGAACCAGAGAAACCACCTGTGCACCGTAAGTAGGTCCCTTGCTATCATTGAAAAAGTAAGAAACTAGTTACCTGAAAGGCGTGTTCTGTCCTGTAGAAACGTATCTACCGCCACAGCCTCCGGATCTGGATGCCAACTGAAGCCAGAGTCATCTGACAGTCACCAGCCTCTCCTATTGCTGGGCTGGTGTTGGGAAGGGGACATAATCTTCCCACACTCCCACGAGCTTCAGAATAAGGTAATGACTTAACAGGTTATATAAGAGACCAGGGGGTAGGAGGGTGCCTTTAAAGACTTCTACACAATTACATGCTTCATAAATGTAGTGCATATGCGGGAATAGCAACTATCTTGGATATTAGCAGCCATATTGGAACACAAAGCTTAAACTCGGCGCAGAAGTCTGCATCTCAGACCGCGAGCCTGAATAAGGGAATAAGTTGTATCCCAGCCACTGATGGGCAAGGCCAGAGCTACACAGATCCAGAAACACTTAATTGTCCTAAAATGTTGCTGAACTTCACACCGTGGGAAGAATGTCCCCTGCAAGGCCATGGGAGGAGGGCTGAGCATCTTTGTACGATACAATCCCACAAGGAGGCTAGAGGCCTCCGACCCCGCCTGTCCCAATTCTAAGTTATAGCACCCAAATGCCATGGCTTTTGGACCTCTGACCAATACGGTACATTCCAATGTACCAGCCCAGACCCAGATCACTTCTCATAAATCTGTTGGACCCCCGATCGATCAAAGAATATCAGAAAGTAGGGCTTTCCTGCCTTATCTTCTAGGTCACTTGATTTGTGCTGTGGGGTGCAGGTACAGATGAAATTATAGACCAGCATGAGGGTGGAAGACCTTGGAGTGGTGCCGGCCTGTCTGGGACAGAGTGAAGTGTGAGTTAGTATGACCTCAGCTTTTCCCTGTTTGCTTGAACCAGGTGCACTGCCACATAGCGATGTGGTGTTTCGTTTGCAACTAGTTGCCAATTAGCCAGCTTGTGAATGATGACGAATGCAGCATCACTGAAGTGGAAGATGGATGGATGGATGGATGGATGGATGGATGGATGGATGGATGGATGGATGGATGGACGGACGGACGGACGGACGGACGGGGCTGGGACCAATGGCCTGGCATCCTCTATGGAGCAGGTGATCTATCTGTAGAAGCTCACCAATCAACCAGCGGCGCAGTTTGATACTGTATGTAATGAGGTCATTGATGACGTTGTGTACTTCTTAATGTGCTGCTCCTGCAGATTTTGCCAGAATGTTCCGTGGCAGCAGAGTTCTTTGTTGGCACCTCCATTTGTGTGTGTAAATAAACCTTGTTATTCTTACAAGAGGTGTACATGGCCTTTTTCTGGTGTGAGCATCTAGGGACTTCACTGCATTGGGTCTCATTTTATACATCTGCAGCCCCTTGACAGGCTGCAGGTATTGTTGTCCAATCAGCCCTGCCTGACTACAATTAATGGGACATGCCTGACCTTTACAGCTCCAGGCAGGCCGGCATCATCTTCGTCCCAGTACCAGAGTAGTAAAAAGGTGTGGTCTTCATTGTTAGTTGCTTCTACTGTCAAGTGGGGAGAAAAGAGAGGAACTAGCTTATGACCGTCTATGAAGATTTGGGGGGGAGGGGTTGGTCATTACTAGGGAAAGGGGGGAATACCATGTCTCACCTAGGTGCTCCCGAAGTACCTCCACCCAGGTGATCTTCCCTCGCTTCTCCACCCCCAGCGTCAGGATCCACGAGCGATGGCCTTTCTCTGGCCACCTGCGTAGAGGATCCAAGGGGTTTAGGAGTGAGAATACCCTCACATTTGTGACATACCCTTCCCCAATGTGGGTTTGACCAAGGTGCTTCATAGGGAAACCGGGAAAGGAAGTCCATGTTGCCCTGCTCTCTGCCTTTCCAGTGTTCAACTGTGAAGCAATATGGTTGAAGGTCTAGGAACCACCACATTACACAAGGATTGGACTCCTTCCTATTGCTAATCCAAACTAGAGGAGAGTGGTCTGTTATTAAGCGAAACCTACGACCTAAGAGGTAATACTTTAGGTGAAGTATGGCCCATTTGACCACCAGTGACTCTAGCTCAATTCATGAATAGGTTTTCTCTCTGGAAAAGAGTTATCGGCTGATTAAGATGGGATGTTCAAACCTGTCATCGGTTTTCCCCTAATCCCGTTAAGGAAGCATCAGTCTGAAGAATGTATTCTTTGGAGAAGTCGGCTACGCCTAAAACGGGACTCTGGCATAAGGCCTGTTTTCAAGGTTGTATAACCAATTTCATCCTCTAATTCCCACCTGATCTTATGGGTCTCTGTATTTTTCATTTCAGTATGGATGTTTTACTAGAGAAATTTGGACTAAATCGGTGGTAGTACCCAATTAATCACAAAAAGGCCCTCAGATCTTTTTGATTTGGGATTGCGTGTTTTCAGGTGACCCTCCCCTTTTTCTGTTGTGGTTGGGCGGTGCCATTACCAAAAAAAAAAAACATGTACTGTTTATTAGGCCAGCTTGCACGTTCTTGGATTAGTGGTTAACCCCGCTTTTCTTAATCCTCACCTGATAGTACAGAGGTGGTACAAGTGATCTTCCCATGTCTTGCTATGAATTACGATGTTATCTGTATAGGTTCTGCAAAATTCCGATTATGGTTGTAAGATTTTATCCATGAGTCTTTGAAATTTTGCAGGAGCACCATGTAGTCCAAAAGGTAGGACTTTAAATTGAAACGACCCTAAGGGAATGGCAAAGGCAGTTTTTTCTTTATTAGGTCCATCGAAAGGAACTTGCCAATATCACTTTGTGAGATTGAGTGTTGACAAATATACGGCATTACCTAGCCGATCTATCAGATCATCAATAAATGCCATTGGGTAAATGTCAAAAGCAGAGATGGCATTCAATTTACAAAAATCTATACAGAATCTCCAACTTGGCCACCAACACGATTGGGTAGGACCGAGTGCTACTCGGCTACTAGAAGGTTCAATGATGTTAGCCGCTTGCATGGTTTTGGCTTCCTGAATTATGGTTTCCTGCCTAGCCTCGGATAACCAATACGGTTTTAGGTGTACAACTTTATCTACGGGATTACGGATATGATAAATATCCTTCACTCCCAGGTTCTTCCCGAAACAGATCAGTTTACTGCCTTATAAGCTGATCTAGGTATTGGTTCTGATTATTATTGATGGCAGATGAAATTAGGGCCTTACTTTGTGTCCTCTGACAAGAGAAACGACAATATTCTGGCCAGAGACTGTGGAATGTTCTTTCTACTCCTTTAACACATTTGACATGATAAATGTGTGTTTTAAGGGGGCCATCAGGTTGTGAGATCTTTTAATTACAGGCACTTGTTTACTCAATTACTTTGTATGGTCCATGCCACTTGGATACAAGTTTATTTTCTGAAGTTGGCAATAGGATGAGTATCTTTTGACCTCAAGGATCTGAGAGATACATTTTTATTGTAAGATGTCTTTTGTTGCTCTTGTGCCTTAAACATGTAAGCCTGTACCAGAGATCTTACAACTTTCAGGTGTTCTTTCAACCTACTTGCAGTCTGGGAGAGGGGAATCGGAGCTGCCCTGCTCTCCTTCCTCATTTACGCTCAACTTATCTAGGACATCCTGTGGTTCTTGTCCATATAGAAGTTCAAATGGGGAAAATCCTGTAGAGGCCGGAGGGGTTTTTCGAACTGCAAACAAGGCCCACGGTATTGTCTGATGCCGATGTTTCCCATCTTGTTCAACTAACTTTCGGAGTATGGTCTTAAGAGTCTTGTTAAATCTTTCCACTAGGCCATCTGTCTGGGGATGATGCACCAATGTTCTAACGATAGTGATCTGTAATAGTTCTTTAACATTTCCCCATAAACCTGCTCATGAAAGTAGACTCCTGGTCAATTAAAATCTCCTTCGGAAACACCACCCTGGAGAAAAAGGGAGTAGGTGTTTCTAGATCTGTTGTCATGTTGGCTTTCTGGGGAAAAGCCTCCTGAGAACGAGTGGCGTAATCTACAATGACTGATACATTTATTCCCCAGTTTAGAAGTCTCTAGTGATCCCACAATATCCATACAAATTCTGGAAAAGGGAACCTCAATTATTGGTAACATATTCAAGGGCGCTGGAAGGTGGTATGTGTGCCAATTTTCTGGCAGGCTGCACATGCTTGAATTAAGGTTTTAAGGTCTGTGTAAATTTCAGGCCAGTATAACTTATTTGCTATATGTGCTTGAGTCTTGAACTGCCCCAGATGACTTCCCCTCCAATGTGAAGGGGATATCTCCAATACCACCCACTTAGGACTCTTGGGGACCACCAGCTGTGTTTTTACTGACCACCTGATGAGGTATCTCCTGTATGATATGGCATTTATAAGGTGCCTATGCAAAAGTTTCTCAAGGTGCGACGAGGCAGGGGAGGGGAACAGAGGGAGGACAAAGACCACGATCTTACTAGGCCTTGTGACATTGAGATTGCGCAAGTGCAGGGGAGAGAAGAGGGGAAAAGTGGCAGGGGAAGGTGAGGAAGGGCAAGTGCCAGACATAGGATCAAAACAACAAGTAGTGCGGCCAGCAGGTGGCAAGTGCAAGGGTTAAAATTGCAGGCAACAGGTGTCTAATAAGTGGAGGGAAGGGGATTGTAGGGTTTGCAGATACAGACCCAAGTGCAGGGGTTACCGGGATGCAGTGCGGGTGTGCAACTGGATGGGTAGGGACCTGGGCTTCAATTCAGCGGGTAGCCAGGTGATGGTGCAGTATCAGACAGATCAGCAGGGGAGCAGAAGAGAGCAGGCAGAAACAAAGAGGAAGGTCTTGAGGTGCTTCTGGAACCAGAGATCATTCTACTCAAGTTTCAGAGAGGCATGGAGGCTGTTCCAGAGGGAAGCACCAGCCGAAGGAGATCTGCCCCCAAAGTGTTGCTTGGAGAAGCGACTGACCCTCAAGGAGCTGGAGGAGCGAACAGCTTGAGTAGGAAGATATGAAGAGGGAGTTGAAGGTATTTGGTTGCAGGCTCCAGAAGGCCTTGTGGACAATGCAAAGGGTTTTGAACTTGATTCTTGCAGCCACTGGGAGCCAATGCACTATTTTGGGGCTGGAGAGATACAATCCCCGGGCTTGAGGCCAAGGACACAAGTCTTGCAGTCCTGTTCTGGATGAGTTGTAGAGGACGGAGAGTAGAGCCAGGCAGATTTAAGAAGGCTGTTACAGTAGTCCAGCCTAGAGAGAACCAAAGCTCTGGAGACAGTGAGCTTCTGGGGGAAGGTGAGGAAAGGAAGAATATACAGAAGTCGATTTAAAAAAAAGGGTCCCCCTTTTCCACAACCTTTGTATTACTAGATTGCCTAAGCCAACAAGGGGTTATTTCTCTGAGCGAAAGCTAAATCAGGAAGTGTCTCGGGCTCTTCCTCTATAGGTGTTCTAGTTTCAGTTTTGGGAGGGCTTTCAGATATTTCGTCGGCCTCCCCAAAACCTTGAGCAGCCCCTGCCCGTGCTTTCCTCCCTGGATTTTTCCTTGAGCCCAGGGAATGCTGCTTTTTCAAGCACCCCTTGGAAAATCTTATCACCTTGGTGGATCTGAAATGGATCCTTTCTGTGGTTCTGTTGTAAAACCTTATCACCTCAGAAGTCTGGATCCATCACCCCCGTTAAGACATCAATCCCAAATCTCCATTCTAACCCTGACTTGGGTGCTACTCTAATGTAGGTATTGTGGGGTGGAATCAATATGAAGTCGGTAGGTATCTGTTTCCTTTCTCCTGTCGGAATCGTTTAATCCCTACTACAGATTTCAAGCGTGATAGTCTTCAGTGGCTACTGAGGGGTCTGTTGCCCTAGCATTTATCTTCTCAAATGTTAGGGTTCCCCAACTTGTATCGGTTGAGCCGCCTCCCACCATTTGTGAAGGCATCATGAAACAAGACACAGACAACAGATTTTTAATTCAAAACAAACACTTTAACTTAAATGTCAGGATGGACTTGCGCTATGCTAAGGTGGAATTTCCCTACCTACATAAAACTAATGAAAGTCTGAGTGAAAGAGTTCAACTGAAGAATCTGTCCGTCCAAAACCTATACTTGCCATCACAGCTAATCTATACAATGTATAGGGATGTCAGCAACCAAAGAAACTGGGAACATGGTTGTCTGTTTTAATGGGGGATTCTTGCTGTGACAAGGATCATAAATTGGATCTTAACTGATGGTATTAGTTGATGAATGATGTCTGTCGCATTGTGTGTGGACATAGAGAGCTCCCACTGCCCTCTTATTGACAAGACATTATTCAATGCCACCACACAGTTGCTCCAGATGACATTTTTTATTTTTCTGGACATGTAATAGTTTACAGATTCCAACATCAAACGATATACAATTCCAATGTATGTTGCATATAGTCACATACAGTTACAATACAGTTTTGTTTGTTCACAAACAGATTTTCATTTAGCAAAAAAAAGAGATTGAGGGGGTTGGATCAAGATAGGAGGTTTTGGGTGAATGAAAAGAGAAAAAGAAAAAAGAGAAAAAACAATTATTGTTAATCCATTTGCTACTGTTCGATTAAATCACAATAATGCAGTCGGTCTTAATCCCATTTTGGTTATTGTTTACTTTCCCAGGTTTTGTTAACACCTATATTCATGGTCTTTGAAAAACTATTTGTTATATTTAAGTAAAACATTTTTCAAGAAAATAAAAGTTATACGTTTATCAATATTCCAAAGATTCCATCACTCTGTTGTATTATTCCATATGGACATCATTGTAATCCATTTACCATATTGGTTAACATTATCTTATTGATTGCAATTGGTTTAGGTATACGTAAACAACCGAAGTGCGGCTGAAAATTTGACTTACCCAATTAGTGGACAAGATTGAGTATCTTCAAATTTTTCTTAAGTTCTTTTGGTGTAACAAGTAAGGGGGTAAAATCACAGCACCTACAGATAGTATAAAAAATGCACAGCGTTCTTGTTTTACTGTTAATGGATACAATTCTCTAGTTCGGGATGCAATGCTTGCCCTTATTCAATGTTTCGCATACGTTTTATCACACCTGCACAATGCAAGTATTAATCGTACTCATTTCTAAACATATCGGATCTTCAAATGTGTCTCTTGTTCAAAGTGCTTAACATGGTTCGTCACGTGCGCAGTTATGTTTTTAGAATTCATCTCATCAGCGAGTTGCAAACAACCTAGTAGATTCAGTGTGAATACACGCTTCCTTATTAAGACTTCTAAACTGTTAAATTAGGTCTGTAGCGTGCGGAATGTTTTTTTTCGCATTGCCATGTTTATAGTTTGTTCTTCGTATGATAATCGTATATAGCCCAACAGTGCTTTCCACATATTTTTATGCGTTCTGTACCTTAAATTTGTACACCCGCCCTAACTTACTGAGTGAGCGCTGTAGTGCGAATATAGAAACCAGTCCCAATACTTTTATAATCTGCTGTCCACAAGTCCTTTTATATCTGCTTAAGATATTCAACATCACATCATTCAACTCGCCTAGATCTCTGGAGATCAGTTCTCCTCGCGGCCGCTTATTGGAAAAACAAACGCGGCCGCCATTACTTTTTCATTTTTATGCAGTTGGTCATGTGACTTATTTGTCCCGCCTCCTTCCGTACAGCAACTAGCCAATGACTGTTAGAAACGTGTCAGAAGGCATTGGTTGCTATGGTCCCCACCACCTTTTTTAGCCAAATGTTACCTAAACTCGCACATTTTGCTGAAAAATATGTATATATGCAGTGTAATATAACTTTTTTTTTTACTTGTAACCTGCACTACGTTATTTCAAATCTGTTATTTGGAAATGACCATTTCATGGAACATTCACCATTCAATGCATAGGTGTTAACCTAACATTCATGTACAATTGTGAAGTTGGTTCCTGATGGTACTATTCACAAACATTTCAGTTTATATAATTGTTTCCTAATCGGTTCACTGTAACTAACCGTTATTCGTACTTCATTCCTCCTACTCATTTTCAAGTTCTTTTCTTCATATTTCATTTTTCTCAGTGACTCCTGAGCTAATTCACTATTACATTCTTTTGTTTCAATGATGGATTGTATCAAGTTTGTTTGCTCTATTTCTTTGAATTAGCTATACTTGGAACTTAGCTCTTTATACATAATTCAGTGATTACTACCTAAAGGTCATCCTTACTGATACATATGTTTCCATTGGTCTATATCGATATCGTGTGATTACTAGGTTAGCGACAAATATGTTCAATTATGGGAAAGATCCTATTTCATGATCAGAATTCAAGCCTAGTTCTTTGTCCATTTGTCTCAAGCAACGTTACATATTACAGCCTCTAACATTCCTCAATCTTTTTCGGCCCAATCAATCTTTTGTGGTCTTTGTTATTTAGTTGATGTTCATTTTGCCAATGTGTGGCAAGCGGTAGACTTGGGTTTTGGCAGCCATTGGTGAAGAGGTGTTCCTGTATCCTCATTTTCAAATTCCTGATCGTACTGCCAATATAAATCCTTTTGCATGCACAAATTAGTGCATGCACCACATGAGTCTTAAAATGAATCATCTCCTTGATTTCTCTTTTGATACCTTGTTGGCCTGCAAACCCTGTGCTGTCTTTGTATGTGTACCGACACAGTGTGCAAGTGCCACATTTATGGAACCCTTTGATCCTGGAGTTGAGCCAGCTCTGGTTACCTCTTGTTATCAGAATTCTTAAGAGATGGACTGAGCATATTCTTAACTGTTTGTGCTCTTTTGAAAATGATTTTGGGTTCTGCATCCAGATATTTGGCGAAGTCTTTGTCCAAAAGCAGAATATGCCAATGTTTTTTCAACCAATTCTGTAGTGATTGGTAGCATACTTTGTTATGAATTGTACTGATGTGTATTGTGAGTCTGTTATCCTCGCAGCATGTGGTGTCAAGTGTCATTTCTATCTTAAGTTTTTAGCTTTATTTAATCCTCTGTGTACATCTTCTTTAGGATAACCTCTTTATTGGAATCTTTCTGTCAAAAGCTTACATCCCAATTGGAAGCAGTCATTTATACAACCATTCCACCTGGCACAAATACATTCTCCAGCCGGAATATTCTGTATGACCTGTTTGTGATGACAGCTGGTAGCATGTAGTGTGGAATTAACTTCTGTTTGTTTCCTATACGTTTGTGTAGCGAGATGTTGGTCTACGACATAGATTTCCAAGTCTAGAAAGCTAATTTTGTCTATCCTATGCACCTGTGAATGTTTTTCCCAAATTATTTTGATTGATTTCTTGAATAAATTCCTCCAATTCTGCTGTAGTCCCATTACATATGGTAAAAACATCATCCATGTATCGAGTTCAGAGGGACACTTTATTCTTGAATTTGGGGTTGGTGTATATAATTTGATCTTCGAACATACCCATAAAGAGATTTGCTAGAGCTGGCGCATATTTTGTGCAACTCCTTGTATCTGTTTATAGAAACTATTGACTATACATTTGTTGTGCTCAAGAGTCAATTCTAACATTTCTATTAGAATTTTGCAATGGTGAAAATGGGAAGCAGAACTATCCCTGTAGAAGTATTCTATACATCATGACCTTGCAACTAAAACCATAGAAGTGTGGAAAGCCTGAACATCAAAAGTGGCAAGCAGTCGTCCTTGTTTCCTTTTGTACCCCTTGAGAACATTCAGTAGACTTGTGTCTTTAAGGTAGGATTGTATTTTTAATACGTGTGGAACCAATAGCTCATCAATGTACTCTGACAATGGTTCTGTGGCCCAGCCTATACCACTCAATAGGTCTGGCCTCTGGTATTTTGTCAAATGGTTTGTGTAAACTTTGGTAGGAAGTACATGGTTGGCAGGGTTGGATCCTTGATACTCAAAAAGGCTTTCTCTGTCCGTAATTAGACCTTGTCAATACCATTTAACGATGTATTCTTGTAATTGTGTGACTACTTCTTTAGTAGGATTCGTCGTTCGAATGGCATAGTATCCTGGGGTCTGTAGGTGTTTCATTGCCATCTGAATATAATCTTCACGATTCTGAATAACTGTTCCTTTATCGGCTTCTTTCATAACAATTGTATCATTTTTTAGTGCATTTAGTGCTCGAATTTCACCCTTGATCAAATTCCCATGATTGAGTGATTTCCACTGGTCTACTTTGAAGATTTGTTGCTGAGAATTAATGTCTTTAATTACAGCTTTTGAAAAAGTGTCTGATTGTCTTGTCTTAGTTGAGGTGTGAACTTGGATTTGACTTTTAAGTTCTTGTATGTCATAGTTAATCGTTTGTATGTTCAATTCACTGATCAGATTTCGCATCTCAGTCATCATCCTCATTGATGAAACGTCCGATGTAGCTAATTAACTCTGTATTTCTGGTTCAGGTCTTTTGCGGTGGTTATTTTAGTTGCAATAAAATGTATTTGATGTTAACTTGCGAGTGAATTTGACGAGATCAATATGTAACTCGATTGGCTCCAATACTAAACTCTGTGTGAATGACAGGCCCTTGTTGAGCACATTGTATTCTTCTTGGCTGATCTGTCTGTCTGATAAATTATATACTAGATTATTCAATGTGTCTGCCGCTCAGAACTTTCATGCTTGCTCTCGTTAGCCTTTTGCCTGATTCTGTTCAGTTTCCTAGGTCTGTTGGGTCGGTTGCCACCCACCCTCCTTCCTTTGCTCTTGGAATTGATGTAGTCACTGAAAATGGACTTGTTTTCACTGCATCACCCTATTACCCTTTTTGTACCTTCTCATATGGTTCATATATCCCTTGTTCGGTGCCAGTGATATTGCTTCCAGTGGCCGGGCTTTCAGGATCTGATTCGATGTCTGAGCTGGTTGCTGAGATATTAGGGGTGCTTGCCCCAGAGCCTTGTGGTGATTTTGAATCATATTTAGTCTTGAAGGTATAGATATGATCATCTCCGTAGTCTCGATCGTCTCAGAAGAACTCTCATTTTTCTTAATTTTACTTCATCTTGATGTTTTTTAAGAATCTCGTACATTGTTATAGTTTATCTCTTTAGTAGCTTCTGATGATTTCATTTTCTGGCGTTTCTTTTTTGATTACTTCAATGTGTTCGACTATCCTCGCATGTTCTCTAGTCGCATACTCGATCAACAGTTCTAGCATCAGTTTCAAGCTTGTATTTAAATGTTCTTCCTACTTGTTGGCAAGGTCAGTATCTTCCTCATTTCTGAAGTCTGAAAAAATTAAGATTATTAATCTGCGTGGTATTTGATTTGGATATAATTCTTGAGCGAGACCATCTCCCAATAATTATTGATCTCTCTAATGGATGCCCTTTCTAGTTTGATGCATTTAAAATGGAAGTCCTCTCTTATACTAGTGGGGGGTCTGAAGGCATGTTCAGTACTTCCCCCTAGGCGAAAAAAGTTTAGTTGCATCTTTTTTACGAGATAAGATATTCTGCCAAAATGGTTGATCCATCTGCGCTGGTATCCTCCCAAATTATAAATGAGAACGTGGTTGTGGGTTTTAATGGGGGGATTCCCGGTGCGACAAGGATGACAAATTAGATCTTAACTGATAGTATTAGTTGATGAATGATGTCTGTTGCATTGCTTGTGAACATAGTGCTCCCACTGCCCTCTTATTGACAAGACAGTATTCAATGCCACCACACAGTTGCCAGTTGAAAATGTTTAATTTTGTCCGTTGCTGACACGTGTTTCGGCCTTTGGCCTTCTTCGAAATCAGACATGTACTAGTTAACAGATAACATCAAACAATATACAATACCAACTTATGTTGCATATAGTCGCATACAATTACAATACAATTTTGTTTGTTCACCAACAGATTTGAATTTAGCAAAAAATAGAGACCGAAATTGATGGGGTTTGACCAAAGTAAGATGTTTTGGGTTAAAGAAAAGAGAAAAAGAAAAGAGAAAAAGCTAGAAAATCAAGATCACAAATCCATTATTGTTAATCCATTTGTTACTTACTATCTTTTTGAAACCAAAGAAACAGTGGCCAACCTAGTTTTGAGCCACTTCCAGCTCCAAGCTTCCTTTAACTCCCCTTCCCAAGTGTAAAGCAGTTCCAAAAGAAAAAGTCTCAAAATTACCTCTTGAGTTCAGAATTATACAGTTTTAACCAATACTAGGGGTTCTGTTCCCCAAGTACCAAATAACAGTTCCAAGCACAAAAGAACCTTGAGAGTCCGGTCCCAAGTCAGTTTTCAAGTGTCAGGATTCACTTCCCAAAGCTTAATTTCAACACCAAAATGTCCCTTGCCTTGTAAGTTCTTTGTCACTTTTATGTGTTCATTGTTTGGTTGGTTTTTCATTTAGAAATTGTAGCCGTGTTGAAATAAACTTCAAAGTCTTCATTAATTCTGCTTTAAGTGTAAAATGTAATTTTCACATCATTCAACTTTGAATGCATCATTTATTGGTTTCATTTGATTTTAAAGATTCATTTCTAATTCGGCATCTGATGGTGTTTTCTCGATTCAAAAGTTCTTTTTCACTTTTGAACTTACTATGGAATAGTAAGGTTTTCACTCAGTTCGATATTCAATAGATATTTGTTGTATTTGGTAAGGTTTTCATTTAGTTTGGCATTCAAAAGACACAGGTTGCGCTTAGAACAAACTTTCCATTCAACCCACTGGGTATTATTCCTTTAATTAACTTCAAATGAATGGCTGTGCATTCAGAGACTTTCGAGAAAGTTTTTCTTCCCACACATGACCACTATGATGCAATGTATTCCTTGAACAACTAAACGTTTGTGCACAGGGTTTCTCAATGTTTAGAAACTCGCTGGTCGCGTGTAAAGGCTTCACAGCAGCATGGATCGTCTGGCCTTCTGCTCTTCACTTCATGGGTCCCACTCCTGCCCCTCAGGTACCCCTGTGTCTATGACCCAACACAGGGAAACTAGCATCCTGAAATTATATAAAAAGGATAGCCTCTCCACATGGCTCCCTTCTTAACGGTCGGTTGGCTCTACGGAGTCCCAGCTCCCATATCACTCTTGCACTGGCCTTCCTGCTGCTGCAGTCGCTCCTTCACACTCTGGTTTCCCCGCTCTCTCATATTGATGGGCCAGTCTCCTTTTATACGCCTGCAGCCCCTTGACAGGCTGCAAGTGTGGTTGTCAATTATCCCTGCCTGTCCACAATTATAGGGACGTGCCTTTCCTTTACAGCCCGTGGCAGGCATCGTCTACGTCCCAGTACCACAGGGGTAAAAAGGTGTGGTCTTAATTGCTCTTAGTTGCCTCTTCTTCCTCCCAAGTGTCAAATGGGGACAAAAGGGGGGAACTGGCTTATAACAGCCCATAAAGATGGGGGGTGGGTGGAAAAGGGTTGGCCCTTACTAGGGATAGGGGATACTATGTCTTGCCCAAAGGCTCCCCAACCCAGGTGATCTTATCTCGCTTCTCCATCCTCAGGGTCAGGATCCAAGAGCGATGACCTTTTCCCTGTCCGCCTGCGTAGAGGACCCAAGGGGTTTAGGAGTGAGAATACCCCAGTCACTCTACAACTTGCTACTTTCTTGTAGCCATCACAAAACTCACATCTTGAAGCGCCCACTACTCCATCTCTCGTGCACCTCCTACATGTAACAAGCATTCCAATCAGCTAACCATACCTCCCATAACACCTATCCACCTCACCTCTCTTCCTCTGAGACTCAGCTTCTCTATTCTTCCTTATTGCATCAACTGAACATTGTACCGTGGAATGCTCAGTCTGTATGCAATAAACCGTCCTTTATCACGGACTACTTTTCGCCAGTCGTCCTCCCCTAGACCGCTTTGCTATCTCTGAAAAATTGATTTTTCCATATCACAGTGTGACTCTGACGGCCCTACACAACTGAAAAACTACCCTTCATTCGTGCTCCTCATCTGACAGGTGGAGGCATGAGACACCACCTCTCTTCCCGCCCCAACGCCTCACAAATCTTCAATGCTATGGCCTCTCCCAACTCTTGAATTCCTTGCCTCTACTATTGCTCCGCCTCGGTCATCACATCTCCATCTATCGCTTTTTTGGTCCCACAGGACCATTCTTTGAACTGGATCAACTCCCCGATTCTCTTTCCTCTAAACATCACCTGATTGTCTTAGATGACTTTAATCTTCCCTCTCCAACCACTTCTAAAAAATATGAACTCAGTGCTTTCTTAGTGACCACGCCCTCCACTCTATTCATAACCTACCTGGCCATAACGGTGGTAACCTTTTGGATCTCTTACTCATTTTAATATTATGTTTTTTTTAATGAGGACCTAGCTTCAAGAGGCAACAACGTGCTTTACAAAGGTATACAATATAGATGCACAACAAAGCGCTTTTCAGAGGTAACCACACCGATATACAGCGGGGGTAGACTACAGAGGGGTACAGCTGTACAAGGTGGCGGGGAGGAGAGAGGCTGTAGTCATCTAGTGAGTCAGATGGTGTAGGGGCGATGTGGTGGCCCAGGTGTTGAGGAGGAGACGCCTTGAAGAAGGGGGGTCTTGAGTTCTTTTCTGAATTGTTGGAGTGTGGGGGTAAGTCTGATGCTAATAGAGGACGTTCCATAGTCTTGGGGCATAGGCAGAGAAGGCTTGTTTTTTTGGTCCTTTCCTTTTTGCAGCGGCCGATTTCAAGTCTGCACGTGTCATGGCTTCTGGTGGTGCACTTTCCACTGGAGATACTGAGTTTCTCTGCGAGGTAGCTGGCTGACTTGAGGGTGACTGCCTTATAGATGATGCAGCAAGACTTGAAGGCGGTTTGTGCGTGCAGTGTAAGCCAGTGAAGGTCTATGAGGGCTGGAGTGAGGTGCTCATATCTGCGTAGACCCTTGATGAGGCATGCAGTTGCGTATAGGACACTTCTCAGGGGCACAAGAGTGGACAAATGGGAAACCTTTGAGGGAGGGTATTGCTCCCATCCAGGTGGGATAAGACCAGTGCTTGAACGGTGGATTTAAAGATTTTTAGAGGCAGGAAGGGCTTGCCTTTCCACAGGGGGGAGAGCTGTTAACAAGCTGAGTTTTCTTAGCTATGTGGGTCTTGAAGGAGAGGTGTTTGTCAATGTGTAACCCGAGGGACTTGGTGCAGGTGGTGAGTTCAAGTGTGAAGCCATCAGGGTTCATGGTTGATAGCCAGGTCTGTATGTCTGGGTGTTAAGTGTTGGTGAGGAGTAGGAATTCGGTCTCGGAGGGGTTGATCTTTAAGTATGCACTGGAATTCCAAGACTGGACCAGTGAGTGGCAGGTTCTGAGCTTGTGGATGTCCTTGGAGACTATCTTGAGGTTATAGCTGTGTGTCGTCAGTGTGCTGGTGGATGTTGTGTGTTGCTAACAGGTCTCCCATCTTCATCTCTCTCCTCAGCCACTAATGCTACTTTCGAAGGGATTGTGTCCTCTGACGTATTCCACATCTATGGCATGTAATGTCCACAGCTGTGCACATTACATGTCATAGATGTGGAATACGTTGGAGGAACATTCCATCGAAAGACCGTTACCAGTTTGGTAAGTAACTTGTTCGTCTCGCCATCCCTGTCTGATCACTCCATTGTTTCCACTGCCATCTCCTTTCCGCCCTCTGACCACTCCTCACCACTTGCCTCACCTATTACTAAAAGTAATGTAAACCTAACATTCCTCCCTTTTTCTCTTAGCTACAGTTCTCGCTCTCCTCCTTCACACCAGATGCTTCTTCCACTATCACTGCCTTCCCCAGCTTCCTATCTCTACTATGACTCCTTCTCTCACATCCCACTGGTAACTTTCACTCCTAAATCCCAGCATCCTCAACCTTGGGTTACCCCATTCATACTCTCTCTCTGCAGACATGTCAGCTGTGGTGCAGATAAAGGTGTACCCACTTGCACAAGGACCTGCAACGCCTCTGCCCTGAGCGCACGCAAGTCCTCTTGATGGGGCAAAAAGGAATTTGAGGGGATTGGGTCCTCCGACGTATTCCATATCTATGACAGGTAATGTCCACAGCTGTGCTGCTTCGGAAAATCTTTGGCGTCTGCGTCGATGACGTTGATGCGCCGTCCCCGAGGACCACCTCCAACGGCCGACGTCACCCGATGTGATAAGTAGGACGCACGACGCCCATAGCCTCAGTTCCGTTTTTTCCATGAACATGTTCGCTTCGTGAATCTTGGTACGCCTCGACTCGTTGGAGTTTGCTGTTTTCAATTCTCAGTTCGTTGAACCTGTTCGGTTTGTGTGAAGACCTGTTCGTGGCGATGTCTTTCTCATCTTCAACCCTGCGTCCGGGCTTCAAGAACTGCGGGGACTGTGGGTCCAAGATGTCAGTCACGGACTCGCACAACGCCTGCCTCTGGTGCCTCGGGGAGGCCCACGATACGGACAACTGTGTCGACTGCCAGTCGCTCACGGCAAAGGCCTTGCGGGAACGCAAGAAGAAGCTGTCGGTAGGCCGGGTGTCTAAGCCCCGGAAGTCAAGGTCTGCGGGGCTTTCGACGGATGACTCGAGGGGCGACTCGCTGCGTCATCGTTGGAAGTCCAGTGGGTCTCCTTCCAGGGGTCGGTCTCGCCACTCCTCTGACTCTTCGAGGCAATCCCGGAAGCGCCGGCATAGGTCGCCTTCCCCGTCCTCTTCCGAGGACTCCGCCCGTCGGCGGGTCGCTTATCCCTCCATGCAAGCGACACCGGAGGAATGGGCTTCCTTCGGGAAGCAGATGCTAGCAATTCTTGAATCGCAGGGCACCGGTCCGTCCGGGCCTCCGAGTGGGAGAGACGCCGCTCGTATGCCTTCGGGCTCAGGTGGTTGGCACGGCTCGCGGGAGAGGTCCCGCTTGGACAATGGTAGCCGTTTTCGCCATGCCCGTTCCAGGTCCCGGTCCTCGACGCGCTCAAGACTGCGTGATCCCGTGCCGTCTTCGAAGAAGACGTCGACGCCTGTGACGCCGAGGTCGTTGACGATTTCTCTCAAGGCTCTGCCTCCGAGGGGGTCGTCGATGCCGTCGGCGCCTAGGTCGTCGAGAGACCCGCTCGGAGCTCCGGCTTCGAGGCCTGTGTCGACGCCGCCGATGCTGGCGGCGCTGCAGCTGACGTCGATGCCGATTTGCGCGCCGACTCGTTCGGCACCCTCGATGCCTTTCGAGGTGGTGGTGTCAGAGGGGCCCCGTGGCACGGGGTTTGCCCCTAGAAAGGCTCTGGCTAAGGTCAGGCACTGCTTTGGTCCCTAGAGGTCTTCCTCTCCCCGCCTGGAGTACATTTCACAGGGTGATGAAGGTTCTGATGGCGGCTTGGTTACGGTTCCCGATGAACTTATCTCGGGCCATAGCCAGTTTGATGACCTGCGGCAGTCGCTGCATGATGCCAGTGGACTGGACACCTCTCCGGAGGTGGAGTTTTGTAGGCCGGAGCCTGGCACTCATGCCGATTCTTCATATCCGCGCCTTATGTCTCGGGTCACCGAGTACTTGGGTTGGTCAGCTCCCCCAGGGGAGTTCGTTCAGGATGATCTCACGGACATCCTTGATCTCGGTCCCCCCACTGACCCGGTTTTGCCTTTTCATATGGCTCTGCAGAGAAGGGTTTGTCGCGAAAATACCGTCCAGCCAGTAGCGACCCCTGCTACTTGTCTAGACACCCCACTCCGGAGAGTTTGGTGGTGCAGGCGGCTACGGCCCCGGCAAAGCAGGCGTCGTATCCTACCATCCCTCTGGATAGGGACGACAAACGTTTTGACGGCTGGGCGAAGAAAGTATTTTCTTCGGGGGGCAAGGGGGTATGGCGCTTCAGGCGGCCAACTCCAAATGGGCCTTGTCTCGTTTCACACACTCTGTGGAACTGTGTTGCATTAGCGGCTGAACATATTCCCGAAGGGTACGAACGGGATGGTTTCCTTGCTATGGTTCAGGATGGCAAGGATGCCATGTGTGAGGCCGTTCAGTCGGGTTTGGACTTGGCGGATTGTGTCAGCCGGTCCATGGCGGCGAGCAACATAATGCGCAGGTTTGCGTGGTTGCGGAAGTCTGGGTTTGCGCCTGATGTGCAGTCCCGGCTCCTCAACATGCCCTTTGACGGTGAACACCTTTTTGGCAGCAAGGCTGACGAGAGCCTTGAGAGGTTGCAGACCTCCAAAGCTGCAGCAAAGTCGTTGGGCGCTGCAGTTCGCCAACCTCCGCCTTTTCGTCCTAAGGGACAGCAATGGAGGGGAGGTTCCTTTCGCTATTACTCGTCCTTTAGTAAAGCGAGGGGAGCTAGCAGTCAAAGAGGCCATCGTAAGAGTGCCAGAGGTGGAAATAAAGGTACTCGAGGTGCCAAGGCTGCTCGGGCAGTTGCCTCTTTGCCCTCAGGCAACGCCGCAGCCGCTACCACTCAGGCCAGGTCCCATGGTTAGCCGGTTGGGGGGAAGGCTGGTGCAGCATCTTGTAGAATGGCAAGCCATTACTTCGGATGTGTGGGTTCTGGAGATCATAACCCACGGCTACTGTCTTCCTTTTCGGCAGAGGCCTCGCGACAATCCACCAGGGAGCCTCTTTGACGAGTCCGGATCCGCTCCTTGCGCAGGAAATTCAAGCCCTGCTGGAGAAAGGCACCATAGAACTGGTGCCTGTAGCGAAGAGAAACAAGGGATGGTATTCCCCTTATTTTTTGATATCGAAGAAAGACGGGGGATTGAGACCCATCATGGACTTGCGCGGTTTGAACAAACTCCTCAGGAAGAACAAGTTCAAGATGGTGACTCTTTCTGAAGTCCTCCAGGCCCTTCAACTTCAGGTCTGGTTGATGTCTCTCGACCTCAAGGATGCTTACTTCCATGTGCCGATCCATCCCAAGCACAAGAAGTACCTGAGGTTCGCGGTTGGCGACTCGCATTTTCAGTTTCGGGTCCTGCCGTTTGGATTGACCTCCGCCCCGAGGGTTTTCACCAAGCTCATGGTGGTGGTGGCAGCGCATCTCAGGAAAGGGGGGGATTCATGTCTACCCCTACCTGGACGATTGGTTGATCAGGGGGAGCTCTCCCGAGCAAGTCCTGGATCATCTGTCCGTCACCTGCCACTCCCTTCACAGGCTGGGCTTCTCCCTCAATTTAAAGAAGTCCCATTTGACACCAACGCAGCGGCTCCAGTACATCGGAGCAGTGCTCGACACGTCCCTGGGGCAGTGTTTTCCTCCTCAGGTGAGGGCTCTACACATTCAGCAGATGGTGCACAAGTTTCGTTTTGCCCAGGATCTCCCAGCGTCCGAGTTCTTGAGACTGCTCGGCCTCATGGCATCCTGCATTCTTCTGGTGCCAGACGCTCGTCTGCGGATGAGATCTTTGCAGTGGGCACTCAAGCTCCAGTGGTCTCAGTCCTCCGGCAGGCTGTCGGACCCTGTTCTGGTGCCACCCTCGGTGGCCCGGGACCTTCTGTGGTGGGCCGTCGAGGGCAATCTGATGAAGGGGGCCCCATTTTGGCTTCCCTGGCCGGAGGTGACGATTGTGACGGATGCATCCCTCACGGGATGGGGAGCTCATGCCAACGCGTTGACAGCGGTCGTTGGTCTCCGTCGGAGTGCAGACTCCATATCAATCTGTTGGAGCTGAGGGCCGTCAGGCTAGCCCTGAAGGCTTTTCTGCCGACTGTGCGCGGAAAGTGTCCTGATTCTAACAGACAACACGGTGGCCATGCACTACCTCAACAAAAGGGGGGGGGGGGGCAGGGTCACTTCCGCTGTGCAGAGAGGCGATGCTGCTCGAATTCTGGGCCATCCAGCAGGAAGTTTCGATCTCGGCTGTTCATCTGGCCGGAGACGACAACGAGACGGCGGACGCTCTGAGCAGCCAGAGCTCGATCTCTCATGAGTGGGAGCTGGCTCAGGAGATTCTCCTGGAGATCTTCACCCTTTGGGGGACCCCTCAGGTGGATCTCTTCGCCTCCAGTGTGAACCGGAAGTGCGAAAGGTTTTGCTTGCGGGAATTTCCTCCAAAAGGAGCCTTAGGAGACGCGTTCGTGGTGGAGTGGTCATTCACACTGCTGTACGCGTTTCCTCCAGTCCCCATCATCCCGCAAGTGCTGCAGTGGTTACAGAGGTTCGGTTCCCGGATGATCCTCATTGCTCCCGTGTGGGCCCGGAGGACGTGGTACCCGGACATTCTAGACTTGTCCATCAGCCCTCCACGTCGTCTTCCCTACCGAGACGATCTGCTCTAACGGGAGGGGGGGGGTCAGGTTCTCCATCCAGAGGTCAGATTCCCTCAATCTTCATGCTTGGCTTCTGAAAGGTTGAGGTATAAGGATTGGGACCTCCCTGAAGACGTGATGGAGGTGTTGCTCTCGGTCAGGCGGCCGGCAACTAAGTCTCTGTACCGTTGCCATTGGAGAAAGTTCTGCGACTGGTGCAGAGTTCAGAATGTGGATCCTTTTGAATGTGACATTCCCATGGTTCTGTCTTTTTTGCTTTCTTTGGCCCACAGGGGCTTGCAAGTGGGGACCATTAAAGGTTACCTGGCGGCGCTGTCCATATTTAAGCGCTCGTCTGAAGAGTGTTCCTATTTTAAAATTCCTTTTAATTTCGCAGTTTTTGGAAGGGCTCACTAATGTGTTCCCTCCGTCACCTTTTCTGGTGCCAGGTTGGGATTTGAACCTTGTTCTTAAGTTTCTTATGGGTGCTCCGTTTGAGCCTTTACATTCTTGCCCTTTGAGGCTGTTAACTCTGAAAACTGTGTTTTTGGTTGCGGTTACTTCCGCGCGCAGAGTGAGTGAGTTACAGGCACTTTCAGTTAAGCCACCCTTCACTGTGTATCATAAGGACAGGGTTGTCCTTAGAGTTCGTCCTTTTCTTCCGAAGGTGGTTTTGGAATTTCATTTGAGCCAGAAGGTTGTTCTTGTTCTATCCTCCTCCACATCCTGGTAATGAAGAGGAGAGGCTCCATAGGCTTGATCCTAGGAGAGAATTGAGCTTTTATATTTTGCGCATGTCCCGAGTCAGAGTGGACGATCAACTTTTCATTGGTTACGCTGGAAAGCGTTTGAGACCAGCTGTGACGAAACAGACTTTGTCTCGCTGGATTATTTTAGCTATCTCCGAGTGTTACCGCTTGGCGGGTAAGGATCCTACGGCTGGCTTGCGGGCCCATTCTACCAAGGGAGTGGCTGCGTCTACTGCTCTGCAGAGGGGAGTTCCTATTCGTCACATCTGTGATGCAGCCACCTGGGCTTCAGTACATACTTTTGTACGTCACTACTCCCTCGATTCCATCAGAGGGCAAGATCTGGCCTTTGGCAAGGCAGTTCTCTATTCCGCAATTTTATTGGGCATGCTAAATTTGTATTCTAAATTCTTTCCCACCTCCTTGCTTGGTACTGCTTTGGGAGTCTGTCATAGATATGGAATACGTCGGAGGACCCAATCCCCTAGAAGAACAAGGGCATGAGAGTCGATGACCATGATCTAGAAGAACAAGTTACTTTCTTACCTGGTAACGTTCTTTCGATGGGATGGTCCGACGACGTATTCCATATCGCTCCCTCCCTGCCTTCTTCGCTGCAGAATTTCTTTTGCGATTGCAGCTTGCGTTCCCCAAGCCTTGTGTGTCTGACTGGCAGAAAACTGGTGGCACACGTTCTGTGAAAAACTATAACTGAGGCTATGCGCGTTGTGCGTCCTACTTATCACATCGGGTGCCGTCGGAGGAGGTTCTCTGGGACGGCGCATCGACGCAGGACGCAGACGCCAAAGATTTTCCGAAGCAGCACAGCTGTGGACATTACCTGTCATAGATATGGAATACGTCGTCGGACCATCCCATCAAAAGAACGTTACCAGGTAAGAAAGTAACTTGTTCTTCTAGATCATGGTCATCGACTCTCATGCCCACCACCTTGCCAGCAACAGGGCACTCTTAAGCTCTCACCTTCTCATCCTGCGACTTTATAATTAAATGTATAATTCTTCTTTCATAACACGCTTAATACCGGAGACTAGTTTCGAAGCACGAAACTGGGATTGAAACCTGTTGTGTGAGAACCCGGAAGGTGTCTCATCCACTAGTCCCTCCAGATCCCTCTCTCAGGTGGCCAGGGCACGGCTATTGCCTTTGGATCCAGACCCTGGGGGTGGACCAGTGTGGGGGGGGGGATCACCTGGGTGAGTGTTTTTGTGGGACAGTGGATGGCGTAATGTGGTATTCCCCCCCCTTAACACCTTTACCCCATTTTCCTTCCCAAACAGTTTCACGCAGACCGCCCACTCTAAGAGAAAACAGACTAGCACCGAGCAGTGTACCTGAAATGTCCCAATACTATGGTCAGGCGAGGTCGGGCATTTACTGACAATCACCCACACCTGACTTCCCCACACAGATAAAAGGCGGAGCACGAGAGCACACTCTGAACGAGGCAAAGCACACGAAGGAACAGCAGTTTCGAGTCGGCAGTTGAACGAGGGGAGTAAGACGGCAAACCAAGAAGGGCTCGTAAGGAGAATAATACCCTTGACCTTTTTGGAAAGAAACCGCTACTTTCAAGAAAACATTGAGTACGAAAGAATAAGGCTGGGAAACCAGACTAAAGAATCCTACATTGTGTCAGAGCTACCCGAGGTCCTACCACATACCTGACCAAGGCGAGGAGGAGGAGCAGCAGCCGCCGTGGTATCGTCCTTGGCTCCAAGAACAAAGTAGCACAAAAGAGATCAACACAGCCAGTGAGTTGGTGAGATAGATACAAGACCGGTCTGTGTTGAAGTCAAGGTTGCAAGCGGCAACATTGTATAACGGGCGCAGGAACAAACCTTGTTAACTGCATGTGATGATAGACACGAATGAAGCTAAACTGCTAATGCATGTTTGAACTTCAGAAGGGAAAATACGATACCGATGAGTGGTCCGGCACCGCAAATGTGCTCAATTGAAGGTCTCTGTTTGGTATCCCGCCAAGCAGAAACGAAAGTAGAAGATTGATAACATTGTGTGAAATTAATCTAAGGGGTCCTGCAACGGTTTCAGCAACACCCATGGCACATTCAAATGTCTTTGATTTTGATATCAAAAGGAAAACGTAAGAAGTGACATTGCATGGCCTGAGCCGGAACGAGGGAGATGCATGGTTGGAGCGTGAACAAGAGAGACCAGTTGTGAACTTTGTGGCAACAAGGGGTCCAAGTCGAGAGAGAGAGATCCATGATGAATATTGGAAGCCCGAACTTGAACATGTGAGCATCCCTATAAGAAAGGAACTCTGGTGCTCATTTATTATGAAAGGCCCTCTGCAGTAAGACTGTTATTGGAAAGGAAGCTTTGGCAAAAGGCCCCGATACCTATGCATTGAACTGTATCCTCATGGCAAAGAAGCCAGGGTGTGTGCGAAGCTCTAACGTGTACCGCCTTGCGCCGTGCTGAAAATATGGGTAAGGGAAGTCAACTGCTCAACTTTCCTGACCTGTTAGTTCTTGAACACTTTTTTGTATAAATTATTGTCCCACAAGATTTTGAATTGAATTGGCAATAGGTTTATTAGTATAGGACCTTTTATTTTGGCAGACCCTAATAGGACTGTTTTATTTTTTGATGGTTGTAGCTTGGTCCCATCCTTAGATTTAGGTTTAGATGGGCGTTCAACCCATTGAAGTTCAATAAACACCCTTGAACTGTCATCACGTGTGTCTGTCTTAACTGTTTGATACCATCCCTTCCTTACAGTTGCTATGCGTTATCGTGCTTCCTAGACTATCAGCTGGCCCCTGAGCTATTTTCCCGGCGCTATACTCAATTTGCAGCTAATGAACTAGCTGAATACTTTGCGCGAAACATTTCTCAAATTAGAGAGACACTCCTGGCCTTCCTGACACTTGATTCCCTTACATTCTACACTCCGCCTACTTTACCATCATCCCCTGCCTCCATCACCCACTTCAGTCACACTTATTCTGTAGAAGTAATAAATATCTCTACTTGTGCTCCAGCCGTCCCTCTTGCTCCTCTGCTAGTCAATCCTATTGCCCCCTCTAATGGTCTCTCACCTTGCTGAATTCATCCTACCCTTCGACTATACTTGCTGTCCTTGTATTTTCAAAACGCCATGGTCATCCCTCTGCTAAAAAAAGGTAAGGGGCTGACCCGAACTTGCTGGCAAACCTTTGCCATGTGTCTGTCTCCTTCTGCACTACTCTGGTGCTGGAAAGAGTTGTGTTCAACCATCTTATCCAATTTCGTAGACATCCACAACCGTGGAGACCCCCTACAAGCTGGTCCACGCTCCTGTCACTCCACGGAAACTGCGCTCATGAATGTCTCCAACTGCATCGCCTCTGCTAAGCACTCTGACCTATCCTCCTAATTCTCCTTGACCTGTCCCCTGCCTTTTGACACAGTTTATCACCATGTTCTCCTTAATGCTCTTTCATGGGATCCATGCTCTTCCCCTTCCCTGGACTGGATCCTACCTAGCACCTCATCAATTCTTTCTCCTGGAACAACACCGCTCAACTCACTATGTCTTGGGTCCCCTGTTTACACTCTACACTTCCTGCTCTTGGGGAACTTATCTCCTCCTTTTGGGGTTCTTGTTCCAATTCTTCGTAGACGACATCCAAATCTTCTCTCTTCCTGAATTCTCCTCTGATCTCTCTATCAAAACAACCAACTGTAGTCTGCCATTAACTATTGAATAGTTTTGAGGTGCTCTTCTTCTCTGCCAAATACTCTCACATCCCTTCCCCTGCCTAGCCAGTTCCAACCTGGCACTCTCCCTATACTCCGCATAAGCCGTTCCGGGAAAACAGTACAGGGGGGCCGACGTGAACAGACGCAGAGGCGACGGTGGAAGACCAGAGTGCCACGCGGAACACGGCCCACGAGGGAGCAGGTGTCCCTGCTGAAGATTGTGGTGAACGTGGGGAAGTCGGGGACCAGTGCCACGCAGAACGCTGCCCAGGAGGGAGCAGGTGAACCTGCCGAAGAGCACAGGTTTGGGACGGAGAGAAGTGGGAACACCGCCACCGCACGAGTTGTTCCTAACCTCAATAGTCTGGGTCAGACCTTTAAGAAGTAGCGGTCCATCATAGGAGACCTGGGACACCGTGCAGGGGAGAGGTAACCACTGCCCTACTACCAGAATGTTGGACTACTTATGCGTAATCGTTAAGAAGTAACAATAAAGAATTGCGTACAACCTTCCTTGAGTCTCAGCGTGCTTTGTGATGAAACCCAAGCAGTGACACCTTCTCACACCTCTTCTCCAAAACTGCAATGCCAGATTGCCTCGACCTGCTAAATATTAGGAAAATCAGGCAACTAATTCCTTTCAACATTGCCAGGCATCTCTTGACTACTCTTATCTAAACTGGCTACTGTGCCAGCATCCTCTTGGGTCTCCTAAACTAAGGTTTCTGTCCTCTCGACAAGAGCATTAACTTTTCTACCAGGACTCTTTGAACTCCTTACTTCATGCCAACTTCCTCGTAGGCTGGATGGCGATGCAAAATGGGGCTGGATGTAATTTTCTTCTCCTGGTCCACAAAACTATCCATGGTAAGGCACCACTGTATCTAACCTCCTCTACCCAACTCTACAAGCCTTCTCCTAATCTCTGCTCTCCCTCCTCGGCGATCCTTGTAACACCTCGCCCTCTGCGCTTCCTCGCGCTTCAGCTTTTTCTTTTGTTGCTCCACTTGCATGGAATACTCTTCCCCCAGACAGTGGAGCAATAGTCGACACCGATTTGTTCAAAACTAATCTAAAAGCCTGCCTCCTCAGTACCATCTTAAAATACTTCTCACCTGCCTGCAGCTAACAATTTCCCCTCACCTCTAACCTGCCTCGTTCCCTCCCTTTCTCTGCCTCCACTCTAGCCCTTCAAACACATGATTACATCCCTATTACACCTGGCCGTACCGCCTACCTGCACTAGGAAATGTCTAATGTTGGTTGTCCTCCTGTGTGCCCACCCATGTATTGTCACTGGTGACCCTTCCATTTACTCCCCTCCACAAACTGGTCAGAATGTCACTCAAACTCACCCCATTGTAAAGAAGCTCACTGCTTCCAAAATCTGATTTCGTATCTATTGTATGTTCTCTTGTGATGAAAAGAGCATTGTTCCTTCCTGTATATAAATAAATAATAAAAGGGAGGGCAGTGTCGAGCACCAGGCTGTATTGTGAAAGGTTAATAGAAACTGTTGGAATGCAATATAAGTTTTTATTTAAATAAAATATAACCAGCATGCCGTATTCAGGAATTTCAGGGTGCCTCTATAAAAGCTACATTTTAGAATCACAAGAAAATGGCGCTTCATTTGGATTGACTGACCTCTTCTTTAAGTCTTTGAATAACATTTGCAATTTAAACACGAATGAACCAGTTAAATTAGTGCTGCTTCAAGTATGTAATATGTTATTGGTCATTGCTTCAGGTTCAGAGGGTGTTGTTTTTCTTTACTCATAACAATTTGTGTAAAGCACAAACTTATCCTCACTTGTCAAATGTTACAAAGCGTTGCCATATAACCCCTGTGGAGGAGCCCACTTCCCAATGTAAGATATTTTAATGCTCCTTTTCAGGTGAACCTAGCACATCTCTAACTGCCCCAGTATTGCTTGAGAGATGTGACTGGCTAGCAGTCTAGCATTCTTCAGCTCTTTCAGATCCATCAGAACGCCTGGAGACCATGCGCATGGCAGCGGTGCACAGGGGTGCAAAGAAACCTACATTTCATTGAGGGCGAATGGGTGATGGAGGGCCCACTTCAGAAACTGGGTGGGGCAAACTGAGGAGCCTCCCCTCTGTTCTACCCAAAGGGTTGTCTGGCCTGTGGTCCAAGTGGTACTTATATATGTTACTTTTTTAATCAAAACATCTGTAGCCGTACACAGTAAAACAAAATCGTGAACACAGGAGAAGAGCAGCAAATTAAAACCATCCCAACCGCTAAAGAAATAATACATGCCTCGGATAAGGGAAAACTAACAATAGAAAAAAGCGAACATCAATAAGCAAACATGGAGGCTGCAAATGGAGCATAGTCTACTCTAACCCCCAAACCCCACGGTGCAAGCAGCAAATATAGGTCTATGGACATTTAAACATTGAAGAAAAATTGCCATGTCCATGAGCCTGCCCCCCAAAATGTAGCCTCTTGTGGCACATATAAAACATATAATACATGATATCATGAATTTCACCCGCATCTATTCTCAAGGTGCACTATACAATCTGCTTTCCTTGCTTAGTCCTACTGGCAGGCAGGCCGGTGTGTCCCACAAACCTCCCCAATCTAGTGCATGAAGAGAGGCAGATGAAGGTCATTCATCACATCGGCCCCTCTCCCGTCCTGATGCTACAGGAACGGCTGGTGGGCATCACTTATGGTATCTGACTCCTCCCAACCACCGTACTGCAGGTGTGAGAGGCGTTACTCATTTAGACAAACCTACCCCGCAGGGATTGCAGAAGAGCTAAACCAGCAAGCCATGGAGGATATGAACATGCTGTAACAGAGATTGTGAAAGCAAATGACGTGTCTACTGAGAACTAACACGCGTAGGTGCATTAGACACGAAGCACTTACGCAGCCACCACGAGGATACACTAACAAAAGGTAAAATGACACTTCGAGATGCAGATGATTTCATCCACTAGGTTAGGAAACATACACTCTGTGCTGAAACGCAAGATGCACAGGAATACACACAAAGCTTGCTTAATGCAGAACGCAAGTAAAACGAGTGGCCATGTAAAACAAGATGGACAGCGCATCCACTTTTGGGTGAATGGGAGACATTGAAAGGCTTTGAGGTTGCAGGGGACCTAGTTCGCTGGATTAGCAGAAACGCCAAAGCTGAACAGAGCAGACAATAAATGCCTATGTTTCCCAAGGTTACTAGGGAAAGGATGGTTTGAATCGGCACCCAAAAGTACAGACGATAAACGTTCCCAGGTAAGGCACAGTTCACTCAGATCGACCAAGGAAATGTATAAGGCTGGAAGGTCAAATTCCCACCAATTCAGACTTAATATTGAGAGGAAAGTAGCTCGAACAAGTCTCTTCAGGTCATAGGAGGTGGGAAGCCTGCATTGATAAGGGTTAAAAATCCTCATAAATACAGAGCAGAATAATCCAAAATGTGGTCTCCACGCATGTGACCCACAGTTGGAGGATAATGTCTATTTGTTAGACACAGAGCTTCATTCCCATCCAGTTCTCGGCACAAAAGATACAATGTAGTGCAATGTTGAAAGCTAAACGTCCTGGCTTGTGGCTTAGAGAATCAGAAATTGTAACCCTTATTGTGACAAGCATCACCTTGGTACCCTTCTCACCACTCCCAAATGTTGCTCATGTGCTGGTAACCTTCCAAAGTGCCAAGGCTGAGAACACCCCTGCCGACCATGACAAATTCCTAGCCCCATCCATATTGCCCCACACTTTGAATCGGCCAATAGAATATTGTAGAGATATATGTATTCACCTCTAGCGATGTAGAAGGTGGTTTTAGGCGGAGCTATCGGATAGAACCTGACCAATGAATTTGCTAACATTCATGGAACGTATATCTAGTTGATGCCCCTAACCAATCCCTTACCGCCTTACATTTTCTGAAATGAAACATCTATTTTGATGTCCTGTCCAATTTTAAGGTACTGTTAAGCCTGGAATTAGTTGAGATGGGTGATCGGCGTGATGTCCATAGCTGTCCCTGTTTTATATGGGTTTTGTTTAATACAGCTGTTCTTTGTCAATTTTTGTACTCTTCTGTTTTTTGGGTGTGGGATTTTCCCTGGCTTGTCCTCTTGCTTGTCCTCAGGAGGGTTCCACCCCGCTTTAACATGTGGTAGCAGGCGGGAAAGCGGAGTGGCAGATTGCGGGACGAGCGGTTCAGAAGGCTTCGTCTGAACCCATGGATGTGTGTTTGAGAGCCTTGAGTTGACAAAGGGCGTAAGGGAGCTCTTCGTGGATTTTGAGGTGTTGTCTGTGTAAGCAGTGGGCAAAGTGAAAGTTTTTATTTGAGTTTACCTGTAGCCAGGGTTACGGAAGGGGACTCCTTGAACTGAGAGAAGGGGTATTGAGTTCTGAGAAAATAAAAAATAAAAGGTATGTAAAAACAAAGAAGTAAATGAGTAATCGTGTGCATAGAAGAAGGCGTCTCGCCCAGAGGGGCAGTTGCTTAAGAGAAGGCGGATTCCTTGTCAGAATTAAAGCAGGAAGACGGCCGTGGGGTGTTGGTTATTCTGTTATTTTGAGAGTGCACTCATGTCTTATATGTGTAGAGGTTACTGGCGCCAGAGGTAGGTAGTAATGAAATTGTGGAGAAGTAAGGGAAGAAGGCTTTGTCCACCATTAAGAGGGTGTGAGAAAAGGTCGGCCGAAGGGTGCTCGCCAGGAGTAGGTTGTGAATGGGATTTGGAGGATTGAGGGGGGAAGTTTGTACATAGAAAATGGCACGAAAATTGTGGTGAAGTGACGGGAAAGGTTTTGTTTTTTAGTGATACCAGGTAATAGCCAGGGAGGAGTTGGTTAAAGGTAGTGATGAGAGGTTGCATTGATATTGGTATGTGTTTTAGGAGAATGTGGACTTTTGGTTTGGCCTTAAAGGGCAAAGTTCGGTGTGTGGGTGGCATATGTGGTGCATGCCCCAATTCTGGTTAGTGAAGCCAGAGAAGCTTGCAGAAAGATCCAAAGAGTGTTGAAATTTGTAGAATACAGATTTATTGCTGATGAGAAATTGTGAAAATGGAGCGTAACCATCTTGAGTACAAAATAATGTTTTGAGGTCAAGTAGGTTATCAGCAGTCAGAAGTGTGACGTGCCATCATGGGAAGACACTCCCCTTATACACTTGTGCAAGTCACTTCCGCGGCATAAGCCTAAGATTTGTAAACATAACGCGGAATAGGCTGGCAAAACAGCTGGGAAGATGGTCCTGGCCCTAGACGGGCAGTCTTTTGAAATCTATGCTGCAACACATGGCCATATATTTACATGCTGCATATAATGGAAAGAAGTTGACTAACAGGTTAGCCATTCTGGAGCTATGGAAGATATTCTGGGACGAGGTGTAGGACCTAGCCTGGAGGGAGTGGATACTCAATCAGCACGACGTTGAAGGTGAAGCACCCACGGCTGCTCCCACCCCCAGATCACCAACCGAGGGACTCGGATTTCCCCCATTGAACGAAATAGAAGAAATGATGAAAAATGACACACTTCCCGATGGATGAGAGACAGGGATACAAAATGAGATTGGGAGACTATCTGATCAGGAGGGATAGTGGTGCTATGCTACCCTCCAGGTAACGAGGAGCAAAGTGGGGTCTCTGCAGAGGGAGGATCCGAGACCATTGGATAAGGCAGGGTTGTCCAACCTTTTTGAATGTGGGGCCGAAGCATTAACTTTTTGTCAACCGGTGGCCGGGTGTACCTCTACATCTGTGCACTACTCTTTGACAAGAGGGGTGCACAGATGTACAAATACACCCAACCAAAAGGGATTTTTAGAAATTGAGGGACAGACTTGCTTTGCATCTGTTCCTCCATTTCTAAAAATCGTGTACAAATACACCCAACCCAAAAAGATTTTTAGAAATTGAGGGACAGACTTGCTTTGCATCTCTGCCTTGATTTCTAAAAATCGTTTTAGGTTGGGTGTACTTATACATCTGTGCACCCCTCTTGCCACCCCTCTTGCCTCTTGAGCACCTGCGTACTCGGCGCCCCAGAAACCAGCCCGGTTTATTTATTCAATGTTTGTCGGGTCCGTGGACCTGATTAATTTATTTATTTCTGCAATGTTGGTCGGACCCAACATTGCAGAAATAAATAAATTAGTCGGGTCCACGGACCCGACAAACATTGAACTAATAAACCGGGCAGAGGCAGTAACAGTCCTCCGCCACATCCCTGTTTATTTATTTATTCAATGTTTATTGGGTCCCCAGACCACCAAACAATGGGCAAATAAATAAACAGGTCCGTGGACTGTTACTGCCCCCCACCCCTTTTAGGGGGCACCAGAGGCAGTAACAGTCCTCCGCCATGGCCCGGTTTATTTCTTTATTTGTTCAATGTTTTCTGTACAGCCTCGCGGGCCACATGAAATGGCTTGGAGGGCCGCATTGTGGCGCCGCGGGCCGCATGTTGGACAACCTTGGGATAAGGCAATGAAGGAACGGTATTTGGAAAAGTGTATTTTAAAAGGTTGAATTTTGAGAATGAAGAGGACGAAGAAAGCGATGATGGTTGTGGGACAATGGGGTCAGATGAGGAGGGGGGGGGGTGAAGGTGAGGAAGATTGTTGTTAGGCAGTGTGGCGATGGAAGACTTTCCTGAAACGAGCAGCTTAAAGTTTTGCTGCGTTTGTGCAAAAAAAAAAATTCTGCACGAACATAGTAACACTTTAAAGCCTCCAGTTTCAAGAAAGGCTGCTCTCCCCCCTCTCTAGCTAACAAAAAGCTATGTGACAGCCCCGCGGCGCACATATCGAGGGTAGTGGGGACGGGGGTTGCTCCTGAAGCCTGGTAGGTTCAATGGCGTTGCGCAACATTAGGAAAGCATTCGCGTTCGTTGTATTTTGTGGAACGCGTTTTACACGTGCAGCATTGTTTTCATTGTGGGGATCTGCCACTTAATTATATTTAGTGTTTGCTTGCTATTACCAGCGCCAAAATGAGTCTGGACCTTATTGGCAAGAGTATTTAAAACTCAGACGTAATTTAATTAAAAGGGAACAAGCATGAGACGAACCCCTTTCTGGGCCTGGGGGCCTTTGAAAATGTGTCCAGTGATTAAAAGATCCGGCGGGGGTAGGAGTGTGTAGGGGACGGGGCTGATAAGAGTTCACTGTTTTATTTCAGGTGTTATCTCTTTCTCAAGCGTGTTCTGATTGATTAGGCTTACAAGCACCGTGCACACGGACAGCACGCACAGGGGGCCAGAGGGCAGGGCTACGCACACTGCCCAGGGCCGGAGGATGGCCAGATATAGCCCCTGCTTGCCCTTTACCACTCGTATCGTGAAAGCGACGTCTGTGTACGTAGTGATGTTGTAATCGAGGAAGCCGTGAATTCGGCTAAACGGCTACAGTCACTGACCACAAGGCGTTCCTGCACATTTTATGGCTGGATTCTGACCTGCATTTAAGGATAGGAAGTGTTCTTCATTGGCGGAGGAGCACTTGCCTTAATAGCACCATATTCTGATAAAGAATGTGGTGCAGGGGCAGGAAAGGTCGGCCTTTGCATGTGCCTGATGTACGGCCTGAGAACGTCCCTGGTAGTCACCAGCAATAGGAGGCAGGGACTGCGAGGTAATTCTCCTCGAAGAGCCCCGCTTTTGCATGTCAGAAAACAGGAGTTCCAATACAACTCCTCTTAGGCGCCCTTCACCCACACTTCGCATTTTTCCCTTTCTAAATCTAGCATTTGCCAGACTGCAGCACCCTTTTTCTAAATTGCTGAAAGTTTATGGACACTTTGGCAAATCTTTAAAGAAATGCTCACAGTGACACTGGAGCACATCTTTCTCCAACAACGAAATATTTTAGCAGATTTTGTTGCTGGAAAGCACGACGGCCTGATTCGGAGCCCGTGCGAAATATAGCGCTCATCATTCTGAGGTGGGTGGAAATATTGGAGAGGAAATGTCTGCTTTCCACCAGCAAAAACTGCTAAAATCTGTGGGTGGAAACGTGCTCCAGTGGCTTAGTAAGCATTTCTCAAAAGACTGACACTTTGCTAATTCAAGAAAGCTTTCTTAAACTTTCCTTGAACTAGAAAAGTGGTGCTGCAGTCTGAGAAATTGTATCTGCACAATAGGAGAAAGTGTGCAGTGGAGTTTACCGGTACCTCCCAGGGTACCGTTAATGTACACCTCTTTTGGCTGGTGCAGGAAGGGTTTTCTGGCCTTTGAATACAGACCTTGCCAGCCCCTTACATGTCAGGTGGTTGGCAAGGCTGTTGCAATGCCGTATACCACAGCTTTGCAGGAGTGGTGGACTTTGTTTATTTCCGTCACTCCCCTAATACATTGGAATGCATGTTTTCATGGCAAAGTGTCCAACAGCACTTTTCCATTGTAACACGTGCCTCTGAATCCGGCCGATTCTTCCACCCTTCGCAGTATGCTGGTGCTGGAAACTGGACTGAACAATGCCTTCTTCCCACACATTCTATCACGATTCAGAAGCAAGCTCCCATGACCACTGGGATAGTGACCTCACCTCACAGCACGCTCATAATTCAGATGGAATACCCAGGACCGTTTTTTTGAAAGAGCATATCTATCTGACCTATGTTAATTGAGCACAATTGGTGCAGAATGCATAATTTCCAGGCTGCAAGATTTTGAGGTTCACTCCCCACGCCCCAGACCATTTTATTCTGTGTCTGTAGATTGTGGGACATAATATAATGCAAACAGTCCTTTCAACAATAACCTTTTAGATAATCCCATTGCAGGAACTCTGACAAGCCCTGTCACCACAAAAAGCATTGGCCCAATTTTGTAAACCACCGAGAGTGGGCCTTTTTTTTTAAAAAAACACTGATCTGTGGGCTAAATAGCGTCTAATATTTTGGAATGAAGGCACAGTGAGATTAAACGTTAGCCAGGACCACACGCTTTGGGGAAAATTATTTACAGTTAATTGGGTTTCAAGAAATAAATTAGTGTTTTTTTTTTGCTGAGCTGACTTGCAATTTAGTGCATAAATCACGATAAACCAATCACTTAATCAAATCACTTAAAAAAAAGAATTCTATTAAAAAAAAAAGTTACTCTGTGATTGCATCTTTCTTTTCCTCTAAGTGTAAGACTAAAAGTACCATAATTCAAATGATAGTAGCCTAAAACGGCTCTGGATTGTATAACTGTATTGCAACAAAAGGAATCCCTTTCCCTCCATCAGCAAAATGCCAGTCAATGCTGAATGATTTCCGCAATCACTCCTTTGCCACTGGATGCTTCTCCTCAAGCACTCACTTGTGCACTCTCCTCAAAAAACCTGCTGATCCTTCCTGTCTTGCAAATTACCGCCCTATCTCCACTACCCCCTTTTGGGTAAACTCTTGAAGAAGCTGGCCATCTCCCAGCTTGTCCACCACACTGAATCGGTTGGTTGCCTCCATGACCACAAGTCTGACTTTAGAGCTGCCAGAGGCATGGAAACTACTCTCCTGAACACCCGAGAAGACTTCCTCACTAATCTCAATTCTAGCTCTCCTTCTGGTCTTATCCTTCTGGACCTTTCCTCTGCCTTTGAGAGTCAATCATTCCACCCTGATAAAGCGGCTCTGTGATACCATTGGCATCACAGACTTGGTGCTGGACTGGTGACTTTGCTCTCTGACCGGCCCTCCCAGTTCAATGGGACCCCTTTCCTCTCCACCATCTCACTCTCCACCTTTGGTGTCCCTCGGGGCTCTATCCTCTACTCCTGGCACTTCAATATCTTCTTGACCCCCCTAGCCCATTTGATCTCTACTTTCTCCCCTAATTTTCAGTGTTATGCTGATGACACGCGGCTCTTTCAAGCTACCCTAGTCTACCTCCTTTCTCATTCCTGACTGCCTGCTATCGAGTTATGGTGCACCACTAACAATCTCTGCCTTAATGCCAGTAAGATAGAGATCCTTCCCATCAGGACCCCTGCTCCCTCTTTTCCACCCACTCTGGCCACTCTCTTTAGGCTCCCTCCACTCGCCCTCCTGTCAAGCTAAAAACCTTGCCGTCATCTTTGACTCTACTCTCTTCTCACATCACAATCCTTGCCAAGAAGCATCACTTTAAGTTGCACCTTCTCTGAGGCATTCTCCCCTTCTTCACCGTACCCCAGAAACTCAATGTCTCCTGAGCTCTGGTTCTCTCTAGGCTGGACTACTGCAACAGCCTCTTCCTAACTCCTCCCTTTACTCCCTTCCACTAATCCAGAATAGGACGGCAGGATTTATCCTTGGCCTCAAGCCCAGGGACTGCATCTTACAGCCTTTAAATCTCTCCACTGGCTCCCGGTTGCTGCAAAGATCAAGTTCAAGACCTGCATTACCCACAATGCTTTCCGGGGCCTGGGACCTGTTATGTAGTTCCACACACTGGTCGTCATCACGCAGTGTGTGGAATACAATGGCGTCATGGTTCTGGAATGTAGACATTCCAGAACCATTGTGATATGTAAACTTGCTGCCGGATGCGTTAGGTTCTGGGGGCTCTGCCATTAAACCTCTTTTTAATGAATACTGCTTGTGAGTACTTTATAACATTTTGGTGACGAGGTACCTGTTTTGGAAGGGAGCCCCGGAGTTCTGCTCGGTGCCGCGACTGAGCGTGAGGAGCTGTGCAGCCCACAGAGGGGAGTGGAGATTCACCCACGGCGCTGCTGGTAGGAGGCTGCCGTAGGATCAGTGAAATTCTAACATCCCCACGGATTGACTTCAAGTGAGAACTGGGTGAGCTGCTTTCTCATATCGGTAAAAAAAATAAGGAAAAAGGCTGTGATTATAAGGCCAAACGCTTCGCAAGCGCAGGGGCATTTTACGAACTTCTGACTACTCCTGCAACAGTAATTTTTGTCGAGGAAAGGACCTAAAGGCATGCCATAACGTGGCAGCCATTTTCTGGACAAAGTAAATTGATAGAAAGTAACCATAGCAACCGTAATACGGAGCAAAGAAAGCAATGAAAAACACGTGTAGAACAAATACTCATGCCTTGTAATGAAACTGGGGAACTGCAAATATTGATCGTAAACTGAACAGCCGAGAACATATGCTAAATACACACTGACACTTTATACAGAAATTGTGTAAGTTGTACAGCCTGCCAAGTGAATTAACCTCGCCAAGAGACACTTCTAAATGGAACTCAAACCAACAATTTTGTTTACATTTGACATTTTAGTAGAACAATAAAGTACTACCAACAGGAGAGTCAAGCAGGAACAGAGTCACAGAGAATTCATTATATAAAATAAACGTATCTGTCTATCATTATGCAGCATGTTACAGCACCAATACAGTTTCTCCCATTGGCTGGCAATGCCCTTGGGAACAATGGGTGGACGGATTCCAAGTATACTTGAGGGCTGTGGGTGGCAGCAAATATAACGATGTCCTCAAAGAGGCTACACTACTAAACTGTATTGGAGCAGAAGCTTTAAGGATTTTCAGGGCACTTCCTGACCTAGAAGGGGCAGAGAGTGGGGCCAATGATAACAATCGCAAGTTTGAGTGTGCATTATGGAAACTAGCTAAACATTTTGGAGACAAAACCAATGTGGTATTGGAAAGGTACACATTTTTTTCGAGACGCCAACTGAAAGGAGAATCCATAGATGCTTATATTGCAGCCCTGAGAAGACTCATGTCCACATGCAGGTTTACTGGAGTCGGAGAAGAATATTTAAGGGATCAATTGGTGCTAAAAGTGGCTGATTGACACATACAACAGAGATTGTGGCAGACTAAAGGTCCATCACTGGAGCAGGCAGTAGAGATTGCCAGAACTATGGAACTTGGTGATCACTGCATGAGAGAACGGTTTGACAAGACTGAGGATAAAGAAATCAGGATGGTCCAGGAGGAAGTAAGGGAAAACGCTGATGAATCTTTGATGGCAATGGTAAGGACAATTTCAACTAATAATTCCAGAGCTAACTCAAAGAGAGGTAGGGATACTGGGTACAGAAACCAGTGTCAAAGCTGCTGTAAAAAATGTGGCTACTATAAGCACAATGACACTGAGAAAGAATGCCCTGCTGCAGCTGTTGAATGCTACAAGTGCGGCCAGATAGGTCATTTTGCAAAGGTGTGCAAGAACATCCGTGGAAGAGGGGAAAGATTTAGCAGATACTCCTTCAACAGGCCACCAAGAAACGCAGTATGAGCGGTTGAATGACAACATGCTAACCATCAGTAGTGAGAACGTACAGCAAGTGCAGATACTCAGTCACTGCAGTAGAAGGAAATGGGGACCGTGGGTAGACCTGCAGATAAATGGAATATCCCTACCTATTATGGTGGACACTGGGTCTACGTATATCATGGTTGATGTCAACACATTTGTCGAAGTACTGTCTGGCAACATGCAGAAGTTACAATGCACAGGAGTAAGAGCAACAGGGTATGGTAAAACCCCCATTGATATCATTGGATGCACCTGGGTGAAGTTGCGTTTCCGTGAAAGAGAAACGTATTGTAGACTATATGTAGCAAAGAATGGCTCGTCTGTAGTAGGATGGGAAGAACAAGCTGCTGTGTCAGGATTAATCCAGGGGAAGAAGTTCCCATTTTGAGTATTTTAAAGGACAATAATGACATTAAAGCTACACTTGCAAAGCAATTCCCCAAGATGTTTAATGAGAAAATTGGACTTCTGGAGGGGTTCCAACACAAGATAATTCTGAAGAAAGGGGCAATACCCATACCACATAAGGTAAGAGGGGTTCCTATCGCCACAAAGGAAGCACTCAAAAAAGAACTTTCTTGATTGTGTGAGCAAAATATAATTGCCCTATAGGAAGCTCAGAATGGTTAGCCCCTATAGTGTTGGTGAAAAAACCAGACCGGTCCATAAGAATGTGCATAGATCTGAGAGATCTTAACAAAAACATCTGGATAGACAAAAATCCTCTTCCGAATCTAGGAGATTTGTTTGCAACCACGAAGCCGGCCAAGTTTTTCAGCACTCTGGACCTATCCTCGGTTTACCACCAGATAGCCTTGGAAGAAGACTCTAAGAATTTAACATCATTTGTCACGCCACTTGGTCCATTTATGTTTAAGAGGATGCCGTTTGGCCTTGCTGCGGCAGTATTTCAAAGATTGATGTCATTTTTATTTAGGGGTCAAAGGCATATACTGCTTCCAAGATGACATCTTAATATCCGCCAACACAGAAGAGGAACACGATGCAGATTGATGTGAGTGCTGCAAGTAATTCAAGACTGGTCTCACTTTGTTGCACTTAATCTTACACTTATCAAGTTTCAAAGTGTCGTATTTGGGTCATTCGATTGATGCTGAGGGCATCAGTCCCAAAAAGGAGTTGATGAATACTATTTTGGGCATCACTGAACCAAGAAACAAGGACCAATTAAGAAGTTTCTTGGGCATGACATAGTACTACTCTAAATTTGTGAACGATTACACCAACAAAACTAAAAACATGAGAGAACTTATGAAGAAATCCACAAAATATGTATGGTCAGATGAGTGCAAAGGCGAATTTGAACAAACAAAAGCCACAATTAATAAAGTGCCGACACCAGGAATGTTTGATTGTAAAGCTAAAACTATAATCTCAGTTGATGCCAGCAAGATTGGTTTAGGAGGCGTATTAGAGCAACTGCAAGACAATGCGTTGGTGACAATAGCATTTGCATCAAGAATCTTAAGAGGTGCGGAATTGAACTACTCTATGATAGAAAGAGAAGCATTGGGAGTAAATTGGTGTATTGGAACATTTTAGGAACCTAGTGTGGAGATTAACCATTTTTCTCGAGACTGATCATAAGCCACTAGTACATGTGTTACAATCAAAGACACCACACTTAATATCACCAACGATTAGATGTTGGATTTTTGACATAATGCAGTATAAGATCTGCATATGTTATACTCCGGGCAAACTAAATCTAGTGGCTGATTGTTTCCCCAGGTTGCTATGGGATTGTGCGGAGGCTAATGTCAAACTAGAGAAAGAGTTGGGAGGCGATGACATCATTGCTACCATAAACCCTGGCGTAACAAAAGAGGAATGGAAGAACATAGCTGAGATTGACCCAGAGCAAGCGAATATCATGGAAGCAATTGATAACGATTGGAACAAGTATGACCAGAGTTTAGGAGATTATGTTCAAATCAAGGAGGAAATATGGATGGATTCAGGACACCTATACAGAGGAGATCAAGTAATTCCCCCAGTGAAACTAAGAGACAAAATAATCACCTTGGCCCATGAAGGACATTTGGGGAGAAATTTGACCAAGAGAAGAGTAAGTAGCAACTACTGGTGGCCTGGTATGTGGAGAGATGTTGCAGAGTGTCAGGAACTGTACTGCATGTGCATAAGTGATAAAGCAAAGAATGTGAGAAAAACACCTTTACAACCTGTAGAGATTCCCAATAGAGTATGGTCTAAGTTAGCCATTGATATCATGGGACTGTATGAAAATTTTGAAGCTGTTAAAATATACGTTGTAGTCCTGGTAGACTAAACCTCGAAATGGGTTGAGTGGGGAGTTGTGGAAGGGAGCGTCACCACTGGAAAAATGTTGACATTTGTAAGTGAAATTTTCAACAGAGAAGGTGACCCTAAAGAGATGGTGTTGTATAATGGTACCCAATTTACCTCACTAGAATTTCAGATGTTTTTAAAAGAGAGAGCGATTGAACATCCATCCCATAGCTAATAGACTTGTCGAGAGATTTAACAAGTTTGTGATGGGTGTTATTCAATTAGCTGTAGCCAACTCACTTCCTCAGAGAGAAGCCCTCAAGGAAGCGCTTTGCACATATAGAACAACTCCACATACTACCACGGATGTAGAACCCTTTACTATGATGCGGGGCAGACAGGCATTCAATCGGCTGAGACCTGCTTGGATGTTCTTAGATGCAAGTAATGTGCATCTGGACATTGAACAGATTATAAAGAGAGTAGGTGAAAAACAGGCAAAGTACAAAGAATACTATGATCGCAGAAACAGAGTGAAGGAGAAGATGATTAAGGAAGGGGATTGGAATTGTATCAACCTAAAAAACATTGAAGGGCGAATTTAGTTTCGGATCACCACAGAGCGTGCAGAGTAGCTCTGGCAAATCAGTTGTGTTGGGAGGATGGCACAATGTGGTCTTGTGGTGAGATTGTGAGGGTGCAAAATGATGCCAATAGGCCAAGTACCAGCAAGTATAACAACCATGCGGCAATGGACCACACTGACTATGGAACTCAAGGCAGAGGTCCTGATGAGAGAGACAATGAGGCAGGGAATGGCAGTAGGGTCACCAAAGGTGTGTTATCCAAAAGAAACCGCAAGATGATTCAGAATTTCAACAGTGACTATGTTTACTAGAGATCCTACTATCTGGCTGCCTACATGTATCCTGTGTTATTCCAGTTCTTTCTTTTTGTCTAATTTTCTGATTCAGTTTGTTTTATTATTAGTTCTGACTTCATACGCTCACTGTAACTTAATATTTTATCAATATAAGGAAGGGGGGGGATGTTATGTAGTTCCACACACTGGTCGTCATCACGCAATCTGTGGAATACAATGGTGTCATTGTTCTGGAATGTAGCCATTCCAGAACCATTGTGATATGTAAACTTGCTGCCGGATACATTAGGCTCAGGGGACTCTGCCATTAAACCTAATTTTAATGAATACTGCTTGCGAGTACTTTATAACAGGACCCCGACACATCCAACTCTCACTCCCCAAATACCTCCCTACTACAGCCCTTCGCTAGTCTAGCACAAACTCTGCAAACCAGGCGTACGTTTTTCCAAGCAGAGAGTTGTGGGTAGATCTCACTCCTCTGCAGGTGCCTTCCTCTGGAATGGCTTATCTGCCCCTCTCACTTGATCCAGATCTCCTTAAGTTCCGGAAGCTCCTCAAGACTTTTCTTTTCTCTTCTTCCTTCCCCCTCCCCTGCTAAATGTCCCCTTTTGCCTAAGACGTGTGGCCTGGTTCCCTCAGTCATGCAGGGCACCAGGTCCCCCCATTCCCTGCCCAGTCTTCCTCTGCACTTGTTCTGCCTGATTCCCCACCACCCCCCGAACACCCCCCCATATCTCAACCTGCACTTGCCCTCCCTGCCTACACTTGCCTGGTTGGCTTGCCCCCCCTTGGAGCCATTCCAGCCCCTTAATCTGCACTTATTTGTGGATGCCCTTCACCCTCTGCTTCCCCTGGCTCTGTCCACCTGGGCTTCCCTGACACTTCCCTCTCTTGGGCCTTTCTACCTAGCTCCTGCACTTCCCCACACCCCTCCTCTTTGCACTTCTCGTTACTGCACTTGCACAATCTGAATGCTGCATGGCCTATTAGGAGCACTTCTTTCTCCTACCCTTTCCCCTCCCCCCGCCTTGCTGCACCTCAAAACACTTGTGTATAGGTGCATTACAAATGACCAATAAATAAATGCTGGCACCCTGCTGTTGAAGTGCTCTGCTGCGCTCCCGAGTTAGGATCGTGCTTTTTTTCCATCGAGTAATGTTCCCTTTCTCAATGGGCAGCTGCTCACACGTCGTCTTCTTCACCATCTTGGGTATTTGGGAGGGAACACCACTACAATTCCCTTCTTCTGCCCCACTCATTTCCCTTTCACCCTCTTTGCAGGGGAGACTAGGTATTAGCATAATTGTTCTTGTTGTTTTTCTTTTTTGTTTTTTTTTTGTTTTTTTGGTCGAATGGTACATTTGGCCTGTACCATTCGGCCGAATAAAAATGAACAATTAAGCTATTACATACTGAACATGTGGAGCGGGGGTGTCATCTGATAATTGATTACATGCAGGCTATTTTTTTTTTTTTTCCAATACATTGCCGCAATCAATTCTTGGACAACCAAACACCACCAAACCGCAGCCCGTCTCATCTCTCTTTCTGCATCAATGTCCCTAGCCTCTGATCCCCAGCAAAAACTGAAGTATATGCATCTTCGCAAATTCATGCTGTGTAAAGGGGGGTAAAACACATTCTTCAAAGTGGCCTTCTTGGAAATAAAGTGGCTGAAATGTGGGACTTTCATAAGAGCCCCTGCTTCTCCAGCATTGGATATTTATTGGTCACATGCTGTTGAATGTTCCCTGTCCCAAGGCTGGGGATCCCTGCTTCATTTGCCCTCCAGCCAATGGACATTGTACCCTTTTGCTTCTCTCTTGGAGGCAATCTTGATATTCTTTACTGCACATTTAATGTTTGGAGTGCACGGTAAAGTGCACACTGCTTCATTTTCTAAAGCAGCAAACCATCCACAAGATTCACTTCCTTTTCAAGCTCAGCGAAGTACTTTCTCACGCTGGGGTTTGAGAGCATTTCATGCAATGTGTGGTTTTCCCTCCGCTTAGGGTCCAATAAATGGTCCTTATTTTTTTCCTGCAACAAAGCTGAGCCAAGAAAAGCCAGTTTAAATATTGCTCTACATGCAAGCTGAAAGTTATCTTGTTGAACACCTTCACAAGGAGTGCCTGTACCCGACCATAATCTCGACACCTGTTCCATCTGTCAGTCTTTCTCCAACAAAACCATGAAGGGCAGACCCAGAAGACTTGTTGAATGGCTAGATGAAGTACTGTTGCCATGGACTTTGGGCACTGAGAAACTGCCACACTGCATCCTCGTAAGCCACTGGAGAGAGCAAACTCCTCCAAGCGAGCTAGATCGCCTACAGAACTATCCAGGAGACAAGAGGAAGATTCTGCCCGGCCTGACAACGGTACTGATAAGCCCGGTTTGCTTAAAAAGCCTGCCCTTTTTTAGTTAGGCAAAACTGTACAAGTTGTCAACAAAGGAGGTCTAACAAGCTGTCCATGGCATGGTCTTTAGGACTGCTTTCAAGCTCCCTTCAGCACACTGGTCTCCACCTAGACCAAAATAAGCCCTTTTCACTCTAAAACCTTATTTTCCACCTGCATTATCAGCGCCCTCTATTATTCCTGCAGATGACACCCTCTAGCACAAAATAATTAGGTTGTGATGGCCCAGAGGGCTTTTCTGAGGAGGAGAAAGAGGAGTTACACATTCAGCAGTCTTTTTTTCACAACCTGTAGAACTACCCTCTAGCGAGAGCATAGCTGAAAAAAGCAATCACAACCGATGGCGCTGTTCAGACCAACAAGAAGCAGACTTTTTGTCACTTCAAACAAGGGTAGCCAGCATCTCTTAAATGCCGGGGCCCACCCTGGACATGCCTCTGCATCCTAAACCCTGATAGCCGACCAACAACGTGACGGGGAAGTTCTGAGGGAGACCTTGGGCATTAACAGCCGGTCAGCCTCCCAGAGCCAGATTCCCAGTCAACACACCATTCAACAGAATAATTGCATGGTCTTGTCTCTGTGGATGGGGAACCTTAAGAATATACTCCAAGGGATTCCCTTCCAGACCAGATTAGGGCATTTCATAACACCATGGCTAAGGCCACCAAAATATCTGATCCCAATGGAACTGAGTAAAGGTTTCTTGTTCCAACAAGGAGAAAAATCAAGAAAAACTGTAAGATCACTAACCATCTTAGACACAATCTGGGATGATCACCTAGTGGCCATGGGAAACCCCTAGAGTATCTGACAAAGAAAGCCTGAACAAAAACATATCGAGCTGCTGATGACGTTCCAAAGTTTTTGAGGCCACAGCCAAGCTCAGATTATGTAGTTTAAGCAGCCGCTAAAGAGATTGGTGACACCATTCTCAAACTGCACAGCATCCTTCTGGTAAACTTGTCATCTGTACAGCTGCTACAACTATTAAAGCTGCACGTTCTCTTGTCATCGTGGCCAGATATGACAGCAGTGGTATAAAATCTGTCCTCTTCATGAATTTCTATCAGACCATTAATTGCCAGAATCTCACCATTTTCAGAGTGGGTGAAGCTGCATCTGATCATGCAATAGCAGTGGCTGTCAATACAGTTGACAAAGGCTTTTGCCAAAAGAGGAATGGAGATGTTCTCTGCTGTTGAGGCAAAGTTAATCTACATGCCATTCGATTGGGAACACCTTTTCGGGACAAAGATTCTTGACACTTTGCTGGCTATAAAGACTGACACAGATGCAGCCAGTGTAACGTTTTTTTGAGGCCACCCTCAACGCGGGGGGTTCCTTCCCTCCACAATCAAGATATCACGCAACAAAATGGATTCTATCTCCCTTGGATCCCTCCCCCCTCAGCCAAGAACCAGGCCGGTGTACAGGAAATATGTTTAGGTTTATTTGGATTAAATGTTTTAAAACTCGCACTGAAATGTCAAACACCGGTTTATCCATGGCACAACACGATAAACTTCTGAACTTAAATTACAAACGTGAGATTAAAATAACACATCACAATTCTTTACTTTCTACAAATTACACTTCAAGAAATAATTAGCACTAGTCAGTGAACACATTGATGTAATGCTGTGCAATTTCATTTTTCCTGCACGCTTAAAAGGCTAGCAGTTTATTTTTACAAATGTGTGCAAATGCATATGGCATTTATTTCACCCGCACTTCCATTATAAAATAAACACATGGTGATATAGCGGTTTAATTTTCATACCCTTCCCCCCCACTATGGTCTGGTTTGGGGGGAGTCTGGCAGAATAATATTAATGCTCTGGTAATTTGGGATTTTTGGAGAGACCTGCCCCCACCACACATCCCAAACCCCCGCCCCCACTGAAAGGCATGTGTTGGGGAAGCTGGATAGTAAAATAGGCATGGTTTGAGAATTTGGGATTTTCAGCCCTGCTTGCCCCCTACCAACTTAAAGGCCGGTGTTGGGGGAAAGTTGAACAGAAGGATTAGACTGATTTAATAACAAAGACACCCCCCCTTCCTTAAAGTAGTCTGGGTCAACAGGACAAAAAGGATTACCCAATTAAATCATAGGCTATAGTTTTTCAGCACACATTGGGAAGTGAGCTTTATTAGTTCTGGTTTTTTAACAAAAATCACCCCGTAGTGTTCCACCAAACGGGAATTAATTTAATCTTTTTAGTTAAATAGGCTAAGAATCTACAGTTTTGTCCAGTGCACTATAAAGGGAAAGGATTTGTTTTCCAGGTCTCGGTTCTACTTGCATAGAAAGCCTCTGTTTAAAGTTCAGGAAAGACAGCTGTGTTTCTGAACACTCTGGAAAGATAGGGCAGGGGTCTGGTTACTCCACTCTCAAGGATGAGCTCACGCTCTCCACCATAGGACCCAGTCCGCTTTTATGCCTTCCTAGAAATAGACTGCTCCACGCAGGTGCACTCTCGGCAATCTCCATTGGTGTTTCCTTGCAGCTGTCAGATGGTAAGTTTCAGCAGCCCTCCTGATGGTATGTTTCCACAGCTCAGACTCTTGTTCCTATTGCAGTCCCCCTTATATATCAGCGATGACGCCATTGAGTTTACAATCTTGGGGAAGTGCCCTGCAAGAGTTCTCGTAACAAGGATTGGACAGTTACCCTTCTCTCTACTCCCAAATCCAGCCTACCTCCCAGGATTGATTTAGGGGTCTAGAGCAACATATGGCAATTCCCATTTGCAATCCCCATTTGCTATGTCAAATTTTGGCAAAAATCTAGTTGTGGCAAAACTTCATATTTAACTTGGTGGTTTGAAAGCTTGTTAGGACTGGTGGTCTTGCGCTAGTGTGTGCGTTGCTATCATCTTTATGTTGCCTGCCACCTGTCGGGTGGATCTCGGAGGGACCAAGCTCCTAAGGTCCCAATGTTTTCAAGGGCTGTTCTGGTTTACTGAGATCCAAAAACTTGAAATTAGGCGCTGGACAGTGATTCCTTAGTATCCAATGAGTATCAATTGCCACACACATTAGATGTTTGCAACATTTGTTGCTTTATTTTTCCTTCAGTAATTCACGCATTGGTTGTCACTCTTGTGACCAACATATTCTTTGCTAATACTTCATATGTGGTACAGAGTATGATATATACTTCTCCAGCATGGGGTCTGGCATGGATTCAAATGCTCATGAATATTCCCCGTCGTCAGGCTGGGAATCCTCAGTAAAGAAAAAATCAGTATCAGTTTCGTTTCTGATCTGTCTTTCGTAGTAGTAACCAATCACTGATCTCTGCGTCCTACTGACCACAGCCAATGACTGCCCTCTACCTAAGCCCCGCCTCTGGCAGCCATCTTCAGATTTGTACCGCACGTTCAAGTGTTGGGATCCTCGTGCTATTGCTCTCGAGCGTTAGTGCTAATTTTCACGTTTTTTCTCAAGAAATTTCTCTTTTCGGTCAAAAGAGCCTCAAGCTCCACCGTTTCTTCATCCGATCAACGGGGACCCGTGTCGGATTCGTCTACGCCCCTCAAGGGTGAAGATTTCGTCGAGCCACGCTTTTGGAGGACTCCAGAAGTTTCTCAGGCCCATCTCGGACATGGCCCAGGAGAAGGGAAGCTCGACGCCTGGAAAGCTGTTCAGGGTCTGCCCTGGATGCCAGCTTCAGAATGTCTTCAAGGAGGACGAACACGCCCTTTGCCTTTACTGCCTACATGAGGACAAGACGCACGTGGAGAAGGACTGTGCGTTTTGCGGCAATATGTCGGAGCAGACCATGAAGGACCGCCATCAACGTCTCGCCAACTGGCTGGAAGGAAAGAGCCCGTCAGGCGAGAAGAAGTTTGAGCGGTCTTCTAAGACCTTTGAGGGCGCACCGGCGACAGGGGTCCAACAGAAGGCCAAGCACCGCGAGTCCGCTGGCACCAGGAGCGCCGAACGGTCGGGCTCTACGGACGCCAGGCAGGGCGCATCCTCCCCGGCGCCATCAACCACGAGTCACCGCTCTGGCTCGGGTAAGAGGAAGGCTGAGCACCCGGCGAAACTCCTGGAGACCCCGGTCGTGCCCTAAGGCCCCATCGGAGGGGGAGCAAGGTGGTGACCCTCCCCTCAAGGAGAAGGCGGTGAGCGCACCTAAGGTGGTGAGAGCCTTGAGCCATCCGGCCAAGGCCTTTATCGAGACAGTCGCGGCGGCCCTGGCTCAGCCTGTGGAGGCTACACCAGTGGTGGCGACCCAGGGGCCCAGAATCTCCCTGCCACCGCGGAGGGAGTCCTCTTTCATGCCCATCAACATGACCCCCGTGAAACCTCCGACGGAGAAGAAAAAGGGGGGGCAGGAGGTCGTCGTGGACTTGGACTTAACCTCTGAGGAGGGGCTGATCGAAGTCTTAGGCCACGGCTCTGGCGTGGAAGAAGGCCATCCTGTCGGGAGGGACCCCGACGTGGAAGACGACGAGGGCGTCGAGGATGCCGACGGGGCTCCTGATCGCCCGTCGGATCTCCCTCAACCAGTGCCGCAAGACAACTCGGCGGCCATTTTGTTGGCTATACAGTCCTTATGCTCGGAGATAAGGACGAGATTGCCGTTACCACCAACGGAGGAACCGCTCCCGACAGGGGATCCAGAGCCAGGCCCTTCTGGGAGCCCTCCCCCCTAAGAGAAGGATTCATCCTCCACCTCCTTTTCAGCCATCGCGCCCTGTTCAGCCCTCCTCCCCGTCCACGGCATGTGGGGATGATACGGGGACTGACACGGCCGCGACGGGTACAGACGACGAGGTTTACGACGAGGATCTCCCGTCGTCACCTCCCACCCGGGCTTCCCTGCCCGACGAGATTGGATCGTTTCACTCCATGATCGCCAGGGCATCCGAGCTTTTCCAGCTCTGCCCGGAAGAGAAGAAGGAAGGTTTCCTTTATCAACGGCGCGAGACCAAGAGGAAGACTGTCCTCGCTGTACCTCTACTAGACGACATTTGGCATGAGGGCCTCGCCCTCCTCAACCCATCCACGACGCCGGCTAGAAGGGATCGGTACGAGAAGAAGTACCGGGTCCCGGACGCGGCCCCCTTGTGCCTTCGGGCACAGCCGACCCCGGACTCGATCGTCTCCGCGGCGGCCAGGAAGAAAGCGGGGGGGCGCGGCCTCTACGTCAACCTCCCCGCCGGACAGCGAGGGAAAGAAATTAGACCTGATGGGACGCAGAGTCATCTCGTCGGCAGCGACGACGATTAAGGCGGCCAACGCCTTGGCTATCGTAGCCCGCTACGACAGGGAGTTGTGGTACAAACTGGCCCCCCTGTTGGACTTCCTACCAGAGGACAAGAGGGCGGAAGCCCTAGAGATCTTGCAGGAAGGAGAAGTGGTGTCTGACCACGCCATTACGATTGCGACAGACATCGCTGACACTGGATTTCGCCAGTTGGGCAACGGCGTGTGCCTTAGGCGGCGTGGATGGCTCAAGGCTACTGACTTCCGTCAGGACGTGCAGACCAGAGTCTTGGACATGCCTTTCGACAGAAACAACCTGTTTGGGAAAACAGTGGACGATTCCCTTCAAGCCATCAAGGCGGACACGGAGACGGCCCGGGCTCTTGGGGTTCTCCAGCAACAGCGGCCGCCCTTTCAGAGCGGCGGAGGCAAACAGGGTGCCTCCAAAGGTTCCAGCGGCGGATTTTCCACCTACCGTCAATCGGCCCGTTCATCGTCACAGGAAGCTTACAGGGGACGAGGCAAGTCAGGCGGACCCCCCCCGTCGTCGCCAAGGAGGAAAAGGCGGCAAAGCCTCATCGAAACAGGACTGAACCGGCCGCGGGGTCGGGCCCCCACCGAAGCACCCCGGTGGGATGCCCGCTGGCGAGCTTCGTCAGCGTGTGGGAGTCCATCTCCACCGACCGTTGAGTGCTGGACGCCCTAGCTCATGGTCACGCGCTCGAGTTTCTAAAGAGGTGCCCGCGCGTCCCCCCTGTGGCCAGGAAAGAACATCACGTCCCTCAACTTCTCTTGGAGGTAAAGGCGATGCTCAAGAAGGGCGCCATCGAGCTCGTCCCAAAGAGGCTTCGGGGCTCCGGAGTTTACTCAAGATACTTCCTCGTGAAGAAGAAGACGGGAGGATGGCGTCCCATCCTGGACCTACGACGACTGAACAAATTCATCAAGGCACAGAAGTTCCGGATGGTCACCCTCCAACACGTCCTGGGTCAACTGGAGGAGGGCGATTTCCTGTCGTCGTTGAATTTGGAGGATGCCTACTTCCATATTCCCATCCTAAAGGGACACCGAAAGTTTCTCAGGTTCGTGGTCCAAGGGCGTCACTACCAGTTCACAGCCCTTCCCTTCGGATTGAGGTCGGCACCCAGGGTGTTCAAGTGCCTCGCACCGGTGGCGGCGCAACTGCGCCGAGAGGGGATCCACGTCTACCCCTACCTGGACGACTGGCTCATCCAAGCAAAGACGAAGGAGCTCGCCGTGGAGCACACGGCAAGGACCGTCCAACTGCTCACGGACCTGGGATTCTCCATAAACTACGGCAAGTCCCACCTGGTGCCCGCGCAAGACGCACTGTTTCTGGGAGCGAAGCTCGACACAGTGTCGCTTCTGGCCTCTCCGTCGGAGGAAAGGACGAGGGCTATCTTGGGCAAGGTGCAGCGGATGCTGGTTGCGGACGCGGCCAGGGTGAGGTCCATCAAGTCCCTCCTCGGAATGATGTCGTCTTGCATTTATCTCATCTGCCTTTGCAGGCTCCGGATGCGCCCTTTGCAGGAGTTCCTGGACGCGCGCTGGATCCACACGACGGGCAGCTTCGAGGAGAGGATCACACTCGACGAGAGTTTCCGACGAGCGATCCGGTGGTGGGGCACCCGCGCGCATCTGACGGCGGGCATGGACTTCCAGACCCCCGGCCGCCAGGAGACAGTGACCACGGATGCCTCCCTGGAAGGGTAGGGAGCGCACACTGAAAATCTGCATGCGAGAGGCCTTTGGCTTCCGACAGAGAAGTCCCTCCATATCAACGTCCTGGAGCTCCGTGCAGTGTTTTGGGCCCTCAGGTCCTTTCTTCCGTCCCTCAAGGGCAAGGTGGTGAGGATCTTCACCGACAACACCACCACCATGTTCTACATCAGGAAGCAGGGCGGTACCAGATCCCCAGCCCTGTCCAAGGAGGCGCAGGATCTGTGGCATTGGGCCGTTGCCCAAGGGATGTTTCTGGTGCCGTTTCATCTGGCAGGGATAAAAAACACCATCGCCGACTCGCTCAGCAGAGAGCTGCGCTCGTGCCACGAGTGGGAACTACGACAGGATCTAGTGGACCGCCTCTTCCGACGGTGGGGCACACCCCAGATCGATCTGTTCGCGACGGCGACGAACTCCAAGTGCCGGAGGTTCGCCAGCAGGTTTCCCCAGCCGAGGAGCATGGGCGATGCTTTCTCGTTCCCCTGGGAAGGCCTGTTTCTATACGCGTTCCCTCCATTGCCATTGCTGATCCGGCTCATCAACCAGCTCAAGAGGTCACTGTGCAGGATGATCCTCGTCGCACCTGTGTGGCCGAGGCAGATATGGTTCCCGGACCTTATGGACTTGTCAGCGTCCCCATCAATCAAGCTGCCAGTGGACGCGGATCTTCTCTCCAGGGAAGGAGGCGCCATCCTCCATCACGACCCGAAGTCGCTGAACTTGCAGGCCTGGCTCCTGCAGCGTTAGAGTTTGGAGGATACGACATACCGGCCGACTGCAGAGAGGTTCTTGCAAAGGCCAGGGCGTCCTCAACTCTTAAATGCTATGGACACAAATGGAAGAAGTTCTCTGTCTGGTGCCACGCACAGAAGATTAACCCTCTACGGATTACGGCTCCCCAGGTACTGCCGTACCTTCTGACACTGGCCAAGGCTGGACTGGCGCACGCGTCCATCAAGATTCATCTTGCTGCGATCTCCCGATACACCAGAACCACGGGGCGGACGTCTTTGTGGTCTCATCGTCTGGTGAAAGAATTCATGAAGGGACTGTTCAGATCGTTCCCGCCGGTGAAAGCTCCGGCCCCGGCGTGGGAGCTCAACGTGGTGCTGACCAAGCTCATGGGACCTCCGTTCAAGCCTCTTCACTCGGCTCCGTTGAAGTTCTTGTCGTGGAAAACAGCGTTTCTTGTGGCCATCACGTCCGCACGAAGAGTGGGAGAGATCCAGGCCCTTTCCTGCAAGCCCCCGTACTTGACTTTTCACGACACGAGGGTAGTGCTCAGGACGCACCCCTCCTTCATGCCCAAGGTGCCGTCGGACTTCCACCTCAACGAACCCTTGGTGTTGCCTGTTTTCTTCCCGTCGCCTTCGTTGCCGGCCGAAAGGACTTTGCACTCGCTGGATGTGGCTAGAGCGCTGAAGTTTTACGTGGACCGCACGAAGTGTTTTCGGAAGACGTCACAACTTTTTGTGAACTTTGGAAGGCTCTCTCAAAGGCCTCCATTTCCAGATGGCTCTCCGGCTGTATCATGTACTGTCATTGGTTGGCAAACCGACCGCTGCCTGGCTGTCCGAGAGCCCATTCCACCAGAGCGATCGCAGCTACCACGGCGTTCCTATCTGGTGTGCCCTTGCTGGACATCTGCAGGGCTGCTACGTGGAGGTCGACGCACACCTTCACGAAATTCTACTGCGTCGATCGGGATTCCAGGGAGGAGTCCAGGGTTGGCCAAGCAGTGCTGCGCAACCTGTTCGCCTAAGGTGAGCCTGGTGAGGAGGGAAGAATGGCTTACTGTTGAGTTTGATGTAATGTTTAATATTGAGCCTTTGCCACCTCCCGTGGTTGTGCATGTGTGTACTGCTATGTATTCTTTATTCATGAGCATGTGAATCCATGCCAGACCTCATGCTGGAGAAGGAACAAGTTACTTACCTGTAACTGTTGTTCTCCAGCATGGGTCTGGCATGGATCCACATGCAAACCCTCCCGCCTACCCCTCTGCGGCTCTTCACTTGGTCATACTGCCACTTCACGTGCTACCAAATCTGAAGATGGCTGCCAGAGGCGGGGCTTAGGTAGAGGGCAGTCATTGGCTGTGGTCAGTATGACGCAGAGATCAGTGATTGGTTACTACTACGAAAGACAGATCAGTAACAAAACTGATACTGATTTTTTCTTTGCCGAGGATTCCCAGCCTGACGACGGGGAATATTCATGAGCATGTGAATCCATGCCAGACCCATGCTGGAGAACAACAGTTACAGGTAAGTAACTTGTTCCTTTTATTCCATTAGCGCCGATACGTGTCTCAAACTTTTGACGTCTTTCTCAAGGTAGATGTAGGGTTAGCGTGTTCCTGGATGGTTGGATTTGAAATTCTTATCTTCAGCAATGGTATAGGGTGACACCACTTACTCTCGGGTGAGTGCCCATGTAGTCTTCTAGTCTCGCGGTGATCTGCTTCAGTGAGCGACTGTAACGCTCACCTGATTCCCGTAGAGGCGCCGGTTTTGACTGGGCGTATACCGTATCTTCAAAGGTGATGTGTAACACACGGCTGGCTCTTTGGGCTGGACCTCTGTGCACTGTATGTCTGGCTCGAAGGGTAAGATGTCTGCAGATAGAAAATGTGGGATTTATGAACTGGGTTATTGAATGTCTCTCTCTTCTTCCCTTTCTCTTCTCCTGTAGAACCCCAAAGGTTAACGCTCTCACCCTAGGTAAGTGAATGCCGTGCTCTCCATCTGCCTCGAGGCAGGGTGCTGTAACCAGTTTCTTCACTGGATAAGGGGAGCAGGCCTCTTGACTTCAGAGGACTGCTGTCCGTCGTTTAAAGACATTAGAATTACTCGAAACTTACCGTTCGTGCAGTAAAGTCTTTAGTAATGATGTCTCTTGTTTTGCAGGGTTCCGGCGATGGCGGGCTGAAGTGAGTTGAAGATGGAGCCCGTGTGATGAATAGAAGCGCCTGGAAGCACGTAAGTAAGCGCTTGTTGCCTGCTTCACGATGCGCTCTAACTGTCTTTTTATTTTGCAGGTACAAGTTCGGGGCGGCCTCAGGGTGCCGGAATACCCACTGGGTTAGATGTGGAAAGGAGTAATGTCACGTGAGTATTAAAGTTCCCCAATGTCTTTAAACGCACCTTGTTTTGTCTTTCAGATGCGGGATGCAGCGCCGAAGGCCTCCGGAGCGTGCGAAGAGTTGGTAAGCCTTTGTCTTTCAGATGCCGGAATGCAGTGTGAAGACCTCCGTAGCGCACGAAGAGTAGGTAAGCCTTTGTCTTTCAGATGCCGGAATGCAGCGCGAGGCGTTGGTGACAGCCGATGGACCAGGTAAGTGAAGAGCTGTCACTGAAGACCGTAATGCTAACCTGTTCTTTCTTGTCTTTATAGGTGTTGCTGAAGACTGGATTCAGAATGGTAAGCCTTTTTCCTTAGGCCCAGGATCAGATGCAGAAGACACGATGAGCGTTCTGCTGCTGAGGATGCAGAATAACGCAAAGCAAGATTCATCCATCGGGTGTGGTTTAAATAGCCTCCTGTAGTGCTTAGGTGTCTCCTTCCACAGCCACGCCTAGGTAAGAAAAGAGTTCCTGCTTTCCAGAAGAGTTCCAGTGTTCTGAATCTAGGGAGTGGCCCCTGCCCCAGCCAACAGGAAAAGTAGTTCCAAACAGAAGAAGATCAGAGACTCAACTGGCAGGCAAGTAAGCAGCATGGTCTGCTGCAGGTAAGTCCACCCAAGCATTATGAGCCCGGCGCTTCCAGCGCTGGGACTGGGCATATTTATGAGCCTGGTGCCACTGGCGCCAGGACTGGGTCCAAAAGGTCCCAATTGGGACTGGTTGGCACTCGGAACCTGGGTTATGGATCTGCTTCCAAGGGAGTTGGGAAAACCCTGACCTTTTGGAAGCAGAGATCATGACAGCGACATATTTTACTTGCAACTGCCATAATGTATACATTTTCTGATTCATCTAATCCTAAAACAGCCAGGCCTGCACAATTTTACACAGCCGTGTGGCACTTTTCTACCGTTTTCACCAAACACAGAACTGTTAGAAAGATTCAACTTATTCCCCATATTCCTAATGTGTACCCTCCAGCCGTTCAACTCCCAAATTTGAAACCTTTTCAGATCAGCCACTACTCTATTTTAGAGGGTCATTACAGTTCCCTGAGTCGAAGGTGGGGGAATTTTATATCCCCAAAATCACCTTGAAATTACCCTGAAAATGCTACATAAAGAAATCTGACTTATGGTTGCTGGGGGGAAAAGGCCTAAATTAAAGTAGTCCTTTTAGATTAATAGTAAATCTTCATGTGGGACAAATGGCAATTATCCTGCCTCCAGGCCATTTGTTCTCACTGGGCCCGCCTGTAGGCCATTTGTTCTCACTGGGCACGCCTGTAAATTGTGTTTTTTTTTTTTTTTTTTTTTTTTAATCAGTCTTTGTTTTGGCAGCTTGCTCTTTGAAGTTGGAGATTCAGACTCTTAATTGTAGTGCTGCGTCTTCACACCTGTCTACATTCTGGTCATTTTATGGCAGTTGGAAACACTAGGATGCCAGCCTTCAGTGGGGCGGTTCTTTGTGACATGGGTCCCACAGCCAGCAAAAGGGTTAGCCTCTGGCCTTCAGAACCTTTCCATGGAAAACAGTGGGCTTTTATATTTCAAATGTCTGCTAATATTTTGCATACAAGACATAATATATAACTTTTTCTCAACATGCACCATGTCTTTTTCCCCTGACCTATTTCTGTTAGCAGTGGGCCATGTTTCACACTTAAACTGACAACACACATGCAAAGCCGTTTTTGTCTGCGTTTAAAAAAATCCTGTTTTTCGTGTGAAAGGAACCTTTTGATTTTCTTCTTACTTTGTGACTTAAAATGTTTTCTTTTGGTAATGACTGGTAGGCCTTTTCCACATGGCCCTCAGTCTTTACTTGAAAAATACACATGAAAAGCCTGGGCCAGTGCTGTGAGAAACCGGACGGTGTCTCACCCACTAGTCCCCAGGGATCCGTCATTCAGGTGGTCAGGACACGGCCATCGCTTTTGGATCTAGTTCCTGGGGGTGGACCAGTGCGGGAGGATCACCTGGGTGAAGGGTCTTCGGGGAGTGGGGCACCGGATGGTGAGATGCTGTATCCCCTTCCTTGTAAGACCTTTACCCAATCCTACCAGGGAGGATATTTAGGAACTTTACCCTCCCCCTCCGCACCCCCCACATTTTACAACAAACACTTTCTATCGGACAGCCCGCGAGGAGGGAAAACAGACAAGCCGTATACCTGATGTGTCCCAATACAATGGTTAGGCAAGGTCAGGCAATTACTGACCATCACACAATCCTGACTTCCATTACACTTAAGAGCGAGGCAAAGCACACCAGGAAAACAGCAGTTCAACGAGAGAAGAAAGATGGTGAAACAGAAGGGGGTCGCAAGGAGGGAAGTTCCCTTGACCTTTTCGACAAGGAACCATTACTTTCACAAAACCTTGAGAACAGAAAGCGTAAAACCACAAAACCAGTCTGAAAAATCCTGTATTGTGTATCAGAGGTACCCGGTGCCCTCCTGCATCAATCAAGGCGGAAAGAAGCGCCAGCTGCCGTGGTACTGTCCATGGCTCCAAGAACAAAGCAGCATCCATGAAATGTACACAGCCAGTGAGTTGGGGGGGGACCGATAAAAGACTGGTCTGTGTTGAAGCCAAGGTTGCAAGCAGCAACATTGTATGGCGAGCCTTGGAACAAACATTGTTAAAAACGCATGTGATAAGAGGCGCAAGTGAAGTTGAACTGCTGATGATTGATTGAACTTTAAAGTAAGCTACAATACCTCTGTCAGAGTGGTCCGGCACTCCGTGGGTGCTCAATCGAAGGCCTCTAAGGTACCCAGCTGAGAAGTGATAAAAGTAGATAAATTTGGTCCATGCCCGGCAGAGGGAACTCAATTCAAAGAGAACGAATAAATGTGAATCAAAGTGGTCCTGCGACGAGTCAAGTCAAATCCTGTGCAGTCGAAAGTCTTTGATTTCAGTGAAGTAGAGAAAGTTTGCAAAAGTACATCAATTTGATCCGAGACCGACGGAGGGAAATCAATTAAAAATGTTGTGTTAAAGTGGGTCTGAGCCTGGCAGAGGGTGGCTCGGGGTGAATCGAAAATCACCCAAGAAGTTGTACATGAGAATTCTGAAGAGAAAGGAACTTTTGAATGTTTGTCGCATCAAGCCCTCTGAAGTAAGAGACTTTAAATGTCAGAGACTTTGACATAGAAGGTCCTGATACTGAGATTTTAACTGCATCCTCGTGCTAGAGATGCCAGAGACTGTGCTAAGCTTGAGTGTGCTGCCTTGTCCCGTGCTGAAAATGTGGGGAAGGGAAGCCAATGGCTTGAACAACCTGACATATAATTTCTTGACACTTTTCTTTAATATTGTTTCCCACACTTTTGTATTTAGAAGTAAGGATATTATAGGCCCTTTTTAATTTGACAGACTCGACTGAGACTGCGTTATTTGAAGGTCATAGCTTGCTCCCATCTTTAGATTTAGGATTAGATGGGTGTTTTTCAAATCCTATTGAAGTTCAATAAACACCCTTGAACTGTGATCACTTGTGTATATCTTACTGTTTGATGCCATGCCTTCCTTAGTGTTTTAAAATCCTACTTTCGAATGGATTGTGTCCTCCACCATATTCCACATCTTTGATATGTAATGTCCACAGCTGTGCTGCTTCGGAGTTTTTTTCGGCAGAGGGTGTTTTGCGTCGTCAGCGTCTGGTTGTCCCTCGAAGGCCCCCATTGAGGGTGATGTCACCAGATGTTATAAATCGTACGCACTGCACCCATAGCCTCAGTTCAGTTTTTTCTGTAAACCTGTTTGCTTCGAGAACTCTGTGCGCCTCGTTATCTACTTTGAGAAAATGTCTTCTACCCCACCAAATCTGCGGTCTGGCTTTAAGACATGCCGGGACTGTAAGTCCAAAATGTCCATCACAGACCCATGCTGTATCTGCTTCTGGTGTCCGGGCGAAAGCCATGATACCGACGACTGCTCGAAGTGCCAGTCGTTGACTGCCAAGGCCTTGCGGGAGCTTAAGGGGAAATTGCAGGTAGGTTGGGTTTCCAAACCACATAAAACCAAAAATTCTACGGGCCTTTCCACCGACGACTCGAGTGGTGACTCTCTCCGTTGGAGGGAGTCCTGGGGATCTTGGTCCCGGATTGGTTTCCGCCACTCGTCCTCGTCGAGGCACTCAACGGATGTTGGCTCTGCGAGGCAAGTGGCCTGTCCCACGAAATCCTCTACTCCAGAGGAATGGGAGACATTCAGGGAGAAAATGCTGGTCATTTTTCCATCCCAGGGCACAGTTTGTCTGCGCCTTCGGTGGAAGCTGGCAGGGAATGGTCTCGTTCCGATGCTCTCGGGCCCGGGTACTAGGCGCGATAAACATCTGGAACTGTCGAGGTCCCGTTCGGACAAGGCTGCGGTGGATCGCCAGAGACGTGCCAGATCTAGGTCGCGGTCTTTGTCCCCAACAAAACCGGCGAAATCTGGAAAGGTGCCGGACGGCGTAGACACCGACGGCGCAATGTCCATCGAGTGTGGCTGTTGGGGCTTTGCCATTCGGTCCGACCCTCTGAGCCTTTGGCACCCTTGTCGATGCCATCGGGGCCAAATGGCCGGAATTAGCTGTTGGGGGCCCCTGAGGCATCTAAAACACTGAGGCCTGTTCTTGACTCCAGGGCCGTTCCTGTGACTAGGAAGGAGTTTTTTCATTCTCTGAAGGACATTTGAGGATGAGGAGAGAGGTTTGATGTGGAGTTGGAGCCTTTTGTTACTCCTGTTGAAACTCCTGAGGTTCCTGATATGGTCTTTTCTGACGACAGTCAGTTGGAGGATCTGCGTCAGTCTTTACATGATGCCAGTGGCCTTGACACTTCTCCTGAGATGGAGTTTGGGTGGTCCGGCCCTCCAGTTGAATTTGATCAGGATGACCTGACTGACATTTTAGATCAGGGTCCGTCCACTGACCCAGTGTTGCCTTTTCATTTGGCATTACAGAAAAGTGTGGCTGCTACTTGACAGACCCCAAAGTCTCTTCAGGCGGTCAACAAGTCGTAACTAAGAACTACTGCCCATCCAGTAGCGACCCTGGCTACCTATCCACTCAACCCACTCCTGAGAGTTTTGTGGTTCAGGCAACCACGGCCAGCTTGAGGCAGGTGGCGTACCCTACCATCCCTCCTGATAGGGACCACAATCGCTTCAATGGTTGGGCACGCAAGGTATTTTCAGCTGGGCATATGGCACTGAAATCAGCCAACTCCACCTGTGTCTTGGCAAAGTTTTCACACACTCTGTGGAATTCTCTCTTGCGGCTGAGCATATTCCCGAAGGGGAAGAAGGGGATGGGTTTCTTGCTATTGTGCAGGATGGCAAGGATGCCATGTGCGAATCCCTACAGTCTGGGTTGGACACGGCTGATAGTATTAGCCGGTCCATGGCTGCAAGCACCGTGATACGCAGGTTTGCGTGATTGCAGAAGTTTGGTTTTGTCCCAGATGTGCAAGCCCATCTTCTCAACATGCCCTTTGATGGTTCTCATTTGTTTGGCAGCAAGGCTGACGAGAGCCTTTAGAGGTTGCAGACCTCCAAAGCAGCTGCAAAATCTTTGGGCACAGCTGTACGTCAACCTCCGCCTTTTTGTCCTAGGGGACAGCATTGAAGGGGTGGGGGGTTCCTTTCGTTACTACTCCTCTTGGTAGAGCGAGAGGAGCACTAGTCAAAGGGGCTACCGTAAAAGTACCCGTGGTGGTCGGCGAAGAAGTGCCAAAGCCGCTCAGGCAGCTGCCTCTGCCTTCAGGCACTGTTGCAGCCGCTCCTGAACAGCTATGAGGCTAGGTCCCATTGTTCGTCGGTTGGGGTCAGATTGTCTCAGCATCTGGAAGAATGGCAAACCATTAATTCAGATGCGTGAGTTCCGGAAACAAAAGCCCACTGCTGCTGCCTTCCCTTCCTAAAGCAGCCTCACAACAATACACCAGGGAATCTCTTTGAAGTTTCTGGATCTGCTGCGATCTTGACCCTGCTGGAGAAAGGTGCTATAGAACTAGTGCCTGTGGCGGAGAGGAACAAGGGCTGGTATTCCCCATATTTTCTGATTCCCAAGAAAGACGGAGGACTGAGACCCATCTTGGACTTGCATCGCTTAAACAAGTTCCTCAGGAAGGACAAGTTCAAGATGGTCACTCTTTCTCAGGTCCTTTAAGCCCTTCGACTTCAGGATTGGTTGGTGTCTCTGGACCTGCAGGATGCTTATTTCGAATGGATTGCGTCCTCCAACAAATCCCACATCTTTGACATCTAATGTCCAAGATGTGGAATACGTTGGAGGAACATCCAGTCGAAAGAACGTTACCTGTTGGTAAGTAACTTGTTCTTTCATATGCCAATCCATCCAAAGCACAGAAAATACCGGAAGTTTGCGGCTGGCAACTCACACTTTCAGTTTCGGGTCCTTCCATTCTGATTGACCTATGCCTTGAGGGTCTTCACCAAGCTGTGGTGGTGGTGGCGGCAGTGTATCTCAGGAGAAGGGGGGTTCACGTCTACCCCTACCTGGATGACTGGCTGATCCTGAACAAGCTTTGGATCTCCTCAGCCTCCCCTTCCGCTCCCTTCACAAGCTGGGCTTCTCCCTAAATTTCACGAAGTCACATATGACACCTTCCTAACGGCTCCAGTACATCAGGGCTGTGTTGGACACAACCTTGGAAGTGCTCGCCTCCCACGGTGAGGGCTCATCACATTGTACAGATGGTCAACAAATGTCAACATGCCCAGAGTCTTCCGGCTTTCAAATTCTTAAGGTTGCTCGGCCTCATGGCATCCTGCGTTTTTCTCGTGCCAGAGGCCAGACTGAGTATGAGATCCCTTCAATGGGCTCTCAAGATGCAGTGGTCGCAATTCTCAGGCAAGATGTCGGATGCCCTTTAGATTCCACTCTCGGTCTCGCAGAATATTCTGTGGTGGGCCAGCGAAGGGAATCTGATGAAGGGGGAGCCTTTTTGGCAACGGTGGCTGGAGGTGACAGTGGTGACGGACGCTTCCCTCACAGGATGGGGCGCTCACGCCAACAAGCTGACCAACAGCGGTTGTTGGTCTCCGTCGGAGTCCAAACTCCACATAAACCTTTTGGAGCTGAAGGCCATCAGGCTAGCAAGGCTTTTCTGCCGTCTGTGCAGGGGAAGGGTGTCCTGATCATGACGGACAACACAATGGCCATGCATTACCTCAACAAAAAAGGGGGTGGTAGGGTCACTCCCGCTGTACAGAGAGGCGATGCAGCTGTGGTTCTGGGCGACGCAGCAAGGAATCTCATTCTCAGCAGTTCATCTAGCTGGATAGGAGAATGCGGTGGCGGACGCTCTGTGCAGACAGAGCTCGGTCTCCCACGAGTGGGAGTTGGCTCAGGAAGTCCTATCTTCACCCTTTGTGGAACCCCTCAAGTGGATCTGTTTGCAACCGATGGCACCCGAAGTGCGAGAGATTTTGCTCAATGGAATTTCCTCCGAGAGGAGCCTTGAGGGACGAGTTTGTCGTGGCTTGGTCGTTCCCACTTCTGTACGCGTTTCCTCCGGTCCCCGTCATTCCTCAGGTGCTAAGGAGGTTGCGGAGGTTCGGGTCCCACATGATCCTCATTGCTTCGGATTGGGCCAGGAGAGCGTGGTACCCCGACCTTCTAGAAATAGCGATCTGTCCTTCATGCCGTCTTCTCCACAGAAAGCTTTCTTTCTCTTTCTCTTTTTCTTTCGCCCTCTTTTTCTCTTTCTCTCTTTCGCTCTCTTTCTTTCTCTCTCTCCTCTTTCTCTTTCTCTTTCCCTCTCTTTCTCTTTCTCTCTTCCCCCCTCTTTCCCCCTCCTGTTCTCCTTATGGGATGCAGATCTTGTAGGCAACAGGTGATATTTTATCTATAATTTGAAAGGCTCCACGCCACGATGGAAGGAAGTTCTGCTTCTTGGCCTGGTCTACATTCCTTTAGCCGACTTTTTAAAATTGCGCTGAGCATACGCAAAAGCATGCTGGCCGTGCTTCCGTAAATGTTGAATGTACTCATTACTAGTGTACACATTAATCAGTGTCTGCTCTTGACTTCTATAGAGCAAATGCGCCAGCAACACAATTCTTTTCATCTGGTCATGTGCTCAAATGGAGACATTTTTGTTGCATAACATGGTGTAGACTTAATGGTCATCGGGACCAGCGGTAATCTGATGTCCCAACTGTGTCCAGAGTTTGCCACAAGCTTCTTTAAGATGCTCACATTTGTTTTGTATGGCTCTACTTCCCTCCCCCACTTGAGGCTGGGCGCTAGGCAATGTGAGTTTTTTCTTTTTACCCCAAGAATCTCCCACATATTCGCCATCCCCTCATTGGTGAAATGACTTCCTCTGTCCGACTTCATCCTTTGTGGGAGGCCGAAAAGAGCGAAGATGTGATTGATGACTAGTGCAGCAGGGGTCTCCGCCTTACAATTCAGTCTGGAAGACATTTTACCCACTTTGTGAACAAGCATGTCACAGTTGACATGTACTTGTTTCCTCTAGAGTAGCAAATCACTGGCCCGATGAAATCGACTTTCAAATCCGACCAAGGCAGTGTCATTCCCCTTTTATGTAGGGGAGCTCTGTGTGTGAGTGAACTGGTTTGAAATTGAGCACACACAAGACACTCCTTTTAGGTGTCAAGGTCCTGGCCCATCTATGGCCAGTCGGCAACCTTGCACAAGTTTTCTAAATTTGGGTGCATCATGGGCGTGGTTCAACATCCGGCTTCAGAATGAGGTAGGTACCACCCATTGGTCACAGACAGATGGGGCTCTCCTTAGCAACAAACAGTCTTGGATTTGGAACATCTTGGACAACTTCATCAACACCTGGAGATCCTCTTTACTAGTATAATCTGAATGTTGGAGGAAAGCTTACTGGGTCGATAACATTTCCCAATGATTGGGTCCTCTTTCTGTGCAGTGAACAAATCTGCATCTGAGTTATCTTTACTCCACTGGGCAGTCGAGAGTTCTCTATTTGCACAGTTGTGACACCTGGTGACAGCAGCAACTTGGATTTCACCCAGCAGGACTTCTTTTTCTATGACATCACCCTGCAGAGCTCTGGTTTTAGCCATCTGGTCAGTCTGGTCATTCCCAGACTTATCTGGCCTGTCTATTTTGGAATTGGCCCTTATTTTCTTCTAATAGGTCATCTCATTGGAGGTCACCAGATTGTCAATTGACTGGATCAGTTTGGCATTCTTTAACCGTTTATTGTTGGTACAAAGCATGCCGCGATTTATTTCCAGTTAATCAGGTGCTCCTCAAACCCATTCCTGACATAATCTGAGTCGGTGATTATGGCCAGTTCATTGAGTTGGTGGTGCACTGCAGTGAGGATGGCTTCATAAACTGCCATCAACTCAGAAACCTGACTACTTCAGGGTCCTATTTAAAAACCAGCAAAGGGTTCCAGGGTATCATTCACACAGGCATTCCCAATGCCAGCCATCAGTTCTTTCCCCCCATATCAACATGGCTGGAGCACCCATCCACATAAACTGTAGATATCCCCTGACACGTGTCTTCTTCATAGACCTTATGTGGGGATGTTAATTTATGCCTCCATGTTCTTGTTGGTCATTAACTTTCCTTGAGACAGTTTTCTTGAGAACAAACATGTAAGACCAACAACCCTTGCCACGGGGACAACTCTTGTTTCAGCCAGATGTGACCTCCACAGGAAAGCCTTGCATGGACAGAATGCAGGAAGTATTTATGGGATTAGTAACGTTCCCCGCCCATATTTAGTGACTTTGTAGATATTACAAGGGTTGGTGAGGAATCTCGACAATGGTGTGCTCCCCTGTGTGAATGGGTGGTAGGTTTTTCAATGCTCACACCCTTGGCATGATTGCCTTCTCGCAGTCAGTTTTTTTTTTCTTCCATGGAGGAAAATGTCTGGCTTGCTTATAAGATGACTTAGTTGACCTTGTCATGATTTTGGTACAATACCGTGGTTAGGCAAGTAACTGAGAACCCGGTCTCCAAGAAGAACTCCTTGTTCTTTATGGGGTAAGCCAAACCCGTAGCCTGGGAAAGGCTTCTTTTCAGTTTAACTGCCTCGGATTGTTCCGCACCCCACTCCCACTTGACTCCGGCCTTTAATAAATGGTCCATGGGTCGAGGGACCTCTGCGTAGTCATTGAACTTCCAACTATAATTAGTGAGTCCAAGAAGGCTTCTTAATTCTCGCAAACTGGTAGTATCTTTTAATTTCAATAAGGCTTACACCTTCTTTGCCTGAGGATTCAGACCCTCAGGGGTAATCTTGTGCCCTAAGTAGTTCCCTCAGGTCTTACACCACTGTGCCTTCTGAAAGGACAGGTTTGCTCCGGCTTTCTGCAACTGGGTTAGAACATGTTGGATTTCTGCTATGTTCCTCCACAGTTCAGCTCTTGATCAAAACATCATCCACATAGGCCAAGTTTCCCCTTTCGCCAAAATCGGGCATGGCCTTTTGTAGGAAGATTTTGAACTAATTGCCGGAGTTTATGTATCCAAATGGGGTTCAGGTCCACGTGTACTGCTCCCCCCCCCCTTGAATGTAAAGGCACGCTTGTACTGGTCTTCCTTACTCACAGGTCTTGTCCAGTAACCATTGGCCATGTCATGGCGGTGTGCACCTTTTGACTCTTGGATCTGGGACAGTCCCTGATCGATGTAGGGAAGGGACCATCTTGACATGTGGATCAGTTTGTTCTACTCCCTCAGGTCTACACATAGTCTCCATTTGCCATTTTGGGTTGAGTATCCCCATTACCGTATTATTGAAGGTACTGTGGATAGGATGAATTATCCCACGGGATTCTGAGTTCTTAATCTCTGTGAGTGACTCCATGGATGTGAGTGGTAACCAGTATTGTTTCACAAATACAGGAGCCATCTTGGGGTCCGTGGGAATGGTGGTTGAATGAATGGATGTGCATCCACAGAAAAGATAGCTTGAAAGCCCTGGAAAACCTGTTTCAGCTCGTCTTTTCTACTCTGTCTCACAGGCATCAGGAAGATGGATCCTTTCTGCTTGAAACCTGGGAAGACCTCTGTCTTTGCAATTTTAGTGGTATCCTCCAGTTGGGTGGAAAGATATTTTGATGGTGTTGACCTGGACAAGGGATTCAAGGTAGTGGTCCTTGACTCTGAAAACTACCTCCTCCCTCCTAATGTCACAGGTCACCTCTTCCACCCTGTAGGGGCAGGAAGAGTACACCAAGATATCTCTTCCCCCCCCCCCCCAGGCCCCCCCAAGCCCCGCCACCCCCATGGCTGGTCAAGATCTTTTCTGGAGGAATACTGTCGCTGATGTCGAAACAGTAGTTTGGGATTGTTGCCATGAATTCATTACCTAACTTAATAGAATAAAGTTGGGCATCAACTGTCACACTCACCTGTGTCTCTGCAGGAGCGATGGACGAGCCTCCCTTGACCCAGAGTCTTCACTTCCTCTGTTTCACCCGGAGGAATACCTGTCAAATACAAAGTGTACACTCAGACCTGAATCCACCCGATTCCCCTGGGCCCTTCCTTTCTTTTACTGTCTGCTGTGATGTCCCCCTATGGGCCGCGATTCAATCATGTGATTGGTGCCAATGTCGGTAGGCTGAGTTCAGATGCCAAACACTGTTTTGTGCCTTCACAGCAAGGCTGAGAGTTTAAGGCGCCATTTTCTTCACTGGCTAGAAAGTCCTTCCCACAAGTGAACGTTGCGTGGAGAATGTTGAGTGTCCAAAATTGTCCGTGTTGTCTTTGTTTGCCGGTATTTTTGTGGGTGAGTAGCGCTGCGTGTAGAATCTAGCTGCTGGTCGGTTTGTGCAGCGCCTTCAATTCAAGCGCGCCTGGTAATGTCTCTCCCTTTCCCTTGCAGGAGAAATTATGTGGTATTAGCACCTCGAATCCGGGTTCAGCGCTACTGGAGACTTGGTGGTTAGGTAAGTTTGCACGGAGGCTTTTGGTAAGTATGCACCGCGTAGAGAGAGTGAAATAAGTGTCCGCGTTATTGGAGCGAGCGCAATTAATGTCTCTTCTTACAGGGGGTTTGTGCGGTCGTGCAACTAACCTGGATGCCAGCGTCGCGGGAAGATTTGGTGAGTATGCTCAACGTTAATGATGTGCGCGTGTTGACGCTGTTCTTCTTTGTTTTTACAGGTGCCGGTGTAGAAGTCCCCTCTTGACTGGAGATAGCTGCGGCGTGGAGTAAGAACCAGGTAAGCTGAAGCTGAATGATCCGGAGCAGGTAAGCAGAAGCAGGATGATCCGGAGCAGGTAAGCAGGATGATCCGGAGCAGAAGCAGGATGATCCGGAGCAGGTAAGCAGAAGCAGGATGATCCGGAGCAGGTAAGCAGAAACAGGATGATCCGGAGCAGGTAAGCAGATGCTGGCTGATCCAGAGCACGGCAAGTGTGTTGTTGATACAGCTCACAGTAAGCAACACGAAGCACTGGAAGAATCTTGGGTGTGGCTTATATAACCAGCCACACCCAAACACTAGAGAGCTCATGAGTTATCATGCACTTCCTGTTTGGCAACAGGAAGTGGTAACCAGGAAGTTACTACAAACACTAGGAAGGAATGAAAGGAGTGATTTGTTATGGGTTCTTTGTGTGCCTATGCCGGGCCTGCCAAGCCTCCACCCAGCTTGTCCCAACTACTTGCCTGATACCCATGACATCAACTGGCATTCCAATAAAGATGTCTGCGCCCAAAGTGATGCTTCGAGGGTCACTGTTATCCACCAATATTAGAATGGTGGTGTGTTCTAGGTCTAGTAGAGGTGTTGGATTTAAATCCAAACCTTGTTGTTAGAGAAGGGAATTTAGATTTATATAGACATCCTGATGTTTGAGGTTCTGTCCTCACTTAATTTTGAGGGGGAGAGCAAATTGTTGAACCTGCCCTGGGATGATGACCCCTTCTCGCACTTTAACTTCAGTGGCGTAAGGCAGCAATTGGGTGGCCAACATGCTTTTTCAGTGTTGTCAAAGACCATGGGGTCACTGTTACGCTCACTTGGTTCCCACGGGGGCGTCGGCTGGAACTGGGCCGCTGTTGTTTCCACCAGCGTGACGTGTAGCGCCGAGATGACTGACTGGACTGGCCCGCTCAGCCTAGTTTGTCTGGCTCGCAGGAATATTCTTTTGCAAAGGAGAAGAGGAATTAACCACCCGTGGAATTGAGTGTCAACCCACCTTCCCCACTCCCGTTGTCTTCCCACAGATCACTCTTAATGTCCCCTCCTTAGTCTCACCTGATGGTTTGGAAGGATGAGCTCTCCATCCTGCGTCGACCGCAGGGGCGCGTTGATGACCAGTTACTTCACTGGCGTAGAGGAATTGGTGAGTTCCAGTATTGACTCTAAAGTCCAATTGTTCATAAGAGTTCAAATGTCTGATCTTCACTCTGTCCGATTCCTTGCAGGTTGCTGATTAATCCACTCGAAGATTTCCAAATGGCAATTGGTAAGATTCAGGTAAGTCTATTGTGGTTTTCCCCTTAGGGGCCGGGGTACGGCGATGAAGCAGAGTTGACTGCACCGACCCGAGATGAGGTGAGTACCCCCCGTGGTAAATCAGGTAAGTCTTTGGGGGTAGCTTGTATAGCCTTAGAGAGTCCCCTTGCTCACCTTGCTGTCTTTGTCTTCTTAGGTATCGGAGGGCGGCCGCGAGATGGAGAGCGCGTGATGGAATGCTGAAGTACCGCCAAGCAGGTGAATTCAGCACGGCGCCGTAGGAATGCGAAGCAATGCTTCAAAGACTTCCGTCTTTCAGCTCCGTGGCGAAATGGATCAGGATTCAGGTAAGGATTAAAGTTAAAACTCCTGTTCTAACCTTTATCCTTCTTTTCTTCTTGTTTCAGGAGTCCCAGGACTGAAGCGGGCGTGGCTGAAGACTGGAGCTGCTGAAAACAGGGGGAGCGTTACGCTGCAGCAAGCAGAATAACGCGAAGCACGTGTGGCTGTCCGGGCGTGGTTTAAATAGCCTTGGAAGAAGATCCAGGTAAGTATTCTTCCACAGCCCCACCCAAGTAACAAAATAGTCCCTTCAGTAAAATAGTCCCTCCTAAGCCTCATTTGGCATGAGTCTTCATGCAGCATGGTCTGCCTCAGGTGAGTATACAGCATGGTCTGCTTCAGGTAAGTTATCAATAATGAGCCTGGCGCCCATGGCGCCAGGACTGACTTTATCTTTATGAGCCTGGCGCCATAGGCGCCAGGACTGCACCCAAACAGCCCCTAACTGGGGCTTTTGGGCATGCTCCAAGTGGCATGATGCCTGCTTCAGGGGCTGCTGGGCCTGGTCTTCCGGGGGCAGGCATCATGACAGTCACCCCCATGCCCCGCAGTTTAGACCAGGCTTTATTATTAATGGGATCCAAATTGATTGCGAACGTCACCGCCCAAATAAAAGGTTAAAGGGACAAGTCTCATGCTCCAACAATTATGCTCTGCTTTTGTTGCCAATGGAAACTTTTGGCATTCACCTGCTAGGCAGGAGAGGTTTGGAATTTGGTGTTTCTAGACCTACTTCCCATTTGTCAATCAATTTTAATGTGGGAATGGTCTGATCTTTTGGGAGTTTCTTGAATACTTCTTTGCTGATGAAGCTCCTTCCATTATTCAGGCATACTCTGTCGAGCACCGGCTCCTCCCTCTCATTTAACTGAAGGGGGAAAAACTGCTCGCCTGTTTCTGAATGTCTGTCAGACTTTGAGCAGGTTCTTCCTTGTCTGGTTTTACGGGACTCCATGTTTCTTCTGATTTTTGGACTGGTTCCCATCACCAGTTTGTTCTCCTACAGCGATGAAAGTGATGTTGGGATTTGGTTATTTTTTAAATGGAACTCTACATTCTCAGAACATTGATCAATTAAATGACGGGTGCTATTCCTGCTCACATAATTGGTACTCCTTTTTAATTTTCTAGGTCGGTTAGTCTGGGTCCAGAAGATCTTGTTTACACAGTCTACCAGAGGTGATAACCTCCTCAGGATATCGTTCCCCAGTGAACAAGGTGTGCCCTCTGGAGTCATGACTATGACCGGATGTTTAACTTCCAGATCCACTGTCCCTTTGACGAAAATATCATTCCCATCGAAATTTTGGACTTGTCCGGGAAGTGGTATGAGGGGAATTTGGTGGCCCTACCTCAGTCCTGAGTTTAGTTGGGCATAGGCCTCTTCTCACAGGAGGGTGGCTTGGATCCATATCCACCAGAGCTGATCATTCACACCGACCCTGCACCTTGACTGGTGCATACAATCGGCCTTCTTTCTCCTCCAAGGTACAAAGAAAGTGGGAGTTAATTGACAGCACGGTGGCCATTTTCTTAATCTTGAACAAGGTCTTGGGTGCAATTTTTGGTGCCTGAGTTCGGGAATCTGTAAATAAAATGTTGCTGCCTGCAATGGGAGTTGTTGGATTCCTTCCTCCTTTTCCTCTGGCTCCTTAGATGTCCATCTTTACCTTGTGGCAGTTCTCGGAACCTGTTTGGAGTAAGGACACCCCCTCCGCTTCATTTCTGTGCAGCTCACATGTTTGGGGTTGAATAGTTTATGGTTCTGTGTCGGTCTCCATGCTTGCCCTGTCCCACTCGGGGTCTTTTGGGATCCATTTTCCTTTGGGAGAGATCCCCCCCCCCCCTTTTTTTTTTTTGAAAGAGGTCTTTTTACCTGAACCCTCCAGGGATTCTTCTCTTTCAAAGGAAATGATCAGGAGTTCCTCCACAAAGTGGATTCTTCTTTGGCCTCTCCTACTTAAGCATTGCTGTTTGGGTCCTAACATTTCAGGGGTAGAAGAATCACTTTCTGGCTGAGTAGTTTTTAGGGATTCTGTTTTTGGTGCGAACAGATGCTTCCTCTGGGGCTTGGCATCTCCCCTTCACCCGGGCCCCTTCCTCCGGAACCTGTGTTTTGTCTGCAGTTTCCTCCTGTCATTTCCACTCTGGGGCATCAGACCTAGGTGTTTGGGACGTCTGGGAAGCAGGGAGGGTTGAGGGTTGGACTCAGCCCTCAGCATGTGCCCCAGATCAGTCAATTGCTGGACCTGTCGTTCCAGTTGGGAGCCCTTGTCTGGGTGGTAGGGAGGTTTCAAGTCATACCTCTGCTGCTCCCGAAAAGGGCGACTGTCCCTTCTCCCGGAGTAGCTCTGGTACTTGACATTTCCCTCATAATTTTCCATCCTGCACCTCCCTCCTCTCAGAGAGAGATATATATCTCTTGGGAACAGGTTCAGATTGTGAGGTGGAGTGATACTTCTCTCTTGAGGGAAGTTTAGTAGGGAAGTTTCACAGGGCAGTACTTGGCGGATCCCCCCCAAACCCCTTGGGCCGGGGGGAGTCTACACATACCCCAGGACAATGGTGAAAGTATACGAAAAGAAGTGGTGGAACTATGCTCACTACTGGCCTGACCCCACTCCCGACAAACCACATCGCCATGCACCCTTACACGCACTATACAAACTTCAAAACACATGCACCTGCTGTTTAGGGGAACGTTCAGTACATTGTAGGAAGAAGTTGAAACTTGCACTTTCAGTGCAATTTTATTTTAAATTGAAACCATTCAGGAACATTTCTTTTTCAAATAAAAGTATAGGAACAGTAAAACGTAAGAAAAAGTAGAGGAGCACTGCTCCTGCTGTTAAGGATTTCAAAGGCATGGTACACTCCAGACCAGTACTCTTTCTACTGGCCGGGGATGCAGCGCACAATTAAAACACTTAATTTATTATGAATTCAGTTTGAAAAGGCACCCAAACCGCCTCACCCCTCCCCCCACTTTACAAATACGCCGGGTCGCAATGGATCATGAACCAGGCCAGTGTGTAAAAATACAATATTTATTTTTAAATTCCATTGAAAATCACACACATTGAATATAGTGCAGCAATCACCATTGTGGTGATAATTACACTGTAAATTGATAGAAAACACTTAGTTGACCTTCTTAAATAAGATATACAATGCACAATTGAATAAAGGTATTTTCTGATGGCACCACAGTTAATATTCCCCCCTGCAGCACTCCCTCAAACCCCTGTTAACCAAATTTTGAGAGGGTAGAAAGGAGTAGCAAGGAGTCGGGTATACTAGGCAACAAACAATAAAAAATCCGACCTTCCCCCTCTGAATGGGAGGCAAAATTGGATTGAAAACCCTTGAAATTGGGCAAAATAGCACTCAGAATTACTAAATACTTATTTTACAGGTGCGGTTGAATGAATGAGGTAAAACTGAGCGTGGCTGTATCAAATAAGTGAGAACACTAGCCAACTACAAGGCAATGTACTAACAACGGGCAAACAGTTCAGAAAATCGTTTTTGGAAGGAAAAACACAGTGCAGCAAAATCGCACATGGAGAAATTGCATTTGCTTAGTTTCACGGATTAAAATTGGCAATAAATCTTGGAATTTAGGCTAAACAGGCAACATCGGAATGCGGTTTTTATGCTGAGGTTCCAAGGCACACCACTGGTGTAATATGGAAATGAAAGGGTAACTCTGGAGGGGTGACAGTATGAGATTCTTAACGGGAAAGGAAACTCAGTTTTTAAAATGAAAGCAGGTCACGGGGGAAAATCGGTTTGAAAAGGAAATGACAAGTTTTACTAAAACTATATTTTCGTGACTAGATTATCAACAAGAGAAACGCCGCCCATGAAAAGGGTTAAGCTGCAGTTTTAACCCCCTCACGCCGTGTCTCTCTTTATGTTGGAATTCATTTATTCAAAATAGTGCTAAGGACATATACAACTGACTAAAATGATTGGAAAGAATGGCACTGAGACATGGAGATTAAAGGACAGGATACACAGATGATTCTGACCATTTTAAGGATTTTACTAGGATACTCATAGGATCTCTATGGGATTGAAACTAATACAAGGTACCAAAGCAAGGGATGCAGTTTGTGGTTACTGGGGAAGGGAAATACTCACAACCAGTACTTGAATGTGGTAGCTTGGAACGGACCGGTTTTCTGGACAGCAAGGCAGGATCTGGTCTCTGCGCAGCGGCGGGCTCGCCTAGAAGGGACAGCTGGGCCTAGTCTGGTCACTGGAGACAGCGAGATGCATCAGCTAGGCAAGCAGGTAGCGGGGCAAAAAGCCAGTCTTGTCACAGGATGCTCTCAAAAAGGGTACCACAGCTTTTCCCCCCTTTCTCCCTGAATTATTGGGATATTAGTGTTTTAATTCTGGATCAGTGGTTCTGCCTGTATAGGGTCAGCTAGCTCTGGCCTGGCTTCTGGAATCGGGAATCTGGCAGTGTGGGGCATACTCAAGCTGGACACCTCTTAAAATCAGATAGGTCTGCTGTGGATCTCACCGCATCCATGTCAGCCGGTTTGGCTCAGGGACATGACATCGGTTTTATGGTGTGTGCTTTATGATGTACCTGGCCATCCCACAGTTACTGTTGCCAAAATCAGTTATGGCCCAAAAATGCACCTTTCTACAATTTACACTTTTTAAAATCACATAGGCAGATTCCATATTTTACACAGTACCTGCCATTCCAACTCCCAAGTTTGTACGATGTTGTTTAGTCCTCCTAATAATCCTTAGCAATTTTTGGTGGGAACAGTTTCCCCTAAAAATCTACAAATGTATATATGTATACATATTATCTTAGAGCATGTTTTCATTAATTTTCAAAGCTGTACAATGTATTTTTCCCCCAGAAATGGCAATTTACTGGCGTTTGCGTCCCCAACATGCTAGGAAACCCAACTTCTTACTTTAGTAGCGCAAACATGACATTTAAACAGCCATAGTTTCAAATTAATATGTCTTTTGATTACTGAAATTAATGACATCATCTGAGCAGTCTCTGCAATCAAAAGGGCTGGCTTTGTTTTTCAAAAATGGGCCTTCCTTCCAACCCCCAGCCATATGTCAGGCTCTGGTCAGCTTTAGCCCTATGTTGCCATGGATTTGCCTGTTTGAAGTCCTTCAGTTTGAGTTGAGGGGAGGTGTCACCAGGAATTCACACCTGTGTGCCATGGCAGTCCATTGTCTCATGCTATCAGTGCCCCTTCGTCTGACGAGGGTGCTAGATTTTCCACCTTGGCCCATTCATCGTTTCCAGGGGCTGGTCCACTTGGGGAAGGTGATTCTGTTCCCAGAGGAGGCAGGGCCCTTTGAAGCCAGGGCCTGCCAAACCTGTTCTGCTGGCCTCCAAGTACTTTTATTTATTTTTCTTTCTTGAAATCAAGTCTTTTGGAATAAATATCATACATATATTTTAAAGCAAACCCCCATCACATTTCTATGCAAGCACAAAGACTTGGTTTCACATTTCACCTTTTTAAAAGGCATTTTCTTCTTTGGCAAAAGCACCCTTTTACATATGGGTTAATTCTTCTTGGATGTCACTTTTACAAATGTGGTTCTATCTCGCATCTATATTCTGAACATTATTTATAGCCCTATATAATGATCCTGGTCCTCCACTACTGCAAGGAAACTGGAGTACTCAGTTGAGAACGTCCATTTAGCAAATGCTATACAATTCACATCCTTCCTGATCTGGAAGGATGCCATCTGCTCATAAAGTTCCAGGTGTTCCCATACCGAATACTTGCTATTCTTATGGTATGGGGTGGGGAAGCTCTTTATGGCCTTGATTTGCCTTATTGTGTCTTTCACTTCCTTGGTTTCCCTGTCCTATTTTCTTCCGCACTGGCGTCCATTCACCATCTGACTCGGAACTGCTGCTGGTGCTCCCTTCCCTGTCTTCTAGACGCTCCCTATCTCCGAGATTGAGAATATCTTCCAGAACCACAGGGTCTGGACTCCTCTCACCTGGACCAAAGTGAACTCTCAGGATCACTCTCCCTGGAGTTCCTTTCCGGCCCAGGATGAAACCCAGTTTCCTCATCCCTCCTACCAGGGAGTCTGGGGTATTCCCTCCCCTTCCCCTGAATAGACAGAGGTTTTTAGAATGCCCTTCCTAGTCTGTGGTTCTGGCTTTTCTCCTTCAGCAAAGCGGGCAAGGTGGTCCCTTTTGTAGTCTCATCTTCAGCCAATCTAACTCACAGACTTCCTCATGAGTTTCCATGGTCTGTACTTAGTACTTAGTGTTATTCCTTACTTCCCAGGACACACTCGTCCGGCCACTTTCCCTTCCGTGTGGTAGAGATGAATACTCGTCGGACAGGGACTGGCCTTCTTCATTGGGTGGGCTAGGCCTGGGTAAGTCGAACTACCTCATGTCGCCCTGTTCTTGATAGGTGGCATGCATAAGGTAGGTTCCCATTTGTGCGTCAGAGGTTGGAAATTACTGGAATGAGGCCGCTGTTGGGAAGGGCACCGCACCTTGATCAGTGGGCCTTGTACCATATCCGGATGAGTCAGGGTGCCTCAGGGCCTGTTAATAATTTTCAATTGCCTTGCTGAGACTTTCACATCTGCTTCTCTCTGTCATTTCCTGTTATTCAGAGAGCTGGCCTTTTAATTCCGACACTAAGGCCTGATTAATCTCATGCACCCTGCTCTGATCTACCAACCAATTTTTTGTTTGCGGCACCTCATGCTGAATTGATTCATTCTCCCTCTGTGGGCCTTGTATGCTGCATGCATATTCAAAGTGATTTTCCTTCAGGAGAATAAACTTTCTCTTTGTCATCCCTACAATTCGATGCCTCTGATAGTTCAGCTTCTATTCTCTTGCATGCCTTTCTAGCTCATCCCTGTCTTCTCTAATTCTGGTCAGTTCCTGAGGAACTGGCTGTTCCTTCTCTCCATCCGCCTTCAGCCTGGTTGCATCTTTAATGATGGACTGACTATCTCCCCTTTACAATTACCTAATTTGTTGTTTGAGGGCTACAACGTCATCTTACAACCCTCTATTATAAATATTCTCATCATTTACCTTATGTTGCAGAATGCCTATGTTTTCCACACACACTTTATGTGCATTTTGCAGTGCGGAAAACTGTTTCATGCTCTGTACTCTTGCTGCTGGGTTTTCAACTCATTGTTGAGTTGTTCGATGAGATCCAGAGCCTGTGACCGGTCTCAAGCCCCAATCGTCCTACTAGCCTCACTATTTTGCCAATTTTCTTCCACTAACAGCAAATGAAAATCTAATTGAGCAGTTACGTGAGCCATTTGTATCTGTTCATCACAAGCAGCTGTCATATGAAATGCCTAAAGCATCTAGTGTAACATTCCACCTTCAAGCCAAATATCATTGCTTACTTGGGTAACCTCCCGCACTAGTCTGGTTTACCAGTTTCCAGCATCGCCCACAACCCATTCTCCTTTATGAAATAATGTATCTAGATGCTCCGCGGCTTCACCACTTTGTACAGTAGTCATTTTCACAATGTTTTTTGCACCTTTGTTAAACTTTCTTTATGCAGGGGGAAGAAATTGTCCTGTTCCTGCTTGATATACTCACACAAATTCTTAATCTTAATTTTTCACCTATACACCTCGCAGCACTTTAACAAAAAAGGGGAACTTTCCCTCCACCTTAATGCAATTGCATCAAAATGAACAGTCTTTCCCAATGCACTTTGTCATGAGTCAGAATTGGCCAGATAAATCACAATCTGTAACTTTTTGAGAGGCCACCATCAACGCTGGGAGTACCTTCCCTCCCCACTTAAGGTGTCACGCAACAAACTGTTTAACAGATTGTTTTATTCAGCCCTAGCTCCAATTCATCTAATATCCTTTGGATCCCTCCCCCTGACCTACCAATGAGCCAAAACCCAGGCCAGTGTACAGGAAATATGTTAACATTTATTTGGATCAAATGTTACAAAACTCGCAATGAAATGTCTCACTACTTTGTACGTGGCACAACACGATAAGCTTCTCCCAACATAAATCACAAATGTGAAGTGAAAAGAACACATCATAATTCTTTACTTTCTACAAATTACACTTCAAGAAATAATTAGCGCTGGTCAGTGAACACATTGATGGATGTAATGCTGTGCAATTTCGATTGTCCTGCGCGCTTAAGTCTAGCCGTTTATGTTTACAAATTTGTGCAAATGCATATGGCAATTATTTCACCCCCACTTCCGCTTTAAAATAAACACAGGGTGATTTAGCAAATTTACTATGGTCTGGGTTGGGGAATTACAGAAAAATTGGAATGCTTTGGGAATTTTGGATTTTTGTCCCTCCCCACTGAAAGGCCTGTGTTCGAGAAGCGGGAGGGTGAAATTGGGATGATTTCAGAATTTAGGATACTCCTACATACCATCCCCTTTTCTCAATACTTTATGGGTGTCCCTCGTTCGGGACGGGAGACTGTTCCTTTTTCACCCAAAAAATCTTCTTCCCCTTTAAATTTAGAGGCATGCGACCCTGGGAGCATGCGCTCCCCTGACGCCACTCCTCAGTCTTTTCTGTGTTGAGCGCTCCTGGGTTTGGCTTTGGCCTTGTAATTTCATGTGCACTTCCCCGGATTTTGTCTTTTGTCTTTAATCCGGTACTCGGTCGTCTGGCGCCACGCTCCTCCCCGGCGAATGTCGAAGTCCTTGGGCTTCATTAAGTGTCCAGCCTGCGAAGGGTTCTTCCCAAGGGCCGAACCACACGCTCTTTGCCTCTGCTGCCTTGACCCCGACCATGGCTGCTTACACTGCACGCTCTGAAGAACAGGTTAATTTGGTGGAGGGCGCTCTTCGAAAGATCGCCTCCAGAGGACTTGAAGAACTCCAGACACTCAAGGCCCAAGGTAGGGCCACGCTTTTAGCACCCTACAAGGGCAACTCATTTCCTAGGAAACGTCAGAGTGGGAGGGACCGTCCATGTTCTACACCAGCACAGGTAACAAGGCTGTTTCTGCTACTGACCGCCAGACAGAGGGGTCGCTAGATCCTGCCGGTGAGTTCTCAGAGGGACCGCAAGATTTTTTTACCATGGTCTCCACCCGAGGGGCTATGCCCTACTACCGGACAAATGTCTGAGGGGGCGCCTGTACGCAGCACTACCGGCTACACAGCCGAGGGTACGGCACCTACCAGGCCCCGTCCTGAGGTGTATGGTAGGCCTCAAGCTCCACCACAAAGAGTCCAGGAGGAGGCTGGGCCCAGCGTGGCGAGCACCACGGCACAGGCACGTTGCCTGACAAGATGGCCACTCATCCAACGCCACCCCCTTTCACGGAGCAGGTGGCAGAATGAGTTAAGACTGGTCTTCACAAGGTGCGTGGCCTACATCATATCCTTCACCATCACAGGGCCGATAGACCCCACAGACGGCAAACCAGAGTACGTCAAGGCCTCGGCAACCTCCGAGCTTGGCTGCTGCGCCCCCGCCAGACTGCGAGGACATGTTTTCTGAGAGATTCCTCGTGCTTATGAGATCCCCCGGGATGTGATCAGGGACATGCTACCACCAGTCCCTCCACCAGCGCCCAGAGTCATTCCTCCTATGGCTCCAGCGCCTCAGGCCCCTGCGCAGCCCCAGCTGCCCACGGCAGGTCCCACAGGGACGGCTCCTCTGCCTCCGACAGACCAGGCAGTTCCATACCAGCCTCCACAGCAGCCTCTGGCTCCAGTCTACAAACCTCGGCCTTAGGCACCCAGTACTCCTCTGCTCACTACGGACCAGCAGGATACCCTGGCGGACACCGATGAGGTGGAAGACCCTGACACTCCGTCTACGGCCAAGGCATTCCATGAATGGCTTGCAGGTCTCACCGAGTACATGGGGCTTCCGCAACTAGAGGTTCAACAACCACAGGCGGTGGTCCTGGCTGAGGCCCTCACTCTATGCCCCGCGGCTAGAACAGGCATTCCTATGCAGAAGGACATTGTCGCCTTGGCCAAAAAGTGATGGCTTGAACCCCATTCGGCGCAGCCCACCACCAGGCACATCGATGCCAAGTACAGGCAATTGGAGGGGGGATACTCTTGTCGGCACACCCTCAACTACACTCCTCAGTGATTGCTGCAGCCTGTATCTACTCAAAGCCACAGTATTCCTCAGCCACCTTGTCCTCGGCTCTGCTGGGCAAGGAAGAGAAGATCTTGGTGGTGTATGGAAAGTCTATTCCAACACCTCGCTGCACCTTCGCAGTCTAATGTGGATGCTATGATCTTGGCCATTAACCCAAGTCTTTGTCGGGAAATAGCTAACTTCCTTCCGGATTCTTGGGTATACAGTCGGGCACGCTTCAAGGCAGGACTGGCAGAAGCAAACATGGTGGCTCAAAACATCATGGAGTCCACAGTGACACATATTGACACCTCAGGACGTGCCATCTGCATCGCCATAGACATGAGAAGGATTGCCTGGCTACTGGCTACCCAAGTTCAACCGGACATCCAGGAACACATATTGGACCTTCCATTCGAGGGTAGCAACCTCTTTCATTCCACCTCCGATGAGCACCTTGATAAGAACAGTTCCTAGACTGCAAAATCCTTATCTATCCTCACGAAGTCCACGGCCAAGACGTACAGCCAGACACACCAGCGTTCCGACAAGGGTAAGGCCTTCAGTGGGTTCAAGGGCTTCCAGGAATGACTGTCCAGGCAGCCGGACCGATCTCCAAGCCAACACCACCACAAACAGCACAAGGCAGGGAATAAGGGCTTATTTCAGTCCCCCTCCTCTGCCTCAGAGGGAAAGAAGGCATGACATGCCCCTCTGGGTCCACGTGTCTCCGGTGGGGGGGGACAGGCTTGCCTTCCATGCACAAAATTGGTGCACGAGGTTCGCAGGCAGACCCCTGGATACTGTCAGTAGTGTCCACTGTTTACCGCCTAGTGGTCCCTCCCAATCCTCCACTCCCACAGATTGGGACAACAACTCTATTGGTGGAAATTTGATCACTCGTACAGAATCAGGTGGTGGAAGAAATCCTAGCCTCCCATCGGGGCATGGGCTTGTGGGGTATATTTAAGGCCCCAAGCAGAAATCCCCTTCAACTAAAAAACGCTTTTGAACAGTGCCACAAAGACGGCTGTGCGTTTGTCTTCCTGGCACACATGTGACAAGCATTGAACACTGCCACCCAAAGAATGGCTCTGCATTTGCTTTCCTTTCATTGAATCATAAGAAAATGACCTGTATTCAGAATGGCTCTACATTTGCTTTTCTGTCCTTTCATCTGAAATGCCATAAAGTTATGTGCTGAATTGAAAAACAGCCCTGCATGCTTTATTCCATCTGAATGCGAAAGTTAGGCAATACATCCCAAAAACGGCATTGTTTTATTGGTAAATCACATGAGCGGCAAAGATTTCTACATTGCAACCTGACACAGCTTTTGTTTCCCTTTGATGTGAACCACCGCGTTCAAAATATTGTGAATGAAAAATGGCATTTACCCCTCTATGTCCATGAACCAACAGTAAATGCAAACCCAATCAAAATGATGGGACCGCATTTGAAACTTTCAATGAAATATTGCCTGCACATGTGTAAAAGGAAATAAAGAAAAATCACGTTTGAAAGCCAACGTGAGATGACAATTTTGCTTGTTCAGAAATGTCAGTGAATATGTGTGGGTGGGGATTTGGCTACACATGTACATTATATACTCTTCCGTCCCGTTTCCTCCATACTGTATTGGCGTCCCTTCCAAGGGACAGGAGACGGAATCTTTTTCACTAGAAAAAACCTTCCCCTTTAAATTTAGAGGTGTGCGGGGCACGGCCCAGGCAGCATGCGCTGCCCTGCGGCGCCACACCTCAGTCCCCTTTTCTGCGTTGACGGAAACGGCCGAATTCACCAGGGCTCCTGTGTTTTGGCTTCGCCCATATTATTCCACACGCGGATACTTCCTCTGTCTTTTTGTCTTATCTATCATTCAGGTTCTCGGTCCTCAAGCGTCACGCTCCTCCCCGGCGCATGTCCACTTCTATAGGGTTCAGCAGGTGTGCATCCTGCAACGGGCTCTTCCCAACGTCAGACCCTCATGCCCTCTGCCTACGTTGCCTTGGCTCAGACTACGGTTGGCAATCATGTTCGGCGTGTGACTCGCCGTCATCAAAGGCGCTGAAGAACAGACTAGCGTGGTGGACGGAGCTCTTCCAGAAGTCGCCTCCAGAGGATCTTAAGACCTTCGTGAAGCATCGAACCAGGCCCAAGGTAGGGCCAATATTTTCTAGCACACCCCGCAAGGGAGACTCATTCCCAGGGACTCTCCCGCGTGGGAGGGACCGGCCAGGTTTTTCTACCGGCACGTGCCCCGAGACTGCTACAGCTACTGGCCTTCGGGTCGAGGGGTCCACGGATCCTCCTGGGCGCAATGTCGAGGGACTGGAAGGTTCTTGTACCGGGTCTGTACCCGACGAGCTACGCCTTGTTACCAGCAACATGTCCAAGGGGCTATGCCCAATTATTGGCAGTACGGCCGAGGGGGTGCCTAAACGCAGCTCTACTGACCCCCGGGTCGACGGTGGCACACCTACCGGGCCGAGAAGCAGGGTAGGCCTCGTGATCCACAAGCAAGAGTCTTGAACGAGGCAGGGTCCAGCAGGCCGAGCAACACCTCGCAGGCACGTGGCAGGCAGCTTGCCAAAATGGGCGCCGCGCCAGAAAGGGGCACCGGTCCTATGCCATTCGGCGAAGAACGAGTGTTGAGGTGGGACTGGCCTCAACCAGGTACGTGGCCTACAGTCTATCCTTTATTTGCACAGGGCAGCTTTCCTTTGCGTCCATATGGACAGGGTATGCAGCGGCTCCAGCAGCCCCCTGCTACTCTGTCGGTACCCCCTACTACCGCTCTGGCCAGTGAGGTGCGCTTCGAGAAGTTACTCGGCCTCATGCAGTCTCTGCAGATGGGGGTTATCATCATGGACACAGTCGGAAGTCCTTCAGACTTCCCCGACTGATGCACCACAGACGCCCTCATCGGGCCCCCAGGCCTCCCCCAACCCGAGGTCGAACAGCCGGCAGAGGGAGTTCTGGCTTAAGTCTTCACTAGACTGCCAACACGGGGATTCCACTGCAAACCGATGTAGTCTCCCTGGCCAAGAAAGGTTGGCTCAAGCCCCACTCGGTCCAGCTGGTCATCCGACGCCTGGACGCCAAGTACAGGTAGATGGAGGGGATACACTCTTGCTCACGCCCCATCCTCGGCCACAGTCCTCGGTGATCGCTGCGGCATCACTTTACTCTAAGCTTCAGTCGCCCTCAGCCGCCTCCTCTGCAGCGCTGCTAGGCAAGGAGAAGATCTTGGAGGTGTACGGCAAGATCTACTCCGCCTCCTTACATCTGCATCAGGCCAACGCAGATGCCATGCTGGCTGCCGCCAACTAACGGTTATGGCAAGAAATTGCTTACTTCCTCCCGGAACTCCCCATCCAATGCCAGTCACGCTTTAAGACGGGGCTAGCGGAAGCCAAGCTTGTGGCTGCATTGCCACGGACATGCGGAGAAAAGCCTGGCTCCGGGCAGCGAAGTTCAACACGGTTGTCCAGGAGCGCGTTCTAGATCTTCTGTTCGAGGTGGGGCAGGGGGGACCTCTTCCACTCCTCTATGGACAAAGAGCTGCACAAAAAGAACAGCTCACAAACGGCAAAGTCTTTATCCATTCTTACAAAGACCACACCCAAATCGTACACCCAATCTCAGCAGCGCTCGGAGAAGGGTCGTACCTATGGAGGGTTGCGCGGCTTCCAGGAACGCAGATCCAGCCAGCCGGACCGTTTGCCGTCTCAGAACCAGTGCAAATAACAAAGGGAGGGGGAAGTTGGGGGCTTTTTCCAGTCCCCCTCCTCAGCCTCAGAGGGAAAGAAGGCATGACACGCCCCTTCGGGTCCACGTGTCTCTGGTGGGGGGCAGGGTTGCTCTCCATGCACAAGTCTGGCGCCAGAAATTCCCGGACCCCTGGATCCTCTATGTAGTATCCACGGGGTACCGCCTTCCTATCCCATCCTCTCCTCCCCCCAAAACCACAAGTTGGGACAGCAACTCTTTTGGCAGAGATCCGGTTGCTCGTAGAGAGCCAGGCAGTGGAGGAAGTTCCAGCCTCACAGCAAGGCTTTGGCTTTTACTCCAGGATTTTCGCCATTCAGAAGAACCAGGCGGGCCTGAGAGTTGTGCTGGACCTTTCCACCCTCAACCTCTCCTTACCCCTGCAAATATTCAAGATGATTACGCCAGCTTTTATAGATGAGACATTGGACAAGGGAGACTGGATGTGCTCCATGGACCCAAAGGACGCGTACCTACACGTCCCGATTTGGCAGCCCCATCGTTCTTTCCTACGGTTCAGGATCATGGGATACCATTTCCAATACAAAGTCCTTCTGTTTGGCCTCATCTTGGGCCCACAGGGTCTTTACCAGACTCATGAACGCTGTAGCGGCCCTCCTCAGAGAGCAGGGCCTCCACATCTTCCCATACGCGATGACTGGCTCGTCAGGGCTACATCTCCTGGATCGGTGCACCACTATTCCCAGGCCCTTATGAACACACTGCACGACCTGGGCTTCTCTCTCAACCTCAAGAAGTTACAGCTGCTCCCTACGCGGACTCTGACATTCCTGGGACTCATTTGGGACACTTGCTCCGAGACGGTCTTCCCTTTCAGAAGACAAGATCTCATCCATCAAGAGGGCCACTGCCCACTTCCTCAGCAGAGAGGTGACCTCGGCATGGTGGTACCAACATCTCCTGGTTCTACTAGCGGCAGTTCTCTTAGCCGTGCCGCATAAGAGGCTAAGGATGAGAAGGATTCAGCTGCACTTCACAACCTCATGGAATCAGGAGCGGGGCTCGCAATCTGAGACTATCAACGTTCCTCCATCTCTCCTCCTGTACCTAACTTGGTGGTCCATGGAGGGCAACCTACGGACGGGCAAGCCCGTTCAGGCTGCCCTCTCTGCAGGCCAGCATCACCACAGACTCCTCGTTCGATGGCTGGGGAGCCGCCCTGGGCGATCTCTCGGTCCACGGCACCTGGACTCGACAGGAGCAGGAATACCACATGCATTGGTTGGAGCTGAACGCCATTTGGCTAGCGCTCAAAGCATTCCTACCACTTCTCAAGGGGAAGGTTGTCCTCATCCAGACAGACAACTCGACCAGCATGTACTATGTCAACAAGCAGGGAGGCAACACATACCCTCCTCTGTGCAGACTGGTGATCAGCATGTGGGAATGGGCCCTGGAAAACAAAATGTTCCTCTCGGCAGTCCACCTATCGTGGGAATCCAACCTGGAGGCAGACCGGCTCAGCACAGTACAAGAGCAAATGGACCAGGTTCTCCCACTGGGCAGACTCCAAGGGAATTGACCCATTGCCTGCAATTTGGACGACATGCTCTCTTCGGCGTACCTCGCTCATTCAGGTGTACAGGTAGACACCTGCCGTACTTACCTTGCAGCCATTGGGGTGTACAGGAACTCCGAGGAGGGCACTTTCTCCTCCTCCAACCCTATCGTCAAACATCTGACGGTCTCGCTGGGCTCTACCTGCCCGTCAAGAGACCGCACCCCGTGTGGGACCTTAACATAGTCTTGGGCACCTGGCGCACAAACCATTCGAGCCCTTGCCGTCCGTGGACATCAGGCTGGTCACCATCAAGACGGCCTTACTAGTAGGCCTTATCTCGGCTTGCGAGATTCAGGTGCTGGTAACCTCTGAACTGTATACCACCTTTCACAAGGACAAGGTAGTCATGCAGACGCACCCGGCATTTCTGTCCAAGGTTCCATCTGCGTTTCACTTGAACGAGGAAATAGTCCTTCCGACATTCTTTCCCAACACCAAGGACGAAGCACAGAGTGCTGCACTGCCTGGATATCAGGCGTGCCCTAAAATTCTACTTGGACAGGACCAAGGGCTTCCGCAAGTTAGACGCCCCGTTTGTCGCGATCGGCGCCTCAAAGCCAGGCTATCAAGCCTCTAAGGCTTCCATATCCCGCTAGATGGTCTCTACCATCAAGGAAGCATAGGAGGGCCAGCACAAGCCGCTCCTGGCCAAAATGCATGCCCACGCAGTCAGTGCCAAGGCAACGGCCATCGCATTCCAGCGCCGAGTCCCTTGGCAAGTCATAAGCAGGGTGGCCACTTGGGCCTCTCCCTCAGCTTTCTGCAAGCATTACTGTTTGGATGCCGGCTCTAGATCTGATGCGGCTTTCGGACAAGTGGTTCTCAGGAACCTATTTGCTTAAGGAGAGTAATTATAAGTTACTCACCGTAGTGACTAATGTACTCTTAGTCCATAGTCCCCTTTGCTCCGTACGTCCCACCAACCTCCCCCCTAATAATACTGGTGACATTAGGCAATGTTAAAACTATTGTCGACGCGTCAAAGGGGACTGAGCTGTGGCGCTGGAGGGCAGTGTCAGGGCAGCGCATGCTGCCTGGGCCACACATCTAAATTTAAAGGGGAAGAAGGTTTTTTTTCTGGTGAAAAAGGTTGTCTCCCTTCCCTTGGAAGGGACGCCCATACAGTATGGAGGAAAGGGGACTATGGACTAAGAGTACATTAGTCACTATGGTGAGTAACTTATAATTTCTTCTCCACAGGACTTCAGCTACCTTGAGAACCAGTAAACCCAGTTTGGCCCAGGCATAAAAAAACTCAATTGGAAGTCCTGCATCCCCTGGAAGTCACGCTTATAAGTGAACTATTTAGTAATGGCATGTGAGGTGGCCGAGGGTGAGAGTGTTCTCTGCCCTGCCAGACTAGCAGGCAGTGCTGGAAGAGGGAACAAAGAATGCCAGTGTGGCTAGTTCATGACCAAGAAGTGCGATTTCCTCCAGCACCCACTCTGAAGGATGAACTGTCAAACTTCAAAGGGCCTCATAAAAGTCCTTTGTTGCAAGCTGAGCCTGGAGGGCACAGTTTGCCGTGTGGGGTTGCAGCACCGCCCCCACATGTGACCGGTCCTCCAGATTGACATTAAAGGCTTTTTCATTTTAAGACAATTTTCCCAGCACCCTGAATAAGTAATCGTGTTGTATTATGCTAGTTTTCCATGTGATTTTTCGGCTGATGTAAAGAGACCAAGTGCATGTTTCTAGCACTTCGGAAACTGAAACGGCCAGGGAAGATGCATTGCTGGCTGATTTATGAATGGGACAAATAAGAGACTAGGTGGAAAGTGATGTTATGAACATGTGTAATCATTGGCAGAATTTGAACTATTATGCATTTTAAGAAAAGGGTAAAAATGTGGGAAATGGCCACGCTAACTCACATGGAGCTGGTGGTCAGCTTGTGTAATTCCCGGTGACACACTAAAACCGCATATTCACTTCTTATGGCGGTGGCTATTATAAGTTTGGAGTTATGATCCATAACTCATTTCTGCTGAAACATAAGAAACCAAGACGTGTCATAAATGCAAATAGTCAAATGATGCTCTCTCCCCTGAACCAGTAGACCCAGGGGGGCAAAGAGAGGAATGACACTGTCCTATCCCAGGATAGGAGTAATTCCACAGTACTAAACCCGCCCCCCCCCCCAAATTGGAAAATTAATGGTCATTTGGGGTATATAAGGGGGGCACAGACGCAAGGAAGCCCATCCATCCACTTCAAGATGCACAGATTCCAGATCCAGACATGCACAAGAATCGGGGGAGACAGGCGAGGATGCAGCTGATCCCATCCAAGAGAGTGCAGTGATCAGACCCTGGCCTAGCTGTCCAGAATCCCATCCAGCAGGGCGCAGTGACCGGACGCTTGCCTAGCTGTCCAGAATCCCATCCAGGAAAGCGCAGTGACCAGATCAATTGCCCGAGCTGTCCAGAGTGACCAGAGACCTCACTGGCTTTCCAGAATCCTAAACCCAAGCTCACATTGTAAGTAGCATATGACCGCAGCCCCAAATTGCATACCCCTCTATTTTGCATCTTGCATCCCATTGAAAATCCTATTGGAAGTCCCCAAATTGCCAGTACAATTCATTCACCTTTTCATAGAAGAATCTGTATTAGCCTATGTATGTTAACATATTCCTTTGATAAATCTTTCAATAGTCTGTATAAATCCTTCACATTATTTTCAAGTAAATCAATTCCCCTATAAGGAGATTCACACTGTGAGTTGGTTGAAATTCGAATTTAACCACTTCGTGCCAAGTGCCTTTCTTTAATAATTATAGCCATTAAAGTATAGCCTCAACAGAATTAGCCTTTGTGTAACAAAAAACGAATTTGCCTATGTGTTGTGCATTCCTACGAATTCCTGAATTGCATCTGTCCCATAGAAAAACCCAGATCGTAGTCCCGTTGAGAGCGACCCCTTTCTGTTAGAATCCTATCTGTTATGTGCCTCAATTCCTTGACCTTTAAACCGATTTCGACTGTGAAGCCCTTTCCGTGTCTGCCTGTCATCACAAGTCCCATGTAAAAACACATTTCCATTCTGCTGCCTGTGTTTTTCTTTTGCATTTGTTTTCTGTCCCCAAAATCGATTTTCCTACCTTGTGTTCACATTGCCCTGGAATGCTGAGTAGTAGTCTTTACGCTTCCTTATCTTCTAAAGTGTAGAAACCCGAATTTCCTTTCTAGCTGTCCCACTGCGGTTGTGAGCTGCCGTTTTGCTCATAAATCAGGTTTTAATTATTTTCTGTCTTCCCATCTTGGGGTAGTGGGCTATATTCTAAACTCGATTTTTCTCTTTATATTTACTCCTTGCCACTGCCTTCCATCCAAAGGGAATTTAGTTAGCTGATGTATGGGGGTGAGTGTTGCAGGGGGAGCGCTTAACTTTAATGCTATCAATTGCTCCAAAATCATTTTTCCTGTTTGCCATTAAAGATTCATGAGTGTAGGATTTCTGAACCCATTGTTCTGCATGAAACATTGCATCGTGTGCCACAACATCAGTGGCTTCTGTAAATTGTATTTTAAATATTTTTCATTTTCCTTTAAATAATACATTAATAAATACCTTAATGATGCACACCGGCCTGGTTCCTAGTCCATTGTGACACAGGTTGTTTGAAGGTGGGTGCGACACGGTTTGGGGGCCTACTCAAATAAAAGAACCTGTGGTTGATTTAAGATGGAAAGCGTTATGCGCCACATTCATTGTCGGGTGAAGGAGTCCCTGGCTGGAGTGTGCCATGTTATAAAAACGTTACAGGCTTCTACTAAGCCATACTCGAGAAGAACCAGGCTGGCTTGAGAGTTGTTTGACCTTTCCCTTCTGCTTCAAAAGTTCAAGATGGTTACCCCATTGCTTATTGCGGGGACACTGTGCAAGGGAGCCTGGATGTGCTTACTGGATCTGAAGGACGCTTACCTACACGTCCCGATTTGGCAGCCTCATCGGTCCTTCCTGAGGTTCAGGATCATGGGCTTTCATTTCCAATACAAGGTTCTACCCTTTGGCCTCAATTCAGCCCCCAGGGTCTTTACCAGGCTTATGAATGCAGGGGCAGCCCTTCTCGGGGTATCGAAAAACGTGTGTATAGGCACGTTACAAATGCCATATCACATCAGGTAATCTTATCCTCACCAATAATATCGCCATATATATTGGTGTCGAACGATTATAGGTGATATTATTGGTGGGGATATTTTTTGGGGTAAATAGGAGTGGGTGTGTGCCCCGCTCCCTTTAAAAAAATGTGTCTAACGGGTGTGTCCCCCCGTAGGTGCCATGGGTTCATATTGCCACAAAAATACTGCGCCATTCTTGTATGGCGATAATTTTGCAGGGATATTAACACATTGACCCTTCTCAGAGCCCAAGGACTCCATGTCTATCCATACCTAGACTGGCTCGTCAGGGCGAGATCCCGGAGGCGGTCCATCATACCTCCGCCATCATGAATATGTGTAATGCTTATACAAAATACGAGCTAAAACAACAAAGTGCCAGTGCGCAGCATTCTTGGACACTCCCATCACCGTAATGAAAGCCTACATTTGTCGTGGGCTCAGAGTAAACGTGCATCCCGGCAGCGAAGGCAAAGCAAGGTCACAAATAGTCGACTTATTGTGGAGAATAGTTATTTTATTGTCTGCTGTAGGACAAGAGGGAGTTGGCGCGCTCAGCAGGTGCAGTCATCAGGGGTCCTGGGAGAAGGTGAGGAGAGGGAAGCTGGGTTTTTACACTTCTAGCAGGTTTTTTTCCACTCTTTGCCCCCTTCCACTTGTGATCTGCTTTTTGGCCGAGGGCAGTCATAACGGAGAAGGGCGGGGACAAGCCCCCATAAAGAGAAGAGGTTTTTCCTCTCTGATAAGCAGTTAGAATCTGGACGACACCCCCGGTGATGCAGTCTCGCTGAGAGGGAGGACGCTCAGCTCCAGGCCCCGTTGTTATGCGTGATCTCTTCGCCTACCTGCTCTGGGACTAAGCAGTGTCGTAGTGGCCAAGATGAAGGTGTCATCTGTGACTATAACAGTGATGCACTTTTTCTATGTTTCTGAATAACTTACTGTTTTTTTTAAATAAAGGGCCTATAACAAGCCATTTACATTTTTTACCATAACTAATGGTCTATGTGTACTCTTAGCCTGTCTGAGTCCAATAACTTTTTTTTATGCCAGGGGCAGGGGAGAGCTAAGTCTGAGTCCTCCCCACGTGGCCAAGCAAACGCAAAGCATTTTGGCGCTGTGAGCAGGGTGTTTGTGCTGATATTGATGCCAAAGGAGCCTGTATACATTTTATTTCAAAAGGGTAGTGTATGTATTGATGTATTAACTATAGGGAAGTGAAACATCCTTTTAATACACTGAGTTTCCTATTTAGGAAAAAAGGAAGCTCCGCAGGTGGAGAATGTCCTGAGGTGACTATCCCAGGGTGGACTAGGCGTCCGTATGATAAAGTCGCACAAACTTGGGCATGTGGTGCGGGGTTGAGCGAGACCTGGGACACAAGTATAGGAGAGGCGAGTCCGGACGAAGTGGTGGAATGCCAGCAACAGATGTCAGCAGAGAAGGGGAAAGAGTGTTTGGCTCTAGGAAGAAGGGGTTGGATTCTGTTGCATGCTTTTCAAAAGATGTATCAACAGAATGTGGAATTGCAGGCGAATGTCAAGACTGGAGAAGGAGTTGGCTGCTGAAAGACAGATTGCAATGATGCAGCAGCTCCAGGTGAAATTGTATCTTAAGGCAGAAAAATGACAAGCAGTAGCCGAGCAGGCTGCTGTAAGGGTTTCTCTCTACAAATCTCGGAAAAGACGAGGGAGGGGTCCACTCCCGTAAGGTGGCAACTGTGATTGCCTCCGCAGGGATGGATTGGTACCCAGATCAGTGGGATGGAAATGTATTCGATAGTACTAGTACAGAAAGTGGTTGAGTCAGAGGTTGTATCCAAGCCGGAACCTGGCCGAAAAGAGGTAACGGTTAAACCTGTGGTATGTATAAGGATGGTTCGTAATCCAATGAATCCTGGAGGTGGAGGAGTGGATATGGCCGCACTCAAGGATTACTCACAACAAGAGATTGGGTAGATCATTAACCGATTGAAACAAAGGGCTGGCAAGTCTTTGGTAGCCTGGATGGTTATATTATTAGACGGAGCGGCAACAGGTCTCCTGGTAGATGCAACAGATTCGGCCAGATTCCTACCCTTGACACAAGAAGTCCATAGACAGGAGACTCTACTTGCAGGCCCTCCTTTTGACGCTAATGGGGGTGAGGGGCAAATGTCTTACAATTAGCAGCCCAGGGGTCTAACCACAAGTATCCGATTACGTCAAAATGGCCGACTGAAGAGAGAAAATGTTACACACTGAAAGAAGCTATTCAAAGATGACGATCAGTTTCTGCTCGAAATAATCTTATTCGAACTGGCACTCCAGCATATAAAAACATTATGATTACCTTATTAGTGGGAATGACTGGTAAAATAATGGATGAGGTGGTGGATGCTATTAGTCAATTGGCAGATTTAGGAGAATGGGAAAAACGAGAGGACCGACCTAGAGAGAGAGGGGGAGGGGCGAAGTGAAAGACGCACTCCTGGCAAGAGGTTTCATAGCCGAGACTCTCGCGTATCCAGAAAGGATGTTTCGAGGGAATTGGGTCCTCCGAAGTATTCCATATCTATGACATGTAATCACCACAGCTGTGCTGCTTCGGAAACTTTTTTCTGCGTCCTGCGTCGATGACGTCGATGCGCCGTCGTCGAGGACCTCCTCCGACGTCCGATGTGATAAGTAGGACGCACGACGCCCGTAGCCTCAGTTCCGTTTTTTCCGCGAACGTGTTGCTTCGTGATTCTCGGTTCACGCCTCAACTCTTTAGAGTTCTGTTCTTCGAACCTGTTCGTTTTGTGAAAATCCTTCGTGTGAAGATGTCTTCTACTTCGTCTTCGACCCCGCGTCCGGGTTTCAAGAAGTGCGGGGAGTGTGGGTCCAAGATGTCAGTGACGGACTCGCACGACGCCTGCCTCTGGTGCCTCGGGGAGGCCCACGACACGGATGACTGTATCGACTGCCAGTCGCTCACGTCCAAAGCCTTACGCAAACGTAAGAAGAAGTTGTCGGTAGGTCGGGTGTCCAAGCCCAGGAAGTCGAAGTCTGCGGGGCTTTCGACGGATGATTCGAGGGTGACTCTCCGTGTCATCGTCGGAAGTCTCGTGGGTCTCCTTCTAGGAGTCGGTCTCGCCACTCCTCAGCCTCTTCGAGGCATTCTCGGAAGCGCCGACACGGTCGTCTTCCAGGTCCTCTTCGGAGGACTCTGCCCGGCACGTCGCTTATCCCACCAGACGTGCAACGCCGGGGGAATGGGCTTCCTTCGGGAAGAAAATGCTGGTGATTCTTGAGTTCCAGGTCCCGGTCCTCGACGCGTTCGAGACCGTGTGCACCTGTGCGGTCTTCGAGGAAGACATCGACGTCTGAGGCGTCAAGGGCGTCGACAGGCTTTCTCGAGGCTCCGGCTCCGAGGAAGTCGTCGAAGCCGTCGACGCTCAGTTCGTCGAGGGACACGCTCGGGGCTCCGGCTTCGAGGGCTGTGTCGACGCCGCCGATGCTGGAGGCGCTGCATCTGACGTCGACGCCGATTTCCTCGACGCCGATGCCGGTTCTCTCGACGCCGGCGCCGATTCGCTCGACGCCTTTCGTGTCGGAGGTACCCCGTGGCACGGGAGAACCCCCTAGGAAGGCTCTGGTTAAGAGCAAGCACTCTCGGATGCCTTCTTTTCGCCACCTGGACTATATTTCAGAGGCGGATGAGGATTCTGATGGCCTGGTTCCTAGTCAGGTTCCAGATGAAATTGTCTCGGGCCATAGTCAGTTTGACGATTTGAGACAGTCACTGCATGATGCCAGTGGACTGGACACCTCTCCGGAGGTGGAGTTTTGTAGGCCTGAGCCTGGCTCTCATGCCGATTCCTCGTACCGGCGCCTTATGGCTAGGGTTTCTGAGTACTTGGGATGGTCTGCTCCCCCAGGGGAGTTTGTGCAGGATGATCTGACGGACATCCTTGATGTTGGTCCCCCAACTGATCCGGTACTGCCGTTCCATATGGCTTTACAGAGAAGGGTGGCGGCGGCTTGGACTGCTCCGGAGAGTCTCCCGGCGGTGGGCAGATCCTTGTCGCGAAAATACCGTCCAGCCAGTAGCGACCCCTGCTACTTGACCAGGCACCCCACTCCGGAGAGTTTCGTGGTGCAGGCGGCCACGGTCCCGGCAAAGCAGGCGTCGTACCCTACCATCCCTCCTGATGGGGACGACAAACGTTTTGATGGCTGGGCGAAGAAAGTGTTTTCTTCTGGTGGTATGGCGCTTCAGGCGGCCAACTCCATTTGTGCCTTGTCTCGTTTCACACACACTCTGTGGAACTGTGTTGCGTTAGCGGCTGAACATCATCCCGAAGGGAATGAACGGGATGGTTTCCTTGCTATGGTCCAGGATGGTAAGGATGCCATGTGAGTCCGTTCAGTCGGGTTTGGACTTAGCTGAATGTGTCAGTAGGTCCATGGTGGCAAGCACCGTGATACGCAGGTTTGCGTGGTTGCGGAAGTCAGGGTTTGCTCCTGTCTCGGCTCCTCAACATGCCCTTTGACGGTGTACACCTTTTTGGCAGCAAGGCTGACGAGAGCCTTGAGAGGTTGCAGACCTCGAAAGCTGCAGCGAAGTCGTTGGGCGCTGCAGTTCGCCAACCTCTGCCTTTTCGTCCTAGGGGACAGCAGTGGAGGGGTGGTTCCTTTCGCAATTACTCGTCCTTCAGTAAAGCGAGAGGAGCTGGCAGTCAGAGGCCAATGCAGGGGTACCAGAGGTGGACGACAGGGTACCCGTGGTGCCAAGGCCGCTCGGGCAGTTGCCTCTTTGCCCTCAGGTAACGCTGCGGCCGCTCCCACTCAGTCATGAGGCCATGTCCCATGGTTCGCCGGTTGGGGGAAGGCTGGCGCAGCATCTTGTAGAGTGGCAAGCCATTACTTCAGATGTGTGGGTTCTGGAGATCATAACCCACGGCTACTGTCTTCCCTTTCGGCACAGGCCTCGCGACAATCCACCGGGGAACCTCTCTTTTCAGAGTCCGGATCCGCTCCTTGCGCAGGAAATTCAAGCCCTGCTGGAGAAAGGCGCCATAGAACTGGTTCCTGTAGCGGAGAGGAACAAGGGATGGTATTCCCCTTATTTTTTGATTTCGAAGAAAGACTGGGGATTGAGACCCATCATGGACTTGCGCGGTTTGAACAAACTCCTCAGGAAGGACAAGTTCAAGATGGTTACACTCTCTCAAGTCCTCCAGGCCCTTCAGCTTCAGGACTGGTTGGTGTCACTCGACCTCAAGGATGCTTACTTCCATGTGCCGATCCATCCCAAGCACAAGAAGTACCTGAGGTTCGCGGTTGGCGACTCGCACTTTCAGTTTCGGGTCCTGCCGTTCGGATTGACCTCCGCCCCGAGGGTTTTCACCAAGCTCATGGTGGTGGTGGCAGCGCATCTCAGGCAAGGGGGGATTCACGTCTACCCCTACCTGGACGATTGGTTGATCAGGGGGAGCTCTCCCGAGCAAGTCCTGGATCATCTGTCCGTCACCTGCCACTCCCTTCACAGGCTGGGCTTCTCCCTCAATTTAAAGAAGTCCCATTTGACGCCAACACAGCGGATCCAGTACATCGGAGCAGTGCTCGACACTTCCCTGGGGCAGTGTTTTCCTCCCCAGGTGAGGGCTCTTCACATTCAGCAGATGGTGCACAAGTTTCAGCATGCCCAGACGCTCCCAGCGTTCGAGTTCTTGAGGTTGCTCGGCCTCATGGCATCCTGCATTCTTCTGGTGCCAGAGGCTCGCCGTCGGATGAGATCTTTGCAGTGGGCGCTCAAGACGCAATGGTCGCAGTCCTCCGGCAGGATGTCGGACCCGGTTCAGGTGCCGCCCTCGGTAGCCCGGGACCTTCTGTGGTGGGCCGTCGATGGCAACTTGATGAAGGGGGCTCCATTTTGGCTTCCCTGGCCGGAGGTGACGATCGTGACGGATGCATCCTTCACGGGTTGGGGAGCTCATGCCAACGGGCTGACAGTCAGCGGTCGTTGGTCTCTGTCGGAGTCCAGACTCCATATCAATCTGTTGGAGCTGAGGGCCATCAGGCTAGCCCTGAAGGCTTTTCTGCCGACTGTGCGAGGAAAGAGTGTCCTGATCCTGACGGACAACACAGTGGCCATGCACTACCTCAACAAAAAGGGGAGGGGGGCAGGGTCACTTCCTCTGTGCAGGGAGGCGATGCAGCTCGAGTTCTGGGCCATCCAGCAGGAAGTTTCGATCCCGGCAGTTCATCTGGCCGGAGACGAAAACGTGACGGCGGACGCTCTGAGCAGGCAGAGCACGATCTCTCACGAGTGGGAGTTGGCTCAGGAGATTCTCCTGGAGATCTTCGCCCTTTGGGGGACCCCTCAAGGGGATCTCTTCGCCTCCAGTGTCAACCGGAAGTGCGAAAGGTTTTGCTTGCGGGAATTTCCTCCAAAAGGAGCCTTAGGAGACGCGTTCGTGGTGGAGTGGTCGTTCCCGCTGCTGTACGCGTTTCCTCCAGTCCCCGTCATCCCGTAAGTGCTGCGGAGGTTACTGAAGTTCGGTTCCCGGATGATCCTCATTGCTCCGGCGTGGGCTCGGAGGACGTGGTACCCGGACCTTCTCGACTTGACCATCTGCCCTCCGCGTCGTCTTCCCTACCGAGACGATCTGCTCTCACGGGAGGGGGGGTCAGGTTCTCCATCAAGAGGTCAGATCCCTCAACCTTCACGCTTGGCTTCTGAAAGGTTGAGGTATAAGGATTGGGACCTCCCTGAAGACGTGATGGAGGTGTTGCTTTCGGCCCGAAGGCCAGCAACAAAGTCTCTGTACCGTTGCCGTAAGTTCTGCGACTGGTGCCGAGTTCAGAATGTGGATCCTTTTGCATGTGACATCCCCATGGTTCTGTCCTTTTTACTTTCTTTGGCCCACAGGGGCTTGCAAGTGGGTACCATTAAAGGTTACCTGGCGGCGCTGTCCAGCTTTAAGCGCTCGTCTGAAGTGTTCTTACTTTAAAATCCCTTTAATTTCACAGTTTCTGAAAGGGCTCACTAATGTGTTCCCTCCGTCACCTTTCCTGGTGCCCGGTTGGGATTTAAACCTTGTTCTTAAGTTTCTTATGGGTGCTCCGTTTGAGCCTTTACATTCTTGCCCTTTGAGGCTGTTAACTCTGAAAACTGTGTTTTTAGTTGCGGTTGAGTTACAGGCACTTTCAGTTAAGCCACCCTTCACTGTATTTCACAAGGACAGGGTTGTCCTTAGAGTTCGTCCTTCTTTTCTTCCGAAGGTGGTGATGGAATTTCATTTGGCCCAGAAGGTTGTTCTTCCGGCATTCTATCCTCCTCCGCATCCTGGTAAGGAAGAGGAGAGGCTCCTTAGGCTTGATCCTAGGAGAGCTTTAAGCTTTTATGTTTCACGCATGTCCCGGGTCAGAGTGGACGATCAACTCTTTATTGGTTACGCTGGAAAGCGTTTAGGGCAAGCTGTGACGAAACAGACTGTCTCGCTGGATTATTTTGCCCATCTCGGAGTGCTACCGCTTGGCGGGTAAGGACCCACCGGCTGGCTTGCGGGCCCATTCTACCAGGGGTATGGCTGCATCTACTGCCCTGCAGAGGGGTGTTCCTATTCGCAACATCTGTGATGCAGCCACCTGGGCTTCAGTACATACATTTGTACGTCACTATTCCCCCGATTCCATCCGAGCACAGGATCTGGCCTTTGGCAAGGCGGTCGTTTGCTCTGCTAATTGATTGGCTATTCTAAATTTTGATTCTAAATTCTTTCCCTCCTCCTTGCTCTGGTACTGCTTTGGGAGTCTGTCATAGATATGGAATACGTCGGAGGACCCAATCCCCTCGAAGAACAAGTTACTTTCTTACCTGGTAACGTTCTTTCGATGTATTCCATATCGCTCCCGCCCTGCCTTCCCCGCTGCAGAATTTCTTTGCGATTGCAGCTTACGTTCCGCAAGACTTTGTGTCTGACTGGCAGTTGGCTAGTGTCACACGTTCTGGGGGGAAAAAACTACAACTGAGGCTACGGGCGTCGTGCGTCCTACTTATCACATCAGATGACATCGGACGTCGGAGGAGGTCCTCGACGACGGCGCATCGACGTCATCGACGCAGGAGCCGAAAAAAGTTTCCGAAGCAGCACAGCTGTGGTGATTAAATGTCATAGATATGGAATACGTCGTCGGACCATCCCATCGAAAGAACGTTACCAGGTAAGAAAGTAACTTGTTCTTCTAGCTGTACTGAGAGATCGAGTACTGCGAGAAGAAAATGACTGGATTGAAACGCGGGAAATGTATCGGCTATATAAAAAACAGGGCCTAGATGGGAAGGAGCATTACAAACAAGTGAAACGGCAGGAAGTACATAAGCCAAAGAAGGAGGATCCCTTTGGACCACTTCCAGAGGGGGATGACAATGATTCTCCCAATAGGTCCGCACCTTGCCAGCCAACTTATGCGGACTTAAGAAAGATGGTGAGTTCGATGGTAGAAAGAGAATCCAAATACATGCACTCCAAGCACGAATAAGATGAGGGTCAAACTCTGGTAACAACGGCCCATGTTAAAGTGGACAGACGGCCTTGTGTAAAAGTGAAATTATTTTGGCAATCGGGAAACACACGAGGTCTGAGCCTTAATTGATACCGGGGCGGAGGCCTCATTGATACATGGAAATCCTTCAAGATTTAAGGGCAGACATTTTACGTCACAGGATTAGGGGACAAGGAGACCCCTGCAGTCCAATCGAAAACTAATATGAAAATTGGTAATTTAAGCATAGACACATACCAGGTCTTAATTGTTCCCCTTCCTGAATAAATTATTGGATTTGATATTTTAGAAGGGTTAACACTCTGATTAGGAGGTAAACTTTATCAATTTGGAATGAGGAGCTTTCACTTGTGCACCTGTTATTGGCGGACAATTGAAAATGCCCCCGGTGCAGGTTCCGATAGCCACTAAGAGTGTCCATATAACAATATCGAATTCCTGTGTGGTCCGTAGGAAATTTTAGAAACTATCAAAGACTATGTGGAAGCCGGTGTGTTACGTCCAATAACCACGGCTTGGAACAATCCGATCCCGCCCGTCAAAAAAATCAGACGGTAGCCACAGAATGACTGATTATCGCAAGTTGAATAAACATACTCCTCCGCTAGTACCAGCGGTACCGGATGCGGTAACCCTGTTAGAAAACATACAGAAATGTGAGGGTACTTGGTATGGAGTGTTGGATTTAGCTAATGGCTTCTTCACCGTACCGCTTGCTGGCGAATGTCGGGAACAGTTTGCATTTTCTTGGAATGGGAGGCAGTATACGTTTAAACGTTTACCAATGGGTTATATGCATAATCCAACAATCTGTCACCGGCTGTTGGCAGAACACCTGGACAACATTCTGTGCAAACCGGATGTACAAATTGTGCATTACATTGATGACATATTGATTCAAGGTAAGGATGAGAATAGTGTGCGAGTACACATAGATCTTATCATAGAGGGTTTAAAGAAAGAAGGATGTCAGATTAATGAAACTAAAACCCAAGGTCCGGCAGAGGCAGTGGCATAATGGACATCATGAAATGGTACCAAAATCCAAGCAAAATATTCTCAAGTTTTTAACTCTGAGAATGCAAAAACAAGCTCAGCAGTTTATTGGACTGTTTGGATTCTGGAGACAACCTATCCCGTGTTTGGGGCAGATTTTGGCACCCCTTTACAAAGTAGCACGCAAGAAATTAAATTTTGAAGGGGGGAAGGAGCAAGAAAGAGCGTTCCAACTGGCATAAGACACCATTGGAAAAAGTGCTTGATTTATGGCCATTGAGGGACTGAGAGGTGGAGTTAAATGTATCTGTACAGGATACCTATGCCAACTGAAGCTTATGACAAAAACAGGACAGAAAGCGGGTGCCCTTAGGATTTTGGAGTAGGAAACTGCCCGATGCTGCTGACGGATATACTCCCTTTGAGAAACTGCTAGCATGCTACTGGGCACTCATAGATATAGAAAAGATGACAGTGGGTCATGATGTATTGATCCGGCCTAAAATACCAATCGTGCAATGGGTATTGAGCCCCCCTAAAACACACCGAATTGGTCATGCATAAGAGGCTAGTATCAAATGGAAATGGTACATTCAAGATTGCGGGAACCGGGAAGTGTGGTGTGGCAAAATTACAAGAGCAAGTGGCGGGAGTCCCGCTAGTAGACCTTGAGCCAGAGGGAGAGTAGACTATTGAGGAGTCTTGTTAAATGGGGATCCCATATGGAGAATTAGCAAGTGTGCAAGTTGAACATGCATGGTTTAGTGATGGTTTAGCCAAATGTGTGGGAGTTTAGCAACACTGGAAAGCTGTAGCGTACAATCCCAGATTGAAAAAGGTACTAACCACTTCTGGCAAAGGGAAGAGAGGCCAGTTGCCGGAGCTATATGCTGTGCATCGGGCTTTGAAGCAAGAGACGTCTGGGAGTTGTCATATTTATGCAGATTCATGGTCCATTGTGAATGGGTTGGTGGTGTGGCTGCCGACTTCGCAGAAGAATGGTTGGAAAATTCCTGCCAAAGTAGTATGTGGAAAGTAATTGTGGCAAGACATTGCTGAGATGCTAATGCATACTACAGTAACTGTACATCATGTAAACGCACATTGCGCAACAGACTCATTAGAACGGTGGTTTATTTTTGTTGCAGACGAACATGCAAAAATTGCAATCATGGATGTGAGGGCTGAGGAGGAGGATTTGGAAGGGATTGCAAAATGGGCCCACCAGAAGAGTGGACATCTGAGAGAAGGCTACTATCAGGTGGGATCAAGACAGGGGAATCAGCATTCCGTTAGAAATTGTGACAACGGGTTATCCTACAATGTCCCATGTGTCAACATCAGAAGCAGAGAGCCATTCCACATATAATTCATGGCACATTGAAGAAAGGTAAATTACCCGGACACATTTGGCAGATCGATTTTATTAGTCCCCTGCCCATTAGCAGAGGATGTCAATATGTGTGCACCATTATAGACACCGATTCTGGTTACTTAATGGTATTGGCATGTAAAAGAGCTACCCCATTGAACACTATTAAATTATTGGACCAAGTCGCTGTATATTATGGTATCCCCCTACAAATCCAAAGTGACAATGGGTTCACTTTAAGGGGAAGCTGGTTCTGGATTATTTTCAGCAAAAATGAATTGAATGGATTTTTCATGTTACTTACAACCCTGAGGCTTTGAGGATTCATTTAGAGAATGATGGATTGTTGAAAGCACAGTTGGGCAAAACAGGTGATGGTACCTTGAAGGGATGGCGAGCATGTGTGCTAGAAGCCGTACAGATTTTGAATAACCGTCCCATTGCGAACAGTGGAACTCCATTGATGCGCATGTTAACGCCAGCCTTACAAATCAGACCAAATGGGGCAGTGGAAACTCTGTTGTACTGGGAAATATCTCCTGGTGTCTTAGCCTCTTTTTGTGCCACTCCTGAGTCTGCTGGTGTTGATTTGCATGCAAGGGTAGACATTTGTCTTGAACCAAGAGGTATCACTGTAATCGATACAGGAATTGGGGTACAAATTTTGTCTGAACATTTGGGATTAATTGCCACCAGATCGGGATTAACGTTGAAAGGCATTCAAGTATTAGGAGGGATTGTGGATGCAGATTATCAGGGCACGAGTAAGGTTATTCTCATCAACAGTGGGGAGACTATGTTGCCTATTCACAAGGGAGATCGAGTGGCCCAATTGACCATGGTAAAGTAGGGAGATCCACCCACGTTAACTATTCGTGGGGACAAGCGTTTTGGCTCGTAGGATGTAATGGTTCCAGGTGCCAAAGTATGGGTCGAAAAACCTAATGGTCCGCCTGTTCCGCCGGATGTAATTGCAGCCAGGGAAGATCAAGTGGTTCGTGTAATGGAACCATGAAAAAGAAAATGGACTCGTAGTCCCGCTGACACATGTTATTTGCGCGAGTGATGCACTTCACTGATAACTTGTCTCTGAATTTTGATGTTTTAGATCCTGAGTATGCTGAGTGCCTGTGTGAGGCACTATGGAGTGTCTTCAGGAGGGCCTGGGGACATGTCTGAGGATGTGGCAGATGTCTCCATTCTCCAGCTGGATTCAGGGATATGGCTGAAGACTGATATACCTGCTACTAGTTTTGCACCGGATGATGCGTCGGTTGCAGCTTATCGAGGGGCATTGAGGAAATGGCGGGGCAGCCACATACTGCTCTACTTTCGCTCCCTTCTGGGTTTTTGTCTTTTTCTCATCATGGCTATTCAGCCCTTGTCAGGCAACTTGGGAACATATGGGTTTATCTGGCCCGACAGGTTTTGAATCTCACATTTCTGTTTGGCAGACGTACACAGTTCCGCAAATCTGATTTCCACATGCCTTGTGGCTATTCCAACACCTGCCCTGATTTTGAAAAATCTATTCGGGGTCCTGCATAACGATTCCTTGGTTGAACCTTTGGATGTTGGATGATTTTTTTGTCTGTTTATGAATAGGCTCTCTGCGGACAATGCCTACAGATGGAGGAACATGGCCCGATTTGTGACTCATGACATTGCTCCCGCGGATGTGTTATCAAATGACTTGTGATCTGTTCTATATTGGAAAATGCCAACTTCTGAATTTAGAGAAGGATGGCAAGAGAACAGATTTTGAGCAGCGCTTATGTACAAGACCCAAATGTGTTTGTGCTGATATATCAAATAATGTTATGCAAATTTACTGTTTCGACTGCTAGTCGCCTGAACGATGTAAAACTTCCCGCAGGCTGGTTATTCTCCTGTGGGACCTTTACTTATTCATACATTCCTGCTAATATTTCAGGTGGCCCCTGTGCTTTGACACGTCTTGGTTTAATGATGTTCCCTTTGCCACCTGCAATTAGGCGATCTACCCTTGCTGCTTCCTATACTGCATTATCACCTGACTGCAATTCTGATGGCCAACGCTAAAACTTCAGCCTCAGAAAGCAAATGGACATTTCCTTAGTTGGGATTTGGGGTTTAGCAGCTGAGGGATATTACACCATGATTAAATTAGCTTGTCTAGCATTTAAAGGGCTTAATGAGACTTTGCAAGCTTTAACGGAGCTGTTGCTAGATAATAGAAATTTTAGAAAAGCTATTTTGCAAAACAGAGCAGCTATAGATTATTTGTTTTGAAAGCATAATCTGGGGTGCAAAACAGTAGAAAGAATGTGTTTCGATTTGGGAGACCATTCCCGGTACATTGAAAAGCATATCAATGGATTAAAGGATCTCATGTCCCGAGTAACACAAGATCGAGATAGGAGTTGGTGGAAGGAAATATTTGCATGGATTACTGAAGCACTACGTTCTGCTTTGATTAGGACTGTTGGTGTTTCTGCTGTAGTTTTTTTAAAAATGTCTTTAGTTGTTTTTAGTTTAACAAACTTTTACAACAATTCCATTAACATTTGTACATATACTTACGATTACAATTCACAATTATACATAGTTAGAATTCACAGAACAGCAAGTTCTCTATACTTCACAGAAGTTAATGCCCTAGTTGTTAAAACTGAATGAAATTCATTCCTACACCTATACATTTTCGTATGTACATTTTTTTTGTTAAAAGCAATTTGCACAATAACAGATGTTCTAGATTGTTACAGCTTAGTAATGAACATCTCTGATTAATTCACTTGCACTTTCTCAATCTTTTTCTTTTTAAACTCCAGGAACAAACCCAAAACTCGCCCTCCTCCTCCCCCGCCCAGACCCCCTCACCCCTTCCCCGCTCAACACTTTATTCCCAACAACGCCAACAATTTTCTACTCCCGCCCCCCCCCCCCATCTCCCTACCCTCCCCTGTACAAAATCGCCTTCCCAGCTTCCATTCAGTCTGTTGGTCACAGCATATAGTCCTACTCCAACCTTGATTCCTTTGTAGATTAGGCCGGCCTACCATCCATCCCCAAGTTCAAATCTTCCCCATTCCTCCCAGTCTTCCCATCCCTTCTTGTAACGCTTACCTTGGGCTCCGTGGGAACACCTCTCCTGATAACCTCAACTACTCTTCTCTGAGGGCGTGGTCCTCTTACTACTCCCTTTTCAGTGTTCAATAAGCAGAGAATCTGTGAAAAAATAACAAACCAGTCAATGTGGAATCTGTGTAAAAACTGTGAATTGTCTCCTCACCAGTAGCCACCCCCTTCCTGTTGAGTTTGCCCTACTCACCTCTTTTAATGTTATGATGGGCTCTCCATCCTGCTTCTGCGCAGAGGCGCAAGTTCTGAAGATGGGCTTTGTATGAGAGAGGAAGAAGGAACTATCTCTGAATGGAAAGTGCTAGGGGAGTTCTAATAACCACAGGAGATACAAGTGAAATACTGGAAAACGTTCAAGGTAACTACAAGACACAAAGGTACCAGGACAGTGAGGAGGAATTAGACTCCAATTCGGAAGGGAATGTAACCTAAACCAGTAATACCTCACACATTTCATGCAATGTTGGGGGGGTGGGGCGGTGGAGTGAGTTGCACCTTACACTCAAATATCACCAAAACAAAAGAAGCTTGGAGCGCAGCGTGAAGGAAAAACAATAATACTGTTCAGACCCTGTGTGCTCACCAATGTTGTGAACAATTGTAGCTGCTGAGAGTAAATGCGCCAACTTCGGGAACAACAATTCTCGTACTATACCACAGCCTCCGTAACGTCACAGGTGACAAGCGCGGCTAAAAATAATGCCGGCGTTCGAAATTACGAAAGCTAATATGTTACGAACTGAATACTACACGCGGCTAGAAAATGCCGGCGTTAGAAAAACTACGAAGGCTGAGGTGTCAAAAAACTGAACACAACATTATGCTTCATAAGAACAAGTACTTGCGGTAAGGTTGAGGAAGAACGGACTGCATCTCCGGTTACTTCCTCACAGAAGAACGTTCGTTCTCACAGGACACTCGGAAACTAGGAACCGGACTGAAAACTCAGTTGGAATAGGGAATTTCAAAGGAATGAACTGTAAATGAGACGGGCACAACTATTTTTAATAACTATGGGGAAACAGAGGACAAGGGATTCCAACCGCGGTAAGCGTCCACCAGCAAAGGCAAGAGGACGCGAAGCGCAGCTCCACAGAGGGGAGGGGCTTAAATACTCATGGAGCCCACACCACTGCAACACTGCTGGATTCAGGGAAGGCCGCCTGGCGGCCATATTGAGTGATGTGGAATGTCTGCATTACAATTGGCCACAGTGTCCTTTCTGTTCTTAACCCAGGAATGATATGCTACAGCCCACGACCTCCTGGGGGAAGTTCTATGGAAAGGTCCTGTGGTCATGACACTTCTCCTCGGCCCACCCCCCTTCACGGCAGCCCTAGATCATTGTCCTTCGATAGGTGATTTAACAATTGGGACCAATGAATCGTCACATCCTCCCTGTCCGTCTCAGGCTCCATGTTTTGCAGAACCGTTAATTCTGCCAACCCCCGCCTCCGTACATCCTTCCGCCATAGATTAATCGCCGGACCTTGTGGAGCTTTCCATGCTATTGCCAATCGGCGTTTAGCCAGTATAAGCAAGAACCAGCCCATCCTATTCCATACTTTGTACCTCTTCCCCAGCCCCCACCCCTAGAAGCTTGCCCCACAAGGTTGTTTCCGGACAGAGTTCCAAATGAATCCCCAACAACTCATTTACTCCCTTGAGAATCTCATTCCAGTACTCTACCATTACCCCACAATCCCATACCATAGGCCAAAACCCTGCCTGCGCCGCACCACATCTGGGACACTCATCCGATCGGTCCCCGTTCATTGCCTGAAGTACAACCGTGGTCACGTATGACCTATGTAAAATATTAAATTGAACCAGTTGGAAACTGGCATTCCTTGACGTCTTGCGGACCAATTCCCAGACCTGCGCCCATTCTTCCTCTGGTATTTGGCGCCCCATGTCCCTTTCCCATTTCTCCTTAACCTTCAATTCACCCCATGGGTTTCCCACCCGCAGGGCCCTATAAATCCGCAAAATACGCGCTCTGCCCCCCTCCCGATCCAACAATACTCGAAGCACTGGACACGAGTCAGGCTCCACCTGAATTCCCGCCCATACTTCTGCTAACCTACGAACTACCGCCTCATATGCTAGGAAAAACCCCTGTGGTAGTCCAAACTTACGGCACCATTCTTTACAGGTAAGCAGCTTCCCATCTTCAAAAAGGTCCCTCCCAATGGGCTGGCGAAGCTTCTGATCCACACCCCATGGGAGCCCAGCTTCGTAACGCCCTCCAATCCCCTTCCCACCCATATATTTCTTCCATGTCTCCCACACTGCCTCACACACTACCGTTCTATCCCCATCACCCAGTGGGTGCCAAAGCAATTCCACCGGTCTGCAGTGCAGTGGCAGTTCTCCTATCAATCCCCTGAGGTCCCCTCCCCCCCCCCCAACCTCCCGCCCACCTTGCTGGTCCCATGTCAGGACCGATTGCAATTGTGCCGCCACAAAGTATTTCTCATAGTCCGGAAGGCCCAACCCACCTTCCTCTCTAGGTCTCCGCAATATATCTAGGGACACCCTCCGCCTCCCCGTATCCCAGAACAGTTCCCTAATCTTGACATCTAACATCGTAAAGAAAACTCTTTTGGCCACATACGGTATATTGACAAAAAAATACAACAATCGTGGTAAAATCGCCATTTTGCATAGTGCCACCCTACCCATCAAAGAGAGGTGAAGAACCTTCCAAAACTGAACAGAATCTTCCATCCTAGCCAAAGCCCTCCCTGTGTTATGTACAAACGTGTCTTCCACCTCCTGGAATACCCGGATTCCCAAATAATGAAATGACTCAGTATCCCATCGTATACCCAGCCCCGGTAACTCCCCCAGCAGGCGGTCTCCTAATCCCCCTAGCGGAAATAGCACCGACTTTTCCGAATTAATACGGAAACCCGACATAGATCGGAAATTTCGCAATATCTCCAAAAACTCTGGGAGGTACACCCGGGATCCACCATAAATAACAGATCATCCGCATAAAGGGACACTGTGTTTCTGACCCCCACCTCGATACCAGCCTCCAACATGTCCTGCCTTAGGAACACCGCCAGGGGCTCTAGGGCCAGGGTGAATAATATCGGGGAGGCCGCACATCCTTGCCGCGGCCCCCTCCCCAACTCCCATGTTGCCAACACCCAATCATTCGTTCTCACCATTGCTAATGGTTTCTTATAGAGGAGCGCCAACCACCTACATATGTTCTCTCCAAACCCGAACTCCCGGAACAACCACCTCCACTCCAGGGAGTCGAAAACCTTCATAGCGTCAAACGAGGCTATTGCCATGTCGCACATCTATGACTTCGCTAGGTCCATAATATGGTGTAGACGAGAAATATTGCTTGATGTGTTCCTTCCCGCAACCAACCCGCACCTATCTGGATGGATCAAGCTGGGCGCCACCCCAGCCAGTCTAGCCGCTAGGATCTTTCCCAAAACAATCCCATCGACATTTAGCCGGGAGATGGGGCGGTACACCGAGCAATCCCTTGGGTCCTTCCCCTCCTTCAGGATCACCATAATGACTGCCTCCCTCATTGACTCTGGGAGACAGCCATTCTGAAATGCTTCCTCATATACCCTCTGGAGTTGCGGCACCAGTAGATCCGCAAAGATTGAATAAAACTCTACCGGAAGCCCGTCACAACCCGGCACAGTACCTCTCTTCATTGTACGGATCGCCCATCTAATGTCCCCCCTCCTCTATCGGCGCCTCCAATACCTCCCTGTCCTCCCCCAGTTTCGGAAGCCTCAACGACTCCATGAGGTCTTCAACTTCAATCTTCAATCTCCAGATACCCTTCCTCACTCGTATATAGCTCCCTGTAGAATGCCACAAAAGTGTCGTTAATCTCTTTCTGGGTCCCAACTATCTCCCCCGCACTCGTCTTAAGCCGAGTTATGACCCGGTTCGGGTGCTCCCTACCAATCAACCAAGCCAACAGCTTGCCCGCCTTATCCCGTTCCCCATGCAATCTGACATCCCGCCGACTATTATCAAAACTCGACTATTCTACCAGGGTTCTGTGATAATGCTCCAGCTTCCGCACCAGCACTTACCCCACCTCTGCCCCCCCTTACTACTTCCACCTCTAATTCCGCCACCTGGGCCTCTAAGCGTTGTAACGTATCTTGGAGGTGCTTACGCATCCCTAGCGCCATATATGATATGGCATTTGTAACGCGCCTATACACAAGTGTTTCAAGGCGCGACGAGGCAGGGAGGGGGGGAAACAAGGGGAAGGCTGACAACAATCCTACTAGGCCAGGTGTCATTTAGATCGCGCAAGTGCAGGGGTAGGGGGAAGTAAAAGTGCAAGGGGAAAGGGAGGGGGGGGAGTGCAGTACAGGGTAAGTAGAATAAAAAATAAATAGGGCCAGCTGGTGGCAAGTGCAAGGTAAGTGCAGACAAGTGCGGGGGAGGGGGGGCTGTAGGGATACAGAGACAGTCAGGCAGTGCAGGAGTTGCCAGGGAGGCAGTGCAAGTGGAGAGTGGCTGGGCCAAGGACCGAGGTCGGAGAGAGTGGCCCAGTTGCAGATTCAGTGCAGTTTCAATGAAGAATTTAGCAGGGTGAGAGGGAGAGAGAAAGCAGAAGCAAAGAGGAAGGTTTTGAGGTGCTTCCGGAACCGGAGATGGTTCTCAAAGTTTCAGGGAGGCAGGAAGGCTGTTCCAGAGGGAGTCCCCTGCCGCAGAGAGAGATCTACCCCCAGCTCGCTGCTTCGAGAAGCGGCTGACCCTGAGGGAGTTGGAGACGGATGAGCGAAGGGCTCGGGAAGGAAGATATTTAGGAAGAGAGAGTTGAAGGTATTTAGGCCCCAGGCCCCAGAAGGCCTTGTGGACAATGCAGAGGGTTTTGAACTTAATCCTCGCAGCCAATGGGAGCCAATGTAGAGATTTCAGTCCTGGAGAGATACGGTCCCTGGGCTTGAGGCCAAGGACAAGTCTCGCAGTCCTGTTCTGGATGAGTTGCAGAGGGCAGAGAGTGGAGGCAGGCAGATTAAGATAGAGGCTGTTACAGTAGTCCAGCTTCGAGAGAACCAGGGCCCGGGAGACAGTGAGCTTCTGGGGGAAGGAGAGGAAGGGAAGAATACCTCTGAGGAGGTGCAGCTGGTAGTGTGACTTCTTAGAGACGTCAGATATGAGGAGAGAAAGGGTGTGGAGTCGAAGATGGCCCCGAGGTTTTTTGCCTTGCAGGAAGAGGGCCAAGAGAGGCTGGCCAGAGAGCTGCAGGGAAGGAGGGAGTGGGTGTGCCGATGAGTAGAATCTCAGTCTTACTGGCATTAAGGCAGAGGTCATTGGCGGCACACCATTCCTGGATAGCAGACAGACAGAGATGAGGGAAGGAGAGGAGGAGGCCGAGGGTAGCCTGAAAATGAGCTGGGTATCGTCCGCATAGCACTGAAAGTTGGGCAGAGAGCGGCGATGCGGTGGGCAAGGAGTGCCAGATACTGGTTGAAAAGCCAGGGAGAGAGATTAGAACCCTGGGGGACACCACAGGTAGAGAAAGATGTCGGAGAGGAAGGACCCCAGTTGGACCTGGGAGGGACGATTGGACGATTGCTTGTCATAGACCAGCAATTACCTCATATATTCCCTTAAAGGCATCCCACAACACTCCCTTAGAATCCACCGAACCCTCATTCAATTCAAAGTACCCCCTAATCCCGTCCCTAAATTCGGCAACAAAGGCCCCATCCTGGAGGGCCTTCCTATGAAGGCACCATAGCCGCCGCGGGGGGCTTTCATGAGCCCCAAATAACGTAGCCACCAAGGGGGGAGTTGTCTGACAAGACTCGGCCCAAGTACATCACCTCCCCAAAATGTCGGCAATACTCCTTTCGGGTTACAATGTAATCCAGGCGCGAATATGAGCCATGTACCCCAGAAAAATAAGAATAGCCCCGCTCCTCCCTGTGCCTCTCCCTCCAGACCTCCACCAGATCTATCTCCTGCATTATCCTGCAAAGTGACCCCACCATATGCTTCTTAGGCATTCCCTACCCCCGGACCCATCTAGTCGTTCATCCAGATGAGAATTAAAGTCCCCGCCCCATATTATCATTTCCCCCCATATGCCCACATCATGCGAAGCACCGAGGGGAAATAATCCTTATCATCCACGTTGGGCACGTATGAATTAACCAAACAAATAATACTGCCTTCCCAAGAAGCCTGCACTAACACCGTTCTACCTACCTCATCTTTTAGTACCGCGTCCACCTTCAAGGGCGTCCCCCTCGCCACCCAGATGAGCACTCCCCTGGATTGGGTCGAATACGTTGTACCGATTACTTGCCCTCCCCACATTTTCCCCAGCTTCCCCAACACTTCGGCACTCACGTGTCTCCTGTATCTGCGCCACTTGTATCCTCTGCCTCTTTAATAACTCCCCCACTCTCTGCCTCTTCTGGTAGCTCCCCAGACCCCGAGCATTCCACGTCCCAATTTTTAGATTTCCCAGCCTCCCCACCCCCTCCCCATCTAGTCATTTGGTGTCTTCCTCCCGTTATCCCTTCTCCTTTTCCAGTACCCCCAATACCCAGACCCTGTTCTGGCCCCCTCCATTTTCTGTATTTTATTGCTGCTGTGCCATACCTTCCTTCCAACCCCCCACCGCCCTACCCCTCACTTTCTCAATCTTAAACAAGGCACCCTTAATAAAAAAAAATACTGTTAGGAGTTGTTAAACTTGTAACAGCTCTAGTAACCATAGATCAATTTGTAGAGCCCTCAGTTCAGCCTATTTCTCTGTAAGTAGAGCACATAAAGGTAAAATGGGAAACCTATCAACAACATAAGCCTAGCATAGGGTTGCTTATGGATTTTCATAAGGATTTAAAGGTCGGGTGTACAGAAGAACACCATTATCCACTAGAGACAACTTGGGAGTAAGGATGTAATATACCTTTAGGATACATTCGCCAACACATATTTTAAAAGGCATTAGTCCCTGTGGTGTGTCTACCATTTTGCCATATTCAATGAATGAGTAGTCAGCGAGACGGTAACATTACTGGTCATTACTCATACACTTAGTGAGTTGCGTTGGCCATTTGCTGGACCTCTATATCAATTGCTTGCAGCAAACGTTCCTGGGCCAACACCAAAGTTACATTTGATCCTCACATGCAGCGGATCCACAACCACTCCCTACCGCACACAGTCGAGCTAATGTTGCCCTCACCAAAGACATTTCTCTGTAGTGTTTCAAAATATGAACAATGTACCGTTAGATGTTTTAACAATTCCTTCTGAAGTGGATTTTCACAGAAACATATTCCCTTATTAACGTCTAGGCGGTCCTTATGCCAGTATTGAATTTTTGTTGTTGGTGTAAAACTGGTTTAGTTTGAAACGAAGATATAAATCACTGCGTTTTACCCGGAAATTTCATTAAGTATCTTTGGCGAGGAGTGCGTTTAGTAGTAAAGCATGCAATTTCAGTATACAATTTGTAATTTGCCATTGCCTCAATAGTAGCTATCAATCCTGTTCAAAAAGCTTTTTTTTTTTTTTTTACATAGATTGCCCTTTGCCGTAAGTCCAAGGTAGTCACATTGATTGCATCTAAGAGGTCCATCATCTCATTGCGGTAGTTCTTAATAGACTGCGGCGTGTTAACTTCCAACATGATTGCAATGTCCTCATATAGGGATTTCGGCGAAGGGTCTAACATTTTTGAGAAGTTGTTTAGACGTCTCCAATTAAATCTAGCTGCAAGCGATATGATCCCTAGCTTGTGACGCAATATAACATTCGGTGTAGTGTTTTCGAGCCCAAGAGTATATTTCCAAATCAATGCATGAACTTGATATAAGTAGATGTAATTTTTCTGCAGACACATGTCAAGGCCGTAAAGTATCACAGCCTCGCCTTTTGGTGTATAATATTCGAATAAAGGAGACCTAGAATATTCGCAGTATCTACTGTATATAATCTTCATTTGTGAGCATAGGGGTTTGATTTTGTCCCTAATCGTACTTTTCCACATGGTCATAGACAAGATATTACATAGGTTGTATCCAAGATACTTTAATGAAAGAGCATGTTCTATTTTTGTGCCGGCTAGACTCCATTTATACACAACTCTCTTTCCTAGAGTTGTTGAATATAATAATGTTGGATTTAGAGGGATTAGCCTGCACATTTTGATGGTAAGCATATGATGCAAAAAGCTCCAATTTATGCTGCAGACCAAATGGAATCAAGTCAAAGAGTAAAATATCGTCTGCAAATGTGAACTAGTGTATTTTTAGGTTACCTAACTTTGCAGGAAATGTCACTTTGTCATTCCATATGGTGTCCATGTTGCACAGGTACAGGTTGAACAAGGTGGCCGCCAAGTTACAACCTGGTCTGTCCCCGATGGAGGTGGAAATTCCATCTGTCATAGCTCCTTGTTGGTTTATGCATACTTTCACAGTGGTACTTTCATGTAACATGGACAGCATATGAAGCATAGTTGAATCGAAGCCCTTAGCAGCCAACTTGGACCACAAAAGGTTACCAATTACTGAATCGAAGGCAGCAGTTAGATCTAAAGATGCCATATAGATTGGGCCACATTCTCACCTGTTGGCAAAATCTAGAAATGGCAAGAGAATAGTGGCATTCAAAGGACGACGAAACCCCACTTGGAAACGAGATGTTATTTTGTTTCAAGTAGGATTCTAATGCCCTCAAGATCAGAATAGAAAAGCTTTTCCGAAGCATCTAACAGCGAAATTGCGCGATGGCTCATTGGGTCTTCTCGATTCCCTTTTTTTCAGATCGGTATAATTGCAGCGTGCCAAGAAAATGGTCTTTTATTTGATCTGAAGATGTTATCAAATTTTATTTTGCATATGTGGGCCCAAAATTTGGGATCTTGCTTCATTACACATGCAGGAAGGCCGTCTGGCCCCCGGCGCTTTAGAATAGTTCAACTGTGAGATTTCTCACTCTCTTTTGCCAGCCATGGGCATTTCAAAGATTTTAAGGGAATTTGATGACTAAACGCAGTCTTTTAAAATCTCTTAGGTAATTGATATTTATCTAGAAAGAAAGTGGTCCATTTGGCTGCCGATATAGACGATTTGAGACAGTCTTCCTTTTTGTGGAGACTGATTCCCAGCATAGACCATATTGATCTCCTGTTATTCGAACAAAGGTAAGTAACCTTATTTTGATTGTCTGTAGTTCTCAATCTGTTTTATATTATGGAATTTGTTGGTGTAAGAATTAGATGTGTTTTTTTCAGCAAATATTGCTGAGTGGTCAGACGGATCCTCTTTAATCTACGAATAAGCTTGTTTTTAAGACATTTTAGCTTGTAAATCTCGGCATTACAACAACGTTTTAACAACATTAATTGCCTTGTGGTGTTCACCTAATTTGAGCAGCATTGCTGCTGTCATCTTGTTATAGTGCTCTTCTACACTACGTTGGAATCAGGTGAAGATTTGTCTGAAGTGTGTACTTCTTTCTTGATCATATTAGTTTGTTTTTGGCATAAGTGAGCATTCCATCTCAACGAGATAGGGCGGTCAATTTCTATCCACCTTAACATGGGATCATTCTGTAGTATAGATCTATTAACCATGATAGTAGTGCCAATTATCATATGATCACCCAAATGTACATCTGTAGTGGTTACTGGGCTGGTCATTGATATTAGCGTAGCCGAAACTGCCAAATCAATTCTTGATTTATTTTTTATTTTTTTGCTGCCACGCCACCAGTTGTTAATGTAGTGCCTTCGGACAGAACTCCAGCATGTAGATGTCCCACCTGTCTAAGAATTTGCTTGACCTTTCATCGTTAGTTTGAGCCTGCATTTGGTAGGCAGGGATTACATTGCGTGTCCTGTCAAAGGCTTGCGCAAGACAACCTGCGTTGAAATCACCTCCTATAATTATGATATTGCGGGTATATACCGTAAATATACATCAGAATCCAGCATTAAATCCAGAGATTCCTTCATGGGATTCCAGTATAAGGCAATTACTAGATGAGGGATAATATTTCCTTGAATAAAGGTAAATTCAACAACTGAAATGGGGGGGTGCTGTTGAGCAGCCTACAAAATAGCTGCTTAGCTGTGTAGCTACTGGTCCAGCCGATAATTATCCGTGGACATCAGCTGTTTTCAGCATAATCCTGAGCTTACACCCTTCTCCTTGTATTGTTGACATCTGGGGCTGCCCACACGTTCAATTTGGAAAGAAATCGGAGCCCCACAGCCACGCTACGGTTGACTTGCTGCGCCTCTGTGGGAGGCTGGATCTGGGCCCTCAGTGGGCCGTGGGAGAGCGTGGCGGGTCCGCTGGGTACCGTCTCCTGGTGTCGCCTACTGCTGCCGGGGCCCTAGTGCCTCTGAAGCGGACACCATCTCCCCGAACTTGGCCGCCCTGCTGACCTTGCCTCCCTCTGCTGGCTCCGCCCTGCTGGGAGCCTCACCCCAGCCCCCTTGCAGGGTGGCGTGCAGTGCGGCCGTCGCTCGTCTTGACGGCCGAGGGGGCCGGCACTGCCCCGTGTGAGGACATCGTCCGGTGCCGCAACTACACCCATCTCTGAAGATCACCGGCGGCCCGCACCCTACACCGGGCCGAGGGCCCGTGTGCCCACTGGAGGACCGCCCCACTGAGCGGCGCCTTGTTTCCCACAACCTGGAGTCCGGTGGGTGAAGAACCCCTTGTGGCCCCATGAGCCTGCCGCCCCACTGCCACCATCGCGGCGTGGCTCCTGGTCCTAGGGAGGAGAGACGTGCTGCGTCTGGTGGACACGCTCTTCTCCTCTGATGCGCCTCTGGGGGGTGCGCACCTACAATCCTTCCCCGTGTCCCGTGCTGGGTCTCCGTGGCTCCCTTGGCGGCTCCCCCCCCATCCGGCGCTGAAAAATGAATGCTTTACGCTGCAGGTGAGGAGCTGGAGGGGTGATTATGCACTGTGTTCTTCCCCCGTCCTCGCCGCTACTGCTCCATTTCCCCCTCCAGGGCTGCACTTCACATTCCCATAGCCTCCGGGCCTCGTGTCTGGCGACCTGTCCTACTGTGGTGGCCCTATCAACGCTTGCACTGTGGCTCTACCCTTGGTGGGGCCTCGAATATTTACCATCTTAATATTTTTTCCTCTTGAGCCTCCCTACACTTCTCTGAAAACCATTGACTGGAGGAGACAGGCTGCTACCGTCTGAACATAGTTACAGACCCTGCTGGTGGGGGAGTCACGAGGGCTGTTCACAATAACGTAGAGGCCCCCCTGGGGGGCTTGTTGAGGGGCTCGTACTCACCCTCTGTTACGCATCCAGGACCCCTAAAGTCGGGACCCCTTTACTACTTGATTGACTGGCTAGACCTGCCTGCCCCCCGTTGGCCTGTGCCATACGACCTTCTACAGATCAAAAGCCATAAAATACTCCAGTCTGAGCACTGAGGATTCGGCTATCAGCTCGAACGATGTCCAACAGGTCCAGGAACTCTAACAAGACCGGAGCCATGGACAAAATCCCCAAGGCAACTTCAAGGGCAGATGTGGCCCAAGCATCAAGTGGTCAAGTGAACGAGACAGCCCCGGCGGATGCTCCCGCTCCCAATCTAACTGTTATGATGGAGTCAATGGGCAGGAACTTCGCGGCTCTTCATGAAAAATTAGACGACATTAATGCAAATGTTGCATCACTCAGGGCCAAACTGGATCAGCAGGGTTCAAGAATCACGGAAGCTGAAACTAGGATAGGCACTAATGAAGACAACATATCTGCACTACAGGATACAGTGACCACTCTGGCATGAAATCAGTCAAAGCCAAATGCGATGATCTTGAATCTAGATCGCGGAGAAACCATATACGCGTTGTTGGGGTTCCGGAGAATGTGCTCAAAAGCCGGCTTGAATTGGCAACTGAGAATCTCCTTTAAGGAACTGCTGGGTGATCCCGACATGTCCCCTTTATTTACTGTTGAAAGAGCTCGCAGAGCGTTGACCCCACACCCCAAACCGGGAGACTTCCCGAGACCTATTGCGAAAATCTTGAGTTTTAAAGACCGTGACCAGATTCTCTGACTTGCACGAGAGAAGGAAAAACTCGGACTGGAGTCACAAGTTATTAGAATATTTCCGGACTTTTCAACTGGAGTGCAACAGGAGCGCTGTCAATTCCTTGGAGTTAAGAAATTGCTTAGAGAGGACTCTTCCCTATGCCATATTATTCCCGGGGCGCCTGAAGTTCATATTTAACAACAAACTGTACTTTTTCACGGTGCCGTTGGAAGCACATATCCCCTTACATGCTCCCGCTGACGACCTTATGAACAATGATTGAGCTCTCACCTTGGCCTATGTCCTCTAAGTCTCCTGTTTACACGTCAATTTAGACTCATCCTGTTCATTTGCACCGTGCCTACAACTAAGCTCATACATGTAATTGATCCTGTTACACCTCTATTAAATACACATGTCAATCTGTTGCTAGGCAAGTACATGCTGCTGAGCTAACATAAAACTGGATTGTTCACCCTGCTCACATCTGTTCCATTTGTACCCGAACTGCACTGGTTTCATAATCCTCAATGTGCCCGCCTACTACCCACTTAGGGAGAGAGAGGCAAGTTTTAGATGACCGCAAATTCCGTCCGTTTTGTAACGGAACCCTACGGGTTCCAAGCGTGCTGGCTGCACGGCAATGGTGCACTCCACTGCGATTGCACTGTTCTTAGTCATGCTTCTGTTGCGTGCTAGCCCCAGTTGGGCTTCCGTGAATGTTGGGCCGAGTTGGGGATGGCTCGACTATGAGACGGTAAGGGTGGGAGATGTTCACACTGCTAGTTGGGGTTTGGTGGTGAGGGTGGAGGGAGGGGAAGGGGATTTATTCCAAAAAGGCAGACGAGGTTTGGTACCACACGCACTGGAGACAAAAAAGCACACTTCTAGGAACTACAAGCTTATATGCAACCACAGAAACTGGGATGTTCATTGAGGTAATGATATGCTGTCCAAACAATGTTATGGAATGTCCATGGGGTGGGGAACTTCACAAAGGCCCGAAAGATTACGGTGTGCGCGCTGAGACACGGTGCGAAAAGCGCTTAAGCGGTGACCAAGCAAACTACAAATGCATGTCATGGCAGGTGTGCTGAGATGTACCCTAAATAGATTAAATGCCCACTACCATAATGTCCTGGAATATCCTGGGGTTGAGTGACCATACTAAGGCTCGCATAATTATGGCCTATGCTAATAGACATGGCTGCAAAATATTGCTCCTACAAGAAACACACTCCAATGGCCTCTTGGCGGGGACCATGACACCATCTTGGGGCCCGACAGATACTTCACTTCCTATTCCACCCAGGCCAGGGGCATGCTGACGATGGTCCATAAATCTATTAAATTTGTATTACACAGGCGCTACATAGACCCTGATGGCCGTTATGTCATATTACACTGCACTATAGTAAACAGGGAGTATCTGCTTGTGAACTCCTACGACCCTAATGTAGACTCCCCGGAGTTTGTGGATACTGTGGCAACCATATTGTTGGGCTACGTGTTTATTCAGGTTATATGGGGGGAGAATGAACCTCATTTTGGATACTGACCTGGACTGGACCGGGACTACCACCCGATCCCGTTCAGGCGCTGCATACAGGCTACACGGCCACATCACGACACTCAACATTCGTGATGTCTGGAGGACACTATACCCCCAACGCCACAAATACACTTATTACTCATCTGTCCACGATAGCTCCTCCAGAATAGATCTGTTCCTAGTGTCGAGTGAAGTCAAGGGCAGGGTGAAGGGAGCTCAGATCTTGACTCGCACATTGTCTGACCACACCCCAATCGCCATATCAGTGAAACTGGGAACACCTGTCCCGACATTCAGCACATGGCATTTTAAATCTGAGGCTCTTAAGGACATTGGCCCTCGTTACAAGTCCGGCGCTGGACCATGGTGCTATTAGCACCATGGTCCATGCCAGAGTCCGGCATGGTGGATGGCGGAATTACCGCCCCATTCCAAGGTGAGTGGGGCGGTAATTCCTCATTCATTATTTGCCCTTCCCCTTTCCCATTTTTGCCGCATGGGGCATAATGGGGATGGGGAAGGCGCTGATTACGGCACCGTAAATTACGGTGCCGTAATTAGCACCAAGGTCGCTTAGCGCCTTGGACTTTAACGCCTGCAAAAAGCAGGCGTTAAGGGTTAACAGCGCCGACGGCGCCGTTAAACCCTTAACGCCTGACTTGTAATGAGGGCCAATGTGTTCAAGGCTGACATACTGGCTGACATTGAGTCTTTCTTTGAGCATAACACCCCCAGGCCACATCCATTGAGTTCAGGTGGGACGCCTTCAAAGCATATATCAGGGGTATGTCCATATACAGGGAAGCGGGAGTGCTGAAAGCGATAAGAGCCGCCCTTAGACGCTCTGAAACCAAGCTAAGACAGCTGGAACTGGAATGCTCAGCTGATGCCGATCCCGCCACACTTGCCCAAATTAGTGTAGAACTCCAGACATACAACACACTTGCCACCAACGAAGTCTAATACTTTAGCCGCCCGGAAATATGGCGAGGGTGATAGACCCGGGAAAACATTAGTGACTCTTATGAGAAGGGAATGTGGCCAGACCCAAATTGCTTCTATTAAGGATGAACAAGGTACTCCACAGTGGGCGGACCAACATATTTTAGACATCTTTACTGACTTTTACAGGTCCCTATATTCCCAACCCACTGAACACCACATGCGGGAGTTGCTTGACAGAATACCCACCACATGCATCTCCCCCTCCACCAGAGACCAACTGGACTCCCCCATCACCTTGGATGAGATAGTCAGAGCTATCTCAGACTTGCCTAAGGGTAAAGCGCTGGGCCCTGATGGGCTCACTGCAGAATTCTATCAAGAACACATTGCTCTACTGGCTCCCAAGTTGCTGGAAGTCTGGAGTAAGTCGCTCCGCGTGGCTGTTCCCCGCCCCCCACCCTCCTTACGCGAAGCCGTCGTAAATGTACTGCTTAAGCCCGGCAAACCCGGTGACGAATGTGGGTCATACCGACCACTCTCTATTATGAACCTTGATACTAAGATGTTTGCCAAGGTCATAGCTTCGTACCAGGGCGGTCCACTTCCCATAACATCAGGCGGCTATTCAATGTAATGTTCCGTATTGATCAAGATGCGCACGCCGTAGTGGTCACACTCGACGCTCAGAAGGCGTTCGATATGGTCTCATGGAGGTACATATGGCTGGTGCTGGAGACAATGGGCATTGGCCCGAATATGTTTGTATATGTTAAATTATTATATACCTCCCCTGTGGCGCGAGTGCCAGCTAACTCATTGACATCCAATCTGTTCAGTCTTTAGGGGCACCTGACAGAGCTGCCCCTTCTCCCTGCTACTCTTTGCTCTAGCAATAGAGCCAATGGCGGATCACATCTGAGCACGCCATGCCCACGGGGGAATAAAGCTAAAAGACACCCCCGAAATCATATCCCTTTATGCAGATGATGTATTACTATACATTGGGGACCCCACCACTCATCACAACCCCATATTACGAGACATTGCGCGCATTGGCACCTACTCAGGGTTCACAATTATTCGAAATCTGAAGTGTTTCCGCTCACTAACTCCACCCAACAACCAGCCACCGAAATTCCTCCCGGTTGGTCCCCTGACGGAATTAGATATTTGGAAGTCCAGATATCTTTAACTAAGCCCACCCTGCATGCAGATAATTACCTGGCCGCAGCACAACTAGTTGAGGCGAAAATCTCATGGTGGCGATCTCTCTCACTGTCAATGGCCGGGCGACACTCCCTCATCAAAATGGTCCTATTTCCCGGAGCTCTACATCTTCAGTAACATACCTATATGGTCTGGGGGGAAATATTTCACTAAACTACATACATTGTGTGCACAGTTCCTTTGGCACTCCGGCGCGGTGCACAAGAAATGGGCTGATGTGACGCTTCCATACAAACAAGGGGGGTTCCCTGCTCCCGATCTAACACTTTATTGGACAGTGGCCCAGGCCCAACACGCCTCTCACTGGTACCCCGGCTCTCCAACCCGCCCGCATGTTAAATTGGAAAGCTTGGCAGCGGCCGGAATCAACATAATGTCCCTCATACTACAGCAGCACTATGTACCTGACTCTCCCATCGACCTGATTGGTACCACCCTCCGTGCCTGGACTTGTTTGTTACACTCAACAGTAGAATCCCCTCCATACTATAAATGGCTACCTGTGTGGTCCTTCCCCGGTCTGGAAACGACACACGACATTGCTCTAGCTCGACATTGGGGGGCTCTAGCTACCAGGCTTTGACTGACTTCTGCCCCAATGGCAGGTTCATTGACCCCCCGACATGGAGGCCAGGACACAATGGGTCCGTTTTGGAGACCCTGCAATATTCTAGGCTCTGGGCTGCATTCCGAGCTACATGGCCCTCCTTCCCCAATGAATTCCCCGACACCCCGGCGATCGCATACATTGCCAACTCGGGCGGCGCCAGTGGCGTCGTTTCCTCTCTGAATCGGAATGGTCTATAATATCTTACAAAGACTCCCGGGGCGCGCGCGATGAGTGGGCAAAAGAACTATGCCTGGAGATCTCCGACCAGGTGTGGGAAAAAATGTGCTTACATACCCAAAAGGTTTCCCTCAACTTCCGCTACCGTGCCATGCAGTATAAATTACCGAACAGACGGTACTATACCCCATGTAGGACCTCTAGGTTTGCCCATACCACTATACACTCCTGCCCCCGCTGCAGCACAGAGAAAGCGGATCATCTACAAATGTTTTGGACCTGCAATAAACGGGGGGCATTTTGGGAAAGAATCTTAGAAACACTTACTGAATAACTTGCACTATAATCGACCCTGACCCCTTGGGAGATCCTGTTTGGGGTGTGGGAAACAGATGACACCAGGCGCATGGCTAAATCCCTTAATATAAACTACATGGTAGCTAAGAAATGCATACTTCATAGTTGGAAAATCCCCTCCCCCCCGGTATTTCAGAAATGGTTGCGCTTGCTCATATGGTCTCGAATTGTGAAGAATACATTACCATGCTCCCTGCTCATTCCCGCCCCAAGAACATCTGGGCCGAATTTAATACCTACCTCAACAATCAAGGGGAAAAGACATCTGAGAGTGGCTCGCCCCCGGCCTCATCAGGAACCGATTGCACGTCATGAACTATTACACTTGCCTCTTCCCCCCACGTGCCATACTTGTATTGCTGTGGTTAATGCTGTGCTTTGTACCATATTTGCTGTATACATCATGCGCTTTAACATGTGTGTCTGTTGTAAACCTCTGCCAATAAAAACGAGTTTAAAAAAAAAAAAGAATTCATCAACTGAGATATTATCAAGTGGCAATTTTGAACTTTAAGGTTATACTTAAGTTATTATTGAGACAAATATCAAGTCCCCCCTGCGGGCGACCATCGTTGCCAAGCTTTGCTACCTCTACGTGGGTAGTGAACCCATCAATGTTGAATTTAAGTATATTCATGGATTCCTACACTATAATAATAGAAGTTTGATCGTGAGGGGAAAAGTTATTAAGCCATGCGTTGGTTATTATATCCGCATGTATTCCATGAGATAATGGAGAGGGCTTGGTTACCATAAGGGTTTGTTTGGTGCTTTCACTTCATTTAATGTGTTTGCCAATGGAATCGACCACGGCCAATCCTTATTGGCAGCAGTTAGGTTAGCAAGTTGAGAGAGCGCCGATAGTTCTGTAGCCTTCAACCCGAGATTTATAGGGGGAAGTTTCTTTAACTGAATGTGTAGGTTGCTGAAATTGCAAGAAACATTTTGCGTCATTGGACTGGAATCGATACAGTTCAAACGCCAATTGCTCAAAGTCCATGCTGTGTTCCCACAGCGTCTTAGTTATTATGGATGAGTGTGCTTGACATACCTTTCTGTTATTATTTGTGTTAAGTTCGATCCAATCAATATCCTCGGATCTTAGAAGTCTTAAAGACGGGATAAGATTGAAGATCTGAAGTAAGAGGGAGCTATTAAGTCTCTTCTTTCCGTTAACATCCACATCACTTTGCCAGACTATTATATTAAGTGTTTCCTTATTAAATTAATTGATAGAAGATTTAGGTGAATCTATCGTTGCTTCTACTAGTTTCGGCTGGATACCTGATGCCTCAGAAGTGAGCAGTATGTTAGATTTTAGTTTTTCTTTATTAACGTGTTCTCAATCGGGCTGTTTAGCTGACGGACACAAAGCCGGAATGTTTGCAGAAGCTAAATCATGAAAGGGAGGAAGGTCTCCTTTGGATTTAGAGGCCGTGCAAACTATCAGCTCGGGAGTACTCTGGTTTTTTTGGAGGATTCTTTTAAAGGAAAGAAAGATGAAAGTTGAGACTGTTTTGTCATTTTAAGTTCCCTGTTCATCCCAGAGTATGTGGTTTGTCATTGTGCTTTATTTCCCTTAGGGGGACCTGCCTGGTCCTACTTTCACAGGGACAACTTTGGACGTTTCCAAGGTTGCATTTTTTTTTTCTTCTTCCTTGAATTAAAGCCATATTTAGGCATTTCAATACATGAATCTGCTATTTGAGGAGCTGTTTAACTCTTCGTCAAGTTGCTCTAAGTCTAGAGTGCCTTCCTCAGTGATGGTGGCACTTATGTCTCCAGGAAGAGCGTTATGGCTAGTAAGTTTTAATAGGCATGTGTTTAGCGTTTCTTTTTCATCTTCCTTTGCCAGCTTTTTATATCAAGTGTTTTTTAATTGCTCTTATATGAAGCCGTTTTTGCCTTCAAGACATGTATGGCCTGGAGGTAAACCCCCATATGCCGTTGTTTGCACGAGCGCGGCCTGGCTGTAGTGCATTGCCCTCCTCATCCGGTTCTAACCCAGAGCGACGATCAATAGGTTCCCTAATGGGAGATGTGACTGTTGGTGTGATATGTGAAGATACATTAGTTAGTATTTGGGTCATCTTACTCGATAAATGTAAGACCAATGTCTCCAGTCTATCTATTTTGACATTTATTTCTTCTGTTGGTAGTGCCGCAATTTGAAGTGAATCGACTTTTCTTTACCATCAGGGCTTTATTCAGAGCTTTAGCATATGATTTGAGGATGAAGAGAAAGGCTTCTCCGATAGGTCTGTCTGTGCAAATTTAGACTGTGCAATGGCTTTTTGAGTTTGTGTACTCTCACTGTGCCTCAGGAGGGCTGCTTACCGCTGTTTTAATAGAGTTTAACGCACAGTCACTCCCCATATAGAAAACCTTCCAATTTGCTTACTTTTGCAAGGCTTTCAACTGAAATATGTTCTCTTATTTCTAGATGGGTTAGTTGGTGGCATTTATCTAACAAGTTTAATATGGGAAAGGACTGCTCAGCCATTTCAAGGTTATTTAGCGCATTTGAGGCTCCAATAGATGCAATTCAGGAAGCCTTATGTGCTCCAAATGAAGGCTTTTTAGGGTCAACTGGACTAGAACATGCCCTCTTCCCTTGAGCTAGATCTTGGTTGGCCTCAAAAGGTTGGAGGTCATTAGCGATAGGGAGATTAGTTGAAGGCCCACTACATGGACATAAAGGGAAATCGAGTTATCCCTCTCTGGCAGTATGTAGGGAGTCTACATCAGTAGATCTGGCTCCAAATAAATGGACCTCTTCAATACCCCCATGTCTTGAATTTGCAGGGTTGAGGGTCCGAGTGATATACAAAGTAGTTTCCCTAGTTCTGCCATGATGATTGGAGCCAACATGGAGTCATCAGTAATACCTTGGTTAAAAGTATCCCCAGAATGCAAAGGGGAATAGATTGTAAATGGGTCTTCTCGCATACTCAAACTATGCTGCACAGAGCGTTCCCGGTCATACATTTCTTTTAAGGGAAATTAGGATGCCCCCTGAGTGTTCATAAAGGACACGTGTCTGAGCATGCACAATCCCAGCCTCCGATTTGAAGTCTTTTAACCCTGCACTATCTTGTTGTTCCCTAATGCAGGGACTAGAGTAAGTGTCTATCACAGACGTTTGAGGCTGGGTGGGCCCCATCTACTGATTGACAGTCTGAGCATTGAAAGACATCATAGTGTATTACATTGGTTAACTTGACCACAGCCTTACAGATTTTCCCACTTCTTAAGCTACTTGCCATTGTTCGTGATGACATGTGTATAGTTTAGATAATAATAAACTAACAGCGTAGCTTGAAAATGATACAGCAGCACTCCTATCGCATACACTGGGAGTTCAGTTGCAATATCTCCAATGCAAAAAGAAACAGCTGATTGCATCCGCATAAGTACACTGTTGTGATATACTAATTAAGTCATTTGCTTGCATTGTTCAAAATGCACAGTTAGATGTTGCCAATATGGGCAGACAAAATAAGAGACTGCTGAGTACACAATAGCATGATACCTTAAGGAAGAGTATACCACCGTGCCCTCCACCCGCTCCCAACCCGAACAGCCAAACACCGCTTGCAGGCACGCACGGGTGCACGTTCCGGTGCTGTTAGGTACGCTGATGGGTGGGGAGAGTGGGCGGGACATGGTGTCACAAACGCGCGAAGAAAAAAGCGAGTAAGATAACACTGCTGTTAGGAGGTATCTCAGCGCGAGTTCCAGCACGTGTCTCAGCGCATAAAGCAGTATGCAAAGTCTTGAAAAGTAACTACTTGATTGAAGATGAAGCAGGTCGCTCAGAGTTGCGGCGCGAGGGAGAGGTGACTTCCTCTTGGCGACGCAACTCCTTCCAAGCAGTAAAAGCAATTAGCAGAAATACTGCAGAGCTCTGCCCAGCCAAACAGTACTTGCAGGCACTTCTTTCTACTGTAGTAACTTGTTTTTGTTATTGTGCTTCGTGCATTCCGAATTTGTGGGGAATGGTCTGACGGTTTTGGGTACCTCCTGCTTGCCCGTCGGGTTGTGGTAGTTGATTGTCCAAGGGGTGGAGTGTAATGCTTATGCAAAATACGTGGTAAAACAACATGACGCCAGTATGCAGCCATCCTGGACACTAATCTCCCATCACCGTAATAAAAGCCTACGTTTTTCGTGGACTCGGCAGAGTAAACGTACCTCCCGGAATGCGAAGGCAACGCAAGGTCACATAAATATTATTGCTGAGTGGACTTCCTGTGGAGAATAGTTATTGTATTGTCCGCTGAAGGACGAGCCAGAGAGGGAATTGGAGCGCTCTGCAGGTGCAGTGATATGGGGTCCTGGGAGAAGGCGAGGAAAAGGAAGCTGGGTTTTCCGCTCTTTGCCCCCTTCCATTTGTGATCTGCTCTTCGGCCGAGGGCAGTCATAACGGAGAAGGGTGGGGACAAGCCCCCATAAAGAGAAGAGGTTTTTCCTCTGTGGTAAGCAGTTAGAATTCAAGTAAAAAAAGCTGGATAGGCCATCCAGCCAAGACTAGTTTAGTAAGTTACTTTGTAGAGCCAATCAAAATTCCATTGGTAAATTGTTACTTCACAATTTAATTTATATTAAGATGTAGCTTGCTTATCCATTAATTAATATGCATAATGAGCTGAACACCATCCAAGTTGACTGCCAAAAATGTATGGTTATCAGTGCCTATGCATTTCGGAGTCTAGCTCCTTCCTCCGGGCTAAAACCATAGCGTAATAGTTCTTTTCTAATAATCAAAAAACAGTTGCATAATGTAATACAAAGGAGACATTGTCACAGTAAATCACACATAGTAATTTCAAAGATGATGTATATGGCAATACATACCACATCACACGGGCACGCGGGACGTAGTAAAACAGGTGTGCAAACATAAAAATAAGAAATAAGAAGAATGTATATAAGCGAAAGGAATAAGTGTACATTATCCTTATGTGTACTAATATTCATGTCCAAACGAAATTCTGATAGTAAATGTACCTGTAGTTCAACTTGTATGTAATATGCGTCTTATTTCCAGATCGAGTGCGGGGAGTAATTCTGTCTCTCTTGAGTGCTGAGTAAAAGGATACATAAAAATGGAATACACGTGACTATAGAAAACCTTATCATTACGGAAAAAAGTTTGCTAGTGTTCTACTTCTAGTTGCCATCCGTTCCTATCTGATTACCTTTTCACTCGGGTGTGTGTCGGAGCACGAGTTCTTCGTAGGACCAAGGTGGTGCCTCGCGTTCACTTCCTTGTTATACTTGTTTCCATGGTATCGCCGGCGCGGCACTGCATAACGTCAATGTGCGTGTTGACGTAGCAGTGCTCTCTTCCCGTATCTCCATGGTGACTGGAGTACGGGAATGGGGAATAACCATTCTAATAAACACCTGCACCATGTAATTCCAGTGTAACATTCACTGGTTTGAATCAGTAATGCGCATCGGAAGGTAAGAGCGCATTTACATGAAAGGAAAACTCAGTTGTAGAGATGTAGATAAAAAACGAATAAAAATGTAAGATACAAGACCAAACGGAACGAGAGAATGGGCTATGGTGTGTTTAAAAATAAATACAATGAGGCAGAACGTCTGCAACACCTTGATGTGTGGAATGAGAATTTGTAGAAAAATACTGCGTAGCCTGTGAATAATAAACCCATGAGTTCAAAAAAGATGATAACCAGGGAGAGAAAACACCACCTGGTAAAAGTGGTAGTAGCAATGTACTTATCATGGCGAGACCTTGCTAGGTATGATGCATAAGGATATGCAATGTCAGAAGTGTGTGTTAAAGCGTGCCAGTTGGCAACTGATAGAGATGTAAATGTATGGTGTGGAAACTAAACAAATCCTAAATGTCCGTGCTTGATTGGTCATATGTCAAGGTAAAAATGACTGTGGTGCGGACTCAGAGTAGAAAGAATGTGAGGCTGGGTATAACTAAACACCGAAAAAAACAACTAAGGGAATATAGTATTAGTCAGGCCAGATATATTGAACAAATGTGGACTAAATTGATGATGGCTAGATGAAAAATCTGAACCGTGAAGAAATGAGAAGTGAAACATAACGATAGAGCGGTAAATTAAAATAACAAAGAGTAAACAGTGAGAGTAGATGCATAGTTATTGTCCACAGTGTCAATGGGAATGTGTGTAGCCATATACTGTCTGTACCCTACAGGTAACGGGACCAGTTAATTTCCTCATTAAGCCCTCTGGGGGCAAGGGTTAGAATCTGCCCACCCCCCCACTCCCTGGGTGATGCAGTCTCACTGAGAGGGAGGGCACTCCGCTCCAGACCCCGTTGTTACGCGTGATCTCTTTGCCTACCTGCTCTGGGACTAAGCAGTGTCGTAGTGGCCAAGATGAAGGTGTCCTCTGCGACATTAATAACGGTGATGCTCTCTTTTTCTAGGTTTCTGTATAACTGACTGTTTATTTTGTGTATGATGTGTCCATATATAAAGAGTAAATAAAGGGCCTATAACAAGTCATTTAAATTCTTTACCATAACTAATGGTCTGTGTTCTTTTTGCCTGTCTGAGTCCAATATCTTGTTTTGCCAGGGGGGAGGCAAGTTCACACCACGTGGCCAAGCAAACACAAAACAATATGCTAAACGAATTGGGATTCTCCATCAATCTCAAGAAGTCACAGCTGGAGCCGGCGCATTCTAGCATTCCTGGGCCTCATCTTGGATACAAAATCCGAGAGTTTTTCCCTCGGAGGAAAAGATCACAGCCATCAAGAGGGCCACACGTCGTTTTCTCAATAGAGGTGATCTCAGCATTGTGGTACCAGCACCTCCTGGGTATCATGGCGGCATGTCTTCTGGAACAGGAGGCCCCTATCAATTCGCTAGAGCTGAAGGCCATCTGGCTGGCTCATAAGGCCTTCCTACCTATCAATGGCAAGATGATCCTCCTTCAAACGGACCACTCCACCAGCATGTATTACATCAACAAGCAGGGTGGCACCAGGTGGTCTCCTCTCTGCACCCTGGCGTTCAGCATTTGGGAATGGGCTCTGGTGAACCACATACACTTAAGGTTGATTCACCTCTCAAGGGAGTCAAACCTGGAGGCGGACAGGCTCAGCAGGTTGGGTGTGGACAATTCCAAATGGCAATTGAACGATCAGGTCCTGCGGCGGATCTTCGACAGTTGGGGTCATTCACAGATGTACCTCTTTGCCACATGGTACAACAGGAAGTGCCCTCAGTATGCATCCTGGCAGGGACTCCGGCTCTCTGGGAGATGCATTGCAGATACAGTGGAACAGCATGAACGCATATGCCTGCCTTCCCTCCCACTCCCCTGTTACACAGGGTGATCTGCAAGATAAGGGAGTCCCGGTACCTCGGCATCATTCTGGTAGCTCCTTGGTGGCCGTGGTTCTCGGAGCTGCTTAGCTTGGGCAGACCAACCTCTGATTCACCTTCCATAGGGCCCAGCCCATCTACTGTCGCAGCAGGGGGTCACTGTCATCCACACTGCCTGCAGAAGTTGGCACTTGCAGCATGGTTCACAAACAGCTCACATTAAAGCATCTGCGTCCATCACAGGCTGACCTAGACATCATACAGGGTGCTAGGAGCGCTGCTGCTAGGAGCCAGTACAAAAGCAAGTGGACTGATTTTTGCCACTGGCCGCAGTCCAAGGAAGTCCATCCTCTCACGTGCACATTGGACGACGTGCTATCCTTCTCTGCACACCTCGCACCATCAGGAGTGCAAATAGACACATGCCTCACTTATCTGGCAGCCATCGGAGCCTACCGGAACTCTGAGGAGGAAGGTTTTTCATCCTCCAACTCGGTGGTTAAGACATTTGGCGGCCTCACCAGGTTCTACCCGCCTATCAAGAAGCCACACCTAGTGTGGGACCTCAACATAGTGTTGGGCGCCTCGGGCATAAACCCTTTGAGCCAATGGCGTCGGCGGACATCAGGCTGGTCACCATTAAGACCACCCTTTTGGTGGGTCTTAAATCGGCACACTGGGTTAGTGAAATTCAAGTTATGGTGGCTTTGGAGCCGTGCACTACCTTTCATAGGGACATGGTCTTCCTCAGAACGGACCCCGCGTTCTTGCATGAAGTAGTCTCTTCGTTCCACCTAAATGAGGAGATGGTGCTACCTACCTTCTTCGCAGTCCCCAAGGACTAGGCTCAGTGGGTAGATGTTAGGTGTGCTCTAAAATTCTACCTGGACAGAACCAAGAGCTTTCGCAAATCTGAGGCTCTTTGTCACCTTCGGTGAGTCAAGGCCAGGATATTGGGCTTCTAAGGCCTCCATAGCTTGGATGGTTTCGGCCATTAAGGGGGCCTATGAGGGGCAGCACAAACCCCTTTCGCCAAATATGCATGTCCATGCAATTAGAGCCAAGGCCACGGCAATCCTGTTCCAAAGGCACGGCCCGTGGCAGGCCATCAGCAGGGCGGCCACGTGGGCCACTCTTTCGGCCTTCTGCAAGCATTACTGTTTGGATGCCGGCTCCAGGTTGGACGTGACATTCGGGCAGGCAGTATTAAGGGACTTGTTTTCTTAAGGAGGGTCACCGCTCCACCCTGGGGCTACATTCAGTTATAATCGCCCATACAGTATGGAGGAAAGGGGATGGGGCATCGGATTAATTAGAAGTTATTCACTGTAGTGACTTACGTACTCCCAGTCCATAGTCCCCTTTCCGCCATACGTCCCACCATCATCCCCGCTAATAAAGTTAGTGTCATTAGGCAATGGTAATATTGTCGACGCGTCAATGGGGACTGAGTGGCGCCGGTGGGCGGATACCCGGGAGTGCATGCACCCAGGGCTGTGCCCCTGTGCACCTCTAAATTTAAAGGGGAAGAAGATGTTTTCTGGTGAAAAAGGTTCCGTCCCTAGCGAGGGCTGCCCATACACAGTATGGAGGAAAGGGGACTATGGACTAGGAGTACGTTAGTCACTACGGTGAGCAACTTATCATTTTTCACCCACCACTTAAAGGCCGGTGCTAGGGGAAAGTTGGACAAAAAAGATTGGATTGATTTAAGAAGCCACCCCTTACTTCAGGACATAAAGGATTACCGAATTACATTATATGCTATAGTTTTTCAGCGCACGCTGAGAAGTGAGCTTTATTAATTTTAACAAAAATCACCCTGTGGTGTTCCACCAAATGGGGAATTAATTAAATTAATCTTTTTAGTTAAGTGGGCTAAAGATCTACAGTTTTACCCCACCACCATCCCCACCCACTTTAAAGGGAAAGAATTTAAGGCAAGCAGATTCCCCCGCTGTTTGGTTTCCCAGGGCTCAGTTTTATTGACCTAGAAAGCCTCTGTTTAAAGTTCAGGAAAGCCAGCTGCGTTTCTGGACACTCTGGAAAGGTAGGGCAGGGCTCTGGTCACTCCACTCTCAAGGAAGGACTCCTGCTCTCCACCATAGGACCCAGTCAGCTTTTAGGCCTTCCTGGAAATAGACGGCTCCACCCAGATGTGCACTCAGCAATTTCCTTTGTTTTCCTTGCAGCTGTCCGATGGTACGCTTCAGCAGCCCTCCTGATGGTACATTTCCACAGCTGTCTCTTCCTAGTGCAGCCCTCCTTATATAGCAGCGATGACACATCTTGGGGGAAGTACCATGCAAGAGTTCTCAACTAGGATTGGACAGTTACCCTTCTCTCTACTCCTAAATCCAACCTCCATCTCAGGATTTGTTTCTGTCTGGAGGAACATATGGCAATTCCCACTTGCAATCCCCATTAGTTCTTATGTCAAATTGTGGCACAAATCTAGTCTATGTGGCAAAACTTGATAATTTTACTTGCAACTGCCATAATATATATTTCTGATAATTGTTAATCTGCTTAGAATCACATGCTGTGCATATATTCCGACCTGTAGTGGTAATCGCAGAGTATTGCATCTTTCTTTCGAGGATCGAAAGGCGACGTCGATGTGGGTGTGACTGTCACACTATCCCTAACGTAATGTGAAGTGTACCCAAAATCCTTCACGCATCGAGGTCCTTCATGTAGTTTTTTTCTGCCCAACTAGTTGGTCGCCTTATGCAGAGGTCGCAAGAGTTTATATTGCTCTATAGTTACTTTGTTTTCCCACGACCAATGGTTGTCTAGTCTTTGAATTCTTTTCTTCAACGACTGCTTCGTTGACCCCTATGCCGAAAACATCCACTGCTGTTTGGCGACTGGTGCATCGATCAACGTCTGTCAACAGCATGTCCAGGCCTGTGCAGTCGGGAGAGTTGGGTACTGGGTTGATTCTTTCTGAGAATGCATTTCCTCATCCCCTCTTTTTTTCTGGTCTGGCTGCCTTTCACCTTTGCCATCGAGACCCCATTTAAATTTTGTCCGTCGTGCACCGGAAAATATCCTTGGAAAGATACCAATTGCAAATGCAACAGGTGCTTACCTCGTGACCATGACGAGTGTTCCTGTAAGTTCTGCAAACGCTTTCGTCCCTAGACGTCAAAAGATAGCTGGACAAAGCGGTTGTTGGCCTACACAATACAGGCCGAAAGTTATTCCCCCGTTGGGGCAGTCCCTTTGAGTGACCAGGACTCTAGCAGCAGCCATGGCTCCGACCTGACGGCCATAGACCTTTCGGTGGAACCCTCAAGTTCCCAGATGCCCGGCCCTAGCTCCGGCAGACAGACTACTGGTACTGTTATGGGGAGTTCACACCCTGGCAATGGGACCACCCAAGGAAAAGCACACCACCCCCAGAGCTTCCTCGACCGATAAGTCGAAGAAGCATCAAACGCTACCAGGCCCACCGAAGACTTCTGTGCCTGACGAATCTTGCAGTCCGGCGCCCTCTTCGCAATAGTATTCTCTGCACGCAACTGGGCATTCTACTCCTAAGGGCGTTGCCACTAAAAAGCACATGAGTGCCAACATGCCGTCCAGGGGCGCGTCAGCACCTAAGTCTTTGGAGTCGGCAACCGCGACGACGCCTACAGGCAGGTCGAAATCCATCATACAGCTGCCAAAATTTTGCAAGAGTCTCGCGGCTATTATTTTGACATCGAGAGGAGTACTCTGAAGGCACCCAGACCATCTCTAGGGCTTTATCTGGTAAATATTCCCCCGCTGAAGAGCCATTTCCTTCTCCAGACCCCTTTGCGTCATCCCTGTGGACTAGGCAAAGGTTTGAGAACTACATGGATAAAATGTCACAATTCATAGATTTCTCAGAAAGATTCATTACTCCCAAGAGACCTAGGGCGGACTCCTCCTGCCCCATTCCTCCAAAGCTGCAGAAGCTCCCAATTTAGACACAAACTCACCAGGAGGAGGTTTGTGAATAATTCTGCACCAGAGAGAACATATGAGGACAATCCTTTTGGCCAGGTCACAACCGACCATTGCCCAGACTGGGAACAAGATCAACCGGTAGATAAAGGACCTTGGCTCTCACCAACTCCTACCCCAGACATTATTTGTCTGGACCCGCCATCCTCGCCTCAACAGAGGCAGCCATCAATAGATGACCAAATGGTATTTAATGCCATCCTAAACAGAACAGCAGACCACTTTCAAATCGCAACACAGGAGAATGTTCTGATTTTGTTGAGTACATCCTCAAAGAAAAACCTCCCACAAGTCCGGCTATTCCTCTGCTGAATTCCATAAAGCGACGCCTTGCTCCTTCCTTATGGTCTCCTTCCCTCACAAGGGCTGTCAACTCTTGGGTTGAGAAACTGTTTTGCCCCCCTCCATCAGACCCGATGTACATTCAAGGTCATGCCACGCCAGATTCTCTGGTTGTTACAACCACCAGAAAGAGGGCAGGGGTGCCACTGTCTACAGCAAAGGCTCCCCCTGGTAAGGACTGGAAAAGCTCTATGCCCTTGGCAAGCATATTACCACATCTGCAGCCTATTCAATCAGAATTGCGAAGGATACCACCCTTCTCATTAGTTACAGCCACATGCAAATGAACCTGCTCCAAGAAGGCCTTGAGAGATCCCTGAACCCTCGCCTGCTGGCAGTCGTCTGAGGGTAGACAGGTGACTCATTCTCAAAAATACACTAGACGCTGATGAAACTGCGGGGCGTACTCTGGCTAAGAGACACGCCTGGCTAAAAAATGCAGGTTTCAAGTTGGAGACTCGAGTCTCCCTGATAAATAAGCCTGTAGAAGACTCAAACTTGTTTGGTAAGGCTGTAGATGACACCTTGGAAACGGCTACAAATGAATGAGATGCTGGAATCGCTCAGATTACAGCCAAGCATTTCCAACAGCGGGGAGGTTGAAACTCTCATCGTTCCTTTCGGGGTCAGTCCTTCTCCCGATTGCCCCATGGGCAATATGGTTCTGGCGGTAACCCATGGTCTTTCGGCAAGGTTCAGCTGGCAACTGCCAGTATCTGCAAAGAGGACAACGCAGAGGCAAGCGTAGAGGCAGAAACTCCAGCCAGAGAGGCTCCCCAGCCTCCGCATCAGAATTACTCGCCATTCCGAGTCCCCTTCTATTCCTCCCCGGTCGGGGGACGGTTGTTGTCAGCCATTCACACATGGGAGGGGATAACATCAGACCAGTGGGTGCTCAAGACCGTCATCCACGGTTATTGCATCGAGTTCCAGCGGCCACCTAGATAACATCCACCAAAGAGCAACATGGCAACATTGGATATAAAGGATGCATACTTTCATATTTCAATGTTGCCAGCGCACAGAAAGTACCTAAGGTTCATGATAGAGGATGGTGATGGTGCTCATCAGTTAAAGATTCCTCCCTTCGGCATTGTCTCAGCTCCACAAAAGGACTGGCGGCAGTAGCTGCTCACCTGCGCAGGCAGTCCATCCCATTCTACCTTTACCTCGATGACTGGCTAATAACCGGGTGTAGAGGAGGAGCCAAGTACCCCTACTCCGCCTAACCCACCTACATTACCTGAGAAGTATGAACCAAAGTATGTGACATATAGTACACCAATCAGAAGGCAAGAAGAAGAGCAACAACTCTGTTCAGTACCCATAAGAATACCTATACCTAAGAGAATATGGGAAGTGAAGTATCCATTAAGGAAACCATACCTACATCCAAGACAATATGATGGCCATTTGAATGCGATTCCTGATGAAACAAAAACTGAATGACCAGGATGAATGGTGACGTCATACGAAACTGAATTAACTCTAAATATATAGAAGATCTCAAGACCAGAGAGGCAGACGATTTATGAAGAATAAAGAAGTATCAAGGACAAGTGACATGTTGAGATCAAGATAGGGAAATCTATGCCATAAGCATGATGAAGATACTTAGTTTAAATGGGTACAGATGCAATTCAACACAAGCAGCAAAGCAATCATGAAGCTAGTCAAATGCTTATAATAAAAAGATTGGCCATGCGCCTACATATACATATATACCTCATAGATACATATGGATTGAATAAAGAATGAATGTTCCACTACGTAAATAGCAGTCTTGAGCAATGAGGAAGGCCTTAATTCAATGTCGCAGTTACAAAAGCAATTGGATTAAAACAGAATATATTTCTGCTAAGGAGTTGGATGAGCCAAGGTCTTATCAGAACTATAATTGGCTGACATTAAATACAATTAACGTGAAAGAACAGAAGCTCTTGTTCAAGAAGGTCAAGTGAAAACAAGACGTCGGAGGACTATTGACTAATAAAATCAAATACAAGAAAAAGGCTCAAATCGTGGTGTCTAGACATGTGATGGAAGAAAGTTGGACGCATGAGGAGATCACACCTATGTACGGAAGCTAGACAGTACCCATATTCCTTAAAAAAAATCTCACGGAACAGTACAGACTCAAAGCCAACTTCAAACACTAATTGACACTGAAACATTGAGGTGATGGAGTGTACTTTTAATTTGTGGTAAGCTGGTGTCAAGACCAGATCACCCGCACCTGGTTGTTCAGTCTGCATGCTGTTCACGTAGGTGGAAAGTTATTGACGGGGGGGGTTAGAAGCCATCCAATTGTAGAGGGCCACGTAGTTGGAGGTCCTATAGTTTGTTTAGCCAATGGGACGTTGTACATTGGAGGGCTTAGTTGACGGACCTGATGTTAAATATCCAATTATTTCTCTCTGTTACTCTATACAGATATAACACCTTGTTCACTTAGAGCCAATCCGGAAGTTTGCCACGCAGGATGACATTGATAATGACGCAGGTCAGCACGTCAGCTATGACCAATTTAGGGTTTAAGAACCCAGCTTTTTTATGAAATGATTGAGTTGAGTATCGAGCGATTGTTGTTTGTTGTACTCCCTGTTTTAGTTACTTGCATTAAAACAGACAAACCTTTTGCCAAGCTATTTGTGTTGTCTGGACTATTAATGTTGTATTAAAATCTGCATCCCCATCCATCTGCAGGATATTGCTACTCATCTGAAAGGTCTGGAAGGTCCAGTTCAAGGGGATTCGTACGGAACATGCCTAACAAATGCCCAAAAAACGGTGGATCTCCTCTTCAGTCTAGGGTTCTCGATAAATGAAAGTCCAGCCTCGACCCCACCCAAGGCATACAGTTTCTGGGGGCTCTAATTCATACCAAGGACGGCCTTGTCTTTCCCTCCGAGGGTTCGAAACATGCTGTTCCAGATTGCTCACTATGTCGCCAATCACAAGGAGAATGTACCCAAAGCCATGCGACTCCTAGGGATGATTGCCTCCTGCATTTACCTAGTTCCACATGCACATCTGCGCATGCGCCCCATGCAAGAGTGGCTCTCGAGCCAATGGTGTCAGGCCAGCGGACAATGGAAAGATCTAGTGGTGGTCTCGGCAGCCCTCGTTCAGTCTCTGCAGTGGTGGTCAAGGGAAAACCTCTTGCAAGGGAGGTCCTTCACCGCCCCCGCAGTAGGAGCCACTCTCACCATGTACGCATTTCTGACTGGGTGAGGGGCTCTCTTCCATCAGACAGCGCACAGCGTGTGGTCCCCAGCGGTAGCAACCAAGCACATAAACCTGTTGGAACTGCTAGCAATGTTCAAGGCCCTGAAGGTATTCCAAACACACCTCCAGGGAATGACAGTCCTAGTCCTCACGGACAGTACTACAGCCATGTATTACCTAAACAAACAAGGGAGCACTCACTCTCCAGGGATATCCAAACTGTCACAGAACATATGGAAATGGGCTCTCAAACACAAGATGTTCCTGTCACGACAAGTTCCAGGGGAACTCAATCTTTTGGCGAACATACTCCGCAGAGACTTCCCACTACCCGTAGAGTACGAGTGTCGATTACACAAAGACATTGTTCTCAACGTCTTCTCAGAGTGGGGCTTTCAGAGATAGACTTGTTTGCAACTCTGGTGAACGCACAATGCCCAGACTACGCCTCCAGGTACCTGCAGAACCACTCCAAGGGAAACGGTCGCTGGTTAACATGCACAAGATGCACCAGGAACCAGTCGGAATTATTCTGTTGGCCCTGATGTGGGCCCGCCAACCTTGGTTCTCCCATTTCATGGCAATGTCTTGTCACCCCTCCCAGGAAGCTGCCATGCCCGTACAACATGCTGTCACAAGACAAGGTGGGGATGCGGGGGAACACAACATCCATGTCCTCAAACTCTCAACTTAGCAGCCTGGCTCCTGAGGTCATAGAGTTCTGGCACCTCCAATTCCCTCAATGATGCATGGACATACTTGGGGAAGCACGGAAACCTAACACCAGACATTGCTACTCCCGCAAATGAAAACGCTTTGCCATCTGGTGCAATGGCAAAAGCATGAATCCACGCCAACACGTATTGTCTTGTACCGCACTCACCTGTTAAATTCAGGCCTGGTTTTCAATTCCTTAAAAGTCCACTTAGCTGCACTTTCAGCATGTCCCAGAAGAAGGTTTTGTGGTGGAAAGTTCCAGTAATCAAGGCATTTATGGAAGGTGTAAAAAGACTTAATCCCCCATATTTCCAGCACAGCTCCCGGATGGGACTAATGTGGCCTCCCTTTGAACCTATGCATAAGGCTAGCCTCAAAGCACTTGCCTACAAGACCTTTTTCTTGGTGGCGATCCCATCAATAATGAGAGTTGGTGAATTGCAAGCCCTTTCAGTTCAAGACCCATTTGTCACGATTCACAAGGATAAGGTGGTCCTGCTCACTCACAATTTGCACCTACATTTATTTCAATGTTCCATGTGAACCAGTCCATAGAACTACCCACCTTTTTCCAGAACCCCACTAACGTGGCGGAAAGAAGTGTCCACACACTAGATGTGAGGAGAGCAGTGATCCATTATCTTGAAAAGACAAGACCGCTAAGAAAGGCAAACCTGTTTTTCGTTTCAGTGGCACCTGGTAGAGAATGGGAGCCTGTCTCTAAATCGGATATTTCAAAGTGGATAGTAAACTGCATCAAACTTTGCTGCACTGTTGCCAAAAGGTTCTGCCCTTCACGCCTAGAGCACACTCTACTCTGGACACAGGGGCTACAATAGTATTCATTGCAAATGTTCCTCGAGTCCATTTGGAAAGCAGCCACCTGGAGTTCTGTACACACCTTTACACAACACTACTCCCTAGATACACACTCTAGGTCTGATTCTCAGGAAGGTCAAGCAGTGCTAAGGTATCTCTTTGTTACTGTTCCTTGATACATCCCACCGCCATCTTTGTGTACGGCTCGCTAGTCTATGCACAGCATGTGATTCTAAGCAGATTAACAAGCACCAGAAGGCATGCATTACTCACTGTAATAGCATTTTGGATGATTGTATCTGCTTAGATTCACATGTGCCCGCTCTCTCCCACCACCCTACTCCCTTCATGGAGTAGAAGTAACATAGACATCTTACACCTTCGCTCTTCTGTACTCGCTTATGCTGACTATAAGGCCCCCTCACGGCAGAAAAAACACAATCGGAGGGACCCAGACACGTGAGGGATTTTGGGTACACTACACGTCACATTGGGGATATTGTTAGTCATGCCCAGGTCGACGTCCCCTTTCGATCCTCGAAATAAAGATGTAATACTCAGTGATTACCCCAAGAGTTTGGACTATATGCGCAGCTTGTGATTCTAAGCAGATTAACAAGCATCAGAAATGCTGTTGCGGTTAGTAATGCATGTCATTTTCTGATTCAGCTAATAATGAGGAATTAAATAAGACGGCCAGGTCTGCACCATTTTGGACTGCTGTGTGGCATTTTCTGCCGTTTTCACAAAACGCAGATTTATTAGAAAGATGCATTTTATTCTCCATTTTCCTAATTTTACCCTCCACACAGTCACCAACTCATTTTCGGATCAGCCAGAAACCCATTTTAGACGCCCATTACAGTTCCCTGCGTTGCAAGTGGAGGTACTTCATAGCCCCAAAATCGCCTGGAATTTACCTAAAAAATGCCACATAAAGAAAATACAACTTATGGTTGCTGGGAACAAGGCCTAAAGGATACGTCCTTATTAATAGTAAATTTTCATGTGGGACAAATGGCAATTCTCCTGCCTTCAGGCGATTTGGTCCCTACTGGGCCTGCCTGTAACCAGAGTTTTATTTTTTAACCACTCTTTGTTTTGGAAACTTGCTCATTTGAAGTTGGAGATTGAACCTCTTAATTGTAGCCCCATGTCTTCATACACCAGTCTACATTCTGGTCATGCTCCAGCCAAGGTCAATTGTCCACATTTTATGGCAGTTGTAAACACTAGGATGCCAGCCTTCCAGTGGGGGGGCGGGGGGGAGTTCTTGTGACGTGTTCCATAGCCAGCAAAAGGGTTTGCCTCTGGCCTACAGAACCTTTTCCATGGAAAACAAAGTGGGCTTTTCTTTTCAAATGTCTGCTGATATTTTGCACGCGTAACATTATAAAAATTACTTTTTGTGAACTTGCACTATGCCTTTTTCCCTGACAGTTCTGTTAGCAGTGGTACATTTTTCACATTTAAACTTCAAACGCACATGCAAAGCCATTTTTGGGCCTGTGTTTAAAAATCATGTTTTTCATGTGAAAGGGATTTTTGATTTTCTTCTTGCTTTGCTACTTCAAATGCTCATTTTCCTTTGGTAGTGACTGGTAGGCCTTCTCCACATGGCCCTTCAGTTTTAACTTGAAAAATACAAATGCAATGCTGTTTTTTGGGTCAGTGTTTAAAAATACTACTTTTTATGTGAAAGGGACCTTCAGTTTGGGGCCTTTCAATGCACCCCATATCAGGTCTTTCGGCACAGTACAACATAAGCGTCAGTACCAGCCCATTCAATCAAAAAATTGCTTCTCAAGATCAGGCAAAGTTCATGGTGTCACCTAGTCTTACAGGGAAGCTACATCCAACGGAAGATCAGTACAAATCCAGGCCAATCCTGCCATGGAGGCAACGGGTGAAGGGGCACATCTTAGCCCAGAAGCCAAACGCCCTTGACTTTGATCATTTGCCCACTTGCTTCAGCACCCAAGTGGGTGTGCTACAGTCATCCTCCATATGTCAGTGGCAGTCAGTCATATAATACCTCTGCGTTCTTTCCAAGATCACGCATTGATGCATCCTAGAATTCTTAACAAAAATATGCAGCACCCACCTACAGAGTGTAAAGTCCTCTACAGTTGCTAGAAGCACAAGCTCTACTTCTAAAAGAAGGCATAGAGCAAGTTCCTCATTGCCAAATGAATCTGGGAGTCTATACCTGTTATTTTCTTATCCGCAGGAAATCAGGGGCTGGCAGCCTATCTCCGACTTTGAATCCTCAGCAGGTTCCTGAGGGCCCTAATGTTCCAGATGGTTCCTTTGCAAAAGACTCTAGGTTAGATTTGCAATGGAGATTCTCTCGTTAGACATGGAGGGTGCTAATTTCCACCTCTCTGTTCACCCCAGGCACCACAGGTGTGCAAGAGGCCAGCACCTGCGGTGGGTCATCTCTGCTGAACAGGCCTACACTTCTGCCCCTACCTGGAAGAGTGGCTAGTCCGGGGTGCCAATGCAACATTTAAGCCCAACAAGACGACCATGGAAATATGCTTAACATTAATTTATGGAATTTACAGGGAAAGCAATGCATATTTGCCACACAAATGCTTGAAACATTTTTAACAATGATTTACAAAGTGGAGGGCCAGTGTCCTTAACAATGGGTGAGATGATGTGGATATAAGATTAGATGATGCAGGACAGTAGAAACCTGAACCAGCAACGAGGACGGTAGAACATAATATGGAACAGTATAGTGAAGGAAGTGCTACGTTTTGGATGGTGGGGTGAGGGTTAAGTGCTCTGGGGTTGTCGTAGAGAGGTTGATTGAGAGTATAACCGGGAGATCGGGTTGGGTAGAATACTAAAAGAGTGGTTCTCCAGAAAGTAGGAGGGCTAGGAGGTTGGATTTAAATAGTGATAATCTGAGTAGTGCAGAGAGGAATCTTCCATAGAAAAGGAGAGGGAGAGAGTAGAAATGCGAGGGAACTCGAGGTGCACTAGAGGTGACAGAGGTGAGCCGAGGATGATTGTAGGGTGAGAGATGGGCCAATCGGCAGGCTGGGGCAAGTCTGTGTATAGTTTTGATGAGAATGAGTTTATACTTTGCCTGCTCTCATAGATAACCAGCCTAACTGGCTGGGGAGGGTGGAGGTGAAGCTGGGAAGGTTCTCATCCTATCTTAATGGCACTTATAAAGCGCATCGTACACATGAGGGCATCATGGCGCTGCAATAACTGCCAGGGGGTATGTGGGGGGGCAGACAAGGGGTCAATTAAATAAGAGTCTTCAGAAAACGATGGAGAAAGATGATCCTTGGTGGCATGTAGAATCAAAGGGAGAGCATTCCACTGCTTAGCCGTGACCATGGAGAAGGCACGACCACCCACTCGTGAGCCGCACCCGAGGCACTTGGATAACAAGGGAGTACTGAGACCGCAGGGGGCAATTAGGCACATATGGGCAGAATTTACGCTGTAGATATTCCGACCTAGAGCCGTAAAACGCCTTATGTACTATACAGATAGCCTTGAACTGGACTCTCTGAGCAACAGGGAGGCAGTGCAGATATCTTGGAGCAAGGGAGATGTGTTTACGAAAAGTGGTATGGGTTACCAGCCTAGCTGCAACATTTTGCAGAAGCTGGAGACCGCATTAGATGGCGTGGCTGAGCCAAATAAAGTAATGAGCACAAGCTAGACTACTGCAGGGACATGAAGCCTGGAGGGGATAAAGGACAACACTTTCCGTAGAACCCGAGCTTATGGTGTCCTGATTTACACAGACGCAATTTGCGCCTCAAGAGACAACGAAGAGTGCCTAACGCCTAAATCCCTGACTGATGCCACAGGAGTGGTGGATACAACCAGCGAAGGCCAGAAAGGTGGTGTCCAGAGAGAGAAAGCATAGGGGGACCCGCCACCAAAACCTCTTTACTTGTTTCCATTCAAGTTTAGCCAGTTGTCACTCCTCCACTGACCCACGGCCTCCAGGCACCCGCATAGCTGAGAGGGTGGACCAGAAGACCATCCCTGATGAAAGATTATCTGGGTATCAGCATAATAGTAGGCACGAGTAACTTTGAGTGTACAGACAGCAAAGTTAAGGACTTTGTCAAGATGTGAAAAAGCATAGTTGAGAAGGCCATAGAGGAGACTGTCAGAGTAGTCGGATCGAGTGAGTACTAAAGAAGAGATTAGGTGCTTGGTGTTGAAGGGGAAAAGATGTCTTATTTTTCTGATGTTGAGGATATTAATTATGGCAGATTTGGAGATGATCGAGAGGTTGATGGGTCGAAGACGACACCAAGGTTGTGAGCAGAAGCGGAGTAAGGAAGGTGGTCCAGAGAGAAGAATAGAAAAGTGGGCGAGGAAGGGAGAACTTGTTTGGATGAGAAGCAGAGAACTTTAGTCTTAGTGGAGTTGAGCATGAGTGAGTGAGAGGTGTGATCCGGTGTTTGATGGTGGGGGAAACAAAGTTTTAACCATAGCTCGTCCGATAAGGAGGGAAAGGAGAAGATGGGTGTGTCATTGGTGAATAGTTGATGGGCAAAGCCATAGGAGATAATGTGCCAAGAGCAGAGGTGAAGAGAAGTGGACCCAACACTAACCCTTGGGGAACACCAACAGTAATGGGCAGTGAGTGGGGGAGTTGAGGTTATTCCAGGACACCTGGAAGTGGTTGGGGGGGGGGGCGATATGTGAAGCAAACCAAGTGAAGGCCTTGCCCCTGATACCTAGGAGAGATCGTGTTGAGAGAAGGTCGAGGAGAATAGGAATGGAAGAATCGATAGGGTGACGAGCGGAAGAGGTGTAGTTGCTGACATTGAAGAGAGCTGAGAGTGCTGGGGTTGTAATGCAAATTGAAGAGGATCCCAGAGCTTGTGATTATCAAGGAACTCAGTGACTTACGTGAAAACTACACGCTCTTGGATTATGAAATAGTGAGGTAGAAGAGACCGGACGAAATTTGGCAGGATAGTTAGGATCTAGGCCAGGTTTCTTAAGGATGGTGATGATAGTCGCCAACTTGTTGTGTTTTTATATTTTGTTATTGTTTGGTTAAAATTTTGAGTTAACAAAATCAACCTTTACAATTATTCGTGGTTATAAACATGTAATCGAATGAATACATTATCCTAACACATCCTAATTTCAATCACTATAAAAACCAATGTAGTCTTCATTCAATAAGAAACCTATAATTTAACACTTTACTTGACTAGTTCCATTCAAATACACTTTTGTTTTTTTTTTTAAAAAATAATTCCTAGCCATTTTAACATGACAACATTGTAATCATTAAAGCTTGATTCAGTTCATTCATCAGTTTTAAGACCATGCAACCATCCCTAATTATTTAACGTCACCTTTTTTCCTACCCGGAAGACATGCTTCATTTCATTCAATGGTTTTTAAAAACCTACAATACTACATATCCATGTAACACCTAAATTGCAGCCCAAAAACAAGGTTGAATTTATTCATCTGATGGTATTTGTGTAAACGTACAAGCAATTAATAAAGCCCCAGACTGCCATCACAATTTTAGAATTCTGTGGGCTCAGTAGCCTTTGCCAAAGTGTATATTTATCAACATCTCTAGTGCAATACACACTGTCCCAGATGCAACATTCTAAAGAATAAGAGGTCAGGACAGAACAAAAACACATGATTCCATGGCTTTCTGTTTGTATGCCACAATATATGTAATAAGAGGCTTCCTTCGAAATGACTGCTCTTCGTGCCATGATTTCCCCGGTGGGCAAGGTGTTGAACCTGAAACTCATCACTTTTCCAGCATGGAGTCTGCCATGGATTCACATGTTCATGAATATTCCCCGCCGTCCGGCCGGGAACCCTTGGTACAAAAGAAAGCAGTCTTGCTTTAAAAGCTTGAACATTGTCTTTCTCTCATTACCCAATCACTGGAGACTGGGGTCATACTGCGCCCTTGCAATGACATTGTCTCCCCGAGTGCTGCCCCAGCAGCCATCTTCAGATTTTTACTGCACGTTTCAGTGCAGGGAGTCCTTGTGAGCTCCTCGTTGAGCTATTTTTTCAAGATTGTTGTTTTTTGACAGAAAAATATTTGATTTTTGTCAAATCTCTCCTGTCCGCTGACTTGTTTTCAGTGCCGGTAGCGGTGAACCGTTGTCGGTGAAAATCAAGATCTACACTGCCATATCTTCGTATCAAGTTTGGAAGGCCTAGTGAGACCTACTTCTCGCCATGTCGGAGGAAGGCAAGAGGAGTCTGTTCAGGCTCTGCTCCCAGTGTGGCTTGAGGTATATCTACGTGAAGGACGGGCACAACTGGTGCCTCTATTGTCTACATCCCGACCATGTGGAAGACCGATGCGACATCTGCCAATGTTTTCCAGCCAGGACTAAAAGGGACCATTGTCGACTGTTAGTGGCATGGCTGAAAGAAGACTGGGCCTTGGCGTGTTCTCGGGCATGCTCAGACAGACCCCAGATAAAGTCGAGCTCTGGAGCGCTCTCCCTCGGGTAAGAGGTAGAGATTGACTGAGGATGTATCCCTGCAGGGTGCCTGTAAGGGCAAACACCATGCTGCTGATCTGATTAGAGAGACTGCAGCTGTGGGTCCTAGTTCGGGGCACATGTGCTCTCCATCACCATGCACGTCCACTGTAAGCTTACCCGGTGGGTGGTGTATCGCCTGTGAGACCTTCCAAACATGGCCCTACATCGAAGGATAGACCATGAAAGCATTCCCAAAAGGAAGCCTCGTCAACGCCTACATCCATGATTTCATCGGCGACTCCACACAAGCAAAGGCCTCCGTCGATGACCAGACCCCTGTCAACGGTTACCCCGTCACAAGTGTGGGCGGCGGATCCCCGTCGACGATCCAGTCAAAGAGCAGGGATACATCGACAAGCTGTCAGCAAAGGTTTTGGTGCTTCCAAGGCTCACCACCGCTCCGACTACAACCACTGCTTAGTCGACTACCACTACTTAATTGGTAAAGCCGCCGGTGATATCTTTCGCTGTGAGGGAGGTGGCAAGACCAAAGGAACTGTTGCCACTGATGGTTTTGCTTCCAAGACCGGTGGTAGGTTTGGAAGGATGACGCACTTGGTCCAGTCATGGCGGTCTACACTAGCTCTGAAGAGGAAAAACTACAGGAATGCCTAGACACGGGTGGCAACAGCCCGATAGGCATGGGATCACCAAGGCATACTAGCCCATTAGTCCGTCATCAGGTCTTCTGTCTGTGGCCCCTCCTCAGGCCTCTAAGGACAGGTCTCAGGATTTCTCCAGCATGGGTTCACATGCTCATGAATATTCCCGTCGTCAAGCTGGGAATCCTCAGTAAAAGAAAAAACTGTTTCACTTTAAAACTGTATTTCACCCCTAAAGCAATCACTGTCCTCTGGGTCATACTGCCCCCATCCAATGACAGTCCTCTCCCTAAGCCCCGCATCTGGCAGCCATTTTCAGATTGTTACTGCACGCTTCAATGTTGGGAGTCCTCAAGTTGCTCTCTAAGCTACTTGTACGTTTTTCAAAGTTTTTTTCCCCGGAAATGTACTAATGTTTCCACCAAAGCCCATGTGCTTTTTACTCATCGGCTGTCAACGGGGATCCATTGTCTGCCAAGTTTTGCGCCCCACAAGGGCAAAGATTCGTCAAAGTTTTCTGGATGGCCATCCCGGGGCTACTTCGCGCCCTCTTACCATAAAGGAGGAAAGGACCCTCTTCAGGCCCTGCACCAAATGCGGGCTACTGAACGTCTTCGTGGAGGACAAGCATCTACAATGTCTTTACTGCCTGCATCCAGACCACGATGAGGATGGGTGTGAGACATGCTTCAGCTTCTCAAAGAAGACAAAGAAAGACGGGCAAAGCAGGCATGGCTCAATTCGAACAAGGCCTCTGCCCCATGCTCCGAGCGGGTTCATGCCTCGCACAGGACTGCCCGATCCGAAGATTCCCCAGTCCTTTGAGGCTGCCCCATTCATGGGGTTCCAAGATAAGGCCATGAACTGCAAGTCCGATTCCACCGGATTTGCTGCTGATGCGGGTCCCAGGTTGGCTAGGCCGCGATCACTATCGCTGTCCGCCTCCATAGCCACCGTGTGATTGGGCTCCTCCTCAAAGAGGAAGTTGTCCACCCCGGCTAAGTTACGGAAGAAATCAGAAAAGCCTAGGCCGGAGGAAGAGAAGGCCAGGCAGCCCAAGCTGGCTCAACCGGCGCAGCCAAAGTCCTTGTTGATCACTTTGTCGACACCTGCTGTGACGACCACAGCAGCGGTAAGTGCTGATCCCATGAGGGTGGCTCCTACGGCGCAAAGGGTACCTGCCTCCAAGGGGACACAGCCTCTGAGGCAGCAGCGATGGTTGCAAGCACTCCTGGTGTGCGAAGGACACGGGTCCAGATCCGGACTCAAAACCCTCGGGGAGGAAAGGTGGGGGACGAGGAGGCTCGAAAACAGCCCTCCAAGGTTTGCATTCAACCGATGGACATCTCATCCACGGACGTCAACGACCAAGAGTCCGTCCATACAGTCCACGAGGATGCCAGCGCAGGGCCTAGCACTCCATCGTTTTGACTTTCCACACCCTGGTGACAGAGATACAGCAGAGGTTGCCCCCAGCACCGACACCTGTGGTGCCGCAGGCCCCTGATCGGCCTACGTGCAAGAAGAGGGAGCATCATCTGACTCCTCCTGCACCAAGTCAGGCCCCAACTCCACCAGCGGATTCCACAAGGAAACATTTGGCTAACCAGGCTTTCAGTTCCCCCGGACAACGCCATGGGGAAGAGCAATTTACACGTCGGTATCCACAATCAAGGCGACTACTGCTTTGGCTATCTTGGCCTGATACGACCGGAAGCTTTGATACAAGCTGGGCCCCATCATGGAGTTCTACCCTGATGACTAAATAATTGAAACTCTTGCCCTCCTTCAGGAAGGGGAAGTGGCATCGGAACATGCCAACACAGGTTTCCGGCAGTTGGGAAACAGTCTGCCTTCATCGGCAGGAATAGTTGAACGCCACAAACTTTCGTCAGGACATTCATGGAAAGATGCTGGACATGCCCTTCGATGGCGAGAATCTGTTTAGGAAGGCGGTCGATGAATCCCATCAAGCCATAAAGACAGATACAGATACGGCGCGTTCCCTTGGATCTCTTCAGCAGCATCGTCTTTTCGCTCTTCCAGGGGAAAATCGAGCAGATCATCCAAGGGATTCTCCACATTATACAGGCAACTTCCCCGATCGTGCGCACAGTAAACCTACAGACCGTCGCTCCCAAGCCTATGGTAGCGGAGGACGGCATCGCCCAAGGCAGGGCACCGGCACCCATGCAAGCCTGAACCAGACAAGACGTCTGGCCCCCACTCGTGCACCCCGGTGGGAGGCCGGCTGACTAGGTTCCTCGGCGAGTGGAAGAAGATGACCACTGACAGCTGGATGCTGGACGCTCTTGCCTAGGGACACACCTTGGAGTTCCAACGCAGGTGCCCACATATTCCACCAGTTCCCAGTCAGGGGCTTCACATCCCTCGGCTCCTGGAAGAAGTGTGAGCCATGTTACGGAAAGTGGCTATTGAGTTTGTTCCCCAACAGCTCTGGAGTTCATTCGAGATACTTTCTGGTAAAAGACTGGGGGTTGGAGACCCATCCTGGGCCTGCGCCGTCTGAACAAGTACCTGAAGTCCTAAAAATTCAAGATGGTCCTTTTACAGCACGTATTCGGTTTGACGTTGGTGCACACCTCAATTTTCATTAAAGATTTAAAGTTGTATACGAATCTTTCAAATTTTTTTAGGTGCGGGGGAGGAACTGGGATCATGGCACAAAACACCTACAAAAGACGAATGAAAGAGCGAAGATTCTACCTAGGAATCCTCCCGTCCCCTGCACACTTTAAATTGTTTGGACCGAGATCCAATACTGGAATTCATCAAAAAAGAAATTATTTGCAAATGTTTAATTACGGCTTATATGATCATAATATAGGCAACACAAAATTTTATACACAAGAAAAATTTGGAAATAAAGTCTGTATTCTAATGGATACAATTCTTCCTTGAATTTACAAAGTAGAAAAACAAACAAGCATCTTAGTGTACATAGAAAAATAGAAAAATAAATAAGCCAAATGGAGTCCGTTTCATTCAGCAACGCGTTTCGAGGAAACTATCCTCTTCTTCAAATGGCAAGCGCTGACTCTTTTTAGAGAGAAAAGACTATTGTGCAACATTACGTATGGAATATTGTATAAAATAAATACATCTAAATTAATTAGGTCAAGACCCCTTGATAACGGGAAATTTTCAAGAATATATCACAGTAATTTTGGCATCAAGTGGTTCAGAGACTATAGGTCTGTCTTGATTTTAAACATGTAAGTGGTTTATATACAAGTTAATCTTTAGATTAGTAGTGGACTGAGGCATGAGTAGGTTTAATGATGTGTTCCTATTTAATTCCAAGAAAAGTAGTGTTCAAGTAGATAAAGGGAGTTCTCTTGAAAACTAGTGTTCTACATAAAGAAAGAAGGAAGATAGTTACCGTGTTCAACACGTGAATAAATAAGTGTTGATGGATAAATAACGAAAGCTCTTGATCATCTTGATGCAGCTGGTGTAAATTCAGTAGCCTCTTGGATAGTCAAAAGAATACAGAACCGGAAAAGGCAGTAGAGTAAGTATCCAGTAGTATAGGAGACTTCGTAAATCAATAATCTCAGTACAGTGTATAGATATTGCTGAATAATCCAAATGAATCGGGTAAGGAACTGATGCAGCTCTACCTGCCAATTCATGTCATCAACCATAAAATATAGTCATGTCGGATTCTTTCAATTCAAACACTACCACAGTTCTTTTATCAATATGAACTTGGGTGTAAAACATAAATATTGAATGAGTATCAAGAGAGTCTACTTAGAAGAACAAAAAAAACAGTCAGTATATTATTTAGGCAACAGTATCTACGTACCATTAGTAATGTAACGACAAAGTCTCAAATAGTGAATGGATTCAGTAATCCCCAATTCAAAAAATATCGTTGTGTATCTGGTGCATACATAGCAGCGCCGTAGCATGATACAAATTCTAAAAGAGATACAAGCCACGTTAGCAAACGATTCAGGTAATTTATGGCGGGTCCCTAATGGGCAAGGAATGATTAAAGAGCGTACCTGTCACTGAAGTGCACGCGCAAAGTAGAACCGCTTGTTCTTCCGGCATCCGTATCGGTTACTATGGAAACCCAAAACGCCATTTCGGAGGCGGTTATATACTTCGCAATAAATGGAAATAAAGGGAGGACTACTAGTCAAAAGGTCTAGCGTCCTCCAGGATGGAAGTATTGCACAGGTAATAAGTGTAATAGGCGGAAAGCACCGCGAACAAAGAAAAACATATTTAAGCTATTGTAAATAAAGAAAAGCAAGTCACGTATTAAGTTTACCAACAAGAGAAAGTCTTAGCTGTTGCGAATTTTCCTACAAAATAGAAAGATATTCTTTGAATTGGGGATTACTGAATCCATTCACTATTTGAGACTTTGTCCTTACGTTACTAATGGTACGTAGATACTGTTGCCTAAATAATATACTCACTGTTTTTTTTGTTCTTCTAAGTAGACTCTTTTGATACTCATTCGATATTTGTTTTACACTCAAGCTTGTATTGATAAAAGAATAATCATCGTAGTGTTTGAATTGAAAGAATCCGACATGACTATATTTTAAGGTTCATGACGTGAATTGAAAGGTAGGGATGCATCAGTTACTTACCCGATTCATTTGGATTATTTAGCAATATCTATTCACTGCACTGAGATTATTTATTTACATTGTCTCCTATACTACTGGATACTTACCCTACTGCCTTTTCAGGTTCTGTATTCTTTTGACTATCCAAGAGGCTACTGGAATTTACACCAGCTGCATCAAGATGATCCAGAGCATTCGTTATTTATCTATCAACACTGTGATTTATTCACGTGTTCAACACGGTAACTGTCTTCCTTCTTTCTTTACGTAGAACACTCTGTAACTAGTTCTTAAGAGTACTCCCTTTATCCATCTACTTGAACACTACTTTTCTTGGAATTAAATAGGAACACATCATTAAACCTACTCATGCCCCAGTCCACTACTAATCTAAAGATTAACTTGTATATAAACCACTTACATGTTTAAAATCAAGACAGATCTATAGTCTCTGAACCACTTGATGCCAAAATTACTGTGATATATTCTTGAAAAATTCCCATTATCAAGGGGTCTTGACCTAATGAATTTAGATGTATTTATTTTATACAATATTCCATACGTAATGTTGCACAATAGTCTTTTCTCTCTAAAAAGAGTCAGCACTTGCCATTTGAAGAAGAGGATAGTTTCCTCGAAACGCGTCGCTGAATGAAACGGACTCCATTTGGCTTATTTATTTTTCTATTTTTCTATGTACACTAGGATGCTTGTTTGTTTTTCTACTTTGTAAATTCAAAGAAGAATTGTATCCATTGAAATACAGACTTTATGTCCAAAATTTTCTTGTGTATAAACTTTTGTTTCCTATATTATGATCATATAAGCCGTAATTAAACATTTGCAAATTTCTTCCAGTATTGGATCTCGGTCCAAACAATTTAAAGTGTGCAGGGGACGGGAGGATTCCTAGGTAGAATTTTCTTTCATTTGCCTTTTGCAACACGTACTAGGCCAACTGGAGGAAGGGGATTTCTTGATGTCGTACCTAGAGGACGCGTACTTCCATGTCCCCATCCACAGGAAACATTGAAAGTTCCTACGGTTTGTGGTGCAAGACCAACACTACCAGTTCAAGGCCCTAGCATTCGGCTTGAATTCCACCCCAAGAGTTTTTACAAAATGTCTGGCCCCGGTGGCGGCCCATCTGTGTCTGCACGGCATACACACGTACCCGTACCTGGACTATTGGTTGTTACGCGTCTGCTCTCGGGATCTGGCCGACAAGCACACAGAGACCGCCGGGCTACTGGGGTTCTCCATAAACTATCCAAAGTCCTGCTTAACGCCATCACAGAACACATTGTTCCTCTGCGTCAGACAACACAGTGGCTGGCCTGGCGTCACCCTTGCGGGAGGAGGGGACTAGCAGCCATTCAAGGGAAGGTGCAGCGACTGTCGTCGAAGACCGCCACGGTGCGGGCCATCAAGTTGTTGCTGGGCATGATGTTGTCCTGCATCTACCTCGTCAGTCTCTGCAGGTTGGATACAAGTGTCTGGGAGTTTTGTGGACAAGATCCCTCAACGAGGAGTGCCGCCAAGCAATTAAGTGGTGTGGGGTGCGCTCCCACATCGCCCAAGGGACGGGATTTCAAACCCCACCATACCGGGCAACTGTTGCCATGGACGCCTCGCTGGAAGGGTGGGGGGCTCACACTGGACATCTGGAAGCCAAAGACCTCTGTCATGTAGAGGAGAATGATCTGCACATCAACATCCTGGAGCTACGGACAGTGTTATGGGCCGTCAAGGCTTTCCTACTGTCTCTGAAGGGCACGGTGGTGAGGATATTCAGACACCACCACCATGTTCTTCATCAGGAAGCAAGGGGCACTTGAATCCCAGCGCTCTCCAAGCAAGCTCAGGACTTGTGGCACTGGGCCATCAGACAGGGGATTTTACTCGTCCCTCTCCACCTGACAGGCTTCAAGAACACCATTGCAGACTCCCTCAGCAGGGAACTGCGCTCCTTCCATGAGTGCGAACTTCGTCAGGATCAGTTGGACCACCTGTTTGTCAAATGGGGCAGACCCCTGATCGATCTTTTTGCCACGGTGGTGTTAGGCAAAGTTTGTATGCAGTACCCTTTGGGACCACTACACACAACTAGGTCTACAGGTGTAAGCAAACCAAACGTTGGTATAAGTCTGTACTGCACAATTTTGGTAGCGTTGCTGAGCATCCAGGCTTATCTCCAGATGGGAATGTGAGCTGTAATGATGTTACACAGAGGTCTACAATCACAAGTATTCAAATAAACTCTTACACTCAAGGTTTCTTGGTAAAACACACTTTATTTTACAGTTGGTTATAAAACATTCACTAGAAGGAGGCAATCTATATCACACACAAATATACTTTAGTACTTCACACTATCAGTTTCTGAGGCATTTAAACTACTTTAAAGGAGGAGCAAAATGGCATTCAGAGAATTTGAAGGTTGTCTCGGGAGGATAGCTGAGGGGCAACGCGCTCGCCTTGGAAGCAAAGCGACACGGAGCAACACAGGTTCGATCCCCGAGTCCGCACTGTGGGATATTTCAACCCATGCCAATGCCCCCCACTATATTCCTTTGCCAATGGGGGAAAGAAACTGCCAAAAATTGAGGCGCTATCCCCTGTGTGCGCCAAATCTGCAAAACTGCGCATGGTTCATAAATCACAAGAAGTGTGCATCACCCTGCCAAACGCAGGCAAAGTTGATGTCAAAACAAGAATTCCCTGCAGGAGAATGCCAGTGGGTGCTGGTACAATCAATTGCAACCTTCAAAGTGCTGTTTCGGTGCTAATTTCAGGCATTTTCCAAGTGAACTATTGAAATGAAAGTGTGCTGCTGGATGTTTTTGCATATGGAGCACAATAGACTTCATTAGACATTTGTCTTGTGGCTGAGCCAAGAACAAAGGACAGGCTCTGCTGGGGAGGGGCAGGATGCTTCCCACTACACCCCCACCCTGATTAAAGGGATCTGACAGCTGTTTGTTGAAAGGAGAGAAAAAACTGTTTAAAGGAACTTTTTGGTGTTTAAATCTGTATTTGTGGTCAAGTTTGGAACTTAGTTGTTGACATCATTTCAGGCTTTTGCTTTGAAGACATTGATGAAACCTGTACCACTTAAGGAACCAAAGTTACAAAAAAAAACCCTCATGGTAGCAGAACTATTAATCTTGCAAGCCTAAAATTGTATGCACATGATCCACTGATAAGCGCCCAGAGATGTACCGAATTAGAAATTATTAATCCAAACTGTTATGACTAAAATTGAGAAAATAAATTCTATAGAATGAGAAAGACAGCTCGCACAGAGATGGGGATTTAATGTGAATATAGCCCATCAAATATGAAATGTATATGTCCGATTTTATTAGGGAACATAATTTTAGAAATGTACATTTGTGCAAAAGTTAAGTTTTGGTCAAACTCAATGTGGGAGTGCCTGAATCCCATTATACAGATGACAGCTCTGTTCTGACTGCCAACCAAAACAAGGCAAGTGCCTGTGACCACTCACAGCCGTGGGGGTGTGTTTTGAAATTCTGCCCACACCATAAACTTGGTGATGTCATTTGATAGTATAAATAAAGAAACTTCACAACACATAGGACACACTGCTTCCAGAACACATCCAGATTTCCGTGCAGCGTCTTTGTGACGCTCACCTGACTCCCACGGATGCGCTGGCCTGGTTCGTGCTGCTGTGACCTCTTCTAAGGTGATGCGCAGGGTTCGGAAGACTGACTGGACCGGGCCCCCAAATCTGGCTTGTCTGGCTCGTAGAAGTATCCTTCTGTAGTCGAAAATAGGGGATTAACTGTCTGAGGGGTAATGCAATCGGCCTCTCACCCTCCTCAACCCTTCTGTGATTCCTCGTAGCGTCTCACCTTAGGGTCTGGAAGGACGAGCTCTCCATCCTGCTTCTGATGCAGGGGCGCGTTGGTATCCAGTTACTTCACTGGATTTTCGGATTGGTGAGAACCAAACTTGCTTGACTTCCAGGTAAGTTTTTTGATAAGAGGTTCCCCTTGTGTCCATGCATTAATGTACTAATGCTAGTGTCTTTTTCCCCATAGGGGCCGGGGTACGGAATGCCGGGGAACAGGCACCGACCCGAGATGAGAGGTGAAATCCTTGTAGAAATCAGGTAAGTCTTTAATGAGCGTTTTTTGGTAATGTCTTTTCATCCGCTCATTAACGCTGATGTCTCTTTTTCCCCTTAGGGGCCGGGGTCCGGAAATGCCAGGATGCGGCGCTGACCCGAAATGAAGAGGGAATGAATCAACAGGTAAGTCTTAACATGGAGATTTAGCTTTCCTTATTCCCTTCTCTCTCTCACCTTTTGTTCTGGTCTTTTTCTCCCTAGGTGCTGGGGCGTGACTGCGAATCCGGATGATCGCTGCTGAACATGGAGGCGCCCTGTAAAGGTGAGTGGAATGCGGCGCTGCAGCGATCGACGCGATGAGCTTTTAAATAAAAATCTTCCTTTTCAGGATTGTCGGCGAGATGTCGCCGGGATGCGGTTTAGCAGGTAAGGACTTTTCCTTCTTCTGTTCTCTTCTTCTCTTCCTTTGCAGGTGATCCAGGATGCTGGCAGGCGTGGCAGAAGTCAGGATGCAGGAGCAGACACGGTGAGCGTCCAGCTGCTAGATGCAGAACAACGCGAAGCACGTGTGGCTGTTTGGGTGGGGTTTAAATAGCCTTGGAAGAAGTTCCAGGTATGTATCCTTCCTCCAATCAGGTATGTATCCTTCCCCGACCACGCCCGGGTGGTAAATTCGTCCCACAGGTAAAGTAGTTCCTTTCAGGCCTCAAGGAGGCCGGGATCCTGGAGGATGGTCTGCATCAGGTAAGTGCACCCAAGCATTCCCATAATGAGCCTGGCGCCTATGGCGCCAGGACTGATGTCTTTTATGAGCCTGGCGCCATAGGCGCCAGGACACTGTCCAAAGGGCCCCTATATGGGGTTGCTGGGTCCTTCCTTGGGGACTGGATGTCCGCTTTCGGGGATGCAGGGCTTGAACCGGCTCTCAGGGAGCGGGCATCATGACAGTCTTGTTCCTGACTTCTTCATCTTGTCCAGAACTCTTTACATTGCAGCTGACTCCAGATTTCTTTGCAGAATCCAGGCCTTAGCATTGCTGAACTCCTTTTAGCTAGGCCCAAATTCAACCATCCCGAAACTTAAAAGAATAATTCTGATTGGCTGGCTTGCTACCATTAAGACTTGCCCGCTGAAATTTGCATCTTGCAATCTGCTGTGTCCAGTGACCAGAAGAGCCCATCCAAAATCCAGTCTGAGGTGCAGTCCAAAATTGACCAGAAGCGCGCCGCTGACCCAATCCCTCCTGAGGTGCCCTGCTGCTGGTAGACCTGACCCGATCCATGACCAGAACCATGACGGTCCAATTTTAATTACAAGGGACTATAAGTATTAATGGGAAGAACGGTCCCATCTCAACCCATCCCATCTTTAATTTCAGAACCCTAGTATTGTCAAAACCATTCTTGCGCTGATTTTTCTCTCATCTGCAAAAGTCATTAAGTGATTTTGAGTAACTAAAGTAAATCCCAGAAAGGAATAGTGACCACCACATGAAGGGTTACGCTGGCCACGTAACTGAAGATTCATGTTTGGCATTCTCTTTTTCATAGTCATTAATACAGTGTAATCAAACCAATCTGTCATTCTTAAAACCAAATTTCTGTTTTCTTTTTTGCACCTATTTTGCAAAAACGCCTCACTAAAACCTTTAACTTCTTCAAATTTATAGATGGAATTTCACCTCTCACTGATACCTAAGACCCTTGGCTAAATCCACAACCAAAAACCGCATCACGGAACAGTGTATTTGACCCATTTTTTTGCCACGAATTTGCAGTTTTCAAAGGTTTACACGTGTCTTTTTCCCATTCAAAGTGTTTCTCAAATCCCATACTGATCTAAAGTGTGTACTGTTGTTTATCTTGTAGCTCATGTCAGTTGGGCCCTGTTTAGCGTTGCTTTCCTAAGAATATTTCTCCATTTAAGCATTTTTGCACCCTTTTGCATTATTTTACAAAGCTATTTTCACTTGTCATTTTAAGTGTCTATTCCAAAAACGGTTTTCTCTCTTGTTTGGGGAGGGAAGATTGCATTTAAACTCTAGACATTCTTTCATTCCTGAATACCTTCTGATAACTGACATATGTGTAGGATTGCTCATTTGTACCTTCAGTACTTTGCAGGGGGAAATATTAACCTAAACGCTATCTGCTCACAAACCAAAACTGTTCTTATAATGCTGAAGGAAAAACACAGGGAAAAGAAGTTAATTCAATTGCTGCTATATATATATAGTTATATATTAAATTTTCAAATCACACATACGTTTTTATATATATATATATATATATATATATATATATATATATATATATATTTGAGGCTTGTGGAATCTGCTTAGATCACATGCTGTGCATAGGCCAACATCTAGTGGAAGCTGCGGAGTATTACAGTTTGTTTTTCGAAATTCAAAAATGGGCGTCGACACAAGGCGTGCCAGTAATACTATCCCTAGTGTGACGTCCCCTCTACCCATGATCCCTCACGCGTCTAGGACCCTCAGATTGTTGTTTTCCGCCATACTGGTCGGAAGAATTTCGCGGAGTTCCTGGCACTAAGCCATAATTTTGCAAAATATTGATAATTTTACCCCATCTCCACCCCAACGTCGAGATACCGAATTTCTACACTCGACGCCGGATCGGAGAGGATTTCGACCGTCGACTGCACCACGACTTTGGGCCTTGAGGCTTCCGTCTCGGCCCGGACCTGGGCCGCTGGCCAAGGCCCTGCAAGTATGGAGAGTGGGGGGTGGTCATACTCTACACTCTTGTAATATAGACACACTTATATATTCCTACATTTACCAGCCCGCTGCCACAAGGTGCGTATGGAGGGTACCCCCTTCCAATTCTGCCCCAAGTGCAATCGCAAATACCCTTGGGTCGACAGGCACGCCACGTGCAACCTCTGCTTGCCGAGGGACCACCCCGAGGCAAATTGCAGAGCCTGTAGTAGGTTTAAGCCTAAAACACTTAAGGACCGTTCAATCAAGCGTTGGGCCCACCACGCCAGGCGGCAAGAGGCCATGGCAGCGGAGGGCGCCTTCAGCGACGGCAGCGACGCCGTACTTTCGGACGCCGAGGGCTATATGGCGTCGAAAGACAGCCGAGCGCAAGTCCCCGACTTCGGGAGGTCGACCGGCAGGCCGGCTATGGGGAACACCCCCGGCGACACGAGCGCTTCCCATGACACCTTCACAAAACACACAAAGTCCAACCGAGACTCGACGCGCACGTTGAGTTCTCGGAAAGAGGCACGTAGAGAATGGTCCGAATCGGCGTCCTCTGGGCGCTCTCGATCTAGATCGCCACAGGACGCCAGGCAAGCATCCACTATTGCCAAGAGTGCCTCGCTCCCTAAGGTCACGGAAGCTCGATCGTCGGGAGACGAAGCCGACTTCCACCCTCAGGCCGCACTCCAAGAGTCGGCGCCCGCAGACCTAATTACTACAGATCCCGAAACCCTACCTCCATGCTCGAAGGATAGGGTCAAGACCCCCGAACCTCGACTCCAGGCGTCGAAAAGCTCAGAGGGCCCTAAAACACACGGGAAACACTCCTCCAGTCACGGGGAGGGAGGGAAACCGCAAAGGAAGCAGTCTCTACCCACTTCCAAGCCCGTAGAACACTCCACTCCTCAAAAACAGAAAGACAAGTCCACGTCTTCTAATAACACCAAAACCCCTGCACAGGCTACCAAGTCTAGTCAGGATAAATTTGGAAAACTCCCAGAAAGGGTCATTCCCAGTTCCAGAGAATGGACCAGTGTTCACATAGATAGGGTAATGTCAAGAATGTCATCTTTGGCAGATTTTTATGCAAAAAACCCAGAACACTTTCTTGCTTATACTCCAGACGGGTCAGCACCCTCTGGCTCTAAGGATCCTATACCTCCAAGTGCAAGGTCCCACTTTGAGACACCAACAGGGTCTTCAGACCCCTTCTACGTCCAGCCCTACTCATTACCAGGGAGAGACATCCTTTGTTGAGGATCCAGGTTTGGGCATGGTGGAGGAACAACCTGGGACAGGCTACTATGGGGATGATGAGGATCAAGATGAGGAGGAGGAAGACCCCTACAGGGTAGACTCCCCAGTAGAAAAAGAGGCCCCCCATTACCGACTCCCCTGTCGACAACCAGCCACTCCTGAATGAAGTGCTGTCTCGAGCAGCAGAACATTTCCACATCGACACCCAGGGTGCCCAGGAGGAAAGAGACTTTGCAGAAGAGTTAGTGGGGGAGAGGAGGCCTATTGCTCAGGCCATCCCTATCCTAAAGTCTATTCAAAGAAGAATAGACCCGTCACTCCTCAATCCTAACCTCACCAGAGCAGTGAACCCTAGGATTGAAAAACTTTTCAAGGCGGCACAATCAGACCCACTATATATAAGAGGGCATTTGAAGCCCGACTCTCTGGTTGTTACTAACACCCGTAAGAGGGCTGGAACACCCTTATCATCGTCCGAGGCTCCTCCTGACAAGGAGAGCAAAAGACTGTACGGGTTAGGCAGGGAAGTGGGCTCCACTTCCGCCTACCAGGCAAGGATTGCCAACTCCACCACCCTGTTGGCCAGCTACAACTGCCATCAGTGGGAAATGGTCGCGGCACTCATAGACTCCGCACCAGAACCCTTAAAGAGCCAATTGGCACGAGTTTCAGCGGAGGGAAGAGCTGTGTCCGGTTGCATTTTAAAGGCAACCTTTGATGCCGCGGATAACGCAGGCAGATTAATAGCAGAAGGAACTGTTATTAAGAGATACGCTTGGCTACGCCAGTCTGGTTTCAAGGCTGAAACACAAGCGTCACTATTGGACAAACCGGTGGAGCCGGATCTGTTTGGTAAGGCGGTCGAGGACGCACTAAAGAATGCTAAGGACGAGTATGAAACACTCAAATCCCTAGGCCAGCTAACCACTAAACCCCCTAATCAGAGAGGGAATGGCAATTTTCGTCGCCCACGCGGCCAAAATTCCCAAAGAGGTTCTAACTATTCCCAGGGGCAGGGTACACAGTGGAACAATAATAACCAGCAGTTTACCCAGGGTTTCGGCAGGGGGAATAAGAGAGGACGTGGTAGAGCTAGAGGCAGCCCCAATCAAGGAGGCGGCATGCCTCCACCGAAACAGTGACGCTCCGTTCAGGGTCCCTTCTCACGCAACCCCAGTAGGGGGACGCATTTGCAACTTCACCTAAGCTTGGGAAGGGAGCACATCAGACAGATGGGTGCTGTCAACCGTATCCGAGGGGTACTGTATAGAACTACTAGAGTGTCCCCGAGACCATCCTCCACGACACGACAAAAAATACATTCTTTGGAACACCAGAAGATCCTCCTAGAAGAGATTGTCAATCTGCTAGCAAAGGACGCGATAGAACTCGTCCCGGGACACCAGGTAAACAAGGGTATTTATTCAACTTACTTCCTTGTGCCAAAAAAAGATTTGACAATGCGCCCAGTATTGGATTTACGGCCTGCCAACAAGTATGTCAAACCCAAAAAGTTTTGCATGACAACTCTCCAAGAGGTAATCCCCCTCCCAAAAAAGGGGATTGCATGGCAACATTGGACATGAAAGATGCCTATTTTCATATCTCCATGTTCCCAGCGCACAGAAAATACTTGCGCTTCAAGGTGGACAGTCGGCACTACCAGTTCAAGGTACTGCCCTTCGGGATAGCTTCGGCTCCAAAGGTATTCACCAAGGTACTGGCGGTGGCGGCAGCACACCTACGCAGGGAGGCAATCCCGGTGTACCCTTACCTGGACGACTGGCTCATCACGGGGGAAACGCCAGTAATTTGCAGAACAAACATTCAAAGGACTATCGATCTCCTCTTCGATTTGGGCTTCTCAATAAACAAAAAAAAGTAAAGTCTAGTGCCAAGCACATCCAAAAAATTATTAGGAGCTATCCTAGACACTCAAGAGGGGTTGACCTTTCCTTCAGAGGAAAGAATTCGGAATATACTGCTGCAAATTCCGCAATACCAGTCCGGTCGCCAGATAACGGTACGCAAAGCAATGCGTTTGCTGGGCATGATGGCGTCATGTATTTACCTGGTCCCCCACGCGCGCCTGCGCATGTGTCCCATGCAGGAATGGTTGGCGAAACAGTGGTCTCAGGCAAGTGGTCAGTGGGACGATCTAGTGGTTGTTTCGCCAACACTGGTACAAAGCCTTCACTGGTGGACAAGAGAGAATCTGTCCAAGGGGAAACCCTTTTACAATCCTGAGATACAGGCGGTAGTCACAACCGATGCATGCCTGACGGGGTGGGGAGCTCACCCTCTCCACCACACAGCTCAGGGTCTCTGGTCTCACGCAGTGGCCAAAAATCACATCAATCTTCTAGAGGTTCTGGCAGTATTCAGAGCGCTTCAAGCTTTCGAACCCTACCTTTTAAACCTGTCAGTGCAAATCCGGACAGACAGCACTACAGCCATGTTCTACCTGAACAAACAAGGAGGGACTCGCTCGCCAAATCTGTCCAAGCTTGCCCAGAAAATCTGGATATGGGCACTCGGACGGAACATCTTCCTGTCATCACAACATGTTCCAGGGGATCTCAATTCCCTAGCGGATGCTCTGAGCACAGACCCCCCCCCCCCCAGAGGAACACGAGTGGTGTCTACACAGAGAAGTCGTAGAAGACATCTTCTCTCAGTGGGGTTTCCCAACTATAGACCTATTCGCCACAAGCGAAAACAGACAATGCCCACGATTCGCATCCAGGTTTCCCCCAACCAGACTCCCAGGGGAACGCCCTGTGGATGAACTGGTCAGGGATGTTTGCGTACGCTTTTCCACCAACTCCTCTAATCAGGAAGGTAGTCAACAAGATGAACAGAGAATTGATGACGCTCATCCTGGTTGCTCCCATGTGGGCGAGACAACCATGGTTCCCACACCTACGCAGACTGGCGGTGTGCGAACCCATCGGACTTCCGAGCTGGTACAACCGATTGTCCCAGCACCAAGGTCAAACAGTGCACCCTCAACCCAACTCAATGGACCTGGCAGCATGGCTCCTGAGGTCATAGAGTTTGGACATCTCAAATTACCACAGAGGTGTATGGACATCCTAAAAGAGGCTAGGAAGCCCAACACAAGGCAGTGCTACTTTGACAAATGGAAGAGATTCGTAATCTGGTGCCAGAGTAAGCAAATCAACCCAGTTGATTGCGCTCCTTCCACTATTGTTACTTACATGCTCCACCTGCTGGATGCGGGGCTGGTTTTTAACTCACTGAAGGTACACCTGGTAGCCCTGTCAGCATACACCACTTCCCATAACAAGGAGTCGTGGTGGAAAGTACCAGCAGTTAAGGCCTTCATGGAAGGAGTAAAGAGACTTCACCCTCCTATTTCTAACCCACCACCAGAATGGGACCTGAACGTGGTGCTATCTAAACTCATGGGCCCCCCATTCGATCCCATGCATAAGACGAGCCTCAAACACCTGACCTATAAGACTGCCTTCTTAGTAGCCATTACATCCATAAGAAGGGTCAGTGAAATTCAGGCTCTGTCAGTGCAGGATCCTTTCTTTACTATTCATAAGGATAAGCTGGTTTTACGGACACACCCTAGGTTCTCACCTAAGTTTATTTCCAAATTCCATGTAAACCAGTCCATCGAGCTTCCGGCTTTCTTCCAAAACCCACAAAGCTCGGCTGAGGTAAAACTACACACCCTAGATGTGCGTAGGGCGGTCCTTTACTACGTAAACAAGACCAGACCGCTTAGGAAAACAGATCAACTGTTTATCTCCGTAGCCACAGGCAAGGAGGGAGATCGCGTCTCTAAGGGTGCCATTTCCAGGTGGATTGTCAACTGTATCCAGTTGTGTTACTCTTTCTGACAAAACTTTGCCTTTTACGCCCAGAGCCCACTCAACAAGAGGCATTGGGGCCACTCTGGCTTTCATTGCAAATGTTCCCCTTGACACCATTTGCAAAGCAGCTACTTGGAGCTCTATTCACACTTTTACTCAGCACTACTGCATTGACACCCGTTCCAAGACAGATACTCAAGTGGGACAAGCGGTTCTAAGACATTTATTTGCTCATGACCCTTCTCAAATCCCACCTCCTTCTAACACTGCTTGCTAATCTATCCACAACATGTGATCTAAGCAGATTCCACAAGCCTCAGAAGGGATACATTACTCACAGTAATCGTATTTCTGATGCTTGTATCTGCTTAAATTCACATGCGACCCACCCTTCCTCCCCTCTGATAGAAGGCGCATGGATGCTTGTAATCTTATCTATCTTCTATCTGCTTGGATCATCTGTACTCGCGCTACTCCTCATGCTACCTCATGTCAGAAAAAATACAATCTGAGGGTCCTAGACGTGTGAGGGATCATGGGTACAGGGGACGTCACACTAGGGATAGTATTACTGGCACGCCCTGTGTCGACGCCCATTTTCGAGTTTCGAAAAACAAACTGTAATACTCTGCAGCTTCCACTAGATGTCGGCCTATGCACAGCATGTGAATCGAAGCAGATACAAGCATCAGAAATACGATTACGGTGAGTAATGTATTATATATATATATGTGTGTGTGTGTGATTTGAACATTTAATCAATCTTTACCTTTACAAACTAGCCTGATTCCTGATCCAGTGTGACCTGGGGGGTATTTTGAGAAGGGTGTGATGTGGTATATCATTCAGGATATTGCACGTATAGACACAAATAAATAAGGGTTTAATTGCGCACTACATGCTAGGCGAGATCTGGGTGTGTGCCTGATCGAACTCCTTAACCGCGCTTAGAAACCTCTGGGTATTAAGCGCATTATAAATAACATATATCATATATCATAAGTAGGAGCAAAAAGGCATAGGTTAATAAAAAGATGATTACAGTTACTCTTAAACAGTGCAAATAGTTGGAGTTCACCAGACGAGTCAATTAAATGCAATAGGTTAGGCCAGAGTCAATGGACTAAAGTCTTGTAGAGGATAAAGCAGTTCTGGTAGTTAAACGTAAAAGTATTTGCCAAAGTTCTCGGAAGTAGTTCGTAAAAGAAAGCTTCATATGTTGGGTCACAAGCTGACTAGGCCTGCAAGTTGCCAAAGTTTCAAGCACTTTTGCAGTGAGAGGTAAGTTCTCTCGGTCGGGTTTTCACAGTACCTTAAAATGAAAAAAAAGATGTCGCTGAAGACGTCCGTTCCTGGCAGTTCCTGCAGATCTCGCTGTTCCAGAGCCTCAGTTGTGGGGAAAAGAGGGAGGATGTCGGGGGACTCCTGCACCGGTACTGGTCAAGAAAGCTGGCAAATCTTCAATTCCGGTAGCTGTAGTCAAGCGCCCAAACTGGTGTCCCTCTGCCTCGTTATTCAATTTCCTGCAGCACACTGAAGAAAAAACAACCAGCTCTGAGAATGGGATCCAGGTGGCTTAGTGTCGAGTTGATTGGTCCCACCAACTCAAAGGGAGAAGCCGTCCTTGCAGGGCTTCTCTGTCGAACTTGGCGATTCGGACCTGCAGCAGGGCTTCACCGGGCCAACCAACGGTCCAGGAGTTGCAGCAGCCGTCCTCTTCAAGCTCGTCTTCGGTTCTTTTGTTGCAGTGGTCGACTCTGCCTTCCAAGCCAAGAGACTCACCTTTTATGCAGTTTCCTCACATTCATTCCAGCCTAGCTGCCACTCACCCAGCAGTGGACAGCCAGCCAATCACGCCAGAGTGCATTTGGGTCTCCTAGGAGTCTAAGCACATGGAGTTTGGGCACCTTCCCTCACTTCCTGCCCACCCCAGACACTCGGGTGCCAGAGGTGGGCGTCAGTCCTGAAGCCCGCCAAAGGGGTAGGAACAAAGGGACCAAACCTGGTTTGGCGCGCAGAGAAACTCTAGAAGGACCTTTCCAAAACGAAATGGTGAAAAAAGACCAGGACCTGTTGAAACAAAGGGGGCTCAGACGCCATCTTGAATAATATGGCTCCCGTGATTTAATGCTACCGTGTTCGCAGTCGGGGAAAAATCATGGTAGTTAATTGTAAAACCACTGCCACTAGCCATTTCGAGAGGAAAGGGTAGCATTTGACTGCTACATGAGTTTCTAGACATAGGGGATACTAGGTACCCCTCCAGCACTCTGTTGTAAAATAGGGTGTGCTGGGTCTAGGAATTTGAAAAGACTAGAAAGGACAATTTCACTTTACTTTTTCTGGGGAAACAGTAGTTTATCCCAGAGAAGGTATTTAAACCTTGTGACAGCCTAAATGGCTTCCCTGTGTCACTGCACTGAGGGTGCTGTGTGACACAAATGACACGATGATGCCTATGGAGTGGTCTAAAACTCCATAATCAAAGAACACAAGTAAAACGCATTCAAAATACATGAGAGAGTGGGGAAAAAGGCTTGCACTCTCTCCAGGTAAAAAAAATCAAGTGCTCAAAATCCAAAGTGGCTGGAGGTCTCTAAGGTGAAGGGAATTAGCACACTTATGAGAATTCTCCCCAACACTCGTCCCGTTTCCCCCACCCCCCCACTAAGAGACGGGAGGATTTAATACACTCCTGGATGAATCTCCTTACTCCATTCGGTCATACATTCTGGAGAGACCATCAGCATTTTGGTGATTACACCCTGACCTGTGTTCATTGGTAAAATCAAACCCCTGTAGGCTGATTGACCATCTTAACAATTTAGGATTTCCCCCTTCATCTGCATTAACCATCTCAAGGGTTGGTGGTCAGTCTAACTCATATAAGTAGACCCATACAAGGATGGTCTAAACTTCTTCAGAGACCACACAATGGCAAAACACTCATGTTCTATGGTTGCCCACCTTGTTTCCGGTTCCTTCAGTTTCCTACTGATGAAGCAGATGGGGTGTTCCCAGCCTTTCTCATCCAGCGGACTCAGAACTGCACCTATACCTTTATTGGAAGTATCTGTTTGCACAATGAAGGTTTGGCTGTAGTCGGGAGCTCTTAAGACTGGACCTTGACAAAGGGTGTTCTTAAGTCCTTCAAATGTGCCTTGTTAAACTCCTCATTCCACCTAACCACCTTGGGGAATGTGGGTGAGGAGACCATATTCAAGGGAGAAGTTATGGACCCATAGTTCCCTATGAAGTTCCTATAATAACCAGTGAGACCTAAAAGGGCTCTCACTTGGGTTTGAGTAGGAGGGGTGGCCCATTCTTGTACAGCTTGTACTTTGCTAGGTAATGGCCTTATTTCACCTCCTCCTACCTCATGTCCAAGTTAGACCACTTTGCTCTGACCAATTTGACATTTACTTGCCTTTGTGGTCTGATTGGCCTGCTCAAGAGCCTGCAATACATATCCTAAGTGGTCAACATGTTCTTTCCAAGTAGGGCTGAACACTGCAGTGTCATTCAAGTATGACATGCAGAAGTCCTCCATCCCATTCAGAACATGATTAACCATCCTTTGGAATGTAGCAGGTGAGTTTTTTAATCCAAAAGGCATAACCTTACACTGGTAGAGGCCTGCTGGGGTCAAAATGCAGTTTGCTCCTTGGCATGGTCTGTCAGGGCTGTTTGCCAATAGCCTGAAGTTAGGTCAAATGTACTGAGGTACTTGGCTGAACCAAGATTGTCCACTAGCTCCTCCGTCCTAGGTAAAGGATGGGCATCGGTCTTTGTGACTGCATTTAGAGCTCCATAGACCACACGGAATCTCAACTCCTTGGATCCTTTGGCACTAGTACAACTGGACTGGACCATGGACTTGTGGACAGCTCTAATACCCCGAGATTCGGCATCTTGTTGACCTCCTTTATGTGAGCTCTTACATGGTCTGACATCCTGTGACCTCTGCTTTTAACAGGTAAACAGTCACCAGTGAGACCATCATGCTGGCCCCAAGGGGTCAAGCCTGGTGATAGTGAAAACAGAGGGGCCAACTGATTTAACAGAGATGTGCACTCCTCCTGTTGTTCCAGTGTCAGATTAGAAGAGAGATCAACTCCTATCTTCCCATCTCTAAAGGTTGTCGCCTGAGGAGATCAGGTAGAGGTTCACTCTCCTCCCCCTCCTGAGCAGAAGCTAGAAGCAAAGCTCCCACTTCTGGTCTTGAGACATAGGCTTTTAGACGTTTGGTGTGAAAGACCCTGGGGGCCTCCTTAGGGTTTCCCAAGTCCACTAAATAATTGACCACTCCCAAGTTTTACCACAATTTTGAAGGGTCCAATCCATTTGTCCTGTAGGGCCCTCTGCCTTGTAGGTACCATAACTAGAACTTCCTGGTCTTGAGTGAACTGAACCATGTTGGCCTTCTGGTCATGCCAATGCTTCACCAGAGCCTGTACTGCTTTCAAGTTATCAGATGCTTCTGTCATCATGTGTGTTATTCTCCTCCAGAGACCTAGCACATAGTCAGTGACTCTCACTGGCTTAGGGGAAGGAGCACTCCCCAACCCCTCCTTAATTAGGGCCAACGGACCTCTAACTGAATGACCATAGAGAAGCTCAAATGGACTAAATCCAACTCCCTCCTGAGGGACTTATCTATAAGCAAAGTGAAGGCATGGCAGTAGAAGGTCCCACTTTCTTCTGTGGGATGTTCTGACCCACTAGGCTCTGCCCTTCAACATCGCTGTATGCTGCTTTCAACAGAAACAGGATGGCTGCCAACCAGCTCTATGCGCTAGAAATCTGAGACGTGTGCAGGGAAACCTGAAAAATAGGCCGCCAATCCATGTTGCCTGTGTCAGTGGTGGAACCGGAGACCACACTACCAAAACCTGTCATTGGGCTGCCCACAGAGTGAAATGGAATTACCTGAAAAGGCAGGGCTGCATTGCCAGGAAAACCCAGAAGTGCTTAAAAATCAGTTTTTCCTTAGCTGTTGAAAGTGCAAAATCATGATTCCCAAACCTCAGGAAAGATCCAACATCCTTGTTTGGTATTAAACATCACTTTATTTAAAGAATCCACCTAAGCACAATGTCAGGAGAAGTACATTTCATCACAAGAAAATCCACATTCAAAAAGGTGCTTGCCTGGAAAAATCTGTCCGATATGGGCGCAGTACCGCTGCTCGCCTGTGTCAGAGCTGTCATTTACTTATGCTGTCAGTTCAAACTTGTGTCTTAAAATGAAATTGTGGAAAAGGAGAGACTTGCCATCAAAAGCAATATAGGTTGCTACAATTCAATTTCTATGTTTTAAAAAGACTGGAATGAAGAGATCTGTGGGTATATTTGTTGAAAATGTTAAGTTTATTTTAGAAAAGACAATTTGAAAACAGTGTTTTAAAAGTGAACTAATGTTAGCCACAGTACTTCAAAGGCATCTTCCCCCTGCTCTCTGCTCAGGAACTGTCATTGAGTTGTTAATGGAGGTGGCAGGAGATTTTGGCCTATTGCGCTGAGGAGAGACAAAAGACTCCGTTGATTGAAAAGATATGCAGATTCAACTGTCAACAGAAAACAGCTGCCAGCAGGAAGGGAGCCTGGGAGTGCTCTGGCCCAGCCAAACCTTGGGGGCGGGACCAGACAGATGTGTATCTTGACCCATAAGAAAATATATTTTTGAAACAGACTCGGAGAACTGAACAAAATTGGTAAAAATATGTAAATATAGTGTTAAAATGAAATTTCTGCAGTTTGAAACTACTCTGAAATCTGTGCGATGTTCATAGACAGGACTACCAAAATGTTGATGTTGTAACAATTGTGATAATGCTAGAAACTTCACAGTATTATGCCCAGATGTCATGCGCATGTATGGAGAAAAATGTGGACAGATCTGATACTGGGTACCCAACCAAAAGCGCGAAAAACTGTAAAATTGGAACAAAAGCTCTCACCGAGATGGAACTCGGGCGGATACGTGCTGTACTAAATCTGTGATGTGAATATGTATTAGCAAGTTGGGGATATTGTACAATGATTTATGTGAAAAAACAGATTTACTTTAGTGAAACAAAGGGGGGGGTACTCCCTGGATTGTGAAAGGCAGCATCACTATGACACTAGATTTCCATCTCAAATCAGGAGAGGGGAAATACTTTAACCAATAAGAATCCTAGAGGGTGTGCTTAGTATAATTCAGCCTACCCACCCCTTTGGGAAATACATAAATGGGGACAGTTTAGGACCTAGACAGACACAGATTCACCCATCAACTGACTTACTGGCGATGCGCTCTGCAGGAGAACTTGGACCCAAGACTCCAGAACTCTGAAAGGAGAAGGCCCAATTCCATAGCTGAACCCTTCTCAGCTTGGCCTTTAAAATCTTGCAACCTGATTTTCACCCCCAGACTTCCAAGGGGCACCAGAAATTGAACAGCCTGGCTGTGTTGTTTCTGTTTTCTTGCCAATAACTCTTGCTAGAACCCAGAGATCCAAACCAGTAGAGCGGAGATGTAACCAGATAGCTGTAACCCAGAACCAACCCGTCAGAGCCAGCCAAGAGGCCGTGCAGAGACCAGAGTGCTGTGCTGAGTGCAAAACCGGGTGCCCGAATCCTGTCCGGTGGGCTAGCAGAATTCCAGTCCAGAACCCTTTGACCAGATCCTGACGGGCCTATTCCAAAGCCATAGTTGTAGTTATCTATAGCATAGAAATTGTCCATAGCCAACCTCTTATCTTTAATCCTATCCAACTCATTCTATCATATCCAGAACTGCATTGTAGAACCTTTCTTGTTTTTCTGAATCTTTCCCTCATCCATATAGTCCTTTGTTAATTGTAGTGATAAATTCATCTTTGCGCTAATATATTTGCTGAAGAAAGGCAAGCGTCTCTGCAGATAGAAACCATCTGCGGGCGTCACTGGATTGGTGGCTGTGCTGTCATGTAGCTTGTGGCTTCATAGACTCCCTAGTGTAAAGAAATTCCTGTTTGTAATTTCAAAAGCACATTTCGAAGGGATTGTGTCCTCCAACGTATTCCTGATCTTAGATATCTCTTTCCAGCTTTGCTGGCCCCGGAATTTTTTTCTCTCTAGAGGGCGCTGCGCGTCGACATCCGCCGAGTTGATGTCCCTCGACAGCCGCCGTATCGACGTTATTCTGCCTATAAAGGCTGCGTGCACCGTCAGTTGCTCAGTTCCGTTTTTCCGTGCTTACTCAGTGCCTCGGAATATCGTTGCTCAGTTTCGTAGATATATTATTCCATTTTCCTCGAGATATTCGATCCATACTCAATGGCTTCCTCGTCTGAACCGACAAACCCTCGGTCCGGCTTTAAAAAATGCTGAGACTGTGGAAAAAAGATGTTGCTAACAGACCCTCACAGGGTCTGTCTGTGGTGTTTGGGAGCTGAACACCATTGTTCGGAGCGTGAGGACTATATGTTCATGACAGCTGAAGCCCTGAAGGAGCGTAGGGGGAAGCTGGAAAAAGGTAAGACTTCTAAAGCTTCTTCCTCGACGAAGTCGAGACATCGTCTCCTCGTCACCATTCACGCTCCAGGTCTCGAAGCGGGTCCCATCACTCTTCGAGATCGAAGCACTCGAAAAGGAGACGCCGAAGATCCCCTTCTTCGTCATCCTCATCCTCTTTCACCTAAGAGAATCCCTTGCCCCACGAAGCATAGTTCCCGGGCTGAATGGGAGGAATTCTGAAAAAATATGATGAGCGTCTTCGAGAAAGCGGCCTCGACCCCCTCGAAGACTGCCGAGAGCGATGCTCTGGTCGAAAGACACGAATATCCAAAACGCCACGAGTCGCAGCACCCGGCGAAGGAAGCTTCTCGAGCGCGTCACAAACCCTCGAGTAAAGCAAAGACCTCAAATCCTTCTTCGAAGGTTCCGTCGATGCCGAGGTCGGTGTCTTCGACGCCGTTGTCGAAGGGACCTTCGACACACGGGTCTGTCGACTCGACGCCATCCTCAACACCGGCGTCGACGCCAAGGAAAGTCACGGTTGCCGCGCACCCAGTGGCTATTCCCATGTCTTCGATGTCTTCGAGATTGTCGATATCCTCGAGCAGAATTCCGATTCTATCGAAGACCTTGAGGCCTCCACTTTTGTTTTCGACGCCACTTTCGAAGCCTTCGACGTCAGCGTTGACGACATCGACGTTTTCGAGGCCGATTACGACAAGTTTCTCTGCCTTGGAGATGGGTTTCACACCCTTTGTGAGCTCAGACCAATTGAGAACAATGTCTTCAATTATGGAAGAGGGAGAACTGTCTGATCAAGAAGAGCCATTTGAGTTGCAGGGATCTGCAACCCCAGTTCAAGAGGAGTAATCCTCCGAGGAACGCAGATTAAAGGAACTCCATGATTCCTTACATGAGGCAAGTGGTTTAGACACTTCCCCAGAGGTGGAGTTCGCTAGGCCAGACCCGGGGGAGCATGCTGAAACCCCTTATAGAGCCTTATTGGCCAGGATTACAGAATTTATGGGGTGGTCAACACCTTCACCGGCTTTCCAACAGGATGACCTCACGGATATTCTTGATAAAGGTCCACAGGAGGATCCTGTAGTACCTTTTCATAAAGCTCTTCAAAGAAAAATAATGACGAACTGGGAAACCCCAGATGTCGTCCCGGCAGTAAATAAACTGTCTGCTAAATACGGGGTATCTTCTGCAGACCTGGAGTTTTTGTCCAAACACCCATCCCCAGAAAGTCTGGAGGTACAGGCAGCATCTTCTACTGACATCAAGACTGCTTACCCTACCGTCCCACAGGACAGGGACGATAAGAAATATGATGCTATGGCTAAGAAAGTCTTTTCGGCATGTAGCATGGCGTTAAAATTTATTAATGCTACTTGCACCCTTGCTAGATTTAGCCATACACTTTGGGAGTGTGCTTCTACAGCGGCTGACTGCATCCTGGAGGGAGAAGAAAGGGAGGCGTTCCTAAATATAAGGGACGGTAAAGACGCTATGTGCAAATCCCTTCAGGCGGGCATTGACTCGGCTGACAGTATCAGCAGAGCAATGGCGGCAAGTACAACAACCAGGAGATTTGCTTGGTTGAGAGTCTGGTTTTGCCCCAGATGTGCAAGCCAGGCTCTTGAACATGCCATTTGATGGCTCTTCTTTGTTTGGGAAAAAGGCGGATGACAGTTTAGAAAAACTGCAAACATCAAAGGCAGCAGCAAAATCCCTAGGCGCTGCAATCCGTCAGACACCTTTTCGTCCCACAGAAACCTCTGTGAGAGGCAAGTCTTTTCGCTTCTACTCCGCATTTGGAAGAGGTAGAGGACAACCGGCTCAAAGGGGACAAAGAAGAACTACCCGAGGTGGACTGGGTAGATATTCAAAAGCCGCAGCAACAGCAGGTGCCTCTTTACCATTGGCATCTGCATCAGCCGCCCCTAAGCCACTCTGAGGACTTCCCTCACAAGACACCTGCAGGAGGCAGGTTAACTCAACATCTGGCGAAATGGCAGGCTATCACGTCAGATGCTTGGGCATTGGAGACAGTTGCACAAGGTTACTGCCTGCCTCTCCTATGCATACCTCAGTCATCCACCGGGGATCAGCTCTCAAAAAGCTCCAGATCCGCTCCTCTTGCAGGAAATTTTAGACCTGCTAGAGAGAGGTGCCATCGAACCGGTACCTGTAGCGGAGAGGAACAAGGGCTGGCACTCCCCTTACTTTCTCATACCAAAGAAAGACGGAGGACTGAGACCCATCTTGGACTTGCGGGAATTAAACAAATTCCTCAGGAAAGACAAATTCAAGATGGTAACTCTCTCTCGGATCCTTCAGGCCCTCCAGTTCCAGGACTGGTTGGTATCTCTGGACCTTCAGGACGCTTATTTCCATGTGCCAATCCATCTCAAACACAGGAAATACCTGAGGTTCGCAATTGGCAACTCTCATTATCAATTTCGAGTTCTGCCATTTGGGCTGACCTCCGCCCTGAGGGTCTTCACCAAGTTAATGTCGGTAGTGGCTGCAAGTCTAAGGAGGGAAGGGATTCAAGTCTACCCCTACTTGGACGATTGGTTGATCAGAGCTGTATCTTCGGAACAAGCTCGGATCCAGCTAGATTATGTTTGGCACTCCCTTCACAGACTGGGCTTCTCCCTCAATTTAAAGAAGTCACAAATAATACCATCGCGGAGACTCCAGTTCATCGGAGCGATCCTGGACACTTCCCTGGGAAAAGCCTCGCCACCAGAGGTGAGGGCTCAAGATATTCTACAGATGGTCACCAAGTTTCAAAATGCCCAACGTCTCCCAGCCTTCGACTTTTTGAGGTTGCTAGGCCTCATGGCATCCTGCATTTTCCTAGTGCCAGAGGCTCGCCTGAGAATGAGAGCTCTCCAGTGGGCACTGAGAACTCAGTGGTCACAATTCTCAGGGAGAATGGCAGATCTTCTTCAGGTTCCCGACGGGGTGGCTCGAGACCTTCAGTGGTGGGCCTGTCGGAAGAACATTCTGAAAGGAGAGCAGTTTTGGCAACTTTGACCGGAGATAACAGTAGTCAAGGATGCCTCACTTACGGGGTGGGGAGCCCATGCCATCGACTTGACGATCAGCGGTCATTGGTCTCCATCGGAGTCCAGACTACATATCAACCTGTTAGAGCTGAGGGCCATCAGACTTGCGCTGAAGGCTTTTCTGCCATCTGTACAAGGAAAGAATGTCCTGATAATGACGGACAACACAGTGGCCATGCATTACCTCAACAAAAGAGGAGGCGTAGGATCACTACCACTGTGCAGAGAGGCGATGCAGCTCTGGTTTTGGGCAATCCAAGAAGGAATCTCTCTATCTGCAGTTCACCTAGCCGGAGAGAAGAACTTGACAGCGGACGCTCTGAGCAGGCAGAGCACAGTCTCCCACGAGTGGGAACTAGCTCAGGAAGTCCTTCAAAAGATCTTCGCCCTTTGGGGAACCCCTCAGGTGGATCTGTTCGCCACCAGTGTCAACAGGAAGTGCGATCTGTTCTGTTCAAGGGAATTTCCCCCGAGAGGAACTCTGGGAGACGCGTTCATAGTGGACTGGGAGTTTCCACTCCTGTATGCGTTTCCACCAGTCCCTGTCATTCCTCAAATGATCAGGAGGTTGAGAAGATTCCGGAAAACCATGATCCTAATTGCCCCGTATTGGGCCAGGAGAACGTGGTACCCGGACCTTCTAGACTTGTCCATCTGCCCTCCAATTCGACTTCCACTCAGAGAGAGTCTGCTCTCACAGAAGGGAGGTCAGGTTCTCCATCCAGACATCAAAACCCTTAACCTTCACGCTTGGCTTCTGAAAGGCTGAGGTACAAGGTTTGGGACCTCCATGATGACGTTTGGAGGTGTTGCTTTCGGCAAGAAGGCCAGCAACAAAAACTTTATACCGCTGCCGTTGGAACAGATTTTGCAGCTGGTGTAGAGAACAGAATATCGACCCCTTTGCATGTGGTACACCAATGATTTTGTCCTTCCTACTTTATTTAGCGAATTCAGGCCTTCAAGTTGGCACCATCTAGGGCCATCTCGCAGCGCTATCCATCTTTAAGCGCACTGCGGAAGAACCATCCTATTTCAAGTTACCCTTGGTAATACAGTTTCTAAAGGGGTTAACTAACGTTTATCCCCCAAGACCATTCCAGGTTCCCCTATGGGATTTATATTTAGTCCTAACTTTCCTGATGGGCACACCTTTCGAACCACTCCACTCTTGTTCGTTAAGGTTTCTTACCCTTAAGACTGTTTTATTAGTAGCACTTACATCTGCTAGAAGGGTGAGCGAGTTACAAGCTCTTTCTTGTAAACCCCCTCATACAATCTTTCACAAAGACAAAGTTGTTCTGCAAGTGAGGCCTAATTTCCTCCCAAAGGTGGTTTCTGAATTTCATATCACACAGAAGATTACCCTTCCATCTTTCTATCCTCCTCCCCATCCGGGGAAAGAGGAAGAGAGGATACACAGGCTGGACCCAAGAAGGGCTTTAAGTTTTTACATTAGTAGACTGGCTATGATAGGACAAGCAGACCAGCTGTTTGTAGGCTACGCAGGTCACAAGCTGGGGCTACCGATAACTAAGCAGACCATTTCCAGATGGATTATTTTAGCCATTTTGGAATGTTATAAACTGGCAGGAAAAGAGCCCCCTCAAAATCTTAGGGCTCATTCGACCAGAGGTATCGCAGCTTCATCGGCCCTCAAAAGAGGAGTGACTGTTCGAGACATATGTGCGGCTGCCACATGGTCGTCCGTCCATACCTTTACACGGTTTTACAACTGGATTCCTCCTCCAGTCAGGAAACTAGGTTTGGAAGGGCAGTATTGCACTCTATTCATCAATAAGAGGAAGCATGAAGTCATTACTCCCACCTCCAATAACAGAATACTGCTATGGGAGCCTATCTAAGATGAGGAATACGTCGGAGGACACAATCCCTTCGAAGAACAAGTTACTTCTTACCTTGTAACGTTCTTTCGATGGGATGTTGCTCCGACGTATTCCTTATCGACCCTCCCATCCATCCCCGCAGTACTACTTCCCTTGTTGCAGCTTACGCTCCTTCGGGGTGATTAGTCTAGTCTAGAAAGAATTATTGTGGGCTACAAAACGGAACTGAGCAACGGACGCTGCGCGTGGCCTTTATAGGCAGGATGACGTCGATGTCAATACGGCGGCTGTCGAGGGACATCGACTCGACGGACGTTGACGCGCTTCGCCCTCTAGAGAGAAAAAATTTCCGAGGCCAGCAAAGCTGGAAAGAGATATCTAAGATAAGGAATACGTCGGAGGAACATCCCATCGAATGAACGTTACAAGGTAAGAAGTAACTTGTTCTTTTCATTTGTAAATCTTAACTCTTCTGAGAAAAATCGACCTCCACTAAAACCTTCATAACCTCCATACCATACATGCTAGAAACATAATTCAAATTGAAGCTAACATCCTCAGCTTTCAAACGAATCTAAAACCCCATTCCAACTCCTTATACTTTTGCCGCAATCGCATTTCTCGCGCGCTGAAAAGTTTGCTGCGATTCTGAGTTTGGCTCAATTTCATCACGTGTAAAACAGCTATTCTTTGCCTCTGACCCCAGAATTCAGTTTTCAATCTGCGAGTTATCCAATCATCATTGCTAGTGTTTACCTGAAACTATACAAAGCGGCTCCCACTAGTTTTGAAACCAATTTAGTGATTTAAATCCATTTTTCAGTGTTTTCAACCATTACTTCAAAACCACATTTAAAAGCATTTGACCTGTTTGAAATCATTCCTGTTTCTCTCTATGCTTGCTGGGGGGAATTGGGATTGAAACTGTATTTGTTGAGTGTGTATTTCCTGAAACCTGTGTTCTCCCCTTCCATCTCTATATTGCATATTGGGGGGAATTGAGTAGTGTGCAGGGGGAAAGTAGTGTGCAGGGGGAAAGGGTGACATTGCATTTGACTGAACCCACACAACGTTTTATTCTGTGCTGCATGATTTTTCTTATCCATACTCCTTCTGATTAAAGCGATTGTTGATTGTAACATCACCCATTGGTGAGCCTTGTATAAATATTAAATAGTGTGATATAGATATATATATATATATATATATTTCAAATTCATAAAATAAATCTTTTAACTTTGCAAAACAACCTGCTTCCTGGTACAGTTTAACCAGGGGGGATTCAAAGAGATGGGCGTGATATAAGGGTACTTCATTCAGAAATAAAAGAACTTATAGACATAAAAATATATAATTAAGGGTTCCAACTGTGCATCACACGCTAGGCATTGACTTGGGTGGAGTGCCGGGTTGAAATCACTTACACTTCTAAGGGGTTCCGCTAAAGCACCCATTATGCTCTTCATAGTTCTATTAAACTTCCCTACCAATCAATTTGTCTGGGGATGGTAGGCAGTTGAGAACTTGTAAGTCACTCCGCAGTTTTTCCGCATGGCCTGCATGTAGTGGGACATAAGGTTTGATACCCTGTCAGAGATGGCTTCCTTAGGAAAACATACCCTGGTAAAAAAAAAACTACCAACTAGGGCCTTAGCAACTGCCTCGGCAGTAACAGTCCTCATAGGTATAGCTTACCTAGTAGCATGGTCTACTACAACCAATGAAAATCGATTGCCTGAAGAGGTTGGAGGGTCTCAGGGACCAACCATGTTGATTTCTACCCTCTCAAAAGGGACTCCCACCACTGGGAGAGGCACTAAAGGTGCCACACTCTTGGCTCCACTCTTGCCAGATGTCTGACAAGTGTGACAGCTCCTACAGAATGCATCTACATCAGACCCCAACTTAGGCCAGTAGAAATACAGAGAAAGCCTTTCCTTGGTCTTCTTAAAGCTTAAGTGACCAGCTAAAGGAATTTCATGGGCTAACTGTAGGAACTGTTGTCTTATCTCTAGAGGCACTACAAGTCTTCTGTGGTCACCTGGGATAGACTCAGTAGGTTCACTGTAGAAGAGGCCCTCTCCCCAGTGTAACCTGTGCTTCCCTGGCTCTTGCCCTTCAATCTGGGTAGCTGCCTGTTGGCGAAGGCCTTCAAGAGTAGGACACTCTGACCTTTGCTGAAGCCTGCCCTACAGTGGCCACCTTCTGCCAGTAAAGACTGCAGCTCAGGATCGTATTTAGGATCCAGGTCTCCAATAGGGGGAAGGTCGTCTTCCAGCTCTGAATCTTCAGTTGATTCAACCTCTCCTGGTTGTTTCTCAGCCTCAGCTGGTGGAGCAGTCACAGGTGTGACTTTGGACAGTCCTCTCTAGGATGTCCTTGTTGGATGCACAGGAGTGCGATCTTGCTTTTTCTTTGAGACCTTGGGTTTCCCCTTTGTCTTTCTCCTTGGAAATATAAGTTGGCATTTCCTGTCGACTGGGTGTTATAGGTTCTTCTGTAAGATCCTCTGGAGAGTCAGTTAAGGTACTCTCTCTGGCCTTCTTTGTCTGTTCCTGTTTCCTTTTACTGGGAGGCCTGAGGGTGCTTGATACAACTCCAAGAGCGTTAAGTCATTCCCCAGCAGGACTCTTCTAGGTACCTCACTCTGTACACAACCAGGTATTCTGACAGTCCTGTTGTTGCAGTGGATGAGAGCTGTCAGTCTAGGAAGCAGTTGGACAGGGCCTCCAACAAGCTTAGTGAGGCCTTTGGGTGCCTTATCAACATCCTCAGGTTTGAAAAAAGTTTCATCCACCACTGTAATGCTGGCCCCAGTGTCACTAATGGCAGGGGGTCTCCTGATCATTCACAAGTACACTGTCCTTGTCTATAATTCAATTCCAGATAACACAAGAATATTACATCTGAAGTCTGCTGTTCCCCCAGACACAGGGACACTAAAGCAACACTGGCAGAGACTCCAATGGGGTCTGCAGCCAGTAGTTGAAAGTGTCCACTTGCCATATGTACTTTTCCCTGTGGGGAAAAGGCTACGGAGGCACTGCTTCACATGCAAACCCTCCCTCAGACCCATCTGCGGCTCTTCTTGGTCATGCTGCCACTTAATGTGCTTACCAAATCTGAAGGTGGCTTCTAGAGGAGGGCTTAGGGAGAGGAATGTCATTGGGTGGGGGCAGTATGACCCAGAGCACAGTGATTAGTTTAAAGGAGAAATGCTGTTTTAAAGTAAAACAGATTTTTCTTTTACCGAGGATTCCCAGGGGAATATTCATGGACCTGTGAATCCATGCGAGACCCATGCTAGAGAACACTAGTTACAGGTAAGTACCTTAAACCTTCTGCTACGTTTGCAACGTTGAAGCTCTCGAAGAGATGGCTGGTTTGTTTACCCTTACTCCATGGTATTCTGGTATTCCTGGGGTAAACCTGTGCTTTGAATATGTGAACAAGTCTGCAACAAAAGCTCGACCCACCGAACTTTCACGACTCTTTGCTAGTTTACATTTCCATACATGCATTTTAACTGCAATCGAGCTGAAGGGCCCGAATGCGCACTTACGTGCAATAATTCACAGTTTTGTATTATGCACGCTAAAGAGATGTCACGAATAATTGCAGTGCTATATTTGTGTAGCTATATTAGCATTGTGTGACCATGTGCTGAAGATTACAGTATACGGTTTACTGTTTAATGCAGTTCCCTGTGCTCGTAGTGATGCACTCCTCGTTCGTGCTGTGCGTGGTGGAGGTTGGAGTGGGGTGTCCGCTATTGTCGCCTTGGCAGAGTGTGGATTCTGCTGTGCGCCTCTGCTAGCCAATCGCCCAGGGGCAGGGAGTTCAGGGGGCAGAGATTGCCATCAGGTGTAAATCGGCTGATCACTGTCGTGACCATGCCATGCCTCCGGGGTACGGGTAGTGTCCCTGTGTGTACACCTGGGACGCAGGGGGAGGGAGGCAGCGTTGGGGGATCCCAGCTCCCTCATTGGAGTGCAGAGCTCAGGTAAAGTTGTGACAGATTGGACAGGTGAAGTGCCGAGCCCCGCCCCTGCATGTCCCAGCCCAGGTGTATATAAGCAGAGCTTTACATACTAGCGGGGAAAGGGAGGCGCACACTGACTGTATGACTGTCTCACCTTCCAAGCACAGTCACACTTTGTGGGGTCGCTCTGGGGGGGCTGCCACAATACTGGAGCCAGCAGGAAGAGCAGCGTCCTTGATCAATCTGGCTGCCAACATGTTGTACCTGGAGAGCAACACGCAGACCCAGTACAATGAGGTAAGGGTCGCCTGTTCGATTCGGAGATGTGCGCCCTGGAACCCTGTCTGGGCGCGCAGACGGTATATATCGCCATTTTCAAGCTATAGTCCTATTGTGCAATCATTGCTTTCACATTCAATCACGGCATCCTGCCTCCAGCGCTCCGCGATGCTTTGCTGAGCACGGCCTTCTGCTCAAATATTCCTCTACATGGGAGAGTGAGTGATGGAAAAAGCGTGTGGGGGGACTTTCTGCGGCCCCTGGTACCCGGCGTGTAGCCGCTCCACTCATCACTCTGTGGCTCCACGGATGGATGTTCAGCGCGCGTCTAGAATTACCACATTTCCTTGAAAGGCCGTCAGCGTGTCAATACCCGAGTCCATTAAACGTGCAAACAGAGCTTTGAGGAAGTTCGCCGCCGCAGAAGCACTTCTAACAATATTGCTTTACAACCCCAGACCGAGCGAGGCAACCGTGCACCGGATGAATGCATGCATGGAGCCTTCACTGCAGGGCTGGGCCCTGCTGTCGGGGGCACCTGCATGCATGGAGCCTTCACTGCAGGGCTGGGCCCTGCTGTCGGGGCACCTGCATGCATGGAGCCTTCACTGCAGGGCTGGGTCCTGCTGTCGGGGGCACCTGAATGCATGGAGCCTTTAATGCAGGGCCGGGTCCTGCTTGGGCAGTGAAACGCGTGCATCTGAATGCATGGAGCCTTTGCTGCAGGGCTGGGTCCTGCTGTCAGGGGCACCTAAATCCATAGGGGCCTTTACTGCGGGGCCGGGTCCTGCGGTCAGGGGGCACCTAAATGAATAGGGGTCTTTGTTCCTAGCGGGGGCTGGGCAGGGGAACCTCACTGCAGGGCTGAGTCCAGCTTGAATAGTGAAACGCGGGCACCTGTATGCACGGGGCTGCTCGGACAGTTCTGCACAGCCCCGCTGGAAAGACTGGCGGCGGTAGGCATAGGCGCCCTTGCTATGGGAGTCGAAGGGTGAGGTCCGGTGTCTGTGCCCCACAGAGGGATGGGGTGTAATGATGCTGGTCTGATATAGCTTCGTTGGTTGTGATACCGCAGGGAAGACAGCCGTCTGCATTTAACGTGATTCAAAGGCTTACGATTTCACAGGCTGGAGTCAGACACCAGCCTTACCCAATTCCCAAGGAATCACCCATTGACTTGTCCTGTGCTGTTTGTTATTTCGATTTAAATTCCTTTTTTTTCTTACGAATGGTCGGTTGCAGCTGCCCTTGGTTGCATGGTTGTTTGAAGAAACCGCTTTGTGATGTAGTCCGCATAAAATGCGCCTTTCTCGATGTATTTCGCATAGTATGCGCTTTTCTTTAGCAATGTATTTATTATGCAGCAATGCACTGCGCCTTCTGGGGCTATGTATTGATCAAGGGCGCAACGAAACCTACAGTTCTGTTGTGGGTTGTACCTCTAAATGTTGGAAAAGGCGCTAACTTCAGAGACTGTATGGGAGGGGCACACGTATTTGTGTGGGGGGGATTCTGACGAACCTATTCTAGTACAGCTTCAATGTTGTATGCAAGTACTAATCCCCCATCACAATTTCAATCGCCTAAAAATGTATGCATATGAACGCAGTTGCGAACAGTGAAATGCTTTACGTTAGGAATGTGTTAACCGCGAAGCCCAGGTCCATTTAACATCTGTCCTGTGCGGCCACGGCTCTGTTGGTCAGCCAGGTCGATTGAGCATAGCCCAACATTTCGAGGCCTGAAGGCCGGCCAGCTGAATGGTGTTGCGCCACTGGTATTGAGCATAATGTAGCCATTCGGCAGCTATGGCTTGAGCATAATTGCGCCTTTCTGGGGCCGTGTATTCCGCAGCGGTGTATTGCACGGTTCTGTAGCTATGCATTGAGCATAATGTGCGCCTTTCTGCGACCTTGTATTGCACGGTTCTGTAGCTATGCATTGAGCATAATGTGCGCCTTTCTGCGGCCGTGTATTCCGCAGCGGTGTATTGCACGGTTCTGTAGCTATGCATTTAGCATAATGTGCGCCATTCTGCAGCCGTGTATCGCACGGTTCTGTACCTGTGTATTGAGCATAATGTGCGCCTTTCTGCGGCCGTGTATTGCACGGTCCTGTACCTGTGTATTGAGCATAATGTGCGCCTTTCTGCGGCCGTGTATTGCACGGTTCTGTAGCTATGCATTGAGCATAATGTGCGCCTTTCTGCGGCCGTGTATTCCGCAGCGGTGTATTGCACGGTTCTGTAGCTATGCATTTAGCATAATGTGCGCCTTTCTGCAGCCGTGTATTGCACGGTTCTGTACCTGTGTATTGAGCATAATGTGTGCCTTTCTGCGGCCGTGTATTGCATGGTTCTGTAGCTATGCATTGAGCATAATGTGCGCCTTTCTGCGGCCGTGTATTGCACGGTTCTGTAGCTATGCATTGAGCATAATGTGCGCCTTTCTGCGGCCGTGTATTGCACGGTTCTGTACCTGTGTGTTGAGCATAATGTGTGCCTTTCTGCGGCCGTGTATTGCACGGTTCTGTACCTGTGTGTTGAGCATAATGTGCGCCTTTCTGCGGCCGTGTATTGCACGGTTCTGTAGCTATGCGTTGAGCATAATGGGCGCCTTTCTGCGGCCGTGTATTGCACGGTTCTGTAGCTATGCGTTGAGCATAATGGGCGCCTTTCTGCGGCCGTGTATTGCACGGTTCTGTACCTGTGTATTGAGCATAATGTGCGCCTTTCTGCGGCCGTGTATTGCACGGTTCTGTAGCTATGCATTGAGCATAATGTCCGCCTTTCTGCGGCCGTGTATTGCACGGTTCTGTAGCTATGCATTGAGCATAATGTGCGCCTTTGTGCGGCCGTGTATTGCACGGTTCTGTACCTGTGTATTGAGCATAATGTGCGCCTTTCTGCGGCCGTGTATTGCACGGTTCTGCAGCTATGCATTGAGCATAATGTTCGCTTTGCTCTAGGGGCCGATTCACGGAATTTTTTGCACGGTTCGAAGTGACTTTGGACTGTCGACACGAACCCGGATTCATGGAACTGTGCAAAGTGTATTTTTGCAGTGCAAAGTGTATTTTTGAAGTACACAATGACTTTGCACTGCACAAATACACTTTGCACAATTCCATGAATCGGTGCACAATTCCATGAATCGGGGTTTTACCGTTCAAAACATTCCATGAATCGGGCCCTGGGTCTTTAACAGTGCAGTACTTCGAATCAGAGCAACCGCTCCGCATAACCTGCTTCGGGTTGCCAGCTGCTCCATGTTAAGAACTTTTCGTAATCTCAATTTTTTTTCTGGGTTTTAATTTGAATTACCATACAATGCTTGTCTGCCAGAAGTGTCGTCTTTCACGCAAGGAAAGTTCGTGCATCTCTAGTTTCGTGGCAGATGTGTTTTGGATAAAGGTGGAAGCTCCCAGAAAACATCAACAAACTGCCCTGTAATTTAAAAACCTGTCCAGTCAGTCCGTCCTCGGTGGCAGTGGAATGGCCGCTTCCTGACGCACTCGTGGGAGCAGCGTCTTTCCAGATGATGGAACCCCACAGATAAGCGCCATCTTGATCTTTACTTCACCTGCTCATCATGGCACTCCTTTATCGTGAAAGGCAACCAGGTTGAAACGTCTTTGCATGTAGTTCGCCCATTTAGACTTGCCTTTACTGATGAGCTCACTGCTTATCGACCTTGGACGGATACTATTGGCAGTGACTTGAAGATTGCACACAGATTTCTCTCTTCGGATTCTTTCAAAGCATCTAGAATGTAGACATGGCCGGAAGAGCTGGCTTTTTCCAGATGTCATCGGCATGGGAGTCGGGGCTTTTCAGACGTAGCGGCGGCTTGATGCCTGCTTCGAGGCGAGCAGTGTGCTCTACAAATGTGCTCTCCAGAAGGTCCTCTGCCAACGGAGCCATTTGGGACACGTTGGAGCGGAGCCCGCCAATTGTATGTTCCTTGCAATGTCTTTTGGGTTGGTGTACCTTAATCCAACACGGGCTGGCCTAATGTGTGTGTAGAGCACTCTGATCTGAACCTTTTCCCAAGTAAGCGGTCTCCAGGACCCAGTGAGCACTTCTGCTGGCTCCACACGGCCAAGTTCTGTGGTGCGAGGTCAGAAGTGTTTAAGGGCCATGGGCGGAAATACTGCATGTCTACAGGGGAGTGCAGAAGGCCGTGTTCTGTACCGACTTGAACACTTGAGGTTATGAAGGCAGCGCTTTGCTGGCATCGCTGGGAATTGCTCTAGAAGTGGCCTCTTGGCTTGCATTGACTCTGGGTGCATTTCTGGATTCCTGCGTGATCATAGTAAAGTCTCTTGTCACTGAGCAGTGTCACTGGACATCAGCACCCAGTGCATCTTGACAGTACTCCCCTGTATGTAGGTGGTGTGTAGGGGGAAGCGGTCTACCAGGGTCTCCTGACCTTTGGGAGACGCACTGCTGGACTGTTGTGCCATCGAGAGTAAGGTCGGGACTGGCCTTCAAGCCTCATGTACTGACGCCCTGTTTAGCATTAGAAGAGAAAGTAGACTCTGACGCTCTTACCGATGCGTTTCACATGCACGATCATAAAATAAGTGTCTATAATATGTTTACTGTTCATGCAGTTTATATTGGAATCTTGGGCTCGACCTCCGCCCCTTATAGCAGTAACCACCTGCTTCAAAGCACGTTCAACCATTAGCGACAGGGCTCGTGTTGAGGGATTAAAGCAGGGTCTATGGGTATGATGAGGAAACATTGTGAAGTCCCCAGCACATTGCCAATGGGACCTGTAACCTTGCCCATGCCCACCTACAATACCTACGATCGATGGAGTTCTTGCGAGGATGTGCACGAACCAGTAGGTGCGGTTTATGGCACTGTGAGCCCAGAGCCAGGTGGTGGTGCAGTCCCGGCCTACATTTTCGCGAATCCAGGTCGGGCTAACGACCTCCTTTTCCAGTGGGGTGGAGGGGGTTTGCCTCCGCTCCCCTCCTCTGCACCTTCAACCCCATGTTTCCCCACATTTTGTTAATACGGAGTACTTGCATTTTAGGATAAACTGCTGCATACCGAGAGAAAGGTGCCACGCAGAATGATGTTCCTCGCCACTTTACAGACCGAGACTCTGCTCTTCTGAAGACTTGGCTCATGGCAGAAGGCCGACTCCTCTTGGCTGTTAGGTGGTGCTAAAGCGCCATCTATAAGCCAAAACTATTGTACTAGAGTACCTCCTAGGCTAGGGTGAGGTGACATGAGGTGGCCCAGAAAGCTTTTACCATTGACTGCTCAAGGCCATTCGAATCCCTACGGCCATTCCCACCCACTTCCTGCCCCCTCCCTGCTTAAAACACCACCTCATGGGAACCCTTTGAGCTAGCTTTAAACCAGCTGTAACATCGAACTTTGTGCTCGAAGGGCCTGCCGTTGTTTTTATCAAAGCAGTCCTCTAATTGGAGTTAACACAGCACTGGTGTAATAATGTCTTAACCAGGTCAGCCTTCAGCCGTCCTTCACTGAAGTCCTGTTAAAACATGCATTGGCAAAGCCAACAGTTTTGGCTTGGGTTTTGTAGAAGTATTGGGCATTTGTCAGGCACTGCTATTATATGCCCAGGTACTCGCACCATTTCCCAGCTGTTGCTATGGCCGAATAGTACCACTATACCACCCTGGCCATAGCCAGCTTTACTGTCCTAGCACCAACTCCGTGGAATGCCTTGCCTCCCTGCACCCAAGAGGAACCGTCATATGTCACTTTTAGAAAACCTTGTTTAACAAATCCGTCTGGGGCTCCCCCCACCCCCCTACTGTCTGTGTCTGTGCTGCTTACCCAGCTATGCCCCTCCTCAGTGCGCCAGATAAGATTGGGAAGTGAGTGTTTTACTCCCTCTTTTATAATGTTGGCAGTAAAATGATTTGTTAGGAATTTGACTTAGATTTTTACTCCCTAATGGGAGTATAAGGACAAATGTTTTTGTAGCAATTCTTTCTTTGCATCTAGTTATTCGTGCACATAAAGATGCCGGGTACGATAATAGTAGTTTCTTCCTGGGTTACTGTGTTCACTACTGCTCCAAGCACATGGAGCTTTGTGGCTGAAAGCAATTTTTTGAGTAGTTTTACTCCCCATTTGTATTTTTTTGGAGTATTTGCCTATTTTTAGGGCTTAAAAGTGGCCGATACACCCCTCATCTGTAGGACTGCCCGCCTTACCCTAATATGTACCAGAGCCGTGATACCTCAGGGTATGGGTGCTGCCAATAAATTAAATGAATGGCAGTGCCTGGAAAATGCCTTTCTCGTGCCTACACACAAGCCAAAACGGTTGCCTTTGGGAATGCTTGTTCTAGCCTTGTCAGTGCTATATACCCCATCCCCTGGTACACATCTAGAACCGAGGTGTTCTTGGTGGTCGTTGCTTTGCCCAACCTCTGCTACTTCCTTGCTCTGACCTAGCCCTCTGGGCGCATGGACGGGCCTCCCCTTTGCGATTCCTTGTTCTTGGCGGATAGTTCTCGGCTTTTTAGCCACATCTGTCGCAGTGCATTCTGTCCCAATTGTCTAGTTCAGTGGTATTCAAAACTGTGGGGCTGCTCCCTTAGGGGGCCTGAAGGATGTCTGCGGGGAGTCGGGGGGCAGACACATTAAAAAGGGATTAAGATGACGGTTGTTGATATAGAAATGATTACGGTGACTCCTTTTAATAGAAAATATAAGCAGCCGACGATTAGCTTCCATTTAAAAAAGAGCCAGGGCCCCCCCTGGCCATCCTTTGAGCACCTTAGGTGGGCCAACCCCTAGGTAAGGGGGGCCCAGAAACAATTTTTGCTCCAGGGAAGAGAAGGGGGCGGGGAGAATGAAACTAAGTTTGAATTCCACTGGTCTAGTGAAAGTCTGCGCTTCTTGCGCAGTCTGCGCTCCTCCATGCCTTTAAGGCGCAGAGACGGACGGGGGCTTCCACACCGCTGTCACCACGGTGAGTGTGCAGCGTTGTACTCTTGTGCTGTTGTTGCCACTACGGCCGCTTTCTGGCCCTTTGGATGCAGCGCACGTGGACTGTGCATACGCCACATGTGGACATTGCGAGACAGGTCTGTCTTTCACGAATCGCGATATGGGGCAGGGATGGTCGAACCGGTCTCTTTCACTTTTCACAATGCTGAGCACTGTGCTCAGTTTGTGATTCACTGGTGACCGTGACTGGTACTTTGCACTTTACATCGCTTGGCATATCTCTTTCCACTTAAAGGACGTTTTGAATATTCAAAAGGTGACCTTTTCAGGGGCTTTGGTTTATCGATAGCACGTCATTGCGTTACACTTTAATCTTATTGCCACTTTGTTTTTTAAGTTAAAGACCACATCAAACGAAGTATACACAAACTGTAGCATAGGGCAGGGGGGTGTTTCTCTTCAGCAGAAAAGCCGCATTTTATTTTGATCCGTCTTCAGAAGACACTGGCTTTGCACGTCTGTGTTACAGAAGCTGCTGACCGTTTCTGCTGGATTTACATGTACGAGACCCTGCTGCTGTATCAAAACGGGGGCCCCAAATAGACTCGCAGCAGGCATTGAGGGGGTGTCACTTTCAAATGGGTATCGAGGACTGCCTTTAGGGAATGTTGTGTAGTCTTGATGCGAGTAGTAGCCGCCTATTTGCTCATCTCGATATGCCAAATACTTGGCAATTCGAGCCATTGTGGTGGCAGGAGAGGGAGCTGTGGTCAAAACTGCGGGCGCTTCCTGCGGTGCAGAACCAGGCTAAACCCCTGGGTCAGACCCACAGGCTCTGTCACGCCTCCATGTCTGCTGCACACAATCTCAAAAGCACACCTCCGAGGTGCGTTGATCCCACCCAGTCTGTCTGCTCCTTGGAATTTCACACATGGTGCTGGTGTGTGAGCAGCAATCTGCCCTATGCGCAAGGCTTTCATTCTTCAAAAATTCCTTCATAAGGATATTACAGATGTCACACTAAAAATCATTTGTATTAATGTGTGAAATGCACTGTAACTTGATGCATGAAAAGTAGGTACATCTCTAGGATAGCATATACACCCTACACCAAACCAAGAGCCACCACTGCAACTGCAATCTCCATCCTCTGCAGTGAAGGTAGTGCCACCACATGCATGGCAGCTTGGTACCTCAGATCAACACAGACGGGTAACTGCTTTCGAGTGCGCTTTGCCACCACGCTTAGTATTTACTGGCGAGCTGCAAAACGGGTATGTAGGTCCTAGCCTAGACCTAACTAAGAACATAGAAACAGGTAAATGAGATGAACCATTATCCCGCGCTCACCGTGCATTCTGAAATTTACATCTATAATGTACTAGCAGTTTTTCGGAATAATTGCTACCTATGCAAGAACTCTGACTGGAAATTGACACACATTAAATGTGTAACTATTTGTAACTGTTACATGGCGATGTTAGAGGCCACCTAGGTCAGTGCACGACCGTGAGCGTCAAGATGTAAATATTCATGACGTTACGCACAATGTGCGTGCGAGGTCGCACACCATTACTATGCATGGCATGCATACAATGGCGCCCGCATGTGAAAGACGGGGGACGCCGAGGATGGATCCAAAAAGGACATCCTATATAGAATTAAGGTTACGGATCTTTCCAGATCATACTAACACTGGATATTCAGCCAAGGTAATTGTCGTGCCAACATATAATTATACTCCAGACATCAAGTATTCATTGTGTTAATGATCACATAGACAAGTGAAATACAACCTTACTGCTGTATAAGAATTAGTTGAAAAACTGCAGTAAGACTTTAGCAGTAAAAAATAAAGAATTTACACCTAATTTGGTGCATTCCTAATAAGAATAATATTCGACTAGCATGAATATTTACTAAGCGGTCAATGCATGAGGAGAATATATATTGATACTGGGAGTTAGCATCACCACGGCCACTTATGCTATCCGTGGCCTTTGCACATAGTAACCCAACTGGGAACAAGGCTAGACCTAACCCCCAGGCGCAACATTAGAACATCATTTGAGAATTACTGTGGTAAATCAAATTACTCTATTACAGTATTAATAGCTAAATATGTAACAACTGGGAAAGGATGGACCAATGACAGACTAATTGTGGAAAACACAAATAGGTGTCAGTTCATTAAGAAGAAAATATGGCATCTAGCCCATTCACTAACCCACTGCATCAGGATTGGAACAGATCTTATCATTAGGTAAGTCAATGCCCATAGTTCACTTTTAATCTTGAGAAGAGCAGGAAGTTAAACTCCAGTCAGAATAACACTAATGTATCATTTGAAATTGCAAGGCACCACTAAGAGCAGCATTGGCGAGTTCTCGCAGGTAAACCACACCTTCACACATTAGGTGGTATACCCGTTTGGATTTAATACACATGAACTTGCTTTTAGATGGTATTTAATCTGGCACTTTGCATGGGTGTAATATTAGCCAATGATTATATTTTTTAGGAATACCACTATTTGTCACTTCATTTTGGGTGCTTCACTGAATCCACAGCTTCTATGATGTATTAATGATGGCCATTAAGCATAGTTTACAGAGCACGACAAATGAGTCTACATAATATAGGTTAGGTATGTAATAATTTAATTCATTACCCTAACTTTAATCTTAAGAGTCAATTATCGCTAGCCAGTGACTGATGGGAACGCACATTATGAGACCTTGTAGATGGAATGCTTACCATTTCCTGAATCTGTAATACACTGCCTCGACTCTAGCTAATGTATCCTCGATGGAATGTGTGCTTGTCATTTCCTGGCTCTGCAATGGACGCCCTGGACTCTAGATAGTGTATCCTAGATGGAATGTGTGCCTGCCATTTCCTGGCTCTGCAATGGACGCCCTGGACTCTAGATAGTGTATCCTAGATGGAATGTGTGCTTGTCGTTTCCTGACTCTGCAATGGACACCCTGGATTCTAGATAGTTTAACCTAGATGGAATGTGTGCCTGCCATTTCCTGGCTCTGCAATGGACGCCCTGGACTCTAGATAGTGTATCCTAGATGGAATGTGTGCCTGTCATTTCCTGGCTCTGCAATGGACGCCCTGGACTCTAGATAGTGTATCCTAGATGGAATGTGTGCTTGTCGTTTCCTGGCTCTGCAATGGACGCCCTGGACTCTAGATAGTGTATCCTCGATGGAATGTGTGCTTGGCCAGTCCTTTTGCTAGATACTAAACGAGTTTTTATTGATTTTCGATTAATGCTTCAAATGGAACTCTTTAGTGGAGCAGAAGTATGCCTGATTCGGTTATCCACCGGACATGTCTAAACCTACACTATAAAGTTACTTCGTTTTGACGACTATCAGCATTTCACGGTTCATAAAACGTGTATTTTTGTGCAAAAGCTAATACATTTGAAACCATAAACGTGTGCACATCACGTTGACAAGGCAATGTGTGACGTGAGATAGACCACCTCAATTCTTACTTCACCTCCCTGGCTAGTGTAGCACAGGTAGGTAGCAATTCAGCACATGTGCGATGGCATGAATGACCTGTGTTGGAAGGGCCTTCCACCCTTCACTTGTCTAGGATGCCCAAGTTGGATTGGAGACTTGGATGCAGGCAGTGATAGGAATGATCCTCGTGTCTTGGTTCCTTCCATCCTTCTGTTGCCCAGGGTTCCAAAGTTTGGTTGAAGCCTTACACATGCCCGCAGGATTGACCCTCATACCAAGCAGGTGGCAACCATTAAAGGAACAGAAGCCTGGTTCTTTCACAAATTGTGGCAGATGATTGCTCTGTGTTATCTGGTGGTGGTCGTAACCACCTCATACCGCCATGTGCTTGTCTGGAAAGGAGTGGGTTCTTGCAATGTACCTAGATGAGTAAAGGGTGTGTGCGGGCCGTAAATCACTTCATGATCCAGGCTTCCTCCCGTAGAATCCTGGTGAGGAAAGGACTATTCAGTTGTGCAATGCCGGCCTGCTTCTTGATGCACTGGTGAAAAGCCAATGCACCAGTGTTGGGGGGGGGGTAATCTTTGCATTCATCTGTTTTTTTAGAAAAAAGCCTCCATGTTAGGGCGAGTAGAAGTGCGTGCTTCTTTGCTGAAGGGGGGGCAGCTCCACTTTCCCAAATCCAAAGGCACATGCACACTACGGATGCATGGGGGCTTAGAAATGCAGGAGTAGCTGCAGGAGAGCATTCCCACGCAGAGCAGCAGTCAAGGATTTTGAGGTGTGGGATTCTCGTCCAACACCCGGTGGAAACGACGCCAAACCCGTTTGAATACTACTGCGTTAAGGTGATGGGTTAATGCAACAAACCCCTTGAAATTCAGCAACTGTTGAAAGTCTCCCCAGGTTGGGACCGCAGCCTGTGCGCGATATTTGGTGTTTTTAGTTGCCCTTTCCCCATGTTTTTGTGAGAATTGACAGGAATTTTTTTGTTTTACCAGTCTTTAATTTCCGCAAAACTTTCTCGAGAGAAATGTTCTTCAGAACCATGCAAAGGATTTTGTTGCTCTCGAGAATAACTCTTGCAGGAAAAGAACCTGTTTTGGTTCTCACGAAAAGATGAAAACGGCATCAATTAAAATGTCACAGCCCACCCCGCTTCCACAACTACTAATATGCATATTTCCTCTTTGGAACTCCCCCCTCACATCCACCCTGATGCAAACTGCCCCCCGCCCCACTAATCTCATACAATGATGCACTTCCAATCCCGCAACGCCGGGAAACTCCCGCGGGAACGCAGCTCTGCTCTATAAAAGACGAACATGATCAGACTTTAAGCCTCGGTATCCAAAAATCACCGCTGATGGATAAAAATCTATCCGCAAGAAGAATAACAAGCGACTGGCACCTTAAATCACAATCTCACCAATTGCTCCTTCCTCACTCGCCACGCGTCTACCCGATGCTGATGGCAAACAACCGGCTATCTTATCTTAAGATATCAAATGCAGCAGTTCTGTGCGAAACTGTGCACTCCTAGCTGCCAGCGATGAAGACCTGCTACCAAAAACCGGACCACTGAGTCTTCAATGGAAACATAATCCTGAGAAAGGGGGACAGAGCACCCAGATCCGGGACGTCTGGTCACCCTAACTGAAGGTCATGTGAGCGGCAAGCGCTGTACCAAGGATAAACCCCAAGTTCACCCTTAGTTGGTCCACTCCTGTCCTCGAACCACCTTTGGAGAAAAATGATTGACACGCTTGGTGCAGCGATTGAGAGCCCTGCAATTCTATTTAAAAGGCCAATCCGGGTGGGCAATATGGGCAGTGTTTTGCCATCTTGCGGAAAAGCTGCGTTGTTCAGGCAGCCAGTGAGTAATTGCTCGCAAGGGGCATTGTCCAGTGTGTTGGCCTTTGTAAAGAGGAACATAGGAACTCTTCAGAGTTATAATTGCGTGAGTACTTGAAAGGCGGCCACGTGGCATTGGCACAGCCTTGTAGCATTAGCATTTTTCTCTGGCTAAAGCCAGCTGTGCCAGAGCAGTCCTGACGGGTGAAACCACTTTCTCCACTCTAAACTGCCAATGCCCAGCCACCCTGCTCGGAAGGAGAAAGGGAGCTGATCCATGGATTGTATGACCAATATAGGTCACTCCACCCCTCTCCCTGCCTCACCCAAGATTTCCTGCCAGGGCTCTCCTGCTCCTAGTAATGGGTGTTCTTGTTTTTACAAAATTGAATGACACTCAATGTCTCGATTACAGAAGGATGGATGGATGGAGAGACGAGTTGGCCTTGCTGTGATTGCAAAGGACTCCAAGGCGGCTCGATACAGCCAGACAGCAGTGCAGGGAGCGGTCAAGACCTGTGCCCACCTCGTCCAACCAGGTCCCCATTTATGCCCCAGGATATGCGCCGCCATGCCCCTTCCTCTGCTGCGCCTGAGAAAACTGGCCTCCCCACTGGGGAGCTGGTTCCAACGGGCATCCCCCCCGTCCCCATCCCTTCTCCCTGCTTAGCGACCCCTTAATTGCATGCTTTTCGCTTTTGAGACGACTGCTGGACACGTGGGGTGACCAGAGTAAACAAATTGGGGAAGGCTACAAACCGGAAAGGACTAATGGCACCATCCCGTTCAGCCCTGTCCCACTGGGTGGGATCGCACAGTACAAAATGCAATTTCCAGCACTTCTGTACTTCCATATAAACTGCAAATAACAAGGGGGGTCCTGGGAGACTCTCTGCCAGACATGAGTCCTGGTTACAAGATCCTTACCCAGAGTCTTTCTTCCATATAAACTGCAATAAGCTTGTTAAAAACGAAAGCTCTTGTGCTTTGCTTGTTACTACAAGCTTTGCCGTGGCCAGTGAATAGAAAGGTTGGGGGTTCGAGCATACCCCAGAGTGCAGGACATGTACGTGACAACTGAAAGTAGGAAAACTGTTTATGATCTCTGAATTGCACCTTGATTTAATGCTTCTCTGCAGTCAGTGGTCCCCAACCTTTTCCTGAAACTCTCAGGACAGTGTAGGCAAATCACGCACGCACGCACGCACGCGTCAGCCTACAGAGCACCATGGCTAGATACCGATCAGTGGTCTCCACAGAGCAGTGCCAAACGAGGGAGCTCTATTGCTGCCAAGGAAACGCATCGTTCCCCCAGCTACAACATCTGAATTACAAAAAGATAGGTTTCAGCATCCAAATACATTAATCATTTTAGGGGTACCGCGTTTGAGAATGGGAATTCAGTTTTCATCCCCAAACTATACAAAAAAACAGGCAGTCGACCCAGGGCTCAAGTCCTAAATAAAGTGGGCGGCGCTGTGACGCACGCATTGGGGAGTGACGTCACGGGAAGGGAAGTGAACGTAGTAGAGACTTAATGGTACCTTTCTACAGACTTCATCTTATCTTGTGGCTAGGGGGTCGCCATTTCAGCATGCGACCTGTCTGAGACTCCTGGCAGCGCAGCTGCACTCTTAAAGTGTGTAGAATGTGTTTTCATTTTTTAAAATTAAATAAAAACACAAGGGGGCGGTGTCTGCCGTCTCAAAAAAGTTTGCGCACGGCGTACACCCGCGTGGTCCCTCGACTTGAGCCCTGAATGGATCACACTTGAAAATCCTATCGGAGCCTGCTAGTACAGTAGTGACCCTGCGTACCACCGTTGCCTGGGAATGCCAGTGGCATCAGAAGCAAGTACACGCCCTCTTCCAGATCCCAGCCAATGGCTCAGAACGCTCGTGCATTTCACTGGCGAGAGGAATGGAGGGCTGGCACGGAAGTGCAGTCACTATACTTCAAATGACAGAAAAATAAGGAATTCCTGACTTCAGCTCTTTGAACATGGGCCAGGTAACGGGGTTACTCTTTTGCTATTGTGCACAGGCTATACATATTCTTTTTCTATTCAACGGGTTAGTCCCCACAACAGTTGGCACGTCTCGTAAACAGGATGTAGGCTCCTTTTTGGTGCTGTATTGCTTCACGCAAGGTAACCGTGGTGTCGTGTGTGAAGGATGGCACTAAGGCGCTCTGACACTGCTGCGGAAGTGAGTCACGCTTTTAGTCACACCCTGGGTTAGTAGACATTTGCTCATGTGTCTTGTTTTAATGTTCTCAAACTCGATGCACTTTTCTGGTTAGTCACACGTGGCTGGGCGTCCAGCTCTTATTTCATTTAGTAGACGGTTCTCGGGGTCATGGGATGGTCTCTAAACGAAGGAAACTTAGCTTGACCTCCTTGCCATAGGTTTAAAAAAAAAGTGGTGTTTATCAGAAGTCTAACGAGGAAGGTGCTCCGTTACTTTAGAACGTCAGCGCTCCAACCTGGCACCAGGCCGGGGGTGGGGTGGTCCCAAACGCCAGCCAAGGTTCCCATTGGCAATTGAGCAAAGACATCGGATAGAATTATTGGAGGTGCCCTACACTCTGCCAGTGGGCACTGTTGTCCCACAAGCAAATAGATTATGTTTTGGCGCTGTGGAATGTTGTTGCCCTCGTTTTTTCAAAACGTTCCTGGAAAAAAAGCCTAATTTAATCGAAAGATATGGGCAGTTTTTATTACCTGCCACAGTAGGTGATTTTCCAACACTTGCTGGCATCTTTTTTTTCAATAGGGCTTACCGTGGAACAGCCCCACATCTTTGTGGCATGAAAATAAAAATGACGCTGCTCACATCCGCTCCAGAAAAGCTATTGGCTGGTCAATGGAGGATCCTTAAGACGACTTAGTCAGCTGGAGCGCACCTCTCCAGGACGCACCTGGGAGGCCGCGCTGATCCAGTGCACCCGGGCAGGCCTGAACTCGACAGGGGTGCATAGAAGGTGCTAGGGTCCCACGGGAAACATGTTGCAAGCGAGCACACCAGAGTCTTTCAGAATCTGGCCCACTCACATTCCTCTGGCCGCTGCCTCTGTGACAGATTCTCCCATGGCCTTTACACAGTGTATGATTATTGGAAAAGGCTGTGTGCTTTACACCATGAGGCAGCATAGATCATACTGGGGTTTTAACGCAATTTATCTCAAGTGTGTTTCCTCAGAAATAAAGCAACTAGTGTGCGGGATGAGGCATTTGACAGCAGGCCATGTGAGTACTTTTGATAAGTGAAGGCACAGGAGACCCAGTGGCTGACGGGGAGCACTCTTTTCGTAACAAGTGGGAGGGTGACAGGTTCCAGACACAGGAAATCTGAATTCAAATATGTTTGTGGAAGTGGGGTTGGCACTTTTGGTCGCCCAACCATGTCACAATACTAATTAGTGCAGCTCAAATGGAGAATGCTGCATCATTGGTGACGAGAAAGCACGCTTGACCTGTTCCTACTCCCGTTCATATTTGTCCAGCCTATATCTGTCTCGCGCTTGGGGGCTTGCAGGAGCCCCTGAAACACTGAAGAACTACCAACTTCATGGTGAATATGTAAGCAGGACGTTTTGCCCAGGAATCTTAACGTTGCTTATTCACTCAGCACCTTTGAGGTTCTTAATCGAGAGACCTAATCACCTTCTATGTCCATCAGGCCGAGCATTTCTACTTTACTGATTAAACATACAAAGTACTGGAAGAACCGAATGTGTCAGGAAAACTCGGATCCTCTTTGTAGCCTTATTGTGCTTTTCGAAAGCCAAAATGCAGACACTAAACTTGCATCTGTAACTAAAAGGGCACCTTGGTATCATTGGTGCTAGGTGGTATGGATGAGGATTTATTGCATGTGAAACCCAGTCAGATTGTGAACCACAATATCCATACCAACACCTGCTTCGCACATAGCCAGGACCTCAGAACATGGTCTGGAGTTACACGAGGGTCTTCACTTTAGCAGGACCAAGCGGGCTAAGATAGAAGATCCCATTCGCGTTAAGAAAGGCCTAAAATGGAGAAGGTGTCCTCGCCTCAGAACCTGCAAGGACTTTGCATTTGTGGAACCACATGCCTTGCACGAACAAAGAGGATCTCTGTCTCGTAAACAGTTTTTAAAAAAGTCCTTAGCATGAGAGTTGGTGATATTATTGTCATCATAAGTTAGTAGAAGGCGACAGATGGGCGACAGGCACTGACATACTGCAAGTCAGTGGTCTGCAACCTTTGGCTGTCCAGATATTTTGGATTACAACTGCTGTCATTACTGGTCAGCCTAGTCCATGGTGAAGAATGATGCAAGTCATAGTCCAGAAACAAGTGGAGTCACAGGTCCATGGAGTAGATCCTGGAAAATTATTTCACCTTCCATAGCGTGAACCTGTTGGGATTACCTCAACTCCAAGAGTCCTAGGGCCTTCAGTAACTGTACCTTGAAGCTAGTGTGTGTGTGCAGGAGGGCATAATCACTGCAGCAGCAGAGCAGGCAAACCTAGGAGAGGCAACTCTAAAAAGAAAAAAAAGGGATACGGACTCGATCACATCACTTCAATGGGCTAAAATACCAAACATTTGCATGGTGCAATCTGTTTTGCTTAAGATATTACAAGTAAATCACGAGTACAACAATTATGAATAAGGAATACAAGATGTACTATATTGTACTTGCAGACGACAAACTTCTAAAGTACTTTCCTGAAATATCTTGGCAAGAAAGTGAATATTTTCAAAGCAGCAGGTTATTCACCCTAAGCAAGCACCCCATCCTTAATCCCAGGGGGATTTACTTCACCAAACGTCTGTTGTGATGTTGGAGACCAAGCAGGGGTAGCACGGTAAGCAATCCCAACACACAGCTCTCTAGGCTCAGAGCACAACACTAGACCATTATTTGCTGAATTCCAAATCAAAAAACCAAGCTTATTACGACGAGACAAAGAACATAGGTGCACGATTGGGCTGGGCAAAAATGTCACCAGCAAAAATCGAAACCGGCAGAATTCGCACTGGTTTCTGCTTCCGTGTGTTACGCAAAAACACCATTACTGCTCCGCCGACACTGTAATTTTGCACACCAAGCAGAGTATTTAGTCTGTAAAGTTGCACGCAGGTTCTCATGAGTTTCGTACGTCATTGGCCGAGTTTGCCCGGGCTTTTCACCGGAACAAAGTTAGGTTTTGCATGTCAGCAGATTTCACCCACGCAAACCATTCTGCGGCACATTTGCGCACTGTTACGAAATGTGGGCCCCGTGTGGCCAAAAAAACAAGGGAGCGATGCATGCAAAACCGTATCATATTAAATGCACGAGGTACATGAAGTTAGGTGCGCGTGCTTAGGCGGTTACTCGGCTCACAATGGAATATTTCGCCTTTCACTGCCCGCTGGGTGAGCGCATACATTTTCGGGCCTATCCACTGGTGTGGTGTTATGGCAGAGATGGGCGAAGCAGATTGAAATCTGAGAGATTTTGTTTACACGACTGGCGGAGCGGAATCTAGCCATTTAGCCCAACACTAGTGCATGCACAGATTGCAGCATTTTCCAAACTGCTCATTGTTCACTATCAAACATGTGCATAACCACCTCTTATGTTTGTCATATTTTGTGGAAAATCCTCGCTAGAAGCGACAGTGCGGTGCTCGGACAACAAGAATACAGCTTTTCTATGGTAGCTTAGATTGGAAGGTTTCCCCCCACTAAGTGGGCCCAGGATGCGAGCTGCTGGCGGCATCACACCAGCACATAGGCAGTCGGGGCAGGAAGCCCTCACAGCAGGTGCCTGTCTGTCTCTAGCTCTGTAGCAAGGACAATGGGGGTACTGGATGAGAGGGAAGGCAAAGGGGCAGACGGAAAACAATGAATTGAAGGTGAGAACCAAATGACACGCTGAAAAAGTACGGACGAAGAGCGAAAGGCCATCTAGACAGGAGGGGCATGGGAGTAGAGACGGGACAGGAAGAAGAGGGAGTTCAAACTAACGAAGAGGGGCTTAAGATGCAGAAATGGATGGGGAGAGATGGGAGGCAAAATCGGTTGGAGGGCAATCATAGGGAGAACTGTGGAGAGTGCCAAGAAAGGCAGAATGGAAAGCGATGAGGTCATCAAGTCAGAACAGGAAAATGAGAAATAGAAGAGACCAAATTAGAGGAAAAGGAGACCCAGGGAAAGGGAGGAGAGACTAAATAGGAGGAAGGGACCGAGTTAGAAGCGAAGATGAGGTAACCGGAGAAGGATATCATAGTTACCCATCAACCACCTCCCGTAACCGTATGCACATTATTTGCACCACATGCGCCTCCCACTAGCTATCCCGTGTGCGTGCATGCAATACAACATGCCCCAATCTGTTATGGAGATGCTATTTTAGTTTGCTTTTTCTTTGCACTCTGGGACTTGTAGTGCTGGAGTTGAGAAATCATTGACTACAAAGTACCAAAATGCAAAGAAATCATCCACACACAGCAGGACACACACTTGATGCAATCTTCGCCAACAAACAATCTCACCTGCAACTCCAATACAAATACTATGGAACGATCACCTCATACCATTCGTGATCCAACTACCTGCCAAAGCACCCAAACAGCCCTAAAAGCGCCATGCTATCTGGAAAAGAATCCTCGAAACCACAAACCTGGACGGAACCCACCTAGATGAAAAAGCAGACTTAATCTAGAAATGGATCACCAGAAAAATAGACAGCATCTCCTGGAAAAACAATTCATCCCATCACAAAAGCAGTGGCGAGATGGTTTACACCCCACCGCAATACAATTAAAAAACAAACCAGAAACCTGAAATAGAATGTAGTAAATACTACGAACAGGCAAAAATAAACTATCAAAAACATATCTGAATACAAAAAGGAAATTCTCAAAGCTAAAAGAAATACGACTATCAAATCCCGAAAGCCACCAACACCCAGAAAGAAATATTCAACATCATAAATGAGATGAGAAACCCACCTGGGTGCAACAACACACTAACACCCTCCCAAAGACTCTGCGATGACCTCGCAGACCATTTAAAAAATAAAATCACTGGCATACATCGTATCATACAAAGCAGACCAATCAACCAGACCATGCCCCACCTACCCCGGAATCACAGAAAAAGCTGCAAAGCTTCACCCAAATATCAGGAGAGAGATTTGTCAAGCTGGTCAAACTTAGCAACAAAGCAGGCTCTCCTATGGACCCTTGCCCACCAACCTCCTATAAATCAATACTTACACAGGGCACACCTTTGGAATGCCACAGAAACCTCTTCAACCAATCGCTCTCAATGGGGAGAGTACTACAGGCCTTCAAATCTACCTACATCAAACCACTCAAGGATACTGCGGGCGATGTGGAAGACCTTTAACTACAGACTGATATCAAACCCTACCCTACCTTACCTCCCTCCTTTCCTTCTACTCTCCCTCTCGCCCCCTCCGATCAGCTGACCACTTCCTACTCAATGTTCCTCCTCCTTGTGCCCCTTCCCGATTCTGTTCTTTCCAACTCCTCGCCCCATCCACTGAAACTCTCTAGCTCTGCCTATCCGCTCCATCACCTCTTACTCTTCCTTCCGCTCTTCCTTAAAATCCCACCTTCTTCACCATCCCTCCTGACTGCTCTTACTACTTCCTCCCTGCCCCCCCCCCCCGAACCCAGATTCTTAATGTAATGTACTCAGCAAAATGTTCCACATACTGTTCTCGTTGTTTTGACTTGTGACTTGTTCATATTGCTTCTATTGTATCTTTTATGTTCTTATGTGAAGCGCTTTGGATTAAAGCGCTATATAAAATTTAATAAAATACAAAAAACAAAATACAAACATTTCCCTATGCAGCAAAGCTGCTAGAGACCTACGTCTACGAACAGACACTGAAACACGTAGAAAATTGCATCTATTGGACCAGGCACAAGTCGGCTTCAGACCCATGAGGGGGATGGAGACAGCACTCCTTTGCATCTGGGATGACGATTGGAAGAAATGGGGATCACCAACATAGGACGGCTCTGGATCAAATCTTTCCTATCCAAAAGAGCAGAAATAGTATGGATAAAACCATTCAAATCCACGCCGCTGTACACAATCTGTGAAGTACCACAAGGATCCTACCTATCCACACTCCTCCAACATCTACATGACTCCACTAATCAACCTCATCAAAAGGTACGGTCTTACCTGCTACAACTATGCAGATGACACCCAAATTGTCTACAAAATCAAAGATGTACAATAGCAGAACACCACGCAAGTAGACTGTCTCAAAGAACTCTACAACTGGATGAAATCAAACGGCCTCAAAATCAACCCGGTCAAGACGGAAGTCACGATTATATCCCAAAACCAGGAAGCAACCAATACATCCCATGGCTCACAGAACCAGGAACAGCGCCCACACCATCCAAAATAGTAAAAAACCTTGGAATTCTAATGGACAACGAATTTACCCTAGAACCACAAGTAAACGCTATAATCAAGAAATGCTTCCATCTACTCACGATCAAAAATTCTACCATTCCTATCCTTCACGCACAAAACACTGACCATCTCACTCATGTCCAGGATAGACTACGCCACCAGCCCATACCTCAGAATGCCGGACTATCTACTGAAGAGACTGCAACGTATTCAGGATGCAGTGCCCAGACTTCTCCTCAAACTCTCGAAAAGGGACCACATCACTCCAGCGCTAAAGATGCTACATTGACTGGCAGTTAAAAATCAAATCACTTTCAAAACAATGTGCCCCTCCCTTCTCCTCCCCCCATGGCCAAGGAGCAGAATTCTTACAAAAGAAAATCACCATTTACCAGCTGACCAGAACACTCAGATCCAGCAACGACATCCGCCTAGAACCCAAACCGTACACTAGCGAAAAACGTGGTGGATCAGCATTCTTTTGCCTAGTCACAAAAATGTCCAACTCCTTCCCAAGAGAAACACTGAACATGAAGGGCCATCCAATAAAGTCCGAAACTCCTACAAACCCAGGGAGGCGATGTTGACTGCACACCGGGATATGCCAGGGGACAAAGCAGTGTAGACATCCATTGTAATTGGTTATTCGTAATGCTCTTAATACCCAGAGGTTTATAAGCGTGGACCCGGGGATCGAACCTGTTTTGCTCCTTGTCTTGCTTCCAAGGTGAGCGCGTTACCTCTGAGCGCTATCATCCCGAGGCATTGGTCTGAGCAGTTGGTGTGGTGGAGTTCGGTGGAGGCATCAGTAACCAAACGCCCCTGCTGGCAACCCACAACTCGGCTCAAATAGAGGAGGTAGCTCCCCCCCCGATCCCCTCTCAGGAGACCACAATGTACAACACTTGCAGGGAGAGGTGCCACAAAGGGAAGGCGGTATGATGGAGCGCCACCTCTAACCATCCCACTAAAAAACTCAGCCCGCTCCTTACGCCTCTCAAATTCAAAACAAAACACAACCATGTCTGTTTAGCGCAACAAACCGCACACGCTTCACTATACCGCAACAACGGAACTCACTACACATAGCCTCGCACGACAACACATGACGCCTACCAACCGAAAAATCACACCTACGCTCGGTGAACACTGTAAACCGAACTGAAGCTGCCAACAGCACATCACAGCTCTCTTGAGCCTTTTCCCGCTCCTTCTACTAACTTACCCTACCCTCCTGACTTTCAGATCCACCAGAGCACCAGGGGACCACTCGGGTGGGGATAATGTGTGGTATAAATATCCTTTAAAATAACCACCCGCCTGCCTACGGTAGTCTTGGTGGGGGTGGGTGACGAACTATATTTTGCCAAATGGTGGCTAGGCCTTCACGTTTGAAAACCACTACCATAACATCACTTCAACTGAAGTTTTGTCACTGAATATATGTGTATGAGCTCGCCTATTGGCCCTCTGAGCCAAGGAAGTACTGAAAATAAGCTGCTGTTACATTACCAGAAACGGCCCACTGCCTTCTCAGTCAAAATATCCATGCCCTACCAGATATGTGCATTAAAAGCAAGATCATTGTTCTAATCACAGTGATTTAGAATAAACTATTACTGGACCCTGTGGTATCTTATTAACCATTAGGAGTTGTACTTTCCCAGTGCTATGACCATAATGGTGGTGAAAGTTTGTGCCAGGAAAGTGATACCCGTTGTAGGTTTATCGTGCCTCTCTCTTCCAGTCCGAAACTCCTAAAACCACCTGAGATTAGCTCAGTATGCTGCATAGCAATGATGCACCCTGTACACGTGGGGTCTCTAGTGATCAACGCAGCCAAATCCTTGCTACTTAAGGGTCCAATAATGCCACTCGCAAGTTCTCCTTTAAACCTCCTCCAACGTAACCAAACTTTGGAAACTCCATTCACTTCGTCAGCTTTGATCATAGTGTTCAGATATCATGGAGGAATAAACCTGAATGACCCAGTAAATGGATGTAACATCACACTGGGAGCGATGGGATCACATGCTCATGAATATTCCCCGTCGTCAGGCTGGGAATCCACGGTTAAAGGAAAACTCTTTCTCCTCTCCTTTAGATCATACTGCCCCCGCCCAATTACAGTCCTCTCCCTAAGGTCCACCCCTGGTGGCAATCTTCAGATTTATACTGCATGCTTCAGTGTTGGGATTCCTCGTTTGGCTCCCCAAGCTATTTTTTCATATTGTGTTTTTTCAGCAAATTTTGGGAAACGTTTTTGACTGATGTTTGTCCCATTGCAGATCTTCTATCGAGTTTCGAGAAGGCCTGGGCTTGGGCCTACTTTGCGCCTTTCCCCCATGACTGAGGAGAAGAGATGCCTCTTAAAGCTCTGTGCGAAATGTGTATTGAGGAACATATACGCCGAAGATGCACCATCAATGTCTGTATTGCCTGCATCCGGTCCATGATGAGGAGGGATGCAAGGTTTGCTGTTTATTTTCAAAGAGGCTGGCAGCTTGGCTCAAACCGGGCATGGCCTGTGACTCTGCTTCCGGGTATGGTCACGCTTCCCCCAGGACCGACTGGTCCCATGAATGAACTCCCTCAGTAAAGAGGTTGACGTCCTTTGAGGACGCCCTGCCCTCGGAGGTACAAAAGAAGGCTAGTCTGCACAATGTTGGCCCCACTGGGTTCGCTGCGGCTGCAGGTTCCTGCTTGGGATGGACAAGGTTGCTGTCACACTAATTCTATGGCGAGCCTACCGGTGAGGTGCGCTCCCTCCCGAGAAAGTCCTTGACTCCTTCAAAATTCTGTTTACCATCGGCGGAAAAGACGGAGAGATTTAAAAGTGGCCCTTTGCCCCCCCCCAACCCTTCAGCAACACGATCGGCATGGGCAGCTCAACGGGCCAAGCCAACTTCGTCATTGACGATAACAACGGCGATGAAGGCCCCTGTTATCGCCCTGTCAGTAACCTCATTGACTACCACTACTACTTCGTCAAAAGGGGGGCTGGCCATGAAGATAGTGTCAGGGGGCTGCCACGACATGAAGCAGCTGCTGCAGCTCCGGTTAAGACCCCTGATATGGGGACAGCCCGGCCCAAGAAGTCTCCAGAGTGAAAGGGTAAATCTTCTGCTGACCGAGTCCGGAACCGCGAGCTGCCCCGGTGGAACAGCTGCAGATTTATGCAAGCTCTGAGGAGGTTAACGATAATCTGCACACCGTCTATTATTCTGAGCACGAAGGAGGTCCGGGCCCAGTGTTGGTAGGTGGGACCCCACGCAGTGATCCTCGTCCCCCACTTCGCCAGAGGCAGTGCATCAGTCCGGAACCTCTGCCTCTTTCCTTTCATACATCAGCCAAGGGACATGTCTTTGGACATTCTGACCACGCTTCACACGCGCTTGTTTTCGGAAATTCAAAACAGGCTCCATCCCACTTCTCAACCTAGGAGCACCCCAAGGCCGCTTCCCGGGAGTCCCACCCAGCGCAAGTCCAAGGACCCAGCTGTCCCAGTGCGTCAGCCGACACCACCACCTCAGGATTTGACTCTGGGGGGGATCCTGCGAAACACACAGATACTGCAGCTACAGCGGCAGACACCGAAGCCTATGACTTCATAGCAGCTGACTCGGAGCCATAAGGCGCAGATGTCCCACGCAGAGCCTCTCCACCGGGTGAGGTTGGTTAATTTTGTGCTATGATCGCCAGTGCCTCAGAACTCTTTCAACTAGTACCTGAGGAGAATAAAAAGGAAGGTTTCCTTTAACAGCGATGGGAATCCAGATGGAAGACCATCATTTCCATTCCCTTGTTAGATGATATCTGGGATGAGGGCTTGGCCCTAATGAAGAATCCGAGCACCTCTCCACCCAAGCAGGATAGGCTCGAGAAGAAATGGAGTCCCATACTTGTAGACTTAAGATAGGAGCTCTGGAGCTGTTCCTGGAGGGGAAACCACGCAATTACTGTGGCAGTGGACATTGCGTACATCGGATTCAGTCAAATGGGCAACAGCGTGCCTCTTCGTTGGCAGGGGTGGCTGAAAGCCTCCAACTTTAGACCTGACGTTGAATCCAAAGGGCTGGACATACCATTTGATGGAGAGAACTTCTTTGGCAAGACCGTTGACGAGTCTCTGCAAATTATCAAAACAGACATGGCGATAGCACGTTTGCTGGGTACCCTACTGCAATGGCAGTCGTCCTTTCGTTCCTCAAGAGTAAAGTGGGATATTCCACCCCTTATTGACAGCCCTCCCACTCCACGACTCAAGCCTACAGAGGTCACTCGCAGGTATACGGCAGCGGAGGACAGCATCTGCGTTGCGTGCTGGGCAGATCCCTGACCCCGACAGAGGCCTGAGCTGGCCACGGACCCGTGCACCCGAGTGGGAGGCCGGCTGCCGAGGTTAATCAGCACGTGGAAGACCATCACTCCCGACGGATTGGTTTTGGACACCATCAAACAGGGGCAAACTTTGGTGTCCTCTTATTCCCCCAGTGTCTCGACAAGATTTCTTGAGCGTCATGTGCCAGCGATAATAAATGGATTTGTTAGACGTCTATTATTCCGGAAGGAAGACGGCTGCCTTCTTACTTTCCTGCCGCCTCCCCACCCCCTTAGTTGTCTAAAGTCGGCTGGTGCTGAAGTCTGGCCTTGTTTGCTCTGTTTTCAATAGGTGAAGTGGCTTTACTTTACAAACCAAAATGCAGGCCGGTTTATGCGAGATGGTTTCAAAGGGGCTTGACTTGACGGGCAGTCCCCGTTCGGGATTTACTATTTGAGCTTTTCTTTGGGACTGGTACAGTAGTGTACAAATTGGGTGTGTGCAGGTTAGCATGGAATGCAGGTGTAGCACTGCTTTGGTCTCTTGCCCCCTAGCCACATGTCACACGACAAACACAATGCTGTCTGGAAAACTCCATTCCCAAACGCGTGATGTTCTGCAGTGGCGTCTGTGTGAGGCCAACATCCAAGAAGAATGGCACACATTTCCAAAAACACACGATGCCTATTAGGGGTGGGCGATACGCTACCAGTGGATGCCCTCGGCGACTCACCTTTTCAGTGATGCGCTTGTGCCCTTGCATTCAAATCTCAGATGATTAGTTTGGTCTCCAGCATTGCCTTTGCTCGTGTGCCTCAATTCTAAACGTGCCTGTATGGGGCCCTTTGATCTCTCGTACTTTGGTTGCCACCCCTCCTGAGAGAAGCTGTAAGATTACATTTCCATCACCGAGATCACTCGGGTGAAGGGCCACTGTTCTAGAGCACTCATTCCCTGTGTACAAAGACCGAGCGGGCCAATGCCTTTACTGGAGCCCACTGAAACGGGAGCCAAACTGGGACTCTAAACAGTTACTGCTCTCATTTTCTATGAGGAACTGTATATTCTCTGCTGATTTTGCGCATGGCAGCATTGGGCTGAAACCCGTGAATGAAGGGTACAGAGTTGTTCACCGGTGCACACGACCGCATGGCTGGATGCCATCATGTGTTTCAGGCGGAGGGGACCCAACGACTCTGTATGACACATGCAGGTTCTCGCTTGCCTTGCAGAGAACCCATCTGACAGGCTGTGTGACTTCAGCTTCTGGGTTTGGGAAGTCAAATGCTAATCTCCCAAAGTGTGTTCCCATCACATAGGAAAATGAAGACATGGAGTGGCCTGATGTGGAGTAACGAGCCTCCTCCCTAGAAGCCGCGCATGCTCTCCTATGGCCTGTTTCAGAAGGGCACAGTGTGGCTCCACGTCGGTCTGCGAAGGGGGACGCTGTGGCACATTTGCCCTTCTCGTCCATCGCCGGGATCCACCAGCACAACCAATGTATATTCAGTCACTTCCGCTGAAGCTCTGGGCCAACTCAGGTGGGCAGTGTGGGAGTCTAGGCAGCCTGCCAGGCACAGGGCATTGATGAATATTCATTGTCAAATCCTCTTTTATTGCAGGCACCAAAGCCGCCCCCGCGAGCCGCAGCCACCAGTCCATCTTTAATCGCAGCTGGACATAGGTGCCCACTGTATTAATGCCAGTTTAGTCATGTGTCTGATGGTATAGAGATGGAGGAAGCCACTCCTTACAATGTTTTTGACCAGAGGGTCCCACTGTAAGACTGCAGTCAACAGGATTCCAAGGTTCCTGACCATTGCTGGCACAACACAGGTGCCCGTTTCACCCAGCCTGGGTATTGGTGTGGGCTTTAGTTGTGGTGTGCACAGATCATAAGCTCTGTTTTGGTGGGTTGAGGTTAATGCTGTGTGACGTCCTCGGAGTCAGCATGCCAGGCATTTGCTGAGGGCCCTTCATTGTAGGGTCCTTACAAAGCTTGTAAGTTATGTGTGGGTGATCTGTTTATTTGAAGTATGTGAGGCCTGAGTTAAAGAGGTCCAATAATGGGGGTGTTTTAATGTGGTTGTAGGGGCAAGATACTGGATAATTTCAAGGATGTGATTTAAAGGGGCCTCACGTGGCGTTTCATTGTTCTTTTTAGGAAGGGTTCAGTTGTGTAGTGCAATCCTTTTAACTCCAATGTTTCTTTTCTTTTTAGTCATAACTCATGATTGGCTTTGTGAAAGGTAGTGGTATTGTCCAGTAGGGTGAGTGCAACGTTGGATTCTGTGTTGAGATCTTCCATATCATGCATAGTGTGGATTATTTTCTTCTCATAGTTATTGTCTATGTATTCCTGCAGCGGTTGGTAAATACATTTCTCTGTATTGGGTGATAAAAGGAGTGTTCGAGATTGGTCAGTACTTTGCTGGGTCGTTTGGGTCAGCAATGGGTGTTTTTAAACTGAGGTTTGATGAGGACGTTTGGAAGGTATCGGATGTGGCCCCCTTGCTCAATTTACGTGTTTAGCAACTCTAGGTAGTAGTCTGGGTTGCTTAGTTATCGCATTGTAAACTTTGTGCCCGCATAAGTCTACAGGTGGGCCTACTTGGTTGCTTGTGTTGACTTTAGCAGTAGTCCATGGTAGAATGGACAAAGACTGTGGCCAGAGTAAGTGGCCTTGCTGGTCGGGGTTGATTGGTTGGGAGTAGTGAAAATGGTCCTTTCTTGTGTTAAGATAGCATCCAGAGCTCTTGTGGTGATGGTGTTTTTTAATTAGTTCATGATGTTTCAGGCAGTGGCTTCAGCGAAGATGGTGAAAGTGATTGAAAGGTGGTGTCCTCAGCAGAATCTGACTGGGGATGAGACAGTGATTAAGTTCTCGTTGAAGAGGGCACCGCCCACGATGTCCAGCTTTATAGGTGGATCCTGTAACCAGTTGTTTAAGGTATAGTGTGCTAATGTTTGCAGAGGGATTTTGTAGCTGGGTTGTTGTCCTTTTCTAGCCAAATGTTGATGTTTCCTAGTATGGCAAGGATGTTGATCTGCAGACATATAGCAAGAGTTGTTGGGGATCTCCAGGGAGATCAGCAACTGGGTTGTCTCCGAAAGGTGACAAGCTCCAGACTGATAAACCTTAACCTCCCTCACTGGGGCGATGGACTTCGTACACCCCACAAGGCCGAAAGCTAATCATTTTGGCTAGATAAGGTGATGACAAAAGATCTTGATTTTTGTCAGTGTACAGAAAATGCGTCTGCCCTCACATGACCAGTGCAGATGGCCAAAATTGTATATATGCTTGATATTTATAAAAGCTTTGTTAGGGTGACTTTTGTTTATATAAATAAAAGGAAACGAGTACTAAACCCAGCGCGCTTTATTCCTACAACTCTCATAGGCATATAGGACGGTTATAACGCTCTTTGGTCATTCTTCTTTTCCCAAAATGCTCTTTCATATGCAAAACAGCCAAAACCTCATTAATCTTATTTCTGTTCCACTTCACATTATCTTTGGAGTTCTTTCATATCAATACACTCCTACACTGTTAAGCAATAACTTTTATATTCACTTTTATATTCTTATATTCTTTTATAGTTATATATTTCTATATTCCAAAAGCTTAAGACTCCATGACACCCATCTCGTCTAGCTATACTCCACACATCTTGCGCCCACCCGTAATCGAAAATTCTTAGTTAATTGTCACTCTGTCCAATTTTAAAGTCTCTTATATGCGGTCCGTCTTGTATTTTCTGTGCAACAACTGTATCTTTATCCACTGTAAGTAAGCACCCAGATGCCTCTGGGCTCGGTGCGCTATATAGGTTTCTAAATAAATATTGAAATACACGACATGCATTTTTTAAACCGTTGCAGAAGTTAGGGTTTTCCCTTCAGAAAAGTATAGGTTAAACATGATGCATAATTTTAATATATTAAACGCATGCCTATGCTCAAGCCAAGCACAGAGTTCCCACAGGTGGCACGAAAATTATGTTCAGAAGCCAGTACTAATTTCCCTCCCTGGGCCCACATTTCAGAGGTCTGCGGCCGCCCAAAACGGGCAAGCATGAAATCGATCATAAAGGAGTTCAAATGAAAAAAAGAGTAAATCTGAATGCACAAGTGCATCAAGAAACCTGTATGAGAATACCCAGAGCCGTAGAAGGGTGAAAACAAAAACGTTGTCAAAGGTATGCCGTTTCACAGCTGTAAAGGTGTCGCGTAAAGATATCCATTCAGCCATCTTTACAGAAGCTGCTCAGTGCTATACAGCCAAACGGCATCCCTGCTGAGTTTATCATGCATCTTTGATGACATTCTGGTGCATGCTCCGTACTACCAGGAGAACCAACTACAAAGTATGTCACACAATGCATAACTGTGATGTGTACAAGTCATCTTTACATTAATTATATTTTAAATACATGGTAGGACTTTGACTGTGAAACCCGGGCTTAAACGACAGCAGTACTTGTATATTTAGACCTACAAATCTCAAAATGTTCCTATTTATTGTAAAATCCAACCAATTCTGTGGAGTTAACAAACATTTTAAATTCCCTTAAACGCAAGCCTGCAAGACCCAAAGCCAAAACCACACCCAGAAAGTTAATATTGTGCTGGAATGCCCGATCCATTGCACAGTTTTATTCTTGGAAAGTTGGGTATTTTGAACAATTGCACAAACTGCAATGATGTAAAGAGTATGTACTACTTCATTTGCCTGCATTGTGCAGCTACGAGGAATGTTGCTGCTTCCCACACATGAATGTTCAGGGTCTCCCTTATCCATTACTCCACCATGAGAATGCACAGCCGAAGATTCCAAGAAACTTCTCCAACTGTCCTTACCCTACTGAGGTGTCTATGCCTAGGCAAAGTTTACAAACTTCACTTGTGATTTTAATGGTGTTCCAGCCCAAGGGATTGGAGGTACATCGGCTGCAGCAGGTAACTTGCCTTATTTCCATTTTGCCCCCTGCTGACACCAGAGCTGTAACCATGAGAAGGGGATTGAGTTAATTTTATTCAACATTTTTATAAGATGTGCCTGTACCACTTGCATACATTTCTTATGTAAACTTTACCATTTGACAAGACCGGATTAGACAGTTATGTTGCATTAATGTTAGACAAGTCTAGGTGCTTCTCATAAAGTGACAGCAGGCAATTTGTAAGAGAATGCAGATATTGGCCTTGAAACCAAAATTGCTCGCTCAAACCGTCTCACTTGTGTCCATTTGGCAGACAGTTTGTTCTTATCACTTCCTCTAAAAGATTGTTTTCGGACGTAACCGAAAGTAGACAATTAGGCGTAACAATTAGCGCTAGTGCACTCAACTTTAGAATACACTGCCTTCGGCAGCAGAGATCTGAAAATACTGTTTCAACTAACATAACATAGATGATGACAGGCTGAATTAATAGAGGAAGCAATAGCTTTTGAATCCCTGCAACCTTAAAAACATCCTTGTAATGTTATGGAGCCAAAATGGGGGACAAAATGGGAGTGAGGGGGCGTAGTTTAGACAATGCACAGTTTGTTGAAGGGGCTGAATCGGGTAAAAGTGCAGAGGTGGAGTTAAGTTGGGGCGGGGGAATGCACATATTTTGGCCTAGAGCAGCAGAAAGCCTAAACGCACCTGTGATCAATCCTGTGGAGTAATCACTAAACCCCAGCCTAGGATCTCCTCCCATGCGGCCAGAGGAAGGCAGCCGCTACCTTATCCTAACCCTGGAGGTGGCAACACGAGGGAGGATCACATGGGAGGAGATGGCTGTCGGGGAAGTGGTGGCTCCTTTGGGAGAGATGCAGTATTCATCTTCTTGGGAGGATGAGAGTCCTACAATTTTCAAATACCTAATGGCATACTGTCATTGCACAACTCCCTTCCATGAAACTACTCCAAGTTAATGCTATGAAAGGTCATCTTAACAGAATAAGGCTAGTACCTTGGGAGGTCGGGAATTAAATGGCATCCTGTAATTGTCATGGTTCTGTCATAGGTAGAGCTCCTAACCCCAATGTTAAATCGCAAACCTTTTACATGACATCTCCTAACCCTTACAACTTTCAGATCATAAAGCAATCAAAACGAACTAAACGTCAAAGGACCAAAACCACCTAGACTTCAGGATCCATAATGCCTGTGGTACTGGGAGTGCGGGAGGTGAGGAAGAGGAACTCTGATTTGGTAAGGATCAGAGGTGCTATTGAACAAAATGTGTGGTCTAGTTGTAGAGTAGGACATGTGAGTAGGACATTTAAATTCAAGAATGAGTGGAAGGCGTAATAGAGGCAAAAGCAGTCCTGAGTTCTGGGATTGCCGCAGAAGGAAGAGCGCCAGTTGAAACAGACACGGCAAGAGAAGGCATGTGGTTTTGCAGAGTGCATGCAGCAAGAAGCAGTGTTGTGGATTGTAACAGGAAGAGAAGCCCAGCTGTATGGTAGATGTGCGCCCAACCCAACGTGAGATGCTTCAGTGTGCGGGGAGAAGCAGAGGCCACACTGAGCTGGCTGAGCTCCGGAGAAGAGCCGTTCAGACTGCTGAAGTTACGCCGGAGCCGTCAACGAGAGGGCTGAAAGCAGACAGTCCACCTCAACAGCAGAGAGTGAAGGGGGGGCGCCAAAGCAGACCGGTGAGTTGACATGAAGTTAAAGGTGGCGCTCGGAGCAGGACATGTGGCAGTAACTACTCATTTTGAATATCAAACAAATTAAGTATAGAGGCAACAAGGGTTAAATTCCCCTACTATGGGATACCAACTTGGGGAAATCTTTAATCCACAATGCTAGCAGCCATGGGGCTATCATGAAGGAGTTAAGAGGCAACTTGGGTGCAACTCTCCTTTCTTGAGTTTTCAGTCTGGGGGAACCGGTAACCCACATTGTTAAGAGACTATAAAAAAGACACCATTGTTCAGCCCTCACATGGGATACTGGTGTGGAGAACCTTGGAACAAACATTGGCCCTAAAACCGATTGTAGTTGTAGGAGTTTTTCTTCCTGACTGGCGAGTGAACCAGGAAAGATAATGTTTTGAAGAAGTGTTGTTGTGGCAAAAAGGTGTGGTGGAAAGAACCTGTTGAGACTAATCATTTTAACAAACTGTGGCATCACCAAAGATAGTTGCTCTGCTATCCTCATGAAAGTATGATACGCTAATAATTGCTTTTCGTCATGAAGACAATTGCCTTGGTTTATTAACTTGTTTTGTGAGAGACACATTTGCCTTATAAGGAAGGATAATGTGGAGGACAACAATTGCTTTGATTTTTGAACAAGTGTTTGTGAAAGAGATATTTACTTTACCAAGTGGAAAGACGCAGTGGTGGGAAAAGACATTTGTGTGGAACTGAACAGAACCTTTTTGAATCAGAACTTTTCAAAGGGTATTCCTGAATTGATGCAGGGAAAGGGAGCCCAGCCCTGGTCACAGGGAGTACTTTCTAAAATCCGGAAGTGTGAACTGTTTTGTTGAATTGAAGGCGGCCACATTTTCCTTGTATATTTTTGTTGTAGATATTAGTGTGAGGGTCAGTCTTTTTGGACACTAGGTCATCTTTCTTTAGTTTGTTTTCTAGGTAGGGGCACTCATTGAAAGGGAAAGATAGGGGTTTATCTTGCCCCTTTTTCATTTGATAAATGGCAAAGATTGAGGAAACGATACCTTTGTCTGTCGTGCATTTCTGACCCCTCACACGCGACTGCGTACATCTGTTAAGTCTGTGATGCCATGATAACCTTCGGGCCTGATATCTGCTATGTTATACTGTGCGTTGTGATGTAGCCTTTCTGCTCCTGCCCAGCGCATCTTCATATGGTGACAACATATCTCCTCAACAAAACTGTTGCTTTAGACCTTACAAATGGTCCAGTGAATGTTTACTGTAGAATATGAATGCCCCAGAAAAATAGACACATCTTCAGATTTGTGACATTACTAAAGTTGTTTTCTCTTCGCTTTTGTTGCAGCCACAGTACACAAACCTTGGTCTTTTGGGCACTATGGACCAGCAGATCCAGAACGGCTCCTCCTCCACCAGCCCTTACAACACTGACCATGCTCAGAACAATGTCACAGCTCCATCCCCCTACGCCCAGCCAAGCTCCACCTTCGATGCACTCTCGCCATCTCCCGCTATCCCTTCCAACACGGATTACCCCGGTCCTCATAGCTTTGATGTATCATTTCAGCAATCCAGTACAGCAAAGTCTGCCACATGGACGGTAAGCACCACTCTCAAAGTACTATTTTCACTTTGTACATTCAGATTTTGTGGGCAGTTCGTTTGGCAGTTAGGTGATGGTCTGCTTGGTCCAGCGAGGGAGAGGTTTTGATGTTAACTAATTGATATTCCAGCCTTTTGTGTTGTAAAACTCTTAAGTCCCAGAAAAGCAGCTGGATTTAACCCGACATAAAACGACTATTTTCTGTTTTTCCATGTTCACCTCTCTAAAAAGTGACTACTTGATCATTCCCTGATGACCAGACACACCTGAAAAGTGAAGGCTTGGCCATATGTGCTAACCGTGTCTTGTACGTAGAGGCCGATTTATCAATGTACTGAGGTGTGCACCCGTGGCCAGGTCGCACCGAGGGAGAACCGGAGAGGTTTGGGCAGCTTGTGTAGGCATTCTCTGAATGGGTTTGTGGCTTCCACTCCATCGCTCCACAATTCAATCAGTGTCTTCCTTCCTAGGGGCACTTTCAGTAGCTGTTTTTTAACCCCTGAGTGTTGTGTGCGAGGTGTACCGATTTCCCTTTCTCAGTGATCTTCTGGGATTTAGGTAGTTTGTGCTAAATAAACAAATGCAAAGACGTAAGCTGACGTGTGCAGGGTGTGCCAGGGCTTCAATACAGAATCCTACATCTTCTCTGGGGGAAGTCCCATCTTTTAATATGGAATCCTTAAGGAATAACCGAGGATTTGCAAAGTTCAGTTCCCGCCTGCTATGCATCAAATAGAAATGCAAGGTCCAAGGAGGTTGAGCAAGTGTAGGAGCTCTAGAGGTGTTCTCCGTGCATTCTTGGAGATGGAAACCCATGTTGTATACTATGGCTACTATTTACTCCTTATTAAACATGCATTTTTCGAGAAATGTTTTGCATATCGGCAAACAATTTTTTCCAGCATTCCAGATTTAAATGGACTTTGCCACATTCCACCTGCGTGCTGGCTTTTGGGTACTGGGCCTTCCATGCAGCTTAGGTCAAGATGAAAGTTCCAAAATCTGCAGAAAGCATCAATTCAATCATGTTATTTGGCAGCAATGATTTTTAATTTCCAAAGCAGTCCTGTTCCCTGCCTCAGATTCCAGTACTGCATTGTCTTCACGCCTGCCCTGACATGCGTCAGGAACTGGGGCCAACATGGCAAGGAACCAGCCACTTAGTTTGGAGCGTCCTCTTTATTCCTGTTGTGCCTTGACCTTGCGCGTGCACCTTGTATCCCACAGAGCTGCTTTCGCCACATGAATGGAGTGATCCAGATTAGGACTTGTGTATGCAGCGTGCTAGGATCATGAGAGAGGGGGTTGCTGGTGTTTGGAGGATTGTGCTAAACAGAAGTCCCTAGACTTGCGTTTCCTCTGCAATTTCCCATCCTGACAGGTCATGACTTGGTGCCGGCAAATAAAGTTGCTATCGAGGTGCTCACCAGCCGGTACTGATCCATTTGGTACACAAGGTACAATCTTCATCGCACGATTGCATTTTGGTTTACACTGTTAAGAGGAAACTGGTTTCGAGAAAATGCTCTTTTGCTGCTTGACCTGCAATGTGCTGCTGTATTGCGGAATACAGACAGAGTCGGCTCCTAATGTTTTGGTGTGTGATCTATTTCCATTCCCTTTCCAGTAATGCACAGTTTTTCTGTCTGCAAACCTTTTGTGCTCACGGAGGATGTTCCTTTTCTCCCCCGATTTATTCTTTTACCTTTTTCAATAAACTGACTGCACTGCTTGTACTCCGTTAGTGGAATGGCTGCGCATGCTTTGTGGAAATGAAAAGCGATTGTGTGACCCAGTCCATGTGATTTTAATCACGTGGGCAGATCATCTGTTGATCCTGCTGTTAAGAGTAAGTGGGCCGCTAGCTGTACTCTGGGTCCAGTTTACTGGGACCCCAGACCTGATTCAGCAATGCACTTCACTTTAGCGCTTTACAAGTGCCATGTAGCCGAACGCAGGGCTCAGAATTGGAAGTCTCCACTAGTCATTGGCGAGTAAGGAATGGTGGAATTGTAATTGTCGTTTATATAGCACCCTTTCTCCATTTGTGTGACCTCAATATGCTTTCTGTTTGGAACGCCCTCTGGGACCGAACTCCATTTATGGGAGATTCTAAAAGTTAACTCTAGGATGCGTGTGTTCATTGTGTCAGGTTAGAACTTAGGTGGGCTGGCCAGGCTCCAGTACGCACTTCGTGGTCAGGCACATGGGCAGGTGCTGTAGGTGGATTAGGATAGTGTGGCAGTGGGAGACTCAATGTGTGCCCAGCTAGACTGAAAGTGTCTGTAGGTTGTCGCTGAATACTAATGCTAGAGGTGTTGAGGCACTTCAGGAATTTCAGTGTGGACGACTATGCGAGCTGCTAGCCCAGATCTGCATAGCCGTAGCTGCATTCTATAGTGCATGGATGGGGAGCCATGCCAGGCCTGCAGGATTTGTGCAGGCATGGTGCGAGTTATACATGCCTTACACTCGGATGCACTTCTTCTTCAATGTTGCTCTCTTAGGTACAAAGCGATTGGCTGGTCTCGCTAGCTGTGGGCTCCCTACACTTGAGAGCCTGATCAGTGGGGGAGACGCCCATGTCTAAGGGACCGCAGCAGAAGGAAAACCATCCAGACTCAAAACACTAAAGCAGCGGGGTAAACACCAAAGTCTGAGTCAAAGCATTAAAATGCAGCACGGTCATATGAGATGCAGCAGTAAATGCAGAAACACCTAGGTTCCAGATACCTGGATAGAGGGAGAAACACCCAAAAGGGGGCATAACAGTAAATTAAATGGTACTTAAAGGTTTGGGTGTAGCAGTTATAGGACGACTACTTACTAGCTGGCAAACCTCTGTGTCCCGGGAGGATAGCTTAGCGCAAACGTGTTCACCTTGGAAGCAAGACGACACGAAGCAACACAGGTTCGATCCCCGGGTCCGCGCTTAGAAACCTCTGGGTATTTAGGCGCGTTATAAATACGCAACTAAAACAAAAAAAAATTACGCAACAAAAAAAAACAATTCCTGTAACAGCGCCTCGATGGCCGCGGGCTGTGTGAGCGCTTTAAAAATGCAAATAAATTAAATAAATAAATATTATGTAGGTGATGGGAGTGGCAGGGTTTTTCGTAATACAGTAATTGCTGTACTCCACACCCAGACCACACTTACCTTGTTAGTTGCTGCTGGTTGATGGCGGCTGGCTTCCCAGGCAAACATTGGCAAACACAGACTGGAACTGCCCTTTCCTTACGCACCCTTAGCCAACGGGGCTTCCCGGGCAGAGGTGCTTCCCTAGGGTGTGTTAAGAGCCTGCCTCCTAGAGGGGAACAGCCAATCGTGGGCACAGGGTGGGGGGGGGAGGGAGTAGAGGTCGCACAGGTGCTGCAGCGACTGCTAGAAAGATGGAAAAAAGACTGGGGAAAAACAGACTAACTCAGAGGAAAGAACGAGCAGGAAAGCAGATAATTTGAAGAAAAAAAATCTAGCTGGAAAGCAGAGTAATGCAGGTAAGAAAGGGCATGTAAGCGGAAATTGGAGGAGTGAGCAAAGGGGGCAAAAATACACCACTTACCTCATCGAGGCCAGTACGCTGGATGGAAGGAGCGTCCTTGTCTCTAGAGGAGGCTTTGCTTTCCCAGGGGAAACGGCCAATCACGGGCACTAGTCACAAAGAGTTGGTGAAAAAAGAAGACGGGCACAATTTTAGATCGATGGTGACCTGCGTGTCCCTTAACGCACCTGTGACAGCAGCCTGCATGTACGTTTAACAAAAATCGGTAGAAAACATCCACTGCCACCAACCACTCAGATGAACTTGTCACTAACTAGAAAGCTACAGGAGAAATTGAAAAAAGGGATACATTGTAGCCCCTCAGCACTCCACATAAAGTGGGGGTGCTGATTCCACCCAAAAAAGTCAGGTAGGGCAAAAGGTGTCCTCCTTTGCTGGGTAACGTATGTTATCACAGAAGAAATATAAAGGGCAGCTCCGAGAGCTCCAGCATCACTACACAGAGGGGCTGTGTTCAGCAATAGTAAATTGCAAATGCCTCCAAAGTTGGAGCAAAGCATGACTCCAAAAAGAACCAACCAGGTTGAAAAGGGTCCCCAAGAATAATTTATAAGATTGAGTGTTGAAAAAGGTTCCCACTCACTCAGAAAAACAGATATAAAAAAAATCAGAGTCCAGCAAAAAGTGCTGGGGGACTGACAAGTGGGGGGACGTATGCACAGCAATGCATTTCTACTGAACAGAAGCCCAGAGGGTTGCGAGATGCAGGCTATCTGCAGCCCCCAGGATCACCTGATCATGCTCTATGCATGTGAAGGTCAGGCTAGTGGCTTACAATTTACCCCTGACATAACTTGTATCTTTTAACATCCAAATACTCCCCAGTCTTGCTTCCTTAGTGGCATGGCCATCCCCGCCTTGTCACAATTCCGTAATGTGTTAGGAAGTGTGGTGACCTACTGTAACTATGGGACACCTAGCTTTATCGCCTTGACCGTGTGCAGTCCTATATTTTTTTTTTGTGTCTACCTCCATTAAGTTGCTATTCTCAGCTTGGCGGCGAAGGTGCGCCCTGTCCCCTGCCCCCGGGTTCTTATGTTAATATGACTTCGATGTTGGTGGTTCATGCTCAGCCACCTTGGTTATTGTTGATAAGAAGTTTGATCCCATAGCCTCATTTGAGCTTAACTGCATTTCTCCCGTTGGGCAGAATTCAGCTGAAGGATACCAGTTGGGCTCATAAAAAGCCATACCTTCTCATTCGCTCAACTACTTGGCTCCGAAGATAGTGATCTCTGGTGGTTACAGGAGATCGTAGTCCCCGATTCCACCACTTTGAAACGTTCCGTTTCTGGGTGTGCAGTGACATGTCTGGACTTGCCAGTTGAAAGACATGCTTCCATGGGAAAATCTGAAGACCTGGTTATGGGAGCATTGAACCCTGACAATTCCTTCATTATTGTAACAGTTATTCTTGATATTTGTCATCAACTTTGTCTTTTATAGCTTTTTTCGTGGTAGTTTTGCCCCTTTTTTTTAATGTGATGACTTTTTATTGAAATGTAACCCCCAAAGGGGTCAGTCCAGCCCGAAATGCTGGGTCACATCCCTTCTGCACGAGGCCACAAGCACCCCATACATGTTCCGGCCTCATTCAGTGTCCACAGTGAGGAGTAGCTTGGGTCTCTAGGCCCAGGAGGCACAGGACCCACGTCTCTTCATAGCCGCCCCACTCGATTTGACTACAACAAAACGAGAGGCGAGTCCGAGGATGCTTGTGGTCTTGCGCAGAAGAGATGTAACCTAGCAGTTCAGGTTGGACTGCCCCTTCTCGGGCAGGACCAAGCCTAATATGCATATGGTCTTTACCCTTTTGTAATGGCTTGGCAGGCGAAGAGTGATTGTCTGGGGGTTGCCCAGAGCAATGCCAGAGGTTGAGATTAATTCTAAACCTTCCAGTTATCACATTTTTTGTTTTGCAGAACTCTGATGCACTGTTGTTTTGTTCATGCTTAATAAGAACCCATGTATGATATGGTTCCTAATGCTTCAGAAATGACTGAAACCTGAACATTTGCCGTAGCGTGGCCCTTGGTGAAGTGTCCCGCTACCTCCATCCAAGCAGATCCCACAGTCCCAATGCTTGCCTTCCATCTCTAGTGAAGGTTCCTATGCGGGCCGCACTGTAGCATAAAATGGGGCACAGGAGCCCACAGTCCCAATGCTTGCTTTACATCTCTAGTGAAGGTTCCTATGCGGGCCGCACCCTAGCATAAAATGGGGCACAGGAGCCCACAGCCCCAATGCTTGCTTTACATCTCTAGTGAAGGTTCCTATGCGGGCCGCACCCTAGCATAAAATGGGGCACAAGGAGACCACAGTTCCAATGCTTGCTTTACATCTCTAGTGAAGGTTCCTATGCGGGGCGCACCCTAGCATAAAATGGGGCACAAGGAGACCACAGTCCCAATGCTGGCTTTACATCTCTAGTGAAGGTTCCTATGCGGGGCGCACCCTAGCATAAAATGGGGCACAGGAGCCCACAGTCCCAATGCTTGCCTTCCATCTCTAGTGAAGGTTCCTATGCGGGCCGCACCCTAGCATAAAATGGGGCACAGGAGCCCACAGTCCCAATGCTTGCCTTCCATCTCTAGTGAAGGTTCCTATGTGGGCCGCACCCTAGCATAAAATGGGGCAAAGGAGCCCACAGTCCCAATGCTTGCTTTACATCTCTAGTGAAGGTTCCTATGCGGGCCGCACCCTAGCATAACTAGCATAAAGTGGGGCAAAGGAGCCCACATTCCCAATGCTTGCCTTCCATCTCTAGTGAAGGTTCCTATGTGGGCCGCACCCTAGCATAAAATGGGGCAAAGGAGCCCACAGTCCCAATGCATGCCTTCCATCTCTAGTGAAGGTTCCTATGCGGGCCGCACCCTAGCATAACTAGCATAAAGTGGGGCAAAGGAGCCCACATTCCCAATGCTTGCCTTCCATCTCTAGTGAAGGTTCCTATGTGGGCCGCACCCTAGCATAAAATGGGGCAAAGGAGCCCACAGTCCCAATGCTTGCTTTACATCTCTAGTGAAGGTTCCTATGCGGGCCGCACCCTAGCATAAAATGGGGCACAGGAGCCCACAGCCCCAATGCTTGCTTTACATCTCTAGTGAAGGTTCCTATGCGGGCCGCACCCTAGCATAAAATGGGGCAAAGGAGCCCACAGTCCCAATGCTTGCTTTACATCTCTAGTGAAGGTTCCTATGCGGGCCGCACCCTAGCATAAAATGGGGCACAGGAGCCCACAGCCCCAATGCTTGCTTTACATCTCTAGTGAAGGTTCCTATGCGGGCCGCACCCTAGCATAAAATGGGGCAAAGGAGCCCACAGTCCCAATGCATGCCTTCCATCTCTAGTGAAGGTTCCTATGCGGGCCGCACCCTAGCATAACTAGCATAAAGTGGGGCAAAGGAGCCCACATTCCCAATGCTTGCCTTCCATCTCTAGTGAAGGTTCCTATGTGGGCCGCACCCTAGCATAAAATGGGGCAAAGGAGCCCACAGTCCCAATGCTTGCTTTACATCTCTAGTGAAGGTTCCTATGCGGGCCGCACCCTAGCATAAAATGGGGCACAGGAGCCCACAGCCCCAATGCTTGCTTTACATCTCTAGTGAAGGTTCCTATGCGGGCCGCACCCTAGCATAAAATGGGGCAAAGGAGCCCACAGTCCCAATGCTTGCTTTACATCTCTAGTGAAGGTTCCTATGCGGGCCGCACCCTAGCATAAAATGGGGCACAGGAGCCCACAGCCCCAATGCTTGCTTTACATCTCTAGTGAAGGTTCCTATGCGGGCCGCACCCTAGCATAAAATGGGGCACAAGGAGACCACAGTTCCAATGCTTGCTTTACATCTCTAGTGAAGGTTCCTATGCGGGCCGCACCCTAGCATAAAATGGGGCACAGGAGACCACAGTCCCAATGCTGGCTTTACATCTCTAGTGAAGGTTCCTATGCGGGCCGCACCCTAGCATAACTAGCATAAAGTGGGGCAAAGGAGCCCACATTCCCAATGCTTGCCTTCCATCTCTAGTGAAGGTTCCTATGCGGGCCGCACCCTAGCATGAAACTGGGCAAAGGAGCCCACAGTCCCAATGCTGGCTTTACATCTCTAGTGAAGGTTCCTATGCGGGGCGCACCCTAGCATAAAATGGGGCACAGGAGCCCACAGTCCCAATGCTTGCTTTACATCTCTAGTGAAGGTTCCTATGCAGGCCGCACCCTAGCATAAAATGGGGCACAGGAGCCCACAGTCCCAATGCTTGCTTTACATCTCTAGTGAAGGTTCCTATGCGGGGCGCACCCTAGCATAAAAAGGGGCACAGGAGCCCACAGTTCCAATGCTTGCTTTACATCTCTAGTGAAGGTTCCTATGCGGGCCGCACCCTAGCATAAAATGGGGCACAAGGAGACCACAGTCCCAATGCTTGCTTTACATCTCTAGTGAAGGTTCCCATGCGGGCTGCAGCCTAGCATAAAATGGGGCACAGGACACCACAGTCCCAATGCTTGCTTTACATCTCTAGTGAAGGTTCCTATGCGGGCTGCACCCTAGCATAAAATGGGGCACAGGACACCACAGTCCCAATGCTTGCTTTACATCTCTAGTGAAGGTTCCTATGCGGGCTGCACCCTAGCATAAAATGGGGCACAGGAGCCCACAGCCCCAATGCTTGCTTTACATCTCTAGTGAAGGTTCCTATGCGGGGCGCACCCTAGCATAAAATGGGGCACAGGAGCCCACAGTCTCAAAGGGCAGTTCTTTAATTTTGGGAATGCGGTTTGAATACAAGCACTTTTATTGAGAAGGGTTTAGAAAAAGCAAAAAGAACATGTCCCGAAAATCAACTGAAAAGTGCACTTAAAATGCAGGGATAAACAAGACGCAGAAAAAATCTTTCACATTTATAAAGACAGGAAAAAACTGTTAAGGGTTGAGGAGCGCTGCGACCCATTGGATGTAATACATGCACTCCCAGGCGCCTCCAAGGAGAGGCACTGAATATGCTCGCCACTTGCTCCATTACATTTACCAGATCAGAACAAAGCATATTTGAAGGGACTGCTTTTAAATCTGGAGGCCTCTCTGGCTGTTCTGATGGCTTGGCCTTTAAAAGGGGCGAATAAAGCCTCTTTTAAAAGTGGCCGTGCAAAGAGTATGTGGGCAACCGTGTTCAGTCTTTTCATAGTCTGTATAGCCTTATCGATCTTGGAATTGCCATCATCCCGTACAGATGCATTAAAACAGACCTCATAGCCCAAAGGAACCGCACAGACTACCTTGGCCGGGATCTCTGGCGCAAAGGTAGGGTGCAGGTACGAGGGCGGAAAAAGACGTGGCATGTCCAGTTTCTCATTAACAGCAAGAGACGTTCCTGTTGCAAGAGCTTTAAAAAAAAAGCCGTTTAGCATTAGCACGTATTACACGCAGCACAAACCAGGGTAAGGAGCTGGATTTTGGGTATTTGGCTCTATATAAAGCTTCTTGACAGCACGCATCGACCTTGTACACTACAATATCAGCTGGTGTCCTGCTTTGAAAAAGACCTTGCTAGGGTCGAAACACGTTGTCAGCACGTTGGCACATCTATGATTAAAGGATCAACTCCACGTGGTGTTTCTTCACAAGCAGATTTTTTTGAAAACGAGTGCTTTTATTTTTGTTATGCGACCAGCACCTATACCAGTGTACCCTAACTAACCTAGTTCATTTTGTCAAGGCTTTGGGTATTCCTTTTCGGTACATGGGTCTGCTTAAGGTCACTTTGGAGGAATTTCAAATACTGATCAGCTCAGTGGGTGCCATTACCCAATTCATGTATTCCTTAATCTCTTCAATAGGTCTACAGCTGGAAGGCCTAAAAGAATGTTGCAAATTTTCCGCTTGTACTCGGTTGACGTTGAAGCCAAAAGATCTACTCCAAAAAAGGACGATTGGGCTAACTCTTCCCTATTATGCTACCATGACTGGAATTCTTACTATGACTGATATGATATGGCATTTACAACGCGCCTATCCACAAGTGTTTCAAGATGTGATGAGGCAAGGGAGGGGGGAAAAAAGGGAAGATGGGGCCAATGATCTTGCTAGGCAAGGTGATGTAGAGATCACGCAAGTGCACGGCAGAGAGGTGTGGAAAAGTGTGAGGAGGGAAAGGGAGGGGGCAGTGCAGTACATGGGATCAAACAAAAAGTGCGGCCAGCTGGTGGCAAGTGCAAAGGTAAGTGCAGACAGCAGGTGTCCGAAGTGCAGGTAGAGTGACTGTATGGTTACAGATACATACCCAAGTCAAGGGTTGCCAGTGGGGCAGTGCAGGTGTGCAACTGGTGAGGCGCGGACCTGGGCCCAAGATCAGAGGGTAGTCTGGTGACCAGTGCAGTTTCAGTTCTGTCAGGAATTCAGCAGGGCAGAGGAAGAGAGAAAGCAGAAGCCAACAGGAGGGTCTTCAGGTGCTTCTGGAACCAGAGATGATTCTTCTCGTTTCAGAGAGGCAGGGAGACTGTTCCAACGGGAGGCCCCACCTGAATAAAGGGATCTACCACCCACTCGTTGCTTGTAGAAGCGACTGACCCCGAGGGAGTTGGAGGAACGAAAAGCTCAAATAGGAAGATTTTTACAAAGAGAGAGTTGGAGGTATTGAGGCCCCAGGCTCCAGAAGGCCTTGTGGACAATGCAGAGGGTCTTGAACTTAATCCTCACAGCCATTGCAGAGATTTCAGTGCTGTAGCAATACGATCCTTGGGCTTCAGGAAAGGAAAAGTCTTGCAGTCCTGTTCTGGATGAGGTGCAGAGGGCGGAGAGTAGAAGCAGGCAGATTTAGAAAGGGGCTGTTGCAGCAGTCCAGCCGCCTAGAGAGAACCAGAGCTCTGGAGACATTGAGCTTTTGGGGAGAAGGAGAGGAAATGAAGAATACCACTGAGGAGGTGCAGTTGGTAGTGTGACTTCTTAGAGACGTCAGAGATGTAAGGAGAGAGTGGAGTCAAAGATGTCCCTGAGGTTCTTGGCCTCAAAGGTGGGAGCAGGAAGAGGGCCAAGGGAGGCCGGCCAGAGAGTAACAGGAAAGGAGGGAGCAGGTGTGCCACTGAGGAGAATCTCCATCTTACTGGTATTAAGGCAGAGAGCGTTGGTGGCACACCACTCCTGGATAGCAGACCGTCGGAAATGAGAGAAGAAGAGGTGGCAGAAGGGAGCCTGAAAACAAGCCGAGTGTCATCTGCAAAGCCCTGAAAGTTGGGGCAGAGCGGCAGTGCGGTGAGCAAGAGGTGCCAGGTATTGGTTTAATAGTCAGGGACAGAGGTTAGACCCTTGGGGAACACCACCGGTAGAGGGAGAGGAAGGACCCTATTTGGAGCTGGGATGGTCGATCGGAGAGGAAAGAGGTCAGCCAGGCCAGAGCCTGATAGGTGATACCCAGGTTATCACAGAACCGGTTGGAATGGTTGACCATGTCAAAGGCAAGAGTAAGACTAGAATTCTATGTGCCGCTTCCTGGTCGAATGCCAGTCAGGCTATTCTCCAGCTGCTGCCATAATCCCAAGCCATCATGGAGCACAAGTGCAGACCCCAGCTTAACTTTTGGGAAACGCTGTCCCCAAATAAGCATGCACACATTCTAATTTTGTCCTTCTAAGATCTAAGCCCGGGAGTTATTCTCCTTTTCAGAAGTTCTCCTGTTTTCTTTTCAAGACAACGTTTTTGGTACGGTTTTTAGTTCATTTTAAAACACATTTGACCAGTAACATTGGACAGATGTACCAGGTGCACAGTGTAGTAACTCCTCAAACTAACCCACGTTGGCCCATGCCAGCATGCAGGGTTTGCTCTTCTGGCATTGCTCTATACAGGCGAGTCCAAGAACGTTCCCTAGTGCATTTGGAATTGCTCCAGTAGAATATCTGATTTGGCTTCAGGGAGCTATTAAAACGGAGTGTCTGATCCAGAAGACTGTCTCACTGAGAAGGCTCACATGGCCTTTGGTGGAGTCGCCATAAAGGAACTTGCTTTACGGTGTGGATTTGTACTTTAGTACATTTAGTAATGTCGCACTGCCTACTTGGACATTGAATCTAAATCGTAAGGTTGCTCAGTTGGTTATTGTAACCAATTAGAGTTCTGTTTGTAAACTGCCGGTAACAGTGTTGCATCCCTGCAAGGAAGGTCTTTAAAAGGAGTGTCTTTCAGTTTGCAATTTGTGATTCCTTTTCTTGGGCTCTAAGATGCAAGAAGGTGGACAGCAAACGTTGTTTCCATTTTTTTCTCAGACATTTTGATCCATTCCCATGTCTACCCCAGGCATTTATTTGAATTCCCCCCTCCCCCCCTCCTTTCATCGTGGCCCTTGTTGTCCTGTCATCGCAGAGGTCCAGGCATGTATTTTGTGTGCACGTAGAATTAACTGATTAATCATACCAGTCTACATTTGAAAAGCAAAAACTCTGAGATGTACCCTCGCCCACACAATGCTTCGTCCACATGTCGATACATTAAGTGACTTAGCATTTCATCAGATGTTTGTTGCCATTTCATTTTACAACTAGGTTTGTTATGCCTCTGAACGGTAAAATCCTGCCTGTTTTTTTTTATTTATTTTAGAATGACCAATCAGAAATGCATATACATCTTTTTTACAATTATTTCCATGGATATTTGTCTAATTGATATTAATTGAGGATAACTCTGATGTTTAAATGATTAGAATGATTGAAACCCCACCCGTAGCTGCGTTTCATATGTGATGTTGCGTTGTTTTTGTCAGTGTGCCCGAGCGGTTTTGCTTTTGCAATTTCATCAGAAGCCCCTACTACTGTACGTACAGGGATCCTGCACGCAGTCCTTGCTCAATGAAAATTGAGGCATTCGAGGGTTTGAAAAAAAACTCCCGTCTATGATGGGAAAGCGAGCCTGCAGTGCTTTGGTATGCAAAGGAATGCCCTGCTCGCTCGAGCTGCAGGCTGAGCTGGGTCTTTGAAGCGGATACGCCGTGGCTTTTATGGTCACAAGAAGAGGAACGCGGGCTGCTGCCCCCGCCGCCGCCGCTGCTGCTGCTACAAGCGGGGAAAACCTGGAGACTCCAAGCTCTTCCACGGAGACCCTGAGAAGAGCGTAAAAGCCCAGTCTCTCTGGGCTAAACCCGGAGGTTAGGCAGATATGTATGTGCCAGGTATGTGCCAGATATGTGTTTATGCGCCCGGGACACGTCTCATGGAAAAATGCTTTACAGGCAGCGCTTACTAATGGATTCCTATGGGATCCACCTGCTTTGTAAAGTTGCAAAACTGGGTCGGTTTCATAGATGGAACGCTGATGATTTGTATGCAGGTCTCGTCTCCGGTAGCACTCTGCAATGACAGCCAGCCCAGCGTGCACTGATGGGAATTGATGTAGTCTTCTTTTATAATGTGCTTAATACGGGAGACCAGTCTCTAAGCGCAGGATCTAGATTTTAACCCCTGTTGCTCTACGTTGTTTGCTTCCAAGGCAAGCGTGTTCCCCCTGAGCTATCTTTCTGGCCTATCAAATTGATCAACTGTAAGATCAGAGGTTATTTAAACAATTAACGGACAACAGCAGCAAATGTTGTACTATTTGATATTTGCATAGCGCCTATGGTATGGCCTCGAAGGGATGTGCTGGATGAACGACCTTCGGAAGACCGTGGTCTGAGCAGACATGCAAATGACAGGAGCTGTACAGTGCGTGCAGGCATTTATTGCCAAATCGCTGATAAGTAGAGATTTCTTTTAGAGCCATTTTTCATGCAGACTATATTGGAAAGGCAGAGGGCTGTGTCAGTGACTAACAACTGGACCAAATTTTTCATGGTACTCCACTGTATTCTATGGGTTGCAGCACGAGAGGGGGCAAAGATGATGTAAGAAGTCTAACACTCTCCACTCCACAACAACTGTCTACAGTTGAGGGCCCTGCTGTATGTTCTGGGCAGGACACCTGCCTTGATGGGGGACATGCAATTTGCATGCAGAAAAGTGGCATGGGATACATATGCCACCATTATTAAGTCCTCTCGTCTGTCCTGTCTTTGTAGAGTATAAAATACTAGGGTGGCTTTGGGCGAGGTGGAGATGGTGCATAGTCGTTTATGGAAAATCGAACTCGTTGGCCCTGCCATTGCTGGTCTCTTGAAGTGCCCGATCCTCTAGACCCCCATTTGCTAATTCCCCTCAATCACCCACCTACCCGAGTCCCCTGGGTGTCCAAACCCTGCATTGGATGGTTCTAGCCACCTAGTCTGTATTGCTAGGTGGCTAGGGATGCTGATGGATGGGTTGTGTGGGGGCAGGGCGGTGCTGAGAAATAGGATGGAAGGGGTTGATCAGGGGTTGTTTGTAAGGTTAGGCAAGTGGCCAAGATTATGGTTGCAGGCGGGGTGGCGGGGGGAGGCAAGCTGAGTGCTTTCCTGAAGGCGAGGTGGTCCACTATGCGGTGGATGGATACAGGGAGAGTTTCACATTGCGGGTGCTTGTACTGAGGAGTTGCCCTCATCCCATAGGAGTTGATTTAGTCACTGGAATTAGAAATGCTGTGCCCGATCTATTTAGTCTGCAACATATTTTTGCTGCAGGTATTCATGTCTTTTGTTGTAGAAGGCTTGATGAGTGGTACACATCGCCTTGAAGGAAGCTCACCCACCGGAATTCGTTCGACAATTCGGGGGGACGGGAGAGGTGTGTTCTTTAGGGCCTAATGCTAGGAGAACTCTTGCAGCAGAATTTTGCAGTCTGTTTCCTTAGCTGTGCGGTGTGAGCTTCTAGGCATAGTGCGTTGGCATATTCAAGGCATGAAAAGATTATTGCAAAAATAGCGGTGACTGAGGGCAAAGGTCAGGAAAGGAAAAATGTGGCGACAGATCTTTGTGGAGTAAACCGGTTTTTATCACTGAGTTGATGTGACCGTCAAGTCGGAGTCCATAATGAAACCACGATTTGCTATGGGGGGGAGGGGGTCTAGTTAACTCACATCACCCCAAGAAAGTGCTCCGTTTCATTCCCAGCACAAACCACTTGGCAACACGGAATCGAATGCTTCACCCTTTCCCCTCAGCTTTTCTCAAGTCATTTGGGAGCAATCAATAGGTCAGAGTGAACAAAGCAAAGGCACACTTGATGGCAGGCATGTGGAGGGGCATTGGGGTATCACGCCTAGGCCCACTTGCGACCTGTTTCTTGGACTTTGGAGGCTGAACTCGTCTCATGATGGCATCACCTCCACATTTCGGGGCACTGCATATTTTTGAAGTCTTGCCATCATTTTTCCAATTAGTCTCACCTTTTTAGGGTACATAGGTGCTCACCCACACTGCAGCAGCACGCGGCACATACACAACCTCACAAGGGGTATGCACACTCCCACTGCGCATCCCCTCACTGTACATACACTGCACATGCACCCTCCCACTGCACTGCATCCTCAACATGGCCCTACACTGCCACCCTGCATACACATTTATTCCCTTTGCAAATTCACACATGATGCTCTCACACTAGCCCTGCCTGACTCTACACCCCATACACTGCACATAGACTCGCACCGTACATGCACACATTGCAAATGCACGCACATGGTTCATAGACCCCCTAAATGCACACCTCACACTACTGATGTGGCAACATTTTGCTCACATGCAGACATATGCACGCAAATGCTTCACCTAACACCCACACACATACCTAAAAATTAAATGCTTTTAGAGAAGCCCAAACTGTGGGTTATGACAGTGCTTATTACTTCCCAAAGCCTCGATCCTTCTTGACCTGTAATTTCATGGTCAATCACTGCACGATCATGTTTGCCGCACATCCAACCTGGGAGATTTGAGGAGAGGAGGTACTGGAGGCTTAGTCCCTTCAATTCCCTTATAGAGGTCTACAACCTCTGGCCCGCCAGATGTTTTGCACTACCACTTCCATGAGTATTCTGGCTTGTCTTGGTGGGAATTACAGGCCAAGGCACCTGGAAAGCAAGATTGCAGATTCCTGTTTTACGGGTATCATTGAGGGAATGGCTTCATGGACTCTGCCCAAGGCAATGGCCACAAGGTCAAGGAGAGCCCTTGGGCAGGTTCCTGGGCCACGAGAGGAGATGCCTCCGCTCCTTCTTTCAAAAGCCTTTGCACGTTTTGTAAAAAAAAAACAACAAAAAAAACATTAATAATCCGACAGCGTTGAAAACGAAATTACAGGGTGATCTTGAAATGCAGGAAATAAAATCATTTTTTAAATCAAATCAACATGTTTTCTCTAGCTGGGAGACGATTCAGGTAAATCTGGTTCAAACCGGTTTTGTAAGGACGCGTTTCTTTTTCTGATTTTAAAATGAGATGCTTCATCACAAGTAAAATGATACATCAAGTACAGTACAACTGGAATGTCTTCAAATTAAGCCCATGTCATGGATCGTAAATTCAGAGAAAATGTATAGTTGGAATATTGGCCATTTTATACAGTGCACCATACAGATGTGCTGGCGCAGTAATACCTGTTGAAGTTATTTCCCACCTGTAAGGGTGCAGAAGTAAGAGTCTGACACAATAGTGGCATGGTGATTGGCTTGACTTTTATTGAGGAAAAAATGAAGAAACCTAATTCGAAGAGTGGGTTTCCTGCCTCTAATAAAGAACTAATGAGTCGGTCAGAATGTTCAAATACATAGTCATCTGTTGTGTCAAAATACCTACTTCTATCCCCACACTTATAACTAATAAAGGGTAGTTGGTCGTCTTGGTCCAGAAGAATGACTCCCTTCTTCTGGACGATGAGCCACAGATCCAATATCACAGGTCCAATATCAAAGTTCCAGCTTCTGGCGTCCTAAGGGGTCCGTTCTAACGCAAAAGAAAGTCCCAACCTTAACATTAGTCCTTCATGAACATTGTTGTACTTCACTATTGGTTTCTTGGTGAATGCCGCCATTCTCCAGGTTTGTGGCTCTCAATTTCCTCACAGAGCCCGGAGAATGACTCCCATCCGCGGTTCTTCTTTTGACTGGTTTCACAATAGCCAGTCTTCTGGGAAGACGGCAGGAGACTCCTTCGCCTGAGGTCTCCTTGCTTTCCAGTGCACAAGGGCTGGGCGGACTGACTCCCTTTCCCCAAGCCCTTCTAAGACTTTCACAGTTCATACCCAATCTTGTGTGAGGAATAAGTCCCTTCCCCAGGCTTTCTTTGCACTTCAAAGCTTATTATTTCACATAAGTTCCCAATGTTATGGATGCAGGTCCCAGGCCTTGTGTGTTCCTCCTGACTGGGTGCAGCAGTCCTGGTTCACTATCCTGTCTAGGTGCTGTGACTACGAAGATGACTGGGGTTGATCTTCATAAGAGGATGCAGATCACAGGCCCAAGTGATTCTTCCTTTTTGGTGTTGCTGACCTCGTTCAGTATCCTGCCAGGTACTGACTATGAAGATGACTTGGGTTACTCCTCATAGAAGGATGCAGGTCCCAGACTCTGGGATTCTCTTCCCTTGGTGTTGCAGTTCCTTTTTTTTTTTTTTGGAGTCTCAGCTTGTACCCCAGTCTTCCCTTGGTCCCCAATATTGTAGCTTCAGCATCTACCACTGCTTTCTGGTACCTCTTCGAACCACCCCAATAGCCCTTGTACCTTTATGGTCTCTACCGTCTCTGCCTGGTCTGTCTCAGGGGTTCACTTCCCTCTGCTTTGGGTTTCTCTAGGCTTCTCTGCTCTTCCGGCATGCTGCGGCAACTCCGCGGCACTCAAAGCTTCTCAGTGGGAGAACCTTCCTGCAAACGTGTAGTCCTTCTGCTTGGCTAACCAGGACATCTGCTGCTCTGTTTCGCAGATGGTCCTTCCACGTCAGACCAGGTAAGAGCTTGTATGCCTGCCCGGTAAGCTCTCTTGCAACTGCTCGAGTCCTTTGCTGAGCCGATCATTCTCCATGCTCACGGTACCTCCATGGAGGGCCTCTCTCCCCTTCCAGGTTTCCTGCTTCAGCGTTGAATGGGTCTTGCCCAATTAGCTTTCGGCAACAAGACTGTTCATTAAGGTTCTCATGAATGCTCTCTGTGCTTCCGCACTGCTTCTTCGTACCAGTACTGATCTTTAGGTCTTCCAGTGAGTCAATTGGTCTCTCCCTCGCCTTAGTACCTAAGGGATACATGCTCCTTGAGGAGTCCACTTGCTTCCTTGTCCCATTACTTCCTATATTGGTGGCATGACAGACCTTTATGAACACTAGATACATTGTTGGTAATGGGGTGGGAGGCAAGGTGTGTTAGGTGGGCTATGGGATACCATGTTCTCCCCAGGCCATCACTAATCCCATAGGGAGGGGGGGCTCCCTTCCCATGAGATCCACCTGCTAAGTACCACCCCATGGTTACTGTCCGGTAGTAGCCTCAACTCCCTGGCCTCATGGGAAGGGACTTCCCCTAGGGGAGAAGTGATGACATCTGGGGATTAGTTGCACAACTTCTAATTGCTTTTATGAAGTGTCTGCTCCAGGATTTAAGCCTGTGGCCTGCAGGCTATGCAGTGTGTGCTCACTGTACTGAGCTGCAGATCTACACATTGGCACAGGGAGGTATTCTAAAGCCAAATCCCACGCAAGGCCAGTTCAGAAGCTCTTGAACAGTTGCTAGGCTCCATGAGGTGGGCCTGACCCATTGTGTCTGCCCAGGTCCCCACAATTCTGCTTAAAAGCAATGTTCTCTGGGGCTTTGGATCTCTGGTATTGAGCACAGGCAACAAAGCAGAATGATCCTTGGTTCATCAAATTAATGGAACTTGTAGCCTGTGGGGGTTTTATAACCCAGGTGGCTTTTGGGCGTCCAGTATTCGCCACCACTGTCCTCACCCCAACAGCCATTTATCACATCTCCCTGCTCCGAGTATCAAGGCATGGTGAGAATCTGCAGGTTAACTGACATCCAGGGACCATGTTTCCCAAAGGCAAAACTCACAAGAAGGTCTTGTCCAAAGAGACACTGTTGATGAAATGGGTGTAAATACGTCGCCAACTGTACACTGGTCAGGTCCCTAATGCATCGTCTGCCGGGATCTGTATGCATGTGAGCAGAGTGGCAAGTGAGTTGGAAAGGGTGTGCTCTGTGAATGTAGAGCACCTAGTGGACAAGTGGCTTTTTATGCCCACCAAAGGTCGGTAAAATGAGCGCCATTCAGTTGGGTAATAATAACACCTCTGCCTTTAGACCTGTTCTATTAATAATACGCTTTATTGGATCAGCAGTTATAATAGCATAACATGGGCACAGCATGCAGGTGGTTAATCCCTAGTATGTAAATGTTTTCCAGTAGCAGTATTGGGTAAACTGTTTAAGAAACCTGGTGCTGTCGGAGCACCGTTGCCAGTCACCATGTACAGGCCTTGTGTTTCTGAGATGGGGAGGCAGGTATTCTGCAAAAACAGAGCCGTAATTCCTGTTTAAACCGTATTGATCTCCCGGTAACCTCACTTTTGAAAATTACTGATGGCCCGACCCCTTGAATCCCGTGCATATTGTCCACCCATTCGTTTTTGATACCTTTCACTCCACGGATGTCTTGTGATGTCCTAGGAAAGGAGACCTCAGACCCTGCATTTGGTTTTCCCCAGTGGAAGAGGTTGTTGGCGAGGTTCGCAGGTGTATTTTCTCTCCATGAAGCGTCACTCTAGGTTGCATTACGTGACGGCGTTTCTATGGCCAGATCGGCAACTATCCGGCCCTTTTCAGTGTCTTATGATTTTAGAATATCTACACTATTTATTTTATTTAGTGCATTTGATTTTACGCCCAAACCCTTGGGTATCACGGCGTAGGTACATTTTGTTTTACTGTGATGGTACAATCATATATACAGCTTGGTTATCATTTGACTTTGCGGTTAGCTAGTGATACTGAGAGGGGTGACCCACTCCATTAAAGAGCTGGTGCAGGAGTGTTAGTATTTGTTGAATAGCCATGTTTTGAGTTTTTAAACTTGGGTAAGGAGGTTTCGTTGGACAGGTGGGGGCGGAGTGAGTTCCACATGCGGGGGGCTGCGATGGGGAAGCTGGTGTTACCTGCTCTTGTGGTGTAAAGCGTGGGATGAGTAGCTGGATGTTAACATTGGATCTGAGTGTTCTGGACGGGGTTTTGCGTGTAATGCAGCTATTGAGGTACGTGGTAGCAGCATCAAATAAGCATTTGTAGGTGGTGGTTAGTGTTTTGTGGAGGATTCTTGCATGCACTGGGAGCCAGTGTTCGTCTCTTCTGTGTTGTGTGATGTGTTACCTTCTCTTGAGGCCCAGTGCTGCTCTACGGGCTTTATTTTGTAGCAGTTGGAGTTTGGTTAGGTGGGTGGACTACAAATCCCATAGTGCTTTGGGCGAGGCGTTACGAGGCACCAGGGTGGATCTGGCTGTGTCCTGGGGCGGTACTGCCTGTCATTCTGCAGGAGAGCTTATTGTTCGCATCCACACCTTAGGCTGTCTGGCGATGGGAACCAGTTGCGGCTGATGCTCTCACCACATCAGGGGTGTGGAGGGAGGGAGGGAGTGTGCAGCATACCGGTGCCCAGAGCAGGCTGCGGTTTAATCAGTGGCCTTCTGCCGCAGCTGTCGCCAGAAATAAAAAATGTAACCTTATGGGTGGGGAGGTGGGGGATTGACAGGTGATGAGGGCAGGGCGGACCGTGGCGCTTTGCATTCATCTACCTCCTCCCCAGTGTCTCCAATGACGAGCGAGTCACGGAGGTCGCCACATATTCACTGTTCAGCTAAATTCAATTCACTATGGTGGTTCTCATTTACAGTTGCTCATCAAGATGACTTTTTCAGCAGTCTTAACCTTGGGAAGAAGTTTACCCAACAAGCAGGGCTGGTCCTAGGATGTGCAGGGCCAAGTGCAGCAAGTTGAGTGCGGGCTCTTTAATGTGCAATGGAGAACATTACAGGTAGTGGCGTTACAAGAAGTGACCTCACAGGAAGCGAGTGTTACTTGCTCACAAACAGTTCTTCATAAACTCAATATTGACTCAGACTGAGAAATTCCAGGGGGTGGGATTGACCCCAATCCAGGGCAATCCAACCCCTGCCCCCTCCAGTCATAAGCAGCTGTGCGAGGAAGGGAGCCATTCATAGTTGAATCCGTGACAAGTGTCTAATACATGTTGCATGTGCTCAAGGAACCGGGCGATCATGAGTGACGATCTTCAGTGCGAACCACTTGCCATGGCCTTGTATGCCGCCACTAAGCGGCCACCATCCGAGCACAGGGTCTGCCAAAAGCCTGCTAGTGTCTAGCCTGATGTGCCCCACTGGCAGGGACATCCTGATTGAAAAACAAGCGGCAAAGAAAACCGACGCACAGTCTGGTCTAGCCATGAAACTCTTAGCAGCTCGGCTCTGAGACCGCGCCCAGACTACCTTTCAAAAATATGGATAACAAACCTTGGATAGCTCAGTGGGCATCTGGGTGTAGATGACTCGGTAACTGTATTCATCATTGCCAACACTACCCAACTCAATCATTTCATCACTTTTAAAACGATGAAAGGGCGGTTTGTTTAACTTGTGTGTAACGACGGCTAGAATTCTGCTGTAGGCACGTTAACTATAACCAAGCTGTCCTACAAAATTAAAACCACAGGGAGGCGATTGGATGGATCACACACACGCGACGAATTATCTCCTAGGCCTGCTGGTCTTATGCCAAAGGTTTGCGCTTTTATTGTTACCTAATTTTGATCACCCACAAAAGGATGAAAAGTGAACTATCGATCGTTTGGCATATCATTTTTTTAAAATGGCCTTTAACTTCTAAAGGCCGCTCATTGCTACTCCAAATAGTAAGAAGTCCTTTTATCAGAAGCACTTGTAACCATTCAGAACTTGGCAGAACCCCATCACGTGTTTCTATTCTGCGGATGTTGACTGTGCACGATGCGCTTATAATTAGGTGGCAGAACCAGACAAACAATCCCTCGTACATGCCTTACAGCCTTGGAGGTGGGTGGGCGCAATGCAGCCTTTTCTTTCCACACCGGCCTGGCTAGAGAGCAATTGGAGTCTCTGGGAGCGAATGCAGACCCAAGCGGCGTGAAACTTCACAAAATGGTGGGCCAGGCTCAGAGAGCCTCTGTCTCAGTAACGTTACCCAAACCCTACGTAACTGCCGGTCAGCACTGCTGCCGCTTCTCACCCCAAGGGAAAGCGCGTCCCCTTCCAGGGCAAACAAGCCCACTAAGGAAAATCTTGCACGAGCCAAGCAACAGGCCTGGCGGTGTGATGTCCACGTGACCACGGTCACGTGGACAAGTTAATAAAGGCGAGGGTGGAGCCCACCGAAAGGCAGTTCCAGCTCAGACACCCATACCCGGTGTTTGTGTTTTCATTTTGTGTGACGCTACGTGCGTCACGTAACTAGGCCAGGCCCTCCTCCTTACACACCACACTGGCGAAAAGGCGGGAATCCCCTGCGGTCCCGTCGGAAAGAAGACCTCAGGTGCTCACGCTCCCCCGGCAGCCCAGGCTCGCCAGGCAGTAAAGCCAGGGAGCGTGAGGAAAAAAGACACAAGCCCACCGTCGCAGACTTAAACTGTAAGTGCTGCGCTTCCCGGGCAACAGTCAACGGCTACTCACACAAGCTCCAGCTGTGCCCTGGCACGCCCACATAACACTGAGGGAGTGTGAGGAAAAAAGAAAAAATATATAAATAAATACAAATATACATCACCTGAAGCAAAGAAACTGTGTGGGGGAGTAAGCACAATAAGGACTGAGAGGCCATTTTCACCACCCATCTATAAACATCACCTGAAGTCAAGTAAAGATATGCATCACCTGAAGTGAAGCAAATAAACTGTGTGGGGGAGTAAGCACAATAAGGACTGAGGCCATTTTCACCACCCAAGGCACACCTAACAACACAAGGAAAAGACACAAAGACAGGGAGCCCGTTCACAAGCCCAAAAATACTGCCATAGCCAAAAGCAGCAGTATAGCATGTACTAGCACTGAGTACCTACAAAGACAGTGACCCAGTTCAGAGGCGTAAACCTACTGCCACAGCCAAAAGCAACAGTACAGCACATGCTAGCACTGAGCATCTAGTAGTCCCCACATGAATCCTGTGGTGTTGTAGACCTGAAGCTTAAGCACGGCACCAGGAGTACCCCAGTTTATGTGAAGAGCAAGCTAGAACCCCACACACGTGCTGACCCTACTGACTCATGCACAGCCAAGCCACGCCTGTCAGGGGGAGGCAGCAAGGAATAGGTATAACCATGGCAGACGACATCACAACGCTGCAAAGGTTGCAAAGCCAGAGCCAGAACCCAGACACCAGCATGTGGTTGGATACCACGCAGGGTAAGTTCATGCAACAGTTTCAACCATTTGGTGCCCGCACCAGCCTCCGGTGGGAACTGTGGCTGCAACAGTTTGAACTCTCCCTCCACACCCGCAAGATTGAAGATGAGGAGATGAAGAGAGCATTTCTCATGCTTAACCTAGGCACGATGGCCCTTTGCATTTTCAATGCCCTACCAAACCGAGGTACAGATGATGACTACGCAACTGCCAGAGACATCCTCACGAAGAAAGTTAAGCCAAAAGCCAGCCATGACTTTGAAAGATTTAAGATGAGTCAAGCTGGACAACGCCCACATTAGAACATAGATGATTTCCACAGTCGGTTGAGAGAGATGGCGCTGTCGTGTGACTTCCCAGATGAGGAGTTTGCCGTCAGGCAACAAGTCATACATGGGCTGTCCTCCGAGAAGCTAAGGTGTGCAGCCCTAGCTGAAGACCTCCCGCTTGACACTATCCTGACCATGGGACGTTTACGTGAAAGGACAGATGAATACGCGGCGGAGAAGGAGCAGATTATAAGCCGTTTACAGTTAAACACTGATCTGTCAAAGATCAATACCCCAACAGTCAACGTCCTGAGGCACCAGAGGCCACAAGGAAGGCCATCCAACAAGATGCCAAAAGACTGCATATGGTGTGGAGGACATCATAGCAGGAACAAACCATGCCCTGCGTACAGCACCACATGCCATAAGTGCGGGAAAGAGAATCATTACGCATCAGTATGCCTGAGCTCCAAGCTGCCCAGGGATACTACCTGCCTGGAAAAGGCGTCACGGCACAGACATGATGTGGAAACCCGAGGATCCACCAAGCGTCGAGAGAAACTGCCACACCGTCAGAAAAGACCAATGGAGAAGCCCCGCCATTGGGGTTGAAGGGTCCGACAGTGCGAGTAGTAGTGAAGAAAGTCAATCCAGCAGGGAGACATCCCCAAGCAACACCAGATGGACCTACAATCGGAGAAGGGAGAAGGCACACATGATATCAGCTGTGAAACCAGGAGACAACCACGACCACAGTGGTGCCAAGTCCCGATGATGCACAGTGCTAGTAGGGGACATCCCAGTCACCATGATAGATACCAGAGCCGCTGTGAATGTTATGCCATTCTCCAGATTCGACAAGCTTAAACCACAGCCGAAGCTCCGACGACGCTCAGTCCTGCTGTATGCTTATGGGTGCAAGAAGCCTCTCCCAGTAACAGGATACTTCAAAACGACGCTTTCACATCGTGGCATCAGCTGCAAAACCCGGATCCATTTTGTGCATGCTAGCATTGAAACCCTGCTCAGCGGCACCATGGCTGAACGCCTTGAAGTAATACAGTTCAATCTTGCAATCCAGCAATCCAGCCTGAGAACATTGAGATTCTTCTAAAAAAAAAAACGCCAGAAACTCTTCACTGGCATTGGGTGTCTCAGAGGTCAATCAGTGAAGCTCCACATTGACCCGACCATTGAACCCCGAGCAGTGAGACACAGGAGGGTCCCTTTTCATATGAGGGCTGCCGTAGAAGCTGAACTAAAGAAACTGGAAGATCAGAAAATCATTGAAAAGACAACGGGAGCTACCCTGTGGGTTTCCCCATGGCAGTCATGGCAAAACCCAAACAACCGAATGCTGTACGCATCTGTATTGACATGCGTCTTCCCAATGCAGCTATCGGCCGGGAAAGACACATTACGCCACCGATTGATGAGCTGATCGTAGACCTCACCGGCGCAACGGTCTTCAGCAAGCTCGATCTTCGATCTGGCTACCATCAGATTCGATTGGCCAAGGAATCGCGTTACATTACTACTTTCCCATCACATTTAGGGCTCCGACGATACCGTCGCCTTATCTTTGGGATATGCTCAGCAGCGGCGGTCTTCCAGAATGAGATTTGCCGAGTGCTCCAGGATCTGCCAGGTGTCACCAATGTCAGTGACGATATCTTAGTCTACAGAAGAACGGAAGCGGAACATACAGCTCGGCTAGCAGCGACACTGCAAAGGCTAGAAGAATCGGGACTCGCACTCCATGCAGAAAAATGCGAGTTTACAAAGAAGTCACTCAGTTTTTTCGGATATGTGTTCAATGAACAAGGCGTCTCCCTAGACCCCAGTAAAGTTAGTGACATCAAAAATGCGAAAGCTCCATCGACTGTGACAGAAGTGAGAAGTTTCTTAGGCATGGCTACGTATTGTGGCCGTTTCATCCCAGATCTCGCCACGGTTGCTGCTCCGCTACGAGAGCTCACGAAAGCCAAAGCCACATGGCAGTGGGGCATCAGGGAGGAACAGGCATTCCAGAAAATAAATGACTCGCTCTCCAGTGATGCCACCATAGCATTTTTTGACATCATTCACTCCACGGAACTACTCGTGGATGCCAGTCCAGTTGGGTTAGGAGCGGTGTTGACGCAGAGACAAGAATGGAATGGTGTACATTATTGCGTTCACAAGCAGAGCACTTACGCCAGCAGAGAAAACTTAGGTCATATCGAGAAGGAGGCACTAGCCATTATCTGGGGGTGCAAGCATTTTCATGTGTATATCCTAGGACACCCGATAAAAGTACTCACCGACCATAAACCACTCATCCCTATTTTTGGAGGCACAGCACCTCACCCGCCTGCAAGAATTGAACGGTGGCTACTGCAAGTGCAACAGTTCGACCTGAATGTGCAGTAACGTGCGGGAGCCGACAATCCTGCAGATTACTTCTCCAGCATGGGGTCTGGCATGGATTCACATGCTCATGAATATTCTCCGTCGTCCGGCTGGGAATCCTCGGTAAAGAAAAAATGAGTATCCGTTTAGTTTCTGATCTTACTTTCTTAGTAGTAACCAATCACTGGTCTCTGGGTCATGCTGCCCCCAGCCAATGACTGCCCTCTCCCTAAGCCCCGCCTCTGGCAGCCATCCTCAGATTTTTACCGCACGTTCAAGTGTTGGGAGTCCTCGTGCTATAGCTTTGGAGCTTTTTCTGCGTTTTGCGCTTTTTCATAGAGATTTATCTCATTTTTCGGTTAAATAGAGCCTCAAGCTCCACCGCTTCTACTTCCGATCAGCGGAGACCCGTTTTGGAATCTTCTACGCCCCTCACAGGTGAAGTTTTCGTTGAGCTACGCTTCTTGGAGGATTCCAGAAGTTTGAGGCCTACCTCGTGGACATGGCCCAGGAGAAAGGAAGCTCGACACCGGGCAAGCTGTTCAGGAACTGCCCTGGATGCAAGCTACAGAACCTGTTCAAGGAGGACGAGCACTCGAAGTGCCTCTACTGCCTTCATGAAGACAAATCACACATGGGGAAGGACTATGCGTTTTGCATGAACATGTCGGAACGGACCATGAGGGACCGTCGGACCCGCCTCGCCAACTGGTTGGGGAGCAAGAGCCCAGCAGGTGAGAAGAAGAAACCCGAGCGGTCTTCTAAGTCCTGTGAGGGCAACCCAGCGACAGGGGCCCAACAGAAGGCAAAGCACTGTGAGTCCGCGGGCACCGGGAGCGCCGAACGGTCGGGCTCCTCGGCTGCCAGGCAGGGGGCACACCTTCACCGACGCCATCAACCGCGAGCCAACGCTCTGGCTCACTGAAGAGAAAGTCTGAGAACCCGGCTAAGCTTCTGGAGAGGCCCCGGTCGATCTCGAAGGAACCGGCCGAAGGGGTACGAGGCGGTGACCCTCCCCCTAAGGTGAAGGCTTCAAGCACGCCCAAGGTGGTGAAGGCCTTGATTCACCCGGCCAAGGCCTCTATTGAGGGTATCGCTACGGCCCTGGGGAAGCGTGTGGAGGCTCCCCCAGTGGAGGCGACCTCTGGGCCCAGAGTTTCCCTGCCCCCGTGGAAGGAAGCCTCTTTTAAGGCCATCGAGAAGACCCCTGTGAAGACCCCGGTGGAAAAAGGGGGGTGGGGGGTTGGTGGCCTTAATGGACACTACCTCCGAGGAGAGACTGGTCGAAGTCATAGAGGAGGCCCGTCCCCACGGGAGGGATCCCGACGAGGGGGACGACGAGAGCGAGGGTGACGACGACGAGGCTCCGGTGGAGGAGGAGCAACCGTCGCGTCCGTTGCAGCCCGGGCCACAAGACAACTCGGTGGCCATTTTGACAGCAATCCAGGCCTTATGCACAGAGATAAGGACCAGGTTACCCTGGCCTCTGACGGACGACCCGACAGAGCCGAGTCCGTCGGGAAGACCCCCTAACAAGAGAAGGATCCATCCAACCCCGCCTTCTCAGCCCTCATGGCCCTCTCAGCCTTTGTATCCTTCCCCGACCCCAAGGGAGGACACAGGGACGGATATGGCCACGACGGGGACAAATGACGACGGTGGTGATGACGGGACTGATCTCGCGTCGCCGATTCCTCGGGCGTCTCCTCCCGACGAAATTGGCTCGTTTCACGCCATGTTTACCAGGGCATCCGAGCTTTTTCAGCTCTGCCCCGAAGAGAAGGAAGGCTTCCTTTACCAATGGCGTGAGGCCAAAAAGAAAACTGTCCTCGCAGTGCCGTTGTTGGATGACATCTGGGACGAAGGACTTGCCCTCCTCAAGAACCCGTCCAGGACACCTGCTAAGAGGGACCGGTACGAGAAGTAGTACCGGGTCCCCGACGGCGCCCCCTAGTGCCTTAGAGCACAACCGACCCCGGATTCGGTCGTTTCAGCATCGGCCAAGAAGAAAGCGGGGGGGCCAGCCTCGACCTCTACTTCCCCGCCGGACGGCGAGGGAAAGAAGCTGGATGCCATGAGACGAGTCATCTCGTCGGCAGTGGTGACGATTAAGGCGGCCAAGGCCCTAGCGATTGTGGCCCGCTACGACAGGGAGTTGTGGTACAAGATTGCCCCCCTGTTGGGCTTCCTCTCGGACGAGAAGAGGGCAGAGGCCCTGGCAATCCTGCAGGAGGTTGAGGTGGCCTCTGACCACGCCATAACGGTGGCCACGGACATTGCCGACACCGGTTTCTGCCAATTGGGCAACAGTGTTTGCCTTAGACGGCGGGGGTGGCTCAAGTTGACGGATTTCCGCCAGGATGTACAGGCCAAGGTTTTGGACATGCCCTTTGACGGGAACAACCTGTTTGGGAAGACCGTGGAGGAGTCCCTTCAGGCCATCAAGACCGACACGGAGACGGCTCAGGCCTTGGGAGTTCTACAATGATGTCCGCCCTTTCGGAACTCCGGAGGCAAGCAAGGTGCCTCCAAGGGATTCGGCGGCAGCTCCTCAACATACCGTGAAGCGGCCTGCTCCTCGTCGCAAGAAGCCTACAGGGGACGAGGCAAGTCAGGAGGACCTCGCCGTCGAGGCCAAGGCAGCGGCCATGCAAGACTGAACTAGCCGTGGTGTCGGACCCCCACCGAAGCACCCCGGTGGGAGGCCGGCTGACTAGGTTCATCAGAGTGTGGAAATCCACCTCCACCGACCATTGGGTGCTCGATGCCCTGGCCCAGGGGCACACACTCTAATTCCTAAAGAAGTGTCCCCGCATTCCACCCGTGGCCAGGAAGGAAAACCACGTCCCTTAACTACTGTTGGAAGTAAAGGCGATGCTCAAAAAAAAGGTGCCATCGAGCTCGTCCCAAAGAGGCTTCGGGGCTCCGGAGTTTACTCAAGATACTTCCTCGTCAGAAAGAAGACGGGCGGATGGCGCCCCATCCTGGACCTGCGTCGACTGAACAAGTACATCAAGGCCCAGAAGTTCCGGATGGTCACCCTCCAGCATGTGCTGGGGCAGCTGGAGGAAGGCAACTTTCTATCGTCGCTGGACTTGGAGGATGCCTACTTTCACATCCCCATTCTAAAAGGACATCGAAAGTTTCTCAGATTCATAGTCCAAGGACGGCACTACCAATTCAAGGCCCTTCCTTTCGGATTGAAGTCGGCGCCCACGGTATTCACCAAGTGCCTAGCACCAGTGGCGGCACGGCTGCACCTGCAGGGGATCCACGTTTACCCCTACCTGGATGATTGGCTCATCCGGGCAACAACGAGGGAGCTTGCCGTTGAACACACGGCGAAGACCGTCCAGCTGCTCACGGACCTGGGATTCTCCAACTTCCCCAAATCCCACCTGGTCCCGTCGCAGGTCGCACTGTTTCTGGGAGCCAAACTCGATACAGTGGCGCGATTTGGCCTCGCCCGTGGCCAGAGTGAGGTCTAGCAAATCCCTTCCCGGGATGATGTCCTCCTGCATCTATCTGATGCGCCCGTGCAGGCTTCGGATGCGTCCTTTGCAGAAGTTTCTCAACGCTGTTGGATGCAAGCGACAGGCTGCTTCGAGGACAAGATCTCGCTTGAAGTATTGCACCTGCGCGCATCTCGCAGCGGGCACGGACTTTCATACCCCAGCATATCAGGTGACGACGGATGCCTCCCTGGAAGGATGGGGAGCGCGCACCGGGGATCTTCACGCGACAGGCCTATGGCTCCCGGAGGAGAGGCCGCTCCAAATCAACATACTGGAGCTCCGGGCAGTGTTCTGGGCTCTCACGTCTTTCCTCCTGTCCGTCAAGGGCAAAGTGGTGAGGATCTTCACCGACAACACCACCACGATGTTCTACATCAGAAGCAGGGAGGAACCAGATCTCCAGCTCTGTCCAAAGAAGCACAGGACCTGTGGCACTGGGCCGTTGCCCAGGGGATGTTCCTGGTACCCTTTCATCTAGCGGGGATAAAAAACACCATCGCCGACTCACTCAGCAGGGAGCTGCACTTGTGCCACGAGTGGTAACTACGCCAGGATCAAGTGGATCAACGGCGATGGGGCAAACCCCAAATAGACCTGTTTGCGACGGCGACGAACTCCAAGTGCCAGAGGTTCGCCAGCAGGTTCCCCCAGCCGAGAAGCATGGGCGATGCTTTCTCGTTCCCTTGGGACGGCCTGTTCCTTTATGCGTTCCCTCCGTTGCCGTTGCTGCTCAGGCTCATCAATCAACTCAAGAGGTCCCGGTGCAGGATGATCCTCGTCGCACCGAAGTGTCTGAGACAGATATGGTTCCCGGACCTTCTGGACTTGTCAGCATCCCCACCAGTCAAACTGCTGACGGACGCGGATCTTCTCTCCAGAGAAGGAGGCGCCATTCTTCATCATGACCCGAAGTCGCTGAACTTGCAGGCCTGGCTCCTGCAGCACTAGAGTTTGGAGGATATGATATCCCGGCTGACTGCAGAGAGGTCCTTGCAAAGGCCAGGGCGTCCTCAGCTCTCAAGTGCTACGGACACAAGTGTAAGAGGTTCTCTGTCTGGTGCCGTGCACAGAAGATTAACCCTCTCAGGATTACAGCCCCTCAAGTGCTACCATACCTACTGTTGCTAGCCAAAGCTGGACTACCTCATGCTTCAATCAAGATACATCTGGCAGCGATTTCCCGATACACCAGAACTACAGGGCGGTCATCCCTGTGGTCTCATCGCCTGGTGAAGGAATTTATGAAAGGACTGTTTCGATCATTCCCGCCGGTGAAGGCGCCAGCCCCGGCGTGGGAGCTCAACGATGGTGCTGACCAGGCTCATGGGTCCACCATTCGTGGAAGACAGATTTCCTTGTGGCCATCACCTCCGCACGACGCGTGGGAGAGATTCAGACCCTATCCTGCAAGCCTCCATACCTGACCTTTCACGATACGAGGGTAGTGCTGAGGACGCACCCCTCCTTCATGCCCAAGGTGCCGTCGGACTTCCATCTCAACAAGCCCTTGGTGTTACCTGTTTTCTTCCGGTCGCCTTCGTCACCGGCCGAGAGGACTTTGCACTCGCTGGATGTAGCTAGAGCGCTGAAGTTCTACGTGGACCGAACGAAGAGTTTTCGGAAGACATCACAGCTGTTTGAACTTTGGACCTGTGTACCAAGGGAAGTCTCTCTCGAAGGCTTCCATTTCCAGATGGCTCTCCGGCTGCATCATGCACGGTCATCGGTTGGCAAACCGACCGTTGCCTGGCCGTCCGAGAGCCCATTTGACCAGAGCGATCGCTGCTACCACGGCGTTCCTGTCTGGTGTGCCCATGCAGGGCTGCTACGTGGAGGTCGACGCACACCTTCACGAGATTCTACTGCATCGACCGGTATTCCAGGGAGGAGTTCAGAGTCGGCCAAGCAGTGCTGCGCAACCTGTTTGCTTAAGGTGAGCCTGGTGAGGAGGTAAGAAATGCTTAATGTTGAGTTTTGATGTAATGCTTAATGTTGAGCCTTTGCCACCTCCCGTGGTTGTGCATGTGTGTGCTATGTATTCTTATATTCATGAGCATGTGAATCCATGCCAGACCCATGCTGGAGAACAACAGTTACAGGTAAGTAATTTGTTCCTTATCACACCACCCACGAGCGGCCACAGCATCTGAACAGGAAGCTGCGAAAATTGCAGAAGAACATGTCTGCCAAATCATTACGCTTGCTAGACCAAAAGCCATGAAGCTAAAGGAATTTCAGTCTGAAACAGAGGGTGACCCATGCCTACAGCTTGAGTAGACTGCTACTCTGACAGGGGAATGGAAGACATTCCTGTCGGCAGTCACTAGGAGAGCACAATCAGCGCAAGATCTCTTACATGCGCTGTTTGGGATACACCATGAGTTGTGCATATCGGTGGAAAGGCTAATCCTGAAAGGGCATAGGATTGTGCTGCCGCTGTCTCTACACGAGAGAGCAATCCAATTGGCACATGAGGGACACCAGGTCAAAACATTGGCATACCTGAAGTCACGTATCTGGCTGCCTCATATGCAACAGAGTATTGGCCCTTGTAGAAACCTGCAGCGCCTGCCGGTCTTCACGTCGCCCGGGACCAGCAGAGCCCATGGAATACCTACCAAGAAGCACTCGCAGGTGGGAATCCATCAGCATTGACTTTTGCACCGTCGCTAATGAAGCCTACCTGTTAGTGGCGATTGATGAGCATATACGGTATCCCGAAGTGGAACTGGTCTACTCCACAGAAGCAGAAATGGTTACTACAGCTCTAGAATATTTTTTTCGCAAAGCATGGCATTCCGTCGGTGATTCGAAGTGATACCGGCCCGCCGTTCACAAGCAAGGAATTCCGTTGCTTTATGGAAGATCTAGGGATACGCCATCATCACAACACACCGTACTTGCCGCAAGCGAATGGGGACGCTGAACGATTTATGGCGTCTCAACGAAACCATCCGAATTGCAAAGGTCCAAGGCCCCAGGTGGCTCCCCGAGCTTTACAGATTCCTACGCATGTACCGTCTTACGCCACACTCCTCAACACGCATCAGCCCAGCGGATTTGATGTTCCAGGTCCCCATCCAAGGGGGTTTGCCCCTGTACCACTCCTGGAAACAAACCCCAGCTGACTGGGACAACATTGAGACAAGAAGGCGGCTACACAATGCAAGAGAGAATTTAGCCAGGAGAGCAGTGACCAGTGACCTACGGGTTGGCGACACAGTACTAGTGAAGACTCGGAACCGGAAGGGAAAAATGTCACTGCCGTATGAATCAGAACCATGGACAGTATCCCAGCGTGAGCATGGCCTCGTGTCAGCCACGAGAGGGCGTGAGTCAGCATCAAGAAATGCCTTGCACTTCCAAAAAGTCCCGCCAACATTGTGGGAGGAAGGAAAAAGAGAAAGCAGTTTCGGAGGAGACCAACCAGCACAGACCGACAACTCTCGAAGTGCGAAGTGAAGAGACAAGCTTAGGGTCTCCAACCTGTCTAGAAAAAGATGGGGACACACCCCACACTCCTCCACGGAAGAGGAGTGAGCGGTACACGCTAAGAAAGCAGCCAATACCATCGACAAGGCTAAAAGGCTATGTCCTCAATGGTGTCTACGTTCGGTCAAGGTGAAAACTAGGAAGCAGCCCCGACAGAAGACGTGAAGGGCTGCCTCAATGGCAGACAAGTGAGAAGAGTTGTGAATATTCACAGGTGTTGGAAGTGGTGATTGAAGGAGAAGTCACAGAAGATTCCAGAAGTTGAAAGACTATGTTCTTGTGTCTTAAATGCCTGTCGTGAAAACAGGCGCTCTTCATGTTTGAACAGTTTGTTGAAAGTTTTCCTGACTTTTAAAATACCTGCTTGAATACCAGTGATCTTTTGTTTGATCAGCCATCCAAAAGTTGATGAGGGATGTGATGTCCATGTGACTGCGGTCACGTGGACAAGTTAATAAAGGCGAGCGTGGAGCCTGCCAAAAGGCAGTTCCCGCTCGGACACCCATACCCAGTGTTTGTGTTTCCATTTCGTGTGACGCTACGTGCGTCATGTAGCTAGGCCAGGCCCCCCTCCTCACACACCACAGGTGGCACTCTCTGCGTGGTGCCCCATGAAGCGCAGGGCCAAGTGCAGCCGCGCATCCTGCACACGCCTATCACTGGCCCTGCCAACAAGCTACCAAAGTTCTGCCTTAGAATCCAGCAGCCCACGTTCACAACCGCACCCACCTCAATAATCAGACGAAACACACTGGAAGCCTTCTATACAAACTGAAGTCGGCGTATGAAATATATCAAACATTTTAAAGCCTCGGGTACAGTTTGCAGCTAAACTGTGTGTGACCAGCATTATGTGAGATGCTGCTGTGTTCGCGTGTCAGTACTGAACACCGTGGTATCCCGGAATCGTATGGGGCAGAGGGTAGGGGAGGCAACTGATGGTCTTGTCTTTGAGAAATGTCATTATGGCTTTTAAGTAGTGCTCCTTTTCCTGTGAGAAAGGATGTGCCTTTCATGTCTGGTTGGAGGCTTCTGGTGATCCTTTGTAGATGCTCTCAACATCAGCCATTTGTTTTGAAGTTGCCATAAAACCGAGCACCTGTTTTTTGGGGAGACAGCTGCTAATTCCATGCTTGCCTCCCCCCACGTCCTACCTGTACTGTTGGGAGACCTTCTCTGTGCCGACCAGGCCGCAGAGTACATATAGTAGCCGCTCTGTCACCTGGCCTCGGGCAAGTCGGCCAACATTTGCGTCTTGAGCTGGTAGAGGACTGTTTACCAACCACACAGAATATTCTTAGTATGTGGTGACCAATAGTGGCGCTGTGACTCCCCAGAGACTAACTGCTTCTAGCTCTGCGTGGATTGGACAAGGGTTCAATGATCTGAAAATAAAGCTTCATTCAGCTATACATTCTCATTGTTTGCTCACTTGTCATTCCCCAAATCTGCCTTGAAAACAGACCCAATTATGGCAATAATTTGGAACCTAGCCGTCCGTTTGCTTTTGCCGAGCTTTGGTGCACCTCACTGGACTGACCAGCGCCCATGCTATGCAGCCCAAAAGATTCTTCTTCCCCTGTGCATCACCCGCCAGTACGTGTAGCATCCATGTCCCGCTTTCCCACACTCCTTTCCCCTCGCTCATGTTCCTTCTTCCAGCAGACCTAGAATCTGGATCCCTCTGGTGGGGTAACAGTACCACACTCTTGAGGGGCAAGCCAAGGTGCTCTGAAAATACTATGGTGAGCTGGGGATAGGCACAGTATAAAAGCTATTGCCATAACTAAATGCCCAACATGGGGTCATTTGTGGATATAGAAACCAGAGTCCAAACAGCTGAGCACCCGCGTTGGTGATGGCAGCAGCGAAGCTGGAGTATGTGGGCCCGGGGCAGCAAGGAAGGAAGGAATGGGAGCAGACGCACATGAGACCAGTGGCCCATGCTTGGTGCGAGCTAGCCTCGGGGGGGGGGGGACGTGATGGCATCCCGATGTCTCCTTGTTACTTGCTCCCGTTGCTATCCAGAGACTCAATTAGACTTTCCCTAATTACTCCTGCGGTGCCAGTGGAGAAGAGAGTGGCGTTGGTGAAAGGTGTGTGCACACTTTGTGGGGCCCCCTCTGTGGGTCCGGCAGCTCTGGACTGCATGGCTCAGCTACTTGGTGTCGTGGGTTTGGCAGCCAGCAGTCTGCCAGGGGTTGCGCCGAGCAACGGGAAGCTTTGGTGGACACTGCCTTGGCACTCTTAAGCCCCTGGCCATCTCCACTACATATACAGTGCACTGTTGGTTTCTAGCAAAGTAGTCACTTTGAAATCCCGTACGTCTATGACCGATATGCGCATTAAGAAATTGCTGTCCGCAGAGTTGTGTTTTTTAATTAGAACGCCTACCTCCCGCCCGCTTTCCTCCAAACCCATAGGAGTTATTTGTTGAACGCAAAATGTTGTCCGTTTAGTACTTTGTGTGATGCTGGTGCTACCCAAGGAAGACCTAGTGTAAGGGGAAGACTCACCTCTTGCCTCAGAACAAGAACAAGTCTCTTGTAGGCAATTTTTTTAGTTGCTGGGATATGCAACTCTATTTGCTATGGGCTGCATTTGCAAGTCCTGCAGATGCAAGTCCTGCAGCTATTAATTGCAACACTCTTCTAACCAATGCTGAGAGGTAGTTTTGTGGACTGTAAACGAGCAAGAGCTTTTCACCTGCCCTCTTACCTAGATCAAGTATTTGTGCCTGAAGTAAGGGGTGTATAAGACCACGTATATGATGGGTTATTTATAACGTGCTTAATACCCAGAGGTTTCTAAGAGAGGACCCAGGGATCGAACCTATGGTGCTCCATGTCATCTTGCTTCCAAGGCGAGCATGTTGCTGCTGAGCTATCCTCCGGAGACAAAGAAAGATGTATGTTTTCTCTTTCCTTAGCATCTCTAACCCCTCTTCAATGTATGTTTTGGAATACAGCCAGGTCCTGTTTAGGTCAGCCCTGCACCTTGTGTGGCTTTATTCGTGCCCAGGGTAACGTTTAGAAGGGTAGTGTTGGGTGTCCGTTTTGCTATTGTGTTATAAACGAATCTGGGAGGATGATTCCTCCCTTTTGTGAGCCCATATCCTATGTGGTCTTTGACAAGTGTCCTTAAGAAGGACAACTCCTTCTCTGAGCTTGCAGGAATAGGGTGCCCTTTGCCTTGTAATAGCTCTGCTTAGACGAGCCAGTTGGTTATCTCTTTGCCGTTCTAGGACCCGACCCAAGGATAAGGCTGTACCTTGGAAGATTGAGGAGACCTTAGTGCCGCAAGTGTAATTTGCGCGTGAGGTGCCATGTAAATCCCTTACACATGAACCATAAGGTATCCTAATGCAGCTTCATTCACTTCAGGAATGCTTATTGTCGAACAGGTACGTTTGGATGCTGCCCGTTTGCCGAGAATGCCAAAAGTTGGTCCTGGTGGCAGGTGCTGTTAACGAGGTTGCTTTAGGCTGCAACCCGGAGCTACTATCGCTCACATCAAGATCAGACTCTGAAATTAGGTATATATAGAACTACCTCGGACTTCTCCCCAGAATTGGTTCGTCAAACTTCCATTTAAACCAACTGGTATGAAGAACCATTAATTGGCAAATATGCATTTATATCGAATTGGTGCATGGCAGTAAGTGCCAATCAGTAATTTTTGTAATAGTGTACCATACTGTTCCCTGAAAGCTGGCACTAGGACAACAAGCAGTGTTGCATTTCATAAGACTATGGTAAATGATCAGATAATGGGAATTAGTTCTTGAATGCACAAAACAGTTTCCAGTGAAATTTCCTTTCAGACTACTAAGGGGCATGGATAGAGCCCACAGATGGTTTAAAACGCAGCGTTAAAGCTTCATGCAATTTTAAAATTAAGGGCAGCTATGATTGCACTTCCAGAAAATGCAAACAGCAGTGTGGACCCTCACTCGCCAGGGAAACTAACAATCCGCTTTGAATGCAAAGGTCTATTTTTAGAAAAGCCACCACTTGTGATATTAAATAACTTATTTTGTATCTGGCATTGCATGCGTATGTCTACGGAAGATTTACTCATCACAAACCTAGCTGGGAAACGGAGTTCTGCATAGTGGACGAAGCAGTACAAGGGTGTAGCTGGGAGGTGGATGGAGGAGGCAGTGCAAGAGTGTAGCTGGGAGGTGGACGGAGGAGGCAGTGCAAGAGTGTAGCTGGGAGGTGGACGGAGGAGGCAGTGCAAGAGAGTAGCTGGGAGGTGGATGGAGGAGGCAGTGCAAGAGTGTAGCTGGGAGGTGGATGGAGGAGGCAGTGCATGAAAGTAGCTCGGAGGTGGTTGAAGGAGGCAGTGCAAGAGTAGCTGGGAGTTGGTTGGATAGACAGTGCAAGAGTAGCTGGGAGGTGGTTGGAGGCAGTGCAAGAGTTGCTTGGAGGTGGTTGAAGGAGGCAGTGCATGAAAGTAGCTGGGAGGTGGTTGAAGGAGGTAGTGCAAGAGTTGCTTGGAGGTGGTTGAAGGAGGCAGTGCATGAAAGTAGCTGGGAGGTGGTTGAAGGAGGCAGTGCAAGAGTGTAGCTGGGAGGTGGTTGAAGGAGGCAGTGCATGAAAGTAGCTGGGAGGTGGCTGAAGGGGGCAGTGCAAGAGTGTAGCTGGGAGGTGGTTGAAGGAGGCACTGAAAGAGTGTAGCTGGGAGGTGGTTGAAGGAGGCACTGCAAGAGTGTAGCTGGGAGGTGGTTGAAGGAGGCACTGCAAGAGTGTAGCTGGGAGGTGGTTGAAGGAGGCACTGCAAGACTGTAGCTGGGAGATGGTTGAAGGAAGCACTGCAAGAGTGTAGCTGGGAGGTGGTTGAAGGAGGCACTGCAAGAGTGTAGCTGGGAGGTGGTTGAAGGAGGCAGTGCAAGAGTAGCTGGGAAGTGGTTGAAGGAGGCAGTGCAAGAGTGTAGCTGGGAGGTGGTTGAAGGAGGCAGTGCAAGAGTAGCTGGGAAGTGGTTGAAGGAGGCAGTGCAAGAGTAGCTGGGAGGTGGTTGGAAGAGGCACTGCAAGTGTGTCTCGGAGATGGTTGCTCTTAACCCTTGCTCCTCAGTGGATTTCATTAACAGAGCTTCATGGTCTTAAAGTTCAGTTCATAGTTTAATCTCGTTATATATGTATCTCTATGTATTCATTGTTAATTTGGTTTCTTGCCTCCTAGAATATGTTGTGCTCGGTTATAGAGCAGAGAACATAGTCTAACACTATTAATTTCGAAAACCAAGTGTTGTGGGCTTTAATCTTCATGAATTTACTATAAAATAGAGCCTTCAGGGTTTGGTATTGCTAAGATGTACTATCCCAAGGTCAAGTCTAAATCTCTTGGGGATAGTATCAAGTACTGCACTGCCAAACCTAAGAGATTTTAGGTAACCAATTACGTGTATTGAACATCACTCACAAAGTACCAGGGAGTTTCTTGTTAGCGAGGCAGAAGAAACCTGCAGTAAACTTGCAAGTACAATACCTTTAATTCATCTTTGTTTTGTAATGCGCCACAGGTAACCATAGTCCCTTCGTAGAGCCCCAAGTAGGTGGAAGTAAAGGAACGGTCTGAACCTTGGAAGCATTTAGGAACAGCTGCATTTTTAGGGTATGTTTGTGGCGCGGAAGTGCAGATTTGAAGATGGCATTACACGTGCAAGATGTCCCTCGGTGCAGGCAGAACAGGTTCGAGACGCTTGAGGGCCGGAGGAAGTGCAGTGGATATTCTGGGCATTAAACGAGAGCTTAAGTAGGCAAAGGGCTCATAAAGGTGGGTATTAAGTCATACGCAGAATGGTAGATGATGGTTATGGTTGCTTCTATAGCGTGCCGTCACCTAGAGGAATCCTGGTGCTGGAGAAAGAAAGAGGAATGAAGAGCCAGAACATTAGTCAGTGAGGAAAGAACCTTTAAGCAATTCCCTAGAATGGAAGATCTTAGGGCAGTAGGGAGGATGTGCCATAGTGACATTTGTTTTCTGGTCCAGGCCTTTGAGAGGGAGAAGGAAGAGTGACGTTTGGAATCTGATGGGACCATATTTGGTGATCCTCATTTTGGGGTTGGCAGGATCCATTCCCCAGTGGACAGTGCAAAGCATTTTGTGTGATCTTGTCCAAGGATCGCCAGTGCAAGGTGGCAAGTGTATTGGTGATGTGGTCCCAGGGTTTCAGACCCAGGATCAATCTTGCAGCCTTATTGTGGGTAACTTTAGAAGTCCCTTGGGTAGACCCATGTAAAGGGTGTAGCAGTAATCCTGGTCCGAGAGAACTAGGGTCATGTTTATCTCCTCTTTGAGTGCCCTTTTGGGGAATGGAAGGATCAATTTCAGCATGTGGAGAGGGTTGTGAGACTTCTTAGAGATGTTTTGTATATAGGGAACATAGGAGAGTGAACCATCGAAGGTGATGCCCAGATTTTTGCAGATGAGTGCAGTGGTGGGGAGGCCCCCATGGCTTCAGACCACATGAAAGGTAAGGCGCAGTGGCACTTAAATTTGAGATGTCAATCAGTCGATGATGCAGGATAAGTGCACAGATATGGTTGTAGCTTCGCATAAAGAGTTGCTCAAAGTGATATCAATCTGCGAGTCGGTGTAAGATGGAAAGGATGTGGAGAAGGGAGCCATGAGGTCTGCTAAAGCAGCTAAGGTGAGAGACCTGATCGTTGGGGCACACCACCAGTCGGAGAAGAAAGGCTGGACAAGAAAGGACCTGAATCTACCTGAAGTTCTGTCCCTGAGGAAAGGGGGGACCCATTTGAGAGCTGCTTCTTTGTGGCCATCAAAGACCTTCAGGTGATTTATTGAAAATGAAATGTGTTCCCCTTTTTTGCGCTTCCCAAGGAACTCCAGCCTGTAAACACTGGGCCAGGACTGGGTATCAAATTTGTGCTGCTCGGTGTAGTCTTGTTTCCCAGGTGAGCACGTTGCCCCTGATCTATCCTCCCAGCTTAGTCGGGTAGTGTGACTCAATTCTAAGGGGATAAAGATTGCAGGGGTGCCGTTGTTGAGAGAAAGCAGCGTCTTCCCCCATGCAGAGCAATGCAGATACTATCCCTTTGCTGTAGTGCAAGATTGAGTAACAGTTTAGGTGCAATGGGTTCTTTCCGTGTTGCGCGAGGTGGACGTCAGTGCAGTTTTTTTTACTGGGCACAAGAGGGATAGTGGGAGTGAGTTGGGCAGGAACAAGGGGCTGGGGTTCAGAGGTCGATGGATCTGTGCTGTGTTATGGGAGCAGGTGTAGGATCAAGAAGACGGGGGAATTAGTCAAAAGCGAGGTGGTTACGATGGCTTTCCAGAATCATGGTTGACATTATTGTATATATTGAGGCCCGTATCCATGCACAGTGATATTATAGCCTGCCTTTTGACCCCCCTGCACCCTTTCGATCAAGCAGAGCCTAACGGAGGGAAAATCCCAAGCATAGGAGAACAGATGGCCTCAGAACAAATGCAAGCAGTTTGGGGAGGGGGAGGGGGGTACAGGTAGTTTAGAGAAGATGTAGAGTGCAGATCCAGTGAGCAGCGAAGTTTAGCCCATACAAGTGGTAAAGGTAAATGCAGCATTAGAATAACCAGGGCATGGAAAATGTACATATAGGCAGTGCAGTTTGCCTACATCCATTATTTAGAAGTGCGGGCAGTGTAATGTGATACCCAGGGTAGGATACCTAAGGGTGCAGAAGGAAGGCAGTACGGGTGGCTTGGGACAGACTGACTAGGGTACAGGTCTTTGGTACAGCTGTTAATAACCAGGTGGTGCGGCCCGGATTAAATGCACTAGGAGTAAAGGACAGTACTGGAGGGCTAGGTCAGATGCATAGGGACAGACCCACTGAGTGGGTATTGCAGATGGCCTCACAAACACACCAACTCGGCAGGACAGTTCAAAGGCCTGATTGGTAGAATAGAAGGGCCGTCTCTCTCTCTCTCTTCTAAAGCCGGGCCCGTCCCTCAACCCCAGATTCCCCTCTAGAGATTGGTAAACCCTACTATTTAAGATGCTGACTGATGGTGATGGCCTGAAAGCAAATGCCTACTCTAGCTAAACTCCCTCTGAGAACACTCTGGGTGATCCCTGCTCTAAGTTAACGTAAGCGTTTGTGCCTTCCAGATAATTGGCCTTTATCTGTTGCACCATGATGTTCCTCTCCCTACGTCTGTCGCTCTCCCTTTTCTCCTCCTCTCCTCCCTACCTGTCCGCCCACCATCTCTGCCCTCTCTTCCTCACACTCTTTTCTTTCCCTCTGATGGTCATTTCTCTAGTACTACCTACCTACCTCCACCCAATGATCTTAGTCTCCCTTCCTATTCCACACCACTACTATCCCTGCTGCTACTCTCCTCACCACAACTGCTATCACTCCACCCACACCCTTTTCTGCTGTTGCCCTCCTTTCACTTCTCCAGTCACCTTTTAATTCTCTTGCTACTCACTCACCTAACATGCAAACTCGAGCCAAGTACTACTTTCTCCCGCCAACCAATACCTCACCTTGCACACTCATTCAGCAATTGTCCTCCATGCACCTCTGCTTTGTCCTTCTTCCGTTAAGCTCTTGGTCCTTCTGCTCCTCCTTTAACCTCATCCGAGTAACTCACACCTTCCTGTTTCCTGGCCTGCATTTTATCCTCCACCTTTCCCCTCCATTGGCTCACTTGCTCTGCTGGTTTTCCAGGTCAACCACTGACTATCATTTTCCCCAGTGAAAGGGCAAGCAGTGAAACATATATAAAGCAGGATTTAAGCCCAGTCTACTTGTGCGTGGATCCACCGGTCTCCAGCTACGGCGGCCCGCAACGTTCAATGTCGGAATTTGAGTGAGGGCTTTCCGGCCATTGCTCTGATCAGGGTGCTGCCTGACATGGATTGTATGTATAGCACGCACCCCATAATGAGTGGTATGTTGGTGCCTAAATGAGGGCCAATGATCTTTTCCAAACTTGTGTAGTAGTTTGATCCCTGAAATGTGGACGGCAGGTTAAACCTGGCTACGATTTTAACTTGGGACCTCAACTTTGCGCACAGATGTGCGCTGTGGCCAGAAGCTGCACTAAGTTTCATCCTCCTTGTTTCCTTCCATCCCTCCTATTTTTTCTGTTTACCGTGCTCCGTCACTTCCTGCATCTCTTCATGGCCCTTTCTGCATGGCCTGCAGTTCCAACCATCAGAAGGAAGTGCTAACATCTTAGTGGCCATGCAGCCACGGAGCTCAGTGCAAAAGACAATGTACCACAAAAATAGGAACTGGGTTGCAAGGGGGTGCACCCCAAGTATGGTCTGCTGAGTTTAGGAAAGAAAGTAGGTGGCCAGTTGGGTGTGTCTGTTATTTCTTCTATATTCTCAATAACCAGGCATTCCTCCAACTCCCATGCATGCCGCAGGCTGGCCCATTTAGTCTGCCCTTTGCCTGGCTGCTGTAATGCAGCAGACCCAATGCCAGCTCTCTTCTAGGACCCCTTGTTCTACAGCCACTTCAAGGCTGTGCCGCTGTATTCTTTGCCATGCTGCTCTTCCCGTCACATTATATGCCGCCTTCCACGCTACCCTTTAGTGGGACAGGGTACCTCTAAACATATGGGTACCTCCAAACATAGAATTCCTTGAGTTTTCTGAAATAACGCACATTAAGCTGTGCACTTTATATCGTGCCATCCTGAGCCACTAGTGCTCTGGCAAGGCTCGTGCTCACCTCGGCTGCTAAACCTCTATGTAGCTGCAGTGATAGGCAGCCAATAGCTTGCGTTTGGTGTGGGAACCTTAGAACTACATAATATAAGGTGTAAGATGGATCCGTGAGCGAAGCACTCACCGTGGATATCGGTGATCAATCTGGAGGATACAGATGTGAATTCCAGTAGGCCCGCCTCAAGTTTCATCTTGCCAAGGTCGATGCATTGGATGATCACGCCCATTCTAATGGCAATGGGCGGTAAGCGAAAGCATCCCTGCAAGCCACTCTGGATCTCAAGATTATATCCAACATGGACTGCTGGTGTGATGGGAAACTAGTCCAGGGGCGCATGGGGTCTAGATGTTCCCACCCCTCTTCCTTTATACCCCCGTAGTGCCAGATGGCTAATCGCACTGCTCGCCATTGGGCATCAGTTTGCCCAGGTGGGTGTTATGCAAGTAAGACTCCATGCTAATTCAACTCTTGGTATTTCTGAATACTCTGTAGATGACAGTACCAACTTTGTGACCGTTGTGGTGATGGGTGTGTGAGCAATCGGGTGAAGTAGTGGTGCATTGTGTATTTGACTACAGGCAGAGGTTTAGTGTGCTACGAGGCCACAGTGTTGAAGCAACATGCTACATCTAAACATGGTTCCCACAGTGGTTTGACATCATGCTCTCTGAGAGCTCTCATAAAACTCTTCTAGGAAGACTAGCTGCAGGGGCACCCTGGCCATCCATCTCTGGAGCTCTTTTAATAAGGCCTTCAATGGGAGTTGCGCCGCGGGCTTTGGCGATGAATGTTCTTGAACAGGGCAAGATGCAGCTTGCTGGGAGACATCTGCGGGCCAGGTATTTCTTGTGAGAGGGGCCAAGACATGTTTGTGTCTTGGTGCCTGTTGCCACATGCCCCTTAGGGCAGGAATGTCTGAGCGCAGAGGGAAAGGTACAACTCCTGGCACATGCGTAAGTGATTTCTGTCTGAAAAATGGAAATCTAAACTATCAAGCAGCATGTGAACGTCTGTATGGTATGTGTGCGAGAGGTGGCGAGAAGGATTGCCCCGGCAGACATTGGGGCATTGAGTGCGACGCGAGGCTCGCTCATTCTGCGGTACTCTGGATGCTCTACCGCACTGCCAGGTTTGGAGGCAGTACTTTAGCACAGCTATTTAAGGCATTTTTAGTTGTGGCTATTAGGTGAAGCTATAAGCTGAAATTATTGCACTTCAGTACAGATGGCATGCACACCAGGCGTCACAGTCTGTGGGAGTTGGCTGCTTATTTTCTCACGCAGTCTGCCTGTCAATAGCCAAGCTGCTGACATCTTATGGCCAGGTAGAAGTGGCAGGCAAATGCCCTTCATGGCTACACCAACGCCAAAACTGTTCAATTCATTTTTGTGTTTTTGTCTGGAATATTTCTGCCGCTAGATTGTTTAACATCTTTGCTGCTTTTTTTCAAAAACGTTCTAATGCCACCCCTATGTCTTCAGGGTCTCCTTTTGAATTCTAGGTCTATTTGATTTTTTTCTGCTGATTTGAGCGCCTAGTGGCGGTCTTAAGCACTGAGGCACAAGGTGCAGTGTGTCCTGGGATGCTACATAGTTTATTGCCTATGAATACCCAGTCTGAAGGAACATGGATTGCATGTAGCTCGTTCAGTGTCCAGAAGTGCCGTGAGCATGATTCAAGAAACCAGCAACACTACACCAATCATTCTCAGGTGGTGCCCCAAAGATCTGGATGTCCCAATCCTTGCTCTTTATCACGGCCCTTCCCTGTGCCTTCAGTAAAGAACGGAAGATTCTGCTATTTAAGGAATAACTAATCAACCATTCCTAACTCTTTTCTTTCAGTTGACTACATGATGCCCACCTGCCTACGCCTTCCACCCAAGCTCTGTATACCCTTCTGTGGCCAATCCCCTTCTTCCACCGGCTTCCCGCCTCATTGATCTTGATCAAGGGTCTTCATCATAAGCTTTTATACACGTGCAATCGACCCCCTCTCTGCTTTTTACCTAACCCCTCTTCTGTACACTTCTCCTCGGGGAGGAGTCATTTCCCTTCCCTTAAAGGAATCGCCCAGGTCTGGCTGGCTGATAAGGTGACTATGCTCCTTGACTCTTCCGAGTGCTTTTAATTTGTTTATATTTACAGTCTGAAATATAGTTCTTTCCTTTTGAATGCTGTGAAAGGTTAACCTGCACTCAACCTCTCTCCCCTTCTGTGGTTTCCTCAGCTGCATTATCCGCTTCCCGCTCCACCTTAATCTATTCCGTTCCCTTACCCATTATGTCATCCCATAAGTGGTGTTCGTAATTCTCCAGTTGGTCATCGCTTCCCCCTCGTTGAAATGCCTGACCCTGGCCTTCGTGTTTGAGATTAGTCAGTAGGCCTGTATTGTCCTAATGGTCACTCCTTCCTCCTACCTTGAATACTGCCATATACACAAGCATGCCCCATCTACCTTTCCTCCATGTAGTCTTGCTCGCCCTTTCACAGTACTGCTTTTCACTTTAGCTCAAGATTCTCTTCTTGGCACCCTATTCTATGTTCCTCACCATCAACGTCCCTTTTCGTGCCAACCATGTCACTCTCCAATCTTTTATTTCTGCCCAGCTTCATGTTGGGGTTGGCGTTCGCTAACTGTTTCAGGTCTTTGCCTTGAATCCATATCAAATGTAATAATGCATGCTAATTGGAGCTACTATTCTCTTTATAACCTGATCCACATCCTTAGTATATCGTTTTTTTCTGCCGACCAACATTCCTTGTACAGCACTCTTGACACCCACCCCCTGGGTCTGGTAACAGCACTGTACACCATTAGGACAGTACAGCATTGGTGGATTACATGGGCCATGTTGAAGAATGGAACAGCGCTGTGTGTGTGTGTCGGGGAGGGGGGTCTTGTGGGGGGATTGGCTTGGCAGAGTTTCGGATGTCTCCAACTGCTACCTAATCAGTATACACCTTGTAGGGGCCCTCTTGGCCCTCTTGGACAGCCAATGAATAAACTTTGTTCTTTTAGTCAACAACCTTCCCCATGGTATGTCATGTCTCCCATGGTGTGTAGCAGACTTTGCCTAGCAGGATAGTCCATGGTGGATGGAGGCCTCGGAGCGCCACCGCGGTCGGCCAGACTTCATCTTCGCCACACAAGCAGACGTTGACCGAAGTCGACATCCTGAGCATGCATACAAAGGTGCTCCATAAGGCAGGTGGAGCAATAATTGCTTACTGTGCCCAACAAAGAACAGCACATGGCTTATGTTGGCTATAATCCAAGCACAGAGAACAAAAAATTGATTACCCCTCTCTTTATGCCGACAGAGTTTCAGATTGCGATGTTTTTACACAATATTTATATTCACATAAAATCTGACATATTCTGATCAATTCAAAGATTATCAAAACCCATTGAACACACCATCATGGAACCACATTATCATACACAAATATTTGTTTACACAACATTAAAAACGAGACACTATTCATCTTTGTCATAATTAACACGAGCTAAAAGGCAACTTCAAAAATTCCAAAAAACTACAAATGACAGAAAATGTGCCAGGGTAGAAAACACTGCATGTATATCAATACATATACATTTGAAACATTACAAAAGACTCTTCTCATTCAGTCTTTTTCAGATCGTCATGTTGGCTATACACTTGGGGATTACACTTGGTGTAGAGCTGGGGAAAGTAGTGTGTGGCAATGCCTTTGGCAAACCACTTAAAACACTCTTCGGCTTTGTGACGCATCATTCCCAGGACTTTTCACAACCATGGAAAATAAGCCCCAAGACCAGGCTTTCCATTAGCACTGGCTTTCATGCAATTGGCGTTTTGCCACCTCTCCATCTAGTCCTTGAAATAAACTATAATTTCTCAATATCCAGAGTGCATATATGACCCTCGTAGATTGAAGTTGGAACTGACCACCTTCATGAACCCTTGTCCCTCCACATGTAAAATAAAAACCTTTGTCACTGTCTCCTGTCGCTCAGCTTGGTAGCATGTGTGGACTTTCACCAGGACCGGCTCCCTTGTAATATTCTTTTTTCGATGTATGTCTGAGGCATGGTTTCTCCAGCCGTTATTGTTTGCCCCTGGCCTGATTGAGTCTTCACTACTTGACAGGTTTCCTAACAGCGATACTTGATTTGCTGAAGAATTTTCCCTGCTCTGAGACTTCCTGGCTCTGTTTTGGAGCTGTGTGTTTTGATCTCATGATGGGATTGTGGGTAAATCGGGATCTTGTTTTGTCATCCTGCCCGGTTGGGACCATTGTCCGCGTTATAGTTTACTTTATTTATTCCTATGTGCTATCCTAAACTGTCGCTTTAAATAACTGGTGCCCCCATTATTGCTTAGCACTACTTGTTTTATTTCCCTTAGAAAGAAAGTTTAAATCATGCCTTTACATAATATCCTCAGCAGATGCATTAACCCGTAGATTGTACCTGCTGTCTGAGCGTGCAATCTCTGCTCCTTTGTTTTGGAGGGCCCTTTATATACTAGACGTCATATCTTGTTGATGGGGAAGTCATCAAAGCTAAATGGCCTACGTAGGTTCCGCCACTGCAGTGCACCTAGAGGCCAGCACACGCCTTCCCCACTAGACAAAGGCATCCTAACAAGTTTGCATGTTGATACTGCAAATTGGCTGTGACACACCTAGGTAGGCCCATTTTAAAAATTATTGGGTGCAACTTTTAAAATTGCCCTGTTCTAGGGCATGAAATGGTCAGTTTAATGCATTCTGAGAGGCGCATGAGGATATGGTTTCTCCTGGACTTCGCCCAGAGTGCCAAGACCAACAATAATTGTGAGAAAGTGAAGACACTTGTAGCAAATGTTTGAACAGCAGAGGCAATTTTCGTCAGTTTACATACGTATGTTGCAGGGCAAATACATTGCACACACCTGTTTTTCACTGCTACCCCTGTTAATAGAGGGTGGGGTGGGGTAAAACTGTGTAGATCCTTAGCCTATGTAACCAAAAATATTAATTTAATGAATTCCCCATTAAGGAAGAGGGGTGTCTTTGTTCTTAAATCAGTCCAACCTTTTTATCCAGCTATCCCCAACAGAGGCCTTTCAGTCAGGGGAGTCTGCAATCCCAAAGTCCCCAAAGCATTGCAATTTTTCTTTCTGACTTCCCAAACTACACCAAAGCAACAAGGGGTCTGAAAAAAAAAAAAGATTAATCACTCTGTGTTTATTTTAAACCAAAAGTGTGGGTGAAATTATAATTGCCACATGTATTTTTACCAATCTTAAAATCCTACTGCTACCCTTTTAAGGCTGAGGGAAAATCAAAATCGCACATTACATAAGTGTATTTGTTATTGATCAGTGTAATTATTTTGTGAAGTGAAATTTGCAGAAAGTAAGAACACCTTTACACCAGATTCTGTTGTGTCGTCCACTTCCAGTGTCGATTCTTCTGGTTCCAAGTGCATTGTCTGCGCTTTGAAGACTTGACTTGGGTAGCATGTCATTTTGGACTGGCTCTCTGTGCAGAGTTTAGAATACATAACATTCAGGATATATTCAGTTCTGATTTGTTAGTGTGAGACGGGCAAATATACGAGAAAAACCTAAATGATAGTCCTTTTAAATAAATTTTGAATCTTCATGTGGGACAAATGGTCCTGCCTCCTGCCTTCCGGACATTTGTTTTCTGTGCCGTTTGTGTTGAAAGTTTGCTCTTTGAAGTGGGTGTCCCCATTTTCACACATTAGTTGTGCTCCAGCCAAGGGTGACTTTTCTTGAAGTTCATCCTTCCAGAGCCAGCAGATCTGGTGAACACTAAATGTTGACACCTTTAGCAGGGCATTTTTACTGCGGTTGGTCATTAGATGTGACATCCAGGCTGAGAGTGGGAGTTTTCCTTTGTGAAGTTTTGCCCACAGCTAGCAAAAGGGTCTGCCTGGGGCTGACATTTTCCATGAAGTCAGGGTGGCTCTTTAAATGTCACTGGAGATTTGTGCGTGAAACCTAATATACATTGCGCTTTGTCAACCACACATCATGTTTTTTCTTGGCATTCTTCTGTGAGCAGTGATATTTTTTTTCATTTTTACTTTTTGAAGCCGTTTTTATTTGCACACACACATGTGCAGGCCGTTTTTGTTTTCAGTAAAAATCCTGTTTTCAATGCGACAGATCTTTGATTCCTCCTTTTGTAAATTAAAATGCTGCTTGTCCGTTGGTAAAGACAGATAGGCCCCTTTCCACATGGCTCTTTAACTTTACTTGAAAAACAAAAACAAAAATCCTGCCATTCATGTGAAAGGGACATCTGTTTGGGGCCTTTAAATGCACCCCACATCGTGCAGTGAACACATGATTCCAGCAAAGTGAGGTTTGCAAATGATTACTTTTTATGAGGGACGCAGAGTTGTAGTCAAGACTTTTGCAACTAAGGCATCCAGTTGGAGGTTTGCATATGTCTTTTCTCGTTTCTTAAGAGCTCTACTTAATAGTGGCGAAAGGAGGTGCACTTACCTTGCTTCCATGTACTACTTTTGTGCGAAACATCAGCCAAGTAGAAAGGTATCCCAGGAAAGCTGCAACATAAACTGCCGAAGCAAACACACTCCATTCTGCCATTAAGGGTTTGCAACAGGACGTTTGATTTCTTTGCAATGCAAGAAAACAATTCAACAGAGCATCTCCATCTGCCTACAATGAGACACGGAGCAAGTACAATAGTCCCCTTCATACCTTTCAAGAACCGGGAACAGTTAATCACCCAGACATGTTTTTAGTCTCAACCATGCACACATTTCTCTTATCTGGGCAGAGAACCCTCTCCCAAATACACATACTCGCTCATTATGGGCCCTGCCACTTCGGGTCTCAAACCCTTGTGGACCTTGTCGCTTCCCAATTCCAATAAACATGGCTACCCATGTAGCCTGGTCAAAATCACTCTTCATCTGACTTTCTGCTTCCACAAACCCTACATTCCAATGCATTCAGCTGCTGCCTTTTTACCACCCAATGTTACCTGCGGGTGTATGCCTGGCGCTTGAATCGAAGCATAAAGTGAATGATTGGAAAAAGTAGCCAGTTCATTGTGATAAGAGTTCCTATAGAAGGGGATTCACGTAGGCCGGTGGGCTAATGCCATCTACAGAGACTAAATGAGAAGTTTGATTTGCTCCAGTGCCCCACAATCACTGCACCTCGATTGGTCTGAACAACAAATCGGGTCCAAATTCCGGTGCACGACCTACAAATTCCTGTTGGTGTACCCACACCTCCTTTCATACATTGTGTCCTATAGACCAGCCGCCACACATGGGTCAACCTTGCATCAGCTTACTTGGATATTGATAGGCTGGGACTATCGGGAACAAGATTGCTCTAAAAGCTGCCATGCATGATTTAGTACAACCCTATAAAGCCTTCCCTTTAGAAATGGCTTGCGCTAAGAAGCTGCAGTGCCGCCTAGCACCCTTCCCTCCAAGGCCTCCATTTCAGAGTCCCTAATTGCCAGGACGGGAATCCGCCCAAAAGCATGCATTTTAGGAAATTCTTTCTTACAGGGCAGTGCTATTTAGTATATTTAGGTTTATCTACCCAAGACCGCCCCTCTCAAGAATGCAGACACCACATATGTGGTTGTTGGCATCCCTTACATTAGTGTGGCATGTTCTCCAATATTGCCGTCTGGAGCATCGGCCGTGTTTCGCAAATCCCATCATGGTATTAAGTTAATTATGGCCCAGTGTTATGGTGGGCTGCAAAATGCTAATACATGCACACGCAAGGCATTGCTCGTTGACGCAGAACTGGAGGCAAATTGGCAGGGAACGGAATCCCGGTTGGTGGTGTGTGTGTGGCTTCTTAGCTGAAATGGTCTTTACTAATCTCAAATTTTAGGTCGGATTTTTCGTCCGTTTTTAAAGGCAGCATAACATTTGTTATGTCTGTAAACTCAACAATACTCAAAATTTGACAGTTTCTGCATGGGGAGGTTACATAGCAACATTTCAAATTAAAAGCATTCAAGCGGTTGCTGGACGTGTATCCTTTTTTCTTTTTTGGTGTTGCACCAGCTGACCCAGCAGTTTGAGGTTTGAATTCTAGCGCACTCTTAACAGTGCTGCAGGGTACTCCTTATTAATCTGTGGGCCAATCGGTTACTCGATGGTCCATGCACTACAATGAGCTCTTTGCAAGGAACATTGTTCCCAGTGAGGCCCGCGCTTCACCTTCATTCATATTTTTCCAGCAAAGTGTTGCTCCTGTGTTGGGTCTAGTTTGTAGGTGCTGGCCTTTAGCAATAAGGAACATGTTCATTTGAGGGCAACTCCTGCGAAGGAGCTCTTCGACTGGGGCTGATTTGCTTTTCTTATTTAAGGTTTTTAGTAACCAAACATTTGGGGATTATCTCATTCTGGTTTGAAAATAAGGACCGTTTTTTAACATTGTTTAGGGAGCAACTGCTGCAAAACTATTGCGGTTGGGAATTTTCGTAATGCTCCAATTTGCAACAATGTCATTTCAACCAGAAACGGAGATCGGAGCAGTGAAGTGCAAATAAATTGAGCACCGCAGGTTCCAACCCGGGATAACCAATGACAGTACAGAATAGCAGTCATATTTGGCAATCATCTTCTAAATAATTCAAACTTCAAACCAACAACAGTACAGAGTGTCATCAGGGAGAGTGAAGTGCTGGAAGTTCAATTCCAGCATGATTACATTTAAGTAGGGGCTTTGGAGGCAAGAGGTAGCATGGAAAGACGTAGAAGCGAGTCTGTGTGGGCATGACCCTTGTAGAAGCGAGTCTGTGTGGGCATGCCACTCGTAGAAGTGAGTCTATGTGGGCATCCGAAGTGTTATGATCAGGTCCTGCAGATGGTCTATTTTCTAGACAGGCTGACAGAGCAGATTTGAGTTTTTTTTTGTTGTGGCTTTGAGGGTGAGCTATTTTAGTGCCTTGAGTGCTGGTGTGATGGTCTCTCTTGTGAAGCTTCAATACTGGGCTTGCTGTGTGGTTTGGGACTTAGTTGCATTCTGGGGGTCTGCTCTTAAGTGAGGCCTACCCTATTAAGGTGCCTTAGTCTAGGTTTGACAGGACAAGTGCTCTTGTAAAATGCATCTTTTTGGCCCTATCCACTTAAGGGGTGAGCTTTGAAATGGGCTTTGCAGATGGATGGCCATCGGTGTAGAGGACGAACCCTACATTATGTAGTTATGTGGAAGAGTAAAGGGGGCCCTAGTGTGCCTGACCATTGGAAGGGGAGGGTCTTGACGATAGGACACATAAACATGATCATTTTGCGGTGAGGCAGAGGTTCTAAAGGCACAGACGCTGTTTGATTCTGCGGTCTCCAAGCATCTGAAGACCAGGCTGAGAGTTTACACTGAGTTTCATTTTCTTCAAATGGTATAAACTGTGTGATAGGAAAACAGTAAAAAGGAGGTTCTGTGTAGGTCTTTCGTTAGAAGTGCCGGCTATATATTGCAAGGATGTGGGCTGCTGCAGGCTTGTGTTAAGACCCCTCGAGGACATTGGTGATATTGAAATGATGTGGCCAGCAGCTGGCATCCTGGGTAACGTTGATCATACATGATGTATTTGTGTATCAAAGTAGGCTGTTCAGCATGACTTATGTTTACAACGAAGTGACACACCGAGAAGGCACTGAAGGTCTCCCTTCGGCCCCCATTGCCAGTGTGTTGGGCCACTAGTTTCCTTGTCCCTATAGGGAAAGTGCTCTATAGGCCTTGGTGTTCCCTTTTCCAGCCATGGGCTTTCGGTAACTTGGTGTCATAAGACAAAAGCCAGAACCAGTCCTGTGTCGGCTTGTGTCACAGTATGTGAAGCCTCATCTGGCACAGCCTTGGGAGGTCAAATTAGGTTGGGACTTTTGGATTTAAAATAACATTTTGTCTGGCATTCCCCATTAAATAAAATTGTTGTAATCCCTGTGAGCTTGATTTTCATTCTGGCGCATGTAAAATCTTTGTTTACCGAGTGTTACTTTTTCTAACGAGAGTTCCAAAGGTTCGTGCCAGGGCTTTTGTGTACTCTTTGTGTGCTGAATATTCCCAGTTTGCCTGGTTTGTTAGTGCTAAAAAATAAATATGAAAAAAGTGGGAATAATGGTTCTCGGGGTGCCGTGGCATGTTCCCTCTGGGAGACGTCCAATGCGGAGCAGGGGTGCTGCTCACATAGGGAGCGGGGGGTGTTGTGATGACAGGGTGTTGCACCGTTAATTCTCTTGACCATTATAGCCACTTGTTGCTTTGGTGGTGGTCCTGAATATTAAGCTACCCAGAGTTCCAGCTATTTGTAGCAATGGTTTTATTTTGACCACTTGAAATATTTGCTGAAATGTAGTCCGTGCATTAAATGCAATATTTTCATGTATGAAGTTTGTTGTTGCAGGCATATAGTTAACGATTTGATGAGCAGGAAATAAGTTATTGGACATTACCGAGTAAGCAGGAGCAACTGCAAAGGAAGAAAGAGCTAGTACGTAGTGGCTGCAAGTCTAACTTGCACATAGTGGAAAGCAGTGCATAACAGACCTTCTGGCACAGCCCCTGCCATTATGTACAGGCCGCCAGTGAATACCCTCTGTCATGCTTGACAGAATTTACCTAGTGGTTGCAGGCCCGAGGTAGTCCAAGGGTGGGCATGAGGGTGTCTTATTAATTAGATGCTCACCTCATGTCCTGTCCTCCTGGAGGCTGCGCACAGAAGGTTCTCATGGAGGGAAGTTGTCAATCCACTTCCCTCCCTGCTTCCTGCGAGCGGGCAGAAGGGTGGTCTGAGTCGCAGCAGAGTCGAGGGAACATGTGGGGGGAAATGGTGCTGGTGATGCATGAATTTGTATCTGAGGTGCAGGTAAATGTGTGGGGTGCATCGCAATTTCGTTTCGGCACAAGAATGTTCGGGTGGCACACATGCAGTGACAAGTCTTGTGGTTTCATTGGGCACGAGCAACATTAGGGAAGAAAGATTGCAGACAGGTTTTTTTTTTTTTATTGGCACAAACTGGCGTAGATTTTAGAGACACAAGTCCCATGATATTTCGTTAAACCTAGAAGCATGAAAATGTGTTTTACATTGGCAATGCTGGCATATTCTGTGGAGTTCATGCAGCATGTGAATGTGCCATACAAGAGCAATGCTGGCATATTTGAGACACATGCCCCAGTATGACATTGTTTTGCAGGGATTGACAGAACTGTCATATAGTGTTGACAGGCCTCATGGCTTGCTTTGGGTACATGCAGAATGAACATTTGTTTTGAGGGGCAATGATGGCATATTTTGAGACTGGTCCCGGAGTTGGCATGAACATGTCTTGCAAAATGCTTGTGTACTCTTCACATATATGTCAAGAGTTTTTCTTGTTTGCCTGCAAAACAGATTGTACATGATCTTCAGTTAATCAATGTCTGTAGGCATTTAAAAACATCCCTATCTGTGGGCCTGCAAGTGAGTAGGATCTGATGCATTCATGTGCAGTTTGCGGTCCTGATGGTGAGGATATTGGGTGTGCATGGATACCATGTATGTTACAAATGTTGAGTGGCATAAGGCGGGTAATGTGTGCTGTGCAGTGGCATGTGGATGTCCACACACAAGCTAGCCTTTTATATTGTATCGTATGTATATAGTGGTTTTATCCAAGGTGCTATACAGAGAACCGGTTTTCAAAGCTAATACAATATAACAAAATATAATCCTGGCCTCCGCCTTGAAACGATGCAGGTGGAATCGCAATCTGGAGTAAGTATTCTTTTAACTGTTTTTGAAAATGATGCGGCTGTGATATGAACTTAAGTCCAGAGGAACAGCATTCCAGTTTGGGAGCAATTCGCGGAAAGGATTGAAAGCGGGGAGGCAGGGGGTGGGGTTATTGTGGGTGAAGGCACAAACAAGAAATTTAGGGATGGTACAGCGTTGACGCGATGGTTGGTAAAGTGAAGTAAAATTTGACGGATACAGTGGAACTAAAACATGCACAGAATATTATACTGAACCTAAAGAAATGGGTGGCCAACAAAGGCAAATAAGGCAGGAAGAAATGGATTTAAACAAAATACGGATGGTAGAATGAAGAATAGACGAACGGTTAAAGAGTTTTCCTATTCCAAAACCTGTAATGCATTGTTTAATGCTGAATGGGGACTGGGGGCCAGTTCAGGCATGGGGGAACGTATTCGCATTGAGCGTTTGGCAAGTAGGTAGACTGTAGAGTGGAATGCTAAGGAGATGATGGAGGCGGTTGGTGTTAGTGGGGCAGCTTTCATCAGTTGTGGGGCTGCAAAAGGTGAATCCCTGCAGGGTGCTGTGTGTGTCGTTTAGAGCATGGAAGCGAGAATTGGATATTGGTATTGGTGTCGCATCAGAGTGTGCCGCATTCATTGTGTTTCATGGAAGGTTGGGGCCCCGCTGTGTCTAGTGGCAGCCTCGTCCTGATGTTGGTCTTTGGGGCCCAGGTGATAAGTAATGTTGGGGGTGCTGGGGTCGGGATTCAGTCCTCTTTTATTGGTGTCTGCATACATGGTTTGTATGCAGTCGGTTATCTGGTTGAAACCTGGGTTTTACTTAGGGAGTCGGGAAGAGGCAGCCTTGGTGCTTTCTTAAATACTAGGAGAACCTCTAGTTTCCAGAATCCTTTAGACATTTCAGTTTGGTTGCTAGATCAGTGGATGAATTGCCTCCCTAACACATTTTTTGAAGTGGGACACCTTCAGGAATGTTGTCTAATGGGTAATATTATGGTACATTCTTACCCCTGTGGTATAGTGGCCGTGGCGCAATGCAGTGTCCCTGGAATTGGACCCCCACCCCCTTAATTGGCACAGATGGCTTGCAGTGCTGGGTGAGGTGCATTAACTATGGTCTTATCAGATATCTGCAAGACTGCCAGGACAACTACATACCTGGTTTCACCATTATTAGGGATCATCAGTGCAGTATAGTCCTTACAGCCTTGTGCCTTTCAAATGTCTGTCTTGGGTTGATTACGCCGTGTATAAAGTAGCACTGCCTTCTTAGACAAAGACAATTTCCTAGAGAAAAGGGGTTGTATTTGAGGAAAATTATTTCAAACATTCTTTTAATTTCCTGTGAATTAGGACTAGGGAAAACTTTAATGATGCATTTGTCAGCTAAATACTATAATGAAAATATCGAATTTGCTCTGGTCTTTAGGAATGTGTAGCTTTTGAGAGTAAGATAAGAACGAAAATGAGACTAATTAGCCCTCTTTACGCTACTTGGCCAAGAGAACACTTAATACATTTAGCACATGTGGTAAAGATACCTCATCTTCCACATAAAGACAATGGTGGCGTGCGTGCACGCTAGACTTCTATAAAAGACATGATTTATTCAATTCTCATTATGTTACATAAAATAGACTCCAAAACGAACATCAGACACTCATAGTTTGACATCATGATTGTGTCAAAATTGGCACTAATAAAACACTGTACAACGTACAAATGTTACAATATTTAAAAAAAACACAGGGAAAATGATTTTGACAGTATTGAAAATGAATCACATGAAAAACAAGACAACAAAACGTAATATATTCAAGAGCAAAAAAGAGCCCTAAATTATTTTCTGTTGGTCTCTTGGATAGTCGACATGTTTCGGCCTGCTTAAGGTCTTTTAGACACTATCCCTAGTGTCGTTGAGCATAACAGTTGAAGGCCATCTTCAAGAGAGCAGATTTCTTCACAATCACTCGGTTATTCTTTATACCCCTGGCAGATGTTCCAGAAGCAGTGTACGTTGAGCGCCCGCTGTGACTGATCCATTACCAGCGCTGGGATCAACATCTTACATCCATCATTTCAAACGGCGGATACTTACCTAGAATTGCATCCCACAGATTTGGTTCCACACGCTTGCAGATGAAAATATGAAATATCTTTTCTTTAACACTGCAATAGTGACCTATGACAGACCCGGTATATAAATATAAAAGTTGCCTGAACTGAAGCTGGATTAAACTACCCATGATCAGACAATTCTGTTGTTACATCTGCCAAAAGTGACACACTCCTGATTAACTCATGGTGACCACTTTGTGAAATATTACATTCTCATGAACATCTACCAGGGGCATAAAGAATAACCATGTGATTGTGAAGAAATCTGTTGTCCTGAAGATGGCCTTTAACTGTTATGCTCAACGACACTAGGGATAGTGTCTAAAAAACCTTAAGCAGGCCGAAACATGTCGACTATCCAAGAGACCCACAGAAAATAATTTAGGACTCTTCTCTTTGCACTTGAATATATTGATTAAGTTAAGTTTTGTTGTCTTGTATTTCATGTGATTCGTTTTCAATATTGTCAAAATCATTTTCCCTGTGTTTTAAAAAAAAATATTGTATCATTTGTACGTTGTATAGTGTTTTATTAGTGTCAATTTTGACACAATCATGTCAAATATGTATGTCTGATGTTCGTTTTGGAGTCTATTTGATGTAACATAATGAGAATTGAATAAATCATGTCTTTTATAGAAGTCTAGCGTGCACGCACGCCACCATTGTCTTTATGTGGAAGATGAGGTATCTTTACCACATGTGCTAAATGTATTAAGTGTTCTCTTGGCAAAGTAGCGTAAAGAGGGCTAATCAGTCTCATTTTTCGTTCTTATCCTTTGACAATAGTTTCCTCTGAGTACTGATTCCCCCCCCCCATCTAAAAATTGGGAATTTACCTGAGTAAGGTAACGCTTTTGAGAGTAAGACTTAGTGGCATTTTCTGTGTTTATCAAAGACTTTTATTATCAAAAAATAAGAGTGGTTAGGGAAATTCTACCCATCTCTGACTCAGAGGGGTTTCCACGCCTCAGCAAAACTAAGGAGCGTCTGTGTCGGGATGTCTAAAGCAAGAGTTCCCTGTCCTGTGGCCAAAATCTTCAGCTGGCCCTCACACACTAAACGCAATATAATGTGAAATGGGGAATATCTGTTGGCTGATCACCTTCAGCTTCCTTCCAAAGTTCCAAGTATAAAGTCTCTACGGTGCAGAAAAGAAAAATGAATAAAGTTCCACTAGAGAAGGGCCTTCCCTTCCCCTAGAGTCTTTCTGGTTATTCAAAGTGTCCCTTCTCATATGCTCCACAGTCCCAAAGGGGATGGCTCTTCCCTTGAGTTTCCTCCGTTTACACAACACTTTACAGTTTTTTCTCTGTACCATTGATGCCTTTTCCAGAAAAGGGTATGGTTCTTCTTTTATTCCACAATTCAAAAAGGGGGTGGTTTATTCCCCTGTTTTCTCAGAGCTTCCTGGTGGTCTCTGTCCCATTTCTCAAATGCCTGACTTGCTCTCTTTCCAGGGTTTTATTTTGCTATTTGGGTGCAGGTCCTAGACTCGCTGTATACCTGGTTTACTCTCCTGTCGGGGCTTTTGGTCTTTTCACTTGGGGTGAGTCCCTGACTCGCTGAGTTCTTCATTTACTCTCCTTCCAGGGCTTTTTGAGTCCTCTTAATAGTCTAGTGCAAATCCCAGGTTCGCACTCTTCATTAGCATTCACTAATTTCTGTATCCAGGTTATTATATTTTTCATATGTCGCACCAACTCTTCTGCAACTTTGTTGAATGTACCAGCTCCCTTGTGTCGGTTTTTGCTCTTTACTAATGGCACATGGCATCCAGCCTGAAGCACCCCAATATCCCAATCTCCTTCTCTGGGCTTACCGGTATTCTCTGGGAGCTTCGTTTCCCTCATGTCTCACTGTTTCCTCGGCTGCCTGGGAGCAAGTGTCGGTTCCCGCCTCACCACTTTCGCTCGGCAGCTCCTGCTGCTCGGGATGGCAGCGTGGCACACACTCTTCCGCGTGACTTCCTTGGATGCTGTCCTCACCAGCCTCTTTGCTCCGCTCTACAGCTCGCTTTTCTTCTGTGTCCTAACCAGTGTCGGGAGGGCTAACTCTCTCGTTCTGTTCAAGTGTTCCATATTTGAATGTTCTGCACCTGTTCTAGTCTTCCAAAGACTAGAATGCGGCATTGACTTGCCACTTCTAATGATCTTCACTCCATCCCCCTTCCTCGTGTCAGTATTATGTACGTCCCACCCCCTTTTAAAATACTCAGACTAGGAAGAGGGATGGAGTGTAATAGTGAGATGAGGGATGGGGTGATGATCATTAGAAGCGGCAAGTGCTGGGACATGTATACATCGCCCTTCCCTTTTACAAGTCCCAGTACTTGTTGTTTCAGTGTTAGTAAAGGGCGGGGGTGGTGGGTGTATGGAAGTCCCAGCACTTGTTAACATTCTCCAATGACTAGAACACAGTGTGGACTTGCCACTTCCAGTGATCTTAATTCCTCTATCTCTTTCTCGACTAAGCATTAAAGGGGGAAGTATGCATATAAGGTTGGTGATCAGTAAACAGAGCTTCTTTATCCACCGTACAATATGCCATACAAGAGTGGGGAGGCGAAGGAGTGTTGTTGGGTCCTAATGAAACAGTGGGATATCATATTCGACCTAGTTAGTCTATCCCAGTGCCATGAGGGTTGTCTCCCTTCATGTGGTCTTCCCCAGCCTACTCCAGGATCGGTTAGCTTCTTCCTTTCCCTACTCACATGAAAGGAGACGTTCCCTGGGAAAGGAGTGATGACATTGCTGGATTGGTCACACTTTAGTCTCTGTGTTTAGGTCCCAATTTTGCAGCCAAGCATAAGCATGGCCCATCATGTAAATGTGCTGCTAATGTGAGAACTTCAACTCACCATTTTGATAATTTCAGAACATGTGCATTTTTGAAATTTGAAGCATATTTAGGAAATGTCCACTTGCCTGAATTGGCAGCTGTCCGTCAAATGTTAGGTTTTTTATTCTCGCAATTCTCCATGTAATGCAGACCCGATTGTGGGGTAGGATTGCCTGTACACTGGGTGGCTCACGGTGTAAAATAATGGGTAATCTTCTCACCCCAGTGATCCTTGAGTACAAAGTTCCACGCTGCAGCAAGCTTAACATTAAAAAGAAACCCTGCATTTTCAAGCCTAGCGGTAAGCTGCTGTTTGTGTGTGCTTGTCGGAGTAGTGCAGATGGGACAAGTCTGGAAGGCTTGGAGACATGACGCTACACGTGAGGTATGCAGAAGACAAGACCAGGGGCGCCGGGAAGCTTCAGCACTGGAAAGATCCCAGTTGAGACTTGTCTAAACCCTGTTGCCTGCAGCACTTATGTAGAAATGGGAACGCTGCAACTCGTTCCAAGGCTCGGCTTGATCAGACCTGCCCAGCTGTACTTTGGGAAGAAGTGTTTGAAGTAAACAGGAGAATTACTCACTGTAATGATGTGTTTTACTGGCAGTGACATTGCTTTGATAGCTGGAAGATTTTTTTTTTCCGTGCGCTTAAAAGCGTTTATTACAAGAGGGAACTAAAGGATATCTGCACACCCCTAAAGAAAAGCAGGGCAAGGCATTGAAATCCGTAGGAGGAGTTTTCCATGTGGGATCTGATTGTTTTCTCTGATGTCTGGTTGGGCTGTAAGGTACACATAGCGCCTGCTCCAACAGCCACCCAGATGGCAATTGGCCTGACGTAAATTTACATAATCTGATGCTACCGGCTGGTGCTCATGAGGACATGTTTTGCAACTGTCCTGTAGCCGAATACCTATGTTTCAATGTCTGTATTGCGTACCATGGTGTATTCAGCTTCCTCCCACCCCCAAGTACTCCTTAATATGAAGGCATGCCTTCTTCGTGATTGCTCATTAGGACTCTGGTCACTTCTTTGGCACCCTTTCTCTTCAGTCCAGATCTGCAACCGTGCTCGGTAATCCAAGGCCCCACACATTCCAAATAGTTAATCAATTAGTCAGATGTTTAATGGTCCTGTTTGGTGGTGATTGCACACAGAAGCCTGTCGAGCTCGGTATGAAACTCTGCTTAAGTGATAATTGAACCATCAGTGGGAAGAAAGTCGATTTAAACTGTGCTGGTTGGCTCCTAGTGACCATCACTTTAGACCCTTGTCTGTATTAGGGTATGTCGATTCTTAGAAGTTGTAGTCCTCATAGGTAGGTGTACACTTGAGGTGACCTTGTGATTTAGTGTCAAATTTTCTCAAACACAAATACGGCTCAAATATGTAACTCAAACTGTGTGATATATATTATAGTGTGGCCGTCATCACTATAGTCGACTATCAAGATACATAGGAAACCTGATAAATGAATTGCTATTGACTTTTGACTCGCATGATGGATTTGGCTGAAACTTTGCAAGCAAAGCGCCCAGATGCCCCTGGGCTTTGTGCACTATACAAATGCTAAATAAATAAAATTAAAATAAAGTTCGTCAGGCCCACCATTTGCACCTGCTGGCCCCCAACTGGAAATTTTGGGAAAGATCAGTTGCAAAATAAAACAGATAATAAGAAAGTAAAAAAAAGCTGTTTCGGCCTAATCCCCATTCATTTTCCCGTAGAGAAAAAAATTAATGTTGCTGCACCATGCAGCCAAGCCCTTTGGACGGAATTGGACCAGGTAAGAAACAATTTGGGCATGAAGCGTTGAATCCATTTCAGAGGGGTGGGGTTTTTCCATCCAGTAGTTAAAATATTTGACTGAGAAGGGGGATGGGGGGGTGACCCATTTTCACAAACGTATAGCTATATCGCTCATTGTGCTTTGCAGCAGTGGCTTTTCTGAAACAAACAAAACGCCTTTTTTTGTTGTCGATGCGAAAGATGTGTCCAAACCTTTTAGAAATATTTGCAAATATTCTAAAACAGTTGAAAAAAATGCCTATTAAAGGAGGAAAAGAGATGAAATGGCATCAGGCTAGAGGTGGGGTGGGGGAAAGAGGACAGCATGTGAAATTGGGGGTGGGGCTGGGGACCAAGTTCAGAGCACGAACGTTTAGCATATTCAGGGTTATTTTTTGCATATTTGGGGTTATGGTAGGAAATGTTCGGGAATGAAAGTGCATGTCACGTTTAATAGCTGCCAATATTTTCGAAATATTCATGGTTATTTGTAGCCCATTGCTAATATAACCGCGGTTATGAGTACATTTTTTTTTTAAAGTAAAAAAATTAGATCAATGCAAAAAGTGAAATTTTACAGCTGCAGTGAGGTGTTGAGTAACCTATTGGGGCAACATGTCCAGGGTTGTAATATGGCCCTGGCCAGTGAACATGAAGCCTGTGCTCGCTGACCACAGCCGAAGGCCCTGTCTAGTGGGACCGAAAGACATGTATAGTGGGTCCAAAAGAAACCAAATGGGGAACATGTACGGCCATAGCCAGTGGCCCATAAAAAAAACTATGGTATAACAAAACCCTTGAAATTCACTCAAAACCTTAGTTAAGGTGCAGTTAAGTTGTGCAGATTTAACACAACAAACACCTTGAAATTTAGCAAATGTGGGAAGTCCTGACCAGCTTCACTCGCCTTGTTCCCATTGTAAAGCCCATGAGCACATATCATAAGAGAAGAGATTCACAACGACATACAAAATGGCATTGTGGCGGACATCAACTGGAACACGTCGAGTTAAGCTGTTCATGACTTCCCACATCCGCTGAATATCAAGGGTTTTGTTGAATTAAATCTGCGCAACTTAACTGCACCTTAACTAGGGATTTATATATATATTGGACAGATCAATCCCTTTGCTGCATGCAACACCCCACCTTTTGTAGCTTAACCTCCCTCGTCCCCCCTCTTACCAATCGTCTCTCAAACCTTATATTCCAGCAAAAAGAAACCCAGTTATCGGATTGGGTGAGTGGGCAGAAGTGTACATTAGTGTCTGTCTGGTAAGAGGATAGAAGTCTGCTCAACACTTGCAGAGCATCAATATTTTGACCCCTCTATTTCTGAATGCTTTATTTGGAGTTGATAGTTTTGTTGCACGTGTACTAGCTCTGGGATGAGTGCTTCTGAAGCGTTTATCGTCCCTTCCCCTGTAGATCTTTTTGTGGGTGCTACGAGGTTGCTTGCAGAGTGCTTTTGTTGGGTCGCACCATGTTTGGGGAGGAGGTAATCTCACTTTTGGGAGCACCGTTTTATGCGCTGCTGCAAGCAAGCTCTTGAGTACCCCTTGGAGTCAAATGTCAACCCAGCGCCAGCAACACAAATGTGACCAGATTTAAATTGCAGGTACTTTACTACAAAGTCTAAAAAAATAAAACGCCCCTTCTTGCTTTTATTTCATTTTTTTAAACGATTGCCGACCATCAGATTGTAAAATTAAATCCATCTGTATTGTACTTCATATATATTGTGACCTGTCCCTAATCCGAAAAACTGGCACTACTGTGTAAGGTTGCTGAGGCTGGGCAGGTGGTCATGCTTGCATACGTTAATGGGATGCTGTACTGTCGATCAATATTTCTGGGTTGAAAATGACCTCACATGGCATGTATGCTTATAGCGCCTTCATCCAAAGTGCTGTACAATAAAACCAACAGGACAACATGCCAGAGCAATACATTTACAGAATGAAACAAAACGACAGGTGGGATCCGATAGGTTGCACCACTCTTATTTTTTAATTTTTGAAAATATATTTTGATCTTCAAAAGCACACAAGGCCCTTTTTTTAGATGGGCATAATTCTCAAACACAAATGAGGAAGAAAATAGTTCCCTTTGCAGGTTCTTGAACAGGTTAGCAAAAATAACTGGGTGAGTTCCTCTGGCAATTTGGAAAAAAACACAAAATAGTCCCTCACTATTTTTGATGGTTTGAATACTCTTGTGGTGGTTGGTCTTTGGAAGGTGTAAATCCTTTTAAATGTATAGTCCTCGGGAAGTAAAAACTATAGAGAAATATCTCCATGTAGGGAGGATCCCGAGAGGATTTTGCATCTGTAGCTTTCCCTCTTTTGAAGAGGACGACCGAACGGTATTCAAAGAGTGGGAAGAACTTACAAATACATCGAACAAAATTATGCATAGACTTATAAACCATGCAACAACAAAAAAATTGAAGCATTAAATGCACCACAGGCAACATTCTAAAATTGCCAAATTCTAGACGATTATCTACTCTGGCATACAAAGGAATTGAAGATTAAAAAACAGAAGAAAAAAAAAGAAACAGGATCGACCTATACATTTCAAAGGGTTTACACCTTCCAAAGACCAACCACCACAAGAGTATTCCAACCATCAAAAATAGTGAGGGACGATTTTGAGTTTGAGGGACTATTTTGTGTTCTTTTTACTGAATTGCCAGAGGGACTCGCCCATTTATTTTTGCTAACCTGTTCAAGAACCTGCAAAGGGAAGTATTTTCTACCTTATTTGTGTTTGACAATTATGCCCATCTGAAAAAGGGCCTTATGTGTGCTTTTGAAGATCAAAATATATTTTCAAAAAATTTAAAAATAAGAGTGGCGCAACCTATCGGATCCCATCTGTCTGTTTTTTTTGTAATTTTGCGGATACAGGTCAGTCTCGCCATCAAAAGGGATCAGGGTGCGGCCACACTTGAAATCCATTTCTAAAAATTACCTTTTATACAACAAACTAAATACAAGGGATTGTCACCAGCTGCTGTAAGGCTGAATATATTCTAAATTTCCTATTTTACAGAATGAATACAATATACAGCCAAACCGAATTTCACAAGAGAAATGGGTTTTGAGAGAATGCATTCAATAAAAGAAAAATTATTTCAAAGGATATTTAAATTTCTTGAATGAAGTGGATAAACTTAATATCGGGTGGCTTGGAATTCCATAACTTCACAATGGACATGGGTCTTAACTCGGGAGCAGGCAAAGAGCCTAAAAACAGAATTGCTGGGATAATTGATATAAGGCAATTAAACTAGAAAGATCATCAGACAAGTCTGTGCACACGTTTGAATATAATGCATCCAAAATGATATTCATATCTGCACAAAGCGGGTAACCAATACATTAAGCAAGGTGCAATGAAATTAAAAAAAGGAAAAACTCGGGTTCAACAAAATCCAGACCGCAAAATGCACAGTAAATTGTAAAGGAGCAGGAACATTTTCAGGCAGATCGACAAAACCAAAAAACAAAAGAAGGAACAATAGTTTAGAACCGACAAAACCAAAGTAAGGAGTCTGACTTTAGTAGCTGGAAATGATAAAAAATAGCAATTTTCCTTAATGTATAATTGAAAGTGGCACACTATAAGACAACATTTGATTTTGAACATTAAAAGCTGAATTTAAAAAATCCTATATTACGAGCTGAGAGCGAAAAATATTGTTGGTGGAGGAAAAAAAGCTCAAGGAATAACACCTGTCTTTAGGATTTAACTGTAAGAAATGAGTGGTCATCCAAATTTTAACTGGTGTTGGCCAAGGAGATGGTCACTGGTGAAAGTCTGTGAATGTTAGTGAAGAAAAATACATTTTGTATAATTGGCATAAAAAGGATTTTGAAAACAGTTATTGATAGAGGTACAGAGAATATTGTATAAGTAAATAACGAGGTACGGGAACCTAGGCTTTCGATACACGATAAGAAGTCTGAGATAACGAAACAGAAAAATAACCATGGAATAAATTGTGCAATCACTAGGGTATGGTGATCCACTGTCCAAAGCAGCTGACGCATGGAAGTACAATAATAGAAGAGTTTATAGTGACAAGTATGTAGTAGTCAAACTGCTAGTGCTTCGGTCTCTGTAGAGTAGCCTGCCTGAAAACCAAATTGTAAATGAGAAAATTGATCGGAGTTAATATGCACTGAAACTTGAAAAGAATACAGTATACTTATCTGGGTGGTGGGGGGAGTATTTTGGTAGCAGATTGTAATTTATAGATGCCGAATCTTGATGGCACCCTGTGACCGTGACCCAGAAAGTCCAAAAGATACGCTCAAAAGGTCTTTTATGATTTGAAGTATCCCTCTAGCTGCCCTTCTCTGTTCTGCTGTGCAGGAGACTGAAAAATGTGTTATTATCTGAAAAACCCTCCACCAATTGGGACTGCGGGCTTACACATATTCTTTGAAGAAGCCACACTTTAGCTCCACAGTTTTATGGCAGAAGCGAAAAAATAGTCTGTTCAAAAAGCAGTTTTACTTCAAAAGTGCACTGGAGAGCAAAGGACTGATAATCGCAATCCTGTTTTGCCCTGCTTGAGCTCTTATTTGGGTTGGTGAGGTTATGTTAAGCATATTTCTAAAGCGCACTATCACCAAAGGTATCTTGGCACTAAGAGAACAGGCAAGAAGCAACCAACAGCGAGAAACCTAAAAAGAGAAACTATAAAAACGTGCTTAAAGCAGGCCTGAACAAGTAAGTTGCTGTAGATCTTAAAAGAAATGGAAATTCTATAACTTTGCAGTGTATTAGAAAAAGCTAGGCCACAAATTCTCATTAATCTGATACAGGGAACCTGCACCAGGCACTTAATCCTGGGTCTGTAGACACCTACCAGGAACATAATGTAATCTTAACTTACAGATACTCTGCACCTTGCCCATAAAATGCTTGATGCACGATGCAGAGATTTAAATGCAACCAGTTTCTCAACGGTAAATCAATGAAGTTAGAAAAGAACCAGTGAGATATGGGACCCATATGGAGTTCCAGTAGCAACCCTGGCTGCCTGATAACACAAGAACTGCAGACGGTGCATCAAATATTTAGGCAGCAAAGTATACTGAATAAAAATAATCAATTCTACTCGATACCAATGCCGCAACCACCGTTATTTTCCTCAGAATTCTAAGATGAAAATAACCTGATTGGCAGACCGTACTGATATGCACCTGCATTGAAATAGGAAGCAATCTTCACGCCAAGATCTTTAATCCCAAGAACAGGAAGCGAACACACTGAAAGGGGCCTAAAAGCAGAAGTGCACAGAGAACCACAGGAGCTGGAGGGACCGACAACCAGGATTTCCGTCTTGTCTCCATTCAGCTTCAGCCAATTGTCAACCAACGGCCTCCAAACAGCCCCTGAGCTGAGACTAATAACTAGTGACCTTCAGATTAAGATGGATAATAATCTGAGTATTATTGGAATTGGAGTAGCAACGAAAGCTGTGGGAGTGGATGAGGTTAACCAGAGGCTGGATATAGATATTAAACAGAACCGGGGGCAAGGTAGAACCCTGGGGAATACCGTAAGTGAGGGCTTCAGGAAAGGGGGAGGAGAAAGAGTTTGAGTTCTGTTAGCCGAAAAAGATGAAAACCAGGCAAGGACCGGGCCTGACAGGCCAGCATTGGATAGAAAGGACAATAGGATGTGGTCTTCAACGATGTTGAAGGTGGCCGACAGGTCTCATAAAATCAGACTGCCCATTTTACCTCGATTGCGAGCTCTCTGTACCCCGGCAAGGTCTGAAACCCGACTGAAAAAGAGTTAAAAAAAAAAATAAAAAAAGAATCTTCAAGAAAATAGGTTAGTAGAGGAAAGATAAGACTCCATAAGTTTCATGCGATAGGTGAGAGTGGGTGGAAATTGTGGCGTCTGGGGACTGCTTCAATAGAGGCACTAATAATGGCTGTTTTAAAACAGCCAGGACCACTCCTTCAGCACACAACAAAGTCACTGCTTGGGCAACCCATGCAGCCAGCTCTTGCATGATCTCCTTGAGCACTTTGGGTCCAACAGGGAAGATAATTCAATTTGGCAGTAGCTGCTAGAATATCCTCATGAGAGAAGAATGGAAATTGAGACCAAAGCTGAATGGAAGTAGGTGCCAGATCTTCAGCCGTCACCTCACTGGGCCTGAGAGTTCAGGATTTTTTGCCGGATAGCTGCAATTCTTTTAATAGAAAAACCTGATGGTGTCCCAGAAAGAACAACCCTGATTGGCGAAACAGAATGAGAGGAAAATGAGCCCACTACGGAAAAAAGCTCTTTAGATTTATTTAGAGCATTTCCAACCTGCAAAATGTAATCGCAACGCTTCGCCTCATCAATAGCACCAAAATAGCGCTTGGGGGTTTGCTTAAATTCTGATTTAGCAATAGGGCCGTACCGAGACTGCCACTTGCATTCAGCCCTCCTACATTTCAGATGCAAATCTTGAGCATGCTTCGAGATTAGCTGATCACAAGGTAAGGTGTGGTGTGGTCCTACAACGTCAATGATGCAGAATAAATGCAGATCAAGTTGCAATTTACCTTGGAAGACTTTTCCCTATTGTTATACATGCCCCATACTGCTTCCACACCCCTAAACTTCTTGCCCTAAGATTAGAGGCGCACGCAGACCACTCAAGCTGTGCCCTGTGAATTCCTCCGAGTCCTGCACCTTCTGGTACTTGTAGTCTGACTTCTAGTTCAAGAAAACTCACAACTATGTTGAAATGCAAAGAGCAAACAGGTAACAGTATTTATAATTCATCCTGCGCTATGACAGTGGAGCAGTTTAAAATAAGTCACATGTAGGTTCACAAATGTTTAGCAGGGACTGTCCACTTTCTAAGCTTTAAATAGCCTTGGTTGCAGGGTGGGGGGCATTTTCAATAAGGGGAGCTCCATGTCGCACCCACTGTGACAAAAAGGGGTCATTGAGTCGGGACCTCATTCGCACAAAATGATTTTGATAATCCAAACCCCTGAGAACGGTTTGAGTCTGAGCCACTTCGATTAAAAATGCGTCAAATTCTTACAATCACGAAGGGCCACCGTCACACACGAATTCTTGGTCTCTTCACCTCTTGGACTAGGAGACACCCAAACGCCAACAAGGAAGGCAACCTAGCATTGCATACGAAGGGAAGGTTACCAACCAAACATATGACCAGGCAATCGAGGCCTGTATCAGGAGTGAAGGTTCCCATGTCAGCAGTGCAGGTGAATGAATACATGACAACAATTAATTCTGGAACCTGAAATGCCAGTTTCCAAGCATGCAACCGTGCAATTGAACCTTGTGAACATGAGCCAGCATTCGTGATCTAGAAGCAGAAATTAAAATGGTTGAATCTACCAGCGTGCAGTTGATCACCGTGACCTAAAGGGAGAAAGCTTTTGGCACACTGGAACATAGTGAGTGTTTTCTAAGCATATAATGCAGGTGTTTAAAAGTGGGGATCAGAAGGTGTCGATCCATCTCTGCCTGGAGGTCGTAGTTCAGATTCCCAGGCAGCCTCTGAATCGCAGATCAGCTACCGTAGTGAATATTCATCTAAACAGTCTTCACATATCTGGGAATTCATTTGGATGCAGTGTTGCTGCTGACTCAGCATTTAGAAAATATCAAATTGAAATCTGCAACAATAGCCATTGGCTCCTTCTCACAAGGGTGACCGCTTTTCCGTAAAAGCTATCCTACAAATATATCGGGCAAAGATTCCATCTGTTGTCCTATATGCGGCAGAGATTTTGGCCTTGTCCTTCATTAAGGAAATTAGTAAACTGGAGGCTAAGACTACCCACCTGAACGTCTATTCAAATGCTTTATCTAGAATTCGATGCAACTCCTACTTAGGTGACATAACAGATGTTTCCTCATCCTGCTCTGGAAGGTACACCATGCCCCAGCAGATTCTCTGTTGGGTTTATTACGTGCGGTAATAGTAACCAGAGCAAATTTCATGCCAAACAGTAGAGTAATGAAAATCTGAACCACCGCAAAAAGGTGGCTTGATATGGCACCAGACAAAGTACTTAGCTGGGCGCTTGGGAAATACTAAAAGTATATGAAGCACACACTGTTGGCACAATTGGCAATTGAAGGTCAATCTGGCAACTAAGAGACATGCATCAAGATTCATGGAACACATCTTGGATCGAGATAAATCACCCAAGTATATTGACAGTTTGCTAGGGAAATGTTTGGGTGTGGGATTACTTGAAACATGCCAGGTGACTGTAGGCAGTGCCGTTTGTGTGGCGATGCATGCGTGGAGTCTACTAGTCATCTTCTAATATTCTCTGAGACTCTTCAATCTTTACCGGTGGTTACGCCAAGAGGCGCTGAAATACAGGTGACGACATCGGCATGTTCATGAGTGGTAATCATGAGGCGTGCATTCATTATTTTATAATTCTCTGGGGGAAAATAGTTTTCATTTAGCTGTTTTATTGTGAGGAAATGGACTGCAATTGTAATATTTTGGATTTGCTTTGTAACATTTTAAAGTTGGCTTGTCCTACTATAAAATAATATATATATATATATTTTTTTTTTAAGTATTTTCTAAATTACATCTCCTGGATTATGGCTCTTGCTCTATAGAAAAACTCAACTCAGGATGTTGGGATTGCAATTTGACAACAAGATCTACGCCACTTTAACAGCTATTGAGTAGTTTCTGAATTGAATTTCCAATTTTACGGCTTATTTTATTGGGTACTCTGCAGCATACAAGGAAGCGTGTCATCCCAGCGTCTCTGCAAGCTGAAAGTAAATTTGCCAAAGTTCTTGTAGTAGAGCATGGGGAAGTAAATTGGGATTGCATTAGGGAACATCTATAGGGAGGGCTGCTTGCTGTGGGGGTAAGGTATAGCTGCTTGTGTTGGTGGAGGGGAGTCCCTTGCTGTAGGGGCATTGTTACTTGCACTGTTGTGTGAGAAGCATTTACGGTTATTGGGGAAGTACCTAGAAGTTAACAGGAAAAGTACGTTGGGTTAAGAGGAGGGACTTGCCGTATGTGTCTTCACAGAGTGTGTTATTAAACCCACATGGGTTAGTTAGGACCTTGGCCCGCGTCAGCTTATTCAGGCTGCCTGGAAACTGTCCTCACAGAATAGACCAGAACGCAAAGAACTCCGTGAGGTGGACATTCTGAACAAGACTGCTGCCCACAACACCTGTGATGGTCTGATTTCAGTCGTGCTGAAGTACTCGGTTTCTCGGATTCCCATTAAACTTGCTGAGTGGCAATAGTGGTCCCAGACACCAAAGTGAATCTGTGCAAAAGTATATATTTTTTAAATTTCGTATTAGATTTTTTTTTCCAGAGCCATCATACAACGTGGTTGGAATATCAATTCATTACTAGGGTTTCCTGTTTCTAGTGTTTATATTTTTCCAATTCCGATGGGTTTTTTTCCAGAGTTTGCATATTTTTACAAAACCGGTGTTTATCCATGTTTCCTTCAAAAGATATGCCGGACAACTTTTTTTTCCAGTTTAGACAGAATTGCTGAATGTATATTTGCATTATTATTTTGAAGCCATTTAAAATGACAGATTATACTGATGCAGCCCTTGTTATCTCTTTGCATTCTTGGTCTTGTAATCCTGAATTTGTAATGGAAGAGGAAAACAACACATACAAAAATGCAAAGAATCAAATAAGGACTTGGTGGGCGGTGCTTGCCTGACATTAGGCAAGATAGGAGGTGATAGATGTTTACAGTGAATCCTAGAACATGCAATGCCTAACGTTTAAATGCATCATCATGGGGTGGAGGAGAGGAAGGTGCAAAGCAACAGATTTAGCAGTATATTCATTTTTAAAGCTGTACATGACAAAGAACTGAGCAACCTTTTTTAGTTAAACTACTTGTGTGGACTTAAATTCTCACACACAGATTTCAATAAAAATCTTGGTTAAAATACAAGGTTTGCATATTTACTATTTGTATGGTTAAATAGTTTCTTGAAATGTGCTAGATATTTCATTCACTGGGACTTGCGGATTACAAACCAGACATTACCCTGCCACTCTAACTGCACAATCACGTTTTGCTTAAAACTGCAGTGTCGGAATAGAAGGGACCTTTCCTTGGGCCATTTCCCCATTTGTACTTGTAAGGATTGGTGTTTCATAGACGATCATTGGAATGAAAGGTGCCATTTGCTAATTTCTGTATTCCTAAAGCTACTAGTTTAACTCCAAATTGCAATGTATGATGGTCCATAAAGTTTAGTGGAACATCTCACACAGCCTACTAAAAACGTGTACAATTTAAACTTACAATAAAACATTAAAAAAATGAGAAACCATCCACAGAATTAACACTTGTCATATTGCACAACACGAACACACAACTAGCAGTCTTCAAGTCATATACTCCAATTCATCATTGGGAAATAAAAGCGTAAAACCTTTACTAATGTCTCAAAAGAAAATATATACCAGATTGCAGTGCTGACCTCGTTTTAAATTAATGAAAAGCAGAACTGCATACGCAGCAAGGTCAGCCCTGTGATATGGTGGACACTTTCGGATAACCCCTAGAAGGTCATGTTTCCAGGAGGACAGAAATCTAGTCAACTAGGATTCTACTGAAATGCAAAAATAATATTCCTGACTGATGTTGCACACGTGTGCGTGTTTGTATACATATACACGTTTCATACAAGTAGAGATAATGTGGTCTGAGTAGCCATCAGCATGCAAATACTGCAGTACAGTGCAACAATCCCCAAAATATGAGTCTTCGTGCTGATCTACTAACCCCACCTTCTTCCAATTCCACACTTGCAATTTCGCTGGTGCAGTCTCTACCCTCTCTGTGGACACGGGTTAAGTAACCATGCACAATGGCTTTTTAACATGGCAGTACAGGAAACGGCAACACTAGCAGGTGCTTGTCCGCAAACTTAGAAACTCATAACTCAAACTATTGGGATCTAATAGACAGGATGTTCTGCAGTAACTATTGTTAGTCCTCCTCTTTTTAAGTTCCATGTAACATAAAAGCTAGACTGCTCAATGAGATAGTCTTCTGAGTTCTTTCTGTTCCAGAACCCCTTCCTGGCCTCAGTATATTGAAGTGATGGTTCAATGGAGTAATTCTTGCTCTTCCTCGTCTCAGTAATTTGAGGAAATGGTTCAGTGGAGTCGGCCCTAATCTTCCTTGTTCCGGTACTGGTGCTACTATTGCTATAACATAGATACATGTGGGAAACTTATGTAATCGGTGGAAGGAAAAGAAGGTGAGGGAAGAAAGGTGGGTGGAGGTGTATTACACTGCGTTATCCCATGATGTCCACCCTGTATCCCAGAAGGGGAGTCCCTACCCATGAAATCCACTCAAGGAGTACCACCCCCAGGAGGACTATCGGGCAGCGGCCTCACCTGCCTGGCCTCATGGAAGGGTCCCCCAAGCCCCTCGGGGAGAAGGGACGACATCAAGATTCGTCACAGTACCCCTAATCGGTGTTGGCGGCATAGTCAGAGCCCTTACTCTGAGACTGTCACTTATTCTGTCACTTATTCTGTCATGCAGAGTGCTCCATTGCAGGAATGCTGTGCATGACAAATGTATTACCTACTTCCAGCAGGGACCTAAGCCCTGCATGCCTTGTTTGGGTCAATGTCCATGTGATTGGCAGTACAGGCAGTAGGGAAGAGCAAGGGGTCATGGTCTCCAGGAACCCCAGATGGAATCTATTTGGACTCTTTAATTATGTCTTCCTATGGTTGGTGGTGTTGATTTCCCTCCATGCTGCCTCCTTCCCAGAGAAGTCAATGGAGACCAGTCTACCTGTACACGAAAGCATATATTAATTTTAGTATTGCAATATGTTTTCTTCTATAGCTCACTATTTTCTTCTGTAGCTCACTTCTTCCACTTTACTGCCCTCTTGGTGTATGGTTTGTTTCTGGAAGAAAGAGGGAGAGTCTGATACAAAACCTGAGGTGCTGATGTTGCAGGCTGAAAGTCCTTGCATTCTGTATGCCAGTCTGATCCTAGATAGTGTAAGGAAGGCATGGTGTCGTACAGTAAGATGGACCCAAGTGATCACAGTTCAAGGGTGTTTATTGGGTTTGAGAAACGCCTATGTAAACCTAAATCTGAAGATGGGAGCAAGCTGCGACCCTCAAATAATAATGCAGTCCTATTGGTGTCTTGTCAAAATAAAAGCGCCTATACTAATAAACATATTGCTTATCCTTAATTCTAAATACATATAATGTGGGAAACAATGTTGTGCAAAAGAAAAGTGTAAAAGAAATGATGTCATGATATTTAAGCCGTTGGCTTCCCTTCCCTACGTTTTCAGCACGGGACAAGGCGGCACACTCAAACTTGTCACAGGATATGGTTTCTCTAGCACGAGGGTGCAGTTTAAAACTTCAACATCAAGGCCTTCTGTGCCAAAGTCTCTTTGCCATTCACAGTCTCTTAACCAGAGGGCCTGATGCAATATGACAAACAACAACGTTCCTTTCTCCTTAGGGTTTTACACGTATACAGTCTCTGATGATTTTCTGGTGGTGTTCACCCCGGGTCCCCCTCTGCCAGGCTCAGACCCATTTCAACACAAAGCTTTCAATTGATCTCCCTCTGCCGGGCCCAGACCAACTTTATCACAAATGTTCTTTATTGTATCAACATGGAAGCCTTTCGATGGTGCGCAGGGTTTTGCTTGACCCGTCGCATGACCACTTCGATTCACAACTCTCTACAACTTCGACTTTTCAACTGGACACCTTACAGAGACCTTCGATTGAGCACCCACGTGGTGCCGGATCACTCTGTCAAAGTTATCGTATCTTCGTTTCAAAGTTCAATCACTCATCAGCAGTTCCTTTCTTGCGTCTTTTATCGCATGTATTTCAAACTATGCTTGTTCCAGCGCTCGCTATACAATGTTGCTGTTTGCAACCTTGGCTTCAACACAAACTGGTCTTGTATCGGTCTCCCCAACTCACCGGCTGAATGGATTTCTCTTAGGCTGCTTTGTTCTTGGAGCCAAGGACAGTAGCACGGTGGGTTATTCTACCCACCTTGATTCTTGAAGCGGGAGGGACCTGGTTATCTCAGACACACAATTCAATATTCTTCAGCCTGTTTTCTTGGTCTTATTCTTTCCAATCTCGAGGGCTCATGAAAACAGTTCCTTGTCGAAAAAAGGTCAAGGAAGCTTCCTTCCTTGCAAGTCCCTTCTGTTTCGCCATCTTTCTCCTCTTGTTAAATTGTTGTCTCCTCGTGTGCTTTTCCTCGCTCGGTGTGCTCTCGTACTCCACCTTTTACCCATTGGGAAGGTCAGGGGGTTGAATGGAAGTGTGTGTGATTGCCTGAGCATTGCATCGGGACACATCAGGTATACTGCTCGGGTGTTAGTCTGTTTTCTCTAATAGCAGGCTGTTTGTGAGAAAGTGTTTGTGTTGTAAATCAGAGTGGGGGGTTGAGTTCCTTAATATCCTACATGCTAGGATGGAAGGAAGGGGATACTGAGTCTCACCATCCGGTGTCGCACTCCCCGAAGACCCCTCACCCAGGTGATCCTCCCGCACTGGTCCACCTCTAGGAACTGCATCCTAAAGCTATGGCTGTGTCCTGACCACCTGGATGACCGATCCCTGGGGACTAGTGGGTGAGCGACCTTCTGGTTTCTCACAGTAGTTTGCGTTGGAGACACTAGGGTGTCTGCTTGTCCAGAAAGGAGAACCCAAGATAATTTTGTTGCCATCACTAGGATGCCAGAAGAGTCACTGTCCTAGGACTGGGGAAGAGGTCTAGTGGACCGTGTTGAGGGAGCATTCCACGGCTCCACAGTGGTTAGTGTAGTTATAGGGGTACTAGCCGGCGTTTGCTGCGTTTCTGTGGTTTCCTCATATTTTCCTGACATTTTATAGCAAATGTATGTAGGGGGAGACCCCTGCAGCCCTGCCCCCACCTCTACTTTATTAGCCAAACCCCCTCTGCCCCTTCCCCCAACAACATACATTTGCAGTAAAATTAGCTGACAAAAATCGATGTTTTCTCCCTCGATTGAAAAATCTGCGATGGAATCTACCCATCCCGTTGGCTGCATTATGCAGGGGGATTTGTGGATCCTATGTGAAGAGCCTGGACTGAAAGGGTGAGTAGATGGTGGGGCGATAGAGGTAGGCAATCTAGGACGTTATTGTGGTGTCCTATATCTGTTCGATAGGCTCGAGCAGCCTGGTTGGGTTTTGATCAGCTGGTTGGCAAAAAAGAGGAGGTCCTGCGCTGTTGGTTTTAATCTGGACGGCAGGGTTTCATTCAGACCGGTACCAGGAAATAAGTTTATATGAAGGTAATGGTGCTCAACTAGAGTAACTCCGTTGTATGAAGAGCAGATATGGCAACAAGGATGATTGGGGCTTGGGGTTGGGTGGGGGCAGTTTTACCATTGCGTTAGAAGGCATTTTGTGCACCTGGCGAGGGTCTGCAGGAAAAAGTGAAGAGTAGCAGGAATGAGGAAATTACGTAAGCTAGACGAGTAGAAAGATTGGAAAGTAATTGGGGTTTGATGGGTTGTTGGGGGGTAGGGAAGATATCAAATAGGGTGTGCAGAAAAACCATAGGTCAAGGTTGGAGGAACATACTGTGGCAAGCCTACCCCTTCAAGTGTGGAAATCTCCACAGGTAATGGGTGCTAGGCCTGCTAGGGGGCACATGTGCTTCGGCCGGGTCTACATTCAGGCCTCCCATATGTGGAAGCTGCTGTGGGACAGCATTGACTGGAGGAGCCTTTAAAGGTGAGGTGTGTCCCCGTCTTGGCCTCTTTTGCTACCTGCCACCCTTTGTCTGCCTGCTCCCGCCGAAACCCCCCCACTCCCCTACCCTCCATAGAATGCATGGTGGTCCGGGAGGGGTAGTGAAAGGGTGTGGATGGACTTTCAAAAGAGGCTGGTGTAAGAGAAGTTGTTTTGCTCCATCACAGTCCCTGCATGTGGATTTGTCGACGAAGTCACTAAATTTAAAGAGTGGGTGCCGCAAATCCCTGTTCTGTGGTTTTCACGTGGGGGGCGGGCAGGGGGTCTGAGATTCCAGGCTAATGATGCTCACAGGCATCACAGTGGGGGACTATAGCATCAGGTACTGGGGGCATGGGCAAACACGGGTCCCTCTTTCAGTCCATGAGATTTAGAAGATGTCCTATGCCTTCTACTTGATAGGATGTTCTCGACATAAAATGAGTTGTGGTCGAGGGGGCAGGGACTATATAATGCAGCCCCTCGCTGTTCGGTAATATTATTGGCTCTGTGGTTTTCATTTATGTATGTTTGAATTGAGTAACGGTAATATTATTGGCTCTGTGGTTTTCATTTATGTATGTTTGAATTGAGTAATTTCTCGTTGTTTTATACATTTGGCGAAACAGTATTTCCCATGTTTCATTGCTGGCAAAACTCTGCCTTCCAGGCTTCTAAGATTTGTGTATAAACTGGCGAACCAGACCAAGCAGGTTGAAGCACATGCTTGTAAAATGGTCTTCTAAAACGCCCTTGTGCCAATAAGGTTGGCCTTGCTGTGCATGGCTCTGTAAGAAAAGCAGGTAGTGCGTTAGTTGGATAGTGGGAAGGCAGATGCGGTCCTGCGGAAACCTGTGGTGTTGATGGATGCAGGTCGGTAGCACTGGTTATCTGAGTGCCTATATGAAATTCTCTTTTCAGACCAGGGCAAGTTAGCGGTGCTGGTAGCCCTGGGTTGTGAAGTGTAGAATTGATCGAAAATGGATAGTGTGAGACTGTGAAGGGCATTAGACCTAGTCTGTCGTCTGAAGTGGTGGGGAAGTGAAAGGTTGCAAGATTTTAGTAGTTGGGGAATTAGTTAAGGGATGAGAGAGGGAGTGTGGAAGGGGAGTAGGGTGGTGTTGCTTCCTGGATCTTGGTTGTAGATTTCGATGACAAATGTCACAGAATAATGGATTCATAAATCTGATTGCGTTTGCACGGACAGCAATGCAGAGAGGTTCACATGTGCACACTTTGTCTCTAGATTCATTGATCTAGATGGTGGAGGACTGCACCACCCGCCTGATCTTGCACTTAGCCTAGACTCTACCATGCACCTTACCCTATGGCAAAGGAAGAGTTGGAGACTACCATTGGTGACTTTATGGATGGCACGGCACACATAGCCGCATGCTGCTCCGTGGCAGCCAAATGCAACGCTGGAAGGGCGCTTCCTGGCATAGATAATGCAGATGCCATTCACATTCAAGAGTCACTGTTACTGATTGAGACTGCCAATGTACAATAAAGCTTCCAGGCGTGATTCCATGCCACCACGCTTGTGGACAAGTGCAAGAGTGTCGCCTTCCCCAGATGGGGGCATATTGCGGCAGAGCTTGAGGCCCATGACAGCCATGACTGATTCTTGTGGCTCTGCTAATGTTCATCGCTGGTGCCGATTTTCAATTGCTGATTGGTAGTAAGTGCCTGTGCCCAAGACTTGGGGAATTATGGTTTCGGATTGGATGGCAACTCTATTTGGGAGGGAGCTATTTTTAAGTTCAGACCTTTGTATTGGTATTTAAAGCAAAAGCAATACGTTGGATAGTAGTGACGCTTATGTCCTATGCTGGCACCAATTGCAATGCTTGTAGGCTTGGGTTGTTGAAGGGAAGTATTCATGTTCAAGTTCTCGGCTAGTCGAATATGATGATAGTAATTGTAACCCCAATCACAACTAAAAATAGTGAAAGAAATGAGTACGGTAATCAGGGGGTCCCACTCCTGCTGCCTGTATCCATGTGCACGTGTCTGTAAGGAAGCGCTGCAGCTGGGGGAGATTAGGTGCTTTGCGGGTGTAAGCCTGTAAGGCCGGCTGAGCTGTTCCCGTCGGGAGTGTGGGCTGGGGGCAGCCCCAGATCAAGGCTATTGCTCAGGGTCTTCCATCTTATGCTTCATATCCAGGGCGGGGGGGCTACGTTTTAACAGTTGGAAGCCAATGTTCTAAGCCCTGTCGTTTACCTGCTGAAGAAGAGAAAGGATTCTCTGTGGATAGTCCCAAGTGCTTGACTGCTTGGGTTTTCCTTCGGCCTTCCTGCACAAGAGTGGTTCAGTGATGAGACGTCCTTGAGATGAGAAACCTCGGCCTGCCTTTCATTTGGAGCCACGTCCTTCACATTTGCATCTCAGGATTCTGCATTTCCAGGTTACTGCAGAGTTCGGCTTTACATGCAAGGATGCCGGCACTGGAGTTGCATTCCCACCTCGGCTTTCAATAGTCCAATCCAGTCTGCCTGCGAGCCCATGGAAGGGAATGTCTGGGCCGGCTACTTTGTCCCCACGCATTCGAGCACCAGTGACACCGGGGTGGTTTACGATTGGGATTTCTCCATCCATCAATCAATCGATCTTAAATGGAGCGTGGAATCGGGAGAGGTCACTGCCACGTCCAGCTCCTGTCTGATGTCGCATCTCTCCCTGGGCCCAGAGGCCTCTGTTGCCGAAGTTCCAAACCCTTTGACATAAATAAAGGCGTTTATCACTTTCTAACTAAGCTTTGCGCTGCACAGCTCACAGAGAATTAAATTGTCTTTTACGAAGTATGAACTCTTAATTATCAGCCTGCTTGATGGTAGGCTTATCAACCTTCGTTATTTTCTGACGATTTTAGGCCCAACGTTGCTAAAGTCCTACCGGTAAGGCAAGGCTGGATGGACTGTGCCCAGACCTCCAGGTTACATACACATATTTGCAACAGGCGCTGAACTCTTGGAGCTACCTTCCCGCTTATTGTGCTGCACGGCCTAGGAGGGGAAGATCCCGAGACTGCATATAGGTGTGCGCTCGGCCTGGCCTTGGAGGCACGCATTCCTCCCAGTTAATGGAGTGAAAGGCTGCTCCCTGCACACTGATGTCCATGTACTGTAGCCCGGGGGCAGGAATGCCAGGAGAGGTGGATCGAAATGCTGGCCTTTTCTTTCCCAACCCTCACCGCCCTCCTTTCGCCCTCTTTAATTTCTGTGTAAACTGAACTGTTTGGCTGGAGGAGGCTGTCAGCATTTTTCCCTTTTCTTCTTTTCATTGAAACTCTGGCAGCGTGGCTGGAACGTGGCCCAAACCTCAGGGCGAGGCGCCGCCCGGGGGGGCAGACAGCCAGGCAGGAGGCTCGGCAATTACAGGCACACGCCAGCAGCAGCCTCCCGCCGCCGCCGCCCCCTCCTGCAGAGCCAAGGAGCCTTACTTCGGCCTTCATCGAGAACGGGGCTTTTCTGTAGGGCCATCCAGCTCCTGACCCACCTTTTCTTTAAATGGGTACACGGGGGTCTCGCCTATATGCGCCCATTCGCCTTCAGAGACGACAAAGCACCCCCACATCCTTCAGCCTTTCACTTTTGGTGACTTTTATTTTAGAAATGGAATGTATCCAAACTGGACTTGGACTGGGACAGATCACTAGTGAGTGAGTTTTGAAAGTACGGCTACACCGGAACAAAGAATGAGGGGAACACAGTACTCACATTTCCTACTTTCTGTGAAATACAAAACCCACTGAATATTACAGGAAAGAATATACTTCTAATTGAAAAGCTACAAAAGTCTTTCTCTAAACAGTTTGAAACTCTTGGGATCCACCGGTTATAAAAATGTACAATATTCTTTATTCAATTTCCATAAAAAGTCACATTTTATAAAAACATATGAAAATGTCAGGTTACCACACAATGAACCTCTCAGTTGGACAAACACCAATTCAAGACAGTGTATTGAAAACCCAATACATTCAACTTTAAAAAAAAAAAAAAAAAAAGACGACCCCAGGTAAGTATTAGCGTTTCCTGTGCAGTAGTGTTTTTAGGGTTCCACTTAGGATGTAATTGTTATCTGAAGAATTTTGGGCGACATTACAAGTTGGACGCTTTATCGTGATATTGTATTATCCTAAGGAATGTCCTGCGCGTTGAGCTATGATGGAACAGAAACATATTGGATGTTCATGCACAGGAAACGCCGAGAATACTTACCTGGGATCGTCATTTTTTCTCACGTTGAATGTATTGGGTCTTTCGATGCACTGTTTGTCTCCACGTGTGCATTTGTGTTGGTCGAACTGAGAGGCTCATTGTGTGCTATCCTCGCGTTTTTGTAAAATGTATCCTTTTTAATGGAAATTGAATAAAGATAATTGTGTATTTTTTATAACGCAGGTGGATCCAAATAGGTTTCAAATTGTTTAGAGAAAGCGCGGTCTTTTTTTTATGCACCGTTACAGATCACCAGTGAGACTTGCCTAGCCTCAGCCGAAGTCGCGTGAGTGTTGCAGTGGCAGCGCTCAAAAAGAAAGCCCTCCTTTTCAGAGGAGGAGCAGTGACTCCGCGCAGGCAGACCCTCCATGCAGGCCGAGGCATGTGGACAGGTCCGATGTGCATGTAGACTATGGCCTGCATGACCACGGCTGTGCAATCCTGGGTGGTTCTTGTACACACCTCGCATCCCACTAGTGGTTCCATGGTGGGTGGACGGGACCAAGGCTTGCATTTCCCGAACGCACAGTGGAGGACATTGATTTTGCTACTGTGACCCCTGGCGACTCTGGCTGACTACTTGCTCGTCTTCACCACTGGGTGAGTTAGCAAAGGAGGGGGGCGGGCATGAAGGGTTCACGTGGCAGTGTATCTAGTGTAGAGCCCTGCTAGTAGCGGATTGGCGCCGTGGATTATGCCTAGTGCATCGGTACCCGGCCCCCCTTTGCCTTTAGTTCAGCTATGGGGTGCTTTCAGTCGAGCTCACTGTGCATGGCCCGGCCCCCCTTGTTCCCTGACCGCCCCCCCCATTCCCTCCACCCGAGTGCAGCTGCTGCTCCCAGCCCATCTCCGGAGCTTTAATTCGTGCAGATCTCGTGCCCCCAGGGCGCGCAGAATGGCAGTGACACATTCTTCACTGCGGCCCCTCCCTGCGGTTTTGCGGCACTCCAGGCCATCTCCGCCCTCCCAGAGGCTTAGGGCGGGTGGGGGTGGGCCACCTGCCCTGATGTCAACACCTGTAGGCGCGGCCCTGCAGGAATGCGCCGCTCCTAGCCAGCACTGTGCACTGGTAACTCATACCTGAGCCTGACAGGTGGGGGCTGGGGGGGCCTCTTGAGCAACAGACTAAACTGCACTTATGGGAGGGTGGCTCGTGTCTCATGGGGAGATACAGGGTGGGCCGTCAGTGCCTCTGGGAAAGGTGGCCATTACTCGTGGAGAGGTACAGGGGGACTGCCTATAGTTATGGGAAGGTTGGCCCATGGAGTCCAAGGGGGACACCCTTTACTTCAGGAAGGCTCGTCCATGGCTCATGCAGGCGTCGGGGCCCACTGCCCTTCTGGGAAGGGTGGCTCAAGCAGGCGTTCAGGGGCGCAAGCTGTGCTTCTGGGAAGGGTTGCCCGTGTTTATTATTTGTATTGCGCACCAGACCCCGGGGTTGTCAGGGTGCAGAGGTTACAAGGAAGTTCACAGCTTGAGTTACATGCAAAAATACAAGTTACATGGAAGTACAGAACTTACGTTACAGGCATAAATACAGACATAAATACACATAGCAGTATATGAGAAGGTTAGTGCCTTAATGGCATTTTGCAGGTTGGTTCAGGGAGTCAGGCTGTGCTTCTGGAGGTGGCTCTTAGAGATACAGGGGGCAGGATCTTGGTTACCTGGCTTAAGCCCCGCCCACCTGGTGCCTTCCTTGTTGCTGCTCTTTTTCCCTACTTAAGGAGCCCTCCAGCCTCTTTACCTTTGCAGGTGGGGGGCAGGTGCAAGTGAATGTAGGTCACCTGGCCTAAGCCCACCCACCTTCTTAGCCCTGCCTCTTCCTTCCTGCTCTTAACTCTTAGATCAAGGGCGTCTCCCGCCCGGAAGTCCGAAGGGAAGACAAAAGGGCAATTTCTGTTTGGGCCTGTTCAGACCAGCAGGATCCAGGCCCCAAACCCCTACTCAAACAGCAGGTAAGTATACACCAATATGTGTTTACTCCCTCTGTCCCCACAGGCGATGCCCACCCCTCTGGTCCTCCTGTGATGTTCCCTTGTGCCCCCCTTCTCGCACACAGGTGTTAACTGTTTTGCTTGATTCTTCTACCCTGCTCTCCCCCCTCCACTCCCACTAACCCCCCTTCCAGCCTACTTCTGCAGGAGTTTGTCCGGATACATTCTGGTTTCACCATCACTGTCTTGTGACCAATGCTAGATTTGACTTTATGGACGTCATTGATTCACGGTGCGTCACCCTATTTCATGGTGGACCTGAATCTGTATTACAGCAACCTCGTCTGCCCCCCCACCCACCCCAGCACTATCTGAAATGTCAGTCCTCATATGGTAGTCGCTTGTTTTGTTCCTCCCCTTCCTTTCTGCACCCCTCTCCCTCACCTTTTGTTTTCTCTGGCTCTACCAGAAATGTTGTCAGGCCTAGTACGGTAGTCGCCTGTTTGTTTCCATTTCCTTCCCACTCTTCCCCTCCCTCCTTCCTTACCTATGTCTTAGCTCTTGTACTATCTGAAATGTCGTCAGGCCGAGTACGATAGTTAATTTCACATCCTTACTGTTAATTTCCTGTAAGAATGTAAGTGTGTTTTCCCTCCCTTGCCTTGAAGCTCTTTGAAACACATTGTGTATAGGCGCTATATAAATAAACTATCGTACCAGGATGCCCTTGTACAAGGGTGGCTCATGGAAAGGTACCAGGGTAAGCAGGCCATGCTTTTGGGTGGGTGGATCATGGGAAGGTACAAGAGGGCGAGATATGACCCATGGAGAAGTTCAGGGGGACAGGCTGTGCTTTGGGGAGGGAGGTCTTGGCCAACAGAAGTACAGGTATTAGTCTGCTTCTTGGATAGTGGACCATAGGCCATGACTCATGTAGAGGAGCAAGGCGGTAGACTGTGCTTCTCCATGGCTTGTGTGCTACAGGAGGATGGCCCATGGGCCGTGACTGTAATAATGAGAGGGTTCCCCATGGCTCGTGGGGTGCTAGAGGAGGATGGCCCTTGAGCCATGATTCATGGAGAGATACAGGGGGCAGGCTTAAGGCGACCATGAGGACAGGCTGTGCTTCTGGGGGTGTTTCTAGAGGCACGGGGTTGGATGCACTTCTGGGATGGAGGCTCGTTGCTCGTAGGGGTACAGTGGGGCAGGCTGCTTTTCTGGGAGGCTGGCTCACTGAGAGGTTCAGGAGGGTGACCCATGAGCCAAGACTCTGAACGATGTGTGGGAGCAGGTTGCAGTTATGGGAAAGAGGCTTATGGAGAGGTACAGGAGGATGGCCATGGGCCGGGACTAATGTTGAGATAAAGGAGGCGATGCTGTGCTTCTAAGAGCATGGGTCATGGAGAGGTGCAGCCTTCACTTTGGGGAGGGTGGTCCATGATGAGGGACATGGGGATGCCCCATGTGCCATGATTGGCAGGTACAGGACGGGCAGGCTGTGCTTCAGGGATGAGGGTCCAGGGCTCATGGAAAGGTACAGTCGGGGTGAAACTTTACTTATGAGGGAGAGGCCAATGGGCCATGACTCCTGGAGAGGTACAGGGAGGTGGGGGCAGGTCGAGCTGCTCAGAGGGTGGACCAAGGTTCATTAGGAGGTGCGAGGGGCAGGCACAGCATCTGGCAGGGTAGTTCATGGGGACCTGGCTAGTTATAGGTTTTACTGAACCACACAGGGTCTTTCAATTTCATAATCACCCTGGATCTAACCTGCTTTAATTATTTGCCTACCTCTTTGTACCTAACAAATGGACATAAATACAAATACGAACCTGTATTAAAGCCACTTCTTGAGGGCGAGAAGTCATGAAATGTGTTGCTTGAAGACAGAAGAACCTGACCACAAGTGATGGGTGGAAGGTTTCAAATGAATCTAAACCACTGGCAATTGCTCTGGGCAACCTTCCACACCACCGTTTTTTAGCCCGTCTGCGCCATTGCAAAAGGGGTCCAGCCATGTGCAAATCAGTCAGTATTTTCTTCCCGTCGCCGGCCAAGAGGACTTTGCAATCGCTGGATGTGGCTAGAGCGTTGAAGTTCTATGTGGACCGCACAAAGAGTTTTCGGAAGACATCACAGCTATTTGTGAACATTGGACCTGTGAACCAAGGGAAGGCCCTCTCGCAAAGACTTCCATTTCCAGATGGCTCTCCGGCTGCATCATGCACTGTCACCGGTTGGCAAACCGACCGTTGCCCGGCTGTCCGGGAGCCCATTCAACCAGAGCGATCGCTGCTACTACGGCGTTCCTGTCTGGTGTGCCACTGCTGGACCTCTGCAGGGTTGCTACGTGGAGGTCGAAACACACCTTCACGAGATTCTACTGTGTCGACCGGGATTCCAGGGAGGAGTCCAGAGTTGGCCAGGCAGTGCTGCGCAACCTGTTCGCTTGAAGGTGGGCCTGGTGAGAGGGTAAGAGATGCTTAATGTCAAGTTGTTGAAATGCTTAATGTTGAGCCTTGCCACCTCCTGTGGTTGTGCATGTGTGTACCGCTATGTATTCTTGTATTCATGAGCATGTGAATCCATGCCAGACCCCATGCTGGAGAAGGAACAAGTTACTTACCTGTAACTGTTGTTCTCCTGCATGGGTCTGGCATGTATTCACATGCAAACCCTCCCTCCAACCCCTCTGCGGCTCTTCTCTTGGTCCTACTGCCACTTTACGTGCTACCAAATCTGAAGATGGTTGCCAGAGGAGTGGCTTAGGTAGAGGGCAGTCATTGGCTGGGGGCAGTATGACCCAGAGACCAGTGATTGGTTAGTAGTAGATAGACAGTTCAGAAATGAAACTGAAACTGATTTTTTTTCTTTACCAGGATTCCCAGCCTGACGACAGGGAATATTCATGAGACGACAGGGAATATTCATGAGCATGTGAATCCATGCCAGACCCATGCTGGAGAACAACAGTTACAGGTAAGTAACTTGTTCCTTTCTGTCCGTCCCTGCACCCGGACATCAAAGGCCTTATATGCCTTACACTGGAGCTCATTCAATTTAATTGTCTCACACTGGCCAGTTGGCGAGCAAATTCTCTGCTCTGCAATGCTTATCCTGTGGCCTTTGAATTCCATTCTCCTGAACACCGCACGGCTTCTTCGGGCTGCTTGAAATGTATGGTTGTCTGACTAATTTTGAGCTTCACAGCCTAACTAGATTTGGAAAAGCCTGCCATTCATTTATAATACTTTTTAATTTAAAATGAACCTTTCATGCTAGCGTCCACTGCTTTATTTTAATGGGATTTAAATGCTTTTTCTGCCGTGTTTGGTTTCCCTCTGTCTATACAGCACCGCGCTCCTATTATTTGAAAGCTGACCCTTCCAGTTGTCTGATTCCCTATCTATTGTATGTTGGACCCCTAGCTCCTCCATGAATTTTTAGCATACTGTGTGCTTCTGTTAACTAATCTTAATTCTACACTGTCATTTTAACTCATTCTTATGGCAGTTAACATATGCATTGGCCTGTTTAAATGTAAGCTTGTGGATTCTGCATTTGGCTTACGCGCATGTCATTTTTAGTCAATAGAGTAAGGCTGTCTCAGCTACTATCTTTTTTCACCTGCTTGGTACTGGTACATACTGGGGCGAGGGGCCTGGGCGGGTAAAAGCTGGTGCTGGCAGATTTATCTGCACCTTTACATAATGTTGGCTGCATTGGGGCCTCCAAGGTGAGCTTGGCAATCGTCGATGTTTGACTTATTTACCTGGGCATCTAGTATGTTGAACCCCAGGTCAAAGCAAAGATTATTAATTCTGTGGCTGCCAAGCCTGAGCCAAGAGTGGAAAAGTCAAGGGGATTGCTGTGTATAAAGGGGATCGCTGTTGGTTTCAGATGGTCAAGGAACAGGGTGTTCAATCTAATATGGTAACATTGAAAAATCCTGGCAACTGGTTGTCATGTTAATAATAGTGTGTTCCATGTCATTTCATCGCAGGTGAGTCAGGGTGGTGCCTTGTATGGGAGGAGGCTATCCAAGTATAGTAATACGTACCCATCTGTAGTGGGCAAAAATATACCTAGGGCTCCATATGAAGACTGCTTGGCAGGTGGAGGAGGGGGGGAGAGGGAAGCAGAATTTCTTGTATGCAGCGAGAGCCTTTTTTGTGAAATGATGTACGTCTTTGGCTCAGGGGCATTCAGGCTTTCATATCCTCCACCTGCCAGGGTGTAATTGTGAGCCTAGATGTGTTGAAAGTGCACACCGTGCTATTCGTTCCCTAAGCCCTGAGATAGACGCACGATAAAGGCGGCTTAACCAAGCACACCCTCCTTCACTATAAGGCAGATGGATAGCGATTGGGTTATTGATTAGGGTACAACGTCCTTTCATCAACACCTGTTTTTATGACTGGTGTTTTTCCATGAAAGTTTTGCTGAAAAAAAGTTTAGAAATGTTTTGTGGGGGTGGGAAAGGGCATATAAAGTGGGGGACTTGGGGTCTGGAACAAAAAAGTAGCTAGTTGACAGGGGCTTGGGGGAGTGGACCGCCGAAAAATAATTTCAAAAAATGTTGACAGGTTTTTTTTTCTACAAAAATGTCACATAAAAACACCTGTCGTAAAAATGGGTGTTGATGAAATTACATAGAACCATTGATTAGGTTGCAGAAACCTTCACATCACGAATTGGAATCCTTGGAAAGTAGCATAGTCGGTTGAGTGACTAAAAACTGACCACCTTCAGGTTCAAAACAGAAGTCCACCAGAAACACATTGGGTTATCCTAGTGGGTTGAGGTTTGCTGCAGAGATCAGTGTATAACCCGTCGACCATGGGTTAGAGTGAAGCCTGGATGTAGCCGACCAGCAATGGCCGCCATTAAGCAATCTGAGCTATTTAAGACAGACCGTTGCACTGCCATAAAAGGAACACAATGCTTTTGCACTCATTTAGCATTTAATACTTCACAAATGTATAATCTAGATCATGCATTGTACATGTTGATGTTCCTACACACAGACCAAGAGAAGGGGAATCACATGTTTAATAAGCTATTCAGCCTGGAACAGAGTTTGGGGGGATATGCCCTTTATAGATATGGACAATGGACTTCCCATTGTCATAAGGCACATTGTAAGCTGAAACCTTGTACTGTTTGGTTTGCCATATGTGTTCCTTCTCTTACAAAGCATGGAACCAGGTGGGAGGAGATTGGCTCCTTCTGCCTGTTCCTCTTGGCCACCGGGCCAGTTATTTTACTGCACCCTGTTCTGCAGCACAATCCCATTTGAGGGAGAGGGTGAGTAGCGCTGTTACTGACTTGCTTCCATTGACAATAACAGCAAGAATTCTGTTCTCATGTTGACTCCCAGTTTTTGCTTCATATCATCACAATTTATTTACTCGTGGTCACTGAGTGATCGTTAAATGTGCACGTTAGTCTGGCTTCAGATCAGCCAGAGGCACAAACTGCTCTCCTGAACACATGTGAAGACCTGCTCACTAATCTGGATTCCAGCCTTCCTTCTGGCTTCATCCTCCATGACCTTTCCTCTGCTTTTGACACAGTCAATCACTCCATCCTGATCAATCAGAACCTGGGTGTTACAGATCAGGCCCTGGAGCGGTTTACCTTCCTCCTGGACCGACCCTCCCAGGTCCAATTTGGGTCCTTTCTCGCCACCACCGCTCTCTCCACATGTGGTGTTCTTGAGGGCTCTATCCTCTCACCCTGGCTCTTCAAAGTCTACTTGGCCCATTTGGCTCACCTGCACTCTACCTTCTCTAAGTTTCAATGTTATGCAGATGACACACGGCTCTTTCAGGCTCCCCTCAGCCTCCTCTTCTCTCTCACTCATTCCTGACTGTCTATCTGCGATTTAGGATTGGTGCGCCTCCAACAGTCTCTGCCTTAATGCCAGCAAGATGGAGATCCTACTTATTGGGACCCTTGTGCCCGCCTCCCTCTCACTCTGGCCACCCTCTTTGGGCCATCTTCCTTTGCCTTCCTGTGAGGCAAAAAGCCTTGACGTCATCTTTGACTCCACTCTCTCCTTGCATCACGGACATTGCCAAGAAGGTCCACTACCAGCTGCACCTCCTCAGAGGTATTCTTCCTTTTCTCTCTTTCCGCCAGAAGCTCACTGTCCCCAGACCCCTGATTCTCTCTAGGCTGGACTACTGAAACAGTCTCATTCTCAATCTGCCTTCCTCTACTCTCAGCCCTCTGCAACTAATGGAGAACAGACTGCAAGACTTGTCCTTGGCCTCAAGCCCGGGTACTGTATCGCTCCAGCACCGAAATCTCTCCACTGGCTCCTGGTGGCTGCAGGGATGAACTTCAAGACCCTCTGCATCGTCCACAAGGCTTTCTGGGGCTGGTGCATGCACTACATCCAACTTTCTCTTCCAAAATACCTTCCTTCTTGAGCCCTTCACTCAGCTACCTTTAACTCTGTCAGACGCTTCTCCAGGCAGAGTGTGGGGGAGTGGAGCTCTCTCCTCTGCAGTTGCCTCCCTCTGGAATGGCCTCCCTCAAACTTGAACCAGACTCCTTAAGTTCCGGAAGCAGCTCAAGACCTTCCTTTTCTCCTCTGCTTTATGTCTCTCTACCCTGTTGACCTACCGGTCTGCTGCGCCGACTGGTTGATTGGCTACCCTTAGAGTCTCACTGAGTACCAGGCTCCTCCATGATCCGTCTCCACTGCACTGCCTCCGGGCCTACCGCACACTTAGGGGCTGTAACTGTAACCCTACAGTCCCTTGCCTCCTTGCACTTAAACAGAGCCACGCTGCCCTGGCTGCACTCACTCAGAGCAATGCTGCCCTGATTGCACTTCCCTTTCTCCCTTCCCTCTGCTCTTTGCGTTGTCGCACCTGCACGATCTGAATGATATACGTCCTAGGATAAAAATGAGTGTAGTGTTTAAAACGAGGCTTTCCTTAGGTGCCGAGCGCTCTGTTGTGCATGTTTTGTTTTTTAGCATTACTGCCAGTCATACACGGGGTGGCTCTGAGCAGAGTATGCCAAATTACCAAACTAAAATCAATGGGGGGGGTTTCTAATTCTGAACCCACTTTAATCCTCCTTAAAAGACCAGCATTCGAGTCGAGCGTCTCTACTCCTATGCAAATGTACCCGTTAACTGGTTATGTTTCTAACTTGTTGATTATCTCTGTCTTCTAAAAGTTTTTTACTTCAGAATCCTTAAAATTGGAGAACCAACCTGCAGAAGATTGTGCCCCTCACCACCCCCCAGGTTGCCACCTGCCATTTGATACCATTTTCGTGCTTCTGTACCTTGCACTTAACACAAATCCTACCGAGATTTAGCTCCAGAAGCTCCTGTCCGGCAGTGTTTATACCAATACCGCCCTGCTTCCATTCCAAATCGGTTCAAATTGGATTAAGGGCCTAGGGACAAGCCCAAGGGGATGTGGTGCATTATCTGTGTCCCACAAACGAGCCCCCACCACTCCGAAGCCTAACTAAGGCAGCCGAATTACCACAGATGTTACAAGTGTCCCACAAAGAGCGCCCCCCCCGCCACTGGTGAGTAAAGAATAGGACGGTGCCATCTCTTGCATTATGTCTGTTCAGTGTGAAGTGCATAGGTAAGTGTTACAAAGTGGGAGGTAGGGAGCCCAGGCAGTGGATCGCGGGGTTACTCCAGTGTCCACAGACGAGCCCACCACTAACGTGCCTCGGGTGAAAGGTGGCCATGCATGAAAGCACTCGGCTGAGGAACCAAGCCCTAAAGGGAACGTGCGAGCTGTCGCCGTTGACATAAGGCCATCCCACTCGCTTCTCTTGTGCAAACAAATACGTCCCCTCTGTGGTTTTCACAAGTTCACTTCAGCATTTTTCGGGATGTAGAAGTTTGAAAGAGGGCGACCCACCCCTGGTGTTGAATCATTCCTCTGTTGAGGGGGGCAGGCAGGTGTCGGCGGGTGGCTGGCATGCGTGCACATTGTTAAACTGAGTAACCTGCCCTGATGCCAAGAGCGTGTAATACAGTATGTCAACCCAGACAGGTGCTGAGGGTAGGGCCGGCTTCACTGGAATGTTTTCTCTTCTCTCGCCCTCTTCTTAAACATGTTATTAGCTAAAGACGCGAGTTCTCTGTTCCCTGAAATCCCCATGCCTGGAAACGGCCTATTCAAACATGACATTAATAATGAACCCCAGCTGGCTATGGCTATGGCAAGGGCGAGGAAAGGGGAGGCCATAAACCTGAGTGTTTGGAGCACTGCACTTGCCAGTCTACTCCCTCTATTCTGCACCACACCTCCCCTACTACCCCTGTGCCGCTAGCAGTCACGGAGGGTCTAGAGTAGACTGAATCCAGGGTGACCCTCCTCTGCCCCACTTTGTCCCAGAACAGCCCTTCAGAAATCGATGGGCCCCACTGACCAATCAAGCATGAGCAGTGCTCCTCTTAACTGGGAGTGGGATGGGAAGCTGCAACCGTGTCCAACCTCTGTTGCAGGACTCCTATTCTTTTAGTAGACTCCTATCCTGAGTCGGATTGAACACTCGGACAAATGCCCGTGGGGGCCCCCTGCTTTGACTCTCTCCACTCAAACAGCCTGGGCTGCACCCCCCCCCCCCCCCCTCTCGAGATGTTCTACTCTTCACAGGCTCAGCAAGCAGACCAGGAGCTGGTTACAATGCATGGAACATTTGACTCTAGAGTTCATTCAAGTCCCACTTGTGATAGTCATTAACCCACCGCCCCCGCCCCCCTAAGCTCTGCCTACCCGGGCTCCATCCAACTCTGTGTGTAGACATGGCCAGCTGGTCACTTTCCGGCCTATAGCTTTGCTTTTAGCCGGCCCTCCACTGCGATGGCCAAGCTTTAGCGCTGCCATGCCAACACCCGGAGGTGGCATCTGTTCGTGAAAGCACGTGGATTTGATTTGAGACTGAATAGACCTCCTTGCAAAACCCTCTGCTTACTTTTGTGACCAGGCCCTCACGACGATTCCTCAAGAAGACCTTTCAACCTGGATCAAAACTATGCAGAGCCAAGTCTGAATTCAAGACCTGTCATCCAAAACGGTTGCGTCATTCCATCAGCGGGATTTTTTCGCAGCCGATTTTTGGCTGAAAACAACTCATCTATTTTTTTTTTTTTTTTAATTTCCCCCAAGTCTTCCCAGTTTTTTTGCTTTCTATTCCCCACACCCCATAGCCCTTATATCCTTTATCAGGCCCTGCCCGGAACACCCCACCCCGCCCATATTTTTCAATGAGATTTTTCGGCCGAAAATCACTGGTTAAAAACTCAGAGAAACAAACCCTGACAATGAATGAACGTTGTACCCCAATAACTCGTAAGTAAATGCATACACAATCTAGCAAATGCATCGGGTGTTGAAGAATGGAAGTGGTTGAGAAGGGTGCCGAGCCCAGCCACTGGCGCACCTGCCTGTGGCCTGCTTACTTGATGTCCGAGGCCCTTTTACGAATAGTATGGCCTACTATCAACAAACCAAAGAAGGATGCAGAAATGTGCGGATGGTACAACCTCTTTATTACGAACTTCTTTTCCCCTCCAGGCTCTTCCCCTTCCTTTCACATGATTTACCCTCAAAGGGCACTTTCACAGAGTGTGTGCTTCCCGCACAACACCTCCCCACACATCTCCTTACATCCATCTCATATCTCTTCAATGAGTCTGTTGGGTCTTTTCATACTTCGTCTCAGACGCCATCTCCCTCAGGCTGTGTTTCTGGGGGTCTTGATTCTCTGTGCGGTACATCTCCTTCTATGCCTCCTGACGCTTCCTATGTCTCTTGTGTCCCCTCATGTTTCTGTTCAGTGTCACCTTCCCTTCCGGATACGAGGTGCTTGAAGAATGACACGTTCCTGGTCACTTCCTTCTTCCCATTGGTGGCGGTGACCATTGTCTCCTTTACATCCGTTACCCACAACCATCCGGCACAGTGCTTGTTGCGCTGGCATCCCTTCGATTATGGCTTTCAGTATCGTCTTTATGGATGACATGAAATGTTCTGCCATGCCGTTCATTTAAGACCACAATGGCGTTCTCTTCTGGTGTGTGAACTCTAGATGTCTCACAAAATTGTGACCCTCCTGCCCGATGAATGTCAGCCGATTGTCAGCCTTCATGGTGTGGGGGATGCCCCATTCACTGAAGACCTCGTCAAGAACTCCCACAACCTGGGCAAATGCGGTGGAGGAGGTCTTCTTTAGAAATGGAAACCTTGAAAACTCATCCATGATCACGAGTAGGTAGCCCCCTGTGTCCAGTGGCCCATGCAACTTTGTACCACACCCTCTCAGGAATCACTGTCACTTGTAGAGGGAGTGGCGGATCGCTCTTGGCCACACATTGGCACAGGAAACCCTTCCCGGCTGCCTCTTCACCATATCATCCACACAGTTTGCCTGAGCATTTTCTTGGTCGCTTCCACCCCCCGCTGCCCTTCATGTGCTTGCCACACTAGGCTCCTTTGCAGGAAGGGTGGTATGACCATGCAGCATCCTCTTCAGGCACAGCCAACTCTGTCCACACTTTTGCCATCCTTTCTATGACTAACTTCTTGGCACCTATATGGCGTGGGAACTGTAGCTTGTAGTCCTTCCACTTGGTGTGTTCCTTGGCCATGCTGATGGATGGGTCTTCGTGTGATGCCTGTGCCAATTTGTCCATCGTTGAAGCCGGTGGCAAGGCCTGTGTCACATAGCCGAGGTTTTCTACATCAATCTCCCTCAGTAACTGGTGTTTCAGGCTTGGTTGTCGCAATATGGAGTCTGCACGGTTGTGGTCAGCCCCTGGCCTGTGGATAATGTTTTAATTGTATTGCTGGAGGCAGATGCCCCACCTGTCAAATCTCAGCGGCATCTTCGTCCTCGGGTTGCCGAGCAATGACAAGTGTCCTGGTGTTCTGCACGAGCGTGAATTTCTTCCCAATAACAAAATGAACTTGCATGCCCAGACTGCCGCTAGACTTTCTCCGCCTGCGAGTATGCGCTCTGTTTGGCATAGCGCCCAGCCGGTATAGGCCACGATAAAGCCTGCTGGATGGCTAGGATGGCTCATAACCCTATGGGGCTGGCGTCAACCACGATTTGCGTATGCCAGGCCATGTAAAAGTAGGCAAGATGCGTTGCATTCCTGCGACCAGTGAAATGGCGCTTCCTTCCGCAGTAGACTCTGTAGGGGCTTGGTAGCGACGGCGTATCTCGATACCGGGTACAGTGCCCTTTCATACTAGAAATTACAGGACATCAGCCACTTGTGTCAGTGCTGGGAGTTTGCTGATGGTTCATACTTTTTCTGGGTAAGGTTGCATTCCCTGTCCAGAGAATGTGTCTGTAAAACAGCAGTTTTCCCCTGCTGATATTGCACTTCTCATAGTTAAGTGAGTCCGACCCCACTCAGGATGTCACACACAGGCAGTAGGGCCCGGTCATGCGTGCCAAAAACCAGGATCTCGTCTGAGTAGTTAAATGCTGACTTCACTGGGATCAGTAGATGCCTGATGGCCTCCAGAAAAAGGTCTGCAGCCGACGATATCCCAAAATGGAGACATTTGTAACCGAACAACCCATGGTGCGTGGCAAATGTCGCGATTGCTCTTGATTCAGGGTGTAGTTCCATCTGGTGGTATCCCTGGTTGAGATCCAGCTTGGAGATTTTTGTGGCATAGTTCAATTGAACAAGCATGACCTCTTTTTTTCGTCCTGAATGTCTCTCCCTCTCTCTAGCGATGTTGGCCACTCTCCTATCGATGCAGAGCTGTCACAACGAAACCTCTGCGATGTCTATGGGTACTTACGTCCCCAAGCACCAGTGAAGGAGAGAATAATATACTCCCTCACCAGTTATTGAGGCCACAGGTGTAAAGGGTCAGGAACACGGGTACCAGGTGCTGCAAGGGAAAAGCAGGTGAGTGTGAGTATAAGGCAGTAACCTGGGAATGACCAATAATCAAGAAAATGGAGTGGGACCTACCTAGCATGGGAGAAGAACCAGGATGGGGAGACAGCCGGGGGCGCTGGGGGTCAGAACCCCCTCACTTGGGGCTTGACGTGGTGTTGAGCCGAAGTCCAAAACAACCTTGAGCCAAAGAAGCAGTTCCAAAATGTCCAAAGCCAAAGTGTCCAAAATCCGAGGAAGGCAAAACTCGAAAGTTCCAAAAGCCAAGTCCGAAATCCATAAGAAGCAGGTCCAATGATGCAAGCCAGAAAGTCCAAAATCCACAAGGCAAAGTCTGGGCAACCAAATCCAAGGAGCAGGCAAGACCTTCCAAAATCACCAGAAGCCAGGGTTCAAAAGCCGGAAGGTCAAGATCCAGGATAAACACAACGCCACTCGCAATGCTGAAAACAGCTGAGAAGGGCGGAAGCTCGGCTTCAGTGTACTTTTGAGCCGGTGCTTGGGTCACGTGATCGCTTCCTCACTGAGTCACGTGAGGGGCGTCGCGTATCACGTGACCCTTGCAACCAGGAAGCGGCAACAGGATTGGCTGGGCGGGCCGCTCCTTCAGCAACACGTGGGCGATGACCAGGAAGCCGGGGTGGTGAGGACCAATCCACCCCAGCGCCACTGCGGCCACAGTTTCCATGACGCCGTGCGCCGCCTCCCCTATACGGGGAGCCCGGCGCCACGGCCTCTGAAGGGGCGCGCCCGGGAAGGACCACCGCCGCAGGTAGGGTGTCGCTGGGAGGCGGGCGGTGTTATGCGTTGGGAGGTGGGCGGTGTTGCGCGGCTCGTGACAAGAGCCTTATCATTCTCATCCTTGGGCACTACAACCAGAGGCGAGATCCATGGAGTATGCCCAGTTGCCCTTTCAATAATGTAATTGTCCATTAACTGTTGCAACTCCCTGGACACTGCTTCCTGCAGGTGGAAGCCTACTCACTTTGGGTGTTGTGGAATGGGTCTGATGCTCCCGTAGCTGAACTACTGTGTTCTTTAGCTTTCCACGCCCTTGAAACGGCTCTGGGAATGCTCGCCTGATTACTTCCTTCCCCGTCGGCATCCCGGTCATGTGAGCAATGGTTTGGTTTTCTTGGGACTTCACATTTCAACGACCCACTTAATCGCCCTGGTAATGGATGTCTAACAGGCCTAGGGCCTGCGTTGTACAGTAACTGAGCAGACATTTTCCATTGACGGGGCTTCCGAGCACATGGATGGTGGTCTCTGTCTTCTTCCCATTTTGTGAGAGCGTCCTCTGGAATTATCCTAGCAGTGGCGTGCTGGCTCCCCACTGAAAAATGCACACATTGGACTGAGTCAGCTCTCTTCTGTCCCCCATTTGTAGGAATTCTTATTCGAGGGGATTGGGTCCTCCGACGTATTCCATATCTATGACATGTAATCACCACAGCTGTGCTGCTTCGGAAACGTTTCCGGCGTCTGCGTCCTACGTCGATGCGCCGACGTCGAGGACCTCCTCCGACGTCATCCGATGTGATAAGTAGGACGCACGACGCCCGTAGCCTCAGTTCCGTTTTTTCCGCGAACGTGTTGCTTCGTGTTTCTCGGTTCTAAGCCTCGACTCTTTGGAGTTCTGTTCTTTCTGGTTCTTCGAACCTGTTCGTTTGTGAATTTCCTTCGGCGATGTCTTCCACTTCGTCTTCAACCCCGCGTCCGGGCTTTAAGAAGTGCGGGGAGTGTGGGTCCAAGATGTCGGTGACTGACTCGCACGACGCCTGCCTCTGGTGCCTCGGGGAGGCCCACGACACGGATGACTGTATCGACTGCCAGTCGCTCACGTCCAAAGCCTTACGCGAACGTAAGAAGTTGTTGTCGGTAGGTCGGGTGTCCAAGCCCCGGCAGTCAGTCGGCGGGGCTTTCGACGGATGATTCGAGGGGTGACTCTCCGCGTCATCGTCGGAAGTCTCGTCGGTCTTCTTCTAGGAGTGGGTCTCGCCACTCCTCAGCCTCTTCGAGGCATTCTCGGAAGCGCCGACACCGGTTGCCTTCCAGGTCCTCTTCCGAGGATTCTGCCCGGCACGTCGGTTACCCCACCAGCCGTGCGACGCCGGAGGAATGGGCTTCCTTCGGGAAGAAAATGTTGGCGATTCTTGAGTCGCAGGGTACTCAGCCGTCCGCGCCCCCGAGTGGGGTCGGCCGTGAGAGGTCGAGAGACACCGCTCGCAAGAGTGGTCGGCACGAGTCACGGGAGCGGTCCCGTTCGGACAAGGAGGCTCGTTCTCGCCGTACCCGTTCCAGGTCCCGGTCCTCGACGCGTTCGAGACCGTGTGCTCCTGTGAAGTCTTCGAGGAAGACATCGACGTCTGAGGCGTCGAGGGCGTCGACAGGCTTTCTCGAGGCTCCGGCTTCGAGGAAGTCGTCGAAGCCGTCGACTATCAGGTCGTCGAGGGACACGCTCGGGGCTCCGGCTTCGAGGGCTGTGTCGACGCCGCCGATACTGCAGTCACTGCATCTGACGTCGACGCCGATCCTCTCGCCGCCGTTGCCGGTTTTCTCGACGTCGGCGCCGATTCGCTCGACGCCATCGACGCCTTTCGTGTCGGAGGTTCCCCGTGTCACGGGTGTGCCCCGTAGGAAGGCTCTGGTTAAGAGCAAGCACTCTTGGGTGCCTTTTCGCCACCTGGAATATATTTCAGAGGCGGATGAGGATTCTGATGGCCTGGTTCCTAGTCAGGTGCCAGATGAAATTGTCTCGGGCCATAGTCAGTTTGACGATTTGAGGCAGTCACTGCATGATGCCAGTGGACTGGACACCTCTCTGGAATTTTGTAGGCCTGAGCCTGGCTCCCATGCCGATTCCTCGTACCGGCGCCTTATGGCTAGGGTTTCTGAGTATCTGGGATGGTCTGCTCCCCCAGGGGAGTTTGTGCAGGATGATCTGACGGACATCCTTGATGTTGGTCCCCCAACTGACCCGGTACTGCCGTTCCATATGGCTTTACAGAGAAGGGCGGCGGCGGCTTGGACTGCTCCGGAGAGTCGCCCGGCGGTGGGCAGATCCTTGTCGCGTAAATACCGTCCAGCCAGGAGCGACCCCTGCTACTTGACCAGGCACCCCACTCCGGAAAGTTTGGTGGTGCAGGCGGCCACGGCCCCGGCAAAGCAGGCGTCGTACCCTACCATCCCTCCTGATAGGGACGACAAACGTTTTGATGGCTGGGCGAAGAAAGTGTTTTCTTCTGGTGGTATGGCGCTTCAGGCGGCCAACTCCATTTGTGCCTTGTCACGTTTCACGCACACTCTGTGGAACTGTGTTGCGTTAGCGGCTGAACATATTCCCGAAGGGGATGAACGGGATGGTTTCCTTGCTATGGTCCAGGATGGTAAGGATGCCATGTGTGAGTCCGTTCAGTCGGGTCTGGACTTGGCTGAATGCGTCAGTAGGTCCATGGCGGCGAGCACCGTGATACGCAGGTTTGCGTGGTTGCGGAAGTCGGGGTTTGCTCCTGATGTGCAGTCCCGGCTCCTCAACATGCCCTTTGACGGTGAACACCTTTTTGGCAGCAAGGCTGACGAGAGCCTTGAGAGGTTGCAGACCTCAAAAGCTGCAGCGAAGTCGTTGGGCGCTGCAGTTCGCCAACCTCCGCTTTTTCGTCCTAGGGGACAGCAGTGGAGGGGTGGTTCCTTTCGCTATTACTTGTCCTTCAGTAAAGCGAGAGGAGCTGGCAGTCAGAGGCCAACGCAGGGGGTACCAGAGGTGGACGACAGGGTACCCGTGGTGCCAAGGCCGCTCGGGCAGTTGCCTCTTTGCCCTCAGGTAACGCCGCAGCCGCTCCTACTCAGTCATGAGGCCATGTCCCATGGTTCGCCGGTTGGGGGAAGGCTGGCGCAGCATCTTGTAGAGTGGCAAGCCATTACTTCAGATGTGTGGGTTCTGGAGATCATAACCCAGGCCTACTGTCTTCCCTTTCGGCACAGGCCTCGCGACAATCCACCGGGGAACCTCTCTTTGAAGTGTCCGGATCCGCTCCTTGCGCAGGAAATTCAAGCCCTGCTGGAGAAAGGCGCTATAGAACTGGTGCCTGTAGCGGAGAGGAACAAGGGATGGTATTCCCCTTATTTTTTGATTTCCAAGAAAGACGGGGGATTGAGACCCATCATGGACTTGCGCGGTTTGAACAAACTCCTCAGGAAGGACAAGTTCAAGATGGTTACTCTCTCTCAAGTCCTCCAGGCCCTTCAGCTTCAGGACTGGTTGGTGTCGCTCGACCTCAAGGATGCTTACTTCCATGTGCCGATCCATCCCAAGCACAAGAAGTACCTGAGGTTCGCGGTTGGCGACTCGCACTTTCAGTTTCGGGTCCTGCTGTTCGGATTGACCTCCGCCCCGAGGGTTTTCACCAAGCTCATGGTGGTGGTGGCAGCGCATCTCAGGCAAGGGGGGATTCACGTCTACCCCTACCTGGACGATTGGTTGATCAGGGGGAGCTCTCCCGAGCAAGTCCTGGATCATCTGTCCGTCCCCTGCCACTCCCTTCACAGGCTGGGCTTCTCCCTCAATTTAAAGAAGTCCCATTTGACGCCAACACAGAGGCTCCAGTACATCGGAGCAGTGCTCGACACTTCCCTGGGGCAGTGTTTTCCTCCCCAGGTGAGGGCTCTTCACATTCAGCAGATGGTGCACAAGTTTCAGCTCTGTTGGAGCTGAGGGCCGTCAGGCTAGCCCTGAAGGCTTTTCTGCCGACTGTGAGAGGAAAGAATGTCCTGATCCTGACGGACAACACAGTGGCCATGCACTACCTCAACAAAAAGGGTGGGGCAGGGTCACTTCCTCTGTGCAGGGAGGCGATGCAGCTCGAGTTCTGGGCCATCCAGCAGGAAGTTTCGATCTCGGCAGTTCATCTGGCCGGAGACGAAAACGTGACGGCGGACGCTCTGAGCAGGCAGAGCGCGATCTCTCACGAGTGGGAGTTGGCTCAGGAGATTCTCTTGGAGATCTTCGCCCTTTGGGGGACCCCTCAAGTGGATCTCTTCGCCTCCAGTGTCAACCGGAAGTGCGAAAGGTTTTGCTCGCGGGAATTTCCTCCGAAGGGAGCCTTGGGAGACGCGTTCGTGGTGGAGTGGTCATTCCCGCTGCTGTACGCCTTTCCTCCAGTCCCCGTCATCCCACAAGTGCTGCGGAGGTTACGGAAGTTCGGTTCCCGGATGATCCTCATTGCTCCGGCGTGGGCTCGGAGGACGTGGTACCCGGACCTTCTCGACTTGTCCATCTGCCCTCCACGTCGTCTTCCCTACCGAGACGATCTGCTCTCACGGGAGGGGGGGTCAGGTTCTCCATCCAGAGGTCGGATCCCTCAACCTTCACGCTTGGCTTCTGAAAGGTTGAGGTATATGGATTGGGACCTCCCTGAAGACGTGATGGAGGTGTTGCTTTCGGCCCGTAGGCCAGCAACGAAGTCTCTGTACCGTTGCCGTTGGCGTAAGTTCTGCGACTGGTGCAGAGTTCGCAATGTGGATCCTTTTGCATGTGACATCCCCATGGTTCTGTCCTTTTTGCTTTCTCTGGCCCACAGGGGCTTGCAAGTGGGTACCATTAAAGGTTACCTGGCGGCGCTGTCCATCTTTAAGCGCTCGTCTGAAGAGTGTTCTTACTTTAAAATCCCTTTAATTTCACAGTTTCTGAAAGGGCTCACTAATGTGTTCCCTCCGTCACCTTTCCTGGTGCCCGGTTGGGATTTAAACCTTGTCCTTAGGTTTCTTATGGGTGCTCCGTTTGAGCCTTTACATTCTTGCCCTTTGAGGCTGTTAACTCTGAAAACTGTGTTTTTAGTTGCGGTTACTTCCGCTCGCAGAGTGAGTGAGTTACAGGCACTTTCAGTTAAGCCACCCTTCACTGTTTTTCACAAGGACAGGGTTGTCCTTCGAGTTCGTCCTTCTTTTCTTCCGAAGGTAGTGACGGAATTTCATTTAGCCCAGAAGGTTGTTCTTCCGGCATTCTATCCTCCTCCGCATCCTGGTAAGGAAGAGGAGAGGCTCCATAGGCTTGATCCTAGGAGAGCTTTAAGTTTTTATGTTTCACGCATGTCCCGGGTCAGAGTGGATGATCAACTCATTATTGGTTACGCTGGAAAGCGTTTGGGGCAAGCTGTGACGAAACAGACTTTGTCCCGCTGGATTATTTTGGCCATCTCGGAGTGTTACCGCTTAGCGGGTAAGGACCCACCGGCTGGCTTGCGGGCCCATTCTACCAGGGGTGTGGCTGCATCTACTGCCCTGCAGAGGGGTGTTCCTATTCGCAACATCTGTGATGCAGCCACCTGGGCTTCAGTACATACATTTGTACGGCATTATTCCCTCGATTCCATCAGAGGGCAGGATCTGGCCTTTGGCAAGGCGGTCCTTTGCTCTGCTATTTGATTGGCTATTCTAAATTTTTGCTTCTAAATTCTTTCCCTCCTCCTTGTTTTGGTACTGCTTTGGGAGTCTGTCATAGATATGGAATACGTCGGAGGACCCAATCCCCTCGAAGAACAAGTTACTTTCTTACCTGGTAACGTTCTTTCGATGGGATGGTCCGACGACGTATTCCACATCGCTCCCGCCCTGCCTTCCCCGCTGCAGAATTTCTTTTGCGATTGCAGCTTACGTTCAGCAAGGCTTTGTGTCTGACTGGCAGTTGACTTATGTCACACGTTCTGGGGGGAAAAAACTACAACTGAGGCTACGGGCGTCGTGCGTCCTACTTATCACATTGGATGACATCGGAGGAGGTCCTCGACGTCGGCGCATCGACGTCATCGACGCAGGACGCAGACGCCGGAAAAGTTTCCGAAGCAGCACAGCTGTGGTGATTACATGTCATAGATATGGAATACGTCGTCGGACCATCCCATCGAAAGAACGTTACCAGGTAAGAAAGTAACTTGTTCTTCTCCCATTATGTTGACGGTAGTGCCAGTGTCCATCAGGAAATAGTGTGGTACTTTTCCCATGTTGACCATGACCTTTGGGGCCCCATGCATAAGTTTGACACATTTGTCTGTGTATTCAGGGTACGGCTTTTGCAAGTATTCGTCCTAGTCGTATGAATCTCCTGGGCATTGATACTGCTCTGGGTAGTTATCGACAGCTAATCTCCTGACAGGGAGTCTCAAGTCTTGACCCTGGTCCATGGCCCGGATCATCAGTCTCGGCATCTGTGGGTAAAATGGTGTCCGTCGCCACTGCTGTTGTGAGTTTTGTCTGGCCGATTAGCACCAGCCTACTGGCATCACTGGTGGTTGTCGTCCTGGCAGGAATGGTCTTCCTTCCCGACAAACTGTGCGAAAATGGCCTTCACTGCCACACTTCAAGCAGCGTTGGCTAACAGCTGGGCACGTTCCTGCGTGTGGGAATGTCTGCCACATCGGTAGCATAGCCTCTGAGGGTGGGGACCCATCTGCGTCTGTATATGTGGCCCTCTACCTGCAGCCTGGTTGTAACTGGATCCGCTCTCTAGGTTCCCAGGCGTTGAGAACACAGCTATAGTCTCCTCCTTGTCATTCCTTGTCTTGGTGTCTCCATGGCGGTCACTTGCACCTCTACTCTTTCGTGCACCCTTGCCACCCTGATCGCCTCATCAATGGTAAGGGACTTCTTTAGAAGTTGTTTCCATAGTGTAGAGGACACACACCCCTCAATGACTCTAAGACAGACTGATTCATCAGAGAACTGCGAAAACAGGCAGTGGACTAGCTTCTGTCAGGTGATGAATTCTTCCACTGTCTCGTGTGGGGACTGCTGGCATTGATTAAAAACGTATCTCTCATAGTCCCTGTTTGGCTGTATTACCAATGTTCTGTTCCGAGCCGCTACAAGTTGGTCATATGTGGTCCTTTCGCCTGCCGGAATAGTCTTAATGATGCATTTTATTTCTTTTCTGGCAAGATTCATGAAAATGTCCTTCATGACAGGTGACTTCTCCCCCTGCGGCCCTGATGAAGTCCTCAGTCTTCAACCCATTTGGTCCACCTTGGCCCCTTGTCTTGTTGGGGTTGCAGGTTGATTGGGCATGGTTTCCTTAGAAATGCAACTTTAGCACCCCCTTGCTGTGGTACACCTTGGTCTTCGCCATGCTCCACCATGGAGGCAGTTCACTGATTACCCACTGCTCCTATCAAATCCGATCTGCCTATTGGTCAGCAGCTTGATGCTGGTGGGGGGTGGCATCTGCCACTGTGCAACAGTCTGTGGAGCTGGTGTCCTGCTGGGTGATCTCGGGCAGCGTTGGTGCATTTTGTCTTTCTTTTCATCACTGTGTATGAAATGAAGCTGCCTCTGTGCAGCCCAGCAGGATGTAGCAGCAGAGCACGTCGCTTGTATTTGGATTGGTGGACACTCGGAGGTGTCCTCCATCAGCATCCCATGTGAGGGATAACGTCCGTGCCCCAGGTGCAGCTGCCACCTTGCATCTTTATTTTTTTCTTCTCTTGGGCCACATGTTGCACACCCCCAGCTGCGGCTCTGTCTGTCAACAGGCTCCCAGGCTTACCGGCATGCACACAGCGGTGTGCGCACTGTGCTGGAACGGCGGCGATCCTCGCCGTGACTCAATGGAGCTCCAGCAGAACGAGCCACAGCGCTGCGGCCTTCGAAGGCAGTGGAGGACGCACCGGACGGCTCACTGGCGAGGTGCAGCGGACGCTAGAGGTGTTTGCTGTCTCGTTTCCCTCGTCGCCAGTGTTGCGAGTAGTGCTGGCAGCTGCCTGACGTGTCAGCCTCTAGGCCGGGGATGCCGGCCGTACCAGCAGTATCTCGTAAACAAATGAGTGAAAAAATAAATGAATACTGTTTTTCACTTGCATACATTTTAATTAAGTGACACTGTGCCAATCAGACCCGGGACACAGGGCCAATCTGAGCGCATGCAAGCAGTCTAACTCCGCAATCCATTTCGGGGTTGCAGTGCTTCTGCAAACCCAATAATTCTGATGATGGTGGAATGGATGTCAATTGATGCAAAGAGACATTTTATAGATCACCTTCGTCCAAATGTGTATTTTCGACTTTCACATAAATGCCAAACGCCAAGACATTTCCAACGGTGTGTTGTAAGATTTTAATTCTTTTTAGCAATATATGCCCCCAGCAATAAATACTCAAAAAGTCACTCTGTTTTGTGGATATCTGGTTGGAGTTTGAGACCCACTGTGGCATTATTTTGGGATAACCCATTTAGAGTGGCGATATAGGGAAAATTAACTAACCCAGTTCTCTGTACCCTTTAACGACAATTAACAATTATAATGATTCCAGAGTGCCCCATCGGGACTTCTTTTCAGAAATAATTTGGTTGTCCAGGTGACATAACTGGGTGATAAGTCACTGGCCCATTTATCGAAAGCCAACGGATGTTAACCCCCCATTAATGGCGTTTTGAGGAAGTGGCAGGCAAGGTGGCATGAAACAGCTGGCTGCAGATGGCACAGGCAAACTACCCCATCCTTCCAGAAAAGCGTGCCCCATGCCCACGTCTGCCCAGAGGTGTGAATACTTTTGAAGTCCCTTTATAGCCCCCACATGGTCCTCTGGTGTTGGAGCTGTAAGCAAATCCCTGGGACTGCCATAACACCCTTCCCTGTGGTGTGAGCCCACTGGCTGTCCCTGCCCCCCGCCCCCCTTTCATGTATCACTATGCCGGACCGATAGCACAGCGAGTAGAGCACTCGCTTTAACATCTGTGCAGAGCCTGCTAACGCAGGTTCAAATCCGGGCAGAGCCAAACTCAGCCTTTCATCCTTCCGAGGTCGATAAATGAGCACCACACACCGTGGGAAGTAATGAGCAGCGCTCAGATGCCTGAGGGATCCTAGAGCTATATAAATGCTAAATTATTAAATTATTAAATTATTACTGTCTTGCAGGACCCATTACTCGGTGCAAAAATAGCAGAATGCTCTGTGGCCCTTCAGAGCAAACTGACTGAAAAGCTGGAAACAATATAGGTCCTGCTTTCTAGTAAGTGTATGGAGGGTGAAGCAGGTATAGTGGGCACGGCTGATGGCGCTCATCTCCATTCAAACTCAAAATGTGTGTTTTTTCTGACCACTTCAGCATCTCCTGGAGTGGACTATTCTGCTCAGAATATGAGCGATTTCCTGGAAGTCCAGAACCGCAGAGGGAATTGCTTTAGTCCAATACCATCCACCCGGAGGGAATTCTTGGAAGTCCAGTAACTCTGGGGTGCAATCTATCACGTCACTCACGTGTCAGTCTGCAGAAAAATCTGTAGCATTCCCCAAAGCCTGCAGCCCCCGAGAAGCCGTGACAAGATCGGTTATTAATGAAAAGGAGAACACAGGGACTGCCAGCCCATATTCCATCCAGCCCTTCTTTTTAGACACACGAGCCATAATCTTCGACGTAACCTTTTCTCGCTCAGAACAGATTCCTACGAGCAACCCACCTACAACAGAAAAATTAAAGGCAGGAGATGTCAGGTGCATACCATGAGCAGATTTTACGAACCAAAAACCCAGGAAATTTTGTGAAGTCAAAAAATGGGCATAAAACAAGGACATCAAATTCTGAAAAATATATATGAGAACGGCTCAACCCCCATCATGGCACAGAGTCTACAGCAGGAGTGCTGGCACATGAGAGCTTTTTTGATATTCCAACAAAATGTGTTTCTTTGGATTCACCCTGATGTTATAATTATTTCAACCATTCAGGGGCAATTTGTACAGCTTAATCCTTTTCAGGAGATGTCTATTTTTCTAGAGTATTTGGGTGCACTTATGATGATGATGGTGGCACAGTAAACCAATATTGTGTGCACATTCTCTGTCACCGCCATGCCTTCAAATAGGTCCCTCGGGTCGGCAGAGTCTTGGGAAAGGAGTGAGGAGACCAGGGAGGAACAGGAATAGACGTGAGCAGCTACATATTGTAGAGATCTATTCTATGTGCTTCTGTGCTGCCACCTTTTAATGTTCCCACCAGCCCCCTCCATCACCTGGTTCATGCATCGTCCATAATGGCTATTCTCCAATATGGCTAAGCCCCAGCAATGGGACTGTTCCGCCTACCAGGTGAGACTGCGTTCTGTACTTCTAAGCACTATGCTCGTTCACAAATAAAAACAAAATGCAAAATAAAATACTGCGTGTGCCACTTTGAGCCAATCTAATTCCTCTGACCAGAATGGACAGTGATTATTCACAAATAGAAAGTATTTATTTTGTGCTTGCTTGAGAGGGGAAGGTGGGTCAGGGTGACTTCAATGTCCAACTTGCCAGCTAAATCTTCCTTCGGGGAATGAAAAACATTCAGTTAAAGCGCTTTAGCCTCTTCTTCCTCAGAATGAGTTTGCTGCATTTTATTCACATACCTGATCGGTAACTCTTAGGCCCTGATTCACAGAGCATTTTCCAATGTGTTTTGCCATTATACAACTCTTCTGTGAATTGGGCCCTTAGTAGCAGGCAGCATTCAGAAAGTGAGTTTCCCCCCTGTGGACCACAAACTTGGCATCTTCTTGCAATATTATTACTCAATACTAACAACATCTTGATAAGTGTTGCTGCAAAAAATTAAGAAGAATCAAGTAGAAACTACGCTGTTCACCTAAGCTAAATGGCTAAAACTCTTTCGACATGACTAACTTGAAATGCTTTTTTTTTTTTTTTAAATATCCCATTTTCTTTTTATGAACCTAAAAGCCAGGAATGGTGAATTATTTCACACCAGACATTGGAAAACTAGAGCTCTCCTTAAACTGTCCTCTAGATCTTACTAAATTTAAGACATGGACAAGCCCAGAAGAACCTTAGTGATAACCCCAACTGCTTGCAGCCATTATTTGACCAACGTATGCATCTTCTTGTTATGAGTAAAATACAGTATTTAAAGTGCGTACCATGAGTTTGCGGCGTTCATTGGAAAATTCCACTAATAGAACTCTGATCTCCGCCCGCTATGCTACAAGAGTATACCTGTTACGGATCTAGCTCAGCTGGTTGGATTAGGGGGGGCGCCAACAATGCTTCCCGCCTGGGGTGCAATCTGGTGTAAGACCGGCCCTGAGCCAAGGAAGCACGCAGAAACGTGCGGATGGTTCAACCTCTATTACTCACCTCTATCCTCTCTGGGCTACTCCCCTTCCTTCCACATGACGTACATGATGTGGGCTTCCCGCACAACAGGGCCGAGGCCCCGGTGCAGGAGACTATGATGCACCACGTGGTGAATGCAGTAATGGAGGGTGGGGAGAAGGGGGGGGGGTCTCTTCGCCTTCCCTGCGCTCAGACACGAGAAGTACACTTTGCAGTCGTAAGCATCTCCCCACCATCAGTCCTGGTTCTGCCATTCGGGTCTATACACCAGCTGAGAGCTGACTAGCGCCTACTTTTAGCCTCGATGCGCTTGGTTAGCTGGAAAACCCTGCTATCAGGAGCTACTATTGACTGCCTTGGCCCACGGGTGCCATACTAAGGGGACATCAACTCTGGACATGTGTATAAAGCACAATTTGGAATATATCGGTAAGAGCTTTGAAATATTGTGGGTCATATGATATCCACTGCAGGAATCTATATCTGCGGTACACTGGTTGGCCCCACCGACGCCGCATGTATCTTTCATGTGTAGCACCAGGCAGCGCTTGTGCGGCAGCATGTATGCATTTCTTCTGGCAGGCAGCGCCTTAGTCTTCAGTAACCTTGATCAATGTTTTACTTTTTGGGGCAGGTGCGAGAAGACTGTTTTGTGAAGGAACTCTTTGCCTGGTGTTGGATTGTGTAAGCTGTGTGCACAAACATATAGGTATTGTATTTGGCGACATTTCCTGTTCCCGCAGGCTACTGCCAACCTTTGTGTATAATCCCTGGCCTGCAGGCACACATTCTCTCAGCACAATGCCTCATTCACAAGGTTCAAACTAACATTACACTGCAGCTGGCCAGCGGCTCGGCTGCAACTTTAAAGCAAATCCCAGATCTGGTGGCACATTTCTTTACACGCACACAATATGCTTTATAAAGAAATATTTATTGTGTGGGTATAGTTTCCTTTCCTAATGCATCAAGTATGGTGCAGGTTTTGGCACACAAATGTGGCCAAATAGCACGATCTAATCTTCTTAGTGCCAGATCGCTGGCATCACGACTCATACCTTTCGCCTGGCCCTACGTGACCGAGAGCTCATACTTGTAGAAGTGTGCACCTATACATTCTGTGCTAGAACAGTACCAGCAACAATGCAGTCTGGCTTCAATGCCTCCTGCCAGGGTTCTTGTAAGACTTGCTTGTGGATCCACACAACTCCAGTCTCCCACACATTAGAACGTGATCAAAATCCTGCCTGTGCTGTGGAAAAAGGCCCCCTTCTTTCTGGCACTAATGTCAAGTATACTCGACTTTCTAGCCCCCAAGTGACTTGGGGTCTCGCCCACATGGCCATAATCTCCATCTCTCCTCTAGTGGGGCTGGAGGGGGAGAGAATATTCTTTCAAAGTTGGGAAAATCAAATAGGGTACTAGACATCCAAAAGCAGCGCCACATCGTGCACCCAGGCTACCACCAATTCCATATTCTTCTCACCACCTAAAGCACAAGAAAAAGAAGCGATCTGTATCCTTGGCGCTCGGCCGTTCTTGTCAGACATTTTAGTACTGCTTTTTTTGTCATAGCACCTGTGCATCTGCTGTTTGCTAGGAAAGGGTGCATTTTGTGGGAGAAGGAGGATTTTGAAGAACCCCATGAATTGAGGAGAAAAGTCCCTCTCTCTGGAGTGTTCGGCGAATATGTGCTAACATTTCCTTTCTTCTTCATTCTTAGTATTCAACGGAACTTAAGAAACTCTACTGCCAAATTGCCAAGACGTGTCCTATCCAGATCAAGGTGATGACTCCCCCGCCACAGGGTGCTGTGATCCGCGCAATGCCAGTTTACAAGAAGGCAGAGCATGTGACGGAGGTGGTCAAGCGCTGCCCCAATCACGAGCTTAGTCGAGAGTTCAACGAGGGTACGGTCTGCTCCTTATATATATCTTGATATCAATTGGCTGTGACTTCAGGGGGCGGAGATGCATGCAACGTCCACAATATCGTAAAATGGATGCTACCTGCTTGGCAGGGAGGCGGGAGGCCAGGGCAGGCTGCAGAGAGCCGCCATTTACCTTATGCACTCAAATTCCACATTGATGGCATCCCATTTTCCTCATAGCCATATGCTGATCCACCCTCTACCCCTCACACCCATATTCTGATTCCTCTACTCTGCACACCTCACAGCCATATGCTGTTCCCCCTGCTTCACACCCTCCTCCTAGCCATATGCTTATTCTCCCTACTCCACACCCTCCTAGCCATATGCCGATTCCCCTACTCTGCACCCTTCCTCATAGCAAGATGCTGATTTCTGCCTCTCTGCACCCATCCTCATAGCCAGATGTGGATTCCTCCCTCTCTGCAACCTTGTCATAGCTAGATGCGTATTCCCCCACTCGGCACCCTCCTCCTAGCCACATGCTGATTTCCCCCACTCGGCACCCTCCTCCTAGCCACATGCTGATTTCCCCCACTCGGCACCCTCCTCCTAGCCACATGCTGATTTCCCCCACTCGGCACCCTCTTCCTAGCCACATGCTGATTTCCCGCACTCGGCACCCTCCTCCTAGCCACATGCTGATTTCCCCCACTCGGCACCCTCCTCCTAGCCACATGCTGATTTTCCGCACTCTGCACCCTCCTCCTAGCCACATGCTGATTTCCCCCACTCGGCACCCTCCTCCTAGCCACATGCTGATTTCCCCCACTCGGCGCCCTCCTCCTAGCCACATGCTGATTTCCCCCACTCTGCGCCCTACTCATAGCCATATTCCGCTTACCCCTGTCAAGGTCCTATGCCGATTGCCCCACTCGTCACTGAACATCATGTTTGAGAAACCCTTTGTTCATTCATCATAATCTGTTGGTAGGAAGGGATACATGTCATGCGGCTAGTCGATGGATTAATTGTATAATGTATCTTCAGTTGCTTGGCTTCAAAATTGATATTTTCTCTGTGCAATGAAATTCTGCAGTAATGGGTGCATTTTTCGTGGTGGGCACAGGGGTAATATTTTCATGTTAGCTGACCTGTTGGCGGATTGTCTCCTTGCTTTAGGGCAGATTGCACCTCCCAGCCACCTGATTCGCGTGGAAGGTAACAGCCATGCACAGTATGTGGAAGACCCCATCACTGGAAGGCAGAGTGTATTGGTCCCCTACGAACCACCACAGGTAAAAGCACTTTCCAGTTCAGACATGATCTAATCTTATGTATGCCATTGTGTTGCTAATTCTGGCCCCACATCAGTAGACTAGCAATGCCAACTTTCATGTGTCACCCCAGGTTGACCCCTTTTAAGGTTATCCTCTGGTATATTCTTCAGTGACAGAGAGAAAGTTTGCCTAGAACAGTATCCCTTTGGCTCCCAAGGATTGCAGAGTCAGGGTTGTTCCCCCTAGTTCACAGTAGCGATGCAGGCTGCAGTAGTCTGCTGTGGGTTACTAACCCACATCATGCACTGGGAGAGGTGGAACAAGCTGCAGCGTTGGCGCGGCCTCACACAGAAATCCATCCATCCCTGCCACAGGGATTGATTCAATGATGTACCGCTCAGAGTTTGCAAGATGGTGCAAGACATGAACCAGAAAAGGGAGGAAGAAATCCTTCCACGTAAAGCTGTGCGGTTTATAATGAGCACAAATGCAGGGGCCCAGAGCTAATGCACACGTGGCAGCTGGTTAGCGAGAGACCACAGGCTTCCCATTGGCCTCGGACAGGCCCAGGAGGAAGGCAGTGTTGGAGGAGGAGAGAAATGGGCGCTGATCTGTCGTGCGAGCGTGTGCATTTGTGTGTCAGCCCACTCAAGCCTTCGTGTTGTCCACCAGGATGGCAGTTGAGTCGCTTGTCATCTTGAAGCCCCCTTACACACCTGTGTCATGCAACATTGAGGAAGGCTGCATGCTGCAGAATTCAATCCTCTTACTGCACATATCACAGGTGCATTTTGAGTTGTATAGAAAACACATTATTTTCTTTCTCCCAAATGTGCAGGTTGGCACGGAGTTCACCACCATTTTATACAATTTCATGTGCAACAGCAGCTGCGTCGGTGGCATGAACCGACGGCCCATTCTGATCATCGTGACACTAGAAACGCGAGAGTAAGTGGTGGGATGAGAGGTTGGGGGCTTCCTGCAATGTGTTTATGATAAGACTTCTTCATAATGTTTGATGCCGATGTAACATATTTAATGGGTGTGCTGCAGGAGTTAGTTGCAGCTCATCTGGACGCATTCAATCCACGCAAAAAACATGCTTAAATTATGTATTATCCTGGGTTGTACAAACCTTATACAAACAAAATAAACATTACAAACCGATTCGAATGTTAGAATGTTTACAAAGTGTACAAGACAACACTATTAAATGGCTTTATGACTTTAATTTTGGATGCAATTGTACGATGCTCATGGATGCGATTGAATAGTTTTGTTATTTGAGTGTGTCACAGTTTATAACGCGGTCACACCCAAGTCAGGGATCTCCTTTCCCCACAATGAATGTGGCACACAGTAAAGCACTTTGAGTTTTTGTTTGGTTCACTTTGGTAAGGCCTCCAACCCGTCTCGCAACCAACCCCAACAAGTACCCGGTGCCACAAGGGACTAGGAACCAGGCCGGTGTGTATTCAAAATATATATATATATTTATTGATTTATTTCAACCAAATATCACAAATATAACAGCCACCAATGCTGTGTCAACACAAGAACAAAAATGACTTTTGTAAAGCACCAACACGGATATGCAGTCACAATTGTTTCCTTTTAAATCACCCACCAATGCAGAAAAAGAACAGTTCAACACACACAGTGATTGTAGGTTTGAGTCAGAATACTGTTTTCCCAGCAACCCTCACCGTCCAAACATCAATTAAACTTAACTCCTCTGAATGGAGGGCCAGTGGCAGAGAGTGGGAACACTATGGGGAAAACCGTGTTTGGGGATTTTAATTAGAGAAAATATGAAAGGAAAGCAATGGGAAATTCGTTTTGCTACACCCAACAATAACAGGTAGGGTTTTGGGGTTTTGGTCAGAGCACAATGGGGAGGAAAAGGGGCAATTTCGTTTTGCACCTTGCATATGTAAAGGCACTACCAGGCTGCACGCTTCGGAGTTAAAATGAAGGGGCTCAATGGGGAATGTTCGTTTTTACACCCTGCACACATGTGGGAGCAGGGTTTTGGGATGGATTCTTCTGACAAATCTTTGTGTATACTGGCTCATAGGGGAATTTATTTACTGTAATCAAATATGCTAGGGATTTACACAGACAAACAGGATATTTTTCAATGGGGAAATAACTAAAACAATGCTTGAAAAATATAGGGCCTACTTAATCTGGCTTTGGGATAGTTTTAACTACAGGATAGGCCTGGAACTGGGCATCGCGGGAACAGCAGGGCACTGGTGGGGCAGCAAGGGGTTCAGTCAAGGATCTCCTCTGACTCCTCCAAGGGGTCCCAATCTCCTTCTAGTCTTTTGGTTCCTGTCTCCAATGCAAGATTTAGGCCTCTGCTGGAATGTTTCTCGCCAGATTTTAGCAGCAGGTTACCTCTCGGAATTAGTGGAAGAACTCTAGCTCTAATGCAAACGAAACTACTTATAGGGCAAATGACATCACAAACTTGTCATAATTCTCGCGAAAGGGATTGGTTGATTAACTTCCCATCTCCTACCTGTGTGATAATAGGACAATGGGATGGGGGAGTGATTTTTGGGACAGCTGTTGCAGGAGAAAGCTTCATCATCCCACTTTGACAGGTGGGCTTGGCATGTTTTAAGACTCAAAAATCTCTCAACATGGCAAATACCCTAAATGTTCAAATCTTCACATGTACAAATATATTTTTGAGAACTACATTTTAAGGCGAATCGGATAAGGTTAGTCTGAAATCTGCACACCCTTCCTATGCAGAGATGCTGTTTTTCTTCATTTACTCAGGAGCCATATCAGTGAAAAATATGCCACTTTACAGTCTACATATTAATTATTACTGGCATGCTCATACCAACTTTCACATCTCTAGGAATCGAGGGAAGGCCCAAATCACATTTTCCATAATAACTTTAGTTCTGTTTATCACACCAAAATCGTTTTAGCATGGTTAAAAGGGGATGACCGTCACCTTTAATAAAAGTCTGGAATGGCCATTGTGACATGTACGCTGCCCTTTGTATGCGATAAAATGTATTTCTCCCATTAAAAATCAAACTGCAGTACCACAGGTCTCTCTCTCTCCCCCTCGCCCCCCACCTTTCTTTTAAGTTTCATTTCTCTTTAGGCATGTGACTAGGCAGAGCCTCTCTCAGGTTTAAGTTAGCTTACCCCTTCAAGGCATGTGATGGCCCGATAAGAGCTCCTAATCAACACTTGATGGGACTTTTGACCTGGAGGTCATTCGTGCAGCATGAACAGACATGGCTTTATCTGTCCTTCACTGTGTTTTCGATCTAAAATGTGTATTTCTTTCTTGTATTTTTAAGTATTGGCTCCGATTGCTGATGACGAGCAGGCCTGTCTTCAGGACAGCAGAGGGGAGATCCTGGAGCTTAGTTTCATATGGGGAGAAATGACCGTCCATGTACCCTGCAACAAATAGCCTTTAAACTCGCACATAATTGCAATTCTGCACAGCATTTTATAAGGCTTCCACAGTTTCAACATACATGAGTGTCACTTCTAAATTGTCCATATTTATAAGGCTGTTATATGAGAACACCATGTTCACACTTTGAAAGTCTGGTGAGCATTTCTCTGAGCATACTGTCAATTTGGATGAGGGAAAAACGAAATGACATTCCTTTATTTCACATGCAATGCTCTGTTTCACTTAAGCTGCTTAGAGCAAAATATGGTATCCCATTGAAGATACTGTGCATTGCGGTTTCTTTATAGGTCAGTGCAGCTCTCCAGGGATTGTCAGCAACATGTCTTCCTTTTCCTTCCTGAATTGCATTGCGCACATCTCCACACTTTTAATTGAGGCCCACTTTCTTTCCTTGGTGACTTTAAGTTCACTAGGCCTTGTGTCCAATGACATTTCAATGCTGAACTTATTATTTCGGTGAGCATTTACAAATGACTCTGACAACTTTATTTCTGGCATCCATTCATTCCTAATAAAATAATTTAATTGATGTATATTTTTTTTCTGTATTCATTTAATGTTCTTCAATGTAAATCCATCTTTGAATTATTGCTGTATAAAATGCTTTTTGCTTTAGAAATTCTATGCATTGAAAGTGTGCATTGTGCTTCCGAGTACTGGGCGATCCTCTGCAAGCGAATGCACCCTTCTGTGCCCTAGCTAGACTGATGCCAGTGAAACCACTGTGCCATACTACACATGGAGAAGACACTCCTGTGTGATGGTTTTGGGCTTGGAGTGTGACAGAAGTAACAGAGGGGAAAGGAAACCCTCCCAAACTGAGCGGAAGTACCCTTTGGTACCCCCCCCACCCTTTCCCTGGGACTTTTGTTTGTGAACACAGTAATTTGAGAAAAAAAGTTAACTCTCCTTGCAGAATATTTCTAATGATGCCTTAAAAGCTAATTTTATTTTGGAAACCCCTGCAGAAAAGTTATAATGCACTGCCGTCCAGGGCTGCCAAGGTCTGTTGTCTTCCCTTTGATGAAAACCTCACATTGTGTCCAACCAGCTCCAGCAAATGACCAGCTCCAGACTTCATATATCAAATGTTGGCACCCACGGCAGGTGCGTCAGCCAATCTGATTGCTCCAAACACAGGCTAAATCTCACTATCCAAGCCTGGTATTGGAGCACACCATCTTCCCTTCCGTCCCCTACCCCTACCCTGCTCTCCCCACCACTCCTGACCCTCTCTGGCCCACTTACCTGAGTGCATGCAGCCCCACAGCTCTGCGGCCCTCCTCACTGCATGCCTGCACATGGCAGCCAAAGAAATAGGGGGTTCTGCATGGAGCACTGCCTGCCATTACCATGTTCAGTGTGGACATTTTGAGAGAGAGGCCATGCGCTCGCCGCAACCCATTTGCTCTCACAAAATCATTGCTCTGAGTTGGCCTTTGAGTGCTAATAGCCCTATGCACCAGTTCTGGGGCCTGGTGTTGAGGCCCTTTTCTGCCTGGACAGTTACCACCACTTGGTTCAGCCCCCAGAACGAGGGCTTACTGCTGAAAGATTAGTGTTTCTCAGAGCCCCACATTTTGCATGACAAGGGAACTGAGGCACAATGATTTACCTGAGATTGCAAAATGCAGTCAGTTGCAGATGTCTGGATCAGAGGTGGATTTTACAGGGCCACAATCAACTTATCTCGCACTCACTCAAAAAACAACCCTTCACTGCTCCCAATGAACGATGTTGAGCCCAGTTAATTTCTGGGAACACAGGATACATCCTTTCGGTTGTTCTGCTGTTTACCTGAATTCTAGTGCACACATTTGCCAAAACTAGTGAGCAATTCCAGCAAAACAGACATTTTAGTACTGTGGTCGGCATGAAAAGATCGCAGCATTACATGGCATGCTTTAATACGAATGCTGGCCAAATGACCAGCAATATGAAACGGACCCTAGACTGTCTGGGTGGACTCTCTCCAGTTCAGCCAAATATTTCATTTGTGGTTGAGCTTTCTGAATGATTTTTAAAATTAACTTCATTGTGGTGCTACATGCGATCATATTGGTGTTACGTTCTTGCTAATATATTACATTTTCCCCCCACAGCGGTCAGGTTTTGGGGCGGCGGTGTTTTGAAGCTCGTATTTGCGCCTGTCCAGGCAGGGACCGCAAAGCAGACGAGGACAGTATCCGAAAGCAGCAAGTCACGGACAACACAAAGAACGGTGATGGTACGAGCCGCCGTAAGTAGCTGGCACAGCTGAGTAAGGGGCAGTTAGGTCCTCTCTCAGCATGCCAGTGTTAAGGGGGGAGCTTAGCTCCTCAATGTTGCAGGAGTAAGGGGCAGTTAGGTCTCTCAGCATGCCAGTCTTAAGGGGGGGGAGTTTAGCTCCTCAATATTGCAGGAGTAGGGGGCAGTTGGGTACTCTCTCAGGATGCCAGTCTTAAGGGGGAGCTTAGCTCTTCAATATTGCAGGAGTAGGGGACAGTTGGGTACTCTCTCAGGATGCCAGCCTTAAGGGGGGAGCTTAGCTCTTCAATATTGCAGGAGTAGGGGGCAGTTAGGTCTCTCAGGATGCCAGTCTTAAGGGGGGGGAGCTTAGCTCCTCAATATTGCAGGAGTAAGGGGCAGTTAGGTCTCTCAGGATGCCAGTCTTAAGGGGGGAGCTTAGCTCCTCAATATTGCAGGAGTAAGGGGCAGTTAGGTCTCTCAGGATGCCAGTCTTAATGGGGGAGCTTAGCTCCTCAATATTGCAGGAGTAGGGGGAGTTGGGTCCTCTCTCAGGATGTCGGTCTTAAGACCTCCTTGAAGTGCAAGCTGTAAGGAACTTAATGCTGTGTTCTCAATATGCCAGGAGTAAGGGGACGCATATACCTTTCCCAAGATGACCGGTGTAAAAGGTAGTTTGTAGTTTTCCCAACATTTCAGGGACAGTGGACAATGTATTAGAAGTGTTAGGTGAAGAAAAATCGTAGCCAGCATGGGTATGTTGAATATTCAAAAATTAAAATTAATCCGCTTCCAGTAGGTTTATTTTCGTACAGCGCCAACATATATTGTATCGGCCCGAATTTGTGAAGGTGGTACTTTGCTATTTATAGGGTAGGTAATTGGTCTTGAGTGCTTATCAAACGTTTGTACAGGTTCCCTTTGATAAGTAATGCAGACATGTGCCAATCCCACATTACTATGACCTCTATGTATGGTAAACAGCCAGAATGACTGCCACCCGAGCACCCAGACTCTGTTCTGAACGGCTGTTAATGAATGGCTAAGGGATTCCTAGCAACTATTTGACACAAGATGTTGGTATAATCCTTGACTCGGATGGTGGTATTCAATGTAGCTAATCAACAGAGGGATCGGCATTGACTTTAAAGAACCCCAATGAAGGGTCTACTTTCCTTGTGATGTCGCCTAAAACATATCTTGAGCAAAAAACTGCAATGATGAACTTGAAATAAACGAATTTGGTCAGTAGGCCCAGAAGCTGTAGACCTGCAAGAGCTGCAAAGTATTCGGGCTGGTCTCATTGATTTGCTTTCTGTTTCAGCCACCTTCCGGCAGAGCACACACGGCATACAGATGACGTCCATCAAAAAGCGCCGAACGCCGGACGACGAAATCCTATACTTGCCTGTAAGTTAACTGCGGACTCTGCTCACTTGTTCTGCAATGTGGGGAGAGAGGACGTCTCAAAGAGCCAATACTAGTGTCCCCTAGAGTTAAAGACCTGTAACTAGGATAACTGAACCCAGTGTGAAAGCAAAGATTGGATGCACTCTACAGAAGGCATAGAGAGTGAAAGGAAACTTTGAAATAGGAAACCCAGATGGGTTGAGAGGTCCTCATTGGTCATGTCTAGCCTTTCCTTACTGGATGAACTGCAACATTTTAAGACTTTTAAAAAACCTGTATTTTTAAGAATGTAATGTGCTCGGTCCCCTGCAAAGGCGTAGGGCTCTTACCAGCTGAGACTGCACACCCCAACCGGTGCTTAAGGCTATTCGCACCCCAGGATTTCCTCCAAGGTGCTGGGTTTTTGTGCGTGAAGGGAATCTGGCGCGCGATGACAGCGCAAGCTTAATTCTACCATGTGGAAAATAAAGATGGCCACCGTGCAATATAAAAAGGAATGCAAGCCCTTTTCTATGTTGGTGGCATCGCGTTGGCCACAGTGGGCAGCAGAGGCGATTGTACCTCATGTAAGTGGACAAGGGAGGGAGAAGTAATCGAGGTGGGATGGACGCGGAGAAGCGGATGGGAGCAGGGGGGGGGCCTTGGGCAGGGGTGGCGCAAGAGGCTTCAAAAGAGCGTGGGTTTATGCTGTAGGTGCACATCTGAGTCCCTAGCCGCCTCATTGACTGTTAGCACTCACTCCCTCCCCCAGGTGCTAATATGTTAGAAGGTTAATAGTTAATACATTTATTTTTGGCAACTGTGCTGAATAAAATACGTTTTATTTGTCTACATGTCATTGAACTGTTATGTCAGTGATGATCAACTCCTGCAAACAATACAGCTTCCTTACAATTGTCCTAGGTTGTGCATGGCTTGGATTCTGCAGCTTTCTGCTGCTTCAAGTAATGGGGCCTTATTTAGCCATGCAAGGGTGCCAGATACTGTGTGTAGTTGGGGAGGAAGGGCCATGCATTGATGAGCAGATATTCGAGCCCGGGTTGAGACCTAATCACGGCCACTCCTTTGAAAACCCGGTCCCTTCTTACACTGCATTTGTTCAGCCCACTGGGGTCCTCTGTTGTACAGTGGCTATTTTTTGGCTGGAACCCTTTGCTGTGAGACAACAGACATTTTCTTCCTTCACCCGTGCAGGTGAAAAGCCGTGAAATCTATGAAGTTCTGCTGAAGATAAAGGAGTCCCTGGAGTTGATGCAGTACCTGCCCCAGCACACGATCGACACATACAGGCAGCAGCAGCAGCAACTATTACTACAGAAGCAGTGAGTACATGTCTAACCCTTTGCAAGAGAGGAGGGCCATCCGATTGGATAACGGAACACACGCCACCCCAAGGTGGTTGATCCTCTCCTTTAGCTCCCCTCGTGATGTGCCCTTACCCTTCAGGCTGCTGGGGCGGAGTGTGCCTCGAGGGGTAGTAGGTGATGAGGGTGGCCACACAGCCGCAGGTAGTCTATGTAGGGCGCAAGCAGAACGCCTTGTGCTGATTGCCCTGAAAAATTATAATATCCATCTGATTTGGCCTGTTTTTTGTTCGCCCTCAAAATGTTAAGTGACCCTCACCAGGTAGGGGTGCTTCTGTTCCTCCTTAGCTCTTTTTGCTCCTCGTGTTCTTCACAAGTGTGCCTGCATGCATGAGTTCATTTGTCTTTGCATGTAGGGTATGCAAAGCAGTGCATCGCAGAGTTGAGCTTGCATTACAATAGAAACCATAACCGGCCAATTTCAAATGTTTAAAGAAGAAAAATTGACATCGGCCCAACCATAGTGTCCGTGTCCCAAGTTTTATTTTCTTCTATGCACGATCATACTAGCCACGCACACTGGGTGCTTTTATCCAGGTCCTTGCTTTTGGCCTCACCCCTGGCCACCCTGGTTCATTGTGCGCACTGGACATGGTCTGCCGCCATACTTAGTAACCACTTTGCCCAAAGAATGGCTTTCAGGCAATTCCTGTAACATCCCAGTCACCCAATGTGCCCACTGGGCATTGCCTTCAGCCAGCCCTTCATGTAAAGGGTGTTTCAGCCATATTTACTCCCTAAAAATAGGCTAATACTCCCAGAAAATAAAAAAGAGGGAGTAAAAGTACTCCCAACAAAATGTAGGAAACAGATGCGTAAGACCTTGAGCCCCTGCTTTCACCCACACAGCTCCACGGATATGTTTGGAGCAGTAGTGCACGTAGTACCACAGGAAGAGACTTCTATTATTACTGCCTGATTGGAAGAAATAAACGTATATCTTTTAATGTGTATGAATAACTAAGTGCAAAAGAGTAATTATTACAAAAACATTTCCGTTTTCCAGTTTAAACATTTTTACTCTGTTATAAAATACTCCCATTGGGAATTGGACTGTCATTTTTACTCCCTAAAATCATTTTACTAGTAACTTTAAAAAATAGGGCGTAAAATGTTCCCACTTCCAAATCTTACTTGGACCCTACCTTTCAGCAATGTGCTGCGCACCCCTGAGCCATCAGATGTAGCAATTGGGCAAGCCATGCCGAGTGCCGTCTTTGCACGTGGCATGATCCAGGCACCCCTGAACCATCTGAATTAGCCAATCCAAGTTTGCCCTGGCATGGCCGTCAACCATGCCCCAGCCAACAGCCATTGATGCGACTGGACATGGCACCCTCGGTGTAGCCTTACGCAGTCAATGAGCTAACAGTAATGCCCCGTGCCGTTCCCACTGGGCATGGCACCCTCAGTATAGCCATAGACGGTCAATGAGATACCAGTAATGCCCCGTGCAGTTCCCACTGGGCATGGCACCCTCAGTGTAGCCATAGGCGGTCAATGAGCTACCAGTAATGCCCCGTGCAGTTCCCACTGGACATGGCACCCTCAGTATAGCCATAGGCGGTCAATGAGCTACCAGTAATGCCCCGTGCAGTTCCCATTGGGCATGGCACCCTCAGTATAGCCTAACGCGGTCAATGAGCTACCAGTAATGCCCCATGCAATTCCCACTGGGTATGGACCCTCAGTATAGCCTTAGGCAGTCGATGAGCTACCTGTAATGCACAATGCAGTTCCCACTGGGCATGGCACCCTCAGTATAGCCATAATGAGCTACCAGTAATGCCCCGTGCAGTTCCCACTGGGCATGGCACCCTCAGTATAGCCATAGGTGATCAATGAGCTACCAGTAATGCCCCGTGCAGTTCCCACTGGGCATGGCACCCTCAGTATAGCCATAGGTGATCAATGAGCTACCAGTAATGCCCCGTGCAGTTCCCACTGGGCATGGCACCCTCAGCATAGCTACAGGTCATGTCTTAGGCCTTTCACTCAAAGGTTTGGCATCAAAGAGCATAGCATTGTTGTGCTTCTTCACACCCGATGGGGAAAGAGACCGGCTGTGACAGTAGATGGCAGCCCTGGCGGCCTCTGAGAAGCATGTGGTGCTCTGGCTTCTATGGTGGGGAAAGAGACCGGCTGTGGCAGTAGAGCAGCCCTGGTGGCCTCTGAGAAGCATGTGGTGCTCTGGCTTCTAGGGTGGGGAAAGAGACCGGCTGTGACAGTAGATGGCAGCCCTGGCGGCCTCTGAGAAGCCTGTGATGCTCTGGCTTCTATGGTGGGGAAAGAGACCGGCTGTGGCAGTAGAGCAGCCCTGGTGGCCTCTGAGAAGCATGTGGTGCTCTGGCTTCTAGGGTGGGGAAAGAGACCGGCTGTGACAGTAGATGGCAGCCCTGGCGGCCTCTGAGAAGCCTGTGATGCTCTGGCTTCTATGGTGGGGAAAGAGACCGGCTGTGGCAGTAGAGCAGCCCTGGTGGCCTCTGAGAAGCATGTGGTGCTTTGGCTTCTAGGTTGGGCAAAGAGACCGGCTGTGAAAGTAGAACAGCCCTGGCGGGCCTCTGAGAAGCGTGTGATGCTCTGGCTTCTAGGGTGGGGAAAGAGACCGGCTGTGATAGTAGATGGCAGCCCTGGCGGCCTCTGAGAAGCTTGTGATGCCCTGGCTGCTAGGGTGGGTAGCCTTACACGGTCAATGAGCTAACAGTAATGCCCCGTGCAGTTCCCACTGGGCATGGCACCCTCAGTATAGCCATAGACGGTCAATGAGATACCAGTAATGCCCCGTGCAGTTCCCACTGGGCATGGCACCCTCAGTATAGCCATAAGCGGTCAATGAGCTACCAGTAATGCCCCGTGCAGTTGCCACTGGGCATGGCACCCTCAGTATAGCCATAAGCGGTCAATGAGCTACCAGTAATGCCCCGTGCAGTTGCCACTGGGCATGGCACCCTCAGTATAGCCTTACGCGGTGAATGAGCTACCAGTAATGCCCCGTGCAGTTCCCACTGGGCATGGCACCCTCAGTATAGCCTTACGCAGTCGATGAGCTACCATTAATGCCCTGTGCAGTTCCCACTGGGCATGGCACCCTCAGTATAGCCATAGGTGATCAATGAGCTACCAGTAATGCCCCGTGCAGTTCCCACTGGGCATGGCACCCTCAGTATAGCCTTACGCAGTCGATGAGCTACCATTAATGCCCTGTGCAGTTCCCACTGGGCATGGCACCCTCAGTATAGCCTTAGGCAGTCGATGAGCTACCTGTAATGCCCCGTGCAGTTCCCACTGGGCATGGCACCCTCAGTATAGCCATAGGTGATCAATGAGCTACCAGTAATGCCCCGTGCAGTTCCCACTGGGCATGGCACCCTCAGTATAGCCTTACGCAGTCGATGAGCTACCATTAATGCCCTGTGCAGTTCCCACTGGGCATGGCACCCTCAGTATAGCCATAGGTGATCAATGAGCTACCAGTAATGCCCCGTGCAGTTCCCACTGGGCATGGCACCCTCAGTATAGCCTTACGCAGTCGATGAGCTACCATTAATGCCCTGTGCAGTTCCCACTGGGCATGGCACCCTCAGTATAGCCTTAGGCAGTCGATGAGCTACCTGTAATGCCCCGTGCAGTTCCCACTGGGCATGGCACCCTCAGTATAGCCATAGGTGATCAATGAGCTACCAGTAATGCCCCGTGCAGTTCCCACTGGGCATGGCACCCTCAGTATAGCTACAGGTCATGTCTTAGGCCTTTCACTCAAAAGGTTTGGCATCAAAGAGCATAGCATTGTTGTGCTTCTTCACACCTGATGGGGAAAGAGACCAGCTGTGGCAGTAGAGCAGCCCTGGCGGCCTCTGAGAAGCTTGTGGTGCTCTGGCTTCTAGGGTGGGGGAAAGAGACCGGCTGTGACAGTAGATGGCAGCCCTGGCGGCCTCTGAGAAGCCTGTGATGCTCTGGCTTCTATGGTGGGGAAAGAGACCAGCTGTGGCAGTAGAGCAGCCCTGGTGGCCTCTGAGAAGCATGTGGTGCTCTGGCTTCTAGGGTGGGGAAAGAGACCGGCTGTGACAGTAGAGCATCCCTGGTGGCCTCTGAGAAGCATGTGGTGCTCTGGCTTCTAGGGTGGGGAAAGTGACCGGCTGTGACAGTAGATGGCAGCCCTGGCGGCCTCTGAGAAGCATGTGGTGCTCTGGCTTCTAGGGTTGGGAAAGAGACCGGCTGTGACAGTAGAGCAGCCCTGGTGGCCTCTGAGAAGCATGTGGTGCTCTGGCTTCTAGGGTGGGGAAAGAGACCGGCTGTGACAGTAGAAGAACCCTGGTGGCCTCTGAGAAGCGTGTGATGCTCTGGCTTCTAGGGTTGGGAAAGTGACCGGCTGTGACAGTAGATGGCAGCCCTGGCGGCCTCTGAGAAGCATGTGGTGCTCTGGCTTCTAGGGTTGGGAAAGAGACCGGCTGTGACAGTAGAGCAGCCCTGGTGGCCTCTGAGAAGCATGTGGTGCTCTGGCTTCTAGGGTGGGGAAAGTGACTGGCTGTGACAGTAGATGGCAGCCCTGGCGGCCTCTGAGAAGCTTGTGGTGCTCTGGCTTCTAGGGTGGGGGAAAGAGACCGGCTGTGACAGTAGAGCAGCCCCGGCGGCCTCTGAGAAGCGTGTGATGCTCTGGCTTCTAGGGTGGGGAAAGAGACCGGCTGTGACAGTAGAAGAACCCTGGCGGGCCTCTGAGAAGCGTGTGATGCTCTGGCTTCTAGGGTGGGGGAAAGAGACCGGCTGTGACAGTAGAGCAGCCCTGGTGGCCTCTGAGAAGCGTGTGATGCTCTGGCTTCTAGGGTTGGGAAAGTGACCGGCTGTGACAGTAGATGGCAGCCCCGGTGGGCCTCTGAGAAGCTTGTGGTGCTCTGGCTTCTAGGGGCTGATGGGGCTTGATTGGAGTGAGTCCGGCACTCAGCCATTGCCTCGGAGAGGCTGGTGCAGTGTCGCTCAGATGCCAGTTTTATTAGTGCCATTCGAAGCATCCTAAGGGCACTTAGTGTTATTTTCTCGCCTCAAGGCGTCTATCAGATGGAGTATTTGGAATAAGCCTAAAAGGTGATGTTATCCCTGTGCTGCTCCATGAAAGAATTCCGTAGGTGGATGCGGATTTTGTGGGACTGGAACGTGCATTGATTGCTGACACCCGTCCGGCCCCTTCTGCAGATGTGAGCTGGTCTAACAGAGAACTTCTTATCATTGATTCTAAATGTTTAAAGTTTGGTGGTCACAGGTTTTATCAGGGAAGTTCCTTGTGAAATAAAAGTGCAAACAAAGTGGGTTTGTTCAAATTCAGACAAATAATGGGCACTTGCCTTGCGGTCCTAGAGACGGATAAGAATCTTTCAAGAAGCTTGCTCGCTGAAGATGTGCTGTGGCTCTCTAAAAACCACGCATCACTATAGTGAATACATATTAGTGAAAAAGTTCTCCATAGTGGATAATGTTTACCTGATAATACGCCTCCACCTTGCATGACACAAAATATGACCCCTCTTCCAAGCCTCACGTGACTAATCTGCAGCGTCTCATGTCCTCCCACAGCCAATAAGCAGGAGTGGTTCTGTGTGCTCTTGCCACCAGCCACCACTGCAACACATTTCTGCAGATTCCATCACCACAGAACGTTCCCAAAAAAGTGTAAAAGTGTTTATACAAATAGAGGGAAATCTTTTTGGAAAACAAATGAAAAGAACGCATTGTTTAAGCTTGAAAAATAGCCTTTGCATGTAACTTTTTTTGATGAACTAACACCAGTATGAGTCTTTCTGAGGGCAATAGTTGTGCCCTTTTAGGCCTGAAGTGTGGGTGCTGAGAATTAGCCACACTCACTGTTGAAACATGTTCGAGCGTATGGTGCCCCTGTGTGCAGGAGGCGGGTGCAATTAACACGTCTCATTGCATGCATTGCCAGGGACAGAAGTCTCCAAAGCACGATGAGCGGAGTCCGGAGCGCAGGACGGGGTGACACCTTCTCCATCCAGCAGTGGCAGAAAAGGGCGCAGAACAACAACTCCTCGTACATGGAGCACACGCTCAAACAGTCCCCCATCGAGCAGGATGTCCGAGCAGAAAACTACCTTAATGAACGGTAAGCTCTTGGCGACCCTTACTTCTCTCTATGCATCGGTGTGCGAGTAGCCTGGCACTACACATTCTGCTACGAGTGCCACCTGTGGCGGAAAGGGGTTGGGCAGTGCTGATGGAAGCAGGGCACCTCCATTCCTACTCTGCTGCTTTTTACACATGAAATCAGAAGTACTTGACCATTTCCAAAGTAAGGCCTGGTGTATTTGGTGCCATCCCCTGCTAGTGTTTTGTAAACCTAATTCTTAGTGGTGGGTGAGCCAGGCATGCTCGGGCCAAATATATGGCTCTAGCTCGACACTAAAACGGGAGCTTTGCCATGCCTCCTCGCGCTTGCTTGGGTGCGGGCATGTGTTGTCTGCCCGATTGCCCGTGCTCCATTTACACTACAGCATTGGTTGTGGTCTGGTGGGGGCAAAGCCTTCTCAGGGTGTTGCAGGTCACTCAGGTGAGGTGAGTGGCAGCAATGTCCATCCCTTCCCTCTGTTAGCATACTAAAGCAAGCGAGCACCTTCACTGCTGCCTGCACCTCCTTTTGAAAAAATCATCCTGCGACCCGCATGGCTGCGGCAGCAGCAACACCTGTATCCCCCACCCCCAGTGTCAATGCCGCCGGGACACACTCTCCCTACCCATTCAGTTCAAAAACAGGGGCAGGTGGGCCACTCCAGTGAACTCTGAGGCCACCGGGCATCCTCTTCTTTGCTATTGCCACCCTGCAGTCCTGCCTGGGCAGGATGTGTAGGCAGGATACTAGATGGGCGGCAGGTAGCTTTGTGTTGCAGGAGGGGAAGGGTAGGCAGGTCTCCATGTTGTGTGACCTGTTCTGCGGCGGGTAAGAGCTCCAGCTCGGGGGTTATCTTGTGTTGCATGGAGTGGGCTAGATGCTGGATTGCAGGCACTTGTTTGGGGAGAGGACGCCATGTTGGGGCTCTTGGGGTGGGGATTCGGCTGTAAGCATCCATTCGCTGGCTCCCTACCTCCTAGGTGTTGCGTGTGAATACACAGGTTGCAGGGTTTACCCTGGGGGTGTCTCTTTATTGGAGACCTGCCCACCCTAACCCGTCTGCAGGGCTATGTGATAGATGGGTGACATCCCTACCTGCTATGTGGCCCGGTAGGGGGAGATGAAGCAGACTTTCTCCTCCCCCCAAGCCTGGACTGCTGCTCCGCAGTCTGATAAACTCGGGGCCTGTGCACCCAAGTACTCTTCCCTTTTGAAGCCATTGCCCAGTCAGTAAATCGATTGTAATGCATACACTGTGTGGGTACATTGTGTGGAGACACACACATACTTTCGCAGTTAATGGTTCCATGCTGGATGGCAGTGTGAAGGGTCACTAGATAGGCGGGTATTGGCACTGGGTATGAATGGCATGGAGCTTAAGAGCTGTTCAGGCATTAGACTAACACCGGAGCATGTCCCGGGCTTCTTCCTTGGACTAGGGGGACATGCAAGCAGCATTCGGGGTCGGAGCAGGGAATATTCGACAGGGACTTGCCTAGCGTGTGGTGGTGTGAATGGAGATGTGAAGGCTAGCGGCCAGTGCAGGGAGTTCAGTACAGGTATGACGGGCGCGCTGCATGAGTTTTGAGTCCAAATTATTCTTATGCATTTCTGGAGCCAGCGTGGTAGTTGGGAGCCAAGTCCACCTGGCGGTTGTCAATAGCTCTTGGTGTGGCTTGGAATTGTCTGGGAGAATTGAGGTAACCACCCGGTTTAAGTAAGGGTCTGAGGCTAGGGCGTGCCTGATGACGGTATGAGGTGATGTCATTCATGGTGAAGCTCCAGGCTTGCTGGAAATGTCCGGGTGTTAAAGGTTCACTCTATTAACTTGGATGTGGACCTCTGCACTGCTGTTGCACTTGAACACGTGCCCTATTCGTTTTGGCAATACTTGTCAGACTGGACACGTTCATATTTTCATTCATACGTTTTGACCCGGCTCTAGAAATAAAGCAGCTTGTCCTCATTACTTCACGCGAGCGAGACTGAAAAAGCTCAATGCAGTATTTTTATAAGGTGTATATTCAATGGAGACCTTGCATGCAGGCCCGCCCAAAAAGGCGAATATTTAGCCCATCATTTTAAAGGCGAACGCACAAAATGAGGGGCGATATTCGAAGACCATCTAGTCCGTTGGTGGAGGTTTTCTGTCATGCACGGTCACAGGCTTAATATCAAGATGCCCCTAAACGACGAGTGCCGGCTGCTGCCAGCAGCAGTAGGAGCAGTCGTCCCCACGTGCTGAGAATTTGAGCGGGTGTTTGTGTGAATGAAAATCGATTTCCAATCTTTTGAACGGAGTTCCTTAAATAGAACCATATGTTCCTGAACATTAGAACTCTCTTTTTGAGTCCTGCTAGAGCTGCTTGGGAGCACTTGGTCAGGACAGTCCAAGCAGGCGGAGCCCACAAGCAGAGCTTCACTTTGCACTATTGATGAGGGGGTTGAACAGCAACCACCAGCCCTCCAAGTAGTAATGTCAAGCTATGCAGTACACTAGCGCAACCACGCCCAGCCCTCCTCCCAGTATTAATGTCACGCTATGCAGTACACCTGCGCAACCACTCCCGGCCCTCCTCCCAGTAGTAATGTCAAGCTATGCAGTACACTAGCGCAACCACTCCCGGCCTTCCTCCCAGTAGTAATGTCAAGCTATGCAGTACACCAGCGCAACCACTCCCCGCCTTCCTCCCAGTAGTAATGTCAAGCTATGCAGTATACTAGCGCAACCACTCCCGGCCTTCCTCCAAGTAGTAATGTCAAGCTATGCAGTACACTAGCGCAACCACTCCCGGCCCTCCTCCCAGTAGTAATGTCAAGCTATGCAGTACACCTGTGCAACCACTCCCGGCCCTCCTCCCAGTAGTAATGTCAAGCTATGCAGTACACTAGCGCAATCACTCCCGTCCTTCCTCCAAGTAGTAATGTCAAGCTATGCAGTACACCAGCGCAACCACTCCCGTCCTTCCTCCAAGTAGTAATGTCAAGCTATGCAGTACACCAGCGCAACCACTCCCGGCCTTCCTCCCAGTAGTAATGTCAAGCTATGCAGTACACCAGCGCAACCACTCCCGGCCTTCCTCCCAGTAGTAATGTCAAGCTATGCAGTACACCAGCGCAACCACTCCCCGCCTTCCTCCCAGTAGTAATGTCAAGCTATGCAGTACACCAGCGCAACCACTCCCGTCCTTCCTCCAAGTAGTAATGTCGAGCTATGCAGTACAGCAGCGCAACCACTCCCGGCCTTCCTCCCAGTAGTAATGTCAAGCTATGCAGTACACTAGCGCAACTACTCCCGGCCTTCCTCCCAGTAGTAATGTCAAGCTATGCAGTACACCATCGCAACCACTCCCGGCCTTCCTCCCAGTAGTAATGTCAAGCTATGCAGTACACTAGCGCAACCACTCCCGGCCTTCCCCCCAGTAGTAATGTCAAGCTATGCAGTACACTAGCGCAACCACTCCCGGCCTTCCTCCCAGTAGTAATGTCAAGCTATGCAGTACACCTGTGCAACCACTCCCGGCCCTCCTCCCAGTAGTAATGTCAAGCTATGCAGTACACTAGCGCAACCACTCCCGTCCTTCCTCCAAGTAGTAATGTCAAGCTATGCAGTACACCAGCGCAACCACTCCCGTCCTTCCTCCAAGTAGTAATGTCAAGCTATGCAGTACACCAGCGCAACCACTCCCGGCCTTCCTCCCAGTAGTAATGTCAAGCTATGCAGTACACTAGCGCAACCACTCCCGGCCTTCCTCCCAGTAGTAATGTCAAGCTATGCAGTACACCAGCGCAACCACTCCCGTCCTTCCTCCAAGTAGTAATGTCAAGCTATGCAGTACACCAGCGCAACCACTCCCGGCCTTCCTCCCAGTAGTAATGTCAAGCTATGCAGTACACTAGCGCAACCACTCCCGGCCTTCCTCCCAGTAGTAATGTCAAGCTATGCAGTACACCAGCGCAACCACTCCCCGCCTTCCTCCCAGTAGTAATGTCAAGCTATGCAGTACACCAGCGCAACCACTCCCGGCCTTCCTCCAAGTAGTAATGTCAAGCTATGCAGTACACCAGCGCAACCACTCCCGGCCCCCCTCCCAGTAGTAATGTCAAGCTATGCAGTACACTAGCGCAACCACTCCCGGCCTTCCTCCCAGTAGTAATGTCAAGCTATGCAGTACACCAGCGCAACCACTCCCGGCCTTCCTCCCAGTAGTAATGTCGAGCTATGCAGTACACTAGCGCAACCACTCCCGGCCTTCCTCCAAGTAGTAATGTCGAGCTATGCAGTACAGCAGCGCAACCACTCCCGGCCTTCCTCCCAGTAGTAATGTCAAGCTATGCAGTACACCAGCGCAACCACTCCCGGCCTTCCTCCCAGTAGTAATGTCGAGCTATGCAGTACACCTGTGCAACCACTCCCGGCCTTCCTCCCAGTAGTAATGTCAAGCTATGCAGTACACCAGCGCAACCACTCCCGGCCTTCCTCCCAGTAGTAATGTCAAGCTATGCAGTACACTAGTGCAACCACTCCCGGCCTTCCTCCTAGTAGTAATGTCAAGCTATGCAGCTATACACTAGGGCAACCACTGTAAATCTGCTGCTCCGACATGCCAGTATGGTCAGTTAGCTTTATGTGGTGCCAAAAGTTAAGTGGGAATGCAGAAGGAAACGGGCAAGCGTGAGGCATGACCAGGCTGCTTACTAGACTTCCAACACCTGCAAGCAGAAAGTTGATCAGTGAGGGGCAGTAGGTTAAGGCAGGCGGTGCGAGGGCCTATCTTGAAATGTCAGGCTTGGTTCAGCCAAACGTGGACCCTGGCTACCATGGTGCAGCGAGTGGCCAGATCGGGCCTTTTGCAAGTAGGGCGCAGAGTGCAAAGGGTGATGGAGGTTCCCCTGAATACTGAACCACGAGGAGAACTGAAACATCCCAGCAGCACTATTTCCCCTCTGCCTTCCCTCGAGGAAATGGTGCCCGGTCTGGGCAGGGTAGGGCAGGTGGTGCACGAGCCTTGCCTTTGAGTTGGGGAATGAGTGGCGAGCAGGGTAGCAGAGTGTTTGTAATTCGGGGCCTTTCCTCTCTGTTCTGTTTACTGTCTGGATGTGCTCGCCTTACTTTGCTCTCCCAGACAGCCTCTTGATCGCAGCTTTAGAAGCTCATGTTTCACCTGGCCCACTATAACAACCAGCCTTTAATCTTTCAGCGTGGCTTCAAGTGTCTCATCCTTCACCGACCCCTAGGCACACCTTTTCGCCAGTTGGGAAAATGGTGGCATTTCCCCTTTTCCTTGTTATTTTAATAAAACGTAGGCTGGGCTGCTAAAATCCTGGCACCTGCTCTGTCAATGCTCTTCACAGCAGGAAAGAGGCCAAGCGGGGAGTTTTCCTAATTCCAGAGTGTGGCATATCTCGTAAGCCCTGTGTAAGCAAGCACCCTTTGCCTTCTCTCGCCTTCTGCCTTTGCTTGCTTGGCTTGCATGCATTTGACATGCTGCCCTTCCAGCATGGAGCTTTCTATCGTGTGAAGCGGGTCCCGCCCCTCCCTTCCCTCCTACTGTTGCCGAATCTACTTGAACAAGCATTGTTTTGAAAGTTATGCATATATTTTCGGCATGGTAGAATTCGACCATGTTGCTCCCTGGCAATTCACCTTAGGTCCCTTCCATTGGCGACGCCGATCCTTTTAGCACAATTCAAGCAATGGGAATTCGGGTGATAACGTTTCCCCAAGTTGCACTAGTCCAAGAAGTAGCGGCACATATTGAATGTTGTACATTGCATGGCTTAAGCAGAGTTTGATGGCTAGTCACCGTTTCTGCTTTTTATTTAGTCTTTATAAGACATGCCGCCCACCAGCCCCCTCTGTGATCATGACGTGTCCATGTGGTTGAATGTCCCTTGCCTTCACCTCCTCTTCTCTTTCTCTCTCTTTCTCTTTGGTTCCCCTTTACAGTCTCCTTACATCGTGCTTCAGGAATGAACTTGAGGAGCCAAGGAGAGAGCACCTGAGGCAGAGCGAGGCCTTCTTAAAGCATTCTGCATTCCTAAAACCGGTCAGCCTGCCCATTCTCAAGACATCGCTTTTAAGCGAGGGTTTCTCCGGCCCAGTCCACTCGCAGGACTTTTTAACTCTGTGTCAGGCAATGGACGGTGTGCAGTAGTGGCTTGGACCAGCCCATGCGTTGGCTCTTGGCGCCCACCGAAGCGTCGCTGATGCACTCAATGTGCTAGTGTCCCAGCTCTCCGACGAGGGACTGTACAGCGGCTGTGTGCTTAGAGAAGGCCCAGTAGTCCAAGAACATGTTCTGAAGGGACGCAACCATTAACAAGACATTTCTGGAAATAGTCATGGAGCATAGTGTTGCAGGCTCCTGAACTGCAAGGCGTTTTAGCCTAGGCTTTTGTGTTTTTAGTCATTTGTTCTTGTAATGTAACTTTGCTGTACTTTTACGGAACTTTGAATGGTGTGCTTGAGCAGGTCTCAACCTTTAATTTTTGTGAAATATACTCTGCTTATCAAAGGATGCCTGTTACTGATGCTAGTTTTTATATTTTCGGTTCAGTCAGGCCTTTCAAATGCTGGTCATGAACATTTTTTTTTTTTAGTAGCAAGAATGTAGCTATCTTAAAACTAAAGTACTGCTGGACAGGCTAAACTATTAAGTTCTTGTGTGATTGTTCTATAGTTTCCGCTGTGCCCCTCCTGAAACAGATGGGGGTAGGGATACCAATGCATTGAAGGCTTTCATGGGATTGACATTGATGGATATGAAACCTCAGGTGCAAGAGATTCACTCACTCTTGATTCACACTTTCAAACTTGACAGCACTTTTGGGAAACTGTTCATTGACTCAACAATACTTTCTTCTGATTGATTCTCGAAAACATTTGATGTATTTGATTGAAGAATGCAATTCTGTTTAGAAACTACCACCAGTGAGCATACATGTTGAAATGACTTCATTGTTGACTGTGTCCCTCAGTGGGTGTTTGATGTTCTGTGCTAATAAATGGTTCCTGTTTCTTATTCCCCTTTCTTAGCTTTTTCTGTTTTCACCATTCTGGTACAGCCAGCAGAACCCTTACCTATATCACTAACAGTACACCATAGACCTAACTTGTAACATGCACGCAGAATAATGCATGCGCACGTGTCACTTACTACTGAGGTGTTCCCTCTCCCTGAGCAGAATAACCTATATTGCTCGGGTGGGCGGGGGGTTCCGATCTGGGCTGGTGCCTTTCGTTTGTTCATGTGCATGCACCTAACAAGTGTTCCTGCAGAAGCACCGCGCACGTGTCTACAGAAGAAACTGTTGTCTACTTTTATTTTCGACAGCTGTTACTGCCAGCCTTCTTCTCAGTCTATAATGACCTGTTTTGAGTGTCAAGGTTTAGGTGCTCAGTTTCTAAAAGTACTCAGTGTGAACAGCCTCGTAATATTTTTCTTTTAAACCTAGTAGTACATATTTTTTACTACAAGCTAAAGTTGCCCTTTTAAATAAATAAAACGATTTGTGATTCTAAAGTGTTGGTGAGCCCGCTTCGGCTCTGACTGGCAAGTCACTTTCATTGCTAGAAGTGCTCAGTAATTTGATGGTCAACAGCCAATTTGACATTCATTTCGAAGATTCAACGAAGCCCATTTTTCAAAATGTAAAATTTCCGAATGCTACTATGCACACGAGCTAAATCAATAGGTTTTGATGTTTTTCCGATTCTTAAATGTTGCACAAAAAGCTAGCTGATCAAGACAATGTGACCACTCTTGCGCCAATTTCTTGTACACTTTGGAATGCTTTATAGCCAAGTTGCTGTTCGTTATTTATTCTCCCTCTTGCTCTTCTTCTTTGTGACTTATTACCTGTCATGTGTTTTTACAATGTTTCGACAATGCAAGTTGGCCATGGGGTGCTCCCTCGATGTAGAAATAAGACCGAGACCGTCCATATCACCGATTCTAGTGACCATGTCTATGTCCTCAATAACCTTGTCCCCAGGCCACTCTTTCAGGGACGGCTAAAAGGAAGTAGCTTGCTAATCCGTAGTTTCACAACAAATCTATAAAAGACGGTACTTCGATTTTCTCTTAACGAACACCACCTACTGTGTTCCTGCTCCCTCCGAGTCTGATATGTAGGCTTAGCACATGATAGCCTGTTTATGCAAGTATCTGTTGCTATATGACTGGTAACTCTGCTCTGGTATTTTCACTGGTTTGTGAGCTTCATTCACACTCGCTGCAGTTGGCCTTTCTGCATAGATTGCTGTGTAGCGGAAAAGTCCAGGGGGGTGAGTGGCTGTTGGTGCATCTTTGAAAATCAGAAAGGAAGTGCGAGAGCGAGAATGCGATCTTGCGCGTGAGTGAGAATATGTATTGCTATAAAGTTTCTGGAAATGCAGTGCTGGACTCCTAAACCTACAATCGATGGAAGCTATGCTTCTCTGCAAACCACCGTACCGGCCAATCACTATTGAGCTTGTGGTGGTCTTCAGGCAGAGCTGCCTGCATCCCTAAATCTGATGGTTCCCGCAACAGGAAGTTGGCGGACACCAAAAGCCTTTGTTGACGAAGAAAAAACCAATAGATCTTTGCAGGGTGAGCTTTAGTTACTAATTGGTAAAGTTGTAGGAGGGTAGCGTTAACCGTGACGGAACGCTTTGCAGGTTGAGCAGCTCAGCTGGGCTCAATTTGCACTAGCCATTGGTTATAGATAATTAAAGAAATGGTATGCTAGGTCTATGGTTCTATGTCATAATTTCGCTTTTTTAGGGCGCCTAACAAAAAGATTGTTTTTAAAAAAAAAATGTTTTCGCAGCCTACAAAAAGCGAAAAAACGTTCCCTCTTCCCTCCCTCTGACGCGATTAAAACAAAATCGATGGGTTTCACTCCCCCGAACCACCGGCCCTCAACCAACTCCTCCACCATCCCCCTTCCCTCTCCACCCAAACATACAAGAAACCCACACTTACCTGGTCTCTCTAAAGGCCGCGTCCGGGCTCTGGCGTGGCTGTCCGCCCCTGCACGCACTCGTGTGCGGCAGGGGCGTGACCGTTTGGTCAGGGATTCTTTTTTTTTTTTCTGTGGTGGACTTGGGACCATGTCTATATGTGCAATTGGGGCTGCCGGTGACATTTTATAGTTGTGATATAGTAGCTTTTAAATTGGCTTGTACCCCTGCTCCTAATGCTCAGCTAGTGAAGAGGGTACTGGCCCGGTCAAGCTGTGCATTATAACATGGGTAATGCAAGGATGTTCTATGAGACGCCAGGTCATGTGCTTGCATGTCTTGGCCCTGCCGGGGCATTGTTTTATGCAGTAGCTTACCAGTGACACCAGAGACCAAACCTAAGGCCCATCTGGTCAAGGCCATTGCGCTTTTATAACTCAGTAGCGATTGAAGGTGTTGAAGATTCTTAAGTCTTCTCTAACGAGCCTGCCTGTACTTGCCTCTTCTTCCTTTCAGCTCCTCCATGCAGTCCCAGCCGTCCTATGGTTCCAACTCCCCTCCGCTGGGAAAAATGAATAACATGAACAAGCTGCCTTCAGTCAGCCAGCTGATGAACCCCCAGCAGCGCAACGCCCTAACTCCCGGCACCCTGTCAGACAGCATGGGAGCAAACAGTAAGCACAGATTCTCGCAATCATTATTTTAATGTATTTTCACCTTAATCCTAGCTCCCACTGGACTATCTAAGCACTATAAAAATCAGAAGGTATTGTATAAAGAATAATGCACAGGGCCCCCCACCTGCTTGAAGTGTCAAGAAGTTCAATGATAATGCACCGAAATGAGGAGTGATCTAGAACCGTGGGAAAGCTCTGCCAAGGCTAGGGTTTTAGTTGGCGCTCTGTGGAAGGATAACGGCTACTACACAGGACACTGCCCAACAGTGAGATTTGGGTGGACCTAATCTCCCCTTCCAAGTTACGCTCGTGTGCATGATCCTGTGCAAGTGTATACATGTTTGACGCACAGAGGACCACTTGCAGTAGATTTTTGAGCCCCGGAGAGAATTGTTGATTACGTTGCACCTTTAGAGCGACAGGGAAACTATGGGATAAGGATCCCAGTTGTGGTGCTGTAGAAGGAAGCTACTTAATAGAAAAAGCATGGACTCCACAGATTCAGGCAACTCTTGTGAATATTTCCCGCACCTCCCCCACTCCGAAGACCATTGCATGCATTATTCCTAACCCAAGAATGGGAGTCTGGCCACTCTGTAATTATTTTATTTATTGTACATTTGAATGGTGCCTATACACAAGTGTTTGAAGGCACCACAAGACAGAAATGGGGGGAGGAGGCGGATATGGGAGAAAAAACAATAAATGGTCCTACTAGGCCTTGTGGCATTCGTACCATGCAAGTGTAGTGACAATAAGTGCAGGGGGCAGGATAGGGCGGAGGGGCTGGAATAAGGAAAGGGGGGAGAAGTGCAGGAGGATGTGTCCCCAGGGGCGGGGCAAGTGCTGAGGGGACTCCAGGAGGGCAAGTGCCAGGGGAACCAGAGGTAGGGGTCAAATAGTGCGAGGACGGCGGGACCAGATTTAGGCTAGCCGGGGAAGGGTGCCCGGGAAAAAGTGCTGGTTGAGGGGTGCTGGGGAAGACTGTATGACAGGGGCCTGGCCACTGTAGCGGCACACGAGGGACCAGTCGCAGTAGCGAGGGAGGGGGAGAGGGAAGGAAAAGGAGGTCTTGAGAAGTTTCTGAATTAAGGAGATCTGGCTCCAGTCTGAGGGGGGCAGGAAGGCCGTTCAAGAGGGAGGCTCCTGCTGAAGAAAGTGATTCCCCACCCCGACCCCCGCTCTCTGCTTGGAGAATCTTCTGATCTGCAGAGAGTTGAAGCTACAGGACCAAAGGACTCTAGCAGGGAGGTATTTTGAGGGAGAAAGTTGAATGTAGCAGGGTCCCAGGCCCCAGATAGCTTTGTGGATGATGGAGGGTTTTGAGTTTGATCATTGCAGCCACCCAGAGCCAGTGCAACGATTTTAGGGCTGGAGAGATATGCAGTCCCTGGGCTTGAGGCCAAGGATAAGTCTCGGAGCCCTGTTCCGGATTAGTTGAAGTGGCAGATTGACGAAGAGGCTGTTACAGTAGTCAAACCTCGAGAGAACCAGAGCTCTGGAGCTTCTGGGGGAAGGTGAGGAAAGGGAGAATGCCCCTGAGGAGATGGAGCTGAAAGTTGGACTTCTTGCCAAGTGTCACTGATGTGAGGGGAGGAGGAGAGTGGGGAGGGGGCCCAAGTATGGCGGCCAGCGTGTCAGAGGGAAGCAGTGAGCAGGTGTCCCAATGAGAAGTATCTCAGTCTTACTGGCAATAAGGCAGAGAGCATTAGCAGAACACCATGCCTGGATGGCAGTCAGGCAATCTGGTATGGGGGAGGGAGAAGAGCAGGGAAGTTTAAAGGAGAGCGGAGTGTCATCCGCATAACACGAAGTGAGGAGAGAAGGTGGAGATCACGTGGACCAGAGGGGCAAGGTAGAAATTGAAGAGCCATGGCGATAGGGTAGAGCCCTCGGGGACACCGGAAGTAGTGATAGGTGGCAGAGAAGAAAGGGCCCAATTGCACTTGGTAAGGTCTGTTTGAAAGCAAAGGGGTCAGCCAGGCCAGTCCCCGGTCCACAGGGTATCACAGACGATGTATGAGGATGGCATGATTGTGTCAATGGTAGAGAAGGATCAGAGCGGAGAGAGAGTTGGAATCAAGATTTGAGAGCAGGTCTTCATGGGTGTTCAGGTGAGCAGTTGTCGTGCCTCTGGATGCTCTGAATCCAGACTGGTGGTCATGTAGACAACCAGCAGATTAGTTGTGTTGGGTCAGTTGGGGGATGACCAAGTTATCCAGGAGTTTGCCCAGGAAAGGGGTGACGGAGATAGGACGATAGTTGGCCGGGCAGGAAGGGTCAGCAGGTGTTTTTTTTTTTATGAGGGTGCACAAGGGAGTGCTTGAATGGTTGCGGGACAGAGCCAGTGGCAAAGGAATGGCTACAGAAGTAAGCCATGGTAAGGGGGGGGATGATGGTACTGGAAGAGCAGGGGAGCACCTGTTTGGAGGATGCTTCCATAGAGCGGACAACTCTAGAGGTCTTGTCCGGTGCAATGGAAGAGAAGGAGAGAATGGGCGGGGGGGGGCAAGGGAGGCAAGTGTGGAGGGGGTAGAGCAGAGTGAAGACAGGATGTCCGGAGTTTTGGAGGAAAAGTGGGAGGCCAATGCAGTTCAGCGGGCCTGAGAGGGAAGAGGAGAAAAGGAGACTGCAGTAGGATTGGCAAGTTCCTTGCAGATTTTGAAAAGTGCAGCGTGTTATTGGAGGCCCCAGAAATGTGGGCTTGGACCTCTTCTTGGAGTGGATGGAGAGACAATATTGCCTTTGGAGCAGGCGGCAGGCCAGTTTGTCAGAGGATGTGCTTGAGGCCTGCACTTCCGCTCAGCAACTCTGCACTTGCGTTTCAGAGTGGCCAAGTCGAAGTCATACCAAGAGTTGCATTTGGAGGCAGGCTTCATGTGGATCCTCATGACTGGGGCAAGGATGTAAGGAAGACCCGAGTGTTGGAGATGGAGGATAGCAAGTGCTAAGTCGGAATGAGTCAGTAGCAGGGCTGGGGGGAGGAATGGAGGTGGAAGCAAATGCAGCAACCGACACACGCTTCATTGGTCGAATGAAGGAGACTGGCAGTGCGGGCAGGCATTACTGGAGCGCCAGGGAGCTCCATATGGGAGTTGAGGAGAGAGTGATCAGCCCAGGAGAGAGGAGTAGTTGGAGGATTTGAGAGTGTGATGTCAGCTGAGATGAGCGCATCCAATGTGTGACAGTGTGTGTTGGGCTAAAGGGAAGAATTGTGAGGGAGGGCGAGAGAGTCAGGGGTCACGGAAAAGAAAAGTGACAACATCAGGAGAGTCTAGATGAATATTAAAGTCACCAAGGAAGAGAAGTTTGGCGGAGGAGGTCAGGTCGGCCCATAAGAGGGGAAAAGCGAGGTAGGGTCCAGGGGGCCTTTGGATAGTGGTGAGAGAGGGAGAGGTAGGAGAGACACCCAGCCTACAGACGAGGCATTCAAAGGAAGAGTAAGATTGTGTGGGAATGATAGTAGCAGAAATCCATTCAGGTAACACAAGGGCAACTCCACCTCCAGACCGGTTAGTCCTGCGTTTGGAGAGGATCTTGTAGCTTTCAAGGAGGAGAGTGTCAACGGCAGTGACCGTGTTGAGCATTCACAGGATGTGCAGAAGACGCACAGTGACTTGGACATAGCTCCAATTTCACTTTCCTGCAGATATTGCCAGGGAGCAGAATATGATATGTTCATAAAAGGCAGGAATGCGGCTGTCATTGGAGAGGCATCTGGCCTGAAATGTGGGCGTCTGAGTCCTTGTGGCAGACATTTTAATTCTTTCGAGCAGCCCATTGACTTGCGCACATCCACTTTCATGTTTTTTCCAGAGGCACCGAACACTGTTCCAAGATGCTATGTTAATGTGACGTTACTGCTGCTAGTTGCTTGTTAAATCTGTTTGTGGCGGAGTTTGTGTAGCACAAGAATTTATTTGATTTCTTTATTGATTTATGTACATGGAGGAACAATGCTAGTTTGGTAGCAAAAGAACGTACAATAGATAAGAAATCAGATTTGACAGGAAGCAGTGAGCTTCTTACAGTGGGTGAGTTTGAGTGACGTTATGACCAGGTTGTGGAGGGGAGTAAATGCAACAGTCACCGAGGAAAATACATGGATGGACTTACACAGATTAATGACAATCAACATTAGACATTTTTAATTGTAGGAAGGCTGTACGGCCAGCTGTGCTCTTGGTGTGGCCATGATCAGTGAAGTGCTAGATTTGAGGCAGAAGAAGTGAGGGACAGAGGCGGATTAGAGGCAAGGGAAAAACGTTAGCTAGAAGGCAGATGGAGATGTAGCTTAAGAGGGTAACTCGTAGGTGAGGAGGGAGGATTTTACTTTGGTTTTGAACAAATCCGTGTGGACTGTTTCTCGAATGTCCGGGGAAAAAGAATTCCATGCAAGTGGAGCCAGAAGAAAGAGGGCAGAAGCAAGAGGAAGCACCGGACGGTAAGGTGCCACAGTGGAAGCCGAGGAGGCAAAGTGGAGATTACAAAGAGGCTTGTAGAGTTGCATAGATAGTGGAGCCTTTCCGTAGATACATTTGGGAACCAGGAGAAGGAATATAACTCTGGCTCTGTTTTGCATGGTCGGCCATCCAGCCTGGTGATGGTATGAGGAAGTGGGCGAGTTCAAAGAGCCCTGGTAACTAAGTTAATGATCTTGTCAAGTGGACAGAAAGCATAGTTGGGCGACCAGAGAGGATGCGGGCGCAGTAGTCCAATTTAGAGAAGACCAGAGTGGCTAAGAGATGCTTGACAGTGTTGAAAGGAAAGAGGAGCCTGATTTTCTTAATATGTAGGTAGTTGAGGCGAGCCAACTTTGCCGTTTTGGTGATGAAAGTAGAGAAGGTGTGAGAAGGGTCATAGATAACACAGGTTTCTAGCTGAAGAAGAGTAGGGGAGTGTGTTAGGTTGGGACTGGATAGGCAGTGGAAGAGATGAGCGTATTTGGCAGGGAAGCAGAGAACCTCTGTTTTGGTACAGTTTAACATCAGAGAGTGTAAAGCCATCCAATAGTTTATGGCAGAGAGACTGTTGGACATTTTTATAGAGATCAAATGAGAATTTAGGAAAATAGAAGAAGATTGGGTGTTGTTGCACAGAGTTGGTACGAGGACCCTCAGGAGGAGATTAGTGCCCCAAGAGCAGAGGTGTAGAATGTAAAGAAGAGAATACCCAAGACAGTTCCTTGTGGAACACCAGCAGTTAGAGGAGTGAGTTGAGAGGTGCTGATGCTCCAGGAGACAGAGAATTGGCGAGGTGAAAGGTAGGATTCAACCCAGGCAAGGGCTTGATCATGAATCCCAAGAAGAGTATTAAGGAGAGCACAGTGATTGATGATGCCAAAGGTAGCAGATAGGTCAAGGAGAATTGGGTTGGATGATAGGTTTGAGTGCTATGGAGAGGTGTTGAAGTTGGAGACATTCATGAGAGCAGTTTCCATGGAGTGACTGAGCCAAAACCTGCTTGTAGGGGTTCTCGTAGGTTGTGGATGTCTAAGAAATTGGTAAAATGGTTGAACACATCCATTGCAAGCGCTTTAGAGCATTGCGGAAGCAGACACCCTGGGCGAAAGTTAGCCGGTAGGTTTGGGTCCGCCCCCTGCTTTTTTAGGGGAGCGATGACCATGGCTGTTTTGAAAGTACGGGGAAAGCAAGTGGAGTTGAAGGACTGGTTGGAGAGTTCAGCAAGGTGAAAGGCCAGCAAGGTAAAAGGCCACTTAAGGGGCAAGAGGCTCGACTAGATGAGGAGCAAGAGGTTCTGATGGGGCACAGAAAGAGTTAACCTTCATCAGTAGATGGGGCTTCTTCAGGATTAGTGTGATTAAAGTGGAAGATAGACAGAGTAGGATGGTAGAGGAGTGTAAGCGGGAGTGTGAGGAAGGTCAGGAGAGTCTCTAATTTTGGAAATGTTTGCAGCAACGTAGTCCGCTAGGTCATTAGCTCTGAGAGTAGAGTTGACAGTCACAGGTTTAAGAGGAGTGAGGAATGAGTCTTGGGGTACCCTGTAACCATCACAGAGGGTTGGAGTGAGTCAATGAGGGCGAGGTAGAATTCCAGTTTTGCCCCATCAAGAGAGGACTTGAGCGTTCAGAGCAGAGCGGTACAGTTGCAGGTCTTCATGCAAGTGGGTACATTCCATTTGTGCAGCAGCTGACGTATGTCTTTGCAGAGAGAGCAGATAAAGGGAGTGACCCATGGTAGAGGATGCTGAGACTTGGGTTGAAAGTTGGCAATGGGGAGAATGAGTTCCATAGTAGGTATTGGAAGCAGGAGAAGGCAGTGTTAGTGGAAGAGGCATCGCGTCTGAAAGGAGGAGAGCGAGAGCTGTAGTTCAGAGAGAATGGGAGGAATGACAGAAGGTTTATATTTCTTTTTAGTAATTGGTGAGGCGAGGTCAGAGGGCAGAAAGGAGATGGTGGTGGAAACAATGGAGTGATCAGATAGGGATGGTGCAGCACTAGTATCGGTGGCTGAGCAAGAGGTTGAGCTGAACAAGCAAACCAAAGTTACCCCCTGTATAGGTAGGTAGGTGCTGGATAGAGTGGCGAGTGTGGTCACTAAGAAAAGGCTGAAGTTCAGATTTCTGAGAAGTGGTTGGAGATGGAAGATTAAAGTCACCTAGGGGATTGAGGTGATGTTTAGTGGGAAGAGAATCAAGGAGTTGCCCGATGCCATCAAAGAATGGTCCATTGAGTCCAGGAGGGAGATGGATGGAGATGTGAACTGAGTTAGGCGGAACAATAGAGCTGGTGAATTCAAAAGAGGTACGAGAGGACGTGGCATTGGAGATTTGTGTGGCATTGAGGCGTGAACAGAGTAGGGGTCCAACGCCTCTGCCAGTCAATCAGTGAGCGAGAACGAAGGATAGTTTGGACGTGTGCATGGCTGCCAGAGTGGCATTTGCAGATGTGGAAATCCAGGTTCCAGTGATGGTAAGGTCTAAGGGGGGGGGGATGCGGGGAGAGCTGGCGTGAAAGAAGTCTGTGATCAAGGAAGTTTTGTTGCATACAGACTGAGCATTCCAGAGTGCAATGTTCAACAATTGACGCAATAAGGCAGAGTAAAGAAGTTGAGTCTCTGGGGGGAGGGGGAGGTAGGCGAGGTGTTGGGAGGTATGGTTTGTTTGTTTTATTCATTTATAATGGGCACCAGACCCGAAGGTAGCCGGGCGCAGCAGTACAAAAAATGCAACGCTTAAGTTACAGGGTAGGGTCATGGGTTGCATACAATGTACAGAATACAATCTATCGCGGGTAGGCGGCAATTGCAATTTACACATAAAGTACATACAGAATGAATACAAATACGAATAAAGACAGTAGATATACAGGCACTGGATGGACGTTGGCTCCTCCGCCAGGTGGGCAGAGTGAGGAGGTCCATAGGATCAATGGAGAGCAGGATAGTGATGTGTGTATGCTAGGGATGTGTGAGGATAAGTGGGCGCCAATGGGCTAATCCTTGGCAGACCTCAGCAGATTAATGTAGTTAGTTCTGAATTTCGGAAAGGGCTGCTCCTCACGTAGAGGGTTTGGCAGTGAGTTCCATAATTGGGCCGCTTGAACCTGGAAGCTGCTGCCCCCGACCTAGATAGCCTGAATCTAGGAATGATGAGGCTATTGGCCATTGAAGTTCTGGCAGGGCACGTGTGGTTTCTTTTTGGCAGTTTATTACAGAGATAGCTCGGTACGGCATTGTTCAGGGCTTTGTGAGCCAGGGATGCTACTTTTAAATGGATTTTGTTTTGGGTGGACAGCCAGTTATTTTGACGCCTGATCTTTGAAATATGCTATCTTTTAGGCACACCGAGGGCGGCTCGTAGGGCATTGTTTTGGAGAATTTGAATTCGGTGGGTGATGGATTTATTTGCTCCAATGTAGAGGGCATTACAATAGTCGAGCCTCGAGAGGATTAGTGCTCTCGCTAGGATAAGGCAGTTGTCAGAAAGTGTTTGCCTGCTCTAATAAGTTTGCATGTGTAGGCGGTGGCCGAGGCCAATGACTTCACCTGCTTGTCGAAGGAGAGGGTGGCATCCAGATAGAAGCCAAGAGTCTTCACGTCTTTAGATACCTTGATGATATTCCCATCAATTTCAAATGAGGTATAGTCCTGGCTAAGTTTTTTAATGTTGGAATGCGTCCCTAAAATGATCAACTCTGTTTTATCATCGTTCAGGCATAGACCGTGGGTTGCCATCCATGCCTGGACGATAATATACACCCTATTCACCAAGGCCAAATCCTTGTTGTTATCCCCGGAAAGTGGGAGGAGAATATGGGTATCATCTGCATAGTTAGTGTAGGTGATACCGAGATGGTCCAGATCATCAAAAAGGGGCTTAGTGAATATGTTGTAAAGAGTCGGGGAGAGATACAAGCCCTGAGGAACTCTGCACCGGATGGGGATTGGGTCAGCCGCTGCCGATGGGGAGAACACCCTCATGGTCCTGTCACTAAGAAAGGATTCAATCCAAGTTATGGCCTCCCTGGAGAAATGTTCGGCAGAGTCTAAATGGCTGCAAAGTACCCCATGGTCCACAAGGTCGAATGCCGCCGAGAGGTCCAGCAGCAAGAGGAGAGCCATTTTCCCTTATCTCTTAGTTCATCTATTTGTGCCTTTAGGTCAATGAGGGGACGTGTTGGGGACGGAATCCTGATTGGCGCTCTCCTAAGAGTTTGTTGTTCCAGAAAGCTTTGGATTTGATTATAGGCAATCTTATCCAAGATTTTAAGCAGGAAGGGGACTGTTGTAATGGGACTGATAGCTGATAGTTAAGCATTGGCTTCAAATATTGTACCCACCTGCAATTTCCAATCACGAGCAGGGTAGATGCAGCCCTTCCAAGGGTGATGCATTAAGTACCGTTAATATAGGTAATAAGTGCAAGGGAGCCAGCATAAATCGCTGTTTCAAAACAGGATCTTGTTTTGTTGTTCTGGATTGGGTAAACAGGTGGGTGTCTTCAGGTGTTTGTATTGTTTGAGTATATGGTTGGTGGTAGATGCTCAATAGCAGAAATATTAGATGCCTGCCGAGGGCTTGGAGAAGCAGAATGGGACCTAAAGGGGGGGGTGTGGGAATTGGAGTGCTTGTGTTTTTTTTATTTTTATTGCTGAATCTGGATTCTGGCAAAATAGACATTTCATCATGAGAGCTGGTCAGTCTGGGAGAGGGGTCTTCAAGTGGGATGTCGGTGAAAAGCATGATGTTGCAGTGATCATTTTGGTTCTTTCTTCTAGTTTCCATGATGGGTTCGCACATGCCGATGCCCAGCGACCTAAACGGGATTAGCCCCACTCAGGGGTTGCCTCCTTCCCTTTCAATGCCGTCGACGTCGCACTGCACTCCTCCGCCTCCTTACCCCACCGACTGCAGCATTTCCAGGTGAGTTCCTAAAGGAATTGATTCTGTTGGGGCTCAAGAATGTTTCTTCCTCTTTCAGAAATGGGTTGGTGTAAGGCATGAGGGTAGCCAAGAGATGAGGCTTAACCTGCACTTTTGGTCATGGGTAGAAAACGCTGTCCTGCGCTTCTCCCCCCTTCCCCCCCAGCCCCCCCCCTCCTCACCCAACCCAAAAATCACTGCGGCATTGCGTTTACTATTGCCATTAATTCTATGTTAAATGCTCCCTTCCTCCCCCATTAAGGCATTAAGGTACATGATTTTTCAGCATCCTCCCATCGGGAATATTCGGTTAGAAGTCATGGATTCACTGAGCATCTACGTGATTGAGAGCTCTGTTGGATGGTATAGGTCTAAACCTAGGTCGGTGCAGACCGTAGACCAGAAGAGTCTGCTACACCGCAGTCCACAGAGTGAAACCCGTGCAGGGGAACTGTGTTCCCGAAGTCATGCATTTTCAAACATTCTTTTAAAAATAAGCCTGTGATTGATAGCACCCTTCCTTTCGTGTCTAGAGGGCCTGAAGGGGTTTGGGGGGGGGGGGGTTGTGCAAAAAACCCCTAATATTCTGACAACCTTAATTTTGTTAATGTTCTCTGATTCCAGGGAGGTTAGATTTTCCTTTTTAAGGGGCGGTGGTAAACTGCTTCTGTCTGGCCACTTGCAGTTCCTTCCCCTTGGGGAGGAGAAGAGGGTAATTGGCTGGCTTTACCATTAAGTGGACCCGGCCCTTTGCCTAAAACAGTAAGGAGTGCTGGGCGATGAGTCCTAGGACACGTCCCCAGCAAACGTTGGCCAAAGGTGCTTTTGGATCCCAGATCAGTGCCCATTCTGCCAACTTTGACGGGCACTTTTTCTTTCTGGGGAGCCCAAAAAATGTTTCAAATAAAAACGGTTTCCTGTTAATTGGGTGAGAAATGAATGGGAAATAAATGGTATGAGGTTTTATCAAGGCAGCGCGGCACTTGGGGTCTTGTTCTGCGACGTCCAATTAAAACGTGTGCATCGGCTTGCCTGTTTGTGATGTTACAGCACCAAATTGTCGATCTGCACTTGTGGCTTATGATTTGCATGATACAACAGCCCTTCCTTTCAAGTTCTGTCTTAATTCTTACTTTTTTAAATTTGTGCGGGTGGCGGTGGGGTCATTTGCTCTGTAAATTTAGATTTATTTAAATCACACGTTTGAACTGAGAGGTGAAAGTAGGATTTTGTGCACTGCTACATGAAAGTAAGGGCTGTATTTTGCACACCCTTACAGTCACCTGGGCTTGGACTCACCCCCCTCCCCTAATCAATTTGTGCATGCCTATGGACCAGTAAAAGACAGACGTGAGGTGAGATATTGTGACTTTAAAATGATCTTTCTTTCATTTGTTTCTGGCATGATTGCTACGGTGGGGAATGTAGTGTGCGGGGAGTGTTGCAGGCTTTGGTAGCCAACGGATCTCAGGTCACATGCCAGTCCTTTTGGCCATCATTGTACCCGTTGCAATGCAATATTTTCTGTACACACTGTGGGACAGAAGCCAACTGTTTTGAAAAATTTGCCATTTGCACCGTTTGTGTAAGGCATAAAAAATACGCAAATTTGAAAAATCCCTCGTTCTAATGCTTTGCCGCAACCATCTACACCCCACAAAGCCTGGGAGGTATTCTGTGTAAATCTCCAAACATTGTCCAGGCATTCTAGCAAGCAGTGCTTTGCATGCTGGCACATGTAGACACATAGACACAAAGGCAAGGCCCAATGTCCCATTGTGTGAAGTGCTATTGGCTGCAAAGCCCGTATTCAAAAACACAGGGTCACTCGGTGTCTCGAAGGTTGCTGCATCGTTTGTGAAGTGGTTGCCTACGTATGCATTTTGCACACCCAGGCATCTCTTCTGTATTTTGGCTCAGTGTCTCATGGCTGATGTTCGCAACGTAGAAGCAAATGGAGAAAGTGTCTTTCTTTTGTGGGATGGCCGCAAGTCTTCCAACAGGACTGCTTCACTTGCTGTGTGTGTACTTGGAATCGCAGGCCACTGCGGTGGGTTGATGTTTGCTGTATAGAAGAAGTTTGGTATGCGAGTGAACTGATGAGTGTATTTGTTGTGGTCAAGCTGATGGTTTTCTTGTATTGCTTCTCCTGTCTCCATACTCCCTTCCCTCCCTCCCTCCCCTCCCTACCCTCCCTTCCTAACTGCAGTTTTTTAGCGAGGTTGGGCTGTTCATCCTGTCTGGACTATTTCACTACCCAGGGGCTGAGCAGTATCTATCAGATTGAGCACTATTCCATAGAGGTGAGTACAGCTTCTTTCTACAGACTCTTGTGTGATTGCTTCTAGCTAGCTTGAAACTCTCCCCTGAACACACCAATACAACCATCCCCACCACGATTCTCTCCCCAAGCTACCCCAGATCACAACCCTCCATTTGAAATTCCACCCATTAGTATCCAAGTTGCTAGCGAGCCACACGCTGCACCTACCACATTGACTTGGCCAACCTGTCTTGGACCATAGTGTGAGCAAATCCAAATGCTACAATGTGCTTCTTGCAGGCCTACCAACGAAGCAAACCATCAAACTTGCAGAACTATAGTGGTCACCTAGGTAAAAAAAGAAAACCCACTGCTCCCCAGTGCTGAGTCAGAGACTCCTCCTTTTCAAGTGCCTCACTGTAACGAGCACTGCCATTGTCCCCGCGCCAGCACAATGAATCGAATCAACAATCTTTCTCTCTGTCGGATAGGACCCTATCCTCCCATTCGCAGACACTTAATTTCCCCATAGCCTTTTTAAGATGGAATTCAGAAGCAGTAACCTGATCTCCACTCCCATGCCACCTCCTTTCCCATTGCGAGTATGGAGTATTTAAGAGTAGAATGCAAAACCCACAAAGTGTTTGGTTGCCTCTGTGGAATTTCCTCTGTGTATAAACACCCACAAAGTACTGCACCCCTCTACTTTTCTATGGTCTTGTTTCTTGATCCTCCATTTAGCCAGATCCATGAAACCTAAAATGATTTTACTCTGACACACACTGGCCATGTTCGGCAAAGTACAATCTCTTGGTATAGCTTGATTTTTGTCGCTCCCAAATATTTAAACATCTTTTAAGGCTTACAATGGCTCCTTATTTTTTTCGATTATATCCAGTCAAGAAACCTGATCAGATTTAACATATGTATACAGTGCACCTGAAGCGTCCTGCCACCAAGACCAGTTACTTGGCTTGTGCTCCTGTTTTACAGGACACAAACAATGCACCTATGAGGTTCGGCCACCAAGACAAGTTGCTTGACTTGTGCTGTGCTCCTATATGGCACCAATCTTTAATTCCCCCACCATATATTGCCTTCAGTGGCAGACGTTTTGGTCTGAAACTTTGATGTAATTTCTCTTTCTAATAACTTGGGACATTTTTCTCAGGTGGCAGAAGGGAGTGTCAATAGGTCCTTGTGTGCTTGTGCCTGTAGTCCTAGGGGCTCTATCCCCTGTGACCCTGAGGCAAACCCGGGTCAATTGGATGGTCTCTTAATTGAGCGGGACACCATCCTGGTTGCAGGCCACATCACATGCCTTAGTCCCGTGACTGCCCTCCTCACACCCTTGCAGTGGCATCGTGAGGTTGTAATGGCATTGTCTGGCAAATGATGGGCATTAAGAATACATGATTTATGGCCTTTGCGCAGTTCCTGAATACCTTTTACTTTGTGCTATTGCTGGCTCTTTCATATTGTTTGCACCGGCTTATGCAGGACCACTTTAAATGCCTGCAGCGTCTTAGAGGTTGCACCTGTTCACTGTACTAGAAATTAAAGGGCCAGAACCCAACGTTAACGGTTGAGTTGGAGTTAGTGCAGGCACAGATCATTTAGCAGCCATTGGAGCCTAAACGTCGGCCATATAGACTATTGGTACCCAGGCAAGGGGCTAAATCATGCCAAAGCAAAAAGATGGGCATCGTCCTAAAGCGACATGGTCTGTCTCTGTTTCAGTAGCATTTGAGAAAAACGGCCAAAGATGGCCGCCATGAAAAAGGGAAACAGAAGTTCAGTCTGAAAAGAGAGAGCACTGAATGCATTTCTATTGCAGCGGTAGGGATGCTGGAGCCATGGCCAAGCAGAGAGAATGCTGTAAACACTGCAGTGAGTATGGAGGAGCTGGTCTGAGGCCAGCGAGGTGCGCAGAAACCTTCAGAGGGCTCAAACCGTGGGGAAATATGGCCACATTACAAGCCATCCGATTGGTTTTGCTGCAATTGCCAGCTGCTTTTTCAATAGTATCAGTCTTAATACATCTTGAACATTTACCACCTATTAATAGCCAACACAGTGTTTGGGTTTTGGCCTGGTCTTAGATGTCTTCTTGGCAAGCGTTAAATAGCTTTTGTTACATTGAAGTGTGGTATGTAGTGATGTTAATACCAGCTTTTAATCCGACTGTTCTACCACAATTTCTGTCCCCGACCAAGCAGTCCTCAGAGACATTCTTCACTTTTTAATTGGCTGTGAAGTATTAGAGGTATCTTCTCATGAGGCTTTGTGAGTGGATTTGGAGATGGAGCAACACCCCAAACCTCTAAATAACGCCCTTTAGGGTCTACTGGTTAGTTCTGTATGGGTTATTTCTCACCTTAGAGGAACCGAGAAAAGAAATGACTGACAATTCAGTGTATGAGTTTTTTATGCAACGAATATCTATGCCACCGTGCAGAAGCTCTGCCGTAGGTGGCTTGAGAGGGGAGAGATGTAACTAACAAATGGTAAAGTGGCTTATACCAGAGGTGCTCTAATACACCTTTTTGTAGACTTTGAGAGAAGTTAATGCATGCTTAACAAGTTTCTAATTATTGTTTCATGTAAATACACTTTAATTTGAACATAGTCATCTTTGGCGCAGATGTCAGATACTGGGTTCTAAAGTGCAACTTTATTTTAATTTCACATTCATTGGTTTCAAAAGCTGGAAGAAAACCCAAAATGAATATCCAGTATTTCATGACAAGTTGAAAGCTGTCCAAAATGCAAATGTGCCAAAAATTGACTTCCTGTAGCTAGAGATGGCGGGTTTAATGTTGGAAGTGATGCTGATGAATGGCTGATAAATTGGCCAAGGTCGCACCTTGGTCGTGGCCGGGAAAATGATCACTTGGGTCTGGTGCAAAAAAAAAACCAGGGTGTTGGCAAGTAATGGCAGAATCCTCTTGAAGGGGCTGGAGAAAATAGGTGCCCCATTGAAATGCACTACATTACAGACCAATGAAAAAAGCTTGAAATGTAGGCTTTTCGTTGCCCCTTTTCTTGGGGAACGTTTGCGATTTAAGAGGGACATGGCTGCTTTGGATGTGTTCAGGTATTCATAATCACAGATTTCCAAAGTAAATTTAATTTCTCCTTTAGAAACACTTGCCATTGCATGTTAAAAGTGTACCTTTTGATAAAATGTTCATGAAGTTGTGCTTTGGATTCAACCCATGGTACCCCAAGCCATGTATTTGTTTGTTTATGGTGTTAAATGTCAGATTCACTTTACAGCACTTTCGTTATCCCTATTCTCCAGCATTGGCTCTTTCATACATGCACATGCTTTGCATTTTCCCAGCGACAAGCTGGGGATCCTCGGATACTTTATAGATATATTTTGTCCACCTCAGTACGGGTGTGTACTAGCCCCATCCCACACAGTGTGAGGCTCCTGTCACCCAGCCTTCCTTCGATTTTAATCGCGTGTCAAACTTGGTGGAATCTTCAGGTTTGTTCTCCTCAGGAGAAACCACATTTCCGAAGGAAAAGTTACATTTTTCATCAAAAGAATCACTGTTCCTCTACAGCGTCGTCGTTGGGAAAGGGAATATAAAGGAGCAATGCTGGAAAGCATGGAAAAAGAGAATACATATCTATTTAAGGCTTGTTTTATTTTATTACATTTTTTACTCGCCAAGAGACTGGGGTATCACAGCGAGGTTACAGACAGCTTGAGAATGCATACATTACAGAACCGGTCAGGCACAATTATTTTGGAAAGAATACAAAAAAAGCCAGCAAGGCACAATTATATTGGAAGCAGAAATCACATATTCATCACAGGGGTATATGCATGGGGAGTGGCATATTTACAGCATGTTATGCAGGCTGGGTTATTAATATTGATTAACTAAGTTTTCAGCAGTTTTTTTAATCCTTTGAGGGTTCAAAAAACTGCTGAAAACTTGGTTATTCAATGTACCTCCTGCAGCCTCAAGAATGTCTATGAAGTAGACAGACTTGGTGAGTGCATTTGCTGCCTTTATCCCAATCATTCGGCCGACGACTACAAAATCTGTCTGGGTTTTAGTTCAAAAACCCTTAGACGTATACGACTTGTGTGTTGGCTCCAGGAGAGGCATTATCCGCTGTCAGTGCCAGAATCCATCAAGAGCAGGCCATACCCAGGGAAACCAGGCCCCCATCGAAGGAAAGGGCTTTGTCAGAAGAAAGACCCCATAAAAGGCGCAAGCATCACCACGGGGAAGAACCGCAGACGTCAAGTGCTGTGGTGGTGAGGACGTCAATGACCAAATCCTCGACTATACCCTTGTCATCAAAGAAGCACTCGTCTGCTACTGAGACGTTGGGTACATCAAAAACGTGGTCTTCCTCGAAATATCCTTCGCCCACTATCGCAAAAGCAGGTCATTTGTCAGCAACGGCAAAAACCTTGTCAACCAAAAAATCAGGTAATTCATCTTAGAGCCCGTCCACGGACTCAACAGTGACAAAAACCTTGTCGGCCACACAATCGGGTCACCTGTCTAAGAGCTCGTCCACAGCCCCGATGACAATAAACTCGTCGGCCACCACGTCAGAAATGGGACATTAGTCAACAAAGAAATCAGTGGAAAAGTCCCACAGTGGACCGTCAATGGGCGGATCCACAAAGCCCCAGACATGCTCTTTGTCCTCAGGGCACTCGTCCACTAGAGGACCATCGACCACGACCATGGCAGCTATAATAGTCAACTGTAACCAAGGAAGCTAGGCAATCCAACAAGCCAATATCGCCCACAGCTGGGACAGTAAATACCCTGTGAAGGCAAGAAGAATTTTTACCAGCTATAGAAAAGCATGCAGAAATTAGTCAAGTGTGCAAAGGGTCAGCTACAACCTCTTCAAGAAGTGCAACAAGAGCAAGTGTACACATCACCAGTGTCCCCAATAATTTACACAGATGTAATACCAGTGGATACCCTGCAACACGAAATAGACTCAGATTTCGTAACACAATAGGCACACAAGACCACCCACACCAGGAAGATTTCAAGATCCTGCTACAGCCGGGCCTAGTCACATACAGATGGCAAGTCATGCTCAGGCTTGTGCATATATAGCTCAACCAACCCAAGCAGCTAAAGTGCTTTTGAACCCTCGAGCTGCTCCCACTACTGCCATCAGTACAGGTCCTGTATTTACAAGCTGTATTATCCCAGCTGCAGACCAGTATGCCACCAGCTCAAGCAGGTCATCAGCCACAAGGACACCCACCAGTTTCACCCCTTAGGCCATTAACATGGTCAAGTGCAGGGTCAAGGCCCCTCTCAGCGCACACGTCATCTAGGTCAGGACAAGCATCACCCATCAGGTCTACATCACCACTCGGTGACGTCACCAGTAGAATCAAGATCTTCACACAGGTCGACGGCTCTCCGTCATTTCCAAAAGTTTAAATCTCTAAAGGGGAAGCCAGCACAAAGGGATATACCGGTGGCATCAAGTAGCATTCGGGAACAAGAGGAATGTGTGCTTCCAGAGACAGATACATACATAGCCCCAGGACACAGACTCAACCACTACTGCATCTCCCACGCATACAGGGTGGGATACGGACACCCTGGTGAAGACCAACAGGAGGAAATACCAATGGCCCCTTTCCTAGATCTGCCAGACGATAAAAGAAAAGCAGCCCTGGCACTGCTTAAGGAAGGAGAAGAAGCGGCTGAAATTGCAGTGAACCTGGCTGAAACCGGGATCAAGCAACTCGGGCACGGTGTGGCCATGCAAAGTTTGGTTGAAATGTACAGACTTTAAACAGGATGTCCAGCACTAGGCAATAGACATGCCCTTTGAAGGGGGTGACCCCTTTGGCACTAAGATCGACAAAGCCCTAAAGGCAATCAAAACGGACACAGACCGACGCATTCCGCTCACTCACCAGCTTGCAAAACAGGAAAGCCGTTCGACCCTTTAGACGGGCGGGGCATCTGAAAGGAACTACCCTTTCTCCTCTAGCAAGGGTGGGCGAATATATGCCAAGGGAGCATATTCCCAGGGATAAAGGAGATCCTTCCAGGGATATAACAAATCTAAAGTTTTCCGACAACCTCAGCGAAGCAAGCAAGGTGTTAACACCCAGAGGGGGAATCAAGGAAATCCATTACCGTGACTGGTCCCTCACCCAGGGCCAAGTTGGGGGGGGGGGGTCAATGGCATTGCATAACCATAGACAGGTGGGTCCTTCAAGCAATCACACACACACCTCCTAAATTTCATGAACCCCCTCCCCCAACATACCATCCACTGCACGAGTGCAAAGTCACCTTCAAGTACTAATTCAGGAGGTGCAGCAAATACTGCAGAAAAAAGCCATTGAAAGGGTGCCAAGCAGACCAAGGGGCTGCAGGATGAACTAGTGTTACTTTGTGGTCAATAAACTGGACGGCACTTGGCGTACAATTTTAGATTTGCACAGTCTCAACAAGTTCCAAATGGTAACGCTGCAAAAGTAATCACCGCCATTCAATGCAACAACTTCCTGGGGATCCCTAGACTTGCAGGAGGCCTATTTACACATTGCAAATCATCCCAGACACAACGTGTCGAATGTTCGTGATCAACAACATACATTACCAATTCCGGGTACTACCATTCGGTCTGAAGTCTGCACCAAGAATATTTACCAAATGCTTAGCGCCTATTGCAGCAGCAATCCAAAGGAAAGGCTACCCATATTTAGATGATAGGTTAATAAGAGCACAATCACTCCACAAGGCGCAACACTCATTGGAGACGGTTCGAACACTACAGGAATTGGGTTTTTCCATAAACTACCAAAAATCCTCACTGCAGCTGTCAAAGAATTTGGTTTTGCTAGGGGCATGCTTCGCTACACAGGAACACAGAGTGTGACCCTCCTCCCAAAGCGTAAGCGTGTTGCTCACACTAGTGCCTAAAACGTCAGTATCTGTATGCAAGTGCATGCATCTGTTGGAGAATGTCGTCGTGTATCCCCCTGATCCCAAATTGCAGGCTCTAGAGGCAGCCCCTGCAAGAATTCGTAGCCAGAAACTGGTCACAAGTGTTGGGCTTGTGGGAGGACAAAGTCTATATCACCCCCGACATTGCCCGCAAGCTACAATGGTAGAAGAACTAACACAACTTGACCAAAGGGAGTCCATTACAGGAACCAGACCCCGACAAAACAATCGAGAATGCATACATGACAGGATGGGGGGCACACATGGGTCACCTGCACGTCAAGGTCTTATGGACAGCTGAAGAAGCCAAAATGCCCTTCAATCTACTGGAGCCAAGGCCAGTTCGATGGGCTCCCAAGTCCTTCCTCCCAGTCTTACAGGGAAGCACGGTCATAATATTAATAGACAACACAACCACAATGTTTTATATTGGAAAACAGGGGGTACTAAATCCATAACATTATTGCAGGAAGCCCAACGCATCTGGAAATGGTCAATAACCAAGCAGATGTCCCTTCAAGCCTTGCAATCGCCAGGAGTCCAGAACAGCATAGCGGACAGGCTGAGCAGACAATTGGCTCAAACTCACAAATGGGAGATCAACCAACAGCAACTGCAGAGAGTATTCAAGCAGTGGGGTCACCGGAACATAGACTTATTTGCATCAGCCAGCAACAAGAAGTGCGGAGCGTATGTAAGTAGAACTCAGCAGAAAGGCTCCAGGGGAAACGCATTCTCGTTCCCGTGAACAGGCTTGTTCGCTTACAAAATCCCCCCTAACCCTCCCCACCCCAATTCCGATCATACATCAGACGATGAAGGAAATCGTGGCTCGTAAGTGCAACGTAACTTATCGCGCCGGATTGGCCAAGGCAAACATGGTACTCCTATCTTCAACAGCTGCTGGTAGATCACCCTATACGACTACCTAGGCATCCGCACATCATCTCAAATAATGAAGATTTTACACCACGATCCACACTCCCTGCAGTTAACAGCGTGGCTCCTGACTTCGCAGAGTTTGGAAGACTAGCAATTCCAGAGGAATGCAGAAAAGTCCTAGAGTCAGCAAGGGCACCGGACACAAGCAAGTCCTATCGGCTCAAGTGGAAAAGATTCTGGAGTGCTGCCAGGGGCAAGGCGCATTACAACTGCTTCGCACAACAATAGAAAAACTGCTACCGTATCTACTGTTTCTAGCAAAGGAGGACCTTAGCCCCACGTCGATTAAGGTTCACGTGGCGGCTATTTCCTGATACACAAGGAATAGAAATGCAACGCTATTGTTTAGGGACCAGCTAGTTAAACATTTTTTAAAGGGGCTGTTTCTGTTTTCTTAGACTGGAGTCTTAATACAATACTTGAGGGCGTTATCGAGAAACCGTTTGAACCGCAGGCCACGGCCTGCATCAAAAATGTATCCTGCAAAGTTGCCTTTTTAGTGGCAATTACATTGGCTAGAAGGGTCTCGGAGCTGCACGCACTAGCAGTCAATCCTCCGTAGCTACGGTTCTGGAAAGATAAATTACTACTAATGACGAACCCAAATTTCATACCCAAGGTACCAATGGAATTTCATATAAATACCAGCATAGCGCTGCCCACATTTTTTACACAACCACATCAGAAGGGGTGTTGCACTGTTTGGATGTCAAGAGAGCCATCAAGTTCTGTTTGCACAGGACAAGACTGCTCAGGAAGTCAACACAGCTTTTTGCGGCTTTCAGTCCAGCGAACAAAGGGAAAGCAATATCTAAACAAAGTGTGGCCTGATGGATCAGGTCAGCTATTTCTACATGTCATGACCAAGCGGGAAGGCTGCTCCAGGGTGCTCCGCAAGCATACTCTACACAAGCTACTGCAGCATGTGCCACGCTATGGGCACTTGTCACTCAGGGACATTAGCCAGGCAGCTACCTGGAAGGTGACACAGTAATTTACTAGAAATTACTGTTTGTGGGTCTGGTGCGTGCTGCTTCTCCAAACTGGAAGAGCGGTTCTGCAGCGTCTATTTCAGTAAGGTAAAAGGCTGTTTTTACCTGCCTAGGACCACATATTTCATACTGCTTTAGAATCTATTCACAGCATGTGAATCTATGAAAGATCCAATGCTGGAGAAGGAGTAAGTTGCTTACCTGTAACTCCTGTTCTCCAGCATTGTATCTTTCATAGATTCAGATGCGCCCTCCTTCCACCTCTGCCAGGTAAAAGTCCTCAGTCTGTGACAAAATCCAGTATGACTGGTCAGAATGTGAGGCGGGCTGGGTGGGAGGAGCCTCACACTTGATGTCACATTGTATGGCGCTAGTACACACATAACGAGGTGGATAGCAACCAAAATAGTACTACACAATATATTAGGTATCCGAGGATACCCAGCTTGTTGCTGGGGAATATTCACAGCATGTAAATCTATGAAAGATACTAATGCTGGAGAACAGGAGTTGCAGGTACGCAACGTACTCCTTCCACTGATTCAAAAATGGCCCCCAAAATCTCATTTGAATGCTCCCACTTAAGCTATAAACCTCCCTCTCTGTATGTCACAGGTTGTAACAAATTATGCAAACAATATATTCAATGTAATGCCTTTTATCAACCTATCTGGAAGGGTTTGTTGGTGTTCCCTGACACGTCACAAGGACAATATTATTCTTTCCTGAGTTAGTCTAGTATCTCCTTGATCTGGCCAACACGAGCGTGGGTGCATTAGACACAAATAACCATGCTATGTTTTTGTAATGTTCACCCAGTGTATTTCTTCTATTTCTTGTCTGTATTTTGTGTAAATGTGTACACTGTGTGTAATTGTACAGGTATTATGCATGAATTTCATGAATGAATTATTGTATTTTATGCGATCGGCATTGTGTGTGTAAGTCAAGACTTTTTTGCAATAAACTTGAGAAATAATTGAGGGACATCAGGCAGTGGACTGGAGGGATATTTCTTTTAAGGCATCCCCTGGCTATAAATGAGGAAACGCCATTGACACCCAGTAATAGACCTTCCTTTGGTTTGTCTAATAGGTAGCACAGCATGTACCAGGGATCGACCGTTCCTGTCCGACTGTCTCAGTTGCTAAGCGTAGCAGGATCATGAGTGGGAAATGCACACCAAAACTTTCGAAAATAATATTCACCACCTTTGGGAACTCTAATCCTGGATCTTTAATCCACAAGGAAAACGCAAAATGCTGGCACTTTGCCACCAGCTACCCACAATAAGAGTCAGTAGGCAATGTATTGTGGAGCAGCTGGTCAGGGAGATTCACCTTTGCTTTTTCATTAAACCCACTGATACTCAAAGTTGTGCAAAGGATTTAAAAAAAAAACTCTAACTTGGCATCCAGATCTTCTAAGCATGGCCATGGCAACACCAGTCAAACTACAACCACATGGATTTAATGACGCAACAGGAAATATTACACCACAATCCCTCATTCTAGCAGCTTGGTTCCTGAGGTCAAAGAATTTGGCAATTTATTCCCCGACGTTGGGCTGGGAATCCTTGAAAACATAATCTATATCATAACCATACCGTGCGCATACCCACAGCACATTAAGACCTTTACATTGTAGCCTATCCACCTTCTTTTCTGGGTTTTTTATGGACCATTAGCAGTGGCTTTGCCTTGGCTCCACCCCAGGCAACCATGTTAAGATTTGTAACTGCAAGTCTGGTGACGGGGAATCCACAATAGCTCTGAGCTTTTCAATTCTTTCCCATAGCACTGTTTTGTCTTTTCAGCATTTTTCTTCAATAATCAGTTGCTTCTAACACAGCACTGTTTTTAGAACACTTTCCTGCTCATCACCTAGCATCCATCGTTCAAGTGTCGCATCTTCTGCTTGAGATGGCTGAGGGAGGTAGGGCAGTTGAGCCTCAAAGTCAGGACTAATTGAAGACTGCAAAAGCTTTGAGGAGAAACACGTTTTTCTCAAGGATGCTCAAAATGACTTCAGTTGAGCTTATGCAGGCAGTAAATGTAGAGTGCGACATCTGCAAAGGCTTCTCTGAGAAGACTCTTCTGGACAGCCACAGGAGACTTCTAATGTTTATGGAGGAAGATAGAGGGGCATCTTCAGGAGAGGAGTCTGCTAGAAGGGCCCTTGAATCCCAGGACTCAGGAAAAGCATGCCTTTTCTTAAGAGGAGAGCTTCTTATATGGAGAGGGTGCAACCACAAAACTGAAAACCTCCAAGGAAGATTCTCTGCACTATGCAAGGCCCCCCATGGTAGAGAAAACAGGCCCAGGTCTCATTCGGACCACACCTTGTCAACTGTTTACAGGCACTCATCCAGACCAGGCAGCAGCATCAACAAAAGCCTCATAAATCCTAAAAGCATTAGTCAACTAGCATGGCACCATCAACTACATTGATTGGGACACCACGGTCAACAGAGAACTCTCCGTCCATGGCAGTGGAGAAACAAAAGTCCTCGATGGAGAAGAATACTTTGTTTGCCATCTCTTCAACAGAGACTGCATGTCACTGGCGTCTCGGCAAGGCCATAACCACCCAGTCAGTGGTGCCGTCTAGAGATCTGTTGATAAGCCTGTCATCTGAACTTTTGCCAATTAATTTGCACATCATTACATTATTGCCCATCAAGATTTACGAGAGAATTCAGATCCGTCCAGAAATTAGCAGGACCTCTCTGCTTCTTCCTTCCCTCCTTGAGAGATTGAAGGTATCAGGGTGACAAGCTTACCATTGCCCAATCAAGATGGTCCCCTGCAGTCATTTGCAGAATACCATTGCTGAATTCAACAAGCGACAGCTAACACCTCAGATAGACTGCCACCAATAAGCCTGCAGCTCCAAAAGAGGAATAAGGCCAACAACATTTAGCACCTTGTGCTACGACCCACCCCTGCCCCGCAAGAAGCCAACTCCACCAAAGCAGGTGTATCCACCCACATCTGTCTGGACACACTTTACTGAAGAGTAGCCCAATGGATAATCTGTGGGAAGACCCCTTAGAAGACCCTTATCATTACTTTTCAGGTCTGGTGACAATGTGTAGAGGGAGTCTTGCTGGAAGATGTGCCCGCAGGAGGATGAGTGGGAAGGTTTTGTCATCCCTAACAAAGGAAACCCAGTTCTCCTGTCGGGACATCGCCACCTAATGACGTCCTCTCCTTCCATTATATGATTGCCATGACAGTGAAGTTGTTCAAGCTGCAAGTCTCCACTGAGGAGGAGAAAGCTGTTCTCTATGACCACGTGTATAAGTATAGACTATCCTGTTACCATTTTTCAGGAATCACTCTACCCCCACAGCGAGGACCTTGCACACTCTGGACTTTTTTGCACATGCTGAAATGTTATATGCCATGCACACTACCTTGCAGAATTTCGGATTCTCGCCTTTGATGGTCCCCGCAAGGGCAAAGCCTTGCTGGGTGGCTGCATGGATTGGACACTGTCCTACCAAGCTGTGATGTGTTGTCACAGGTCTTATAAAAGCACACTCGACTAGAGGACAGGTGGCAACGTCTTCATTCCATAATGGAGTTTTAGTATGGGATATCTACCGTGCCACGGCGTATGTGTATGCATGCATACCTTTGCTAGGCATTACTGCCTTAAGCAATCCAAGACTTGAGTTGGTGGTTGGCCAGGCAGTATTGTCATTTCTTTGCCTGAAGGTACATGCAGCATGTCTCTCCCACCTTGCCCTGCACTTATTTGCATACATTGGGGGGGGGTGTGTTTTCCAAGAATTGGCCAGCATCTTTCATAGATCATCATGCGAATCACCCCCGTGGGGCTGGTGCTGCCATCGTTCCTGCTCACAAGACTAAGGTTTGAAACTGACGATGGCTGCCTGGGGTGGAGCAACAGCCCAACCTTTCTTATTGGTCCAAAGGAAGGTGGATAGGCTTTACGTTGAAAGCCTTCCTGTCCTTTGTGTATGTGCAAAGCATTTCTGTGAAATGTTATGCGCTGGGGATTCCAAGCCTGCCATCGGGGAATAATTCTAGCATGCTCTGGAAGCTACCAACACCAGAGAACTATAGAGAAGTAACAAATTCATTCTGCAGATGTCAATTGGTAATTAGCAGCTTAAACCCAGAGTCCGACCGATAAACTACAAACTCCACTGGTTTTGCACGGTCAGCCATCACCATGTCCTTAACAGGTGACTGGCTGTCTCTTGTTGAAAAGGAATATGCACATTGATTTCTTTCAAACAGGTTATTTGTTTTTGAACATGGTTCGAACATCTTAGATAACTAGAAAAGATTATACCTAGGAGCCCGTTTCTGCTTATTAAAGAAAATGATTGAGATTACACCAATTTAGATCCCACTTCCCTAATTATGGATTTGGCTATATTGGCCGCCTGCACTCTGAGCAACATATTCTGTTCACCTGTTGGTCAAAGCTTGCAAAGATTAAGCAGGCGGAAGGAAGCACGGCATCTTCTATGTAAAGTATTGGCATAGGGTGACGGGCTGGAATATCTTTAATGTTGCTCTAAGAGGCATCTAGATCATTGACCGAGGTTGAACAACATGGGTGCAACAATGCAGTCCGGACGAATGCCTCGATCTGTTGAAAACAAAATGATTGTTCCTCAGCTGCCCAATGTAGTAGTAAGGAAAGTGCATCCAACAGCAACATTACATTCTCTTCAGAGTAAGCATTACATTCCCAAAATAGGCACGTGATTGCCAACAATTAGAATAAGATGGTGCTCCAGCTGGTTATTGCCACTTTTCCTACTAGAAGCATGACTTTTATAATGGTGTGCAATGCTATGCTAGTTGTAGGGAGGCCTGAAAGTATCGAGCAGAGACGCTTCAGTGTGGTCTTCTCCAGAAGTAGGTAACCTTGTTAGAATGGTGTTTGTCCTATTTTCTATTTATTGTTATGTACCATATGGATGAATGAATATTGAGCAAGCACAGCCCTGGCTGCATGGCAGCAGTATGGTATGCTAGGGGATGAAACAATCCAACATGTGTTAGTTGAAGGAAGGGAGATCAGAGACCGTCGATTCTGATCAAGTAAAGCATTTTCTCTTTTCCTCAGGACTTGGTGAGTCTGAAGATACCCGACCAATTCCGCCACGCCATATGGAAAGGCCTTATGGAGCACCGGCAGATCCATGAGTTTGCTTCCCCTCCCCACTTGCTCCGCACAACCAGCAGTGCTTCTACTGTGAGCGTCGGCTCCAACGAATCCAGGGGGGAGCGGGTCATAGACGCTGTCCGCTTCACTCTGAGGCAAACCATTTCCTTTCCTCCCAGGGATGACTGGAATGACTTCAACTTTGACATTGACTCCAGGAGGAACAAACAGCAACGCATCAAGGAAGAAGGCGAGTGAAGGCCTTGGACTGCATGGCCTGCTCTATACATCGCCTCTGGCTTGGAGCGAACATGAACTGCCCCCGCCCAAGGACACAGTGACATTATCGACATCATCCCATGTCAAAGATTCCGCAATCTAATAGACACTAGGGGCCGTCTCCCAATTTACATATTTTCTCCAAAGAAAAGTACATTTATTTTGTGTTACTTTCAAAAAGTCAATGTTTGCAATTGAACTGGAGCATTGTTGCATCCTGTATTTGTATTTGTTGTAAATATATATCTAAACAAATAGATATCTATTTTTTCCTTTTGATAATTTAACAAATTAAGTTGCACTTATTGCTCGGAGCATGTTGATTACATGCAGTGATTGCAAAATAAGCTGTGCAGCGAGTGCTGGATAGTCTTGCTTAGCGTAAGATATCACGTTTGGCACCATGTCACTAGTGGTTCACATGCAGGCCGCCAGTAGACTGGGGCAGTGCCAGTTCTTTTATACGATGAAAGAAATGTCTTAGTATCACACCAGGTCTACGGCTCTGAGTGGTTTCCATCTTAAGGATAATACTGCACGTCTGCAATGGTAGGTCACTGCCATAAAACCTCCTCACCAATGTGAAGGCTGCCAATCGTTCTGATTCCTACCAGTGTATGGTTTGAGGATTAAATGCAGCTATTTTGCTATTTGCGAGACCCAGACACACGCCTCACGCTTCACCTGCAAGATATTCCTGGATGACACCCCTCTCCCTTGCTGAGACCAGTGTGGGCCTTACGGATCCTGCACGCAATCTGCCATCTTCCTATTTCTCTTCTCCACTCTCACATTTTTTTCAATGTTGTTAGAACTTATGAGAAACTTCTTGCTATTGCCCAAACCTCTCCATGCTGTAAGGAGTCGCCTAATATAATTTCCTTTTCTACACTAAGTGGGCTAGCATAAACAGGTAACATGACATAAGCATGCAGGTCATTGATGTGTGGCTATGTGAAAAATTGTCATCAGATACTTTAATTTCTGGCCATTTGGTCCACCATGCTGCGCAGCTTTTCTATATAGGTCCGAGTAATGGAACAGACACTGCCATTTGTACACAGTCTCATGGCCTTGGGGCGCAGTGTACACTTGTAAATACGTCTATGTGTAATATGTGTTTAGTACCCCTATTTTGATTTTTTTTCAAACCGCTTTGCTAGTAGGTCGTCTGAAAATCAGGGTGTTGATCAGTTGATTGGGTCAACTTTCTGGGACAAGTTTTGGTTGAAGCAGTTAATGGGCTGGCTGATCATAGGAGGATTGTGATATTCATGCTTTTCACTGAAATTACCACATAACCGTTATGTTCTTTATTTTGAAACTCTTTAAAGAGGTGAGAGTCCAAGATTTCAAAGTGGTGATGTCTGCCTTGTGCACAATAATGTCCTGCCAAGATGAAGCCGGTTCTCCCACTTCACTCGTCCCCTAATCTGATCTTCTGGCCTACTCTCTCGGCCTTCAAGTGACTATCATTCTCTTCTCTGTTGCTCCTTTTCCCATTTTACAAATGTTTGACAAATTTCTGTAGGACCTTTTAGACCACATGTTTTTGCTGTCTGTTGGATAACGCACTTATGAAACAAAGCATTGCGAGACAGCACTTTTCTTACCATAAAGTTAACTGATCGCTGCTGTAATCCAAGGCATGTTTGTGCCAATTTTGAGAAGCAGAACATATTCTGTAGATGCCAAAAAGGTTCAAGCACTATTTTAATACTTCTGTGTTTTCTGTTCTCATACCTTTAGTGTTTTCGGTGGGGGCATCCTGTTATGAGAAGGATCCTCTGTCCCACATGCCTCAGTCTGTTTTCTAATCTACTTCTGCAGCTTTTTGATAGAGGGGTAAAAATATGCTGTGAATCTAATGTTGGCTGCATTGCAGAGCAGTTCCTGGCTCTCCGGTGTACTCCAAGGCATTGTGGAATAGCTGGAACCTTCCTTTCATTGTGTTGTAAATGTTTTTTTTTTTTATTCACATCTCACATGCATATCATTTGTAAAATTGTATTGTTGAAGTTTTATACATTTCTCAAATAAAGAGATGCATTTGGATGTGTGTTGCATTGTATGGAAGTGTATGGGGCCCAAACAAAGACCCAAAAAGGCACCATGGCGCTTGTGAGGGACAGGTGAGGACAAATCCATAGCGGGATTAAAACAAATGTTCTAATTTCTTCCGAAATCAAATATTCAGGAGTGTTACGAAGGCTCAGTGCCAAAGTGGAGGGGCTAGCACTGTGAAAGATCTTCCTCCAGCCCGGGAACGGCAGACTCTAGGGATACACAGCAGAGAGTTGAGTACATTAGGTTTGTGAAAACCGCATCAAGATCAGTGGTTTTAATACCTGTTCGCACCTACAGCCACTTTTGTACAGGCGCGTTATAAATGCTATATCATATCATAACTATAGGTGTGTAGGTTTACATTCAATCGTAAAGCACTATATCTCTTAGCACCTGCTTGAAGACTGAAATGCTGCTAAGCCCTTGTCAGCAGAGTGGTTGAAGACCTACTAACCCACTGGGTAATTTCTGTGAGCATTTTGTAGCAGATGGTGATTCACTTCTTTCCTGACAGTCTTACAGTTGTCGTCTGCCCAGAGTGTCTGAGGAAGTTGTCATTATTAGTTTTATTAGGTGGTGCAGCGCCACCTATAAGCCAAAACGATTGCGTTAGAATACATCTAGGGAGAAATGGCGTATGAGGAGGGACACAAAGCTTGTAGGTGTTATTTACCCAACCATTGACTGTCCATGGCCATGCTAATCCCTTAGCCATTCACACCCACTTCCTGACCCTCCCAAACACGTCTTCCTGGGATCTCTTTGCGCTACCTTTAACAAGCCTTCCCATCGAACGTTGTGCTCGAAGTGGCTGCCAGTGTTTTTTCAAAGCAGTTTTCTGTGAGTTCTTCACTTAATTGGAGCTGTAAACGTGCTATGGGTGTAATCGAAAATGTCTTAACCAGGTCTGCCTTCAGCCACTCGATTTATAAAGCACTATGCATGTACTTTTCTTATGTCCTGTTTAAAATAACCTTGGCAAAGCCAAAAGTTTTGGCTTGTGTACAAGTATCGGGCAGTTGCCACAAACTGCTATTATATGCCCAGGTGCTCGAACCATTTTGTAGCTCCTACCATCAATGGCAAGTTACTGCCACTACGACAGTGCCTGGCAAGTGCCTTTCACGTGCCTGCATAAAAGCCAAAACTGTTGCTATTGCCAATGCTTATTTTTATTTTGTGGGGTCTGCAGCACTTTAACCAAAGCACTTAACAGAAACTGAAGACCTTGGTACAATAGTGAATGAAATTAATATGAATTAATCGGCCGAGGAGAAACCATGAGCAAAGGAAGCCTGTATTGATAAATATTTGGCCTAAAGACTCCATGCAAAACAATCTAAATAAAATAGTCCTGAACCAGTTGCAACACACCAGTGCGGTGAGACTGACTGGGAGAAGCACGTGCATATAGAGTAGTCGGGGAAAGGGCTGTTGATGGGCATGGCAGCTGCATTGATTCATAGCCCATAGAAGATAGGTTGGGTGGGGAACCGCTGATGTCCCTTTATAAGGCTATTTACTGCAGAGTAATCTGGCAGGGTAAAGGCGCTCATTTCACAGGCGGTCCAACTCCGTCGAAATTCTGGTACTGAAACTGAGCTCTGCCTTATATTTCCCAAAGCCTTCCGATCCCTGGAACGTCCCAAGCTCAGAAATCCTCATGTGCTGGCACAACTCTCCATACCTCTTTGAGAGTTGTGACTGGGTCGGCCCGCCACAAATAACCACTCTGACTCATACAGCAAATTCAAGGGTGTTTATTAAAGACTTCTGATGGTCTGAATGGTTGATTCGCAAGGGTCTGTGGGATCTAAAAGGGCTGGGGATTTTGGCGCTAGGGCTGGCCCTTTACTCTTGCGACATCCCCAGGCTTGGTTCCCACCTCCCTCACACAGACGTCCCTATTGGGGTGGTGTGAGAAACCAGAGGGTGTCTCGCCTGCTTTTCCCCAGGGATCTCTTTCCGGTGAACAGGGCACAGCCAGCGCCTTTGGAACCAGACCCTAGGGGTGGACCATTGCGGGAGGATCACCTGGGTGAGGGGCACTTGGGGAGTGGGGGTGAGGCAGCCGATGTTGAGACGGTCTCCCCCACCCCTCCTCTTTTTTGTTCATCTACCCCATCCTATTTTATAGGATTCTCCCAGGTTCCAACTCCCCCTCCGACACCCTTTTTTTTTTAACACGAACACTGGGCCGAGGCAGAGGGTGACTGAGTAACAAGACTAACTCTCATACATCGTACTGGACATGTCCCATTAATCATGTCAGGCACTTGACTTCAAGTGTTCATTTGCATACATCTGATACCAATTAGCGCTCTTCAGGCAAAACCTAAAGAGACACTCTGAGCAAGGTGGAACACGAGTATGAGCAGGACTTCAGGGACAAAGGAAAACCTACTTGAGCAGAGCGATGAACCAAGGAACCAGAGCAGCGGGTTGAAAATCCAAAGAGTTCCCTACTGGAGGTCGTTGCCTCTGACAGGTCACGAAAGACACATGGAGAAGGCCAGATCCTGCAAGCGAAGACCGCATTGTTTAAAGGACGCAAGCGACCCTCCCGGGTGAACGGCAGAGTTGGAGAGGCGTGGCCAAGCCTGTGGTACTAACCTTGACTCATGAATTTGACATCGTACAACCAAGAAAGAAATGCACACAGCCGGTGAGTTGGAAAGCGACCTGAGAGACCAATGTGCGTTAAAGAAAGTTTGAAGTGGCAACATACTCCTACGTTCCATCCCCTTTCCTCCCTTGTGAGGGACGCCCATACAGGATGGACGGGAACCCTTTTGCACCAGAAAAAACCCTTTCCTTTAAATTTGCAGGCATGCGAAAGGCGCACCACCAGAAGCACAGGCTCCCTCAACCCCGCCCACCAGCATCACACCGCAGCCACACCCACTCTTTTCCGCTTCGACTGCAGTGGACCGATTTCACCAGCGTGCCTGGGTGAGGCCTTAAGCCTCATAATTCCACGTGCTTTTTCCCTAATCTAACCTTTTCTATTTTTCAGAATTGAGAACACCGTCCACTGGTGCCCTAGTCTGTCCCCGGCACATGTCGGCCCCGACTGGCTTCAGCAGGGGCCCATCGTGCGACCGTTCATTTCCCACGTCAGATCCGCACGTGCTCTGCCTACGGTGCCTTGGCAAAGACCACAGATGGGAGGACTGCTCGACGTGCTATGCTCTCATGCCCCGTCCCTCAAAAATCGGTTTGGAAGGTGGAGAGAGTTGTTCTCCAGGACTCTGCCTGAGAGCATCAAAGAATACATAAGGAGTAAGACCACAAAGGTAAGTGTACTCGTCTCTAAGGCACCCTGCAGAGGCGACTCCTACCTGGGAAAACCTGCTAGTGGGAGGTGTCCATCGCACCCTTCCACGGGCATACAGTACACAGAGGCTCCTGCAGCTACCGGCTTAACGGCTGAGGGGTCTATGGGCCTTACCGGATCCACTTCAGATGAGCCCACGGGCTCTGGCACCAGGTCACACCCGGAGGGGCTTGGCTCTAGTACCGAGCACACGCCCGAGGGGGCGCCTACACACAACGCACATGGCACTACCGGCCCCATGGCCGAGGGCCAACAGCCTGCCAGGCAGGTGCCTGAGGTGCAAGTGGGGGCAGAGCCGATGTGAAAAGTCATGCAGGCCTAGCCCAGGCCTGCATCGAATACGGTCCCACGTGCAGAAGGTACGGGCAAGATGGCAGCACGCTCAGACAAAATGGCGGTCAGACCGGACCCACAAAGACTGGAAAGCATTCCAAGAACTGAAGCACGCCTACAGAGTGAGCCGCAGAGGCACAAACTCATGCCCAGGACAGACTGTTCCAATGACTGATCACTTGGACCACATCATGGCCATCCTTCACTGGACCTCAGTACAATGAGGGCATGTACTCTCCGGGAGGGAGGGGGGGGGGGTTCCAGCAGGCAACTGGCATATTCTCCAGCGGCCCCACAGGAACACTCACAGCAGGCTTGCGAAGACTGCTGCTTTGACGGGTTTCCTTCCCTCATGAGGTCCCCACAAATGGGTAACATCTTGAAGAGCATAATAATGCTGCCTCCCACACCCCCACTTCAGCTGGCGCCTACTCTGCCGCCTGCGCTACCCGTGCCTGTGGTGACTTCGGTTCCAGCACCGTGTAAGAGGATTCAATTCAGCACTGCAGCTAAGTTAACGCCTAGTCTAGAATACTGAATGAAAACCCTTATTGATATATCTTTATGTCCAGTTCATGCGTTCTGGATGACTACCCCTATATAACACCCCTCTCTTGGAATCCCCCTGACCCCACTGAGCCAAGAAGTAGTTCTGTTTTGCAAGTTTAAAAGGTTTATTTGATAATTTAAAATATATATATCACACTTGATAATAAATTAATAATTGAATAGCACACTTAATCTGATATGATAAAGATCAACAACGGAGAATCTGGCACTAGCACACTTCTTATAATCACTAATGAGTTGACATGAAATGGATAGGGTAGCACACTGGTAAATAGGAACAAAAGTATAATGTGGTAGAGGATGCTTTATGTAAGCTCAGGTGGATGCAATATTCAATGAATGCAGTACAGAAAATACTCAATATGATTTCAACCAAACAATGTAATCACTTTTCTCTGGCAATCCCCTCCCCCCCTTGATGCAAGGCAAGGAAATGGAAGGAAAACACACAGTTCTCAGAAATGCAATCAATGTAATTCAGTTCACCCCAGCAAGCTTAGACTACATAAGTTTGAAAACACAGGCCCAAATTGCTTTGATATGTGCTGGCAATGAATTGAAAAATATGCTAAAATACTTTTAATTCCCTTTCAGAGGTTCAGGGTGAGTGGTATCTAGTTAATATTAGTCCAGGCTCACACTAGCAATGATGCAGGGATAGTTAGCAGGTTAAACGAATTTCTGGCAAATGGAAGGCAAGCAGCAGCAGTTTTTACATGTGAAGAAATTTGCAAATCGCGGTAAAATTCGCGAATGCGTGTTCCGCGATTGCGGTAAAACTATAAGGGGTAGGAATGCGGTTCTAGGTTCATAGGAAAGCCACGATTCTAAGCTTTCAGATAAGTTACTGCAAGTCTCTAGCCCAAACGGTTACAGAGTTATGACCGATTTAATAGAGGTCGTTTTTGGTTTTGCAAATTTTAAAAGCTCAAAATGACAAGTGCAGCATGCAACTAGAAAATGACAAGTGACAGCTTTACAAATGACAGGTGACAGTTAGGAGGCAGTTCTACTTAGGTTAAATAGATTGAATTATATGATTTTAACTAAGAGAGGTGTTCTGAGTTTTGCTGAGTACTCACAAGAGATTTTGAACCGGAAAGCGACTTGGTCACGGACTTCAGTCTGGTCAGGTCTTCCCGGGTTCTGCTCACAGCGCCTGGCCTCTGCTAGGCACCGGTTCTCTGGGTCGGGTCCTGCCTTCTCTTTGGATATTTCTGTCACCGGGTTCTTGCAAAAGTTCTTGGCAAAATTCAGACGGCTCGCCCGGCTGTCTGAAGAGTTCAGTTGCAAAAATATTTTGAGGCCTGCTGACAAATACTCTTGCTGGCAGTGGCCTTTTTGGTTAAGGTTCTGAAGTCTCTGTTTATCTTGGAGTCTAAGTGTTGGCTCTTTGAAGATTGATGGAGGTAAGTATGGATTTTTCCGGCAGAGCGTCCCGCTGCAGATGGAATTGAAGGTCCCTATCTGTCCTGTCTGTCTGCTTTTATGTGTTTAGAATGTGGGTGTGTTCTAGCATCACTGACCCTACCTCTCTCTCAGCTTCTAATTGGTCAAACTTCCATTTATCATTTGATTGGGGAATGAACTGTGAGTCAGAGGGATGTCATTTTATGGCTTGCAGATAGGACACTCCTCTGTCAGATTGCACACATTCTATATTTGATAATAAAAGACATATTTCACAGTTACACAGTTGCTTGAAATTACATATACATGGTGTGGCTGAATTTAGCCATGTCTCTGTCCAAATCTGCTGTTTCTAAGAGCTTGCATTCAGAAATGGCACATAATTGACTTTTTAACTGATTTTTCAATTTCTGACATTGACCCAACTTTACATACATGTGCGCAGGGAGTATGGACATTAACTGATGAAGTTTCAGATTTTTCACATGCACACATTTTGAGTAATATCCTCTTTTCCGCTAAAACCCCCCTGAACATGCCACCGGGTCGAAAAACCTCTTCAAATGTGGGCAGAAAAATCACAAGAATTATGGTGTCATTTATAAAATTTTCACATGTCCGTACTATGAGTGATCCATCTTTTTAAAGTTATGTTCTGGCTCCAAAGGGGTGTGGTTTACCCTCAGCACAAGGTTGAATTTCTGGTTTTTCCAGTTCTGCCAAGCCAGCTTGCTCTCACAGGCAGTGCTCCTCCCAGCTTCTGCCAAGAGGAAGCTACATTTTACGACCGCTGTAATAAAACCTTTGCATGAGTCAAGACAGGCTTTGTTCAGAGCTCCTGTAGAGCACAGGTAATTCAATTATCAGATAGATGGCATATCCTTAGTGTGAGCAGCAAAAGGGCAGCTAGGCCTGGGAACACAGCTGTGACTCAAGTTTCACTCCTGATGGGGGTAGTTGTCAAGCAAAATCCAGTTCCTTAAGCCAGACTTTCAGCTAACTGTCATGTTTTTTGTTGCTTTTTTAAATTAACTTGCAATTTTACACATGCAGCTAGAATGCTGATTCTAAGTTTAAACTATGACATTTAAACAATTGCAAAGGCATGTGACACCAAACATAGGTCACTCATTTCTTTTAAACATTTAGATTTGTAGTGTCTTTCAGTCCAAATTTACTTAAACTGCTGAAATCCACAGCTAAGCCAGTCTTGTTATAAACCTTCAAGTCACTTCAGAATATAACTTTACATTGGATCCACCTCTCAGTAAGTCTTTCTTTGGCCTGTTTTGGGTTCATTTATTCAGTTTTGCAAAAAGTAAAATCTGGTGTTGTTTTAAAATGCCGGCTTTTGGATAGTGGTGAGTACTGGTACTGCACCCCTTTTTGGGATTTAAGAAAATGAATTCCCAACAGTTATGGGTTTGCTTTTGGCAATCAGCATTGCCATTCCCAATGGTTTCAGACTACTGTGTGGGTAGTCCAATGGTGGTTTTAGGCAGTGTCCTTCTGTGCCCATAACATCGGCAAAATGAGTGGCAGCCTATTCTTCATGCATTTCCCTGTGCATTTTCTGGGAAGCTCTGGCCATCATGAGGTTTTCCATGTCAGTACTGCACAGTTTTGAGGTAGGGCTCGGATGCATGGGTAAATACATCCCACAAGCCCCCCTCTTGCGATGGCCATTCTATTTCACGAATGGGACTCGCAAGACCTGGGATGTTTCCTCATCTTCTTCCAATAAATGGCACAGTTCAGCATCTTTTCCTCCATCCGGTCGGATCGATCGGTTCTCCTCGCCGGTCCTGATGGGAATATTGGGCGGTCCACTGGGCCCATTGGATCTTCGTTCCCGGTCTCCGGATCGCCCTCCTTGGCCCGTCTCCAGGTTTTCTTTCTCCTAGGACGACAAAGGAAGAGCGGCAATACCTACTCATAGACGTTTTTCCACCACTGTTGAGATAGTGGGGCAGCATATGCATTTCATCATAACGAAACATTACATTCTTATTTTGAAAAAAAAAAACAGTATAACTAAGAGACAGTTTCATGCAAATCACAATATTTTAGAGACTAGATGTGGTATGTTTTATGATTGGAACTGAATTAGTCTGAGACAGTACCCGCTAGGATTCCAGAGGATTCCTCCAGTTGTTGCAGAGCGTGCCTGGGATGGCAACATTTCAACTGGTTTATGTGGACCCACTTGTCTTCCCCCGCTGCCAAAGGACCTTTGGGGATGTGGATTTTGTAGGCCACAGGGGAGATTTTGTCGATGATCTCAAAGGGTCCCTTCCATGTAGGCAAAAATTTGCGCTGCTTGGCCTGGTTCCTTTGGAAGTTGTATAGATAGACCCGGTCCCCCACCTGATATTCCTTCCTGGAAGTTTTCAGGTCATAGTGGGTCTTCATGCTATCAGCTGATCTTTCTAGATTCCGCTGAGCATAAGCAAAAGCATGTTGGAGGTGTTTCCTTAAATTCTCCACATACTCATGAGTAGTGGAGGCATTTATCAGTGTCTGCTCTTGGGTCCTGTTGAGCAAATGCTGAGGAAGCGCCATCTTGCGCCCAGTCATCAACTCAAATGGTGACATTTTGGTTGCAGATGAAGGGGTAGATCTGATGGCCATTAGGACCAGAGGTAATCGGATATCCCAACTTGGCCCAGAATCTGCCACAAACTTCTTTAATATGCTCACAATTGTCCGGTTATATCTCTCTACTGCCCCAGAAGAAGCTGGCCGATAAGCAATATGCAACTTCCTTTTGACCCCCAGTATCTCCCACATCTTTGTCATTACTTCACTGGTGAAGTGGCTACCTCTGTCTGACTCAATCCTTTGAGGTAGACCAAAACGGGAAAAGATGTGGTTAATCATCAAGGCAGCTGCAGTTTCTGCCTTGCAATTTGGGGCTGGGAGACATTCCACCCACTTGGTAAACAAGCATGTCACAGTCAACATGTACTTATTCCCCCTAGCCGAGCGAATCACAGGGCCTACAAAGTCGATTTGTAAATCTGACCATGGCAGTGTCATCCCCCTCTTTTGGAGAGGCGCACGGTGCGTGAGGGATGATGGCTGAAATTGTGCACACACAAGACACCCCTTCAAGTATTGGTCGAGGTCCTGCCCCATGTGTGGCCAGTATGCAACCTCTCTTAAGATTTCCAATGTTGTGTGAAACCCCCTATGACCGGCGGTGGCCGCATCATGGGCGTGATTTAACATCAGGCTTCGGAATGAGGTAGGAACCACCCACTGATCGTGGCCAGCTTTGGATTTCCTTACCAGCAAACCGTCTTGAATCCGGAACATTTTTGGACATTTCATCAACACTCTTAGGTCCTCTTTCCCAATGTAATCGGTATCCGTCAGGGGAAAGTTCTCAGGGTCCTCAAGGTGCTGGTAAAATTTACCAATAATTGGATCCCCCTTCTGAGCAGTAATCAAATCATCATCAGGGGTCTCCTTACTCCATTGTGCAATTGAAAGGTCGTTGTGAGCATTTGTCTGGGACCTAGTGATAGCAGTGACCTGGATTTCCCCCAACAGGGACTCAATCTCAATTAGATCCCCTTGGATGGCCCCGGTTTTGGCCAGCTGATCAGCTAAGTCATTTCCAGTTTTGTCTGGTCCCTCTACTTTGGAATGACCCTTGATCTTTTTCCAGTAGATGGCCATCCCATTCGATGTGACCAGATCATCAATGTTTTGGATCAACTTCCCAGGTTTCAAGGGTTTGTTGTTAGCACATAACATGCCTCTGGTTTTCCAATTAACCAGGTGCTCCACGAACCCGTTCCGTACATAATCCGAATCTGTGATTATGACCAGTTCGTGGAGTTGATGCTGGACAGCAGTGAGGATGGCCTGATGCACAGCCATCAATTCTGCCACCTGACTACTTCGGGGACCAATTTTGTATCCAGCGGAGGGTTCTGGGGACTCATTCACCCATGCATTCCCTACGCCGGCCACCAGTTCTTTCTCCCCGTTGTTGTCAACATGGTAAGAGCATCCATCCACATACACAGTGGGCATTCCCTCACACTTGTCTTCTTCAAAGACTTTGTGTGGGGAATTAAGGTATGCCTCCATGTTGTCCTTGATTTTCAGACTTTCGTCCTCGAGACAGTTTTCTCTGGCACAATCATGCAAGTCAGCCAGACCTTGCGCGAGGGGACTCTTCTTGTTTTGGCCATATCTGACCTCCACAGGAAAGCCTTGCATTGACAGAATCCAGGAAGTAATTCGGGAATTACTCACATTTCCGGCCCGGATTCTGTCACTTTGGTCGATATTGCAGAGGCTGGTGTGGAGTCTCCACTATAATGTGTTCCCCCTGGATAAAAGGGCGGTAATTCTTCAATGCCCACACCGTTGCCAGGAGTGCCTTCTCACAATCGTTGAATTTTTCCTCCACAGAGGATAAAGTTTTGCTCGCATAGGAGATTACTTTATTGACCTTGTCATGCTTTTGGTATAATACTGCCGTCAAACACGTATTAGAGAACCCTGTCTCCAGGAAGAACTCCTTGTTTCTGACCGGGTAAGCTAGGCAAGGCGCTTGTGAGAAGCTTCTTTTGAGTTGTTTTACTGCCTCGGCTTGTTCTGGACCCCATTCCCACTTGACCCCCCCCTTCAGGAGATGAATCAGGGGTCTGGTGATCTCTGCGTAGCCCTCAATGAACTTTCTGCTGTAATTAGTCAGTCCAAGGAGGCTCCTTAGTTCCCGCAGAGTTGTGGGGTCTTTCAGTTTCTGAAGTGCTTCCACTTTCTTTTCCTGGGGACAAAGACCCTGAGGAGTAATCTCATGCCCCAAGAAGTTAACACGGGTTTTACACCACTGTGCTTTCTGAAAGGAAAGTTTTGCTCCGGCGGCCCTCAACTGTGTCAGAACATAACGGATCTCTGCTATGTGTTCCTCAACAGTTGAGCTTTTGATGAGGACATCATCTACACAAGCCAGGTTACCCCTTGCACCCAAGTCGGGCATGGCCTTGTGTAGAAAAATGTTGAATTCATTGCCGGAGTTGAGGTATCCGAAGGGAGTCCGGGTCCAGGTGTACTGCTGGCCCCCAAAGGTAAAAGCCAGCTTGTATTGGTCCTCCCTACTGACAGGCACAGTCCAGTATCCATTGGTCAGGTCTATTGCAGTGAATACCTGTGACCCCTGGATCTGGGCCAGCCCTTGGTCAATGTAGGGCAGAGGCCATCGGGAAGTATGTACCCGTTTGTTGAGCTCCCTGAGGTCGGCACAGAGTCTCCACTGGCGTTTTGGCTTCAATATTCCCAGCACCGGATTATTGAAGGTGCTGTGGACTGGACGGATTATTCCCCGGGACTCAAGGTTCTTAATTATTTCAGTAAGGGACTCCATTGATGCGAGAGGCAAGCGATATTGCTTCACAAACACAGGAGTCATGCCAGGGTCCGTGGGGATTGTTGTTGTGTGGATGTCAGTGCGACCACAGTCATATGAGTCTACCGCAAAGAGATCTTGGAAATCCAAGAAAACTTGTTTCAACTTTTGCTTTTGTTCCAGAGTCACACAGGCATCAGCTAGGTTGACTCTCTCTTCCACCATCTGCCTGAAGCCTGGAAAGACTTCTGGTTTGGCTATTTCCGCGGCCTCCTCCAGCTGGGTGGAGAAGTCCCTGGTCAGAGTGCTGATTTGGACCGGAGGCTTCAGGTGGGAAAGGCAGCCCTCATGTACCTGGAAAATCACCTCATCCCTCCTGAAGTCACACGTCACATCTTCCTTACCATAGGGGCAGGAAGTGTACACCAGGAAGTTCCCCCCCATGCCGGGTGAAAATCCTGTCTGGTGTTGTATTGTCCTCACTGTCACTGTCAACACAGTCCTTGGGGATTGGTCCTAACAGTTCAATTACAAGATCAATGGAGAAATGTCGGTCATCAACCGCCATTCCAATAATGGTGCCTGCGGCTAGAGTAATACTCTTTAAGTCGCTGTTATCCACCTCTATTGGAATGGTGTCATGTTCTATGTTGACTAATGGTGTTGGGTTTACCCCCAACCCTTGCTGTTGGAGAGAAGCATTTAGATGTATGTAAGCATCAGGATTTTTCAACTCTTGTCCCCTTTTAACTTTCACTTCCAGGGAGAATTGTCGGGTCCTTTCTGGGATGGTGACTTCCTCTTTAACCTGAATTTCAACTGCATAAGGTAGCAATTGAGCTGACCTAAATGCTTTTTCTGGATCATCAAAGCCCATGGGATTATCCGCTAATCGGGACCAAGCTTTGAAGTTTATTAGGTCCAAACTAATGGCAAAGCGATTGAGAATGTCACTGCCTAAGTAAAAGGCGGCAGGGACGTCTCGCACGACCCAACAATTGTGGACTATGCTCTTGTTGCCAATGGAGATTTTGAGCATACACCTGCTTGGCAGGAGATGTTTGGAATTAGGTGCTTCCAGATCCATTTCCCGTTTGTCTATCAGTTTGAATGTGGGAATGGCTGGATCTTTTGGGAGTTGGCGGAACATGGCTTCGCTGATGAAGCTCTTACCGTTGTTCACACACACACTCGAGCGAGAACAGAGTCCTTCCCATCATTTAACTGAACAGGGATGAACAACTGCTCTCCAATTTGCTGAATATCAGCCAGGCTTTCAGCTGATTTCACATCTTTCTGGACTATAGGAGTGGGAGTTCCTGATTGTGGATTAGTATAGAATTTCAGAGTGTTTCCTTCCAGCGTGGAGTACCACTTTAGACTGGAAGGAAGGTTGATTTTCAGAAATAGAGAGGACCCCCCATCACTAGTCTGTTGTCCTACTGCTATTACTGTCACGTCTGGAATCTGGCTATTCTGGAAGTGAAATTCTACTTGGTCAGATTTTTGTTCAACCATGTGGCAGGTGCCGTTTAAACTAACATGGTTGACACTCTGTTTTAATTTTATTGGTCGGCTAGTCTGGGTCCAGAGGACCTTGTTTACACAATCTATTAGGGGTGACAACCTTCTCAGGAGGTCATTCCCTAGTAAACAAGGGGTGCCCTCTGGGGTCACAACTATGACCGGGTGTTTCAACTTATGTCGCCCAATTTTAATGTCCAAGTCTGCCGTCCCCTCGACGGGAATTTCCTTCCCGTCAAAGTTCTGCAGTTGTCCAGGAAGAGAGGTGAGAGGAATTTGGTAATTCTCTCCCCTTCCTGCATTCAGTTCGTCAAAGGCCCTTCTGGACAGAAGGGTAGCTTGAGATCCAGTGTCCACCAGTGCCGAGATTGTACCCTGCCCCTGTACTTGTACCGGGGCATAATATCTTCCCTCCTTCTCCTCAAGGGGGCACAGATAATGTACATTTTTGGACAACTGGTGGGCTAATTTTATGGTTTTGGACATGGCGAGAGAAGAGATTTGGGCAGAATTCTGTGGAGAGCCTTGGGAATCTGAAAGAAAAAGTTGGCAACTGGAGATCAGAGCCATTGTGGGTTCCCCTGGCTCCGGTTCTGGGCCGCCCCCCCCTTTTTGGAGGCAGTCACCAGGATGGGTTTGAACCAGGGGATTTTCTTGCGGTTGGTTCTGGGATGAGATGGTGGGCGGCGGTAGCTCAGTCTCCACATCTCCCCAGTCTGGATTTGCATCCCTAGGGACCCATTTTTCTTTGGGAGGAGTTCCCCCCTCTCTGAAGGAGAAGATCCTTTTCCCAGGATCCTCTGAGGATCCCTCTCCCTCAAATTGGAAGATCTGTACCTCCTCCTCAAACTGAGTCTGTTTGGGTCTTTTGTTTCTCCTACCCCCCCTCTGCTCCTTAGGAGGCAGACTTTCAGGGGCAAGAGATTTTGTTTCCGGTTCCTGGGTTTCCAGGGGCTGTTTACAAGTGAGGAAGGAAGCTTCCTCCAAGGCTTTACACCCCCCTTCCCTTTGTGCCTCCTCCCTGGGAACCGGTGAGTTATCGGGGTGCTGCCCCCGTCATTGTTCTGGAGCACCAGGTCCAGAGTTGGGTGCGTTCTGCGCCGGCACGCCCATCTGAGGGTTCTGCTGAGCCCTCAGTATGTGACCCAGATCCCGCGCCATGTTTTGAACCTGGCGCTCTAACTGGGAAACCCGCTCAGGCTGATACGGGGCCCTGTTTTCTCCCCCGGGCTGATCCCGGGAAGGGTAGCTGTCCCTCCTCTGGTAATACCCCGGGTTGGGAAGATTTGGGTACCCCTCCACCCTTGGCCTCCCCTCTCCCGGATTCAGTGGTCTGGGCTCAGGGAATTGGGGAAAGAAGGATGGATGGTTTTGGGGCTGAAAGTCGGGTGGATATCTGGGGAAAAAGTTCTGCCCAGGGTTTGGTAAATTTCTGCCCTCCTGTGGGAAGTTTGGAGGGAAGTTCCCTGGGTTAGGTGCTTGGCTGGATCCCCCCCCCCTTGGGCTGGAGGAGTCCACACATAACCCAGGATGGGTCGATTTCCCTTGTAACGGGGACTTACATAATCAGGAGAGCGAGGGACCCCATTTGTGGGGCTGCCTCCTTGGCTCCCTGTCTGTGACTGACCCGAGGACCTCCTGGGCCTAGCATTATTAGGTGCAGGTAGGTTTTTAGGCCCCCCCATCTCCAAATCCAAAACGGGGGTGACCTTTACCTCTGCCACCTTGGCAGCAGCAGGGGTGCTGTTGGCTTTGGGGTTTTTCTGGGCATTACTTTTGCTATCTACCGGTTTCTGCACCTCATAGATCCGGGTAGCCTGTTCAATGACCCAGTCTAAAGATCTTTTCTCGTGAAAATCCCTCACGAGCTGGGTCATGATATATTTGGGCAAGGCATGGAAAAACGTATTAATAAATTCCCTGCTATCCGTGCGCACCCTTCTTGTGGTCTGTGCAAAAGCACGCTTTAACTCCTGCACAAATTCTTGTGGGGCCTGATCCTCCCCACATTGCAAATTGTAGGCTGCCTTGCGAGCCTCTTGAGGATTTCTGTGAACAGAAAAATGTTTCAAGATGGCCGCCTTATAGGTGGACCATCTTAAATGATTTTGGTCCTCCAGCCCCGCAAAGAAACTGGAGTATTCCGGGGAGAAGGTCCACTTTACATATTGAATACAGCTTTGGCTGTCCTTCAAATGGAAAGTCTCCATCATTTGTTCAAACAACTCTAAGTGCTCCCAAACAGAATACTTAGCGTTCTTATGATAAGGCGTGATGACGCTCTTGATCGCCTTAATCTGCCTTAAAGGGTCCTTAAGCAAGGCCCTTTTTGTCTTATTGGCCCTTTTGGTCCGGGTAACCCTGGTCCAATCGTCCTCGGACTCAGAGGCACTGCTCCCAGAGGTTCCTGTCTGCTCTTCCAGGTTTTCCCGGATTCTGCGAGCCTGGGAATGGCTGGCAGAATGTGGGGACCTGGTCTCCTGTGTCCTGCGCAGTTCAGAGGAGTCTTCAGATTCCTCCTTGCTGCCAGGATTTGATGGGTACCCCCTCCACTGACCTAACTGGGCAGAGGTTTTCAGGATGCCCTTAATGGGCCTACTCTCCTGGGGTTCCCCATTGAACTGTACTGTACTTGGGTGCCCATACCCGGATGCCCACCCCTCCATTCCTGAGTGGTACTGGCCTATGAGCCCCATACTCTTAGCTGGATAGTAATCTGCCATCCCTGCGGCCCTGTGCTCATGTGCGCCAGGGGACATGGGGGTGGTAGAGTCCAGGGACTGGGGGAGATGAAGGCCCCTGGTGTTAGGGCTCCTGCGGTTATGGTCAGGAGTCTCTCTTTCCCAGCGGACCTCATCTCTATCCGCCCCTGCTCCCTGTTGCAATGCAAGAGCCTGCATTTGTGCTTTCAGTTCCTCTGTTAAGGCCTTACTCGACTCTATCAGTCTCTCCTGCATCGCTACCTGTTGTTGGAGCCTATCATTGTGTTGACAGAGGGCCTCATTTTCCCCTCTGTGCTTCCTGGTTGGTCCTGGAGAACTGGGCCAGTCTTTGCTGCAGGAGGGTTACCTCCTGAGCTGTGTCCCTATTGGCCTGCTCCTTTCTTGCTAGAGCATCCTCCACCCTCCTGGTGTGCTCTAGCAAGTTCTGGTGTTCTTTTTGGAGGTCACCCAGTCCCTGGTGGGTCAGGTGATTTTCTTCCATTTTTCTTTTTAAATGGCAGACTTCCTGGCCTAAGGTATCCCTTTCCTGACTCAGAGCCTGCATCTGTGCTGCCAGGTCGTCCCTTTGCCTTTGGAAGGCACCAGCATTCTGGCGCTCCTGATCAAACTCTGCCTGGGTATCCAGGTCTTTCAGAATTAGTTTGTTGCTCTCTGCCTTCACTCTATCTAGGTGGCCTTGCAGGGTGACTACCTGCTCAGCACATACCCTATTGAAGTCCAGTTGTTGCTCCAGCTTTTTCTGGCTTTGCAGTAGGGAGTCCAAACCTTCTTGGTGTTCCTTCTGCAAGGCCAGAAATCTGGTATCCTGTTCTGACTTTTCCTTTTGCAGCACATCCATATCCTCCTTTATTTTAGTGATGTACAGTCTGCTGTCATTTTCTGACTCCTGGCTCCTCTGCAGCCTCTGCTCAGAAGAGACCAGGTCAGATTGGACCTTCTCTAACACCATCTGTTGCCTATTTGCCAGATTTTGGCTTTCAGCACATCTATCCTGCATGTCTCCCATATATAGGTACAGGTATGCTGCTATCCTGGCAATCTTATTGTGTTCCTCTTTGGCTTTAGGAGCCATATATAGTTCACTCAGGGCCACATGTAATGGACCCTGATCTCTCCATAAGTCTGACCCTGTTTCAGTGACCTGTCGTGTGATGGCCTGCAACCAGGCATCCTGGCCCTGCTCAGCCCATTCACCTCTCACAAATAGTTTATGTAAGAAGTGCTCTCTGGCTATTTTCATATCTACCAAGGTCGTCATTCTAGAGATTGGTCTCTGTCCTGACTTACAGGAGTTAGTATTTTATTTTTGCAGAACAGAACTTTTCTTGGAGTGTCCCTTTTGAGGAATGCTTCACAGCGTAATGCAGCGTGGTGATCCGACCGGATGTATGTATCCCGTCAGTTAGCGCACTGTATTAAGCTGCACAAATGGTAAATCTAACCCAACGTCTCGGCTCGAGCCCCCAATTTGTAAGAGGATTCAATTCAGCACTGCAGCTAAGTTAACGCCTAGTCTAGAATACTGAATGAAAACCCTTATTGATATATCTTTATGTCCAGTTCATGCGTTCTGGATGACTACCCCTATAATAACACCCCTCTCTTGGAATCCCCCTGACCCCACTGAGCCAAGAAGTAGTTCTGTTTTGCAAGTTTAAAAGGTTTATTTGATAATTTAAAATATATATATCACACTTGATAATAAATTAATAATTGAATAGCACACTTAATCTGATATGATAAAGATCAACAACGGAGAATCTGGCACTAGCACACTTCTTATAATCACTAATGAGTTGACATGAAATGGATAGGGTAGCACACTGGTAAATAGGAACAAAAGTATAATGTGGTAGAGGATGCTTTATGTAAGCTCAGGTGGATGCAATATTCAATGAATGCAGTACAGAAAATACTCAATATGATTTCAACCAAACCATGTAATCACTTTTCTCTGGCAATCCCCTCCCCCCCTTGATGCAAGGCAAGGAAATGGAAGGAAAACACACAGTTCTCAGAAATGCAATCAATGTAATTCAGTTCACCCCAGCAAGCTTAGACTACATAAGTTTGAAAACACAGGCCCAAATTGCTTTGATATGTGCTGGCAATGAATTGAAAAATATGCTAAAATACTTTTAATTCCCTTTCAGAGGTTCAGGGTGAGTGGTATCTAGTTAATATTAGTCCAGGCTCACACTAGCAATGATGCAGGGATAGTTAGCAGGTTAAACGAATTTCTGGCAAATGGAAGGCAAGCAGCAGCAGTTTTTACATGTGAAGAAATTTGCAAATCGCGGTAAAATTCGCGAATGCGTGTTCCGCGATTGCGGTAAAACTATAAGGGGTAGGAATGTGGTTCTAGGTTCATAGGAAAGCCACGATTCTAAGCTTTCAGATAAAAGTTACTGCAAGTCTCTAGCCCAAACGGTTACAGAGTTATGACCGATTTAATAGAGGTCGTTTTTGGTTTTGCAAATTTTAAAAGCTCAAAATGACAAGTGCAGCATGCAACTAGAAAATGACAAGTGACAGCTTTACAAATGACAGGTGACAGTTAGGAGGCAGTTCTACTTAGGTTAAATAGATTGAATTATATGATTTTAACTAAGAGAGGTGTTCTGAGTTTTGCTGAGTACTCACAAGAGATTTTGAACCGGAAAGCGACTTGGTCACGGACTTCAGTCTGGTCAGGTCTTCCCGGGTTCTGCTCACAGCGCCTGGCCTCTGCTAGGCACCGGTTCTCTGGGTCGGGTCCTGCCTTCTCTTTGGATATTTCTGTCACCGGGTTCTTGCAAAAGTTCTTGGCAAAATTCAGACGGCTCGCCCGGCTGTCTGAAGAGTTCAGTTGCAAAAATATTTTGAGGCCTGCTGACAAATACTCTTGCTGGCAGTGGCCTTTTTGGTTAAGGTTCTGAAGTCTCTGTTAGACTTGGAGTCTAAGTGTTGGCTCTTTGAAGATTGATGGAGGTAAGTATGGATTTTTCCGGCAGAGCGTCCCGCTGCAGATGGAATTGAAGGTCCCTATCTGTCCTGTCTGTCTGCTTTTATGTGTTTAGAATGTGGGTGTGTTCTAGCATCACTGACCCTACCTCTCTCTCAGCTTCTAATTGGTCAAACTTCCATTTATCATTTGATTGGGGAATGAACTGTGAGTCAGAGGGATGTCATTTTATGGCTTGCAGATAGGACACTCCTCTGTCAGATTGCACACATTCTATATTTGATAATAAAAGACATATTTCACAGTTACACAGTTGCTTGAAATTACATATACATGGTGTGGCTGAATTTAGCCATGTCTCTGTCCAAATCTGCTGTTTCTAAGAGCTTGCATTCAGAAATGGCACATAATTGACTTTTTAACTGATTTTTCAATTTCTGACATTGACCCAACTTTACATACATGTGCGCAGGGAGTATGGACATTAACTGATGAAGTTTCAGATTTTTCACATGCACACATTTTGAGTAATATCCTCTTTTCCGCTAAACCCCCCCTGAACATGCCACCGGGTCGAAAAACCTCTTAAAATGTGGGCAGAAAAATCACAAGAATTATGGTGTCATTTATAAAATTTTCACATGTCCGTACTATGAGTGATCCATCTTTTTAAAGTTATGTTCTGGCTCCAAAGGGGTGTGGTTTACCCTCAGCACAAGGTTGAATTTCTGGTTTTTCCAGTTCTGCCAAGCCAGCTTGCTCTCACAGGCAGTGCTCCTCCCAGCTTCTGCCAAGAGGAAGCTACATTTTACGACCGCTGTAATAAAACCTTTGCATGAGTCAAGACAGGCTTTGTTCAGAGCTCCTGTAGAGCACAGGTAATTCAATTATCAGATAGATGGCATATCCTTAGTGTGAGCAGCAAAAGGGCAGCTAGGCCTGGGAACACAGCTGTGACTCAAGTTTCACTCCTGATGGGGGTAGTTGTCAAGCAAAATCCAGTTCCTTAAGCCAGACTTTCAGCTAACTGTCATGTTTTTTGTTGCTTTTTTAAATTAACTTGCAATTTTACACATGCAGCTAGAATGCTGATTCTAAGTTTAAACTATGACATTTAAACAATTGCAAAGGCATGTGACACCAAACATAGGTCACTCATTTCTTTTAAACATTTAGATTTGTAGTGTCTTTCAGTCCAAATTTACTTAAACTGCTGAAATCCACAGCTAAGCCAGTCTTGTTATAAACCTTCAAGTCACTTCAGAATATAACTTTACATTGGATCCACCTCTCAGTAAGTCTTTCTTTGGCCTGTTTTGGGTTCATTTATTCAGTTTTGCAAAAAGTAAAATCTGGTGTTGTTTTAAAATGCCGGCTTTTGGATAGTGGTGAGTACTGGTACTGCACCCCTTTTTGGGATTTAAGAAAATGAATTCCCAACAGTTATGGGTTTGCTTTTGGCAATCAGCATTGCCATTCCCAATGGTTTCAGACTACTGTGTGGGTAGTCCAATGGTGGTTTTAGGCAGTGTCCTTCTGTGCCCATAACATCGGCAAAATGAGTGGCAGCCTATTCTTCATGCATTTCCCTGTGCATTTTCTGGGAAGCTCTGGCCATCATGAGGTTTTCCATGTCAGTACTGCACAGTTTTGAGGTAGGGCTCGGATGCATGGGTAAATACATCCCACAAGCCCCCCTCTTGCGATGGCCATTCTATTTCACGAATGGGACTCGCAAGACCTGGGATGTTTCCTCATCTTCTTCCAATAAATGGCACAGTTCAGCATCTTTTCCTCCATCCGGTCGGATCGATCGGTTCTCCTCGCCGGTCCTGATGGGAATATTGGGCGGTCCACTGGGCCCATTGGATCTTCGTTCCCGGTCTCCGGATCGCCCTCCTTGGCCCGTCTCCAGGTTTTCTTTCTCCTAGGACGACAAAGGAAGAGCGGCAATACCTACTCATAGACGTTTTTCCACCACTGTTGAGATAGTGGGGCAGCATATGCATTTCATCATAACGAAACATTACATTCTTATTTTGAAAAAAAAAAACAGTATAACTAAGAGACAGTTTCATGCAAATCACAATATTTTAGAGACTAGATGTGGTATGTTTTATGATTGGAACTGAATTAGTCTGAGACAGTACCCGCTAGGATTCCAGAGGATTCCTCCAGTTGTTGCAGAGCGTGCCTGGGATGGCAACATTTCAACTGGTTTATGTGGACCCACTTGTCTTCCCCCGCTGCCAAAGGACCTTTGGGGATGTGGATTTTGTAGGCCACAGGGGAGATTTTGTCGATGATCTCAAAGGGTCCCTTCCATGTAGGCAAAAATTTGCGCTGCTTGGCCTGGTTCCTTTGGAAGTTGTATAGATAGACCCGGTCCCCCACCTGATATTCCTTCCTGGAAGTTTTCCGGTCATAGTGGGTCTTCATGCTATCAGCTGATCTTTCTAGATTCCGCTGAGCATAAGCAAAAGCATGTTGGAGGTGTTTCCTTAAATTCTCCACATACTCATGAGTAGTGGAGGCATTTATCAGTGTCTGCTCTTGGGTCCTGTAGAGCAAATGCTGAGGAAGCACCATCTTGCGCCCAGTCATCAACTCAAATGGTGACATTTTGGTTGCAGATGAAGGGGTAGATCTGATGGCCATTAGGACCAGAGGTAATCGGATATCCCAACTTGGCCCAGAATCTGCCACAAACTTCTTTAATATGCTCACAATTGTCCGGTTATATCTCTCTACTGCCCCAGAAGAAGCTGGCCGATAAGCAATATGCAACTTCCTTTTGACCCCCAGTATCTCCCACATCTTTGTCATTACTTCACTGGTGAAGTGGCTACCTCTGTCTGACTCAATCCTTTGAGGTAGACCAAAACGGGAAAAGATGTGGTTAATCATCAAGGCAGCTGCAGTTTCTGCCTTGCAATTTGGGGCTGGGAGACATTCCACCCACTTGGTAAACAAGCATGTCACAGTCAACATGTACTTATTCCCCCTAGCCGAGCGAATCACAGGGCCTACAAAGTCGATTTGTAAATCTGACCATGGCAGTGTCATCCCCCTCTTTTGGAGAGGCGCACGGTGCGTGAGGGATGATGGCTGAAATTGTGCACACACAAGACACCCCTTCAAGTATTGGTCGAGGTCCTGCCCCATGTGTGGCCAGTATGCAACCTCTCTTAAGATTTCCAATGTTGTGTGAAACCCCCTATGACCGGCGGTGGCCGCATCATGGGTGTGACTTAACATCAGGCTTCGGAATGAGGTAGGAACCACCCACTGATCGTGGCCAGCTTTGGATTTCCTTACCAGCAAACCGTCTTGAATCCGGAACATTTTTGGACATTTCATCAACACTCTTAGGTCCTCTTTCCCAATGTAATCGGTATCCGTCAGGGGAAAGTTCTCAGGGTCCTCAAGGTGCTGGTAAAATTTACCAATAATTGGATCCCCCTTCTGAGCAGTAATCAAATCATCATCAGGGGTCTCCTTACTCCATTGTGCAATTGAAAGGTCGTTGTGAGCATTTGTCTGGGACCTAGTGATAGCAGTGACCTGGATTTCCCCCAACAGGGACTCAATCTCAATTAGATCCCCTTGGATGGCCCCGGTTTTGGCCAGCTGATCAGCTAAGTCATTTCCAGTTTTGTCTGGTCCCTCTACTTTGGAATGACCCTTGATCTTTTTCCAGTAGATGGTCATCCCATTCGATGTGACCAGATCATCAATGTTTTGGATCAACTTCCCATGTTTCAAGGGTTTGTTGTTAGCACATAACATGCCTCTGGTTTTCCAATTAACCAGGTGCTCCACGAACCCGTTCCGTACATAATCCGAATCTGTGATTATGACCAGTTCGTGGAGTTGATGCTGGACAGCAGTGAGGATGGCCTGATGCACAGCCATCAATTCTGCCACCTGACTACTTCGGGGACCAATTTTGTATCCAGCGGAGGGTTCTGGGGACTCATTCACCCATGCATTCCCTACGCCGGCCACCAGTTCTTTCTCCCCGTTGTTGTCAACATGGTAAGGGCATCCATCCACATACACAGTGGGCATTCCCTCACACTTGTCTTCTTCAAAGACTTTGTGTGGGGAATTAAGGTATGCCTCCATGTTGTCCTTGATTTTCAGACTTTCGTCCTCGAGACAGTTTTCTCTGGCACAATCATGCAAGTCAGCCAGACCTTGCGCGAGGGGACTCTTCTTGTTTTGGCCATATCTGACCTCCACAGGAAAGCCTTGCATTGACAGAATCCAGGAAGTAATTCGGGAATTACTCACATTTCCGGCCCGGATTCTGTCACTTTGGTCGATATTGCAGAGGCTGGTGTGGAGTCTCCACTATAATGTGTTCCCCCTGGATAAAAGGGCGGTAATTCTTCAATGCTCACACCGTTGCCAGGAGTGCCTTCTCACAATCGTTGAATTTTTCCTCCACAGAGGATAAAGTTTTGCTCGCATAGGAGATTACTTTATTGACCTTGTCATGCTTTTGGTATAATACTGCCGTCAAGCACGTATTAGAGAACCCTGTCTCCAGGAAGAACTCCTTGTTTCTGACCGGGTAAGCTAGGCAAGGCGCTTGTGAGAAGCTTCTTTTGAGTTGTTTTACTGCCTCGGCTTGTTCTGGACCCCATTCCCACTTGACCCCCCCCTTCAGGAGATGAATCAGGGGTCTGGTGATCTCTGCGTAGCCCTCAATGAACTTTCTGCTGTAATTAGTCAGTCCAAGGAGGCTCCTTAGTTCCCGCAGAGTTGTGGGGTCTTTCAGTTTCTGAAGTGCTTCCACTTTCTTTTCCTGGGGACAAAGACCCTGAGGAGTAATCTCATGCCCCAAGAAGTTAACACGGGTTTTACACCACTGTGCTTTCTGAAAGGAAAGTTTTGCTCCGGCGGCCCTCAACTGTGTCAGAACATAACGGAATGCATTATACCCGATGAAGGCCAGGCGGATTCCAGGGAAGGGGGGGGGACATGAAAGAGCAAAGTTGCCTAGTCGTTTTTGGTTTCTTTCCCGTCTGCCTTGAGAAGTTTTAAAATTACGTGCAGAGGCGCAACAGCACAGTGCTCCCCCTGCAACACCCCGCCTCCTATCACATACTTGCCAACATTCTGTGACCATAAAGATGTAGGATTTTCAAGTTTCAAAAATAATTTGCATAACAATGACATCACAGGAAAATAGAAAACATACATTGTTGGCACCATTGAAGCATTCTAAAATACACAACCCATCAAACAGCACAAGATGGAAAGATGTTCAAATTTTAAAAATGTATCGTTCTGAATGGCAAGTTAACACCAAATTTAATTACACAGAAGGTAATCACAGAGAGCTGGTAGCAGCACCCTTGGCAATACATATGCATTCCTGCAGTGCAAGCTGAACACTGAATGGCATGCAGACTGATACCCCCTCAGTCTGATAGGCAGATGCTGTGTGATAGGGTTGCACTCTGCCGCTTGCCTTCACTGGTGGTTCACCTAAGGGTAGTGGATTGGTCTGAGCCCAAGCAAAGTAATCGCCTACTAGCCCACTACACAGACAAATTAATGTGTTGCATGCTTTCTCCTGCAGCCTGCCTTAGTCACGTACATCAACTGCCATTGTAAAAAGCAGTAGCCCACTGCCTACATCTGTAGGGTTGGCAAGTATGCTATCACCCTGTGCCTTAAAGCGTAAATGTGTGCAATAAAAAAGCAGTGTCTGGATTAGGTTTCAGCGGCCCCCCAGGCTCGCTTTGTTTGCCTCGACCTCTCCCCTTAATATGGTTCTTTGTAAAGTGCTTTAGGCCGGCGCCAGATCCGAATATCTAAAGCAAATGTAAACATTGTAAAGTTTGTTGGCCGGATCCTGACATTTTCAGAAGGTTTTGAGAAGCGAATGAAAGGCTTTTTCTTCTTTCGTTGGCCGCGTGTCTGGCTTCCTCCTTTGGGATTTCTAAAAAGAAAACTGGCAGAAGCTGATCTGTTTCTGCACTTGCAGCCCGCTTTGGTGTGTGTGGGGGGTGGGGGCGGGCGGGTGGTGGGGTCACTTCCCAGCTCTCTTCCCTGTGTGGGCCACATGCAGACGTGCAGCCTTTAACAAAGCCCCCCCTATGCCCCTCTACCACTCAGGCGTCGCCTGCCAGGCGATAGGGGTGCACCTGCTTTCCGCAGCGTTTCCTGGCCCAACACACAACACGCCAGGAGCTCGCTGCCCCCACCCGGGCCATCACTCGCCCCCGCTACAGTGGCATCGTTCGTGCCTGGAAGGTGCTGTGTTCAATGCACGCCTGTCTGGCTATTCTAACCCCCTCGCCCCCCATTCATCTCATACTCGCGTGAGGTCAAACTCTAGGTATAACATTATAAGATAGTTCCGTGGGTTGGGTGCCTGCTCTGCGGGTCTGGGGAAAGCCAGATCGTGCTTTGCTTGAGAAAAGAACTGGATTAATAAAATGCAGTCCGGATGAATACCATAAACCTTTAGCAGCAAATGACTGTATATTTGAGGTTATTTCATGTCACACGCTGCATAGATGCAATGAGCATTTATAGCTACATATCCATCGCAATATTGTGAAGAAAAAAGATTATACGTAACCGTAATTGTGGATGTAAGTATCCCTAATGGGGTTTTATTCCTTTACTTTTATTTTATTATTTTGAATTTCTTCCTTCACTACATTTCTCCTGCTTATCTATTAACTACCAAAACTGGGATTTGCAATGGTAATATCAATGAACGATTGTTTGTTCTGTATTTTATTTTGATGATTAATCATGTTGATATTATTTCTCCATAATTATATTATGTTAATTGAGTGTACATAGAATATCCTTGAAGAAGACCAGAGGTCGAAACATGTGTCGCATGTCAAGAATACAGTCAAGAATACAATTAAAATGTTTTTGATAAAAACAATGATGTGATATGTGCGCCTTGGGGTAACTTAAGGATAAGCACATAGCCTAGAAAGTGCATTCATTATACCTTAAAAGGGATTTAGGGGATAATCTCTACGCTCAAAGGAGAGCAGCTATCCATCCTTTGTGAGATTCTACAACTCGAATATATATCCATCAACACCAAAATGCCTCTAACTGGTTTTCCACTATTATACCAGTCCCAGACATCAGCCTGCTCTTCTATATAGCAGTACAAAATGTTACATTGTGCGTCTGAGGCATACTGAAAGTAGCTCACGTGGGTAGCGCAGGCCCAACAGCTGTCTCCCCAAACGGCACAACGCCAATATCTTTAAATGGCTGCATTTATTGGTTGCATTTATTGTATACCAATAGGGCTCGCTCAGTGTGTATGGACAGGAGGGAAACAAAATGTGCACAACAAATATATTTCGAAAAATCTTTCAAAATTATTAACAAAAAATGTGAAACCATCAGCTACATTTTTCCCCAAAAGCCCCAGAAATTCTGCAAAAAACCTTTTTCCCCTCTTCCACTGACCGACCCAATTTTTCTTTAAAAAAAATGAAGTGTGGATTAATTCAACAACCTTCCCTCCTACCACACCCACGGAAAGGCTCAGAGTCCTAACACAATTTTTGTCTCCAACCCCAAAGCCCACATACAACTCCCAGATTTGTGCCGGCGAGTGGGCCAAGTGATGGTCACATTGGCCAGCTGCTCCACCATCCACCAGGTCTGCAAGCAAACGACAAGGCTTATTCTCAACTGGACGGTGTATGGGCCGGCCTTCATTGTTGATCTCTCAGCCCCTCATGAGGTTTTAATTAATATCTGATCCTCTCGCTTGGTTGGTCAGGTTCTGGCCTGGTTCTCCTATGTTCAGCACAATCGTATGCGTTCTGGTCGGTTCTGCCAGGTCGGGTCCTCTACCTATTTGATGTGGTGTCCCCCAGGGCATAAGGTCGTTCCCCATGTTGATTGACATGTACATGAAAATGTTGGGAGGTGGGGGCCCTCCACCTTCTGGACTGCGTCCGTGCCCTGTAGACTGGATTTCTTTGAATTCCCTCAAATTCAATTCTTCTAAAACTGAATTTCTTTTGGTAGCCTCTGCTTTGTCACACACTACCTTTGCTAGTAATAGATGGCTCCACTCACCCCTCTTCCTGGTGTCCTCTGTCAAACGTGTAGGGTTTTCTCTTGATTGAAATCTGAACTTTAAATCATGTATTTCCGACCTTTCACAGTCATGGTTTGTGTTAGCTGCCCTTACTTTGTAAGGTTAAACCTCCTGTTCCTGCCTCTGACTTTCGTGCGGCCGCCAATGCTTGGGTTCTTTACCTCCTGGATGCTGGCGTTGCTGTCTTCATGGCCCATTCGGTCGTCCACCATGTCCCCTCTGAAGCCGGTCTTGCATTCTGGCACCTGGTTCCTTATTGGCCTTTGAGCACAGAACCCCCACTCTGATTGCTCGTGGTTGTCTCCCTATTCTCTGTAGATCACATTTCAAGACCTGCTGCACCACTAATACAATGGTGGTCCTGGGTCTGCCAACCTATTGGCGAGGCTACAGGTTTACAGGGGCGTGAGGCCACTTGGAGGGGAGATATCCTTCGTCTGGTTAGTCCTGGGTACTATTCTTGCACACTTTACCTGTCTCACCCTGTTCCCATGGTCACCATATGACCAGAGTATTCTCTTCCCCTCTCTTCATGCATTCCAGGCTTATCACCGTATGAACCCAGACGGACCTTGTAGTGATTTCCAGGGGTCTCTTGCATGATCCCCACAGGCCGCCTGACCATACTCCTGACGCCCTCATAACCAACGCCTACATTGGCGTCTCTTCTGCCCTACCATGAAACCTCTTGTGTTCATTTGCTCCCACTCGAAGCACGACCAGTGGGGAGTGGAGTGTTTTTCTGGAACCATCTAGGACTTGTTTTTTATGTATTAGATACCCCCCTTCTTTTGACCCGCTCCAGCACCTTGCTGCTGTTTTAACACTGCTCTTCCATTCTTCTATCATTTCTTGTTTTTCATAACACAGAGTTTCCTGATTCCTTTGGCCCAAGAAGAAGGCTTCCATCTATTTCTGCCGAAACGTCAGCAGCACATAGGCCCATAATCCACATGGGCGTTACTGGGTGCTTCACTCATAGTCATAACATCTTATCTAGACGTAGGTCAGACCATAGCCAGGCATAGGGGACCCACTGTCAATGTCTCCTCCACTTTCATTTTCATCCTGTGTTTTCTGGACCTAACACACATGGGATATTTTACTTACAAGCAAGTTGACTGTTAAAATGTACAAGTGGATGTTTTACACCTTTTGTCATCTGTAAATATGTTGCACTGAATGTGCAACACAACTATGCATTTGTTTATCACAACGGTTATTATGTACTGTTATGTATGCACAAAAACTTAAACACTTTGCAAAAAAAGAAAAAAGCTTCAGCGAAAACTAATAAAAGCTGAAACATTCTTATATGTTCGAGATATGTGTTTGTCAGTAGCAAGCATGCTGTTTTCAACAACGGTTGCCCCAGTTGCATGGGCACCCAAAAGGGTTTAAAAACTAGTGTGCACCTGATTGATATTGTGCACTCCTTTGATTCATAGAGGGTAGGACAACCCCCTTGTTATAGCTAGTCCTGGTTTTAAGCACTCCCCTTTTTCTGGCCGTCGTTTTCAGCTGCTGCCACCTGGGCTTTGAAATCTCTACCCTCACATATCCAGTTTCTCTCTACATTGTTTGAGATCACGAAGACCTTAAAAACACTTGCTTAAAGTCATTTTCTTTCGTATTTACTGTATTGTACCTTATAGAGTGTTCAGATTGCTATTTATTTGCATATGGTATGGATTGTTTTTCTTTGTTTCTAAAGTGTTCCTCTGCTTTTGGGTTAAAGTATTTTGAGCTTTATACATTTTAAAGGAATCATTAACAGTGTTATAGTCTTAAAAAAGGACAGGTAGCACTCAATATTATTTATCCCACACACAGAGAACATCTTGGAGACCACACCACCAACACAGCACCATACCCAGCATGCATCTGGAGCATCGATAGGGTGGAGGAGGATCAAAAACACACCATAGACCACAACACCACCCAAAGAATCCATCACCCAGAGCAGCGGTCTGCAACCAGTGGCCCGCCAGATGTTTTGGACTACAACTCCCATGACCCTTAACCAATGGTTTTGATGGCTAAGGCTGATGGGAGCTGTAGTCCAAAACACCCGGAGAGCCAAAGGTTGCAGACCCATGACCCAGAGCATTGAGAGGGGCATTAGGGCAGACTGCAGTGCCATGTCCTGACAGGAGGGAGGAGCGAGGAAAAGGGAACCTTGTTTGGGCGCCTGGGTGGTTTGCGTGTCATCATACCAAAACATCTAATCCGATTACTGAGAGGTAGATTTCGTGGATCCGTTTTCTGCACATTTTTTAATCGCAGTATAGGGTATGGGTAGGGTATTTATTAGTGTGGGGGGGATTTGGTGCCCCCCCCCGCATTCATTTGCAGTGAAATGAGCAAAAAACAAGTTGGCGACATAGGATTTGCAGTAATGGATTCAATGTTTTCACGTAGATCCTCTACTCTCGCAATTGACTCTGCCCCCTCTCTCCTTCGAGTCGCCCTATTTCTCCCCCACTCTCCCGTCCTCCTCCCTCATCTATCACCAAGTGTAAAGTCAGGCCTGACTCCATTGTCCCTACCTCCACGTCAACATCTTGCTACTGGCTCTCCCTTGGCTCACGCCATTGAACTCATTTTCACCAAATTCAGCTCTGCACGGTCAACCCTCCTTCAATAATCACTACCGTGCCCAATCCTTTACCCCTCCCCATCCTCAACTATGGCTCTCTCCCGCCATCCATCTGCAGATGAAACTTGGCATGATGGCCTATGGCTTTGGCACAAAAAACAAAACATTATTCGCAACCGGGGAAGGGCGCTCGGCAAACCAGGTGGCTGAAAGAGCAGGTGAGAATACACTGTATATTGCCCACTCCTCACAGCCACCCATGGCCATTTCCTGGGTGGTGCCATCTTGATTGTAGGGAGGCAACAGGGAGCCTATCTCTGTTGCCTCCCCTGTGCCTACCCAAAAACAAAACATACCCTTTCCCCACTCTGTACCGCCCTGCCTACTGGACCGGAGCTTTGTACTCCACTCCCGATGGTCCTCCCACCTGCAGCCGCAACCATAGAAATGGAAAAGGGACATAGTCCCTGTTTATATGCCAGTGGCTACCTTTTTTTTTCCTCTGGAGAATGGCATCGCGAAATGCACGCAGCACATCACCCAAAAAAAGAAATGTCGTTATTTGCACCCCAGTCAAATCCCGGGGAGCCAATAACTATCACCCCCTCGTCGTGGGTGTGCACATGTCTGTACCGGCCTGCAGCCCTCGCCAAGGCCCTCCCATCCCTCGGCTTGCCTAGGTTCGGCCTGGTGGACTGTTAACATTCATGCACGCCCCCCGACTTGGGGCGATTGGTATATTCTTCTGATCTACTGACCATAACCAAAACGCTTGACACAGACACATGCTCTTATTACACAACTCTTGTTTCTTCTCTCTGCTCGCACCCTGGCAATCTATCCAGGACCTTACATACCACACTTCTCTCCCCAAGCAACCTCTTTTTTTTCCCCCTTTGCTTATTTTCATAAAAATTAGATGGAAAACGTATTTAGCAATATTCAATACGTTCTTTTATATGTTTCTAATTCAATCTAGCAATATATTGTGCTAGCTTTTTCCTTACCATTGTGGCACCGCCTTTAAGCTCCCACTGACCTTGTTCCTGTAATACGTCTCCCCTTTATTTGAACAGGGGCACCATGGCCCTCTCCGGTTCCTGCCAAGTGTCACACATTTAGTGTGACACTCAGGCATTTTATTGCACTCCTCATTTTCCGCCATCCAATCACCATGTCACGCACGGGAATGTGTTGACTCATTGTCAGTGGAATTAACGAATGCATTTTTAGGCTCTTGACACCTGTTGCTCTTTAGCAGTTTTTCCTTGAGGGTTCCGCTGTTTTTGAGCACTTAGTCACCCAGGACCCTCTCCCTGTTCTCCAGTGGTCCTGCTTTCTGATGTTTGCCTATTTGTGCTAAACACATGGACAACAAAGAACACAGCAAGCATCAGTTGTGGGGTCTTCTGTCCTTGCTTTGGGGGTGTCTCCCAGCAAATTTTACAACCTTTATTTTGGCAATATAACCCGAGGAGGGGGGCCATTACTGGTCGGGTAATGCCCCTGGGGCCATCACGAGGAGGTATTTAACAGAGCCCTGGGGGCATTACCCGACCGGCAATGGCCCCATCCGAGGGTCATATTGCAATTAGTACCCTGCCACGTCATACTCGGGAGCGCCGAGTACGCGGGTGCTCCGGGTCCCGGGCACCCCCCGGCAGAAGGAAGTCGGGGTTGAGCCTCCCTCCCCGGTTTGGAGAGAAGAGACGCAGTATGGATGTCCCTTTGTTCCATCCGTACTGTCTCTCTCTCTCTGGCAGCCCGGGTGAAAGGCGGGTAAAAAACGATGATTAGAATTGAGGGATTGATGCTGGTGCCGTGGCATTGCTAGAGGCACCCGGTTACATTTACTGTGGGAATGCCCGAGAGTGCAACTGTATTGGCGGGATGTCAATGATAGGATTGATCTGATTTATGGAATAAACTTACAAAGGTCCGCAGCTAATATAGTTCTATTGTCACAAAAAAATAGATGTGTGCGCTCTAGAAAATGTACTTATTGGACTGACAGGGCAGTGATGGTAGCAATTAAGTTAATTCTCAGAATTTGGAAAAAGAGGAAAAAGCCTAATGTCGAGGGGTGGTTAACAGAGTTGCATATTTTATCACAGTATGATGAGGTTTCATTGGAAAATAAAGATAAAGGTGAGGAATACTTCTGGCTCTTTATGATTAATGTGACCGTGGAGCTGAACTGGTGGCTGTGTCCTCTGAGGAGGGAAGGGGGATTAGGCAGAGGTGATGGTGTTTTTTTCTTCTATTTTTTAAATATATATATATTTTTAAATGTATTTATTTATTTTTTCTTTTCTCTTCACCCCACTTGTGTTGTCTCTTGTGTTGTTCTGTGTATATTTGTCAGTTTGCTGTTATGTTCCGCAGGATAAAGCTATTATGACAGATTGAAGATGTATGATGCTTATATTGTTCTATAAATTAAGTTGTGACGCTTTACTGTGAGACATTGTTTACTTTATTGGTAGTTGTTCATTGCAAACTTAATAAAGTGTTTAAAAAAAAATAATAATTGAGGGACAGATGCCAAGCAAGAGGCTCTTGTATTGCATCTGTCCCTCAATTTCTAAAAATCGTATTGGTTTGGGTATACTTCTACACAGTGCCTCAAGGGGCACTACAAAATGAGCCGGGGCTCATCAAGGGGGCATGGCCTAATGGTGGGGGTCCCGCTGACCCATTAGGCCACGCCCCCTTGACGAGCCTCTACTCAATGGGCTACTGACACCCCTACCAGGCAGCCTGTTGTAAAGATCAGCACCCTCTCCCCTTAGGGGAAGAGGGTGCTGATCTCTGCATTTATTTTGTATAGGCTTGCCTGGCAGGGGACAGGGCCTCGCCTATTCAGCCTTAATGGTGGCGCTACCCCACGCCAGCTGGGGAGGGGCAGCGTCACCATTGAGGCTGAAAGGGTGAGGCCGCTGGAAGCAGAGACCTTTTTCCTAATGACTGAAACTCCCGCGAATCTGCGGGAGCTTCAGTATTTATAAAGCAAGGCCTCTGCTTCTAGCGGTCTCATGTTTTCTCCATAATGGTGGCGCCGGCCCACGGGCATCTCTTGCTTAAAGGGATGCCTTGTAGGTGCGGCGCCACCATTATGGCTAAAAAACATTTTTTTTAAGCCTGAAGCACCTGCACACGAGCAGGAGCTTCTGGCTGTAGAAAAAAAAGCCTTTTCGTGTAGTGGCCGGGGCTGCCAGGGGAGATTAGTGGGCCCTGGTGGGGCCCTGCCTCAAAACGAAATTTCGGAGCCTGCCGGGGCCCAGCCCCAGCCTACTGAAAGCCCTGCTTCTACATCTGTGCACCCAGAGGCACGGATGTAGAGGTACACCCACCCCAAAACGATTTTTAGAAATTGAGGCACAGATGCAAAGCAAGTCTGTCCCTCAATTTCCAAAAATCGTTTTTGGTTGGGTGTATTTGTACATCTGTGCACCCCTCATGGGAAGAGGGGTGCACAGATGTAGAGTACACCCAACCCAAACGATTTTTAGAAATAGAGGCACAGATGCAAAGCAAGTCGCAAGGCAAGTCTGTCCCTCAATTTCTAAAAATCGTTTTGGGTTGGGTGTATTTGTACATCTGTGCACCTCTCTTGGAAAGCAGGACTGCAACACTATACCATTGTGTTCTGTATGTTGAGTGCTTCTTCACCACCAATGTGGGTTCATGGCTCTCCCCCAGTGTCTAAATAGTAGACCTGGCTACATTCAATTGGCAACAGGCATCTCCCGAGCTGCCTGCTGTACATAAGATGCCGCTCAGAATGTTGGAAGCTGTTATGGGGCAAGGGATAGAAGGCTCAAGCCTGTAGGATAGCAGAATCAGCAGGGTCTTAAAACCTGCTCACTCATTCTGGAGTGAGGGGCCATGGGGCAAAATGAGCCTGATCCCACATACAGGGGATTGTTACCCCTTTATCTCTCCTGAATGAAAGAATGAGCTCTCTCAGACACAGGTTATCACCCCTGCACACACAATGAATGAATATGGTATGGATCTATAGATCGAGAAAACTGGAGTGAGAATTCAGTGTTTTAACAGAAATATAATTGTCTTCCCAGATGGGAGACTGACTCCATTAATATACATGGGGTCACTGAGAGGACCAAGAGCGAAACTGTACACTCAGTTGTGAGATTACCAGCAACGGGTATACTATGCTCCAAGGAGTGTGGTACCCACTCAATATATCACACTGTTTAAAGGTGTGAGACCCATCCTGAATGCTTGCCCAAAGAGCTTTGGACAGAGTTTCACACTGAATAAGTGAGCATGTGATCCGGGGGTCTGCAGCCCACACACACACGCATGGGATTCCCTTGCACCCACTTGCGAGATTTGCACCAAATTAGTGAGATTGTGCTCCAAGGTAGGAGGCACACGGACAGTCTTTGCTCTGAGGTTTGACACACTCACAGGATGGGATGGCATTTCGTTCTCCCATCCTAGTTGTGTTGCTCTGCCTTTTGAGGGCTACTACAACCTGGATGATTATCGAGGGGCAGTGTTGGCCTACTGGAATGCAACTGGAAGGTAAACCTCTTTCTTACTTGACTTTAGTATATGCAGTACATGCTAGCCAATGTTTCTCCTTGTTCAGCGCCCCCCCCCAGCCCAATCGCGCCAAGTTGGTGACTACATGCAAATGCAGTCAAATAACCGCTGGTGATGTCACTTCCTATATTTGGGCACCCCCTGGGAAATTCATACGTCTACTCCCCTGGTCGTACTGGAGTACTAATGGCCATTTTTCTCGACTTGAGAAATAAGAAAATGGCCGCCAGGATTTGGGGAGAATGAAGTACGTGTAGTCCCCTTCTCCCTTTCCATGGCGCCTATTGAAATGAATGGAACAGGGAAGGGACTACGGGTAGTCCCTTCTACCTTTCCATGGAAACAACGGTCTGGACTGGCACAAGAAGCATGCCGCAACTTCATTGGGATTACCTTCTGATAAGGCTTGGAATCGCACCAATCGATGCGTAGATGTTTGTTTTAATTGTGGCGCACCAGATACTAATTATTTTTACAAGTAGGAACATTTATTGACAAGACGTTTTTCCAATTCTGCCTCGTTGCAACTGTTGATTGCAGCTGGTAAGGTAGCTCAGTGGGTTGAACATGGCCAGCCCATTGCACTGCAGAGCCCTATATGTAACTTTTAGGTAATAGGTCAGAGTTCGGGGAGGATCGGCTCAGCCTTTTATCTCTACCGGGGAGATAAAATGAGTTCCATTATATTGCACTACGCATTGAACTATGAGAGGCATCTCATTGGGTGTGTACTGTATGTGCTCAGGTAATATTGATAATTTGTGAAGGAGCAGAAAAAAACAGTTTATTACACGCTTAGTGCCACCAAAGACCAAGACCCCGAAATCATAGCTCAACGGGGTCATGCACCCGCTGTTTAGGGCGTTACTAGGGGAAGGAAAACCTGTTCATGAAAATATGCACACTGCAAGGTAAAGCAGAAAATATGATTTAAATAGGGGAAATGCGTTCAGCCGTTGAGGAGAAATGCCTCAGAAGACGGCTACATGAGGTGTGTGCAGAGAGGGGAGGGAGACAGGAGGGTGCGGTCTGCAGAGGTGTCTGCCAACTTCCTCGGGCTACCCTATAGTGCCCCCCAGTGGCCGATCTCTGACTTCCGGTATCCCGCGTGCAGACAGAGTAACAGGCCTGGCAAGAATGCATGAATTTCACAATTATTGGCTGAGTCTCGTTTTCGTGTCTCATACTCCATCAGCACTGTACGGGCGTAGTTTTGTACTGAACAGGGCCTCGCTTCACAGCTGACCGCCTTGTGGTCTATAGCATCTCGATGTCAACCAAACGGAGACTCTTCCCCTCCATGCAGGAATAATCTGCTCTGCTCCACTGTCCTGTTCAGAGCGCGCTGCCTGCGATCAAATATTAAAAATAGAAATCTTTAACTTGCCAACAGCACAGGGTAGTAGTCCTCCTCCAAGCCCAGCAGTGGATACAACTTTGGCAGAACATGGCCAACCTCCTCCTTGCCTTCCAGGGTGTGGCTTCAGGGGCGTGAATGGGGTCTTCCACCCTTGCACTGTCCAGACTGTTGTCAGATAGGGAGTCTGTCCAGTTGCATATCAAGGGGTGATTTGGGACTACAGCAGTCATCACAGGGCCTCCCGCAGTGATATCAATTGGTATGCAGTCTTTATAACAAATGAAAAAATAAGTGTTTTCGATAGTTTCATTATTTTATTTAAATGCACTATGCATCACTTTCCTCAAATATTCTTGGACTGGAGTCCTAAAATATGTTGGGGAGGGTGTTTGGTGCATTTAAATAAAATAAAAAAAACCATTGAAAACACTGTAGTTATTCTTTCATTTGTTATAAACACATGGAACCATATCAATTGCGGTTCCAGTCTGTGGTTTACCTGCGACACCTGGGAGCTGCGACACCTGAAGCTGTCATACCTTGGAGCTGTGAAACCTGGGAGCTGCGATACCTGAAGCTGTCATACACAGCAGCTGCGATACCTGAAGCTGTCATATTTGGAACTGCGACACCTGGGAGCTGCGATACCTGAAGCTGTCATACACGGGAGAGGGGACACCTGGGAGCTGCGATACCTGAAGATGTCGTACCCGGGAGCTGGGACACCTGGGAGCTGCGATACCTGGGAGCTGCGATAACTGAAGCTGTCATACCAGGGAGCTGCAACACCTGGGAGCTGCGATACCTGAAGCTGTCATACCCAGGAGCTGTCATACCTGGGAGCTGCGACACCTGAAGCTGTCATACCTGGGAGCTGCGACACCTGAAGCTGTCATACCCGGGAGCTGCAACACTTGGGAGCTGCAACACCTGAAGCTGTCATACCTGGGAGCTGCGACACCTGAAGCTGTCATACCTGGGAGCTGTGACACGTGGGAGCTGCGATACCTGAAGCTGTCCTACCTGGGAGCTGTGACACCTGAAGCTGTCATACCTTGGAGCTGTGACACCTGGGAGCTGGGATACCTGAAGCTGTCCTACCTGGGAGCTGTGACACCTGGGAGCTGCGATACCGAAGCCATCCTACCTGGGAGCTGTGACACCTGGGAGCTGCGATACCTGAAGCCGTCCTACCTGGGAGCTGCGACACCTGGGAGCTGCGATACCTGAAGCTGTCCTACCTGGGAGCTGCGATACCTGAAGCTGTCATACCTGGGAGCTGTGAAACCTGGGAGCTGCGATACCTGAAGCTGTCATACGTGGGAGCTGCGACACCTGAAGCTGTCCTACCTGGGAGCTGTGACACCTGGGAGCTGCGATACCGGAAGCTGTCATACCTGGGAGCTGTGACACCTGGGAGCTGCGATACCTGAAGCTGTCATAGACAGCAGCTGCGATACCTGAAGCTGTCATACAGAGCAGCTGCGATACCTGAAGCTGTCATACCTGGGAGCTGCGATACCTGAAGCTGTCACACCTGGGAGCTGTGACACCTGGGAGCTGCGATTCCTTGAAGTTGTCATACACAGCAGCTGCAATACCTGAAGCTGTCATACACGGGAGCTGCGACACCTAGGAGATGCGATACGTGAAGCTGTCATACCCTGGAGCTGCGACACCTGGGAGCTGCGATACCTGAAGCTGTCATACACGGGAGCTGGGACACCTGGGAGCTGTGATACCTGAAGCTGTCGTACCCAGGAGCTGGGACACCTGGGAGCTGCCATACCTGAAGCTGTCATACCTGGGAGCTGTGACCCCTGGGAGCTGCCATACCTGAAGCTGTCATACACAGCAGTTGTGATAACTGAAGCTGTCATACACTGGAGCTGCGACACCTGGGAGCTGCAATACCTGAAGCTGTCATACACGGGAGCTGGGACACATGGGAGCTGCGATACCTGAAGCTGTTGTACCCGGGAGCTGGGACACCTGGGAGCTGCCATACCTGAAGCTGTCATACCTGGGAGCTGCGATACCTGAAGCTGTCATACGCGGCAGCTGCGATACCTGAAACTGTCATACACGGGAGCTGGGACACCTGGGAGCTGCGATACCTGAAGCTGTCGTACCTGGGAGCTGCGACACCTGGGCGCTGCGATACCTGAAGCTGTCGCATCCGGGAGCTGCGACACATGGGAGCTGCAACACCTGCTTGGAGCTGTGACAAATGGGAGCTGTCATACCTGGGAGCTGCTGTAATAATGGTCTGACAAACCCCAGTTTATTTCCCGGAAATGGTAGGTCGGGATATCCCAGACTAATAACGGAAATAGTCAAAGTAAATAGCAAAACCTGCTTTATTAACAAATCCGCATGAAGCAGGGACAGCATACAAGCAATACACCCTTGAAGCTCCCGATCTTTTTCAGGCACAACAATGGGAGTCATAACTGACATCATACGACAATCTTGGTTACAAAAAACCTATGCTGTACGGGGACTGGTTAAGGGAATTGTACACATATAGAAGATATAGGGCTTAGTCTTTTCATTAATTAAACTCTTATGGCACCACCTGAGACCGCCTCTAAATTGATAATAGAGAAAGCATGTCCTCTTTAAAGTAGTTAATTGGTTAATGCAACATATACTGGGTGGCACAGCATTGAGAGTTTATATTGATTGGTACCTTACTTACCAACCTTGTTTGGGCAACACATACACTAAAATACATAGAAGATTAGCCTGGCCCCTGGGCAAGGATGACAAACTAACAAAAAAAATGATGATAGAGGAAAGGAAGGATGATCGGTTGATTAATGAATTTTGTCATTTGTGGACATGTGTTTTAAGAGATGTATTGATTTCTAATCCATCCCGTGTGAAGTGACTGCTATACGGCCATGATTGGACTGAAACCATGTCTAGCATGCACCCCTGCAAATCTCTGAGCCACTTGTGTGGGGAACCTGAGACTGTGGGGCGCTTTCTCCGTATTTAGCAGTATACCCTGAAAGGATGATTAGATAATACTTTTAGAATGAACATTCGCCCCACGCGGGTACTCCTGGTTAGATACAGCTCGATGCCGTCTGAATTGCAAACTGGAGACCCAACTTTAAACACTTAAACATTTGCTAATAACCTGCAGTGCACTGCAGGGGAAAAGGTTCATTTACCTCAAAACGTTTTCTAATCTGTTTATCTGGGTGATGATGAATTTGTGTGGTGCTGTTGTTTGGTGGGCTGGACTATCTCTACGGTACTCGCAGTTTGTGGTTTCTTTTATTCATTGCAATATAACCAAAACAGTGTAGAACAGAATATTTGATCAATCTGTCATTAATTGAGACCATATCATATGATGATACGGCTGCTAAATGGAATAAGTCGTTCTTTTCTGCGAAGATGAATTTTATCGTTGATTTAGTACATCAAATCTTTCTTTTATCCTCGTATGAATTTTAACTGTTTATGTATTTCTGTCTTATTTCATATTAGGGTTGTTGTACAATTTGTTTTAAAATTTTTGATTAATTCGGTATTCACCAGTTTAAATTTTTTTTTTAAAGGTTAATAACCATATAACAATAAATGAAAATAAAATACCAACATCCAGCAATTGACAGGTCATCAACACATGAGCCAAAAATGGGACTAAGGGTCGAGAAACCCAGGCTTTTTCTTCCAATTAAATAAGATACTATTCCTCATCCCCAGGCTACGAGCCAGAGTAACTTCTTTGTAATCGACCTTGCTAGGCGCCTTGGGTCTGAGAATAGATGGGGAGTTGAAGCAGGTGCCTGTCTGTGTCTGGCTCTAATGAATAGACGCTGTTCTTGAATTATGGGTCACGTGTGAGAGGACCATGTTCTGAATTATTTCACCCTGCATTTATTGCGATTTTAACTGATATGACGGCAATTGTTACTACTTTACTAACCCCTGAGGACTTGGTCAATCCGTTCCTTATGAAGTTTTAGCATCTAATTAGTCGGCACCTGGCATTCAAAGGCTGGTTGTTCTTTGATTAATCTAAGAAAAATATGTCTTTCCCCTTGGGAATTATTATCTCATGTTCCTTCCTGAACCGTCTGTGTACACCCTAATGTCTCTATAACCTTGGCAGGGTTCAGGCAACTACTGTCTGCTCTGCATGGATCTGTATTTCAGTGAAATCAGCAGTTTGAGTTTACATGAATCCTTGAAGTCTTTATTCATTGTAATGCATGCTGCAACTTCCATTATGACAAAGATGGCTGCTTTTTACTCTTGTATTTCCTTTGTTATTGAACTATGTACGTAGATTGTTTGTGTTGCATGTCAGTGCATACCGCGCTCGTATTATGTTTGTGTCTTTATGGTTGCAAGTGATATTCTTTGTGTATAAATGCACATTTGACTTGGTGTCTGCGTTTCTTCATGGTAAGTGCATATTTGCTTCATCTCTGTTGCATGCGTGCGTGCCAGTTAATATTAAGTTTGCTTAGTCTCACCATCTTTAGTTACATCAGGTCAAGCTCTTCCTGTATCTATCTCGGATACGGCCGATACGGTCACCTTAGTGTATACCACTTCTCGCCTACATGATATTGGGTGGGGAGAGGCCATAGCTATGAATGACATATTAATCTGCCTGACCTCATTCCCCCCTCTGGTTGAGTCCCCGACAATACCTCTTTTAGGGCCCTCCCCCCAATGAGGTATCTTGGAAGTCCATATCTTGGTAACCCCCCTCAGGTTACCTGTACGTCTTATGTGCTCATCCACGCACAAGGTCATATAGCAGCACTCCCCATCTGGCTTGCAGAATACCCAGCTTCCAATGTAATTGCGCCTGTCTGGCGATAACATAATTTTAATTCTGGAGGTGTAATAGGGCTTCCTTTTATCGGTAATGGAGTGGGTCATCTGTCTGGGTATATTCATGAGCCAGCGCATTCAGGTCTATTACTGTTTCCATTGCAACTGCTCCTTTGGCCGTCCTTATACACCCATTTATAGCTATTCATATAAGACCGAAGGGCAGTAGTAGGAATACTACTATAGCAATTATTATCTTAAATGCCTTAGCCAACCAGGAGGGTATCCAGGAGAGCAGACAACTGAACCAGTCATCATTTTCAGGTTCATCCACCTCTTCCACCATCTTTGTGTGTAATTCTGTTAAGGTGGCTACGGCCTCTCTGAGGGTCCCATATTCCTCAGCGTGGGCAGAGAGGTATGTGCAGCAAGAAGGCCCAATGTTTGTGCACACACCACACTCCATGTCTGTTATTAAATCAAGGACATACCTGTTCTGGAGGGTCATACGCCTGGTGACTCTTAGCTCCTCCCTTATGGCATTAAAGCCTTTGACAGTTGCATGAACTGTCTGCATCAACTCCCATCTTGTTAATTGTAACCATTTTGCATGTGTGGATGCCTGAAAACATGGAGTGAAGAGGTAAGTAAAGATCACTTCCATTCTACTGAATAATCTATGCTAATCTGGCATGTCATCATAGGCTTCTATGGATTTAGCTGAAAATAATTTCCCCTTTTACTGCGTTCAAGGGTGGGGGACCTTTTCTTTCTTAAATGAGCATTCATTTGGGGGAACTCACCAATTTGTAAGTCACGGTGGGGTACCGCCAGAGCTGGTGTTCTTAATAATACTGTGGCACACAGGCCTCACCAATTTAGGGGCAACTGCCTTTAGGCTTTTGAACCACAAACCCAATGGTGGTCCACAAGCACTGCTTTTCCTGTTTTCATACCTGGTACATCAAAAATATGTTTGCACCTAGTATTTTTTCCAACGTCTATTGTACCATTATTTTGAAAGCATAGGGTGTCATTTTTCTGGAGTAGTATCTGTACTGGTCCCCCTCATTATTGACCCATGTTAGCAACTTTGTGATTTCAGGCCATAGGTCGAGACATCATTTATTTGCATTCAGCACTGCTTCTCCCCACTTTTCCCAAGACCACTAGTGCTTTGCATACAACTAGTCCTCCAGTCCACCCCTCAGGTGCGAGCACAGTTTCCTTTATTTGCAATTAGCCTCTTTCCCAACATCCAGGTATTTTTCTCATTTTTATCGTTGCACTCGAGCCTCATATTTTCTTCTATTTTAATCCCTGCCCTATTTGTTTCAGATGGTATATACTTAAAACCTTGTGCCGTGTTTCTGCCTTTATCCTCATTTCTGTCTCTTGTATGTAGTTGTCTGCCTGCTCATATTTTGCTTTGTTTACTGTAAGGAAGGCATGGCATCACAAGTATGACACTGACACAAGAGTTACAAGTTTCAAAACCTTTACTCAATTCTTGGGGTTTGGAAAAACTCCTACTTTGCCCTATAGCTATGATGGGAGTAGTCTCTACCATCAAATAATAAAGAAATCACAGCCCTAGTTAGTCTTTGTTAAAGCAAAATGGCCTATACTAACAAAACCTAATGCCTGCCCCATCTCTTATACAAAAAGTGTGTAAAGAGGAATGTGTATGCAAAGGAAAGTTAGTGTTATAACATAAAGCATCAAGGTGGCGGAGTCAGTGCGCCTCCCGACATTGGACAGCATGGAGTAAGGCGACCCCTTAACAGAATGACACGCACTGGCTCAGGTAATTAAAAAAAAAAGGCAGCTCAAAACGTGGGTCGAGGTCCACTTGGCCTTCCACGTTAAAGTTACATATTCCAGTTTTCCAAAATTTCTTTCACAATTCAACAATGGTTCATGTATGTCTCCTTCAATCGGGCTTGCACCTTTCAACACAAAAAGTAAGTGATTCAATGTCACATAGGTCTCCCTCTGTCCGGTGTGGACCTCGCAATCACAGCACTTGCAGGGGTTCCCTTCCCCAAGCTTTATTCACATTTGTTGGGGGTTCCCTTCCCCTATCTTATTTCATATTCTAGGTCTCCCTCTGTCAGGCTCGGACCTTTCACTGAAATCGAAGACTTTCGAATGTGCAAGGCTTTTTCCATAGACCTCCGTAGGACCACTTCGACTTTCACTCCCATATGGTATTTGCCCTAGTGTCTCTTGGTCTTGGTAGTTCTATAACAGAAACAGCAAAGTTTAAAGAGATCTTTCTCTTAAAGCAATCACCTTTTAAGTTCCCCTTTTGACAGGATTAATATTGACCATTGCGCATTTCAGAGTTTGTTCATTTGCTGCTTGATAACAAGACATCAAACATTTTGCGGAGACTTTCGAGTTGGCTACTTCCTTTCGCCTGACTACTCTGCTACTCTGTACCATTGGCTTCACAGTTATTGGTAACTTTAGAGTTTCTTTCGCGTCTCATCAGCATACACGCAACTTTCAATTTAAAGATACACTGTTGTAGCTTCAATCTTTCCTTGACACAAACCGGCCTTTCATGTCTTTAGCTAACTCACCGGGTGTGTGCATTCCTTTCTTGTCTCTGCGGCTTTGATTCACGAGTCAAGGTTGATACCACAGGCTTGGCCTCGCCTCCCCAACTCTGTCATTCACCCAGGAGTGTCACTGGCATCCTGGATGCACAATGCAGGCTTCTTATTGTCTGGGATTTGGCTTTCTCTGCCTATCCTTCACGGTTTCTTGGAGGCAACGACCTCCTGCAGAGACCGTCATTGCTTCTCTACCCTTTGCGCCGGTCCCTCGATAGGTCAACCTGCTCCACTGGGTTCACCTTTGCCCTGGAAGATCTGCTCTTTCTCATGTCTCTACTTGTTCAGAGTGTGTCTCTATGTTCCACTTTTGTCCGTGTGGGGGGAGCTAATGGGTATCAGAGGTATGTCATTGTGGTCAAGTGCATTACTTTGCCTGACTTGAGATATGTAAGTGCTAGCCTCTTTACTATGTCACCCTCTTCCTCAGCCCAGTGTTTGTGTAGTAAGTGGGGGAAGTTGGGACGTTGGAGAATCCTATATAATAGGATGGGGTATGGGCATAGGAAAGGGAGGGATACTGTGTCTCACCATCGGTTGCCTCACCCACACTCCCCGAAGCTCGTTCACCTAGGTGATCCTCCTGCACTGGTGCACCCCCAGCGTCTGAATCCAAAGGCGATGGCCATGCCCTGGCCACCTGAGATGGAGATCTCTGGGACTAGTAAGTGAGACACCCTTTGGTTTCTCAGATTACCCATACTAATGAAGCAGTCTAGCCCTGGAATTGCACTCTAGCCATACAGAGTGCAGGGTGCATTAGGCAATGTGCTGTGTTTGTGTTGCTCTAAAAACCTGGGAGACACTCATGGCATAAGGGATGATACATAACGGCTCTCATCAGATGTCCTTCTCCCCACTTGGGTCATGTCCTGGTAACACAAATTATAAGTAACTTGAGTGGAGTCAGTCATTTGCGAGTTACTACAGGAAGTTCTTGGGAGATCATTCCATTTGTCATGGAAATGTGGGTTATATTGCTGTACTCTGGTTTGGATACATACATAATAAAGGACCAATTCTCTTAATGCAATAATAATAAAATAGAGGCTTCCAACGTATCATCTCTTTGTAAATAACCACTCACATTATTTTGTCTGAGCCAAAAGCAAGTATCTAACAAAATTAAAAGGTAATTTCTCCAAAATGTCAATGCTTACAGGCAAAATTGTGTCAATTTAGCAAGAAAGATTATTTATAAAAAAATATATATTTTGGGATTCGTTAAAATAACTGCAAGGGTTACATTTTTCCCTCCTAAAGCAGGATACCTATTCGCTAAATAAGACAAGGTAATAAAAAGTATGATTTGCAAAGGAAGCATTTAGGGTATATACGTTTCTTCTTGTGAAAGTCCTTCTCGTTGTTGTATGCAGGTATAATGTTTAGAAAAAATGTTCACGAAGTCCCTTATGTTGTTATTCATAGCCAAACAAACATCGTCTCGCTCACTCTTTAGGCTGTTGGTTGGCTCGGGTGGTAGACCTTCGTTTGAATGTGACTTGTCCCTTCTTTACCTTCGGATTCAGGGAGTTGCGGCAGGGCCATCTTTCCTTTGTAGAGTTTGACATCACTGAGATGTAGTATCACGGTTGTTGGCGTCACCTCGTCCACTGTGTAAGGTCCTTCAAAGCGCGGCTTGTGCCAGCACCTGGTGAAGCTCCGTCAGAGCACTTTATAACATGCATACAAAGCAGGTGATTTTATAACTGTTGTGATATCAATTTGTTGGCTGTCATCATTAGTCTTCTTCGATGTCCCCTTCCGTGCACGAAGCTGTTGAGACATAAAAGCAACACTCACCATCATAGTAGCCAAATAATGATACAATTAATTTTCAAGTGCATTGGCAACACCATGGGTGTCAGTTTGCGCTCGAGTGTGAGGAGCAAGAGGTGCAAGAGGTACATGCATACAGCATCCCTTGACCAGCTCATGATCTGTCAGGTGATGGTCTGACCCAGGCTGATTACATTATGCAAGTAGGGCTAAGGGTAGGCAACAGAGACATCCTTTTTTCAGTGTCACTTCATTTGGCAATGTGTTCTTTGATGAAGCCATTGAGGTGCTCACAAATACTCTTTGCTTGCGGGTGGTAAGCGGAAGAGAATTTGTGCTTAATACCCAATAGGATTGTGATATGCTCAAAGACGTCATTTACAAAATGTTTTCGATTGTCAGACTGGAGAACTTCACACGCTCCTTACCTCGGGAAGACCTCATGTACGAGGAACTTCACAGCACATGTAGCATCAGGATGTGTGCATGGACCGGCCTCAGTCCATCGAGAAAAAGGACACATGACTACTAGCATATACCTGTAGCCATTACAAACTTGGAGCATAGCTCCATAGTCAATATGCAAATGTTGTAAGGATCCAGTAGGACGGGGTATTGTTCCTCTCACTGTTTGCAGAGTGGGTCCTGCAGTATGCTTTTGACAAGTCAAGCAATTCACAACAAAGGCGGCAACATGCTCCACCAGATTGGGTATGAATCAGTCTGTCGAGATCAAAGCTGCAAGACACTCTTGTGTTGTATGCACTTGGTGGTAAAGTTGACTTAATGCTACTTTAAGTATCCCAGGGACAAAACTGATTTCCCGGTGCTGTCCTGCTGCCACATATAATCACAAAACAAATTTGGAATGAAGGTATTACTCAAATGAAAAATAATAGACATTTATTAAAAGGGCATAATGACCTTTGGCAAAATGAAGATATGCTGTATGACTGCAATACAAGAAAACTTGCATGAACTTTAGCTTAATAAAAATATGCGGTATGATTGTAAATAATCAAATTTATGTCTGTTTTCCATCATTGGATGCCTTAGATTATGAACCAATATGGAAACACCTTGCCTTGATTGATTAGGAGGTGATGGCATTTTTTGCACATTGGGCTTTCAGAATTGGGGAAGCACCCTGTGCACTTTTCTGCACATTGCACTTTATTTACACAATATGTACTTTTGACTACATGTACTATGTTTACTGCTGATTACTGTATATGCAAAAGCCAGCCGAGGTGGCTATACAGTTAAAATCCATTTGAATACATTTCTATTATTTTTGTTTGAGTAATACTTTCATTCCAAATTTGTTTTGTGATTCTATATATATTAGCCCTTGGAATGAGGGTCTACGGGCATACCTACCATTGTGTGTGTTGTTGTCCTGCTGCCACATTGCATCTGTGGGGGACAATGGGCACCACCTTCACTTCCACAATTCTTGCTCCTCTGGTGGGATTCGTCCCTGTAGCTCAGTAATTTGGGCTATGGGTAGTGTATTGAAGCCTTCTTTCACTATTATGTTTTGTGCTCGCATGTTTGGTGCAGTCTCAAATTTACATATTTCAGGAAAATATGCTGCTTTTTTGCTTCAAAATCAGCTGCCTTGTTGCTTTGAGAAACTTAAATCTGTATCTTTTTAGTATGAGCTGCGCACTTTACCGCAGCGATGGCCGATGGGAGCTTTAGTGCATTTGAGTCTGTTCATTAGCGGCACATTTTGCACTGGTGTGCCATCTGCGTGTAAGAAACCATGCCACTTCCAATGTGACAGTCCTGGGTGTACTGTTGATGTCACATAGGCGGAGTCAGAATACACTGTTACCACTTCTTCAGGCATTTCGAGTGCCAAAATGAGCACTACCAATTCTGCTGTGTGTGCAGAGAAATGCAAAGGCGATCTTGCACTTGCCACTGTCTCAGAATTGCCATTCAGTTTTACTTTTACCACTGCGATCCCTGTGTGCCTTTCACCTGTGCTTTGATCAATTGATGATGACCCGCCAATGAAGAAGACCGCCACTTCTCCTATGGCGTTTTTGTAACATATGGTATCTCATCATGATACTATGTATGCTTGGTGCAATCATGCACATAGTCTGTCTACTGGCTCTGCTATGAATCTTGCTGGATTCACTACTCTGCACTTGACAATTTTGATTGCTGGATTTGATATATTTACCTCATAACCAGAAGCTTTTCCATGATTGCAAATAGGGCATGCTCTACATATAGTGTTACTGTACAGCCCGTTGTAATACTGGCAGACTTTTCAATTGCAACGGCTGCTGCCGCCAATACTTTTCCACATGGATAGTGACCTCTCATTACTGTATCCAGAATCCCACTGTAAAATGCTTCTGGTTTTTGTCCCAGGGTAGGTTTTTGTGCGAGGACTGCTGTCAATACTACTCCATTTGAATGGAGAATAAGAATAACTCCTTACTGTAATGAGGGATCTCTAACACTGGTGGTGTGCCTATTGTCATCTTTGACTTGTCAAAGGCTTCTATCATTTCACCTGTACAGGCTATGTCACTGATATCCTTCTGTACTTCCTTGAGTCCTTAGAAAGGGGTCCGGCACATATACTGTAGCCAAAGACACATGCCCTGCAGTAATTGCAAAGGCCCAGAAATTGTTGCATCTCTCACTGTTTTTGGTCTGGCTGTTTTCATTATCGTTTCTGCTCTCTCAGGGGTCCTTTTTCTTCCTTCTTGAGATAATAACTGACCTATATAGAGGACTGCTTTACAACAATCTTGTAATTTCTCCTTATCTACTTTATACCCCTCTTCTGCCAAAATTGTCATCAACTGGATTGAGTCTTTTAATGCACTGTTCCTCTATCTTGCTGCACACCAAAATGTCATCTACACATTGTATCATTATACTGTCAAGGCGTACATTTCCTAAGTCCTTCTGGAGCACTCCATTGAAGATTGAGGGGGACTCACAGTACCCCTGAGGTAGCAGTGTACGTTTCCACTTGTTCCGGCGATAGGAACATTAAGTGAAGTCTTGAGACTCTTCATGGAGGGAGATTGAAAATAATGCATTCTTTAAATCGATCGCAGTGAAATATTGAGCTCTGGATGGAATGTTAAGCAATATTGTGGCTGGGTTCGGGAACCAATGCAAACTCTGCTTCAATAATGATGTTTAGGGGGCTAAATACTGAATAAATCTTCACAGCCCCCGTCACCTTTTTTACTGCGTAAACCGCCATGTTACATGGGGATTCTAATGGCACTGGTATTCCGTGTTGCACTAGAGCAGAAATGATATTGTGAATACCTTCATCTGCTTTTCTTGACATTTGGTACTGTCCCATCCATGGCAAAATAGCTCCTGGCTTCAGTTTAATTTTGATTGCCCTAATATGCTTGACACCTGTGCCAAATCTTCCTGGACTAAAGAAGATATCTTTTTTACCAACAATATTCTCTGGGGCACTTCTCTGTTCCCAATTTTGAGCTGGTAGGTAAGGCTTATGTTAAATACTACCTTGTCATCTGAGTCATCATCTATGAAAAAGTCTTCATCTGTCAAATCAGTCAGTCTGTGTCCCTAATCAAGAGCTATCACTGTTCTCCAAATGTATTGCCTCATCATCATTTCCATGCATAATCACTCCGTCTTCTCTCACTATTGCTGCTTCTAGCTCTATTGTAATCACTTGCCCTTCTTCCTCATCCATAGATACTTCTGGTCCGAACAAAAACTCTGTGGGTAGTCGTAACACCCTGCCTCTTATTCTTGAAGGCCGTACTAACAGTATGTGTACTCCATAAAGGAATACCTCCGGGTCTAATGGCACACCCCATTTGTGCTTTCTGGCCATACAATGCTGATATAAACTCTTGTGCATTTATATACCGAATACCTTGAGTAGAACAAAGTCCCTTGTCAGTGTATGATATTCTCGTATTCAGTTTGCTTATCAAATCTCTCCCCAATATGCTGACTGGTGTCTTGCAAGAGTACAATAAAGGCATGGAAAGGTCATGTTCTCCTATACTGATAGGTAAGTCATCAGTAAAAGGAACCATACTTGTCACCCCAGTGAAATCTTGTGCATTCATGGCAATGCTTGACATTGGGTACTTTCCCTATCTCACACAGGACCTAGCCCCCCTGTATCAATAAGGAAGGAAACGGTGTTGTCACCTAGAATAACCCTGACTCTCGGTTCCTCTTGTGGGTCTGGTGTAACTGATAGAATGGAACACATCAAGTCTTTCTGTGGGCTGTCCTGTTGTGGATATAAGTTCACCACTGTGCCGGTGAAAGGGTTTCCTCCCACTATAGTGTCACTCCCTATTCTGGGTGTAGACATCTGTGCCACTGCATTTGCATTCCATGATGCCATTGTATTCTGTTGTATGGTTGCTTTTGGTTGCATCAGTATTTGTTGCGTCTGCATGGAGGCTTGCTGTGTTTGCATTGGTACTTGTTGCAATTTGCATTGGTCTTCCCTGTTGTGCAGGTTGCATTTGTGGTGCTTGTGTTTGATCCTGTGTGCGATCTTGGACATAATATTCAGGTGGTTCTGTGCTATACAGTGGGGGAATGGGATGGGCTAATGAGATTCTTCATTGTTTTTGCCCGTCGAAACGTGATTAATGTATGGTCTTCAATGTGTGGGGCTAAGTCTGGATCTAACTTTTAGAATGGACCAATTTTTGGTAAGTATTTGTCTCAATAAGTTAGTTTGGGACCTATATGTAGTTCTAAAGCTCACTGGACATTAGTCAGACCTCTTTGGTAGTTTGGGTTTTGAAATGAGGAGAACTTCCCGTGTACGTTGAAAAGTTGTGGCATATGCTTTCTGAAGGTTTGTCCTTTGGTAACATCTTGCTCAAAATTTTTGAAGACTGATTTCAGCATGTTTTTCAAATTCCGATTGTTGTGTACAGATTCTTTTAATCCTCAATAGTTCAATAAAGGAATATTATGGATGACATGAGTCGGGTGATTAGATGCAGCATGTAGAATGCTGTTTCCGGCTGTCGGTTTAATGAACAGAGTGGTTTGAATTCTATCAGCGGAAAGTGGGCGACAAGTGGTCTGTCGTGGAGTCGTGGGACAGTCTGCTTACCACTTTCATTGCTGAGGAGGCAGAGACTCTGACTCGCAGAGTCCAGCAGAGACTATTTCAGAGCATTTACAGCATGGAGTGCGTGCGGAAAGTGGGCGACGAATGGTCTGTCGTGGTCCGTCGGGTGCCAGAGGCCGGAGGCGCCCCTTAAATTACATCTGCAGGTCATCGTGCCAGTCCGCCACCCACGTTACACACCTGTTTACGGTAAGCAGTGTGAGTGAACTTGAACGTTTGTTTCCTTGAGAACACACACACGTCTGCAAACGTGCTGACCACCCCATTCGCAATTGCCTGCGCGTCCTCTATTACTGACAAAATAATCACCAATCTAAAGACAATGGTGAACAAAAAACCAGAGCTGTGTCTTCCAGCGTGGTGCCTGAGGAAGAAGACGGGCGTTGTCTAAGAAGCTCACTTCTGAGGCTTGATGGAGGTAAATCTCAAGTTAATCCTCCAAGTGAAAAGGGAATGTGCATCCCAGAAAGCCCGCAGGGTCCCCAAGCCAGCAATAAATCTGCACAACAACAAAACCCCTTGTGTAGTTTGCAAAAGCTGCCAGGCTCCGTAGTCATCACAGCTGTCAACACAAATCCTCCCCATTTACCTGGAAGTCCTGGGGATTGGGAGAGACTGGACGCAAGCTGCTCGCCTGCACGGGCGCACTACCGAGCCCCGAGCGCGGAGTTTGCATCGCCGCAGCCCGGCATCTCGGCTTCCACCACGCTGACGCCTTCCGGAGGGAGGGCAGAGCGCGTTGATGCAGCTGATGCCGAGCAGGCCGGCGGCCGGCCCGGGTTAGTCGCGACGCAGGGCTGGGGCGGAAGTTTAGCGGCAGGCCTCCAATTATCCCTGCCGACCTGTTTGTGCTCCAAGCCCAGTGCGGTAAGGAGGCTCAGGCAGGGGATGGATGTGTCCATTTGTGTGTCAACGTGACTGAGGTCCACGGTGTGCCAGCAGCAGTGAAAGAGAGTGTGGAGTTCTGCTCTATGACAACATCCGCCCAAATACACGCCACTCCAAACAGCGTGTTAGAACTGAATAATGTTATAACATCAGATCTGTCACACACAGAGCCTCCCTGTACTGAGACAACTCAAATTCAGAATACAAAAAAGAGATCCAGAGAGGACAATGGGCAGCATTTCAAACACAAGAAAGTGAATAAAATAGACTTGGACTTTGTCCAGAGCGAAAAACTCTACAATTGCAAAATAAAAAAGGCAGATCTACTAACACCATTAGCTCTGAAACTGTAACAAAACCAACTACATTGTGAATACTCACTGATTTTTTTCAAGGCTCAGCTGTCAACAAAAAAAATAAAGACTACAGAGAACTCTCTGATGCTGAAATGCTCGCCGTCGTAAAGGATAATTTCCCTTGCCCCAAATATCGCAAAATTGACGATGACAAAACTCCAACTCAGGAACCTTTGGTGACGCCGCACATATCCTCAATAACTATACCATGTGCTACCTCGCTAGAAGCACGTCCAGAGTCAACCATTCCTCACTGTTATAACATCGATATTGAGCAAGAAAGTCACCCAGTTATATCGGAACAACAGAATCAGGCACAAACCGTGACAGTTGACAAAGTCCACAGTGACACTGCTTGGAATAGGGAAAGTTCAAATGACACGTGCCTCGCACCTAAAGAAGCCACAACTGGTATTGAAACAGCCACGGAGCATACCTGGCTAGTGATTGAACATGTAGATTTAGCCTTTCAACATCTTGGCAGTGCTGTGCAACCACATGATAAGCAACAGAAAACAGCACCTTGCCCTGCTGAAGTTAATCCTAGTGGGCAGGCAGCCCTAACAACACTGCTGGAAAACAAACTGCCTGCAGAGAAAGTCACTCCTAGCATAAACTCTTCTGTCGGAAGACCACGTTTGTTTTAAGAAACACAACAGGCCAGGGCTTTCGACAAAAGGAGAAACTCGCTAGAGTTCCCAGGGCATAGTTCAGCTCACAAAACACACAGCTCTACCAATCGGCTTCACACACCAAGACAAAGATCAAGCGATCAGCCATACACCCCTGGAAAGGTCTACTCCTCGCAGCCTGCTCTTCCTATTCCTGAAACGCCAACTAGAAAACCAGACTTGATCAGTGTAATGTCTGCTATCACAATAGCCCTCGCCCCGTTCTGTAAACTTTACGAGGCTATCAACAACACTACAAAGGATCAACAAACCATGTTAGCGATGATCCTGACTAAAGTAACTTACCTGGAGGGCTACATAACAGCAAAAGAAGAGCATAATGCCCATGACAACAGACTGGATAACTTGGCGACTAAGCCATCAGAACAAAGCGGAACAAAAATGTCAAGACAAGTTGCACATGACCATAAGTCGTTCACAACAACAGTTATAAAAGACGACTCAGGGTCTCAAACAACCTCTATTATTGACTTAACCACAGACAACAAAACAAAACTTACTCCAAGACAGAATTCGTCTGGACCAGGAACCAAGTCCAAAACAATAGCCATGACATTGGCCACGTCCGACACTCCTACGGTGGTATTAGTTGTAGACAAAAAAACCACAAACCCCAAGACGGGTATCGAGCCGCCAGAGACGGCATATTCAATTTTTGGAAAAGCAAACCCTAAGATCAAGGAAGCTCCGGCTCGTATTAGCAGTACAAGGCATGATGATGTGGACCAGCTAAAACATACATCCAATACGTCTGCACAAGCACAGACACCTAGCACTTCATCCAGCAGTGCGGCTCCATACCCCACATCCAGCAAGGGTATCCATCCGAACATAAAGCAGGTGGAACCCGATTCACCTAAATCGGTAACAGATTCCTTAAATGATGACATTCTAATGAACGTCAGCGTCTACTCAGACGACGATTTATCGCAAGTTACAACACCCGTCGTTAGCTTAAAAGACAAGATGCAAAGACAACTCACTGACAGCAAAACATCATCAATTCCAAAAGAAAAAAAAAGAATGGCGTATCTTGAACAAGACTTTGAAACACTGGAAGAAATATGTAATAGTTTATCCAACGCAATACTCCAAGGTAAAAACAAGGAGGCCCAAGCGTACCCTTCCAAACAATCATGTGAAACGGAAGCAAAACGTCGAGTGCCTCAAAATAAAAGACAATCGCCTACGAAAAAGAACACGAAACCAGATGAAGCTTGAAGAAGTGATTCAAAGGCACAAATAAGGCCCAGAGACGAACCGGAAAGAGCTAACAAGAAAGTACATTATAGATCAAGAACAGAGGTTCATGAAAGATCTCATGGTAAACGCACAGATGCAAAGTGGTTACTCAAAATGGAACAAAGATCTAGTAACAAGGATGACCTAATTTTAAACAGAAGAGCAGTCCTGTCGATCTTTCACCAGATCTCCAAACTGAAAGATATAAAAACAGAAGATCTGATCATCGTTGAACCTTGGCACAACAAGTACAAAGCGCGACTCTTTTGTACGTTGGTTCTTCAACAATTTACAAACTGATTTACAAAAATAAGCACGAACTTCATGGCCTAGGCTTCAATTTAGAAGACATAACGCATCATGAAGACCACACGCCAAGAGAAATCAACAGGACAAATGTAAATAAGGGCAACTACAAGGCGCGTACGGACGACCACGACAAAAAGAATCGGCGCAATTCATCACAAGGGCATGAGAAACAGTACACAGCAACAAAGTCTCAAAATAACTTAGAAGCTACCTCATCAAGACTTGAAGTGCAAAAAAGCAAAGATAAAGTCACGAAGATGGAAGATCGGAAACGGGCGCATCTCCCCGATAATAACCAAAGCGATCGAGAACAGAGTGCAACAAGAAAACTCAGTGCAACAACAAGGACCATCTCGCAAACAGTGCAAAACAGTCCCAGACAACAGGTTTCGATCGACTTTGTAGGCAACAACCAAGGAATATGGGCCTGGTTACCGAAAGCTCTCTCATTGCGCAGGAAGAAATAGCAATCCATCCACAGAGAGCTCAAGTTAACAACGCTACAGGAAGAAGACCTTTGTCGAAAAATAAAACTATGCTCGTGGAACACAAGAGGACATTCGCATTTAACCGCCCCGGGAGATGTCAACCTTGGAGAATATGACATCATTTGTCTCCAGGAGACCTGGTTAACCAATCCCCCAACCATAGAGGGGTACCAAATTGCCCTAGCCCCAGCAGCAAAGGCCATTTAGGACGGTCGATGTCAGGGCTCATGATTGCTTGCCGCACCAGACGTGGACTCTCAATTGGGACTACCTTGATCGCAAATCTCTCAATCTTGGCAGTAAGTGTCACATGGAAACACAAAAAAACGGAAGATCCAAGAAACACAGTAGTTATTGCAACACATACTGGAATCAAGCCGCAATCGGTGAGGAAAGATTTATCACGATGTGTGAACACGTAATTGATGAAGCAACGATCAAGCTGTCGGTGACCTCTCTAGTGATATGTGGCGATTTAAATGCGGTCTGCACCCCTAAGACGAGATCTCATGCAAAAAAACAGCCCTCAGCGGCCGAAAAGCGAGGTAGAGCATGGCTTGATTTCTCATTTGCGTGAACTGCATAATCTCAATCTCTCCTTCCCACAGCCAAATAGAATGCCCACTTGGGCACGAGCGGACTCGGCTGAAACAATTGATTATATTTTTGTCTCTAAACCGCTGTTATGCGCCACCAGCTCTTTCGATGTGCGAGGCACAATTGCAAGTGACCATAATCTCCTGGAGACCTGTTGGCAAATTCCAAGTGCAAAGATTTCTCGATCAGGCATGGACATCGAGAACAATGTTCAAGGAACACGGCTCAAATCAAGTGCCGCAGCGATCAAAGAACTAAAGCGCAGATACAAAGGAGATGTCCTGAGGTCAAAATCTAAAGCAGTTGACTACCAACCACTGCTAGTGGCATACACGCACCAAAACAACCTTGAAGACCACAGGTGTCATCAAAAAGCATAATTACAACAAAGATTTGGTCGTGAGAAGACGCGAGTACAGAAGCGCCATAAAGACCATTGAAAAACACCAACCAATTGTAGAGGGCAACACCACACTCAAAGTTTTGAAATCGGAATACAAACCCTGGGTTCGAACTTTTCGAAGCAAACTGTACCAGTTGGACGCAGAAAGCATCACCGAAGTGTTAATCACGCATAACGCTAGAGATTTTTGGTCCTTAACGAGGGCAACGGAAGTCCCATTAGAAAACTCAATAACAAATAACATCACTCAGTTCACCTGGGAAAAACATTTCACTGAAGTGTTCAAATCCGTCACACCTGAAAACATGGAAGAGGTCCAGTACAACAACGCAAAATGGATTAATCTTGAAGACAAAGAAAACATCCTGGAGGTCATCAAAAAGATAAAAAATTCCCGAGCTCCAGGACCGGACGGGATTACCAACTTTGAACTCAAAACGCACCCTGAAGAATGGGTTGCCTTGATCAGTGAAATGTTCTGACGCTGTGCAGACTCGAGATCAGTGCCTAAATCCTGGACCACAGCAATAATAATTCCCATCTACAAAAAGGGAGACATAAAGGACCCTCTAAACTTCAGGCCGATCTCGCTGCTTGATTCTATAGGAAAAGTCTATGGATCCTTACTTCTAAGGAAATTACAAACCTGGGCTGCTTCCGCCAATTGCAATGACCATCTGCAATCCGGCTTTTAAAAAAACGCTGGGACGGCAGGTAACATCCTAATATTCAGCATACTGAAAAGTAAAGCCCTACAACTTGGTCACTGTCTCCAAGCCTTTGATCGCATCGAGAGACACCTCCTTTGGACGAAATTAAGAGAATGGAACTGCCCAGAAGACATACTGGCCCCCATTCAAGCTTTGCACCATAACACCTCGATCAGGGTGCGTCTAAGCCATGAAGGAGACCTATCTGATGAAATCCTGATCACACGAGGAGTTAAGCAGGGCTGCCCCTTGGCTTCAGCCCTCTTCTTAGCCTATATAGGCGATCTCAAAGAAAGCACAACAACCACGCGTACCTTCCCGCCTAAAATTGGAAACACTGTGATCGAACAACTCCTTTACGCTGACAACCTCACACTTTTCGATCAGACTCCAGTAGGTCTGCAACGGCAACTTAATTGACTCCAACAGTACGCAATTGAAAACTTTCTTGAAATCAACAGAGGTAAAACCAAGGCCTTGATTTAGCAGAAAAAGGAAAAGAAAATTTCAAGTACCTGGGGGTACACCTTGATAGTACGAAAAGCGAAAGCTCTATGCAAATAGCACTGTTCAAAAAGATCAAAACACTAGCTGCTCAGGCCAAGGCGATTGATCGCAAATTTGGGAAATTCTCAATACAACCGATAATCAATTTCTATGAAATGAAAGTGGTGCCTGCTGTAACATACGGCACTGAGGCCATGCCGACTATCTCAAAGACCATCTGGCCCAAATTAGAACCCTTATTTTGGAAATCAGTGCTTAAGCTCCCGAATTCCACCTCAGGAGTGGTAATAAGACGTGAGCTGAGCCTCCAGTCCATGGAATACACGGTGAATTGTAACTCACTAATGCTGTAAAGGAAATGCAAAATGGTCGACGGCAGGGTAATTTTCAAAACGATCAGGCGTAAGATGGATGCAGGGAAATCTGAGATGTTAGTAAACTGGCAAAAGGAAAACACCTTGCTTTTGGATCACATCGCCTCGGATGTAGAAGAGCTCATTCTCAATCTATGCAGAATCCTGCGTAAAATCAAGGAAGCAGATTAGGCGAAGACGACCGAATCTGCCGCAAAACAAAAACTCAACTCTCACCTGCCTGTCAACACAAAAAAACAGAACGAGGTGCAAAACTATATACAGAAATTTCTAAATAAACAAGCATGCAACTTGTTACTAAGAGCACGCCTAAACATTTTACCAACAAATGAAATCCTGTACATTAGAGTTTTATCTCCAACACCCAATTGTCGTTTCTGTCGAAACACCATGCCTCCACCGCAAGAAACAATTCGTCACCTCCTAATGGTATGTGAAGAGACGCGCACAATAAGACAACGGTACATCCATTATGCAGCAAGAGCTGATTCATTGATGGAAGAAGAAACATGGTGGTGTAGGCTCATAGGTGGCGACAGAACCACTTGGCAAATAGCCACAGTAAAATACTGGAATACATTACGACAAATTTACTAAAGTCAAGCAGTGCTCCGACGTACATGCTGTTGCTTATCCACAACAGTCAACAAGCCCAACCGACATGAACGAACTTAAGCTAGCCTTCTCTTTTGGACAAGTCTCGAGACATTTGAAGAGACATTTACATCTACATTTATATTGTAAAAATCTACTTTTTGATTAAACAATAAAAAAAATAAACAAAAATAAAAATTCTATCATGCTCCACATAGAGCTCCAAATCTAAAAAGCTCATTTTGTTGGTACTGTTTTGTGACAAACATTTCTAATTTTAGTCATTATAATGTTGAGATATTGAAAGTAATTCATTAATGAAGTTTCATCGCCTTTCCAGATAAGAATGTCGATGTATCGACCCAGGTATATTATTTGATTTGTGTTGGTGAAGCAGGGATGTTACTACGCAAAGTTAAGTTCATAATGACCCATACACAAATTTGCATATGTGGGTGCAAATTTAGCACCCATGGCAGTCCGTTGCTTCTGTCAAAAAAATTGGTCATCAAAATTAAAGATGTTGTTTAATGTAAAGTGCAACATTTCAATGACCATACTATTTTGGGAATGATAAGAAACTGAACGGGATTTCTAAAAACAATGAATATCTATACCTTTATTGTGGAGAATACTTGTATACAATGATGATACGTCCAGAGTGACCAGTCTATAATCTGTTTCCCAAATTAAATTTTATAACTGTTGAATAACATGTTTAGTATCTTTGATGAAAGATGAAAGACGCTAACCCTGAAGCATGTGGTTGCAGATGGTAATCAATGGGCTCAGTAAGGGATCCAATGCCATTGATAATTGGTCTACAGTTTGGAAAGGTGTCAAATGGTTTATGGGTCTTTGGAATGAAATGTATAGTGGCCATGGTAGGAAACCCGAACATGATGAAGAGAATGGGACCTTGACAGAGGCCTTATACTCCTTGATGGAGCTGCAGGGTAAAACAGAGGAGGAAGAAAATGACATTGAAGACAATAGGTGGTTCAGTTAGTTATTCTCCTGGATGCCTACATGGCAGACAGATGCAGTGAAATTTCTGTTGGCAATTTTGGTACTGGTCCTAATGGCTTTTTGCATGTTGAGAATAGCAATAAACCAATGTAAAAGACTGGCAAGAAGGCACTCCAAATGACAGTAGTGGTTAATGTGGCTGACACCGTTCATCAGTGCACTGAAACTGATTATAAAGTTTACTGTCCCATGTACCCAGGCCACCAGTTAGACAACCTGGAGCTTTGTTTACATGCCCAAAAGATACCTATAACTACAATGAGCATTGGATGAAATGTGACGACAGTGGGGAGTGCTCTTTTATGACATGCAGTACAGCAGAATACATAGCACAAGGAGGTAACGTGAGGGGTGTCATCAGAGTGTGGCTGCCCAAGGATTGCTATAATATGAGAAAAAATGAAGGTGTGGTTGATGACTCGACCAGAGTGGAGAATGTAGTAGGGCAATTGTTGGCTAGAAAGCAGGTGCCCCTGCCATCCCCAGAAAAACATGGAATTACAAAATCAGAAAGAACACATTTGAAACTGCACTTAAAATCCTCCTGGAAATGCAGCTGGCACAAAGAATAGTTCGCTTCGCTACACAAGTAGGGACAGAGGAGGCATTGGCTTGCACAATTAGTGTGTCCTTTTAAATAGAATAGACTATGTGGCAGGAAAGCATGTACCAAGAGAAGGTCTCACTACACATGTAGGGACAGCATGGCTATAATAGGTAGGGTCATGTTGCAACGTACGGATAGGTAGAAAAACCATGTGTCAGGCATGCACCAGGCCTCGGTAGGCAGAAAATAAATGCAGAGCTAATGTGCGTTGCAGAAGAAACATAACATGACAAAATGCCATTTTAAAAATTGCACTAGCAGAGAATTCAACCTTGCAACTTTAAGAAAGGCCCAGTTGAACACGCTTGAACAAATCAGGAAAAATGCTGTAGCCGGCTTGATGGTGACTAGCCAAAGGTATGTCAAGGCCAAACCATTGCAGGAAGTGCACATGGCGAAGTAAGATATTATTGTGTTTGGTCAGCTGTCAGATAAATTAAGTTACAAGGACACAGCAAACTGTTTCAAGTCCGAAAGATAAAATGTGAACCAGTTGAGAACTTTGCTCGAGAAGTCAATTTCTGTTCACAAGTAGGCTTCCCAGTGTGGGGTAGACTACTGTGTTGAACGTGGCAGAGAGGTTGAGGAGGCGTGCGTAGCCTTGGTCAGTGATTTGAAGAGCATCATCTTCGATCTGGATGGTGGCTGCTCAGTGCTACATTTTGGTCTGAACCCAGTTGGTAGTCGCTGAGTAGGATGGTTTGGTTAATCAGATCATGGATTTGGTCGGCAACGGCCTTCGGAATGATTTTCCTACTTTATTTATTTATTAACATTTTTAAAGCGCACAGCAGCCCTAAGCCATTGTGGCGCTGTTACAAGTAACAGGAAGAGAAACAGAACTGGTTACAGTGGAGCAAAGTAGCTGTTACAAGCATGAAGAAGGTACAGTAACAACTCTATTTGTGCATACTTAGTTACAATTACCAGAATCAAGGGAATACAGTTGGAGTTGGGGTGGGTCAGTTGAACAAAGTGGTTTTGAGGACTTTTCGGAATGTGGCAAGGGAGGTTTCAGCTCGCAGAGCGTTGGGCAAGGCATTCCAGAGTTTAGGAGCTAGATAGGGGATGCCTATACCTCCTGCTTTGGCCCTTTTGATTGAAGGTATGCATAGTTGGTTGTTGTGATGTGTCCTTCTGGGGCGTGTGGAGGTGTCTCAGTTGGTGGTTTCAGAGAGGTAAGAAGGGGTGGAAAGGCTGAGGCATTTGTGGGTTAAGGGAAGAGTTTTGAATGTTATTCTCTCTTTAACCGGTAGCCAGTGGGCATCTCTCCTGGCTTGGGTGATGTGATTTCTCTTGGGGATGTTTAGGGCCGCTCTGAGTGCATTATTTTGTACTGTTTGAAGCCGGTTTCTGTTTTTTTCAGAGGTGCCAGCCAGGAGAGCGTTACAATAGTTTAGCATGGCGCCAATGGTGGCTCTAGCGATGGTGAGGCAGTTTTGGTTGGTAAGGAATGGCTTGATGGCATTTATAGCTTTTGTAGCGTGAGCAGAGGGGGAGGCAGTGGCGCTGACTTGTTTGTCCATGGACAAGGTGGCGTCTAGGTATACGCCTAGGGTCTTGGCAGATGTGGAGACTGGGATGATGGTGTTTTCAATGATGAAGTTGTCATATTTGGGGTTCAGTTTGCTTAGAGTTTCTTTTAGGCCTATGATAATGATCTCAGTTTTGTCTCCATTGTGACATAAGCCATTGGTAGTCAACATGGTCTGAATGGTGGAGTAAATTTGGAGTAGGGGTGCCAAATCATGGTCGTAGGAGCCTTTGAGTGGGAGGAGGACTTGAGTGTCGTCGGCATACTTTGTGGAAGCTATGCTGAAGGAGTCAAGCTTGTCAAAAAGGGGCTTGGTAAACAGGTTGTAGAGTGTGGGTTCAGTGCACGATCCCTGTGGCACACCGCAGTGGATGGTGGTAGGTGCAGCGTTAGCTATGTCAGAGAAAACTTTCATTGCTCTTCCTTCAAGGAAGGAGGTGATCCATGCGGTGGCATGGGTAGAAAAATGAGCTCCGCTACTGAGGTGTGAGGTAAGAGTTTGGTGATCTATGAGGTCAAATGTGGCAGATAGGTCGAGTAATAGTATGAGGGCCGGTTTGCCTGTGTCCATTATTTTAGTGATTTGGTTCTTTAAATCCAAGAGGGCGGTTTCCGTGCCATGCCCTTTGCAGAGTCCTGATTGCCTTTTGCCTAGGATAGAGTGGGTTTCAAGGAAGTCCTGGATATGAATGTGGGCGGCCTTGTCAAGGATTTTAAGGAGGAAGCGGACGGTGGTGATGGGATGGTAGTTGTTTGGGGATGAAGGGTCTGGGGATGGTTTCTTAAGAAGGGGACGGACCCACACTACTTTGAGGCTGGTTGGGATGATGCCTGAGTAGAATGATGTATTAATGAAAGCTGTGATAAGTGGGGCCAGGAAGTCAACACTATCTTTAACTATTTTAGGTGGGCAGATATCGCCTTTACATGTGGAGGGTTTGATGTGTTGTATGAGTGCAGTGACTTCGGTTACAGAGACATCTCTGAATGTGAAGAGGGGAGGGTGGGGCTTCTGATTAGGGGGAGGTGGTGCGTCCGACGGGTCTGATTTGGATAAAAGAGTGTGCTGTGTACGTATTTTACCCTGGAGGAGTGAGATTTTATTTAGGAGTGCATCTTGTATACTGTTGCACCACGCCTGGTCTTTGATGATCTCATCGGGGCTGGCAGGTGGGGGAGGTGAGATCTTTGAAGATGGAGAATAGTTCCTTAGACTTGGAGTTTGCCTTGGAGATACGGGAGTTGATGTTGGATTTGGCAGTGAATAATGCTTTTTTGTATACTGTTGAGGTACTTTTAAAGTAATCTCTAGTGGCATCACAGGGGTTGGATTTCCAATTGGAGAGGGCAGTCAGTTTGTTGTTGCGGAGGGCCAGTATGTCCTCAGTGAACCAGGAATTGGTGTTCATGTTGTTTTTCTTTTTTAGCTTCGATGGGGGCAATGGCATTGATGGCTTTCGTGAGGGTGTGAGGGTAGATGTCAGTCAAGACCTTAGGGTCATTGGAAATGGAGGGTTGAGTTCCTTGATGTCTAGTAGAGGACAAAGGTTGTTTGCTGTGAGTTTTTATTAGCTTCTTACCATGGCAGGGGGTGCATACGAGAGTGTTTTTGTGGTGGTTTTGGTGGGGATGGAGAATTGGATGCAGTTGTGATCTGTCTATGGGTAGGCAATGTTGTATGTTATGGTAGAGGAGCAATTGTGGTCTACCACCCAGTCAAGGGTGTGGCCTTTAGAGTGAGTGGCGTCAGTGACATTTTGAGAGAAGCCTAGGTCTTTAAGGTCTTTAGCAACAGCTGACGCATCTCTGTCTTTGGGGTTGGTGAGACCTAGGTAGAGGTCGCAGAGTAGAAGGGTCATAGTGGAATTTTTCATCTTGTTGCTTAAGGCGTGGAGGAGGTGCCCTTGGAAGTCAGGGGGAGTTCCAGGTGGTTTGTAGATAATGTGTATGTTTAGGGTGTCATTGGCTGATGTGGGGAGTTTGACTGAAAGGAGGCCGGGTTACCTTCCCAGGTGGGGTTGCACAATCTGATAGGGAGTTTGTTTCTGTGTATGAGGGCAGCACACCTCCTGTGGAGTGTTTCCTATCCAGTCGAAGGATGGAGTATCCTTGAGGGGAGGGTAAGCGTGATTGTTGGGTCGGACGCTAGTGATTAGTTATGTTATGTTACTTTGCATTTGTATAGCGCCTTATGTACCATTGTTATGATCTCAAGGCTCTGGTAGGTTGAACACCCTCTGGAACTGTAGTTCAAATCAGGAGAGAGAGAGAGAGAGAGAGAGAGAGGGAGAGAGAGAGAGAGAGAGAGAGGAAGAGAGAGAGAGAGAGAGAGAGAGGAGAGAGAGAGAGAGAGAGAGAGAGAGAGAGAGAGAGAGAGAGAGAGAGAGACCGACCGACCGACCCCCAGACCTGGCCCCCCACCCTCCGAGGTGCATGTGTGCAGCAGGTGTGGCACTCGCATGATAGCTGCTTCTTAGTGGTAGGTGTAGTGGTTGGGAGATCCGGAGTATGCGTTTGTTCTGGCAGGGTGATACCAGACTGATTCTGGCTGCGTTAGGCCTGAGGAGAATGCCTAGGCTGGCGGGTGTGCAACCAGCTGTGTTTAGTTAGGATGATGGGGAGTATGTGGCGGGTGTTGGTATGAGAACAGCTATACCAAATGTGTCATAGTATCGCTGTGTTCTAGTTGACTGGTGGTGTATAGAAGAGAGAAAGTGTGGTGATGTGATATGGTGGTTATCAGTAGGTGCTTGAGATCGCCTTCATGCTCCATGCATTCCACGCACTCCAACCCTTCCCCGCACTCCAACCCCTCCACGCACTCCAACCGTTCCGTGCACTTGAACCATTCTTGCACAATGTACATTCCATGCACTCAATCTGTTCCATGCATTCCATCCATCGCATGGACCACCTCCGCTCCACACTCTCTTCATCCGCTCCACACTCTCTTCATCCGCTCCACACTCTCTTCATCCGCTCCACACTCTCTTCATCCGCTCCATACTCTCTTCATCCGCTCCACACTCTTTTCATCCACTCCACACTCTCTTCATCCGCTCCACACAATCTTCATCTACTCCACACAATCTTCATCCACTCCACACTCTCTTCATCCGCTCCACACTCTCTTCATCCGCTCCGCACTCTCTTCATCCGCTCTGTACTCTCTTCATCTGCTCTGCACTCTTCATCCGCTCCACTCTTCATCCGCTCCAGACTCTTCATCCGTGCCACCGACTTCATCCGTCCCACCCACTTCATCCGTCCCACCCACTTCATCCGTCCCACGCACTTCATCCGTCCCATGCACTCCATCCATGTCATGCACTTGATTCATCTATTCCATTTGTTCCGTTCATTCCATGCACTCTGTTATACCGTGCCATCTATCCTTTCGATGCACTCTATTCCGTGCACTTCATCCGGATCATGTATTCATTCTTTCCATCCTCTCGTCCGCTTTATTCCTCTCGTCCACTTCGTTCTTCTCGTCCATTCCATTTATTTCATCCATTTCCTTAATTTCATCCAGTTCACTGCTTTCATCCAGTTTATTCCTTTCATCCACTCCACTACTTTCATCCACTTCACTCGTTCTATTCAGTTCATCCGTCTTAATTTACATTAGCGGTTATTAGTTTTCAATTTCTCACTCGGATCATGATGCTGGATTGTTATTTATTATAAAGCAGCTTTGGGCAAAGGTCATTGATTGCTGTTATCCAATTTGAGTTAAGCGTTGATTTTAGGGGAAGAGCCATGTTTTCAGTAATTTGCGGAAAGACATGAGGTCCTTGGTGAGTCGGATGTGGGCTGGAAGTGCGTTCCACAGAGTGGGGGCCAGGGCTGAGAATGAAGATCCACCTAACCTGACTGAGTTGGTTTTTGGTATAACTAGGCGGCCAGCAGAGATTGGTCTTAGAATGCGTGGAGGATAGTAGGGTTTTAGTTTGTCTTGAAGATATTGAGGTCCGGTTTTATGCATTGCTTGGTGAGAGATGCATAAGGTTTTGAAGGATACCCTTCGGGCAACCGGAAGCCAGTGCAGAGTTTTGAGGGCTGGGGAGATGTGATCTCTTGGGCCAAGTGCTAGTAGCAGTTTGGCTGCAGCGTTTTGCGCTCTTTGTAGTTTAGTCAGTTGGTATGCGTGGACTCCGAGGGGTTAGCATAGTCCAGCGTTGACATAACAATTGATTGGACCAGTCTGTTGGGAAAGGAGAGGTATGGAAAATTGCGCCTAAGAGTTTTTAGGTGGTAGTGGCAGGACTTGGAGACATTGTTGACTTGGAGCAAGAGGGTTAGGTCTGAGTCTAAGGTGCATCCAAGGTTTTTTACTGACTTAGAGGGAGTCAGTGAGTTGCCCATGGCAGATGGCCAGGGTAGTGGGTGCGGAAGAAGTTTGGTGCTGCCACATACCATGATTTCAGTTTTGGAGGGGTTTAGCGAGAGGTTGTTTGTGCTCATCCAGTGATCTATGTCGAGGAGGCATGAAGCAAGGTCGGGTTGGCAGTTGTGTTTTGAATTCAGGAGTTTTAGGATTAGTTGTGTGCCATTGGCGTAGTTGTAGCACCGGATATTGTGCGAGTGGATTATTCGTGGGAGGGTGGACATATAGAGGTTAAACAGGAGGGCTGATAGGCATGCTCCTTGTGGAACTCCAGTGTTGACTGGTCGGGTGTGGGAAGCATAGGTGGAGAGTAGGGTTATTTGGTTCCTATTGTCAAGGAAGGATGCTATCCATTTGAGAGCGTTTCCACGGATTCCCAGGGAGTGGAGGCGGTCAAGGAGGATTGAGTGGTTGATTGTGTCGAAGGCGGCGGATAGGTCAAGAAGGATTAGCACGTCGCATCCCTCAGAATCAGCAGTGTTTTTAAGGTCATCCCAGATTGAGGTTAGGGTGGTTTCGGTTCCATGTCGGGCTCTGAAGCCCGATTGAGCGTGGTCTAGGAGATTGTTGGCTTCAACAAAGTCATTTAGTTGGGAGTAGGCAGTTTGGTCAATGAGTTTGCCAAGGAACCTGGTGTTTGAGATGGGGCGGTAGTTTTTGGGCGCGAGAGGGTTGAGGGAGTTTTATTTTTTAGAAGAGGCTTGACATGAACAGTTTTGAACGTGTTGGGAAAAATTCCTGAGGAGAAGGAGTTGTTTATGATGGTTCTTGCGTGTTCTCCTGCGCAGGTCAATGCAAAAATTTCTTTGAGGGTTGTGGCTGGGCAGAGGTCCAGCGGGAAGCCGGGTGATTTGCAGGCAGAGAGAAGTTTGAGAAATTGGTCAGTTGATATTGGAGTGAAGGAGTCGAAAGTCAGTTTGGCAGCGGTTGCAGGCGGTGCGATGGCAGGTAGGGTGGTTGGATTGCGTGGTGGGTGTAAAAGAGCTAGTTTGTTGGTTAGAGAGTTTTTTCTTTCAAGAGCTGTGGTGTAAAAGTGTAGAGAGAGTGAGTCACACAATGATTGTGAGGGGGTGGGAAGAGTGGTGGTACATGATGGTTTGGTGAATTCGGCGATGATTTTGTGAAGTTCTTTGCTGGGGTTTTTACAGTTTAGGATTCGGGAGTTGTAATGGGCTTTTTTAGCTTTCCGGATTTCGGCCTTGTAGTGGCGATGGTGCCGGGCCAAGGTAGATCTACTCAGGGTTGTTTTGTCTTTCCGCCATGTGCGTTCTAGGGATTTGTATAGTTGTTTAGTGGTCTTCAGTTCTGGTGTGAACCATCTGGGAAAAAGGCCATGGCGAGATGATGGTTTGAAAGAGGGGGTGAGTGGGATTAGTGAGGTGTTGAGCCTTGAGTCAAAGGCGTCGGAGGTTAGGCGTTCATTGGGTAGGCGGGTAGGGGGAGGAGACTAAAGGAGAACATCGGCTAGGTCGTGAAGGATTTTTAGTTTCTTCAAGCATTTGCGTAGATTCGGATGTTCTGATTCGGGTAAGGGGAGCGGGTTGGGCGAGCAAATGGTGAAAGAAACAATGAAGTGATCAGAGCAGATGATCGGGGTTTAGATGTATCAGGTTGTGGGAGCTGAAGATGGCATCAAGTGTGTGTCCTTTATAGTGAGTCAGCCCGTTTATGTGGATATGGAGGTTAATCGCGTCTAGGCCGTTGACCAGAGAGTGAGTCATACGGTTGGTGGGGATGTCAAGCCATATGTTCAAATCTCCCAGAAGGGTGAGGTTGGGATGGTTTAGTTGGAGGGTGGCAATAGAGTCGCAGAGGTTGTTTGAGAATTGTCTATCGTATCCAGGGGGTCTGTAGATGATTAGGAAGCTGTGGGAGAACGAAGGGTGGATGGATAGTTTTACGAGGAGTGATTCGCAGGAAGGAATGGATGGCTGGTTGTCGATGATTGAGGCGTAGAAGTGAGACTTGAAGGAGATTGCTATTCCTCCTCCTCTAGAGGGGCGGTTCAGTAGTATGAGGGAGTAGTCTGGGTGGGGGGCTTCAGTGGCGATAGGGGCAAAGTCGTCAGAGAACCAGGTTTCCGTGATGAAGACCAGGTCCGGTTTGTCAGAGGCGAGGAGTTCAAAGATGCTGTTTCTGTTTTTTGCTACAGAGCAGGTATTAAAAAGGATGCAATTTACTTTGGTGCAGGAGGATGATGGAGGAGATGCAGAGGTGGGGGATCGGAGGGGAGATGGAAGATGGGAAGCGAGAGGGGGTTGGTCGATGGGAAGAATAGGCAGACAGTCGATTGGCGGGTTTGGGGGGGGAGGAGTTGGACTGGTGTGACGGGTTGATTTGATTTGGGTCGGAGGATTTGAAGGTGGGGTTTGAGGGGTTAGGAGTTTCAGTTGTGGTCAGTGAGAATTCGAGGGAGAGGGGTTTCAGGTAGGGTGATGCAGGGGGAGGGTGGTGGTGAGCGAGATTGGGAGGATGAGGAGGTGGGTCAAGACAGGAGTGGCGATGAGTAAAGAGAGATTGAGGGAGACCAAGTATGTTTTCTCTTTAGTGTTTTTGTTGTGGCTGGTGTGTGAGAGAGGGTAGGGAGGTCGGAGTCGGAATGGGGGAAAGGGAAGCGGCTACTGTTCTTGCCAGGGCGAGGCAGGCAATTTTTAGGGAGGGGAAGGAGTGGGGTCGGAGGGGGTTGATGAGGGGAGTGGGGAGGTCGATGGTTGCGGGGCTGGGTCTGCTTGGAAGGCTAGGCGGGCCGTTAGTCAGGGGATCAGAGGAGCGGGTATGATGATAGTAGGCAGGAGGGTGGAGGGGATGGGAGGAGCAGTGGTTTTAGGATGGTTGGTTCGCCATCGTGCCCCTCTGGCTTGGTGTTTGGATAGGAGATGGGTCGGGGATGTGGTGGAGGGCAGGATGGTTTGGGGAAGGGGGAGATGGGGGAGGTAGGGTGGGCGGGAAGGGAGGCGGGCGCGAGGGGGTCATTTTTGGCAGACCTAGGTGGGTTGGGTGGACTCATGGTTTGGATTAGTTTGAACTGTGTTATAGTTGGCGTTGGATGATTTCGTTCACACTGTCCCACTTCAACTATACCACCGGATGTTAATTGTACACACTCTCTATTATTAACTGTACTACGACTGTACCACAGCCTTTCTAAGTTCAACTATACCACCGGGTGAGATTAATCACAGTTTCTAAGTTCAACTATACCACCGGTGAGAGTATTCACAGTTTCTAAGTTCAACTATACCGCAGGGTGATATTATTCACACTTTCTAAATTCAACAATACCATAGGTGAGATTATTCACAGTTTTAAAATTCAGCCATACCAAAGGGTGATATCATTCACATTTCTAAGTTCAACCTTACCATAGGTGAGATTACTCACAGTTTTAAAATTCAACTATACCATAGGGTGAGATTATTCACAGTTTCTAAATTCAACTATACCACAAGGTCAGATTATTCACAGTTTCTCAATTCAACTATATCACAGGGTGAGATTATTCACAGTTTGTAAATTCAACTATATCAAAGTTTCTATTTAGACTTTCAGAATGCAACTAGACCAAAGATATGCTAATGGGCCGGCTTTCTAAATGCAACTAAACCACGGATGTGCTATTAGGCAAACTTTCTAAATGCAACAAGACCACAGATATGGTATTAGGCAGACTTTCTAAATGCTATTACACTACAGGTGTGCTATTCGGCACACTTTCTAAACTACACCAAAGACATGCTATACGGCACACTTTTCAATGCAACTATAGCACAGATATGTGATTAGGTGGACTTTCTGAATGCAGACTTGACCACAGATATGCTATTAGGTAGACATTCAAAACGCAACTACACCACAGATATGCTATTAGGCAGATTTTCTAAATGCAATTTATACCACAGATATGCTATTAGGGGGACTTTATAAATGCAACTAAACCACAGATATGGTATTAGGTGGACTTTCTGAATGCAGACTAGACCACAGATATGCTATTAGGCAGATATTCACAACACAACTACACCATAGATATGCTATTAGGTGGACTTTCTAGATGCAGACTAGACAACAGATATGCTATTAGGCAGACTTTCTAAATGCAATTACACCACAGATATGCTATTAGGTGGACTTTCTAAATGGACTAGACCACATATATGCTATTAGGTGGACTTTCTAAATGGACTAGACCACAGATGGAAGAGTTTACAATAGTTTAGCTTCCAGGGTTGAGTGGTAGGGTAGTATGGCGAGAAGTAATTGCTTCAGTCCCCGCCCTTGCCACACTTACTTATTGTTGGCTTCTTGCTTCTCCTGAGGATACCGGCAGATACGACCTGGAGCTGTCTCTGTAGGAGCAGTCCTTTGCCTCGGGTCCTTAGCCGATGGGCTGCCGGGAAGAGGGCTGCCCTGGGAGGACTAGCAATGAAAGGGGGACCCTCTCGTCTGGGCCAATCAGAGCACGGGTGGGCGGGATGGGAGGCGGGCAGGCTTTGGACCAGGAAGAGGGTGCAGGGAGGGAAGGGACGCAAGGGCCTGCTCCTGGGTACGGGACCACAAACAAAGTTGGGTAAATTAAAACACAAAACCCCCCTGATTCGCACCGTCACGGGGCGAATCAGGGGGGTTGGAGGGCTCAGGAGGCGGGAGCTTGGGCAACCAGGAAGGGGAGCGAGGATCTAGGCACACCGGGGCCTGAGGGCATGCAGGGCAAGATTATTTACCTAGATGGCCAAAACGAGGCCTTTTCAGCTGGATCCTCCCACGTGCACGACACGGGCACAAAGGAGTTAGTCTGTAGTTGACGCGATCCTTTCGGGTCCACAGTAGTTTTTTGAGGAGGGAGCAGAAAAGTCTTATTTTAGGGTGCTTGGGAAGATGACTTGCTTGAGTTAGGCATTTACCATTTTGAGCAGGGGGTGGGGCGGGTCCCTACTTTTGTCACGTGTATGCTGTGTAGATACTTGATGCAATCATTTTAGTGTGTGTATGTTCTGTAGGCTCAGGTGACAATTCTTGCCCGCTGCCCAGTATTGTCAATACAGTTATTTATGCAGTTGGTGGATATAATTTTGCTTTTGGGGTTGCCACCTTTCGATGCGATTGTGGTGGCGATGTAGACTTCTATGTTTTGTTAGAAGAGTTGTGCTGGAGGGGGGAATGCTGGCATCTGTATAGCATTTGCTGGCATGGGTGACTAGTGCTGGTGTGCCTATTCTTTACTTTTGCATTGGTGGCGTTAAAAATGTGTATTTTGTCACAATCCTGTTGGCCATTAGTGTTGAGTTGATGGGTTGCATGTGTGGTGTCGCTGTGTCTAGTGTGCTTGCTATGTTGGTGGTATTATGCGGGCAAGTGACAATTTACCATATAGTGGTGATGTCAACCCACCTAGGCACAACTTATTGCACATCCTTTCTGCAACTTCACCCATCCGCACTTTTTCTCTAAGGCAGATCTCCACTGATATTTTGATATTTTCTGGTGGATTGTGGTCTTGGGTTTGTTGGGGAGTATTGGTGATTGGTTGCACATGTGTAGGCCTAAGACTGCAAAATATCTCTGTGTCTCTCTTACTCATCTCTCCTGCTCTCCTACTAGGACCTCCTTCTGCCCGCCCATCTTTACTGCCACTCTTAAGGAATCTGCTGGCAAGTGGTGTAGACATGCGGTGGCCTGCTGTGGCAGTGTGTGCATTCCAGGCGAGGCGCTTCTGCTTCTTAATAGCGGGTAATTAATTACTCCTTAATCTGTGTTTCCTCTTTCCTTTTTGAGAAGGGGATCTGTCGATTCCTGTGAGCTGGGGTCTGGGTGATAGGGTGTCTGTGGCAGGAAGAGCCGGTCGGTTTCCCGTGCTTATTAACAAGGGAGATCCTGGGGGTCCATCTGCGGACTTACCCAGAGTCTTTAGCCCACCATCTTTCACAGAGGAGAAATATCCACAACATATCAGTCTTTGTCCTGCCCTGGGGCAGTCCAGCACCGAAATGCTAGGCAATTCTCCTCTGAACAAGAGTACCAACAGCATCCCCAGACACGTGTTTTGGTCTGGTTGGATCTCAATAGTAGGGTGGAGCTGTGCCTCTCTAAGAATAGTGAGCAAGGGGTCCACGTTTGGATTCCCCTAGTAACTTAGGGTGTTTTCCTGAAGTTTTGGTATCCAGAGGTGATATGCCTATAAATTGGGAGAGGGTCTCGGGGTGTGTGAGCTTATACTGAGGATGAGCGCCGCATTGGCGGCATTTCTGGAAGTGTGCAAGATGTGCGGAAGTGGGTTGGACCTGGCCGGCACTTGCTGACTGAGCTTGTGTGTGAGACTGGCATTGCATTCATGTTTGGGGATGGGTTGCGTGTCTTTATAGTTGCAGCGGTTAAGTGTGAAGGAGTGGCTAAGTGATGTAAGTAGGTACAGGTGTACACTTTACAGGCAAGGAGACCGAACAGAGCCCAGAGGGACTTCTCAGGAGAGTGTGGGCAGTCAGAAAGAAAGGCAGGTATCCCTTCTCGGGATGTGTCTTGAACTCCTAAGTACTATTTAATGGTTTTGTGGAATGTCATTGAGAGGACCAGGAGGATATATGATGTGATAGGTAATTTATACCGCGCTGGACCCGGGGATCGAACCTGTGGTGCTCCGTGTCGTCTTGCTTCCAAAGCGAGCATGTTGCCCCTGAGCTATCCTCCTGAGAACTAGCCTAGCAACAGCTGCCTGTTTCTTTAGATCATCAAGCAGGCCCTGATAATTACTACAGCCTTACACTTGTAGAATGTGTCCTTCAGCTTTTGAGCTGCAACCTGGACTTTGGAAACTGAGTGGGTGAGTGAGTGTGAGTGACCAGAGAGCGAATGCCCGAGTGAATCAACAGGGCGCACAACTACCAAAAGGGTCTGCAGTTGCCTGTGTCTGCTGCTTTAGGGCGTGTTTGTGGATTGAAGAATTGTTTAGGTTTTTTTAGAATTCAGAGGGGACTGAACCGTATTCAAGTAAGTGTTGGAATGAGAGCGAGAGATGTTGAGTCGGGATTAGTGAACGATGGTCGGCCGGGGCGGTGGGGAACCCATGAGGAACCCGGGGTCCGTCTGGAACTCTGGCCGAGAGATAGGAAGGAATTTAATGTTTTAATGTAAGAGGTCTTGTATAGCACCCTTCTACCACTACTGTGACAAAAAAGGGCGTCATTAGTCGGAGAGGCAGATCTGGGGAGGGGCCAGGAGAATAGTTTAGAGGTCACGCACTTGTCTTGGACACAAGGCAATGCAGAGCAGTACAGGTCCGAAGCCTGGTATTGTGCTTAGAGACTGGGCTCCCACATGAAGCACGAAATAAACGAGTTACTGGATGGTTCCAGGCAGGGAGTGCCCGGTCCCTGTGTGCCAATCTGCTTTTTTTTAGTTTGGCACAGGCAACAGCCCAAGATCTGATTGACTGTAGCACTTTGTGACTGGTTAGCTGCAGATCTGGGTGGGTTTACCTGGGCTAAACAGCAGAGCTTGGCTAGACCTGTGACGACTGACTGCGGGTGTGTGTCTGTGTAGTGTAAGGTGGCAAGAAATCTTAGAGCAGAGTTGGTTAGTCGAAGGAAGGGTGGAGTAAGTTTTGTAGGGGAAACACCTGCAGCCCCCCACTCGTCCCATTTCACTAGTTCACGTTGCCAATCTCAATATCTCTCTCTCCCTCCCCCTTCTCCCTCCCCCCCTCTGCCTTCCCCCTCTCTCTCCCCCCCCTTCTCTTAAATCGATACATTGTACCCCATTTGGAACAAAACAAGCATCGGCGGATGAGGGGAAGGGGCAGTCTGGAATCGCTACTCAATTAACCGGAGCTACAAACCAAGAATGGAGGGAGTGTTGACTGAAGTGAGTGGTTAAGTGTAGCTAGTCGAGTGGGACAGGTCAGGTGCTGTTGCAGGTGTTCATTCCAATTATCTCGAATAAACTGCTTTATTGACTTCCCTTTGTGTAACTTCACAAGTCTACACTGCACCGCCTAAGAAACTTCTTTGCAGTTGCTACCCTAAAATGAAAACCTTTTGTGAAAATTAATTAATTCCTTCCTTCCTTCCTTCCTTCCTTCCTTCCTTCCTTCCTTCCTTCCTTCCTTCCTTCCTTCCTTCCTTCCTTCCTTCCTTCCTTCCTTCCTTCCTTCCTTCCTTCCTTCCTTCCTTCCTTCCTTCCTTCCTTCCTTCCTTCCTTCCTTCCTTCCTTCCTTCCTTCCTTCCTTCCTTCCTTCCTTCCTTCCTTCCTTCCTTCCTTCCTTCCTTCCTTCCTTCCTTCCTTCCTTCCTTCCTTCCTTCCTTCCTTCCTTCCTTCCTTCCTTCCTTCCACCCACACACACATGTGGGTGGATTCCCAGCTCTCCAAGGGGGAAGCACACCGCCACCTAACAAAGGCCCTGCCTGTAAATGTTTATCATATCAATCGCGCCCTGAGAAAAGGGCGCAGCCAGCACATCAAATCCATTTGTTTGTAGGGCTGGCCCCGTGCCCAGGAGTTCATCGGTGTGGGACGGTGTGTGGATGTATTTCAGTACCACCCTGCTTAGCATGAGTGCCACCCAGTCCTCGGGGAACAGGCCACACCTTTTGCATTCATTAGGAACTATGAGGTATCTCTTGGCTACTGTTATGGCTCCAAACAGTGAGCCATGACTACCAATTAGCACGCACAGCAAAATCCCAACCAGCCCTGTACGCGTTTCAAGCTCTGGTGCTCGGCCTGACCCTATCCTGCACCTGGGACTTCAGGCTCATTGCTCTAGGACTTCGAGCCTGTGCCTGCAACAACTACAGCCTGATCACAATGGAACCTGTCCCCGCATTGGAACCATGGCCTTCCCAGAAGGTAAACTGGGCCTGCGTCTGGAACCTCAGCCTAATCAGAATGTAACCTGGGCTTGGCCCTGGAACCTCGGCCTACTCGGAATGTAATCTATGCCTCTGCATGGAACCATGGCCTACTTGGAATGTATCCTGGGGCCTGCCCATTGAACCTTTGCCTACTAACAATGTAATCTGGGCTTGCGTCTCGAAACCTCTGCCTACTCAGAATGTAACCTGGGCTTGCACATGGAACCATGGCCTTCCCAGAATGTAAACTGGGCCTGCTCCTGGAACCTCGGCCTAATCAGAATGTAACCGGGGCCTGGAACCTCGGCCTACTCCGAATGTAACCTGGGCCTGGAACCTCAGCCTACTCCGAATGTAACCTGGGCCTGGAACCTCGGCCTACTCCGAATGTAACCTGGGCCTGCGCCTGGAACCTCGGCCTACCCAGAATGTAACCTGGGCCTGGAACCTCGGCCTACTCCGAATGTAACCTGGGCCTGGAACCTCGGCCTACTCCGAATGTAACCTGGGCCTGGAACCTCGGCCTACTCCGAATGTAACCTGGGCCTGCGCCTGGAACCTCGGCCTACCCAGAATGTAACCTGGGCCTGGAACCTCGGCCTACTCCGAATGTAACCTGGGCCTGGAACCTTGGCCTACTCCGAATGTAACCTGGGCCTGCGCCTGGAACCTTGGCCTACTCCGAATGTAACCTGGGCCTGGAACCTCGGCCTACTCCGAATGTAACCTGGGCCTGCTCCTGGAACCTCGGCCTACTCAGAATGTAACCTGGGCTTGCGCCTGGAACCGTGGCCTACCCAGAATGTAACCTGGGCCTGCGCATGGAACCGCAGCCTACCCAGATTGTAATCTGGGCTTGGCCCTGGAACCTCGGCCTACTCGGAATGTAATCTATGCCTCTGCATGGAACCATGGCCTACTTGGAATGTATCCTGGGGCCTGCCCATTGAACCTTTGCCTACTAACAATGTAATCTGGGTTTGCGTCTCGAAACCTCTGCCTACTCAGAATGTAACCTGGGCTTGCACATGGAACCATGGCCTACTCGGAATGTGGCAAAAAACGAGAGTGACAGGGGATACCAGGTTTATCTCTATTCTATGATCTGACCTGTACTAAATCAATATATTTACTTTAACATAGAAGATCATAGAATTGGTGATTCTGTGTTGGTGAGCTCACGTGTGCATACGCCTATAAAACCTTCATTTCATACCTACACATCATGGAGGACCAACTGTCCAGACATAACAAGTGCGTGAGGTGAAAAAAATTCAATTCAACTCACTCGACACAATGAAATATTTGTCATTTTATTAATATGTAGAAAAAATATAAAAAACATTTAATCTGTGCTAAAATTCATCAGTAGTGCCAATCATAATATGTTTCAACCTGTCTGAGTAGGCACAGCATACTCATCACATCCCAAAACACATACACCAGGCATACTACATTCATACTCAATCAAACAATCTCGCATCACAAGTTAATACATTTAAATTTCAACATTTGTATAAAAGAAATGTATAAAACACAATCACTAATCTTTATCAATAAGAATAGCGAAAAGTTAACACATCAACAACCGTCAGATGTAAAATACAATATTGCTGTTGTGATATACTCTAATCAACAATGGTGTCAAAAACAGCATTGGATTCCCCAACCCAACATGTTTCTTTCTGTACTAAAATCACTGTGCAGAAATTCTTCAGGGGCAAGTAGGTCCAGCGTAGTCAAAGGGATGTATGTAGCCAAATAGACCTGTAGCCAACAACAGGAGCTCACCTGTAGATATAAACACAAAAACATACTCAATCAGGCTAAGTGCACTAATATACTGATTGAGAATTGCTACTGCCTCCCTAGTAATGGGCGGAGTGCAAGACAACTGGGGCAATCAACCCCACTGTCGCCTTCACTACCAAATGGGTCACCGGTACTGCATCAGTACAATGACCAGGAGACCAGCTAAGTTGGTCCAATCCTCAACTTATCACCACCACCGAATGCACCGCGTGACAAATTCAGACTCCCACGATCATGAAAGTTGAGTAATGAAAACCAGTCGTGACACAGCTGTATCTAAATGTCTTGTTTTTCATTAAAGGAAAAACAGCCTGCAGCAAGGAAAACCTGAGTGCAACCATGCAAAAAAGCCCAAGTGGATATAACTCCCAAGACCACTATCCAGGTTAGGGGTGCACTCATGCTGTACAGGTCTCTTGGTGTAGTATTACTCCTCACAAAAGAGAGTGTTTAGTAAACGGGCCATGGAAAAAACAGACCGCCTGTGTACACATCGTGCCCATCGGGCAAACCACAATGAGTACCCAAGCAGTAAAACCACTCACAACGCATGAACGGTTCCAGTTCACAGCGGCACGTCTGTATATCGTGTAGAACAATCGCACACAACCTGATGGACTTTAAATTCACACGGTTGCTGTACGGCCCAACGTGGTAAAGGGCCAAGTCTCTCAGGCTATTAGTGCCACGCCAACCAGAGTAAGGGAGGAGAAGATGACATAAGAAAAATAGAACACGCGAGTCAATACCACACACCATGTGGTCCATATAACAAAGCCCGGTGTGCCAGTAGCACCCCAGGAATATCAACCCCAAGTGTGGGCCATAGGGCAACTAACCTGATTAATGTCAGCCCGTCGCCTCAATGGATGAGCATGGGTCAAGAACCATGGACTACTCGGAATGCAACCTGGGTCTGCACATGGAAGCTCAGCCTACTCGGAATGTAATCTGGGCTTGCGCAAGGAACCATGGCCCACTCAAAATGTGACCTGGACCTGCGTATGGAACCTCAGCCTATTCAGAATGTAATCTGTTTTTTTGTGCCTGGAACCTTGGCCTACTCGGAATGTAATCTGGGCCTGTGCATGAAACCTCTGCCTACTCAGAATGTAATCTGGGCTTGCGCCTGGAACCGCAGCCTACTCAGAATGTGACCTGGGCCTGCGCATGGAACCTCAGCCTACTCAGAATGTTACTTGGGCCTGTGCATGGAACCTCAGCCTACTCAGAATGTAATCTGGGCAGGTGCATGGAAACGTGGTCTACTCAGAATGTAACCTGGGCCTGCACATGGAACATTGACCTACTCGGAATGGAACCTGGGCCTCTGCATGGAACCGTAGCCACTCAGAATGTAATCTTGGCTTGCGCCTGGAACCTCTGCCTACTCGGAATGTAACCTGGGCCTGCGCATGGAACCTCAGCCTACCTAGAATGTAACCTTGCCTTTTGCATGGATCCATGGCCTTCTTGGAATCAGTGGTCGAAGTGAGTGGGAACGGTTGGGAGCGGTGCTCCTCTACTTTTTTAAAATAAGTTTTACTGTTCCTATACTTTTATTTAAAAAAGAAATCGTTCTGTAATGGTTTCGTTTTAAAATAAAAGTGTAGGAAGAAGTTGAAACTTGCACTTCCAGTGCACTACACTGAACGTTCCCTTAAACAACAGGTGCATGTGTTTGGGGGTTTGTATTGTGTGTGGTGATGGGGTTTGTGCGGAGCAGTGCAGGCCACCAAGGAACATAGTTCCACTACTTCTTTTCGTACACTTCGACCACTGCTTGGAATGCAACCTGGGCCTGCTCATGGAACCTCAGCCTACTCAGAATGTTATCTGGGCCTCCGCATGGAACCATGGCCTACTCAGAATGTAATCAGGGAACCAGGGCCTGCGCATGGATCCTCGGCCTACTCAGGATGTAACCTGGGCCTGCTCATGGAACCTGGGCCTACTCAGAATGTAACCTGGGCCGCCGCATGGAACCATGGCCTACTCAGAATGTAACCTGATCCTGTGCATGGAACCTCGGCCTACTCAGGATGTACCCTGGGCCTGCTCATGGAACCTCTGCCAACTCAGAATCCAGGCTTTATTACAACACTTTCAAGCAATGGCTTCAGTGCAAAGAATGGGCATTTAAACCTCATGAATGGGAACAGGCATGAAATAAAGGAGGACATGAAAGGGCACCTGGACCTCATGAATGGGAACAGACATGGAATAAAGGAGGACATGAAAGGGCACCTGGACCTCATGAATGGGAACAGACATGGTATAAAGGAGGACATGAAAGGGCACCTGGACCTCATGAATGGGAACAGACATGGAATAAAGGAGGACATGAAAGGGCACCTGGCCCTCGTGAATGAGAACAGGCATGGTATAAAGGAGGACATGAAAGGTCACCTGGACCTCATGAATGGGAACAGACATGGAATAAAGGAGGACATGAAAGGGCACCTGGACAATCCATGCAACAAAGAAGTGGGGACTATCTTCAGGTTACCAAAACGAATCAGGCCACCTAGGGAAATGGGGAGTGCATTTTCTACCCCGCAACAGGCGTGTGCATCATGAGGAGGGCCCAGATAATGAAGACAGGAAAGAGTGCTAACTAAGGACCCTCGCATCCCCTGTACAACCACTAGACTGTGTACCTATCAAAACTTATCAAAATGTAGATATGAGATTACAATCAACCGTTTAGAGTCGAAAATCAATTCGTAGATATTGAAGTAGTTCATTTAATAGTGTAATCAAACAAATGTATAGCTCTATTCGTTTTGGGTATCCCTCTTCATCGGGAGCAGAATTATATCATCATTCCAGCAGATTCCATCTTCCATTACTATAAAGTAAACACAGTACATTAACAAATTCATTGTATAATTATATATCCCACTCAAGTTACAAAGAAATGTAATTGACAATTGTCAAAAACTCGGACTCACAAGTTAGGGTTATGAGGAGGGCAATGTTCGTGGATTAAAAGCAATCCTAGGTAGGAAAAGCTATCTTCACATCCATACCGCATCACAATCTGTCCCGTTCTGAAAAAGGGGGAGATCTGATGTAGCGAAGTAGTGGTCTGAAATCAATGATCATTAGTAGATGGGAGCTAAGGGCTCAAAAAAGCCAACCAATCGGGTAATTGGGAACCTTACCTAAAGATTGTATGCAGAGTTAAGCACCATTGTGTAGGAAAACGTCTTGGATTCAATAAGGAAGATCTATAGAATGGGGAAACTCAATGTAAGATGCAGAGCTAGGTCCGTTCCAGTGACCCAGGCAACCCTAGTTATATATATAAAAATAGAAATTCATCCTACCTTACAGGTATGGGTTAATGACTCAAACGGTCACGGTTAGGTAAAGACGGGTATCAGCAAGTACGTACACACATAGAGGCCGATTCATGGAATAATTAGCGCGGCGCAAGTGGGCAAAAACGTGCGAATCGCAGTGGAATAGCGAAAATCGCAGTGCAATTGCGAAAATCGCACGAAAAGCAGCGCACGTCGATTCATGGAAGGCCGTGCGCGAGAAAACCAGCGCATGTGCGATAAAAAAGTGCGCGGCGCACGTTGGCGCACAGGCCATCTAACAGCGTGCGCCAGGTCACAGCGAAAATCGCACAGGCCACAGCGAAATTCGCACATAGCGCGGCACACGCAACAAAAGTAGGCGGAACACGGGCGTAACACTCGGAATGGGGAACAACTTGCCAAAACGTGGGCGTCACAGGGGAAGTACAGGGCACAAGTGCGCGGAACGCCCACACGCTCGCCTACAACACGTATTCATGGAATAGAATAGGGCAAAAAAGCGCACGCTCAAACCAGCGCACAGGCACAAACACGACCGCCACAAGAAAGCAGGTGGTAGCGTCTCTGCGGCTGTAAGAAATGTGCGCCAAAAGGTGCCCCAACAAATAGCACCTATATACTGCCATGATGAATGTCCCATACTGTGGCCCTCCAGGAAAAATGACGTGCAAAGGGGTACCCACAAACACGGACACCCGCTGACAAAAAATACGTGTGCGTGTATACCGGGGTGCGCAGGAAGTCTAACACGCGATTTCAGCAGGGTACGTGCATCACAGGGGTTCGCGTGAAGTTATTCACGCGATCGGGCCTGGGGGAGCGTGCTACGTGTATTTCAGGGGTTCGCGTGAAGTTTCACACGCGATCGGGCCTGGGGGAGCGGGCTACGTGTATTTCAGGGGTTCGCGTGAAGTTTCTCACGCGATCGGGCCTGGGGGAGCGTGCTACGTGTATTTCAGGGGTTCGCGTGAAGTTTCACACGCGATCGGGTCTGGGGGAGCGGGCTATGTGTATTACAGGGGTTCGCGTGAAGTCCCTCACGCGATCGGGCCTGGGGGAGCGTGCTACGTGTATTTCAGGGGTTCGCGTGAAGTTTCACAGGCGATCGGGCCTGGGGGAGCGGGCTACGTGTATTACAGGGGTTCGCGTGAAGTTCCTCACGCGATCGGGCCTGGGGGAGCGGGCTACGTGTATTCCAGGGGTGCGCGGGAAGTTTCACACGCGAATAGCCTGGGCGCGTGTATTTGAGGGGTGCGCGGGAAGTTCCACACGCGAATAGCCTGGGCGCGTGTATTTCAGGGGTGCGCGGGAAGTTCCACACGCGAATAGCCTGGGCGCGTGTATTTCAGGGGTGCGCGGGGAGTTCCACACGCGAATAGCCTGGGTGCGTGTATTTCAGGGGTGCGCGGGAAGTTCCACACGCGAATAGCCTGGGCGCGTGTATTTCAGGGGTGCGCGGGAAGTTCCACATGTGATTTGACAGTGTGGGTCCTCCCAGGTGTACCCTGTACACCCTCCACGGCCCCTGCAGGCAGCCCACACCACAGGGGACTACCCTGCATCCCTGGTCATGTCCCGCAGGCAGCCCACCCAACATGGGCATGCCCCCCAGCAAAGGCACATGTCTCCTTGAACTAATGAACACCAACTCATGTCCCCTTGCACCCCCACCCCCCAGCACTGTGGGGCATCTGCCAGCAGGCCCCCACCCATGTCCAACTCATGTCTCCCACCACCCCCACGCCCCAGCAGTGCAGGGACAGCCTCCACCAGGCCCCCACTCATGTCACCCACCGCCCCCACCCCCCAGCACTGTGGGGCACCTGCCAGCAGGCCCCCACACATGTCCTACTCATGTCTCCCACCACCCCCACACCCCAGCAGTGCAGGGGCAGCCTCCACCAGGCCCCCACTCATGTCACCCACCACCCCCACCCCCCAGCCACCAGGGGCACCCTCCACCAGGCCCCCACTCATGTCTCCCACCACCCCCACACCCCAGCCACCAGGGGCAGCCTCCACCAGGCCCCCACTCATGTCTCCCACCACCCCCACCCCCCAGCAGTGCAGGGGCAGCCTCCACCAGGCCCCCACTCATGTCACCCACCACCCCCACCCCCCAGCACTGTGGGGCACCTGCCAGCAGGCCCCCACCCATGTCCAACTCATGTCTCCCACCACCCCCACACCCCAGCAGTGCAGGGGCAGCCTCCACCAGGCCCCCACTCATGTCACCCACCACCCCCACCCCCCAGCACTGTGGGGCACCTGCCAGCAGGCCCCCACACATGTCCAACTCATGTCTCCCACCACCCCCACCCCCCAGCAGTGCAGGGTCACCCTCCACCAGGCCCCCACTCATGTCACCCACCACCCCCACCCCCCAGCCACCAGGGGCACCCTCCACCAGGCCCCCACTCATGTCTCCCACCACCCCCACACCCCAGCCACCAGGGGCACCCTCCACCAGGCCCCCACTCATGTCTCCCACCACCCCCACCCCCCAGCAGTGCAGGGTCACCCTCCACCAGGCCCCCACTCATGTCTCCCACCACCCCCACACCCCAGCAGTGCAGGGTCACCCTCCACCAGGCCCCCACTCATGTCTCCCACCACCCCCACCCCCCAGCAGTGCAGGGTCACCCTCCACCAGGCCCCCACTCATGTCTCCCACCACCCCCACCCCCCAGCAGTGCAGGGTCACCCTCCACCAGGCCCCCACTCATGTCCCCCTGCACCCCCACCCCCCAGCAGTGCAGGGTCACCCTCCACCAGGCCCCCACTCATGTCTCCCACCACCCCCACCCCCCAGCCACCAGGGGCACCCTCCACCAGGCCCCCACTCATGTCTCCCACCACCCCCACACCCCAGCCACCAGGGGCACCCTCCACCAGGCCCCCACTCATGTCTCCCACCACCCCCACCCCCCAGCAGTGCAGGGTCACCCTCCACCAGGCCCCCACTCATGTCTCCCACCACCCCCACACCCCAGCAGTGCAGGGGCAGCCTCCACCAGGCCCCCACTCATGTCACCTACCACCCCCACCCCCCAGCCACCAGGGGCACCCTCCACCAGGCCCCCACTCATGTCTCCCACCACCCCCACACCCCAGCCACCAGGGGCACCCTCCACCAGGCCCCCACTCATGTCTCCCACCACCCCCACCCCCCAGCAGTGCAGGGTCACCCTCCACCAGGCCCCCACTCATGTCTCCCACCACCCCCACCCCCCAGCAGTGCAGGGTCACCCTCCACCAGGCCCCCACTCATGTCTCCCACCACCCCCACCCCCCAGCAGTGCAGGGGCACCCTCCACCAGGCCCCCACTCATGTCTCCCACCACCCCCACCCCCCAGCCACCAGGGGCACCCTCCACCAGGCCCCCACTCATGTCTCCCACCACCCCCACACCCCAGCCACCAGGGGCACCCTCCACCAGGCCCCCACTCATGTCTCCCACCACCCCCACACCCCAGCCACCAGGGGCACCCTCCACCAGGCCCCCACTCATGTCTCCCACCACCCCCACCCCCCAGCAGTGCAGGGTCACCCTCCACCAGGCCCCCACTCATGTCTCCCACCACCCCCACACCCCAGCAGTGCAGGGTCACCCTCCACCAGGCCCCCACCCATGTCCCCCTGCCCCCAGGTCCTGACGATACACAATCATGGCAGTAATGGGCAGCATACCCAGCACAAACACCCAGGCAAGGATTGCATCCACCCACATAGTGAATGCAATTACATGACACAACCCCAATGGCAAGTATGTAAATGAACACATGTCCGTCACACACACATACACAATGGCTGCAAGTGAATGTAAAAACCCATATCATGACATGTATGAAACCAAAGACAAAATAAGACAAGTGGAAGTAAAAATAAAAAATGTATTAAAGATTAAAAATAAGTAAACAAATCAAACATACAACTATGTGGATAACAAAATAAATGGTCCATGTTGGAGAACAAAAGTAAAAATCAAAAAACGAAAAAGGAATAAAAAAACAAATGTTGACCAAAGCAATATCAAGTAGAAGCAAAAGAATGAAAAACCATTTCCACATGGTGAACACAATAATGAAAAAAAGAAATTTTTCCTTCAAAAAACAAACTAAATACAGGAATGTACCAGGGTCCATGAGCCCAACACCATAAAGGAAACCTACTACTACCTAATGAAAAAAATATATACAAAAAAGTGGCCATTGTCCGAGCGGTCCAAAATAATAAAAACAAATAAAGGAAACCTAACACTAACTAACTATATAACTATATACAAAGGCAGCGGGCAAGTCCTGCGGCTTACTTGTTGATGTTGCTGGCCAGGGCATCATCGAACTCCATGTCGATGTCCTGGAGGCGGGACTCTGTCCTGGCCCGAGGTCTCGCAGGGATAACCCCATGTTCAACTCAAACTCCCTGCGAGCTTCCTCGAGGCACTCAGCCCGCCTCAACGCCCGACGCATGGAGAACTCCGCCCTGACCATGGCGAGCCGCTCCTCTTCCGCCCGCTGCCGCCCCGCACCTATCCGCTGGACCAACTGCTCCCACACGGAAGACACCACCATCCCAGGGTTGCCCTGCCCTCCGGCCGATGCCTGCCCCTCTGATCTTGATGGCCCCGAGCCATGATGCCTCCCACGTCGAGCCCGCTGCTGCCTCCGACGCCACTGCCTCTGCCAGCACAACGGCATCCAGGCTGATGGAAACCACCGACGCCGTCGTGCACGTGCCCTGCCTGATGATGCTGTCACATCTTCCATCTGCTGGGGTCCAGTTGCTGTGTTGTCCACCCCTGCTGGACCTCCGACTCCCAACTGTGGCAGGGATGGGATCCCCACCGAGCTGGCTGCATTGGTCGGGGCAGGTCCACAGGGGGCCCTGGTGGCATCTGGGCTGGAAGACGGCAAGGGGAACGACTGGTGGATAGCCTGCACAGAGGAGGAGAGGGCCGCCACATTGGCCAACACATGCAGGAAACCCCCGAACATGGCCGATCCCAATTGGGCCACGTCGGCACGGTGCACTTCGTGATGACGTGCGTGCTCCTCCCGGGAAGCACGCACGGCATCACGAATCACAGCCGTGCGCATCGCGACCCCAATCAGGACCTTCTCCGCACGGCCAGGGGTTCCCACGTCCACAGGTGGAGGGGAGTCAGGTGACATGGACATCCCCTCTACCTGCGGACAGGCCTGGGACGGGGCATCCCTGCTGGTGCATGGTGGTGCACTCACAGGGTCAGGGACAGCGACATGCACAGGCCCCTCCACGGTGACCTGTGCTGCCTCCTGCCCCTGGCCCTGGACTGCACCACTTGCACCAGCAGGGATGCCCCCACCAGGCCCCATGTGTGCCCCAGTGGCGGCCTCCTCCTCCTCTGTGCAAACCACCAACCTGGATGGCTCCTCACCGTCTCCCACCGTAGCAGGCCCCTGTGGGGGCTCACCCACCCCTTCCGCTGCAGCCGTGGGGGCATCCCCGCCGCCTTGCTCCACAGCGCCGTCTCCGCCCTCTTCTTCACTAGCCGCTGCGTAGAGGGAGACAAAGAACACAAGCATCAGGGCACTGTACAATGGTCCCCTAGACAGGAAGCAATAGCAGATGAGCACCACTGTCAAAGTACACTTCCATCATGTCCCTCCACAACACATGGGTCAGTCCAGGCAAAACACACACAGTAACAGGCATGGTGCATGCCATGGACATTTCCATGCATGTCCAATGGACTCTTGAAACATTCAATGATATGTAACTCACATGCATCATGGCTCATGCCTATCACATGCACACACTTCACCTCAGTCACATCCATCTGGCCCCAAACACACCAAACACAGCGGATACAAGGGTAATTTGGCTGCTTCACTGAATCTGTGCATTGTCACACACGTGTCATGCATCCATGGCATGCACAAGTCACAGACACGCAGGTCAGGCACACAGACATGGCTACCATATATGTACCTGGCACCAGCACCCATCCCTCACCCCCACCCATGTCCAGGTACAGAGACTGGCATGCTCTCATGTTCAAAATCTGCATAGGGCTCCCCATGCGGCATTTCAACACATGCAACAACCATGTGGATCACACATCACTGGTCGCACATGCATTACCATGATGTCCATGCACACATACATGCATACATGGCCTATGGCACACATACAGGCAAGTATCATAGAACCAGCACACCGCAACATGCCCTGTCTCACACAGTAATGCTTGGACACTTACCGCTCAACTCCAGACGGGCCTCCCTCTCAAGGATCTGGGCGTGGAGCGCTGGGCGTACGCGTTCCAGGACCCTCATCTGGATGGAACTCATGCGGCCCCGGCCCTCCTCCACGAGGCGCCGGGCCTTCACAAGGGTCCTGGACCTCAAGTCCTCCCAGCGCTTCTTGATCTTCAGGACGTCGCGGGTTGCCACCCCCTCCGCGTTGATGGCAACCACACAGTCGGCCCAGATCCTCTGCCGTCCTTCCTTGCTGGCGCGGGACGATCCAAAGAGGGCATCATACTGCCCCAGGACATGCTCCACCAGGACACCAACTTCGGTGACAGTGAAGCTGGTGCCCCTCTGCCCCTCTGGCCTGGGGTTGCCACTGGTGCCAGATGTAGAAGTGCCCGACATGGCAACCCCAGAGGCAGGTGTGGGTGGGCAACTGGGTCCTGGGGCTGGGCTGTGGAGCGATGTAATCCCAGTCGGGAGTCTTCAGTTCCAGCAGGGGTGGACACAGCAACTGGACCCCTGCAGATGGCTGATGTGCAGGCACCAAATGGCAGGGCACGGTGGCAGCAGGCAGGCAGGCAGGCAGCAGCAGATGGCACGTGGGAGGCTGCTCGGGGCACTGGGGGGAAGTAACTCGGCCTTCTGGGCAGGAGCGTGGTCTTCCGTGTGTTTTCGCGTGGCCAGCTTGATACGGAGTGATTTGGCACGTGAAAATCCTGCACGTCAGCGTGAAATCCGAGGAAAGGCCCTTAGCGCGTAAGCGCGTCAGCACGCATACGCGATTCTATTGGACCAGAGTCCCTCAGCGCGTAAGCGCGTCTGTGACGTGACCCGCACGGGTGTTCCCCACTCAGCACGTGATGGCGGGGCACACGTGGAAATACTGCACGTCAGAGTGTCATCGCGTGTAATTGGACAAAAGTGCGCGTACACGCGATTGGCCTATGTACGTGTATTTAATGGGTGCGCGAGCACTTACACACGCAAGTACGTCAGCGAACCTGTATCCCGTGGTGCGTGTGAATTTCCACACGCTATTGGACTGGGAACTGGATTCCAGGGGTGCGCAGGTCACACGCTGTATCCCGTGGTGCGTGTGAATTTCCACACGATATTGGACTGGGAACTGGATTCCAGGGGTGCGCGGGTCACACGCTGTATCCCGTGGTGCGTGTGAATTTCCACACGCTATTGGACTGGGAACTGGATTCCAGGGGTGCGCGGGTCACACGCTCGCCTAGAACACGCGCAAAGCATAAATTTGCGGACTTTAACAATAACAAGCTCAGACGCCAGGATGAACATACCGTTCCTAGCAGCAGTGGCAGTGGGCTACCAAAGGAGGAGGAGGAGGATAGTCAGGGCCAGAATATTCACACCCAGAACCAGCCTTTTCGGGATGCCTGATGACCAGGTTTATGGGAGGTACAGGTTTCCACCACACATTATACTGGACCTGGTGAGTGAGTGGGAGGATGACCTCACATCACCCACCCTGTGCTCCCAAGCACTCAGCCCCCTGGAGAAGGTCCTCAATGTACTGCACTTCTTAGCCACTGGATCATTTCAGCGGACAAGTGCCATAGTGGGTGGGGTGTCACAGGCCACCCAGTCACGCTGCCTACACCAGGTCTTGAACATCATCACTGCACGCCCATCAGTCCGCAGGCACATATACCTGCCCAGAACACCTGCAGAAAGGCATGCTGCCGCCCTGGATTTTTACGCTGTGGCACGATTCCCCAAAGTGCTAGGTGCCATCGACTGCACCCATGTGGCTCTACGTCCCCCGAGGGCATCTGAGCACATCTATAGGAACCGCAAGCACTGTCATTCCATCAACGTGCAGGTAGCATGTAATGCCAAGGGAATCATCACCTCAGTATATGCCAACTATCCCGGCTCCACCCACGACAGCTTCATTTACCGAATGTCCACCCTAAGCCGGGACCTAGAAGCTGGGCGGCATGGCGATACATGGCTGCTTGGTGAGTATGTATGCCACTTCACATGCATGCATGTTGGATACTGAGCAAGGTCACAACCCCACCAATGATACCAATCACCACCTCCACAGGGGACAGTGCCTACCCTCTCAGCCCACACATGATGACGCCAATTCGGAACCCCACCACGCCACCCCAGGTAAGATATAACACAGCCCACATTACAACCAGGGGCATAGTGGAGCGCACATTCGGAGTGCTAAAGTCACGCTTTCGCTCCCTTGACCGTTCTGGCGGGCAGCTGTTATACGCTCCCCCAGTAGTGTGCAGGATCATAGTGGCAGCATGTGTCCTGCACAACGTTGCAACACGCCGGGGCCTGGCCGTGGACATGGTGGTGGCCCCACATCCCCAACCACATGCACAGCCGCTGTGCATGGGAGGGGAAAGGGCACGGGGGGAGGCAGCCCGTACACAGCTAGTGGCTAATTACTTCACATAGAAATCACACCCCTGTGGAGTGCACACTGCCCTGGCACATTCCATCTGACAATCAATGATGACTCAACCTGACACTGATCCTGAATGTCTGGAGAATGAACCGGGAATACCATGTCAGCCTGAGATTGTTCACCTGGAAGTGTCACAATGTGTGCATCCCTACCCACACAGACACCACCAATGCAGTTTTGTGAAGTTACACATTGAAGCAGCTAAAATGAATACCCACTTGCAAAATGCAACAAGAGGACAGTGCCATGTCAGCCAACCCAACCCCAGCACCGCCACACGACACACCGTGCCATGTCATGCTAATTGCAGGTAAACAAAGTAATCCCCACAACATGACATCAGTCTCACTATGTACAGTGTCCCTATTAGAAACCTGCAACACCTGAAATGCTCACAGCAATGCCGGACCAACAACATACTTGAGCACGTACTACCATTAACATGACATCACAAATGTTACATATTAGTAGTCTCAGCACCTGGAAATGCCTGCACTCCCACCACTACCAACTGTGCAGTGTTGTCGCCATGTAGAGTTGTAGGTGCACTGCTGCCAACATGGACCCCATCTCCAGACTAGAGGTCCTTGTGTGGACATGAGGAAGGGACCTGGAAATTGGGAGGTAGACACAGAAGAAGAGTTACACATCAATGCAACATGCAGTGTACAACACAACAGCAATATGCACTAGGAATGTATACACAGTATTGACTACAGACTGGCCACACAGCTCATGGGAGTCCAACGTCACTGTGTAATTCATTGTCACTTGGGCACACCCTTTGCAAGCCCATGGAAACGGGAAGCAGGAGGGGTGTGTGTGACTCAAACCCAAGCATCTGAACCAAATACATTACAAGCCTGCATGTGCCCAGCCAGAATGCAGCGTATGCCCACAGGAACCACGGAAGCCAACAGATCGTCCCAAAAAAATTGGGAATAAAAGAAATCAAAATAAAAATAAAAATAAGAAACAATCAAAAATGGCCATTGATGGGCCCGGGGGGGTTGGGGAGGCCACCCAGGAGGTCCGAGGACAGGATGCACACCAGAACCCACCTGCGTGGATCCTGGGAAGATAAAACACCTCCATGGGCTCATGGCCCACACGGCTACCCTATTGTGGGAGTATCACTGCTGTCGCTATTATCACCCTTGCAGCTGCATCCGGAGGTGGTTGCACTATGGGAGGCAGCCCACGCAAGGCCCTAGTCTGCTCCTCCATGGCTGCAAGCATGCGGGTGTGGTAGGTCTGGTTCTGGAGGATGAGTGTGCGGAGGTCCCCATGCAACAACTCACAGGATGCCCGGACCTCCGCCCTCGTTGCCTGCATCTCAGCTGAGAGCGTACGGGTGAGACGCTCCAGCTGCTGTTCTGTCCTTTGGTGTGTTGAAGCCTCAAGCTCAACAAGAGTCGTCCTGAGGTGAAGGAGCTCCTGCCTCAGGGCTTCCCTGTGGCCCTGGGACTCAATGGAGATGGCCTCCTGCAGAGTCGCCAGTGCCGCCCGCCTGTCCCTGTTGGACCCCAACATGTCCTCCCTGTGTGACTGGCAGATGGAGTCGGTTGCCTGCTCTAGTCGCTCCATCAGCCTTTCTGGGGGGACAATGGAAGTGGCCACCCTATCCATGGCCTGAGCCATCATCTCGGATGATGCAGCCTGTTGGGTTGCCATACCGTAAATGGATTGCTCCCATGCGGTATTGCCGGGTGGCGTACGGCCACCACGTCGGCGGGCACCACACCTGTCTGGGGCAAGGCGAACTGCGCCTTGCTGTGCCGGCACTGCCTGAGGCTGCAGGACTGCATTCCCCCTCTGATCTGCTGGCCCAGGAACAGGATCAGATGTCGCGGAGTGTGACCCTGCATCCGTAACCACAGAAGGCGTAGCTGCCAACACTGACATCCCCATGGAGGGTTCTGACCCTGGTGCAGGTGGGTGAGACAGAACAGAATCCCTCCCTGGAACACTCACCTGCGACGGCACGTAGGTCTCATCCGAATCAACACCTGAGTACAGCTCGGGGGAGGTGCAGCCAGAGACACCCCTTGAGAGCACGACCTGCAGCACTTGTGGGTTCTCCCCCACCACCACACCACGTCCCTCACTGGTGGTTGGTCGGCCTTCGGACCCCTCCTGAGTCTGCACCATCTCCACAACCCCAGCAGTATCAGGTGCGTCTTCCCCTGCAAAGACATGAAAACAAAGAAATGGAAACAGGCATTAGCACCATGGCACACAATGAGGGCTGAGAAGCAAGAGAAACAGTACTTGATTGACACATGTCCCACATGACTAAAACCCTCCCATGCATGCACCCTCACTGCGTATGAAGTGCAGGCAAATGGCACACACTGATGACACCAAGATGGAAGATGAACACATTTTCTGCATGCTGCCTGGCAGTGGCATCACACATTGGCCTGTGATTGCCAGGTGAAACACACATGCCATCACACAGATGGCATGTACCATTGCTATTGAGTGAAGATGGAGAGGAGGGCAGCACCTATTCATTCAGTCCAGTTCCCGCATGTAATTGCTTTTCTAATTCTAACAGGTCAGATTTTTCACCTGGAGCTGCCAGTCTGAAATGGTCCAATTGCACAGGGACATGTGTGTACAAATGATATCCAGGTAACAAAGTCACTCCACTTTACCATACCCATGTCAGACATGTGACTAGTGGACAGCGACATGCCTAGTGAAAGTGGTGGAATGCAAACAAACTGACTGAATGAACAGTGAAAAATAAGCAAATATGTTGTGGCAAGGTGACACTTCAAGGGCAAATGGCGTGCAGTTGGGCTAGATGTCTACTGTTGGCAGAAGGGATACTGCTATGGCCAAATGCAGCTGCGCAGGAAGTATTGCATGAAGCACATGGCTGACCCATACGACTCAGGCGCACACACTCTCACCTGGCACACAAACAGAAGCCCTCACACACACACCATGCACATGGATGACACACACATGCATGTGCACTCACCGGACAATGCCTCGTAATCAGCCAGATCTCCCACGCCTTGGATCTGTTCCTCCGTGACGTAGGTCCCAGCGACTGACTCATGTGGAGTGAGTTCCATGTCTACTACTGGAGACCCACCTCCAGTCACTAGAGTTGCGGCATGACTTGAGGCCAGCTTACTCTTTGCCCTGCGCTTTAGGTCATTCCAGCGCTTATAGCAATCATTGGCTGTGCGCCTCACAATTCCAAGGGCACTTACGATGTCCGCAACGGTCTGCCAGTGTGCCTGGCGTTGTGCAGGTGTGGTCTTGGATCCTGCAACAATGACCATCTCGTTGTCATGTCCGGACACATACTCGACAAGTGCATTCAGTTCGTCATCCGTGAAGCTGGGCTTCCTGGACGGGCCGGACTGTGTAGCCGTGTCTGGGGCATCAGCCTGTGCCGGACGAGCACTCTTCCTCTTCCGCTTGGAAGGTGGTGGTGATCCTGAGTGTCCTGCGCCGCTCTGGACACTAGGGGCAGGAGCCCTGGTGGACTCTGTATCAGGAGTGTGGGATTGCACACTCAGCATGGGAGTTGGTACAGGCATTGGCTCTAGTGTGATGGTGTCAGGGGGAATGTCAGCAGCATGGACTAGGACCGACACTGTCCTGGCTGGGTGTGTGAGGGCTGGGGTGGATGGAGCCGCAGCTGCCCCTGCAGCCTCTCCGCCCTGCCTCCTTGGTGCAGCAGATGACCTTGCTGCCCCAGATCCACGTGGCATGATGGCATCAACGTGCACCAGCGCACGTGTCGTAGCCCTGCTGACCTGGAAGTCAGCCATGGAGTCAGCCAGGTCTGGTGCCACTATGGGCTGGTCCAACAAGGGCTGAGCATGGATGGTGTCAGCCACATCAGCCTCAATGGGAGGGGGGGGGGGATTATGGGTGCCCGTGACTGGTCCTCCACACATGGGGGGACAGGCTCACCCTGCAAGTTACGACCACGTCCCCTACCGGATCCACCACGGCCACCACTTGTGGCTCTTCCACCTTTGCCACCCTTACGGAATCCTCGCCTCCCAGCCATGGCACTGATGTTAATGTGCGTATGGGAGTGGATGTAGACTATTGTCCTGGGCAATTGGGGGTCAAAGGGGTTGGGTACCAGATGGTAATTGTACCCTAGTGCTCTAGCAAGGCTGAATGTAACCCCTGGGGAAAGATGACGGGTCACGCAACGCACAGGAGGCCCAAAAAAGGGAGATGACGTGCACGCAACCCCTCCTAGACCACGTGTGCAGAAAGAAAAACCTGCACTACGCTGTGGCACCCAGAAACACAAGAATGAATGTATGCGTGTCACACACAGCCTAGAATGACCTCTGAAGGGGTAGGCTACACACGGGGCAAGCACAGATGTTAGATACGTGCGTGACTCACCGTCTGCCTGGTAAACGAGCGTGTAAAAGGAGCACGTTTGGTTGGCAACACCCCCGCCAAAAGAAGATTTGTACGCTGTCTGAGGAGACAGGACAACAGTAGAAGGGAACACTGTTTGAGGGAACAGGCCCAGGTAAACCAGTAAAAGCGAAAGAAGAGAAAAAGCTGTCAGAGGTAACAGGGAATACGAACTTGAAACGCCGTGAAGTAAATCGCGTGTGAAACGACAAGAAGTACAGAATTCACCCACTCGCTCTCCACGAAAAGCACGTACAAGGAAGTGGTGTTCTACGCGTACCTTTTATACAGGCCCACACGTCCAGCGTCACTTACGCGGCGTGTACGCGCTAGGGCCATTTCCACCAATTACACGCGATGAGACTCTGACGTGCAGTCTTTCCACGTGTGCTCTGTCATCACGTGCTGTGTGGGAAACACCCGTGCGGGTCACGTCACACGCGCTTACGCGCTGAGGGCCTTTGGTCCAATAGAATCGCGTATGCCTGCTGACGCGCTTACGCGCTATGGGCCTTTCCTCGATTTTCACGCTGACGTGCAGGATTTTCACGTGCCAAATCACTCCGTACCAAGCTGGCCACGCGTAAGCACACGGAAGACCACGCTCCTGCCCAGAAGGCCGAACTACTGCCCCCCAGAGCCCCGAGCACGCTCCCACCTACCATCTGCTGCTGCCTGACTGCCTGCTGCCCACGTGCACTGCCATTTGCTGCCTGCACATCAGCCAGGGGTGCTGTTTGTGTGACCACCCCTGCTGGTACCGAAGACTCCCGACTGGAATTCCATCGCTCCACAGCCCAGCCCCAGGACACAGTTGCCCACCCACTCCTGCCTCTGGGGTTGTCATGTCGGGGCAAACACCATCTGTGACCACTGACAACCCCCGGCCAGAGAGGCAGAGGGGCACCAGCTTCAGTGCCACCGAAGTTGGTGTCCTGGTGGAGCAAGTCCTGGGGCAGTATGATGCCCTCTTCGGAAGTTCCCGCGCCGACAAGGAAGGACGGACTCGGATCTGGACTGACATCGTGACTGCCATCAACGCGGAGGGGGTGGCAGTCCGGGACTTACAACATGTCAGGAAGCGCTGGGAGGACTTCAGGTCCAGGACCCTGAACAAGGCCCGGCGCCTCTTGAAGGCAGCGGATGCCAAGGGGCGCCGGGGCCACTTGTCGGAAGAACAGATGGGGGTCCTGGAACGCATATCCCCAGCGCTCCACGTCCAGGTCCTGGAGAAGCAGACCCGTCTGGAGTCGAGCGGTGAGTGTACATGCATCCTGATTGTGAGCAGTGCGTGTGGTGATTATTCGGTATTGTGCAGGTTGCACATCTGTTTGTATGGGGTCGAGTATGGGTGGGGGTGTACATGGCCGTGGGGCTGACACATGCGAGGGCTTTAATGTGTGAGACATGGATGGTGCTTGTGTGTGTAGGCTTGCATGGCAAATGCAGTTGTGCGTGCACACATGTTTGTATGTATGTGTATGTAAGTAGACATGTCCGTGATGTCACGCATGTATGTTGTATTGGGCTGCATGTATGAGCACTGTGTACATGTGCATGTGTGTGTATTTGACAAGGGTGCAACAGTGATGCAACATGGATGCATGTGACTGCGGTATGTGTAAGCCTGATTGGCAGATGTGACATGGATGCCCGTCTGAACAGTGCGACACTTGGCAGAGGTGTACACATGCATGCAAGTGTGGTGGTGTGTGTACATGTGTGGTGCACTTCCTGTGTTGCATGTGATGTCTGGGTCACCTTTGGCTGCTCATGCTGTTGTATGTTTATGGATGGTGGTGGCAGTTGCGATATGGCTGTGGTATGGCTCATGTGTGCGAGTTGCAATGACATGTGTGTTGGGGATTGTGATGACATGTCTGAGGTTTGCCAATGCCATTCATGTGCAACTGTCATGTGTGTATGTGTCCATTGTACAGTGCCCTGATGCCTGTGTTTTGTTTCTCCCTGTCTGCAGCGTCAACTGATGAAGAGGGCGGAGAAGGTGCTGTGGAGCACAGCGGCGGGGATCCGACCGCCAGCCGGAGACGCAAGGCCCGGCTCCCCTCCCGTGTTGTCATCTCGTCGGGGAGTGAGGGGTCCGGTGCCGCGTCCCAGGCCGCAGCTGCCGGGGGGAGGTCCAAGAGGCGGAGGTTGGAGTTGGACTCCTCGGCAGCAGAAGGGGCAGCTGGGACCCCACAGGGCCCAACAGGGGAAGATGGCACGGAGTCATCCAGGTTGGTGGGGGGTCTGGTGGAGGAGGAGGCCGTGCAAGCACCAGAGACGGGGTCTGGAGGTGGGGATCCCACTGGTGCTAGTGGTGCAGTCCAGGACCAGGGACAGGAGGCAGCACAGGCCGCCGCGGAGGTGCCTGTGTGCAATCCTGTCCCCGATCCTGTCCCTGCATCATCTTGCACCAGCAGGGATGCCTACGTCCAGACCCGTTTCCAGGCAGGAGATGAGCTGACGTCAACTGGCCTTCCTCTGCCTGCAGACGTGGCTATCCAGGTCCGGGTTGAGCCTGTCCTGGCTGGTGTGGCGTTGCGTCAACGGGCCATGCGAGGTGACCTGCAGTCTTTTCATGGAGAGACTGCACGTCATCTCGAATGGCTCGTTGACCACGTCAGCCTGCTGGGACAGGTCACCCAGACCGGATTCCTCCGTCTGATGGGTCTTGTTCCGACCCCCTCCTCAACTGGACCCCCTACGCGCCAGTCGTCCTCTGTGCCATCTTCCCACCCATCAGTCACCTGGGTGCCCTGTGGAGCTGCCTCTGACAGTGCGGCCAGGCTGGTGGAGGAGGCATCCCTGCCACAGTCGGGAGTCGGACGTCCAGCAGGGGTGGCCACATCAACAACTGCACCCCAGCCGGCGGAGGATGTGCAGGCAGCAGGAGCCAGGGCACGGGCAGAGGCAGAGCAGCAGCAGCAACATGGTGGGAGCCATGAAGGCTCGGGGCCTTCGACATCGGAGGGGCAGGCATCGGTCGGAGGGCAGGAGGACCCAGGACAGAGAGTGTCTTCCGTGTGGCAGCGGTTGGGCCACGCCATAGGTGCGGAGCGGCGGCGGGCGGAAGAGGCGCGGCTCACAATGGTCAGGGCGGAGAACTCCATGTGGAGGGCCCTGAGGCGGGCCGAGTGCCTCGAGGCAATCCGCAGGGGGTTGGAGGAGGACACAGCGTCGTCCCTGCGGACCCTCGGGCCATGGAACTGGACCGCCTCCGGGACATCGAACAGGAGTTCGATGATGCCCTGGCCCGGAACACCACGGAGTGAGCCGCTGGACTTGTCCGCCGCCTTTGTATATAGTTCTTTAGTTTTAGGTTTCCTTTGTTTTTTCTTATGATTTGGAGTCGACGGACACTGCTCCACTTTTTGTATATAGTTGATATTTAGGTAGGTTTTTTAGGAGGTTTCCTTAGTTCAGTTGTGATGATGGACCCTTGTTATTTTTGTACATAGTTCTTTGTTGCATGGAGAGTTTTTACATTTCACTTTGGACAAAATTTTATGGATTTGATTTTCTACTTTTGTGTTTTTATGCGGACATGCAGCTTATTTTTTCACATTTACATTGTAGTTATTTTTCTTTCTTTACCATTCGTATTTTTGTCCAATACATTTTTTTCCATTGTTCACTGTGTGGTTTCATCTCATTGGTTTCATGCATGTCATGTTGTGTGTTTTCCCATTCAATTTGAAAATCTGTGTGTGATGGACATGGGTTAATTTGCTTCATGAACATTGGGGGTGTAACATGTGTTTTCATTTCCATGTGGGTGAATGGGTTACTTGGTAGGGCTTTTTGGCTGTGGAGGCTGACCATTACGCACATGATTGGGGATTGTGAGGACCTGGTGGGGGCTGCACATGGTGGCAGGGGGGTGGGGGTGGTGGGAGACATGAGTGGGGGCCTGGTGGAGGGTGACCCTGCACTGCTGGGGGGTGAGGGTGCAGGGGGACATGAGTGGGGGCCTGGTGGTGGTTGACCCTGCACTGCTGGGGGGTGGGGGTGCAGGGGGACATGAGTGGGGGCCTGGTGGAGGGTGACCCTGCACTGCTGGGGGGTGGGGGTGCAGGGGGACATGAGTGGGGGCCTGGTGGAGGTTGACCCTGCACTGCTGGGGGGTGGGGGTGGTGGGAGACATGAGTGGGGGCCTGGTGGAGGGTGACCCTGCACTGCTGGGGGGTGGGGGTGCAGGGGGACATGAGTGGGGGCCTGGTGGAGGTTGACCCTGCACTGCTGGGGGGTGGGGGTGGTGGGAGACATGAGTGGGGGCCTGGTGGGGGCTGCCCATGGTGGCAGGGGGGTGGGGGTGGTGGGAGACATGAGTGGGGGCCTGGTGGAGGGTGACCCTGCACTGCTGGGGGGTGGGGGTGCAGGGGGACATGAGTGGGGGCCTGGTGGAGGTTGACCCTGCACTGCTGGGGGGTGGGGGTGGTGGGAGACATGAGTGGGGGCCTGGTGGAGGGTGACCCTGCACTGCTGGGGGGTGGGGGTGGTGGGAGACATGAGTGGGGGCCTGGTGGGGGCTGCCCATGGTGGCAGGGGGGTGGGGGTGGTGGGAGACATGAGTGGGGGCCTGGTGGAGGGTGACCCTGCACTGCTGGGGGGTGGGGGTGCAGGGGGACATGAGTGGGGGCCTGGTGGAGGTTGACCCTGCACTGCTGGGGGGTGGGGGTGGTGGGAGACATGAGTGGGGGCCTGGTGGGGGCTGCCCATGGTGGCAGGGGGGTGGGGGTGGTGGGAGACATGAGTGGGGGCCTGGTGGAGGGTGACCCCGCACTGCTGGGGGGTGCGGGTGCAGGGGGACATGAGTGGGGGCCTGGTGGAGGTTGACCCTGCACTGCTGGGGGGTGGGGGTGGTGGGAGACATGAGTGGGGGCCTGGTGGAGGGTGACCCTGCACTGCTGGGGGGTGGGGGTGGTGGGAGACATGAGTGGGGGCCTGGTGGGGGCTGCCCATGGTGGCAGGGGGGTGGGGGTGGTGGGAGACATGAGTGGGGGCCTGGTGGAGGGTGACCCTGCACTGCTGGGGGGTGGGGGTGCAGGGGGACATGAGTGGGGGCCTGGTGGAGGGTGACCCTGCACTGCTGGCGGGTGGGGGTGCAGGGGGACATGAGTGGGGGCCTGGTGGAGGTTGACCCTGCACTGCTGGGGGGTGGGGGTGGTGGGAGACATGAGTGGGGGCCTGGTGGAGGGTGACCCTGCACTGCTGGGGGGTGGGGGTGCAGGGGGACATGAGTGGGGGCCTGGTGGAGGGTGACGCTGCACTGTTGGGGGGTGGGGGTGCAGGGGGACATGAGTGGGGGCCTGGTGGTGGTTGACCCTGCACTGCTGGGGGGTGGGGGTGCAGGGGGACATGAGTGGGGGCCTGGTGGAGGGTGACCCTGCACTGCTGGGGGGTGGGGGTGCAGGGGGACATGAGTGGGGGCCTGGTGGAGGTTGACCCTGCACTGCTGGGGGGTGGGGGTGGTGGGAGACATGAGTGGGGGCCTGGTGGAGGGTGACCCTGCACTGCTGGGGGGTGGGGGTGCAGGGGGACATGAGTGGGGGCCTGGTGGAGGTTGACCCTGCACTGCTGGGGGGTGGGGGTGGTGGGAGACATGAGTGGGGGCCTGGTGGGGGCTGCCCATGGTGGCAGGGGGGTAGGGGGTGGTGGGAGACATGAGTGGGGGCCTGGTGGAGGGTGACCCTGCACTGCTGGGGGGTGGGGGTGGTGGGAGACATGAGTGGGGGCCTGGTGGAGGGTGACCCTGCACTGCTGGGGGGTGGGGGTGGTGGGAGACATGAGTGGGGGCCTGGTGGAGGGTGCCCCTGCACTGCTGGGGGGTGGGGGTGGTGGGAGACATGAGTGGGGGCCTGGTGGAGGGTGCCCCTGCACTGCTGGGGGGTGGGGGTGGTGGGAGACATGAGTGGGGGCCTGGTGGAGGGTGACCCTGCACTGCTGGGGGGTGGGGGTGGTGGGAGACATGAGTGGGGGCCTGGTGGAGGGTGACCCTGCACTGCTGGGGGGTGGGGGTGGTGGGAGACATGAGTGGGTGCCTGGTGGAGGGTGACCCTGCACTGCTGGGGAGTGGGGGTGGTGGGAGACATGAGTGGGGGCCTGGTGGGGGCTGCCCATGGTGGCAGGGGGGTGGGGGTGGTGGGAGACATGAGTGGGGGCCTGGTGGAGGGTGACCCTGCACTGCTGGGGGGTGGGGGTGCAGGGGGACATGAGTGGGGGCCTGGTGGAGGTTGACCCTGCACTGCTGGGGGGTGGGGGTGGTGGGAGACATGAGTGGGGGCCTGGTGGAGGGTGACCCTGCACTGCTGGGGGGTGGGGGTGGTGGGAGACATGAGTGGGGGCCTGGTGGGGGCTGCCCATGGTGGCAGGGGGGTGGGGGTGGTGGGAGACATGAGTGGGGGCCTGGTGGAGGGTGACCCTGCACTGCTGGGGGGTGGGGGTGCAGGGGGACATGAGTGGGGGCCTGGTGGAGGTTGACCCTGCACTGCTGGGGGGTGGGGGTGGTGGGAGACATGAGTGAGGGCCTGGTGGGGGCTGCCCATGGTGGCAGGGGGGTGGGGGTGGTGGGAGACATGAGTGGGGGCCTGGTGGAGGGTGACCCTGCACTGCTGGGGGGTGGGGGTGCAGGGGGACATGTGGGGGCCTGGTGGAGGTTGACCCTGCACTGCTTGGGGGTGGGGGTGGTGGGAGACATGAGTGGGGGCCTGGTGGAGGGTGACCCTGCACTGCTGGGGGGTGGGGGTGGTGGGAGACATGAGTGGGGGCCTGGTGGGGGCTGCCCATGGTGGCAGGGGGGTGGGGGTGGTGGGAGACATGAGTGGGGGCCTGGTGGAGGGTGACCCTGCACTGCTGGGGGGTGGGGGTTCAGGGGGACATGAGTGGGGGCCTGGTGGAGGGTGACCCTGCACTGCTGGGGGGTGGGGTGCAGGGGGACATGAGTGGGGGCCTGGTGGAGGTTGACCCTGCACTGCTGGGGGGTGGGAAACATGAGTGGGGGCCTGGTGGAGGGTGACCCTGCACTGCTGGGGGGTGGGGGTGCAGGGGGACATGAGTGGGGGCCTGGTGGAGGGTGCCCTGCACTGCTGGGGGGTGGGGGTGCAGGGGGACATGAGTGGGGGCCTGGTGGTGGTTGACCCTGCACTGCTGGGGAGTGGGGGTGCAGGGGGACATGAGTGGGGGCCTGGTGGAGGGTGACCCTGCACTGCTGGGGGGTGGGGGTGCAGGGGGACATGAGTGGGGGCCTGGTGGAGGTTGACCCTGCACTGCTGGGGGGTGGGGGTGGTGGGAGACATGAGTGGGGGCCTGGTGGAGGGTGACCCTGCACTGCTGGGGGGTGGGGGTGCAGGGGGACATGAGTGGGGGCCTGGTGGAGGTTGACCCTGCACTGCTGGGGGGTGGGGGTGGTGGGAGACATGAGTGGGGGCCTGGTGGAGGGTGACCCTGCACTGCTGGGGGGTGGGGGTGGTGGGAGACATGAGTGGGGGCCTGGTGGGGGCTGCCCATGGTGGCAGGGGGGTGGGGATGCAGGGGGACATGAGTGGGGGCCTGGTGGAGGGTGACCCTGCACTGCTGGGGGGTGGGGGTGGTGGGAGACATGAGTGGGGGCCTGGTGGAGGGTGACCCTGCACTGCTGGGGGTGGGGGTGGTGGGAGACATGAGTGGGGGCCTGGTGGAGGGTGACCCTGCACTGCTGGGGGGTGGGGGTGGTGGGAGACATGAGTGGGGGCCTGGTGGAGGGTGACCCTGCACTGCTGGGGGGTGGGGGTGCAGGGGGACATGAGTGGGGGCCTGGTGGAGGGTGACCCTGCACTGCTGGGGGGTGGGGGTGGTGGGAGACATGAGTGGGGGCCTGGTGGAGGGTGACCCTGCACTGCTGGGGGGTGGGGGTGGTGGGAGACATGAGTGGGGGCCTGGTGGAGGGTGACCCTGCACTGCTGGGGGGTGGGGGTGGTGGGAGACATGAGTGGGGGCCTGGTGGAGGGTGACCCTGCACTGCTGGGGGGTGGGGGTGCAGGGGGACATGAGTGGGGGCCTGGTGGAGGGTGCCCCTGCACTGCTGGGGGGTGGGGGTGGTGGGAGACATGAGTGGGGGCCTGGTGGAGGGTGACCCTGCACTGCTGGGGGGTGGGGGTGGTGGGAGACATGAGTGGGGGCCTGGTGGAGGGTGACCCTGCACTGCTGGGGGGTGGGGGTGGTGGGAGACATGAGTGGGGGCCTGGTGGAGGGTGACCCTGCACTGCTGGGGGGTGGGGGTGGTGGGAAACATGAGTGGGGGCCTGGTGGAGGGTGACCCTGCACTGCTGGGGGGTGGGGGTGCAGGGGGACATGAGTGGGGGCCTGGTGGAGGGTGCCCCTGCACTCTTGGGGGGTGGGGGTGGTGGGAGACATGAGTGGGGGCCTGGTGGAGGGTGACCCTGCACTGCTGGGGGGTGGGGGTGCAGGGGGACATGAGTGGGGGCCTGGTGGAGGGTGACCCTGCACTGCTGGGGGGTGGGGGTGGTGGGAGACATGAGTGGGGGCCTGGTGGGGGCTGCCCATGGTGGCAGGGGGTGGGGGTGGTGGGAGACATGAGTGGGGGCCTGGTGGGGGCTGCCCATGGTGGCAGGGGGGTGGGGGTGGTGGGAGACATGAGTGGGGGCCTGGTGGAGGGTGCCCCTGCACTGCTGGGGGTGCAGGGGGACATGAGCAGGTGTGCAGGGTAGTCCCCTGTTTTGTGGGCTGCCTGCTGGGGCCGTGGAGGGGGTGTACAGGGAACACCTGTGAGGACCCACCCAGCCTAATTGCGTGTGATAATTCCCGCACACCCCTGTAATACACGTACCTGGCCAAATCGCATGTGAGAATTCCCGCGCACCCCTGTAATACACGTACCCAGCCGAATCGCGTGTAGAACTTCCCGTGTACCCCTGTAATACACGTACCCAGCCAAATCGCGTCTGATCATTACCACGCACCCCTGTAATACACGTACCAAGCCAAATCGCGTGTGATCATTCCCGCGCACCCCTGTAATACACGTACCCAGCCGATTCGCGTGTAGAACTTCCCGTGTACCCCTGTAATACACGTACCCAGCCAAATCGCGTGTGATAATTCCCACGTACCCCTGTATTACACGTGCCCTGGCTAATCGCATGTAAGATTTCCCGCGTACCCCTGTAATACACGTTCCCTGGACAATCGCGTGTTGAACTTCCCGCGTACCCCTGTAATACACGTTCCCTGGACTATCGCGTGTTGAACTTCCCGCGCACCCCTGAAATACACGTACCCTGGCAGCCTGGCTAATCACGTGTATAACTTCACGCGTACCCCTGATATGCACGTTACCCGCTTTGCGTTCCTTGTTTGGCAGTCCTGTAAACTGGTCCAGGGTTAGCGCAGCCCTTTGCGATGATTTAGCGATTTTGATGGCTTTTCCTTGCGCGAGGGCGTTCTTGGGGGCGTTACTGGCGCTGCTGCAGGGTCGCTGCGATACTCTGCGCCACGGCTGGTTTGGGAGCCTAAAATCCATGAATACGCTGCACGCGGAAATCGGTTTTAGCGCACGTGCCTGGCGCAGACAATCGCACGCGGACACTCTGCGCCAGCCGCTTGCGACACTTTTCTGCGAAATTCTATTAATTACCCTGATAGTGTGTACACACTGCTGAAATGACAGACATATTGAAAAAAAATGATATCCGGTCTGAAACAGTCCTTTTGAAACTCGAAGGAGTAGTGTAATTGGCCATAAGGTCAGTTCCATACTCGCCAGCGTGGCACACACACTCTACCGCTAGCAGTTCAAACCAGCGCTCATGCGGGCACCTCAAGATGAGCCCAGCCAATGGACACAGGACAAGCAACTTCATGGGGGAGCAGAAAATTTGTCAGGAAATACTAGGACACGTTTGGTGATTAGAGGATGAATTCGCACAAGATCAGGAGTGGTCTTCGGTCAGCTAGGGAGTGTCAACTGGCCAACGTTTCCAGAATGCTCTTCCCTAGCAGGCCTCTTATTCCTTCCGTCACTGTAGACCAAGGAAAAAGGGAAATGGTTCAAATTTCAAAACTATGGGGAATAAACGAGGCCAAGCTGGAAATCAATGATAATGGGTATAACATTGCGGTTCAAGTGACCCAATCCCCACGTGCCAGTCATTCTTATGGATTGGATTCATAATTCCATTCAAAAGGGGTAATGCTGGAGGGAGATGGTGGCCGGGGATGTGCAGGGGGGGGGAATAATGTCCACCCCATGAGTTCATGGGCAGGGCGTCATTGTATAAACATGGGACAATGTGCACAGGACCTGCCCAGATTGAGAGTTGCTTTGCCTCCCACATCTCCGGTGTCCACTTGCAAGTTCCTGATTCACAGGCGGGGTCTGCTAGGTGTTGGCGGGACTGGTTGCGGCACCAGCATACCGCAGCCCAGTCCCCATTCATGCATACCACAGTGCTGGGCATGCACTGGTTACAGGTCTCAAATGCTGGTCCAGGCCCTCCTCCCATGTGTATTCCTTGAGCTCATTTCCAGTGACACGCTTCGAAAGGCCCATCACTGCAAAAGCATGTTTTTCATTTTCACCTCTGTTTGGGGCGGGGGTGGGGGGCGGTGGTGGTGGTGCTCATGCGAGCATGAACATTTGTACTTGTTGGACAGGAAAGGCTGACAGGGATCAGAAAACATCCTGCCCAGGTCCTTGCTTTCCAACCGTGACCAGGATAGGGGGGTGTAGGCGGAGTGCAGGGATAAGTGCACAGGGATTACAGAAGATGAACCAAACCTGTCAATACAACATTGATACTGACTAGCCTTGCAAATTGTCTTGTTAAATTGCCGGCACCGGTGAGATCACACATACAACACAGGAGACACTTCACTCACAAAGGGAGAAGACGAGGCTTCGTGTGGATGCAAACATTAAGGTTGTCTTCATGGACATGCCGCGTGAGAGCAGGCGGGTGATGCCTGACCGTGACAGCCGCACACATGGTGTGATGCATCGGTGTAGCATGTCAAGCTGGAGTACATATTTCTGCATCAGAGAGGTTATCCAACGCAGGTCTAGAGTAGGAATGACCTAGTGCTGCTGTTTCTGACTACAGCAATACCTACTTGTAAGAAGCTGTGCCAAGCTTTGTTCACTTTGCACGAAAGACCGGGCAGCAAGCGAGCGCAGAAACACACCAGTGATCACCAAACTAATGACTAATATGTAAGGCTTGGATTATAGGGAAAGACTGAACATAACGTAAGAATTATCTTTATTCAGAGGGGGTAACTTTCTCCATGAAAGAATAGACCAGAAATAAATATCTGTTAAAAAAAGGTTTCAAAATAATTGCAAGGCACCTATATTGCAAATCACCTGTACACTTTTGGAAAAATGGATACTGTCTCATGGTCACAAGTGGGAGACACAAAAAAGGCGGATACAAGGAACAGTTATCAGAACTTACTGTGTGTAAAGGTCACGGCTGTACTCCTCAATAATGAAATGGAATTCTCTCTTACAAAGTTCTTGGCATGGCATGTTCTTGTTCCAGTCCAGTATCTAAAGGGGTACCCTGGTCTTTGCCTTTGGGTTGCGGGTTCGGGGTTCTTCTGTGCAGTCTGTAAGAACCCTCTTCTGCATGGTCTGTTGGAAGTGCCCTTTGGGGGCCAGCACACTGTAGATCTGACAGAGTCTTAGATTATCCTACAGCAAGTGCAGTGCAAAGTCAATCTTTTTCAACACAGGTCCACTCTCCTATGGCTTAATGGATGTGCTGGGCTAGATGTCCAGTCGCTGGCCACCTCTCTTCCTTTGCGTCTTGAATGCCGAACACTACCCTCCTTACTAGACCTGCTGTAGCCTTCCTTGCCCCACAGTAAGGTCATGCTGCCTCTTTCCTCCTCCCACCCCTAGAGTTTGCCTTGAAATCGCCTGGTCTCAGGATGGATATGAATATCTCCCGCTCTACCTTGATTGTCCCACTCCACTCTTCTCCTCTCTGATAATCGGCTCTCCTTCCCACCTCTATTCTCCTCGGATGGTAACGCTTTTCCTCCAATAACATTTTATCCAGACAATAAGCCTCTGCCTCCATTGACTCTCTCTTCAGATGGTAATTCTCCTCCTCACTTATTCTCTCTTCCTCCAACCTCTACCTCTCCCCTCAACAGACCTCTCACTCACCAACTTCTTCCACACACCATCCTCAACATCTCACATCTACTGACTGAACAGGCTGGCTTATATAGTCTGATCTCTCCTCCACATGGAAGGTACTTGGGGACATGGCTTTCACCTGTGTGGTGTAGGCTGGCATGGCCTGTGATTGAGCCATGTGTCTGTTGTCATGTGAGCTGCAAGGGGGGTGACCTAAGGTAATATGAAGGCCTGTTGCTATCTTGAATTCCAATAATGCCCTGAACCTGTGGGCGACCTCCTCTCTTGCCCTCTGGAGCTTTGCTGGCAAACCCTTCTTTAACCTGTCCCCCTCTTTCCCCAGTGTTTCATATAGAAGTGGGTGAAACATTTGGTGAGCAGGGGAATGTGTCTGTGTTTGTTTGAATGCTCTTGTGGCAGGGAAATGGCAACATTGCTTTGCTTGTGACACGAGGGGGCGCAGAAGACGTTTTTTTATTTTAAAAATAAATTATTTTGTGTTTCATAGCCTAAATGAATAGACTTTAGCACACGTTATTACATAAAATCAATTCAGTTGTTACCAGTTTACAATAAGATCAACATAAGGATAAGAAGAACAAATGCATCTATTTACAGTTCAATTTTTAAATAAAATAATACCGAGCAATACATAGTGATCTTGAGCAATGTCCGAATGGACACTCTCCCAAAGGAAGTCCCAAGGGTGTAATCTTGTGCCAACAATATATTTGTCATGAGAGAAGTCAAACTTGTGCATTCACATAGCAAACGTTTAAGGTCTCCACCGAGACAGGGCACCGGTCGCAAATTGCACACCACACCACTTTCCAACGACACTTATGCTCCCTTGTCAGCAGCAAGTTTAATCTAAAGCGTAGCAGGTTTCTAGCACAATCCCCGGATGGGTATAATAGGAGATAGGGTGCACAGCAGGACCTTATTTAGTTCAGTATAACGCCTATATGTTTTTGCTTTCTCGCAAGTGCTGATACAGTCATGGCCAGCAAGTTGTCAATTGATGCTTCCTCCAAACGAACTAAAACCGTCTTCAAATAAGTGTCGCATGACTGGACCAAAACATTATCATGGAACACCCTGGACCCGTCCATCTGCTCAAAGATGGAATTTGTAGGATGGTTGCAAACCTTTAGGCATAATTGTGTCTCTTTCCAGCCCTTTTTTGAATTTAATGAATTCAGATCCAGTTCTGTTCTGATGATTGCTATTGGGTCTGATTGAGAGTCCCAGGGTACTTTTCCAAAGCAACCCTTCCACATAGTCAAAATCATAATCGGTCAACTGGCAGTACGTCTCCAACCCAAGGCAAATGGTGGGAACCACTTTAGCATTGCAAAACCTCAGCCGAGGCTCCATTGAACATTTTCCAAATCGTCGATGGGGTGACCTCGTTGGCATAACATATGCTCTGTCTTCTATCAGGAGTGTCTTTCCTCCATTCCCATAGATGTTAAACCCCCCTTGTCCTTCTTCAATTTTGTTGGCGTTCAGCTTCCAAGTGATGAACAGCTTCCCACGGCCTGTGTGGAAAACCAGAATGTTAGAGGGGTGAATAATCACAGCATTTTACATGGCGCATAGGCTGAAAGCCTTAAGGAGTCAATGAATTCCAACCTTTGAATGACTCAATAAAAGAACATCGTCTGCATACGTGATGGAGAAGTTTTTTGCCGAGACACTCTCAGGGAGACAAACGCTGACTGCATCTCCAAGTTCCACACCAATGTGCGAAAGCAATAGGTTGAATAATATTTTGTTGAAATCCATCGATAAATCGGTTGAGACAGCATATACGTCTGGGACCTTCTTTTGCCATACCCTCTGCTGCAAGTAATTGATCACAAATGCCACCCTTGTGGTTCTCACCCCTTTGCGGAAACGCATCTGATTTGGTTTTAAAATACGAGACTTGACTGCCCATGAGGAAAGGTCAGCTAGGACTAGAGAAGTACAATGTTTTGACTCTGAATCTATGAGGGCAGTAGATCTGAAATTGAGGGGGTTAAGTTTGTTTCCCTTCTTAAAGATTGGAACAATTATTGATGTGTGCCAGGAGTCTGGGCATTTTCGGTGCACTAAGGCTAATCTAGCACCAAGGTAACAGCCTAGAACGTAGGGTCTGTTTCTAAGACTGCATAACAGAGACCCCCTGAGCCGGGCGCCCTTGAGGCACTGAGGTTACGAATGATTACTACGATGTCCTCGCAAGCAAAGTCCAAATTCCACGATCCCACCCCAGCCTCAGGATCAGGCAATGACATGGATGGACTATAAAACTGGGTGTAGTGGGACACCCATTGTTCTTCCGTCACCTGGCAGTCCTTTGATGATGCCTGACTCTTTTCCTTATCATGTATAATCTGCCAAATGTTTTTATCCAACTTTTTTTCAAAATAGCAGCTAGATTGGTGTCCGCCGCTCTTTGGTCTCTGAACACTTGTAGGCCTTTCAGTTTTCTTCTAAAGTTCCTCTTTTCCTGCCTAATGCCTAAAATGAGATTTGGGGGTACCTACATTTCTACCCTTCTCATATTTCTGCACATTTCATGTCTCGCTTGCTGTATTTCAGGGATATAGGTATCGCGTGTGGTGATGACATTAAACCCTGTTCTCTTAACCCTTGGTATAGTCGCTTGCAGCACGTTTGCAAAAAGGGCGCAGTGAGCCGTGGTGCTCCAATCTTGACAGCCCCTTTGGTCCCAAACCTTAGTAACTAGAGACATGAACCTGCTCATATGTATATCCCTCGATGTTAGTCTATTTTAGATTTGTTTACAGCTAGGCTTACCAGCGCATCTGAGGTTCTGCCCAATTCTGAGCATATCATGTACCCCATAACACTGAGTGGTCACTAGGTTCATCTCCAACAACTGCAAAGTGCTCACATCGGTGAAACAGTCCACGAGAGATGTAAATGAAGTCTATCCTGGAGGTTTGGTCACCACGATGCCACATAGTGTTGGCACCTAGGCCACCCTTTACATTCCCGTTTAGTGGGAAAAGATTCCACTCTCTCAGGATTGTCTCCCATTTTGCACCCCTCATTCCCCGTGTGGGTGAGTGCTAGTGATCCCTCCACCAGGACAGTGTACAATGAAATCACCCGCTAGCAACACATGGATCAACATTGCGTCTTCCTGATTGTATGGTACAATACTTTCCAGCCATTCAATTACCACCGCCTGTTTCACCTCTTTGTAGTTGGCATCCAGATTAAGTATTAACAATGTACCCAGATCACATCGAGTGGCTTCTCTCACTGGATGAAGACCAGGGGGGGGGGTTAGGAAAACCGGGATTCAATTGAGTCCACCCATTCTTGCTTTGCCGCAATCAACAGACCTCCCAGAGGCCTGCCAGACTAATTTACCAGGGCCTTTTGCCGGCATACCTGGAAATCCTTGATGATCACTTCATGAGTCAAAGACAACTCCTGCATTAGGATCAACTTATGGTCGCCAAGTTTCTTAATGGGCTTCCCATGGTCGGAGAGATCCCTAAATCCACTGGACTTCCATCTGGCAATGTTAAAAGCCCTGTCTTTCAAACTGGGCTTCGGGGGCAGTTGGTCTCTTCTGTTTCCCGTATCCATAAACAATTCCCCTCCGTCCAGTATTCGACTGTTGCAGGTCTCGTACAAGGGATGGTACTCCTGTGCCTTAGCCCTTCCCTATCCTCGGAAGTCTTACAGGTCTAGAGTCAGGGAAGCCATGGACATCTATAACCCGCGATCTTGAGTCATTTACATGCGACAATAAATGGCTCTGGACCAAGATGGATGGGATGTCCAGCCTTACCATGTCGAGATTGTGATCTGAGATGAGTTCCACTCTCGCGATGTCCCTTGAGGGAATTATTCGCAGCGCCAGAATCGCGTGGAGTTGGGACAGGATGGTGCTGCGATTCATGATCAAGTCCTCTTCATCATGGAACACAAACATCATAAAGCAAATGTTTTTATTGGAGGCCTGTGATTTACCCTTTTGTTGATCAAAACCTGTCCCTCACGGTCAAACACACGTTGAACCCCATTCCTTGCGGTGCTCCATCTTAGATCTGCACATGTTAGATTTTCTACTTGTGAATATGCGCTTTTCTGCGCCGTTTGCTCACACAGAAGCAGATCTTGTGGTTTTGTCACAGATGCGGTTAAGGCCTGCGATTCTCCTGCTGAATCACTTGCACCTCTTTTGGGTGTGGTTTGCACCCTTTCCTTATTCTTTTGGGCAGTTCTAGCTGCTAAGCAATTTTCCAGCAGGCCCTGGCCTCTTTGACAGGCCATCTCTAATGAACCAGAATCATGGTCTATATGCTAAGCAATTCTCCAGAATCATGGTCTATATGCATCATGGTCTATATGCTAAACAGTTCTCCAGCAGGCCCTGGTCTCTTTGGCAGGCCACCTCTAATGAACCAGAATCATGGTCTATGTGCTAAGCAGTTCTCCAGCAGGCCCTGGCCTCTTTGGCAGGCCGCCTCTAATGAACCAGAATCATGGTCTATATGCTAAGCAGTTCTCCAGCAGGCCCTGGTCTCTTTGGCAGGCCGCCTCTAATGAACCAGAATCATGGTCTATATGCTAAACAATTCTCCAGCAGGCCCTGGTCTTTTTGGCAGGCCACCTATAATGAACCTAAATCATGGTCTATATGCTAAGCAATTCTCCAGAATCATGGTCTATCTCCAGCAGGCACTGGTCTCTTTAGCAGGCCGCCTCTAATGAACCAGAATCATGGTCTATGTGCTAAGCAGTTCTCCAGCAGGCCCTGGTCTCTTTGGCAGGCCGCCTCTAATTAACCAGAATCATGGTCTATATGCTAAACAGTTCTCCAGCAGGCCCTGGTCTCTTTGGCAGGCCACCTCTAATGAACCAGAATCATGGTCTATGTGCTAAGCAGTTCTCCAGCAGGCCCTGGCCTCTTTGGCAGGCCGCCTCTAATGAACCAGAATCATGGTCTATATGCTAAGCAGTTCTCCAGCAGGCCCTGGTCTCTTTGGCAGGCCGCCTCTAATGAACCAGAATCATGGTCTATATGCTAAACAATTCTCCAGCAGGCCCTGGTCTCTTTGGCAGGCCACCTCTAATGAACCAGAATCATTGTCTATATGCTAAGCAATCCTCCAGCAGGCCCTGGTCTCTTTGGCAGGCCTCCTCTAATGAACCAGAATTATGGTCTATATGCTAAGCAATTCTCCAGCAGGCCCTGGTCTCTTTGGCAGGCCACCTCTAATGAACCAGAATTATGGTCTATATGCTAAGCAATACTCCAGCAGGCACTGGTCTCTTTGGCAGGCCTTAAGCAATTCTCCAGCAGGCACTGGTCTCTTTGACAGGCCATCTCTAATGAACCAGAATTCTCCAGATTCATGGCCTATATACTAAAACAGTTCTCCAGCAGGCACTGGTCTCTTTAGCAGGCCGCCTCTAATGAACCAGAATCATGGTCTATATGCTAAGCAGTTCTCCAACAGGCCCTGGTCTCTTTGGCAGGCCGCCTCTAATGAACCAGAATCATGGTCTATATGCTAAACAGTTCTGCAGCAGGCCCTGGTCTCTTTGGCAGTTCATCTCTAATGAACCAGAATCATGGTCTATATGCTAAACAGTTCTGCAGCAGGCACTGATCTCTTTGGCAGTTCATCTCTAATGAACCAGAATCATGGTCTATATGCTAAGCAATTTTACAGCAGGCCCTGTTCTCTTTGACAGGCCACCTCTAATGAACCAGAATCATGGTCTATATGCTAAGCAATTTTCCAGCAGGCCCTGGTCTCTTTGGCAGACAACCTCTAATGAACCAGAATCATGGTCTATATGCTAAGCAATTCTCCAGCAGGCCCTGGTCTCTTTGGCAGGCCACCTCTAATGACCCAGAATCATGGTCTATATGCTAAACAATTCTCCTGCAGGCCCTAAGCAATTCTCCAGCAGGTCCTCGTCTCTTTGCCAGGCCACCTCCAATGAACCAGAATCATGGTCTATATGCTAAACAATTTTCCAGCAGGCCCTAAGCAATTCTCCAGCAGACCCTGGTCTCTTTGGCAGGCCATCTCTAATGAACCAGAATCGTGGTCTATATTTTGGTTGGTCGGGGCGGGGGGCGGGTGTTACTAGTCATTCCTTCTTGTTCTTCTTCATGAAGAAAGGAGCCACCTTAGGCCCTTTCATTAGTAGTTCCACTCTCTCGGAGCTGTTGTACCCCCTTGCACACTTACATTGGCTTTCGGCTTGATCATGGCACGTAGTAGGAATTTCAGTCTGGTATAGTAGGGTAACACAAAATGTTACCCCCCCACCTCCTGCAAGCCCTGCTGAAGGCCCCCCACTGCAAACTGGGCCCCCCCACTTAGCAAGTGTGGCATGGGGCAACGCAGCACAGTGGCCCCTGTTACGCCAGTGCTCCGGTACTGTTCCCCGATGTTACGTCTCTTCTTACTTGTATGTTTGTTTTGTCCCTTGCATGTTAACCACATGTAGGCTTTCTTTCCTTTATTTTGTTTGGTAAGTGTGCCTTCATATTCATGGGCTTCCCACAATCTGTGGGACCCGATTCTTCTGTTTATAGGATTTGCTTGGCAGTGGTGCTGGGGAGAGGAATGCATCACAACACTTGCTGTTGGACTCTGATGGCTGAAGCTTCATTCCCTTAGAGGGAACATACATGTTCCATTCTTATGTTGGGTGTTTGGGCCCAGCTAATGGGTTGGAAAGGCTCACCAGACGTCCCAATACCACTATTAAGGCTATCATCGAGGGTGCTGTGGTTGAGCCCTATACTCGGGTGGTCATTGGGGCTGATGGGTAGGTGAGTGCATCTGTGATTGGCCCTTGCCTTAGTGGGGGGACCCTGTGATTGTGGTCTGGGGATCCCCTGTGTACCTTCTCTGCAGCTAGCATTCACTAGCTGTGGGTAGCAGTCGGACATATATCCGCCCCCCACTCAGTCCCCGGGGTTAGGTGGGGGAATCTGTCACAGTAATAATAAAAAAGAGGTAGAGAGACTTGATCAGATGAATATACACCAGATATTGCTAACCACAGGGTAAATACCACTACAGTGAATGTCCCAAGCAAGAGTGTCTATATATGAAACCTATATTGCGCTATAGCCTAGGTGGCATATATATCAGGAAGTGATCTCAGAAGGGGGCGCGTGACAATGACCAATGTACATGTGTTTAAGAAGAGGCAACGGATATCTTTGTTTATTAGTGTAGAAAGGATACACAGTGAAAAAATGGTCTGCACGGACACGTGATCACCTGTGTGTTTCAATCACAGGCTCCTGACATTAGCAAGGGGCAAATGAGTTCATTCAGAGGAGGCGGGGTCGTGGAAATGAAGAGAGTAGGTTGTGGACCACTGGGGAAGTCATCAGATGTGTCCTGGGGCTTCCTCTTAAGCTCAATGGCCTGCATCATACATCCTGTTCCAGCACGTGACGTGTATCAGAGTGTAATCGAGCTTTAAGATCTGCTTTCCTAAAGGTCAGAGATACCAGAGTGTCTGGAGTGGGTCTCCCGCTGACCACGCCTAATACCATGTCCCACAAATAAAGCCTCACGGTCTGTTCTTTGGGCACTGAATTGGAGTGATGCTATTTTTAATTCTAAATCCTCGTCCTGCTTCATTTCGTGTCTCGTGAGGGAATAACCTATATCCAATTGGAAGTTGTCCCCAATACAACTATGCGGGAGGAGTCTTTGTCAATCAATGCCTCTGGATAATGGAGAGCTATTCAGCTTTTCAGCAAGGGTCTTGCAAAGGGACCCCAGAGAAGAGCCATGACAAAACTAAAAACTTTAATGCCCACAAGGGTGCCATCCCCTGTAGGCTTTTTATCAGCATATACGCCACAAGACCACCCACATTGCTTCCTCCTGGGCTTCCGGTAGCCCTCACATAGGGATAGTCCTATCCTTCCTATTTGTGAGGCAAAAGGGCCCGTGGCCCTTGAAACACCAGCATGCAGAGGATGGTACACAAAGGATGTTACCCCATGTCTATGCATGTTCTGTTCCATGGGAGAATGTTCAATGTTGATTTTGTGTTTGCCTCCAAATGTTCATGCTCCCCAAAAGAGGAGTGTCTAGTGTGTTAATGAGTGCTATGGGGGTTCTGTATTCTCGAGTATTCTGGCCATTTTACATCTTTCCATGCAAGCCTGAGGCCGACAGTGAGCCTATCCGAGGCACAGTGAGATACCAACAGTGCTAGGGCACGGTGTAAATACCAACAATGCCCATTGGGCATGGCCTATGGCCATGAAGTTGACACTGCACTCTGGGCATGGCATCTGGCCCATGGCAATTTGGCCCCATGTATACTGTCAAAAACAATGGTTCCCTCTAGCATGTGCTATGGACATGCTCCAGGCCGGTGCACATACTAACAGTGCCCTCTGTGGATGGCCCACGTCCATGAAGTGGTTACTCTGACCGGGGCATGGTATCTGGCCTTGCTCCGAGCACAGTAAACATATAGTGTGCATTGGGTATAGTGAACCTCCCAACAGTGCCCATTAAGTGTAGAGAATATCCCAACAGTGCCCGCTAGACACAGAGAACATACCAACAGTGCCCTCTGCTGACCCTTCCTGCTTGGCTGACTATTGTCCAATCTCCATCACTCCTTTCCTGGGAAAACTCCTGGAAAAGCTGGCCATCTCCCAGCTAAACCTTCACACTGAATCTGTTGGTTGTCTCCATGACCATCAGTCTGGCTTCAGAGCTGCCAGAAGCATGGAAACTGCTCTCCTAAACATCTGTGAAGACCTGCTCCCCAATCTCGACTCCAACACCCGCTCATCTTACTTGATCGCTCTTCTGCCTTTGACACAGTCAGCCATGCTATCCTGCTCAACCGTCTCCGTGATAACCAGGGTATTACCGATCAGACCCTGGCTTGGCTGACTTCCTTCCTCTCCGATCGAGCCTCCCAGGTCCAACTTGAGTCCTTCCTCTCCTCTATCTCCACTTGTGGTGTTCCCCAGGGGTCTAACCTCTCTCCCTGGCTGTTCAACCAATACCTGGCACTTCTTGCCCACCGCATTGTCGCTCTCTCTCTGTCAGTGCTATGCGGGTGGCACTCAACTCATTTTCAGGCTCCCTTCCGCCACTTCCTCTCCTTATCTCATCTCTGTCTATCTGCTCTCCAGGAGTGGTGCGCCACCAATGATCTCTGACTTAATGCCAGTAAGACTGAGATTCTCCTCATCGGCACACCTGCTCCCTCCTTTCTTGTCACTCTGTCTGGACTCTCTTGGCCCTCTTCCTGCTCCCACCTGTTAGGCTAAAAACCTCGGGGTCATCTTTGACTCCACACTTTCCTTCTCTCCTCACATCTCTGACGTAATCTCACACTACCAGCTGCACCTCCTCAGAGGTATTCTTCCTTTCCTCTCCTTCCCCCAGACGTTCACTGTCTCCAGAGCTCTGGTTCTCTCTAGACTGGACTACTGCAACAGCCTCTTTCTCAATCTGCCTGCCTCTACACTCTGCACTCTGCAACTCATCAAAAACAGGACTGCGAGACGTGTCCTTCGCGTCAAGCCCAGGGATCGTATCTCTCCAGGACTGAAATCTCTGCACTGGCTCCCAGTGGCGGCGAGTATTAAGTTCAAAACCCTCTGCATTGTCCACAAGACCTTCTGGGGTCTGGCGCCTCAATACCTTCAACTCTCTCTTCTTAAATATCCTCCCTATCGAGCTCCTTGCTCATCCACCTCCAACTCCCTCAGGGTCAGTTGCTTCTCCAAGCAGCAAGTTGGTGGTAGATCTCTTTCCTCAGCTGGGGCCTCCCTCTGGAACAGCCTCCCTGCCTCCCCGAAACTTGAGGAGAAACATCTCTGGTTCCAGAAGCACCTCAAGACCTTCCTGTTTGCTTCAGCTTTCGCTCCTCCTCTTCCTTTCTTATCTACTGGCTGCATCTGTAACTGCACTGGTCACCTGGCTACCCTCTGATCTCTGGCCCAGGTCTCCTCCCCGCCAGTTACACACCTGCACTGCCCCCCTGGCAACCCTTGCACTCAGGGACTGTTCTGTATTCCTACAGCCCCGACTAGCACTTACCACCTGCTGGCCGCACTTTTATTTAATGTCTTTATTCTCTTACTGTTATCCTATGTACTGCACTGTCCCCTCACCTTTGCTGCTGCCGCACTTTTCCCCTCCCCCTCTGCACTTGCGCAATCTCAGTTTTACCTGGCCTAGTAGGATCGTTGTCTCTGTCTTCCCTTTGTTTTCCCTCCCTTGCCTCTTCACGCCTTGAAACACTTGATTATAGGCACGTCATAAATGCCATATCATATTATATCATTAGACACAGAGAACATCCGAACCGTGCCCAGTAGGCACAGAGAACATGTCAACAGTGCCCAGCAAGCACAGAGAATATCCCAACAGTGCCCATTAGACACAGAGAATATCCCAACAGAGCCCAGTAGGTACACAGAACATACAAACAGCGAAACCATCTTATTGTTTTCTCTGATAAAATGCCTCCATAATGTAACGACTTTCAACACAACGCAGGTCCGCATAGCCCTCGCTTTATTGTTCGCTTGTCATCCGTTTCTCATGGAGCTTTTACCCCAGACTGTAATCTTCTCTTCTTCCGAGGCCCGGCCTCTATTGTAAGGATGCCTTGAATCGTTTGTTTTTTTAAGAACTAATTTATCGACCTCAGAAGGATGAGTGGCTGGGTTTGGCCCTGCAGGGATTCGAACCTGCGTCAGCAGGCTCTGCACGGGTGTCATAGCGAACGCTGTTCTGGCTGTGCAATTGACCTGCTGCGCAAGGTTTGCTAATAACCCTGGCTAGTATTGCATTGCTGCCCTAGATTCTTTTTTGCATGCAGATGTGTCGGCTTCATAGAGGGCGTTTTCTGATCATGCATGAGTACGTAGGACACGTCTATTGCAATAAACTGCATGTTTTCAGTTCTAGGTTAGCAGCTCTGGCATGGCTGAGGGCACATCTTGACCAACTTGCACTGCAGCCAGCCCCTTCATTGGCATGCCTTTCTCTGCAAGTGGCACATTTTGTGCCCTGATGCCTCCGGGCCTGCGGGTTTGCGCGTTATAAATAATAAATACAATTGAAACAAGTCCATATAATAATAATAATAATTAGGCTTTTATATAGCGCTACAAACCCTCAGGTATCTGAGCGCTGCTTATTATTACCCACGGTGTGTGGTGCTCATTTATCGACCTCGGAAGGATGAAAGGCTGAGTTTGGCCCCGCCGGGATTCGAACCTGCGTTAACAGGCTCTGCACGGGTGTCAAAGCGGGCGCTCTACTCGCTGTGCCACTTGACCGGCATATGCTGCAGATATGTTGCTGCTGTAGCTCTAGAAGACCGCCACCTTTAATATCCTCCCCATATCCGCAAGGGGGCCATGTCCAAGTAGCGGGCAAGAGAAACCCAAAGTATAACAAGAATTAGCAGAGCCAATAGGTCTGGCCCTGTAACAGTAGAGGGGCAGCATTTATGGGAATAACCCCAGAACAGAAAACGGTAATCCCTTGATATTTGTAAAGTCGGAATTATTCACCTTGCCAATACTTAATACTGTAGATTTGCATTTCACGCAAACTCTGTGCTTCCACTTCAAAATATCTGCCCAGTTAGCTATATTTCATTTCTTTGACCAGGACTATTATACATAATAATTTAGCGCTGCCCGGAAGGATGGAAGGCTGAGGTTGGCCCTGCCGGATTCGAACCTGCGTTAGCAGGCTCTGCACAGATGCAAAAGCGGGCGCTCTACACGCTGTGCTATCGGACCAGCTGAACATTCCTAAAATCCCTGTGGTCTCATTTCCCTCCCCACAAATCCCCGTGGCAGGATTACAATCTGCTGCTTGCTTCCTGTAAACATGGTTATATTCCCACAGAAGATGCACCATGAAGGGCTGGATAAGGAGAGTGGAATGGTTGAACATTGCTGTGAGAATAAACACGGTGACCCTAGTTTAGATTCTTTTTAGAATATGGTTCTACACATACACCAATTCTTTTACTTTATAAATGCTTGTTCAGAACATACAGTGGCGAGAAATATGACACGCTGCTCTGCCACACCGCACCCAGGCGCCTGAAGCAGCTTTGTAAAGCTTCACGGAAACAGTTGCACCGGGAGACATAATGGGTTTTCCTGGAGAACAGAATGTACCGTTCAAGCCTTCTATGGGGGGGCTGGACTGTCCCAAGGGAAGAACCATCTGTTTTTGTGTCCCGCAGCACTTTTTAGAAACTAGGAAAATACATTTTAAGGTGTACTTTTAACCATGCCCCCTACCCCAGACTATGCACCCCCCCTTTTCACTTGCACTTCTCGTTCTCGCACTTGCATGATCTGAATGACACAAGGCCTAGTAAGATCGTTTGTATTCTCCTCACTCTGTCTTAGACCCCCCCTTAACCCTCCTCAAGCAGTGCACCCGCACTCTCCCCCAAATGCTCAGTGCCCGAAATATTGTATGAATAAAAATGTCACACAGTGTCCATTTATAAAGCTTCAAAGAGGGTGGCTGGCCTAAGTCTCACCTATATTTTAAATGAAATAATCATAACCACTGCCCAACATTTGACTCCCAGGCCCATATTTCCTTCCGTGCATGCTTTCTTAATGTGTTCCAACTCCCACTTGCCATGAATGTAACGGGCAGGAAGCATCCAGGTAGCACCTGAAATGGCGGCCGCTGCCAAAGAGTACCAGCTATGGTGGGTGAGATTTGATGGTGCAGTCTCTCGCTTCCATGAAAGGCCCCACATTAAAGTTGTAAAGCAAGACTCCTCCACGTATCCCTCCAGTTTACAATGATGTTTTCAATACCCATAAGAATGCTCCTGCATGGGTCAATGCAGGTTTCATGCCACTATGTGCTTCCCCAAGGTTATCAATCACATGTCTACTCTGTTAGAATTTCATTAGAATAGTGGGGAGAGGGGTTAAATCCCTGCCTTTGCTTGTTATGCGCAAGTAGCCAGTGTGATAGGCGCTGAAGACCTTTATGTTTCAGACCTAGTAGTCACGCCGCACCATCACCTGGCAGAACTTGTCGACTCTCCTACACACTAAACAGTTCCATGTTTTACCTTTGCCTACAGAGGCTGACATCTTACGCTTTGCCATCAAGGTCTTAAAGCAGTTATAGTTTTATACTGCATATTTCAGTGGAAAATGTTCTCAAATTCTGGCCCTTGACAGAGGAAGCCAAGGTCCTTGATAAAGACGCATGGCAAGTGTTATGCACCTCACAATCCACACTTTATTTTCTGTGCATATTTGCTGTTTCCCACTTGCCACCAGTGCAGTTCTCTCTCCCGTTGCGTATGTCAGAACATGAGGGTGGCAGTGGGAGACAGGACAGTGGCTCTGGAAGGGTGACACTGCCTTATGTTGTTAAACAGTAATTTTATAGTGCCGCCTTAGTATTTACATTGGCCTAAGCCTATTTGCACTACACGGAAAACCGCGTTGCAAAGTTCCAATTTTTGGGTTAACTTTGCCGCCATTTTAAGGTTCATCCGCCATTTTGATTTCCACTCATGTGTTCTACGTTCTAAAATGGTGGACTATGTTTTCGACTTGCAGCCAAGCCTTCCGAACTTTGAGTTCTGTTAATGTTTAGGTTGTCCGAGAGCCGACTGTTTAAACCGAGCAAAGAGACCTTCTGCTTCATATGACTGTCATCCAAGTGTTGTCTGCGCTCACAAGCCTCATCGTTGTATAAACATTGGGACAATGAAAAACAAACCTCAAGCGTATGCTTTAGCTGAACTACATTGAGAAGTAACTTGGAACAAGGCTTACAGCGGGATCCGAGAATATACATCACCATTGTGTCTTCATGGAAATACAAACCTATGTAATCCTTCGCATAATATTGTATAATCTGTATGTGAACTAGGCACAAACTCTAGACCACAAATTATTAACGTGAAGAGGGGCTGGACAATATTACACGAATTGGATAAAAGCACACGCTTTTAGATGTTCAGCACTCTCACCTCTCCTTGTTGGCTGGTACACACGCAGGGTGTTGGGAGCTGGATAGCTATATGTTTTGCTTTGTAAACTGTACAGTAATAAAAAGTCTGTGAATCTTTTCAGCCCGTGATTGGTATATTTCCTTTGTGGTACTCAGCCTTGATATTTATTTGTTCTTTCAGATGGCACCCTAATAGGGACCCTTAAGATTGATGCCACCTCGTTGAAGAGTAGATGCGGCTATCGGACCGGGATCGGACGGTGAGAAAAGGGGGCCCCTTTTTGGATGAGAGGCGACACCTCAACAGTACTGCACGATCCGATCCCTGGATGGTGAGCACTCGGCCAATGAGGGTCCATATATCGATGTGGGCAGTTTTGCCGAAATCACCAACCACCAGGGTCCTTTGTCCTTTGTAATCCGATCGAACCTCCCTTTGTCCTTTGAATCAGGTGAGTAGTGCCTCAATTCCAAAGTAACCTGATATTTGGTTGTAGAATTGTACTCGCGAGCACAATCGACGCCAGGAAACACTAGTAATCTGACATGCCTGGGAAATTGTCTGCCTGTTTCAGGGCGTTATTCCGTGGAGACAGACAATCTTTGGAATTTGGCCATCCGGCACCACAGGAGGGGTTGCCGGCATGTACTATGTACTGTAAGTTCGGCATTGGTAGTATAGTATTCAACGATATTTGGCACAGACAAACTAGACATGCTCCCGAACTGCAGTGGCCAGTCAATGGTAGTTTTGAGATTGCCCGAATAGAGTATTTAGAATCCATATTGTTAAAGGAAGAAAGCTAGACCTGCAGCATTTGATGTAATACAAAATTGGAAAAAGGAAGCTTTGCAGCAACTTAAGAGTAAAGAGAAGCATGCACGTCATCACATGTCAAGTTCAGAAAAGGCATTATTGTATGATCAACAAAAACAGTCAGAGTCTGTTAGAAACATGGACAGGGCTTTTCAACTTGGTATACAGAAAATATATCCGTTTAAAGATTTTCATGCCTAAAATGAGCTAATTGATAAACTCTTAAATGAACATATGCTTGGTGCCACTGCACCACCTCCGTGTGTACCTCTTCCTGCTGTCTTACCTCTTCCTGCTGTTGTTCTTCCTCCCATAGCAATTCCTGTTCTTCCTGTTGCTCTTCCGCCGCCATTTATTGCTCCTCTTCCTGTTGTAGTTCCTCCGCCTGTACCTTCACCTTTACCGACTGTTACTGCTCCAATAGATCCGTCTTTATTGCCAGTAGTAGTGTCTCCACTACCTGTTGTACAGGATTTGTCTACTCTCTCTTTCCCAAGCGGTTCTGCTCAGCTTGTAGCTGATAAAGGGGCGAGTGCAGAATCAAAAGTTGTAACGCGAAACACAGTTTCCAAAGAGACAAGGAGAAATTTGGATGCATGGGCTAAGCAATGTATAGAGAAAGGTGAACAATCTACTGTTTTAGCTACACTCCTTAATCTAGAAAGTATTCCCGATCAGAATGTCTTTATCGAGGGGATGGGGATACATTTGGCTGTAATGTGGAATTGATTGACGGACACACATGTCCCACAAGGCTCGAGGGATTTGAATGTTTAAGCATATTCAAGGGATACTGCAGAGAAAGTGCATGAGCATGTCGAGAGGGCTATTGAGTTTAGAAGGGAGTTAGAATGGTAACAGGATGATGAAATAGATGGTGATAGTTTGGATGCTTTTTACATGCAGAAACGGTTCCTTCCTCCTTGTAAGTCAATGAGTGAAGAAACGCAAATTTGCACAAGGGATGTGCTTAGATGGATTTCAGATATGTCGATATCTCCCGTAGAAGTATATGATACATATGGTCGGTATAATCCAGAAATGCAGAGGAAAGTGTTACAGGTAATGGTAGAATACCTGCAGGATGAATGTATAAAGAAAAGGTTTTTTGGCCCGCAGAATTATTGAATATTTATGAGAGAGCTTTTGCGTCTGATACTGCTTCCACCACTTTAGCGCTTGATTTGGCTATGTTGCTTAGTAAACGTTCGGCGTTGCCTACTTCTCAGCTACCTATTAGAGAGGTTCCTCTGACATTCATTCCCAAAGTTGAGATTCCGGCTAATGCTGCAAGGGGTGCAGCAGCCATTGATATTGAAGCTCACTATGTATCACAGTTTGTCCACGTCCCGTTCTCAAGACAGTAAGTGAATACTATTAGACAACCAATTCCAGACATTAGGAAAAATCCAACAGGGTTTTACAAAGAAATAGAATCTGTCTTGCATTCGTCAGTTTTCACTTTGGGTGATATAGATTTGTTGTTTCCCGTGATCCTACCTGCTGATTTATGGAAACACCTGCTGATTTATGGAAACATATTAGGACTGTAGATGATCCAGCAGGGTTAGGTGACACATGGGTTAACTTGGTTAGGTTAGATGGAGAAGGAAAAGCTGGTGAAAGACCACCGCAGGTGATACTGACTTTGCCAGATAGAATAGTAACAACATTGAAAACTTTGATTCCCAAGAGAAGGATTGTTGGGGACAAACTCACTGCTTGTACCCAAGGAAAATCTGAAGGTACTACCGAATTCTTTAATTGGTTCAAACAGGTATTCTCAGATTTTAGCAGACAGGATTTGAGCACCGAGTCAGGGAAAAGATTGTTTGTGGATACATTTGTGCATGGATTGTTGCCTGATATCCAGTCACAAATTATGCCGAGAGTGCTTGGCAAGCTAAATCACAGTCCGGAGTATTGCATATGGCTCAGTATTACTTGAATAGAGTCAATAATGAAAAAGAAAAGATCGAAAAGAAAAGGGGGGGGGGTCTAAAAACCAAGGTATTATTGCAACAGATGGTCAGAGGGCCTGGAGGTGGAAGTACACAGTTTCGAGGTGAATTTGTTCCACAAAGTAATGCGCCGTTGGTCCTGTACACGCAAACCAATGTGCTTATTGCAGAAAAGAGGGTCATTGGTGAGCACAATGCCGATCCTCCAGCAAAGGTCGAATAACATATATGGTGCATAGGTAGACGATCCAGAGGCTGCCCTGGGGTTGGGGGTCCTGTTAGAAGCCAGTTAGCTCAAAATCCTCAGTCATTTTCGCAAGATAATCAGCAACCCAGTGTAGATAGCAGAAATATTTTTGATAATCCTTCAACTGCCTATCTTTCTGAAGAGCTTGTCTTTGACGATATATTGTTTCGTTACGACAGCCCGAAGCAGGGTCTGGAACCGACACCTATTCCCGTTAATCAGAAAGGCCCCTACGTTGAGATGATGGTGGGGAATACGAATCATCTATTTCTGATACCCAGGAGCACAGAAGTGTTCCATTGATCATTCACGGGTTCCAGACATTCCACTGTCAGGGCAGAATAACGTTTCTGTAGGGTTTTCTGGTATGCCAGTGGTTAGTCCGGTTTCTCTGCCGGTACCGATTTCACTGCGGCCATTCATGGATCTCTGTCCGTTTCTTTTGACAATGAATTGTGGAGAGAATGTGTTGGGGTTGAATCTGTTCAAGGACTTAAATGCGGTAATTCATTGTTCTTCGGATGGAGTGCGTTTGACGATTTCACCTCAGCAATCTTCTGCCTCACAGTTTTTGACTAGACCTTTGCTGCCAGAATTTAGTGAAGATCCGGCGTGTTTATGGGCGGTTGACAACAATGATGTTGCTATTTTGCAAATTGAGCCTGTTAAAATTGTTTTGAAACCAGGAATTAAGTTGCCACAAATTCCACAATATAAGAATTCAGTTGATGGTGAGCAAGCATTGAAGCGTATAGTCTCCGATTTTGTCCATCGTGGAGTAATCGAGGAAATTGAAGGAAGTTTCTGCAATAGCCGATTTTACCAGTGTATAAGAAAGGGGATAATGCGATTCTATTCCGTTTCATTATTGATTTGCGCGCTATCAATAAGATTGTTGCTCTACAATTTCCAATTGTGCCTGATGTAACGACGATACTAAGAATGATTCCAGCTTCTGCTTCTCATTTCAGTGTGGTGGATTTTAAGAATGCCTTCTTTAGCATTCCCATACACGTGGATAGTAGATATTTGTTTGAGTTCACCCTAGGGAGATGCTCTTTTACATTCACCCGTGCACCACAAGGGTACACGGAGAGTCTGAGCATTTATAGTAGGGCTTTGAAAGAGCAGCTCGATACACTTGAGTTGCCTTCTACTTGTATATTGCTAGAGTACGTTAACAATCTTCTCTTAGCTGCAGACTCAGAAAGTGCTTGCAAGGAAGGCACTGTGTTATTGCTTATTCATCTAGCAAAGCATGGGCATAAGGCTTCATTGAAAAAGTTTCAGTCTTGTCGACAGGAGGTCGCCTATTTAGGCTATATCCTGTCAAAGGAGGGAAGAAGATTGACATCTGAACGAATTAAGAGCATTTCTAGCATTTCTGTCCCAAATACACAGAAGGACGTCAGAGCCTTGATAGGAATGGCTTCTTACTGTAGACAGCGGATCCCTAACTTCTCACTAGTGATCAAATCATTGCTGGCATTGACAAAGAAGGGCATTTCTTTGCCACTACTGTGGATCTTGGAACACCAGAACGCTTTTGATCTCCTCAAGACTGCACTGTGTTCAGCACCGGTTTTGGGCACACCAAATTATAAGGCCTTTTAGTTGTATGTGCATGAACGTGATGGATGTGCTTTGGCCGTGTTAACGCAGGAACATGGGTGAAGAATAGACTGTGCGGTTATTTTTCCTCCACGCTTCATCCTGTTGCATGAGCTTTGCCGAGATGTTTGAGAGCTGTCGCTGCTGCTGCTTCTGTAAAACAAAGTGAGGGCATGGTTTTAGGCCATACTTTAACCGTGATGGTACCTCACTCTGTAGACGTTCTATTAAATAGAACACAAACGCAACACCTTTCTCCGCACGATTAACAAGATGTGAACTGATCCTATTTGCACCGCATATCCAAATTAAAAGGTGTTGCATATTGAATCCGGCTGAATTGTTACCTCTTCCGCAAGATATTGCTTGCAAGGACTAAATGTCACATGAGTGCCTTTATACCACAGAGCAAGAAACTAAAGGCAGGATTGATTTAAAAGATACACCTCTGAATGATCCACAAGGGGAGCTGTTTTGTGATAGCTCCTGCTTCAAACTTCGGGATGGTACATCCACTGCTGCTTATGCCATCACTACACTAAGCACTATCGTGGAAACCAAGAGATTTTCGCATAACTCAGCGCAGCCCACAGAGATTATCGCACTGACTCAAGCGTGAACTTTCCGAAGGGCTTAGAGTTAATATATATACCGATAGCCAGTATGCCTTTGGGGTGGTTCACAACTTCGGTAGATTATGGGCAGAACAAGGTTTCTTTACCTCACACGGAGCGAAAATCCAACATGGCACCTTAATAGTTCAGATTCTCTCAGCACTTGCGCTTCCTACTCAACTGGCAATCATGAAGTGCGCTGCACATCAGAAGGTGATAGATGATCAAGGGAAAGGGAACACTTTTGCTGACAGGATAGCTAAACAGACTGCTACTGATTTATATTCAGAAATGTATGTTACAAAGGAAGCCACAAATACCTGTACAGCAGATGAAGGGATCAACTAATAAAGAATATTCAAGCTGATGCCACCTTAGATGAACTTAAACACTGGGCTGAGGGTTTAGCAAGTTTCGATGAGGAAGGGTGTTGGGTAGACAGTTCAAAAGGAAGATGGATGCTACCCGATGCATATGTCATCGCCATGATCACAATGGCTCATGGTCCCACTCACATATGTGCTAGGAAAATCTGTAAAATGCTAGAATCTGTCTGGATGAATGTCAACATCTCAAAAACTGCTGAGCGTTTTGTCCAGAATTGTATGGTTTGCTTACAACATAATGCGGCAAAGGGTACGACGACACCGAGGGGTAGTTTTGGTCCCCCTTCTGTGCCTTTTGAAGTGATTCATTTCGACTTCATCGAGATGGAGCACTGTAATAACTACAAATATGTCTTGTTAGTCATTTGTGCCTTTAGCAAGTGGGTCAAAGCCTTTCCTGTCAAAGATGCTACAGCAATGACAATGGCGAAAACCATGCTTAAGGAATATTTTCCTAGGTTTGGTTTGCTGAGGGTCATCTGGTCGGATAATGGTCCACATTTTATCGCTGCTGTTATTCTGCAAGTATGCGTGGGATTACAGATCGATAAACGGTTCCATTTGGCTAGACACGCTCAAAGTGCTGGACTTGTAGAACTCCATAATGGTATCTTGAAGAACAAAATTGCCAAGGTCTGTGCTAGTAGTAATTTGAAATGACCAGACGCCTTACCTACAGCGCTACTGTCCATGCAGACAACCCCACAGACTAGGACTGGACTCTCCCCCTATGGGTTTATAATTAGGAGGCCAGCTAACATTTGGAACCTGCCGAAACCTAAGAAATTGAAAGATGTGGAGCATTTGCTTCTTGCTGAATACTGTGACCAGTTAACCCAAAACTTGTATTTGATTTATCAACAGGTGCGAGAAGCCCTCCCAGTTAAATATGAGGGGCCAGGTCACAGAATTCGACCCAGTGACTGGGTGCTCACAAAGTCATTTGATAGAGCATCCAGCCTTGCACCGTGCTGGAGAGGACCGTTTCAGGCCCTGTTAGCCACACAGACTGCTGTACGAGTAGCAGGCCGACAACACTGGATACACGCTACACACATCAAGAGGATAACTTTCCCTTTGCCACACGACGGAGATGAAAAGAAGGAAACTACTTGCTCTGATTCCTGTGATCAATCAGTCTTGGACGACATGAAGGGTATTTCGGAGACTCTTCCTGAGCCCGTAGGGGCCTGGGGAGACTGCTGCTTTGTCTCTGAAATCTTCTTCGGATCTTTCTGCACCCCGAAGCGACCTTGCCTCTGTTTCACCACTTCATCAGGAAGCAACGACATACTGTTCGCACAGTGCTTGGAGTCTTAAGGTACGATCTGCATCCACGGCACTAGACTTACAGCACAGCACGGCTGTGCCCACAGGAAACGACTGTTGAGCTTGTCGTTTGCCACCTTCGCGCTGAAACATAAGTAAGTGGCTGGGACCGGCAAAAGTTATCTTCAATCAAGATCACGTGGTCAGGAGATCACCAACAAACGAATTTACAGAGTCTATTGCAGAAACTTTCCGGGAAAGAGCTTTGAGAAACAATGCCTGTCGCTATCTCTACTCATATGGAGCAACCGATCGATTGTGTGGCTAACAAAGACATTGGACAGAAAAATACATGGTCCTTGTGGACGCACTGTTTTCTTGTAATTATGTTAACTGTTCTGACAGTAGTAATTGCTGTTGGGTTTTGGTACATTGAGGGGGTGCGTCCACTTGAAACTTTTATACCCACTGAGTGTGTTCCCACTATGTCTTCTCCTTTCGTGCATCTGCACACTCTATCTCTTAGGGATTTCCAACACAGACAAAGTTATCACAACAATACACTTTTGTTAATTATGAATGCGACCCAAGCGATCTTGAACAGAACTAATTGCTGGATATGTTCGCATCTGCCACAACACGGGGAAAAAGGGTTGGGTTGGTATATTCATCCTTTGCCTCAAACTACTGCATGCCATGCCTCTCTAAGGGCACTATTATTTGGTCATTGGAATGATAGCATCTCAGGGAACTTTGACGGGACTAATTTAATTGAATTTGAAAGGTGAGTCCTGACGCCTCTGGGATGTTCCCTTTTCGCAAATAGGAGCAAGCTTAATGTTGCTTTTATTAGGCCTTCCGATAGTCTTTTTAGACCTTTCCAATCGCTAATTTCTTTCAAGATGGCTCCCATAGGCAACCGGGATGCTACGCCTTCTACCTATACTATCGATCACAGCCCCAACTCTGTTTCCTTCTGCATACAAAGGAATGGTTCTCAGTCAATGGGTACTTTTGAGGGTTTTACCAATATTGCGAATTTGACTGGTGAGGACAGACCCTTGTATGTAGGTGATCCTGTTTATTTCATTTGTGGCAATAAAGCTTATCTTTGGCTACCAAGGGATTGGCGGGGTACTTGTTATTTGGGTATCTTGCTACCAGAGGTATATGTAGCTAGCACCTCTGAGGTATTGAGGGCTCGTCCAAGGTGGGACAAGAACGGTGATACTCCTTCACAAGTCATGGGTGATGTAGCGAAATCCTTTGTGCCATTTTGGGGACAGATTATGAACTTTGAGGATATTAGGAGACTGGCAAGAGTATTGGAGAGAACCATCAACTGGACCACTGATATACTCTACAACATGACGTTAGAACAAAAGACAATTAGATTAGTGGCTCTCCAGAACCGGATGGTGTTAGACGTCATCCTGGCTGAGCGTGGTGGAGCATGTAAATTGGTGGGATCTGCTTGTTGCGTTTTCGTACCTGACTTCTCCCCTACCATATTCAAGGCAATACAAAATCTGCACATCCTAAGTACGGAAGTACATGTTCCCAAGGGAAACTGGGATCTTAGTACTTGGTTCTGGGGCTTTTTGCGGTCTTGGGGATGGAAACTCTTTTCAGTCTTAATGGTAATCCTTGGTATTCTGTTGTTGTAGCATACAATATCTTCCTGCCATATGTTCGATGTTAGGAGGATGTTGTGCGCAAACTGTAGGAACACACTTGAGAAGATGACTAATGTTTTTGTAATGGAGGATATTACTGTCAAAGATTTGATGGCAATTGATATATCTGATGAATGTGATTCAGGATGTACGGACACTGAAACCTGGAGTTACGAGTAAAGTGAATATTTTAGTAAGGCTCTTGGCTTAGGCCAAAAGGAGGGTTTGTTAAACGGTAATTTTATAGTGCCTCCTTAGTATTTATATTGGTCTAAGCCTATTCGCACTATACGGAAAACCGCGTTGCAAAGTTCCAATATTTGGGTTAGCTTCATTGCCATTTTAAGGTTCATCCGCCATTTTGATTTCCACTCATGTGTTCTATGTTCTAAAATGGTAGACTATGTTTTCGACTTGCAGCCAAGTCTTCCGACCTTTGAGTTCTGTTAATGTTTAAGTTGTCAGAGAGCCGACTGTTTAGACCAAGCAAAGAGACTTTGTGCTTCATATGAACTGTCATCCAAGTGTTGTCTGCACTCACAAGCCCCATCCTTGTATAAACATTGGGACAATGAAGAACAAACCTGGAGCGTATGTTTTAGCTGAACTACATTGAGAAGTAACTTGGAACAAGGCTTACCGCGGGATCCGAGAATATACATCACCATTGTGTCTTCAAGGAAATACAAACCTATGTAATCCTTTGCATAATATTGTATAATCTGTATGTGAACTAGGCATGAACTCTAGACCACAAATTATTAACGTGAAGGGGGGCTGGACAATATTACATGAATTGTATAAAAGCACAAGTTTTTAGATGTTCAGCACTCTCTCATCTCGCCTTGTCGGCTGGTACACGCTGCGAGGTGTTGGGAGCCGGATGAAAGAGCTGTGAATCTTTTTATCCCGTGATTGGTGTATTTCCTTTGTGGTACTCTGCCTTGATATTTCTTTGTTCTTTCAATGTGTTTGTCCCACTTCCTCCATGATGCCCCTAAATTAGCAGTGGGACATGTGAGACACGCTAGGCTGAGGCAGTGCCTGGATCTTGCTCTTCTTTCCCATGGCTTTTTCTCTCAGTCAGCGCAGGCTGCCGCCCCAGCCCAACGCCTGGGAGTAGGGGGCTGCCTGCATGGCCAGCGGTGTTCCCATCTGGCTTTCTCAATGCTGGTGTAAAGTAGCATTGTGCATGGCATTGTGTCAAATCCCCTTACTAAGCTCCACTGTGTACAATCTCATGCTATATTGACATCTCGTTAAGCCCAAGTTCATGTAGGTTTCTGCTAATTGCACACTTTGTTGCCAGGATGAGCAATAGATGTAATAGACTTAACATAGATGTAACATAAGCTAGACCCCTGCTAGGTTGCAGTCACAATCAGGCAATCGGTTTACCAACCCCTTATTGTTCATCCTGGCAACAAAGTGTGCAATTAGCAGAAACCTACATGAACCTGGGTTATGTTCACATAAAATGGGTTATGTCCAGAAAAAAAGTTCCATCAATACACTGGATGCACCCAACGTGAAGATCACACAAGCCACTGGCACACTAAACTCTGACTCAGACTCTGACTCAGACTCCATCTCACTCTCAACGAAGACTGGATGTCTTCACATGAACCACTGGCATACTTAACTCTGTCTCAGACTCCATTGCACCCTCAACGAAGACAGGATGTCTTCACATGAGCCACGGGCATACTATACTCCGGCTCAGACTCCATCTCACCAAGACTGGATGTCTTCACGCGAGCCACTGGCATACTATAGTCCGACTCAGATTCCATCTCACCCTCAACAAGACCGGATGGCTTCACGTGAGCCACTGGCATACTATACTCCGGCTCAGACTCCATCTCACCCTCAACAAGACTGGATGTCTTCACGTGAGCCACTGGCATACTATTCTCCGGCTCAGACTCCATCTCACCAAGACTGGATGTCTTCACGTGAGCCACTGGCATACTATACTCCGGCTCAGACTCCATCTCACCCTCAACAAGACTGGATGTCTTCACGTGAGCCACTGGCATACTATACTCCGGCTCAGACTCCATCTCACCAAGACTGGATGTCTTCACGCGAGCCACTGGCATACTATAGTCTGACTCAGATTCCATCTCACCCTCAACAAGACCGGATGTCTTCACGTGAGCCACTGGCATACTATACTCCGGCTCAGACTCCATCTCACCAAGACTGGATGTCTTCACGTGAGCCACTGGCATACTATACTCCGGCTCAGACTCCATCTCACCCTCAACAAGACTGGATGTCTTTACGTGAGCCACTGGCATACTATACTCTGGCTCAGACTCCATCTCACCCTCAACAAGACTGGATGTCTTCACGTGAGCCACTGGCATACTATACTCCGGCTCAGAATCCATCTCACCAAGACTGGATGTCTTCACGCGAGCCACTGGCATACCATAGTCTGACTCAGATTCCATCTCACCCTCAACAAGACCGGATGTCTTCACGTGAGCCACTGGCATACTATACTCCGGCTCAGACTCCATCTCACCAAGACTGGATGTCTTCACGTGAGCCACTGGCATACTATACTCCGGCTCAGACTCCATCTCACCCTCAACAAGACTGGATGTCTTTACGTGAGCCACTGGCATACTATACTCTGGCTCAGACTCCATCTCACCCTCAACGAAGACTGGATGTCTTCACATGAGCCACTAGCATACTATACTGTGGCTCAGATCCATCTCACCCTCAACAAAGACTTAATGTCTTCACGTGAACCACTGGCATACTAAACTCTGTCTCAGACTCCATCTCACCCTCAACGAAGACTGGATGTCTTCACGTGAGCCACTGGCATACTATACTCTGGGTCAGACTCCATCTCACCCTCAACGAAGACTGGATGTCTTCACATGAGCCACGGGCATACTATACTCCGGCTCAGAGTCCTTAACACCCTCAACGAAGACTGGATGTCTTCACGTGAACCGCTGGCCTACTATAGTCTGACTCAGACTCCATCTCACCCTCAACAAGACTGCATGTCTTCATATGAGCCACTGGCATACTATACTCCAGCTCAGGCTGCATCTCACCCGCAACGAAGACTGGATGTCTTCACGTGAGCCACTGGCATACTATACTCTGGCTCAGATGCAATCTCACCCTCAACGAAGACTGGATGTTTTCACATGAGCCACTGGCATACTATACTCTGGCTCAGACTCCATCTCACCCTCAACGAAGACTGGATGTCTTCCCTTGAGCCACTGGCATACTATACTCACGCTCAGACTCCATCTCACCCTCAGCGAAGACTGGATGTCTTCACGTGAGCCACTGGCATACTATACTCTGGCTCAGACTCCTTCTCACCCTCAACGAAGACTGGATGTCTTCACATGAGCCACTAGCATACTATACTCTGGCTCAGACTCCATCTCACCCTCAACAAAGACTGGGTGTCTTCACTTGAGCCACTGCAGGCTCAGATTCCATCTCACTATCAAGGAAGACTGGATATCTTCACATGAGCCACTTGCATACTATACTCCTGCTCAGACTCCTTCTTGCCCACAACGAAGACTGGATGTCTTCAGATGAGCTACTCGCATACTATACTCCGGCTCAGATTCCATCTCACCCTCAACGAAGACTGGATGTCTTCACATGAGCCACCTGCATACTATACTCTTTTTGTAATGTGCTACAGGCATAACGGAGCTGCTTTCAAGAGCTAGTACATCTCCTTCAAAACTCACATTAACATGAAGAGTAAAACCACACAGTACGCTATCAACTCACCCTCCTCCAGAATATCAATCCCTACATTCCACAATCATTCAACAGCACTGTCCTTCAAGGACCAGTCACAGGGCATAGGCATGAGCGCAACTCTTTCCTCATTGGTGTGTCCGACACACTCTCCCGCCAGAAGAGCATCCTGTCCGAAACAGCATGTGTTGCCAAAGAACGCAGGAAGTATATCCATATGTCTCCAACCGCGAGGCAAGTGCCCTAGCGGGCACTTCAGGCACACATTACTTGCGAGAAGCCTACATTGCCTACCAGGTACTAACCCCCAATGCCCCTGCTTATCTCACTGGCCTCCCAGGAGGCCAAAACAACTCTTAATGCCTGGACCTTCACAGATTGCAAAAGAACTCCATAAAATAAAAGAGAACAATGCAAACCTTCTCCTCCGTGAATCTGGTACAATAGCCCTTGACCCTGAAGACATTGCCTGATCCTCCATCGGGCAGTTCAGAAGAGGGCTGGACACTCATCTCTTAGAAGAAACTCTTGCAAATCTACAATCTGCAAAACCTCCATGACTCCATTTTAACTGTCTTAGTGTTAAGGTCTATCCCTTTTCAAGACCACATGTTAATGAAAAAGGATCATATTTCCCTGATCACATCAAATTCAATTCAGGATTTCATTTGGTGAACTCCCAAAAATAGGAGGGGCACAGTGGTTAGTATAGTTTAGTGTAGGCTGTAAAGGTGGCAAAGTGGGGGTTAATTGGGTGCTTAGGAGGAACTCTTCATAAAAAAGGGAACACAAACACTTTTTTAAAAAGTCGACATTTGCGAATCTGCAATTTGGGAACAAGAGTTTCCTTAGAAGAGTGGACAGTCACACAATAGAAGCACAGGTCACAGTGTAGAGAATAGCTTCTGAAAATGGCACAATGTTGATTTACTATAGGACAGTTCCCAACACACATTGAGGGCAAATATCACACGTCATAATAATGATCTCCCAGCTAGAGCTGGGTCACCAGGGATTTAGAAATCTCATAGCCCATAAGTAACTTTCAGACCCCACTAAATTCTGAACTCGGAGAATGTTTAATAGTGGTTCAGAAGTTAGAAACCGGGCTTTAGTATTAACTTTCCAAACAAAAGGTCTAGAAACGGGCAAAATCTAAAAGCCAGGAGGATTCATAACTCTATAAGGCAGAAATCTAAGATAAAGAAAAGTAAAAAGTATCCAAAAAGAATTTTAAAACCGGATCCCTTGAGAGAGTACCACCCAAAGGCCAAGAGTGTGCAATATGTGCTAATAATTGCCTGACTTAAACCAACCTGGAGGATAGCTCAGCAGCAACGTGCTCGCATTGGAAGCAAGACGACACGAAGCAACACAGGTCCGTGCTTAGAAACATCTGGGTGTTTAAACACATTATAAATACGCAACTAAGACAAAAACAATTACGCAACAAAAAAAAGAATTAGTAATTCCTGTAACGGTGCTTCCATGATCAGTGAATTCCATACTAGAGACTATTGCTAAACCTAGGATTTCCTCTCTCCCACTTTCTTGCTCTCTCCCACTCTTTGCAAGTTGTGTTTAAATTGTGCTTCAAGCAGATGGAGGCGTAGCGTCAACAAAATTCCCCTGAACAAGTGTGTTCCACAAGTCTAAATACTTTGAGTATTGCAAGGAACGATGTACATAGTTACCCTGTATCAAAAGAGACTTTTAATGCAGCGTGAATCCCTGCATAATAGGACATTCTTGGGTGGTAATGGCCTGGAAAACCAAGTTGAAGGCCTGAGCGATGCAAGGTTGCTTAATGGCATTTCATGGATGTTTCTGGCTGGGAATGTTCAACTGTACGGGGTGCTAATAGCTTTTTTTTAAAAGTTCAGAAGCAGGGCTTTGGCTGTTTGTCAAGTTACAAAAAAACATACTGAAAATGATGCCTGCCAAGGAAATGGAGAATGTAACTACTTATAGTCCCTTCTCCATTTCTACAGCGGCCATATGCAAGTGTCCAGTAGCCATCATCGTTTGTGACAGAGGGATATAAAATGTGAAACAGCAATGCACAGAGTAGTTCATTAAATTAATGTGTAATGCAAATACATTTGGAAATCGCAGGTAACTGCAAAATATTGGACCGCAAGACATAACACTTATTATAACATCAAAGTTCCAGCTGAGGCGGGGCAGTAGGCAGGGGTGTCCGTTGTTGCCCCTCTTATTTGTAATGGCAATCGAGCCTTTAGCAATTGCAATTAGACAAGGAAAGTATATAAAAGGAGTGGGTCATGGAGGAGTAGAACAGAGGTTATGGCTGTATGCTGATGACTTATTATTGGTAATGAAAGATTTGGGAGGTTCTTTACCCGGTTTAATGTTACCGTTGACAGTGTCTTTTGATAAACAATGGGTTACTTCGCTTGGATTTAGATGGTGCATCGATAGATTGAGATATTTAGGCGTCTGGATGACCCCAAGGATAGAAGGAATGGTTCATGAAAATAGGAAGGAATTAACCATGGGTTTAAAACAGGATTTGGAAAGGTGGAAAGTGCTGAATCTTTCCTTATGGGGTAAGGTGAGTGCACTGAAAATGAATTCCGCACCAAAGATAATGTATGTACTGAGTATGTTACCGCAGAAAATAGGTAGCAGATATTGGAAGGAATTTGATAGACTTCTATAGAACTTTATATGAGATAACAAACCACCAAGACTGAAATTGTGGAAATTACAGTTACCTCTAGAGAACGGCGGGTTGGCAGTGCCACATTTTTATGCTTATCATTTGGCTTTTATGGTGCAATTTCATATTCCATTCTTGGAGAAGGAGCCGAATGAATGGGCCATTGCAGGAGCTTGTCTTCTAGGACCATTAGCGCCAAAGGCAATTTTGACTACTGTATCAAGAGAAGGAAGTAAAGTGAATACAACAACAGCATTATTGAGGAATTAATGGAATTCCTCAGAAACCGCCATTCTAGGAGTTCTGCTCGTGGTTGCCCTTGCAGCCACCAGGTCTGACCTGGTAGCCGTACTGACACCCGCGAGCAGACATGATTGTAGCACCAGTACCATTATTAACGATACCGGTGCTACCACCCTCCCCATTCCCATTGAGCCTTATTGGCCTCAATGGGAATGGGGATGTACCGGGCCCGGCACCGGGTTCGGCTGGCCCTGAATAGCCTGGTAATTGCGCATTTGCACGTGCCGGACCCGGATGCGAGTTTGGAGGTAGCCTTGCCAGTAAAACCCGCAAGGCTACCTCCAACCTCGTAATGAGACACAATGAGTCATTAATGGAGGATTGGAGTAGGAGGTTACAATATGAAATCACGGCAGAACAATGGATGACTATGTGTAGGAATATCTGCATGTGCTCAATCAGTCTAGGCGAAAGATCACGTCAGATAAAAATGATCAATATAGTATGTTGGACACCCCAACGATTGTACAAGAGAGGACTGATGGACAAGAATGAATGTTGGGGTTGTGCCCTTATGTGTGGAACATTAGAACACATGATGTGGGAGTGTGTGTGTGTGTGTGAGTGGTTTGTGGAAAGAGATATGTGGAATGTTTAGGAATGTGTTAGGTCTAGGTCTAAATTATGATTTTAAAACCTTGATTCTAGGAGATGATGAACTCCTTGAGAGGTTGAATACCTCACAACGAAAATGGTTGTTCAGGGGGGCATCAATAGCAAATAAATTCATACTAAGAGGGTGGAAGTCGAGGTTGTCTACAGAAATAGAAGGTTGTAGAGATTAAATGTTGAAATTAGCAGAAATGGAAAGAGTGATTTATGGTCGAGAGCAGAAACAAAGCTTATTTAGCAAGATTTGGGGAGATTTCCTGCATATGTATTAGCCCTGTGCTTTAATAATTTGTTTAAGAGGGGTGGTGGAGTAGGGGGAAGGAAGGGAGGACGTGTTAATGTATTATTTATAGTTGATGGCCGAAGGAATTACGTTTAATTGTTGAAGTATAGTTTATTAATTCATGATTTACGATTGTGATTAAACACTCTCATTGTACAAGAATCAATTGAAATGAACTGATATTGTTGTATGTTTAAGAAAACGAAAATAAAGAAATAAGAAAAAATAACATCAACATTCTTTTACTTTTTAGTTAAGGGTGAATAAATACATTTAATCAGTGCTCCTAAACTCTGCATGTATATGCATAAAAAGAGAGAAATATATATATATATACATATATATATAAGTAGAACACTGGCCATTGAAACAGTTATCCTTGAGGGCTTTTTTGGGTCAATTTCTTCACTCTCCAAAAGTTGAGCAAGGTAAATATTCCCTTTTTATATCACACTAAGTATAGTCACATTTCTGTGTGAAAGGAGTTAGTCATCATGAACTCATTTCATTCATGTGTGCCCAAATAATTTATAAACCTGAAAAACCTGTGTGGTGCAATCTTTGTACACTTGAAACAACCTATCTTTTGGCACAGTGTCTCGTTCGTGTAGCATTAGATTAGCTACAGGATTCTATCGGTCTGATCCCACGACCAGCATTTTATCAGAATAAGGACATCCTCGTGGCGCTCCAGACACAATGTTGTCGTAATAGGACATGCTATGCATGCATGAAGGGAAACAATATGCACTGGGCCTTTCAGTAAATGCATGGGATGATTCAGGGGTAATCCGCAATCGTGGTGCCCATTGTTAATGGTAGCCACTATTGCAGCAATGGCCAATGCAGTTGTTTTTGTCCAGCAAGGGTCAATTGGGTACAATCTATCCCGACTGTCCGATTTTGAGGGAATCACAATGCACATTTTTCGCTTCATGGAGTTTTTCTGCATGGCTCAGGTATTTCTGCATGCAATATCTAGTTTCTACCCTGTTGCAGAAACACTGCATTTCGTTACGCATTGGAATCTGTGACACAGAGGAACTAGGCGATCAGGTGATGAGTGTTTAACCTCTTATTTGAACTCCCTAACATCTTTCCACCTTGCCTCTCTTCCTCTGTGACTCAACTTCTCTACTCTTCCATGCCACATCAACTGATCATTGCATTCTGGAATGTTCAGTCTGTATGCAACAAAACATACTTTAATGCCATCTCTCGTCCCCTAGGTCCCCTATCACTGAAACTGGATATCCCCATATTGTTGGGGCGGACAGGAAGGGTCCCCATGATTACAATGGGGTCCTGTTGCATGCACCTTATTGATGACTGGAGGTGGCAGTGAGCTGGGTCGCCATGTTGCAATTTCATAGGTATCAAAGTGCTAGAAATGTACACATATTAGCTTACACCCGTGCAGAAAGATAACGTATTAAATCCACAAAATGTAAAAACATACATACATACTAATATAAATACATGGAGAATTCATGAATCTCATTACAGTGGCCTTTTTACAATGAATCAAAACACTGTACTTGGGGCACTTTTGCACTTTTGACTTTTTAAACTGACTTTGTCAGGTTTCCAGATGGCAGAGGAGAGGTTAATCAGTAACCTTGCAACATTTGCTGTCAGCAGCTGCAGAAATAGCCCTGAGTTTTTATAGTCTGATAAGTCTAGTAGATAGTAGATGTAATCTCCTGCTGCCTGAGAGCACGACAGAAGGAGTTTTGTTATTTATTTTGGTCAGTGGTAAAACACTGGGTAAGCTAAGGCCTAAAGCTATTTAGGAGTTTCAATTGTGGGATGAAGTGCGAGTTTTTGTAGATTTGAGAACAGTGACCTGGGAAATGAGATAACATCACGAACAAAGAGAAATCATTCACGCAGCCTCCTCATATCGTGGGGAATGTCCGTGCGAGCAATGTGCAAATCAAGGGTTCGAGTTTAAACGGCTATGGCCAATTATTGCTAGTAACAAATTATGTTTTCAATATTAATGTTTAACCATGTGTTGACATCATGACCTACTATGGACAAATCACAAGAAAAGGTGTGTTATGAATATAATCTGAAGATAATTTAGATAATGCTGGATAATGAAAACGTATGAATTGGGAAAAGATGGGATTTCTTTGAAGAGGGCTCTGTCCAACCATGTTTGGGGGGTGGAATGCAATAAAGTATTTGCAAGTGTTGTAACGGTTGCAAAACTGTATAAAAGATGTAAACTGCTATGGTTTGTTGAGACTTGGGTTAGTTTGGTCCTGCAAGACCATCTAACTGGTCCCCAGAAAACTTTACACTAAAATGTCTTTATGTACAACCGTGTGCTCACTTCAGTGGTTGGCCTGTTTGAGTTAAGGTGATTAAAGGCCCATCTGCACATTTGGTGACCCAGTGTAGGAGCCCATGCATTCCGAGACATTGGGGTCTTCGGTCAACACTTCTCACCTGCTGCACCCCACGACAGGGACCAGTCTTCGTGCACAGTGAAAAAAAGGTCTGCGTATGCCATACCGGTTAAAGGTCCATCTGCTCCCCATAGACAGGGTACCATGGCCTACCTGTGCAGACCAACTTGACTGAGCACCACATCAGAGCACATCAGGTTCACGTGAGTGCAAATTTGGAGGTATAAAGCAAAGGGGAAATGGGGTAAAAAGGGGTTGTTTCTTTGGTTTAACTTTTTTTTGGTAAGGGTAGACTTGCAGTGTGGGTGTGAGATTAGTTGTGGTTGCAGGGATTGGAAAGGTGGATGTTTTTGATAGAGTGGTTGAACTGTTCTGTGTTAGTCCCCTGTATATATATTTCTTAACTAGTTTGTTATTTTAGAGATGTGATGGGGTAACTTACCCCTCACGCTTAGTGTGAGGCTTGTCCTGATTCCCTTTAGTTTCCTTGTTTGGTTGGCTGGAGCCCTCACCTGAAGGTGGCGTGGTATCTTAGGGTAAGTCCAACCGTAGATACCTTTCTGAAGTAGGCATTGACAGTCTTTTGTATCTGATGTGAGGGCAGAGCCCCTCACCTCGATTTTCTTGGTTAGTCAAAGTAGTGAAGTGAAACATCCTGTAGTCAGCAAAAGATGGTTATGTAGTCGAGAAAATAAAATCATACTAGTGATGGAGAGTGAGAGCAGCGGTGCTGTAGTGGAAAGCATTGCTCCCCTCCGAAGCTCGAATGATGGGGATATCTCTGAGGTATTGGCCAGCAGAGTGTTTTTTTAAATAAAATGCTGTCTTCTGTGTATGAGTGAGAGGTAGAATTGGAGTAAATAGTGAAGTGATGTAATTGCGGTATAGACAAGTATGGTGAATGAGTGTGAAGTACAACTAAGGAATTGGGTAAGGGTAAAAAGGGAGTTACTGGGTGAAAATTGTTTGTGCAGAAGGTTCGGCTCAATTTCGTATTTTATTTTTTTTAACTATTTTTTGATTACTTGGTTTGGAGTATGGAGACTCTGTTGAATCATTTGTACCACGGCTAGAAGGCGAACATTTTAAAACATCATTGAGAATGTTTGCGGGACAGTAAGGGGAACATGATAAATTCTTGGCTGATTGAGGGAACCTATGGTACGGGGATATTGGAGAACCTGCATAGGGAACCTATGGTATGGGATATTGGAGAACCTGCATACCTTTTTAACTACAAAGCACGAGGGCTCGAAGTTAGAGAAGCAGTTAAACATTTTGGAATTATGGAGGATGTTTGGAAAAGGCAGGAAGGGCCATAATGTTCAAATTGTGTGGGGAGAGCTGAAAAAGGAGGGTGCAGGACGGGAGATGACACCCTATGGTAGTGCTGATTATGCTTCTGTGCAAGGGTCAGGAGATGTAGTAACTGGAGTAGATGATGCAGAAGGAGAGGAATGGGATGTCGAGCAAGGAGAGCGGGGCATAGTCATCCTACCTCTCACTCCAGTAGAAGTGATATAAAGCATACCATTGAGCCATAGGATGTGCCAAGGTACTTGCATGGCTGTAGTAAGTGGTAGGGGAGAGATGGGGAAGTCCCAGAAGAAACAGGGGTAATTCAGTTTCCATTGTTCTAGAAGGGCCTGGGAAGGGCGTATTATGTCCCGTGGTCACAAATGGACAAAAGTAACTTGATGAAGACACTAACTTCGCTCACTGCAAGGGTAGGGGAGTGGATTTATGCATTCGAGAAAAACACTTCTGGTGTCATGTGGCCATAGGGGACATGAAGAGCATATTCACGGACCTAATGGGGGAGCGGTAAGATGAACTATGGAAGGGATTGGGGTATCAGGAGTTCAGTTGGGTACAAATACCCTTTATGGAGCAACCTTTAATAATCTTAGGGCACAGGTATTGGGGGCCTTGAGAATTTTGTATCCCTATAAGCCTGATATCTATTCAATTTTAGCTAAGGTGATGAAATTGGATGATGATCCTGCCGCACACATCCAGTTAATTCAGGAGATATGGAGGGCAGAAATATGAGAAGCATGGGACAAGAATGTGTGATTTTCTACCACATGCTGACGAAGGGACTTCCTAAAGATGTCAAGCATGATTTATATAAAGTGGTAGGGATGGAGGCCAAGAGTTGGCCTGCAATTCAGGCACACATTGTGTATTTTGCAAGAGAAGACAGGAAAATGCAAGGGAGAATGTAGAGCAGGAACAAAAAGCAGAGGCCAAGCTTGTTCAAAAGAAATTGTTGAAGATTTGTCTTGAAGGGGCAGTAATCATGAACCCGATGGAGGGATAGCAGGGACAACTGGGACAACAGGGCCACAGTGCACCGGGTATGACACAGGGGTGGATGCACAGGTGTATCCCCGGTCTGAGGCCGATGATCGGGTTTGAGAGGGGCAGGGGAGGATTTCCAGAGGGAAGTGGGTCATGTGCCATGTACAGAGGAATGGGTCCCCGGTTTAATGGGCCAACTGGAAATAATTATGGAGGATTTTATGGGATTTAATGTTGGTTGTGTGGAAGGTTGGGATGCACGAAGCAGACATGGTTTGAACAGAACCCAGCAACGGGCTGCACCGACCTTCAGGATCCCACCGACATGCCAGCACAAGCATCAGTGCAGACATGGGACAAGAATCCTTTACCCCAAGGAACAGTTGCATACTACACTGGAGAAAGTGTTTTCGGGGGGAATCCTTTTTCTCTTCCAGGTGCTAATATGTTCCAGGAGTAGGACAGCCCACAGGGGTCTATGATGTGTCCAGTCCTGTCCATTACCACCGATCCAGAAGAGCAGCTCCAGATAGGTGTGCAGGTAGGTGACCAAATATTTTCATTCATGTTGACACAGGGGCCACCAGGTCTTGTATCTAGGAAGGTGAGTTCCCCATGTCAGGCAAAATGATGGACACACAGGAATTCTCTGGGGCTATCCTGTCGGTTCCTTATACTGAAGATCTTCATATGTTATGTTATGTTACTTTGCATTTATATAGCGCCTTATGTACCATTGGTATGGTCTCAAGGCGCTGGTAGGTTGAACGCCCTCGGGAACTGAAGTTCAAGTTAGTAGAGAGAATAGAGAGAGCCAAAAGGTGTGTGTGAGCACCGAATATGTGTGTAGCTGGTGTGGCATTCGTGTGATAGCTGCTTCTTAGCGGTAAGTATGGTGGTAGAGAGATCAGGAGTATGTATTCGTTCTGGCAGGTTGTTATCCAGACCGATTCTGGCTGCATTAGGCCTGAGGAGAACGCCTAGGCTAGAGGGTGTGTACCAACAGTGTTTAGTTAGGGTGATGGGGAGTATGAGGCAAATGATGGTATGAGAATAGCTATACCGAATGGTGTCGTAGTATTGCTGTGTTCTAGTTGAGTGGTGGTGTAAAGAAGAGAGTAAGCGTGGCAATGTGATATGGTGGTTTACCTTAGGTCCTTGAGATCGAGCCCACTCCAATAGTTCCATGTACTCTATCCGTTCTATGTACTCTGACTGTTCCACGCATTACGACCTTTTCAAGTGCTCAAAACCGTTCCTTTCAATGCTCTTTCAAATGTTCCATGCACTCTAAACCATTGCATGTAAGTCACGCCATTCTATGCACTCCAATCCGTTCCATGCACTCCAATCCGTTCCATGCACTCCAATCCAATCCGTTCCATGCACTCCAATCCGTTCCATGCACTCCAATCCATTCTATGCACTCCAATCCGTTCCATGTACTCCAAGCCATTTTATGCACTCCAACCATTTTATGGACTGCTCCTTTCATTTGTTCTACCCACGTTATCCTTTCTCCATACATCATCCATCCACATACGTCATCTTTACGCGTTCCATCCACTTCACTGGTTCAACCCATTTCACACGTTCCATCTACGTCATCCGTTCCACCCACTTCACTGGTTCCACTCGCTACACCGGTTCCACCCGCTTCACCGGTTCCAAACACATCACCCGTTCATCCACCTACTTCATCCGTTCTACTATTCCACGTGTTCCACCCACTCACCCGTTCCACCCAGTTCACCCATTCTACACCAGTTCATCTGTTCCATCCACATACTTCACCCGTTCCTTCCACATATTTCACCCGTTCCTTCCACATATTTCACCCTTTCCTTCCTCATACTTCACCCGTTCCATCCACATACATCACCCGTTTGCTCCACGCTCGACACCCGCTCTGCACTCTACACCTGCTCTGCACTCTACACCCATTCCTTGCTCCGCATTCTATACCCACTTCACACTCTACACCCGCTCCGCACTCTACACCCGCTCCGCACCCGCACCATACCCTACATCCGGTCAACATCCTACATTGGCTCAACACCACCGCACCCGCTCTGCACCTGCACCATACCGTACATCCGCTCAACACCCTACATCGGCTCAACACCACCACACCCGATCCGCACCTGTACAATACCCTAGATCCGCTCAACACCCTACATCGGCTCAACACCACCGCACCCTACATCTGCTCAACACCCTAAATCTGCTCAACACCCTACATCTGCTCAACACCATCACGCCCTAAATCCGCTCAAGACCCTAAATCTGCTCAACACCCTACATCCGCTCCACTCTATTATCCACTCACGCCTTACATCCGCACCACAACCCACATCCGCACCACGCTCTCATCCGCTCCATGCCCTCATTCATTCTGCTCTCTCATCTGCTCTACGCACTCATCTGCTCTACGCACTCATCCGCTCAATGCACTCATCCGCTCTACGCGCTTCATCCACTCCACCGACTTCATCCGCTCAACTCACTTCGTTCATTCATCCAGCATTATCGGTTCAGCCTGTGTCACTTGTCTCACGCACTTGTCCGTGCTCTCCATCTGTCCCATGCACTAGCCCGTCCCATGTACTCGAATCGTCTATTCTGCACTTTCCATTTATACCATGCACTCATACATTCCATGCCATCTGTCAGTGCACTCATCTGTCTCCTGTATTTATCTTTCCATCCTCTTCACTTTATTCCTTTCATACATTTTGTTCCTTTCGTCTGTTGCAATCATTCCATCGATTTCATTAATTTCAACCACTTTACTGCTTTCGTACAATTTATTCTTTTTATCAACTTCACTGCTTTGATCTACTTTACTCATTCTATTCTGTTTGTCTTTTTTAGTTTACATTAGAGGTTATTAGTTTTCGATTTCTCGCTTGTATCTTGGTGTTGTATTGTTATTTGTTTTATTGTTATTTATGATCTAGAAGTTTGGGCTAGTTGAATTGTTGTTATCCACTTTATACCTCACGTCCACATTGAACCTCATGTCCATTACATTGATTTCATCCATTTCATTAATTTCGGCCACTTTACTGCTCTCGTACAACTTATTCTTTTTATCTACTTCGCAGGTTTGATCCTTTTTACTCATTCTATTTTGTTTGTCCTATTTAGCTAACCAATAGGGGTTATTAGTTTTCAATTTCTCGCTCGGGTCATGATGCTGCATTGCTATTTATGATCTAGCATTTGGCAAAGTCATTGGGATGCTGTTATACCGTTTGAGTTAGTTTGAGTTCGGGGTCAGTTTTAGGGGAAGGGCCAAGTTTTCAGTAATTTGCGGAAAGACATGAGGTCTTCAGTGATTTGGATGTGGGGTGGGAGTGCGTTCCACAGCGTGGGGGCCAAGGCTGAGAATGATGATCTACCTAACCTGACTGATTTTGCTTTTGGTATGACTAGGAGGCCGGCTGAGCTTGATCTTAGAGTACGTGCAGGGTGATAGGGTTTTAGTTTGTCTTGAAGATATTGAGGTCCGGTTTTATACAGTGCTGGGTGAGAAATGCATAAGGTTTTGAAGGTCACCCTTCGGGCAACCGGAAGCCAGTGCATAGTTTTGAAGGCTGGAGAGATGTGGTCTCTCGGGCCAAGCACTAGTAGCAGTTTGGCTGCAGCGTTTTGTGCTCTTTGTAGTTTAGTCAGTTGGTATGCCTGGGCTCGTGGGGGTTAGCGTAGTCCAGTCTTGATATAACAATTGATTGGACCGCCGAGAGTCTGTTGGGAAAGGAGATGTATGGAAAAATGCGCCTAAGAGTTTTAAGGTGGTAGTGGCAGGATTTTGAGACGTTGTTGACTTGGCGCGAGAGTGTTAGGTCAGAGTCTAGGGTGCATCCAAGGTTTTTACTGAATTAGAGGGAGTCGGTGAGTTGCCCAAGGCATATGCCAGGGTAGTGGGTGTGGAAGAAGTTCAGTGTTGCCACATATCATGATTTTGGTTTTGGAGGGGTTTAGCAAGAGGTGGTTTGTGGTCATGCAGAGCTCTATGTCGAGGAGGCAGGAAGCGAGGTCAGGTCGGCAGTTGGGTTTTGAGTTCAGGAGTTTTAGAATTAGTTGAGTGTCATCAGCATAATTGTAGCACAGGATGTTGTGTGAATGAATTATTCGTGGGAGGGTGGCCATGTAGAAATTGAACAGGAGGGCTGATAGGCATGCTCCTTGCGGAACTCCTGTGTCCACTGGTCGGGCTTGGGAGGAATAGGTGGAGAGTAGGGTTATTTGGTTCCTATTTTTGAGGAAGGATGCTATCCATTTGAGAGCGGTTCCACGAATTCCTAGGGAGTGGAGGCGGTCAAGGAGGATTGAGTGGTTGATTGTGTCGAAGGCAGCGGATAGGTCAAGAAGGATTAATGCTGCGCATCCGGCATAGTCTGCCGTGTTTTTAAGGTCATCCCAGATTGAGGTTAGGTTGGTTTCGGTTCCATGTCGGGCTCTGAAACCTGATTGAGCGGGGTCTAGGAGATTGTTGGCTTCGACAAAGGCATTTAGTTGGGAGTAGGCGGTTCGGTCGATGAGTTTGGCAAGGAACCTGGTGTTTGAGATGGGGCGGTAGTTTTTGGGCTCGAGAGGGTCGAGGGAAGGTTTTTTATTAGAGGTTTGACATGAACCGTTTTGAATGCGTCGGGAAAAATTCCTGAGGAAAGGGAGTCATTTATGTTGGTTCTTGTATGTTCTCCTGCGCAGGTAGATGCGAAAATTTCTTTGAGAGTTGTGGCCGGGCAAAGGTCTAGCGGAGAGCCGGATGGTTTGCGGGCAGACCGAAGTTTGAGAAATTGGTCAGCTGATATTGGACTAAAGGAGTCGAACGTTGGTTGGGTAGTGGTCACAGGCGGTGGGTTGGCCGGTATGGAGGGTGGGTTGCCTGGTGGGTGTAAGAGAGCTAGTTTGTTGGTTAGAGCATTTGTTCTTTCGAGAGCTGTGGTGTAGAAGTGTAGAGAGAGTGAGTCGCACAGCGATTGTGAGGGGGTCGGGACGGTGGTGGTGCATGATGGTTTGGTGAATTCGGTGATGATTTTGTGAAGTTCTTTGGTGGGGTTTTTACAGTTTAGGATTCGGGAGTTGTAATGGGCTTTTTTTGCTTTCCGGATTTCGGCCTTGTACTGATGAAGGTGCGGGCCAAGGTGGATCTGCTCAGGGGTGTTTTGTCTTTATGCCATTTGCGTTCTAGGTATTTATTTAGTTGTTTACTGGTCTTCAATTCAGGTTTGAACCATCTAGGGAAAAGGCCACGGCGGGCTGATGGTTTGCAAGAGGGTGTGAGCTGCATTAGTGAGGTGTTGAGCCATGAGTCAAAGGCGTTGGGGGTTAGTTAATTATTGAGTAGACCTTCAAAGGCCATTCTAAGGCCCTGTTTGCCCCTGTTCGCCGCGCACGGCGCGTGGCGAGTTGCCAGGATACAGATTTATGGACTTCTGGTGCTCCCGGACAATACATGCTTACACCGTTGGAACGCATCCGACGAGCAGGAGCTCACTTCATGAGGCCCGACACCGCAGGAGTAGCGGGCCTGGCAAGGAACCCTTCCGGGATCAGATCTTTTTTGCTGGTCATCCAGCTTTGAATCTGCTTCATTACGGCATTAATGCACACAAGTGCTCCGAGCTGCCCCATTAAGGCCCCTGGCAACTTGCACATGCATGCGCCTTGTACTCTCCTGTAACAATCAATGCCCGTCAGTTAACTGTGTCACTCTCATGCTCATTGCCTTACTCTGCACCCACTTTGCCACCCTCGTGTCTTATGCATGACCTCGGATTCTGCGCTCTGATGCAAACGAACTCAATATGAGAGTTCAGCACATGTGTGCCCCCATTGTGTATTCACACTCAAATGCTTTGATGTACTCCAGCCAACATGCGACCCCAATGCATATGAGTTGTGTTGTGCCCCATGATCGCTTCCTGACCACATTTGAACTGTGCTGTGCCTTATGGTCGCCTCCTGACCACATCTGAACTGTGTTGTGCCTTATGGTCGCCTCCTCACCACATTTGAACTGTGTTGTGCCTTATGGTCGCCTCCTGACCACATTTGAACTGTGTTGTGCCTTATGGTGGCCTCCAGACCACATTTAAACTGTGTTGTGCCTTATGGTCGCCTCCAGACCCTATCTGATTTGCTGTGTGCCTACCTTATGTCACCAATGCCACATACTCGCCAATCTCCTGCACGCCTCCTCAGCCATAGCATGCTATACTGCCTCATCGCAATCATGTTCCCCTTTTGTGTCATGCAAAGTAACATACTTTGCAATGGCAATAGCTACATATCCCACAAAAATGGTCTAGCCAGACTCGCCTGCCCAAGACATTACCCTATCATATGCCCCACACCATTCTTGCCTACCACTCCTGCCTTCCTCCCAGTCTCACAATCCGCCTCTCCGACCCATTACCACGCATACTTTTCTGATGTCCCGGCTACTAAGCACTTAGATACCTCCAAGCGGAACCCTACCAATATAAGTACATCAAGCCCCACCTTTGGCTCCAGTACCTCCACAACTGCTACAAAAAAAGAAATAATCAGGATGAAGAAGATCCTACAAATAAGCCAGTTGTGCCGTGCATGTATATTTATTTTACATTGACACAGTCCTTTTTTAGTTCATTCAACAATTTATTTTACAGATCTTTCCATAAGCACGAAAGTTTTTTGACATCAAACGGACAAAAGTTATTGTGAACGGTGGTAACACGGGTTAAGTGTCAACCTCTGATGTATTGAGGTTGAAGCTCCACACTGAAATACATTCCCTGTATAGATGTGATAGAGAAAGAACTATCAAGCAGGGAAAGTATACCTGAGGCTTGAAGATGGCCCCAGGGTTAGTTCACATAAGGTGTACACAACAAATATTTACATAACATACACAAGGGGGAAGATACAGTTGTGTCACGGGGATCGACACAGGTGTGGACACAGTTGTGTTTAGGCCAAAAACGTGGCTTGATTGAAGCCGGTCTATATGCTGGCCTTCATCAGGAAAGGCACCATTGGTGGTGCTGTCCGTTGATTCTGCTGCTCCAGTGGCAGTGGCAAGCTGAGAACTATCCTCACGTAGTTAAAGGATAGTGTGTGCGTGATTGCACTTAGGAATCTGCCTGAGAATGCTTCAGGTCGACATCTCTCGGGTTCCTACTGACTGTGAAAGACCACAGCGGGTCCCGGACCGTAGTATGTCCGGCGTACCTCTGTATACGGGGTCCTCAGCTCGAAATGAAACTGTCCACAACTGCTGACCTTACTGTCTCTCGAACCACCACCCTCACCCCTATTGATCGGAACAAAAGACTTGGTGCCAGAACCCACCACAAGACTAGCACACCCCTAGCTAAGCGACCCAATAAGACCCTCAATCACACTGCAATACCTAGCAATTCCACCCTCTCTATTCCTAAAGGAGCTCTTCTAAATGTTAGATCACTAGTCGCCCCTTCCATAGAAGTAGCCGACATTATTCTAACTAACAACTTGGACTTCCTTGCTGTTACCGAAACCTGGTTGCATGATGCTGCAGGACCATCTCTCACCCTAGCTATACCAGACAACTATACCATCCTCAGAGCAGATAGACCCAACGCACGAGGAGGAGGTGTAGCTATCATTTTCAAGTCCATGCTTAATATTAGACTAGCCTCGTCTCCTCCACTTAAATCATGTGAACATCTCACATTCAAATTACAAACGTCCCCTAAGAGCACTATTACGATGCATTTAATTTACAGACCCCCGGGCCCACCAGGCTCATTTGAGGAAGACATCACCTCACTAGTTGCCGAAAGCTCCAAACTTTCAGCACAAATGATTATACTTGGAGACTTCAATCTTGGGTTTAATGACCCCCTCGACACCCCAGCCACTGCCCTGGCCACAGCATTAGAGGAGCATGGCCTCCAACAATTCTGCTCCAAACCTACCCACTCGAAGGGTAGAATCCTCGATTGGGTAACCTCCCTTAACTGCAACATTACCATGAAGGATCCCATACAGCTCGTATGGACTGATCATCATTTCCTCCCATTTGACATTAACACTAGTAACCTAGTGCATAACAAGCCTGTTACTGCTCCAGCCTGCCTAACTAGGAAAAAAAGTAACATCACAGCGGAAGCCTTAATACCCTTGGTGACCCCTATTCTGAACGCACTACCAGCCACAACTGACCTGAACCAACTGGTCAACGTCTATAATGATTCCATGGCCAAAGCAGTTGACACTATTGCCCCACTAAAAATGCGCAAAGGGAAACCAAAAGCGCATCTGAATACATGGTACACCCCAGAACTTAAACTCCTCCGGCAACAAAAAAGTAAACTGGAAGCACTATGGAAATCAGTGCCCTCAGCAATTAACAGAACTAATCTCACTAATATATCAGCTCTCTACAAAAATGAGATTATACGCGCAAAGAAAGAATCGCTCAACTCCAGGATCTCGCAGGCAAGCTCCAGCTCAAAGGAGCTCTTTAACATTCTAAAGGAATTAGAAAACCCCATTCCTCCCACGGATACTTGCACTAAAGATAAACCTTGGTGCACAGGGATCCAGAATGCCCTTGTTAACAAAATTTCAGGGCTCCAGTCTAAAATTGACAATAAACAACAACAACTCACTCATGATCCGACTTCCAGTCCCACCCCTCCCCCTCCTACAGCCACCAGCCCAGGGTTTACCTTCAAAAAGGTATCCATACCCGAAGTACAAAAAATTATAGCGTCATTGAAACCCTCGAACTGCAAGGGGGACAGCTGTCCCGCACAGATTATAAAAGATGCTGCCAGGGATCTCTCCCCTTTCATTACAAAATTAATAAACTTGTCATTCTCTGATAATTCGGTCCCTAGCAATCTGAAACAATCCTGGGTCCTACCACTACTAAAAAAAACTACCCTCGACCCAGATATACCCACGAATTACAGACCCATCACCACTGTCCCATTCTTACTAAAAATTCTTGATAGAGTTGCCTATCTACAAATCCAGGATTACCTCGAGACAAACCATTTACTAGGAATTTGCCAATCCGGCTTTCGTCCACTACACGGGACAGAAACGGCCCTGGCTGATCTCAAGTGCCAGATAGACGACCTCAAAGATAAAGGTAAAGCTGGCATCCTTCTTCTTCTTGACCTATCCGCTGCCTTTGACTTGGTTGATCACAAAATCCTGTGCAACCATCTGTCATCGGCAGTACACTTCTCCCATTCCGCAATTTCATGGATTCAATCCTTCCTGGACAAAAGGACCATGCGGGTTTTCTCACCCGTAGCAGCGGCCGACCCTATCCCTATCCCTATCACTTGTGGTGTCCCACAAGGATCTTGTGTCTCACCGACTTTGTATAATATTTTTACAAAGCCCCTATTCGACAAGCTGGACCATCTGGGTGTCACCTACACCAACTACGCAGATGACACCCAGATACTCCTCACCTTATCTGGCAACTATAATTCGGACGCCAATTGGATCAGTGAAGTCTTCTCCATCATTCAGGCATGGATGGCCACACATGGCCTCTGCCTGAATGATGACAAGACTGAACTGCTCCTTGTCGGCTCACCCAACGCCATTCGGAAACTTAGTCCCAGCTACACACCTTAGCCAGAGCACTTATACAATCTAAACTAGATTACTGCAATAGTCTCTATGTAGGTGCCAACAAAACGGTAATTAATAAACTGCAAGTTCTACAAAATAATGCACTCCGTGCCGCCCTGAATATTCCCAGAAGAGAACATATTTCGGCTACCAGAATTGCATGCAAATGGCTCTCCATCCAACAAAAAATAGATCTAAAAACCTTCTGCCTCACCTATAAAGCACTCAACTGCCTAGCCCCGCCCTATCTCACCAACAAATTTACATTAAGACAGAACACTAGAACCACTAGATCCTCTAATACACTACAACTGACTGTGCCCAAATACTCCCTCAAAAGAGCTGGTGGTTCCAGCTTCCCAGCTCTGGCGTCACAACTCTGGAATACCATTCCACTGGATATCAAATCCACACCTACCTTCCAGCCTTTCAGAACTAAGGTCATCGCCTGGTTACTCAACAATTAACCTACCATGATTGAATGCATACCTACTGCAAGAATGTATTTTGCACTATGTCAGCATATTATTGTCTATGCACTAATTGCTGTCCTGTCAAGTATACCTTTGCTTCATCACTGTACAATTGTGACCTACTTTGCCTGTAACTCGAAGCTTAAGCGCCCATATACCCTTGGGTCAGGTGCGCTATACAAATTAATAAACAAACAAACAAACAAACAAACAGGTAGGGGGGAGGAGACTGGAGGAGTGTGTCGGCTAGGTCAGGAAGGATTATTAGTTTCTTCCAGCATTTGCATAGATTCGGAGGTTCAGGTTCGGATACGGGAAGCGGGTTGGGTGAGCGAATGGCGAAAGAAACAATGAAGGGATCAGTCCAGATAATAGGGATGGGGGGGTTTAGATGTATCAGGGTGTGGGAGCTGAAGATGGCATCAAGAGTGTGTCCTTTATAGTGAGTTGGGCCGTTTATGTGGGGTTGGAGGTTAATTGCCTCTAGGCCGTCAACCAGAGAGTGTGTCATAGGGTTGGTGGGAATGTCGAGCCATATGTTGAAATCTCCTAGAAGGGTGAGGTTGGGATGGTTTAGTTGGAGGGTGGCAATAGAGTCGCAGAGGTTGTTTGAGAATTGTCTATCATAGCCAGGGGGTCTGTAGATGTTTAGGAAGATGTGGGAGAACGAAGGGGGAAGGGATAGTTTAACGAGGAGTGATTCGCAGGAAGGAATGGAAGGTTGGTTGTCGATGATTGAGGCGTGGAAGTGAGATTTGAAAGCGAATGCTATTCCTCCTCCTCTAGAGGGACGGTTCAGTGGGATGAGGGGGCAGTCGGAGGGGGTAAGGCTTCATTGGGGATAGGGGCGAAGTCGTCAGAGAACCAGGTTTCGGTGATGAAGACCAGGTCTGGTTTGTCAGAGGCGAGGAGGTCAAAGCTGCTGTGTCTGTTTTTGTTACGGATTGGGCATTAAATAGGATGCAATTCACTTCGGTAGATGAGGTTGATGTCGGAGCTGCAGAGATGGGGGGTGGGGAAGGAGAGGGTGGAAACTGGAGAGCGAGAGGGGTGGGGTGGTTGATGGTTGATGGTCGATGGGAAGAGTGGGTGAGCAGAAAGAAACATTGGTGGGTTTCGGGTGGGAGTGGATGGACACATGTGTTGGGATGATTGGGTTTGGCACGGGGGATTTGAGGGTGGGGTGTGGGGGGTTAGGAGTTTCAGTTGTGGTCAGTGAGAAATCGAGGGAGAGGGGTTTCAGGCAGGGTGATGCGTGGGGGGAGGATGGTGATTGGGGGGATGAGGTGGTGGGTCGAGACAGGGGAGGCGATGAGTGCTGAGAGATTGAGGGGGAGCAGGTACGTTTCCTCTTTAGTGTCTTTGTTGCGATTGGTGTGTGCTAGAGGTTTGGGGAGCCAGAGGGGGAGAGGGATGAGGCTTCTGTTCTTGCTAGGGCTAGGCGTGCAGTTTTTAGGGAGGGGAAGGAGTGTGGTCGGGGGGGATGATGGTGGGGGTTGATGGGACAGGAGGGGGTGCATGATTGCTGGGCTGGGTGTGCCTGGGAGGCTAGTAGGCTTATCGGTGGAGGGGTTCGGAGGAGCAGTGGTTTTAGGGTGGTTGGCTCGCCATCGTGCCCCTCTGGCTTGGTGTTTGGAAAGGGGATGGGTAGGGGATGTGGTGGAGGGTGGGATGATTTGGGGAGGGGGGGCGGGAGGTAGTGCTGGGAGGAGGGGTGGCGGTGCACATGGGTCGTTTTCGACAGACCTTGGTGGATTGGGTGCAGTCATGGTTAGTAACTGTGATATAGATGGGTTGGAAGATTTCCTTCACACCATCCCACTTTAGCTATAACACTGGATGTTAATTGTTCACTCTTTCTATGACTAACAGTACCACGGCAGTACCTGCTATTAGATACAGTTTCGGATGCAAATTACACTTTATATTTGGACTTTATAAGTTCACCTATACCACTGGGTGAGATTATTCACAGTTTCTAGGTTCAACTAAACAGGGTGATATTATTCACATATTCTATGTTCTAATTGCAAACTAGGCTGCAGATATGCCTTTAGGCAGTTTTGAAATGTAGCTAGACCGTAGAATATGCTATTAGGCAGACTATCGAGTTGCAACTACAGCCCAGTTATGCTGTTAGGTTCTAGCAAGCTGGGATACAGGTATGCTATTAGGCAGCATTTCGAATGTAACAACACCACAGATATGCTTTTAGGTGGACTTTTAAGTGCAATTTAGGAGGACTTTCTAAATGCAGTTATGACACAGATATGCTATAGCGCAAACTTTCTAAAATGCAACTTTCTAAATGCAACTTTCAAATGCAGTTATGACACAGAGTATTCTATAGGACAGAGTTTCTGATGCAATTATGACATAGATAAGGTATAGGGCAGACTTTGTAAATGCAATTATGCCACAGATATGCTATAGGGCAGACTTTCTAGACTTTGGCACAGTGACGTTATTAGGGACATTGCCTAAATTCTGATATGTCAAAGTGATGTTGTTAGATACACTTCTAAATTCAACCAAGGCACGCTATTAGGCATACTTCTAAATTCAAGCAAGACACGCTATTGGGCACACTTCTAAATCCAACTTTGCACAGAGAGGATATTAGGCACACTTCTAAATTCAACCACGGCACGATATTAGGCACACTTCTAAATTCAACTTTGCACAGAGAGGATATTAGGGAACCAAATTCAATTTTGCACAGAGAGGATATTAGGCAACCAAATTCAACTTTGCGCAGGGATGATATTAGGCAAACAAATTCAATTTTGCACAGCGATAATATTAGGGACGCTTCTAAATTCAACCAAGGCACGCTAATAAGCACACTTCTAAATTCAACCAGGGCACGCTATTAGGCACACTTCTAAATTCAACCAGGGCATGCTATTAAGCACACTTCTAAATTCAACCAGGGCATGCTATTAGGCACAATTCTAAATTCAACTTTGCACAGAGAGGATATTAGGCACACTTCTAAATTCAACCACTTTCTAAATGTAATAATACTACAGATATGCTATTAGGCGGACAATCTAAAAGCAATTATACCACAGATATGCTGCTAGGTGGACTTCTAAATGCAACTATACCACAGATATGCTGTTTAGGCAGACAGTAATAGTATGACAGTTCAATAGTAATAGTTCAGTCGGAGAGTAATAGTATGCAGACTATTAGGCGGACATTCTAAAAGCAATGTCTAAAAGCAATTATACCACAGATATGCTGCTAGGCGGACTTGTAGATGCAACTATACCATAGATATGCTGTTTAGGCAAACTTTCTAAATACAACTAAAAGACTTTTTAATGCAACCTATACCACAGACATGCAGTAAAGGCGGACTTCTAAATGCAGCTATACTACAGATATGCTGTTTAGGCACACTTTTCTAAATGTAATAATACGACAAATATGCTATTAGGCGGACTTTCTAAAAGCAATTATGCCACAGTTATGCTGCTAGGTGGACTTCTAAATGCAACTATACCACAGACGTGATGAAAAGGCGGACTTTCTAAATGTAACTATACCACAGATATGCAGTTATGGCACACTTTCTAAATGCAACTAAAAGACTTTTCGATGCAACTATACCACAGATATGCTGCTAGGTGGACTTCTAAATGCAACTATACCACAGATATGCTGTTTAGGCACAGTTTCTAAATGGAACTAAAAGACTTTCTAAATGCAACTATACCACAGGTATGCTGTTTAGGCACACTTTCTAAATGCAACTAAAAGACTTTCTAAATGCAACTATACCACAGGTATGCTGCTAGGTGGACTTCTAAATGCAACTATACCACAGATATGCTGTTTAGGCACACTTTCTAAATGTAATAGTATGACAGATAAGCTATTCGGCGGACATTCTAAAAGCAATTGTACCACAGTATGAAGATGTTTACAATAGTTTAGCCTCTAGGATTGAGTGGTAGGGTAGTATGGAGAGAAGTAATTGCTTCTGTCCCCGCCCTTGCCACACTTACTTATTGTTGGCTTCTTGCTTCTCCTGCTGATACCTGTAGATACGACCTGGAGCTGTCTCTGTAGGAGCCGTCCTTTGCCTCGGGGTCCTTAGCCGATGGGGGTGCCGCTGGGCAGAGGGCTGCCCTGGGGGGGTTAGTTATGACCGGGTGAGTCTGCCAATCACGGCAGCGGCCGGGTCGGGAGGCGGGAGGGATCGCGGGAACCTGGAAGTGGGAGTAGGGAGGGGGAAGGAGGCAGGAGGGAATGTTGACAGGGAAGACGGTGTGGGGTGCGAGCAAGTGGAATACTGGGGTAGTCACCAGGAAATACCAGGAAATCGAACAAAACACTCCACTCAAATGGGGCCACAGAACAAGGATGCACTCATCTTGCTCACTGGAAGCAAAAGAGGTGAGCAGGGGCTGCCGTGGGTCAGTAGGCCTGCAAAGCTCGAGGGAACCACCAATGAGGGACGGGGCGGGAGGCGGCTCGAAATGGAAGTCAGGGAAAACGAGGGACACGGGGCACAAAGGGTCTGGAAGGGGAGATTATTCACCAACAGATTGTAAAAAAACACTCAAACGGGGCCACAGAACAAGGATGCACTCACCTTGCTCACTGGAAGCAAAAGAGGTGAGCAGGGGCTACCGCTGGTCAGTAGGCCTGCAAAGCTCGAGGGAACCACCAATCAGGGACGGGGGCGGGGCGGGAGGCGGCTCGAATCGGGAGTCAGGAAGTGAGGGGAAACTGGTTAGCTAAATTGTGTGCGCAATTGAATAAATCGAGGTATGTTTGCCTCCCAATGGCCTTATTGTATCTAAGAAACCAGCGTGGGAGGGACCACCATTTGAGTCCTCACAAAATCGTGACTGGGCGTAGGCTGCATACACCTCTCTCGCCTACACGTATGACATCAGATGCACACAAGACTGCAGTGGTCCTAGGAGACGAGTTTAAGGAATACCTTAAGGCATTAATGAAATGTTTTAGGATTATATCGTCACAGGTTGTTTATTTTCACGAATAGACAACCGAAAAAAGTGGCAAGCATACCAACGATCAGCACAAGACACAGCTTCTCCCTGGCGACCACATCTACATTCACACCTTTGTGTGCCACTGGAACAAACAGCGTTTCCATGGGCCTGCACACAGTGATCTACGCTACTCTAACTGCCATGAAGGGGGAGGGCACCAAGAGTTGGACCCACTTAAAAGATACTTGAAGGGATACCGGAAGCCCTCCACCTGCACAGGCGCAGATATAGCCGTTAAGTCCACTCTAGGAATTCACTGTTCGTGTCAGTGTAAAGGGGGTGCAAATACAGTTCTGGAATTTAAATAATGTTTTGACTACGGAAAAGATTGTCTAAAATTGTATAATTTGTGTAAAAAGCATATTGTTGTGCTTTTCTTGGTCCTTGGGTCATCATGTTTGAAGATGACTACTACTATAAAAATGGGAAATTTCAAATTGTCTAGTTTTATGAGGTCTGACGAGAAAATGTTAAGAGTGAAAAGAAATGTCATTTTTTTTTATAATAACCATGACAAATTAGATCCAACAATGAACACACATGGTTTCATAGCGGACAACATATGGTATAACTATATGAGGAGGGTGGGAAGAGAGAGATCCTTAGGATATTGCTAGATCTGCTTTCGCATCCCCTGTGCTTCTGGCGTTCCTGGCGTATTTATCCCAAATGAGGTAGCAGATGTGCAATGCCTAGTGCACCTAGCCCTGTGCAGGGTTCAAGGGCAGATTAAAGGATGGTCAATTACAGCAGCAATCAAACCAAGTTATGATGAGTGTTCAATTATCGAGCGTACAGAACACAACAATATTAAGTGTGTTCAAAGAATTCAATCGACCTTGGAAGGAGCTATTTTTTTTTAAATGCCGATGGGAGCAAGGGGTGAAGAGTTGCAAAGCCGGAGGAATGAGGGGATTCTCAGAAGAAGGGGTGGCACGAATAAACAAAGAGTGTGGGACAGTATGGAGAAATCATTTGCAGTATCTGACGTTTCTCAAAAAGCCAGATCAGCCTGTTAAGATACAGATACCCATTTTTTCTTGTGTTTTAAGAGCGATGGCATAGTGCTCTTTGGCACAAATGTGAACTGCAGTTGCATGCTTCACATCACAGATCTGGCTGGAGGTACGGCTCTTCTTCTTGACAATTTGTGGATCTGTGGACAGAATGTATACAGGCAGCTGCCTCCAGCGTGGCGAGGTGTATGCAATTTCTCTACCCTCCATGCTCCCGTCCTCATGATCCCAAAGAACATTTAATTTTGTCCTGTCCAATGCCCAAAGTTACCTCTGTGCCCTCTGTCTCCTATGCCCTTTGCATCCTTTTCATCACCTTATATGGACATATTAAAGACAATGTTTGATGGCGAGAAACAGCAACAATTGCAACATAGCAGAAGATCATACTACTTTTCAGCAGCATCATTAAAGCCACACTGAGACCTTCTTCACCTCCCTGTTGGCACCTGGCACCCAAGCAGCAGTAAATGCCAAATGGCTCCAGGTGACCAGGTATGAACAGTTACTCTTTGTGAACACTTCTGAGTCAGCGTATAGTGCCATTATGGAAGAGTTGCGAGCACTGAGGCTCATGACTTTGCAGAACCGTTACATACTCAATCTCCTGATAGCAATAGAGGATGGAGTATGCTGGAAAAACAGGAGTGCCTGTTGCACATTTGTGCCTCCCAATTATACAGAAAATGGTACTCTCACCAGAACTATTGCTGCCTTAAGCTGAAAGTGATCATGGAGACTGAGGCTGGGATCACCGAGTCATGGATCAACTCCTTGATCTCTTGGGTACATTGTTGGTTCAGCCTCACAGGGAAGATTATTTTGCCTATTTTTGTCTTTTTCTCTCATTCTTTTCTGTTCTTGCCAAATACTTTATGATGTTGCTCTGCCCAGAGACCGACAACTGCAGCTATGATGACTGTAAACCTGTCCAAGGCTATGGTCACCACCACTTCATCCCATATGAGTACTCAAACAAAAGGTGTCTTGTGTACTCTACCAAATTGGCATACTTGTGTGGAGCAGCGGGTAGATTGCCTGAATGGTGTGAGGACGAGCTGGGTTTGTTCTGTGGAGGAGTATGATCATATTGAGACCGGTGTGAAAGAGGGTTGTAGGGATCTTCCCCAACAAGATGATTATGATTTGTTAATTAAAGTATTAACTAAAGGGGGAAATGTTGGGGTGGTCATGAAGGATCACCATAATTATGAAGGGTTCCTGATGCGTGCACCATATTGCTGACTGGTGGTGGCGGCAAGCTGGGTGCTATGTTGCAATTTCATAGGTATCACAGTGCTAGCAATTGATACATATCAGCTTACACACGTGCAGAAAGATAAAGGGCCTCATCACGAGTTGGGCGCTAACCCTGGCAGTATTACTGCCAGGGCTTTTAGCCCTATCGCCAAACCCCCTGGCGCTATTAGCGCCGGATCATGGGTTTGGCGGAATGATAAGTCCACATTCCCCATTGGGCACATTCAGGAATTTCTCATTCCCCATTGGGCCCAATGGGGAATGTTCGGCGCTATTACCGTGGACGGTATTACCGCTGGCAGTAGCAGCACCGAAAATCATCAAAATCGCAGTGAATTTTCCCCCAGCTCAGAGCTGGGGGAAAATCCACCAAACTTGTGATTTGGCGGACCCTTAAATACAGCGTTAATAGCATTACCGCTGCATTTAAGGGTTACCACCAAATTCGTGATGAGGCCCGAAGTATTAACACCAAATGTAAAAACATGCATGCACACTAATATAAATACATGGGGAATTCATGAATCTAAATATAGTGACCTTTTTGCAATGAATCAAAATACAGTAGTTGGGGCTGTTTTGCAAAATGCACTTTTGACTTTTTAAACTGACTATCTCAGGTTTCCAGATGGCAGAGTACAGGTAGAGGAGTAACTCTGCAACCTTTGCAGTCAGCAGCTGCAGAATTAGCCCTGAGTGTTTATGGTCTGATAATCTCGTGGATAGTAGATGTAATCTCCTGTTGCATGAGAGCGTAACAGAAGAAGTTTTGTTATTTATTGTGATCAGTGGTAAAACACTGCGTGAGTTGGGACTAAAGCTAGCTAGGAGTTTCAATTGTGCGATGAAGAGGGAGTTTTTGTAGATTGGAAAGTTTCAAAGGAACGGTGACCTGGGAAATGAGATGACGACATGAACAAAGAGAAATTATTCTCTGAGCCTCTGCATATCGCGGGAAATGTCAGTGCGAGCCATGTGCAAATCAAGAGTTAGGGTTTAAACGGTTTAGGCCAGCTAGTGCTAGTAATGCATTATGTTTTCAATACCAATATTTGACCATGTGCTGACGTCATGACCTACTATGGACAAATCATAAGAAGAGTAATTCCTCCCTTTCTCTCTGACCTACAGTGCTCACTCTCCTCCTTCATACCTGATGCATCTTCCATTATCACTGCCTTCTCCAGCTTCTAATCTTATTATATGAATCATTCTCCTCTCACTTCCTACTGCAAACGTTCACCCCTAATTCGCAGAGTCCTCAACCAGGGGTCACCCCATTCATACACTGTTGCCGTACAGACATGCGTCGGCTTCTGCCCAAATGGAGGCTTACTCATTCGCATGACGACCTGTAAGTCTACCTCTGTGTCCTGAACTCTCTTTATAGAGCAATTCTACCTGACCCTCATTGACTCTCGCTCCAGCTATCCTTGCCTGCGATAGGGCACTCTAAACTCACTCCTCTATGACTATCAACTCCACTCTCACAGCTAATGACCTAGATGAATACTTTTCTGCAAACATTTCCAATATAAGAGACACTCTCCAGACCTTCCTCACGCTTCCCCCTCCTACATTATACACTCTGCCTACTCTACCATCATCCTCTGCCTCTATCCCCCACTTTAGTCACACTCCTTTTGAAGACGTCCTACCTCTACTGATGAAGGCTAACCCCTCTTTTGCCCCGTCAGACAATCCTCAGCTTATCAAGCCTATTGCCCCTTTGGTGGCCTCTCACATCACTGAACTCTTAAACCTGTCCTTTGACTCCACTTGCTTTCCCTCTATTTTCAAAACGGCCACCGTCATCCCTCTCCCAAAAGGACCAATGTGCTGACCCGAACCTGCCGGCAAATTTTCGCTCTATGCCTCTCTTTCCGTACTACTCTAAAGTGCTGGAAAAGGGTTGTATTCAACCATCTCATCAATTTCTTAGACCTCCACAACCTTTGAGACCCCCTACAAGCAGGTGTCCGCTCCTGTCAATCCACAGAAACTCCTCTGAGTGTCTCCAACTTCATAGCCTCTGATAACCATTTCAACCTATGTGCTATCCTAATGATCTTCTCCTTGACCTGTTTGCTGCCTTTGACACTGTTGATCACTCTGTTCTTCTTAATACTCTCTCTCTTATTGGGATCCGCAATCAAGCCCTTACCTGGATTGAATCCTATCTGGCACCTTGCCAATTCTCAGTCTCCTGGAGCAACACCACCTCTAAATTCACTCCCCTAACTGTTGACGTTCTGCAAGGCTCTGTCTTGGGTCTGCTCTGCTTTACACTCTACACTCTGCTCATGGGTCACTAATCTCCTCCTTTGGGTTCTCATACAACTCTTTGCAGACAATACCCAAATCAACTTCTATTTTCCTGAACTCTCCTCTGATCTATCAAAATGTCAAACTGTCTCTCTGCCATTAAATACTGTATGGTGTTGCACTCTGTGGTGTTAAACTCTACCAAAACAGTGGTGCTCTTCTTCCCTGCCAAAAGCTCTCTCCTCTCTTCCTCTGCCTATCCAGTTCCCACGAGACACTCTCTCCTACTCTTCTTCAGCTAGAAACCTCAGTGTCATCTATGACTCTTCTCACACTTCTCTACTTTCATGCCCAAAACTGCAATGGCGGCTTACCTCAACCTGTGAATTATTAGGAAAATCAGGCACCTCCTTCCTTTCAACACTGCCAAGCATCTCTTAACCACTCTTGTCTTCTCTGAACTGGACTACTGCGCCAGCATCCTTTTTGGTCTCCCCAACTATGCTTTCTGTCCACTCAACTGGGTCCTTAACTTTGTTACCAGTCCTCTCTTTGAATTCACTTCACGCCTACTTCCTTGTACCATCACCAGGCTGGATGGCTGAAGTTGCAAAACAGTGCCAGATTCAAATTTCTTCTCCTGGTTCACAAATCTATCCTTGGTAAGGAACCACTGTATCTATCCTCTAACAGTCCACATCGACCTGTGGAAAGCCAAATTGAAAGCCTACCTCCTTGCCTACGAGTAATCCTTTTAACCTTCCCCTCATCTGCCTTTGCGTTAACATTTTTCACTTGCTTCTAACCGGCCTCTGCCCCTCACTTTCTCTGCCTCCACTCTAGCACTTCAGCCATCATGGTCACATCCTGAACACAGCAGGCCGTACTGCCTACCTGCATGTATGCCTACTTATATATTGTCCTGGTGACTGTTTCACTTACTCCCCTCACAACCTGGTCAGAATGTGACTCAAACTCACCCCACTGTAAGACGCTCACTGCTCCCCGTCAAATCTGATTTCTTATCTACTGTACGTTCTTTTGCGAACAAAAGAGCTTCGCTCCTCCCTCTATGTAAATAAATAAATAAACTAGGCTTTGCATGGATCTTCTCTCTGACAGAATGAGGCCACAGTGTCCTTCTCTGGTGGGAATGACCTAAAATGTTACAGGTTTAGAGACCAGTCTGTCATTCACGTGCCACATAATGCTGGCAGAGTTGTCTGTGCCAACAATGATTGTGACGGGAATTTCGTCCTCTTGACACCTTTAGGAGACAGCTTGAGAGGGGCAACCCATGCTTTGCCCACTGCGCTTACACTTGAACGCTGTGACATCACAGGACCCTCCATACACCCACTGCCCCCCAGAATGCAGACACAGGAGGAACCCAAGGCCCACAGGCCACTTTGCCAACTTGTTCAGTAAGTAGACACTTGTTTTGCCAGCGGGGATGAGGGAGGCTTTGCAGATTAGGGCTTCCAGCAGCTTCCACGCACACCTTAAATCAAGGCAGACATTGGCGTGGATTAATTTACGCGCAGGGTTCCGCCGCGAGGGCTGTCACCGGTGCCAGGTGATTCCTCAGCTTCTGATGAAGATGACAGCCCCTCTGAGGCAGAAACCGTGTGGAAGCGGTCCAATAATTAACCCTTTCACTGGCTCCCAGACACGCCCTGAACTGTCTCCACGCCTTCTAGGGCTGAGGCCTGAGGCCTGGAGTTGCAGGGGGGCCACACGGAGCCCAGCAGCAGCCAGAGGCTTTTAGTAGCGAGTCAGGTTGAGGGTTACTTTGAGGGATTGGACCCAAGCGGAGGGGTACAGGGGGCTTCTGTCCCTAAAGGAGATTGCAATGGCGAATTGGATATAGAAACGAAACTACAGAAATGAAACAGGATATATTTGCGAATGTGAAAAGCGACCCCACCCTAGTTTGTTAGAATGTGGGTGTGTGCGCCTTACCTGTGCAGGAAGATTACTGAGTCAAGAAGGTCCCCACAACAGCTGTGGATTCTGGGGCAAAAGAGCTGCAGGGAAACACTAACACACCCGGCCCACAGTCCTTTGCTTACTCAGTCCCTTCCAGGCACACAGTTACAATAATCACAATAGCCAGCCAGTGGACTGGCCACCATGTGCATGCCTCTGGAGTGTGTCCTCGGTTCTACCCGCCTCTTCACCACTGCACGGCCCCTCTTCACTGCTGTCGTCCTCCATTACCCCCATCTCTGCTGCACTTCCCTCGTTCACTGCTGCACTGCCCCCATCACTGCTGCATGACCCCTCTTTGCCTCTGTACTACCCATCTTCACTGCTACAAGACCCCTCTTCACTGCTGTCCTCCTCAATTTCCCCATCTCTGCTGCACTTCCCTCGTTCACTGCTGCACTGCCTCTCTTTGCCTCTGTACCACCCGTCTTCACTGCTACATTATCCCTCTTCACTGATGCACTACCCCTCTTCACTGATGCACTACCCCTCTTCACTGATGCACTACCCCTCTTCAACACTGTCCTCCATCACTACCCAGTTCACTGCTGCATGACCCCTCTTTGCCTCTGTTCTACCCGTCTTCACTGCTACACTATCCCTCTTCACTGATGCACTACCCCTCTTCACTGATGCACTACCCATCTTCACTGATGCACTTCCCCTCTTCACTGATGCACTACCCCTCTTCAACACTGACCTCCATCACTACCCAGTTCACTGTTGCATGACCCCTCTTTGCCTCTGTACTACCCATCTTCACTGCTACAAGACCCCTCTTCACTGCTGTCCTCCTCCATTTCCCCATCTCTGCTGCACTTCCCTCGTTCACTGCTGCACTGCCCCTCTTTGCCTCTGGACTACCCGTCTTCACTGCTACAAGGCTCCTCTTCGCTGCTACACTATCCCTCTTCACTGATGCACTACCCCTCTTCACTGATGCACTACCCCTCTTCACTGATGCACTACCCCTCTTCACTGATGCACTATCCATCTTCACCGCTGTCCTCCATCACTGCCCTGTTCACTGCTGCACTACCCCATCACTGCTGAACCACCCCTCTTCGCTGCTACACTGCCTTTCTTCACTGCTGCATTACCCCTCTTTGCTGCTGTCCTCCTTCATATCCCCATCTCTGTCGCACTACACCCATCACTGCTGCATGAATCCTCTTTGCCTCTGCACTACCCATCTTCACTGCTACAGGACCCCTCTTCACTGCTGCCCTCTTCCATTTCCCCATCACTGCTGCATGACCCCTCTTTGCTTCAGCACTACCCATCTTCACTGCTGCATGACCCCTCTTTGCCTCTGTACTACCCATCTTCACTGCTGCAAGACCCCTCTTCACTGCTACACTATCTCTCTTCACCACTGCACTGCCCCTCTTCACCACTGTCCTCCATCACTGCCCTGTTCACTGCTCCTCTGCTCCATGACTGCTGAACCACCTCTCTTCACTTCTGTACTACCCCTCTTCACTGCTACATTTATTCAATGCTGCACCTCTTCATTGCAGTACTACCCTTCTTCAACGCTGCACCCCCCTATTCACTGCTGCACTGCCCCTTCACTGCTGCCCTGCACTGCCACCCTTCACTGCTGCACTGCCGCCATCATTACTGCAATGCCCCTGTTTACTGCTGCACTGCCCCATCACTGGTTAAATGTTAAGGATATTTGTACCACGCACCGTCACCAACGGAGTTGGTCTCCAGGCGCTCTGGCAGATCTGCAAACGATAAGGTGGGATGGGTTAGTAAGGTGAAGAGGGAGTAGGATAGTAAGAGGAGTGGTGTTCTGTTGGCAGCTTCAACTCGGTAGACACTGTGTGCTGAGCTTTTGGTGCGAGTATCAGAGCGATGTCAGTCCTCGTGTGCTGTTGGTGAGGTTTATGTGTTGTAGCTGTGTGGTGAAGTGCATGCGGCTTGCGGTGCGAGAGGTGGTTGTGTTGGTTTTTGAGCGAGATAAGTATGTAGAAAGTTTGAGCTTTTTGGTTAGTGAGTTATATGCTTTGCAGCTAATCACACTAGTGCATCATCCCTCTTCCCTGCCCCCTTCACTTCTGCACTACCTCACTACCCCTCTCCACTGCCCCCTTCACTTCTGCACTACCCCTCTCCACTGCTCCTCTTCACTGCCCCACTTCACTTCTGCACTTCCCCTCTCCACTGCCCCCCTTCACTTCTGCACTACCCCACTACCCCTCTCCACTGTCCCCCTTCACTTCTGCACTACCCCTCTCCACTGCCCCTCTTCACTGCCCCCCTTCACTTCTGCACTACCCCTCTCCACTGTCCCCCTTCACTTCTGCACTACCCCTCTCCACTGCCCCTCTTCACTGCCCCACTTAACTTCTGCACTACCCCTCTCCACTGCCCCTCTTCACTGCCCCACTTCACTTCTGAACTACCCCACTACCCCTCTCCACTGTCCCCCTTCACTTCTGCACTACCCCTCTCCACTGCCCCTCTTCACTGCCCCACTTTACTTCTGCACTACCCCACTACCCCTCTCCACTGTCCCCCTTCACTTCTGCACTACCCCTCTCCACTGCCCCTCTTCACTGCCCCACTTAACTTCTGCACTACCCCTCTCCACTGCCCCTCTTCACTGCCCCACTTCACTTCTGAACTACCCCACTACCCCTCTCCACTGTCCCCCTTCACTTCTGCACTACCCCTCTCCACTGCCCCTCTTCACTGCCCCCCTTCACTTCTGCACTACCCCACTACCCCTCTCCACTGTCCCCCTTCACTTCTGCACTACCCCTCTCCACCGCCCCTCTTCACTGCCCCACTTCTCTTCTGCACTACCCCTCTCCACTGCCCCTCTTCACTGCCCCACTTCCCTTCTGCGCTTCTTCACTGCAACATCTCTTCATTGCTGCACTGCCCCTCTTCATTGCTGCACCGGACCCTTTACTGCTGCATGGTCCCTTTTACTGCTGAACTAACCCTCTTCACTGCTGCACTTCCTTGCTGCTGCACCTCTCCATTGCTGCAGTGGCGGATTCCTGTGCGCCTCCTGGCCTGCACCAGCAAGAGCGGGCAGACGCTTCCCATGCTCTGGCGCTACAGGCCAATTAATCGAGTACCATTCAAGATGGGGTAATAATAACACAATCTCAGCGCTTAGAAGCTGGAGGAGCAGGGCATGAATTGCTACATTGGAAGACAATATTATTATTCTGGGGCAGGCATCGCAAATGTCAAAGTGTGTGAATGGGGTATAAATGCAGCAATGCATTTTATAAACAGAATGTTCATGCATCCGCACACCCGAGAAAAGGGCTCTTCCACATTTGGCTCTACACAAATTTTGGATTATAATTCCCACCACCCCAGCAAGCACACACAATGGTGAAGCCTCATGGGAGTCTTAGTCCAAAACATCTGCAAAGCCGTAGGTTGCAGACCACTGCCATATGAGAGGGGTGTGTGGGGCAGCACATGTTTGTTTGTTTGTTTATTTAATATAGCGCAAACCAAGACCCTCAGGTAGCTGGGCGCGAGCATTACAAGAATACTTAAGAAGCTTAGTTACAGAGCATTACAAGGATACTTATGAAGCTTAGTTACAGAAGTAGGTAGTTACATACACAGGTAGGCAGGGGCATCAGAAGTTCTCAGCCCTGTAAACCATGCGCTCCCAAGGCGTAGATGCAATGCATCCTTTGCCACCACTGTGGTAGAACAAGGGGCCCAGGCGATGCTGCAGCATCACAGTGAGGGCAGGGGGAGCATGGTCTAGGGTAGACGTCTGCAAACTAACTACAACTCCCATCAGCCCCAGCCAGTTTAGTCAATGGTAAGGATTAATGGGAGCAGTAGTCCAAATCATCTGGAGAGCTACAGGTTGCAGACCCCCTGGTATAGGGGGGTTCAGCAGCATCAAGGTAAATTCCATCAAGCACTGACCAATCATTTGCATTCACACAAATATATGAGTGCATTTGTAGCAAATATGACCACAAAAGCAATGGGTACAAAACAATGTTACAAATGAAGTCTGGATCCTGGGTAAATAAAAGTCTTCAAAGTTGCTTTACATTATAGAGAGGGCAAGTGGACTAAACGCCGGCGGTGGGGAAATGCCCCGCTGTCTCTGTCCCGGAAACGTGTAGAGCAGTGGCAAGCGTCACCACCCTTAGGGGCTAGTGTTCCTCTGAAATGCTTGTGCTCACCTGCCCCACTGTGTTGGAGCTGCACCAGGAATCATCATGCGAGCCTTTGCACTTGCGCTGTTTTCGTGCAGTGTCGGACCAGAGAGCTCCAGTTAGTGCAGAGCCCTGAGGATTTGATGCTGAGAGGCACCGCCGTGATATTCAATAGTCCTTTGTGAAATATCAACCACTAAATGATGATTCTTTATAATGAGCCTTTTCTGAGCATAATTGCTCTGCAATTTATGATCATTCTGGTTTTACTACTTGTTCTACTTTCCAATTGGCCAAGTAGTGCAGTGGCGGAGGGGGTAGGGGGGGCACACACCCGGATTTCCCTCTCACCAACACACTGCTAACATTTACCTTCTCCATGTATCTCCCTTTAGAGCTCAAATCCTGTCCCAAACACCTTCTCTCCCTAAAACCACTGCTGGATGACAACCGCTTGGGCCTCTATAGAGGCCAAGTCTTTACAAGACCTTATAGTTTGAAGTTACAAACAAGTAGTTTTCATCAGTGATAATTTGCTACCTTTGAAGTCTCGGGGGGATAGCTCAGGGGCACCGTGCTCACCTTGGAAAAAAGGCGACACGGAGCACCACAGGTTCGATCCCCAGGTCCCCGCTTAAAAACCTCTTAAATTTGATAATTTCCTTAATGCTGTTTTTAGACCGTTGCCAGTTCTTTGGTCCAATCATTTGTTCATCCTTTTACTATATCTCTTCCGGTCTTCCTCCCCCGTTTTCCCAAAATTTCTCAATTATGACACCACTGGGGTAAGGTTTGCCGCACTTCTTTGGCACATCATCTTCTGACGAGCACAAACCACTCTATTTTGTCTGAGAAGCAAGAACCTTGTAGTGCTCTTTTGAATGTCCTGGTGGACGCAGCTCCTATTTTTGTACCTGCCGTGGCTAGTAATATCTGTGCTAAACCCTCAGACACTTGATTCACCTCTGATCTGAGGACTCTTAAACAAGTCTGTCACCGTTGTGAATGCAAATGGAGTACTGATTATAAATACAATCCAAACTGACCTATTAACAATCAGTGGGCCTCATTACGAGTACTGCCGCCGGACCGGTAATTCCATTCCACCTCTGTGATTGCCCCGGGGCATTGCAACCTCGGTGACCCAGTAATTCTGGAGGCGGAATTCTGTAAATCCCCATGGGGGACATGGAAACACCGGCTCTGTCATAGACGGTCAGACCTGGCGGGAGTGACACCTCCCGCTTGCAGGACTTGGAATCATCCGGTCCGGAAACAACAGTTGCAGCGGATTTACTGCCACCGTTGTTACCAGACTGGCTGACTTGTAATGAGGCCCAGTGCCTCACTATCAGGAAGCAATCAAACTAGCTAAATATCAATTCCATCCCAAACGTATTTTGTTAGCTTCTTGTTCCTCACGTGAACTATTTAAAGTAGTCAAGGAACTTACGGCTGTACCACCATCTTTAATCGATCCTTCACGTTCGCAAACTCAATGTGACTTGGTCAGCTTGTTCTTCAGTGGGAAAATCCATAAAATTTAATTGCAATCTATTAATTGTAGGGTTACGAACAAATTAGAGGATATACAATCAGTGCAACTTCCTGTTGAATAGCTCTGAGATGATTCAGCTAGAACCTGTTACTGATAGCACAGTTCTAGTGGACCTTCGAAAGCTGAAATCAGCCCCCCTTGCCGACCCTATTCCTCTCTGGGTTATTCAATCTCTGACACCTGAAGTAATTACCTTGCTTACAGCAGCCTTCGTTGTTCCTTCACTATGGGAATTACTACGTCTTCCTTAAAGCATGCGCTTGTCACTCCACTGCTGAAATACACACATTTAGTTGTTGCACTTAAAGAGAATGACCGTCCTATTTCACTCTTACTGCACCTCATGAAGCTTATGGAAGTACTAGTTACCCCTCAGCTCTCTCATTTTCTGGACTCTCAGTTTCTTCTTCATCCTTTTCAATCAGGTTTTCAGCCGTCTAGGGGTTCTGCTCCAGAGAGGTCGGTATTTTGATTCTCTTTGACTTCTCTACGGCTATCGAAACTATTGATCATCATGTGGAGGAAGAATAGCTCAGGCACAAGTGTTCACCTTGGAAGCAAGACAACGCAGGGCAACACGGGTTCGAATCCCGATCCAATGCTTAGAAACCACTCCTTGGTATTAAGTGCGCTATAAATGAACAATTATAATTATATACTTATAATCATGTCCTGCTTCGTTGCCTGGAAAAAGCAGGTGTTTCTGGTTCCCCCTTGGCGTTGTTCACATCCTTTCTTTCTGACCGAATCCAAACGGTTTCTCTTTTTCCATTTCACTCGACTCCGATTGTTGCTTCTTGTGGTGTCCCCCAGGGATCTTTACTATCCCTGCTCCTTTTTAATCTCTATCTGCGTCCCCTGACAGACCTCATTTATGAGCATGAGGTGCATTTCTTCACATACGCTGATGATGCCGAAATTCTCCTGCATCTGACTCCCCCTCTAAACTTAGAAACTGCTTGGCTCCAAGTAGACAGGTTAAGAGTCTTGGCGTCAAACGCCTACCTCCTGGCTCTCGGGAATTGCAAATCTCGTCCTTATGCAACGCAGGGTTCCTTAAATAGAACATTCCCAGGAAAATGCTGACTTTCCTTCCATCTGAGTCTCGAGCTAAGCTAGTGACTGCATCCATCTTGGGATCCCTGGACTATTGTAACGGAATTTACTTGGGCCGGCCGGCTTTACTGATTCAGCAGCTGCAGCCCATCCGGGTTTTTGGAGCCGCCCGACTCTCAGCGTCATCAGCTCCAGGTGAGCAGTGGCATGAAATGTAAGATTCTTTTCATTGCTCGCCACCGTGCAATTCATTACTTTGGAGCCGATTACCTTCAAGCTAAGCTGAGCCCTTATGTCCCTGCTCGGTGGCTTGGCTCTGCTCACAGAAACCTTTGATAGTGCCTGGATGGTGCAGAGCACGGGCAGGAGGTCGATGTTGTGGGCCGTCCCCGGTCCTCGGGGCAACCCACAGCTGATGTCGGGATCGCCCGACTGGATTCACACCCCGGTGGGCAACCGGCGAATCGTCTGTAGGGTTGCACCCTACAGCGCCCGGGACACCGGGCGTAGTGTCAGAAGTACGGGGGTGTCACCCCCGCTCACCAGACTCTGCGGCTCCGAGGGCACTCGGGCCGCGCTGCACAAACAAGGCCACGACCACGTGGCAAACCTCAGGCCCACAGACACACATAAAACAGACACGAGTTGCCACTTCCTGGGGCTCTGCTGCTCTGCCCTCGCAGCGCCAGCAGAGCCCCTTTTATTAAAGGAGCACGTGAGCGTCATGACACAGTCATGGCGCTCACGTTGCCCAACAACTAGACCCCCACACAACATCCCTTCTTTATTATAACCAAACAAAATCAAACAAAACCCACCACAAACATTTGGTGCATTCCAGTCCACGCACCACCTAACCGCTACTCAAACACTTGGTGCATGCCAGTCCGCGCACCACCTAACCGCTACTCCAACCCCAACATTTTTTTGACACCGCAAAACAAAACAGGCGTGTTCCAGTCCCCACACCATGGGGCCCTAATGACGGGGTCCTCCCATTCAGACAATCCCGGGGTCAAACTGGCCCTCGGCGCCGCTGCAGGACAAGAAGAATATATTCTCTTTGTACTCCTCCCCCATATCATACGGTGCTTCTCGGGGACTCTCCGCCACCTGGACCGCCGCCACCTTGGGGGTCCTTCTCCCCTTCACCTCACTCCCCCCATGCCGGCTGGAGCGAGACACACTCGTGCAAAATGGTCTCCTTTCCCGCACCTTGCACAGATTTGTCCCATCGCCGGGCAGTCCTGCGGTGGGGCAGATCCCACCCACACTGATGACATATTGTGGCATTGGGGTCTCTCTTCGGCCAGTCTCCCCGCCTCATCACTCTTCCTCCTGGCCACCTGCTGACAGCCGCCACCTCCTCAACCTTCACTCGCTGCGTGGGGACCTCCATCTTTAGGTGGTGTCTAGAGGAATCCATGGCCGAGGCCCGCACCTCCGCCAGTTCCTGGGCCCGGCCAAGCTCCAGTATTCGATCCAGGGTCAGCGCTGGGTCCCTCAGAACCTGCTTGCGCAGTTTGGTGGAGCTGCAGCCGTAGATGATCTGCGCTCTGACCTCGTCTTCCTCGAAGTTTCCCAGATCGCAGGACAGTGCAATGCCACGCAACTTGCCGTGAAATGCACCGAGGCTCTCCCCTTCTTCCTGCCTGGCACACCTCATCCTGAACCTCTCATAGTCCCTGTTGACCATGGGTCTGAAGTATTCGTTCAGGGCTGCGACGGCTGCGCCGTACAATTGATCTCAGGGCTTTAATGTCTTGAATAGTCTCTGGACGGCCAACCCGGCAGAGTATAGGAGTGTCTGGCGTTTGGCTGCGTCTTTGATCTCCATTGCCTCGAAATACAACTCCAGGTTCTCCACCTAGGCCACCCACCGGGCCCCCAGGCTTGCCGGCGCACCCAGGACTTCAAAATGGGGTATTGGTGCCAGCTGACCCCTACATACCCCTTCGTCGTCCGACATGCTGCTGGCAGGTGAGGACGTCATCTGCCAATCACCAGTGTTGATGTGCGCTTGCTGTTGCCGGGCTCAGGTAGCTGTCGATGGGTGCCTGGCGTTCTTCCTGCCCAGGGGCGCATAAGCACTCCAGGTGGAGCCGCAACCCCAGGCTTGACACAGGTTCAGCTTGTGGAGGGGCACTGCCCGTTTCCCAGTGGCCACAACCTTGTTTAATGGCCTTCCTCTTCTGGAACCCTAGAGGGCGCACAAGCACTCCGGGTGGAGCCGCTACCCTCGGGCTTGGCGCAAATGCGGCCTGTGGAGGGGTTATTGTCCCGTTTCTTGGACCCTTCACCCTCCCCTTCCCACAGAGAGTTTTCTCCCTTTCTGGGCCGCCCAGCCAGCCCCGAGATCCACTTTTGAGAAATGTTTTTTTTTTTTGTAGGCCCGGATGTTGATGGGCTTTCCTTTGCTGGTGACTAGGCCGTTAACCGCTGCGGCCCGGGCGTGGGGGGGAGTCCTACAGGCTCCGCACACGAAGCAGGGACCGGGCCCCGCCCCTTTTCAGTTTGCGGGGCTCGCAAGTAGCCCACGCCTCCTTTCCGCCCTGCGAGGAAAATGAAACCTCTCTCCCTTTTTTTTAAAATTTTTTTTTTTTATAGAACACCAAAGTTTTCACCCTTGGCAGCCCGGGTTCTCAGCGGTTGTTCTCCCCGCTCCGTACCACGTCGCTGTGGACCGGAGCTCCAGGCCCCACCTCCTTCCTAATGGAGGGGCCGCTCCGTGCGTCTTTACACGGCCGCCAACTGCGGCCGTGTGCGCGGGTCCTCAAATTCGCCCGCCGCAAGCACCAGCCGGCGGGCGCGACTTCCTCGTTGCCAGTGTTGTGGGCCGTCCCCGGTCCTCGGGGCAACCCACAGCTGATGTCGGGATCGCCCGACTGGATTCACACCCCGGTGGGCAACCGGCGAATCCTCTGTAGGGTTGTACCCTACAGTGCCCGGGACACCGGGCGCAGTGTCAGAAGTACGGGGGTGTCACCCCCGCTCACCAGCAGCTGCGGCTCCGAGGGCACTCGGGCCCCGCTGCACAAACAAGGCCACGACCACGTGGCAAACCTCAGGCCCACAGACACACATAAAACAGACACGAGTTGCCACTTCCTGGGGCTCTGCTGCTCTGCCCTCGCAGCGCCAGCAGAGCCCCTTTTATTAAAGGAGCACGTGAGCGTCATGACACAGTCACGGCGCTCACGTTGCCCAACAACTAGACCCCCACACAACAGTCGAGTCTTTCCTATCCTTGCACCGTCAATGTGAAACTCTCTCCCCTTTCAGCTTTGGCAAATGGCTGACCATCTTTAGGATTTACAGTAACTTCTGAAGGTAACACAGGAGACATAGAAATATATGCCTGACACAGAAGACGGAGCACTTCCACACATGGGCCGCCCTTAGAGGCAGCAGCACCCTGGGTGAATTGGTGCCCCCCCCCTCCCGGCGTGCCACTGGTCGACAGGGGGAGAGGCGGGGCGGGCGGGTTCCAGGAGCGCCACATTTGTTTTGTCCCTCCCTGCTCCGGCGCCTCGCGGGGGGGGGGGTGAGGGGGGTAATGACAGGAATAGGGTGCTAATGCATGAGGAACCTATTGCAATGAAAACCTCCTGGCTCCCGCGGCAGAGCAAGGAGCTAATCATCATGGGACTAGGGTGCTGATGCTGTCACCCCCTAAGGCCGGCTCTGTCCACACAACAAATCAGTGCAGTGCCCGCGAGAAAGCTGTGCACTTCATAGACACACTGGCTGCACAACAGGGCAATATTTGCACCACATCATCGGAGCAGACCCCTGGCACAGCTGCCGCCGCCAGCATGGAAGCAATGCTGATCTTTAGCCATGTGCCAGGGGAAATGACACCACTTTTACACGTTGTGTCCAGAGATGTAGTGACACCAGTTGTAAATGCTGCACCCCGAGGTATAACACACACACAGACACACACATCACTGATCTTGTGTCTGGTATAAAATGTCAGAACCAGAATGCAAAGAATAAGACCAGGGCTGGGTGAACTGCTCGCATGGGTCTGGGGTGGGGGGGCACCTTTCGCTCCAGTCCACGTGACGGCATCTGAGACAGTGAGGTCAAGTGAAGAGGTGGCGCGGGTGCCCCTTCATCCAATCTAAACATTGTACAGACTTTCCAGTGCGCCAGTCCTCCGCATATCCCACCCACAACGTCATCCCTTTGCAAAATGCATGACAACCCCGCGCCCCATCTTATCCCTTTGATTTCCCAAATTAGATTTGACAACTGACTCCGTGATGCTACAGTCCCATATCCGGTACTCGCTTTGTAGTCAGCCACACTTTGCATGCTGGGACATGTAGTTGTAATTTTGATCGGTTATACTTTAGACTGAGTACAGGTCCCACCAGACTGAGTAACAACGATTGAAAAGCCAGACCTTGAGAAACGTGCTCCTGATGACTCTTCTCGACTCTGCACCAGGTGATGTGGAGTGCAGGCATTTCAAGAGTCATATCATCTTTTCTTGAGGACAAGCGAGTGGATTTAAGGCTGCATGAGGTCTGCAGAGCACTAATGAACACATATGAACATTTGTGATTCTTTAAACCATACCTTTGTGGCAGCAGTACTGGAGACGTGTGTACCCAACTTCAACGTGAGCCTGTTGTATTTTGCTGGGCTGCGACTGCTGTGTCCATGCAACACTTTGACCTAAAGTCAGCAGAAACAGACGAAAAAGCTCCCCAAAAAGCAACAGGTTTGTACTAAAGCCAGAAATACCCTAACCTGGGCATCTCTTTTGAGGATCTTCTCACATAGGAGATGGGGATCAATGAACCCTAAGTTCAAGGCGGTTCATTAAGTACTATAACATGGAGGCTACATAAAGTGCAGTTTAAAGGTGTTGTGATTGGTCCAATGAGTTCTAATTAAACTTGTAGGGCAAATAAAAGTAAACAAAATACCTTTCCCGAAGCTTTAGAATGTGCTGAGGTTTCCTTCCTGGGTCAAAGGTTAGTTATAAACAGATGCACCTTTAAGTAAAATCTCTCATCTCCTTGCCTTCTTGGGGAGTCTCGGGTGCAGACAATGAAGGCCTTGGTGAACAGGTGTGGTTGCTCCCAAATTCCTGGATGGAGACCAGGACAGCGTGGTAGGAGGGCGGCGATCTACTCTAACACTCCTTCTGATTCTTCCTTTACGTCGTGATCCTCCTCACCAGCCCGTACCCCAGTCCTCGGACCCTCACGTTTTCTCAACCAGAACTGACCTCGCTCCTCTGTTGACCATATGCCAAACTGTCACGGCTCTATCTCTTGCCTTAACTCCTGCTCCAAATGCTCCACCTGTTCTGCCGTGTGTCTGCCTGCTCTCAACTCCTCTACTTCGTTAACCTACTGCTGTACTAGCTGCTACTTCCTTTCCTCCAGTTCCTTCTCTCCTCGTAGCCACCTCTTGTACTGTATTCTCCTTCCCACACTTGAGACTCTGCCTCGCCTTCTGTGCTTTTCAGGCACCTTCCCTTTCTCGCCCCAAATCTCTAAACACCCACAATCTCTCCCAGCTTCCTCCCCTCTTTGGACACTTCCTTCTTTGCAGTCAATGTTCGCCAAGTCTTTACTATCTCTCGCAGCTTCCTCCCCTCTTTGGATACTTCCTTCTTTGCAGTCAATGTTCCCCAAGTTTTCCGATCTCTTCCCACTTTTGACACTTCCTTCTTTGCAGTCAATGTTCCTCACATCATTCCTATCTCTCCCTGCTTCCTCTCCTCTTTGGACACTTCCTTCTTTCTAGGGAATGTTCTTCAAGTCTTTCCTATCTCTCCCAGCTTCCTCTCCTCTTTGGACCCTTCCTTCTTTGCAGTCAATGTTCTCCAAGCCTTTCCTATCTCTCCCAGCTTCCTCTCGTCTTTGGACACTTCCGTCTTTGCAGTCAATGTTCTCCAAGTCTTTCCTATCTCTCCCAGCTTCCTCCCCTCTTTGGACACTTCCTTCTTTGCAGTCAATGTTCCCCACGTCATTCCTATCTCTCCCTGCTTCCTCTCCTCTTTGGACACTTCATTTCTTTCTAGTCAGTGTTCCCCAAGTCTTTCCTATCTCTCCCAGCTTCCTTTCCTCTTCAGACACTCCCTTCTTTGCAGTGAATGTTCTCCAAGTCTTTCCTATCTCTCCCAGATTCCTCCTCTCATTGAACTGTGGTATTCCAGCCCTTTAAGATGTGGTAGCAATACCCTTGAGATAGATGGGGATGCAGAAGTTACTCAAACATCGATAATCGAACCCACTCGGGTAGTTGGCAAAAGGACAACTGTTTTAATATCAATTATCTAAAACAGGGAGTACAACAGACATCAACGGACGTCTCAGCGTAAGAACTCTCAATGCATCTTGAAAAAAAGCATTCTTTTATAACAAAAAATTGTCATAGGTGACGTCATCCTACGTGGCAAACTACAAAAACCTAATGGCAAGTGTGATAGGGTCTAAGTGAATAGAAAGTATACGATCCACACTCGTCTAAGGCAGTGAAAGAAAGTGATTAGCTTCTTAACATCAGGTGGGGCCACCAAGCCCTCCCCTAAAACAGGTCACTATGAACGTCACTAAATACACAGCGTCCCATTGGCTACACAAACTATAGGACCCTTAATCATGCAGTCCTCTACCATTGGTTGGCACTCTAACCTCTGTCAGTACTTTTCCACCTATGTCTAGCAGCACGCAGGCTGGGTTTCCAGGTGCTGGTGAGCTAGTCTTTGACCATAGCTTCCCACCAATTAACATAGTCATCCATCATCACCTCAGTGGTCTGCTGTCAATTAGGGCTTTGAACTTGTGCTTGGGAGTGTTCTTTGCTCTGGAGAATTCAGGGGAGTGAAGGCACGCTCTGCCCTCATGCACAGATGTGGCCATCATGTTCGTCCAATTTCATCCCTCCACGTGACTGAAGACCACAAAATGTTGCCTCTCATGTGTTAAAAATACTATTTTCTAATAGACCTCTGATGTCTTCCTTGTTTTGTTCATGCCTCCTGAACAGGTGCTTCGTTCTTTAACACGATTTGTATCCGATGTCTGCTCACTCCCACCTGATAAGATCATGGCTTCTTGGCTCCTCCAGTCTCACCATTCGGAGATTCACTTTGGAATTCACTTGTTTTTTAACTGCGACACACTGGAAAAGAGGCCTTCCTTCTTTAGCCCAGCTCTGCTATAACAGTGTGACATCTTTATAATTTCTGTAGCATACGTTTCTTCATCTTGATCCCACAATGTCACTTATCTTTGATACTTTCTTGATGCCTTATAGAATATCTGCATTCTCTAGTCTCTGCATCTCTTCTATGTGAATCAGCTCGACTCTGTATGACGTCACCATTCATCTTCGTCATTCATTGGTCCTGCTTCTTCCAGAATTTCATTCAAACAACCATCATACTGTCTCGTTTGCAGGTATGGTTTTCTCAATGGGAACCTTGCTTCCAGGATTCTCCTTGGCATCGGTATTTTCACTGGTACTGTACGTGTCTCACTCTCTGGTTCCCAACGTATAGGCAAGATGGGCGAGCTGATTGAGGTGGGGGTACTTAACTTCTTCTCTACACCACCTCTCAATTCCCTTAGATGTCCCGTAGCTGTGGAGCCATGGGCTTTAGTAGAGGAGAAGGCACCATGCTTTGAGGGTGTGGAGTGCAGGTTTCCAGGATTCCACATAGTCTCTGCTTCCCAAGTGTAGGGGCTGTGCCCCTTGAAGTGACCCTAGTTGGTGCCTAGTTGACCCTAGCTGGAGTCCCTAGTTGGCACCATGTCACTGTGCCCTGCCTGAGATGGTGACCATGTGAGGGTGGCCAGTGGACCCTCCCCAATTCGTCCCAGACTAATCATCTGATACCTTGGTGAGACACCCAGCCCACTTGGTCACCTCACTGGAGATACCTAGAGGGAGGCAGGGGGCTTCATCACAGTCTGATCTGCCTAGTCTTGGGGACCAACAGAAGGATGGACACAGAGGCCATCTATGGAGATCCCTAGACCATCCCTAGAGTCCCTGCATTAAGGCAGGTGCAGTCATAGAAGCACTCTCACCCCAGTAGCCCTCGGAGATAACCACTATACCGGGATCGAAGTGTGACACATGAAAGACAGTCACCGAAACATTGACACGCCAATGGCCGTCAGAGACAACCCCTGTAAGGGGGTGAAAGACAGACACACGAGGGGCAGGACTAAGAACAACTTTCGCATTATAACTCAAGGAGAGTTATTCTACCCCCTGCATTAAGCAACATGTTTGCAGAGACCATCACCAAACTCCCCTGTCCCTACTCTAATCTAGAGCTACTTGAAAACTTTAACATCCAAGTCAACAACCCTAAAATCCACATATTCACATATCCTATAGCTGGTCAGATAGCACAGTGAGTTGCAGTCATTATTATTATTTTATTTATTTTTATTTGGGGTTTTTGAGTACTCTCCTATCTTTTGGAAGCAGCGGACGGCTGTACATCATGTTTTCTTGCAAGGTGCAAGTCACTGAAATGAAATTGAAGTAAAATGTAACTGTTTATATTGTGTACATGCCATTGTCAATTTTTTCAGGACATAGCATTTTTTGGGATTACAGAGGAATTAGACACTGATCAAAATTCATTGTCAACTTGTTTTCTTTTCTCTTCTTTATATAAATGTTCAAAGTGGAATAATCATTGCGACATAGTAGCCATTTCTGGCATTGCATCTAGGGTAGGAGAGCATAGTTACCATCTGCAGTTAGTGGTGAACATGTAACATTTTTGCAAAGGGACGTGGTGGGTAGACTGTAAAGGGTGCTCATCAGAAAGGATTTTGAGCGGGTGGGTTTGGTGTATTTTATGGGGTGTAAATGAGATGCTTCTTGAATATGAGGGTCTTGATTTCTTTTCTGAGTTGCCTAAGGTGGGAGCGAGACTGACGGACATATGCCGGAGCTGCCACAGTCTCCAAGTGTAGACAGAGATTGCGTGTTTCCTAGTTCCTTCTTTCTTGCACCTCTGCTGCTATAGTCTGACCAGGCTCTGACCTCTAGTGCTGTGCTGACTGGCAGAGATGCTGACTTTCTCTGGCAGACAGGATGCAGTGTGCATGAAGAGGGCTTTTTACAGGATGCAGCTGGGTTTGAAGGTGTGTGTGTGTGTGTCATGTGGTCACATTGGCACAGCCCTTTGGTGAGATGGCAGAAGCATTGACGATGCTCCTCGTTTAGTGACAGCTCAGGGTTTCAGCCTGAAGACCTCCCTAGTCAACTGTTTCACACAATAAAGTCTTCAGTATTTATGATTTCTCGTAGTTTTCATTGGCACAAAATGTGGCCCTAGTCTAACTTGCCCCTCACCCATGCTAAACTGTACCCTTGTGTCTTGCTTGCCCTAGCTGGCGCTGGTTGCTCCGCTTATCTAGGGTTAGGGGATAGTAGATACAAGTTTCTTCTCTACTATCCCCTAACCCTAGATAAGCGGAGCAACCAGCGCCAGCTAGGGCAAGCAAGACACAAGGTTATAGTTTAGCATGGGTGAAGGGCAGGTTAGACTAGGGCCACATCTTATGCCAAGGAAAACTACGAGAAATCAAATACTGAAGACTTCATTTAGTAAAACCATTTATGCCGTTGGCCTCAAACAGCTTTCCCGAGTCCCCACTCATATAATAAGCCACATCCGTGAGGTGCTATTCCCAGATGCCACCACCCCCGTTGCCAGCTCTTCACCCAAGCTGATGTCTTAGTAGGACCCCTTGAGCATGCCCTTCACCTTCCCACAGTGGCCCAGACTCATCCATTCCCTTCTGAAATGTTCATCTCCTCTCAGGATTGTAAGGAAATGTCTCCCTGCCTGCGGCTCCTCTCCTCCCTGACTATGCTGCTGTCACATGATGTGTTTCCTGCTCTGGATCCTACGTGTCCACACCAGAGCTTTCACTGTGATTTCCCCTCCCCCAAAACACATCAACTTGTCCCCAAATAAAAACAGCGCCAAATGATTTATCTGCAAAGTCCTCCACTCCCACATCTGCACTGCTCTCTTGCATGAATCTGAGGCCACTCCAGCAACCCACCTGCAAATATTACCTACGTCTCTCACTGGAGAGTCTACAAAAATAATACAAAACACCAAGAATACCCACTTTGCACTGCATCTAAACAACTCTTCAAAATGTGGTCCAAAATCTCAACTCCTCCCACACTCACCATCTCACCCCCTGCAAGCCTTCTGCAAGGAATCTTCTGCCTTCATCTATAAAATGTCTACCAGTCTCCATGGCATCTTCCTCAGTAAGTCTGTTCTCCACTCTCCCATGATGGGTCCCACCCCCACATCCAGCCTTCACCACAATTATCCTTCTCTAAGAACATGAGTTCCTAATGCTTCTCTTCTCTACCAAAGCCTCTTCGTCACCATTTGATCCCTACCCCCTTTCATCTTCCAAGAGATTGGCCTTCACAACAAGTGTGGCTATATTTTGCCAGGGATTCCGTGGAACCGGTTGCATCATTTCCAGCAACCATAACCACGGAATCCACAGCAAATCACAACAGTGCGGGAGCACACATTCTGGCATGCCGGACATGGTGCGACCGGCATGCCAGAAACACCGTAATCATCGATTGAAATAGGTGGCATCGCCAGCTACAATGTCGGGGGCACTGTTTACGGCATGTCACTGCAGGAAACGATGGCAACGGAAACACTGGCACCGGAAACATTACTGCCGGAACAGGAAATTTGAGGGTCGCCATTTTGGGAAACACAATCCACTTAAATCACCCAGTTCTTGTTGCCATCTGGACAGGCACACACTGGCATTGCACTAGCAGGCATGGCATATCGCATCCCTGAAAGACGGCAGCAGAAGCCACTCTTCACTCAGCAGGAGCTAATCATCCTGACCGACTGCATAGTATAACATGCTGGAGAGCTGTTTGAAACGGACCACAACCTCAGCACACAAATCAGGAAGAATGCCACCTGGGAGGAGCATGCACAGAAGGTGTCAGCCGTGGGACTCGTACCCCGCACAGTACGCGACTGCCAGAAGTGGTGGGATGACCTCTGCTGGTGGGTCCGCAACTTGCTGTCAGCCACCGTAAAGAATGTTTGGCCACTGGAGATGGGACAACCTTACCAATTAAACTAATGCCATGGCAGGAGAAGTGCAGCTGTGTGCTGCACCTTGAAGGGATCGAGGCAGATGGAGCAGTGGAGCCTGGAGCAGGGAAACCTGGACAGGGCGGTGAGTACAATGTGCCACACCAAGACAAACACAGTAGCCATGCAAATGTAGAGCACAGCACACAGAGACATGTCCAACTGCATGACACAAGACCACATCCAACCCATACAGTGGCAAATGAACCATGGCCATTGGCCAAGGGTACACAAACATTGCCCCCCAAACATCCAAACACACACATGCCCACATTAGTACTGTACATGTGCAGACATTAACGATATGAGAATCAACACATATACAAGCCCCCCTCCCCCAAGGTGGTATGCATGCACCATATGCAATGTGCACCCTTGACACACTCACATGCATGCACGCATCCAGTCCACCTGACGGACCTGGCCCTAGCATGGTTGGCCGCCTACCTGTCAGACCATCATCCCCAAGTGCAATAGTGCCCTTCCCACACCTCCATATCACTCCCCAACTGTGGCATCCCTCAGTGCACCATTCAATTGCCATGGCTCCCCAACACCTACCTTTCCCCTCTGACTCACTCGATCACCACCATTGCACCCCACTCCCAGTGTAAGGCTGATGACACACTAGCCACCTTCAAACTCCCATCCTGTGCTGCCTCCCCATCCTCTCTCACACATGAGTGCCTGACTGCTAATCATGCAACAGGCTCTGCTGACAATCCCTGCCTCAATCCCAGCAAGGCAGAGAAGCCCCTCATTGTGACACCTGCGCCCTGTTACCCACCCACTCCCTGGCCACCCTTCATGGGTCCCCTCCCCACATCTCCCTGAGAGGCCACAGACCCTGGCATCACCTGTGGCTCAACCCACACCTTGCATCCGCCCATTCCAGACCATGGCAAGCGGGCCGACTCACAGCACCCCCACCTCAGAAGCACCCTCGCCTACTCACCTACCCCCAGATGCCCAATGTCTCCAGTGCTCAGGTTCCCACTGGGCTGAGCAACAGCAACAGGCCTCCCTCACTCTACCTCACCTCCCTTCACCCTCTCATATGAATCCAGAATGAATGAATCCTCAATGTCATTACATAGGAAAGTAATAAGTGCCTGCAGACAAATGCTCAAAGATACAGAGCAAAGAGACCCAGAAATCGACCAATGAGTCATCAAGAGAGAATTATGAACTGGACAATTCTGCTCCTGGCTGTGAATTCTACCTCAGAGTGCAATGATCGTGAAACGTGAAGACGACGGCTACCAGCTCACCCAGACCCAGACCCAGAATGTAACCATGAAACAGTGGGCTCATAAGAATAGAAATCCACTCCAGACATTGACCTCTTTTACCGCTATGCTCACTCTCTAGTTTACACCAACACACATTAGAGCACAGCTATACCCCTCGATCAATTTGGCCTAGCTGGCCACATATGGCCATTTCTCCATGAACACCTCAACATCCTACACGAACGCAGCTATAACCCACAAAGAAATCAGCCTAGCTACTCACATAAACGCCCTACGCAGGCCTAATGCCACCAGAATGCAGTCTCGGAGACCATCCACGAGACTGCACAAATTCGACTGATCTCTCACTATCATGGCACCTAATGTTAGAATGCAGCTACCACCAGGCATTCGCATCAGCTGCTCACATATTGAGCGCACCCAAGCACCCTATGCCACCCTGCTCACTCAACTGACCTGGACTACGGTCCGTTCAACCCACAAGCGCTTTGAAATCATACCAATGATATATAAAGCACTATATAAATGCCAAATAACATAACAGAATAGTACTGTGTCATTCAACCTAGATCCCACCAGCCCTGGAATCACTGCACTGGCTCCGTGTGACTACGAGGATCAATTCCAAGACCCCCTCCCCCATACAGAAGGCTGTCTGAGGCCTGGTCCCACATGAGTCACACTATTGCCAGACCATCCCCAGCCAGTCACCCCCAGCATCCCCCACCAGCACTCCTTGCACCTGCCCCTGTGGCTCCCATCAACATGTGCCCTGCCCCCTGTGGCCGCCACTCTCTGCAATACACACCCTCCCATCCCAGTACTCTCACTCCCCTGCACAACATTGTTCCCTGCACTTTCCCAGTAACAATGACACAAGTCCCAGTACGGCCGTATCTCATAATATGACCACCCATGTCGACCACCTTCTTGCTGGTGGCACCTGGAAACACTTGTGCATATGCGCCATACAATTCTTCAATGTATGAACTATAGACACCATGTACAGTCAGCATGTCACACGCTGTCTGAACTGCATGTAGCAACGCCATAGGATGGCACAGAGGTGACTAACGGCATGCCCATCTCACCCCCACAGGCACATCATCTGACAGCGATCAAGATGGACCAAGCACCTCACAGACAGCCACACAGAGGAGGAGAGCCATGCCGCACAGAACTGGTGCCAAGGCAACACCAGCACCGGCCATGCAAGGCACATGCCCAGTGAGCATGCCGCCTGCCCCTGTAGCAACTCCCGCTGCACCAAAAGAGGCACAGCCTGCAGCCCCTGCAGAAACCCCTGCTGCCCCAACACAGGCACCAACAGGACAGCCATTACCACCCCCCCACACAAGCCCCCTATGTACATTGGTGCATTTACAGATGATACCGGGCAGGATGCCGGGGACACAACCGAGGGCACATATGAACACACCCCCTACCACTGTCTCTCATTCAGCCCCTCTGACACCACAGACCACCTGCAACACCCATCCCCATCATCAGAGACATGGATGCACGCCTATGGCACATTGAGGAATGGCACAAACAGATGGTGCGACTCGTGCACCAGTTTGATGCGTGAGGAGACCAGCTTGATCAGGGAGAGCGTGCAGGCCACTGGCTGGCACTGTGCACGTGCTCTGGGACAACCAACATGCGCAACGGACCTCCTCGCACAGAGGGTCTGGGTGGGGAACAGGGCCATCTCAGCATTGGTTGAGGCCCTCACCCATTACCTGCAGGCGACACTTGAGTGTAGGGACATGGCAGATACAGACCCACCCTCAACCATCACCATGACTGCCATCTTAAAACAGAGCAGCCCGAGACACATATCCCTGCGCCTATCAGGCTCACCTCAAAAGGGCAGGTCAGCTGTAAAGATGCCACGAAAGTGAGCCAGTGCCAGACATCAAGTGACACTGATGCTCCCTAGGCTGTGGTTTTGGGATGGTGTGTCTTAGAGGCTTAGTTGGGGTGAGTCAGTTGGGGGGTAGTCAGGGAGGGGGTCATTGGGGAGGTGGTGTGGGGGCAGTGGGCCACCCGTTATTTGTTTGTTCATGCAAAAATACACATGGTTCTGCATATAAATTCACGTCTGGGCATCCAATTTGCGTATATGAGTGCTTTATTTGTGCACTGACTCACATGCAATGTGTGCTCAGAAGTAGTTCTGTATGAGTTCCTGGTGGGCTGCATGCCCATCCCTGTCACCCCTTTGATGGTGTGGTTGCATGTCCGCGGCTGTATTCTCTTCGCTGTCATCATCGTCCGCCGGACAATGTCCATGTCCGGGGGCGGGGGAATGTTCCACCGGATGCATATGTTGCTCAACATGGCACAGGCCAGGACTATTTTCTCTGCTTTCACGGGCCTGTACATCAGTGCCTTACTGGAGTGGTGAAGGCAACAAAACCGTGCCTTCAACAGTCCGAAGGTCTGCTCAGTTGTCGCCCCTGTTCTGATGTGAGCACGATTGCACACTGTTTCCTGGTGGCTCTGTGGATGTCTCAAAGGGGTCATCAGCCATGGTAGTAAGGGGTAGCCAGAATCACCTGCATGGAAAGATACACAGGAGGGTGGGCCATGTCATTAAGGTTTCTGGGACATGCATGCATGCTGGGATGTGGCTGTGTGACACATGCATCTGGGTCTTTGCGCTTGCGGCCAATCAAACACCTTGCTGCACCCTGTGACTGTGGGGACTGTGGGGACTGTAGGGATTTCCCAATCTCCTCAAACCTTGACTCTAGTTTCTCAGTTGGCCTCGCCACCTTCTTCTTGCATTGGCTCCAACGGGCCCAGGAGGCTGCATTCTGTCTAACGCAGCCAGATTAATCTAGCCCTCTCAACCCTTCAATGGCTTCTAGTCGCCATATGTATTACATTGAAACCTCCCACACCACCTCGCAAAGACAGTTCAAGGGCTCTTATTAATATACTGAAATGGGCTGTAAGGGCCACCGCTTGCTCGTCTAGAGATGGTGAGTCCCCCTGTAATCCAGGTGTCTCTACTCTTCAGGAAAGTACCTAATGACCAGTAACGCCCTCCCCTCTTAGGGAGTTCTGCATGTCTCAATGGGCAGGTCTACAGGCAAATGTCTCATATAAATAACTCCCTCTTGCACTGCCTAGGAGTGACTTGCTCTACTCCTGGGTTAGCTCTAGGGGCAAAAAGGTGCTGTCCAGTCACTGAAGCCTCACTCTTCTGTCCCCTTGTATGCCTCTGCCTATGTACTTTTGTCCCACTCCATTTCTCCTCCCAGTCTCCTCCCTCTGACTCCACCCACCTTTTCCCCGCTCTCTCCCAGCAACTTCCTCCTCTGTACCTCTGGTGTATCTCTTACTCACCTACCAGCATCCTCTGAATGCACTTCTTCCTACTTTCCCTCCTACAAATCCTCCCGTGTGTGCTACTATTCTCTGCTCTGCACTTCTTTCCAACTCTCCCCACCACTGCTATAACTTTCCCTTTTCGAATCACTCCTCCTCTCACCTCTCCACAGCACTACTACTATCCCCTCTCCCCAGCACTACTACAATCCCCTCTCCACCGCACTACTATCCCCTCGCCACAGCACTACTACTATCCCCTCTCCACGGCACTACTATCCTCTCTCCATGGCACTACTACTATCCCCTCTCCACAGCACTACTACAATCCCCTCTCCACAGCACTACTACACTCCCCTCTCCACGGCACTACTATCCCCTCTCCCCAGCACTACTACAATCCCCTCTCCACAGCACTACTACAATCCCCTCTCCACGGCACTACCATCCCCTCGCCACAGCACTACTACTACCCCCTCTCCACAGCACTACTACAGTTCCCTCTCCACGGCACTACTATCCCCTCACCACAGCAATACTACTATCCCCTCTAAATGGCACTACAATCCTCTCTCCACAGCACTACTACAATCCCCTCTCCACGGCACTACCACTATCCCCTCTCCATGGCACAACAATCCCCTCTCCATGGCACTACAACAATCCCCTCTCCATGGCACTACAATCCCCTCTCCACAGCACTACTACTACCCCCTCTCCCAGCGACTTCCTCCTCTGTCCCTCTGGTGTATCGCTCACTCACCTACCAGCATCCTCTAAATGCACTTCTTCCTACTTTCCCTCCTACAAATCCTCCTGTGTGTGCTACTATTCTCTGCTCTGAACTTCTTTCCAACTCTCCCCACCACTGCTATTACTTTCCCTTTTCGAATCACTCATCCTCTCACCTCTCCACACCACTACTACTATCCCCTCTCCCCAGCACTACTACAATCCCCTCTCCACAGCACTACTACAATCCCCTCTCCACGGCACTACTATCCCCTCGCCACAGCACTACTACTATCCCCTCTCCACGGCACTACAATCCCCTCTCCATGGCACTACTACTATCCCCTCTCCCCAGCACTACTACAATCCCCTCTCCACAGCACTACTACAATCCCCTCACCACAGCACTACTACAATCCCCTCTCCACGGCACTACTATCCCCTCGCCACAGCACTACTACTATCCCCTCTCCACGGCACTACAATCCCCTCTCCATGGCACTACTACTATCCCCTCTCCACAGCACTACTACAATCCCCTCTCCACAGCACTACTACACTCCCCTCTCCACGGCACTACTATCCCCTCTCCCCAGCACCACTACAATCCCCTCTCCACAGCACTACTATCCCCTCGCCACAGCACTACTACTACCCCCTCTCCACAGCACTACAGTCCCCTCTCCATGGCACTACAATCCTCTCTCCACAGCACTACTACAATCCCCTCTCCGCGGCACTACTACTATCCCCTCTCCATGGCACAACAATCCCCTCTCCATGGTACTACAACAATCCCCTCTCCATGGCACTACAATCCCCTCTCCACAACATTACTACTACCCCCTCTCCACAGCACTAATACTATCCACTCTCCACGGCACTACTACTATCCCCTCTCCATGGCACAACAATCCCCTCTCCATGGCACTACAACAATCCCCTCTCCATGGCACTAAAATCCCCTCTCCACAGCACTACTACTACCCCCTCTCCACAGCACTACTACTATCCCCTCTCCACAGCACTACTACTGTCCCCTCTCCCCAGCACTACTACAATCCCCTCACCACAGCACTACTACTATCCCCTCTCCACGGCACTACTACTATCCCCTCTCCATGGCAGAACAATCCCCTCTCCATGGCACTACATCAATCCCCTCTCCATGGCACTACAACAATCCCCTCTCCATGCCACTACAATCCCCTATCCACAGCACTACCACTACCCCCTCTCCACAGCACTACTACTATCCCCTCTCCACAGCACTACTACTATCCCCTATTCCCAGCACTACTACAATCCCCTCACAACAGCACTACTACTATCCCCTCTCCCCAGCACTACTACTATTCCCTCTCCCCAGCACTACTACAATCCCCTCATCATGGCACTACTACTATCCCCTCTCCATGGCACTACAACAATCCCCTCTCCATGGCACTACAACAATCCCCTCTCCATGGCACTACAATCCCCTCTCCACAGCACTACTACAATTCCCTCTCCATGGCACTATAATCCCCTATCCATGGCACTACTATCCCCTCTCCCCAGCACTACTATAGTCCCCTCTCCACAGCACTACTACAATCCCCTCTCCACTGCACTACTATCCGCTCACCACAGCACTACTACTATCCCCTCTCCCCAGCACTACTACAATCCCCTCTCCATGGCACAACTATCCCCTCAACACAGCACTACTACTACCCCATCTCCACAGCACTACTACAATCCCCTCTCCACGGCACTACTACTATTCCCTCTCCACAGCACTACTACTATCCCCTCGCCACAGCTCTACTACTATCCCCTCTCCCCAGCACTACTACAATCCCCTCTCCATGGCACTACTACCCCCTCGCCACAGCACTACTACTACCCCCTCTCCACAGCACTACTACAATCCCCTCTCCATGGCACTATTATCCCCTCACCACAGCACGACTACTACCCCCTCTTCACAGCACTACCATGGCACTACAACAATTCCTTCTCCATGGCACTACAATCCCCTCTCCACGGCACTACAATCCCCTCTCCACAGCACTACTACAATCCTCTCTCATGGCACTACAACAATCCCCTCTCCATGGCACTACAATCCTCTCTCCACAGGACTACTACAATCCCCTCTCCACGGCACTACTATCCCCTCACCACAGCACTACTACAATCCCCTCTCCACGGCACTACTATCCGCTCACCACAGCACTACTACTATCCCCTCTTCCCAGCACTGCTACAATCCCATCTCCATGGCACAACTATCCCCTCGCCACAGCACTACTACTACCCCCTCTCCACAGCACTACTACAATCCCCTCTCCACGGCACTACCACTATCCCCTCTCCACAGCACTACTACTATCCCTATCCCCATGGCACTACAATCCCCTCGCCACGGCACTACTACTATCCCCTCTCCATGGCACAACAATCCCCTCTCCATGGCATTACAACAATCCCCTCTCCATGGCACTACTACTACCCCATCTCCACGGCACTACTACTATCCCCTCTCCACAGCACTACTATTATCCCCTCTCCCCAGCACTACTACAATCCCCTCACCACAGCACTACTACTATCCCCTCTCCACAGCACTACTACTATCCCCTCTCCATGGCACAACAATCCCCTCTCCATGGCATTACAACAATCCCCTCTCCATGGCACTACAACAATCCCCTCTCCATGGCACTACGATCACCTCTCCACAGCACTACTACTACCCCCTCTCCACAGCACTACTACTATCCCCTCTCCACAGCACTATTACTATCCCCTCTCCCCAGCACTACTACAATTGCCTCTCCACAGCACTACTACTATCCCCCCTCCATTGCACAGCAATCCCCTCTCCATGGCACTACAATCCCCTCTCCACAGCACTACTACTACCCCTTCTCCACAGCATTACTACTATCCCCTCTCCACAGCACTACTACTATCCCCTCTCCCCAGCACTACTACAATCCCCTCTCCATAGCACTACTACTATCCCCAGCACTACTACTATCCCCTCTCCCCAGCACTACTACTATCCCCTCTCCACAGAACTACTACTATCCCCTCTCCCCAGCACTACTACTATCCCCTCTCCCAGCACTACTACTATTCCCTCTCCCCAGCACTACTACTATCCCATCTCCATGGCACACCAATCCCCTCTCCATGGCATTACAACAATCCCCTCTCCATGGCACTACAACAATCCCCTCTCCACGGCACTACAATCCCCTCTCCACAGCACTACTACAATCCCCTCTCCATGGCACTATAATCCCCTCTCCATGGCACTACAACAATCCCCTCTCCATGGCACTACAACAATCCCCTCTCCATGGCACTACAATCCCCTCTCCCCAGCACTACTACAATCCCCTCTCCACAGCACTACTACAATCCCCTCTCCACGGCACTACTACCCCCTCGCCACAGCACTACTACTATCCCCTCTCCCCAGCACTACTACAATCCCCTCTCCACAGCACTACTACAATCCCCTCTTCACGGCACTACTATCCCCTCGGCACAGCACTACTACTACCCCCTCTCCACAGCACTACTACAATCCCCTCTCCACGGCACTACTACAATCCCCTCTCCACGGCACTACTACTATCCTCTCTCCACAGCACTACTACTATCCCCTCGTCACAGCTCTACTACTATCCCCTCTCCCCAGCACTACTACAATCCCCTCTTCACGGCACTACTACCCCCTCTCCACAGCACTACTACAATCCCCTCTCCACGGCACTACTACTATCCCCTCTCCACAGCACTACTACTACCCCCTCTCCACAGCACTACTACAATTGCCTCTCCACAGCACTACTACTATCCCCCCTCCATTGCACAACAATCCCCTCTCCATGGCACTACAATCCCCTCTCCACAGCACTACTACTACCCCTTCTCCACAGCACTACTACTATCCCCTCTCCACAGCAGTACTACTATCCCCTCTCCCCAGCACTACTACAATCCTCTCTCCACAGCACTACTACTATCCCCAGCACTACTACTATCCCCTCTCCCCAGCACTACTACAATCCCCTCTCCACAGCACTACTACTATCCCCTCTCCCCAGCACTACTACTATCCCCTCTCCCAGCACTACTACTATCCCCTCTCCCCAGCACTACTACTATCCCCTCTCCCAGCACTACTACTATTCCCTCTCCCCAGCCCTACTACAATCCCCTCATCACGGCACTACTACTATCCCCTCTCCATGGCACAACAATCCCCTCTCCATGGCATTACAACAATCCCCTCTCCATGGCACTACAACAATCCCCTCTCCATGGCACTACAATCCCCTCTCCACAGCACTACTACAATCCCTTCTCCATGGCACTATAATCCCCTCTCCATGGCACTACAACAATCCCCTCTCCATGGCACTACAACAATCCCCTCTCCATGGCACTACAATCCCCTCTCCCCAGCACTACTACAATCCCCTCTCCACAGCACTACTACAAACCCTCTCCACGGCACTACTATCCCCTTGCCACAGCACTACTACTATCCCCTCTCCCCAGCACTACTACAATCCCCTCTCCACAGCACTACTACAATCCCCTCTTCACGGCACTACTATCGCCTCGGCACAGCACTACTACTACCCCCTCTCCATAGCACTACTACAATCCCCTCTCCACGGCACTACTACTATCCTCTCTCCACAGCACTACTACTATCCCCTCGTCACAGCACTACTACTATCCCCTCTCCCCAGCACTACTACAATCCCCTCTCCACAGCACTACTACAATCCCCTCTTCACGGCACTACTATCCCCTCGGCACAGCACTACTACTACTCCCTCTCCACAGCACTACTACAATCCCCTCTCCACGGCACTACTACTATCCTCTCTCCACAGCACTACTACTATCCCCTCGTCACAGCTCTACTACTATCCCCTCTCCCCAGCACTACTACAATCCCCTCTTCACGGCACTACTATCCCCTCGGCACAGCACTACTACTACCCCCTCTCCACAGCACTACTACAATCCCCTCTCCACGGCACTACTACTATCCTCTCTCCACAGCACTACTACTACCCCCTCTCCACAGCACTACTACTATCCCCTCTCCACAGCACTACTACTATCCCCTCTCCCCAGCACTACTACAATTGCCTTTCCACAGCACTACTACTATCCCCCCTCCATTGCACAACAATCCCCTCTCCATGGCACTACAATCCCCTCTCCACAGCACTACTACTACCCCTTCTCCACAGCACTACTACTATCCCCTCTCCACAGCAGTACTACTATCCCCTCTCCCCAGCACTACTACAATCCCCTCTCCACAGCACTACTACTATCCCCAGCACTAATACTATCCCCTCTCCCCAGCACTAATACAATCCCCTCTCCACAGCACTACTACTATCCCCTCTCCCAGCACTACTACTATTCCCTCTCCCCAGCACTACTACAATCCCCTCATCACGGCACTACTACTATCACTCTCCATGGCACAACAATCCCCTCTCCATGGCATTACAACAATCCCCTCTCCATGGCACTACAACAATCCCCTCTCCATGGCACTACAATCCCCTCTCCACAGCACTACTACAATCCCCTCTCCATGGCACTATAATCCCCTCTCCATGGCACTACAACAATCCCCTCTCCAGGGCACTACAATCCCCTCTCCCCAGCACTACTAAAATCCCCTCTCCACAGCACTACTACAAACCCTCACCACGGCACTACTATCCCCTTGCCACAGCACTACTACTATCCCCTCTCCCCAGCACTACTACAATCCCCTCTCCATAGCACTACTACAATCCCCTCTTCACGGCACTACTATCCCCTCGGCACAGCACTACTACTACCCCCTCTCCATAGCACTACTACAATCCCCTCTCCATGGCACTACTACTATCCTCTCTCCACAGCACTACTACTATCTCCTCGTCACAGCTCTACTACTATCCCCTCTCCCCAGCACTACTACAATCCTCTCTCCACAGCACTACTACCCCCTCGCCACAGCACTACTACTACCCCCTCTCCACAGCACTACTACAATCCCCTCTCCACGGCACTACTATCCCCTCGGCACAGCACTACTACTACCCCCTCTCCACAGCACTACTATTCCCCTCTCCATGGCACTACAACAATCCCCTCTCCATGGCACTACAATCCCCTCTCCACAGCACTACTACTACCCCCTCTCCACGGCATTACTACTATACCCTATCCACAGCACTACTATTATCCCCTCTCCCCAGCACTACTACAATCCCCTCACCACAGCACTACTAGTATCCTCTCTCCATGGCACTACTACTATCCCCTCTCCATGGCACAACAATCCCCTCTCCATGGCACTACAACAATCCCCTCTCCATGGCACTACATTAATCCCCTCTCCATGGCACTACAATCCCCTCTCCACAGCACTACTACTACCCCCTCTCCACAGCACTACTACTATCCCCTCTCCCCAGTACTACTACAATCCCCTCTCCACAGCACTACTACTATCCCCTCTCCCCAGCACTACTACTATCCCCTCTCCACAGCAATACTACTATCCCCTCTCCCCAGCACTAATGCAATCCCCTCACCACAGCACTACTACTATCCCCTCTCCATGGCACTACTATCCCCTCTCCCCAGCACTACTACAATCCCCTCTCCACAGCACTACTACAATCCCCTCTCCACGGCACTACTATCCCCTCGCCACAGCACTACTACTATCCCCTCTCCCCAGCACTACTACAATCCCCTCTCCACAGCACTACTATCCCCTCATCACAGCACTACTACTAACCCCTCTCCACAGCACTACTACAAACCCCTCTCCACGGCACTACTACTATCCCCTCTCCACAGAACTACTACTATCCCCTCGCCACAACACTACTATTATCCCCTCTCCCCAGCACTACTACAATCCCCTCTCCACAGCACTACAACAATCCCCTCTCCATGGCACTACTATCCCCTCGCCACAGCACTACTACCCCCTCTCCACAGCACTACTATTCCCCTCTCCATAGCCCTACAACAATCCCCTCTCCATGGCACTACAATCCCCTCTCCACAGCACTACTACAATCCCCTCTCCATGTCACTACAACAATCCCCTCTCCATGGCACTACAATCCCCTCTCCACAGCACTACTACAATCCCCTCTCCACGGCACTACTATCCCCTCGCCACAGCACTACTACGATCCCCTCTCCACGGCACTACTATCCCCTCGCCATGGCACTACTACAATCCCCTCTCCATGGCACTACTACAATCCCCTCTCCATGGCACTACAACAATCCCCTCTCCACGGCACTACTACAATCCCCTCTCCACAGCACTACTACTATCCCCTCTCCATGGCACTACTACTATCCCCTCGCCACAGCACTACTACTACCCCCTCTCCACAGCACTACTACAAACCCCTCTCCACGGCACTACTATCCCCTCACCACAGCACTACTACTATCCCCTCTCCATGTCACTACAACAATCCCCTCTCCATGGCACTACAATCCCCTCTCCACAGCACTACTACAATCCCCTCTCCACGGCACTACTATCCCCTCGCCACAGCACTACTACGATCCCCTCTCCACGGCACTACTATCCCCTCTCCATGGCACTACAATCCCCTCTCCACAGCACTACTACAATCCCCTCTCCATGTCACTACAACAATCCCCTCTCCATGGCACTACAACAATCCCCTCTCCACGGCACTACTACAATCCCCTCTCCACGGCACTACTACTATCCCCTCTCCATGGCACTACTACTATCCCCTCGCCACAGCACTACTACCCCCTCTCCACAGCACTACTAAAAACCCCTCTCCACGGCACTACTATCCCCTCACCACAGCACTACTACTATCCCCTCTCCACGGCACTACTACTATCCCCTCTCCATGGCACTACTACTATCCCCTCTCCCCGGCACTAATACAATCCCCTCTCTACAGCACTACTATCCCCTCGCCACAGCACTACTACTACCCCCTCTCCACAGCACTACTACTATCCCCTCTCCACGGCACTTCTACTATCCCCTCCTCATGGCACAACAATCCCCTCTCAATGGCACTACAACAATTCCCTCTCCATGGCACTACAATCCCCTCTCCATGGCACTACTACTATCCCCTCTCCACAGCACTACTATCCCCTCTCCACAGCACTACTATCCCCTCTCCACAGCACTACTACAATCCCCTCTCCACAGCACTACTATCCCCTCGCCACAGCACTACTACTACCCCCTCTCCACAGCACTACTGTTCCCCTCTCCATGGCACTACAATCCCCTCTCCATGGCCCTACAATCCCCTCTCCACAGCACTACTACAATCCCTCTCCATGGCACTACAACAATCTCCTCTCCATGGCACTACAATACCCTCTTCACAGCACTACTACAATCCCCTCTCCACGGCACTACTATCCCCTCGCCACAGCACTACTACAATCCCCTCTCCACGGCACTGCTATCCCCTCACCACAGCACTACTACTATCCCCTCTCCACGGCACTACTATCCCCTCACCACAGCACTACTACTATCCCCTCTCCATGGCACTACAACAATCCCCTCTCCATGGCACTACAATCCCCTCTCCACAGCACTACTATAACCTTGCCACAGCATTACTACAATCCCCTCTCCACGGCACTACTATCCCCTCACCACAGCACTACTACAACCCCCTCTCCACAGCACTACTACAATCACCTCTCCACGGCACTACTACTATCCCCTCTCCACGGCACTACTACTATCCCCTCGCCACAGCACTACTATCCCCTCGCCACAGCACTGCTACTATCCCCTCGCCACAGCACTGCTACTATCCCCTCTCCCCAGCACTACTACAATCCCCTCTCCACAGCAGTACTACAATCCCCTCTCCACAGCACTACTATCCCCTTGTCACAGCACTACTACTACCCCCTCTCCACAGCACTACTACAATCCCCTCTCCACGGCACTACTACTATCCTCTTGCCACAGCACTACTACTATCCCCTCGCCACAGCACTACTACTATCCCCTCTCCCCAGCACTACTACAATCCCCTCTCCACGGCACTACTATCCCCTTGCCACAGCACTACTACTACCCCCTCTCCACAGCACTACTATTCCCCTCTCCATGGCACTACAACAATCCCCTCTCCATGGCACTACAATCCCCTCTCCACAGCTCTACTACAATCCCCTCTCCATGGCACTACAACAATCCCCTCTCCATGGCACTACAATCCCCTCTCCACAGCACTACTACAATCCCCTCTCCACGGCACTACTATCCCCTCACCACAGCACTACTACTATCCCCTCTCCATGGCACTACAACAATCCCCTCTCCATGGCACTACAATCCCCTCTCCACAGCACTACTATCCCCTCACCACAGCACTACTACAATCCCCTCTCCACGGCACTACTACTACCCCCTCTCCACAGCACTACTACAATCCCCTCTCCACAGCAGTACTACTATCCCCTCTCAATGGCACTACAACAATCCCCTCTCCACAGCACTACTACTATCCCCTCTCCATGGCACTACTACTATCCCCTCTCCACGGCCCTACTATCCCCTCGCCACAGCACTACTACTACCCCCTCGCCGCAGCCCTACTACAATCCCCTCTCCATGGCACTTCTATCCCCTCACCACAGCACTACTACTATCCCCTCTCCACGGCACTACTACTATCTCCTCTCCCCGGCATTAATACAATCCCCTCTCCACAGCACTACTATCCCCTTGCCACACCACTACTACTACCCCGTCTCCACAGCACTACTACTATCCCCTCTCCACAGCACTACTATTATCCCCTCTCCATGGCACAACAATCCCCTCTCCATGGCACTACAACAATCACCTCTCCACGGCACTACAATCCCCTCTCCACAGCACTACTACTATCCCCTCTCCACAACAATACTACAATCCCCTCTTCACAGCACTACTATCCCCTCACCACAGCACTACTATTCCCCTCTCCACAGCACTACTACTATCACCTCTTTGCAGCACTACTACTATGCCCTCTCTTCAGCACTACTACTATGCCCTCTCCGCAGCACTACTACAATCCCCTCTCCACCACACTTCTACTATCCCCTTTGCACAACACTACTACAATCGCCTTTCCACACTAAAACTACTCCACCCCAACTTCTCCTCAGGAACCCCCGTTCACTCCCTCGCCCACCACTAACTCACTGACTACTCTTCAGCCATCTCTCTCACTCACACACCGTACAAGCACAATGAAAGCACAGTACCACCTTCTCTCCCCAACCAATACATCAAATGCTCTGCAAATCGCCGCCACGCCCCTTTCCACCATCCTTCATCATTCAGGTCTCTTGGTCTGGCACCTCCTCCTCCGCTACCCGCACCCAAATACCCCACACCTTCCTGTTTCGTGTCCTTCCTTCTATCACCCCCTTCTGCCCACTGTGGCTCTCCCCGTCTGGTTCCCCTGCCCAATTTTGCCTGCTCTTCCAAGGCCGGGAGGTGCTTCAAACATATAGGGGGTTTAAGCCCTGTTTGTTTGCCTCATGCGTGTCTTCCATGGGTCAGCAATGGCGGCCCACTGTAACATCAATTCCAGTTTGTGTAATGTCCTGCTGGGATAGTTCATAAGCCAGCATTTCCCGGGCCCAGCATGCAGTTTTACTGTATGTGTGAAACGTGGATTGGAGCATTGAGGGATTAGAAGGCTGCGAGGGACGGCTCCCTCTCTTTCTCTCTCTCTCTCTCTCTCTCTCTCTCTCTCTCTCTCTCTCTCTCTCTGTTCTGCAGTGTGATGGTTTCTTTGGCGCTGCGCCTGGTGGTAGTGGTCATTTTTCTACAAGAAACAGAGAAGACCAGGCCATTATCATGCAGGTATGGGCTGCAGTGGTGGCTGCAGAATGTATTTAATTGGGGGGTTATAAAACAAAGGGGTGCCTGATTACGGTCCCAGGTCCTTCAGGCGTTATATAATAGTCAACAAAACAATTGGACCTATGGAACCGGGAATAGCCTCTCAATACATTTATTTAAATACCAATAAATGTTCAATTTTCAATTTCTAAAAACTTTTATTTGCATATCAAATTCATATAAAATACTAGAACATTTCCACAGACTAGTATCTACAAATTCCACTCATACTCAATTACTCCTACCATTTGTTCAATTTTTGCTTTTTCTTATCAAATTCTTGTCTGTGGAAATGTTCTAGTATTTTATATGAATTTGATATGCAAATAAAAGTTTTTAGAAATTGAAAATTGAACATTTATTGGTATTTATGAAATAAATAAATGTGTTGAGAGGCTATTCCCGGTTCCATAGGTCCAATTGTTTTGTTGACTATTATGTAACGCCTGAAGGACCTGGGACCGTAATAAGGCACCTCTTTGTTTTATAATATTGTGGTACAGCCCGTGGCTGTAGGGGCAATACAAGATTAATTGATTGAATCAATACAAATATGGAGGGAGTCCATCTCTTCCCCTTCACAGACGAGCACTATAAGGGAATGCTAGGTGCTCCGGCGTTACTAGGTGATACAAACCAGTAGCTACAAATAACCAAATCAACCAGAAAATGAAGAAATTAACACGAAAGGACCTACACGGGAAGTTCATGCTTGAATATCTTAAGGCGGGGATTATTCCCGATGGACTACAGGTTAGAAACATCCCACGAATATTTGTGGACAACCCCAAATTTTAGAAGAATTTTAGTGGGGTTGGGAACAGATGTTCGCGGGATTGGATTCTTCTAATTGTGGAAACTGCAGAAGAAGAGGCAAAAAAAAGGGAGACGAATTGGCAGAACTGGAGAAAATGTTTTTAGACAACAAAAATATCAAAGATGCAAAAAAACTGTTGGATGATCTAGAAGCAGAAATAAAGAAATTCAAACAACTTAATTTGGACCGAAAAATTATAAAATTCAAAAAAGATGTGTCCAATTATAAGGAAGAAAGAACCTACCCATATTTGAGAGAGGGCTTCTTCGCAGATCTTGCCAAAACACAATCCAATAGAAGAAACAATAGATATGTGTCGTTTTCCAACACCTCGGGGTCCTCTAGTGGTTCTGATCCCTCCCTTAGCAACCAGGGAGGAACCATGGGTTCTAACCCAGGAGGCAGGGGAGGGCCCTCAAACCAACTGGATTTTCCCAGGGGCCACCAACGAGGACGCCCAAGACAGAGCCCAGGAATGCGTACCAGGCAGTGGTACATGAACCAATAAGCCAAGAACAAATCCCTGTTTTTAACTTATCTACTGAGGCTCTAAATGAAGTAGAACTTAGCCTTTTGTCAAGGGGTCTGTCCTTCGTACCGGCACAGAAGTAGAACTACACAGATTTTTCCAGAACATTAGACTCAAACACTATTTTGAGATTTTTTTGTCTAATCCAAAGAAAGACAATCAATCAGCCAATACAGCAGAAGATGTCCCCAAACTGAGAGGACTGAAAATAAAATCGAGGTTTAATCCACCTCCATACTCTTGTCCACCGGAGATTGAAACTTTTGAAAATCGGGTAACGAAAGAAGTTCTGAAGGCGATCCAGAGAAAGAACTATACCCCAGATAACCTGAACAAAAACGAAAGAGAGGCCCTGAAACCTTTGTGTGATCGAAAAGATATCACGATAAAACCCGCCGACAAGGGGGGAGGGATAGTCATCCTATCCACAGAGAATTATGAAAAAGAATGCACACGTTTGTTGAGCGACGAAAATGCCTACGTAAAGCTAGCTCTAGATCCCACATCTAGACTAGAATAGGAAATCAAAAGCATGACCAACCATGCAGAAAGGGAATCATGGATAAGCAGTGAAGAGGGTTTTTTCCTCAGAAAAAGCCACCCTAAAAAGGTGGCTTTTTATATTCTGCCCAAAATTCACAAAAGGATGTTAGACCCACCAGGGAGGCCTATAGTGGCGGCAATAGATTCATTATTGGAACCACTCTCCGTTTATGTAGAATTTTTTCTCAAACCTTTTGTGGGCAAAGTGCCATTTTACGTGAAAGACTCGGGGGATATGATAAGAATAACTCAGAACCTAGTACTAGATGATAATGATATCCTAGTCACAATGGAGGTAGAGTCACTCTACACCTCCATCCCCCAGACAGAATGTTTGGAGGTGTTGGGCAGAATTCTGAATACAAGACCAGAACCACATACTCCACCCACTGAGTTTATACAAGAATGTGCAAGGATTGCGATGACCGAGAACTTTTTTCTATTTAAAGAAACCCTTTTTAAGCAAAGAAAGGGAGTCAGCATGGGGGCTACCTTTGCACCAGATGTGGCAAATTTGTTCATGGCGGAATACGAAGAGAGATATATTTTGGGTGAACATAGCCATCTGAAACAACAAGGTGATCTGTGCCAAGGCCTTCGGGCTTGGTACAGATACATCGATGATGTGTTTATGATATGGAGGGGCACAGAGGAAACATTGAACCAATTCCATCAGTGGCTAAACACATGTGACAATCATATCAAATTCACGATGGAATGGAATAAAAATCAAGTACGTTTTCTAGATCTACTCATTAATAAATCACACCAGCAGTTGGTCACTACCCTCTTTCGGAAAACAAATGATAAAAACACACTACTCCACTACTCTAGCTTTCATCCAGTGGGGCTACGCCAGAATTTACCTTATGGTCAGTTTTTAAGGATACGGAGAAATTGCACCGATAAGGATGAATACAAAAAACATACAGAGGATCTAAAAGGAAGGCTATTAGAAAGAGGCTATCCATGCAAATTAGTAAAGAACAATCTGAAAAGGGCTCTGAACAGAAACAGAGACGAATGCTTGGTGCCGAAAGAAAAAAAGAAACAAGACAGATTAGTGTGTGTTACTACTTTTAATCCGGTAAGCAATGAAATCAAAAAGATTGTAAACTGAAATTGGGATCTTATTAAACAAGCAGGAAGTCTCTCGAAGAAACCCATGTTTGCCTTTAAAAAGAACCTAAATCTTAGACAACGTCTAGTACACACTTACAGAGATTCAAATTCGGAACAAACCGCATTGAACCAATGGGGTCTACCCCCAATCACAGGCCATCATAAATGCGGCAACTGCGTGTCCTGTCCACTGACCAAGACCAGGCACGAGTTCAACCATGGGGCGATAAAATGGAAAATGAAAACACACACAAACTGTTGCACTAAGAACGCTATTTATATTATCAGATGCCCCTGCAGTTTGTTGTATGTGGGAAAAACAACCAGAGAGGTGAGACAGCGAATAGGGGAACACTGTAGCTGTATTCGGAACAAAGTGGCGGAAAAACCCTTGGTGGACCACTTTAGTCTGAAACAACATAAAGACACCGACCTGAGATGGTTCGTGTTACAGACTATCAGACTACCGAAAAGAGGCGGGGACATGTCAACTATGCTCCACAAATTGGAACAACGATGGATATATCGTTTAGATACAGTGAAAAATGGCCTGAATGTTTCGGTGGAATGGGGAGCTTTGATAACACATTAAATAGATGTGGAATGTGCTGGAATCTCTTTTCACTCTGCATGTACAAATATGATCTATATCCAGAACATTGAGATATGTTAATGCACAAGTAATGCAAGAAGCAGGAAGAAGGGTTAAATTCTCAATGTTCACGAATGAATTAGTAAAGGCAGTCCGTTCTTTATCGTGACTAAAATAGAAGTATAGTCCATTCGTTGCGGTGACGACTGGAACACTAACAGCAGTCCTCTTTCTATCGCGACCAACACGGAAGTACAAATAAATCTGCACTGCGCTTATGTAAACAATGCTGGATGAAGTCGAAAAGTGAGACGGCTTGTAGCTGGGACCTGAAAAGAAGAAGCAAGGTAAGCAAGTGAGTGGGGATGGCTGCCTGCAAACAACAGAGAGAACTGAATGGCGGGATAGTACGGAGTAGAATATAGCTTCTACTAGATTTATTAGATCTTGTTTAATGCTCGGATACATGTAGGGGTGTTTACTAGAAAGGTCACCAGGAGATGTAGGGAACAGCTCTAATCATGATCAGTTCGATGTAAAGGAACACAAACGCACTTAGCTATTTTCATCCGTTTTTGGCCCACAACCTGTGTCAAATGATATAACCACCACAAGAGATATCGGCTACTCATTAAGAATTGGTGTACGACGTGCACATTGGCGAATTAAGACGCGTTAAGAATTGGTGCACCACGAGATCATAGCCGTTGTAAGTATCGATTCGGCTTACATATATGTACAAAAGAGACTCTGACAAACCCTCTTAGAAAGTGCTCTTTTCCTTCTTTCTAGGGGCCAACGAGAATTAATAGGTCCCTCCTGACTGAGCTGCGAAGAATCCCTCTTGGGGAAGGATTTTGAATATCCTGTAGTGATACAGAAAAGGGAGACACAATCTAGTTGAGTAAGTACAATGCTCCACAAGTAGTGTTCCAACATGTTTGTTTGCATCTTCGTTGGGGCTAGATAAGGGTGGTTACTATACCGAGATGTAGACAGGATTAATCCAATTAACAATGGAAATGGGGGGCTAAACAAGTGTGCCACCCCTAGACATTGTCATGATGATTACTATTGAGAATCATACCTTCACATTAATTGTGGTTTAAATCAGTGGGAATAGCCTATGTTTAACAGAGAATGTATGAAATTGAGTTCAACTGATTTTAGCGTGTTTGTGATATTGTATATTGTATTTTAGGTGGTGATACTCACCCTACTCGATGCGTATGGGAATAAGGAAACTCCCCTAATTTTGTCCTGAAGAAGGTTGTATGAACAAAGGGCCGATGAATGTTGATGTCCCGAAAAAAGACAACCGAAACACGTGTAGACGTATGTCGGTGTAATTAGAAACACATAGACGGAACCATCAGATAATTGAATGGAGGACTTTTGTGTAATGTGGAGTTAGGGTCAGAGGCCGTCCATATGTGAGGACATTTATATTTACATGTCAAAAAATTTGATACGAAAAAGCAAAAATTGAACAAATGGTAGGAGTGATTGAGTATGAGTATGGTTTTTTTCCATTTCGAATTGTGTGGGGACTGCTTCTAAGCAACTTTTGCTCGCCTGATGTGCCTGACACTGCGAGCATAATCATGCTCTTGTTGGTGCTGCTGCCGCCGCGCTGCCTGGAGGAGGCGGAGACTGGACCACGTGACTTCTCACGTGACGCAACTGGCCAGAAAAGACCCAGGCTGCCGCCCGTGCGCGGTTTTCCATTTCGAATTCTGTGGGGACTGCTTCTAAGCAACTTTCACTCGCCTGATGTGCCTGACACTGCGAGCATAATCACGCTCTTGTTGGTGCTGCTGCCGCCGCGCTTCCTGGAGGAGGCAGAGACTGGACCACGTGACTTCTCACGTGACCGCAACTGGCCAGAAAGACCGAGGCTGCCGCCCGTGCGCGGTTTTCCATTTCGAATTGTGTGGGGACTGCTTCTAAGCAACTTTCACTCGCCTGATGTGCCTGACACTGCGAGCATAATCACGCTCTTGTTGGTGCTGCTGCCACCGCGCTTCCTGGAGGAGGCGGAGACTGGACCACGTGACTTCTCACGTGACCGCAACTGGCCAGAAAAGACCGAGGCTGCTGCCCGTGCGCGGTTTTCCATTTCGAATTGTGTGGAGACTGCTTCTAAGCAACTTTCACTCGCCTGATGTGCCTGACACTGCGAGCATAATCACGCTCTTGTTGGTGCTGCTGCCGCCGCGCTTCCTGGAGGAGGCGGAGACTGGACTACGTGACTTCTCACGTGACCGCAACTGGCCAGAAAAGACCAAGGCTACCACCCTTGTGGCGTGGAGCCCGGTGGAGTAGAGCCCGCTGGCTGTTGTGCGGCTGTTTGGCGTGCAGTGCACGGGAACATCTATACGTGGAGGTACCTCTCTAATACTGAGTTCTTATTCTTATTCTTGACGACAAGTCAATACAGCTCACATTTGCCATTTGATAAAGTACATATCATATCACACTATGAAGAGAGGCACTACTTCTCTAAAATCAGGAATGCCTGCGATTACTAAAAATCATGTCACTAATGTGGAGCAATCCCTTTTCAATCCTTCGTCCTGTCTAACCAAGAAATGTCGTTTGAGCTCTACTCCTTGTGCAACTACAACTAAGCGTTCCGTAAAATCCAACACGGACCCCTCATTGCAAGTGGACATTCGCCCCTTTTTTTGTGATATGGATAACTTACATTCTAAAGCGAAGGGTCGGATGACTACATCTGATGAATTTATTGGTTCAGTTATTAAACCTGCCACAACGTACAATCATGGCACGATTACTTCTGTCTCTGAGACATGTGGTTCGCAAGACACTCCAGGAGTATCGAGTGCCCAAACTAATGGTGGCACTACAGGCACACCTATTGTCACATTTGCTAAGGAAAATGTCTCTTTAACAGATAGTATACTTTTAAACAATGTACTTACTGCAAAGACAATAGTGTCTGTAAACAATTCTGATCTGCCCTTACTTGTTGCAAATGGTGTTAAAACTCCAATTTCTAGCGACTTGGCAGTAATAGACTTGGATACAAATGCCTCTTGTTTTACTGTGCACACTCTTTCGGATAACCTCTCTAAATCACCAATTATGTTCACAAATATTAGTGATTCTTACTCTGCCGAGAAAATATCATTTACTGCTCCCACCCCACGTAAAATTGCTCCTGATCATCACTCTACAACGGAAGTAGCAAACACACAAAATAACATGGTCACTATTACCTTGTCATCTATGAATACAGCTATTCTGTCTCTTGCAAAGCTATTTGAAGCTTTGGCCTCTAAGGCAGATGTACACTCAGAGCAACTAAATCAGCTGCTATCTGGTCATCTTGATATAGTAAACAAATTAAGCGATCCACACTTTCCATCTTGTCCACTTCCGCAGAAAAAATCTGTCAGCTCTCAAACTACTGTATGGTCTGATGGGTATAGTCAAACATACTTTATCTTACCCTACATAAGTAAGCCTATTGTGGATTTAACGGCTAGCTCCAAGGAGCAGTCGCCTGTCTCTACTATTCAGGAGAAAAAACCAAACTATGCCTTGTTTGGTAATACGGGGACAGAGACCTTACCCTTACAGCAAGGGATATCCAAGGGTGATCTTCGGAAGAAATCAAAAAATATCAAATCTGTCCCTAAACGACCTTCACAAACAAAAGCATTTGTTAAAAATATTACACTTCCCGTATCAAATTCTCGAATGGCTTCCAAGGCAATAACAAAAAAATATCTAATAATGTCCCAGTCTAAGTCAACTAGAGAAGCATTGGTGAAAAACAAACTTGTTCAGTCGTACAGTCCATTGAATGCCTTGGCTGATGTAGTGCTGGAAGTAGAACAGGACTTACCTGTAAGTAATTTGAAAAAAAAAACGTCATCTCTACAATCCAAACAACTTACACAAGAACCGAATCTAATGGCTCAGCGACGAGAAATTAGACAGGCTGTTGATGACTACATGGCTTCTCAGCCGGTCTTAAAAAAGTTGGTACTACCAAACTGTGAACCCTTTGTTCCCGATGTCAAAACATTGAGTCCGAACGTTAACTCCAGCTCTGGAAACTCAGGATCTCTGAATTTTTGTAAAATTCAAGGGCCAGGACAGCAAGTGAACGATGACACTAGGACAGTGCCTCACAAGGACAAAACACAAGAAGAAAATCTGTCTCGCTTGAATATTGAATCTCTGATTAAAACTACACTAGTCAAAATTCTTAACATTGATACCTCTGCAGTTGGAAAAGACCCCAAATTTGCGGCCTTGAGAAATAAAACATCTATGGAGGCTAATAATAATTCTGAATTGACACAAGGGAACTTGCGCCCTAGGAGACCTGCTGTCCATTCGCTATCTTTCAAATGCTGTCCTCTTCCGGCCACTCAGTACCACTTGAATCGCACATCTATTTTAGCCATATTCAGTGAGTTCTCAGAGTTGGATGATATTGGCTCTATTGATATCGAACAAGTGGAATTCCCTGACCACTCTCAACGGTCTTCAGTAATACTGTGGATAAATTCTCGCATTGTAGTTAATACCATCTGGGCAGTTCGAGCAAAACTGCTTGAATTAGGCTTTATGGTTTCGGTACATTCTAGTACACCAGAATTTACTTCAGAAAAAAATACCCAGCATCACATACAACAATTTGCAAACCGTAACCTGAGTTGCAGTCCAGTAAAGTGCGCCTGCAATCAAAAGCAAATTCAGCGTTAGCATCAGGAAAACAACAAGGTCACCTTTTCCTTGATCAGCTGGAATTCCAGGGGGCATCGACATTTGATGAATAATCGACTTTACGATCTGTCGAAGCATGATGTCTTACTGATACAGGAATCTTGGCTAATGCATCTGCCATCTTGGGATAACTATGACATTTTGCTCATACCCGCTGAGAAGGGGATACATGGAAGGCCTACTTCTGGTCTTCTAATGGCCGTTAAACAAAATTCCACTCTTAGAGTTGAACCATGGTTTTTTCCTAATGCTTCTATTCAAATGTCAAGGCTTATTGGTCCCGATATGCATTGCGCACTTTTCAATGTATATTGGAATGCCTTGAGCATTACAGATGATACATTTTTGGCCATTATAACCAACGCACTTGATCTCACTATTGTAGATGATAAAGTGGATTCTATTATCATTGCTGGAGACTTTAATCTCCACTGTCTTGGTAAGCCTCGAAGCACAGAGTTGAGTCGGTTGAACAAATGGCTGAACTTAGTTGAGGACAGAGGACTGTTCATGTTAAATGGTTCAATCGCTCCTGATATACCTGCAAGAGCAACATGGCAACGTGCTTTTAGTAAATGAACCATTGACTATATTTATGTAGATAGCCGTATGTTAGACATGGTTAAATCATTTCAAGTTATAGATGCAGAAGCAAGTGACCACAATATTCTTAACATGTCCTGGACTTCTAAGGTTCCCATGAGTTACGAAATGCCACAATGCTTAAGAGGCTCCATAAATGTGAACAGCTCGGAACAGATTACATTGGACAGAAACCTCTCTGGAAGCATTTAGACATTATTATGAGGCTCAACTTGAACATCAGTGTATGTTGGATCATAACCCTACAGTTATATATTACGAGCTAATGCAATTGTTTCAACCCGCTTCCATCATGCATACACAAAGACAATCACCTTATTTTAACACTTTTGATCACGAAATTAAAACTATGAAAGCTCTAGTTCGAGCAGAAAAAAGGGTGGCTTGTAAACTTAATGATAATGATCGAAAGAAAATGCTTACTCTGATTAAAACCAGGTATAGGAACTGGTTAAGAGGCAAGCGGGGTAAACTATATCAACAAGATGGTAGTAAGATGTTAAAAATATTGGCTAGCAAAAACTCGAAAGCATCATGGGAAATTATAAACCAGGCGACTGCAGGACATCAAGTTGCCATTCAGATGAATGGGGTGAGTGAAGGATCCTGGGTACAATATTACTCTAACTTGTATGCTTCTCGTACCATTATAGTAGACAGCCTTGAGCCTTTACACCAGTCTGCTTTTGAGCTTAATTTTGATGAAGAAGACCTTTTATTCTTTATTAATAAAGCCAACTCTTCATGGGCCCCTGGGCCCGATGGGTTGTCTAACATGCACCTGAAGCAATTTCCTATAATTTGGGCCAAAATACTGTATTCTACTTTTGTGCACATACACAAGACCCAATGTATCCCGGCATTGTGGAAAAAGTCCATTGTTGTTCCCATATATAAAAAAGGGGATCGATCCAACCCGGCTAGTTATCGCCCAATATCCTTGTTGGACGCACCGGGAAAAATCTTCTGTAGTCTAATTTTAAGAGATCTGCGTGTGTGGTCGACCAACAATCATGTGGCAGATCCTTTTCAATCTGGCTTTATTTCAGGAGTTGGTACTTTGCCTAACATCATGACCATTTACATGTTAAAATCTCAATACGCAGCACGGAAGCAGTTTTTATACTTTGCTTTCATAGATTTCAGGTCAGCTTTTGATTCTATAAATAGGAGACTTATGTTTCAGAAGTTGCATCTCTTAGGTTGCCCTCCTTCACTCTTAACCCTTATTGTACAGCTACATTCTAACACCTCCATGCGTGTAAGGTTAAACTTAGAGGGACTTCTATCATCTTCCTTCTTTACATACATGGGCCTTAAACAAGGCTGTATATTGGCCCCTTTCTTGTTCAATTTATTTATTCTTGATTTGGGTAAGCTTTTCTCTAAGGTGTCTTCTGATGCCCCAGAGTTAGGGGGTCAGCGTATAGGATGGTTACTATACGCTGATGACTTAGTCCTAATATCACAGACCCCAAAAGGATTACAAAACCTATTAACTGCACTGTCGACTTATGTTAAAGATAATTATCTAACTATAAACTTTGATAAATCTCAGATTTTGATGTGCAATCCTCATGTTAATAGAAAATCCACTTACTTTTCCTGGTTTATTGGTAATGAACCTTTGAAAACTGTTTTAGAATACAAATATTTGGGCCTTATGGTACAGAATACAATAAATGACAAGCTTTACTTACCCAATTTACAGTCTAAATTAGCTAACTTGACTTCTCAAGCAAGAATCTTGAACTTCAAGTATGGCAAATTTACTTTAAAACACCTTTTGCTATTCTACGAACAAAAGGTTATACCTATATTACTATATGCTGCAGAATCCAAGCTTTGTCTCAGTGATAAAATATGGAATAAGCTCGAAGCTACGTTTTGGAAGAGAGTTTTACGCTTACCAAACTGTGTTCCCATGCCCATATTAAGATTCGAACTTGGCTTGAATTCAATGGCTTCTAGAGTCAAATGGCGGATGTGTGTTTTTTTCCGCAAATGTTTATTGGGCCTAGGAATGAACAATATACTAAGCACTGTAGCACGTTACCTGATTGCTTCTACTTATTTTTATCGACGCACGTGGCGTAATTATGTAATTGATATTTTGCTTGCAGCTAATATATCAATCCCTCTTTTACTTGAAAATCCTGCACGGGCAAAGATAAAATTTTATCAATGGACATGGATTCTTAATCAATCAGCATGCCTGACATATAAAGACTTTGACAGACGTATTTTTGGTCATAAACTTTTGGGTTATGCTGTGCCTTATCTGTTGAAATGCCCCTCCACCGACATAAGGAACAAATACCTACGGTTTAGGTTGAATTTGTTTCCAACTAGGGAAGTCCTTGTGAGGTGGCATCTGATTCCAAGCAATTTGGACTATTGTCGCTTTTGTGGAATAATTGATGAAAAGGAGACATTGCAACATTTGATTATTATCTGTAGTGGCCTGCATCATCAACGGTCCAAATTTTTTTCAAACTTAATGAATTTTTACAGCCAAAAAGATGATATGCAAAATTTGGGAAGCAGTATGTGCCGACATGAAATTTTCTACAATCAAATCATTAGTGCAATTTTTTGATGCAATCTTACCTGCTTTAACTAAGTAATGTGGAGCTATTTTATAAGCAATGAGTTAGATCTATTCATTAATTGATTCAAAACTTTTACACTGTCTTAATTGTAATTTTATAGAAGAATTGATATATTTAGTTGCATATCTGTTGTTCTCATTTTGTTTTTCTTTCTTTTTTTTGAAAAGTTGAATTATTCAGCTAAATCAAAATAAATTAAAAAAAAAAAAATTGAGTATGAGTGGAATTTGTAGATACTTGTCTGTGGAAATGTTCTAGTATTTTATATGAATTTGATATGCAAATAAAAGTTTTTAGAAATTGAAAATTGAACATTTATTGGTATTTATGAAATAAATAAATGTGTTGAGAGGCTATTCCCGGTTCCATAGGTCCAATTGTTTTGTTGACTATTTAATTGGAGGGTGTAAATATTTTCCACACATATGCCAGAGCGACGGAGCATAGCAAGGGAGCTCAAACCAACCACCGAAAACATTTTTGGAATGATGGTTAAAATCGTGCATTTTACTGCATACTTTTAAGAGGAAAATTGGGGAAAAGACAGACAGTTTGCAATTGGTTTTGTAGGATAACTGATGAAAAGATCTAATAGATGCCATTAAAGGTTTACAAGAGCATTTCCCAAAGCATTTTCATGATGCCTTTGCCCACAATATATGATATGATATGGCATTTATAACGTGCCTATACACAAGTGTTTCAAGGCGCAACGAGGCAATAGCGGGGGAACAGAGGGAAGACAAACAACAATCCTACTAGGCCAAGTGTCATTCAGATCATGCAAGTGCAGGGAAGGGGATGGAGGAGAAGTGCAGGGGGAGAGGATAGTGCAGTGCATGGGAAATTAATTAATATTAACAGTAAGGTAAGGCCAGCAGGTGGCAAGTGCAAGGGTAAGTGCAGACATCCAGTGTCAAGTGCTGGTAGTGGGTCTGTAGGGATACGGAGACAGTCACAAGTGCGGGGGGTTGGCAGGGAGATAGTTCAGGTGTGCAACTGGTGGTGGAAGGGACCTGAGCCCGGGAGCAGAGGATGGCCAGGTAACTAGTGCAGGTCCAGCCATGGGTTCAGCAGGGGAGAGGAGGAGAAAAAGCAGATGCAAAGAGAAAGGTTTTGAGGTGCTTCCGGAACCGGAGATGGTTCTCCTCAAGTTTCATTGAGGCAGGGAGGTTGTTCCAAAGGGAGGCCCCAGCCGAAGCGAGCGATCTACCCCCAGCTCGTTGCTTGGAGAAGCGACTGACCCTGAGGGAGTTGGAGGCGGATGAGCGAAGAGCTTAAGAAGGTAGATATTTAGGAAGAGAGAGTTGAAGGTATTGAGGCCCCAGACCCCAGAAGGCCTTGTGGACAATGCAGAGTCCTGGAGACTGAAATCCAGTATAAAAACATTTTCAAGCTGACTCGCTCTGCCCATACATTTCCATGCTGGCTGCAACAAAATATGCCAGTATTTCCATATAAGAACATACTCTCGCTTGCATTGCACATGATGCCTGAAGTTATACTATGAGACAACATGTCCACTCTGATTCAGCCAATATATGGCAGTATACCCACGTAGAAAATTGAGAAAGCCTGTTGTTGCCAAAGGACTGTTGGCTTTGCCAATAAAAATACTATTCCATACTAGAACATGGCCAAACTGGCTGCACCAAAATTGCAGTCTATCCACGTAATAACACATCATACTTGCTTTATCATAGATAACCTGCAAAAAAATGCCATGTCGTAGTAAGAAATGGCTGGACTGGGTGCACCAAAATACCAGCATAGCACATAATAACCCTTATCATGCTTGCTTTATTATAGATGGCCACTCAAAGCTGTCATGCCACAGTAAGAAATGGCTATACTGCCTGCATCAAAATGCTGGTCTAGCCATGTAATGGCACTAATAATTCTTGTTTTTATGTAAGATGGCAAGTAAAAAATGCTGCATCCCCCCTGCCAAAATCAATGCCCCAGCCCAGCAAACACAAACACACGGACACACACAATCGCACAGCATTCATTCACTCATTAACAAACGGCATTCAGTCGCTTGTTGACACAAACACACCCATACACCATGCACTTGTTCATTAACACACGCACCCATCATCATACACTTACTCATCACACAAGCATAGATACGTATACTTTTACCTTCCTACTTTCTTCTCTTGTCTGGATTCTCCTAGCCACCGAGGCCTCCCTGAAAGTGCTCTGACTCCCACAGCACAAAAAGCACTTCCAGGTTCCTGCACATTAGAAGGGGAGCAGGAACTGGAGTGCTGCTGACGCACCGTCCCAGACTGTCTCAATTTTCAGGGAGGCACGTGGGTGACCCCTATGAATATTCAGAGGTGCAGTTCACCAGCCTGCATTCCCAATGGGCTATGCAAGGGTGGGGAGACAAAACACCTCCAGCCAGGCGTGGCCCATTGGACATGCGTGCTTGGGAACTAAACTGTCAATGAAAACTCACATTTCCCTTTGACAGTTTAACCTGCGGTCCCTCTATGATGGGCGAGGGTACTGGTGGATCGGTGCCCCCTCACCAATTATGGGCATGGCAAGTGTCTACTGATGCATACAACTCTGGTATTACTATCCGCAGTAAGAAAAATCATTACTGGATTTTTGACCAAGCACAGAAAACTGAACATGAGCCTCAGCGGAGACCCACTTATGTGGTAATCAACAGTGGTAACTAGCACACACGTGCACACGCACACACACACTCTCTCTCGCTCTTAAGAAGGGACAGGCCCTCCCAATTGCCACCTTTCCCCTCTGTGGTAGGACTGGCTCTGGCATCCACCCTGCTAGGCCTCCTGCCCGAGGCTGGAGGGGTCCCCACCCCGCTTGACAGGGTCAAGCTACTGACCCTGTCACAGCTGCAAAGCTCAAACTACTTCGGAGTAGCAAGCGAAAGCCTGCACTTATAAACCTTGCCCAGGTGCAACGAGAATGGAGCAAAGAGATTTTGCCCCAATAGGTTTTTTACCTGAAAAATGTTCATTAGGGCAAACATAAAAGCAGGCTGTTTTTTTTACTGTATTTGCTGCGTAGCATATTGTATTTATGGAATGCAGAAACAAGAGCATGAATATTATTCCATTGATTGCTGATTCGTTTTTAAACGAGTTCAAAGTTTTTAGATGATGGGGAATGGGACGGACCCTGTTTGCTCCATTCCGTGCCGCCAACGCAGCAAAAGTAGATCAAAAAACATTTGCTCAATTTTTGGCGCGAGTGCAAGTGTGACAGAATCTGGTCCTAGGGCGTGGGCTGGAGAAAGTTGCGGGAAAAACAGATGCGATATTTTAGAATGAGGATTCTGTGTCTCCTCGTCTGCGGATACCTTTGCCAGGGGGAGTTGCGATTGGTTACCTTTGCGGCTGGAATCCTACTCCAGCCCTGGAGGTCCATTGCCCTGTGCATGTGTCAGCCGGGTGACTGGCACTGGTAGCCTCTGCTGGTCTTGACCCTTCTGTCATGAAGAGCAGGGCAGTTTCTAGTCCATTTGGTGCACAGGGCGAAACACTAGGAATGCGCCCCACCCCCCACCCAGCACGCTACTCCCAGCACACCCCACGCACCACTCCCACTGCACCCAGCGCACCACCCCCACTGCCACTCCCAAACTACACCATTAAGGAACTCCTACCCAAAGTCAACAAATCACTGCTCAACTAATGACACCCAGCTACCCAAGTCCATAACTGTGTTAGACTAAGAATTGACCTCTCACAATGTAGTGCACCTTAGTTTAGTCGTTTTTAACCTCGCAGAAGTGCATGCTACGCGCACGTATTTGCAGCTGCAAAATTGTGTGAAGAATGCTGCCCTTGCATGCTCCATTAATGAGGGCCACACACAGTTGGAGTATGCTGGCCTGATGTGTGGATGGGCCAGTGGGGAGATACAAATGTAAATGCTGCTTCTGTGCAAAAATAGCATGTATACCGTTTTTCCGCTGCGCTTTGCATTTGAAAACCTTCATCTGGGCCACATGAGTGCATTGATATTGCTGAGGTAGAGTAGGCAGAAGGAGTACCCCGGATGTCGGCCATGGAAGCCCCCAGACGTTTTCCAGACACCCCTGCTCATGGCCTGCTGTACTCTGCCCTGTATGATTGAAGGGGGAATGGGGAACGCAGGTGCACCACGGTGCTTATCAGTGAAGATTAACAATACTGAGGAAAGTGCAACAGTGGAAAGCCATCCTGTGTGCAGTTAATGCATAATGCCAGATACGAGTGGCGGGGGCGGGGCGGAAGACTGAGATTGATTTACAGTGCATTAAGCAACTTTTGAGCTGCGCAAATCCTGACATGTTTCCTCAAGTTCAATTTTTAAAAATTTGAGAGCATTTTTGCCGTTTTTCGAGGGAGAGTGTTACCAGGCACTCCGTGGGTTAAGCCACTCAGCCCCCTCCGTTGGGGAGGCGGAGTGTATGACGTGGGAGCGGGGAAAGAGGGAGTTCTGGGTAAGGCGTGCGAAGCGCCAGTTAATGTTAAGCAGGAAGAGAATAAAGAGGTTTCTGATTCCACCTGCGTGTGTGCGTCCTCCTTTGGGCCTGGAAGAGAGCAACATTGGCGACGAGGGTGTTCTCCCGCGCACCGGAGTCCTCCAGCGGCAATGCGCCGCATCCAAGCTCGCGTGCTGGAAGTCACGCCGAGCCTCCTCCTCCTACTCCTCCTCCCCCAGCACGAGACACGGCAATCCGCCAGACCTCGCTCGGGCGGCCGCTGATCCGCGAGAGCCTCCTCCTCCTTCACGGACACGCCTGGTCCTCCTCCTCTGCCCACAACACTACGTCTGTGACGACTACGCGGGAACGGCGTACTCTGGTCCTGGCAGGCCGCCAGGCTCCATACTGAGCACGCGTGCCGGCGATCCCGCCCACGCGCTCCAGCTGCACACAGCTGTATCCTCCCTCCATGTGACACGGACCACGCCACAGAAGCCGCCCAGAGCCTGGTGGAACCGCCACCCCACGGCAGCAGAGACCCAGTAGCCTACTCCTGCCATCAGATTCCCGGGTGAGTGCGTGGGAGCACGTTTGATTACTTACCACACACGCCTGCGGCACGAACATTGTTGAAGGCCAGCGCACACCGACGGCTCCCCCACCATTTCACGTGCTGGCAGCACGCCCATGGACTCTCACCCAGCATGAGCAACCCGAGGTCCAATCCCGGGTCTAACCCTGGGTCCCCTCAATCAGCTCATGCGGCAAAATCGATACAGCTACGGTTACCCCCGCCATTCACCATGACACCCCAAGCCACCAAAGGGCCCAGGTGGACTGACTGGATGGGGGATTTTCATCACTTTGTGAGGGGATCCGGTGATGGCGACTCCCCCAACATCAGAGACATTTTTCTCAACTTGGTAGGGGGGAAATAAAGACTGTAGTGAAAACAATTCCAGCAGCTGAACAAAACACCTTCCCAAACCTGATTACCGCTCTAGACAAACTGCTCATCATTGAAGTCAACCGTGATTACGAGAGATACCTATTCAACAAATGCACCCAGTTGCCACACGAGACAGTTGACGAATTCATAACTCGCCTAAGGGTGAAGGGAGCAAATTTCCACCTCTGTTTGTGCGTCCTCCTTTGGGCCTGGAAGAGGGCAACAGAGAGGTTGCTTCATTCGAAGGCTACAAAGAAAGAATTTGGAGAGACTTGGGCAAAGAGGTTGATACGGCTGTCAAGTCTCTTTTTTCACTTGGGAAACACGTGGACAGATTTTTGTAACACACGTGGACTGATTCACCAAACTTAATGGAACTACATCGGCAGGGTTTACAGTGGCACGTAACAGCCACAACAAAAACAGAAGGGGTTTAGCAAAATTGTCAGGAGTAAATAAAGCATGAAATACGTCCCAAGGAATGCCGAACGCTATGCACAGTTATAGCGTTCGGCATTCTTTGGGGGTTGCAAGAAACATTGGGCTGTACCGATCATCTTTCTGATGACGAGTCAGGGATTTTCTTGCTTGGCAGGGTCCGCGAAGCCAGGAACGCTGAACCCGAAAGCTGCCGTCTTTGTTCCACCGTGTGAGTCCTGCGGCCATCAGGAAAGGCGTCCTTTTGTGTGCCTCCACCCCTAGTGGCGTGAATATGATCAGAGGGAGCCTCTGACTTCCATAATGGCACGTAGTACTTGTGTACTACGTGACATTACAGTCAGAAGAGGCAGCGGCAGCACCTGCTACGGTGCTAGTGTGCTGCTGAACTCTGCCCAGGGCATTTGCGCTGCCCCACAAACTGGGGGATTTAATCCCCTCCAGGGACAGGGGCAATTGTGCCCCCCGTGGCAATTGCACCCAGGGCAGCTGCCCGCTTCGCCCAGGCCAAGAAACGGGCCTGATGAAGAGCTTAGCTAAAGAGTCTTCATAAGAACTAAGACGATTTAAGACCTGTCCGGCTCATCACGAGATTGGGTAACTGTATCATTTCTATGTCCCATCAGTGTCGTTGCTGTCCAGGATCTGGCTTGCGTGCTGAATTTGCCAAGAGCCAGTAAGAAGTCGGCGCAGGCACGGCCTTACATACTCAGACACTCTGCGTCGCGACGTGGAGGAAATGAGAGCAGGCCAACACATGGGAGAAAGCCCTTTCTGGCGCTGCTTTACACTTTGAGGAGAGCACCTTGAAGCACTGGACAGGGAGAAAGAAGGTAGCAGTTACTATCTTGTGCCAACCAGTGTTTTCTCAAGGCTAACACTAGAACCTTGCCATTGGGGACACCAGAGTTTATCCTTAAGTGTCACTATGACGGCTGATCCCAATCCACAGCATTGCAGGTTCATGGAAAGTTAGAGGCGGTATCTGGTCCTGGTGTCTTGAAAGTATGGAGGCAAATTATTTTCAAGAACTTAAGCAAGTGTCTCCTGATTCATAAAACTCTGGCTTCATTATCGGGAGTAAGAAAACTATCATGACTGGGTCTCAGACTACACAGACAACTGAACATGTGCCGCAGCAGAGCAAGTCAAGGAGGGTGCATTTCCAATGCACCCCTCACCTGAAGCTTCTGCAGAAAGCTACGTCTATGCTCTCAAACCCAGGAGATTTTGGGGGTCAAACACGCAGCAGAATTGAGAAAGTGGTTTCTTTTTTGGACACCATCAAAACCACTCACTCCTCTTCAGCGCAAACACTCTTCTCTCATCCCTTCCAATTGCAGGGAATCTGAGCACCTGCCGAGCCGGTGGAGGGACCTCCAGGGCTTTCTCCAGACATCGTCAGTGCCCTAATCCCGCTCGGAGTCAGAGCAGCTGAGTCCTAAGGTAACTTTGCCGAGGGACTACAAGGTCTGCCACAAGCCGGTCAGGCCACTTCCCATCATTGCTTAGTCGCAGAGACTTCACAGGCTAAAGACTTCTGCAGCATCATATGCTGGACATGTATGTTAAATGCCAATGTGCATTTCTTTGTAGACCGCTCCATACTGGAACTCGATTGTTCCCAAGTGCTTACAAATTTGTCAGATCCGGAATTAAGGAAGAGCGGGATTGAATGGTGTATCCAGGTGCTTCAAATCTTTGCCAATTTTCCTGGATCTGAAATTGGCAGTTTGGCTATCAGACAACATGCCAGGGTTCCTCTTCCCATTGGGCCAGTGGAAGAAGAGGTACATGGATTCCAAATGCACGATGAGTGTCCAGGTTGGGACCCAGAAGGCAAACCTGGGGATTTCTAAACCAGCCAGGTTTGGGAGCCTTTTAGGGTACCGTGGCACAGTGGGATCATGGGGGTTACCCGTGACACGGGGGCGGGCACATAACTGGTGCCCCCACCCCATGTGAGATCCGTCTACTAAGTAGTCAGTTCTCAGATACTAGGTTCTCCAAGGAACGAGTGTTCGCCGGGGCCGCCTGGCACAGAGAAGAGGAGTGAGATTAGCAGGATCCGTGAGCCCGCAGGTTATTCAACGCAGAACCGGATCAGGATCTGCGAAGCGCCCAAGTGGAGGAATATGTTTATGGCCTAAATCACAGAGAGATGTCATGTACATTTTCATGGAGGCATGCCCTCACGGCAACACTCAATGGGAGACACTGCACTGAGAGCTCGGCACACAGCTTGCCCTGCGTGAGGGGCAGCTTATCAGAGAAACCTAACCCTCAAGAGAGGGCAAATGAGGGCTACCCGCGGCTTCTGATCTGCGGCGCTGTGATGAGATAATCCGTTCCCTGTTCAAAGGCGGAGGGATCCCGGGATTTTGTATAAAGACACACCTGTGCATACCTTGTTTTGTAATTAACTAATAAAATAGCCTGTCTTTCTTCCCACGGTGCCTGGTTCCTATTTGGTAGGCGGCTGCCCTGCTATTAATTATAGGCACAGGTTTGTCTGGTGTGCAGCACACACCCCCTACAGAAAAGGACTGCAGACACGTTCTCACCTGGTGCCAGCAGCTACCTGGAGGAATAATACTGCGGAGCACCAGAGTGCTATGGAGTTGCTGCTCACAGCCCGGTGATGCCAGTGGGAGTCTTGGGCTCCCCCCAGTTAGTTCCGGTTGGTATTCAGTGTATTTCATTTTGACACTGAGTTGCACATTTTTCCAAATTCGACAGGTGTGAAGAAGCAAACACATACCTTCAGCCACCCTCTTCTGGGTGTTACTGGCACCCACCTTCACATGCATTCGGGGTTCCCAGTCTTGTTCTTCGAGGTGCATTGAAAATCAGGTTTTCTGCTGCCAAGGTGTGGCCGGGGCGCAGAGACTGGCTGATCCGGCCCAGCAGGAAGAGAAGGTGCCCGTGTTCTGCTAGAGGGACTCCAGAAATGAGACTTGCCCTATACTTTAATTTTGCAAGACCAATCCCCTTTATCTGCCGTCTCATCCCACTCACGGGCTATAATAAAGGTATGCCGCATAGGTGTCTACACAGGTTGCTTGGCCTGCTGGATAGCGCGCATCCATCCCAACTGCATGTTTTTTTGGGGTTCCGCTGAGTTCAGATGTTCCAGTGGAAATTTCCGCTGACTTCTGAGGGTGTGTAAGGCAAGCTGTGGGAGGCGTGGGAAGTGTGGGTGTGGTGGCCCAGGAGCCCTGAGCACACAGGAACTCCTCTAACATAATGGAGGAAGAAAGGAGGAGGTGATTCAAGTGGCAACCCCCAAATAGACCCCCTGCCCTGGTCTGATGGGAAGCCTAGTGGCAGGCGCCTCATGCTGCTTGGGGAAAGCCCAGTGTTGAGCCCGGCCCCATGAGATAATACATTCAGGACCAGAGTGACCTACCTGGCCAGTAGGTGGATGGGCTAGTGAGCTGGCACAGCAGGTGGGCACCTTGCAATAATTATGCTTAGATTTAATTAGGGTGGATTTCTCTTAGCAGTGCAGGTGATGGGTGGTAGCTGCTCGACAGCCCCATACTGTGGGTGGTGGGTGTCTCCCACCCACACAGTCTTCAACCACAGAGAGAAATCCCTTTCCTACTGCTCTGACTGGTCACTGGCCTGGCAGAGCCACTCAGTCCACCACTGGCCCACGCATAGGCCTATGGCTGAATTGCAGCTGGGGTGGCATAACATGGGACTACCAGGACCCAGCGATAGTGTGTGGGATTAGCAGGTGCTGGAGGTGTTGCACAAAATGTGAATATGCTCTCCCCTGTCCATGCAGAGTGGAACCCCCATGCAGGTGCACCTCAGTCACCCCCACCCACCCCGCCACAAGGAAAAGGCAGTGGGCTCTGGTGTCAGTAACCCAAAAATGTTACTCGACCACACAAAACCAGCTGATTCTTGTATAACAGGTGAATTTCTTATATTTCAGTGTTATGACCCAGATTAGAGGGGGGGTTCCAATGCGGCAACGGCAAATGCAATGTGGGCACCTAATAACATATAAATGCATTCTGAAGATATGAAATACCCCAAAACCCTGTGCTCACCCAAACTCGCTTTTGCGACTGCGAGGCAAAGTGAGAGCCAAGTGCTGAACAGTTTGGCAGTTTGGCACCTTGCACGGGGGACTTTTGCAGTGTCATTTTGTTGTGCTGGTGTTTGGCGCAGCGATACTGGCGCTCTGGGTGCTACTATGAATTCCTGGGAGCTCAGAGCTCCCCTAGATAGAGGAGGTTCACTTTCAGCCCCTGTTGACACTAACTAGGGATTAAAGCAGGGGTGTGTTGTTGCCCTTGTGTTGTTTAATCTTTATGTGGTGGACATCATTCACTGCTTTCCTCCCAAGATTGGTGGTGTAGGGATTAGCTGGCTCTCAGCTGCAGATGATCCTGTGGTGTTAGATAAGACCCCTATGGGTATGCAAAGGATGCTAGTTGCCTTATACAGTTACGCCACTAAGTCCTCAAACTTAAAAAAACTAAGGTGATGATAATTGCGGCACATCTGCGAGAAAAGATCAAATCTCCCCACCGCTGGAGGATCAATGGTGAACTGGTGGAGCTGGTTCATTCTTGGCCTTACTTGGGTACCCCGACTGGGAATAGACCTACCCTTACTTTTGATGAAAATCCATTTTCTGGAAAAATGTTTAACAAATGGAATGTGGGAAAAGGTTACTTAGCTAAAAAAAAAGGGTTCCACTCTTTCGAGGGTTTTCTCGAAATTTACAAAAGAAGTGTTTCCCCTAGTGTGTTATATGCCTTGGAAACCCTCGAAGGAAAATACATATCCAGGTTTAGTAGGTTTGAAGGGAAATTGTGCAGAGCAGTTTGAAGACTACCTCGCTCTGTCCCAGTGGGAGCAATCAGATGAGAGTTGGGTCTTATCTCTCTCACCACACCCATCCTTTGGAAAATGCGTTGCACTAAATTGTATATTTCTCGGAAGGATAGCTCAGAGGCAACACACTCACCTTGGAAGCAAGACGATGCAGAGCTCCCACGGGTCTGCGCGTAGAAACCTCTGGGTATTAAGGACATTGTAAATTACCAATTATATATATTTTCAATGAAAAACCATTGTTAAAGGGACGTTGTGGTTACAAGTAAAACCGAAAAACCTCAGAAATCTGCCAGTTATGGTAAGCTAAGCAACCATAACTCAAGCCACCACCATGCACTAGTAAGACTAACATCCAGGACATCAAAGATGACATCACATCTGAAATTAATTTTGATGAAAAGTCACTAGAAGGGTGTGTGTTTATAAAGTTGCTTACATAATGTCAGGCGTGATAGTGTAATGGTAAACATGTAATAACTAGCTAACAAATCAAGACTTACTACACACCTGTGCTAGTACAAACAATACATCTGAATACCCACAATGCATACAAATCAGAGGCACATATAGGGAAACTAAAGTAAGGAAGAAAGAAACAGCCTCACCAGAAAATATTCATAACATTAAAGTTTATCTTCATGTATACAAATGAATTGTGTGTGTGAGGCCTGCTTATTGCTGCATGTATGTGCACCAGGAGCTGAGACCAAACCTTCAGGAAAGTACTTTAAGAACATATGACAAGGTTAAGGTGCGATATTTTGCCATATCATAAGGTCTAGATAGATAGAACCTTTTGAATGTTAGTATTCTGTCTGTCAGTGAACAAAACCACCTGGCTTAGATATTTCAGAGAACAAAAACAAGTGGGCCAGATGTGTGATGTCATCAGTGATGTCTCAATTACATTTGTGATGTCACCTTTGTCATTGGTGTTAGTCTTAGCAGTGCACAGTGATGGCACAAGTTATGGTTGCTGAGCTTACTATAACTGGCCAATTTCTGAGGTTTTTCGGTTTTACATGCAACCATAAAGTCCCTTTATAACAAAGTATTTTCATTGAATTTGATAGGGTTTTATTAGTGCAACTTAACCATAACGTCCCTTTAACAAAGTTTTTTCAGTTAATTTTATAAGTTTTAATTAGTGCAACGTAACCATAACATCCCTTTAACAAAGCTTTTTCATTGAATTTCATAGGTTTTTATTGGTGCAACTAAACCATAACGTCTCTTTAATAAAGTTATTTTCAGAGAATTCCATGGATTTTTACCAGTGCATGCTATTTTCCTACAACTTACTAATATCATACTTACCCCAATATTGCAATGTTTTTGTACAATGTACAACGTTTCACCTTAAAACTCTGCCATGTCCCACCTTCTAGCATCATTTTTAACACTTCTATACTTTTTCCACTTTTTTTTACTTCCGTCGACATCCACGAACGTCTGACGTAATTGTGGGACTTCCCGGACATTGCCACGTGACCATGTGCTTGCGCGCGGCATGCTTCGAGGACAGTTCGGAACTGCATTTACTACTGATCTAGGACCTTTCAAGATCAAAATTTACCCTTGCACAGCTCCTACACCTATTCTTACTCCTTATACATTAGCAATCTAGCCCACAGCACATACTTGGAAGAATATTAGCAAAACTGCTATTTATCTTAAAAATGGCATCATCTATTGCCATCCCTCCTCCCCAAGAGCCACCACCACCACCAGCTGGAGGACCCACACAACAAAAAAAGCACAGTATGTCCAAAGACAATGAAGAGGACCAAGAAGATGAGGTACAGGAAGTGCCTGCCTCTAGCACCCAGAGAGAATCATGGGTGCGGCAGTTCTTTACCACTGTTTGGAATGTACCAAAGACTAAAGCTGCCAAAGTGAAATGCACTGAGTGCAACTTTGTACTCATTCACAGACTACCTGAACAGTACTCCTACGTGACCACCTCCGTGCGCTTCCACCATCCCAAATCCAACCACTGCAATGCTCTCAGGAAGGTTGTTCATTTCTTAGCAAGTAGTCGGCTGTCTTCCTCCATCTCACCTTCCTCAACCAATACTGTAACCACACAGCCTACTTCTGTGGGACACAAAATCCCACCAGCTGTCTTGCAAGCGATAAAAGAGGCTGTTTATCCATATCTCTGGAAGACAACAGACCTCTGTATATACATCCACACGCCACTCTCCAGGGGAAGCAATTTCGATGTGCATTTGAAGCTGTAATCAAGGAGCATGAGAAACACTGCCCACTACCTTCGAAGTAACACACGTGCAACATATTCCCCTGTCCACCTCCCCCAACATGTTAGTGCTTGGGGCCTCTTCCCTCATTTTCCTCCTCACCTTATGTTCTAACATCATCTGCAAACATTTTCTTTTTTAAAACAACAAAAGAAAGGTTCCTTTAGGAACCACCTTTCACAGTAAAAAAATAGAACAAAAGAATTCCTGCGGGCTTCGGCGCGTTATAAATAAATAAATAAATAACGAGGGCTCTGGACCATTATCCTCCATTGCAGCCCCTGCAATGGGGGGTGAAGGCCATTAGCACCCCTGGTTCCTAAAGCAGGAACCTGGGGTGCTAAAAATTGATTTTTCTTCCTACAGTGGGACGCCTCATGGCCACCATGGAAAGAGAAGGCGGGGCTCCATCAAAGCTCCTCTTCCCTTTCCATGGCATCCTGCAGAAGGCAAAGTCAGAACCCTATGACCATATTACCACAAGCACATTTCTTTTCCCTTTCAAACCTATCCTACTTTCGAATAACTTTACCACAAAGCCGGTCCCAGGTGGACATGGCCTCTTTAACACCATTTCTCATCCCTCGCGGTCAATGCCAGTAGCCAGATTGTCCGGGTCATGACCTTATACCATGACCCGGACAATCTGGCCACTGCCCATGGCCACAGGCTATACCTCAGTCACCAAAGGTATATCACTATTTTGTGTACCTACATTATGACACTTGTCAAATAATAAAACACTGGCACATTTGCAAAAGCCATGCTTGTAGGTCCTTGCCAATGCTCCTTACGCAAGTTTGCTGGAAATCCACCCATGTTTTATTTTTTCAAAAGTGTCAAAATGTACGTACACACAATAGTCATATAACGTAGCCCCCACTTGACAAATTCCATTCAGACTTTACACAAACATTCAAGGTTGGATCTATAATCTTTCTGAAAACCTTTGTCCACATTCGTCAAACGGCAACAAAGTTATAAGCCATCTAAATATGTTGAGACCCCCCTCTAATTTAGCCCCCTCTTGAGAAAATCCCACCAAACTTAACAAAAACGTTTATATCTAGATTTAAAATTGTTTTGCAAACTTTTGTTCAGATTCGTCAAATGGCACCACATTTACAAGCCTTTACAATATTTTGGGACCCCCCTCTAAATTTGTTCCCTCTTGACAAAACAGCTCCACACTTTCCAATACCATTCAGAATCAAGTCTAGAATAGGATTTCCAAATTTCATGCAGTTTCATTGAGTGGTGCCAAAGTTATAAGCCATCCAAGAACTGCTTTTCACCAACCCTGTAATGCAGAAACAGGCATAGATGTACCCGACCAACTGAAGTGTTCGCGAACATCACAGGACTTCCCCGAACATCCGGACTGTTTGCGGACTTTCGGGGTGGAAAACGCCCGTTTTTTGGCTTCTTACGGCCATATCCCATCCCATCCACATGACCCCTCACTGCCCCAGAAATTGTTTGATAAGTTTGACAAGTACAATATTGTGGTTTGATTCTATGTTTCTACCGCGGTGTCTGCGGACACTGCCGGAATGTCAGCGAATCCAACTTGGCAGGCGTTTTCAAAAATCTGACGCACTTCAAGCTTTTCACCATCCAATCAGCGGGCGTGTTCAATGTCTGCGGTCATCACCGCACTCTCTAGGCCAATCGGATGCCTGTCCACCGACCAAACAGGGAAATGGGTCTGCGAAGCAGAGCCAGATATCGCACATTTTTTTGGACCTACTTTTTGGTTGTTTTAAAAAATAAATACTGGACAGATTTACACCAAATTTACAAAAGCACACTTTCGGGACCAAGCTGCCGCTCCTGGCGCACATTTTGTGAAAATCCATCCAGCGGTTTGGGCTGTAGGCGTGAGCAAAACTTTTTTCCATTATGTCTATAAAAAAAAAAAATTGGGATCCCCCCCATACGAAACCTCACCAAACTTGCCCAAAGAATTCAGAGCAGGCCATATACTTTTTTTTTGCAATGTTTGGTAAGGATTCGTCCAGGGGGAGCAAAGTTCTAGGCCGCCCAAAAAGTGCTCTTAGTATCAGTTGAGCAACTTAACCATAACTACACGCCCGCTACTGCAGGCTGTGTAATGTATATATAAGACCATGCATGATCAAGCTACTCAAGAAAGCTTGTTTGGCACTCTAGCCAATGCTATCTGCGGTGGCCATTGTACCCCTTTACAGCAGGATTTACGCTTTGCGATCCACTCTTTTTTGCAGGCGATTCCCTTAGCAATACCATAGGAGAATGAGGTACTTTCTCCTGACTTTTTTTTGTTCAATTGAAAAGCAAATCGACAGTCTGGGACAAGATTCACAATTTTGGAACTATTATGTACTAAGAAACGCTATGCACTTTATACGACTCAGCGAATAATTACAGGGAAACCATGTGAATATTTGTTAAAACCTTGTAATTTTGATTTGAAACGATTTATTACATGTCTTCGTTTTACCTTTTTACGCTGTAGTGATCATGTAGGGGCCTGGTCAGCTACACCATATGAAGGTAGAAAGTGACGTGAAATGGAAACGCCCAGGCGCATACTTACTACATGCCCTTGTTTGTCATACTGTTACTATGGGGGTTATAAGAATGTGGTTAGTCTTTCTTCCATGGCTGCCACTGATCCATTTGGGTCCGCCATTTATGCTACAGAGTCTCTTGTTATTGTTGGTGCTGGGTACTATTTTTGGAAAATAGTTTTTAAGGATGTGTTGTAATTGGTGGTTAATATGAAAAGCTATTGTTCTGTATAGTCTTCGATGTACTATTGTATGATTTTAGCTTTTTGTTTTAAAACATTTGAATTACGAACTTTGTATTGTTCAATTGGTTGGTGTTTTGATGTTTGATTCGTGGCTAAGCCTTTAACTAACCATAAGCACGTAAATAAAAATAAAAGAACCCAGATCTTGAGGGTGCCCAGGCCTGATTATCAAGGAAGAGAGCCAGGGGGCTTTGAGGGTGGTGGGTGGGTAGGGCAGCACCCCTGGCTTAATGGACAGTGCTTAGCATGTTGAGCAGCACCATGACACCTTGAAGAGCACTTACATGTAGTAAGAATTACTGCAGCATATTTAACCCGTGCTCTGGCATGTTCAGCAGCCTTGGATATTAGTGCCGGAGCCTTGGCCTCTTTCAGAAACACCTTGTTTTTGTGGGGGGACGGAGACTGGAATATTTAGACGACCCCCCCTGATGTTACTGGCCCACCCTGGCATATATGATGGCAGCCAGGGAAAGTGGCATTCTAGTTTCTCAGACATTCATTCGGTGGCGATTGCCACTGGCAAAGAAATCTCAATGGGCATGCAACCTGCAGCTACACGACTTAAAAGCACATGTATGACTGTCCCGTTTTAGGTCCGGCTATTGAGAGCTTGCTTCTAGCGGGCAGAATGCAACTCTATCCAATAGGCACCGGCCCATGTGATTGTGGCAGTTCCACCGTAGTTGCTGAAACTGCCATTTTGTTGCTTTTTTTACACCGTTTTTAAGGGGTGTGCAGGGTTAGGGTGCTTTCGAAATGAACTTTGGCATACAACTAGAGTACAGCGGTCGTGGGGGCAGGTGTCTGGGGCACCTGCCCCTCCAAACCCCCATAAAAAAGGAGCAAAAAAAGCTTCAAAAACGCAGGTTTGATTGATTGATTTGATGATGGGTTATTTATAACATGCTTAATACCCCGAGGTTTCTAAGCGCGAACCCGGGATCGAACCTGTGTTCCTCGGTGTCGCTTTGCTTCCATGGTGAGCACGTTGCCCCTGAGCTATCCTCCCGAGAGGTGCGATTAGATGTTGCTGATCCTATCAGTCATCTTTACTAGGAAGTTATTCTGAGAACTCCATTAAGTGCTCTCTTGGCCCATTGTAACTTGCTCTTCTGATTGGTGGAGTCATTAATTGCACGGTGGGTGCCTCCACCATAGAAGTCTTGCCCAGTCTAGGCACTGTGGTGGAATCAGGCACCGGCGTTGACGGCAATGTGGTAGCCATATTAGGGTTGGTGCACGTACCCGACACCGATATGGCCACTTCGCTGTACAGGGATATTGAGACCCTCCGAACAATGATCTCAAGAGAGGTCCAGCCATGAACCAGCATTTTCGATCTACAGCTTAAGAGCTGCAAAATCACACTGGCTTTCCCCTGCACGTGGTGACGCTGTGGCCGGGTGCTGTGCTGGGTCCCCTCTGTGCCTTCCCTTTTGATGAGGTGCTTCTGCTTCCATCCATTCACCCTTCCTGGATTGGCAGCAGCGAGTGTTGCTGGGAAAACAAGTGGAGCAGAGGAGCGCCAGTGGGATGTGCTGTGGAAAGAATGGTGTGATGGGGATGTGGAACTCACCGAAACGCAGCCGGTGTCCGGAAAGCACCCCTTGGAAAGGATATTTACATTAGGGGAGCAGTAATGTTTTATAATCTATGCTACCAGTATCAGAACCTACCTTTGAGGTGTTTCACAGGGGCAACATGGAGACGTCGAGTTGTTTTGTCTTGCAAACCCGCCAATGGGTGAACCGTCCCTTTGTAAAGCCGGCAGGGAGATTTGCCCTCCTCTGTGTGGGATGCACCATCTGGGAGCGAGATGTGGACTCCTCTGTGTGGGATGCACCATCTCGGAGGGAGATGTGGCCTCCTCTGTGTGGGATGCACCATCTGGGAGGGAGATGTGGCCTCCTCTGTGTGGGATGCACCATACGGGAGGGAGATGTGGCCTCCTCTGTGTGGGATGCACCATCCGGGAGGGAGATGTGGCCTCCTCTGTGTGGGATGCACCTTCTGGGGGGGACATGTGGCCTCATCTGTGTGGGATGCACCAGCTCGGAGGGAGATGTGGCCTCCTCTGTGTGGGATGCACCTTCTGGGAGGGAGATGTGGCCTCCTCTGCGTTTGATGCACCATACTGGAGGGAGATGTGGCCTCCTCTCTGTGGTGTGCACCATCTGGGAGGGAGATGTGGCCTCCTCTGTGTGGGATGCAACATCTGGGAGGGAGATGTGGCCTCCTCTGTGTGGGATGCACCTTCTGGGAGGGAGATGTGGCCTCCTCTGCGTTGGATGCACCATCCGGGAGCGAGATGTGGCCTCCTCTGTGTGGGATGCACCTTCTGGGAGGGAGATGTGGCCTCCTCTGTGTGGAATGCACCTTCTGGGAGGGAGATGTGGCCTCCTCTGTGTGGGATGCACCTTCTGGGAGGGAGATGTGGCCTCCTCTGCGTTGGATGCACCATCCGGGAGGGAGATGTGGCCTCCTCTGTGTGGGATGCACCTTCTGGGAGGGAGATGTGGCCTCCTCTGTGTGGGATGCACCTTCTGGGAGGGAGATGTGGCCTCCTCTGTGTGGGATGCACCTTCTGGGAGGGAGATGTGGCCTCCTCTGTGTGGGATGCAACATCTGGGAGGGAGATGTGGCCTCCTTTGTGTGGGATGCACCTTCTGGGAGGGAGATGGTGCCTCCTCTGCGTTGGATGCACCATCCGGGAGGGAGATGTGGCCTCCTCTGTGTGGGATGCACCTTCTGGGAGGGAGATGTGGCCTCCTCTGTGTGGGATGCAACATCTGGGAGGGAGATGTGGCCTCCTCTGTGTGGGATGCACCTTCTGGGAGGGAGATGTGGCCTCCTCTGTGTGGGATGCACCATCCGGGAGGGAGATGTGGCCTCCTCTGTGTGGGATGCACCATCTGGGAGGGAGATGTGGCCTCCTCTGTGTGGGATGCAACATCTGGGAGGGAGATGTGGCCTCCTCTCTGTGTGGGATGCACCTTCTGGGAGGGAGATGTGGCTTCCTCTGTGTGGGATGCACCTTCTGGGAGGGAGATGTGGCCTCCTCTGTGTGGGATGCAACATCTGGGAGGGAGATGTGGCCTCCTCTCTGTGTGGGATGCACCTTCTGGGAGGGAGATGTGGCTTCCTCTGTGTGGGATGCACATTCTGGGAGGGAGATGTGGCCTCCTCTGTGTGGGATGCAACATCTGGGAGGGAGATGTGGCCTCCTCTCTGTGTGGGATGCACCTTCTGGGAGGGAGATGTGGCTTCCTCTGTGTGGGATGCACCTTCTGGGAGGGAGATGTGGCCTCCTCTGTGTGGGATGCAACATCTGGGAGGGAGATGTGGCCTCCTCTCTGTGTGGGATGCACCTTCTGGGAGGGAGATGTGGCTTCCTCTGTGTGGGATGCACCTTCTGGGAGGGAGATGTGGCCTCCTCTGTGTGGGATGCAACATCTGGGAGGGAGATGTGGCCTCCTCTGTGTGGGATGCAACATCTGGGAGGGAGATGTGGCCTCCTCTCTGTGTGGGATGCACCTTCTGGGAGGGAGATGTGGCTTCCTCTGTGTGGGATGCACCTTCTGGGAGGGAGATGTGGCCTCCTCTGTGTGGGATGCACCTTCTGGGAGGGAGATGTGGCCTCCTCTGTGTGGGATGCACCTTCTGGGAGGGAGATGTGGCCTCCTCTGTGTGGGATGCACCTTCTGGGAGGGAGATGTGGCCTCCTCTGTGTGGGATGCACCTTCTGGGAGGGAGATGTGGCCTCCTCTGTGTGGGATGCAACATCTGGGAGGGAGATGTGGCCTCCTTTGTGTGGGATGCACCTTCTGGGAGGGAGATGGTGCCTCCTCTGCGTTGGATGCACCATCCGGGAGGGAGATGTGGCCTCCTCTGTGTGGGATGCACCTTCTGGGAGGGAGATGTGGCCTCCTCTGTGTGGGATGCAACATCTGGGAGGGAGATGTGGCCTCCTCTGTGTGGGATGCACCTTCTGGGAGGGAGATGTGGCCTCCTCTGTGTGGGATGCACCATCCGGGAGGGAGATGTGGCCTCCTCTGTGTGGGATGCACCATCTGGGAGGGAGATGTGGCCTCCTCTGTGTGGGATGCAACATCTGGGAGGGAGATGTGGCCTCCTCTGTGTGGGATGCAACATCTGGGAGGGAGATGTGGCCTCCTCTCTGTGTGGGATGCACCTTCTGGGAGGGAGATGTGGCTTCCTCTGTGTGGGATGCACCTTCTGGGAGGGAGATGTGGCCTCCTCTGTGTGGGATGCAACATCTGGGAGGGAGATGTGGCCTCCTCTCTGTGTGGGATGCACCTTCTGGGAGGGAGATGTGGCTTCCTCTGTGTGGGATGCACATTCTGGGAGGGAGATGTGGCCTCCTCTGTGTGGGATGCAACATCTGGGAGGGAGATGTGGCCTCCTCTCTGTGTGGGATGCACCTTCTGGGAGGGAGATGTGGCTTCCTCTGTGTGGGATGCACCTTCTGGGAGGGAGATGTGGCCTCCTCTGTGTGGGATGCAACATCTGGGAGGGAGATGTGGCCTCCTCTCTGTGTGGGATGCACCTTCTGGGAGGGAGATGTGGCTTCCTCTGTGTGGGATGCACCTTCTGGGAGGGAGATGTGGCCTCCTCTGTGTGGGATGCAACATCTGGGAGGGAGATGTGGCCTCCTCTGTGTGGGATGCAACATCTGGGAGGGAGATGTGGCCTCCTCTCTGTGTGGGATGCACCTTCTGGGAGGGAGATGTGGCTTCCTCTGTGTGGGATGCACCTTCTGGGAGGGAGATGTGGCCTCCTCTGTGTGGGATGCAACATCTGGGAGGGAGATGTGGCCTCCTCTGTGTGGGATGCACCTTCTGGGAGGGAGATGTGGCCTCCTCTGTGTGGGATGCACCTTCTGGGAGGGACATGTGGATTCCTCGGTGTCTTCTGAGAGGGTTAAATACTTTTGATGTTGAGCTCAGGATGGATGATGTTTTCTCTGGTGAGTAAGTACTCCCGGTGTGCTCTCACTCCTAAATTGCCCTCCCACCTGCAATCTTACTTGCGGTAATCTTATGAGGGGGGCTGCACTGTCTGTCCAGTTAAGCTGGGAGTGGTAGGTGGAAACGATTAGTTTAGAATGCAAACTGCTAGACGACCTTGACCTTGGTGGTTTCTTTCTGGGTGAAAGTGTTCTTTGAGGAATTGCTCTCGGTTGCGAAATTGAAGTCATTTCACCTCTGATTAACCCCTTAACTGCTGAGCTTTAATCAAGTCTATGCAAAAAGAACAAGCACACTCGTCCTTTGCACTTAAGGGGCTAAAACACAGATAAACCAAAAACCCAAGAAGAACAGGAACCAACATACTTTTAAGAGTTGCCTGCTGCTGCTACTCCCCCAAACACAGTTGTAACGCCTCTTATGGCACAGTCCGAATTGATGGTGGACAAGGAGCATGACTGAAAATGCCAAAGACCCGGAGCAAAGCCAATTATTCCCATACACGGGATCCATAAGAGCCCGGATGCCACGTTGGATCTGAATTCCACCAGTGTGTGCTCTGCAGGATTCTTCAGTGGAAACAGGGTTGTGGAGTGAAGCACGCTTTGCCAGGCATAGGTTTTATACATACACCCAGGATCCACGATGGCCACGTGCTCTCACTGGACTTGGACATCTCCCAGGAATTTACCAGGATTATGCAAAAATGACAGAAACCAGGTGCCCCGATGAGTGGTGGAAGCATCAGCTGTTGGTGATCGCTTTGAACCCGAATCTGAGTTCCTCTTGGCTGTTCTGGGGGGGAGACCGGGGCTGGACTGGCCCACCGGGACACAGGGGACAGTTACGACACATCACTGGGCCTCCTCTAGCCTTGTTCCCACAGGTTGCCTCCGGGCCCTCATGACCCTGGGGCCAGCCAGGGTGTTGCTAGCTTGGGGTTTATGGCTCGTGCTAAAGTTCTGTATCTGGGGATCTGACGCCCTGTCTTCCTCTCTCTGCTGGATGAACTGTCCTGGGAGCTCTTACTTTGATCCCCTCTGGCTCAGTGACAGGGCGCCCTGGGCTCCCCATGCTCATCAGCCTTCACAAGGTAATGGAATAGGCTCGGGTACAGTAGAGGGCATGGCCAGCGCATACCGCACCTTGGCACTCTTGCTTTCACAGAGCTAGGCTTATCAGGGTCTCTCCAACTCTATGGTCTCTGGGAGTCTACAGGATACCGATGGATCCGTGTCCTGACTCTGCTTCTGAAATCCACCTCCAGAAGGTATTCATTGCATGTGAGCGAGCGAGCGCAGGAGCTTTCAATGGAGTTCAAAGAAAAGCAGACCTTTGTGCGCTGCCCTCAGCCCAAGGGTGTTCTGAGACTGTGGTAGAATGGCCTGCAGAAAAACACATTGGGGTGGATAAGCAAGTTATTTATTTATTTATGCATTTATATAGCGCACCTAACCCAAATGTATCTAGCGCAATTCTTGAAGATTACAGTGAGGTTAAAGCAGGCACAGACATTACATAAGTGCATAGGGTGCGGGTACAAGGTATTTGGTATGAGTACTTGGGTATATTATGCCAGGACTTGGCACGTTCTGTGCGGATTTAGGCATTGTGATGACGTGACCTCTCTTCAGGCATGACCGGGACTTCCGCAGTCTTTTGACCTTGTCCACTGGCATGGGGGCAAGCCTGCAACACTGCAGGAGAAACAAAAATAAGGCAACAGCGCAATGAAGTGGAGCCTGCTGGAGAGGGTGGAGGGCAAGGAGATGTTACACTGACCTGGTATCCACAGGGACGCCACCCAACTGGGTTACTCGCTGGTATGCTTCTCAGCTTGCCCTGATGTGGTCTGCAGGGAAGGTTCTGCCTGAAAATACAGGAGGACTGTGTTTAAGCCTGACCGACTGGGGTAAGTATCCTCCCTCCACCCCCGTATGCTTTCAGTCCCTCTGGCGCCCTCTCCTCACCTTGTGGTAGAATTAGGCATGCTCTCCGTCCTGCCTTCTTTGCAGGGGCGCGTTGTCTTTCATGGGCGAGTGCAGTCCAGTTACTTCACTGACGCCGGCCCGTTTGATATTGTTCAGGTAGGTCTTATTGCTGTTCTTTAGTTTTGTTGCTATCCTGCAAGCCTTTCTTTGTTTAAAATGTCTCTTTTTTTCTCCCTTAAGTATGTAGAGCTTCAGCATGGCGAACTGGCTTGGCTGGACCCCACTGGTAAATGATGGCGCATTAAGAGCGCTATGATGCGGTAAGTAAGCGCTATGCACAGCGCTGAGAAGTCTTGCCTTTGCTAACCTGTGTTTTCCTTCCTTGTAGGTCGTGGTGTTCTTCAGTGCGAGTGGAATGTCCGGAGTGGTGTCAGTCGAGAGGCGACCAGCCAGGTAAGCCTTTTGAGCTGTTCGTAATTTGTAAATGTCTCTACAGCTTTCTTTAATGTTGCCTCTATCTTCCTCTTTCAGGTCGTTCTGTCCGGGAGGCGTGCAGATTCGAGGAAGCTGTTCTCAGTAGATGCGAGTGTTTAAAGATGAAGACTGCAGGTAAGATGCTGCTGCTAATGATGTTCCTTTTGTCTCCTTGCAGGTTCTGCTTCTCCGAGGTTCGAGGGAATAGCTGGACACGGTGAGCGTCACGTTGCAAGCTGCAAAGTAACACAAAGCATGTTCTGCAGTCAGGGTGTGGTTTATATAGCCCAGGTAAAGTAGTACCAGGGAAAGTAGTTCCAGGCCTGCCACACCCAAAACACTAGACTGCATAGCTTGGTTCTTAGGAACCAACCTATGTGGATGCCTCCATGTTGGCTGACAATACAATAAAGTAGTTCCCAAGTACATTGTTCTTCATGGTGTATGAGCCTGGCGCCATAGGCGCCAGGACTGGCCCCATGAGGGCTTTTGAAGAGGATGCCAGGCTCTACAGGCCCGAGTCCTGACTCCACCTGGCCAATGGGTTTGCCAGAGGGGGTTTTGGGTGAGGGTCTCAATAGCACTCCCCCCTAAGGCCCCTCCCATGGTGTTCCTTCTGTCTGGCCCAGGTTTGGTTGGGAAGTTCCGATGGAATTTCCTGATTAGACGTGGTGCGTGGATATTCTCACTGGGCTCTCAGGATCTATCTTGTGGTCCAAATCCTTTCCAATCGACGAGATAATATAGCTTGGTCCTAGAGTATTTAGAGTCCAAGATATCTTTGACTTCGAATTCTGGTTCTCCGTCAACAGGCATGGGCTTAGGTGGTGTCCCAATCCGTGTGCCGGGTTGCATTGGTTTCAGGAGGGACACATGGAATACCGGGTGGTTGTGTAGATTAGGTGGTAAATCCAGTTTCAAGGCTACTGGGTTGATAATTGCCTTAATGGTATAGTGTCCTAAGAATCTGGGATGAAAGGTCCGGGTTCCCTTGATGGGTATGAATTTAGCGGCTAACCAAACTTTGTCTCCTACTTGATAATCAGGGGCCTTTTTCCAGTGTTGTTTGGCGAATCTATTTTGTTTTTCTTTGGCATGAATAAGGTGTTCCTTTGCCCTTTTGAAAGCCTGAGTAATGGTTGTGTGTAGAGTCTTTACCGCTGGCATTTCCAAGCTGGCTGGAAGGTCTAGTTCAGAGGTACGTGGATGTCTGCCATGAAGGGTATGGAAGGCCGTTTGTCCCGTGCTTGAATGCAAAGAATTGTTATATGCATATTCGGCTATCCATAGTAGGTCTTTCCAATTCTTTTGTTCATGGTGCAGCATGCACCGTAAATATTGCTCGAGTGTCTGATTGGTTCTCTCGGTTTAGCCGTCCGTTTGGGGATGGTGACTGGTAAATAGCCGAACGTCGATCTGAGCCATTGCACAGCATTTTTTCCAGAAGTTTGAAACAAACTGGCTGCCTTGATCAGAGACCAGAACCGAAGGGAAGCCATGTAGCTTAACCACGCCCTCCAGGAACACTTTTGCTAAAGTGTCTGCATCTAGGAGGCCTTTGAGAGGAATAAAATGGGCCATCTTCGAGAATAAGTCCACAACTACAAGGATGGTGTTGAACCCTTGGCTTGGAGGTAGATCAGTGATGAAGTCAAGGGAAAGAGTGCGCCATGGAACTGGTGGAATTTCCAATGGTTGTAGGAGACCAGATGGTTTTTGTTTCTGTGATTTATTTTGTGCGCAGACACCGCAGGACTGAACATACTGAATGATGTCCTTACGCCAGGTAGGCCACCAAAAGTTCTCTTTCACCTTAGCTAGGGTTTTGGCGATCCCAGGATGCCCTTCAATCAGTGAATCGTGATAGTTTGAAATAATATGCTGTTGTAATTCCTTCTTGGATACATATAGGCGATCCCTAAAAAAGGGTAGGTGGTCCTGGATGGTATATTGTTCTCCTTACGTTTGCCATGTGAGGTAGGCATCAGGATTCATTGTCCGTTGGATTTTCTTTCGTAGTTCTGCTTGTGTTAAGGCTGTCGTGATACCCAAGAGTTTGTCTTCAGGTATAATAGGTACTGGGTCTGGAGTTGTATATACTATTTCATCTATGCCCATGCGAGATAAGGCATCCGCCTTTCCGTTTCTGACTCCTGGTCAAAATGTGATTGCATAATCATTTTCGGCGAAGAAAAGGGCCCACCGTAATTGGCGCGAGGACTGGGCCTTGGCTGTTTTGAGATATTGCAGGTTTCGGTGGTCTGTGATGACTGTAATGGTGTGTCTCACCCCCAGAAGGTAGTGCCTCCAGGCTTTAAAGGCGGATTTGATAGCCAGGAGTTCCTTGTCCGTGATGGCATAATTAATCTCTGGAGGTGAGAACTTTTTCGACCAGAAGCCCACAGGATGTAGCTGGCCAGTTTGGGGGTCTCTCTGTGAAAGGACAGCCCCCATTGCGAGACTGGACGCATCAGTTTCAACGACATAAGGGAGGTCTGGACGAGGATGTCGCAGGATTGGAGCGGAGGTAAACCTTTGTTTAAGTTCCTGAAAGGCTTCTTCTGCTTCTTCGGTCCAAGCAAACTTTTTATTGTTTTTCGTAATAGTACTGTGATTGGGTGCACAACCTGAGAGAAGTCTGGGATGAACCGGCATTAGAAGTTCGCAAAGCCCAGCATGCTTTGTACCCCTTTCAGAGACGTCGGTGAAGGACATTGCAGAATGGCATCTACCGTGTGCACATCCATTCTGATGCCTCCTGCAGTAAGGATAAAACCAAGAAATTCTACTTCGGTGATGTGAAAAAAGCATTTTTCAAGCTTTGCAAACAAGCGATGTTGACGGAGCTTGGTGAGGACTGAACGAACGTGCCTGACATAATCTTGTTCCGAGGCCGAGTATACTAAGATGTCGTCCATGTACACTAAGGCGCACACATCAATTAACTCCCTTAAGACGTCATTGATGAAATATTGGAATGCCGCAGGAGCGTTGCATAACCCGAAGGGCATGACTTGATATTCAAACAAGCCGTACTTAGTACGGAAGGCAGTTTTCCATTCATCTCCTTTTCTGACTCGGACCAGGTGGTACACTCCTCGAAGGTCCAATTTGGTATAAATCTGGGCATCTTTAACTTGGTCTAGCATCTCAGGGATAAGTGGCAGGGGGTAGTGGTTCTTCACGGTGATCTGGTTCAATGCACGGTAGGCAATACAGGTTCTCAAGTCTGCTTCCTTTTTCGGTATGAAGAACAAAGGACTAGCTGCGGGGGACTTCGAAGGACGGATAAATCAGTTTGCAAGGTACTGGTCTAAATAGGATTTCAAATGAAGGTTTTCTGGTTCTGTGAGAGCGTAGATCCTGCCGCAAGGTATTTGTGCACGAGGAACAAGGTCAATCTGGCAGTCATAGGGCCTGTGCGGCGGCAATGTATTGGCTTGGTCCTTTCGGAAAACATCCTGGAAATCATGGTATTCACTTGGCAAGGTATTAGTTGCTCCCAGGGTTGATACTGTCGCTCCGGGAGTCATGGGGATACAGACGTCGGGTTTCTCCTCTTGGTAATATGGTAATAGCAGGCAGGGGAGCAGTCACCGGGGAAGGTTAATTTTCATGCCCGCCAGTCTATCAAAGGGCTGTGAGCAACCAACCATGGCATACCCAGTATTAGCCTGAACTGAGGTGCCTTGATGAGATCGAATGAAATAGACTCCCGATGTCCGTCCTGACACAGCAAGGTTACCCTGGCTGTGCACTGGGTTACTGGTACGGAAGCGATTTCTGTCCCATCTACAGTGGTTACCTTGTCCATAGTTGGCTTAGAACACAAAGGAAGCCCCATCTCTGCTGCCAGTTCTTGATCAATATAATTTCCAACTGCTCCGCTATCGATGAATGCTTCAACGGCATGCATTCTTGACAACTGTTGGTGGTTCATTAAGATCATCGGTATTGCAAAGTGCGAGGTCAGCAACTCTTTCTTCTCACTCAACAAACTGACCTCTACGTTTGTCGAGCTTGGTAGTTTCCCAATTCCTTAGCTTCATCCTTCTCTGTGGCCCGACTGTTCTTATTGGGGGTTTTACTGGATAGTCCTTCAGGAAATGTCCTGGTTTCCCACAATACAAACAAAGCTGTTGTTGTCTTCTTTTGTCCCGCTCTTGTTTTGTTAATGGAGGCCGTATCCCTCCAATCTGCATGGGTTCTACAGCATTTTCAGGTACACGGGGTGTGTTTTGCCTTGGTCGAACATACACGGTCCGAAGGTCCGTCTTAGACCGGTCTGCCTTTCGGTCCTGCAACCGGTGGTCTAGCTGCACGACCAGATTTATGAATTCTGCACAGAGTCTGGGTGGATCAACCACCTGGGCTAAGGCGTCCTTTAATTCGCCTCGTAAGCCTTGATGGAATAACGTGGTTATTTTGTTTTCTGGCCACCTAGCTTCGGCAACCAGTCTGTTGAAGGTAGTAATGTACGTTAACAAGTCCTGATTCCCTTGTCGGTGGGACAAGAGGGTATCGGGTATTAATATCGTCACATATATGGTCGCCGTAAATAATATCACGGGGAAAATGTCATGGCGATATTATTTGGATGACCATATATGTGGCGATAGGGGCAAAAATAAATAAATAAATAAATAAATAAATAAAAAATGTGGGGGTTGCGGGGGTGTCCCCCGCATGTTCCATGCAATAATGTTGCCACAAAAAACGACAATTTTTCGGCAATATTTTTGAATGGCGATATTTTTGTGGCGACATTATTACATGGAACCGACAAGAGTTCATTGTCTACTGCTTGTTCCTGGGTATGGCGAGCAAAAAGTTTTTCCATTTCTCTCTGGAACCCCCCAAAGTCATGTAATAGAGGATCGTCATGGATTACCAATGGCACCGACCAATCTGCTGCACTACCACTCAAGTATGATAAGACAAAAGCTACCCGAGCTTGGTCGTTTGGAAATGCTCCAGGCCTACAAAGAAAATGAAGGCGGCACTGATTAATGAATGCCGCATACTTCCATGGGTCGCCTGAGAACCTTTCTGGTGGTGCCAGGGGCACTGTTCCAGGTAACGTGATCTGTACCGGAGTGGGTGATCTGGTGGGGTTTTGCATCGCTGGATTGCTTCCAGGTAGAGGCGTCTGTCCTGCTTGTGATTGCAAGTATTGCCTGCTAATCCCTTCAGTGCATTCTTTGTTCACTATTAGGTCTCTCTGGAGGGCATTAGTCTCTTGTCGGGCAGAATGAACCTCAGCACGAAGCTCTCCTAGTAATTGGGCTAATTGGTCCATTTCTGATGTCTCCATGGCGCCCAGGTGGATTTCTTATGGTAGGCTTCGTGTTCTGTTACGCTCACTTGGTATCCACAGGGACGCCACCCAGCTGGGTTACTCACTGGTATGCTTCTCAGCTTGCCCTGATGTGGTCTGCGGGGAAGGTTCTGCCTGAAAATACAGGAGGACTGTGTTCAAGCCTGACTGACTGGGGTAAGTATCCTCCCTCCACCCCTGTATGCTTTCAGTCCCTCTGGTGCCCTCTCCTCACCTTGTGGTAGAATTAGGCGTGCTCTCTGTCCTGCCTTCTTTGCAGGGGCACGTTATCTTTCATGGGCGAGTGCGGTCCAGTTACTTCACTGACGCCGGCCCGTTTGATATTGTTCAGGTAGGTCTTATTGCTATTCTTTAGTTTTGTTGCTATCCTGCATGCCTTTCTTTGTTTAAAATGTCTCTTTTTTCTCCCTTAGGTATGCGGAGCTTCAGCGCGGCAAACTGGCTTCGTTGAGGCCCACTGGTAAATGATGGCGCATTAAGAGCGCTATGATGCGGTAAGTAAGCGCTATGCGCAGCGCTGAGAATTCTTGCCTTTGCTAACTTGTGTTTTCCTTCCTTGTAGGTCGCGGTGTTCTTCAGCGCGAGTGGAATGTCCGGAGTGGTGCCAGCCGAGAGGCGACCAGCCAGGTAAGCCTGTTCAGCAGTTCGTAATTTGTAAATGTCTCTACAGCTTTCTTTAATGTTGCCTCTATCTTCCTCTTTCAGGTCGTTCTGTCCGGGAGGCGTGCAGATTCAAGGAATCTGTTCCCAGTAGCTGCAAGTGTTTAAAGATGAAGACTGCAGGTAAGATGCTGCTGCTAATGATGTTCCTTTTGTCTCCTTGCAGGTTCTGCTTCTCCGAGGTTCGAGTGAATAGCTGGACACAGTGAGCGTCACGTTGCAAGCTGCAAAGTAACACGAAGCATGTTCTGCAGTCAGGGTGTGGTTTATATAGCCCAGGTAAAGTAGTACCAGGGAAAGTAGTTCCAGGCCTCCCACACCCAAAACACTAGACCGCATAGTTTGGTTCTTAGGAACCAACCTATGTGGATGCCTCCATGTCGGCTGACAATACAATAAAGTAGTTCCCAAGCACATTGTTCTTCATGGTGTATGAGCCTGGTGCCATAGGCGCCAGTACTGGCCCCATGAGGGCTTTTGAAGAGGATGCCAGGCTCTAGAGGCCCGAGTCCTGACTCCAGCTGGCCAATGGGTTTGCCAGAGGGGGTTTTGGGCGAGGGTCGTGACAGGGGAGCCTTTCTCCACAGAGTCGCAGAGTTGGAGATGAACGAGAAGGCGGTCCTAGACATTGCCAGGCAGAGTCTCTGGAATCCTCTTCTGTAGAACAGGTTGGCAAAGAAGCAGAGTGAGGAGGTGCTACCTCCACTGCGACGCTGAGAGTGTGGAGAAACGGGACACCACAGAGACCGAAGCCGCAAATCTGTCTGCCGGATATCACACAAGCCAACGAATGGGTGAGACCAAAACTCTAGCTCAGCCTTCAGCGGAAGAATCAAGAAGATCTGGAAGTTGAGTAGATGAGCCAGAGACAGAAATAATGTTACTTGCAGAGGTGGAGACCACCAGGAAACACCAAACACCTAAAGGAGACACAAGAAGGCCATGGAGCTTCAGGCTGAGGGCGAAGGCCGATCCACCCACCCAAGTCCACGAGGAGAAAGAGGGAGAACCTCCCAGTTGCCAGTATACCACAAACAAACCCATGAGCACTGGGACTGGGAATACACCAAGTGGGAATCCCGGAATGACACTGCAACAGAGTTCCAAGTACAATTGAGGACATTGAATGAACTGCTGCATTCTGGGATATGAAGTCAGGAACCAGGAATACTGAAAGAACCGTTACATTTTCGGATCTAAACTCAAGGTCCTTGATTATTGAGAGGAACATTGCATTCTGGTATCTGAAGGCAAGGTCCCAGAATATCAAAGGCGTTAAGAAATTCCACAACCTGGATATTTAAAAGAACTACCGCAGGCCCTGGAATATGTTGCCCTAGAAAGGGACGTGGCCCCTTTAAGAGGACAGGACACACCAAGGCAGGGAGAGGGCGGAAGGGGAGGGAAAAGGTTAGTTCTGTTTGTAGGCGAATAAAGATGGTTCAACTGTTCCTGGGCTCCTGGTGTTTCTTGGTGCAATCGAAGTGCGAGTGCCTGTGATGTGTGGAGCCCACCCACAACAACTGGCGATGAAGCCGCCGACCCAGGCGTACTGCAGGAGGGCCCCCTTAGCCCAGAAGTGAAAGGCACCTAGTGACGGTGACGGAGCGGTCCCTCGACCGCAGCAGAGATGGCCTAGCCCAACGGCTGGCAAAGCGCGAAGACGCGGTGGGTACAAGTGACCCTGCCGCAGCAGAAAGAGGACGCCGTGGGAGCCCATCCTGGCAGCAGGAAGCAGGACCGCCGAACGCAGCCCTGCAGAAGGAGGATGCTGCGGGAGCCCACCCCGGCAGCAGAAAGGACCGCCGGACACAGCCAAGCAGAAGAAGACGTCGCGGGAGCCCACCCTGACAGCAGAAAGGACCGCCAGACGCAGCCCAGCAGAAGAAGACGTCGCGGGAGCCCACCCCGACAGCAGAAAGGACCGCTGGACGCAGCCCAGCAGAAGACGGAGCCACCAGGCGTAGCCCAGCAGAGCCGTCGGAGCGATCCCAGCGGCAGGCGGAGGCCGACGCAGGAGCGGGCCACTAGCAGGAAGCAGACCCGCCGCCAGGAGCAGCCAGCGGCAATAGTGGGACGCTGCGGGAAGTGTGCAGCCACAACAGGTACAAAACCCTGCGTCTCCCGCATCGTGACATTACAACAAAAAAAATCGCAAGGGTGTATCCTCCCGCACAGCCAAAGTTCCACGTGCCCACACCAACCACAAAAGAGGGCAAATCATAAACGTTTCACCCAGACCATCCTCCAGCCACCCAGCTATATTTACAGTACGGCAACCAACCAAGGCCATACTATACTCAACGGGTACTGGACCCATACCGCCGTCACCAGTCCGTGGCATAATAAGGCGTCCAACCAAGGCCATCCTCCAGCCACCCAGCTATACTCACAGTACGGCAACTAACCAAAGCCATACGATATTTAACAGGTACTGGACCCATACCGCCGCCACCAGTCCGTGGCACCGTACACAAACCACACACAAAGTGGCATATTGCTAGCTTCCACGATTACACCTATACCAATCACTAAGCAAAAAAAAAAAAATGATGGATCCAACCCAGGCACAGGCAGCAACTACTGATGCAGGGGCGCTCAACGCCAACCCCAACTCCCACGCCAGCCTTATGAGGAGACCAAGCCCGTTCACCCTAAACCCCCATCATGACCAGGGTCAACGCTGGGAAGAGTGGGTGGAAGAATTTGAAGACTTTGTGAGTGCAATCGGCACCCACGACCCCCCCAATAAGATCAGCATCTTCACGAATGTAGCAGGTAGAGAGATCAAAAACATCATACGCAAAATCCCCGCCCAACACTGCAACACATATGCTTGCCTTCTAGAAGCAATAAATGAGAAACTGGTCACTACACCCAATAGAGACTATGAACGCTATACCTTCAACCAATGCGTCCAACTAGCTCACGAGTCCATAGGTGAATTCGTCATCCCACTCCAAAGGAAAATCATAAAGTGCGATTTCGCCAATTTCAATGACGATGAGGCCATTAGACTACGAATAATTGAAGGGTGCATCTCGACGATGTTTAGGAAGGACCTCTTGAAGAAGCCCCTGTCTCTGAAAGAAATACTGGACCTGGCCAGAGTTTACAAAAGAATAGATGTCCAAGCTGCTGCCATAGAGAACCCAAAAAAAGGAGATACCATAGTAGCCATGACCCCGTAAACCCGGTACCCGAACTCACCGAACAGGCAAAACCCCAGGAACACCATGCAATGACCGCAGAGCGACCGGCAATGCTTAAGTTGTGGGTTTGAATAGCCCCACAAGGGACCATGCCCTGCATTTGGGCGGCAACGATGCCTGAGATGTGACCTAGAAAACCACTTTCAGGCTATGTGTAAAGAACAACTCCCGAAAACAGGACCTCACCGCTCACAGAATGTCAATCGCCCCTGGGAACCCCAGAGAGGACAGCAGGACTAACGACCCGCTGAGAGGGGATTGTCATATCCCACAAACCCTCAACAACGCCCCAACACTGTGAGAGTGCTAGAAGGACTACAAATTGAGCCCGACAGGAAGCCTCATGAACTCTATGACCTCCACCACTATGATCAAACACCAATGACCAGCACAGAGAGGTCGTATGCGAGAGAATACACTCCACGAACAAGAAAATTACATGAGTCCTCTCCCAACAAGCTACGACCCCTATGTCAACTTCCCACCAAGCTCCTCTTAAGATGTCACGCCACAACCACAATACCTACAAGATGGGTACGATAGACAATACGTCAGATTACTCAGCATCGATGCTGAAGAAACACCAGCCTCCAAGGTCACCATCCAAATGGGGGGCACTAGAAACGCAGGGGCGACCATGAATGTCATGAATGAAGAACTATACCAAACCATAGCACACCTCTTAGCCCTGCATCAGTCGAAAACACACATATACCAGTGGGGAGCAGCACTACCATTAATGTCCAAGGGACAGTTCCAATGCGACCTGACGCATCGAGATCTCACGACTACAGCGGCAATACACGTCATTCGGAGTCCCTCAATAGGGAGATGTCTCCTCAGCTATAGGACGGCCAGAGCCCTGGCACTAATAGATCTACAATATGAACCGTCCAAAGTGATAAGAGGACAGCCGTCTGATAGAGGAGAAGTGATGGCCATGATGTGCTGACTCCTCACCAAAGAAACCCTACAGAAGTAGTTTCCCAAACTATTCGAAGGGGTAGGCATGCTCAAAGAATCTGTCATTAAGTTACACATTGACCCCAAAGTGACACCAGTACCACAACACCCTCGGAAAGTGCGCTTCCACCTCCAGGCGCAAGTATTGAAGGAATTACAACTGCTACTACAGAATGACATCATCGAGAAAGCCGAAGAACCAACACTCTGGGTGTCCCCCATCGTAATTGTTCCCAAAGACAATGGACGATTGCGCATATGTGTCGACATGCGCATTCCGAACACCGCCATCCAAAGGGAAAGACACCCTGGCCCGAGCCTGGAAGACATGCTCATCAGGCTGAACCAAGCGAAGAACTCCAAATTGGACCTCAACCAGGATTACCACCAGTTGGTCATAGACCCAGCCTCCAGACCCATAACCACCTTCGCCACACACGAGGGGCTCTTCAGATATAAATGCCTTCATTTTGGCATATCCTCGGCCGCAGAGATTTTCCAAGAGACCATCAGGAGGTTAATATCGTCAGAGGTCAACGCCCTAAACTATAGTGACGACATCCTCATATTCGGAAAAAATCATGAGCAACATGACAGAGCGCTTCTAGCGGGCTGCAAAACCCTGCAGGCTGCTGGTCTGAACCTCAACGGCCCTAAATGTGACATCAATAAAACCAGTCTCAAATTCTTCAGTCACATACTCTCCGACAAGGGTATGACAGTAGATCCGGACAAGATAGAAGCCATCATCGAGCTTCGACCCCCCCTCAACAACTGTGGAACTACAATCGTTCTTAGGGATGGCGGGATATTGTGCAAGGTACCTCAAAAACTATGCCACCATCACCGACCCCCTCAGAACTCTCCTCAAGAGAGACAGCCCTTTTGACTGGGACACACGATGCAAGCAGCATTCCTGACCATCAAAGACAATCTAACCAACCATCACCAGCTGGCAACTTTCACCCCGAGTGGAACACCATCATCACGGTTGAAGCCAGCCCTGTCAGCCTTGGAGCCATCCAACAGCAAACCAACCCCAGGGACACAGAACAACACACAGTGATAGCCTATGCCAGCCGAGCCCTGCCTCATGTCAAAAAAGCCTACTCCCAGGCAGAGCGGGAGAGCCTCGCAGCCGTCTGAGCATGTAAAACGTTCCACCACTTCGTAGTGGGACGAAGATTTACGCTGGTCACTGACCATCAAGCGCTCCTGTCCCTATTTGGGAATCCCAAAACAAAGATGCCCCCCAGAATCGAAAGATTGGGGATAAGACTGCAAGAATACGACTATGACATTATTCACAAACCTGGGGGGGGGAAGCCAACCCGGCCGACTATTTGTCGAGGCACCCAATGGTAGGAACAGACCACTCCTTAGCCTGCGTAGCGGAAGAATATATTGCATATCTGACATCCAACGCCGTGCCATCCACCATATCGACAGCAGTCTTTGCTGCCCGGAGCAAGGCCCACCCCCACCATTGCAACTGCCATACGCCTGACCCATACAAACGCATGGAAAAACGTACACGACAGAGGAAACAGAGAGGAGGGGGCAGACAAGAATGACCTCAGCCGGCTAGCCAAAATACATGCCGAGCTGGTAGCCACTGACCAAGGCATATTACTACGAGGCAACCGACTAGTGGCACCGAAAGACCTGCGGAAAACCCTAGTAGCAATAGCCCATGAAGGTCATAGGGGGATCGAGAACACGAAAAAAAATCCTACGAAACCACACATGGTTCACCTACATGGACGTCATAGTAGAAGACATACTGGCTCACTGTAGACCCTGCCAGCTAGCGGCAAAAAAGACAGACCCCAACCCGATGCAACCGACAACACTTCCAGAAAGGCCCTGGCAAAAGGTCGCAATGGACTTCTATGGGTCCCTAGGAGAAGGAGGATACCTTCTGGTGGCCATTGATGAATACTTAAGGTTCCCATTCGTCAAGCAGACACCATCTACATCCTTCCATGACACCGCACCCATCATAGACGAACTCTTCAGTGAGTGGGGCATGCCCAACATCGTCAAAACCGATAACGGACCCCCGTTCCAAGGAAGAGATTTCGCCAAGCTGGCAGACCACCTCGGTTTCCTACACAAAAAGATCACTCCACTCTGGTCCCAAGCCAACGGAATGGTAGAACGATTCATGGCAACCATCAAGTTAACCCGGCAGAAAGCCGTGGTTGATGAGGTGTCACACCTTCAGGCGATCTGCAGTATGCTAAGGAGTTACAGAAATACACCACACGATGCGACAGGGCGCACACCAGCCGAGCTAATGGTGAAATACAAACCCAGGACCCGCATTCCCCAATGGGAAGACTACACGCCAGAAGAAGACGCAGCTATAAGAAGGCAGGTTGCTGAGAAAAAAGCAAAGGCCAAAGAATGGACTGACATGAGAAGGAATGCCAAAGAGTCACAACTCGAAGTGGGTCAAACAGTACTAGTCCGACAAAGACAGCTAAGGAAAACAGAGACACGCTACAGCCCAGAGCCTCGAGTCATCACGGCTGTAAAAGGGCCCATGATAGCAGTAGGAGAACCCGGTGAGATAACACGAAACGCCTCATTCTTCAAGAAGCTATACTTGGAAGACATGGAAGAGCCTGTGAATGCACCTGCGGACCCTGAGACTGAAGGGCGCACGAGCCCTCCTGTTGAGGCAACAGGAAAAACCTGAGAATCACCAGGCAGGCCTCACAGAGCATTGCGGAGACCTGCAAGACTTATAGAGCACATGTAAGCCTTGCTTTCATGATAAGCACGGGGGAGGTGTTGCCCTGGAAAGGGACGTGGCCCCTTTAAGAGGACAGGACACACCAAGGCGGGAAGAGGGCAGAAGGGGAGGGACAGGGGAGGGAAAAGGTTAGTTCTGTATGTAGGCGAATAAAGATGGTTCAACTGTTCCTGGGCTCCTGGTGTTTCTTGGTGCAATCGAAGTGCGAGTGCCTGTGATGTGTGAAGCCCACCCACAACAGAATACTGGAAGAACCCCTTTTAAATTGTTAGTGATTAACAAAGTAATACCCAGATTTCTGGCACAGCGTATTGCAACCTTGACAAGTAAAGCCTTTGCTGTTCAAATTATTTTAATTTACTGGTTCAATGCAGTATGCAATATAGAAACTGGCTACATAGTTTGAGCAACTTGGCATATCATGCCAGTACCTGGCATAGGACAGGTGCACCAGAGCACACGATGTCCATGCCTTTTTAACGAGGGAGTAACTGGATATAACTGGCATATCCTGGCAACACTGGGCATTTTGGAGAGAACCTGCAAGCTGATCATACTGCAAGCCCGCAGCACCGAGGACCCTTCAGTCGACGCAGGGCATGCCAGCTGCTTCCTGTGCTCCCATCACTCACAACTGCCACCAGGCCCCTTGGTATAATGGGTGCTTTCCTCTTCCTGCACATTGAGAGTAGGGTTTTTCTGAGATATTGTCGGGGAGGCAGCATTAATCAATTGAAAAACCCGGAATCCCCAGCTGTAACTCTGTGTGTTTGTGTGCATGAATGTGTGTGCCTCTTTGCATGCACGTGTGTGGCTGTATACCACTATGGGCATAAGAGCAGACGTTCCTTTTTTGTTTGAGTGTTGCATGCACTTATTTGCAAGGCAGTATGGATGAGTGTGCGAGTTTATCTGTGGGTATGTGTGCGAGTTCTTGCATGTGCACGCGTGTGTGACTGTGCATATGTGTATGTTAATGCATATTGGTATTTGTGTGACAGTCTATGCATAGGTATGTGTTTGTTTATGTGTGCACACATGAATGCTTGGATGGGAGAGTGCTTCTGCAAGTATGGTGGGAACACATGCACATATCATGCTAATATATGACATATAAGTCTATGACGCAGCCACACGCCAACCATATGTAGCACCACGTATCGTCTGGTCTAGATACTGCCATCACAGTTAAGTCTTGCTTGTAAAATGTACTGCACATACCTTGTACTTTCTCTCATGCTTACAAATAACTAGTCACAATTAAGAAACACACGTGCCCGCTAATGCAAGCATGATACCTCCTCATCACCTCATATCCCCCTACCCCCTCTCCCACTTGGTTGTCCGTTGGCAAATCTTCCATTCCTATCAACTCCTCTCACCACAACTCTTCTTTATAGCCACATATCAAGGTCTGATCACACCATGTCACGGTCACAATATGCCTTTTCTCAGACAAAGTCAGGTGCCGTAAGACCACTGTGGTGGTGATGGGCGCAGTAGAATTACTTAAGAACAAAACATAACTGGGCCACCCGAGCATACAGTGTGAATGCCCGGCCAGGTAATGCCAACACATTTGAAGGTAATACTGGGGCATGTGAAGGCCCAAGAAAGCGGAGTGTACCTACGCATATCATTGAAGAAGGCAATACCTTTTATATAGTACGAGTATCTCAAGATATCCGGGTACTACGTGGCATGTGCACTGAGACATAATGTGCCACTGCCAGGGCGAATGATAACAACCATCTCTCTCTGGTCGGCCTCCCTTGGCCCTCTTCCTGCTCCCACCTGCAAGGCTAAAACCCTCAGGGTCATCTTCGACTCCACACTCTCCTTCTCTCCTCACATCTCTGATGTCTCTAAGAAGTCACACTACCAGCTGCACCTCCTCAGAGGTATTCTTCCTTTCCTCTCCTTCCCCCAGAAGCTCACTGTCTCCAGAGCTCTGCTTCTCTCTAGACTGGACTACTGCAACAGCCACTTTCTAAATCTCCCTGCCTCTACTCTCTGCCCTCTGCAACTCATCCAGAACAGAACTGCGAGACTTGTCCTTGGCCTCAAGCCCATGAATCGTATCTCTCCAGGACTGAAATCTCTGCACTGGCTCCCAGTGGCTGTGAGGATTAAGTTCTAAACCCTCTGCATTTTCCACAAGTCCTTCTGGGGCCTGGTGCCTCAATACCTTCAACTCTCTCTTCCTAAATATCTTCCTTCTCAAGCTCTTCGCTCATCCGCCACCAACTCCCTCAAGGTCAGTTGATTCTCCAAGCAACGAGTTGGTGGTAGATCTTTTTCTTCTGCTGGGCCTCCCTTTGGAACAGCCTCCCTGCCTCTCTGAAATTTGAGGAGAACCATCTCTGGTTCCGGAAGCAGCTCAAGACCTTCCTCTTTGCTTTGGCTTTCTCTCCTCTTCTCCCATGCTGAACTCCTGACTGAAACTGCACTGGTCACCCGTCTACCCTCTGTTCTCGGGCCCAGATCCCCTCCCCGCCAGCTGCACCCCTTCACTGCCCCCCTGGCAATTCCTGCACTCTGGGGCTGTTTCTGTATCCCTACAGCCCCCTAAAAGCACTTGACGCCTGATGTCTGCACTTACCCTTGCACCTGCCACCAGCTGGCCACACTTTTATTTTATTGTTCCGATTTATTGTGTTTATTTATTTACCGTGAATCCTATGTACTGCACTTCCCCTCCCCCTCACACTTTTCCCCTTCCCCCATCCCCTGCACTTGCACAATCTCAATGTCACCTGGCCTAGTAAGATTGTTGTCTCTGTCTTCCCTCTGTTTCCCTCCCTTGCCTAGTCGTGCCTTGAAACACTTGTGTGTAGGCACGTTATAAATGTCATATCATAGCTTATCATGCTATAGTGGGTATTTCTGGGCAGATAATGGAGACTGTCTGGGCATAAGTAGTGTATTAGAGCTATAAGGCAGGTGTGGCGGAGCAGAAGAAGGACACGGACTCTGCGAGGACATTTGCAAGGTGTGTTTATTGAATCTTTATATATAAAGTGGAGAGAGAGAGAGAGAGAGAGAGAGAGAGAGAGAGAGAGAGAGAGAGTGTGTGTGTGTGTGTGTGTGTGTGTGTGTGTGTGTCTCTTTACAAATCCACACCGTTGAACCCACTGCTAACAAACTTTGCATGGATTCCCCATTTGTTAGGGGCAAGATCGTAGTCTATGTTTGGACGGAAAAGATTCACTCCGTAGACACCCTCATTTACTGATGCTGACCTCGATTTACTACAGTAGGTACTAGAAGGAGGCAACATTTGGAAAAGTGTCTGAAGCAAAATGTTCTATGAGTTGGTTATTCCTTTGAAACGTATTACTACTGTCAACAGTTCAAAAGTGTTTATTAAAGCATTTCTAAAGGGAATTAAAACAACAACAAACAAATTTACATTTTTTTTTCACGCCACTCAAAATATGGGAAGGGCAAGGTTACAGTTTACTTAAGTTCATTCACAAGAAGAGACCACAATCAATCTTTCTTGGACATTTTCTCAAATGTGCTGAAGCCATTAAGTGACTGAAACATGCCGCACAAAAAACAAACATCACTTGGAAAAGCTCCATCTGATGCAGAGCAAAAATCAATATCAAGAGTTTCTGAACCACAACAACAAACAGCACCACGACTTGTCGACCACAGGACAAGAGCAACTTTCTCCAGTGCAAATGAGACACCAGAACAAACTTAAGCAAGACTTGCTGACATGAGGTCGAGAGCAACATCCTCCAGGGTACATGAGACACCAGAGCAAACTGAAGCAAGACTTGCAGACAAGAGGACAAGAGCAACATCCTCCAGGGGACAGGAGACACCACTTAATCAGAACACGGGCAACGCCGGGTGCCCCAGCTAGTGATAATATGAAGACCAAACTGTCCCTATCGCTGTGGGGTGTTCCCTACCTATATGAATAACTAATGTGCTTGTTAGTTGTCTGTGAATGTCCAAAAGGAATATGTCAGCTGTCCAAAAGCTAATGCTAACTGACCCTAACACTAACTTAACATACTAAGGTTAGGAGAATGACTCCCTTCTCCTGAGGTGTGCGTCACGCATTTGTTTATGTTTCTTGTAAATATGAGTTTTTAAGATAGTCTTTCATGACTTTTCTTACAATGTTGTGTAGCTTGCTCATGAGATTCTGTACTGTACTGTCCGCTTTAGAAATAGCTTACCCTTGACTCTTGTTGAATTCTTAAAAATCAATCTTAATGGGGTTTATGTGAGCTGGCGAAGTATAGTTTCCTGGACAATTCTGGTTTCCTGGAGGCATTATTTCAGCCCATCCTGGCAGGGGCGTTGCTGGGGGGGGCTAAGGGGGCTATAGCCCCTGATCTTTTGGTTGTAGCCCCGGATCGAATCTCAGGAGCTACAGCCAAAAGACTAGCTAGCCCCCAGTCCCAACAGTTCCGACATCAGCTTAGCCCCGGGTCTATTCCAGACCTAGCAACTCCCCTGCTTCCTGGCCTGTTTTGTCATGTAGTTTATTTATCATAGAGGCTTAACTGGCTTTCAGTTTATCATATGCCTTCTCTCTTGTATTCCACTCCTGTGACGCTTGCTGTGGCTTCCCCGGGGTGGTGTCAGCGTAGTTGCATGGGCAGCCTGCCCACCAGGATGTCGTGATCACACTGCCACCGGATCTCCAACTCCAGTCGTCTCTGCTTTCCGTCTCTCACGCATGCCCGCTTTCCAGCATTTGCTTTACTGTTCCCAGCAACTTTGGCGTTACCCTGCAGCTCCGCCTCCTGCTAGTTTTACGCTAACAGGGGACCTCCCCTACTTCAGTATGCGTTCCTCTCTCCTTCCTCTCATATTTGACGAGTACTCCTTCTTTAGCACACTCGTCGCAGTGGATTGGTGATTTCCTTTTAAAGATAGATCTTCCCTTTCTCCTTGATGATAGCACATTTTCACTTTCTCTTGCGTGAAGTCTCTTTACCTGGAAGTATTTGATATGTTAGACAGTATCATGTATGCCATCAAATGAATTGGCTTAGGGAGTTCCTCACTTGCATCGACCCGTATGGATGGTGCTGCAGAAGGGGCTCACCTCCTGAGCCCAGAACCTCACGGGGGAGGGCGGCTTCCCATTGGGGAGAAGGAACAAATTCCCTCAATCTGTCACAGAGGGCACTATCAACATTCAGGAATATAATATGTTCCACATTCCATGGACCGCAACTGCCCTCCTCCCACCCCCACACCGCTCCATATGCTTGTGTCTCCCATTTTACGGCCAGTGGCTCTACATTAAGGGTGAACAGAAATGAAAACATGAGGCATCCTTGCCAAGGGTCCAATGGAACCATGTCAGAGTCAACATCACTGTTGGTCACTCTAGCGCCGACTTAGTGTTCAAGTGTCTGGGTGCGGGACAGTATTGTCTGAATGCTGCTCCTTAGGACACCTGGACAGGAACTCCACTTACACCAACAAAGAGATGTTTTCCTCATGTAATCTCCCTATACCTGCAGGTGATTCAAGGTCATTTTAATCCCGGAGACAGAACAAACCCTATGCAGACTGTGTGCAGTCGATAACCCCAAGCACCCGTGATTAGTGCATTCTCTGTTCTAATGGCCAAAACTTTAGCCATAACTTTAAATCACAGCTCACAATTATTAATGATCCATACCATGTGTGCCTTCTGTGATCCTTGTGCTCTTTGGCTAGTACAGTTGTGGGAATGGTTCTACACTGCAAGGCTTGAGTTTAAACCTCAAGAATCCAGGCAGCATGCAAGGTGCATGTAAAAGTAGAAACCCCATGCAACCCTGGCGTTTTACTAGCTTAAGGATCCTAAGTCAGTGCTTCAAAATAGCAGTCTCTCACTCAAGGTTGCCACACTGTGAAGCGCATGCACAGTTAAGCAAATTAAGGACATTACGAAAGGAAGCAAAAGTGAGTTTATGTAAATGGGATGTGCCGTTAGCATTCAGGTTTTATCTCTGGGAGATTTCATATTCGGATCAGGACTCGCCGACAAAGCATACTAGACCTTAGCTGCTGAGATTTAATTAAGTCTATGCAAAAAGGACGAGCATACTCGTCCTTAGCACTTAAAGGGTTCATCTTTCGGTGTTAATGATCCAAAGCAGGATTATCTAATTACTCCACCCCTGTCTCAGTCGTGGCAGGGATAACAAGCTCTCTCATTTTGGGCTGCTCATTTGTGATTGGTCCAGTGCTGTCTCTGTGTTTTCCTTGTCCAATCAGGGTCGCAAGTGTTCTGATCTCAATAGAGGTAGACAGCCTCCTGATGTGTAGCAGAGAGGGCTTCCATGTAGATATTTACGCATCAGACATTCTGCCTCGTCCCCAGGGTGTCGTCGCCACTGCTTCAAAACGCTGTTCCCTACTTGTGCACTAGGCGGGGAACCAGGAGACAGAGATGGAGGTCTAGTCATGTTCTAGTAATCCGGAATCAATGCATGCCCATGTGTACCAGGGAGTTTGGAGGAATACATAGTCCATGCGGGAAGAGCTATAGTGAATGGAAGAGTCCATGGAAAACGAGGTCACCATGTGTGTGACAGTTTATAGAAATGCAGGAGCTGTGACCGTGTAAGAAGTTTCTGGAAAATGGGCAACATCCTACATCTAGATCTGTTCTGGGGTACGTCCAGTATGACAATGTCTGCCTCACTAATAAGTAAGCCATAAAGAGCAAAGTGGCAGGGGCGTGGCTTGGCGCCAAATGGAATGGCGGGCTAACCGTTTCACTCCTGCTCCAATAATTGTAAATAGGTTACCAGAGACGTTGGTATTTCGATGGATTCGCTACTTGAGTGTGCTGTGGAGTAGTTTGCTGCCTTAACTGGTCAGCTCCTGCTCCTTTGCTCCCTTCCTGGAGACGGCATTACTGTGGGGCACGCTTCAGCGGAGGCCCGTGACAGTCGCGCCGTGTCTTTCTGTCATCTGCCTGGAATCACGTAAGGCGCAGTAGCAGCTTTCCACACGGAGGATGGCTTTCTTCTCAACATGGACTGAAACCCATATTATCCTCTGGTGGTGACAATGAGGTACCTTTTATTTTAATTTCTCTACGGGGGTATTCTTGGCTCTATCAACAGCATATGAGAGCGATCACTTGAAATGGCTTCTCGGAAATGCTCAGAAAAAGGCGCTGGGAGCAAGGGTTCCTCTTCCTCTGTGGCTCCCAATCTTAAAAAGCCAAAACGTGACTCTCATCCTCTCGCTCAAGTTTTGATGGAGGCTAACATGGAAGCCATTTTATCAAAGTTACGAACAATAAACTTCAACAACTAGATGACAGATGGTCTAACTTTGAAGCAAGAATAGAAGCAATGGAATGGAGGGTTGGGCAAGCAGAAGGTGTTACTCACCGAGTGACATGCTTCAGAAATCCGTACTTGCTCTCTAAAAACAAAATAAGAATTCAGAGAATAGAAATCGCAGTATTTCGATTTAATCGTTTAATTGGTCGTTTAATCGTTTAATTGGTCTTCTGGAGGGAGTTGAAGGAGAATATGCACCGCTCTTTAAAAAACAAAAAGCCTCCTATTACTTTCAAACGTCTTTCTTCTATTACTTTAAACAAACAAAGGGCACGTTGGATTGGCTTAAAAAATCTGGATCCTCATAAGAGTTCTGGCTCACGAACAGTGATCTTTTTGCTCCTGAATACACGCACCTCATCTGATCATCAAGAAATCAAAGGGAATGAACTACCTAAAATGGAACGGCCACTGAGTTTTCATATCACAGGATGTATCAAAGGCAAGTGCACAGCAGAGGAAAGAACTGCTGTCTTTTCGACCCGCGCTCAAACAAATGAACGCCAGATTTGGCTTGGCACATCCCTGCACCTTCAAAGTTACTTTTAAAGACAAAGGGGCCGATTCATGGAACAAACGTGCGCCGAAAATCTACGCGCAAGCAGGCGCAAGCAGGCGCAAGCGGAAAAAAACAGGCGCACGCGCACACGTGCGATTCATGGAAGCCCCTGCGCGTGTACACCCCGGGATGTGCGCCAAACCCGTGCATGGCGCACAAGTCACTGCAACATCCCGAAAGGCGTGCGCAACGCGCACAGTGAAAGCGCACAACCTCGGCGCATACACCAGAAAGTGGGCGGGACACGGGGCGTAACGCGCGGAATGGGGAACAACGCGCGAAAATAAGGGCGTAACTGGGGATGTACTGCAGGGAAGCAGACGGAACGCCCACACGCACTCGAACCACACGTATTCATGGAATCGAATAGGGCAAAGCCACGCACAGCCAAAGACACGCACAAGCCGAAACACGTCCGCCACACGAAGGCAGGCGGTAGCGTCATTGCGCATTACAAAAGTGGTAACATACAGCAATTGGGCCTGTGCGAGCGGGCTACGTGTATTTCAGGGGTTCGCGTGAACTTTTTCACGCGATTGGGCCTGGGGGAGCGGGCTACGTGTATTTCAGGGGTTCGCGTGAACTTTTTCACGGTCTCCAAGCCCTGCCAGGGCAACGCCCGTGCGCAAAACGTCACAGACGCGCTTACGCTGTAAGGGCCTTTGGTCCAATGAAATCGCGTACGCGTGCTGACGCGCTTACGCGCTAAGGGCCTTTCCTCGATTTTCACGCTGACGTGCAGGATTTTCACGTGCCAAATCACTCCGTATCAAGCTGGCCACGCGAAAACACACGGAAGACCACGCTCCTGCCCAGAAGGCCGAATTACTGCCCCCCAGTGCCCCGAGCAGCCTCCCACGTGCCATCTGCTGCTGCCTGCCTGCCTGCCTGCCTGCTGCCACCGTGCCCTGCCATTTGGTGCCTGCACATCAGCCATCTGCAGGGGTCCAGTTGCTGTGTCCACCCCTGCTGGAACAGAAGACTCCCGACTCAGATAACATCGCTCCACAGCCCAGCCCCAGGACCCAGTTGCCCACCCACTCCTGCCCCTGGGGTTGCCATGTCGGGCACATCCACATCTGGCACCAGTGGCAACCCTCGGCCAGAGGGGCACCAGCTTCACTGCCACCGAAGTTGGTATTCCTGGTGGAGCAAGTCCTGGGGCAGTATGATGCCCTCTTCGGATCGTCCCGCGCCAACAAGGAAGGACGGGAGAGGATCTGGGCCGACTGTGTGGTTGCCATCAACGCGGAGGGGGTGGCAACCCGCACCGTCCAGAAGGTCAAGAAGCGCTGGGAAGACATGAGGTCCAGGACCCTCATGAAGGCCCGGCGCCTCGTGGAGGCGGGCCGGGGCCGCATGAGTTCCATCCAGATGGGGGTCCTGGAACGCGTACACCCAGCGCTCCACGCCCAGGTCCTTGAGAGGGAGACCCGTCTGGAGTTGAGCGGTAAGTAGCCAAGCATTGCTGTGTGAGACAGGGCATGTTGCAGTGTGCTGGTTGTCTGATACTTGCCTGTATGTGTGACATAGGCCATGTACGCATGTATGTGTGCAGGGACATCATGGTAATGCATGTGCGACCAGTAATGTGTGAACCGCACGGTTGTTGCATGTGTTTAAATGCGACATGGGGAGCCCTATGCAGATTGTACACATGAGAGCATGGCAGTCTCTGTTCCTGGACATGGGTGGGGGTGAGGGATGGGTGCTGATGCCAGGTACATATATGGTGTCCATGTCTGTGTGCCTGACCTGCGTGTCTGTGACTTGTGGATGCCATGGATGCATGACACATGTCTGTGACAATGTACAGATTCACTGATGCAGCCTAGTCATCCTTGTATCCACTGTGATTGGGGTGTACGGTGCCAGATGGATGTGACTGAGGTGAAGTGTGTGCATGTGATAGGCATGACCCATGATGCATGTGAGTTCCATTACATTGTATGTTTCGAGAGTCCATTGGACGTGTATGGAAATGTCCATGGCATGCACCATGACTGTCACTGTGTGTGTTTTGCCTGGACTGACACATGTGTTGTGGAGGGACATGATGGAAGTGTACTTTGACAGTGGCACTCATCTGCTATTGCTTCCTGTCTAGGGGACCATTGTACAGTACCCTGATGCTTGTGTTCTATGTCTCCCTCTACACAGCGGCTAGTGAAGAAGAGGGCGGAGACGGCGCTGTGGAGCAAGGTGGCGGGGATGCCCCCACGGCTGCAGCGGAAGGGGTGGGTGAGCCCCCACAGGGGCCTGCTACGGCGGAAGACAGTGAGGAGCCATCCAGGTTGGTGGTTTCCACAGAGGAGGAGGAGGCCGCCACTGAGGCGCACATGGGGCCTGGTGGGGGCATCCCTGCTGGTGCAAGTGGTGCAGTCCAGGGGCAGGGGCAGGAGGCAGCACAGGTCACCGTGGAGGGGCCTGTGCATGTCGCTGTCCCTGACCCTGTGGGTGCACCACCATGCACCAGCAGGGATGCCCCGTCCCAGGCCCGTCCGCAGGTAGAGGGGATGTCCATGTCATCTGACTCCCCTCCACCTGCGGACGAGGGGACCCCTGACCGTATGGAGAAGGTCCTGATTGGGGTCGCGATGCGCACAGCTGTGATTCGTGATGCCGTGCGTGCTTCCCAGGAGGAGCACGCACATCATCACGAAGAGCACCGTGCCGACGTGGCCCAATTGGGATCATCCATGTTCGGGGGTTTCCTGCATGTGTCGGCCAATCTGGCGGCCCTCTCCTCCTCTGTGGAGACTATACGCCAGTCGTTCTCCTTGCCGTCTTCCGGCCCAGATGCCACCAGGGCCCCCTGTGGACCTGCCCTGACCAATGCAGCCAGCTCGGTGGGTATCCCATCCCTGCCACAGTCGGGAGTCAGAGGTCCAGCAGGGGTGGACACCACAGCAACTGTACCCCAGCAGATGGAGGATGTGCCGGCATCATCAGGCAGGGCACGTGCACGACGGCGTCGGTGGATTCCATCAGCCTGGATGCCGTCGTGCTGGCAGAGGCAGTGGCGTCGGAGGCAGCAGCGCAGTCAACGTGGGAGGCATCATGGCTCGGGGCCATCAACATCGGAGGGGCAGGCATCGGCCGGAGGGCAGGAGGACCCAGGACGGGAAGTGTCTTCCGTGTGGCAGCGGTTGGGCCAGCATATAGGTGCGGAGCGGCGGCGGGCGGAAGAGGCGCGGCTCACAATGGTCAGGGCGGAGAACTCCATGCGGAGGGCCCTGAGGCGGGCCGAGTGCCTCGAGGCAATCCGCAGGGGGTTGGAGGAGCAGATGGCGTCGTCCCTGCGGACCCTTGGGGCCATGGAACAGGACCGCCTCCGGGACATAGACGAGGAGTTTGATGATGCCCTGGCCCGGAACACCACGGAGTGAGCCGCTGGACTTGCCCGCCGCCTTTGTATATAGTTCTTTAGTTTTAGGTTTCATTTGTTTCTTCTTATGATTTGGAGTCGACGGACACAGCTCCACTTTTTGTATATAGTTGCATTTTAGTTAGGGTTTTTTGTAGGTTTCCTTTGTTCAGTTGGGCTCATGGACCCTTGGATGTTTTGTACATAGTTCTTCATTGGATTGATTTTATTTTTAATGTGACTTTGAACAACTTTTTTTTGGATTTGGATTTGTAGTTTTGATTTTTTTGGACGGACATGCAGCTTTTCTTTTTTTCATTGCCATTGTAGTTTGTTTCAGTTCATTTGCATTCAATTTTTTTTTAATACAATTTTGTTTTCATACTTCACTGTGTGGTATCATCTCATTGGTTTCATGCATGTCATGTTGGGTGTTTTCCCATTCATTTGCAACCATTGTGTGTGACGGACATGGGTTCATTTGCTTTATAAACATTGGGGGTGTAACATGTAATTTCCATTTCCATGTGGGTGAATGGGTTACTTGGTAGGGCCTTTTGGCTGTGGAGGCTGACCATAACGCACATGATTGGGGATTGTGAGGACCTGGGTGCAGGTGGACATGAGTGGGGGCCTGGTGGAGGCTGCCCCTGGTGACTGGGGGGGTGGGGGTGGTGGGAGACATGGGTGGGGGCCTGGTGGCAGGTGCCCCACAGTGCTGGGGGGTGGGGGGGTGGGGAACATGAGTTGGACATGGGTGGGGGCCTGCTGGCAGGTGCCCCACAGTGCTGGGGGTTGGGGGGGTGGGGAACATGAGTTGGACATGGGTGGGGGCCTGGTGGTGGGTGCCCCTGCACTGCTGGGGGGTGGGGGTGCTGGGAGACATGGGTGGGGGCCTGGTGGAGGCTGTCCCTGGTGGCTGGGGGGTGGGGGTGCTGGGAGACATGGGTGGGGGCCTGGTGGTGGGTGCCCCTGCACTGCTGGGGGGTGGGGGTGGTGGGAGACATGGGTGGGGGCCTGTGGAGGGTGCCCCTGGTGGCTGGGGGTGCAGGGGGACATGCGTTGGTGGGCAGTAGTGCAAGTTGACATGTGGGTTGGCTGGGGGGCATGGCCATGGTGGATGGGGTGCCTGCAGGACATGTGCAGGGTAGGCCCCTGTGGTGTGAGCCACCTGCAGGGGCCGTGGAGGGTGTAGAGGGAACACCTGGGAGGACCCACACGTGCAATTCACGTGTGGTGCTCCCCGCGCACCCCTGAAATATGCGTACCCTGCTCGCACGGGCCCAATCGCGTGTGGAACTTCCCGCGCACCCCTGGTATACACGTACCCTGCTGATATCGCGTGTGGAACTTCACGCGCACCCCGAAATACACGTACCCTGATGGAATCGCGTGTAGAACTTCCCGCGCACCCCTGGTATATACGTACCCTGCTGATTTTGCGTGTGAGACTTCCCCCGCACACCGAAATACACGTACCCTGATGGAATCGCTTGTGGAACTTCCCGCGCACCCCTGGTATACACGTACTCTGCTGATTTCGCGTGTGAGACTTCCCCCGCACCCTGTAATTCACGTACCCTGATGGAATCGCGTGTGGAACTTCCCGCGCACCCCTGGTATACACGTACCCTGCTGATTTCGCGTGTGAGACTTCCCCCGCACCCTGAAATACACGTACCCTGATGGAATCGCGTGTGGAACTTCCCGCGCACCCCTGGTATACACGTACCCTGCTCGCACGGGCCCAATCGCGTGTGGAAATTCCCACGCACCCCTGAAATACACGTACCCTGCTGATATCGCGTGTGGAACTTCACGCGCACCCCGAAATACACGTACCCTGATGGAATCGCGTGAGGTACTTCCCGCGCACCCCAGTGATACACGTAGCCCGCTTGCTGTGCTGGTACAGGGTTAGCGCAGCCCTTTGCGCTGGATTGGGTATATTGATGGCTTTTCCCTGCGCGAGAGGCGTTCTTGGGGGCGTAACTGGCGCTGCTGCAGGGTCGCTGCGCCACTGTGCGCCACGGCTGGTTTTGGTGGCTGGAATCCATGAATACGCTGTGCTCGGAATTGGATTTTAGCGCACGCGGCTGGCGCAGGGATTCGCACGCGCACACTGTGCGGCAGCCACGTGCGCCACTTGTGCGCTGGATTCTATGAATTACCCCCAAAACGTCTTCATTTCATGAAAGTGAAGATCACAAAAACCTTATAACAGGCAAGATAGAAGGAATGGATACGTCAAACCAAACCGAGGATCAGCACCCCTCTATCACATGGACAGTCTCAAGTCTGACTGTTTCTCACTAATAGGGTCTAAGGTCTTTTGGTAACTGTTTCCTTTCTCAGAGTATTTGGAGCGGGCTCGAGAGTTGCGAGTGCCTGCTTTTCTGCCCTCTGTTAGGGTGTGCCAAGCCTCCACACACAAGTTTGGCTTGCATACTTGTTTCTAGGTACATTCTTGTTGTTATGTTTTTTGTTTACTCTATGCTATGGGTGCTGTTTCTGCATTAATTATACAGACTAAAATAGAATATTATTACCAAATACTGCAGTTTCTCCCCATTTCCCCTCTGATCTTTCCTTTTGTGCCATTTTTGTTGTGTTTAAAGACATACCCTGTTACAACTCAATTGGCTGTCGGTATATCTGGAATGAGCTGTTTATATGATATATTTTGCTTGGAGGAACATGATCAGATTGGTTTGTAATGCTAAAAATAATCGTCATGTATGGGTTGGGCAATGACATTCAAGGGCATCACCTGGGAGGTCAAATGTCTAAACAACCTGGTAAAGTTGCAAAAGGTTTTTGCACATTTGAACAGATTTAAGGCGTTTGTGGCATGCATACAGGAAACACATTTCTCTTTACAGGAATCCATGAAATTGAAACAATTTTGGGTGGGTGACGTAATTGCTGGCCAAGCGGAGGAAAGCGGAATGGTGTTGCAATATTGAACAGAAAAGGGGCCAACTAGGAAATTCTACATAAAGATTCCGACCCTAAAGCAAGATGGGCCTTAGTTAAATTACAAATGAACGTTCCGATTATTTCCATTGTTAATATTTATGGTCCTACAAATCCAGATCCCATCTTTAGGGTTCATATGATTTTATTTATTTTTTATGAAGTCTGATTTACCTAATCTGGTAGTATGTGGGGATTTTAACAAAGTTATTGATCCTTTTTTAGACGGAAATCAACTTATCAGATTTAAAAGCATCAAAACACAAAATAATTTTTTCAGCAGTTTATTGGAGGCAGGTTTGGCAGATTCCTGGAGACTTGCTCATCCTACAGATTTTGACTTCATTTTTCACTCTATCCCTCATAATACAATGTCCCGTATCGACTATATTTGCATTTCTAAATCCCTATCCAGTACAGTGGTAGACTCTAGTATTGAAAGCTGAGTAATATCGGATCATGCCCCAGTAATCACAAATCTAGAGTTGAATAATATGTTTAAAGGATCCAAGAGATGGACATGTAATAACTCTTTATTGGAAGATCATGTATTTGAAGGCTCATATCTCAAATGTCATCAATTTTTCTTTGAAATTAATAAAGACGCTGACACCCACTGATTAATAACTGGGATACTTACAAGGCAGCCCTGTGAGGTCATATCATATGATTTGTGGCCAAAAAGAAAAAAAGAGCGTAGGAAATACTTAGGGCATCTTCACAAGTCTGGTGGTAATCCAGCGCAATTTCTGCTGTGCGCTGCATCACAACCTGGCATGAACGCGCCTCTGACTCCGGCAGTAACGCTATTAGCGCCCGGTATAAACTGCACTGAAATAAGGGATACTACAGACAAGCCAGTGGTAATAATGCTACTGCCGGAGAACCCAACGCTATTACCTCTGGCGGAAATTGCATCACAACTGGAACAGGAAACATTGCGGTGGCCATTTTGAAAAACACAATCCATTAAATATCTCCACTTCCGGCAGCCATCCGGTTCTGGAAACAAGCAAGAATGTCCCGGGAGAAATTTAGAGGCAAGGTGAGAGAACATTGCCTGCGCAAAACCAAATTTAGTGAGGGGGAGCTGGTGTTCCTCACAGATGAGGTTGTTGCCCACTGTGAGGAACTTCATGGCAGTCTTTATGGAAAGCCACTGTACATTGCAGGACAGCCATCTGGAATGCCATCTGCCGTAAGGTAACAGCAGTGGCAAGTGTACCCCATGATGGAGGGGGCTGCCGCAAGCAGTGGAACGACCCGAGTGTCAGGGTATGGGGACTGCTGTCTCAACACTGCCAGGAGTCCCTGGCGACTGGAGGAGGTACTGTGGAGCCACTGATCCTCACCGCCTGGGAGGAGGAGAAATGCACTTCGCTGCTGGACATTGGCCCTCATTACAACACCGGCGGTAACCAATGGCGCTATTAGCACCATGGTTGCTGCCGGTATTGTAATGAGTCCCCCATGGTGCAATGGGGAATTACCACCCCATTCCAAGGTTGGCGGGGCGGTAATTCCCCATGCACCATTGGCCCTTCCCCATTCCCATTTTTGCCCCATAGGGCTCAATGGGAATGGGGAAGGCGGTAATTACGGTACCGCAAATTGCGGTACAGTAATTACCTTCAAGGTCCCTTTGCGGGTCCCTACTTTAATGGCTGGTCTGGGACCTCGTAATTAGGCGCTAAGGGGTTAACGGCGCCACAGCCTTTTACGGCGCCGTTAACCCCTTAGTGCCAGGGTCGTAATGAGACCCATTGAAGAGATAGAGGGAGTCGGCAGGGCAGACGCGGGCGCCAGGAGGCGAGCCGCCCCCTCCGCCCCAACACAAGCGCATGCACACATGACAGCGCAGCATAAGAGGCCCCAGTGCACAGGGACACGTGTCAGCAGACCCAGAAACTGCGTATGCCAACAGAACCGAGTGACAGGGTGGCACATCAGCCATCCTCCACTGCAGCCATGGGGCAGGGCACCAAGGGCACCCCTGAGCGTCACAGCAGCAGGAAGGGGTGGCAAGTGACCCAAACAAATGCCATGTGCACCATACCCCTACTGGCACACTCTGTGCCAGCAGGATTGTGGTGTGTGAATGACCACAACGCCGTGCAGTAGTCGCACCAGCATGCTGAGGGCCCAGTTGGCCTGCCCCATGTTGGCTTCTCAGACAAGCCACAGGGAAGTACACGCCCCCCACACCAAATGTTTCCAGCCTGCCAATCACTGTGCACCACAGTGCAGCCTCGCTGGCGGCACAGCAGTGCCCCATAGTGCCATGGACTAAGCCTCCACCCCCACCAGGTGAGTGCCACCCGGGCAGGGAATGTGGGGGAATGAAGGACCACAAGCATGCATGCAAGTCGAAAGCTGCCCCAGCATGCACACCCTTCCCTCCCCATACATAGGCCAAAGACCAACTGGCCATGTGTCACACACTCATCACTACAAGTAACCCCATTATGCTGGGCCCACATGCTATTTCCCCTGACAAACCATGCCCATTTGCCCATATGTTTAGGGTCCCACTCTGTATCATAGCAAGAGTGCCTTGCATGCCAACACACATGGGGGGAACCATACCTGACTATATTTCCTATGTTCCCTACAGGCACTTCAGCATCGTCAGAGGCATCAGAGGAGAAGGAGGAGGAGAGTGCAGGACCATCTGGGAGCGGCGCATCCAGGCCCTCTTAGTCTTCCACCACTAACACCCTGCAAAGGCCCACTCAGGCCCCAATGAGGCAGATGCCCCGCCACGTAACACCGCAACAAAGCAGTGTCAAGGCAACTGCCACACCACAGGCCACCAGGAGCAGTGCAAGGCACACTGCACCCACACCTGCAGCTGGAGGCACAGACACTGAGACCACACCTGCTGGCAGGGGGACTGAGGAGGCACATGGGGACACCAGCCGGAGTCACCGCTTGCCGAAGGGCCACAGACCCCGGAGAGCCCACCACGCCACCAGCATCAATACTCCCTGGAGAACCCACCATGCTGTCAGCGTCAACAGTCCCTGGAGAGCCCACCACGCCACCAGCGTGCACAAACACCTGAGCCGGTTGTCGATACACCCTCATATGGCTCCCCTGAATACAGCCCAACACCAGTGCAGAGCCCCTCACCCACACAGCACACACCAGTATTGACCTTTTGATGTGTTTGTAAACCATGAAGGGCAAGGAATCGGGCATCCACAAATTACCAGATGCTTCAGAATCTACTAGTGCCATGGTATCAACAGAGTTACTGCTAGTGCCCCATGTAATCGTAACTTTCATGATAAACAAGGCACAAGGATTTATGGCATGCACCGGCTCCATGGGAAGGCTAGTAGTATCCGCTGGGCTTGTTGTTTCCTTCTCCAATGACAACAAGCACGCTAGTTTCCCCCTGGTTTTGCCAGTCGGAGAGGACAACCACTTAGGAAATGTTTATCGTCCCCACAATTTAGGCATAGGTTTTGTGTTCTGTGTCTTCTCTTCTCGGCTTCTGACAGGAGACCATGTACAGCCCCCAACTGCATGGGTTCTACCCCTGCTTCATCCAAGGCAAAGGGACCTCTCGTAGTCTGAGAAGGATACAAAAAACAGCCTGCCGATATCTTGTTGGCATCGTTCGGTACGTCTTTCAGTCAAACGATGATCAATCTTGATCACTTAATCAATGAGGGCTTGAATGGTTTAAGGTTCGGGAGCATGAACAAGCTCATCTTTACATTCTTCTCGTAAGCCCCGTCCAAACAGGGTTTTTGGTGTCTCCTCTGGCCACTGTGATTCGTTCACCAATTGGCAAATCCTACTGATGTGTAGTATTATGTTCTGGGAGCCCTGTTTAATGTCCAGTGCTATGGCTGCGGTATTGGGTGACTGAAAGGCCTCCAGGAATGCTTTTTCAAAGTCCACAAAAGAATCAAGAACAGGACTCTGAGCAGACACATATAGAGTGGCCTAAGCCAGGACATTCCCAGTGAGACTATTCAGGATATAGCCTATCTTTGCTCTGTCACTTGTGAAATGCGCTGGACGAAACAGGAACTGTAAACGGCAATGGTTGCAAACCTCTGTAAGGGCACAAGGGTCCCCATCCTACTTCACGGTGCATGAGAATGCAATGATGCTTTCGGCAAGTGATGCCACAGAGCTTTTGGCCGCAGCATCTTTCAAGAGTTGTTTTATTTTGTTTTAGCCTGACTATCTGCTGGCGTAGCGCTTTTACTTAATTCCTGAATGGCATCCATGTCATCTGAGTCAGATGGTAGGCATCTCAATCTGTTAAGCAGAATCGAGCGCTTGTGCGTACCTGATCTCAAGGTCCGCTGAATGGAGTCCGCCATGATGCTTCTCAATACTGGAACCGTGGAAAAGCAGTGTAGAAGCACCACTCTGTAACCGCCTACCCAGACTGATACCTAGGTGGCAATATACAGGGTAAATATTCTTCCACCATGGAAAGGATCCCCTGAGATTAACGTGGTGCAAAAACAGTGCATGGCACTGATCAGGGTAATCCAGATGGTAAGTCCACAAAAGGAGCAGGCCAGAATAATAAGGAAGAAAAGCAACAAGACAAGGCACTCAGAGCAAGGATGACAAGGTAAGTCATGCAGGCAGAACAAAGAGTACTGACAAGAAAAGGCAAGGCAAGAAAAAATGGGCAAGGAAGGAGAGCTGGCAAGGAAACACTCAGAAAGGATGCACAGAGGAAAGAGCAGAAAACAGGAGTGGGATAACGAGGTTGTCGAGACTCACAGAGCTGCGTCTTCTTCCTGCTTTTATGTCTGTTTTAGGAATTGCTAGGCAACGCTGCATAGAACGTGAGTATGCACCTGCCTGACTTCAGCAGAGACGTGCCGAACACGTCCAGGCAAACATGGCAGCATCCGGCAGCCACGTACCCCCAAGGACTGAGTGCCACGCTGGATCAACAAAGAGCAGGAGGAAACTACTGTAGCGTGGATGGGGGCAAGACTACTGGGACCCAGGTAAGTGGCGCGATGTCGATTGTTCTGAAGCTGCAAGTGCCAGCGGGTATACAGCCGCCAGGCTCCCAGGCCTCGTCCGAGGACCCGCGAGTTACAGGGCAGCGTGACACTTAGATAATCTTTTTAACCATTTGCATAAACTTGAAAAAAGATACAATTCCACTGCAGATTGATTGTTTAGAGAAATTATGGGCCTCATTCATGGAAGTGTTTTATAATGGTGCAATCCCATAGGAAAACGTTCCATGAATCAGGCCCTTTATCTTTACGTTTTACTATTAACCAAATGATTTCTGAACAAGCTTGTGGAACTGTTTTTAAATATAAATCAAAAATGTTTCAAACCTCCAACAAAGCAAGTGATGCACTCGCATCATACTTAAAAATCAGAAAAGGAAATTCACATCAATCAAAAATGACTCAGGAGTGGAGGTATCATCAGAGAAAGCCATCTTAGATGTCTTTTCCAAATTTGACAAGAATCTATAGTCTTCAGATGATACTGATTCACATATTGATTTCAATATATCTTTGATGAGTTAAAAAGAAATCCTCAATCGGATATTGATCTAAGTTAATTAGATAATGCTATACAGGTGGATGACATTTTTAAGCCATAAATGATTTAAGCAAGGGTAAAGCACCTGGCCCAGATGACTTCTCTATACATTTCTTTGCACATTTTGCTTCCAGCTTGACTCCAAAATTAGACTCCTTTATATAAATATTTTTCGGAGAGGGGTAGAACATCTGGCACTTTTACCAAAACTTTTCTGATTGTGTTTCACAAACAGGATAAGGATAATGAATTACCTAAAAATGATAGGCCAATATCACTAATTAACTTGGATTGTAAAATGTTTGCAAACGTTTTGGTCAATAGAATTGAATTATTCACACACAAATGAGTCAACTCTGATCAGGAAAGATTTGTCAAGGGTAGAAGTATATCTTCCACTGCTAGACTGTTTATGGATAACCTACATATTTATTAACAAAAAGAATCAACTAACTGATAGTTGTATGCAAATCGCCTGGGATGCTGAAAAAGCATTTGATCGTGTTGAGTGGGAGTATCTTTTTGAAGTGCTTAGATGGTATGCCATTGGGAATGGTTTTGTGTCCCTGGTTACATTTTTATATTCTGACTCCCATACATCTATTTTTAGGAAGTGTCCTTTCTCCCCTTTCTTTTCATCGCAAAGAGGTGCCCGACAGGGTTGTCCTTTATCTCCATTTCTTTTTATTTTATCCCTTGAACCTTTGCTGTAACTTATTCAAATGAACAGTGATATTACAGGTATTAGATATGGCGAATCCAAAATTAAAATTGCAGCTTATGTTGATGACATATTGTTTTTCTTTAAGAATCCAAGGGAACACTTGTCAAATTAATGGATACTATTAAAACATTTTCTAAGTTATCTGGGTATAAATTAAATAAGGACAAATCAAAGATGCTTCCACTTAACTATCTATGTTTCAAACATGACTTTGCCAACTCTACTTTGAAGTGGTGTCCTGCTTCCGTTAAATATTTAGGAATCTCCATTGCTTCCTCAAATGCAGACATAATTAAGTTACATACACAAACCCTTTTAACAAGATTGCGTGAATCAGCTGCTGTTTGGTCCCCATTATATTTGACATGGTGTTGTGGATTGGAATCCACTAAAATGATGTTCACCCCAGTGCTTCTGTAGTATTTACTAATGTTTCATATTCCATTATCAGCATCCATTTTCAAATCTATTAACCCGATCCTTCTAGATTTTATGTGGGGTCCCAAGAAAAAAAAGAGAATCGTTCTCAGTAAATTAGAAAACTCATACGAGGGTGGTGGAGTTAGATTTTGTGATTTTAAGTGTTATCATAAGGCCTTTATACTCAAGCAAGCCGAAAACTGTTTCCTCCCAAATTAATCTGATTATGTACCTAAATGGTTGATGGTTGAAAAAAGCTGGTTTCATCCTTTGATATTAAAAATATAACATATTTTCAGTTGATCTAAACCAATTCGACAATTTCCCACCTAAGGGAATTCCTTTTCTATCAAATAGTTAAACCATCAAAAAGATTTTTACGGTGTAATAAAAAGTTGGAGGCTGATTGTGAAACACAGTTTAATCAATTGATATGGTCCATTATTTGGTCCAAGATTAAGGTGGATTCAATTTCAGCAAATTTAATGAAAACACTATTATTCTGTTCATAGAGTCTTTCTAACACAGTTAAAAGTATCTAAAGCTACACTCTCTAATGATGATTTATGTTGGTTGTGTCATTTGGAAACTTGCTTGTTTAAAACACATGTTTTAAAAGTGCTCTCTTTTGAAAAAATGTTGGTACCAAGTATGGAATTTTCTTCAACAGATATTTAAAATCTCCACCCCCTTAAGTTTTTTCAATATCTTATTAGGTGGTCTGCGATTAAATTCGATGAAAATGAAACCCCCACATGTCATTTTTGACTTATTCACTCTAATTGCAATCTGTGTGATAACATCTAACTGGAAGGAAATCTAAAAGATTACATTAAAAGGTTGGTGGAATTGCAAGTAAACCTGTTCTATCAACTATCAGAAGAAATGGCATTTCTTTATTGATTATTTAGATAGTACTAATTCATATTTATTTATTTATTGGACATTTGAATGGCACCACAAAACTACAAATTGGGGTGGGGGGATAGATGAAAAAAAAGAAAAAGAACAATGACGGTTATATTGGCCTTGTGAACATTCTACCGTGCAAGTGCAAGACAAAAGCGGTAAGTGCAGGGCAGGGGGGGGTGAAGTGCATGAGTGGGGAGCCCAGAGGGGAGTGAGCAAGTGCTGTGGGGGCAATGAATGCGCAAGTGCCAGGGGAAGGGTAGAGTGAAGGGTTGATAAGTGCGATGGACAGGGTGGACGAGGTTAGGGTTAGTCTGGGGAAGGGTGCCCAAAGGCAAGTGCTGAACGGATGTTGTGGGGGAATGGTAGGGGGAATGGTAGAGGGTAGTCTGGCTCTTGTATGACTCAGAAGGGACCAAGCCCCACTCGCCGCGGCAGGGGTACGTTAGCATGGGAGAGGAAGAGGAGAAAAGGAAAGTCTTGAGAAGTTTCTGGAACTTAAGAAGTCTGAGGGAGGAAGGGAGGCCGTTGCAGAGAGAGGAATCTGCAGAGGAAAGGGATCTACCTCCCACTCTCTGCTTGCAGAAAAGACTGACCAGCAAAGAGTTGGAGCTAGAGGATCGAAGAACTCTAGCAGCGAGGTTATGAATTTGGTTCTTGCGGTCACAAGAAGCCAGTGTAGAGATTTTAGGGCTGGAGAGATGTAGTCCTTTGGCTTGAAGCCAAGGAGAAATCTTGCAGCCCTATTCTGGATTAGCTGAAGGGGGTGAAGGGAGCAAAAAGGCATATTGAGGAAGAGGCTGTTGAAGTAGTCCAGCCTAGAGAGATGTTGAGCTTCTGGTTGAAGGTGAGAAAAGGGAGAATGCCTCTGAGGAGCCTCTGAGGAGGTGGAGATGAACATGTGACTTCTTGGCAAGGTCTGTGATGTGTGTAGAGAAGGAGAGAGAGAGGAGCCAAAGATTACCCCAAGGTTTTATGCCTCACAGGTGGATGAGAGGAGGGGGCCCAAGGAGGTTGGCCAAATACTGGGGGGGAAATAGGGAGCAGGTGTGCCAATGAGAAGGATCTCAGTGTTACTGGCATTAAGGCAGAGATCATTGGTTGAGCACTATGCCTTAATAGCATCAGGCAGTCAGGTATGAGAGAGGCAGGTGAGGAGGTAGAGGAAGGCAGCTTAAAGGAGAGCTGTGTGCCATCTGCATAACACTGAAAATGAGGAGAGAAAGTGGAGATCAAGTGGGCCAGAGGGGCTAGGTAGACATTGAAGAGCCATGGCGATGCGATCGAGCCCTGAAGGACACCACAGGTATACAGTGAGATGGAAGAGAGGAAAGGACCCATTTGCACTTGGGAGGGTCTGTTAGAAAGGAAGATAGTTAGCCATGCCAGTGCCCTGTCCATGATGCTTAGGGTGTCATGGAGACGATTAATGAGGATGAAGTGTTTGACTGTCTCAAAGGCAGAAGAAAGATCGAGGAGGATCAGAACAGAGGGAGGATTGGAGTCTTGGTTTGAGAGCAGCTATTCACGGGTGTTCAGGAGAGCAGTTTCCGTGCCTCAGGATGCTATGAAATCGGACTGGTGTTCATGGAGGCAGCCAGCCATTTCGGTGAGGAGGGACAGTTGGGGGATGACCAGCTTCTCCATAGGTTTTCCCAAAAAAGGGGTGATACAGATAGGGCAGTAGTAGCCGGGCAAGAAGAGTCAGCAGATGGCTTTTTTTAGAAGAGGGTGCACAAGAGAGTGCTTGAGGGGTTGTGGGAAGAAGCCAGTGGCAAAGGAATGGTTACAGAGGTCAGCCAAGGCTGGGGCTAGAGAGGCAATGCTGTCCTTGATGGTTCTGGAAGAGCAGGGGAGCACCTGTTTAGATTAGACTTTCATAGAGCGGACTGCTCTAGAGATCTCGTACAGTGCAATGGGATTGAAAGATGAGAGTATGAGGGGCTACGGAGGCCAGGGGAGGCAGGAGAAGAGAGGGAATGGGGGGAGTAGATGACAGTGAGGACAGGATGTCCTGAGTTTTGTAGGAGAAGTGGGCGGCCAGTGTACTGCAGAGGGTTTGGGAGGGAAGAGGGGAGGAGGAAAATGCAGTAGGATTGGCAAGTTCCTTGCAGATTTTAAAGAGTTCAGCCGTGTTATTGGTGGCCCCAGTGATGCAGGCTTGGACATGAACCCTCTTCTTGGAGCAGATGGTGAGATGATATTGCTTTTGGAGTAGGCAGTAAGGGCAGTTTGTCATAGGATGAACTAGAGGCCTGCCACTTCCGCTTCAAAGTTGCCAAGTCAGAGACGTGGCAAGAGTTGCATTTTGAGGCAAGCTTCATGCGGATCCTCGTGGCAGGGGCAAGGATGTCCAAGCTGTTTGCGATAGCGAGATGGAGGTTAGCCAGAGCAGAGCCAGAAGGAGAGTCAAAGGCAGGGAAAGGTGGGGGGATGAAGGTAGAGGCGAATGCAGCAACTGACACACACTTCATTGGTTGAATGACGAAGAAGGAGACTGGCAGTGCGGGCAGAGGTATGATCAGGGGATAGGGGAGCTCAAGGTGGGAGGGGAGGAGAGAGTGGTCAGACCAGGAGAATGGGATGTCTGTTGAGATTGGTGCATCCAGGGTGTGCCCAGCAGAGTGGGTTTGGCCAGAGGGAAGGATAGTGAGGCGAAGAGTCGCAGAGGTCACAAAAGAGTACAGCAGTCAACTCCTGGGAGTCATGATGGATGTTAAAGTCCCCAAGGAAGAGAGGTTTGGGAGAGGAGGCAAGAAGAGAGGAGGAGAGGTCCGCCCATTCTGAGAGGACGAGGGGGTTGAGTCCGGGGGGCCTGTAGATGGTAGCAAATGTAAGGGAGAGGGTTGGCGATACAGACAGCCTACAGACAAGGCTTTCAAAGGATGAGTGGTGGCAGAAACCCACTCAGGGAAGATCAGAGCCACTCTTCCACCAGTTCGAGAGGACGTGGGATTCGGCAGGATCTTGTAGCCCTGTGGGAGAAGAGTGTCAAAAGCAGTGACAGGGCTGGCCTCCAATCACATTTCAGTGAGAGCAAGGGAGTCAAGGTCAAGGTCTTCAAGAAGGAGACAGATGTCAGAGGGGTGTCTGATAGCAGGGTGAGAATTGAGGGTAGCTAGGTGAATCTGGGTGCCCCCTTTAAATGTTTTCTGAGGGAGGACAGAGTGGTGGGGTGCACCACTGGGGGGGGAACGGTGAAGGGAGATGGGGTGGTAAGTGAGGGGGGAAGTCGAGCAGAGACAGAAGACACCGGTCAAGAACGGTGAGGTTGGGCTGAGAGCCCTGGGCCATGATAGTGCCATTGTGATAGACATTAAAGATACACCTGGAAGATGCAAAGTGAGACAAGAGCACTTCCCATCTGGAGCCACCAATAATGGGAGAGGAAGAAAAAGAGAAGAGGACAGAGAACATATGGGGAGTACGTAAGTCAGATGAAGGAACAGCAAAGAGAATGACAGTGATAGTCTGTCTGAAGGAAGCATTGATGTAGGTGTCTGCAATTGGCAGAGCAGGGCTGGAGATCAGGAGTGTCTTCTTAAATGTCTTCCTTCCAGACTTCGAGAGAGAGTGATGATAGATGATGGAAAAGCAGTTTGAATAGATAGGAGAGATGGAGAGCATCATGGGGCAAGAAAAAAGGAGGGTCAGGAGGATGGCAGGGGAAGAGAGGGACAGAAATGCATGGTGCACAATAGAATTCACCAGGCAGCCAAATTCAAATTAATTTAGCACACAGAAAATGCCGACCTTTAAAATCATTTAGCACACTTAAATTACCAAATTCAAAAATCATTTAACAAACAAAAATTACCAAATTCAAAAATCATTTAACACACTAAAATGCCCAAATTCTAAAATCATTTAGCACACTGAAATGCCCAAATTCAAAAATCATTTAACTAAAATTCCCAAATTCAAAAATCATTTAGTACACTAAAAATGCCCAAATTCTAAAATCATATAGCACACTAAAATTCCCAAATTCAAAAATCATTTAGCACACTAAAAATGCCCAAATTCTAAAATCATATAGCACACTAAAATTCCCAAATTCAAAAATCATTTAGCACACTAAAGGATGCATACATTCAGAAGGTTACATGATGCATTGAAAGGCAACAAGCCGGAGGGCCAATAGACACAGTGAAATGAGGAGCAGCAAGAGTTTGGGGATTAAATGAGATCACAAGAATTAGCAGCCCAATGAGATATATGAGGACTTCAGGAGAGGAATTGCAGTCAAGGCAGTAGCTGCATGGCCAGGAAGGAGGGCGAGTGGCACTAAGGATCAGCTTGCTGGAGCAGAAGATGCAAGTGGGAAACGAAGGGTGAAAGGTAGCGCTCACCATGTTTGTCTGAAAAGTACCAGAGCGCAATAGGATGTCTCAGTGATGAACAGCATGGAGGCAGGACAGGCTGCATGTAGAACGGCGGTAATGGCCATCTAGGCCGGACAAGGTCAGACAGGGACCTTTGTGTGTGTCTTCGTTCTGGGGGTCGACTCTCTCGCCAGCCGGCTCCTGATAGGCTTGTATTCACTCAGTAGGAACCAATCAGAGCCTTGTTAGTATGGCTCCATGGCAACCCGCACAGGCACTCCAGTGCCGAGGATGACGGCGGCCATTATCAAAGGAGAAAGATGAAGTTGAATGCGCAGCACGCACATGTTGCCTTTGGTTGAAAAAAAGCTACCAGGAGCACATTCACAGCACATTGTAGATCAGGAGATATTCTGCTGTTGCTTAAAGTTGTAAAAGAACGGGGGCGTGGCCTGGAGCGCCACTGATGAGGCTGCTCCCTTAATGGCCTCCGTAGGGACCCGCGGCCTCATCTGAAATTTAGCCGGCTCCAGCGTCGCCGCTGCTGTCCCCCTGGCGGGAGAAGCTGGCGGAACCACTGGCGCATCCACCGCTCCAATTTTGAAAGCGAACGCGGTAGGAACCCTGAAAACGCGGCGGAAGAACTTGACGCGGGTGCCTCTCCGCGCCGAGCCAAGATGGCGGCCGCGACCCAGGCCCCTCTCCTCCGCCGGCGCCCAGTGACGAGACACTCATAGGACCTCCTGCTCTCGCCCTCCACTCCGATCCTGAGCCTCGCTATAGGAGGCCGCTGGAGAGACGGCCGCTCCGGTCCCCGGGGCCCTTCCACCTGAGGCCTCGGCTCGGGTTCGGGTGCTCCTTCCACCCGCCCCCCCTCCACTGAAGCGGACTACGGGGTTGGCGTCAGCCCCCACCACCATCTGGACCCCCCCTCCGGAGCCACTCCGGCCGGCCGACTCTCCGGCCCTCCAGACCTGATAAACAGATCTCAGAGAGAGGCCCTCCTGGAGGAGGGCCTCCGGAGCTCCCCGACCCTCGACCGGCTCTCGGGAGAGACGACCAAGCCCCCGGAGCCCTCCGGCTTCTGGACCAGCTGTGGGGGCGAGGGCCCTCCATCCGCCCCCCCCACCTCCTTCACTGGCAACGATCACCCCGGAGAGTGGGTGAGACGGCGGCTCCCTCCTGCCCCCCAGGACTTCGCCCAGCACCCCGGAGGCGGTATCGGAGGCCTGACCGGGTGAGTGTCCACCGCCCCCCACAATCTCCCCGGCGCTGAATCCGGAGCCCCTTCTAGCTTCCTGGGGCGCCCCTGCCCTCCAGATACCTCGCCGGCTGGGGAGAGTGGCCACGTTGTGCTCCTGCCCCCCCCCCTAGCCGCACAACAGCTTTCCCCGACCTCCTTCTGAAGGCACCCCCACGTCTCCGGCCAATATAATATCCTGGGGCGCTCCTGCCCACTTCACCCACCAGGCCTATCATCCTGGATAGCTGCAGCCCCCTGGCAGGGTGGACATCTACCTCAAGCTGAATCGACCCCCTCCACGACATCCAAGAGTGGCAAGACCCAGATATAGCCACTACAACTCTGACGACAAATACGGCTGGCGGATCACTCGCCCTCCATAGCAGACTCGTCCGAAACCAATCACCCCCCCCCCAAAGCGCCCCACCAGGTCCCCCAGCCAGAAGAGGATCCCCAGAGTCCCAGCCCCGGCAAAATGTCGAGACTCAACAAACCAGCCAAAACCGCTGACATTTCCACCATGCTCCTAGTAACAGACAAGACAAGAAAACCGGACCCCTCGCTTAAACTTACCCCGCAAAAGCCCCCAGAAGAACAAGGTAACCTCGCCACCAGAGATGACTTAATGGCCTTCATGAGGGACATCAAAGCCGAAATCCGGTCCTGCATGACCGAGCTCACCACACGACTAGAACAGACGGACCAACGACTCACGGAAGCCGAACAGAGAATAGGAGAGGTCGAAGACTTGACCCAGAACCACGAGGCAGCAATAATAGAAATGCGACGCGAGATCCGAGCGCTTCAGTCCAGTAATGAGATTCTCGCATTTAAGCAAGAGGACTTAGAAAACCGGGCCCGACGGAATAATCTGTGCATCCGTGGGGTCCCAGCAACGATCCAAGATAAAGAGCTCCCGGAGTATATAGGCAACTTCTTCCAGGCTCTCCTCCCGCTTACGGACAAAACCCAACTCGTCCTGGACCGAACCCACAGACTACGCCCGAGACGAGGAGTAGATTCAGACGGCCCGCCGGATGTGATCACTAGAGTACACTTCTACGCTACCAAAGAAGCCATCTCGGCGATAAGCCGCTCCAAAGATGAACTGTCATTCATGAGCATCCCCCTGCAGATATACCAAGATCTCTCCCCGATCACCATACAGAAAAGGAGAGCTCTCAAGCCCTTGACCCTGTTCCTCCAGAGCCAGCAGATTCGCTACCGTTGGCTCTTCCCCGCTACGTTACTATTCTCGTACCAGGGAACTCTGCGCAAAATTAGCCACCTGGAGGACGCGAAATCGATTCTGCACCCGAACTCTCCAGAGTCCTCAACCACCCCCAGTCCACTCTTCCCGCCAGAGGAACCAGATCAATCACCTCAAAGACAGCAACAACCCTGGTCTAAATAGCAAAGACGCCGAAAGATGAAATGATTCAGAGGTTTGCGCCCATGGTACTAAGACCGACGCTGAAGCCAAAACGAAGCATGGCAATGCCGCGGGCCCCGAACGGCCCAGTCCCCCTCTCCAAGGAGTATGTCACCTACCCACCCTTGGAGCCGAACCGATCTCAATGGTTCGACCCTCGCCCCGTTGGCGAGGAAAACTGTTTGGGCCACGTTGGCCGTGATGGTGGCTGCGCAGATAATTCCGGCCCCCCACACAGTCGGGAGTTGTCCCACACGTTTAAGTTTGCCCACCCGTTGGTGGACCCACTCAGATAAAATGTTACCCTCCCGTTGGAGGATACAGAAAACCCGGCTGCAGGAGGACCTAGCTAACTCGGAATCTCGAAATGAAGACTGAATACCACCAACCCACCCACGAGGAACAGTATCCCACCCCAGAAGGCACCCAAGAGGCCCCCCCGCCGATCCAGAAACTAAGGTTCCTAACGCTGAATGTTAGAGGCCTCAACGCCCCACAGAAGAGGAAAGCGATCCTAAAACGCATCCAGAATGACAAAGCCTCCGTGGTCTTCCTACAGGAGACACACCTGATCCCAGCGGACTTCACAAGGCTCAGAGATCGGCAATTCCCAACGCAGTTCCTAGCTTCGAATGGAGCGAAGAAGGGTGGCACAGCTATTTTAATCGCCAAAGATTTGAAGCCGCAAATCCTGGACTCTAAACGGGACCCAGATGGCCGCTTCGTGGCGGTGAAATGCCGAATTCTCGGCCAACTATACACGTTGATCTCAGTATATGCGCCAAATCAAGAACAAGAGGCATTCTACTCGGCCCTGGAAAACACCCTTCTTCCATTTGCTGAGGGTCAGACCATCATCGGGGGAGATTTCAACGGAGTCCCCAACCCACTAGTAGATAGATCACACCCCCCTGCCCGCGGAGACTTTGGCTTGGCGATCGCTCTGCTTAAATTGTTCCGAACCTTCGAAGTGGTAGATACCTGGAGGATCCTCCATCCAGAGGAGCAAGACTACTCATGCTACTCTTATGTGCATAGAACTTATTCACGGATCGACCTCTTGCTTGCATCCCCGCAGATCCTGTCGTACACGGACGATGTCCTCATAGGCCCCAGAATCCATTCAGATCATGCACCCGTAATGCTGACGCTAAGAGCCTATAACCCGGACCCGCCCCCAAGACGCAGATGGTCTCTTTATGACCTGATCCTAAATAACATGGCGACGAGAGACGTAGTAGCTAAAACCATCAAACAGTACTTCGAAGACAATAAAAACGAAGATACCTCCCCAGCGACTACATGGGACGCAATGAAGGCCGTAGTGCGAGGGGTGCTGATCTCTCGAGGAGCGGCCTACCACAAGCAAAAGCAACAGACCCGCCGCATCCTAGAAGACGAGGTCCTTGAGGCAGAGATGACATGTAAAGCCAGAAACTGGTCCCCGAGAACCTACCGAGTCTTGCAGACGGCACGGAGGAAACTAGAGGCTCATTATGCGGAGGACACAGCCCAGCTGCTAACCAAGACGAAACAGAGCTACTACGCCAGGGGAAACAAAGCAAATAAATTCCTGGTGGAAAAACTCGCAAGAATCAAGAGAAGGAACACCATACTAAGCCTCCGGGACCCTCAGGGTGCAGCCCAATTCGCAGATCGGGATAAGCTGAGAATTGCAGAAGCTCACGTAACCGAAACTATGTCAGCTACCCAAAAACCCCAGGAAGAGCAGCAGTCCTACCTGCGGGGAGCCGCCTTGCCCAAGCTCTCAACTACGAGTAGGGAAGAGTTGGAGGCCCCGATCACCAGCGAGGAGATTGACGAAGCCGTTAAAAGCTTAAGAACTAGAGCCCCGGGTCCAGATGGTTTCTCGTCCCGATTCTACAAACTCTTCCGGCCTCAACTACTAGCCCCAATGACGACCCTCTTCAACTCCTTCGCCACTTCTGGATCAACAACCCCATCAATGAAAGAGTCAATAACAGTATTAGCGCTGAAACCAGGAAAAGACCCCAGCGATATAGCAGCTTATCGACCCATCTCCTTACTAAACCTGGATGCGAATATATACTCGAAGGTCTTGGCAAACCGATTAGCGAGGCTTCTTCCGGACATCATAAACCCAGACCAGACGGGATTTATTTTAAACAGAGCCACCACAGATAATACGCGCAGAGTCCTCAACCTGATCGAGATAGCCAGACAAGACTCGAAGAAACTCGCCCTGCTAGCCTTAGACGCGACCAAGGCTTTCGACAAAGTGGACTGGTCGTTCCTCCGCCTCACTCTGGAGTCGCTCGATGTTGGGCCCACTTTCTTAAAGCTCACCCTAGCGAACTACCAATCCCCGACCACCCTGCTCCGAGTGAACGGCCTCCTGACTAACCTGATCTCCCTAACATGCGGCACCAGACAGGGCTGCCCCCTCTCCCCCTTACTGTTCGCTATGGTTATGGAATCGTTGGCCCAGCGGATCCGTCTGAACCCAAGAATCAAAGGCCTCCAAGTGGGCTCTACCCAGCACAAGATAGCGCTCTACGCTGACGACGTGATGTTAACCATCACAGACACCTCGCAATCCTTAAGAGCCGCCCTAGCGGAAATCCACAGATTCGGGAAGGTGTCCGGATTTGCCATTAACTTGACGAAATCGACAGCTCTGGGGATAGGATTGAATCAGAGAGATAAGGCATCCTTCAGTGCCCAGTGCGCGGTCCCGCTAAATGACACATCCATCCCCTACCTCGGGGTGCAGATCCCCGCTAACCCGGGAGACATCTATCGAATAAACTTCCCGCCCCTGATGAAAACTTTGGAAAAAGACCTAGACTCTTGGCACAAGCAGGAAATATTCCTAATAGGTCGTATCTCAGCCTGTAAGATGAATCTGTTGCCACGATTCCTATTCGCCTGCTCAGCTCTCCCCATCATAGTCCCTGGCCCCCAACTACAGAGACATCAAAGGAAGATTTTTGGATTCATATGGAGGAGGAAGAAGGCCCGCATTCCACGGAAGACAATGCTATGTGCTCCGGACCAGAGAGGCCTAGGGGTCCCTGACCTCCAAAAATACCAAATGGCGGCGCAGATAGCGCATACCAGGGCTTGGACTATAACGTCAGGATGCCCCAAATGGATGGACTTAGAGCAATCCCGATTACCCCTCCCATTACGCTTTCTTTTACACCTCCCAACCGCGCTGCGCCGGACATGGCCAGCTATTCTATCCTCAACCAAGCAAACGCTGAAGGCGTGGGATTGGGCCCGCAAATCCAGAGGTATCCCGAGAGCGCTGGGCCCCTCAGCCCCAGTCTTCCACAATCCGGCGTTCTCTCCGGGAGCTCACCCCTCAAACTTCAAGAACTGGATCACCGGAGGCCTCGCCTCCCTAAGCCAACTATTTGAGGGAACACAGCCGCTGACATTCGCCCAATGCAAAAGTACGTTCAACCTAGCAGAGTCAGACAGGTTCTCATACTGCCAAATCAGACACTGGTGCACACACCCCCAGACGCGAGAGGCGGCCACCCGGACCATGGATGCCTTGGAATTAACAGTAGCGGACCCTCCCTCCCGAGGGCGGATTTCGACGCTGCATCGACTATTCCAGGAGAACCTCCTGTCCAATAGAGCGACATATATGGCGCAGTGGGAAAAGGACCTAGGGCACTCAATTCAGGATCAAGACTGGGCCGATATCTGGGCCCGCACACACTCATCGTCCTTCTGCATCACCAACAGAGAATGTGCATATAAACTGCTCATGAGATGGTATTTCCCACCGCTACAACTACACCACTTCAACCAGTCGCTAGACCCGCAGTGCTGGCGTCGGTGCGGCTCGCCAGGCTCCTACTTACACATGTGGTGGTCATGCCCGGTGGTGAAGGTCTTCTGGTCCCAATGTATAGCTACCATCACAGACATAACCCAAATCTCGCTGCCACTGGAACCGGAGCCGCTACTGCTGGGGACCCCGATCCCAGACACCTACCCGAAAGCGGGCGCACCCGCGGCCCTCATTACTCAATTACTCCTAGCCGCTAAAATCACAATAGCCCGAACATGGAAGACTCCGGAAGGCCCCCTAACGGTGCTATAGTGGTTGAAAATCTGGGACATCTTCATTGCGGAGAAAGTTATGGCAGCAAACGGAGGCCGCCTCCATCGTTTCACGAACATTTGGTCGCCGGTGATAGACTATGACTTACGCTTCCCGGCCCTGACATACAAACCGCGCCTGGTGCAACAGGCCCAGCAGGCGGCGGACAGAGAACAGTCTCAGCCGATGGAGGAGCAGGCCCCGGAGGATAGCCAAACCCAGGATTGGAGGACGTAAGCCGGGAGAAGAAGGAGGAAGGCGAGTCGAGGTAGGAGGAGACAGGAGCGAGTGAGTCAGGAATCGGACCTGATTGGAAAAGAGACAGTCCACGGTAGACGGCCGAGACTAAGATGTGGGGTTTGGTGTTGGGGTATAAATAAGTATATGAAAATGCTGAGATAAAGTGTTGATCTGACATGCTAACGCATTCTCCTGTATGCCAACCGAAAAATAAACAAGTTAAAAAAAAAAAAAAAGTTGTAAAAGAACACAAACACACCACTGTCTGAGCATCGCCCAAATGGGCTTACCTGTAGCCAAAGGTGCTCAAAATTCACCCGATGCATAGAGCGATCATCTTGGTGAGGTGGGGAAGTAGGGACAGGCAAGCGACCACCACGCTATGAGGAGAAGAAGGAATAGGACGCAGAGTGGTCAGACAGGGGCCTTTGTGTGGGCCTTCATGCTTGGGCCAGCTCTCTCGCCAGCTGGCTCCTGATAGGCCCGTTTTCACCCAGTAGGAACCAATCAGAGCTGTGTTAGCATGGCTCCATGGCAACCCTCAGAGGCACTCCAGTGCCAAGGATAAGGGCCAATATCAAAGCAGAAAGATGACGCTGAATGTGCAGCACACGTGTTGCCTTGGGTCAAAAAAAGCAGTCAGGAGCACATTCACATTCACATCACATTGACTCAAGTAGTAATCGAAATTAGTATTAAGCAATCAATTATTATTGATTTCAGTACAGTTTAGGTAATGAATTTAGTTGGATGGTTACCATGCGCATTGAATTATTATATTAGTTTATTTTCACCCTTCCTCTTTGTTTCTACCCCTATCTTTCTTTTTGTGGATATGTTTTTGTTTTATGTCTGTTTTGTTTTCTTTACCTGCTCGGTCTTCTTTTACATCTTCTTTACTCTCTATTTCACAACTCCCTTTTGAATCATGTCTCCTCTACCACTTTCTCTTAATTGTCTTCAAATGTACCCATGGTCTGGCCCTCCCTTACCTTTCTTCATTACTCTCGTTCCATGTTCTGTGTCGTTCTCTCAGATCTCAGAATGTTTCTCTCTTAACTGTTCCCAAACCCCTTTGTGCTTCTTCTCCTTTCTGATCCTTTGTTCTTCTATCTCCCAAACATTGGAACTCTCTTCCCCTGTCACTTCGCTCTGCCACATCTCTTTGTATTTTCCAATAAAACCTAAAAGCTCATCTTTTATCTTCCTGCTTTCTCTCTTCTGTTTGTACCCATGTTCAAATGTTCTTGCGATTGGACTGCTTTTTGATATGTTTGTTCAGCGTCTTTGGCAAAAGGCACTCTATAAATTCAATAAAATGAAGTGAATGTCCTAAGAATTTTTTTATTTTCAGATTTGATCAGATTCTTATTAGGATCCCTCAATAAATCTCATGATTAGTTATTTAAAAAGTCATAGTAGCAACTCATCAACGGGCATCAACTGCTTAAGTGTATAATGTGTCTATTAATTGAAATTCTATAGATTTTTTGAATGTATAATATGTATAGTTCATACGAACTTTCACATTTCAAACAGACATATAAAAGGCCAGCGATCCAGACATTTTGTGGTTAAGTTCCTGCGCTTTCCAACCAAAGAAATGGTGTTAAGGAAGGCCCGTGAATTACGTGACCTGACTTGGAATGGTCACAGAGTGATGATATTTGGGGACCTCAGTCGGGATGTCTTGGATAAAAGAAGAGAATTCAATACAGCCAAAGACAAAGCAAGACTGAAGAACCTCAAATACTACATGGTGTACCCTGCCATCTTCAGGGTGATCAAGGATGGCAGGTTGTTCTCCTTCAATGACAGCAAAGGGGCTGAGGCTTTTTTGAGTGACCTGGAAGGGACTGAAAACAGGAATGATCCTGAGCAACCTATGGAGGCCATGGAGGCTACTGTGTCTGCTTCACAGAGAATACCAGCCAAAAAGAAGAGATAGACAAACTGGATGCTTAGAAAGCGGTGGAGTTTTTTTTTAAATATTTTTTTTTTACTAATGACTAAACATTGGTTCATGTGTTTTATTTATTTTTATCTAATTGTCATCCACTTGCCATTATTTTGGATGTAACGATCGTTAAAATCAGTTGGGATAGATGTTTTCATTTGAGAACGCAGTCACGGGCCATTAGAGGAAAGGCCATAGTACTTTTGGCGCTCCCGCACGTCGTTTCATGTCACAGAGACGTGATTAATGGATGCCAGTGCGTGTTACGGAGGATACGCGTGTCAATGGAGGACGCTGTGCTAGGAGGGTGGACTGGCGGTAGGTGTAACAGTTAACACTAACGAACTTTAGTGCTCTGAATGTCCGCAACCGAGTTTCTTCCCTCTTCTCCCTCCCCTATCCTGCCTCCGGAGACGCCTGTACACCCATACGCGGCCCTCTAGCTGAAACCGTGTCTCCCGCCTGCATGCATCTACAATTTGGATTGCGTAGCCTTCCTTGAGCCGTGCCTCCAATTGTTCTGACAGCCTGCTCTGCCCACGATGGTCAATGGTCACTGCCAGATGCTTGGAGCGGCTGTTGAAGCCTGCTTGGGGTATCACTCGAAAAACGCCGCGGTAAGCCCCATGGTTGCATTCTTCATTTAATGGTTAATTATGCCTAGCAATAAGACGCTAGGATCTGAGACCAAATTCAGTGCAAGCTGTTATGTGGACTGTGGTGGCTGAGGCAGAGATTAACAACGCGCTCATGGAGACTTGCAGCGCCTCCCCCTTTAACGCTGCATTACCATTCATTATAACATAAACAGTGACCTTATCTGACTCGATTGCTTCCATCTTGTATCATTACCTATTGGGTCAGGGTTGAACATTGGAAACTTGTTGGTGACTGCGGCCTTAAAGGATCATATTGCAGGGCATGGAATGAGATGTGTTAGAAGCATGAACAGGAGAAGCGCAAACTTCGCAGGCGTACACTATTGGCCTCAGTTACATGCGGGTGTTTTCTTCTGTGGCTACGCACCTGACTGGGTCGAAAATCAGATATCATCCTGCCTTGTGTGGTTCATGCACGGTATCACTTCTCTTAGTGTACACAGTACTGGAAATTCCATAACCGGCTGATTGATCATATATTCACAGCACGCGAAATGCATATCTGAAATGGAGTGTTTAAAACTGTTATGGCTTCGGGAGAACATGATGGGTCATGGGAATTCCTTTATTCTGATGGCAGCTGGGTGGGTAATGGTATGGTAGATTAATTTGTTTCGGGTTCACTGGGGGTGGAGGGGGGAAACCATGGTTGTGCATAGTTAGTATGGGAGGTGGAGTGGGGATTATGGGTATTTTGTGACTTTAATGGTTTAATTGACTCTCTGTGGACCTTGCTATGCCTGGGCTGGGACTATTCTTCAGCTGTGGATTCTGAGATGACATTTGGTCTGATGTGGGTATTAAGCCTGACGGAATACAGTGTCTCTCACTGACTTGTATAAGTGGATGTCTGGCATCATAAGAGTGGTCATTCACCTATGGTCTATTATTTAATATGGGTAATTGGGTTAATGGGATTGTAAGGACGAACTCTATATGTTCTATGCTATTGGGGTGGTTACTGGGCCACGCACTTTGGAATTGATGTGGCGGGTTTGAATGGGTTAATACTTTTAATGGGAGGTTGGTGGGTTACTTTGATCTCCATGCTATTCTGGGGCTCTTGTGGATAGTGTTAGGGGTTATAGGGGTGGAATATTGGTTATGATTGTCACTGTATATCCATTGGGTGTGGATTCTGGGGTGGTTGCAGTTCGAGACTTTGCTGTTTTTTGTAAATAACTGCACTCAACATCACCTTACAGTTTTGCGGGGTGTATCATTTGTTTTGCTATTTTGTGTTCATGGGTTTGCTATGTCTGTGTTTGTTTTGTATTGTTTTGTGTTGTTCTGTAGTGTTTGCATACTTCAGTTTGCTTGCTCCCCTTTAGTTTTTTGGTTTGGATCTGTCCAAGATCAATATGATTGGTCAATATGGTTGGTTTTGATTTGAGTTCAAATGTCGTTGGGTGATTTGAGAATATGTACCTGGAATGTTAAGGGCCTAAATATTCCGAGGAAGAGGAAGGAAGTGCTGAACAGACTGAGGAGGGAAAAGACGGATATTGCCCTCATCCAGGAAACTCATTTGTTGAATGAGTCAGTGCATCTACTCCGAAATAGATGGTTTACCAAGACCTTTTTTAACTGCTATGGTTCTAAATCAAGGGGGGTGGGTATACTGCTGCGCAAAGGCCTAATGTTTCAGGTGGAAAAAGTTGTGATGGATGATGAGGGGAGGATACTTCTTATTGATGTTACATATGAGGGTAGGTTGATCACAATTGGTTCGGTTTATGGTCCATGTAGTAGTGGTGGCCCTTTTCTTAGGATGCTATCGACGCTATTGAGGGAGATGAGAGGGGAACATGTAATTTTAGGAGGTGATTTCAATAGTGTGATTGACGGAAAAATGGACCGTTCGGCGCAATGTAGATTTACTGCTGGCAACAATAGTAGATCCTTTAAAGAATTTGTGGATAATCAGGATTTAATTGACGCTTGGAGATTTTTTAACCCTGAAGTGAGGGAGTTCTCCTTTTACTCACCGGTACATGACTCATTCGAGGATTGATTATTTTCTTATTTTGTGAACGGTTGGCTGAGGGTTTGCGAGAGGTAACTATAAAAGAAAGGAGAATTTCAGATCATTCGTTGATTATGATGCAGGTGAGTATGGGACAGGAAAGGTCAGGGTTTACTAGGTGGCGGCTTAAAACTCATATTTTACAAGAACAGGGGGTTGCTGATTCTCTGGACAATTTCACGAGGAATTACTTTGATATTAATATTGGGACTGCATCTGATGTCATGGTCTGGGAGAGCTTTAAGGCGACTGTGAGAGGGGAACTGATGAATATTACATCCCGGGTGCGGAAAAAAACCTTGGCGGAGATTCAGAAGCTGGAAAGGAAACTGGAAAAAGTGCAGAAGGATTTTGCAGTGTCCAAGCGACCTGAGGATAAGTTGTTGGTTGGGCGGTTCAGGGACTTACTTAAACAAAAAATGGATGCCCAATATGAAAAGGGTATGTTTTTTATGAAGCAAAAGTTTTGGGAACAAGGTGACAAAAGTGGGAAACTGTTGGCGAATAGGTTACGGGGACTATCGGATGCTTCTTTTATCCAAAAACTGGTCGATGATAATGGTGTTCATATTGGTAAGAAGGATGAGATATGTAGTGGTTTTCGGACATTTTATGAAACTTTATATCGAGAAGACCAGTTTCCGAGTCAGGAAGATATGGACTCCTTTTTTGATAAAATTATTATGCCAAATTTGAGTGTGGACCAAGCTGTGATGATGGATAGCCCTATTGAGGAAGAGGAAGTGTCAGTAGCTATTGGTCAGCTCAACAAGGGTAAATCACCGGGGATAGATGGTCTTCCGGTGGAGTTTTATCAGACACTGAGTGGGGTTCTTGTACCGTTCCTATGCAATCTATATAATGGTTTTATGCAGGATGGTTTGCTTTGTCCCACTATGAAGGAAGCTTGTGTAATTGTTATCCCGAAGCCGGGGAAAGATGGTAAGAGATGTGAGAATTATAGGCCGATTTCGCTCCTGAATGTGGATCTAAAAATCTTCAGCAGGATTCTGACTAATAGGTTGAATATGTGCATAGGCAAACTGATCAGTGGATCACAGGTTGGTTTCATGAGAGGCAGATACGGTTAGGACCATATTAGGACGTTGATAGATTTGATGGGCCTACCGAAGATGAAGACCAGGGACACCTTGTTGTTATTTATGGATGCAGAAAAGGCTTTTGACAGGGTCAATTGGTCCTTCCTTTATCACACACTCAAGAGAATGGGATTTGGGGACACGTTTATTAAGATCATCAGGGCAATGAATTCTAATATTAGTGCAAAGGTGTGGGTCAATGGGGTTATGTCCTCCTCGTTCTTGTTATCTAGGGGAACTAGGCAGGGTTGTCCATTGTCTCCGTATCTGTTCAATATGGCCTTGGAACCTCTCATCCTATACTTAAAACAGGAGCAGGGCCTTCGGGGGCTTGGATTTGGAGATACGGAAATGAAAGTGCTATGCTACGCTGATGACATGACATGACAGTGATATTGTCTAATCCGGCTGAGGGATGTGTACTACTTAAACAGATGTTTGATGAGGTGGGACGCTTATCGGGCCATAGGATCAATTGGGGGAAGACTGTAGCTTTTCCTTTGGATGTTAGTGTCCCGCGTGATGTCTTGGACTCTTGGGACTGTCGCTGGGAGGTGGGAACAATGAAATACTTGGGTATACATTTAGTTTGGGATTTGAAAAGGATGACCGCTTTCAACGTGTCAAGGATACTGGAGGTAATTAAAAGGGACATATTGAGATGGGGCCGGCTGCAGTTGGGAATTTGGGCCAAGGTTAATGCCGTTAAAATGGTACTTTTGCCGAAGGTTCTTTACATCATACAGTCCATTCCCTTGAAGTTTACGAGGAAGGTTGTTGCTCCTATTGATAAAGTCTTTCGGGATTTTCTTTGGGGAGAAGGCAAGCGGCCTAAAATTCCTAAATTTATTTTGCATGGTCCAGTAAAGGATGGAGGATTTGGATTCCCGAATTTGATGAATTATTGCACAGGTTTTCTCTTGAAAAAATGGACCCCATATTTTTCTGAGGTTCATGAATATGTTCCTAATTGGGATATAATTGAGAGTTACCAGTTTTCGCCTTATGCTCTGAGAGACCTCTATTCAATGTCTAAATGGCCTGCCTCAGTACAGAAGCTGCCCACAATGAGTGCGACTAGGGAAGCGGTGCTGCGCTTTCTGGACTTTGGAGATGAAAATGATGGGTTGCACTATGATGCGTCTTTGTGGCAAAATGCATGTTTGCAATTGGAAAACAGGCCCTTATGCTGGAAAAGTTGGATAGGTAAGGGCATACTTAGAGTCCGTGATGTGTGGCATAATGGTGACATGATCTCCTTTGAACAGCTGAGAACATCCTTTGGTATTGGAGCTAGAGAAAGAAATCGTTATGAGGCCTTAAAGATGCTCTTGACTGAAAGGACAGGGATGTTAGACGGGGGCATGAATGAGAGACCTGCATTGTGTGAACTTCTCCGTTCAGCATGGTATGGAGTTTCGACTTATCTGAAGTTGATGCCGGCGGATGAGGTTGATGTGAGAGCATGGGATAAGCTTCGTCAGACCTGGGCGGATGATCTTGGGGCGGACATCTTGGTTCGGGAATGGACGTATTTGCTTCATGTGGGAGTACAGGCAAAGATGGACTTGCAGCTGCGTTATATCAGGCAAAGGGTCCTCTTTAGACTATATTGGACTCCGTCCAAGATGGCCAGATTGGGTCTTTCAGACACTGATTCATGTTGGGGCTGTGGATGTGGTGTGGGCTCTTTGATACATATGTTGTGGACGTGTCCGAGAGTTTCCGACTTCTGGACTGGGGTATTGGATAGACTGGACCTTGTATTGGAAGAGAAACTTCCTCGCTCCTTCCTTTCAATCATTTTGTTATCCAACAGGGGTAGAGGAGACAGAGCTAGGGACTGTACGGAATGGATTAATAAAGTGTTGATTTTGGCAATGAAACAAATCCTACGGGTCTGGAAGTCAAGGAAGAAACCGAGTGTGGATGGGTGGTTATCAGATATGCAGGTCTTGTCGAACTTTGATAAAGTTCTGCTCATTGGACAAGGTAGAGAAGGTCGTTACTCTCGACTTTGGGAACCCTTTAATGACCTATTTGGCTGAAGGTTGGGTTCCAAACCTGGGGGGATAATCTCTTCCTTGGGTTTGGGATACTTTGATACTTCTGGAGCTGGGGGGCTGTTTCGTTGTGTGTTTGTTGTGTGTTTTGGTTTCTTGTTGTTTTGTCTTAGTGGTTGAGTGTCAGGGATTTTTGTTCAAATTGTATTTGTTTTTTTTTTTACAAATATTATTGATGTCCATGTATCCAGTATTATTTTGTTTATTTCTAAGGTTCTTTTAGATTTTGCAATCTGAACACGATGCGATGTACTGGAGATTGTTTTTCTTTGTTTATTGTTAGAATCTTTAAATAAAGTGATTAAAAAAAAAACATTTTCTAAGTTATCTGGGTATAAATTAAATAAGGACAAATCAAAGATGCTTCCACTTAACTATCTATGTTTCAAACATGACTTTGCCAACTCTACTTTGAAGTGGTGTCCTGCTTCCGTTAAATATTTAGGAATCTCCATAGCTTCCTCAAATGCAGACATAATTAAGTTACATACACAAACCCTTTTAACAAGATTGCGTGAATCAGCTGCTGTTTGGTCCCCATTATATTTGACATGGTGTTGTGGATTGGAATCCACTAAAATGATGTTCACCCCAGTGCTTCTGTAGTATTTACTAATGTTTCATATTCCATTATCAGCATCCATTTTCAAATCTATCAACCCGATCCTTCTAGATTTTATGTGGGGTCCCAAGAAAAAAAAGAGAATCGTTCTCAGTAACTTAGAAAACTCATACGAGGGTGGTGGAGTTAGATTTCGTGATTTTAAGTGTTATCATAAGGCCTTTATACTCAAGCAAGCCGCAAACTGTTTCCTCCCAAATTAATCTGATTATGTACCTAAATGGTTGATGGTTGAAAAAAGCTGGTTTCATCCTTTGATATTAAAAATATAACATATTTTCAGTTGATCTAAACCAATTCGACAATTTCCCACCTAAGGGAATTCCTTTTCTATCAAATAGTTAAACCATCAAAAAGATTTTTACGGTGTAATAAAAAGTTGGAGGCTGATTGTGAAACACAGGTTAATCAATTGATATGGTCCATTATTTGGTCCAAGATTAAGGTGGATTCAATTTCAGCAAATTTAATGAAAACACTATTATTCTGTTCATAGAGTCTTTCTAACACAGTTAAAAGTATCTAAAGCTAGCTACACTCTCTAATGATGATTTATGTTGGTTGTGTCATTTGGAAACTTGCTTGTTTAAAACACATGTTTTAAAAGTGCTCTCTTTTGAAAAAATGTTGGTACCAAGTATGGAATTTTCTTCAACAGATATTTAAAATCTCCACCCCCTTAAGTTTTTTCAATATCTTATTAGGTCGTCTGCGATTAAATTCGATGAAAATGAAACCCCCACATGTCATTTTTGACTTATTCACTCTAATTGCAATCTGTGTGATAACATCTACCTGGAAGGAAATCTAAAAGATTACATTAAAAGGTTGGTGGAATTGCAAGTAAACCTGTTCTATCAACTATCAGAAGAAATGGCATTTCTTTATTGATTATTTAGATAGTACTAATTCATATTTATTTATTTATTGGACATTTGTATGGCACCACAAAACTACAAATTGGGGTGGGGGGATAGATGAAAAAAAAGAAAAAGAACAATGACGGTTATATTGGCCTTGTGAACATTCTACCGTGCAAGTGCAAGACAAAAGCGGTAAGTGCAGGGCAGGGGGGGGTGAAGTGCATGAGTGGGGAGCCCAGAGGGGAGTGAGCAAGTGCTGTGGGGGCAATGAATGCGCAAGTGCCAGGGGAAGGGTAGAGTGAAGGGTTGATAAGTGCGATGGACAGGGTGGATGAGGTTAGGGTTAGTCTGGGGAAGGGTGCCCAAAGGCAAGTGCTGAACAGATGTTGTGGGGGAATGGTAGGGGGAATGGTAGAGGGTAGTCTGGCTCTTGTATGACTCAGAAGGGACCAAGCCCCACTCGCCGCGGCAGGGGTACGTTAGCATGGGAGAGGAAGAGGAGAAAAGTAAAGTCTTGAGAAGTTTCTGGAACTTAAGAAGTCTGAGGGAGGAATGGAGGCCATTGCAGAGAGAGGAATCTGCAGAGGAAAGGGATCTACCTCCCACTCTCTGCTTGCAGAAAAGACTGACCAGCAAAGAGTTGGAGCTAGAGGATCGAAGAACTCTAGCAGCGAGGTTATGAATTTGGTTCTTGCGGTCACAAGAAGCCAGTGTAGAGATTTTATGGCTGGAGAGATGTAGTCCTTTGGCTTGAAGCCAAGGAGAAATCTTGCAGCCCTTTTCTGGATTAGCTGAAGGGGGTGAAGGGAGCAAAAAGGCATATTGAGGAAGAGGCTGTTTAAGTAGTCCAGCCTAGAGAGATGTTGAGCTTCTGAAGGTGAGAAAAGGGAGAATGCCTCTGAGGAGCCTCTGAGGAGGTGGAGATGAACATGCGACTTCTTGGCAAGGTCTGTGATGTGTGTAGAGAAGGAGAGAGAGAGGAGCCAAAGATTACCCCAAGGTTTTATGCCTCACAGGTGGGTGAGAGGAGGGGGCCAAATACTGGGGGGGAAATAGGGAGCAGGTATGCCAATGAGAAGGATCTCAGTGTTACTGGCATTAAGGCAGAGATCATTGGTTGAGCACTATGCCTTAATAGCATCAGGCAGTCAGGTATGAGAGAGGCAGGTGAGGAGGTAGAGGAAGGCAGCTTAAAGGAGAGCTGTGTGCCATCTGCATAACACTGAAAATGAGGAGAGAAAGTGGAGATCAAGTGGGCCAGAGGGGCTAGGTAGACATTGAAGAGCCATGGCGATGCGATCGAGCCCTGAAGGACACCACAGGTATACAGTGAGGTGGAAGAGAGGAAAGGACCCATTTGCACTTGGGAGGGTCTGTTAGAAAGGAAGATGGTTAGCCATGCCAGTGCCCTGTCCATGATGCTTAGGGTGTCATGGAGACGATTAATGAGGATGAAGTGTTTGACTGTCTCAAAGGCAGAAGAAAGATCGAGGAGGATCAGAACAGAGGGAGCATTGGAGTCTTGGTTTGAGAGCAGCTATTCACGGGTGTTCAGGAGAGCAGTTTCCGTGCCTCAGGATGCTATGAAATCGGACTGGTGTTCATGGAGGCAGCCAGCCATTTTGGTGAGGAGGGACAGTTGGGGGATGACCAGCTTCTCCATAGGTTTTCCCAAAAAAGGGGTGATAGAGATAGGGCAGTAGTAGCCGGGCAAGAAGAGTCAGCAGATGGCTTTTTTAGAAGAGGGTGCACAAGAGAGTGCTTGAGGGGTTGTGGGAAGAAGCCAGTGGCAAAGGAATGGTTACAGAGGTCAGCCAAGGCTGGGGCTAGAGAGGCAATGCTGTCCTTGATGGTTCTGGAAGAGCAGGGGAGCACCTGTTTAGATTAGACTTTCATAGAGCGGACTGCTCTAGAGATCTCGTACAGTGCAATGGGATTGAAAGATGAGAGTATGAGGGGCTACGGAGGCCAGGGGAGGCAGGAGAAGAGAGGGAATGGGGGGAGTAGACGACAGTGAGGACAGGATGTCCTGAGCTTTGTAGGAGAAGTGGGCGGCCAGTGTACTGCAGAGGGTTTGGGAGGGAAGAGGGGAGGAGGAAAATGCAGTAGGATTGGCAAGTTCCTTGCAGATTTTAAAGAGTTCAGCCGTGTTATTGGTGGCCCCAGTGATGCAGGCTTGGACATGAACCCTCTTCTTGGAGCAGATGGTGAGATGATATTGCTTTTGGAGTAGGCAGTAAGGGCAGTTTGTCAAAGGATGAACTAGAGGCCTGCCACTTCCGCTTCAAAGTTGCCAAGTCAGAGTCGTGGCAAGAGTTGCATTTTGAGGCAAGCTTCATGCGGATCCTCGTGGCAGGGGCAAGGATGTCGAAGCTGTTTGCGATAGCGAGATGGAGGTTAGCCAGCGCAGAGCAAGAAGGAGAGTCAAAGACAGGGAAAGGTGGGGGGATGAAGGTAGAGGCGAATGCAGCAACTGACACACACTTCATTGGTTGAATGACGAAGAAGGAGACTGGCAGTGCGGGCAGAGGTATGATCAGGGGATAGGGGAGCTCAAGGTGGGAGGGGAGGAGAGAGTGGTCAGACCAGGAGAATGGGATGTCTGTTGAGATTGGTGCATCCAGGGTGTGCCTAGCAGAGTGGGTTCGGCCAGAGGGAAGGATAGTGAGGCGAAGAGTCGCAGAGGTCACAAAAGAGTACAGCAGTCAACTCCTGGGAGTCATGATGGATGTTAAAGTCCCCAAGGAAGAGAGGTTTGGGAGAGGAGGCAAGAAGAGAGGAGGAGAGGTCCGCCCATTCTGAGAGGACGAGGGGGTTGAGTCCGGGGGGCCTGTAGATGGTAGCAAATGTAAGGGAGAGGGTTGGCGATACAGACAGCCTACAGACAAGGCTTTCAAAGGATGAGTGGTGGCAGAAACCCACTCAGGGAAGATCAGAGCCACTCTTCCAACAGTTCGAGAGTACGTTGGATTCGGCAGGATCTCGTAGCCCTGTGGGAGAAGAGTGTCAAAAGCAGTGACAGGACTGGCCTCCAATCACATTTCAGTGAGAGCAAGGGAGTCAAGGTCAAGGTCTTCAAGAAGGAGACAGATGTCAGAGGGGTGTCTGATAGCAGGGTGAGAATTGAGGGTAGCTAGGTGAATCTGGGTGCCACCTTTAAATGTTTTCTGAGGGAGGACAGAGTGGTGGGGTGCACCACAGGGGGGGGAAACGGTGAAGAGAGATGGGGTGGTAAGTGAGGGGGGAAGTCGAACAGAGACAGAAGACACCGGTCAAGAACGGTGAGGTTGGGCTGAGAGCCCTGGGCCATGATAGTGCCATTGTGATAGACATTAAAGATACACCTGGAAGATGCAAAGTGAGACAAGAGCACTTCCCATCTAGTGCCACCATTAATGGGAGAGGAAGAAAAAGAGAAGAGGACAGAGAACATATGGGGAGTACATAAGTCAGATGAAGGAACAGCAAAGAGAATGACGGTGATAGTCTGTCTGAAGGAAGCATTGATGTAGGTGTCTGCAATTGGCAGAGCAGGGCTGGAGATCAGGAGTGTCTTCTTAAATGTCTTCCTTCCAGACTTCGAGAGAGAGTGAGGATAGATGATGGAAAAGCAGTTTGAATAGATAGGAGAGATGGAGAGCATCATGGGGCAAGAAAAAAGGAGGGTCAGGAGGATGGCAGGGGAAGAGAGGGACAGAAATGCATGGTGCACAATAGAATTCACCAGGCAGCCAAATTCAAATTAATTTAGCACACAGAAAATGCCCACCTTTAAAATCATGTAGCACACTAAAATGACCAAATTCAAAAATCATTTAACAAACAAAAATTACCAAATTCAAAAATCATTAACACACTAAAATGCCCAAATTCTAAAATCATTTCGCACACTGAAATGCCCAAATTCAAAAATCATTTAACTAACTAAAATTCCCAAATTCAAAAATCATTCAGTACACTAAAAATGCCCAAATTCTAAAATCATATAGCACACTAAAATTCCCAAATTCAAAAATCATTTAGCACACATAAGGATGCATACATTGAGAAGGTTACATGATGCATTGAAAGGCAACAAGCCGGAGGGCCAATAGACACAGTGAAATGAGGAGCAGCAAGAGTTTGGGGATCAAATGAGATCACAAAAATGAGCAGCCCAATGAGATATATGAGGACTTCAGGAGAGGAATTGCAGTCCAGGCAGTAGCTGCATGGCCAGGAAGGAGGGCGAGTGGCACTAAGGATCAGCTTGCTGGAGCAGAAGATGCAAGTGGGAAACGAAGGGTGAAAGGTAGCGCTCACCATGTTTGTCTGAAAAGTACCAGAGCGCAATAGGATGTCTCAGTGATGAAAAGCATGGAGGCAGGACAGGCTGCATGTAGAACGGCGGTAATGGCCATCTAGGCCGGACAAGGTCAGACAGGGACCTTTGTGTGTGTCTTCGTGCTGGGGGTCGACTCTCTCGCCAGCCGGCTCCTGATAGGCTTGTATTCACTCAGTAGGAACCAATCAGAGCCTTGTTAGTATGGCTCCATGGCAACCCGCACAGGCACTCCAGTGCCGAGGATGAGGGCGGCGATTATCAAAGGAGAAAGATGAAGTTGAATGCGCAGCGCGCACATGTTGCCTTTGGTTGAAAAAAAGCTGTCAGGAGCACATTCACAGCACATTGTAGATCAGGAGATATTCTGCTGTTGCTTAAAGTTGTAAAAGAACACAAACACACCACTGTCTGAGCATCGCCCAAATGGGCTTACCTGTAGCCAAAGGCGCTCAGAATTCACCCGATGCACAGAGCGATCATCTTGGTGAGGTGGGAAAGTAGGGACAGGCAAGCGACCACCACGCTATGAGGAGAAGAAGGAATAGGACGCAGAGTGGTCAGACAGGGGCCTTTGTGTGGGCCTTCATGCTTGGGCAGGCTCTCTCGCCAGCTGGCTCCTGATAGGCCCGTTTTCACCCAGTAGGAACCAATCAGAGCTGTGTTAGCATGGCTCCATGGCAACCCTCAGAGGCACTCCAGTGCCAAGGATAAGGGCCAATATCAAAGCAGAAAGATGACGCTGAATGTGCAGCACACGTGTTGCCTTGGGTCAAAAAAAGCAGTCAGGAGCACATTCACATTCACATCACATTGACTCAAGTAGTAATCGAAATTAGTATTAAGCAATCAATTATTATTGATTTCAGTACAGTTTAGGTAATGAATTTAGTTGGATGGTTACCATGCGCATTGAATTATTATATTAGTTTATTTTCACCCTTCCTCTTTGTTTCTACCCCTATCTTTCTTTTTGTGGATATGTTTTTGTTTTATGTCTGTTTTGTTTTCTTTACCTGCTCGGTCTTCTTTTACATCTTCTTTACTCTCTATTTCACAACTCCCTTTTGAATCATGTCTCCTCTACCACTTTCTCTTAATTGTCTTCAAATGTACCCATGGTCTGGCCCTCCCTTACCTTTCATCATTACTCTCGTTCCATGTTCTGTGTCGTTCTCTCAGATCTCAGAATGTTTCTCTCTTAACTGTTCCCAAACCCCTTTGTGCGTCTTCTCCTTTCTGATCCTTTGTTCTTCTATCTCCCAAACATTGGAACTCTCTTCCCCTGTCACTTCGCTCTGCCACATCTCTTTGTATTTTCCAATAAAACCTAAAAGCTCATCTTTTATCTTCCTGCTTTCTCTCTTCTGTTTGTACCCATGTTCAAATGTTCTTGCGATTGGACTGCTTTTTGATATGTTTGTTCAGCGTCTTTGGCAAAAGGCACTCTATAAATTCAATAAAATGAAATTAAAATGAAGTGAATGTCCTAAGAATTTTTTTATTTTCAGATTTGATCAGATTCTTATTAGGATCCCTCAATAAATCTCATGATTAGTTATTTAAAAAGTCATAGTAGCAACTCATCAACGGGCATCAACTGCTTAAGTGTATAATGTGTCTATTAATTGAAATTCTATAGATTTTTTGAATGTATAATATGTATAGTTCATACGAACTTTCACATTTCAAACAGATATATAAAATGCATACTATTTAATTATAAAATACAGTCATACAAATAACACATTACATTTCATCAGTAAACAATCAGTAAACAATCAGTTTTGTTTTTAAAATCTAAATTCTAAATTGCAAAAAACAGTCTTAAACTTTGCTTTCCCTGCTCAGTTGGTCGAGCTTCCCTGATGCTGTCCCACCGATCACGATAAACTGCTATGTGCATAGATTTGTTGTCTGTGTTTAAATAGTATCACCAAAATGAATCACTTTTTTTATATTATAATTCGTTACAAAAGCACAGAGAACCATGCTCTCGGCATTCTGTCAAAACATGACGTTCATTTCTTCTTTTCCTGTATCACCACACAGACGACATGTCCTTGCATCTTTTGCAGTTCCGAGAACTGGGCCAATGATTACCAAGACTGGTAATTTATTTACCCTTAAAAAAACAATGAATCTGCACAGCGCAGGGGATGGACATAATTTAAGATAACTCTGGAAATCCTTACATTTGTTGGATAGATTTTTCATTTCTAAATGATAATTCTTCAGAGATGCCAGATGAGTATACTTAGCAATCCAATCGCATCATCTGTAATTTACTAACAATTTTTTTGTGTGCAATATTATGGGATCTTCCTCCCAATTGGGTCTCTACTCAAAAGTCGTTTTCACCAGCAGTGTGTATTTGCTGTTAGCAGTAGCGCTGATTTCCTCTCCCAATGGTTGTAATTATGGACATCTCTGGGCAGTTCTTGGTTTTATGTATAGCAGTCATCTTCTTTTCAGGTCCTGAGCTACTAAAGCTATTAAGCCCATTTTGATTCTTATCATTTCAATTGGCGCACTTGGTCCTAAGCCCAAGATTTTTCTCCAAAATGTACCTTCTATGACTTTCTGTCAGGATAAGTCGTCTATACATTAAGCCTCAAGACCATACAACATAATCGCACAAAAGCTCTGTTTCTACATCATCAATATCCCATGCGGACTATAGCCGGAAACTTTTCTAATACATCTGGAGATCACTAACTTCAATACTATAGCTTTTCTTCTCTTCTCAGCGATGATGGCGAGATAATCACATTTGGTCGTTAGCTCCAGACCTAAATATTTGAAGCACTTAACATGCTCAATGCGATCTCCTGCCACCATCATTTTAGGCATTGATATCTACCTATGGGCAATGCATCATCTTAGTTGTCTCATAATTTATCTTTAGCCCATTTATGTTCGCATATCTTTGCAGTTCAATCAACGATCTTTTGAGGGCCATAAATGTACGATCATACAGTGCGAGATCACCGCGTATGATATACACACCACTTTCTCGCCAGCTATTCTCGGGGATGGTTATTAACACACCGCAAAATCCCAGGAAGGTCCACTGTGTATATACTGAAAAGAAGGGGCATCATTACACATCCATGTTTTAATCCTCTCCGAGTTACTATTGGATGTATGGCGGCACCCCTACTATCTAACCTAACCTGCACAGTAGTATTTTCGTAAAAGCCTCGGACGACACGTAAAAGATCTTCCGGGCAGCCATTTTTTACCACAATCTGTCTCTATCTACTGTATCAAAGGCTGCCCGGAAATCAATCAGAGCCAAATGCAAGTAAGGGTTGCCTTTGGTCTTTGGTTCCCTAGTGAGAGTGTCCATGGGCCAATGGCAGTGAGCACGACCAGATCCTGCCCTCTATCCCATTTGAAATGTATCCACCAAATTTGAGGAGTGAGCCCATTTCTCCAAACCATCTAAAACTAGGGATGCAAACATTTTACCCGATACATAATTTTGTAATGCCCAAGTCTACAATTTACTACTATTGCAATCAATTCTTCAAAATACGTTTTGCTTTACCTCTTCTTATATAATGTTTGATAACAGTAAGTATTACTATATGTAGATATACATTTATATTAATGAATTATACGCTTGGATCTGAATAAAAATCAATAAACTAAAAAAAGGAAAGTGGCATCTAATTTATAGTGGATACAAATCAGGAACCAAATTATTGGACATAAATATATTAATTATGAAAAATACTACATCATCCACAAAAATGACCTCTACTGATGTTTGATAGTTGGTGACGACACCTTCAAAACTATATCCACCAAACCTTTTTATAGGTGTAATCGCTTGTTTGGCAAGTGTGGGGGTAACACATGTTACACTGTATCCCTTAAACTGTCATTTAGCAATTTTTATGGTCAGACCATGCCAGCACAAGATGCATAGTATCTCAAGTATTCTGTCATGCTCCCCCTCAGTGGAATCCCATACAAGCATATTTTCTTGAATACACTCAGGCAACCCATACCTCCAAATACTTCCTTTGTTGGAAGAACAATGATGCTGAAGGCAAACTGAAAAGCATACAGCCACAACTGCATGCACAAATAGATGTGGTGATGATGTGAGATGCTAGCCTGCAACATTGTTCGTACCACCGCAATATTTGGTAGGGTGTAATGGCCGAACCTAAAGTTGGAGGCTGGTACACTCAAATTGACACAAGTTCTCATGGACCCATTCTGTTTGCATGCCAAAACGACAGACAACAGCCTCTGTGAGGGTCCACCCTTCTTCATGGCAGCTGCTTTTGACAACTTTTCTAATTCAAATTTCCATCATTTCTCCTCAGCTTTTCCCACTTACTGAGGATATTCTTGTGAGAAAAACCTGCAACAAACACCGCTTATTAGAAAATACTTCAGGATATATCTGCAGCGGCATTTGGTTTGTTACAACTTCACTAACACGCAATATCTGAAGCTTCTCTCCCGGTCACATTTTTTTTTTAAATGGTCTTTGGTCTTTCTATCCCCCCACAGACAGTCCCTTTCTCAGTTAGATACAACTTCCAGTTATCGTTGCAAGATCACATCTGCCTCCCTTTCTCGCTCTCTTCCTCATTGCATATCACTTTGCTGGCGATGCCGAGCTTACTATTTTGATAATCTTCTTTACACTGAGTCTTGGTCTTCCTTATCTCAGTGCTTCAAACCCTTCCACCCATGCCCAGTGAAGGGTGTATACTAAGAAGGAGAGGGGCTTGGATTGTTTTACATGAGATATATAATAAACATAGAAGAAAGACTCACTGCATAGAGACCAGCTTGTCTGTTATCTTCTGTTTATTAAAGTATGCCAGTAGGTGCCTTTTGTTGGGAGTAAGGTCGTTCATTACTTAAGGCCTCCAATGTGGGTCCTGTAAGAGAGGCGAGGGTTGGCAGTCTAATTGATAGCAGGGGAGCAAACAATTAACTCTCTGGACATAAAGCAGGTAGCAACCCTGGCTCGCATTTTGAGAATCAGATGAGCTAGTAAGGACAGCATTTTGATGTAGGATATACCTGACTGATGGATCAAATGGGTCTTGAATCCTGTGGGGAATCTAGGGAGGTCATTTTCCCGGTAGTTGCAATTCCTACCTGGGCTATTGCAATGCACTGTACATGCTCATCACTGCAAAGACCTTTTCAAATCCCCAAATGGAGAGAGAACTTTTTTCTTGGATTGCAAAACTCAGACCTCCCCACACTGTCTTCTGTCTCCTCTGGCCCTGCCTTTCACGGTGGCCATTGACAAGTTCCACTGTTTCCTCCCCTGGATGTTAGTAGATCCCATGCTAACAAACTGCCCCCCTCCCTGTTGTTAGCCCCCCCTCCCCGTTTCTCTGCTCCCTTCACAATATTCTCTCCCGTATGGTTGTAATTCGCTCCTTTGGTTCCCGCTCAATAAATACCTTAACAATACTATAAATAGGAACATAAGTTCAGATCCCCTCCTAAAAAAATGTACCCTCTAAAAAGTTGATTGACGGGAGTAATCCTTCCTGCAGAACGTTCTCCTCATTGGCGCCTGGTCTTATATTGACCCCATTATTATTGCGTTCTACCCGTGATCCCCCCTAAATAGTGTGCGTCATGTCCTACGTGTGTGTCTCCAATGAGTTTGTCATGCTGAAGGGAATGTCCTCTGGAAGAAGTATGCCAATATGTACAGGTCATCTATCAAGTGCTTAGAGTCATGCGGAAGCAGGCAGGGCTCTTCCATGCAAGTTATAGTTCCTTATCTATCGTTTGCATATTTAAGAATAACTGCACGCATTTCCTGAGGGTATTCAGCCCTTCACATTCATGGTCAATCATGCAGATCATTGGGGGCTGTGTGTGGAGTAACACGCTCTCAAAGTAGCAAGCCTGAGCTACCTGTGGTTTCCATGCGCTGTCTATGATCCCTAAGGCCCAGCCTGCCCACTCCTCACTCTGACAACAGCTTCTGGCCAGACCTCTTCACCCTGTCCACCCCCCTCACGACACCTCCCCCTCCATTCCCTGCACAACCACTGAAGATTAACTGGAAAAATGGTTTAATACAAAGGGTGGTTTTTAAAAACATGCCCTTTCAATCAGGATGACATTATATCCCAATGTCGGTGCTTATGTTTCTCCCATCGCAGTTCTGGTTTCTTGCACGTACCTTTCACCACAGTGAGTGGGTGTTTCATTCACAGCACCATTATCACAATCGATACGTTTGCACTCAACGTTCTTGCTCACACTAGAGAGAGGGAACGTGTATGGTCAAACAAGCGTGTTGCCAATTTACATGTATTTCCTGTGGCTTTATAGCTAGCCACACAATGTATGTCTATTAAACACAAGGTGGGAGCCATTGCACATGCTTCCACTATGGAATACTGTTTCTAAGCCGAGTTTGCTGACTTCTGTCACCATAGTAACATCATTGTGGACATGCCAGCCGCATTCACATGCAACTTCATATTTTTCTCTTTAATGGTGCTCACTCTTTACAATGCACAGGACCTGTGTGTGGGGCGATATACGTGCCCCATTTTGAAATCTATTGATAGGCAAAGTTCAACTGCCCCATGCGTGGAAGCCTCGACAATTTGAAACACGCCTAAATTTGGCCTCTCTTCACTGACGATTTGTTGATGATACAAGACTGAAAATGACTATAATTTAACTTAATCTGTCACCACTCTCCATGAGGCTAGGGAGGGCGGACCGCTAACTGATAGTCCCGCTCGGGGTGGTAACATGTGGGAGGATCTCATGGAGAGAGACTCCTCTTCTGGGGAGAAGGACTCAGTTGGGAGGCACAGACCCTTTGAACCCCAACCCAGTGGGCTGTCGATATTACCTGAAACATATGGGCCTAAACTCATGTCAAAAACCATGTGTTATTGTGAAACATTGAGCCATCCTGATGACATAGGTCTTGAGACGAAAAAAAAAGCACTTGAGAACAATGCAAGTGTCTGGGAAAAGTACCAGAACAGCTGTAGTCAGTGAAATAGACGTTATGTCAGAGCGGGCCCTAAAATATCAGGGCGTCAGAAACAAAGAAAGGCGGAAGGGTACAGATGATAGTACTAGAGAGAGTACTGGAACCAGAGGAAGGAATCGAGAACAAGATAAAGAATCGAAGGCTGGAGACGACCCACAGGCGGTCTCGAGAAGCTCGAACTAGAGATGTGGAGGGTGTGGTTCAAGGGAACGCACAAGGACATCTCGTGAGCTGACAGGGTATTGGCCATGGAGAGAGCAGAAATAAAGAAGGGGATAGGCGTCCCACATTGAGGCCAAACGCCAAACATTTTATGCATGAAACTTGGTGGCCAGTGGGTGAGTCAAGTCGAGCAAGAGGAGGAGGAGCAGAACACCCCAGTTGACCTGAAGTATATTGTACGTAAGATGCTTTGAAAGCATCATACCAGTCGGCTGAGAGTCGGCCCTACAGAGGGACGGAGATTGGGTTGTGGTGGCATGACCTGTTGTGGGTGGACCGGCGGTCCGACAACTATGCCGAAACTAATAACCCTACCTGTTCACACAGCCACTTACACAGAACTGAACAGTATGCAGAGAGGTGGTGGCTGGATGTTCTATACAGGGAAGGAAGGTTGAGTCCCTGATCCACTTTCCGACAGTCAGATGTACAGGGCCTAGGAAACGAACGACGATGAGAGTGGAAAAAAGTGATTGACCATCATGAAAACCCAGGCCGAACCGGTGAAAAATCCTGACACCAAGTTTTAACACACAAAAACACTTTGAAGGAAAGACATTTCATGAAATCTTGTTTCTTTTAACAATAAATGTGTGACCTACCAGTCCCTAGAAAGAAGAACACCCTTTCCCTGTGTGGGGTGCCTGTCCATAGGTGAGAGGTGATGGACCGCCTGTCTAATAGGGAAAGAAAAGGGGAGCTATCCCTAAATCTACAATGTTTTCTTGCTTGGTGTGTCTCTTAGTGAGTAAACTGAGCAGTATCTACTGCAATAATGTCAACATTTCAAAGAGGAACTATTTCCTTAAAGCATGGGAAGCCAAACCCATTTTAAAAAATTCCTTATCAAAAGATCATAAAAATATATCTTCTGATGACCCCTAGTGTTGTTCTTCAGGGTATGGGAAAAGTGCCGGTTTGCAACAATCTTATAATCCCTTTCTATTTTCCTTCTTTTTTTTCTAAGGGGCCAGAGATTCTCCCTATTCAAAACAGATGTTTTGGACTTTTAGTGGCTATCTGTCATGAATTCCCAGATAATCTGCTTGTGGTTACTTTAAGAGGTTAATTCATTTGCAAAGGGCGGAGAAAGTCTGTTCTCCGCTGCAGTGATATCAATTCTATCCCGTATGTCATATAGCTTCAGGGTCATCGTCCATCCAGGTGGTCGACAGGTTTCGATGACGTTCCGGCGCGTGTCATCTTCATCAGGACTTGTAACTTGCTGCGTCTCATTAGATCGTTCTTCTCCATATGATATGACGGTGATCACCGTATCCGCCTAGGGAGAATTGTTGAAAATAGTTTTGGTCTGGGTCCGGTAGTTATGTTATGTTATCTACACTTATAGAGCGCACAGTCGCCCGAGGGCATCATGGCGCTGAGGAGGAAGACTGCTCAGGTAAGGGAGGAAGCCGCGGGGTAGAGATCTAAAAAAGAACGGTCTTAAGTGCTCTTCTAAAACCAAGATGGTTGGGGATTTTCCTCATGACAAGTGGGAGGCTGCTCCAGAGGTTAGCTGCTGCAATGGAAAAAGCCCTGCCACCGACCCTCGTACGGTGGAATCTTGGAACAACAAGAAGATTTGCGGTAGAAGAGCGTAAATCCTGTTCGGGGAGATAGCGTGAGAATTTAGCCTGCAGGAACTCGGCCCATTGACCATGAATAGCCCGATGAACTATAAACAGGGCCTTGAAATGAACACGTTGGCCGACTGGGAGCCAGTGAAGTTGGCGTAGCACCGGAGAGATGTGAGCTCCAGACGGGGTGCCCGTGGCCAGCCTAGCCACCAGATTCTGTATGCGCTGTAGCCGCTGTATTAAGCCAATCGGCTGCGACCGGTACAGCAAATTACAGTAATCCAAGCAGGAGAGAACTAGCGCTGCGACTACAGGAGGGTGCATGGGTTCAGGTATCATGGGTAGAACCTTCTTCAAGACCCTGATTTGATAGTGAGCGGCTTGGCACACAGCCGTCACTTGGTTAGACATGGAAAGGGAAGCAGAGAGAATGACACCCAGGTTATTTACTTTGCTTACTGGGCTGGGAATAGGACCCAGGGAAGGGGGCCAGAAAGCGGTGGTCCAGAATGAGGGATCAGGGGGGCAGCCCACCACCAATACCTTTGGTCTTGTCACCGTTGAGCTTGAGCCAGTTCTGGTCCATCCAGTCGCCGACGGCACTCAGACAGTCACGAAGGCACAACGACACATCAACTCGATCTTGATCTAACTGGATCATATAGGTAGGATTATATTTTCTTATACGTGCTAGATTGCATGGATATGTTTTACTCAAACTTTTGGATGTAAAAACTTTTCATATTCTTATTCATATTATGTTCTGTCTGGGGCGCTCAGGCGCCCCTGCCCCCGCTAAAAATGTGCATAGTGCAACTGGTTTGCTCATTCTTGATCATAGGTAAGTATCATGGTTACCTTGAACCCAGATGTTGAGAGCTTGTGTCTGGGTGCTGTTGGAGAGTCCCGGTCTCTGATTGTTGCGAGAGATCCCAGGTATTTAGTTCAATTGTGGGTCCCCTGAAAACAAGGGGAAGGTATAGATTAACCATAGTTACCTCTATAGTGTGGCAGTTCATATTCTGTCATCATCGAGCCATTATAGCTCTCCATGTTGTGAGTGGCTTGCATGATTTTATCCTGCGGTCACCATCCCTGTTCGTATTATCATCCTGTTGTTTTACTGTTTTGGGACTCAATACTGCGCTCGGTGTGGCTACCGGTTATTTTACACTGGAGTGCTGACGGTCTGTAAGTGTATGCTGCTGTGGGATGTATTTACCCATGCATCCGAGCCCTACCTCAAAACTGTGCAGTACTGACATGAAAACATCATGATGGCCAGAGCTTCCCAGAAAATGCACAGGGAAATGCAGGAAGAATAGGCTGCCACCCATTTTTGCCGATGTTATGGGCACAGAAGGACACTGCCTAAAACCACCATTGGACTACCCGCACAGTAGTCTGAAACCATTGGGAATGGCAATGCTGATTGCCAAATGCAACCTAGAATTGTGGGGAATTCATTCTTAAATCCCAAAAATGGGTGCAGTACCAGTACTCACCACTATCCAAAAGCCGGCGTTTTAAAACCACCCTGTGTTCCTCTGAAGGCAAGCCAAAGTGTCTATTTTAAACATTGCAACATGTGCAAAATATTCACTGAACACCAGCAGACATTTGGCAGAATGAGGTTTTGTGTGCTTACAAAATCTGGGAAATGAAGAGCCCAAAACAGTGCTTATAACAAAACTGCTATGGAGTCAGCAGTTTAAGTTGCACTGGATTTAAAGACACTAAAATCGAAAATGTTTAGATGAAATGAGTGACCTATGTTTGGTGTCACATGCCTTTGTAACTGTTGAAATGCCATAGTTTTGCACTTAGAATCAGCATTCTAGCTGCATATGTAAAAATGTTTAGTTTTATTTGAATGCAGGAACTGGGGAACAAAAAGTGACATTTTATCTGAAACTGGCTTAAAGAGATTCCAATTCTGCCTGGCAACTACCCCCATCAGGAGTGAAACTTGAGTCACAACTGTGTTCCCAGGCCTAGCTGCCCTTCTGCTGCTCACACTAAGGATATGCCATCTATCTGATAATTGAATTACCTGTACTCTGCAGGAAAGTGAACAAAGCCCTGTCCTGGCTCAGGCAAAGGTTTTATTGGCAGGAGTCGTAAATGGTCGTAAAAAGTGGCTTCCTCCTGAGGAAAGGGGAGGAGCACTGCCTGTGAGAGCAAGCTGGCTTTGCAGAACTGGATAAACCAGTATTTCTACCTTGTGCTGAGAGGAAACCACACCCCTTTGGAGCCAGAACATAACTTTAAAAAGATGGATCATTCATAGAGCGGACATGTGAAAATTTTATAAATGACACCATAATTCTTGTGATTTTTCTGCCCACATTTTAAGAGGTTTTTCGACCCGGTGGCATGTTCAGGGGGGTGTTAGCGGAAAAGTGGATATTACTCTAAATGTATGCATGTTAAAAATCTGAAACTTCATCAGTTAATGTCCATACTCCCTGCGCACATGTATGTAAAGTTGGGTCAATGTCAGAAATTGAAAAATCAGTTAAAAAGTCAATTATGTGCCATTTCTGAATGCAAGCTCTTAGAAACAGCAGATTTGGACAGAGACATGGCTAAATTCAGCCACACCATGTATATGTAATTTCAAGCAACTGTGTAACTGTGAAATATGTCTTTTATTATCAAATATAGAATGTGTGCAATCTGACAGGAGGAGTGGACTTTCTGCAGGCTGTAAAATGACATCACTCTGACCCAACCTAGCTCCCCCAATCAAATGACAAATGGAAGTTTGACCAATTAGAAGCTGAGAGAGAGGTAGGGTCAGTGATGCTAGAACACACCCACATTCTAAACACATAAAAGCAGACAGACAGGACAGATAGAGACCTTCAATTCCATCTGCAGCGGGACGCTCTGCCGGAAAAATCCATACTTACCTCCATCAACCTCCAGAAAGCCAAACTAGAGACTTCAATCTATCCAGAACTAAGAGACCAGACCAGAGAGAAAGCAGTGCTGTACCCAGAGAGACCCAGACCAGCAGAGAGAGCTGACCCAGATCACTGTGAAGTGCAGAGGCCAGACCAGACCAGACCAGAGTCCAGTTTAAAACCCTGACCAGATCCGTGACGAGGCCCATTTAATTCAAGAATATAGTGTGAGTACCCAGCAGAACTGTGTAGAACCAATCTCTTAGTTTAAATTCATCTAATTCAATCTATTTAACCTAAGTAGAACTGCCTGATAGATCCAAATCTGTCACCTGTCATTCTAGTTGCAAGCTGCACTTGTCTTTTTGAACTTTAAAATTTCAAATCTGAAAAACGACCTTTATTTAATCGCTCATATCTCCGCAACCGTTTGTGCTAGAGACTTGCAGTAACTTTCATTTGGAAGATGAGATCCTAGGCTTTCCTAGGACCCCAAAAGAGATAGTCCTTGTGGTCCCTCTGTAATAGCGCTCGGCGCATCCGCGAATTTTGCCGCGATTTGCAAATTTCTTCATGTTTAAAAACTGCTGCTGCTTGCCTTCCATTTGCCAGAAATTCGTTTAACCTGCTAATCATTCCTGAATCATTGCAAGAGTGAGCCTGAGCTAATATTAACTAGATACCATTCACCCTGAACCTCTGAAAGGGAATTAAAAGCATTTTAGCATATTTTTTTAATTCATTGCCAGCACATATCAAAGCAATTTGGGCCTGTGTTTTCAAACTTCTGTAGTCTAAGCTTGCTGGGGTGAACTGAATCACATTTGATTGCATTTCTGAGAACTGTGTGTTTTCCTTCCATTTCCTTGCATTGCATAAAGAGGGGGGGAGTGGATTGCCAGAGAAAAGTGATTACATTGTTTGGTTGAAATCATATTGAGTATTTTCTGTACTGCATTCATTGAATATTGCATCCACCTGAGCTTACATAAAGCATCCTCTACCACATTATACTTTTGTTCCTATTTACCAGTGTGCTACCTTATCCATTTCATGTCAACTCATTAGTGATTATAAGAAGTGTGCTAGTGCCAGATTCTCCGTTGTTGACCTTTATCATATCAGATTAAGTGTGCTATTCAATTATTAATTTATTATAAAGTGTGATATATATATTTTAAATTATCAAATAAACCTTTTAAACTTGCAAAACAGAACTACTTCTTGGCTCAGTGGGGTCAGGGGGATTCCAAGAGAGGGGTGTTATATAGGGGTAGTCATCCAGAACGCATGAACTGGACATAAAGATATATCAATAAGGGTTTTCATTCAGTATTATAGACTAGGCGTTGACTTAGCTGTAGTGTTGAATTGAATCCTCTTACAAATTGGGGGCTCGAGCCGGACGTTTGGGTTAGAATACCACTTGTGCAGCTTAATACAGTGTGCTAACTGACGGGATACATACATCCGGTCGGATCACCACGCTGCATTACGCTATGAAGCATTCCTCAAAAGGGATACTCCAAGAAAAGTTCTGTTCTGCAAAAATAAAATACTAACTTCCGTAAGTCAGGACAGAGACCAATCTCTAGAATGACGACCTTAGTAGACATGAAAATAGCCAGAGAGCACCTCTTGCATAAGCTATTTGTGAGATGTGAATGGACTGAACAGGGCCAGGATGCCTGGTTGCAGGCCATCACGCGACAGGTCACTGAAACAGGGTCAGATATATATAGAGATCAGGGTCCCTTACATGTGGCCCCGAGTGAACTATATATGGCTCCTAAAGCCAAAGAGGAACACAATAAGATTGCCAGGATAGCAGCATACCTGTACCTATATATGGGAGACATGCAGGATAGATGTGCTGAAAGCCAAAATCTGGCAAATAGGCAACAGATGGTGTTAGAGAAGGCCCAATCTGACCTGGTCTCTTCTGAGCAGAGGCTGCAGAGGAGCCAGGAGTCAGAAGATGATAGTAGGCAGCACATCATTAAAATAAAGAAGGATTTGGATGTGCTGCAACAGGAAAAGGTAGAACAGGATACTAGATTTCTGGCCCTGCAGAAGGAGCACCAAGACAGTTTGGACTCCTTACTGCAGAGCCAGAAAAAGCTGGAGCAACAATTAGACTTTAACAGGGCATGCACGGAGCAGGTAGCCACCCTGCAAAGTCATCTAGATAGAGTGAAGGTTGAGAGCAACAAGCTGATCTTGAAAGACCTGGATACCCAGGCAGAGTTTGATGAGGAGCGCCAAAAAGCTGGTGCCCTTCAACGGCAAAGGGACGACCTGGCGGCACAAATGCAGGCTCTTAGTCAGGAAAGAGACGCCATAGGCCAGGAAGTCTGCCACTTAAAAAAGGAAATTGAAGAAAATCACCTGGCCCTCCAGGGGCTGGGTGATCTCCAAAAAGAAAACCAGAACTTGGTAGAGCACACCAGAAGGGTGGAAGATGCTCTAGCAAGAAAGGAGCAGGCCAATAGGGACATTGCCCAGGAGGTAAACCTCCTGCAGCAAAGACTGGCCCAGTTCTCCAGGACCAACCAGGAAGCACAGAGGGAGAATGAGGCCCTCTGTCAACACAATGATAGGCTCCAGCAACAGGTAGCGATGCAGGAGAAACTGATAGAGTCGAGTAAGGCCTTAACAGAGGAACTGAAGGCACAAATGCAGGCTCTTGCATTGCAACAGGGAGCAGGGGCGGATAGAGATGAGGTTCGCTGGGAAATGGAAACTCCGGAGCATAACCTCAGGAGCCCTAGTACCAGAGGCCCTCATACCTTTCAATCCCTGGACTCTGCCACCCCCATGTCCCCTGGTGCACATGAGCACAGGGCCACAGGGATGGCAGATTACTATCCAGCTAAAAGTATGGGGCTCATAGGCCAGTACCACTCAGGAATGGAGGGGTGGGCATCCGGGTATGGGCACCCAAGTACAGTACAGTTCAGTGGGGAACCCCAGGAGAGTAGGCCCATTAAGGGCATCCTGAAAACCTCTGCCCAGTTAGGTCAGTGGAGGGGGTACCCATCAAATCCTGGCAGCAAGGAGGAATCTGAAGACTCCTCTGAACTGCGCAGGACACAGGAGACCAGGTCCCCACATTCTGCCAGCCATTCCCAGGCTCGCAGAATCCGGGAAAACCTGGAAGATCAGACGGGAACCTCTGGGAGCAGTGCCTCTGAGTCCGAGGATGAATGGACAAGGGTTACCCGAACCAAAAAGGCCAATAAGGCAAAAAGGGCCTTGCTTAAGGACCCCTTAAAGCAGATTAAGGCGATCAGGAGCGTCATCACGCCTTACCATAAGAACGCTAAGTATTCTGTTTGGGAGCACTTAGAGTTGTTTGAACAAATGATGGAGACTTTCCATGTGAAGGACAGCCAAAGCTGTATTCAATATGTAAAGTGGACATTCTCCCCGGAATACTCCAGTTTCTTTGCGGGGCTGGAGGATCAAAATCATTTAAGATGGTCCACATATAAGGCGGCCATCCTGAAACATTTTTCTGTTCACAGAAATCCTCAAGAGGCTCGCAAGGCAGCCTACAATTTGCAATGTGGGGAGGATCAGGCCCCACAAGAATTTGTGCAGGAGTTAAAGCGTGCTTTTGCACAGACCACAAGAAGGGTGCGCACAGATAGTAGAGAGTTCATAAATACGTTTTTCCATGCCTTGCCCAAATACATCATGACCCAGCTCGTGAGGGATTTTCACGAGAAAAGATCCTTAGATTGGGTCATTGAACAGGCTACCCGGATCTATGAGGTGCAGAAACCGATAGATAGCAAAAGTAATGCCCAGAAAAACCCCAAAGCCAACACCACACCTGCTGCTGCCAAGGTGGCAGAGGTAAAGGTCACCCCCGTTTTAGATTTGGAGATGGGGGGGCCTAAAAACCTACCTGCACCTAATAATGCTAGGCCCAGAAGGTCCTCGGGCCAGTCACAGACAGGGAGCCAGGGAGGCAGCCCCACAAATGGGGTCCCTCGCTCTCCTGATTATGTAAGTCCCCGTTACAAGGGAAACAGACCCATCCTGGGTTATGTGTGGACTCCTCCAGCCCAAGGGGGGGGATCCAGCCAAGCACCTAACCCAGGGAACTTCCCTCCTAATTTCCCACCGGAGGGCAGAAACTCTCCAAATCCTGGGCAGAACTTTTTCCCCAGGTATCCACCCAACTTTCAGCCCCAAAACCATCCATCCTTCTTTCCCCAATTCCCTGAGCCCAGACCACTGAATCCGGGAGAGGGGAGGCCAAGGGTGGAGGGGTACCCAAATCTTCCCAACCCGGGGTATTACCAGAGGAGGGATAGCTACCCTTCCCGGGATCAGCCCAGGGGAGAAAACAGGGCCCCGTATCAGCCTGAGCGGGTTTCCCAGTTAGAGCGCCAGGTTCAAAATATGGCACGGGATCTGGGTCAAATACTGAGGGCGCAGCAGAACCCTCAGAACGGCGTGCCGGCGCAGAACGCACCCAACCCTGGACCTGGTGCCCTAGAACAATGACGGGGGCAGCACCCCGATAACTCACCGGTTCCCAGGGAGGAGGCACAAAGGGAAGGGGGGTGTAAAGCCTTGGAGGAAGCTTCCTTCCTCACTTGTAAACAGCCCCTGGAAACCCAGGAACCGGAAACAAAATCTCTTGCCCCTGAAAGTCTGCCTCCTAAGGAGCAGAGGGGGGGTAGGAGAAACAAAAGACCCAAACAGACTCAGTTTGAGGAGGAGGTACAGATCTTCCAATTTGAGGGAGAGGGATCCTCAGAGGATCCTGAGAAAAGGATCTTCTCCTTCAGAGAGGGGGGGAACTCCTCCCAAAGAAAAATGGGTCCCTAGGAATGCAAATCCAGACTGGGGAGATGTGGAGACTGAGCTACCGCCGCCCACCATCTCATCCCAGAACCAACAGCAAGAAAATCCCCGGGTTCAAACCCATACTGGGGACTGCCTCCAAAAAGGGGGGGGCGGCCCAGAACTGGAACCAGGGGAACCCACAATGGCTCTGATCTCCAGTTGCCAACTTTTTCTTTCAGATTCCCAAGACTCTCCACAGAATTCTGCCCAAATCTCTTCGCTATCGATGTCCAAAACCAGAAAGTTAGCCCACCAGTTGTCCAAAAATGTACATTATCTGTGCCCCCTTGAGGAGAAGGAGGGAAGATATTATGCCCCGGTACAAGTACAGGGGCAGGGTACAATCTCGGCACTGGTGGACACTGGATCTCAAGCTACCCTTCTGTCCAGAAGGGCCTTTGATTAACTGAATGCAGGAAGGGGAGAGAATTACCAAATTCCTCTCACCTCTCTTCCTGGACAACTGCAGAACTTTGACGGGAAGGAAATTCCCGTCGAGGGGACGGCAGATTTGGACATTAAAATTGGGCGACATAAGTTGAAACACCCGGTCATAGTTGTGACCCCAGAGGGCACCCCTGGTTTACTAGGGAATGACCTCCTGAGAAGGTTGTCACCCCTAATAGATTGCGTAAACAAGGTCCTCTGGACCCAGACTAGCCGACCGATAAAATTAAAACAGAGTGTCAACCATGTTAGTTTAAACGGCACCTGCCACATGGTTGAACAAAAATCTGACCAAGTAGAATTTCACTTCCAGAACAACCAAATTCCAGACGTGACAGTCATAGCAGTAGGACAACAGACTGGTGATGGGGGGTCCTCTCTATTTCTGAAAATCAACCTTCCTTCCAGTCTAAAGTGGTATTCCACGCTGGAAGGAAACACTTTGAAATTCTATACCAATCCACAATCTGAAACTCCCACTCCTATAGTCCAGAAAGATGTGAAATCAGCTCAAAGCCTGGCTGATATTCAGCAAATTGGAGAGCAGTTGTTCATCCCTGTTCAGTTAAATGATGGGAAGGACTCTGTTCTCGCTTGAGTGTGTGCGAACAACGGTAAGAGCTTCATCAGCGAAGCCATGTTTCGCCAACTTTCAAAAGATCCAGCCATTCCCACCTTCAAACTGATAGACAAATGGGAAATGGACCTGGAAGCACCCAATTCAAAACATCTCCTGCCAAGCAGGTGTATGCTCAAAATCTCCATTGGCAACAAGAGCATAGTCCATAATTGTTGGGTCGTGCGAGACGTCACTGCCGCCTTTTACTTAGGCAGTGACATTCTCAATCGCTTTGCCATTAGTTTGGACCTAATAAACTTCAAAGCTTGGTCCCGATTAGCGGATAATCCCATGGGCTTTGATGATCCAGAAAAAGCATTTAGGTCAGCTCAATTGCTACCTTATGCAGTTGAAATTCAGGTTAAAGAGGAAGTCACCATCCCAGAAAGGACCCGACAATTCTCCCTGGAAGTGAAAGTTAAAAGGGGACAAGAGTTGAAAAACCCTGATGCTTACATACATCTAAATGCTTCTCTCCAACAGCAAGGGTTGGGGGTAAACCCAACACCATTAGTCAACATAGAACATGACACCATTCTAATAGAGGTGGATAACAGCGACTTAAAGAGTATTACTCTAGCCGCAGGCACCATTATTGGAATGGCGGTTGATGACCGACATTTCTCCATTGATCTTGTAAATGAACTGTTAGGACCAATCCCCAAGGACTGTGTTGACAGTGACAGTGAGGACAATACAACACCAGACAGGATTTTCACCCGGCATGGGGGGAACTTCCTGGTGTACACTTCCTGCCCCTATGGTAAGGAAGATGTGACGTGTGACTTCAGGAGGGATGAGGTGATTTTCCAGGTACATGAGGGCTGCCTTTCCCACCTGAAGGCTCCGGTCCAAATCAGCACTCTGACCAGGGACTTCTCCACCCAGCTGGAGGAGGCCGCGGAAATAGCCAAACCAGAAGTCTTTCCAGGCTTCAGGCAGATGGTGGAAGAGAGAGTCAACCTAGCTGATGCCTGTGTGACTCTGGAACAAAAGCAAAAGTTGAAACAAGTTTTCTTGGATTTCCAAGATCTCTTTGCGGTAGACTCATATGACTGTGGTCGCACTGACATCCACACAACAACAATCCCCACGGACCCTGGCATGACTCCTGTGTTTGTGAAGCAATATCGCTTGCCTCTCGCATCAATGGAGTCCCTTACTGAAATAATTAAGAACCTTGAGTCCCAGGGAATAATCCGTCCAGTCCACAGCACCTTCAATAATCCGGTGCTGGGAATATTGAAGCCAAACGGCCAGTGGAGACTCTGTGCCGACCTCAGGGAGCTCAACAAACGGGTCCATACTTCCCGATGGCCTCTGCCCTACATTGACCAAGGGCTGGCCCAGATCCAGGGGTCACAGGTATTCACTGCAATAGACCTGACCAATGGGTACTGGACCGTGCCTGTCAGCAGGGAGGACCAATACAAACTGGCTTTTACCTTTGGGGGCCAGCAGTACACATGGACCCGGACTCCCTTCGGATACCTCAACTCCGGCAATGAATTCAACATTTTCCTACATAAGGCCATGCCCGACCTGGGTGCAAGGGGTAACCTGGCTTATGTAGATGATGTCCTCATCAAAAGTTCATCTGTGGAGGAACACATAGCGGAGATCCGTTATGTTCTGACCCAGTTGAGAGCCGCCGGAGCAAAACTTTCCTTTCAGAAAGCACAGTGGTGTAGAACCCGTGTTAATTTCTTGGGGCATGAGATTACTCCTCTGGGTCTCTGTCCCCAGGAAAAGAAAGTGGAAGCACTTCAGAAACTGAAAGACCCCACAACTCTGCGGGAACTAAGGAGCCTCCTTGGACTGACTAATTACAGCAGAAAGTTCATTGAGGGCTACGCAGAGATCACCAGACCCCTGATTCATCTCCTGAAGGGGGGGGTCAAGTGGGAATGGGGTCCAGAACAAGCCGAGGCGGTAAAACAACTCAAAAGAAGCCTCTCACAAGCGCCTTGCCTAGCTTACCCTGTCAGAAACAAGGAGTTCTTCCTGGAGACGGGGTTCTCTGATACGTGCTTGACGGCAGTATTATACCAAAAGCATGACAAGGTCAATAAAGTAATCTCCTATGCGAGCAAAACTTTATCCTCTGTGGAGGAAAAATTCAACGATTGTGAGAAGGCACTCCTGGCGACGGTGTGGGCATTGAAGAATTACCGCCCGTTTATCCAGGGGGAGCACATCATAGTGGAGACTCCACACCAGCCTATGCAATATCTCCAAAGTGACAGAATCCGGGCCGGAAATGTGAGTAATTCCCGAATTACTTCCTGGATTCTGTCAATGCAAGGCTTTCCTGTGGAGGTCAGATATGGCCAAAACAAGAAGAGTCCCCTCGCGCAAGGTCTGGCTGACTTGCATGATTGTGCCAGAGAAAACTGTCTCGAGGACGAAAGTCTGAAAATCAAGGACAACATGGAGGCATACCTTAATTCCCCACACAAAGTCTTTGAAGAAGACAAGTGTGAGGGAATGCCCACTGTGTATGTGGATGGATGCTCTTACCATGTTGACAACAACGGGGGGAAAGAACTGGTGGCCGGCGTAGGGAATGCATGGGTGAATGAGTCCCCAGAACCCTCCGCTGGATACAAAATTGGTCCCCGAAGTAGTCAGGTGGCAGAATTGATGGCTGTGCATCAGGCCATCCTCACTGCTGTCCAGCATCAACTCCACGAACTGGTCATAATCACAGATTCGGATTATGTACGGAACGGGTTCGTGGAGCACCTGGTTAATTGGAAAACCAGAGGCATGTTATGTGCTAACAACAAACCCTTGAAACATGGGAAGTTGATCCAAAACATTGATGATCTGGTCACATCGAATGGGATGACCATCTACTGGAAAAAGATCAAGGGTCATTCCAAAGTAGAGGGACCAGACAAAACTGGAAATGACTTAGCTGATCAGCTGGCCAAAACCGGGGCCATCCAAGGGGATCTAATTGAGATTGAGTCCCTGTTGGGGGAAATCCAGGTCACTGCTATCACTAGGTCCCAGACAAATGCTCACAACAACCTTTCAATTGCACAATGGAGTAAGGAGACCCCTGATGCTGATTTGATTACTGCTCAGAAGGGGGATCCAATTATTGGTAAATTTTACCAGCACCTTGAGGACCCTGAGAACTTTCCCCTGACGGATACCGATTACATTGGGAAAGAGGACCTAAGAGTGTTGATGAAATGTCCAAAAATGTTCCGGATTCAAGACGGTTTGCTGGTAAGGAAATCCAAAGCTGGCCACGATCAGTGGGTGGTTCCTACCTCATTCCGAAGCCTGATGTTAAGTCACGCCCATGATGCGGCCACCGCCGGTCATAGGGGGTTTCACACAACATTGGAAATCTTAAGAGAGGTTGCATACTGGCCACACATGGGGCAGGACCTCGACCAATACTTGAAGGGGTGTCTTGTGTGTGCACAATTTCAGCCATCATCCCTCACGCACCGCGCGCCTCTCCAAAAGAGGGGAATGACACTGCCATGGTCAGATTTACAAATCGACTTTGTAGGCCCTGTGATTCGCTCGGCTAGGGGGAATAAGTACATGTTGACTGTGACATGCTTGTTTACCAAGTGGGTGGAATGTCTCCCAGCCCCAAATTGCAAGGCAGAAACTGCAGCTGCCTTGATGATTAACCACATCTTTTCCCGTTTTGGTCTACCTCAAAGGATTGAGTCAGACAGAGGTAGCCACTTCACCAGTGAAGTAATGACAAAGATGTGGGAGATACTGGGGGTCAAGAGAAAGCTGCATATTGCTTATAGACCAGCTTCTTCTGGAGCAGTAGAGAGATATAACCGGACAATTGTGAGCATATTAAAGAAGTTTGTGGCAGATTCTGGGCCAAGTTGGGATATCCGATTACCTCTGGTCCTAATGGCTATCAGATCTACCCCTTCATCTGCAACCAAAATGTCACCATTTGAGTTGATGACTGGGCGCAAGATGGTGCTTCCTCAGCATTTGCTCTACAGGACCCAAGAGCAGACACTGATAAATGCCTCCACTACTCATGAGTATGTAGAGAATTTAAGGAAACACCTCCAACATGCTTTTGCTTATGCTCAGCGGAATCTAGAAAGATCAGCTGATAGCATGAAGACCCATTATGACCTGAAAACTTCCAGGAAGGAATATCAGGTGGGAGACCGGGTCTATCTATACAACTTCCAAAGGAACCAGGCCAAGCAGCGCAAATTTTTGCCTACATGGAAGGGACCCTTTGAGATCGTCGATAAGATCTCCCCTGTGGCCTACAAGATCCGCATCCCCAAAGGCGGTTCGGCAGAGGGGGAAGACAAGTGGGTCCACATAAACCAGTTGAAATGTTGCCATCCCAGGCACGCTCTGCAACAACTGGAGGAATCCTCTGGAATCCTAGCGGGTACTGTCTCAGACTAATTCTGTTCCAATCATAAAACATACCACATCTAGTCTCTAAAATATTGTGATTTGCATGAAACTGTCTCTTAGTTATACTGTTTTTTTTTCAAAATAAGAATGTAATGTTTCGTGATGATGAAATGCATATGCTGCCCCACTATCTCAACGGTGGTGGAAAAACGTCTATGAATAGGTATTGCCGCTCTTCCTTTGTCGTCCTAGGAGAAAGAAAACCTTGAGACGGGCCAAGGAGGACGATCCGGAGACCGGGAGCTGAGACGCAACGGGCTCGGGGTACCGCCCAATATTCCCATCAGGACCGGCGAGGAGAACCGATCGATCCGACCGGATGGAGGAAAAGATGCTGAACTGTGCCATCTATTGGAAGAAGATGAGGAAACATCCCAGATCTTGCGAGTCCCATCAGTGAAACCGAATGGCCATCGCAAGAGGGGGGCTTGTGGGATGTATTTACCCATGCATCCGAGCCCTACCTCAAAACTGTGCAGTACTGACATGAAAACATCATGATGGCCAGAGCTTCCCAGAAAATGCACAGGGAAATGCAGGAAGAATAGGCTGCCACCCATTTTTGCCGATGTTATGGGCACAGAAGGACACTGCCTAAAACCACCATTGGACTACCCGCACAGTAGTCTGAAACCATTGGGAATGGCAATGCTGATTGCCAAATGCAACCTAGAATTGTGGGGAATTCATTCTTAAATCCCAAAAATGGGTGCAGTACCAGTACTCACCACTATCCAAAAGCCGGCGTTTTAAAACCACCCTGTGTTCCTCTGAAGGCAAGCCAAAGTGTCTATTTTAAACATTGCAACATGTGCAAAATATTCACTGAACACCAGCAGACATTTGGCAGAATGAGGTTTTGTGTGCTTACAAAATCTGGGAAATGAAGAGCCCAAAACAGTGCTTATAACAAAACTGCTATGGAGTCAGCAGTTTAAGTTGCACTGGATTTAAAGACACTAAAATCGAAAATGTTTAGATGAAATGAGTGACCTATGTTTGGTGTCACATGCCTTTGTAACTGTTGAAATGCCATAGTTTTGCACTTAGAATCAGCATTCTAGCTGCATATGTAAAAATGTTTAGTTTTATTTGAATGCAGGAACTGGGGAACAAAAAGTGACATTTTATCTGAAACTGGCTTAAAGAGATTCCAATTCTGCCTGGCAACTACCCCCATCAGGAGTGAAACTTGAGTCACAACTGTGTTCCCAGGCCTAGCTGCCCTTCTGCTGCTCACACTAAGGATATGCCATCTATCTGATAATTGAATTACCTGTACTCTGCAGGAAAGTGAACAAAGCCCTGTCCTGGCTCAGGCAAAGGTTTTATTGGCAGGAGTCGTAAATGGTCGTAAAAAGTGGCTTCCTCCTGAGGAAAGGGGAGGAGCACTGCCTGTGAGAGCAAGCTGGCTTGGCAGAACTGGATAAACCAGTATTTCTACCTTGTGCTGAGAGGAAACCACACCCCTTTGGAGCCAGAACATAACTTTAAAAAGATGGATCATTCATAGAGCGGACATGTGAAAATTTTATAAATGACACCATAATTCTTGTGATTTTTCTGCCCACATTTTAAGAGGTTTTTCGACCCGGTGGCATGTTCAGGGGGGTTAGCGGAAAAGTGGATATTACTCTAAATGTATGCATGTTAAAAATCTGAAACTTCATCAGTTAATGTCCATACTCCCTGCGCACATGTATGTAAAGTTGGGTCAATGTCAGAAATTGAAAAATCAGTTAAAAAGTCAATTATGTGCCATTTCTGAATGCAAGCTCTTAGAAACAGCAGATTTGGACAGAGACATGGCTAAATTCAGCCACACCATGTATATGTAATTTCAAGCAACTGTGTAACTGTGAAATATGTCTTTTATTATCAAATATAGAATGTGTGCAATCTGACAGGAGGAGTGGACTTTCTGCAGGCTGTAAAATGACATCACTCTGACCCAACCTAGCTAGCCCAATCAAATGACAAATGGAAGTTTGACCAATTAGAAGCTGAGAGAGAGGTAGGGTCAGTGATGCTAGAACACACCCACATTCTAAACACATAAAAGCAGACAGACAGGACAGATAGAGACCTTCAATTCCATCTGCAGCGGGACGCTCTGCCGGAAAAATCCATACTTACCTCCATCAACCTCCAGAAAGCCAAACTAGAGACTTCAATCTATCCAGAACTAAGAGACCAGACCAGAGAGAAAGCAGTGCTGTACCCAGAGAGACCCAGACCAGCAGAGAGAGCTGACCCAGATCACTGTGAAGTGCAGAGGCCAGACCAGACCAGACCAGAGTCCAGTTTAAAACCCTGACCAGATCCGTGACGAGGCCCATTTAATTCAAGAATATAGTGTGAGTACCCAGCAGAACTGTGTAGAACCAATCTCTTAGTTTAAATTCATCTAATTCAATCTATTTAACCTAAGTAGAACTGCCTGATAGATCCAAATCTGTCACCTGTCATTCTAGTTGCAAGCTGCACTTGTCTTTTTGAACTTTAAAATTTCAAATCTGAAAAACGACCTTTATTTAATCGCTCATATCTCCGCAACCGTTTGTGCTAGAGACTTGCAGTAACTTTCATTTGGAAGATGTGATCCTAGGCTTTCCTAGGACCCCAAAACGATAGAGATAGTCCTTGTGGTTCCTCTGTAATAGCGCTCGGCGCATCCGCGAATTTTGCCGCGATTTGCAAATTTCTTCATGTTTAAAAACTGCTGCTGCTTGCCTTCCATTTGCCAGAAATTCGTTTAACCTGCTAATCATTCCTGAATCATTGCAAGAGTGAGCCTGAGCTAATATTAACTAGATACCATTCACCCTGAACCTCTGAAAGGGAATTAAAAGCATTTTAGCATATTTTTTTAATTCATTGCCAGCACATATCAAAGCAATTTGGGCCTGTGTTTTCAAACTTCTGTAGTCTAAGCTTGCTGGGGTGAACTGAATCACATTTGATTGCATTTCTGAGAACTGTGTGTTTTCCTTCCATTTCCTTGCATTGCATAAAGAGGGGGGGAGTGGATTGCCAGAGAAAAGTGATTACATTGTTTGGTTGAAATCATATTGAGTATTTTCTGTACTGCATTCATTGAATATTGCATCCACCTGAGCTTACATAAAGCATCCTCTACCACATTATACTTTTGTTCCTATTTACCAGTGTGCTACCTTATCCATTTCATGTCAACTCATTAGTGATTATAAGAAGTGTGCTAGTGCCAGATTCTCCGTTGTTGACCTTTATCATATCAGATTAAGTGTGCTATTCAATTATTAATTTATTATAAAGTGTGATATATATATTTTAAATTATTAAATAAACCTTTTAAACTTGCAAAACAGAACTACTTCTTGGCTCAGTGGGGTCAGGGGGATTCCAAGAGAGGGGTGTTATATAGGGGTAGTCATCCAGAACGCATGAACTGGACATAAAGATATATCAATAAGGGTTTTCATTCAGTATTATAGACTAGGCGTTGACTTAGCTGTAGTGTTGAATTGAATCCTCTTACACTGCGTTGCTGATGACGGTCTATCCGCATGATGCTCTGCGCCTGTGTGTGAATGCACTTCCATAGCGTGCGTGCTGGTTTGGGAGCATTGCTCTTACTTTTCATCCAGGACCATTTCCTCAGGCAGCGAATTACTTTTCTTGTCGATTTCGAGGAAGTTAGCCCCCATCGTCTTCAAGTTTAATTAAAATCGTGCGTGGCTTGAAAGTGACATTCTAGGATCGTTCTTTATGTGCATTTGGTTATGATATGATATTTTATTTGTATCGCGCTCATTCACAAGTGTTTCAGAGCGTGACTAGGCAAGGGAGGGGAAAAGGGGAGAACACAACACAACAACAACAACAACAACAACGATCTTACTAGGCCCAGCGACATTGAGAACGCGCAAGTGCATGGGAAAGGGAAGAGGGGAAAAGTGCATGGAAGGGGGAGAGTGGAGAGTGCGGAGCAGAGGAGAGCAGATAAATAATAATAAATACAAATAAATAGAAAATAGAGGCAATAAACAGTGGTAGTGCAGCCAGCAAGTGGCAAGTGCTGTGTTTAAGGCAGCAGAGTGGGTAAGTGCAGAAAAAGAAGAAAAGTGGGGGGGGGGCTGTATGGGTACAGATACAGTCCCCAGTGCAAGGAGTGGCTAAGAGGGTGGCAGGGTGAGCAGGTACCTGGGCCCAGGGGACAGAGGGTGGCCTGGTGCACAGTGTCAAGAGAGAGCAGATCAGCAGGGAGAGGGGGAGCAAAGGCAAAAGCAAAGAGGAGGGTCTTGAGGTTCTTCCGGAACCAGAGATGGTTCTCCTAAAGTTTTAGATTGGCACGGAGGCTGCTACAAAGGGAGGCCCCAGCCGAAGATAGAAATCTACCCCCAGCTTGTTTCTTTGAGAAACAATTTACCTGGAGGGAGTTAGATGTAGAGGAGCGAAGAGCTCGAGAGGGGAGGTATTTGTGGAGGGATAGCTGAAGGTATTTTGTACCCAGGCCCCAGAAAGCCTTGTGCACAATGCAGAGGGATTTTAATTTAATCCTGACATCCACTGGGAGCCAATGGAGAGATTTCAGGGCTGGGGGGATACGATCCCAGGGCTTGAGGCCAAGGACAAGTCTTGCAGTTGTCCTGTTCTGGATAAGTTGCAGAGGGCGTAGAGTAGTGGCAGGTAGATTTAGAAAGAGGCTGTTACCGTAGTCAAACCTAGAGAGAACCAGAGCTTGGGACACCATGAGCTTCTGAGGGAAGGAGAGGAAAGGCAGAGGGCCTCTGAGGAGGTGCAGTAGGAAGTTTGACTTTTTAGAGACTTCAGAGATGTGGGAGGAGAAGGAAAGTGTGAAGGCGAAGATGACCCTGAGGTTCTTAGCCTCGCAGGTGGGGGTAGGAGGAGGGCCAAGGGAGGCCGGCCAGAGGGTGAGTGAGAAGGATGGAGATGCTGTGCCAATGAGGAGGATCTATGTCTTGCTGGCATTCAGACAAAGATCATTGGCGGCGCACCAATCTTGAATGGCAGTTAGGCAATCAGAGATGAGAGAGGGAGAGGAGGTGGCTGAGGGCAGCCTGAAAATGAGTTGAGTGTCATAAGCGTAGCACTGGAAATTTGAGCAGAAAATGGCAATGCAGTGGGCAAGAGTTGCCAGGTGTTGGTTGAAGAGCCAGGGTGAGAGGTTAGACGCCTGGGTAACCCCACAGGTAGAGAGGAAGATAGATGATAAGAAGGACCCCAGTTGGACCTGGGAGGGTCGATCAGAGAGTAAAGAGGTCAGCCAGGCCCAGCCTGATCAGTGATGCCCAGGTTATCACGGAGACGGTTGAGCAGGATGGTGTGGTTGACCGCGTCGAATGCAGAAGAGAGATCAAGAAGGATGAGGACAGAGGGAATGTTAGAATCCAGGTTGGAGAGCTGATCTTCACATATGTTCAGGAGAGCGGTATCTGTGCTTCTGGCCGGTCTGAAGCCAGACTGGTGGTCATGGAGACAGCCAACAGAATCAGAATGAAGGTTAAGCGGAGAGATGGCCAGCTTTTCCAGGAGTTTGCCCAGAAAGGGGGTAATGGAAATTGGGTGATCATTAACCAGACAGGAAGGATCAGATGTGGGTTTCTTGAGAAGAGGATGCAGAAGGGAGTGCTTCAGAGAGGAGGGGAAGGATCCTGAGGCAAAGGATTGGTTGCAAAAATCGGCAAGGGCTGGAGCGAGGGTGTCAATGTAGTCCTTGATGGTTTTAGAGGAACAGGGATGAACCTGTTTTGATGAGGTTTTCATAGATCGGACTTGTCTAGCGACCTTGTCAGTGGAGAAAATAGGAAAGGAAGAGAAGGAAGGTGGGGGGTGATTAAAGGGGGGTCTGCAAGCACAGACTGATAGGGAATGGGAGGGGCAGGGGAGGAGAGGGTGGACAGAATGTCCTGGTTTTTTTTTAGATAAAGTGCGAGGCAAGGGCATTGCAGAGAGCCTGGGAGGCAAGGGGAGAGGTGGAGACTACCGCAGGGTTGGCAAGCTCCTTGCAGATTTTAAAGAGTTTGGCCGAGTTGTTGGATGCCGCAGAGACACGGACTTGAATGTGGGCTCTCTTCTTAGTATGGACAGAGAGTCGGTATTGCCCTTCGAGCAGGCGGCAGGCCAGTTTGTCAGAAGATGAACAAGAAGCCCTCCATTTCCTCTCAGCCGCCCTACACCTATGTTTAAGTGTAGCTAGGTCGGAGTCATACCAGGAATTGCACTTGGCTTTGGACTTCAAGCGGATCCTCATGACAGGGGCAAGAGCATCAAGATTATCAGAGATAGAAGCGTAGAGAAGGGACCGGGATGAGCAAGTTCTTTCTAGTCTAGCCGCGACATTGGATTGTATTCGTAACATGAATGATTAAAGTCCAGGAGCAGGTCAAGGGAAACTTAAGAGAGGCTCAGAGGGTGCCAATAACATCAGGAGGGTGTAAAGAACTGTTAGCTGAACACTCATTAAGATTAAGAACAGCAACGTAAACAAGCAAACCCTCACCTTGGCCGATGGGATTAAAGTCTGTCAGCACAGCTCTGGAAACCAGACGCCCCATGACACATATTCAAGGGGTTACCTACTCAAGTACAACTAAAAAAAACTACGCCTGTCATCAGGTCTTCTGGAGCATCATTGACGAGAAAGAGTTCTCAGGAGGGCAATTGTTAATAGAGATGTGGAGATCCTCCTGGGCACATCCCAGAAACATCTAGTGCTGGTGCATCGAGCCAAACGCCAATCACCTTCTGTCATCAGTCTGTTACACATTGTTCATTGGTTAACAGCAGATTCTGCTAGAAGTGTCGTCTTTACAGTTCATGAGCGTATCTTTGCCTTCCTCAAGATAAGAAGAAAAATCATTGTTTCTTGTATTTTCCATTTGCTTGAACAGGAAGGGGAATCAATCCTTTGAAACGGCAAACTATAAAGAAATAGACAAAACCGTAAACCATTTTGTGATAAAGTTCCCAGGCCAAGTCCATGCAAGGGTGACACTGGAAAGCCAAGAGAGACTCCAGGAACAGCTTCATCGTCCCAGTGGGGTGGAGCAGGAGGCGTGCAAACCCCAGAGATTGTGAAAACCTTCTTAAGGAACGGCACATCTCATTAAGAGCTGTGAAAGACATTGGGGAACCGACTAGGACAAGAGTCTCTTTCTCCTAGCACCACAAGAACTGTCTGTGGTTATTTGATTTTTTTTTTGGATTACCTGAAAAACGAAACTTTTATGGAACTTTTGCTTTTGAACAACTTGAGAGGCCTTTGAATGCTTGACATCCAGGAGAAGTCAGTCATTCTCCTGGATGACACAGTAGCTGAACTTTATGGCGTTTTGTTGTAGTAACAGGGATAGAGTAGGAGCCTTTGTGACTGGGAGAACATTTGTATTTGACTCACACAGACTTCCTGACGAGCATCCGAGTTTCTTTAGTTTAGGTAGAGAAACCCCCTAGAGTTAAGGATAGATAGGTTTGGTTATTCATTTAATAAAAGTCTATCGCAACTACTATGGCACCACTTGGTCAGTCTCTTCATTCCTGGTCGCCACACTATACAGTTACTGTTCTGTAGCAAATATGTACGCATGAAACCCAAAGAATTCAATTTTTATTCAGTAAGAAATCATTGTATTCAGACATTTATAAGTCGTAGTGAAAAAAAGCGAATTGTTATTTGAGTGAGTAGTGTTATTTATGTTAATAGTAGCATCCGAATGTTGAAAAGAGAATACGTGAAACAGGCGAGTAGAACCCTCTCTGTACCTCACAGTGCCAAGCACATTCCAATGCCAGGACCTGGATGAGCAAGCAGCGCCCTGTCAAGAACGCCACGTGGGCCCTGCTCCCCACCAGACTAATCGTCAGTCGCTTGGACGCAGAGCTGTGCCCTGGCGATGTGCTGCATTTGGTGGCCTCTCGATTGGCTTGCTGGTTCTTATGCATTCAGTGTTGATATGGATGATCCAGAGTTTGGTACTTGAAAGGGGCCACTGCTTGTGGAGGCCGATCTGGCAATTTCTGTCTGTGGGCAGGGCATCTCTTAGGGTTGTGGATTGGGGTGGATATTGGGGGTCCAAGTCAATACGCAATTAGATGTTTGTAAGAGGTTGCGCTCATAGTTTGCCAGAACAGTGCATTCTTGGGGGTGGGCTTTAGGCTTTTTTAAATAATGTGGTTTTTGTTTGGCCTCACAGAGGTGACTGTTAGTTTTGTCGGGGTACGCTAAAAGGTGGAGTGACCTTTTCCTTTTTTGCAGACTACTATTTTGTGAACTATGGAGGTTACAGGTCATTATGTTACTTTAAAGTTTGCAAAGGTAACCGGTGCAACATACATAAAATGTAGTTTGTATCTTACTTGCAGTTATAAGAGTGCTAAAAAGTGCAACCGGCAACCATTTCTTTGCAGGAAGTCCCTCTGGTCACCATACGAAAAACATGTGGGATTGGCAACACAATTAAACTGTAGTTGATTAGCTGGAAAATGAAATGACTAAACAATGTTATATCGAGAAAGGGTGTCCTCTCCTACCATAACAGCACTGGCTGTGACATTGCTTTTCTCCAAGAAACACAGCAGTTCAATGAGAAGGCAGAACATCTCAGCAGGGACTTGGGGATCTCTTTTTCTGGACATAGGTCTCTCATTCCAGAGTGGGTCTCCATACTGGTGTGCAAGAACTCTTCAGTAAATATTCTGAAGAGGGCAAAGGGCAATGAGGGTAGAGTGGCTTCAGTGTTGGCCAGGATCCAGGACAGTGGTCATGTGCAACATTTGCAGACCTACGGCTGATGACCTGAGGGGCTCAACATTCACAGAACCTACAGCGTGACTCGGTAGTCCTTGGTGGGGACTCCAAGGGTGTTCTCAGCTCCATGCCCAGTCCCAAGCCCAGCCCCATGCCAGAGAGAGAGAAATTGAGAAAGAGACAGAGAGACAGAAATGTAGAGCGGGAGAGATGGGCAAGAGAGTGATGGAGAGAGATAAATGGAAAGAAACGTAGAGAGAGGGAGAGAGTGATACATGGAGAGAGATGTTGAGAAGAGAGGGTGAGAGAGGGAGGGAGGAGAGAGAAGGAGGCAGAGATTGAAGGAGGGAGGGAGAGAGAGAGAGGGTCTTGTCTTTGTGGTCCTCACCGTTCATGGTGACGCCACACCTGTCCTGGAGGCCATGGGCTATGAGTGGGGTTTGGGGGACGGGTTATGGATAGTGGGCTGGATGAATTGGGCTTGCGGGCAGAGAGCAGAAGTCGTGTTTCTTTGGGGGGGGAGCAGCAAGACTACTTTAAAAAGTGGCGCACAGGTGCTGCGCTTCCTTATCCCACCCTAAAGTGGGTCCAGTAAATGGCGCACTTAGTGCGCCAGCTGAGCGCAGCGCCACTGACGCTGTGGCGGTAAGTTACGGATCGCCTGTAAGATAGCTCCTGGCCTGTAAGATAGCTCCTGGCCTGTAAGATAGCGCCTGGCCTGTAAGATAGCTCCTGCCTAATTAAGCGCCTGCGGCCCGCGCTCTACCCACTCTCATATGCTGCATGAGAGTTATTTCACGGGTGGGGGGGGTGAGCTGGGTACGTTGCCGGGGTGTTGGATTTGGTTGCTGGGGGTTTAAGTGATGGTTAAACGTATTCTGTGGTGCAGAGGGTGCAAGTGTCACGTGTGAGCTGTCACTGTTCCGTGAGGTGACTATCCTAGCTCGCAATAGTGCAAACTGAAACAGTGAATATTAAAAATGAACAAGATGGAAGAAAAAAAACCATAATAGGAATTACGATTTATTTATTTATTTATTTATTTATTTAATACACTATATGTTGTGCCCAGTAATTGGCTGGAAATGCAAGTGCCAGCGTCAGTATTTCGGGGTGCACATACACACCAGCTCTGCATGCGCCCAGAGAAGTTGAAAGAGCTTCTGCCCCGAGCACCTGCCCTGCCCCCCTCCCTGTCCCTTGGTCTAAGAATGAAAGTTATCGAGGCGGGGTCACTGGGGTCAAGGCCCTTTTCGGCCACTTGTAAAGACTTTTCGCCGGAGTTTGGAGGCCATCAATCAGCCCGCCGGTGTGACGGGGCGCCCCCCTGCAGGTGTAGGACTCCCTGACTTTTTCTTGTTTCCTGGAATGCCCCTTGGATGGGGGCAGGCGGACGCGTTTGAGGGCAGCGCCTTTCATCCCTTCACAGTCCATTAGTGCCCCCCTCCCCTCCAGTGGACACGGCTGTGGCGTCCGCATCCCCCGTGTGCGCTCATGTGTGAAGGCCTCTGCGGACAGACAGCTTCCCTCAGCCACGGTGCCACGGTGATTAATGTCCCCCAACAGGTGCAACGCTTTCAATTTTCAGCCTTTAGACTGGGGCGCGGACGGCTCGGGGGCTTCTAGGCACACAGCACATTACCATTGCAACATGTGTTTAAACATATTTGCATTGTCTCCTGGCTGTGCCCAAATATGTTGTACAGCACAACATCCCGCCGAGGCCGCTTCACGGCGCTTTATATGATCACGTTTCACAGTCGACTAATTACCTCACAATGATGATAGCCTTTGACTCCGCAGGCTGTATCCTGTGCCTGCCACCCTCTGTGTCCGCGCTCTCCGCTTCCTTCCAAGTGCACCCCAATAGGCCATCCTTAGTCTGGTGCTGCACCTCCTTGTTGCACAGAGCACTATCGCTTCATACCTACCTTCGCACACCATAAAACCAAACGCATGCAGTGTCAGGCCTGGCGTTACTGCACAGCTGCTGAATTGAACTGGGGAATATTTTCTTTGAATAGGGGGTTGGTGGATAGAGGGTGGGGGTGGGGGGATAACCCGTGGTCCTACTGGGGCAGTTGAAGGCGCAGACCCTGTGGCCAGAGGTTATTCAGGGTCTTCAAGGAACCCAAACTGCTTCAGCATCGAGTGTGCCCTACTCCCATCTGCCCGGGGGCATTCCATAGACCGTTCCTATATGTCTCCCCTCCTCTGGCTCGTCACACTCCTGCCCCATCTGGCATACCAGCACTGCACAGGTCCCATTCTAAATGACATCACACGTCACGTGGCATGCATTAATATCGGATAATACACCCCTCATCCCTACCACAAAACTAGTAGAGAACTATGCCCATGGGTTTTTGAATACTTTTACCTGTGCACTGAATAAGCCTCGAGTGTGGTTAGAGCGTGCCGGTCTCTCACAATCTTATGCCCTCACCAAGCTCCCCTCCTGGACTCTCGTCTCAACCCAGAGTGGCACAGCCCCAGACCCTTCGTTCCACTTAATCTCCCAATGCCCACCTTCGAGCCACCCTCTTCGGAGGCCTTTTACAGCCTCCCTCTGACATGTTCTTTGTATTTCCTGGGACCAGTTACTTTACTAAACACCTGGCCAGGCTGGTCAATCCTCATGTTAAACCATAATTTGCAGTCTTTCCTCAAAAGCACTCATCTAAAATATGTATCTAGTCAAAATAATTTTTATTAGAATAATTTTCTAAAAGTAAACCTTTACTCTAGACTGCTCATTAAAGAACCATCATTTTAATCAATCAATTCATTATCTATTAAAATTATACTCTAACCAAGTATCAACACCACAACCATTTTAGTGAAACACGAAGTATAAAATTAAAAAAAACAGTGAATACGTTATGAAAGTTTAAACTCATATAGAACCATACAATACAGCAGCACATATCTTTCGAATTTGTAACATAGCTTTGTACCCTATAATGCCACATTCCCAACACGTTTCTGTTCTCTCAGCTATTTAGAACCTTCACCAGGGCACCACAGTTTTCAGTGGAATAGTTTCTCCCTGTGATTAAATGCCTGCTGCGCTGCAGGAGTGCAGGAATGGGTAGTGGGTAAAACATTTACTCGATGCCACACTACTGGTAAACGAGCAGTTTTTCCAAGCAGAGATTTGGGGGTAGATGTTTATCCTCTGCAGGTGCCTCCCTCTGGAACAGCCTCCCTGCCTCTCTCCGTCCAGAGCCGGAGCTCCTTAAGTTCTGGAAACTCCTCAAGACCATCCTATTCTCTTCCTCTTTCTCTCTCCCTCTCCCCTGCTAACCTGCACTCTTTCTCTCTGCTGCCTCACTCCTCCTTCTCTTTCCTAACTCTGTTCAGTTTTTACTGACTGGTCGCCTGGCACACCTCCAGAGCCTTACAGGTCCCAGTCTTTGCACTTCCCCCAGGCCTCTGCACTATGTTCAGCACTTCTGCACTTTCAGCATACGTTCCAGGAGAGTGGTACCCTCTCTGCACTTAACCCAGGGCCCTGCTGGACTGGGCGCACTTGCCCCTCCCCTCCCTTGCTCTTCCGTCTGTACACTTGCATGACCTGAACCTACTAGGCTAGTAAGTTCTGTCCTGTCCCCCCCTTTGTCTTCTCTCCCTAGTCTGGCTGCGCCTGAAAGACTTCATGCACTTGCACTAGGAGAAATGCTGTCAGGCCTAGTACGCTAGTTACTTTTTTGTTAGATCATTCAGAAACCTCAAGGCCTAAGAATTACTACTGTAGTCCCTTGCTCCCTTCCCGCCTTGAAGTGCTTTGAAGCACTTCACTTGGGTATAATCGCTGTACAAATAAACAGTTACAATTACAAATACTTCTGTGTGGCCCTCTATGGGACACCCACCTTCAAATGTACAAGCTTCACTATAACACACTCCTGTGAACAATATTCACTTTACCCCAGAGACTGAAATTCAGTCTCTGCCATCTGTTGAAGTCATCTCTCAGCCACTCCACCACCTTGTTGAGGTTATCGCACACCACATCCCTTACACTCCTACTCATCTCAATTTCCAGGTACCTGAGCCCATCAATACCTATCCTGTGACATTCCCACCTCCCCCTCATTCCTATCCCAACCACCTCCAGCCATTACTAACCTGATCACTATCACTGGCACTGCCACCTCCCGATGAAACCACCCCCAATATCTCGCTGATAGCGCCAGCTCCTGCTGTAACTATACTCTCCCTGGCACCACAACCTCCGACCAGTTTACTGACAATACCACCTCCTGTTACAACTGCATCCATCCTCCCACAAAATCATCTTGTTGATGTCACTTCTGCGTCTTACTGATACCACCTTGGGCTGTTCTTCTGACCACCATTCCACCCTACCCCTTGTTTCCCTCCCCTTACCATTATCTTCTCTAAGCTACATTAGGCTGTCCGCCTCACCAGCCCCATCTCTCTACAGAGTAGGTCCCCGCTCATTTCCTCTACCATCCTATTAACCACCACCTTGTTTACTGTCATCACCCGCCCTCTGGTTAGTACCACCACCTCCTTCCCTTCTGTAGACCTTCCATTCCATTCTCTCCTTCCGCCACCTCGCCAGCTCTCTCCACCTTTTCCAGGTGGGGCTTTTTTCTGAGGCTCTCCACTCTCATCAGTCTTTCCATCCAACTCTTTCCCTGCTGTTCTCTCCTCTCCACCCTTTACCAAAGTTAGTGCTCCTGGTACCCACACAGCTGGACTGGGTTGTCTTCCATACGATTATATCGGGAGATCCCCCTCCCCCTAGGTTTGACTCTAACTGCGGGTCTGCACCTGTGGCTTCCGGATGTTTGAGGACTGGGTCTAACTGTGGCTTTCAGCTTCCTATGGGTCAGATTGAGGGTGAGCGAGGCAGCGTAAGCCGATATCAACCCTGATGGCCAACTGGGATTGTATGAGTGGGTTTGTGTGGCGGGGCAGGGAGAGCTGCCTGTGCATGGGACAAGCCTGTGCGCTGCTATTGGTCTGCTACATACTGTTTAGGGGGTGGGAGGGCTAGGGGGTTTCTGACATGATCATGTTCCCAAATTGTTTTTATGTGTTTTTATTGCGTTTGTGGATCTTCGGACCCAGATAGGTCGGTGAACCTCAAGGGACTTGCAGAAAGTGTGTCTGCAGTCTGGTTGGCCGCAAGGGCTCCATCAATCCCTTCCTTGATGTCCCCAAAAGGGTTGGGAGGGGCTCTTGGAGTCCATTGCTTGGGAAAGGGTCTTAAAAGGGGCCTTTTTAGGGAGAGAGTCTGGTGGCGTCAGATTTACTGGTTCCTGCCAGGTAATGTGAACCACAGGTCTTAAAAGGGGCCTTTTTAGGGAGAGAGTCTGGTGGCGTCAGATTTACTGGTTCCTGCCAGGTAATCTGAACCACAGGTCTTAAAAGGGGCCTTTTTAGGGAGAGAGTCTGGTGGCGTCAGATTTACTGGTTCCTGCCAGGTAATGTGAACCACAGAGAGTCATCGGCAAATCCTTATCATTTGGCCTCCACGCCCATCATTCACTCACCTGGGGTGGCACCTGGCACCCTGAGCCACACCACTCCAGTGCTGATAGTGTGCGGTACAAATGTCCTTTAACATTAACACAAGCAGTCCTCAGAATTTCCCTCGCTTGTTTACTGCCGCTACGGCATTTTTTGGCATACGGTTTAATTTATTTATTTAATTATTTTTTTCCATTTATAAAGCTCACCAAACCCGGAGGCATGAAGGCGTTGTTGCAGAACCAGTTACACGCAAGAAATGCAAACGTCAGAGCAAAAAAGCTCTCGTTTGGGCGAGCCACGTACAGCTAGGTGAAAGCCACGTTTTGAGTGATCCCCTCAACACCCAGTAGGATTGTTCAACTCTCAAAGTGGGCAGGAGTGAGTTCCAATGTTTTGCTGCAATGGTAGCGAAGCTTGCGCCACCGGTTTTAGTTCGCTTGAATTTTGGCTGGACCAGTCTGTTCATATAGGCCGATCTCAGGGGCCTGTCAGAGTGAGCTCTGGTGACTTCCTAAGACAGGTAGGGTGGAGCGGAGTTGGTGAGGCATCTATGAGTAATAGACAGGGTCTTAAAAATGATTTGTTCTGGAATCGGTAGCAATTGAGCACCTTTTCTTGCGGCCGAGAGGAGATCACGTTTCGGGATATTGGGAGCAGCTCGGATGGCGTTATTCTGGTTCACCTGCATTTTCTGGATGTTTTCCGGCAAGGTGCCAGCAAGGACGTTATAGTACTCCAGCGGTGGCAATGGCGTTCACTTGGCGCGTGAGTGAGAGGGTGGAGTCAAGATACACCGCTATGTGATGCCAATAACTGACCTGCTGCAGGAGCATGTGGGTACTTGATGGCAGGACACAGGGGTTGCGTGGCAAGACCTGGCATGTTGTGATAGTATCGGGACATGTTTTGGTTTTACCTGGCATATGTCTGGGGTACCTTGGCATAGCTGAGAATGGTTAACCCACGTCAATAATCTTTGCTTGGATGAAGCAAAAACGGAACTGATCTCATTTAGGCACCATATACCTTAAATCCTTACATTTCCAGTGGCCATTTCGGAGGGATATTGTCCCCTCTCATGGGAAGAACCACAAACCTAAGAGTGAATTTGGATAAAACAATTGGCTTTTAAGTCCCAAATTTATCTAATGCTTCTGATGGCTTTCTCTAAACTTCATATTATGTCTCAGAGGCAGTGGCCTGGTCCTTGCATTGGTCAGGCTAGAATCCTGCCATTGCATTACATGGGCCTCAATAGAAGCTAGCTCACACCAACTGACCAGGCCTGGAGCAAAGAGCAGCATGGAGTCAGCATGCTGACGAGGCCTGGAGTAAAGAGTAGCATGGAGCCTGTATGCTGAAAAGGGCTGGAGCAGAGGGCAGCATGGAGTCTGCATGCCGACGAGGCCTGAGCATAGAGCAGCATGGCGTCTGCTTGCTGAGAAGGGCTGGAGCAGAGGGCAGCACAGAGTCTGCATGCTGACCAGGCCTGGAGCAAAGAGCAGCATAGAGTCTGCATGCTGACGAGGCCTGGAGCAAAGAGCAGCAGGGAGTCTGCATGCTGACGAGGCCTGGAGCAAAGAGCAGCGTGGAGTCTGCATGCTGATGAGGGCTGGAGCAAAGAGCAGCAGGGTGTCTGCATGCTGTCGAGGCCTGGAGCAAAGAGCAGCACAGAGTCTGCATGCTGACGAGGGCTGGAGCAAAGAGCAGCAGGGAGTCTGCATGCTGACGAGGCCAGGAGCAAAGAGCAGCAGGGAGTCTGCATGCTGACGAGGCCTAGAGCAAAGAGCAGCATGGAGTCTGAATGCTGACGAGGCCAGGAGCATAGAGCAGCAGGGAGTCTGCATGCTGACGAGGCCGGGAGCAAAGAGTAGCACAGAGTCTACATGCTGATGAGGCCTGGAGCAAAGGGCAGCACGGAGTCTACATGCTGACAAGGACTGGAATAGGGAGCAGTATGGAGTCTGCCTGCTGACTCGGGCAGGAGCAAAGAGCAGCATGGAGTCTGCTTGCTGACAATGCCTGTAGCAAAGAGCAGCATGGAGTCTGCATGCGGACAAAGGCTGCAGCCAAGGGCAACATGGAGTCTGCCTGCTGACGAGGGCTGGAGCAAAGAGCAGCATGGAGTCTGCCTGTTGACAAGGGCTGGATCAAAGGGCAGAATGGAGTTTGCATGCTGATGAGGCCTGGAACAAAGGGCAGCATGGAGTCGGTATGCTGGCAAGGGCTTGAACAAAGGGCAGCATGGAGTCTGCATGCTGACAAGCAGCAAAGGGTAGCATGGAGTTTGCATGCTGACAAGCAGCTGGAGCAAAGGGCAGCATGGAGTCTGCATGCTGACGAATGCTGGAGCAAAGGGCAGCACAGAGCCTGTATACTGACAACGGCTGGAGCAAAGGGCAACATGTAGTCTGCATGCTGACAAGCAGCTGGAGCAAAGAGCAGCATGGAGTTTGCATGCTGACAAGCAGCTGGAGCAAAGAGTAGCATGGAGTCAGCCTGCTGACAAGGGCTGGAGCAAAGGCAGCATGGAGTCTGCATGCTGACGATGGCTGGAGCAAAGAGCAGCACAGAGTCTGTATACTGACAAGGTCTGGAGCAAAGGGCAGCATGGAGTCTGCATGCTGACAAGCAGCTGGAGCCAAGAGCAGGATGGAGTCTGCATGCTGACGAGGGCTGGAGCAAAGAGCAGCACGGAGTCTGTATGCTGAGAAGGTCTGGAGCAAAGGGCAGCATGGAGTCTGTTTGCTGACAAGCAGCTGGAGCCAAGAGCAGCATGGAGTCTGCAGGCTAAGGGGAATCCTGGAGCAATGAGCAGCATGGAGTCTGCATGCTGGCAAGGGCTGGAGCAAAGAGCAGCATGGAGCCTGCATGCTGACGAGGCCTGGAGCAAAGATCAGCATGGAGTCTGCATGCTGACGAGGCCAGGAGCAAAGAGCAGCATGGAGTCTGCATGCTGACGAGGGCTGGAGCAAAGAGCAGCAGGGAGTCTGCATGCTGACGAGGCCAGGAGCAAAGAGCAGCAGGGAGTCTGCATGCTGACGAGGCCTAGAGCAAAGAGCATCATGGAGTCTAAATGCTGACGAGGCCAAGAGCATAGAGCAGCAGGGAGTCTGCATGCTGACGAGGCCGGGAGCAAAGAGTAGCATGGAGTCTGCATGCTGACAAGGACTGGAATAGGGAGCAGTATGGAGTCTGCCTGCTGACTCGGGCAGGAGCAAAGAGCAGCATGGAATCTGCATGCGGACAAGGGCTGGAGCTCAGGGCAACATGGAGTCTGCCTGCTGACGAGGGCTGGAGCAAAGAGCAGCATGGAGTCTGCCTGTTGACAAGGTCTGGATCAAAGGGTAGAGTGGAGTCTGCATGCTGATGGGACCTGGAGCAAAGAGCAGCACAGAGTATATATGCTAACAAGGGCTGAAACAAAGGGCAGAATGGAGTTTGCATGCTGATGAGGCCTGGAACAAAGGGCAGCATGGAGTCGGTATGCTGGCAAGGGCTTGAACAAAGGGCAGCATGGAGTCTGCATGCTGACAAGCAGCTTCAGCAAAGGGCAGCATGGAGTTTGCATGCTGACAAGCAGCTGCAGCAAAGGGCAGCATGGGGTCTGCCTGCTGACAAGGGCTGGAGCAAAGAGCAAAATGGAGTCTGCATACTGAAAAGGGCGGGAGCAAAGGGCAGCATGGAGTCTGCATGTGTCATGAATCGACGATCCGACCCTTCTGGTCAGCCTGGTCCCTCTATCAATGATAATTTCTCTCTGACCCGTCCTAACATGGCCAACGCCAGGAAACTTTGCAGGTCTAGTCTTTCTGATTCACTCTCATGCTTCCTTGAAATTCGACACACCGCCGCAGCTCGGCACGTCTCAACGCTACGCTTGTCTGTACTCCTTATCCCGCCAAGTTGTGTAACTTTCCCTCTCTACCCTTGTGTTTGCCTTTTGCCCAGCAAGTACCGTTATCCTACCTCCTTTCTAGTATTCCTTCCTGAGTGGTACCGCTACCTCCGCCTTCCGGAGCAGCGCGTGCTGCTTACAGTCATTCCCGGCTAGGTCCTCTCATATACCAGTGCCTTCCCGGATCCTCCCAGAAACACTAAACGTTCTCCGACTCCTCGGAGACCCAGCAGGTTGCAGCCTAGGACTACAGTGCTCGTTACCTGCCAGCGGCCTGGATTCAGCGGAAACAAGACCATACCTCCTCGAGACCCTCTCCTCCAAGAAAAAGAAGCCTGTGAACACCAGAAAGAAAACAACAAGTATCAAACAGGCGAGTCACGAATCCGAAGACTCGGATTCTGACAGCATGCTAACAAGCAGCTGGAGCAAAGGGCAGCATGGAGTCTGCATGCTGACAAATGCTGGAGCAAAGGGCAGCACAGACCCTGTATACTGACAACGGCTGGAGCAAAGGGCAGCACGTAGTCTGCATGCTGACAAGCAGCTGGAGCAAAGAGCAGCATGGAGTTTGCATGCTGATAAGGGCTGGAGCAAAGGCAGCATGGAGTCTGCATGCTGACGATGGCTGGAGCAAAGAGCAGCACAGAGTCTGTATACTGACAAGGTCTGGAGCAAAGGGCAGCACGTAGTCTGCATGCTGACAAGCAGCTGGAGCAAAGAGCAGCATGGAGTTTGCATGCTGATAAGGGGCTGGAGCAAAGAGTAGCATGGAGTCAGCCTGCTGACAAGGGCTGGAGCAAAGGCAGCATGGAGTCTGCATGCTGACGATGGCTGGAGCAAAGAGCAGCACAGAGTCTGTATACTGACAAGGTCTGGAGCAAAGGGCAGCATGGAGTCTGTATGCTGACAAGCAGCTGGAGCCAAGAGCAGCATGGAGTCTGCAGGCTAACGAGGCATCCTGGAGCAATGAGCAGCATGGAGTCTGCATGCTGGCAAGGGCTGGAGCAACGAACAGCATGGAGTCTGCCTGCTGACAAGGGCTCGAACAAAGAGCAGCATGGAGTCTGCATGCTGACGAGGCCAGGAGCAAAGAGCAGCAAGGAGTCTGCATGCTGACGAGGCCAGGAGCAAAGAGCAGCATGGAGTCTGCATGCTGACGAGGCCTGGAGCAAAGAGCAGCACAGAGTCTGCATGCTGACGAGGGCTGGAGCAAAGAGCAGCAGGGAGTCTGCATGCTGACGAGGCCAGGAGCAAAGAGCAGCAGGGAGTCTGCATGCTGACGAGGCCTAGAGCAAAGAGCAGCATGGAGCCTGAATGCTGACGAGGCCAGGAGCATAGAGCAGCAGGGAGTCTGCATGCTGACGAGGCCGGGAGCAAAGAGTAGCACGGAGTCTACATGCTGATGAGGCCTGGAGCAAAGGGCAGCATGGAGTCTGCATGCTGAGAAGGACTGGAATAGGGAGCAGTATGGAGTCTGCCTGCTGACTCGGGCAGGAGCAAAGAGCAGCATGGAGTCTGCTTGCTGACAATGCCTGTAGCAAAGAGCAGCATGGAGTCTGCCTGCTGACGAGGGCTGGAGCAAAGAGCAGCATGGAGTCTGGCTGCTGACGAGGGCTGGAGCAAAGAGCAGCAGGGAGTCTGCATGCTGACGAGGCCTGGAGCAAAGAGCAGCAGGGAGTCTGCATGCTGACGAGGCCAGGAGCAAAGAGCAGCATGGAGTCTGCATGCTGATGAGGGCTGGAGCAAAGAGCAGCCGGGTGTCTGCATACTGACGAGGCCTGGAGCAAAGAGCAGCACAGAGTCTGCATGCTGACCAGGGCTGGAGCAAAGAGCAGCAGGGAGTCTGCATGCTGACGAGGCCGGGAGCAAAGAGTAGCACGGAGTCTACATGCTGATGAGGCCTCGAGCAAAGGGCAGCATGGAGTCTGCATGCTGAGAAGGACTGGAATAGGGAGCAGTATGGAGTCTGCCTGCTGACTCGGGCAGGAGCAAAGGGCAGCATGGAGTCGGTATGCTGGCAAGGGCTTGAACAAAGGGCAGCATGGAGTCTGCATGCTGACAAGCAGCTTCAGCAAAGGGCAGCATGGAGTTTGCATGCTGACAAGCAGCTGCAGCAAAGGGCAGCATGGGGTCTGCCTGCTGACAAGGGCTGGAGCAAAGAGCAAAATGGAGTCTGCATACTGAAAAGGGCGGGAGCAAAGGGCAGCATGGAGTCTGCATGTGTCATGAATCGACGATCTGACCCTTCTGGTCAGCCTGGTCCCTCTATCAATGATAATTTCTCTCTGACCCGTCCTAACATGGCCAACGCCAGGAAACTTTGCAGGTCTAGTCTTTCTGATTCACTCTCATGCTTCCTTGAAATTAGACACACCGCCGCAGCTCGGCACGTCTCAACGCTACGCTTGTCTGTACTCCTTATCCCGCCAAGTTGTGTAACTTTCTCTCTCTACCCTTGTGTTTGCCTTTTGCCCAGCAAGTACCGTTATCCTACCTCCTTTCTAGTATTCCTTCCTGAGCGGTACCGCTACCTCCGCCTTCTGGAGCAGCGCGTGCTGCTTACTGTCATTCCCGGCTAGGTCCTCTCATATACCAGTGCCTTCCCGGATCCTCCCAGAAACACTAAACGTTCTCCGACTCCTCGGAGACCCCGCAGGTTGCAGCCTAGGACTACAGCGCTCGTTACCTGCCAGCGGCCTGGATTCAGCGGAAACAAGACCATACCTCCTCGAGACCCTCTCCTCCAAGAAAAAGAAGCCTGTGAACACCAGAAAGAAAACAACAAGTATCAAACAGGCGAGTCAGGAATCCGAAGACTCGGATTCTGACAGCATGCTAACAAGCAGCTGGAGCAAAGGGCAGCATGGAGTCTGCATGCTGACAAATGCTGGAGCAAAGGGCAGCACAGAGCCTGTATACTGACAACGGATGGAGCAAAGGGCAGCACGTAGTCTGCATGCTGACAAGCAGCTGGAGCAAAGAGCAGCATGGAGTTTGCATGCTGACAAGCAGCTGGAGCAAAGGCAGCATGGAGTCTGCATGCTGACGATGGCTGGAGCAAAGAGCAGCACAGAGTCTGTATACTGACAAGGTCTGGAGCAAAGGGCAGCATGGAGTCTGCATGCTGACAAGCAGCTGGAGCCAAGAGCAGCATGGAGTCTGCATGCTGACGAGGGCTGGAGCAAAGAGCAGCACAGAGTCTGTATACTGACAAGGTCTGGAGCAAAGGGCAGCATGGAGTCTGTATGCTGACAAGCAGCTGGAGCCAAGAGCAGCATGGAGTCTGCAGGCTAACGAGGCATCCTGGAGCAATGAGCAGCATGGAGTCTGCATGCTGGCAAGGGCTGGAGCAACGAGCAGCATGGGGTCTGCCTGCGGACGATGGCTGTAGCAAAGAGCAGCAGGGAGTCTGCATGCTGACGAGGCCTGGAGCAAAGATCAGCATGGAGTCTGCATGCTGACGAGGCCAGGAGCAAAGAGCAGCAAGGAGTCTGCATGCTGACGAGGCCAGGAGCAAAGAGCAGCATGGAGTCTGCATGCTGACGAGGCCAGGAGCAAAGAGCAGCATGGAGTCTGCATGCTGACGAGGCCTGGAGTAAAGAGCAGCACAGAGTCTGCATGCTGACGAGGGCTGGAGCAAAGAGCAGCAGGGAGTCTGCATGCTGACGAGGCCTAGAGCAAAGAGCAGCAGGGAGTCTGCATGCTGACTAGGCCTAGAGCAAAGAGCAGCATGGAGCATGAATGCTGACGAGGCCAGGAGCATAGAGCAGCAGGGAGTCTGCATGCTGACGAGGCCAGGAGCAAAGGGCAGCATGGAGTCTGCATGCTCAGAAGGACTGGAATAGGGAGCAGTATGGAGTCTGCCTGCTGACTCGGGCAGGAGCAAAGAGCAGCATGGAGTCTGCTTGCTGACAATGCCTGTAGCAAAGAGCAGCATGGAGTCTGCCTGCGGACAAGGGCTGGAGCCAAGGGCAACATGGAGTCTGCCTGCTGACGAGGGCTGGAGCAAAGAGCAGCATGGAGTCTGGCTGCTGACGAGGGCTGGAGCAAAGAGCAGCAGGGAGTCTGCATGCTGACGAGGCCTGGAGCAAAGAGCAGCAGGGAGTCTGCATGCTGACGAGGCCAGGAGCAAAGAGCAGCATGGAGTCTGCATGCTGATGAGGGCTGGAGCAAAGAGCAGCAGGGAGTCTGCATGCTGACGAGGCCTAGAGCAAAGAGCAGCATGGAGCCTGAATGCTGACGAGGCCAGAAGCATAGAGCAGCAGGGAGTCTGCATGCTGACGAGGCCGGGAGCAAAGAGTAGCACGGAGTCTACATGCTGATGAGGCCTGGAGCAAAGGGCAGCATGGAGTCTGCATGCTGAGAAGGACTGGAATAGGGAGCAGTATGGAGTCTGCCTGCTGACTCGGGCAGGAGCAAAGAGCAGCATGGAGTCTGCTTGCTGACAATGCCTGTAGCAAAGAGCAGCATGGAGTCTGCATGCGGACAAGGGCTGGAGCCAAGGGCAACATGGAGTCTGCCTGCTGACGAGGGCTGGAGCAAAGAGCAGCATGGAGTCTGCATGCTGACGAGGCCAGGAGCAAAGAGCAGCATGGAGTCTGCATGCTGATGAGGGCTGGAGCAAAGAGCAGCAGGGAGTCTGCATGCTGACGAGGCCAGGAGCAAAGAGCAGCATGGAGTCTGCATGCTGATGAGGGCTGGGGCAAAGAGCAGCCGGGTGTCTGCATGCTGACGAGGCCTGGAGCAAAGAGCAGCACAGAGTCTGCATGCTGACGAGGGCTGGAGCAAGGAGCAGCAGGGAGTCTGCATGCTGACGAGGCCAGGAGCAAAGAGCAGCAGGGAGTCTACATGCTGATGAGGCCTGGAGCAAAGGGCAGCATGGAGTCTGCATGCTGACAAGGACTGGAATAGGCAGCAGTATGGAGTCTGCCTGCTGACTCGGACAGGAGCAAAGAGCAGCATGGAGTCTGCTTGCTGACAATGCCTGTAGCAAAGAGCAGCATGGAGTCTGCCTGCTGACAAGGGCTGGAGCAAAGAGCAGCATGGAGTCTGCTGGTTGACAAGGGCTGGATCAAAGGGTAGAGTGGAGTCTGCATGCTGACAAGCAGCTGGAGCCAAGAGCAGCATGGAGTCTGCATGCTGACAAGGGCTGAAACAAAGGGCAGAATGGAGTTTGCATGCTGATGAGGCCTGGAACAAAGGGCAGCATGGAGTCGGTATGCTGACGATGGCTGGAGCAAAGAGCAGCATGGAGTCTGCATGCTGACAAGCAGCTGGAGACAAGAGCAGCACGGAGTCTGCAGGCTAACGAGGCATCTTGGAGCAATGAGCAGCATGGAGTCTGCATGCTGGCAAGGGCTGGAGCAAAGAGCAGCATGGAGTCTGCCTGCTGACAAGGGCTGGAGCAAAGAGCAGCATGGAGTCTGCCTGCTGACGAGGGCTGGAGCAAAGAGCAGCATGGCGTATGCATGCTGAGTGGGCTGGAGCAAAAAAGCAGCATGGAGTCTGCCTGCTGACAAGGGCTGGAGCAAAGAGCAGCATGGAGTCTGCCTGCTGACGAGGGCTGGAGCAAAGAGCAGCATGGAGTATGCATGCTGAGTGGGCTGGAGCAAAAAAGCAGCATGGAGTCTGCCTGCTGACAAGGGCTGGAGCAAAGGGCAGCATGGAGTCTGCAGACGAGGCCTGTAGGAAAGAGCAGCATTGAGTCTGCATGCTGACGAGGCCTTGAGCAAAGAGCAGCACAGAGTTCGTATGCTAACAAGGGCTGGAGCAAAGGGCAGAATGAAGTTCGCATGCTGACTAGGCCTGGAGCAAAGGGCAGCATGGAATCAGTATGCTGACAAGGACTTGAACAAAGGGCAGCATGTAGTCTGCATGCTGACAAGCAGCCGGAGCAAAGAGCAGCATGGAGTTTGCATGCTGACAAGCAGCTGGAGCAAAGAGTAGCATGTAGTCTGCATGCTGACAAGCAGCCGGAGCAAAGAGCAGCATGGAGTTTGCATGCTGACAAGCAGCTGGAGCAAAGAGTAGCATGGAGTCAGCCTGCTGACAAGGGCTGGAGCAAAGAGCAAAATGGAGTCTGTATACTGAAAAGGGCTGGAGCAAAGGGCAGCATGGAGTCTGCATGTGTCATGAATCGACGATTCCGACCCCTCTGGTCAGCCTGGTCCCACTATCAATGATAATTTCTCTCTGACCCTTCCTAACATGGCCAACGCCAGGAAACTTTGCAGGTCTAGTCTTTCTGATTCACTCTCATGCTTCCTTGAAATTAGACACACCCCTGCAGCTCGGCACGTCTCAACGCTACGCTTGTCTGTACTCCTCATCCCGCCAAGTTGTGTAACTTTCTCTCTCTACCCTTGTGTTTGCCTTTTGCCCAGCAAGTACCGTTATCCTACCTCCTTTCTAGTATTCCTTCCTGAGCTGTACCGCTACCTACGCCTTCCGGAGCAGCGCGTGCCGCTTACAGTCATTCCCGGCTAGGTCCTCTCTTATACCAGTACCTTCCCGGATCTGCCCAGAAACACTAAACGTTCTCCGACTCCTCGGAGACCCCGCAGGTTGCAGTTTAGGACTACAGCGCTCGTTACCTGCCAGCAGCCTGGATTCAGCGGAAACAAGACCATACCTCTTCGAGACCCTCTCCTCCAAGAAAAAGAAGCCTGTGAACACCAGAAAGAAAACAACAAGTATCAAACAGGCGAGCCACGAATCCGAAGACTCGGATTCTGACAGCACGCTAACAAGCAGCTGGAGCAAAGGGCAGCATGTAGTATGCATGCTGACAAGCAGCTGGAGCAAAGAGCAGCATGGAGTTTGCATGCTGACAAGCAGCTGGAGCAAAGAGTAGCATGGAGTCAGCCTGCTGACAAGGGCTGGAGCAAAGGCAGCATGGAGTCTGCATGCTGACGATGGCTGGAGCAAAGAGCAGCACAGAGTCTGTATACTGACAAGGTCTGGAGCCAAGAGCAGCATGGAGTCTGCCTGCTGACAAGGGCTGGAGCAAAGGGCAGCATGGAGTCTGCAGACGAGGCCTGTAGGAAAGCGCAGCATTGAGTCTGCATGCTGACGAGGCCTTGAGCAAAGAGCAGCACAGAGTTCGTATGCTAACAAGGGCTGGAGCAAAGGGCAGAATGAAGTTCGCATGCTGACTAGGCCTGGAGCAAAGGGCAGCATGGAATCAGTATGCTGACAAGGACTTGAACAAAGGGCAGCATGTAGTCTGCATGCTGACAAGCAGCTGGAGCAAAGAGCAGCATGGAGTTTACATGCTGACAAGCAGCTGGAGCAAAGAGTAGCATGGAGTCAGCCTGCTGACAAGGGCTGGAGCAAAGGCAGCATGGAGTCTGCATGCTGACGATGGCTGGAGCAAACAGCAGCACAGAGTCTGTATACTGACAAGGTCTGGAGCAAAGGGCAGCATGGAGTCTGCAGGTTAACGAGGCCTGGAGCAATGAGCAGCATGGAGTCTGCATGCTGGCAAGGGCTGGAGCAAAGAGCAGCATGGAGTCTGCCTGCTGACAAGGGCTGGAGCAAAGAGCAGCATGGAGTCTGCCTGCTGACGAGGGCCGGAGCAAAGAGCAGCATGGAGTCTGCCTGCTGACGAGGGCCGGAGCAAAGAGCAGCATGGAGTCTGCCTGCTGACAAGGGCTGGAGCAAAGAGCAGCATGGAGTCTGCCTGCTGACAAGGGCTGGAGCAAAGAGCAGCATGGAGTCTGCCTGCTGACGAGGGCCGGAGCAAAGAGCAGCATGGAGTCTGCATGCTGACGAGGCCTGGAGCAAAGAGCAGCACAGAGTCCGTATGCTAACAAGGGCTGGAGCAAAGGGCAGAATGAAGCTCGCATGCTGACAAGCAGCTGCCGCAAAGAGCAGCACAAAGTCTTCATTCTGTCGATGGCTGGAGCAAAGAGCAGCACAGAGTCTGTATGCTGACGAGGCCTGGAGCAAAGAGCAGCATGGAGTCTGTTTGCTGATGAGGCCTGGAGCAAAGAGCAGCATGGAGTCTGTATGCTGATGAGGCCTGGAGCAAAGAGCAGCACAGAGTCTGTTTGCTGACGAGGCCTGGAGCAAAGAGCAGCATGGAGTCTGTATGCTGATGAGCCCTGGAGCAAAGAGCAGCATGGAGTCTGTATGCTGATGAGGCCTGGAGCAAAGAGCAGCATGGAGCAGGGACATAATTTCACCAAAATGCCAGTGGTAGCGGAAGTGACATCACATGACCCTTGACCCCTGTTGACATCACAGGAAGTGATGTTATTTGACCCCACCCCAAAGTGATATCGCGAAGCGATGGAACGCAACCTTTCACCCGTTGACAAAATAGGAAGTGCTATCACATAGCATTGTACACTACAAAAAAATATGGTTACGATATCGCTATAATGTGATGTACATTTCATACAAGAATGGATCGCCATATTTATTGTTAAGCTCAGTGTGTACAGGCCCATATTACCAAATTACTGTGTATGCAAGCAGACGTCCATGACCAAATCATGATGATGTGTTATTATATAGCACTTACGCTTATGCGCTTTATATAGACAAAATATACACCCAATATCACCCAACCTGTCTTGGTACTCATTTATCGACCTTAGAAGGATGAAAGGCTGAGTTGAGGCGTTTAAGAACAGACTAAATCAGTGACTCACCCACTGAAGTGTGCCTGAAATAAACCTTTAATGAGTCTAGCAATTATTGTATAGAATTCCAGATAGACACATTATTTGGTATTCCCAATCTTTCTTATTTAGGGTCAGTGCTGAAAGTTTTAGACTTGTGACACCCCTTTCCTTATTTTTCTTCTTTTTTTAAGGGGCCTTAACAAGAAAGCCAGCCACTCCAGAAGTAAATAGAGCCACATGGTGCCGGCCACAGCCCAGGAGCTTGCATTTAAAAAAAAAAAAAAGAAAAAAACATTTTTCTTTCTTTTCTAGAGGTCGCAAGGGAGACCTCAGAGGTCGCAGTTGCGACCTCTGGTGACCCCTAAATGACGTCTCTGGCATGGAGTCTGCAGGCTGACGAGGCCTGGAGCAAAAGGCAGCATGGAGTCTGCATGCTGAGTGGGCTGGAGCAAAGGGCAGCATGGAGTCTGCATGCTGAGTGGGCTGGAGCAAAGGGCAGCATGGAGTCTGCATGCTGACAAGGACTGGAGCAAAGAGCAGCATGGAGTGAAAAAGTGCAGGACATAAGGCGATGTACACACATGCACGTTGCCTTTTGCACTGCACTTTTGCATTCCTCCATGCAAATGACTAGTTTGGTGGCAGGAAGCTGCCGACATGTATATCAACACGTAACAGCTCCCTGTGGTCAAATTACGCTTTTTTAGAACATGAGCTCCAGAGTGTTCAAGATTAGGATATTGTGCATAGTCAAGCACTTTTCTAAAGCCTATGTGAAAGCATCTTAGTATGGCTTCCTTGTCGACCCCTCGCTGGAGTCTTCTCAGCACGACTGAGGCAAATACTTGCTAATTAACTTTAGTAGCGTGCAATGAATCCCTGGATGTCATCACTTCTACCCGGGGGAGTCACTTCCGATGAGGCCACTACCCGATAGTCCCCCTGGGGGTGGTACTCAGCAGGAGGATCTCATGGGGGGAGACTCCCCCTCTGGGGGCAAGGACCACCATCCAAGAGAAATGCAGTAAGCCAACCCTTGATCACCGCTACTCACCTCCCACACATACTCCTATCCCTTTACTCAACCCTCTGTACGCCACACTTCCATTAGTTCCTGTTGCATTAGTAACCTGGAAGATACTGGGACGAGGAAGAGTAGGGATGACTATAGACAGATCTCCCTGGAAGGTTTTGGGACGAGGGGGACACACAGAGCAATGAGGAGTACTCAGAAGAACCTATACACGCATTCTAGTCATTTTGATAGTTCAAACATGAAAACCAAAGGAGGACTTGCTTTTGGGAGAAACCCTCCCTGGAGGAACTGCGAATGAGTAAGTGGTTCAGTTGAGCACCGGGAAGAAGCCAGTGAGTGTGGCAGGAATGAGGGAACCAAGATGTCCCTGTTCGATTTGGAGAGGAGGAACAGGACGGAAGCCTGGCCAAGAGAAGGTGTGGGTGCAAGAAGAACTTGGATGGTGCACGCAATCTCTAACATGCACGTGTAAGGAAGAGGCACGCTGTGGGAATGCTGCAGCCCGTCCAGGAGCCAGACAAGCAAGGGAAGACCGAAGCTGACGCTCAGAGTCCCAGACCAGCCGGAGGAAACCAGCAAGAACCCTAAGGGCATCTGGGTTGCTAGGAAGGTTGATGGGGCACGAGGGAGCTGTGGAAAACTCCAAGAGTACAGAGCAAGGATGAGCAGTGAAACCCTGTGAAGGAAACCCGAATATGGGTCTGGGATTCACACCCAAAAAAGCAAGAAGAGTCATCCAAGTCATCTTCTTCAAGGCAGTACCTGGCAGGAGAGTGAACCAGGTCTGCTAAAACTTAGAGGAACTTTTGCAAACTGTCTTCTGCGTGGCAGTGCAGTCCCCTTACACTTGTGAACTGTAACGAGAAGCCTGAGAAGGGCCAGAGGAAGGGAGGCATCCCCATGGCTATTGTGAACTGTAATGAGAAGCCTGAGAAGGGCCAGAGGAAGGGAGGCATCCCCATGGCTATTGTGAACTGTAATGAGAAGCCCGAGAAGGGCCAGAGGAAGGGAGGCATCCCCATGGCTATTGTGAACTGTAACGAGAAGCCCGAGAAGGGCCAGAGGAAGGGAGGCATCCCCATGGCTATTGTGAACTGTAACGAGAAGCCTGAGAAGGGCCAGAGGAAGGGAGGCATCCCCATGGCTATTGTGAACTGTAATGAGAAGCCCGAGAAGGGCCAGAGGAAGGGAGGCATCCCCATGGCTATTGTGAACTGTAACGAGAAGCCTGAGAAGGGCCAGAGGAAGGGAGGCATCCCCATGGCTATTGTGAACTGTAACGAGAAGCCTGAGAAGGGCCAGAGGAAGGGAGGCATCCCCATGGCTATTGTGAACTGTAACGAGAAGCCTGAGAAGGTCCAGAGGAAGGGAGGCATCCCCATGGCTATTGTGAACTGTAACGAGAAGCCTGAGAAGGGCCAGAGGAAGGGAGGCATCCCCATGGCTATTGTGAACTGTAACGAGAAGCCTGAGAAGGGCCAGAGGAAGGGAGGCATCCCCATGGCTATTGTGAACTGTAACGAGAAGCCTGAGAAGGGCCAGAGGAAGGGAGGCATCCCCATGGCTATTGTGAACTGTAACGAGAAGCCTGAGAAGGGCCAGAGAAAGGGAGGCATCCCCATGGCTATTGTGAACTGTAACGAGAAGCCTGAGAAGGGCCAGAGGAAGGGAGGCATCCCCATGGCTATTGTGAACTGTAACGAGAAGCCTGAGAAGGGCCAGAGGAAGGGAGGCATCCCCATGGCTATTGTGAACTGTAACGAGAAGCCTGAGAAGGGCCAGAGGAAGGGAGGCATCCCCATGGCTATTGTGAACTGTAACGAGAAGCCCGAGAAGGGCCAGAGGAAGGGAGGCATCCCCATGGCTATTGTGAACTGTAATGAGAAGCCCGAGAAGGGCCAGAGGAAGGGAGGCATCCCCATGGCTATTGTGAACTGTAACGAGAAGCCCGAGAAGGGCCAGAGGAAGGGAGGCATCCCCATGGCTATTGTGAACTGTAACGAGAAGCCCGAGAAGGGCCAGAGGAAGGGAGGCATCCCCATGGCTATTGTGAACTGTAACGAGAAGCCCGAGAAGGGCCAGAGGAAGGGAGGCATCCCCATGGCTATTGTGAACTGTAACGAGAAGCCCGAGAAGGGCCAGAGGAAGGGAGGCATCCCCATGGCTATTGTGAACTGTAACGAGAAGCCCGAGAAGGGCCAGAGGAAGGGAGGCATCCCCATGGCTATTGTGAACTGTAACGAGAAGCCCGAGAAGGGCCAGAGGAAGGGAGGCATCCCCATGGCTATTGTGAACTGTAACGAGAAGCCCGAGAAGGGCCAGAGGAAGGGAGGCATCCCCATGGCTATTGTGAACTGTAACGAGAAGCCCGAGAAGGGCCAGAGGAAGGGAGGCATCCCCATGGCTATTGTGAACTGTAACGAGAAGCCCGAGAAGGGCCAGAGGAAGGGAGGCATCCCCATGGCTATTGTGAACTGTAACGAGAAGCCTGAGAAGGGCCAGAGGAAGGGAGGCATCCCCATGGCTATTGTGAACTGTAACGAGAAGCCTGAGAAGGGCCAGAGGAAGGGAGGCATCCCCATGGCTATTGTGAACTGTAATGAGAAGCCCGAGAAGGGCCAGAGGAAGGGAGGCATCCCCCTTACACTTGTGAACTGTAATGAGAAGCCCGAGAAGGGCCAGAGGAAGGGAGGCATCCCCATGGCTATTGTGAACTGTAACGAGAAGCCTGAGAAGGGCCAGAGGAAGGGAGGCATCCCCATGGCTATTGTGAACTGTAATGAGAAGCCTGAGAAGGGCCAGAGGAAGGGAGGCATCCCCATGGCTATTGTGAACTGTAACGAGAAGCCTGAGAAGGGACAGAGGAAGGGAGGCATCCCCATGGCTATTGTGAACTGTAACGAGAAGCCTGAGAAGGGCCAGAGGAAGGGAGGCATCCCCATGGCTATTGTGAACTGTAATGAGAAGCCCGAGAAGGGCCAGAGGAAGGGAGGCATCCCCATGGCTATTGTGAACTGTAACGAGAAGCCCGAGAAGGGCCAGAGGAAGGGAGGCATCCCCATGGCTATTGTGAACTGTAACGAGAAGCCCGAGAAGGGCCAGAGGAAGGGAGGCATCCCCATGGCTATTGTGAACTGTAACGAGGAGCCTGAGAAGGGCCAGAGGAAGGGAGGCATCCCCATGGCTATTGTGAACTGTAACGAGAAGCCTGAGAAGGGCCAGAGGAAGGGAGGCATCCCCATGGCTATTGTGAACTGTAATGAGAAGCCTGAGAAGGGCCAGAGGAAGGGAGGCATCCCCATGGCTATTGTGAACTGTAATGAGAAGCCCGAGAAGGGCCAGAGGAAGGGAGGCATCCCCCTTACACTTGTGAACTGTAATGAGAAGCCCGAGAAGGGCCAGAGGAAGGGAGGCATCCCCATGGCTATTGTGAACTGTAACGAGAAGCCTGAGAAGGGCCAGAGGAAGGGAGGCATCCCCATGGCTATTGTGAACTGTAATGAGAAGCCTGAGAAGGGCCAGAGGAAGGGAGGCATCCCCATGGCTATTGTGAACTGTAACGAGAAGCCTGAGAAGGGCCAGAGGAAGGGAGGCATCCCCATGGCTATTGTGAACTGTAACGAGAAGCCCGAGAAGGGCCAGAGGAAGGGAGGCATCCCCATGGCTATTGTGAACTGTAATGAGAAGCCCGAGAAGGGCCAGAGGAAGGGAGGCATCCCCATGGCTATTGTGAACTGTAACGAGAAGCCCGAGAAGGGCCAGAGGAAGGGAGGCATCCCCATGGCTATTGTGAACTGTAACGAGAAGCCTGAGAAGGGCCAGAGGAAGGGAGGCATCCCCATGGCTATTGTGAACTGTAATGAGAAGCCTGAGAAGGGCCAGAGGAAGGGAGGCATCCCCATGGCTATTGTGAACTGTAATGAGAAGCCTGAGAAGGGCCAGAGGAAGGGAGGCATCCCCATGGCTATTGTGAACTGTAACGAGAAGCCTGAGAAGGGCCAGAGGAAGGGAGGCATCCCCATGGCTATTGTGAACTGTAACGAGAAGACTGAGAAGGGCCAGAGGAAGGGAGGCATCCCCATGGCTATTGTGAATTGTAACGAGAAGCCTGAGAAGGGCCAGAGGAAGGGAGGCATCCCCATGGCTATTGTGAACTGTAACGAGAAGCCTGAGAAGGGCCAGAGGAAGGGAGGCATCCCCATGGCTATTGTGAACTGTAACGAGAAGCCTGAGAAGGGCCAGAGGAAGGGAGGCATCCCCATGGCTATTGTGAACTGTAACGAGAAGCCTGAGAAGGGCCAGAGGAAGGGAGGCATCCCCATGGCTATTGTGAACTGTAACGAGAAGCCTGAGAAGGGCCAGAGGAAGGGAGGCATCCCCATGGCTATTGTGAACTGTAACGAGAAGCCTGAGAAGGGCCAGAGGAAGGGAGGCATCCCCATGGCTATTGTGAACTGTAACGAGAAGCCTGAGAAGGGCCAGAGGAAGGGAGGCATCCCCATGGCTATTGTGAACTGTAACGAGAAGCCTGAGAAGGGCCAGAGGAAGGGAGGCATCCCCATGGCTATTGTGAACTGTAACGAGAAGCCTGAGAAGGGCCAGAGGAAGGGAGGCATCCCCATGGCTATTGTGAACTGTAACGAGAAGCCTGAGAAGGGCCAGAGGAAGGGAGGCATCCCCATGGCTATTGTGAACTGTAACGAGAAGCCCGAGAAGGGCCAGAGGAAGGGAGGCATCCCCATGGCTATTGTGAAACTGTAACGAGAAGCCCGAGAAGGGCCAGAGGAAGGGAGGCATCCCCATGGCTATTGTGAACTGTAACGAGAAGCCTGAGAAGGGCCAGAGGAAGGGAGGCATCCCCATGGCTATTGTGAACTGTAAACGAGAAGCCTGAGAAGGGCCAGAGGAAGGGAGGCATCCCCATGGCTATTGTGAACTGTAACGAGAAGCCCTGAGAAGGGCCAGAGGAAGGGAGGCATCCCATGGCTATTGTGAACTGTAACGAGAAGCCTGAGAAGGGCCAGAGGAAGGGAGGCATCCCCATGGCTATTGTGAACTGTAACGAGAAGCCTGAGAAGGGCCAGAGGAAGGGAGGCATCCCCATGGCTATTGTGAACTGTAATGAGAAGCCCGAGAAGGGCCAGAGGAAGGGAGGCATCCCCCTTACACTTGTGAACTGTAATGAGAAGCCCGAGAAGGGCCAGAGGAAGGGAGGCATCCCCATGGCTATTGTGAACTGTAACGAGAAGCCTGAGAAGGGCCAGAGGAAGGGAGGCATCCCCATGGCTATTGTGAACTGTAACGAGAAGCCTGAGAAGGGCCAGAGGAAGGGAGGCATCCCCATGGCTATTGTGAACTGTAACGAGAAGCCTGAGAAGGGCCAGAGGAAGGGAGGCATCCCCATGGCTATTGTGAACTGTAATGAGAAGCCCGAGAAGGGCCAGAGGAAGGGAGGCATCCCCATGGCTATTGTGAACTGTAATGAGAAGCCCGAGAAGGGCCAGAGGAAGGGAGGCATCCCCATGGCTATTGTGAACTGTAATGAGAAGCCCGAGAAGGGCCAGAGGAAGGGAGGCATCCCCATGGCTATTGTGAACTGTAATGAGAGCCCGAGAAGGGCCAGAGGAAGGGAGGCATCCCATGGCTATTGTGAACTGTAACGAGAAGCCTGAGAAGGGCCAGAGGAAGGGAGGCATCCCCATGGCTATTGTGAACTGTAACGAGAAGCCCGAGAAGGGCCAGAGGAAGGGAGGCATCCCCCTTACACTTGTGAACTGTAATGAGAAGCCCGAGAAGGGCCAGAGGAAGGGAGGCATCCCCATGGCTATTGTGAACTGTAATGAGAAGCCCGAGAAGGGCCAGAGGAAGGGAGGCATCCCCATGGCTATTGTGAACTGTAATGAGAAGCCCGAGAAGGGCCAGAGGAAGGGAGGCATCCCATGGCTATTGTGAACTGTAACGAGAAGCCCGAGAAGGGCCAGAGGAAGGGAGGCATCCCCATGGCTATTGTGAACTGTAACGAGAAGCCTGAGAAGGGCCAGAGGAAGGGAGGCATCCCCATGGCTATTGTGAACTGTAACGAGAAGCCCGAGAAGGGCCAGAGGAAGGGAGGCATCCCCATGGCTATTGTGAACTGTAACGAGAAGCCCGAGAAGGGCCAGAGGAAGGGAGGCATCCCCATGGCTATTGTGAACTGTAACGAGAAGCCTGAGAAGGGCCAGAGGAAGGGAGGCATCCCCATGGCTATTGTGAACTGTAACGAGAAGCCTGAGAAGGGCCAGAGGAAGGGAGGCATCCCCATGGCTATTGTGAACTGTAACGAGAAGCCCGAGAAGGGCCAGAGGAAGGGAGGCATCCCCATGGCTATTGTGAACTGTAATGAGAAGCCCGAGAAGGGCCAGAGGAAGGGAGGCATCCCCATGGCTATTGTGAACTGTAATGAGAAGCCCGAGAAGGGCCAGAGGAAGGGAGGCATCCCCATGGCTATTGTGAACTGTAACGAGAAGCCCGAGAAGGGCCAGAGGAAGGGAGGCATCCCCATGGCTATTGTGAACTGTAACGAGAAGCCTGAGAAGGGCCAGAGGAAGGGAGGCATCCCCATGGCTATTGTGAACTGTAACGAGAAGCCTGAGAAGGGCCAGAGGAAGGGAGGCATCCCCATGGCTATTGTGAACTGTAACGAGAAGCCCGAGAAGGGCCAGAGGAAGGGAGGCATCCCCATGGCTATTGTGAACTGTAACGAGAAGCCCGAGAAGGGCCAGAGGAAGGGAGGCATCCCCATGGCTATTGTGAACTGTAACGAGAAGCCCGAGAAGGGCCAGAGGAAGGGAGGCATCCCCATGGCTATTGTGAACTGTAACGAGAAGCCCGAGAAGGGCCAGAGGAAGGGAGGCATCCCCATGGCTATTGTGAACTGTAACGAGAAGCCCGAGAAGGGCCAGAGGAAGGGGAGGCATCCCCATGGCTATTGTGAACTGTAACGAGAAGCCCGAGAAGGGCCAGAGGAAGGGAGGCATCCCCATGGCTATTGTGAACTGTAACGAGAAGCCCGAGAAGGGCCAGAGGAAGGGAGGCATCCCCATGGCTATTGTGAACTGTAATGAGAAGCCCGAGAAGGGCCAGAGGAAGGGAGGCATCCCCATGGCTATTGTGAACTGTAACGAGAAGCCCGAGAAGGGCCAGAGAAGGGAGGCATCCCCATGGCTATTGTGAACTGTAACGAGAAGCCGAGAAGGGCCAGAGGAAGGGAGGCATCCCCATGGCTATTGTGAACTGTAATGAGAAGCCCGAGAAGGGCCAGAGGAAGGGAGGCATCCCCATGGCTATTGTGAACTGTAATGAGAAGCCCGAGAAGGGCCAGAGGAAGGGAGGCATCCCCATGGCTATTGTGAACTGTAATGAGAAGCCCGAGAAGGGCCAGAGGAAGGGAGGCATCCCCATGGCTATTGTGAACTGTAACGAGAAGCCCGAGAAGGGCCAGAGGAAGGGAGGCATCCCCATGGCTATTGTGAACTGTAACGAGAAGCCTTGAGAAGGGCCAGAGGAAGGGAGGCATCCCCATGGCTATTGTGAACTGTAACGAGAAGCCCGAGAAGGCCAGAGGAAGGGAGGCATCCCCATGGCTATTGTGAACTGTAACGAGAAGCCCGAGAAGGGCCAGAGGAAGGGAGGCATCCCATGGCTATTTGAACTGTAACGAGAAGCCCGAGAAGGGCCAGAGGAAGGAGGGCATCCCCCATGGCTATTGTGAACTGTAACGAGAAGCCCGAGAGAAGGGCCAGAGGAAGGGAGGCATCCCCATGGCTATTGTGAACTGTAACGAGAAGCCCGAGAAGGGCCAGAGGAAGGGAGGCATCCCCATGGCTATTGTGAACTGTAACGAGAAGCCCGAGAAGGGCCAGAGGAAGGGAGGCATCCCATGGCTATTGTGAACTGTAATGAGAAGCCCGAGAAGGGCCAGAGGAAGGGAGGCATCCCCATGGCTATTGTGAACTGTATGAGAAGCCCGAGAAGGCCAGAGGAAGGGAGGCATCCCCATGGCTATTGTGAACTGTAACGAGAAGCCCGAGAAGGGCCAGAGGAAGGGAGGCATCCCCATGGCTATTGTGAACTGTAACGAGAAGCCCGAGAAGGGCCAGAGGAAGGGAGGCATCCCCATGGCTATTGTGAACTGTAACGAGAAGCCCGAGAAGGGCCAGAGGAAGGGAGGCATCCCCATGGCTATTGTGAACTGTAACGAGAAGCCCGAGAAGGGCCAGAGGAAGGGAGGCATCCCCATGGCTATTGTGAACTGTAACGAGAAGCCCGAGAAGGGCCAGAGGAAGGGAGGCATCCCCATGGCTATTGTGAACTGTAACGAGAAGCCCGAGAAGGGCCAGAGGAAGGGAGGCATCCCCATGGCTATTGTGAACTGTAACGAGAAGCCTGAGAAGGGCCAGAGGAAGGGAGGCATCCCCATGGCTATTGTGAACTGTAACGAGAAGCCTGAGAAGGGCCAGAGGAAGGGAGGCATCCCCATGGCTATTGTGAACTGTAACGAGAAGCCTGAGAAGGGCCAGAGGAAGGGAGGCATCCCCATGGCTATTGTGAACTGTAACGAGAAGCCTGAGAAGGGCCAGAGGAAGGGAGGCATCCCCATGGCTATTGTGAACTGTAACGAGAAGCCTGAGAAGGGCCAGAGGAAGGGAGGCATCCCCATGGCTATTGTGAACTGTAACGAGAAGCCTGAGAAGGGCCAGAGGAAGGGAGGCATCCCCATGGCTATTGTGAACTGTAACGAGAAGCCTGAGAAGGGCCAGAGGAAGGGAGGCATCCCCATGGCTATTGTGAACTGTAACGAGAAGCCTGAGAAGGGCCAGAGGAAGGGAGGCATCCCCATGGCTATTGTGAACTGTAACGAGAAGCCTGAGAAGGGCCAGAGGAAGGGAGGCATCCCCATGGCTATTGTGAACTGTAACGAGAAGCCTGAGAAGGGCCAGAGGAAGGGAGGCATCCCCATGGCTATTGTGAACTGTAACGAGAAGCCTGAGAAGGGCCAGAGGAAGGGAGGCATCCCCATGGCTATTGTGAACTGTAACGAGAAGCCTGAGAAGGGCCAGAGGAAGGGAGGCATCCCCATGGCTATTGTGAACTGTAACGAGAAGCCTGAGAAGGGCCAGAGGAAGGGAGGCATCCCCATGGCTATTGTGAACTGTAACGAGAAGCCTGAGAAGGGCCAGAGGAAGGGAGGCATCCCCATGGCTATTGTGAACTGTAACGAGAAGCCTGAGAAGGGCCAGAGGAAGGGAGGCATCCCCATGGCTATTGTGAACTGTAACGAGAAGCCTGAGAAGGGCCAGAGGAAGGGAGGCATCCCCATGGCTATTGTGAACTGTAACGAGAAGCCTGAGAAGGGCCAGAGGAAGGGAGGCATCCCCATGGCTATTGTGAACTGTAACGAGAAGCCTGAGAAGGGCCAGAGGAAGGGAGGCATCCCCATGGCTATTGTGAACTGTAACGAGAAGCCTGAGAAGGGCCAGAGGAAGGGAGGCATCCCCATGGCTATTGTGAACTGTAACGAGAAGCCTGAGAAGGGCCAGAGGAAGGGAGGCATCCCCATGGCTATTGTGAACTGTAACGAGAAGCCTGAGAAGGGCCAGAGGAAGGGAGGCATCCCCATGGCTATTGTGAACTGTAACGAGAAGCCTGAGAAGGGCCAGAGGAAGGGAGGCATCCCCATGGCTATTGTGAACTGTAACGAGAAGCCTGAGAAGGGCCAGAGGAAGGGAGGCATCCCCATGGCTATTGTGAACTGTAACGAGAAGCCTGAGAAGGGCCAGAGGAAGGGAGGCATCCCCATGGCTATTGTGAACTGTAACGAGAAGCCTGAGAAGGGCCAGAGGAAGGGAGGCATCCCCATGGCTATTGTGAACTGTAACGAGAAGCCTGAGAAGGGCCAGAGGAAGGGAGGCATCCCCATGGCTATTGTGAACTGTAACGAGAAGCCTGAGAAGGGCCAGAGGAAGGGAGGCATCCCCATGGCTATTGTGAACTGTAACGAGAAGCCTGAGAAGGGCCAGAGGAAGGGAGGCATCCCCATGGCTATTGTGAACTGTAACGAGAAGCCTGAGAAGGGCCAGAGGAAGGGAGGCATCCCCATGGCTATTGTGAACTGTAACGAGAAGCCTGAGAAGGGCCAGAGGAAGGGAGGCATCCCCATGGCTATTGTGAACTGTAACGAGAAGCCTGAGAAGGGCCAGAGGAAGGGAGGCATCCCCATGGCTATTGTGAACTGTAACGAGAAGCCTGAGAAGGGCCAGAGGAAGGGAGGCATCCCCATGGCTATTGTGAACTGTAACGAGAAGCCTGAGAAGGGCCAGAGGAAGGGAGGCATCCCCATGGCTATTGTGAACTGTAACGAGAAGCCTGAGAAGGGCCAGAGGAAGGGAGGCATCCCCATGGCTATTGTGAACTGTAACGAGAAGCCTGAGAAGGGCCAGAGGAAGGGAGGCATCCCCATGGCTATTGTGAACTGTAACGAGAAGCCTGAGAAGGGCCAGAGGAAGGGAGGCATCCCCATGGCTATTGTGAACTGTAACGAGAAGCCTGAGAAGGGCCAGAGGAAGGGAGGCATCCCCATGGCTATTGTGAACTGTAACGAGAAGCCTGAGAAGGGCCAGAGGAAGGGAGGCATCCCCATGGCTATTGTGAACTGTAACGAGAAGCCTGAGAAGGGCCAGAGGAAGGGAGGCATCCCCATGGCTATTGTGAACTGTAACGAGAAGCCTGAGAAGGGCCAGAGGAAGGGAGGCATCCCCATGGCTATTGTGAACTGTAACGAGAAGCCTGAGAAGGGCCAGAGGAAGGGAGGCATCCCCATGGCTATTGTGAACTGTAACGAGAAGCCTGAGAAGGGCCAGAGGAAGGGAGGCATCCCCATGGCTATTGTGAACTGTAACGAGAAGCCTGAGAAGGGCCAGAGGAAGGGAGGCATCCCCATGGCTATTGTGAACTGTAACGAGAAGCCTGAGAAGGGCCAGAGGAAGGGAGGCATCCCCATGGCTATTGTGAACTGTAACGAGAAGCCTGAGAAGGGCCAGAGGAAGGGAGGCATCCCCATGGCTATTGTGAACTGTAACGAGAAGCCTGAGAAGGGCCAGAGGAAGGGAGGCATCCCCATGGCTATTGTGAACTGTAACGAGAAGCCTGAGAAGGGCCAGAGGAAGGGAGGCATCCCCATGGCTATTGTGAACTGTAACGAGAAGCCTGAGAAGGGCCAGAGGAAGGGAGGCATCCCCATGGCTATTGTGAACTGTAACGAGAAGCCTGAGAAGGGCCAGAGGAAGGGAGGCATCCCCATGGCTATTGTGAACTGTAACGAGAAGCCTGAGAAGGGCCAGAGGAAGGGAGGCATCCCCATGGCTATTGTGAACTGTAACGAGAAGCCTGAGAAGGGCCAGAGGAAGGGAGGCATCCCCATGGCTATTGTGAACTGTAACGAGAAGCCTGAGAAGGGCCAGAGGAAGGGAGGCATCCCCATGGCTATTGTGAACTGTAACGAGAAGCCTGAGAAGGGCCAGAGGAAGGGAGGCATCCCCATGGCTATTGTGAACTGTAACGAGAAGCCTGAGAAGGGCCAGAGGAAGGGAGGCATCCCCATGGCTATTGTGAACTGTAACGAGAAGCCTGAGAAGGGCCAGAGGAAGGGAGGCATCCCCATGGCTATTGTGAACTGTAACGAGAAGCCTGAGAAGGGCCAGAGGAAGGGAGGCATCCCCATGGCTATTGTGAACTGTAACGAGAAGCCTGAGAAGGGCCAGAGGAAGGGAGGCATCCCCATGGCTATTGTGAACTGTAACGAGAAGCCTGAGAAGGGCCAGAGGAAGGGAGGCATCCCCATGGCTATTGTGAACTGTAACGAGAAGCCTGAGAAGGGCCAGAGGAAGGGAGGCATCCCCATGGCTATTGTGAACTGTAACGAGAAGCCTGAGAAGGGCCAGAGGAAGGGAGGCATCCCCATGGCTATTGTGAACTGTAACGAGAAGCCCGAGAAGGGCCAGAGGAAGGGAGGCATCCCCATGGCTATTGTGAACTGTAACGAGAAGCCCGAGAAGGGCCAGAGGAAGGGAGGCATCCCCATGGCTATTGTGAACTGTAACGAGAAGCCCGAGAAGGGCCAGAGGAAGGGAGGCATCCCCATGGCTATTGTGAACTGTAACGAGAAGCCCGAGAAGGGCCAGAGGAAGGGAGGCATCCCCATGGCTATTGTGAACTGTAACGAGAAGCCCGAGAAGGGCCAGAGGAAGGGAGGCATCCCCATGGCTATTGTGAACTGTAACGAGAAGCCCGAGAAGGGCCAGAGGAAGGGAGGCATCCCCATGGCTATTGTGAACTGTAACGAGAAGCCCGAGAAGGGCCAGAGGAAGGGAGGCATCCCCATGGCTATTGTGAACTGTAACGAGAAGCCCGAGAAGGGCCAGAGGAAGGGAGGCATCCCCATGGCTATTGTGAATTGCAATAAGAAGCCTTAGAAGGGCCAGGGGAAGGGAGTCATTCCTCTTGGTGCCGCAAACTGAGAAAGTAAAAGCTAAGAGAGTCTGAGAACAGAGCCAAGGAAGGCCCGGTGAAGGGAGTCATTCCTCTTGAATGTGTGTGGAGGAAAAATACTGATGTCAGACACCTGGAGAAGGGAGTCATTTTCTTGGAAATTGAGACCCAGCACCACATCCTAGTATGGAAGACAATTGATTGTATGGAAAGATACATCAATTACATCTTTGGCATCAGGAAGAGTCCCAAAGATGGACTGGAGACATTCCTGAAATATCTTAATGACCAACATGCAAGAATACAATTCACATTGGAAATCGAAACCCCGGGTGTACATTTCCTAGATGTCCTAATAACACTTTGTGGGAATACATTCATTACTTCTATTTACTGGAAACCCGCTGATGTGAACCACACACTGCACTATGCAATTTACCATCCAGAACATCGCAAGAATATTTTACCATTAAGCCAGTATATGAGAATGCAAAGGATTATCTCAGAAGACCAGACCAACTGTGAAGCTACAGAAAATGTGTCTAGTAGATTCAGAGCCGGGGGTTATCTTGACACTATACTAGAACAAGCCAAAAGGAGGAGTGAAAACCAGACTAGAAAGAGCTTCGGCACACCGAAATTACGGGAGACCGAACCACCATTTGTTCATCTGATGACATTCTCAAAATTAAGTGGCAAGATCAATCGTATCATCAGGAAAAACTGGAAAATAATGAGTTTGGACCCCCAACTCAATAGACTATTTCCAAAGCCATCTATGATAGCCTATGCCAAAGGTAGATGCCTCAGAGACTATTTTGTGATGGCTGAAATATGTGATCAGGCTAAATAAACATTTATGGGCAAACCCAAATACGGCACATTTCCATGTCTGCATTGTAACCATTGTAACAACATTCAAAAGGGTAACAGCATAAGACATCCCAATACTGGACATAAATGTGAACTAAGGCATTATGGTACCTGCAACTTTAAATTTCTGATACAGGGATTTGATCTGCTCTTGTGGGAAATACTATGTAGGACACACCACCCATAAAATTAAAGAAAGAATTACAGAGCCCAAATCGAACATGAGACCTAGCAACCAGAAATCTCCAGTGGCCAGACACTTTGCTGAAAATAGACATTCCATAGCCCAGTTGGAATACGTAGTACTAGTGATTGTGAGAACCCCACCAAGAGGGGGTAACACGAACATACTCTTAGCGAAAAAAGAAATCTTTTGGATTAATAGGTTGGATTCCATGGCTCCCACAGGATTCAATGAAGAATTTTCACGAACACCATTTCTCTGAGTATAAACTATGCAATATAACACCTTACGAAATCTGAGTGACTTGATTATCCAAACACTATGCTTACAATAGACTACATGTATCTTTTGGGCGAAGAACCCCAATGATACATTGTAAATGTAAAGCTAGAAGTTATCTGATTTGCACAAAATCAATCGGAATGCAACTGATATGATGTATACGTGAAGCCACCACATTTTTTCCCGGTGAGATGACACTTGGTTCCAGACTGTTTACGGACAGATGCTATACCATACATGTATACAATGATAGACAGACTGAACATATATGATGTATACATGAATGTCAAATTACTGTCAGTACCTCCATGCACCACATCATGTATCAAATGTATCAATTTGACTTTATCACTACACCATCACAGCACATTATGATGAAAATGCTTTAAATTGTGAAACATCCAATATGTGAAAATATGGTTGCACTGACTAAAGTGTAATAAGAATGCAGCACTACACAAGACCTTCAAACTCTTTATTAGAAGGTATGTGCACAATTGCCCATGAATTGTACAGCATGCTGTAAATATAGATATGCTATAGGCACTGCCATTCTATATCCGACATGTCACACACCATGGGGTGCATAAAATCAAACTATTTTATTACTATCATCTGCCGATCCAGGCAATGGTACAGCTACCTACACGCAGCAATTGTTTTGTTGACATGTGACGTCAGTGCCCCTGCGAGGATGCACGGGCTCTCATATCTAGGCAGCCACCTTGAAAATAGAGCGTTCCTGCCTCCTGACCGCAAGGACGCATTGCAACGCTCGCTTCTGGTAAGTCAATGTAAAACCCTTAGACCACTAGAGAGAAATGTGGATGATCTAACTCAATGGGTAATGAGGCCTCCATAAAGTATATTAATTTATTTTTGTAGATATGCTACCTGGCGCCCTGCTCCGAACATTTGCACGACGCGCATCTGGAATCCTGCAATTGCACCACGCACTACCTTAGCAAGTCTGAGGTAAGATTGCGCTTCCACCATCTATGCATTTATGAGCCTTTGAATCCTATATCTATTAGATTAACCCTTATTTATCCAGGGCCAATATATTCCAATAGATGAATGGAAGTGTCCCACCGCAGGATTCTGCCAACTGCGGACACCCTAATAGCTGGAAACCGTGCCGGCACATCAGATTAGTGTACTTAGAGGACATTTGAGGTAAGCCTCTCAAATGTATTACTGCATTCTTTTACTGCATGACTGTAGATGAACTCCAATTAATTCAACAATCAGGTGCTATCTTATCTGATATATTTTATAGAACTAAAGACCAGAACCCACAGCTATATTCAGGGAATAGACTGAGAGGATCTTCGTGATCTGCAACATACGGGTGCATTATTCCAGATAATCAAGCAAGGTGACATCCACATTCATCGTCTAGATGGTTTATTCTCATACATATGTTTAATCAGAATGACCACACAGTGAGTGCGTTACCATAGATTTATTTGAATACCATGTCCGAATATGTGATTTCACTGAATCCATTTCACAGAAAACGGTAGGGGAAATGGCGTATGTATAAAGCATATGAGGTAGGTTGTGGGGTAAGAGTTTACGTTAGGGTGCGGTAGGGTGGGGTGGGGTGGGGTTGTGGGTGGTTTTCCCTGCATTACATATATATATATTGTATTTAAACCAAAAGAAGAAGTGGTTTTTCGGGGAAACGGAATCAGTGAAATCTCCAGTTGGAGAAATATATTCGAAAACATCACATACATCCTAGTGAGTGATGCAGAAACTGACAGGAGTATTTCATTTGGGTTGTAGAATAAATTGAAGCTCGCAGATGGAACAAACCATTCCATTGTAAAATGTGTTGCTCCCGATTAAGGGATTGTAATTCTGAAAATGCATCAAACCCTTTTAGTATGTGTGTATTCGCACTTGTTGAATTGCTTTATTGTTGAAATTATATGTTGTGTTCATACTTATGAATAAATGTGTATTGTATACAGAATCTACTGAATTGATTTATGGGTCCAACCATTGTAGAGACTATTTTGTCCATATGACAGCCATTTGAATAGAAATCTATAATCCTTTGGATACATTTTGACTGGCTGAATTACCCGCTTATGAGGTGTGCAGGGGACGGAGTGTCCACTAACTGAGGACACTTTACTCCTCTGTGAAAACAGAGATTAAGGTAAGGTCTGTGGGTCTAACAGGGATGTGTATTAACAAAAAAGGGGGAACGTCTAAGAGTGCAGAGGTTCAAAGTAAATTCAATCAAAGGGGAGGGCCATTTAAACTCTGTTCCAAGGGAGGACTGTGGTCCTGGGTCCAGGTAACCTATTCTACAACAGGTTGCATTGAGAGTTGCATCATCTCGAGCAGGTCACAGAAAGACATTGTTCTGGGCAGTTCCGCAGGTTCCTGGTCCTGCTCACCCTTCCCCCATGATCTGTATCAATTTGGCTCTCCTGGGCATGTACCAGGACAACCTGCTAAGTTCTCCAATTCCTTGGGTTCCAAGCAATTATAGCGGTCCTTACTGTCATGCCCGCCTAGTCAACGGTGCTATGCAGACATCAGGCATTACTAAGCATGTATTGATATTGCCCTGCATAGCAAGCTTCCAACTAGCTTCGCTTCTCCTGTAACTCTCTTTTACTTATGCATTTGACTCCGGCCAGGATCTGGGCCAGAACCACTAGGAATCTGTGAGCAAGGGGCCTTCTATGGAAACCCAGAGACCACGTAGATGTCTCAGGCTTTGTCCAATTCCCTCTCGCCGCTTCTTCCTCTCTTTATCTCTCTCCTTCACTACCAACCTTCTCATCACACCTCTGTTCTTCTCTACCTACTCCACCTTTCCTTCCTTCCATGTCCTGCACCCCTTTCTCTGTGTGAGCTTTCACCTCCTCTGTGGCATCTCCCTCTTGCCTATTTTTGATGGCTAGGATTAAACCGCCCTCGTTTAGCTAAGGAGCAATGCGTGACAGTCATTGATATTGCTGACTCTTCAAAGATCGTGACAATCCTGTGATTTGCAGTTTGGTACATTGAAGGATCAGCAAGATTGCGCACTGTGATTGCACCGGGAAGATACAATTGATTTCTGGTAGATTGAGGTTACACTTTTTTAATAAAACATTCTGGGAAATGAAGCCTGGTGATGCTTCTGAATAGACTGAAATGCTTGAAGAACAAAACCATACCATGAAGGTTCTGTTGAAATTCTGCGTATTCAAACGTCTGTGCTTTGACACATTGGAAATATAAACTTTTCTAAGTTGTGTTGTTCACTGTATTTATTTATTGATGTCGAATCATATACTATGATAATATTCAGTGGAGTTGAGCTTGGGTAGTCCCTCCTAAAAATTAAGCGAGCCTGTTATTGTATTGAGCGTTTCACACCAAGGTCTCACTGAACATTGCTCCTCAAAAACCTGCTAAAATGTTGTGATGTAAGGTTATTTAGTGTGTTATATAATAATTGGGTTATGTGGCGTGCATTCTACCCTTGGGCCAAATTCCCTGGCCCTCAGTCTCTCGTAGCCCCTCCTTGGCTGCTCCCGTGCGACATCACATGCACCTCCTTTACGCTGATACGTTTGACCTTTTGCTATAACTTGGGAAAGTGGTTTATTGACTGTATCCTATTTTCGTGAAGTGTGTATGTAAGCCTCCTCTATTTTGGCTCATTAGCTTGCCTAGATGTTTCTTTCAAGTTTCTGATGAAAGACCTGACAGTTATTTCCCAATGATTGGTGCCCAATGGATACCTTGCTCTTCCCAGTGGTCCACACCATTCACACCTAGTACCTGTTAGCCAGCCCTGGAAAGCAGTGCAGTCTCGCTGCCTAAATGCACTAGTTAACATACGCTCATTGGTGTGGAATCTGGAGGTAGGCCACCCTGCCCGTAATGGTCGCTGTGCCAGAGACTGTTTTGAATGATGTCTCTCCACCCATTGCCTCCCCTTCCTAGAGATCCTCCCCAGCCCCATGGCTAATATTGTCCCCAGATCTCTGTCCAATGGGGAAGGGCACTACAGAAACCACGATTATGTCTCAACGCTGATATATGGAAAGAAATGTCTTGATATGTCTTGGCACAAGAACCCTAACACAGTCACACTAGCATGTTACAGCCAAGAAGTGAGGAAATGTAATGGCTGTCATTACCTCTAAATCCACCTACTTTAATGACAGGATCAACACTGCCCGCTCCAACAACAGCAAACTCTGAAGATCTTGGCTAATTTTCTACATCCTCCCCCTACCAATCAAGACCTAATAAAGGCTTGATGCCAGGAAATTCATGATGGCTTCCTGGCCAAGACTGCAACACCCAGACCTCCTCACAGGGATGCAATATCTACACACATATCCCAAGGACCTGCTCCCTAAACAAATATATTCCCTGTTTCAACTTCTCCCACTACTCAGAGGAACAAGTCACTAAGATCATTTGTCATCTTCAACCCACCACATGCCCTGGCGACTGCTGTCCAGATGATGTTTTTAAGGACTCATTTGAGTCACTGGCTCTTTGGATGACCAAACTCATCAACCTTTCCTTTGATGAGGGTGTGGTTCCATCGTCTCATAAGGAGGCTTGGATTACACCATTATTAAAAAAGCCACGTGTTATTAGCAACTATTGACCCATTACAAATGTGCCATTTGTCTTAAAGATCATGGACAAATTTGCATACATACAACTACAGAAGCCTATTGAAGACCACCAAATTCTTGGCCAATGCCAATCAGGCTTGCTCAGCATGGGACGGAGACTGCAGTGCTGGACCTCAAATCCACCTTGGCCAGCATAGTGGATAGAGGTCATCCTGCACTGCTGATGCTCTTGGATCTCTCCACAGCCTTTGACCTGGTGGATCGCGGCTTACTAGTGTCAAGGCTTAGGAAGATCATACATTGTTCTGATCAAGCATCCCAGTGGATATCCTCCTTCCTCGGTCCCCGGTCCGTTCGGGTTTCCGTTGGTGAAGAACACTAACTCCATCCAGCAAACATGCGGTGTCCCTCAAGGTTCCTGCTTGTCACCTACCTTGTTCAATATATACATCAGGCCCCTGCTGGACTAACTGGACACCCTGGGTGTTCGGTATACAAACTACGCCGACGACACTCGGGTTGTCCTTGAGCGCAGCGGGAAGTATGAACTGGACTCGGCCGCCATAAATAAAATATGTACCCGCCATCCAAGCTTGGATGGCAAGTAACTCTCTTGCCTTGAATTGTAATAAAACCGAGCTTCTGATCGTTGCATCGAGAGCCTGCCTTGGTAAACTAGCCCCAGCCTACACCAACTTTTTCATTGCGGGTAATACCATCTAGGTTTCCAACAAAGTCAAGACATTGGGGGTTGTCCTGGATGATGAAGTATACCTGAGACTGCATGTTTCCTTTATTAGATCATCTTGCATTCTCATTACCAAGCGTATAAACTACATCCAACCTTTTTTAACCAGCAGGAACTATGCGCTGCTTGCTTCTGCATTAGTGAATTTCAGACTTGACTATTGCAATAGCCTTCTGGCAGGTACTACCCATTCTAACATACAAGCTCTGCAGGTCGCACAGAATGGTGCAGTCCAGGCCATCCATGGTATGTCCAAATGGGTGCATGTTTCAGATGCCAGATGTTTCATTGATTGCCTATCCAGCACAGCATCACTCACAAGATCCTGACACTGTCATTTAAATGCTGCTCCAATACCTGCCCCACCCACTTAAGTGATCAAGTTAAACTCCAGATAGGAGGGAGACAGCTCCGCTCCTCCGTATACCCTACATTTGCTCAACCCAGACACATGCTGGTGTGCTTTGGAGGGACCTCCTTTGATGTTCAGGCACCTCTTCATTGGAGCTCACTCCCCGGGCATACCCACCTGTTCAACCTTAACACGCGTTGAACGTAGTTTGAGTTTTCTCCTCTCTTTCGCCCTGATCTTGACCCGGTCTGTCTTTTGAGTGTTGTACGTCTTATGTGCGCTCTGAGGCCTTAGATTCATTTTACGGGAAACTAAATGTGTTGCGGCCAAATGTATTTTGGGGGCAGGAAATGTGTTACGATAAACCTATTGTGAAGATTAGCCATGCGTCACATCTAGATTGAATTGTGAAGATTAGCCACCAAGAGGAGAACTTCGAGAGTACCCAATGTACTTGCCACCCTGCTCCTTCTCCCCTCCTATACAGTGCCCTTGTAATATACACGCCCATGGGCTAGCCAAACTACACAAACACACACACACACACACACACCCAACACATAACTAACACTTGCATGCAACAACAATTGCAGGCATTGGACCTTACCCCTAAGGACACTGCAGGCCAGTGCGCACAACCATAACCTTAAATGCCAGCCAATTTACACATAATACACACAAACACACACCCAACATAGACATTCAGATACAACAAATAACCCAGGCACTGGGCCTAACCGTTATGGATACACAAGCCTGTGCGCTCAACCACAACCTTAAATACCAGCCAATTTACACATAAAACACACACCCGACATAATACACATTCACATACAACCCAGACATTGGGCCTCACCCTTACGGATACAAGCCAGTGCACACAATCAATCCATCTCCAACCCAACACACACAGACCCCAGTTTCTCCTGGTTCTGGACCCATCCTATACCTCTACCCTCACTCACCAACCCCGCCCTCTTTCTTGCAAAGCCACATGAGCACCTGGAGACTGCCCCTGGGTGGTAGCGGTGTGTGGTCTAAGTCACCATAACCTATGTGACATTCACTAATGGTGGCAAAAATGTAGCAGACAAACCTCATTTTACTGGAAACTTCACCTATAAATTGGCTTATATATCCAAACAATTGATATGCGAGTCCCACTCTCTCTCTAATTCACTCCCTCGCTCTCACTCACTGTCTCTCACTCATTCTCTGTAACTTACTCTCTCTAAGTCTGTTGCAGTACCACTGGCCATTCAGAGCCAACAGTCTGCTATGCTGCCATGGTATCTAACCACAAGACAGCATGACAAGGCAGGGGCCAAAGAAACCTTATCCACAAGACGATGACCGCAGTCTGGAAGTCGGATGAGCAGTGCTCAAGAAGTGGGAGGAGCCAGTGGAAGAGAGTCTACCGGAGAAGTGGTGGGAATTGATGTGGGCCAATCACATGTCCAGACACAAAATCCACCAGTAGATGTTGAAATAACATCCTGGGACAGCCCTGTGGGAGCCTTCCATTTACAAAGCTGCTGGTAGACATGTATGAGAGAATATGCGGCATATCCCACAGGTGACTTAACTCAAAGGCCAAAAAATGACACAAGATCTTTGACAAAAGTTGAATCTTAGAACACCATGTTTCATTATTTAATTGTTAATTTACACCATTTGCTTTGTATAAAAATAAAACGGTTCTAATAGTTTAACAATAATTAATAAATATTCAATAAAACATTTGTTTGGCATAAATTTATAGTTCATCCCGTGACTGGATTGTAATTTCTCCGATGCCTTGATGCGCCTGGTTTAACGTTGCAATGACGTCGTCGGCCTCGACTCGTTCCTATGAGAGGACAAGAGAGGTTGAAGTCATTACTTCCAGCGTTCTCAAAACATTATGAAGCAAAGAGCAGGTTCCAATATTTGGATGGAAGGAGGCAGCAGAAAGGATATATTTCCTATGACTGAGGACGCGCCTCTCTGCCAGCGCGCGTGCCCTGGTAGATCTTGAGGGGTTTTGCCCTCAAATAGAATCACCTCAAAAGCAGGAACCATGGGCACTCTGAGTCTCACTGGTAAAGATCAACGTCTTAGAATTAATTATTCAAGGAAAAAGCTCAAAATAATGAAAATGTAAGGTTACCTACCTAATCATATACTGTTCCTTTAAAAAGTACAAAGTTGAGACAGAAATCAGAATGCCACCCACAAACTACAAGAGGGTTTCGAATGGACAGTCCAGATATTAAATGCTGCCACCAGGAAAGAAGGTATAATGAAATACTATTTAAAACATTAAGGGGATTCTAAGTTTCTGAGTATAAAGAACATTAACTTATTGTACCAATTTACATTATTACAAATGTTTTTTATGATTAAATATTAGAAAGTTGGATGTATATAGGAGTAAGCAAATACTTGGTTTCATTCATTTGCATTGAATATAGGCTCCGCTACTTAGCTCATACGCGTGACACACTGAGGATCCTCCTTCGCCAGAATACTTTAACACACCAGCAACATCGGCACATGTATGCAGACAAGGTTGGAGTGTCCTGCAAACACTGCGCCACAGTGAGAACTGTACACGCTACAGGTTACCTCTTACCAATGCTTGGTGGAGAAAGTTCGCAGTGGCTGTTCAGACATCAAATGAGAATATCCCATTGGTAGATGCCTGAAACTTGAATACTGCTTAACATAAGAGAACATATAGATTCATGGAGGCAAGAACGTGGCCTATATTGCTGGACGGTGGCTTCCGGCAGAGTGGGGAGTACAGCAGTGTCTGTCCAAAGAACCTGGGAGGGAGAATAACCCAATCACACGAGAAAATAATGAGGCAGGAGAGGTCATTGGGAAGGCATGAGACGTAGAACATGGGAGGGAGAATAACCCAACCGTACAAGAAAATAACGAGGCAGGATAGGTCATTGGGAAGGCATGAGACGTAGAACCTGGGAGGGAGAATAACCCAACCGTACAAGAAAATAACGAGGCAGGATAGGTCATTGGGAAGGCAAGAGACGTAGAACCTGGGAGGGAGAATAACCCAACCGTACAAGAAGATGAGGCTGTATAGGTCATTGGGAAGGCGTGAGACGTAGAACCTGGGAGTGAGAATAACCCAACCATACGAGAACGTAATGAGGCAGGAGAGGTCATTGGGAAGGCATGAGACGTAGAACATGGGAGGGAGAATAACCCAACCGTACAAGAAAATAACGAGGCAGGATAGGTCATTGGGAAGGCAAGAGACGTAGAACCTGGGAGGGAGAATAACCCAACCGTACAAGAAGATGAGGCTGTATAGGTCATTGGGAAGGCGTGAGACGTAGAACCTGGGAGTGAGAATAACCCAACCATACGAGAACGTAATGAGGCAGGAGAGGTCATTGGGAAGGCATGAGACGTAGAACCTGGGAGGGAGAATAACCCAACCGTACAAGAAGATAATGAGGCCGTATAGGTCATTGGGAAGGCGTGAGACGTAGAACCTGGGAGGGAGAATAACCCAACCGTACAAGAAGATAACGAGGCCGTATAGGTCATTGGGAAGGCGTGAGACGTAGAACCTGGGAGGGAGAATAACCCAACCGTACAAGAAAATAACGAGGCAGGATAGGCCATTGGGAAGGCATGAGACGTAGAACCTGGGAGTGGGAATAACCCAACCATACGAGAACGTAATGAGTCCGGATAGGTCAATGGGAAGGCATGAGACTCTGCATGATGGACCATGAAGTTTATGGCATTATTCTCAAGCGTGTCACTCAAGCCGTTACATCAGGTCTCTGCTATATGTGCACGGTGCCATGTACAAGAGAAACATTTGTTTGAGGCCAGAAGCCAAGGTTACAAGAACATGTTTACATAAGATCAGTGTTTTCTGTATCAAGTCCGGTGGCTTTAACCAGGAATTGTGGGTCTCTGGCATAATTAAGGCAGCCTAAAATATGTGGCCTTGGTAGTTTGGGGTCTTAGGTTAGCTTAATGTTTTTGTGTAACACCTTTGTGGTATCAAAACTTTCATGTGCTTTTGTCTGACTAGACGTGCTAGCGGCGTAATTGTTTATAGAATAGTAAGGGTGACAAGGATGCCTTCTGGGGTACATTACATGAAATCTTTTATCCTGAGAACTTACCAGACTTGATACCAATTAAATGTGTGTGGTTGAGGAGAAATCGCCTTTAAGGTAAAGCCCGATATAGCAGTCTACTCCAAGTTTCTAAAAATAATCCATGCACATTTAGGTTTGACGCTGTGTTAATCCACGTTTAAAAATCACATGCAGTCCAAGTTTTGATACCTTTTATTTGACCTACTGAAAATGCTTTGCTGAGATGGTACAATGAAATCGTCAGAGTCTATAACCAAAACCATCCCACCTTTGTGTCAGTTACCTGCTTCGACGCCCTTACAGCCGCAAGCTGAAGATACATAGGCCTACCCATGTATCCTCAAACTTGAAAATGTGCGAGGCTGATTGCCATGGTCATTAACTTCTAAAGATCTCTGAAAGGCCACTTGTTCTGCTCAGTAGTAGAAGCCTTCTTTCTTGTCCATTTTCCTACTCCACTGTTCATTGGTCAGTATGCGGTCCTCTTAGGGTACTACTTTTTAAGAAGGCTTCCGACAGGATAGGATCATTTTGCTGAACGAAAGCTAGGCCACAAATGATCTCTGTCTCTTCCCCAGTAGTTCTCTGGGTTACTGCATTTACAATAGCAGGGGGTTCGTCATCAGCCTCTCCAACACCTTTAGTGCCTCTTTCAGTGAGCTCTTGTTCCTAAACCTCTACAGGTTTGGGAAGGAGAGATACTTCTGAAATTCCCTGGGCGATTTCCCCTCCAGTTTTCACGTGGTAAGTGTGTTTCCCATTATTCTGCAGGAATATCTTTATGCCAGCCCTGTAGTCTGGGTCTATTACTCCAGCCACTATGTCTCTCCCGGCCGTATTTCGAGGATAGACCGGATTTGGACACACAGCGGATGTAAGCACCATTAGGAGGTGACAGAATCAGTCCTGTGGGAATCAACGGACATTCTACTACTTCCATAGAGGTATCCAGACTATTGTGTAAGTCATAACCTATAGACACACTAGTAAGTACAGTTGGGCCGGTGGCCTGACTGCTCAGTTTGGAGTATTTTAGAATTCCCCAATTTATATCAGTTGAGTCAGATCCCACTCCAGACACGATATGCAAGGGTGTGGAAGAAGGCAGCTGACACAAACGTGGCATAGGTTTAGTTATAGACATTGATTTATCGTATTGAAAAACTGCACTGTCCCCATCACTAACAGGGATTTCCCTGCCTCAAAACGAACGCTAAAAGGGTCCATCAGAAATTCCGTCAAATTATTCGCCACTGTCCTGTGTCACAACCTACTTCTATCCCTCACACTACAGCTAAACGATAAACTAACAGAAAGTTCCTTCTCCAGGAAAATTGCTCCCTTCTCCTGCTTCTCGGATAGTGTCCAAAAAGAATGTTCTTTTAGAACAAAAAGAGGCCAGCGGGACTGACTCCATTCCGCTGGATTGCAGGTTTTGCCCAGTCTTTACACAGTTTCAAATGGCTCCCTTCTCCTGGTGTAGATCTGTACAGTTTTCAATAAAATCAGGGGGAATGACTCCCTTCCCCTGGTGTCTCCAGCACAATTTTTAGCTCAGAACCAACAGAATGCCTTTCTCTTCCCGTTATTGTTTGGCACCGTTCATAACAAGGCCAGTGGGAATGACTCCCTTCCCCTGGTGTTGCCTGGCACAGTTCATAACAAGGCTAGGGGGAATGACTCCCTTCCCCTGGTGTTGCCTGGCACAGTTCATAACAAGGCTAGGGGGAATGACTCCCTTCCCCTGGTGTTGCCTGGCACAGTTCATAACAAGGCTAGGGGGAATGACTCCCTTCTCCTGGTGTTGCCTGGCACAGTTTATAACAAGGCCAGGGGGAATGACTCCCTTCCCCTGGTGTTGCCTGGCACAGTTCATAACAAGGCCAGGGGGAATGACTCCCTTCCCCTGATGTTGCTTTTCACCACTCTTTCTTACTGTTTCCAGTTTCAAGTATACTTTCCCACTCTAGTTTGTTGTTAGCAAAGTACTGAATCTTGTTAGGGTCCCAGACCCTGCTCTGCTGGGCAGTGGTTCTCTTTTTCCCCACTGTGATGAGGAAGATCTCCTCTTATCTCGTCAGTTTCCGCTTTCGGGTCCCAGACCCTTCTCTGGTGGTCAGTGGTATTCTCTTTCCCACTGTGACGAGGAAGATCTCCACCTATGTCTTCAGTTTCTGCTTTCGGGTCCCAGACCCTTCTCTGGTGGTCAGTGGTTCTCTTTTTCCCACTGTGAACAAGGAAGATTTCCTCTTATGCTCTCTACATTTGTGTTTGGGTTCCAGGCCCTTCTCTGGTGGTCAGTGGGTTTCTGTCTGCCACTGACACAAGGAAGATGATGCCTGAGGCACGATTGAGACTGGCTATGCCACAAAGTTGGCTCGCTCCCACTGGGGATGAGGCACAGTTGTTTGAGTGTCTCTCCCGCCTACTCCCTCATCCCCTTTGTGTCTCATGTGCCTTCCCTTACCTTCTCGGGGCTTTGCTACATTACCAGCACTTCCTGGTACTGGGATCGGCTCTGTTGGCTCTTTGTCAGGATCTGCAGCACAGCGTCTCCCCACATGGCTCAGCTTGCTTCCCTCTCTCGGTCGTGTCCCTGGGTCTGCACTGGCTGACCCAACAGTGATCTCCCACAGCTGCTCGCCAGCGTTCTCCACGTCGGCCTCTCACTGGTCGGCCAGCATGATTTGAATCCCCCACATTGGAGATTGGCTACACCTGCTTCCTCTGACGGCTGTGTTCGGCTCTGTTGCCGTGCTCGACACATTTGATAGTCCTTTGTTCCTTTTTTTTATACTTTGCATCCAGTTCCTCCCATGCAGATTGTAAAAGTCCTTTGTCTCTGTTAACGACTTAATCCTCATGCCTCCTCAGGGCCACCTTGTACCAGTGTTAGCACAGTCAATGATATTCATGTCTCCTGTGCTCTTCCTAGTACTTTTGGCTTTCTCTCCTATGTTACATCAATGTGTTGTACCCCAGGTGATTGTCCTTATCCCCAGTGGGGGAGTCCCTCCCCATGAGGTCCTCCCGTATTAAACCTCCTCGAGGGGGACTAATGGGTAGCGGCTGCACCTCCCTAGCCTCATGGAAAAGGGGCACCCCCTTGGGGAGAAGTGACAACATCTTGTGAATTGTCACAGGGTCCACCCCCAAAACTGGTGCAGGGATGCACATAACTTCTTCATGGAGGCACTCTGACTCTGGAAGCTCTACCTGGCTGAGGTCCTTGAAAGAGGAAACGGCTCAGTCTGGAAATTCACTCTCGGACTAGTGACCATTTAAAAGGGCTCATGATATGGACCATCCTCCCCCTCTAAGTGTGGGGCTCAGCACATGAAATTCCATCTTGGTTCCACACAGGACACAGGATTTCCCTTCGGCTAAGACTTTAGTGTGGGCCTCAGCAATGTGAATTTCCTATCACCCAAGGTTCCCTAGTGTAGTGGAGGCCTCAGCGATGTGAATTTCCTATCACCCGAGGTTCCCTAGTGTAGTGGGGGCCTCAGCGATGTGAATTTCCTATCACCCGAAGTTCCCTAGTGTAGTGGGAGCCTCAGCGATGTGAATTTCCATCCCCCGATGTTCCCTAGTGTAGTGTTAGCCATGGGATGTTGTAATCCTTAGCTTTGGTATTGGCCCCAGGGCACGGCATTGCCTCAAGCTATGCAGTTTGAAGGTTAACACGTGGAATTTCCTTGTGACTGAGCTTCTCCAGTGAGAGTCACAGGATGTGGAACTACATCTGGAAGGGGTTCCTTATAGGACTGGGATTGGGATATGAAGTTTCCTCTTGCCGGAGATTCTTCAGGACATGGAATCTCCTCTAGTCCGTGACCCAGGACATGGAGTTCTCTATTTAAAAAGCCTCAAGCATGGCGTCAAAACAAGAAATTGCCGCTTGGCTGAGGTTCCCAGGTATAGGGTTTTCGACATGAAATCCCCTTATGGCAGAGGATTTGTAATATGAGTTACAGGTGGAATGTCCTGTAGTATGGGGCCTTGGAAAATGGAATTGCATCTGGAATGCCGCTCAGAACATGGAATTTCCTCTGGGTGGAGGATCTGTTGTGTGGGTGTCACAACATGAAATCGTCTTTGGGCAAGCCTTTGACTTCATCGTTCCTGACATTCCAATTCCCTCTGGGCAGATGATCTCTGGTATGGGACATGAAGCAAGCAATTCTCTCCTGGAAGATTACCTCAGGGTATGGGACCTGGAGTATCCAATTCCCTCAGGGCAGATCTCTGGTATGGGACCTTCAGCATGCAGTTCCCTCTGGGCAGGTAATTTCTAGTATGGGACATGGAGCAAGAAATTCTCTCCTGGAAGATTACCTCATGGTATGGGACCTGGAGTATCCAATTCCCTCAGTGCAGATCTCTGGTATGGGACGCAGAGATGCAGTTCCCTCTGGGCAGGTAATTTCTAGATTGGGACATGGAGCAAGCAATTCTCTCCTGGAAGATTACCTCATGGTATGGGACCTGGAGTATCCAATTCCCTCTGGGCAGATGATTTCTAGTATGGGAACTGGAGCAAGCAATTCTCTCCTGGAAGATTACCTCGGGTATGGGACCTGGAGTATCCAATTCTCTCATGGCAGATCTCTGGTATGCGACCTTCAGCATGCAGTTGCCTCTGGGCAGGTCATTTCTAGTATGGGACATGGAGCAAGCAATTCTCTCCTGGAAGGTTACCTCGGGTATGGGACCCCAAGCATACAATTCCCTCTGGGCAGATAATTTCTGGTATGGGAACTGGAGCAAGAAATTCTCTCCTGGAAGATTACCTCAGGGTGTGGGACCTGGAGTATCCAATTCCCTCTGGGCAGATGATCTCTGGTATGGGACATGGAGCAAGCAATTCTCTCCTGGAAGATTACCTCAGGGTATGGGACCTGGAGTATCCAATTCCCTCAGGGCAGATCTCTGGTATGTGACCTTCAGCATGCAGTTGCCCCTGGGCAGGTAATTTCTAGTATCAGACCTGGAGCAAGCAATTATCTCCTGGAAGATTACTTATGGTATCCCACGTGGAGCATGAAAATCCCCCTGGGAAGATCATCTCTGGTGTGGGACCTGGAGAATGTAATTGCCTCTGGGCAGATCATCTCTGGTGTAGGATGTAATTCCCTCTGGGCGGATCATCTCTGGTGTGGGACCTGGAGAATGTAATTCTCTGGAAGATCATCTCTGGTGTGGGGCCTGGAGAATGTAATTGCCTCTGGGCAGATCATCTCTGGTGTAGGATGTAATTCCCTCTGGGCGGATCATCTCTGGTGTGGGACCTGGAGAATGTAATTGCCTCTGGGCAGATCATCTCTGGTGTAGGATGTAATTCCCTCTGGGCGGATCATCTCTGGTGTACGATGTAATTCCCTCTGGGCGGATCATCTCTGGTGTGGGACCTGGAGAATGTAATTCCCTCTGGGCAGATCATCTCTGGTGTAGGATGTAATTCCCTCTGGGCGGATCATCTCTGGTGTGGGGCCTGGAGAATGTAATTGCCTCTGGGCAGATCATCTCTGGTGTGGGACCTGGAGAATGTAAATGCCTCTGGGCAGATCATCTCTGGTGTGGGACCTGGAGAATGTAAATGCCTCTGGGCAGATCATCTGTGTTGTAGGATGTAATTCCCTCCGGGCGGATCATCTCTGGTGTGGGACCTGGAGAATGTAATTCCCTCTGGGCAGATCATCTCTGGTGTAGGATGTAATTCCCTCTGGGTGGATCATCTCTGGTGTGGGGCCTGGAGAATGTAATTGCCTCTGGGCAGATCATCTCTGGTGTGGGACCTGGAGAATGTAAATGCCTCTGGGCAGATCATCTCTGGTGTGGGACCTGGAGAATGTAAATGCCTCTGGGCAGATCATCTGTGTTGTAGGATGTAATTCCCTCTGGGCGGATCATCTCTGGTGTGGGACCTGGAGAATGTAATTATCTCTGGAAGATCATCTCTGGTGTAGGACCTGGGGAATGTAATTGCCTCTGGACAGATCATCTCTGGTGTGGGACCGGGAGAATGGGATTCCCTCTGGAAGAACATCTCTGGGGTAGGATTGGATCTTGGTGTATTAGGTCCCTATTACAGAGCTGTGGACACATAATTCCCTTATGGATTAATCTTGCGGTAATCAGGCTCCCAGCGTGCAATTCGCTTCTGCTTGAGGTTTCTATATATGAGATCATAATAAGGTCTTTCTTTTTGGTTGAGGTTATCTAGAGTAGGGTTCTGGACATGCAATTCCCTTTTACCTGAGCTCTTCTAGCATATGGGGGCTTTGGCCCTGGAATTCCCTCTTGGTCCATACTCCAGATTGTGGGGCTTTGGCCATACAATTCCCTCATAAAATGAGGGCTGTACCCTGGACGAGGAGGGCTGTACCCTGGAAGAGGAGGGCTGTACCTTAGAAGCCGAGCGCTGTACCCTGGATGCTGAGGGTTGTACCCTGGAAGAAGAGGGGTGTACCCTGGAAGAAGAGGGCTGTATCCTGGAAGAAGAGGGCTCTACCCTGGAAGAGGAGGGCTGTACCTTGGAAGCCGAGGGCTGTACCTTGGAAGCTGAGGGCTGTACCCTGGAAGCCGAGGGCTGTACCCTGGAAGCCGAGGGCTGTACCCTGGAAGCCGAGACCTGTACCCTGGAAGAGGAGGGCTGTACCTTGGAAGAGGAGGGCTGTACCTTGGAAGAGGAGGGCTGTACCCTGGATACCGAGGGTTGTACCCTGGAAGAGGAGGTCTGTACCCTAGAAGAGGAGGGCTGTACCCTGGATGCCGAGGGCTGTACCCTGGAAGCCGAGGGCTGTACCCTGGAAGAGGTGGGCTGTACCCTGGAAGAGGAGTGCTGTACCCTGGAAGAGGAGAGCTGTACCCTGGAAGAGGAGAGCTGTACCCTGGAAGAGGAGGGCTGTACCCTGAATGCCGGGGGCTGTACCCTGGAAGAGGAGGGCTGTACCCTGGATGCCGGGGGCTGTACCTTGGATGCCGGGGGCTGTACCCTGGATGCCGGGGGCTGTACCCTAGAAGAGGTGGGCTGTACCCTGGAAGAGGAGAGCTGTACCCTGGATGCCGAGGGCTGTACCCTGGATGGCGAGGGCTGTACCCTGGATGCCGAGGGCTGTACCCTGGAAGAGGAGGGCTGTACCCTGGAAGAGGAGGGCTGTACCCTGGAAGAGGAGGGATGCACCCTGGAAGAGGAGGGATGCACCCTGGAAGAGGAGGGCTGTACCCTGGAAGAGGAGGGATGCACCCTGGAAGAGGAGGGATGCACCCTGGAAGAGGAGAGCTGTACCCTGAATGCCGGGGGCTGTACCCTGGAAGAGGAGGGCTGTACCCTGGAAGAGGAGGGCTGTACCCTGGACGAGGAGGGCTGTACCCAAAATGCTGGGGGCTGAACCCTGGAAGTGGAGGGCTGTACCCTGGAAGAGGAGGGCTGTACCCTGGAAGAGGAGAGCTGTACCCTGGAAGAGGAGAGCTGTACCCTGGGAGAGGAGGGCTGTACCCTGGAAGAGGAGGGATGTACCCTGGAAGAGGAGGGATGTACCCTGGAAGAGGAGAGCTGTACCCTGGATGCCGGGGGTTGTACCCTGGAAGAGGAGGGCTGTACACTGGAAGAGGAGGGCTGTACCCTGAATGCTGGGGGCTGTACCCTGGAAGAGGAGGGCTGTACCCTGGCTGCCAAGGGCTGTACCCTGGAAGAGGAGAGCTGTACCCTGGAAGCCGAGACCTGTACCCTGGAAGAGGATGGCTGTACCCTGGATGCGCGGGGCTGTAACCTGGATGCCGGGGGCTGTAACCTGGATGCCGGGGGCTGTAACCTGGATGCCGGGGGCTGTAAACTGGAAGAGGAGGGCTGTACCCTGGAAGAGGAGGGCTGTACCCTGGAAGCCGAGGGCTGTACCCTGGAATAGGAGGGCTGTACCCTGGAATAGGAGGGCTGTACCCTGGAATAGGAGGACTGTACCCTGGAAGCCGAGGGCTGTACCCTGGAAGAGGAGGGCTGTACCCTGGAAGCCGAGACCTGTACCCTGGAAGAGGAGGGCTGTTCCCTGGAAGCCGAGACCTGTACCCTGGAAGCCGAGACCTGTACCCTGGAAGAGGAGGGCTGTTCCCTGGAAGAGGAGGGCTGTACCCTGGATGCCGAGGGCTGTAAACTGGAAGAGGTGGGCTGTACCCTGGAAGAGGAGAGCTGTACCCTGGATGCCGAGGGCTGTACCCTGGATGCCGAGGGCTGTACCCTGGATGCCGAGGGCTGTACCCTGGATGCCGAGGGCTGTACCCTGGATGCCGAGGGCTGTACCCTGGAAGAGGAGAGCTGTGCCCTGGAAGCCGAGACCTGTACCCTGGAAGCCGAGACCTTTACCCTGGAATAGGAGGGCTGTACCCTGGAAGAGGAGGGCTGTACCCTGGATACCGAGGGCTGTGCCCTGGAAGAGGAGGGCTGTACCCTGGATACCGAGGGCTGTGCCCTGGAAGAGGAGGGCTGTGCCCTGGAAGAGGAGGGCTGTGCCCTGGAAGAGGAGGGCTGTGCCCTGGAAGAGGAGGGCTGTACCCTGGAAGAGGAGGGCTGTACCCTGGATGCCGAGGGCTGTACCCTGGATGCCGAGGGCTGTACCCTGGATGCCGAGGGCTGTACCCTGGATGCCGAGGGCTGTACCCTGGAAGCCGAGGGCTGTACCCGGGAAGCCGAGGGCTGTCCCCGGGAAGCCGAGACCTGTACCCTGGAAGAGGAGGGCTGTTCCCTGGAAGAGGAGAACTGTTCCCTGGATGCAGGGGGCTGTAACCTGGAAGAGGAGGGCTGTATCCTGGAAGAGGAGGGCTGTACCCTGGAAGAGGAGAGCTGTACCCTGGATGCCGAGGGCTGTACCCTGGATGCTGAGGGCTGTACCTTGGAAGCCGAGGGCTGTACCTTGGAAGCCGAGGGCTGTACCTTGGAAGCCGAGGGCTGTACCTTGGAAGCTGAGGGCTGTCCCTTGGAAGATGAGGGCTGTCCCTTGGAAGCTGAGGGCTGTCCCTTGGAAGCTGAGGGCTGTCCCTTGGAAGCTGAGGGCTGTCCCTTGGAAGCCGAGGGCTGTACCCTGGAAGCCGAGGGCTGTACCCTGGAAGCCGAGGGCTGTACCTTGGAAGAGGAGGGCTGTACCTTAGAAGCCGAGCGCTGTACCCTGGATGCTGAGGGTTGTACCCTGGAAGAAGAGGGGTGTACCCTGGAAGAAGAGGGCTGTACCCTGGAAGAGGAGGGCTGTACCTTGGAAGCCGAGGGCTGTACCTTGGAAGCTGAGGGCTGTACCCTGGAAGCCGAGGGCTGTACCCTGGAAGCCGAGGGCTGTACCCTGGAAGCCGAGACCTGTACCCTGGAAGAGGAGGGCTGTACCTTGGAAGAGGAGGGCTGTACCTTGGAAGAGGAGGGCTGTACCCTGGATACCGAGGGCTGTACCCTGGAAGAGGAGGGCTGTACCCTAGAAGAGGAGGGCTGTACCCTGGATGCCGGGGGCTGTACCCTGGATGCCGGGGGCTGTACCCTGGATGCCGGGGGCTGTACCCTGGATGCCGGGGGCTGTACCCTGGAAGAGGTGAGCTGTACCCTGGAAGAGGTGGGCTGTACCCTGGAAGAGGTGGGCTGTACCCTGGAAGAGGAGAGCTGTACCCTGGAAGAGGAGAGCTGTACCCTGGAAGAGGAGAGCTGTACCCTGGAAGAGGAGGGCTGTACCCTGGATGCCGAGGGCTGTACCCTGGATGCCGAGGGCTGTACCCTGGAAGAGGAGGGCTGTACCCTGGAAGAGGAGGGATGCACCCTGGAAGAGGAGGGCTGTACCCTGGAAGAGGAGGGATGCACCCTGGAAGAGGAGGGATGCAATGCACCCTGGAAGAGGAGGGATGCACCCTGGAAGAGGAGAGCTGTACCCTGAATGCCGGGGGCTGTACCCTGGAAGAGGAGGGCTGTACCCTGGAAGAGGAGGGCTGTACCCTGGAAGAGGAGGGCTGTACCCTGGACGAGGAGGGCTGTACCCAAAATGCTGGGGGCTGAACCCTGGAAGTGGAGGGCTGTACCCTGGAAGAGGAGGGCTGTACCCTGGAAGAGGAGAGCTGTACCCTGGAAGAGGAGAGCTGTACCCTGGAAGAGGAGAGCTGTACCCTGGGAGAGGAGGGCTGTACCCTGGAAGAGGAGGGCTGTACCCTGGAAGAGGAGGGCTGTACCCTGGAAGAGGAGGGATGTACCCTGGAAGAGGAGGGATGTACCCTGGAAGAGGAGGGATGTACCCTGGATGCCGGGGGTTGTACCCTGGAAGAGGAGGGCTGTACACTGGAAGAGGAGGGCTGTACCCTGAATGCTGGGGGCTGTACCCTGGAAGAGGAGGGCTGTACCCTGGCTGCCAAGGGCTGTACCCTGGAAGAGGAGAGCTGTACCCTGGAAGCCGAGACCTGTACCCTGGAAGAGGATGGCTGTACCCTGGATGCCGGGGGCTGTAACCTGGATGCCGGGGGCTGTACCCTGGATGCCGAGGGCTGTACCCTGGATGCCGAGGGCTGTACCCTGGAAGAGGAGGGCTGTACCCTGGAAGAGGAGGACTGTACCCTGGATGCCGAGGGCTGTACCCTGGAAGAGGAGGGCTGTACCCTGGAAGCCGAGGGCTGTACCCTGGAAGAGGAGGGCTGTACCCTGGAAGAGGAGGGCTGTACCCTGGAAGAGGAGGGCTGTACCCTGGAAGAGGAGGGCTGTTCCCTGGAAGAGGAGAGCTGTTCCCTGGAAGAGGAGAGCTGTTCCCTGGATGCCAAGGGCTGTACCCTGGATGCCGAGGGCTGTACCCTGGAAGCCGAGGGCTGTACCCTGGAAGAGGTGGGCTGTACCCTGGAAGAGGAGGGCTGTACCCTGGAAGAGGAGGGCTGTACCCTGGAAGTCGAGGGCTGTACCCTGGATGCCGGGGCTGTAACCTGGAAGAGGAGAGCTGTACCCTGGATGTCGAGGGCTGTACCCTGGATGCCGAGGGCTGTACCCTGGAAGCCGAGGGCTGTACCCTGGAAGCCGGGACCTGTACCCCTGGAAGCCGAGACCTGTACCCTGGAAGCCAAGGGGTGTTCCCTGGATGCCGGGGGCTGTAACCTGGAAGAGGAGGGCTGTACCCTGGAAGAGGAGAGCTGTTCCCTGGATGCCGGGGGCTGTAACCTGGAAGAGGAGGTCTGTACCCTGGAAGAGGAGAGCTGTACCCTGGATCCGAGGGCTGTAGCCTGGATTCCGAGGGCTGTACCCTGGATGCCGAGGGCTGTACCCTGGATGCGGAGGGCTGTACCCTGGATGCTGAGGGCTGTACCCTGGATGCGGAGGGCTGTACCCTGGAAGAGGAGGGCTGTACCCTGGAAGAGGAGGGCTGTACCCTGGAAGAGGAGGGCTGTACCCTGGAAGAGGAGGGCTGTACCCTGGAAGCCGAGACCTGTACCCTGGAAGCCGAGACCTGTACCCTGGAAGAGGAGAGTTGTTCCCTGGATGCCGGGGGCTGTAACCTGGAAAAGGAGGGGTGTACCCTGGATGCAGAGGGCTGTACCCTGGAAGCCGAGGGCTGTACCCTGGAAGCCGAGGGCTGTACCCTGGAAGCCGAGACCTGTACCCTGGAAGAGGAGGGCTGTATCCTGGAAGCCGAGGGCTGTGTCCTGGAAGCCGAGGGCTGTGTCCTGGAAGCCGAGGGCTGTACCCTGGAAGAGGAGGGCTGTACCCTGGAAGAGGAGGGCTGTACCCTGGAAGAGGAGGGCTGTACCCTGGATGCCGAGGGCTGTACCCTGGATGCCGAGGGCTGTACCCTGGAAGCCAAGACCTGTACCCTGGAAGCCGAGACCTGTTCCCTGGAAGAGGAGAGCTGTTCCCTGGAAGAGGAGAGCTGTTCCCTGGAAGAGGAGAGCTGTTCCCTGGAAGAGGAGAGCTGTACCCTGGATGCCGAGGGCTGTACCCTGGATGCCGAGGGCTGTACCCTGGATGCTGAGGGCTGTACCCTGGATACTGAGGGCTGTACCCTGGATGCCGAGGGCTGTACCCTGGATGCCGAGGGCTGTACCCTGGATGCTGAGGGCTGTTCCCTGGAAGAGGAGAGCTGTGCCCTGGAAGCCGAGACCTGTACCCTGGAAGCCGAGACCTGTACCCTGGAATAGGAGGGCTGTACCCTGGAAGAGGAGGGCTGTACCCTGGAAGAGGAGGACTGTACCCTGGAAGAGGAGGGCTGTACCCTGGATACCGAGGGCTGTGCCCTGGATACCGAGGGCTGTGCCCTGGAAGAGGAGGGCTGTGCCCGGGAAGCCGAGACCTGTACCCTGGAAGAGGAGGGCTGTTCCCTGGAAGAGGAGAGCTGTTCCCTGGATGCAGGGGGCTGTAACCTGGAAGGGGAGGGCTGTACCCTGGAAGAGGAGGGCTGTACCCTGGAAGAGGAGAGCTGTACCCTGGATGCCGAGGGCTGAACCCTGGATGCCGAGGGCTGTACCTTGGAAGCCGAGGGCTGTACCTTGGAAGCCGAGGGCTGTACCTTGGAAGCCGAGGGCTGTACCTTGGAAGCCGAGGGCTGTACCCTGGAAGCCGAATGCTGTACCCTGGAAGCCGAGACCTGTACCCTGGAAGAGGAGGGCTGTACCTTGGAAGAGGAGGGCTGTACCCTGGAAGAGGAGGGCTGTACCCTGGAAGAGGAGGGCTGTACCTTGGAAGAGGAGGGCTGTACCCTGGAAGAGGAGGGCTGTACCCTGGAAGAGGAGGGCTGTACCCTGGAAGAGGAGACCTGTACTGTCAAGATCTCTGAACTTAAGGGAGAGTGGGTTTCAATCCTCTCTCCCGAACCACAGAAGCCAAATGGATCGACCCCTCCCACCGTGGTTGGCACGGGCGCCTGACTTTAGAATTACAGGTAGCCACGTGGCAGCCAATGGGGGGAAGACGGAGTTAGGGAAAGGGGATGGATAAATAAAGGAAAGGAAGGGAGAACAAGACATATACAAAATAAGAACACCTAGTTTAATTGAAGGAATTCTTCAATTATTACTCCTGCAACCTGACCTGACTCCTGAATTCACGTAACCTTACAAAACCTTGTGCGTATACAAAGAAAACCATTTGCATTAGAGAACATGCCTTGTCAATATTGTGTGCATAACCTTGTCCCACCCAGATACTTCATAATTCATGAAACAATGCACTGGGAAGGCACCTAGTATCCATGTAACAGGCTTACTAACAAAATATCTCTCTTGCATTCAGCAAAATTAGCTTCACAAAAATGGGGGCATCATTTGTATTTTACAAATCACTGTCACAGACCAGCGTAAACATAACTGCATTGAAAGTCAGAGATTCCCAAAATCCCCGCCGTATCTCTGCAAGTCACTAAACTTAACACAACTTAACTTTATGGCCCGGGGAGTCATCCGTGACTGACCCGGACCTGAAGAGAATGAGGCAATAAACAAGTTTTCACCGCCGCAGCCCAGCAAGTAAAATAAACATAGGCACCACTTAGCTTTATGGCCCGGGGAGTCATCCGTGACAGACCCGGACCTGCAGAGAATAAGGCAGTAATCAAGTCTTCATCGCCGTAGCCCAGGAATCAAGATTTCACACGGCATAGCAAGCGTGATTCCTTCACGCCTTCTCAGCCTTCTGCTTTGCTCCTGCCTGCTGCCGTCGCCGCCGCCGCCCGTGCTCTCCATTCATTAATCAACAGCACTGAAGCATGGGCGAGCGGCCGTTATGAAGACCCGCACTAATTGCAGATCACTAGCAGCTGTGACCTAACGGCCCCCTGAAACTACAATGCCTACTGGGAAGTGTAGTTTCTCCGTACCTGCTTTCGTTTACTCCACAATCCTTTATTTCTGACATTACCTCCCCTTCCAGGGCTCTTCCCAGGACCTGCCTTTTCTGGATACTTTGCATGAAACATTCTTACCAGACGAGGTGCATGTACTGCACTAGCAGGTTCCCAGGAACAATCTTCCAATCCATATCCAGTCCACTGGATGAGGTACCATAACACTTGTCTTCTTCTTTTTGAATCCAAAATCTTCTTTACTTCATATTCAACATGATCCTTTTTGTGAATGGCAGGTGGTCTCCTCATGCGTGTTCCAGGTGCTGCAGGTTTAAGGAGACACACATGGAATACCGGGTGAATTTTCAGAGACTTAGGTAAGTCTAATTTCACTGCAACCTCAGACACAATCTTTACTATTTCATAAGGTCCAATGTATTTAGGAGCAAATTTTCGAGATCCTACCAGCGACAAGTTGCGTGTGGATAGCCACACCTTATTTCCCACCTTGTACTGAGGAGCCCCCCTTCTCTTTTTGTCTGCATACATTTTATATTGATGTTTTGCATATTCAAGATTATCCTGCGCCTTTTGTCTGATGTTTAGAATTAATTGCCTTCTGTCTTGCAGTACTGGAAGGTTTTCAATCTCTGGTAACTGTTCTGGCAACATTTCCTGTATCTGCCCATATAAGCACTCATTGGGGGACATTCCCAAGGATGCATGTTCAGCATTGTTATATGTGAATTCAGCTAACCATAATGCCCGAACCCACGACTCCATACCATCATGTAAATAACAACGCAGGTATTGTTCAAGCGTCTGATTAACTCTTTCAGTTTGTCCATCCGTCTGAGGATGATAACTAGTGGACAAAGCACAATCAATTCCCAACATCTGACAGAAAGCGCGCCAAAACTTGGATGTGAATTGTGGTCCTCTATCAGAAACAATAGTACGTGGTAGCCCATGCAGGCGGACCACATGCTGTAAGAACAATTCCGCCAATTTCCCTGCTCCTGGAATTCCTTTACAGGGCACAAAGTGAGCTTGTTTAGACAAATAATCCACTATCACCCATATTGTGTCGTACTGATCATCTGGTGGTAAGTCTGTAATAAAGTCCATTGATATGTGTGTCCAGATTTTAGTGGGAGTGGGCAATGGTTTAAGTAACCCTGCCTTTTTTGTATGATCAGATTTACTTCGTACACATGTTTCACATTCCTGCACATATTTGATCACCTGTTGTCTCAAATTCGGCCACCAAAAGTATTTTTCCACTAGAGTCTGTGTCTTTTTACTCCCTGAATGACCAGCCAAAGGGGAGTTGTGGCACCAATGCAAAGCCTTCTTTTGGAGTTCCAAAGTGGGCAAATACAATCTTCCATCATAGTAAGGAAGATTCCCTTTAAATGTTTCCAAAGGGTTACTCATTCCCCAACTTAGATTCTTTTGATTCTGCATTGCTTGTTTCACTTGTGTCATCAATTTAGAAATTACTGCCCCTACCACTTTCTCTGCAGGGATTATGGACTTTGTTTCCGATACCGGGTTGTCCAGGTTTTGTTGACGGGATAAGGCATCTGCCTTACCATTTCTTTTTCCTGGCCGAAAAGTCACCACGAAATCAAACTCATTGAAAAATTGAGACCACCGTAATTGTCTTGGGCTCAATGTGTGGGCAGTTTTAAAGTACTGTAGATTCTTATGATCTGTCACAACCAACACCTGATGTTTAGCTCCCAGTAGATAATGTCTCCATTCCAGGAAAGCAGCTCTGATAGCTAATAGTTCTTTATCTGTAATGGAATAATTTTGTTCGCATGGAGTAAGTTTTCGTGAATAATACGCTACTGGGTGCCAACTTCCTTCTGAATCTTTCTGCGATAACACCGCCCCTATAGCCACATTGGACGCATCGGTTTCCACTTGAAACATCTTATCCGTGTCTGGGTGTCGCAACACTGGAGCTGATGTAAATGCCGTCTTTAATTCCTGAAAAGCCTTTTCTGCATCCTCATTCCAACAAAAACTGGTTGCCTTTCTTAATAGTCGTGTTATAGGGGCTACGACCTGAGAGAAATTAGAAATGAATCGTCTGTAAAAATTGGCGAAACCCAAAAAAGACTGAATATCTTTGACACACTGGGGTTTGGGCCAATCCAAAACTGCCTGTACTTTGTTTTTGTCCATAATTATACCCTCTGGGGTCAATATGAAGCCCAAAAACTCCACTCTTTTCACATGAAAGGCACATTTTTCCAATTTCACATATAACTGATGTTCTTGTAATTTCTTTAACACTGCCCGTACATGACTCACATGTTGCTCTTGTGAATTTGAGTAAATTAGAATGTCATCAATGTATACAATAACAAAAATGTCCAAAAACTCACTCAAAACTTCCTGCATAAAAAATTGAAATGCTGCAGGAGCGTTACACAAACCAAAAGGCATCACCAAATACTCAAACAATCCAAACTTAGTTCGAAATGCAGTTTTCCACTCATCCCCTGCTTTGACCCGAATCAAATGATATGCCCCACGTAAATCAAGCTTGGTGTAAATCACCGCTGTCTTCACTTGGTCCAACAATCCAGAAATTAAAGGGAGTGGGTATCTGTTTTTAACTGTCACCTTATTTAATGCACGATAATCAATGCATGTTCTCAAGGTACCCTCTTTTTTAGGCACAAAAAACAATGGGGATGAAACGGGTGATGTAGAATGTCTAATAAACCCTTTCTTTAACATATCATCCAGATACTCTCTCAAATGTTGATTTTCAGTTTCCGTTAATGCATATATTCTACTACATGGTAGCTTAGCCCCAGGTTCCAACTCTATGACACAGTCGTATGGTCTATGGGGGGGTAGTTGTTCCGCTCCTCCTTTATCAAACACATTCACATACTCTTGATATTGCCCTGGAACCTGTGCTCCCACCGCCCCCACTACTTGTGCTGCTGGTGGTTGATCTGCCAAAAACAATGCAGGGCTCACTTCTTCTTCAATGTGACCCATACATTCCGTACTTTCAAAAAATATCTCTCTAGCTACCCAATCAATTCTTGGATTATGCTGAGTTAACCAAGGAATTCCTAAAATAAGACCGAACTGGGGAGCTGCTATGAGATCTAGTATGATATCCTCCACATGGCCAGACTGACACCTCATTTCTAGGGTTTGAGTTTGCTGACAAATGGGTCCCGAAATTAAAGGTGACCCATCCACCGACTGTACCCCTTCCACTTGAGTCTTTTCTCTCAAAGGCAACCCTAGTCTTTTGGCCAAATCAATGTCAATAAAATTTCCAGTAGCCCCTGAATCTATCATGGCTGACACCATCTGTTTATTACAGGCAAAAATCAAAGTTACTAGTATATACAAGTGAGAATTACCTTTTCTTGAAGTATTTGCTACCCACGTGGGGAACTTTTCTACCACTGAGCCTGACACCTTTGTTCCCCCTAAGGCCGGCCCACTCCTTTTCCCGACTCGACCTTGCTCTTATCTCCATTCCCTACCTTCTTAGGAGTATTTGGACAAGTACGGATATAGTGTCCTGGCTGGCCACAATACAAGCATAAATTATTAGCCTTTCTCTGTTCCTTTTCTGTGGTCGATAATGGTCCCCTAACTCCTCCAATCTGCATAGGTTCCCCTTCACTGTTTCTGTTCACCCTACCTCTATCCAATCGTACAAAAGGTACCACCTCGGATTTTTTCCTATCTCCCTTTCGCTCATTCATTCTATGATCCAACCTTAATGCTAAATCAATCATAGCTGTACATGTGTTGGGTTGAGGCTCCACCTGTGCCATGGCGTCCTTTAGTTCTTCCTTCAATCCTTGATAGAATAGAACAGTTCGTTTATTCTCTGGCCAATCTGTTTCGATTATCAGTCTATTAAAGTGGGTCACATACGAAACTAGATCTCTGGTACCCTGTTTTAAAGCCAATAACTCCTTGTCTTGCGCCAATGACACTTCCCTTCGATCAAATAATCTACCGAATTCAGCCTGGAAATTATCCCAATTATACAATAATTGATCATCTTTTTGTACCAAAGGCATCGCCCAAGCAGCTGCATCTCCTGTTAGGTATGAAATCACAAAGGCAGTTCTTGCTTGAGTAGTCTCAAAGGCTGATGGTTTACACAAAAAATGTAATCTACACTGGGTCAAGAACGTCATGTATTTTTTTGGATCCCCAGAAAATCTTTCCGGTGGTGCTAACGGCACACTACTGGGTGCTTGAACCACCACAGTGGGCGTTCTACTTGTAGACGACCCTGCTTCCTCCAATGGTGTCCCTTGTGCTACTAATCCTTGCACTTGATTCTTCAACGTACTAGATTCCTGCCTTACATGTATCAATTCCACCTGAATATCTTGTAGTACCTTTAACACTTCTGCTAAAGAAGGAGGGTTATCCATTTGGCCTGGGTGGTTCAGTACTCCCGAATACGGGGGCTGTTGATTCTGTCAAGATCTCTGAACTTAAGGGAGAGTGGGTTTCAATCCTCTCTCCCGAACCACAGAAGCCAAATGGATCGACCCCTCCCACCGTGGTTGGCACGGGCGCCTGACTTTAGAATTACAGGTAGCCACGTGGCAGCCAATGGGGGGAAGACGGAGTTAGGGAAAGGGGATGGATAAATAAAGGAAAGGAAGGGAGAACAAGACATATACAAAATAAGAACACCTAGTTTAATTGAAGGAATTCTTCAATTATTACTCCTGCAACCTGACCTGACTCCTGAATTCACGTAACCTTACAAAACCTTGTGCGTATACAAAGAAAACCATTTGCATTAGAGAACATGCCTTGTCAATATTGTGTGCATAACCTTGTCCCACCCAGATACTTCATAATTCATGAAACAATGCACTGGGAAGGCACCTAGTATCCATGTAACAGGCTTACTAACAAAATATCTCTCTTGCATTCAGCAAAATTAGCTTCACAAAAATGGGGGCATCATTTGTATTTTACAAATCACTGTCACAGACCAGCGTAAACATAACTGCATTGAAAGTCAGAGATTCCCAAAATCCCCGCCGTATCTCTGCAAGTCACTAAACTTAACACAACTTAACTTTATGGCCCGGGGAGTCATCCGTGACTGACCCGGACCTGAAGAGAATGAGGCAATAAACAAGTTTTCACCGCCGCAGCCCAGCAAGTAAAATAAACATAGGCACCACTTAGCTTTATGGCCCGGGGAGTCATCCGTGACAGACCCGGACCTGCAGAGAATAAGGCAGTAATCAAGTCTTCATCGCCGTAGCCCAGGAATCAAGATTTCACACGGCATAGCAAGCGTGATTCCTTCACGCCTTCTCAGCCTTCTGCTTTGCTCCTGCCTGCTGCCGTCGCCGCCGCCGCCCGTGCTCTCCATTCATTAATCAACAGCACTGAAGCATGGGCGAGCGGCCGTTATGAAGACCCGCACTAATTGCAGATCACTAGCAGCTGTGACCTAACGGCCCCCTGAAACTACAATGCCTACTGGGAAGTGTAGTTTCTCCGTACCTGCTTTCGTTTACTCCACAATCCTTTATTTCTGACATGTACCCTGGAAGAGGAGGGCTGTTCCCTGGAAGAGGAGAGCTGTTCCCTGGATGCCGAGGGCTGTACCCTGGATGCCGAGGGCTGTACCCTGGAAGCAGAGGGCTGTACCCTGGAAGAGGTGGGCTGTACCCTGGAAGAAGAGGGCTGTACCCTGGAAGTCGAGGGCTGTACCCTGGATGCCAGGGCTGTAACCTGGAAGAGGAGGGCTGTACCCTGGAAGAGGAGAGCTGTACCCTGGATGCTGAGGGCTGTACCCTGGAAGCCGAGGGCTGTACCCTGGACGCCGAGGGCTGTACCTTGGAAGCCGAGACCTGTACCCCTGGAAGCCGAGACCTGTACCCCTGGAAGCCGAGACCTGTTCCCTGGAAGCCGAGGGCTGTAACCTGGAAGAGGAGGGCTGTACCCTGGAAGAGGAGAGCTGTTCCCGGGATGCCGGGGGATGTAACCTGGAAGAGGAGAGCTGTACCCTGGATCCGAGGGCTGTACCCTGGATGCCAAGGGCTGTACCCTGGATGCCGAGGGCTGTACCCTGGAAGAGGAGACCTGTACCCAGGAAGCCGAGACCTGTACCCAGGAAGCCGAGGGCTGTACCCTGGAAGAGGAGGGCTGTACCCTGGAAGAGGAGGGCTGTACCCTGGAAGAGGAGGGCTGTAACCTGGATGCCGAGGGCTGTACCCTGGAAGCCGAGACCTGTACCCTGGAAGAGGAGGCCTGTACCCTGGAAGAGGAGAGTTGTTCCCTGGATGCCGGGGGCTGTAACCTGGAAAAGGAGGGGTGTACCCTGGAAGAGGAGAGCTGTACCCTGGATGCCGAGGGCTGTACCCTGGAAGCCGAGGGCTGTACCCTGGAAGCCGAGGGCTGTACCCTGGAAGCTGAGGGCTGTACCCTGGAAGCCGAGACCTGTACCCTGGAAGAGGAGGGCTGTACCCTGGAAGCTGAGGGCTGTTCCCTGGAAGCCGAGACCTGTACCCTGGAAGAGGAGGGCTGTAGCCTGGAAACCGAGGGCTGTGTCCTGGAAGCGGAGGGCTGTACCCTGGAAGAGGAGGGCTGTACCCTGGAAGAGGAGGGCTGTACCCTGGAAGAGGAGGGCTGTACCCTGGAAGAGGAGGGCTGTACCCTGGAAGAGGAGAGCTGTTCCCTGGATGCCGGGGGCTGTAACCTGGAAGAGGAGGTCTGTACCCTGGAAGAGGAGAGCTGTACCCTGGATCCGAGGGCTGTACCCTGGATGCTGAGGGCTGTACCCTGGATGCCGAGGGCTGTACCCTGGATGCCGAGGGCTGTACCCTGGATGTCGAGGGCTGTACCCTGGATGCGGAGACCTGTACCCTGGAAGAGGAGGGCTGTACCCTGGATGCTGAGGGCTGTACCCTGGAAGAGGAGGGCTGTACCCTGGAAGAGGAGGGCTGTACCCTAGAAGAGGAGGGCTGTACCCTGGAAGCCGAGACCTGTACCCTGGAAGCCGAGACCTGTACCCTGGAAGAGGAGGGCTGTACCCTGGAAGAGGAGAGTTGTTCCCTGGATGCCGGGGGCTGTAACCTGGAAAAGGAGGGGTGTACCCTGGATGCAGAGGGCTGTACCCTGGATGCAGAGGGCTGTACCCTGGAAGCCGAGGGCTGTACCCTGGAAGCCGAGGGCTGTACCCTGGAAGCCGAGACCTGTACCCTGGAAGAGGAGGGCTGTATCCTGGAAGCCGAGGGCTGTGTCCTGGAAGCCAAGGGCTGTGTCCTGGAAGCCGAGGGCTGTACCCTGGAAGAGGAGGGCTGTACGCTGGAAGAGGAGGGCTGTACCCTGGAAGAGGAGGGCTGTACCCTGGATGCCGAGGGCTGTACCCTGGATGCCGAGGGCTGTACCCTGGAAGCCAAGACCTGTACCCTGGAAGCCGAGACCTGTTCCCTGGAAGAGGAGAGCTGTTCCCTGGAAGAGGAGAGCTGTTCCCTGGAAGAGGAGAGCTGTTCCCTGGATGCCGGGGGCTGTAACCTGGAAGAGGAGGGCTGTACCCTGGAAGAGGAGAGCTGTACCCTGGATGCCGAGGGCTGTACCCTGGATGCCGAGGGCTGTACCCTGGATGCTGAGGGCTGTACCCTGGATACTGAGGGCTGTACCCTGGATACTGAGGGCTGTACCCTGGATGCTGAGGGCTGTACCCTGGATGCTGAGGGCTGTTCCCTGGAAGAGGAGAGCTGTGCCCTGGAAGCCGAGACCTGTACCCTGGAAGCCGAGACCTGTACCCTGGAATAGGAGGGCTGTACCCTGGAAGAGGAGGGCTGTACCCTGGAAGAGGAGGGCTGTACCCTGGATACCGAGGGCTGTGCCCTGGAAGAGGAGGGCTGTGCCCGGGAAGCCGAGACCTGTACCCTGGAAGAGGAGGGCTGTTCCCTGGAAGAGGAGAGCTGTTCCCTGGATGCAGGGGGCTGTAACCTGGAAGAGGAGGGCTGTACCCTGGAAGAGGAGGGCTGTACCCTGGAAGAGGAGAGCTGTACCCTGGATGCCGAGGGCTGTACCCTGGATGCCGAGGGCTGTACCTTGGAAGCCGAGGGCTGTACCTTGGAAGCCGAGGGCTGTACCTTGGAAGCTGAGGGCTGTACCTTGGAAGCCGAGGGCTGTACCCTGGAAGCCGAATGCTGTACCCTGGAAGCCGAGACCTGTACCCTGGAAGAGGAGGGCTGTACCTTGGAAGAGGAGGGCTGTACCCTGGAAGAGGAGGGCTGTACCCTGGAAGAGGAGGGCTGTACCCTGGAAGAGGAGGGCTGTACCCTGGAAGAGGAGGGCTGTACCTTGGAAGAGGAGGGCTGTACCCTGGAAGAGGAGGGCTGTAACCTGGATGACGAGGGCTGTACCCTGGAAGAGGAGGGCTGTACCCTGGAAGCCGAGACCTGTACCCTGGAAGAGGAGGCCTGTACCCTGGAAGAGGAGAGTTGTTCCCTGGATGCCGGGGGCTGTAACCTGGAAAAGGAGGGGTGTACCCTGGAAGAGGAGAGCTGTACCCTGGATGCCGAGGGCTGTACCCTGGAAGCCGAGGGCTGTACCCTGGAAGCTGAGGGCTGTACCCTGGAAGCCGAGGGCTGTACCCTGGAAGTTGAGGGCTGTACCCTGGAAGCCCAGACCTGTACCCTGGAAGAGGAGGGCTGTACCCTGGAAGCTGAGGTCTGTACCCTGGAAGCCGAGACCTGTACCCTGGAAGAGGAGGGCTGTATCCTGGAAACCGAGGGCTGTGTCCTGGAAGCCGAGGGCTGTACCCTGGAAGAGGAGGGCTGTACCCTGGAAGAGGAGGGCTGTACCCTAGAAGAGGAGGGCTGTACCCTAGAAGAGGAGGGCTGTACCCTGGAAGCCGAGGGCTGTACCCTGGAAGCCGAGGGCTGTACCCTGGAAGCCGAGACCTGTACCCTGGAAGAGGAGAGCTGTTCCCTGGAAGAGGAGAGCTGTTCCCTGGATGCCGGGGGCTGTAACCTGGAAGAGGAGGGCTGTACCCTGGAAGAGGAGAGCTGTACCCTGGATGCCAAGGGCTGTACCCTGAATGCCGAGGGCTGTACCCTGGAAGAGGAGGGCTGTTCCGTGGAAGAGGGGAGCTGTTCCCTGGATGCCGGGGGCTGTAACCTGGAAGAGGAGGGCTGTACCCTGGAAGAGGAGAGCTGTACCCTGGATATCAAGGGCTGTACCCTGAATGCCGAGGGCTGTACCCTGGAAGAGGAGGGCTGTTCCGTGGAAGAGGAGGGCTGTTCCGTGGAAGAGGAGGGCTGTTCCCTGGAAGAGGAGGGCTGTTCCCTGGATGCCGGGGGCTGTAACCTGGAAGAGGAGGGCTGTACCCTGGAAGAGGAGAGCTGTACCCTGGATGCCGAGGGCTGTACCCTGGATGCCGAGGGCTGTACCCTAGAAGAGGAGGGCTGTACCCTGGAAGCCGAGGGCTGTACCCTGAAGCCGAGACCTGTACCCTGGATGCCGAGACCTGTACCCTGGAAGCCGAGACCTGTACCCTGGAAGCCGAGACCTGTACCCTGGAAGCCGAGACCTGTACCCTGGAAGCCGAGACCTGTACCCTGGAAGCCGAGGGCTGTTCCCTGGAAGAGGAGAGCTGTTCCCTGGAAGAGGAGAGCTGTAACCTGGAAGAGGAGGGCTGTACCCTGGAAGAGGAGGGCTGTACCCTGGAAGAGGAGAGCTGTACCCTGGAAGAGGAGAGCTGTTCCCTGGATGCCAGGGGCTGTAACCTGGAAGAGGAGGGCTGTACCCTGGAAGAGGAGAGCTGTTCCCTGGAAGAGGAGGGCTGTTCCCTGGAAGAGGAGGGCTGTAACCTGGAAGAGGAGGGCTGTAACCTGGAAGAGGAGGGCTGTACCCTGGAAGAGGAGGGCTGTACCCTGGATGCCAAGGGCTGTAGCCTGGAAGCCGAGGGCTGTAGCCTGGAAGCCGGGACCTATACCCTGGAAGAGGAGGGCTTTACCCTGGAAGAGGAGAGCTGTACCCTGGATGCCGAGGGCTGTAAAATGGAAGAGGAGGGCTGTACCCTGGATGCCGTGGGCTGTACCCTGGAAGAGGAGAGCTGTACCCTGGAAGAGGAGAGTTGTACCCTGGAAGCTGAGACCTCTACCCTGGAAGCCGAGACCTGTACCCTGGAAGAGGAGGGCTTACCCTGGAAGAGGAGGGCTGTACCCTGGAAGAGGAGGACTGTACCCTGGAAGCCGAGACCTGTACCCTGGAAGCCGAGGGCTGTACCCTGGAAGCCGAGGGCTGTACCCTGGAAGAGGAGGGCTGTACCCTGGAAGAGGAGGGCTGCACCCTGGAAGCCGAGGGCTGTACCCTGGAAGAGGATAGCTGTATCATGGAAGCCGAGACCTGTACTCTGGAAGAGGAGGGCTGTGCAGTACCCTGGAAGAGGAGGGCTGTACCCTGGATGCCGAAGGCTGTAACCTGGATGCCGAGGGCTGTAACCTGGAAGAGGAGGGCTGTACCCTGGATGCCGAGGGCTGCACCCTGGAAGAGGAGGGCCGTACCTTGGAAACCGAGGACAGCAAGTGTAGTCTACATCTGTCTTAGTGAGGTTGTGCAGGATTGTGTAGTGTGGAGGTTTGCCACTGTACACAAATCAAATGAACAGCATTAATAAACACAGGAGTGGTTAGGCTTAAGGAGAAAGTTCAAGCCAGGAGCAGGACTATGTGTTCCTGTAACGCAGTATCCTGACGCCGCTGTGCCCCCTCTCCCCCCCGCACTCCTACATGAATACATTCATGGAATATTTCCTGCCGTCCTCCGTTCCAACCACTGAAAGTGCCAGGTACTCACCAATTCTCTATAGAGCGGGTCCAAGGTAAACCAGAGCGCCACTGCACACCTCTGCCCGCGGGTCACCGCTTTCACCCCGTGAGGGTTCTCTCCTCCAGACGAGAAGCCGACCAGGCGCCCACATCTGGGCTTGATGGAGGCCTGCAAGGCAAACCCACAAGGAGGCAGTGTTAGAAGGCCTGGCAGGCAACCACAGGCATCTTACATGAGGTGACGCTCCTCTGCACTCTGAAGCTATGCCCAATTCCCAGCTTGGCTTTCTGCAGGGCCTGGGTGCCTACCCCAGTGCCAACTCCAACGAGCTGCCTCCCCTGCATGGGGGCAGACCGGCAATAGGGACAAGGGCCAGAGGTGGGGTCCTCCATAGTCAGAAACCCCCACACCACTCCTCACCCGTAACCCACAAAACAAACATACATATTTAATTTCCCACAAAGTAAAGCTGTTGAAGTGAATTATAACGGAGTCATGGCCCTCATTCCTTGGTTGGTGCTAGTCATGGCGCTATTAGCACCATGACTAGCACCAATACCTGTACCGCCACCGACTTGGTGGTATGGGGACTTACCGGTCCAGTCCAACCTTGGCGGGACCGCTAAATCCCCATTTGAAAAGCCATTCCCCATTCCCATTTGAGCCCCCATAAGGCTCAATGGGAAGAGGGAAGGCATCAATAACAGTACCGCGAATTGCGGTACCGTTATTGACCCCGGTATCCCTTTGCGGGTCCCATCCATAATGCCTGGTAACGCCTGGTAAAACCAGGCGTTAAGGTCGGGGCTGCAAAGGGATTACCAGCACCGGTGTCATTACCGGTGCCCGGCAGGTCGTAATGACCCCCATAGTCATCAATTCATTGCAATCACTTGATTGGTCATTCCCATTTCACATAGGGACCTACAGGCACCGGAGCTACAGAGTAATGAAAACCACAAAGCGTGAGTAAGGGGTGTACACTTCCCCCTCTGCGAAGCTGGGGGCTCAGTACAGCCTTGTCAGGGGAGACGGCTGAGGCAGGCTGGGTCCAAGGTCCGGGGAGACGCCTGTTACCGGATCTCGGACCCGGCAAGAGCCGGCCCATTGACCTGCGCTGACTGTGACCCCATCCAGTGGGAGCCAGATTGTGGTCTGTGATGGGAAAGCATTGGGGAAAAGGGTGAGGAGGCGGATAATGGGAGCCAGCTCCATTCTTTATCTTAATCAAAAGATCAAGGGACAGGAGTAAAAACCCAACACTGCATCAAAGGGATCTGTACTGAGGCCACCACGAGGAGCTCTATTCCATCACAAGCAGCTCTATTCCATCACAAGCAGCTCTATCACAAGCAGCTCTATTCCATCACAAGCAGCTCTATTCCAACACAAGCAGCTCTATTCCATCACAAGCAGCTCTATTCCATCACAAGCAGCTCTATCTATTCCATCACAAGCAGCTCTATCACAAGCAGCTCTATTCCAACCCAAGCAGCTCTATTCCATCACAAGCAGCTCTATTACATCACAAGCAGCTCTATTCCATCACAAGCAGCTCCATTCATTATCTTAATCAAACGATCAAGGGACAGGAGTAAAACCCAACATCAAAGGGATCTGTACTGAGGCCACCACGAGGAGCTCTATTCCATCACAAGCAGCTCTATTCCATCACAAGCAGCTCTATCACAAGCAGCTCTATTCCATCACAAGCAGCTCTATTCCAACACAAGCAGCTCTATTCCATCACAAGCAGCTCTATTCCATCACAAGCAGCTCTATCACAAGCAGCTCTATTCCACCACAAGCAGCTCTATTCCACCACAAGCAGCTCTATTCCATCACAAGCAGCTCTATCACAAGCAGCTCTATTCCATCACAAGCAGCTCTATTCCATCACAAGCAGCTCTATTCCATCACAAGCAGCTCTATTCCATCACAAGCAGCTCTATTCCAACACAAGCAGCTCCATTCATTATCTTAATCAAAAGATCAAGGGACAGGAGTAAAACCCAACATCAAAGGGATCTGTACTGAGGCCACCACGAGGAGCTCTATTCCATCACAAGCAGCTCTATCACAAGCAGCTCTATTCCATCACAAGCAGCTCTATTCCAACACAAGCAGCTCTATTCCATCACAAGCAGCTCTATTCCATCACAGGCAGCTCTATCACAAGCAGCTCTATTCCAACCCAAGCAGCTCTATTCCATCACAAGCAGTTCTATTCCATCACAAGCAGCTCTATTCCAACACAAGCAGCTCTATTCCAACACAAGCAGCTCCATTCATTATCTTAATCAAAAGATCAAGGGACAGGAGTAAAAACCGAACACTCCATCAAAGGGATCTGTACTGAGGCCACCACGAGGAGCTCTATTCCATCACAAGCAGCTCTATCACAAGCAGCTCTATTCAATCACAAGCAGCTCTATTCCAACACAAGCAGCTCTATTCCATCACAAGCAGCTCTATTCCATCACAAGCAGCTCTATTCCAACACAAGCAGCTCTATTCCAACACAAGCAGCTCTATTCCATCACAAGCAGCTCTATTCCATCATAAGCAGCTCTATAACAAGCAGCTCTATTCCAGCACAAGCAGCTCTATTCCAACACAAGCAGCTCTATTCCATCACAAGCAGCTCTCTTCCATCACAAGCAGCTCTATCACAAGCAGCTCTATCACACGCAGCTCTATTCCAACCCAAGCAGCTTTATTCCATCACAAGCAGCTCTATTCCATCACAAGCAGCTCTATTCCAACACAAGCAGCTCTATTCCAACACAAGCAGCTCCATTCATTATCTTAATCAAAAGATCAAGGGACAGGAGTAAAAACCCATCACTGCATCAAAGGGATCTGTACTGAGGCCACCACGAGGAGCTCTATTCCATCACAAGCAGCTCTATTCCATCACAAGCAGCTCTATTCCATCACAAGCAGCTCTATTCCATCACAAGCAGCTCTATTCCATCACATGCAGCTCTATTCCAAAACAAGCAGCTCTATTCCATCACAAGCAGCTCTATTCCAACACAAGCAGCTCTATTCCAACACAAGCAGCTCTATTCCATCACAAGCAGCTCTATTCCAGTACACGCAGCTCTATTCCATCACAAACAGCTCTATTCCATCACAAGTAGCTCTATTCCAGCACACACAGCTCTATTCCAGCACAAGCAGCCCTATTCCAGCACAAGCAGCCCTATTCCATCACACGCAGCTCTATTCCATCACACGCAGCTCTATTGCATCACAAGCAGCTCTATTCCATCACAGGCAGCTCTATTCCATCACAAGCAGCTCTATTCCAACACAAGCAGCTCTATTCCATCACAAGCAGCTCTATTCTACCACAGGCAGCTCTTTTCCAACACAGGCAGCTCTATTCCATCACAAGCAGCTCTATTCCAACACAAGCAGCTCTATTCCAACACAAGCAGCTCTATTCCAACACAAGCAGCTCTATTCCAACACAGGCAGCTCTATTCCAACACAGGCAGCTCTATTCCAACACAGGCAGCTCTATTCCAACACAAGCAGCTCTATTCCATCACAAGAAGCTCTATTCCATCACAAGCAGCTCTATTCCATCACATTCAGCTCTATTCCAAAACAAGCAGCTCTATTCCATCACAAGCATCTCTATTCCATCACAAGCAGCTGTATTCCAACACAAGCAGCTCTATTCCAACACAAGCAGCTCTATTCCAGTACACACAGCTCTATTCCATGACACGCAGCTCTATTCCATCACAAGCAGCTCTATTCCAGCACACACAGCTCTATTCCAGCACAAGCAGCCCTATTCCATCACAAGCAGCTCTATTCCATCACAAGCAGCTCTATTCCATCACAAGCAGCTCTATTTCATCACAAGCAGCTTTATTCCAACACAAGCAGCTCTATTCCAACACACGCAGCTCTATTCTAGCACACGCAGCTCTATTCCATCACAGGGAGCTCTATTCCATCACACGCAGCTCTATTCCATCACAAGCAGCTCTATTCCAGCACAAGCAGCTCTATTCCAGCACAAGCAGCTCTATTCCAGCACACGCAGCTCTATTCCAGCACAAGCAGCTCTATTCCATCCCAACTGGAGCTCTTTTGCGGACGTCAAAGATTAGCTTTTTTTGTTTTTATTGTTAAGGTCTGTCAATACGAGATGTGCTTCCTGTATTCGTTGCAGGTTCTTGGCAGGCTGATATTTCAGTTTGTTTGGCCCATGTCTCCTGAAAGGGTCTTTTTACAGGAGGCTTTTCTGTAAAAACAGCGGAGGTGGCACTTGATCAGAGATAGAGGTCAAGGGGGCTGCACCCTTTGTCCAATGCTCCCCTGTGGCATGGAGGCGCCACTTACATCATCAAGTTAAACAGCTGCAAATGCTCCTCGTGAACGGGGACGGCGGTTTAAGAACCAGAAATTCTCCTGGACAATGCACACACAATAGTCTGCACTAATGCTTTGCTTATTATATTCAGAATTCTAATGTGAAAACATGTAGTGTCACAGTGACTATCAATTCCCACCGTGGCCACTAGATGGCAGAAGCGTCCATTTTATCGACCTTGCACATCGAATGGTTCGAAGTCGGACATTCAGACACTGGCCGTTTCTGCGCAGGTCCCTTTTAGGCCAACCGGAGTTGCTGGAAACCGCATCCTATTTGTGTAGAGAGTGTTTAGTTCCAGTACGGCTCCATGTACTGAGAATGCAGTGTTTGCCTTAAATATACGGTCATCCATAGCACTGCATGTATCAGTGCCAGGATCGCAAACTGGGCCACGTTGGCCAAAAATGTGGCCCGCGCTAGCATTTTGTGTTTTTGCTTCGGCCATGGGCCTATTGCCCTGTAGGCCAGTCCGAGTTTGATCAGTGCTTAAGATGACAGTATATGCAAGCTAACCGGGGAGGAGTTGGTCCGGAACAAGATGGAGCAAAAACACTGTCTTGCCGGAGCACCATTCCATGTAGATCTGAGGCCCAAACCCTCACAAGTCCAGGAAGCTCTCTGCCCCCGCCCAACTCTCCCAAAGGCACATGTTCACAGACTGCATCTGAAAGTCGTCCTTTGCTCGGCAGCCCAAACTTCAACAACGAAACTGTCCAAAGCGGTGCATACATGTGTCTCATGCTTTGCACACATGTCACTATCAGGGTGAGCATTCCGACAGAGGAAACGAGCACCGCACCCAGTGTGCATTGCATGCTCAGAAGGAATGAACATTTGAATTAATAGCACAGGTTTGTTTGATACATTCTAATGTTCCCAAAAATATCGGAATTACCACTGATCACTCCCAGAAAGGGGCTTATTAATGGTAATTGAAAAGGCTAAACTTATAGGTAACTGTCTTCTTTTGAATTTGAAAGGCATATTTTTATTAGGCACACAGAGGTGCACTTTGCCATTTGGAGAACAGTGGGCAACCTAACACTGATAAATTGCATCAGCGGAGTACGGAACATACCTAAGTATGCAGTTCAAAGGTCGTGGGACACAGAATACTGCCCCGTGTGTAGGTCGTGGATCACAGATGCAGATTTTGAAAGACGAGAATGTGCAAGAAGGTGGCTTAATCTCTGGTGATAGTTGCTACTCTGATGGAGAGAGAAGAAACTGGCTAATAGATTTCCCAACAGGCCGGCTTGGCTGGGGAAGAGCCGGTGGCATGTCACACTTGCCACGTATGGCACAGCCTCGGTCCCAGCTCTGGTCGCCTTTACGGATGGGTACTATGGAAATAACCTTGCTTCCTCTATAGATCACTCTTGCCCTACCCCTGTGCAGCCAACCATGGGGTTCATAGGTTAAGTCATATAGCGGCATGAGTGTAATTTTAAGGGGCGGGGGCATGGGTTTTCCCAATTTTTGTGGCACAGCATTTTGGCAGGTGCCCTTTCATTTAGATGTCATGTCCTCCCAACATTTTCAGCAAAGTTACTCCACTGTACAGAAGAAGGGCATATAACAAGGTGTGCACCGTCACAGGAAATGCAGTGAGAAGCACTGCCCCCTCAAGGAGATGCTTACTGTCACCGTCTTGGCATCCATTTCTGTAAAGACAAACTCGCCGCCATCGAAATCCCCGTTCAGGTACAGGAGGGCGCTGAAGACAAAGGCAAGGGATTGTTATTAAAAGGCTTTTCTCATTTGTACCAAGCAATCACAGTCGAGCAATGGTCTTGTGAGAAACCATCCAGGTAAGGCCTGGTCAGCAGAGACAACATTTGTCAACTTTAGATCATAAAAGAGGTAGAAACTGAGCAAGAGCATCGAAGGAGACCTATGATGAGGAGTGACTTCTGGGTTCATGGCATCATTGACGTGCCTAAATTCATGCAAGAAATACACCTCACCAGGCATTAACTTACATTAGCACCTGGGCGGGGGGAGCCAGCCAATCACGTGGCTAGGAACGTGGTCTTGAACCGTCGGTGTAAACCCGCGTTCCGAGATGCCTGACGGCTGGCTCCCCCTGCTGCCATCTTCCCCACCCCATCTGCTTTTTTTTTTTTAAATCCCCCGTCCAAACTTACCGTATTGCGGCTTCGCCAGCATTTTCCACCACAGACTCACCTTCCTCTCTTTGCAGAATGGCTGCCATGGAAAGGGAAGAGGGGCTCTGTACGGCGCCCCGCCTTCCTTTTCCATGGCGGCCATGTTGGTAAAGGATTTTTCTTTGTACAACGGGATGCTGCGCGCGGCACATTGTAGGAAGGAAAATCCTTTTGTTTTTGGCACCCCGGGTTGCCACTTTGTTAACCCGGGGTGCTAATGGCCTTAACACCCGTCCCACCCTGCCGGATTGGGTGTTAACGCCACATACAGTGTGCACTTTATGTTGAGTGAAGATGGAACCCCTCCTCCTGTAAGTGGCGCTTTAACCCTTAGGTCAGAAAAATTCGAGAAATCCACACACATTTTCTGGACAATAGCCAGTGCTTCATTCGTAAGAAAATAAGTGCCACGGCCCAAATATTTTCTAGCATGCTTGTGACACTGCGGGTGGTCAGTTCTCTGCCATTGCTGCCACCACACACAGCTGCTTCCTACAGTGCCAATACATTTGGGGTTAAACTACAGCTCACACCTACTCATTGGGGGTGATGGATGCTTGGGCTATCATTACTTCATAATCAGTATGAGTCTGAGCCAGGGGGTCAGAAATAAGTGCCGGGGCTGAGCCCTGGCAAACACCCCCACAAATTAAGCACAGACTTTAGCACATCACCAAATGCAGTCTACAGGAGTCATGGAAACCGTCTAGTACCCGCCTAGCCCAAATACCCCGAACTAGCCTAGTCACTTTTATTCCAATTCATTTAAATACAACTAAATAATGGATACAGGTGGTGATTTAGACATTTTGTAGGATTCTTTTTGGCATGCAATGTGCGTAAAAAAGAATTAAAATTGCAAGCTAGCTTTCGCAGCGGCAATGGACTGTGGCCTCCCAGGGCACCATTTGAGAGACCCCGAGGGTAGAAGGCTCCAACCCACTTTTTTTTTTTAAGAGGGTGCGGCCCCTCCACACCCGCTGTGGATTTTCAAGAATTAAAAACAAGAATTCTTTGCTGTACCCACTTGTAGTAAACAGTGCACTAGGGGGCGCTCAAACACAGCTCTCTCGGCTGAGAAGCAAGACACTTGGCCACAAGACTACACAAATGTCTCATGATGATGCCGTAAAATGCCTTATATTGAACTTCTGCTACACGGACATGTTTTATTCACAGATTCATGGGTATAAAAGGTTTATAAAAGGTGTGCGCCTTTTATATTTAGCCAGCCGTGTTATAAATAAATCAGTACTCGGGACAAATGCTCAGTTGTCCTGAGTACTTTCTTCAGTGGGGGAAGAAATGTGCTTATTTCACTTTAGGAATGCTCACTACCTGTGGCGTCACTTCCCATTGCACATGTCAGAGTCCTCAACAGGCGGTCTAGACAACCAAGAACACAAGGACTACACAACCAAGAACAGGAGGTCTAGACAACCAAGAACACGAGGGCTACACAACCAAGAACACTAGGCCCACACAACCAAGAACACAAGGACCACACAACCAAGAACCCAGGGGCTACACAATCAAGAACACAAGGACTACACAACCAAGAACCTAGGGGCTACACAACCAAGAACACAAGGACTACACAACTGAGAACAGATGGTCTACACAACCGAGAACACTAGGGCTCCACAACCAAGAACACAAGGACTACATAACCAAGAACAGGAGGTCTAGACAACCAAGAACACTAGGCCCACACAACCTAGAACACAAGGACCACACAACCAAGAACCCAGGGGCTACACAATCAAGAACACAAGGACTACACAACCAATAACCTAGGGGCTACACAACCAAGAACACAAGGACTACACAACCAAGAACACAAGGACTACACAACTGAGAACAGATGGTCTACACAACCGAGAACACTAGGGCTACACAACCAAGAACACAAGGACTGCACAACCAAGAACACAAGGACTACACAACCAAGAACCCAGGGGCTACACAACCAAGAACACTAGGGCTACACAACCAAGAACACAAGGACTACACAACCAAGAACACAAGGACTACACAACCAAGAACACAATGACTGCACAACCAAGAACCCAGGGGCTACACAACCAAGAACACTAGGGCTACACAACCAAGAACAGGCGGTCTAGACAACCAACACCACAAGGACTACACAACCAAGAGCACAAGGACTACATAACCAAGAACAGGCGGTCTAGACAACCAAGAACAGAAGGACTAACCAACTGAGAACAGATGGTCTACACTACCAAGAACACAAGGGCTACACAACCAAGAACACAAGGGCTACACAACCAAGAACACTAGGGCTACACAACAAAGAACACTAGGGCTACACAACAAAGAACACAAGGACTATACAAGCAAGAACACAAGGACTACACAACTGAGAACACTAGGGCTACATAACCATGAACACTAGGGCTACACAACCAAGAACACAAGGACTACATAACCAAGAACAGATGATCTACACAACCAAGAACACTAGAGCTACGCAAACAAGAACACTAGAGCTACGCAAACAAGAACACTAGGGCTGCACAACCAAGAACACAAGGACTACACAACTGAGAACAAAAGGACTAACCAACTGAGAACAGACGGTCTACAATACCAATAACACTAGGGCTATACAACCAAGAACACAAGGACTACATAACCAAGAACAGATGGTCTACACAACCAAGAACACTAGGGCTGCACAACTGAGAACAGATGGTCTACACAACCAAGCATAATAGGTCTACACAACCAAGAACAGGCGGTCTAGACAACCAATAACACTAGGGCTACATAACCAAGAACACAAGGACTACATAACCAAGAACAGATGGTCTACACAAACAAGAACACTAGGGCTACACAAGCAAGAACACAAGGACTACATAACCAAAAACAGATGGTCTACACAACCAAGAACACTAGGGCTCCACAACCAAGAACACTAGGGCTACACAACCAAAAACACTAGGGCTACACAACCAAGAACAGGCGGTCTAGACAACCAAGAACAGGCGGTCTAGACAACCAAGAACAGAAGGACTACACAACCAAGAACAGACGGACTATACAACCAAGAACAGAAGGACTATACAACCGGGAACAGACGGTCTACACTACCGAGAACACTAGGGCTATACAACCAAGAACACAAGGACTACACAACTGAGAACAGAAGGACTAACCAACTGAGAACAGACGGTCTACACAACCAAGAACCCGGGGACTACACAACCAAGAACCCAGGGGCTACACAACCAAGAATCCAGGGGCTACACAACCAAGACAAAGCATGGGACCGCAGGCTCAGTGTTTAATTCAGAGTATGATCTCTGAACTTTGGGGGTATGTTATAGTTTTATAGGCCTTGCCCAGGGCCATACTAGGAGTTATAGGCCCTAATGACCAAGTTAAAGGACTCCGCGTAGCAAGGGCATTTAATGAGGTATGAGGGCCCATAACCACGGTACGGCCAGAGGGCGAGGTCTATAAGGCTATTAGAACCCATGGCCAAACACAAATAAAGTTTATGTAAAAAAAAGAAAATACAATTCCAGAGTGTTGTGTGCCTTTGATTGTGACTGATTGTAATTCATGTTAATAGGAAACAAAACATGTTTTGGTTTTCTATATATATATATATATATATATATATATATATATATATATATATATATATATATATATATATATATATATATATATATATATATATATATATATATATATATATATATAACACTAACACTATTCTAAGGCTGCAGCTCCCTCTAGCAGTGACAACAGGCAAAGTGGGCAGTCTCTGCTGCGCATGACTGCATCGGATAAACATGCAGCTGGCCTTTTATCATATAGGATTATTATTTTCATTCATTTAACTAACAAATGAAAAACGGGCCCCATTTGTAGGAACATGTAACTTTGAACAAGGCCGCTAGATGGGGGTGAAGCGCTGTTAGTGCTCGACTTTCTCAGCTAAAAAAACAAGCAAAGGGAAAAGTGACCAATGGGAAGGGTTATTGACCTGCCCAGGGTTCTAATATTCTTTACAATACTGAAAACATTGAAAGTAAAACAATGACAGCATTTCTGTTAATATCCGAAAGAGAAAATGATGGAATACAGTGAATTGGACAGTTTTTGATGAACTAGACCATACAACATTGTACTATGGATGAAGTTCCTTGTTTTTAATTTTCTATGAACATTTTGTTCATTTCTTTGGAAAATCACTGAGTGATCCATATCTCGGGGACCACACACTTCCTATGAAGGTCAATAAAATCAAAAATAGTTCCTCTTTGAAATGTGGCCCCAAGCTCTTTTAAAACAAAACTGCTGACTCCAAAAAATGAGCAGTCCAACACCCCATGCCTAAGGACAGGAGTCCCCATATACTATGAGGAATCCTCTGTGAAAACTACTCTTTGAGGTCACCCATTAATTGGTACTAGAATAAGAATTAGTCTCCACAAAAAACAGTGGATCCCTGAAAAGTGTTCATGTGTGTTAAAAACATTGTGTTCATGTGTGTTGAAAACATTGTGTTCATGTGTGTTAAAAACATTGTCCTAAGTAACACTCCGGAAAAAACTTTGAGGTACAATTCATCATCTCCATGAATGTGATTAAGCATGACCTCGAAGGTGCCCAGTCCTATTTCTACTCTAGTGCGATTGTTTCACTATGATTTAGGTTACAGATTAGGTTGGTGGCTGTTGTGCTTTAATTATGGCTTCACTAAAGGTGCAAGGCATTTTACTTCATTGTTTAGACCAGTACCTCACCCTTTTTTGATAGCCATTGGGGTACCACAGCGTGTTTTTTTAAATCCTGCTCCCGGCCATTTTGGTTTCTAGGACTTGCTTTGTCTAGGTGGCCTTAAAATGGCAGTACGGATTGGACACTAGTCCCAAACCTAATTCTCTGTGCCACCTGCCCCAGTTCCAGCCGCACCTCTTCCAACCAGCAGAGCCTAAGTCCTCCAAGGACAATTATACATTTTAAAACATTGCCGTTCTGACGATGCGGGCTCTTTGTGAGCTAATCATGGCTGCCTCAATACTGGTCCTGACTGGTTTAGGCTGGTAGAGGTCCTTGGGGAAACCCTCTCACTTCCTCTGGGTGTGGCATTTTGCCGGAATGGCAGTACCAGTGACCCGTCTCTACCCTCAACCTCTTTTTGGAATTGGCTGGCCTCAGGCCAAGCCCCAGTCACAGGGATATTTATGATCTTTGCCCATGCGTCCCATTCAGGTAGAGTTGTGAAGTCTAGCCATGCATCACACTTAGATAGAATTGTGAAGTCTAGCCATGCATCACACTTGGATAGAATTGTGAAGTTTAGCCATGCGTCTCAAGTTTATATAGAATTGAAAAGATTAAGGGTGCCTCACACTTACATGGAATTATGGATATTAGTCATTTGTCACAACAGATAGGACTGTGTAGGTCAGCCACATAGAAGAACTTAGCGAGTAGCCAAAGCACTAACCACCCACTTCTACCTCCTCAAACACACCACACAAACACTGTACATGCCCACTGGTCTAGCAAACCTATACCCTAACACAAACCCAGCACAAGCAACACACACTTACAACAAACAAACCCGAACACTGGACCTTACCCTTACGTACGGACACAACGAGCCAGTGCACGCAGCCTACGTCTGCAAGCCAACACACACAGACGGCAGTTTCTCCTGGTTCTGGACCTATCCTATCATTCTTCCCTCATTAACCACCCCCGTGCTCTTTCTTGCAGAGCTACGTGAGCACCTGGAGACTGCCCTTTGGTGGTATCGGTGCATGGTACAAGTCAACATAACATCACAGAACACAAAGGGGGTCATTCTCCAAACCTAGGAGTGTTCAAAACAAGTGCAAAAAACCTGCATTGGAAGGTTGTACGTGTTTATATCCGCTTTACCACTCTATGGGCGTGCAACAAATGTTCCGTTTCTGCCCTCCTTATCAATTCTACCTGTGACAAAATGCCAAAGCATGTTACCATAACATAGCCCAGATGTTATAAGGATGTGATACTGCAAATTTGGAATAGGATTCTGCAGAACATCACATCTGTTCCGGTCCGTACTGATTGGCCCCTACCTGTAGTCCCTGTAAGTGTAAGCCGGAGCCTCCTTCCAGCACTCGTTGGCCTCGGGGTCAAGAAGGCAGTTGTCCGCGTGGATGGGGTGGCTCAGGTCATTACGTTTATCCTGTTGCCCTGCAAGTGGAAGAAAGGGGAAAAGGTGGGGTCACAACAGTGCATGTGTGTCCCACTGTCCTGTGCTGTGCACAGAAGACGCACAGCATGGTGACACTTTATAATGCAGCGGCCACAGCTACGACTATACGATCAGGATCATGTGATTAAGCACAGCAAAGGAAAAGGAAGGAAGGTATAGTACACACTTTGAACACTGAAGAAGAGAGTGCACGAAGGACGGCAAGAGAAAGTGAGTTGGTAAAAGGAGAGGAAAATAAAAAAAGGGAGACCCAATGGAGGGAGAGGGCAGGAGAACAACAGATGTAGAGATAGAGGGGTATAAAGAGACAGAGGTAGAGAGAGGTAGAAAGAGACAAAGGGGAAGACGCGGAGAGAGAGAGAGAGACAGAGAGGGAGAGAAGGCAAGTCTCGCGCATACTATTCCCAAGGTCGGCTTGGAATGCGACCACAATTCTCCAATTTCGCAAATCTCTCAAAACATGTCTCTTTCAACAACACCTGACCAAGGCCTGATTCCAATGGACACACATACCGACGCACAGACCTCGCAGTACTGCGCTGCTGTTAAAAGATGCCAGCCCAAATGCCGACTGCCCACACTCTGCACAGCGCTCCGCTGCTCTCGAGCTAGGTCAGCTCTTTCGTTAAATGTATACTTATAAATGCAACTTTTTTGTTTATTGCACAACTTCAAAATCAAGATTTTGTTTATCCTCGATATTTCATTAGAATTTTCCAGCTTTTTATCTTAGTTACTGATACATGTGTATGGGGGATATTGAAATGTAGAGACCATGGTAAAACGATATTTTGTAATAGCGGTTTCTTACTTCAATAATCCACCAGGAGGCGCACACACCCCACAAAACGCCGGCTCTAGTCCAGGCAATGTTAGAGATAGGATAATCATTGCTATTCAAGAACCCTAGGAGGCTTATGTTTGAGTACTTTGTGTGGATTCTGGCCTTGCGATGCTGTGGCTTCTGCTGCTGAGAAACAATGACTTAGCACCCAGAGGCCTTATCTAGTTTTAGAGAAGCACATCTTATAGCTATACCAGTGTTGGAGTTTCTGGTCACCCCGCTGCAAGAATGGAAGCGGACTGGCCTCTACTGATATCCTGCTAGGCCAGTAACTCAGAAAGGATTATAGTGTGGGTGGCATATAACTGAGCCTGTCCCATCGATACAGGCCTTGCAGAGGCACTTCCGCCACCAAGTCCTGGAAGTGGGACAGGCCTGCAATATGAGGGTGACCAGGCGTCCCGGTTTTGCCAGGACTGTCCCGCTTTTTACTGCTCTGTCCCCCTTTCTCAAGATTAGGTTTCCATTGGAAACTGCGGTGGTCCCAGTTTTTGGTAGCAGATCTTCATAGCTGACAGGATCAGCTCGCACAGAAGAAATGCTGCATTGTGCAATTTAAGATAGTGTTAGTTTGTGATAAATTAATAATAATATGTGTTTATTTGTACAGTAACACTTAAACCCTCTTCTCTACCAAACCGCTACTGAAGTGTAGGGCCTTGGCAGCCACTTTCAAGAGTTAGTCCTACTTTTATGTTAGTTGGCCTGTCCCGGTTTGCTACTTTTTAAATCTGGTCACCCTAGGCATTACGCACCTCACTTCACGTGCAAGGGTGTTTATGCACTCGGCTGGGTGTGGGGCGTTACTACTTCATGTTCGGGAGAGGACCTTTGAGGTAAACATACAGCCCTTCGTTACCAGGAAAGCAAAGGAGACAGCAGAAAAGAGCCACGTGTGAAAAGTAAAGTGCACTTGTATGGACTAACAACAAAGCCTGCCCCTGTGGGAAAGCCCTCCAGACTGAAGACCAATGGCTACAGCACACATAGGATGTCTTAACACAAGCCCCAGGTGATTGGCCGGAGCAGGAGTGAGTGCGCCGCGCCTTACCGTGCAGCGCCGTCCTGCACACTAGGTGCGTGTAGGAGAAGTAGAGCGTGGAGTTCAACATGAAGTAGGACTCGATTATTCGCCGGGCTTTTTCACTGACGTCATAGAACAAGCGGGCGCTTCGGAGTGGAACACGACCTTCGGAGCCATACTGGAAAGAAAGGAAAGGAAAAATGAGCTTAGAATCAAGAGGTCGAAGCGGACGCCCACTGATGGGAATGGTGTACCTGGGCCCTGTTTAAATTGAAAAGTCAGCGCTTGTCTTTTAAATGTAAGCACGGTTAACATGAAATTGCTGCAGGCACAGCTGTGGGTGTAGGTAATGGCTTTAGCCTTTTGTATGTCCCTGTAGAAGTGCACAGGTTGATTGACAAGAAAGGGCAGGGTGTGAAAAGCTAACAGCTGTGACGCACAATGGCAACGCAACGGTGGTGCTTTAAGATGCATTTTCTTTCACTGTTTCTTTCAGTCTTGATAGTACAGTTGTAAAACACAGTGGTGGGGTGGCGTGAAGGAACGGGCGGACCCAGGTATGGGGGGGCACTGGGAAGTACAGTGGGCATGGGTACGGGCCTCAGTGCGGGCAGTGCTGCCGGGAAACATAGTTCCACTAATTTTTTGTATACATTGAATTCTGCAGGAAAGTGTAAAGTCTGTTAATGATTTTTTTAAAAAGAACAATATTGATCATGTATGTGACACACACCAGCTGGTTGGATACTTGGCTGTTTAATAAAAGGCGTTACACTAAGGTGCCCAGATGGGATGTACGTTGAAATTTCATATTCCAAAATATCAAATTACAAAATCACGGAACCCACTAGCCCGCATTTTGTAATTCGGTCTTTTGGGAATTTGGCAGTTTGTCCCTCACACTGCTTATAATGTATGCGGGGGACAACCCTGCAGCCCATAATACCGAACTGGATTTGTGGGGGACACCCCCACAATCTTGCACCCCCGTTAGGTATTATGGGCTTAGATCTTATCTACTGTGCCGAATGCGCTAAACGTGAACCCCCTGTGTGTGGACACATGTATAGAGCCCTGGGCTTTCATTCAGCATGCCTGTTATACCGGATGTTAGCAGATCTCGCTCATGTGAAGCAGGCCAGCCCTCCGTCTCCCAGAATGCAACAGGTTTCATCAATAAAATCCAGGGCTGAACACAGTGAGGCCTGAGGGACATAGGGTCTGATCCCCATGGCCCAAGACCAGGGATCAGGCAGGTGGACGGGTCCCGCCACTTTTTTTGAGAGGGCAGATGCTGTACCAGGAACAACATTCTGCACTGTGCCAGCCAAGTTTCCAACCTCAGATGGGAATCGAACCCTGGTCTGGGGCCTCTGAAACGAGACACTTAACCGCAAGACCACAGCACGCTGCAACATTTCTCCTATTGACATGTTTTTATACGGACATGTCTTGTTACCAGTTCTCAGATTTAAAAGGTGCATTTTACATTTAAGCAGCCAGGGAATAGGAACGTCTTTTGTTTAAGACAATGCTTTTTTTGTCGTGTGTTTCTTTTCAATCGTGAAAGATAAGCCTGGATGAAAGGTGCATATTTCACATTGACGTTCCATGACATCACTTCCCACTGCTCGCCGGAGTCCCCCACCTTTCTTTTTTAGGACTTCAGCCCTGCTTTTCACCCGAGAGGTTTCCTCCAACCCAAACAGAGTGCCCTCTCAAAAACACAAGGTCCTCCACTTCTTTTGTTTAAACTGATCCAGGCCAGCGTGGAAATCCACAGACAAACACAACAGCCCTTCCCTAGATCAGTGGCTTGGATGCCACTTAAGTAAACATGGTTTGTGATCTAGTGTAAACACACATTACTGACACCATAGACAAGTGACATTTATTAAAACTGAAAACTGAAAGGGACACATAGAAGACAATGACCAGTTGTCCCTGATGTCGAATTGATTTGAACTCATTTGCTTCAATCCCCGAATGCATTAAAGAGCACATCCGTGTCAATACATATGAACACATGTGCTGCTTCCCTGAATACATTAAAGGAACACATGAATACTAATACATATCAATGCAATTGTCTGACATAGAATTTTACAAATCCAAACCTTTCATTCGACACAACCACAACTACAAACATGCATATCCATCTGACCCATACACACGCCCAGTACAAAAAACATTGTGCAAAAAACGGGGCCTGTTGTGCAAAACCTGCGTTGTGTGCAAAAGTCTCAATTAGTGCTGGCAGCCACTTTTAGCTGTACCGAGTGCAGCTCAACACCAAAAGTTCACAATAGTTTGGACACATTATTTTTCTTGCCCCACGGCCCAAGGCTACGCTACTACAGCCGATATCATTAGAAAATACAACAGTGGGTCGATAAATGATGTCTTTTCTGGCAAACTTGAGTTTCGGCTGTCGGGTTAAACCTTTTATACAACAACCCAGCCTTCCTCAGGGCAAAGAGAATAAGCAGGGTTGTGCACAACGTTTTTTGTACTGGGCGTGTGTATGGGTCAGATGGATATGTAGGTTTGTAGTTGTGGTTGTGTCGAATGAAAGGTTTGGATTTGTAAGTTTATATGTCAGACAGTTTCATTGGTATGTATTACTATTCGTGTGTTCTTTAATGTATTCAGAGAAGCAGCACATGTGTTCATATGTATTGACACGGATGTGCTCTTTAATGCATTCGGGGAAGAAGCAATTGAGTTCAAATCAATTCGACATCAGGGACAACTGGTCGTTGTCTTCTATGTGTCACTTTCAGTTTTCAGTTTTAATAAATGTCACTTGTCTATGGTGTCAGTAATGTGTATTTACACTAGATCACAAACCATGTTTACTTAAGTGGCATCCAAGCCACTGATCTAGGGAAGGGCTGTTGTGTTTAAGCTACTTGATGACACCTTAAAAAAAGCCTGAGGGCCTGTATATGGCAGATGGTGTGAAAGGTCAGAGATGGGCGGCCGAGTGGTGAATGGGTGTATTTTGGGGCAAGTGGCCATCAGGACACTGGACCGGCAATCACCAGGGGAGTCCGAGGAAGGAAAGACAACGAACACTGGTAGTCCTGGGACATCCCCCCCTCTAGGAATGGAGGTGCTCCAGGAGTCCTAGGGCTACTTCTCAGGCTGCCCCCCCCTTACCCCACCCCCGAGGCTGCTGCTAGGAGGACATGTGCCTTATAGAAGGGGACTGAGCCCCCAGGGGCATTCTGCCACACTCGAAGGGCAAACAGGAAGGCCAGTGTGGCACTGGCAGCTTGGGTAGAAGCTGAAAACAAAAGTGATTTCAGAGAGCAGAGTCTGCACAATATGCCATGGTGTGATGCAAATCACTCTCCCAAACGATGCAGAGTTCTATGGGTAAGATCTTTTTGGAAAGACGCCCTAGAAATAAGTGGAACGGAAGCCTCACAGGCAATGATGTTAACTAGGACTACTTCCGGAGCAGGAGTGGGTTTGCCGGAGATGGGATGGATTTCATGATTTGGAGTAGGTCCGTCAGAGGAGGGATGGATTTCATGATTTGGAGTGGGTTTGTCAGAGGTGGGATGGATTTCATGATTTGTAGTGGGTTTATCGGAGGTGGGATGGATTTCATGATTTGGAGTGGGTTCGTCCGAGGTGGGATGGATTTCATGATTTGGAGTGGGTTTTTCCGAGGTGGGATGGATTTCATGATTTGGAGTGGGTCTGTTGGAGGTGGGAAGGATTTCATGATTTGGAGTGCGTTCGTCCGCGTGGGATGGATTTCATGATTTGTAGTGGGTCTGTCGGAGGTGGGATGGATTTCATGATTTGGAGTGCGTTCGTCCGCGTGGGATGGATTTCATGATTTGGAGTGGGTTTGTCGGAGGTGGGATGGATTTCATGATTTGGAGTGCGTTCGTCCGCGTGGGATGGATTTCATGATTTGGAGTGGGTTTGTCGTAGGTGGGATGGATTTCATGATTTGGAGTGGGCTTGTCGGAGGTGGGATGGATTTCATGATTTGGAGTGGATTTGTCGGAGGTGAGATGGATTTCGTGATTTGGAGTGGGTTTGTCGGAGCTGGGATGGATTTCATGATTTGGAGTGGGCTTGTCGGAGCTGGGATGGATTTCATGATTTGGAGTGGGCTTGTCGGAGGTGGGATGGATTTCATGATTTGGAGTGCGTTTGTCCGAGGTGGGATGGATTTCATGTTTTGGAGTGGGCTTGTCGGAGGTGGGATGGATTTCATGATTTGGAGTGGATTTGTCGGAGGTGAGATGGATTTCGTGATTTGGAGTGGGTTTGTCGGAGGTGGGATGGATTTCATGATTTGGAGTGCGTTTGTCCGAGGTGGGATGGATTTCATGATTTGGAGTGGATTTGTCGGAGGTGGGATGGATTTCATGATTTGGAGTGGGTTTGTCGGAGCTGAGATGGATTTCGTGATTTGGAGTGGGTTTGTCGGAGCTGGGATGGATTTCATGATTTGGAGTGGGTTCGTCGGAGGTGGGATGGATTTCATGATTTGGAGTGCGTTTGTCCGAGGTGGGATGGATTTCATGTTTTGGAGTGGGCTTGTCGGAGGTGGGATGGATTTCATGATTTGGAGTGGATTTGTCGGAGGTGAGATGGATTTCGTGATTTGGAGTGGGTTGGTCGGAGGTGGGATGGATTTCATGATTTGGAGTGCGTTTGTCCGAGGTGGGATGGATTTCATGTTTTGGAGTGGGCTTGTCGGAGGTGGGATGGATTTCATGATTTGGAGTGGATTTGTCGGAGGTGAGATGGATTTCGTGATTTGGAGTGGGTTTGTCGGAGGTGGGAAGGATTTCATGATTTGGAGTGCGTTTGTCCGAGGTGGGATGGATTTCATGATTTGGAGTGGATTTGTCGGAGGTGGGATGGATTTCATGATTTGGAGTGGGTTTGTCGGAGCTGAGATGGATTTCGTGATTTGGAGTGGGTTTGTCGGAGCTGGGATGGATTTCATGATTTGGAGTGGGTTCGTCGGAGGTGGGATGGATTTCATGATTTGGAGTGCGTTTGTCCGAGGTGGGATGGATTTCATGTTTTGGAGTGGGCTTGTCGGAGGTGGGATGGATTTCATGATTTGGAGTGGATTTGTCGGAGGTGAGATGGATTTCGTGATTTGGAGTGGGTTTGTCGGAGGTGGGATGGATTTCATGATTTGGAGTGCGTTTGTCCGAGGTGGGATGGATTTCATGTTTTGGAGTGGGCTTGTCGGAGGTGGGATGGATTTCATGATTTGGAGTGGATTTGTCGGAGGTGAGATGGATTTCGTGATTTGGAGTGGGTTTGTCGGAGCTGAGATGGATTTCATGATTTGGAGTGCGTTTGTCCGAGGTGGGATGGATTTCATGATTTGGAGTGGGTTTGTCGGAGCTGAGATGGATTTCGTGATTTGGAGTGGGTTCGTCGGAGGTGGGATGGATTTCATGATTTGGAGTGGGTTCATCGGGGGTGGGATGGATTTCATAATTTGTTTTTTCAAAAAAATCTATGCCCTTTTGCACAAAAGAAACAGGGCTGCAGCAGGTATAACATAACTTTTGCCAAATGGCAACGTTGGCAAAAACATTTTTGTTGCATTTTTGTGGGGGTCTGGGGGGTTTCCCCCACAAACTGGTAGATAGTAAGTTGAGGTAAGGTTTATATTGGGGTGGGGAGTTGAAGGGTCGGTGCGGAGGGTCTACTCCTGGTGTTTGTTCTAACAAAAACAGCAAATTTGGCACACAAAAAATTTGGCAAAGATACCATTTGCCAAAAACAATGTGGCAAACCTTCATAAAAGCCTGCAGCGAGTTCTCGGGTTATGGGAGCGAGTGATGACACTTAAAGCTTGTGCGCGGCTGTCAGTGTTTATACAAAGTAAGGAGGGTTTCTGCAACGTATTCTTAAAAATGAAAGTGGCCACCCTGGGTCTGATAAAGAGCCGACAGACCAGACAATGAGGGTCAAGCAGAAAACTTTGATGTGGCAATTTGATATGTGGGGGGCGCGTGTACCCCATTTCTCGGGAGTGTATTAAGAGGCAGGTGACGTGCAAATGGCTTAAGACAGCGGTCGCACGTGCCCTGCGCACATGCACGAGGCCAGAGGCAACCCTGCTGTATGAAGCAAAGACGATTATGGCTCTTTGGAGGTGTAGACAAACTAAGAGTGCTGTCATAATATGTGCCAAGGACGAGAAGGCTCGTCATTTTTGCATAGACTTGCATTATAGCCTGGCACTTAAGGGGTTAAGAGCCTGAAAAACCTAGCAGGGTTAAGAAGACAATTCAAGTGTATGGTGCACAAACGACATTAGCTGCAAGTTTTATCAGGACACCATCTTGAATTGACTAACAGACATGGTGGCCGTATGGCCCCCACGACAAAAGAAAACCATGTCCCCGGTGCTGACGTTTGGCATAAACTAAAGCATTGTGGGAGCTGTAGTCTTGCTTCGAATCAATGAGGTCTTAAGCCAAGTCTTCATGGTTTGATTGCAGGAAGACAAGCAGAAGAAACGCTGCCCATTCCTTTACAGGTTTGCAGAAAGAATGGGGGTTGAGAAAGGTTTGGACTGGCCTGTACAGCATTAGGGCGATGCCAGAGGGACAGGCCCCCCTGCACCCGTGGGCCAGTTTTCTGGGACAATGTGGTCCCCTTTTGTTGAGTTAATGCACTGGGAAGCTTCTACTTGTGTCCAATGTTGTTCACCAAATATGCATTAAAGGTCACTATTTGCTTAAATAGTTTGCAGCCATGAGCAATACACAGCCATTTTCGAATGTGGGCCACTTTTTCATGGGTCCCAGGGTTTATATTTTCTGTGCCAGTCAGACTCTGAGCCCGGGTGAGTTTTAGGCCGGGCCTTTGCCTTTCTTAGCCCATGAGTGCCTGGGTCTATATTTTCTGTGCCAGTCAGACTCTGAGCCCGGGCGAGTTTTAGCCGCGGCCTTTGCCCACTGTTCTCCGAGGGGCTACCGGTGTCTCTTTGGGGGGAAAGTGAGCGACTGGATGCAGCCCCAGTTCCCGCGCCAGCCCCTCCTGGTCCCCCAGACAGCGAGCAATGTAAAGATTCAGCCTCACAGCATTCCTGGGAAATTTGGGAAGGCTCATGGTAGTTCCGCCGCCTCCGCAGTATTTCACAGAAAAGGGCAGCGCTTTAAAAGGGGAAAAGCCAATGCCAACCTGTGCTTCGACCTAAAAAGCTCGGACTCTGCGCTGATGGTGGGGACCCTGGGAGGTGGTACTTGAATTGTGGGTGCTGTGGAAACCTGCACTTCAACAAGATACCAGCTGTGAAATGTTATCTGATGGAACTTGCAAAGAAAGTCCCTGCAGTAGCTCGGACGCTTGAAGTGAAGTAGAAACATACAGTTTATGTGCGGGCTCCCTGGGGGCCAAGTTCTGAACTGTCTGGGCCTCATCATGGGTTTGGCAGTATCCCGACAGTAAAACCACCAGGATTCCGGCCACGGACATGCTGTTACCGGCACATGTGTGCCGGTAATACACGCAGATTACAAGGGCCGGTATTTACAGTAACTCCCCATTTCCACGCAATTACCGCCAATGGAATTACCGCTAATACAGGCAGTTGTTTGCTGGTAGGCGGCAGATTTATCTCCAGTTCTGAGATGGAGGTAAATCCTTCACCCCTACCGGCAAAGTTGTAGTTGGCCGATCTGGTACAAGTGCCGGTAAATGTTATTACCGGCACATTTAGAGTCTACGGGTCAACTCTTAAAGTGTCTTACATGGGAGATAATTTTGGGAGCAGGAGGCGGGAGGCAACTTCCCAGCTTCACCACTTGAGCACGTTGTGTGAACCTGGGCACACCACGCTATCGCCTAATGCTTCAGTTCCTTTACCTACTAAAGCGTAAAGTGCTTAGAAACATTACCATGTTGCAGATTACCAAGTCCTGCCCACCTGCTCTGCCCAAGGCACCATAGACTTGGGCCGAGAAAGTATACATTTAAAGCTCGCAGAGAACTAACCATGCTTAACTCGTCCAGTGCTAAAACAGGTGTCCACAGCACGAAGATACCACCCTCTCCGGCTTCAGTGCCCTGGCTGCCAGCCTCCAATCATGATGATAACCTAGGAGATCTGCCAGCTGCTTCCCTTCATCAAAGCCACCCTGAACCAGTACAGCCTTTTCAGCCAGCAAGGCTTTGCATGCTGGGACTTGCAGTTTTGCACTGTCCATTATAGGTGGGTTTAGTTTACTGAAGGGAGTCTATGTGGCGTTGCCAAGGTATCCAAGCATTTGGGATTTGCACATTAATCAGAAATGGGAGGCAGACTCCAGAGACATCTTAAAGGGGCAGGACTTCACTATACAGGAAGGTTTTAATTCTTGAGTTCTAGCTTGGCTTAGTTTAGTGAGCACATGTGCAGCCAACACCCAAGTGTACAATTATTGCCCTAGAAGTACCAGCCTGGAAGTTGCTTTTGGCTGACTAGTAAGACTGGCTGAAAGTGACTCTTCTGACATGGCCATTAGGCAGCTCAGCTGTACACTTTCAGTTACATTCATGTACCTCTGCTGGCGCGGGGGGCGTAGAAAGGATGGCAGGTGGCAAATACTTTGTCTCACCTTGAGGGCAAACTACTGAAGAGGGAGACCTAAGTGTGGCCCTCGTTGCACCTCTCCCACTCTCATCTCGGCGAAACAGAAATGAGAGGTGCACATCGTTCCTGGTCCCCTCATCTCCATCATCGATGTATCGCAGGTGTGAGAAAAGTTATTCACTCAGACAGCCCTTTAGACCCTGTCCACTGTAGATAGAAGTTTGCAGTCAATGGAGCAGGTAGACAGACTGCGACCATGCAGAAGTTGATGATGTCACGACGGAGACTGTGACATAGATGCGCTAAGACATGAAGCACATATGCACCCTTGAATGAAGCTACACAGACACTTAGATTAAATTGCTTGCAGACATGAAGAACAGGCTTATGTACCACTTAGACAGAGGACGGACACACACTTGCTACGCAGTAACCACAAGTTGCACAATAATACATATGGACTGCTTGCTGATGCTAAACGCAACTAACATGGGCGGCCATGTAAATCCAGATGAAAGCCCCAACTGCACTGAAGTGAATGGAAGGTGCTGGAAGGACTCGAGAATACAGAGAGAGACGTGACGCGCTGATCTCGCAGAAGGACGCAGACCAGTTTTCTCAGTGCATCCAAAATGTGCATATTCCTGCCAATGGCACAGAGGGAGAAGGTTTCACAGCAGCAGATGAGATAGGACACCTGCGTGTGTAAAAGCTGAAAATCCTTATTAATGCAAGCAGGAAAAAGTGAGCTTGCATACAGAAACTGCTGAAGCCTCAAATACAATTTAGCAGCTGTTCAAACTGGTATATATGTCCTGCATTTTACAGACATCTCTTTATTGGGGTGAATATTGTGACCAATATTCGCTTAAAAGGTTTTCTTAATGAATCACTATAAGACATGTTTAACATTTAAAATTGTGGACATTATGTTGTTTTCATAATGCTCTTTGCTGTTATGCAAATTACCAGGATTGGGTTCAACATAGAGATGCTTGTGTTGTGCAACCTGGTCAGGGGCCCTGCCCCTCCTTCCCAACGCTCCACCCACTCCTTCCCAAACCTCGCCCCGACCAAGAAGTGATGGTTCCTCCAATAAACGCTTTCCATTTCCAGCACTGACCTGTGTTACTTTTCACTAACTTGTGTTCGTTTCATTGAACTCAAACGTTTACAGCTTTGAGCCAGCCCTGCTTCACTGGGGTTGCACTTTAACCTCGTGACGTACCGAGCAGCAACTTTAATGGGAAGCGCCTGGTGTTGAACGTTGCCCACTGTTCTCTCTATAATTCTGCAATATCGACAGCCTTCGTTTCGTTTAGGTTTTGACGTGTTACTGGCGCCACCTGCAGGTGGATCCTTTTCACAGCTCTCTGTAGCAGAGCTGAAGTGACTCGTTTTAAAATCTGAGCCAGGGGTGGAGAGAAGCAGAGCTTGGGGCGGAGAGCAACAGAGCTTGGGGCGGAGAGCAACAGAGCTTGGGGCGGAGAGCAACAGAGCTTGTGGCGGAGAGCAGAGATTGGGGCGGAGAGCAGGAGAGATTGGGGTGGAGAGCAGCAGAGCTTGGGGTGGAGAGCAGCAGAGCTTGGGGTGGAGAGCAGCAGAGCTTGGGGTGGAGAGCAGCAGAGCTTGGGGTGGAGAGCAGGAGAGATTGGGGTGGAGAGCAGCAGAGCTTGGGGTGGAGAGCAGGAGAGATTGGGGTGCAGAGCAGCAGAGCTTGGGGCGGAGAGCAGCAGAGCTTGTGGCGGAGAGCAGCAGAGCTTGTGGCGGAGAGCAGCAGAGCTTGGGGTGGAGAGCAGGAGAGATTGGGGTGGAGAGCAGGAGAGATTGGGGTGGAGAGCAGCAGAGCTTGGGGTGGAGAGCAGCAGAGCTTGGGGTGGCGAGCAGCAGAGCTTGAGGTAGAGAGCAGCAGAGCTTGGGGTGGAGAGCAGCAGATCAAGTGGCCAGTTTTGAAAATACCAATAAGGGGAGAATGGAGGCCTGAAGAGGACAGGATGATTAGTGGGTTCGTTTTAAAAGAAAAGTTCAGTTTGCCAAATTATTCAATATGGATCAATGCTGTGTTTGTTCTTTGTGTTAAGTAACACACACAGAACACAAACGCTTAGGTTAAATGATGTTTGCCTAAGGCTACAAAACTGCAGTACGGTGCAGTCCCTCCACTGTGCAATGGGCAAGGAAGCCTCAAACTGCCTGTGTGAGGCTCAGGCGGCAGCAGTGCAGGGCAGAGTGTTGCACCACAAGCCCACATTACAATTTGAGAGCTTTTCAGCACTCTGATTGCACTTATGTTTTCCCCATTCCAGCCAGTAGGGTTTTCAATATCATTTTCTCCACAGGGGCAATGTTCTGTGCCCCAGCCAAGACATCCTGGGAATGAGAACTATAATAAAACATTACAGAGCCAGTCCTAGGGCAGTACCGGGTGTTATTGGCCCTGAAGACAGAGGTAAAGGCCTGGGGGCCGAAAGGGCATTTAATGGGTTTTATGGGCCCATGAAGCTCAGAACAGCCTAGGAGTGGGTCTAGAATGATGCACCTGTATTGATAATATCCAGTGTACATTACAGGGCCCGTGGTTGCAGCCCTTTAGTTATGGTTAAGTGGCTCAACCCATAGGAAGAGCACTTTTTGCTTCCCCTGAACGCATCCTCACCAAGCTTTGCAAAAAATGTATATGGCCCACTCTGAATTCCTCTGGCAAGTTTGGTGAGGTTTCATCAAGGGGGGGCAAACTTGTAGGGGAGGTCCCAAAATTTCTGTTTTTTCCATAGACGTAATGGAAAAGAAATTTTGCTCACGTCTACAGCCCAAACCTCTGGATGGATCGTCACCATACTTGCGGCAGGAGCGGCGCCTTAGTCCCAAAATTGTGCTTTTGTACATCCATCCAGTAGTATTTTTTAAAATGGGCCGAATGTATGTTAAAAAAGTGTGACATTTGGGTTCGGTCCGCAGACTCACTTCCCTGTTCTGTCCGCGGACAGGCCTCCGATTGGCACAGAGGACGGAGGCCGACATGATGTCTGCGGACATCGGCTGTGCCCACTGATTGGATGTTGAAAAGCGCATCATATTTTTGGAAATTCCTGCCATGTTGGATTCGTGGACATCCACCGGTGTCCGCGAACATCGCAGTAAAACCCTGTTAAAAAAACATGGCACTTGTCAAACTCATCAAACAATTTCTGGGGTTGTGGGGGTTGATGAGGATGGGTTATGTCCATAAGAAGCCAAAAAATGTGTTTTTTCACTCCCAAAGTTCGCAAACAGTCTGGATGTTCGAGTAAAGTCCTGTGATACCCGCGAACACTTCAGATGTTCGGGGACATCTATGTCTATTTCTGCATTACAGGGTTGGTTAAAAGTAGTTTTTGGATGGCTTATAACATTGGCGTCACACAATGAAAATGCATGAAACTGTGGAATTTCATTGTAGACCTGATTCTGAATGGTGTGGAGCTGTTTTGTCAAGAGGGAACAAAATTAGAAGGGGGGGTGCCAAAATATTGTAAAGGCTTATAAATATGGGGTCATTTCACGAATCTGCACAAAGGTTTGGAAAACGATTTTAAATCTAGATATAAAAATGTTTTTGCAAAGTTTGGTGGGATTCTGTGAAGAGGGGGCAAAATTAGATGGACGTCCCAAAATATTGTGAAGGCTTATAAATGTGGTGCCATTTGAGGAATCTACACAAAAGCTTGCAAAAAGATTTTAGATCCAGATATCCATGTATTTGTAAAATTTGGTGGGATTTTGTCAAGAGGGGGCTAAATTATAGGGGGTCCCAACATTTTTAAATGGCTTATAACTTTGTTGTCGTTTGACGAATGTGCACAAAAGTTTTCAGAAAGATTATAGACTCAACCTTGAATGTTTGTGTAAAGACTGAATGGATGTCAACTGGGGGTGAAGTTATATGACTATTATATGTACATTCATTTTGACACCTTTGAAAAAATAAAACATGGGTGGATTTCCAGCAAACATGTGTAAGGAGCATTGGCAAGGACCTGAAAACATGGCTTTGCAAATGTGCCAGTGTTTTATTGTTTGACAAGTGTCATAGTGTAGGTACTGATTATAGTGATATACCTTTGGTGACTGAGGTATAGGCAGTGGCCAGATTGTCTGGGTCATGGCATAAGGTCATGACCCGGACACTCTGGCTACTGGCCATGACCGCGAGGGACAACAAATGGGGTTAAAGTGGCCATGTCCACCTGGGACCGGCTATGTGATAAAGTTATTCGAAAGTGAGATAGGTCTGAAAGGGAAAAATAATGTCTTGTGGTAATATGGTCATAGGGTTCTCTCTTCGCATTCTGCGGGCTGCCATGGAAAGGGAAGAGGGGCTCTGTACGAAGACCTGCCTTGCCTTTCCATTGCGGCCATCTTGGAAATGGATTGTCCTTCTTACCAGTGTAGAAAGAAAAATCATTTTTTTGGAACCATGGGTTCCCACCTTGAGAACTAGGGGTGCTAAAGGCTTATCATCCCCCTTTGCAGGGGCTGGAAAGGGGGATAACGGTTCGGAGCCCTCGTTATCCGTCCTTGCTTCGCTTGGGCTGATAACGTGGGCTGCCGGGTCATTATCCTCTGTTCCATTCCCTGGAACAAGAGATGAACGCCACATTATATCCATTAGCATAACACTAAATGCTAATGGAAATGTCGGAAAATCTTATTGAATCTATGTACTTTATTGAGAGATGTAAAGTAGATGGAGTCTATAAGAGTTTTTCTTTTGTTGTTTTTTGATGTATTTCTTTGGCAGGAGAGGTTAGAACGTAAGGTGGGGAGGGAAATGAGGGAAGAGGCACCAAGCACTGATATGGAGGGGCAGGTGGACAGGGGAAGATGTTGCGCGTGTGTTACTTCTAAGGTAGGGGGGCAGTGTTTCTCATGCTCCTTGATTTCAGCTTTAAAAGCACTTTGAAATTGCTTCCCCGTGCCGAGTGGTGTATTGCAGTATATACAGAAGGCTGTTGTCTTCCAAAGATATGGATCAACAGCCTCTTTTATCCCTTGCAAGGTAGCTGGTGGGATTTTGTGTCCCACAGAAGTAGGCTGTGTGGTTACACATCGGTTGAGGAAGGTGAGATGGAGGAAGACAGCCTACTGCTTGCTAAGAAAGGAACAGCCTTTCTGAGAGGATTACAGTGGTTGGTTTTGGTGTGGTGGCACATGGAGGAGGTCCTGTAGGAGTACTGTTCAGGTAGTCAGCGACTGAGTACAACATTCAGTGCATTTCACTTTGGTAGCTTTAGCCTTTGGTACATTTCCAACAGTGGTAAAGAACTGCCACACACATGATTCTCTCTGGGTGCTAGAGGTAGGCACTTCCTCTACCTCATCTTCTTGGCCCTCTTCATTGTCTTTGAAAGTACTGTGCTTTTATTGTTGTGTAGGTCCTCCAGCTGCTAGTGGTGGTGGCTCTTGGGGAGGAGGTTTGTCAAAATATGAGGCCTTTTTTAAGATAAATAGCAGTTTTGCTAATATTCTTCCAAGTATGTGCTTTGTACCAGATTGTTAATGGATAAAGAGTAGGAATAGGTGTAGGAGCTGTGGAAGGGTACATTTTGAGCTTGAAAGTCCCTAGATCAGTAGGAAATGCAGTTCTGAACTGTCCTCGAAGCACAGACCCGAATGCGGAGTGCAGACGCGTGCACGGACACATCATCATGCCCCAAGGGTGCGCACACTCACATAGCACTGTCCGGAAGGTCTGCAATGACGTCAGATGTTCACAGATGTACACAAAAACAATGGAAAAAGTTGCAAAATGTGTACAGAAGTGTTAAAAATGATGCTAGAAGGTGTGAAATGGCAGAGTTTTTAGGAGAAACAGTGTAAATAATGTTGCTATATAGGGGTAATTATGATATTAGTACGTTGTAGCAAGTTAGGATGCACTGGTAAAAACCCATGAAATTCACTGAAAAAACGTTGTTAAAGGGATGTTATGGTTAAGTTGCACTAATAAAAACCTGTGAAATTCAATGAAAAAACATTGTCAAAGGAACGTTATGGTTAAAAGTAAAACCGAAAAACCTCAGATATTCGCCAGTTATGGTAAGCTAAGCAACCATAACTCGCGCCACCACCGTGCAGTGCTAAGACTAAGACCCAGGACATCAAAGAGGACATCACAAATGTCATTTATGACATCACTGATGACATCACATATCTGTGCCACTTGTTTTTGTTCACTGATGTATCTAGGACAGGAGGTTTTGTTCACTGACAGTCAGAATATTAAAATTCAAAAGGTGCTATATTGTATGTTTATCTGCATGTAGGTGCATCAGACAACACAAAGGACACTGAGAAATATTTACATCGGTCAAAGAAGTTCTACAAAGTAGTTGCCAATGATGTGAAGGGAGATGCCTTGTACCTTAAGAGCCTTCAGCACGGTGGCGCCTTCAAACTTCTCGTTGGGAGTGTGGGGGGAGGTCTTGCCGCGGTATCCATCGCCGGCCTGCATGATCGCCTGAAAGCAACACATGGAAATCAAAAGACAAGAGTTCATTAGCAAACCCAGTAAAAGCTGCAGACAGCTGTCGTGTGCCAGCACTGCGCAAGACTCGCACCCGGGCCCCATTGAGGAAGCTTCAGCAGCCGTTGCGAGCAGCAAACAAGCGATGTGAGCATCAGCACGTTCTCACTAGTGTATCCCGATATCAGAGGATTGTTCTGTACATTTCCGGGTGTTTCTGCACCTCATCGCACTGTTGTGACACTACAATGGTGTTGGTGCTAAACCGGGGAAGGGATTGGGCTGGAACAAGACGGAGCACCATTCCCTGTAGAGCCGAGGCCCAAACCCCACCCCCAAGTTGAGGAAGCTCTCGGCACTGATCTCCTTAACGTTGTGTGTTTGGAGTCTGCTGCGAATCTCAACATTGTGCGAGTCTTATTGCCACTGTGATATGCAACGACCTCACAAACTGCCTTTGAAAGTCGTCCTTTGCTCACCAGGACAGCCAATGAAACAGTCTAAAGCCGTGTGTATCTCTCATGCTGTGCTCACATTTTACTGTCATGGTGACTAGTCCGACAGATGAAATGAGCACCCTACCCAAGATGCATTGCCTGCTCTGAAGGAATGCAGGTTTGAATTACTATTGCAGACATGTTTGATACATTGCTGGTCATTCTTACGTTCCCAAAATGCACTTTGTTTTTATGCAAAGCACCCAGCATCCTATATTCAGGGTAACCACAACCTAGCTCTGCCCCCTCAGTCCCACCCAGACCACTGACAATAACCCCCTGCCACTTACTAGCCCTTACCCCACGCATGAAGTGGGGTTGGGGGAGAGTTTCCCCAGTAAATTGTGCCAATTTCCAGCAGGGTTACATACATACCCGCTTCTACACATAATCATACTTGTGTCTCCAGCCAGAGGCGGCCTGACGAAGTTTCTCTCCAGCCTGTACAATCGACATACCAAGTGACACCATTTCAAATAAGAAAAGCCCTTTGGTTCTCTACAACAGGAAGGCACCACCCTGAAGCCCAAACCCACCAGGCTAGGATACACTCGCCAGTTGGGACTACCAGACTCGCACCTTAGGAGAGTCTAAGGGCACGAATCGGACCCGTCGCACAGCGCATTGACACCACCTCCTGCAGTACACATTGGAATAATTTACTCCCAAAACAAAGCACACAAGTGAACCGACACTTCCATAAGATCATAATGAGAGACAGATGACGGAGGCAGAGGCAAGCGTTACGTGCATGTAGCATAAGGTTGGCATGTCCGTATGCCACACAGATTCACATGCTGCGCACAATCCTGTATAATCCTCTCGCTCCACGGAATCTGGGACAGACCACCTCGAAACCTTCGTAAATAACCGTGTGAGTGTTTAGTTGAGACGGTGCCTGGGTGTAGCACATCACCACAACGCCCCTCGAATCAGTGCCATCGCCACAATATTGATTGCGCCACCACCTGCATCAGGACAAGCCTTGTAGCCACTTCTCTCCTGGCCCGGCTGCACACATGGGTAGCCTTTCCGTATGCGCGTGGTATTGCTGTCTGGCGGCTTCAAGGCCATTTGTGAGGCCATGGGGATTAGTAAAAAAAAAATAGCCATAGGCCTTTGACCAATGAATTAAACATGCATTCCTGTGTGGCACCTTGTGTGGGTATGTGGGTGCAAAGTCCCGCATCCTCTGACTGTTCTTGCTGCAATTAAGGTGCAAACACCTATGCCAGTCTTGTACATTCGGACCCAGAGCTTCTGATAGAGGGTAAAGTTGCAGGGTAAAATTTCATATCTGTGGTGCTTGCACCGACGGCTGTCTGAATCTAGGTCCAGCCTGGTGGATGTCTGGTAGTGTGGCTGGTTTGGGTGTCTGATCAAACATCACATTCTGTTGGTCACACGTTATGGCCCCCTTTGGAGGAGGCCCTGGAAATGAAGGGTAAGGGAAAGTTTGACTAATAGAGTGGCAACAGGGATTGTGGCATGCCAGCAGACACGCTTGTGTAGCAGAAACGGGTGCACTCAGTGTGGAAGACGACGCACGGGCAAGCTGCTGCGTGGCATGCAGACTATCCAGCTGTCAGCCAAGATGGCGGATGAACCTCAGCTATACCCCAGGAGGTGTTGAATGTATACAGCTGGGCTCAATGAATGGCAACTGTTGTCCCAATCCAATTGGCACACATATATCCTGCTTGCAATTGGGATAGGCTAGGTCCTTATAAGAACAGCGGGCAGTCAGTTAACTGAGTGTGGGTGTAAAGAGGCAGCAAACGAGTCACAGAGCGAGCTGGAGAAGGAGGTGGAAAGAGTAAGGAGGGGGAAGGAGAAATAACAGAGGAGGTGGAAGAAGTGAGGAGAAAGGATGTGGAAGGGGAAATGAGGTAGAGGGAGTTACGAAAAAGGAGCTAGAAGGCGGGGAGGAGAGAAGGAGGTGGGAGCATTCCTGAGAAAGGGATTGGAAGATGTGAGAAGAAAGGAGGTGCGAGGAGAAAGGAGGTGGGAGGGGAGAGGAGGTGCAAAGATTCCTAAAAAGGGAGGTGGGATGAGCAAGTGAGGAAAAGGTAGGTGGAAGAAGTGAGGAGAAAGGAGGTAGGAAAGAGGAGGTGGAAGGATTTTAGCAAAAGGAAGTGGGAGGATTGAGGCGGTAGAAGGAGTGAGGAGAAGGTAGGTGCAAGGAATGAGGTAAGAGGAGGTGCAAGGATTCCTGAGAATGGAGGTGGGAGGAGGGAGGAGAGAGGAGATGGAAGGATTCCTGAGAAAGGGATTGGAAGAAGTGAGAAGAAATTAGGTGTGAGGTGCGAGGAGAAAGGCGGTAGGAATGAGAGGAGAGGAGGTGCAAGGTTTCCTGAATAAGGAGGTGGCGGGATCCAGTGAGGAGAAAGGAGGTGAAAGGTATGAGGTGAGAGGAGGTGCAAATAGAAAGGAGGTGGGAGGAGTGAGGAGAAGGTAGGTGGAAGAAGTGAGGCGAAAGGAGGTAGGAAAGAGGAGGTGGAAAGGGAAAGGAGGTGGGAGGAATAAAGAGGGTAAGGAGAAAGAACAAAGAAGGTGGAAGAAATGAGGCGAAAGGAGGTGGAAGGAGTGAGGATGTGGAAGGATTCCTGAGAAAGGCGAGGCAAGGAGTGAGGATAAAGGAGGTGGAAGGAGTGAGGAGTGGGGAGGTGTAAGGAGAGAGGCGATAGGTGGTGGAAGGAGTTAGGAGAAAGGGGGTGCAAGGCAAGAGGGGCAGGAAGGGGTCCAGAGAGTGGTGGCTGCAGGGAGGGAAGAGAAGGGAGGGATTCTCCTCACATGGGAAGTTGAGAGTTATATTGAAGGGGAAGGAGGTTCAGTAACAAGGAAGATGGGGGTGTATTCAGGAGAGAACCGACTGTGGGGAGTTGGGGAGAAGGAAAAGGCAAGCCCAAGCCCGGGGAAATGTTAAGAATAGGTGGAGGTATGAGGACATGAAGCTTGAGAAATAGCAGGCAGGGGGCACAAGAGGTACATTTAGGCACTAGATTGCTGTGGCCTGAATGTTTGAGAACTGAGCCCTACGTCAGAGGTGTTGAGACTCCGGACCATAACCTTAGAGACCAAGTAAGTGTACTCACCACCTGGCGAGAGCGCAGGGTTTCGCTAGCTGTTCCCTTACCCCGGCCTGCGCTGGCATGCGGGCACTAGCGTCCAGGTGTGCATAGGATCTGGACATCCATAGAAAGAATCGCCCCCATAGTCAGGTGACCACAACCTGCAATCTGGGGAGTCAGAAAGAAGGACCGGGACATGCAGAACCCTCAGGGCTGAGTGAAGGAACTGATCACACTCTCTGGGAAGGGAGCCTGGGTGGGGGATTTGCAACCACGAAGCTGGAAGAGGTGCCATCCTGCTTTCATTTGGAAGTGCAATGCTGCCCTTTTCTCCAGAGTGTAACTGTCCTCCAAAAACCCTGGTTTGATTAAAACCCCCTGAGTTGGGCTCGTGCTGATCTGCAAGCTTTTGTGACAGGCGCCAGTACTCTCAGCAACCTATATCTCGCCTGTGCAATGCCTGTGGCAGCTTCTGAACAATCACCTGTATCCCGCACTGCACATATCAATTTGTTTGAGACCCCCAGGACCTTTGTTTCACCCTCTGACAAACTGGCCTGCCGCCTGCTCCAAAGGCAATACAGACTTTCCATCCACACCAAGAAAAGGGCCCACATCCAGGCCCACGTCTCTAGTGCATCCAACAATACGGCTGAACTCTTTAAAATCTGCAGGGAACTTGCCAACCCCTCTGCAGTCTCCTCCTCTCCTCTTCCCTCACAGGCCCTCTGCAATGCACTGGCCACACATTTCACTGCAAAAACCCAGGACACCCTCAGCACCCTTGCGTCCCTCTACCTGTCGCCCACGTGCCGCCTAAGGCCTCCCATCCTCCCTCTGCCTTTCTCTCCTCCTCATCTTCAATCACACCTGATGAGATCACCAGAGTTGTCCGCTCCATGAAGGTCTCCTCAAACAGGTTTCCCCCTGCTCCTTCAGAACCGTTTAGGACAACATTGGCCCCTCTGTCCCGGCACTTGCTGATTTCTGCAACCACTCTTGCTACTGGATCTTTCCCCTTCTCCCTCCTGAAAAAACCCTCTGCACACCCATCTTGTCCAGCCAACTAATGCCCCATATCTATCACCCCTTCCTTGGGAAATTCCTGGAGAAGCTGGTCTTTCCACAACTGACCCAGCACACCAAACTTGTTGGTTACCTCCACAACCATAAATCTGGATTCCGAGCATCCAGAGGCACGTAAACTGCTCTTCTGAACACCCGTGACGAACCGCTCACATCTCTTGATTCCAACTCAACAGCTATTCTCATTCCAATTCATCTCTCCTCTGCATTTGGCATGGTCAACCACTCCATCCTCAGGAAATGACTCCACGATACCCTAGGGATCTCTGAGCGGGTAATGGACTGTCTGGCCTCCTTCCTCTGCGACTGTCCGTCCCAGGTCACTCTGGGGTCTTTCTCCTCCCCCACCTCTATCTCCACCTGCGGTGTCCCCCAGGGCTCCAACCTTTCTCCATGGCTCTTTAACAACTACCTTGCTCCACTTGCACACCTCATTTCCACCTTCTCCCCAAACTTCCAGTGTTATGCAGACGACACACAACTCTTCTTCAAACTCCCTCTGATCCTTTTCTTACTTCCTCCATCATTCCGGACTGCATTTCTGCCATCCAGTGCTGGTGTGCCTCCAATGATCTCTGCCTCAACAGCAGCAAGACTAAAATCCTTCCCTTTGTGACTCCTGCTCCCTCTTTCTGGCCATCTTCTATGGGCTCTCCCCCATATCCTTCATCCAAAGCCAGAATCCTTGGAGTTATCTTCAACTCCTCTTTTTCCTTTAGCCCTCATATTCTGGCCCTTGCCAAGAAGTCCCACTTTCAACTCCACCTCCTCAAAGGAATTCTTCCTTTCCTCACTTTCCCTCAGAAGCTCAATGTCTCTAGAGCGCTGGTTCTCCCTGGGCTAAAATACTGCAATAGCCTTTTCCTTAACCTATCCTCTTCTTCTCTACGACCCTTGCAGCTTATCCAGAATATGGCCACAGGATTGGCCTCAAGCCCAGGGACCTCATATCTTCAGCCCTATAAACTCTCCACTGGCTTCAGGTGGCGGCAAGGATCAAATTTAAATCCCTCTGCATCATCCATAAGGCTGTCTGGGGCTGGGGACCATGCTATCTACAACTTGCTCTCACTAAATAGTCTCCCTCCAGATCTTTACGCTCCTCTGGCACCAACTCTCTGTGTGTAAAGTGCTTCACTAAACAGCGAGCTGGTGGCCGATCTCTCTCCTCGGCAGGCTCCCTCCTATAGAAAAGCCTCCCACTTCCTCTTCATCTTGAGCCGGATCTCCTCAAATTCCCGAAGCTCCTCAAGACTTTGCTTTTCACCTCCTCCATCCCTTCCTCCCTCCTCTGCTAAACCCACAGTTGCTGAGATTGGTGACCAGGGCCTTTATGTGTCCTGCCAGGCCCTGGCCTCCCACACCCGATTGCCAACAGCCTCTACGCATCCCAGCACTTTTCCTTGGCACCCACTGGCCTTTGCCACCACAGACCTCAGACCTGCACTTACCTATTTATTCATGGCAGACCACTCCACCCAGGCACTTACAGCTGCTAACTCCCTGGCACTTCCCTCTTTGGTACGCCCAGCACTTACCCCACACTCCCTTATCCCTTCTCTCTCCCTGCACTTGCACGCTCTGAATGCTCACAAGGCCTAGTAGGTCTGCCTCTACCTGTCTTTGTTGTATTTATTCTTTATTCCAATGTCACCTCCCTGTTGCTCTGTGGGCGCTTTGAAACACAATTTACTTGATGTATAAGCGCCTTACAAATGCCCAATAAAATAAATAAATGACCAGAGGCCACTGTTTCCGGGGTTGTATCAGACTATTGCTGTTCAGCTGCATTCATGAGCGCAGACATTAGGAGGCCTTTTGCTAATTGTCCTCCCCAAGTCTCCATACTTTAGCTTAAAGCGTTGGTTGGTACCTCGGCCAATAGCAAGGGTTTTGCATGTGCCAGACAGTGCTGGCAATTACCAAATCCACTGGAAAGTGCTTACACACGTCTGCCAGGTCCTACGGTGCTAGTTTGTGAAGGTTTCCTAGTCTACGTCCTGTCAGAGTTACTGTGGTCGGAGTCAGGAACACAGCTATCGCGTGCTTCCTAACATGGCACATGTTACTCAACCGAGGGAATCCGGCACTTTTTGTTCTAGAGCCCACCTTGCCCCTGAAATTGGCACATCCTTTACTGCTGTGGTGAGGGAGTGGGGCATTAAATCATTGTACACATATGTTCAAAACTCTCCAGTACATACCCCACTGGGCTTGGGGATTAGGAGTGCATGTAACATGGGCAGGGGGGCTTTGCTTGAGATCGTGGCAGTGTTACCAGCAAGGCACTCTTGAGTGGCACCACCATTTCCAGAGGTCCTTAAGCTACCCCACATGGATGAGGGCAATGAATGCCAGGATGAGGGAGCGTGTGGAGAGCTATGTGTTGCGAGCTATCCTCCTGAAGAGGGAGCACTTCTCTGCAGTCATGCCAAGCACATTATACGTCAAGGGTGTCGACATCTGTGTCGCGGGTCTCTGCATGTCCTTACTCCTGTCTTGTCGGTTCCCGGCCTCGAGTCTGAGTTGGTGGTGGGTGTTCTCCGCTGCACCCTCTGCACTGCAAACACTGGAGTGTGTTGGCGGGCTGCCTGCAAGGCCGACACCTGCCTGCTTGGAGCACAGCGTTTTGACGCAGACACGTTTTCAAATTTGATAGCATTTTACATGGGACCTTCCATGCTAGTGTCCCTCTTGACACAACGTTTTGGGATGGAGCAGAATAAAATGCCGTTTTAGGGGGTGACCGCTGTGCTGATCAGGAGGACAGTTCAGGGGAACGTGCTCGCCTTGGAAGCAAGACGACACGGAGCACCACAGGTTCGATCCCAGGAACCTCTGGGTATTAAGCGCGTAATAAATAACCTGTCATATCATATATTGTACATCAGCAGCGACTGCTCAAATGGCTGAAATAAAACCTAAAGGTGCTGGAGGTTGAGATCGAAACAATGTCATATCATAATGACGCTATGTCAGCAGCAATGGTACTGAGGGCTCCATACATAGGGTTGGGGGCCACAGCTGGGGGCCTTTCAAGAGGTGAAAGCACTGCGGGCCTCCTCCTGAATTTTGGAGCGGCACAATGCAAATCTTTCTGAGAGTAGGGAGGTGTCGGAATGGCTCTCCTGGGACTCAATGAACTTGAGGTCGGCCTCCACTCTTCATGGAGCTCACGCTCCATAAGCCTTGAAGCCTGAGGATTTTGGGGAGCATTCCTAGCAGGGCCTAAAGAGCCCGTCCTCGTGCTCTTCACAAAGGCACCGACACGCTTCCCAGAGAAGCGGTGCTCGCACTGCATCATTTTCCAGGAGACCTGTAAATCACTGGAGAGGAATCGGACCACATCCCCCTGGATCCCCTTCACTGGTGTCATGAGTTCTGTCTTTGCCGAAACCCACTGCAGGACGCAAAGTAATTAAGAAACTCTGAAGGGCTGCAACCAAAAGACCCAGCGTTATAGCCCCCTCAGTCACTCACCACCACCACCACCACCAGCCCCCCCCCCCCCCCCCATCATGCACCCGATAGCAGGTTCACTCTTCAAGAAGAAATGTGCAGCCACGGACTGGTTGGCACTTGAGGCGCACCACGCTAGGACAGGCTCTGTGACTGAACAGTCCTCCGTGATAATAATAATAATTTAGCATTTATATAGCGCTATTAATCCTGAGGCATCTGAGCGCTGCTTTTCATTAACCACGTGTGTGGGGCTCATTTATCGACCTCAGCAGGATGAAAGGCTGAGTTTGGCCCCGCCGGGATTTGAACCTACAACGGCGGGCTCTCCACAGAGCTGAAAGCGAGCGCTCTACTCGCTGTGCTATCTGACCAGCCCAATCTGATCGCCCAATAACATGGCCCCTGCTGGAGTAACCACCGTGGCAACGAGAACGCCCCGATGCAGGCACGCGCAGTGCTCGCCCAGCCGCGGCACGTACACGGGCCACCAGACTAAGGCCAGATTTCGGAGGCTCCGGGTGTTGCTAGCTGGCACCTCTGGAAGAAACCTGTAACTGTGCATCGAGCCATGCGGTGGGACTTGTTCACAGGCCTTTATATCCAGGATTAGGGAAGTTATTCTTTCATAAGTGCTCTTCCTGTTGATGGACAGGCAGCACTAATAGGATGATGTGTTAATTGGACTGACTCTTTGGCTGGCCCTGTGCTTTGATGTGTGTACGTGCGTGCCAGCACGCTCTGCAGGGCATTGCCAACTTTATCCCTACACATACCCTGCATTATATGAGGACAAAAAAACCTCTCAGTATTTGCCCTGACTTTACCCTTCTGAGGAGGGCCGCCCCAAAAAGAAAGAGTAAGGTCTTCAAGGAATCAGCGATGCCGGGGTCCAGAGACCCTGCGCCTGGGTCCCCACGCAACCGAAAAACCTTTGACAGATCAGTCATTTCAGCCACGAGAGGGTGAGCTTATTTGCTTCCAGAATGGGTGAGCTGCGACCTCTATGGAGAAACGACTGCGGTGGGGGCACATGTCTACTCAGGGGACAGAGCTACTCGGGGGCACATGTCTACTCTGGGGCACATGTCTACTCGGGGGCACATGGTTACTGGTGGGCACACGGCTACTCATGGGCACACGGCTACTCAGGGGCACACGGCTACTCAGGGGCACACGGCTACTCGGAGGCACGCGGCTACTCGGAGGCACGCGGCTACTCGGATGGACAGAGCTACACGGGGGCACACGGCTACTCGGGGGCACACGGCTACTCGGGGGCACATGTCTAATCCGAGGGACAGAGCTACACGGGGGCACACGGCTACTCGGGGGCACATGTCTAATCCGAGGGACAGAGCTACACGGGGGCACACGGCTACTCGGGGGCACACGGCTACTCCGGGGCACATGTCTAATCCGAGGGACAGAGCTACACGGGGGCACACGGCTACTCGGGGGCACACGGCTACTCCGGGGCACAGAGCTACTCGGGGGCAGATGTCTACTCAGGAGCACAGAGCTACTCGGGGCAGATGTCTACTCAGGGGCACATGTCCACTCGGGGGACAGAGCTACTTAGGGACACTTCGCTCCTCGTGGGGACATGTCTACTTGGGGGCACCTGTCTACTTGGGGACAGAGCTACTCGGGGCACATATCTACTCATGGGCACATAGCTACTCAGACCCATATCTACTCGTGGGCATATAGCTACTCGGGGGCACATAGCTACTCGGGGGCACATAGCTACTTGTGAGCACATAGCTACTTGTGAGCACACAGCTACTCGGGGGCACACAGCTACTCGGGGGCACACAGCTACTCGGGGGCACATGCACCTGCCTTGACTACTTGGGAAGATGGGAAATAACATCTCTTGGGCACCGTCTACATTTATAGGTGTTAAAGTTGGCAGAATATAGCTAAAGAGGGGTGAGGCATTTATCCCAGATATGGAACTTTGCCCCCTCCCAGTCTACTTTCCAGGTGTCAGGCTCCTGGACTCCTTGCCCCCATAGCTACAATGCCCTCCCTTGATTAAGCTTTCTTGGTACGGACGTGATGAACAAGTGATCTTTATCTCCCTATGACCCTTAACCTGAGTTTAATGCCAAATAGTCTGGGATCTTTCTGCATCCCAGTGACAAATCAACTTTCGGGGCACCAGTTGTCTAGGGATGAATATCGTTTTCTAAACCATCTATCAGCCCCACACCTCTAGTACACCAGCCGGGTCTGTGGCTCAGTGGACTAATGCATCCCCCCCTACAGGGGCCTGGGTTTGGCCTTGTGGTCACAGGTTCGAATCCCGGCAGGCCCACTCAGCCCTTCATCCTTCCGAGGTTGATAAAATGAGTACCATTAAGTTTGGTATTAGCACCAACATGCCCCTTCAGGGGGGCAAATACGCCCGTTATGTTATATTACACCAGAAGGGATCCAAATAGATTGGAAACACAGTCAAGGTTGTATAAAAAGATCTACTTCATTATTATCACAACAGACAGTTCTCGCACAATACAAAATACACCCCATCCTGTAAAGGAATGCAGAGGACAGACAGGGCAAAGAAGGAAAAGGGATGCCCTCTGGATACTGACAGGAGGGTAGTCGGTAAAGTAATTCATCGCAATAGCTCAACGATACTTGGTTTCAGCACAAAGGGAGGAGCAATGGGTCGTAAAATGACACTAGGGCCTTGAGAGAAGGACCAGGGGGACAGAACCACAATGTACTTTGTGCTTGTAGAAGTTCTTGGTGTTTGGCAGCATAGAGCTGGTTTCAGGGCGCTTTGCACCTCCTACAGCAGTGTTCAAGACAGGAGACAGCTGGAGACAGCTACAGGTGTTAGGCGGCAGGCAGTTGGGTGAGCGAGGCTGGACGGATGGCTGCAGGCTTGACTACACGGCGGCTCTGGGTCAGGAATCGTCTCATTGCTGGTTGGCGGGTCTGAAGCACGGGGCGAGGCGTCTCAGACAGCGTGAGTGATTGCGGCATATCAACAGTCAGTGGTCGTTTGAAACTCGAGGGGCTTGACTGGCTCGGAAATGTCCTTTAAGGCAGACACTGCTTGATGCTTGTCGATGCACTCCTCCTAGCTTCTTTACTGAGATTGTGTCGTGGTTTAAGGAGGATGGCACCAAGTTGAGGAGAGTGTTGCAGGCAACGGCCTTGTCCTTGGTTTGATCCAGAGACTCTCTGGCACTTCCCACCTAGGAAGCTTGCTACCGAGCCTAGCAGGGCACGATGTGTGCTGGCTGGGTACCGGTTCTGGAGCTGCTGGAGGGTCCTCTGGATTCAGTATCTCCATCTGTTCCCTGGGAGATGTTTAGGGGAAGGATCTTGCTTCCCCCTTTGGAAATCCTGGCCTTCCTTCACTGGCGGAAGCTGTAAGGCAGACTGTACTTTCAGTCAGGATCCAAATGAGTTCTTGCTACTCCTTGCAAAGTCTTCTGATGATCGGCCCAAAAGAGGGGATCAGCCCTCTTTTAAAGCCAAATGGGCCACAGTGATTGTTGTAGGCTAAGCCTACCTTAATGAACCAATCCTGGGTCCCCACCAACAATCTCATGTATGCATGAGGTCATAACCAGAGTGCTTTGCAACAGAAAAGGTAAAGGGATGAAAACATGTAATACTAAGTGCCACCCATCTTCCTGTCTGTTGTGGATCAACGGGTCTCTCTAGCTAATGGAGCGCTCAGTGGTTCCTGATTAAAGCAGCAGGTCTCCCTTGAAGCTATGGCGAGAACAGACTTTCTGTCTACATCAATACACATACTCATATCTTCTGAATGGGGTCCCCCTATGGGGGTTGCCTACTGTAAACACGACATGACAGGTCACTGCCCTTGATACGGAGAGGCAGGGAGCTGGCTTCAGGTTGACACAGTGTATACCAAAGGTCGTTGGGGTCTTCCTGTTTCCTTTGTTAAACCTCTGCAGCGAAGCCCCATGTGTGCCGCTTTGAAGAATGCTCTATTAGTGTGTTAATTATGTTAATTGCTGCCACCATCTGCAGAGGGTAAACAAAGAGACATGGCGGATCCATGGATCCTTTGATAGTTACTTAGCCTGGACATGGCAGAAGGAAGGTTTTGGCCCCCCACCTTCTGAGATGCATCATGTACTTCAACTGTCATATCCCAACTAGATATGACAGGGAGGACTGCACCTGTAGGCTGTGTCCACCCAGAGTACACAGGCCTATGTGTATTTCAGGCGATGAGCATAGGAACATGTGTGAGGATTAGCCCCACACATTTTGCAGAGGTTAATCTACCATCATTCAATTTCATCTAAAATTTCAAAAAAGCCCAAGTGAGCGCACACCCACCGTGCGGATTCCTGACATAAAACCAGCATGTCACATAATAGCAGCGGATTCTAGGGCCCGTGGTGCCCCCTCAATCCGTGGCCTCCTCTACTCACGTGGGTGATTTGCTGGATCTCGCGGCACTCGTCCACGGTGAGGACGTTGTCCAGCTGCACCCGTTGGGTTCCATTCAGCTGCTCAGAGTTGTGCACAAATGTCACCTCGTCGTACAGCAAGGGACCTCCTGTAAAGGAACGGTGAACATGGTCAACAATTATTATTATTAGTGTTAAGGTATTTATTGAGCAATGGAGCAAGTGATGGGGGGAAGAACCTGGTGAGGGAAGCAGAGAAAGGGAAGAAGGGAGCGGGGAGCTAATAAAGGGGAGGGATTCCATGTCATTTCATCGCGGGATGTTTTTTGCTCTTTTTTTTGCTGCGATTTTTTTTTTACAAAAAAAAAATCACATTTTGGAAAATTCTTTTTGGGGGGGTTCCCCACCTAACCCCCCCATTTTCTTTCATTTGTATTTATTCAGAAACACCCACACCCCATATATATAATTTACTAACTCCCCCCCAAAAATTCGATGTTTTTTTTTCCGCAAAAAACTATTTGCGGCAAAAAATCCTGCGAAAAAACATCCCGCGATGAAAGGACGTAATGCCAACGGGGCAAGGGGTTCAATTTGGCAGCAAGGGATCTACCAGCGGAGGGAACAGGGGGGGGGGGCAGATCACCCAGTCTCAGGTGAGAGGGAGGAGCCATTCCTTGAATCATCAAGTGCAATAACAATGTTCACACCAAGGGGTCGCCAAGGGGTCACCGGGAAGCCAGAACGCGCTCCTCCGGGGAGCGCCGCGTGAAGAAGCGCCCCCTCACCCCCCACCCCATGAGTGAATGGGAAAGCAGACACCATTACACATACAATCTCTGCCATTAATGGTCTTTTCCGCACATCTATCATTTATTCAGGTTTGGGAAAATAATTACGGCCTTTGTATTATCTCACGCCAGCGTCAAGCAGATGTTTCAGGAGGGCGGTGCGAGGTGACGGGAACGCGGCCAGAAGTGTAAGAACACCCGAGGCAGAGGAGACAGCGGAGGGCTTGATGGAGCGCTGCTGAAGGCCAGTGATTCAGCTCCCCATCACTGGTCCTTCCAAAGGCCCACTGCAGAGTGTGAGTGGGGCAGAGTCTTGCAGGGAGCGTCCATTGGCCGGTTGCCCTGGTTTTAGCGTCGGCACCTTCTCTGGACAGACTGCTAGGTTCCCCGGAGGAAGCACTTGGCCATGGCCGGCTGCTTGGACCGGGCTGGCCTCAGCTTGGCACGGGCGAGGTGAAAAGTTGGAACTTCCCTTCACGCTCCTTTCACATCAAGTAGCAGAATCTTACTCACCCGGCGGAGTCAAATAAAACCTCTGGAAGAGGAAACAGCTGTGAAAGCAGCTTGCTGTACCACTGGGAGAGCACGTGATCTCATGAAAGACGCCAGCAAGGCTGACAAGTAGCCAGGAAGGGCGAAAGAGAGGGAGGAATGCAGAGAGGAAGGAAGAAAAAGAGGAAAGAAAAGAGGGAGGAAAGAAAAAAAGAGAGGAAAGAAAAGTGGGAGGAAGGCAGAGAGGAAGGAAGAAAAAGAGGAAAGAAAAGAGGGAGGAAGAGAGGAAGGAAAGAAAAAAGAAGGAAGAAAAAGACGAAAGAAAAGAGGGAGGAAGGGAGGAAGGGTGGAAGAGAGAGGGAGGAAGGTGGAAGATTGAGGAACGGAGGACGGAAGGCAGAATGAGGAAGAAAAAAGAGGAGGGAAGGGAGGGAGAAAGAGGAAGGAAGAAAGAAAGGGGAAGGAAGAAAAAGAAGGAAGAAAAGAGAGCAAAGAACAAACGGAGGAAAAAAGAGGGAAGGGTGGAAGAGAGAAAGGCAGAATGAGGAAGAAAAAAGTGGAGCGAAGGGAGAAAGAGGGAGGAAGTGAGGAAGAAAAAAGAGGAAGAAAGAGGAAGGAATAAAGAAAGAAAGAGGAAGGAATAAAGAAAGAAAGAGGAAGGAAGAAAAAGCAGAAAGAAAAAAGGGAGGAAAAATTGGGTGGAAGGGTGGAAGAGAGGGAGGAAGGGAGAAAGGAAGGAAGAATGAGGAAGGAATAAAAGAAGACTGGAAATGGTGGAGGAAAGAAAGAGGAAGGAAGAAGAAAGAAGGAAGAAAAAAGAAGAGGGAAGGGTAGAAGAGAGAGGGGGAAGGGAAACAGGGTGGATTAGAGTGGGAGGAGGAGAGGAAAGAAGAAAGAAAGAGGAAGGAAGAAAGAGGGGGAGGGAGGAGGGAAGGAAGAACAGGAGAAAAAGATTAAGGAAGAAAAAAGGAAGGAAGTGTGGAAGAGAGGGAGGAAGAAAGGAAAGAGAGAGGGCCAAGGAAGGGAAGAAGGAAGGAAGGAAAGGGGAGTGCAGGGGAGGGAAGGAAGGGAGGACGGAAGAGCAATGTGTTTATTTTTTGTGTTCGCTTTCCTCGTTTGCACTTTTCTTCGTGCAGTTTTCCATGTTGTTCTTTAGACCGATTTATTTTCAAATATGTGTGTTGTGGGTCTGGTAGGGGTTTGGGGGTGGTAGGGGTCACAAGGGTGGGGCGGGGAATCCCCCATTAATTGAAAAAAAATCGGTTCAAATGACAACGAGGAAAGTGACCACGAAAATCATACGTAGAATGGAGAAAGAAAGGAAGAGGAAGGAACGAAGGGAGGGAGGAAGGAAGAAAGAGGAAGGAACGAAGGGAGGGAGGAAGGAAGAAAGAGGAAGGAACGAAGGGAGGGAGGGAGGAAGGAAGGAAGAAAGAGGAAGGAACGAAGGGAGGGAGGGAGGAAGGAAGGAAGAAAGAGGAAGGAACGAAGGGAGGGAGGGAGGAAGAAAGAGGAAGGAACGAAGGGAGGGAGGGAGGAAGAAAGAGGAAGGAACGAAGGGAGGGAGGGAGGAAGAAAGAGGAAGGCACGAAGGGAGGGAGGAAGGAAGAAAGAGGAAGGCACGAAGGGAGGGAGGAAGGAAGGAAGAAAGAGGAAGGAAGAAAGAGGAAGGCAGAAGAAAAAGATGGACGGAAGAAAGAATTAAAGAAAGAGAGAGAGGGGGGAAGGAAGGAAGGAAGGAAGGAAGGAAGGAAGGAAGGAAGGAAGGAAGGAAGGAAGGAAGGAAGGAAGGAAGGAAGGAAGGAAGGAAGGAAGGAAGGAAGGAAGGAAGGAAGGAAGGAAGGAAGGAAGGAAGGAAGGAAGGAAGGAAGGAAGGAAGGAAGGAAGGAAGGAAGGAAGGAAGGAAGGAAGGAATTACCCACTTTTACCGAATGGCAATTACATCGAATTGTTTTTTGCAACATTTTTTACAACAAACTCACAGATGGTAAGTTTGGGGAAGGTGTATACTAAGGGGGCTGGGGAGAAAGGGGATTCCGGGGGTTCTCCCCCTGCTGTTTGTGGTAAAAAAAAGTTACATTTGGCAAAATCTTTGCTGATAGCATAGTTGCTGCAAAACACTCAACTTTTCCCTCACAAAGGCGGTGTCTAGGACCGTGATGGCAGTTGTGCTGGTTCACCCTCACAATGGTGGGCCTTTGACATGCTGGAGATAGAGACAGAGCACGGCAGAGCCAAAGGGCCCAGGACTCCATCCTAATGAGTGGCACACAAGTACTGATTTGCCCAAGCACCTGTTCCTAATGTAGATGTAGTCTGTTGTCGCGGGCTCTACTGGCTGTGCAGGGCCCAGAGACTTGGGTGAGAACTGTGGCCCTCTGATGCAATGGCGTGGCAAATGGTGCAGCCAATTTATCCTCAAATGAAAAGCAGGCAGCAGTCCAAATACGTACACATGTTTCATGGTTAGGAACAACGTAAAGTTAGGGTGAGTGCTGTGAAAACGAAATGGACCCCACACCCATCGTGCATTATGTACTTAGTGATTCAAGCATAGAACTCAAATCAAAATTGTTCAATGTTATGTTTATCAGCCAGGAACCTTTATTGGTGTTATTTGCACCATTTTCCTTATCTCAAAGGAGGACAACAGGAAACAATGTAAATGGTTAGTCTAGGTTTTGAGAGCACGCTTTTTCCAGTAACATTTTCGATATGACTGCAATATACACTGGAAGTGATCACTAGAAGTGACCACTGTAAACATTTTTCTAAGAGCCAGTGTACCATGTTAGTACAAATATGTAATGTACGTTTTTAAATAGCTTCTTTAACAGACAATGCACACAATTGTCCACTCAAAATGTCCTTCCTCTCGTAGAAAGAGTCAAACTCGTATTAAACCAATAATCCTTTTCTTCAATGACCCACAAGGCGAGGTTTAATTGCATCTGCTGCTTGAATTTCAGATTTGTGATAGTATGCACCAACACAAGTAAGACAATAACAAAAAAAGAAAATGGCGCTGTAGACCCTTAAGGAGGGTCCTCTGGTCACTTAGGTCTGTCAGAATCTTAGCACCCCCTGCCTCGCGGATCCTAAACGAACCAGTCACACCAGAAGTTCAAGGCACACTGTGTGTGATGTGGCATTCTGAAGGACACATGCGATGACTGTGTAGTTCAACAAATGCCAGGCCGGTCCCCACCTCGGGGAATGCCCCTGTGTCTACTGCTCTTGTTCTTAATTTAAGCATAAAAATATCACAGCACCACCTCCCATCTCAAGTGATCTGTTTTTTCTCTGCCCGTGCCTGCTCAGCAACGGCTGGTGTGTCTCTAGCAAGAGAGGAACAAGCAGTGATCTATGGGAGGACAAAGGAATGGAGAGGACGGGTACAGAGTTTCTGCAGAAACCACCCCTCCCCCACATAGAACCTTCATGAGAAATGCCAACTCTGATTACTGGTGCGAGACTCGAGAGTCTCTCTGCCGGCCCCGTTCCGAGAATAAAGAACGCTGGAACAGCATGGTTGCAGTTGGGCTAATCATTTTGCCCATTCAAATGACCTTGGTTAGCAGGGGTGTTGCTAGGTCTGGAAAAGATCCGGGGCTACGCTAATTTTGGGACTGTCAGCACTTTTTGGTTGTAACCCCTGAGCTTCTATCCAGGGCTACTCCCAAAAGAACCGGGGCTATAGCCCACTCAGCTCCCCCACAGCAACGCCTCTGTTGGTTAGGATACCAGGTCACGGGATTGCTGCCAAATGTCAGAGCTCTCAAGTTGTCGTGTGTGAGAAGGCCACACAGTTCTGCTTTTGCTTGGCATTCTAGGACTTGTAGTTTTCCCATCTTTGAAATGGCAATGAGAAAACGACAAGTCTCAGAATCCAATGGGGAAACACATCACTGGATGGCCTTCTCACGCCTCGTCACGGCACTAGGTCCTTGTAAACTGGAGAGCATCCCCAACCTGCGTGGGAAGAACTTGTTCAAAGTAAAAACACTATTTCCAGAGACAAGAGAAGCTGCTGACAAGGGCACCTCTCAAATAGATAGCAAAGGACCTTTTCTATTTCCATGGCGAAGCCGGGACAGGGCACCTCTCCAATAGCTAGCAAAGGACTTTTTCTATTTCCATGGAGAAGCAGGGCACCTCTCAAATAGACAGCAAAGGACCTTTTCTATTTCCATGGCGAAGCCAGGACAGGGCACTTCTCCAATAGATAGCAAAGGACCTTTTCTATTTCCATGGCGAAGCCTGGACAGCAAGGGAGAATTCTAGAAGCAGCAGTTGGAGGACCAGTATCTTCCTTTATAAGTGCAGGATAGCAAAGGACCTTTTCTATTTCCATGGCGAAGCCAGGACAGGGTACCTCTCCAATAGATAGCAAAGGACATTTTCTATTTCCATGGCGAAGCCTGGACAGCAAGGGAGAATCTCAGGAGAAGCAGTTGGGAGGACTGGTATCTTCCTTGATAAAAAGGGCAGGCGGGAGGTACGCAAAGACCCCCCAGTGGGGCTTGCAGCAATATCTGTCCTAATTGGCAAAGTTTCAAGCAACCTGATTGGTTTAGTACTCGGATCTCTATAACATATGTTGGGCATGTGTCGGGAGCATGTCATTGAAACAAAGCCTAGAAATACAAATACATGCCACACGATTCAACTATTAATGTATGTGCTTTAATTAATGCCTAGTAGGTCGGTGGCACTAATAGGCTGGCAGACCAACCACGCAAGAGCTTAAAGCAATTACATTAATAAAGGATTGGTTAATATTGATGTCATGAGAGCGAGGTGATTGCAGAAAACGTCAAAAGAAGGCGAGTGCCTTTGTTGGACAGAAAGTAGCCTCAGAAACCACAGCTGAAAACTCAGCGACTCCAAGGCTAACGGGCAACAAACATGAGAAAGTGACCGGAAAAGGAAACATGTAGCAAAGATAAACACATGTGCAGGTCAGAGCGGAAACTACAGAAAGGGTTCAAAGGTGAAGAAAGGCGAGTTCAATGCAATTTTTGATGTCATTTTGTTCCCCATGTTCCTTCTTTTTTTTTTTTAGCCCCGTTATTGATATTGTCCATATTTTGCACATGGGCTAAATACAGATTGTGGTTGTGACACATAACCTCTCAAGGCATTGCCACCACCACACAAACGCACTTCCAAATTGTTCTTACGTACCGTGGCCAGGCTGGCACAAATAGGTCATCAGGCGCCATTTCAACGATTTATTGCACTGTCCACGTGGCCACTGTACCCAATGGCGGCGTTCAATGTGTGTTACAATCGATTTCCCGCTAATTTCACCCCCACATGCTCCCCTATGACCTACTCAAACGGTGTGTGCTGGAGAATTAAAACTGCAATCCTGCAAGTGGGCACATTCACGGATCCTAATTGTAAGGGGAGCGTTCACAAGGAGCTGTGAGGAGAATGGAGGGAGAGGCGGAGGAAAGAGCAGTGAGGAGAAAAGAGTGTAGAAGAGAAGGAGAAAAGAGTGTAGAAGAGAACAGGTGAAGGAGGAGGAGGGGAGAGAGGCCAGAGAAGAGGTGAAGGGGGAGGAGGGGAGAGAGGCCAGAGAAGAGGTGAAGGGGGAGGAGGGGAGAAAGGCCAGAGAAGAGGTGATGGAGGAGGAGGGGATAGAGGCCAGAGAAAAGGTGAAGGGGGAGGAGGGGAGAGAGGCCAGAGAAGAGGTGATGGAGGAGGAGGGGAGAGAGGCTAGAGAAAAGGTGAAGGGGGAGGAGGGGAGAGAGGCCAGAGAAAAGGTGAAGGGGGAGGAGGGGAGAGAGGCCAGAGAATAGGTGAAGGGGGAGGATGGGAGAGAGGCCAGAGAAGAGGTGAAGGGGGAGGAGGGGAGAAAGGCCAGAGAAGAGGTGATGGAGGAGGAGGGGAGAGAGGCCAGGGGAGGTGAAGGAGGGGAGAGAGGCCAGGGAAGAGGTGATGGAGGAGGAGGGGAGAGAGGCCAGAGAAGAGGTGAAGGGGGAGGAGGGGAGAGAGGCCAGAGAAGAGGTGAAAGAGAAGGAGGGGAGAAAGGCCAGAGAAAAGGTGAAGGGGGAGGAGGGGAGAGAGGCCAGAGAAAAGGTGAAGGGGGAGGAGGGGAGAGAGGCCAGAGAAGAGGTGAAGGGGTAGGAGGGGAGAGAGGCCAGAGAAGAGATGAAGGGGGAGGAGGGGAGAGAGGCCAGAGAAGAGGTGAAGGGGGAGGAGGGGAGAGAGGCCAGAGAAGAGGTGAAGGGGGAGGAGGGGAGAAAGGCCAGAGAAGAGGTGATGGAGGAGGAGGGGAGAGGGGCCAGGGGAGGTGAAGGAGGGGAGAGAGGCCAGAGAAGAGGTGAAAGAAAAGGAGGGGAGAAAGGCCAGAGAAGAGGTGAAGGGGGAGGAGGGGAGAGAGGCCAGAGAAGAGGTGAAGGGGGAGGAGGGGAGAGAGGCCAGAGAAGAGGTGAAGGAGGAGGAGGGGAGAGAGGCCAGAGAAGAGGTGGGGGAGGAGGGGGAGGGGAGAGAGGCCAGAGAAGAGGTGAAGGGGGAGGGGGGGAGAGAGGCCAGAGAAGAGGTGAAGGGGGAGGAGGGGAGAGAGGCCAGAGAAGAGGTGAAGGGGGAGGAGGGGAGAGAGGCCAGAGAAGAGGTGGAGGAGGAGGAGGGGAAAGAGGCCAGATAAGAGGTGAAGGGGGAGGAGGGGAGAGAGGCCAGAGAAGAGGTGAAGGGGGAGGAGGGGAGAGAGGCCAGAGAAGAGGTGAAGGGGGAGGAAGGGAGAGAGGCCAGAGAAGAGGTGGAGGAGGAGAAGGGGAGAGAGGCCAGAGAAGAGGTGAAGGGGGAGGAGGGGAGAGAGGCCAGAGAAAAGGTGAAGGGGGAGGAGGGGAGAAAGGCCAGAGAAGAGATGATGGAGGAGGAGGGGAGAGAGGCCAGAGAAGAGGTGGAGGAGGAGGAGGGGAGAGAGGCCAGAGAAGAGGTGAAGGGGGAGGAGGGGAGAGAGGCCAGAGAAGAGGTGAAGGGGGACGAGGGGAGAGAGGCAAGAGAAGAGGTGGGGGAGGAGGGGGAGGGGAGAGAGGCCAGAGAAGAGGTGAAGGGGGAGGAGGGGAGAGAGGCCAGAGAAGAGGTGAAGGGGGAGGAGGGGAGAGAGGCCAGAGAAGAGGTGAAGGGGGAGGAGGGGAGAGAGGCCAGAGAAGAGGTGGAGGAGGAGGAGGGGAGAGAGGCCAGAGAAGAGGTGAAGGGGGAGGAGGGGAGAGAGGCCAGAGAAGAGGTGAAGGGGGAGGAGGGGAGAGAGGCCAGAGAAGAGGTGGAGGAGGAGGAGGGGAAAGAGGCCAGAGAAGAGGTGAAAGAGAAGGAGGGGAGAAAGGCCAGAGAAGAGGTGAAGGGGGAGGAGGGGAGAGAGGCCAGAGAAGAGGTGAAGGGGGAGGAGGGGAGAGAGGACAGAGAAGAGGTGGAGGAGGAGAAGGGGAGAGAGGCCAGAGAAGAGGTGAAGGGGGAGGAGGGGAGAGAGGCAAGAGAAGAGGTGGAGGAGGAGGGGGAGGGGAGAGAGGCCAGAGAAGAGGTGGAGGAGGAGAAGGGGAGAGAGGCCAGAGAAGAGGTGAAGGGGGAGGAGGGGAGAGAGGCAAGAGAAGAGGTGGAGGAGGAGGGGGAGGGGAGAGAGGCCAGAGAAGAGGTGGAGGAGGAGGAGGGGGAGAGGCCAGAGAAGAGGTGAAGGGGGAGGAGGGGAGAAAGGCCAGAGAAGAGGTGAAGGGGGAGGAGGGGAGAGAGGCCAGAGAAGAGGTGAAGGGGGAGGAGGGGAGAGAGGCAAGAGAAGAGGTGGAGGAGGAGGGGGAGGGGAGAGAGGCCAGAGAACAGGTGGAGGAGGAGGAGGGGAGAGGGGCCAGAAAAGAGGTGAAGGAGGAGGAGGGGAGAGAGGCCAGAGAAGAGGTGAAGGGGGAGGAGGGGAGAGAGGCCAGAGAAGAGGTGAAGGGGGAGGAGGGGAGAGAGGCCAGAGAAGAGGTGGAGGAGGAGGAGGGGAGAGAGGCCAGAGAAGAGGTGAAGGGGGAGGAGGGGAGAGAGGCCAGAGAAGAGGTGAAGGGGGAGGAGGGGAGAGAGGCCAGAGAAGAGGAGGAGGAGGGGAGAGAGGCCAGAGAAGAGGTGGAGGAGGAGGAGGGGAGAGAGGCCAGAGGAGGGGAAGGAGGGGAGAGAGGCCAGGGAAGAGGTGGAGGAGGAGGAGGGGAGAGAGGCAAGAGAAGAGGTGGAAGAGGAGGGGGAGGGGAGAGAGGCCAGAGAAGAGGTGGAGGAGGAGGAGGGGAGAGGGGCCAGAGAAGAGGTGAAGGAGGAGGAGGGGAGAGAGGCCAGAGAAGAGGTGAAGGGGGAGGAGGGGAGAGAGGCCAGGGAAGAGGTGAAGGGGGAGGAGGGGAGAGAGGCCAGAGAAGAGGAGGAGGAGGGGAGAGAGGCCAGAGAAGAGGTGGAGGAGGAGGAGGGGAGAGAGGCCAGAGGAGGGGAAGGAGGGGAGAGAGGCCAGAGAAGAGGTGAAGGAGAGTTGAGAAAGAGCAGAGGGTGGGAGGAGAGAATGAGTGCAGGGGGAGCAGCATAGAATGATGCAGAACACGAACGAGGGAAGAATTAGTGAAGCAGGAGGTGAGGGGGGCTGAGATCAGAAAGGAAGCAGACAGGGCTGAAGTTGATGGTACACGCGGGGGGACGGAGTCCACCCACTTTATTCAGAGGGTGGACTCAGACCCCCCAGCCAAAATGGGAAACATTGAATTCTTCTTTGAATTTATGAATTAAAGCCATCCTCGCCAGTCGGCAGGTTTGCAGGCCGGACACTTCACCACTGCACTATATAACCTGATGAAAAATAAACAACTCAAAAGTGAAATATTCCATTTGGGCACTGCAAGTTCCAGGGAAAACATTTGTATTGGTTCTTGGGAGTTGAAAACATGCACACCTTTTATAAAGTTTTCAAAACACTATGAGAAGAAAATATCCTCTCTTGGTTTTGTGCGTGTGTTGATTTTATGAAAGGCAAAGGCCACTCCTCCTGTTCCATGTGCGTGGCTATCCAAAGCCAATTTAATGAAATGTGCATATTTCACCTTGATAGGCTAGTTTCTGGTGACGTCACATCCCATTACGCTTGTTTATGAATTTTTAGGACTTGATCCCTGGAAGCAGAGGAAGTGGTAAGGATTGGTGGGGGGGCAAGCAGGAGGGCAGCATGCACACTGGCTCCTCGAGCACCAAGGACCAGGAGTGGCTACTGAGTTAGTTGAGGAGCAGCACCCTGGCAAGGCACAGATGGCCAGGTGTGGCTAAACCTGAGACCCCAGGTTCAAAGGAAAACCTAAGATGCTGACACCTGACCCATGGTCACATGACCGGGGAATCAGGGGTTACTAAAACCAAGAAGAAGCCCGACATCCTGGTAAATCTAAGGACGAAAGAGAAGAAATACCTCACACAGTGCCAAGAAAGAGGCACGGAGATTTTAAAACTCCAGAGTCCGCAAAGACGTCTTTTCCCGCTGTGGAGGAGGAGTTTAAGGGTGAAAGGGCAGGACTGGCTACCACGGGCCTAAGAGAGCACCAATTGCTGTGTGTTTTGTTCGAGGGTCTCCACTCCAGGACCTCAATTAAATTGAAACCCTCATTTTCAATTCTTGGATTCAAATTGTCTGTTGATTTCTCACCTGTGGCAGCGAGTAGAATCCTGGATGTGCCGCCCACCTTAGTGAACTCAAACTTGTGAAGGAAAGATTCTGCTCTTGATGCTGCGTTACATAAAGACCCCAAAGTGCAAACACACCATAACATAGCAACGTACATAACCATACAGGCATCCTCTTGACCGTCCTAGTAAATATTTATTTGGTAGATTGTAACTCTCCAGGCAGCAATGTGAGGTCGTGTCCATGTGCGGAGAGTGGGCTGAAATCAGGATGTCAGAGCGGGGGGGTGGGCGGGGGGCACTTTGCTGGAAGATGCAGGGCCCAGGAAAGGAGATGGTGTCCAAGCTTCTGGATACAGGACTTCGCTGCACCAAAAGGCCAGCCACTGGTTTCCCATCCCCTAAAGCTGGGGAGGCAAGGGTTAATGCTGCATTATTCCCGTGCTTTCCCATTTCAGCAGCTGGACACATCTACACACAATCCCTTGACGACTTTCACCCCCCCCCCCACCTCTTTATTCCCTACAGAAGTCCATCGCTTTGTGTTCCGGGTTCA